>NC_086194.1:36939073-39439073 GCF_035770615.1 Melospiza melodia melodia
GTCATCGGGACCTTCGAGCTAAGTACCTCAGTCTAGTTTGGGGGGAAGAAAGGAAAAGGGTTCTTTTTTTCCATTTGAGTATTTTTCAGATTTAATGAGCTTTTCTGTCAGGTCTTATTTAGGCTTAGCAATACGACCTGTAATAACTTAACACTGCCTAATGGGATGGCATATTGAGTGTGGATTGCTTATCACTACATAATCACAAGTTGCTCGGATAGTAAAGAGTCATATTGTTAGCACAGTGCTTGGAGGGAGGAAAGAAAGACAAAACACATACTACTTGGGTGCATTTTTATAGCAAAGCTCTGTCTATACACATTGACAGTAGAATTAATTTCTCAATAACCTCACAGGCGGCACTGGTAACAAAGCTGCAGATTCCTGAACTCCAAGAATATAGGAAGCATAAATATTTCTAGTTGTTTGGAGAATTTGCTATTTATGAGCTTGGTTAAATAATGCCAATGTTTCAGGTTTTTCTGACAGTCTTTTTGTGAAAGGTGCACCTGTGAAGAGTGTCTTTCTAATACAGCATCCTGCTGTTAGGGCACTAGTGAGGCCCTGGCAAACTGGACACAAATTTCATTTTACTCTCATATCAAGAGCCCCCCGGAGAGATATGTCTTAGGATATTAGTGTCTTCAGCAGCACAGCCATTAAAGCAAGCACACAGGGAATCACCCATCTGCACAGGCTTAAGGATAAGAACATTGCTGCAGAAGCTGATCTCCAGACTGATGTTGCTATTTAATGTGGCTTCTAGCAAACTGTGAATAAAACTCCTGGCTTGCAGATGACAAGTTACCATGCTAGACTTGCAAGTTCTTTCAGGAAACCAAAGCAGACACAGCTGCAATCAGGCTGCATTAAGCCAGGCCTGCAGTCCCAATGGAGTGCAATGACAGCAGGATTCTACCCACAATGTCAGTGGGCACAGACATCTTTTGTTCTTATCACATATTCCTTATTCACATTTCTTCCATTTCTTTATGAATCATAAATGCCTGTGATTAAGGGCAATGCTCACTTTGTTTTAGGAAGGTCTGGTACATAAACATACGGTGCTGCTTCATTATGCAACAGGAAATGGCTCCCAGAGCGAGCGACCTGCAGACCCAGTCAGATCAAACTTCTCCTTGCAGGGCTCTTGGGATGGACAGCACTGGGGTGTCTGTGCTCCACTGACAGTTTGAGGATTAGTGCTCCTGCAGCTGGTGCAGGGCAGCTATACCGGCAGTGTGGCTGTGCCTTAGGGAATGGGAAGCAGCTTGGATTTGTGCTGCCTACACAAATAAGCCCAAGACTCCCTGCCTTTACTAGGGAATAAGTCTTTGCCAAAATTGGAGCAATCATATTCACTTACTGAAAAGACCCAGCTCCCTTAAAATAGGTAATGATCAATTAAAGCCTTTTTTTAGCATCATGAATACTTTTTAAAAAAAACCTCAGAGATAATCTGTAACTGACGGTCATTGTTTGCCTGTCATACAAGGGCTGACATTTTCAAATGTGACTAGTACTTTTAGCATCAACTGTTTTTTGCTCAACTTGAGAGCTTCTACTTTTGGAAACTTTTAAAAGTAGCTACTGAAAATCAAACTTCCTATCATTCAAAGAAGGTACTGGAAGGAAGGACACCTGAAATCAGTTTGCTTCTAGTCATCTTGACTTTGAACAATTATGATCATATCAAGAAGAAATTATTTTGATTATGTAAGGGATAATTGTCAGCAGAAACTAGAAATTCAACCTTCTGTCAATAAATTGATATCAAGAGCAAGTCTCTGTTTAGGTGGCACTTTTTTCTCTGGAACTCTGGCACAGTCGTCTCACTAAAGTAATTACAAATAGAAACAACTTCATTGATGTACTCACAACATAACACAGAAGCAGGATTTTCCTTTCTTCACTCTAATTTTGGGACAATGTCCTCTCTCTCATTACCCTTTTAAAACTGTGGACAGCTGGAGCAGTGATTACCAAAGAAGAGCAGAGCAAAGGAACTGGCAGTAGCTTGTGTGTGTGGCAGCTATTTTCACATACGTGATGCTTTTTGGATGGGCAGCCTGCAGTCAGTGCAAGTGTGAACAGTCACCTTTGCATGGCTTCATGCACAGCATCTGGAGTGCCACACATACCTGTGTGAACCTCTGAGCTTTGTGAGGGGTCAGATATTGCTGTCCTTTACACCATGATGAGCTGAGCCTCTCTCTCTGGCCTGTTTCTCTATCTCTCCTTTTGCATACACAGGAAAAGCAAAGGAAGGCTGTGCATACAATGAGGAATGGAGGAAATCTTCCTTCATTAACAAACTGTTGACCAGGACTCACCAGGTGCTTAGTATGACGGAGAGTCACTATTGAACTCCTGCATAGAGAGAGATTCAAATTGAGGGAAGCATTTGTGGAAACGCCTCAGGGAAAAGGAAAGAAGGCACTGTGTGTGTTTACCCCTAAAATAGTCCCCTAAAATACAGATTTGAGCTAGAGAGGTGACTTGATTCTGAGATTCTCCATGAGCTTTCCTGTATATCAATATGGAAACTTCTGCTGCTATAAAGCTGTAAAAACAACTCCTGCATGCTTACTCTGGTGCAGCTTGCATTCAGGGTGTGCTGCTCTGTTCTTTGTGATGGTAGTCTGTTCTATTCTTTGCCCAGGTTTTCCTATGCAATCTGAATACTCCTATGGGGTTTGATTCCAATTTTGGGCCATATTCAGCAGCCAGCACAGTGCTGGAAATTATCACTGCAATGCAAACACCTGGCAAAGTGAGCTGAAGTGCACCTCTAGTGTTGTGAAAACTCATTTTCAGGATATCGACGATCCTTGCAATCAAGGAATATTTTTGTCAATGGGGCCTTATTATATTGCTCTCTATGATGTAGTTGGGGAATTGGGGTAGGGGGACTTCTCATAAGTTTTGATTGGACATTTGAATGAGAAAATAATTTCCTATTACAAACTATACTATGTACTATTCAGTACAAGAAAATGATGCAGGGAACTTTGGGGTTTTCCACACATTTGCTAGGCCTCAGAGACATCTCCTGTTTACATTTCCTATTCCACAGACATTTGTACAATTTCATCTTGCTCTCTCAAATGTTTGAGAGAATTAAGCTTTAAGCTGAAGGTTAACAGAAGGAGATATTTTTCTATCCACTCTTTTAATATGGGTGTAAGAAAATTTGCTATGGTTTAAATTCAGATAATGTAAGCAGTAGTATCTACAAAGACCCTGAAGAAGTTGTCTCCTAGTGATTTTTCAGTGTATTCTAGTACAAGACTTGTTCAATGAGATGCAACAGAGGGACGATTCAGTGACAAAAAAAAATCCTCCTTTGTTCTTCTGGAGAGGCTTCCTACCCAGAGCACCACAGGAATGTGTCTAGATGCAGATGTGTGCACTTTAGATAAGCATGTTCCTTCTCATGCCATCAGTACTGCTACTGATATTGCTGTTGCTCCTAGACATATGTCAGTCATGTGTTCAGTGTTGCTCATCTCCAGAACATGTTCTGCATATTCCCTAACTAACTTTCATACCTCCAGCAAGAGGAGAGGGGGTTTAGATATTGCCTTCATTTTACACTCTGTGAAAAAGTGAAAAAAGTCATACACCTAAAAAAGACCATGTGAGAAGCAGAAAGAAAATAACAGCATGCTTATTTATCATTGAAGAGTAATTTTTACTCTCCATCCAGGAGAGAATGGGAGAGAGTCCAGAAACAAATCCTTACTGTCAGGGCACTCCTCTTGACTTCATCCCCTGAGAAGTTGTAATGGTTTATTATTTCAGTAGTACCTAAAACACCTGGGGTTTTTTACTAGTCAGCTCCACACTAACCTTTCTCCCATGGTAGTGTCCTTGAAGGCTCAGATTTGATCAGCCTCAGAAGAATGTAGTTGTCCAATAAACACTTTGTATCTTCCTAACGAGTTTTTAGGGGTTTAAATGCTGACCTTATCTTCTTAATCTATGAGATTTCCCTTAATGTTATACAGGCATTTTGTAAAGAATGTGGTGGTCATTGCAAGCTTTACTGAATAATGAAATAAGAGGCCAATGCAGCTGTGTGAGATAGGGAATAGAAGAGGTGAACCAATTATTCTCCTACCAGCCACAAAAAGTCTGTTTATATATGAGTTATGTAACCCAAGCTGACACTTCACCAGGCAATACTTCAGCTGGAAATTATGAACACCTTTCCCACCTCACCACACATGCTATTTATCAAGTCCAGGAATACAAAAATACAACTTTGAGGATAGGTATAAAGAGTTTTTAAGAGGCAGGTTGAGAATCTGTGTGCATATTAACTCAAAGGTAGTTTACAGATGCCTCTGTCTGGCCTGAACAAATGTGAGGGCGATGTGTCAGGATAAAAGTGAAGAATAAAAATGGAAAGACAGAGTTTTTAGGTAGGGGTGTCAGTTAACTGTACTTACATAGTTATTGTGTTGTGAGCCAGTGAATATCTTAGTAGCTGCATAAATCAAATGCTTCATTCAGGAGAATTTGCCTTGGACATGCTCTATAAGCTCGTGCATTGTAGGGGAGGAAAATCAGGTCTGGAAGGGACAAGTGTGTTCCCCCATTGCTCACCAGTGATGTGCCAAACTGAGAGTTACACAGGGGTGCCAGGGTGCTGCCAGGGCTGGCAGGCCAAGGGGCTGTGCCCAGGGCCACCAGGGCCCCCAGCCCCTGCAGGGAGTCGGGCTCAGCGGGGTCTGCGGCCTGGGCTGTGCTGAAATGGGGCCCTGGCTGTAAGGGAAGACAAACACAACACTCCATGCACACCCCTGCCCTCTTCTTTCCCCAGCTTTTATCTGCTGAGCATGGCACCATATGGCATGGAACATCATTTTGGCCATCTGGGGTCAGCTGTCCCGCCTCTGTCCCCTTCCTGTGCACCCCCAGCCCCCTTGCTGCTGGTGGGGGGAGCAATGGAGAAGGCCTTGCCTCTCGCTGCTCACCAGCAACAAAACCATCTCTGTGTCATCAACTCTGTTTCATGTACAATCCAAATCATGGCACCTTACTAGCTACTAGAACCAGCTCTATCCCAGCCCAAACCATCACAATACCACAAAGCACAGAAGGGAGACGCTCTTCAGCTACTGCTCCTTCTCCCCTTTCACATCTCCACCTTCAGAGTCACAAAATTAAAGGAATGATAAACAAATATGCTGTTGAGGTGCAAATGGCAACATTATTTTATTATTATATTCAGGCTTCACCTTTATTAGCATTGGATATTAATGATAAGTGTGAAGTAATTATGTATATAATTATAATAATTTTTATTATTAGCATCTTTTGACAGGTAGGAGTGTCTTCTCCTGAGGAGCCAATCTGTTGAAATGGCCAAAGTGACTGTAGCTTTCCCATCTAACCCCATCAGACTTGCTTCAGAATACTATTTTCCTCATTCACATTGTAAAATAAGGTTATGTTTATGTCTTTGGCTTTGTTTTTAATACACTTTGTTGAGTTTTGGTATTTCTCCTTGCTTATGACAGCAGTAGTCTGGAAAACCAGGGTTTGGTGCTGTGTTGTGCCACTTCTGGAGCAGGCTGCAAGTATAGGTGGAAAGGGTATTTTTTCCTTTAGATGAGAAGCCTGTCAGGATTAACAGAACAGTAAATAAATCTATTCTATGGACAGATTATAGTCTAATTAGAGACTTCACAAGTCTCTTTTTAGACTGTCTCGAAATTACAACCTTTGAATTTTCAGGGAGTTTTGGTTGTGAGCAAATGTAAAGTCCATTGTGAAACCTGGCTCTGGCCACCAGACTGCCAATACACTACTCCATGCAACATCAGCAGCTGACCCAGACCAATTGAAAATTTCTCTCAAGTAGCATTTGGTTTTAGGTTCAGAGAAAGTTCACATATCTGTCCATTGTTCCAAGGTTCTAGATTATAATTGCAGATTTGCAGCATTTTAATTTTATTGTCTTTAAGCATTATTGTATTTAGGCTAACTTGCATTTGTTTAAGCATTCTTGAATTCAATTTAAAAACAGATCAAAACAACCATTCTAGATTTACAACAGAGGTTAGGGTAATATTTACCTTCTACAGAAACCTCTGTCTTCTGATGTCAACCTGTGAAATAGGCTAACTTATATTTTTTTTCATTTTGCTTATGTTTTCTTATCGTCGCATCCCACCCAACACAGCTAAGCTTTCAGAAATCTTTAGTTCCGGCATAAACTGAAACATAGAGAATTTATATGATTTTGGATCAAGGGATAAGGTTTTATAGGGTTGCAAATAAATCCTCTACTTGCTGACATCTAGACTTGTGTTTTGTGTTAAGGCTCTTGTGGGACTGGAGCAAGGGGGGAGTCAAAGTCTCTGGGCTCCACAGAAAGGACGACACCCCACTTATATCTGTGAGCTATACAAACACCTTCTCTGCACGGGAAATTAAATCTTCATTGACAAAAACTGTTGAGAAAATAAAATATTGATCTTGCTTGTGAGACTTTTATGTTATTCAATTAAATTAGTACAATACCTTTCCTACTAGTAAAATAAGAGTGCCATTACTATATGGAAATATAATGTTCCATAATATTTTTATTGTGAGACAGGGGATACCTCTTACAGCACTCAGAAGTACAGTTTATACATGACTATAAAGTTAGTTGTGATCCATAAAGAGCAGATATAGATCTCAGATATAGCTTTGGAAATCAGTTTAAAGGAAAGTGCCTTATTCTCTTTGCAATATCATATAAAAGTAGCATCATTTAAAAAAAATCATAATCTCTTCTAATTTTTTTATACCGAAAGACAATGAGACATCATTCTAATATTTAAATTGGAATATGAGTCTGACAATATTTTTTGCTACTGCATTTTCTAAAATTAAAAACCCTTTCAAAACTAATAATGATCCAGAATCCATGTCTACTGCAGCCAGACACATGAATGTACAAATATGGGCATACAGTAATGGCTAGTGAAACATAAGGGACCTAATAGAATGAGATTTGTGTGGGAGAACTG
This sequence comes from Melospiza melodia melodia, assembly GCF_035770615.1. Taxonomy (NCBI): domain Eukaryota; kingdom Metazoa; phylum Chordata; class Aves; order Passeriformes; family Passerellidae; genus Melospiza; species Melospiza melodia. The sequence goes on from NC_086194.1 coordinate 36,946,102, forward strand.
TGTTGGGATGTGACTATTTCTTTACCAGATGATGAGATGTGAATATGACTTGGCAGGTGCAAATGGCAGCTGTGGCCTCCTTTTTTTTTTTACCAGGCTAGTTCTTTCTTTGTCCAAAATCTGCACTTTCTTGGAAGTACCTGTAGTACCTGGCGTTCATGTGAGTGTGTTAAATAAGACTAAGGCATCCAGCTGTGGACACTTATGGGTATGTATCCCACACACCTTTTTTTTAAAGCCTTTACTGAGCAAATCTGTTGCATAATATAGGCAGGAAGCTAATCTTGTATAAGTTGCTTGTAATAGGGAACATACTTCCAAATAATTATTTTTCATTTTATAATATTTGGTAACATATTGTCTGAACTGTGGAATCCTGGCACATTTTCTCACTGCAGTTTCTCCCCGCCCATGTGCATCCCCCTACAATCGTCCCAAACGTGCCTTAGCAGGGAAAACAGAGCATATTAGTCTACTGGGATACAAGTAGCAGCTGCAATTATGATCAGAGAGTTCATAATATCATTTAATAAAACAACTGTTCAGTTGCTCCACTAATGCATTGGAGAGTATATCCTATACAGCTACTTTCCATATAACTGCTTGGCCAGTGTTCACTCTCAGCCTTTCTGCTCTTTCAAAACATCATTAATTGTGCTTTCCACTGAGGCTGGCCTTTCCATCTGAACACTGTCTTTATGCCCCTCCCTTTTGGACCAGCTTGTCTGTGGTTCCAAACTTTGACCATCCTGTTACCAGGAATGAGCATTGTGCCTTCAAGCAGCATTAGAGACTCTCTGCTACAGAACTGTCATCCTGGACAGAGCTGAGGGACAGGGAGGGCATCAGGACTGATGTACCTTTGCAGTGATGGGAGAATGTCTGTACCTGATATCTACGCTACCAATATGGAAGCACTCCCCAAGTTAGTTTTAAAGACAGGTTTTGTCATTGCAGAGTGAAATCAACAAACTCTAGTTTCAACAGGTGTAAGCTGTGTTGCAGAAGCATTAAAAAAAAAATAAATTGATTATGCCCTTTATCTTTCACAGTGTATATAATCTCTTAAAAAAACTCCCCAACATTTAATTTTTCCTACCTTTTGTTATTTGCACGAATAAACTATTTATATGGGGGCAAAGGTTTTATTATGAAAATTGATGCAATTTGGTAATACATTAGAGAAGGAGTAAACATTTGTAATGATAGCAGTTAAAGCACTCAGTGCATAGCAGACTAAGATTCAGCAAGTGAAAGACTCTTCTCTCTAGTAATGGCATGTATAAATAGCCCACAAACAAAACATAGTCCATGTTATGGTCTGCTGGGTATAGCTGTTGTGTGCTAAGTGAGTTTATTTGGCCTGTGGTTATCCTCCTCTCCTCCAATCTGTGAGATGTAGACTATTTTCCTTGAGGGGCTAATCTCAGCCCACCTCTCTGAGACTGTCATATTCCATAAACCTTTAAATAAATAATAAATAGAAGTGATTTTTTAAAATGATGGATTACTTTTGATGTTTTAATGGACAGGTGCTGATAATTTTTTCAACTTCAAAGTCATCTAATACTATCTTTTACCAGCTTTGGACACAAGATCTACCTGATAATACACTCAACAGTAGCAAAAAATTTGCCTACATGCAACCAGATACATATAAAAGGCTATTAAATCAATGATCAGTAATTTAGAAAAAGTTGATTTGAATTAAGAAAAGCTATAGAAGGAGTGAGATATGGTGAGTTCCATATATATCTACATCATTCTTCACATGATCTGTGAACTTGACTCATGAGTATTATCTCAGACACTTAAGTAACTGTATTATGAAAGTATTTTTCCGCAGTTGAAACACTAAATAATGCATAAAAGACTTATTTCCAAATACTGTAGTGTAGTTGCATCAAGGATGGATCCAGAAGTATTTATAGCTTGCATGCTACTGAAATTTTTCTTAAAATAAGAGCTCAAAGCAGAAGATATCTATTTATGAATTATTTTGGTGCATGCTAGTTCAGTAACTGGCACAGTGTACAAGCAGCCAGCCTTCTACCAGTTGTACTATCTTATTGGCTTTACATAGTCAGAAGTAGTTTGTGTTCTTTGCTTTGAGTTCTTCCTTTTATTTAATACTATGGCAATTTCATCTCTTTCATTTGTAAAGCTCAAGCTGTTTGGCTTTCTTGCCTTGTGACTTGTATGTGTTTTAGTGACATCTTTCATTTCTTACTTGTAGCCTAGAAGGGAGAGCTGCAGTATGATCTAGTTTGGTTAACTTAAAGATGACAATAATCTCCTAAGTGTAAGAGGAGGACAAGAATTTAATTCTCTGTAGTTTTTTTTTTTTTCATTTCCCAGTGAAAAGCAAGACATTTTTCCCTTCCTTTTGAGTTATGACTCACTTCTCCAGATTTTGTTTTGATCTGAGTAATTAGTGGTTTTTTGTCTTTTATTCTTTATTTTTAGCAGCTACAGTCTATCTCCCACTTAGTTGCTGACATAAAAATATTAGCAAAAAGATGTTGCTCTAAGGGTAAGGAAAATCCATTCATAAAAATCTCAGTGAGGATTAAGTGGGATTCATCCAGGAAAGATCAAGGGTTCAAAAAGATTGTTATTAAACATGTTTATAGAGTTCTTTGAGAATACAGTATATTCCCTGTTCCAGTAAGCTCACAGCTCAGTTGGAGGGAAGAGAGATGAGCTGAGTGTTGAGGAGAAAAAGGAAGGAAGGTTCCTCAAAGGAAGGAGTTGAGGGAGGAGTGAGAAGTTATTTGGAGTATAGGAAATGTGAGATGGTGCCACACACGGAAGGGGACACAATGTCAGGAATGAGAGGAGGCGACTAAAGAGCTGAGGGAGCCTTTAACAGACCTCATCACAGTGTTGTCCCGTTTCTTTGCAAGTGAGACAAGGCGTGGAGGAGGCTCGAGACGTGCTTCTAGCTCTCTGTCTCCTTAGGGGCTGTGAAATCTTATGAAAACCTGTTTCCTTTGGAGTTGCCTTGTGTGAAAATCCCAAATAAAGTTAATATGAAGTAGGATATTGGTAGAAAAGATTGAACACCTCTGTTTTTCATGAAAAGGACACATGCTTCATGTCTAAACCTAATAGTAATGACACCTCATAGGCACCGTCTGCTGGTGTGAAAAACAGGATTTTGTGACTTTGTGCATAGACATAGATGATTCTCTGCTCAATCCTTGAGAGTAGGAAAGCCAAAGCTTGGTTAGCCCAGTGCAATGGTCCTTGCATGGGGTTAGGATACAGGAAACTAAAAAGGAGGAAAACCTACCTCTACAGAGGTCTCACTGGGCTCCCATTTCTGCTGTTTGCAGAACATGAGGACCAGGGTATTCCACAGAGCTCAACTGCTGGATATAAAGGCAACTGGGGGGATAAAACCCAGACCACCTTCATGCAGAGTTTCAAGATCTTAACAGCCAGGAGTCAAAATTCAGGGAATTATTTTTCCTTTCTCCCTTGTGTTCATCATCTCTTCCCTGGCCCTTCAGATTTCCTTTGATGGGCACTGAGGGTCCCCTGCCCTTATGCATTGGCAGGTTGGTCCAGGCCCTGTAACAGGGCTGGCAGCTCCTTTTTCTCTGGTGAGAAGTTCCTCTGGGGGTCAGAGTGGCAGAACAGCTGCTTAACCTTGTTCAAACCACCCCCTCCATTTTTTGGCTGCATCCAGAGCAGCTACAAGAATACATCCATGCCTACAGAGAAGCTGAAAACAGAATTCCCTAGCACAGAGTATCTAGAGTTCATATGGAAATTTCTGGAATAATTACCTTCTATTCTTTAAGGACTACAAGAAAATAGGATTTTTTCTTTTTTTCTTTTTTGCATGTGACCATCATGTCCAAAAACACAAGCGTTCTGGATAATGAGTCAATATCTAATTAAGGACATCACCAAACTACACTTATTTCTCAGACTTAGTATCTTCCCACTGGGAATATTCACTAATCTCTCACTGATTAATTACTGTAAAGACTTATGCTTCTGGATAATTATAAGATGTGTGATAATGGATCAGACCTTTAATCCATTAAATCTGGTATCTTGCTTCTGACTCTGACCAATAGCTAATGCATCTCAGAAAGGTGAATAACTCCATGCTGCAAATACTCTATTGTAGAATGTGGAAGAAGGAGCCCTTCCTCACCTCACTGGGTAATTGCTTTGAAGTATGAGATATAATTACCATTATCTTAGTCCATGTAACTATGTGTCATAAAATGATGAGTACTTAGTGTGTGGCAGACTGAAAATAGAAGGATCTGAAATAACCTCTATTGGATAATATAAGTGGGGTATGTCTAAGAGAATGTGGTTAGCTGTACCAAAACTTTGGTATCCTTTACTCAGAATCAAATCTCAAGATTCCATCTAACACCTACTTTTTAATGTCAGAAAGAAACATACCTTTGAAAAAGCCACATCATGTTTTTAAAGTTTAAGGCACTTCAAAATGATTTTCCATCTTGTTACCTATTGTGACTGGAGATTTGTTGTGGTGAATTATCTCAAGGAAGCCTTGCAGGGAGTGTGTGCACCTGGCTGCTGGCCTGAGAGGCAGCAGGACATAAGAATGTGTGGGACTGCAGGAAGGGGCTGGTGGCTTTGCATGGCAACTCTGCCACTGTCAACTGCAAGGGGCTTGTCTTTATTGTTGGCCTCAGAGGATGTGTTTTAAAAAAGCTCTTTTGATATAAAAGAAGATTCTTTGCCTTCACAGAGTTATCATTCAGTAAGGTTTTAGTCTGTTAAGCAGAGTTAAGCGCACTTTTTTTTCACAACTGGAGCCAGAGCCTGTGGCACCTGTTTCCACATTATTGCAATATCCTCCATGGCTTTATGCTGCTTTATGGAAAGAAAGCTTCTCTAAAGCACAAGAATACTGTTTGGGGTATTGCAAGACTCAAGGAAAAGAAGGGACTAAAAGTCTCTGGATACAGAGAAGTTAATTTATTTTTGTCTAATACCCTAATTAATAATGTGTAGACATGGGGTCTTATTCTGACAGAACGAGTATTGGCTCTGCCCTCATGGATTTCGTATCTACAAGAAACATAAATGCATAACAAGTGATGGCCAATCTCTGCCCACATGACTAGCACTCCTGCAATGGGAACCGTGTGCTGGATCCTGATGTCCTATCCCAGTCCTTTGATTTCAACAAAGATTTTTTTTTTTTTTCCTGGAAAGAACTGATTTAGAACAATGCTTTTCTTCCAAACAAGATTTTGCATACAGACCTGGATTCTGATTTCACATAGAAATCAGAATGTTTTGTGTGATGGTAATTCACCTGAATTAAGTGCCCTTACTCCTGGTTTACACAGACATAACTGAGGGCAGAATCAGTTCTTACGTGTTGACACATATGGGTGACTCTAACCAACTGGCATACAGTAGGCACCATTAAAATCTTGACATTTACTGCTCGTAGTAGTTATATTTACTGTGCTATTTGCAGTATTCCCAAGTCTAAGAGTAGGAAATCCTTTAAATACTGCAGTAAAAGTAAATCCCACGGTGTGATAAATGTCAGGATTTAAGGGAACCCAACTTTGTAGTTGTTTTCTTCTTATTTTTTATTGCTGTGTTCAAACTTCTTGTGGGCTTTTTAATTTTTGGTTTTTTTTTTTTTTTTTTTTTTTTTTTTTTTTTTTTTTTTTTTTTAATTTTTAATTGTAATGGTAAGTGTTTTGACCAGAATCTCTCCTGCCTTAAGACTGGCTGAAGCCTGCTTTAGTAGGATATTTCCTTGGTATATTCTCTGTCTAGAGAACTCATTTTTTCAAATATTGTGTGCCACATAAAAGGAACTTGAGTTTGCTTTAAGATGCTTGTGAACATCCCTGATGGATTCACATACTTTCTTCTTGGTTACATCCTTTGTGGGGAGTGGATTGGCTGTGAGAATTGGCCCACTGATTCTCCACTGCTCAGGGCTTCCACTGGCTGGAGAACTTAGCAGGGAGATGGTGACATTGGTTTTCCAGTGCCTTTGTTAGCACAACCTAGTCCACAATATTTTCACAGATGCACACAGCAGCGCTTTTCCCACCCTTGAAATGAAAGAAATTAAGAAGAGTTTTGGATGAGATTTCAAACAAAACAGGCACATCTGTAAATGTACCAGACCAGATTTAACAAAATACTTACGTTTCTAGAAACAATGATTTTGTAAATCTGTCTCATTCACACAAACTTTGATCCTTCAGTCTCAATCTATGATTATGTAAATCCTACCAAATAATTAGTTGCATCTTTAGCTATAAATGTGATCTGTGAGGTCGTTTATGAGCAAATTTAGGTCTCCCCTTCTACCTTTATTCTTCCCCTCTCCCAAACTAAAAAGAGCTGATTTAGGCCTGGGAGACAAGGGACTGGGAGAACAGTAATAAATGTGTATAAAGTTTCAAGGAATCCAGGGCTGTAGAATCACCTGTCCTGACTTGTCCCATCCAGAACATATCCCCTGTAGTTAAGACAAGGAAGCAAAGACAAAGAAAGTATGACAGTGAAAAAATGGGGGGAAACGAGAATTATAGCCCTGGCTTAAGTGCATAGTGTATTTTTGGAGAAGTGTTAATAGTGCACTGCCAGTAGACTGGTTCCTCTCCATGCACAACAACTGTTGGGGATGTCCTCTCAAATCTGGCTACTGCCTGGCTAGCTGGCATGTGATATAAAGCAGGAAATATACGTGTGCCAGGCATGTATAACTGTGTGTGTGCCACTCCTGGTCCATCTGCAGAGCAATACTGCACCTGCCAGTTGCTTTAGCTGGCTGTGGGGGGAGGAAAGGAAGAGAGAGTATGTAATATGAGACAAGGAAAGCCCATTGTCTTCTCATTTTTCTTTCATTGCTCTGCTCTCCTTTCCTTTCTTTTTACGACAGAGTTGAACAAACACCACTGTTTGTTTTCTAAAAAAAGGCGTCTCTCTGGGGTTGGGTACTTTTGGGGTACTGTTCATGCAGTAAAAATAGCTTGGCTTGGGTATTTTTATGAACAAAGCTGTCACTGTATGCAGGTTTGTACACCTCCGGGTATCATATATCTTGACTTCAAACCCCATTTTTACATGTAGGGGATTATATTAATTATTTGGATCCTTTTCCACAAAAAATCTAAATTGCCTATAAAGCAATACATTTCCTTACAGCTCATCAATCATCTTTCTTCTGCAAAAATTTCCAGCACCCATTAAGAGCCTTAAATCATAAAACCTAACTGCTCCTGAATAAATAAAATTTGGAATCTTGATATGGATGACCTACTATTTCATTCTGTAAGTGACGGAGGACTGAGTATGGAAATGAAATAAACCAACATCAGTTGACATAAAGGATGCTCCATCCTAGGGATAGATAGCAAAATCTTCATCCCAAGCACCTTCAGAATTTGTGAGTATTTTTGAAATGGATTTTTTGCTTTCCCAGAACTCACACTGTCTCTCAGTGAGAAAAATTAAGTTTACATATTTTCTCCATCCAAATTTAAAAAATAAAAAATGTTATTGCCTCAGGACCTCTCCACTGACTCTAAGAAATTTTAAAGTTTCTCCATTTTCTTTTTTTTCCCCACTGAGTATCTCATCATTTCCCTGCAAAAAAGATTTGTAAAATCCAGATTTTTGTGGAGTCCAGCAATGGCATTTTGGAAATAGCAACCAGAGCTAAATTTCTGCATCCTTAGTAAGATTTAAGTTTAGTTCTTGCTAGTAAAAAGAACTTGTGCTTTTGTGTCAGACTGGATCTATTGCACAGAGCCCACAGGCCTCCTTTTTCTACTACACTTGTAGGTGTTTGACTTTTGTGGTCATGTACAGGAAATTAGTGTGATAGGGGAACATTACGTGTGAATCACATACAGTTGTGGCAATCCCCTCCTTGTTGTCTCCTTGGAATGGATTTACTGATTCAAACTTTTGTGCCATCACAAACACGGTGTGCACGCACCCCACGCCAGACGGCGCAGCACAGCGCAGCAGCCGTGCACATGATATCCAAATTTGTGGCAGTGATGGGGAAATGGTGACAGGTCGGGATTACCACTGTTATTGCCAGGGAGTCAGGTTGTGTTGATTCATGAGACAGCTGTTAGAGGATGATCACATTAATAATGCGAGCTGTGAAAACAATGTGTGGCGATGCTAAAAGCTGCTTCTCAAATGACATGGTGACGGCAGAGCTTTTTGGGTATTACATGATTTTGCAAATGATACATCAGAAGCCTAAATAATATAGATCATTTCTACATATTTTATTATTAGTGTGAAATAAATGTAATTATAACAGGATTTTAAAGTGCCAGGTGGCTTGTATTGTCTTTTTATCAAGTATTTTACTGCTGCTCCATCTCACACTCATATTAAGTATATTTACTCAACACCTCTGACTTCAAACAGGCAAACTCTTTTATCTGACTTCACAGCATATTCTTCTCACAGTGGTGAATGTCATCATCATTTCCTTTTGACATTGTTTTCACCATGTTTTCTTACTTCCATTACTCTCCCATGTTTCTGCTCCCTTTGGTGCCTCCTGCACACACATGTTTTACCTAAGCAGGAGAAAAATAATGTCGTGTGTAGCAAAAAAGTAGATATATGTCTCCACTGCTGTGACCCATTTTTGCATCAAGTTATTTTGAGAGTAATAGATGAAGTGCAAACATGTCTGCAGACACCAGTATCCAGATCTGTTTTATAATGAGAAAGTGCTTTGCAATTAAAGCAGTGTTTTCTCAAAATAACGACTAGGAAGTCCAGTTACTGACATTAAGTAGCATATTTTTGATGGGACATCATGAGACGTAAGGCACTCTATACCAGAAGCAAAGATGGTAGAATTTGTCCTGAAATAAATGAAAAATGGAGTCCCAAAATGACAGCAGACTGGTTCAGCCAAAGGTCAACTCATCTGTGAGTTAGAAGGAATTAATTTTCTAAGCACCAGCAAAGCAATGAGGCTTATCAAACAATGCTATTTTCCATCAAGAAAAAACATCATGGCAGCATCTTTTTTCTACTTTCATACATTTCCATTAAAAAAAAAAAAAAAGTGAAACAGTTAACAAATACATTTATTTCTAGGATTATGAGACCCTTTCTGCTTATTTCTTTAAAGGCATTATTTTAAAATACAGTAGAAAGAGCTGAAGAGGTGAAATTCCAGTGGTCTGTGCCGTAGAGTGCTCCCCATACATCTCTCCTTTTTCCCCATATTCCTCAGGGATTCTCTGCAGTGGCTCCATAATCCCATCCAGACACCCTAAACTGGTGTTGAGGATGGTGTAATGCTGAAAATACACCATCTCATGAGATCTGCTGATCTTTCATTAGCCACCCCCTTCTCTCTCTTCCTCCCCATGTCTCTCTTCTCCATCACCACCACTGCAGCATTTTCATACTGTTATTGAGCTCTGGACATTGATACAAGGCATTGGTAGTGAAGGGATGCTGGTGTTCAGCTTCTACCCTGTGCTATATAAATATACATTGCTGCCCAAACACATTGGATCTGGAGAGTGCTGAAAGCCCAGCACTCTCTTGACCATGATGACAGTGATGACAGCCCAGTGGTTCTCAGGGATCTGGCTTATGACAAGTTCCTTTAAATCAGCCGAGACCTTAAGTGCCTGTCATAAGTCATTCAACCTTCAAGTGCTTCCATTTCCTCCATGTGAAGTCTTTACAGACTTATCCATCTGCTTTTATATGTCAGATTGTGGTGAAAAACCACTGTGAGAACTAGGTCTACAAGAAGATATGGGGGTTAGGTGTCCTGTCACTAGAGGAGAAATATCACATGTTCTATATAAAACACCATTTCTGAGAGGTGCTCCCTGCTAATCCCATAACCACTGTGTCCCTGCCAAATCCCAAAGGCGTTTTGACAGAATAGAGTGGAAATAGAAGATTTAGCTAAGCAGAACTGTAGCTTTCAGAAGCTTGTTGCTCCATTTCTGCTTTCCAGCCTTGCAGATCTTCCTCACTGTGGCAGTGGAATTGGGACTTTTCTTAAGCTGGGCAAACACAAGCAGCCACTTGTCTTCCCATGCCCATCAACCCTTGCATCCATCCTTTGCTATCAAAGGTGAAGCCATAACCATTTCGTCAGAGAGATCTGGGAGCTGGGCATTTCTGAAAGTCTATCTGCTGCATCAAGCACATGGCTTTAAGTCAAATCATAACCAAAGTACTGAGTTTTGATTCAGAGGCTGAGTTGCAAAACCAGGAGTAAAGATCTATTTCCAGTTGACCAGATGCAGATGTGTTCTCCCTTTATTAAGTATGAATAGTAAAATTGAAACCACTTCATTTTGTTGCAAGATAAAATTTCCCTTTATTTTGGGCATTTTTGATCCATTAGAACTACCATTTACTAAATTTCAAAGCAATATGTTCCAAGCAGAACTGCACAATATTGCTTTTTAAAACAGTGTATCTTAAGAGCTTTCACCTCATCTTCTATTTTTGAGTCTTTCTATAACTGAAACTATTCATTGAATTTAAAGTAAATGTGTGGGTAGCTGTGGTCAACCTCAAACTGTGTATTTGCTGGCTAAACTGTTCCCAGGGGAAAGTGCCCCACCCCGGTTCTAATATCTAATTTCTTCTTTAGCATCCCCTTTTGACAGAAGGGAAGAAAAACTGGAATTTTGATTCTATTTATTCCTCCCAGCGCAGAAGCACTCCTCTCCTTTTCCTTTAAGAAATGGGCATTTTTCTCTAACCAATGTGTTCTTAAACTAATGGTCTGGGAATAATCTTCCTATGTAGTGAGTGGTCTGTCTTGTCTGTGTATTTATTTTTCTCCTCACTGGTAAGCTCTGTAGAAATCTGGCTTTCCTCTGCATATTGGGAATGCATAGGAATGTTCCCCCAACTTTCTTTCTCCGGCTTGCTGCAAGCTGTAATATGCAGGTTTCTGTCTTTGCATTTTCTTATTTTCCTTTGTAGACTGCTCTTGTTAGTTTTAATTACAGCAGTGGAGGACAGTATGCTAAAGAGCTCCCCAAGGTGGTGGCACTAATGGTCACATGTCCCCCCTGAGTGACAGCATCCGTTCTGGTTGCAGTACTACAAAGACATGGGGGCATTTCTTGTATGGATTGGTAAACGGAATTTATGTGAGAAGATAAATTAGCAGGCATCTGCATTTCCTATTTGAATAGGCTATGTGTGACTCAGTAAGCCTTTTGTTCACTGGGCTAAAAAATGGCATGCAACTCCTCATCAGCATTGAAATTTTAAAGCATATTAAATTACTATAGCATATTTTTGAGAAGTATAAAGAAAAAAAATGTAGCAGAGTTAGCACTGTGCTTTTCAAACCATCAACCCAAACACTGAAACAAAAACCTGAGAAAATATTAACAGAAAAAAAACCTGAATGGCTTGTATACAGAAATAAACTAAGACACACTAAGTATGTGAAATACTATTTTCAATAGTGGTTTTATTACAGTGTCAGTGCACACTATGTGTGCATACATACGCTACAGATTCCCGTTGCTGTTTTTGTGACTTGTGTAAGGCATACTGAGATTTACATCACAGGATGTAACTTTTGGAGGTGTTTTTTCACCAACCTCTGCCAAAATTCAGTGCGTGGTTTTCGGTCTGTACCCACTGTTGCATTTGCTGGCATTTTTGTGAAGCAAGAGCACTAGGCTATGCATACTGTGCACTGCTAACATACGTTAGCTGTGCCTTGTGGCAGTATTCAATCAGATGAATAAATGCACAGTATGATTGCAATTCAGAGCCATACAGAAAAGTTGGTATTGCAACATCTGCATAGACACTGTCATAACGTCAAGGGAAAAAGTAATAACACCCTTCTTGTTTCCTTGGCTCAAATGCAAATAAAACAACCATGATCTAACATTGAAGGTATTTTGAAAAAATAATGTTTTTTTAAAAAAATAATTCTAATTATCAACAAAAGAGAACTGAAATTGGAATGTGGTATTTGCATAGTGCATGCTAAGTCTTTGAGTGAGATTTAGTCTTTATTTACTTAGTCTACAAGAAATAGATTATGACATTCACCTCTCTGATGAAGCCATGAGCATGCTTTTTTTTGATATTATAAAATACTCCTACTACTGTTGTTAATAGCAATTATTATTGCAGAAGGAATAATGGCATATTTATGATATCAGGTGACATCAAAGGAAGAGCTATGTTTCTTCTAAGGGTCTCGAAACAACCGAGTTCTGTGCCTAAGGAGAAAACAAATCATCTATATCAAGATCTATTAAGAACAGAGATCAGAATTTTCCATGTTGTCCAACGCTGCAATATTCTTGTTTCCTTACAAAGCCAGCTGAAAGTAGAGAGGGAGGAGGCTGGGAGAGGAACAATAGATCAACAGTTCTCTCTATGTTTAAAAATTCACAGCACCTCTGCTACGCCAGACTATTATGTGACAATAATGTTAGGCCTCTGATTTATACCAACAGATGCAGGGAAATTCCAAATTAAGGCTGTCATTCTCCCCTTGCTGCAGATCCTCTGTTGGTACAACTTTATGTAGCACCTCTGAGTTTGGTGGAGAGATGCCAGGTTACATCAGCTGAGGATCTGGCCCACTGCAGTGCAGAGGCCTTAGCTCTGTTTAAATCAGATCCATGGTTACTGGTAACACAGTTTCTCCATACTTAATATGTATTTACAACACACAGGTGTAAAGCACACACAGGAAGGTCATAAATTTGGAAACTCACTATTAAAAAGCCTCCTGGTTATGAGTGGATTTTTAAAATGTTCCCTTTGTTTCATCTCCAAAAGATGTAGACCGGTAGAAAAATACGCAAACACTATGCCTTTAAAACACCAAATGCAAGTGAGTTTTAATAACCTATCAGGATCTTAGTCCATCATAACATTTAATCTGCATTACATCTCACTTCCTAATCGCTACTTTCATTCCAATTGTGAGCAGAGAGGGTGGGGGAGAGATGAGAATTTCAGATAAGTGCCAGTAAAACAAGTTTGCTCTACAGCTGGCAAGCCCTGTGCACACGTTAACGGTGCCTTATGGCAGTATTCAATCAAATGATTCTATAAACTAAAAATAATCACCCTAATACTAATACCTATTATTCTTCATTGTTACTGGTCGCTATGGTGCTGCATCTGACTATGAAGAATTCACCGCCATTATTACCCTCAGTGTCTCTCTCTCTCTGAAATGTGATCTAATTGCAGAATCCACACCTGTTCGACAGTTCAATAGAAGGCTGCTTTTGATGGAAGCAGACTTTCAAGAACACACACATGCTCATGCACAGGCTCAGGCACACACACAGGCACACACACCCGCACACGAACGCGTGCATGCACACACACCCCCCCAAATTCACGTAAGACTTCAGCTGGAGGAAAAATAGAGTGTGAGTTGATCAGAAAATAATATTGTGAGGAGCAAAAAGAAAAAAAAAAAAAAGCTTGTGTTTTGTGGTCATTGGAAGATTGCTGATGGGTGCATAAATAAAGCATGCTGGAACATCTGTTCTTTGTTGTGCATTCAGCTTTTTAATGTCTTCAAAGAGCAGCACTGACGCATCACTGACTACCACTCCCCATTCAAGCAACATTTTACCAGAAAATAATAAACCTTCCTGGTGGGGTGCAAGGAGCCAAGGCATTTGGGCAATGCCATTAATTTGGAAATATCTCTTTTTCTGGGATTTTTAAATATCTCTCCCTTTGAACGGTGTTCAAATTTTGGGATCCAGCCTGGAGTCCCTATCAGCCTGAGCAGTAAATCAGCCTGAATATTCCACTCAAGCCTTTTCTTTCTGTAAAAAAAAAAAAAAAAAAAAAAAAAAAAAAAAAAAAAAAAAAAAAAAAAAGAGGAAAAAGGAAAGGAGAAGGCTGTTATCAAGTTGAAGTTTATACACAATTTCACCCTCCTCTTAATTCTATTAATGTTGAAAATTCTGTCCAGAGGGATGCTTTTTTTCTTTAAGTTACAATATTTATTTATACTGGTAAAATTCAGCGGCAGTGAGGACCCCTGACAGTTTAACAATATTGGCTGGTTATTTTGATACACTGTGCTAGGCAGCAAAAGATTAAAACCAGAGCATCCTAGGCTGAGAGAAACCAGCTTGAATTCTAAAATAAAATTTTAGCAGCATGGATTTCTCTTGCCATAGGCTATGAGGCTACTATGAATTTCAGATGCATCTCCAGAGCTGTCAATGAGGTGGAAAGATGGGATTGGCATTACAAAGATTTGTTGCAATGTGATTCAATGTAATTGCAATCAAAGGTATAGCAACATTAAATCGCAGCTGAGAAAGAGCTGTTTATGCATGTACAGTACAGGAACAGGCATTTGCCCTACCACTCTAGGACCAGGACAAGATTTTTTTTTTATTGCTTTCTTCTGCTCTGCTCTTTCTTTCTAGGTCACAGCTTAAAGATATTGGGATACCAATTAGATGCTGGTGGGTCACATTTATAATAAGCCTGACAACAGTCTTGTGACAGAATGCTTCAGAAAACACGAACACCTTTTAAGACAGTTTGTCAATTAGACACTATAATGTCTCAGTTCTATACTAAGAAATTTTTGGCTTATTGGTTCTTCATTTTATCTGCTGTGACAACTGACCACTGTTGCATGCCCCAGCACAGGGAGTAGAGGTTGGTGATTCAGGCATACCACTGTTATCAAGAGGTCCAATTCTGCTTGCTTTGGTAGCAACATAATCAATCTCCAAGAAGCTTCTCCATCCCTGTTGCTCCTAAGGAAAAATATGTTATTTTTTTGACTGGAAGAAACATGAGATATATACCTTCCTCCTCAACATATTATAAAGCCTGTGGCATGACTGTGTTGCTACTAATATCAAAGGGTGTGTTGCTATTGATTTTAACAAGAGCAGGAACAGTATCACCAAGATCATTAGAGTTCTCACAGTGCTTTGAGATCCTCAAATGCAATCAAATAAAAACAGAGGCACAGTATTTACACAAGTGTTGAAAAGCTCAAAGGAATACATACGAGGCTCACTGAGGAGGAGGAAAAATCTTTCTATGGATGGCAACCTTGTCCCTGCAGGTCCTCACTGCTTGATGTTTAAGCAATGGATTTCACTCTCACAGCATCCCAGACAAAAAAGAAAATAAACATATTCTGATCTTGTGGCTGGGTAACCAAGACACATAGCAGTTGGAACAGCTTTCAGAAATCAGTCTGGAATTCAAAATTTTGCATGCCACCCACCTCTGCTGGCTAGTGCTCCTCCTGCTCCTGGCACAGGCCTGGCTCGGGCTCAGAGATGCTCTACCAGCATACATGTACCTGCTCAGCAGAGCTGTGCAGAGATCAATGTACCCCTTCTCATGCACCTTTAGCTTCTGTTATTTTGTTATGGTTCTGCTCCTTAACCCAAAAATTGTTTAAAAGGGGCATAGAACAAAAAAATGGTGCGAGGAAATTTTTATTGACAATGGAAGCAGGACCGGTTGACTCTAGTAATGCAGCATTTAAATATGTTTGGTCCTCTGCTTAGAGATCCTTTTGCAGTGCTCCATTATGCTTACTCACATAGTAATTGCTCACTGACCATTTAATTACACAAGGCTGTCACCTTTACTCATACTCAGTACACAGTTTCCAAATAGGAGCTGTGGTACAAGGAGGTGGGGGCCAGTTCTCCTGGTAGCAGCAGTCAGCTTGAGTAGGGGGAGCAAAACCTGGCCTGCAGTAATTGCCACGTAGAGACATAGTGTTTACATAGTAATTACCTTGTTATTTTTATGGGAAAATACATGATTATTTTTGTCCTCCAGACCAGAGTGCAGGCCACTCAATAATTACTTTTGGGCATAAGTATAATTGTACACACTTTTTTTCTCTCCGTGTCTCTTCTGCATGCACACAATTTGATGTATTCACTGTGCAGTTACTCTGGTTATTTATCACTGGATCTTATTCAAGTCCTGAGTCAAATAGTTGCTTCCTGATACATTGGCCTCAAATATTAAAGTATCGTAATGAAGTAAATATTTAAGGAGTGGGGTGTTTTTTTTTTCTTTTGCTGTTTGTTTTGTTTTTACTTGTATTTCCCCCCCCCCCCCCCCAGAAAGCAATCAAAATGTCTACATAGATTTATTTTTCTTAACTCTTGTTTCTTTATCATTGTACATCTTTCTCCCAGGCCTGTTGGGACAGTGGATCAAATCCTTCTGCCTCTGGGAACATCTGCTAAAATAATATTTTACAATGAACAGGAACTCAGAAAAATACACTGTGTTCTGTTGATAGACGGGGCCAGACACTCAGTATACTCTGAAAAGAATTTATTGACTTACTTGCTCATCTTCTTTTCATGAGGACAAGTGCCCCATTGATGACCTTTCATGACCTATAAGGTGTGAGTTAGCATTGCCTGACAAGACAAGAGCTGGAGAGAAGAAAGAGCTAATACTAGCCAATCAACATGCCAATGCAAAACAGGGGCTGGTCTCAGCCCTTAACTGACACTGTAGGTGAATTTTTACAGCACTTGTGGCTGTTACTAATTGGAACCAAATCCAGTCATTCTGCAATATGACTCAAAAATAGCTTAGACCAGACCAGTTATTTTCCTTTACTTCTTGGGCATCCATTCCTAGACATTGATATAATTGGTGTAGCAATAAGTGAGACAACTGCATCCAAGCCCTGGATGAGAGGGGACAAAAGCATCAGTTAGTGTGAATTTATGTCATGTCAATGGGTTTGTTTCAGTTGGCAACTAGAGAGCATAAGACCCAGAATTTACTCATAAAAGTATGATCAGCTTGGATACAATAAATATCTATAAGGAAAAAGCATGTTATTTGAATAACATTTAGAAAGTATTCAGGTGAGTAGCTCCTCTAATAAATGGAAGACACGATCTTCATATTTAAATTATGCATATTATTTTATTGTTCAATCTACTATTAATGCCATCTGTGAGTATCTCTTAAACCTGCTTTTCTTCCTTGTATACACTGATCATTGAATAAAAAACCAGAAGATAATACAGCACAATATCACCTAATAATCTAACCCCCATCCCTGAAAGGAAATTGTCAAATCTCCTATTGGTACTTGGCTATTTATGTTAATATGTTACCTGAACTCTAAGTAGATTTGTGTGTCTATTGCACTGAAGACATGACAAAGATTTATAAAGCTTCATCACAATAGGTAGAACTCTCTGAGAATATTGACAGTGACTAATGCTGCCTATGTCTCCACAGCAGCACTCTATACCTTACCCATTTTCTACAGAGAACAATCATATTACTACCGATTAGTTCTTTCTGTCCATAAATGAAAACCCCCCTTGCCTATTGATTCACTTAGTTCAGTCATTTATGATACACTTAAGTAGATATATTCTACTTAAAAAAGGTTGGGATATTTTCTTCTGGTCAAAGATGGGGTTGGAGAATTGAGTTTGTAATACTGAGACATTTTACATCTCTAATAAAAACTGCATAGTGTTTAGTGGCTTATGGAAAGTGTTTTGGGGTTTTGATCTCTGAGTAGCTCAGAACATGTAGATCTGGCCAGAAGAAAAACAAAGGAACACATCTTCTTTTATCCTACTGCACACTCTCTGCCAAAAATATGTAATTTATTGTGGCAGATCCTTGGTGTGGATGAACAGATAAGGAGAAGGAAAAGAAGGATGTAGGAGCATGAACGCAAAGGGAGAAAGAATGGTAAGAGAGAAAACACATGAGGAAAAAAAGAAATCTGACACATGGTGAGAGGAAGAAAAAAATTCAGAAGACACCTTTTTAGTGGATAGTGGTGTATGTAGGCTTCTTTAAAGCCTGTGGTGTGCCATCTAAAAATATTAAATATCTCACAGTCTGCATGAGTCACAGGAATTATTTTTCTTACCTAGACATTGTTTACACAATTACGGTTCCTACAGTTTTCTGAGAACTACAGTGGGATTTTCTAATATGTGGGATTTTCTAATAATTTTCTAATAAAATTCTGGGTCTATTTTCTAAGGAATAACTGAGAACTTCACTGCGTACATGTAGTGGGGCAGCAGAGTAGTTTAGAGGAAGAATATGATTTCATTTTACAGAGTGCCTAGCATGATATAGCTGATGAGCAATTGCCAATTGCTACCTTCTTGCTCATTCTGGCTCAGTGTGGAACCCAGATGAGTACTTGTTAAGAGGTCAAAACAACGACAAATGATAGTTTTCAATCACCATGAGAACTCTATAAATAAGTGAAGTTTGGAGGCCCTTCCACAGCTAAAAGATAGCCAGCAGCTATGTTGTGACCTTTCAAATCATTTCTCTTGGGATGTCTGATGGGCCTAACACAAGTCCCAGGGGAATAAAATCTCTCTACCAACCTTTGTCTACTTCTACTTAAGAGAGAAAGCTGGACTTGAAACAATGTCAGAAGTAAAGGTCAGTGCTTTATTTACATGAGTTTTGTATGCTAGAATTCTACCCTCTGTTTTCTCTTCCCTTCCCCAGAGATCTCTGCTTAAGTCATTCCATTCCTTGAACTACTTCTTAGTGACAATTCTTCTTCATCCACAAGCCAAGGCTAAAGTAATTCTTGTCTTTTAAGACATATTTGGGCAGTAATAGGCTAAATAATGACACATTTTGTCCCAGAATCTGTGTGCGTCTCCTCTGCTATATGAGGTTTTCCTAGTTTTCACTAGATACCACAGAATAAAATATGTATTTGCTGCTAGGAACAGGAGCAAAATCAACATCTGAGAGAAAGAACAGTTGAGTTTTTAATTTTTCAGGGAAGAGTTGCAAACAGTTCTGTCTTTCTAAGTATTGTGAAATCCCCAGTAGAAAAGGTGTGTATTACAAGAACATCTAATAGACTTGAAAAACTCAGTATTCCTTCTGGAACAGCCTCTATTTTCAACCATATCTGCTTTTTTTCTCTCTAGTTGGTAGACAGGGGAACTTATTTAACAAAGATGGGGTTTCATCCAGTGACTCCTTATATCAGTGGGGATCTGATATCACTGACTTCAATGGGAGCTATGTGTAGCTCCTGAATTGCTATCATTTTCCAACTAGTGAAGACACTTGAGCATCTGGTGCTGTTCTAGCAAGCTTCTTACACAGCTTTGGTGAGAATTTTGAAGCTGACATAGAAAAAAATTTCCAGGGCGCACAAGCTCTTTGTATCTTCTCTTCTTTTTAGAAACACTCCTGACATGCTTGTGATACTGTTTGAATATGAAAAAAATAGAAGAGAAAGCTAAACTGAGCATTGTAAAACATTCTGGGTGAGCGTTTGCTTGAGTTTAAAAATGAACTTGCTTCTCTGTGCTTATACAATTTTTTAGCACTTTGGAAGAACTGAGATATGTGATTGCTCTTGGAATGAGGCATTCAATCCCCCTCCACCAGACTCTAGAGGCGATACAGGTCTGCGTTGTGAAGACACAGCTATGCTGAAGGCAATACTGGCACGGGCCTCCCAGGGCTTTTTCTTCCTGAATTTTGGCAGACAGCTTCTCTGTCCCCTGCTGTAATGACTAATTTCTTTCTTGTGGGCAGGGGAATATGGGTGACAATCTAGCCATGTAGCTGAATGATGCCTTAAGTAAGGTTGGGTTGCCCAGGAAAAATATACTCAACTTATACGAGTCTAATCCTATTTGTCTGTACTTTCCCTTTGGAAACAGTTCTCAATTTTTTTTTTTCTATAAAAAAAATATTTTTACTTTTCCATTAAAAAATATTTTTACTTTTTCCTGTTAAGCCATTGATGTAAAACAGGAAAAAAACCCCGTGTGATTTGTGTGGAAACACACACAACCAGAATTTGAACATCCAGTCTCAAATATTCACAGTAAATACCTGTGCTCTCACTGTACAGTAAAAGCCTCCTCTTATTCTGCAATATGAGAGTCACATTTAGAAAAAAGCAGTCTGCTCACGTATGTGCCATTAGTAGAAAGACTGGCAAATAAATTATCTACTGTGAATTACGCACTAATACAAGTGCCTATGTGATGTGTGCCAGTGTGAATTCATTTACACATGTCGAGGCATATGTATGCATATGAACATAAGAGTATCTCCTTCCTCTTTACCTCTTTTTCATATTGGTACGGCAAGCGTAACAACTGCCATGTTACTTCTCAGACAGCAAGTCCCATCTTCTGTGGCAGGCCTGGGTATACTTGCTTTTTTCCTCTCTTTTTAATCATTCCAGTGAAGAGGCTCTCTCCTTGATATCCACTTCCAAAACTCCCACTCACTGACTTCAGAACAAACCCAGCCTTGCTTGTACGTGTGCGCGTGTTGAACAAGCCCTCATAAAGTGCCTATCACATCATTATTTTGTTTAAACATTTTTATTTCTCCAGAGAATTTAAAATACACAAACATGTGATTCCATGAGGAAATGATCCAAAAGAGATTATAAATACAGCTATAAATGTCAAAGTTCTCAAAACATTTCACTGGCTCTATCTTCAGAAGAGACTGTTTACAGAGAAAACCCACGTCAGTGTGTTTTATTATCGTTATTGTGTGTTAAATGTTACAAATGCAATCTGTTTGCCTTACACGTAAACCACGGTCTCCAAATATCTTTAAGGATCACTTCTAATAGTCGTACTTAGAGGCAGGAGTATAATTTAGTAGGATATTAAGCAATCACTCCACTGGAGGAAAGGTTTTTGGGTTTCATACAACTCTCATCAGAGGCACCTATTTTCACATCCCCAGAAATGAGTATTTTGCAGTGGATCACCACTCTGGGTTTCATGATTGTGAGGGATTGGAACACAGAAAGCTCAAAATACAAACCTTTCAAAATTTGAGTTCTTGCAGGTTTGGAACCAAGCCATTTTCGTTTATTAAGAAGAACCATCAAAGACTCCTTTTTTTTTTCTGTGTAATTTTAAATTTATTGCTGTATCTGTCTTCAAAGTGATGCCTAAGAGACCCTTACTACAAAAAGTTCACACTCCTTTCCTTTTTCGATGGCGGTGGCTATCTCCAAGAATGAATGAGCCTAACTTAAGAATGAAGCAAACAAGCACCCATCTCTTGTAAAATACAATATGACTAAATTTGACAGCATAAGTTTAAAATCCACAGCATGGAATGAATTCTAATAGAGAGGAGTGGAGCAGCACATATCTGAAATTTGCCACAGATAGTTAACTTGTTAGGAAATATGTTAAGACTGAAAGATCTTTTTCTTTGGTCTACTTGAATGTTGATCACAGCTGTTGGCTGCAATTATGGAAAACAAAGTAATATTTAAATTTCAAAATTTCTTTTTAAAGGCTGCATAGGAATGTTGGACGTAATTTCCCCATAGTCACAGGAACCTCTGGGAGACATTTTGTCTGGGGAGTGGTCACAGAACGCCCATTTTGTGTATCACAGCCTGCAACGTCTTTTCCTGCATTCTCTACACTTATTTAAAGGCAACATCCACAAAAATGAAATGTGTCACAAAGGGGGATCAGGAGAGGACAGGGATATCACCAGTACACTAGTCAGCTGTGAGTGCATTTCTTAAAAGACATACTTCTGGAAAAAGCTATTTCTTACTACCTGTAAAGAAAATTCTTCCCAATTCCACAACAATCTTACATAGGGAAAAAAATTCCATCCAGACTGCAGACCAAATTCAAATTCCAAGTTATGTAAATAGTAAATTATGTAAATACAGGCTTCTATGTCCTTTGTCTTCTTAGTGTTGTTGTCCTTCACCTTTCTTTTAACAAGAAGCAGAAAGGAATTGAAGCACACGGTATTTCAAAACGCTTCATTCCAATACTGTCTCGAATGAGACTGGTGCCAACTGACCCTTTAATTCCATCAATAGCAAAGAGTAAAGTTTTGCTCTTAAGAATTCATCCTGAGGATGCCCTAAACTGTAAGGGGCTCGGAGAAGAATAAACAGAATATGAGAAAAATCTGACCTCAGCCCCCTCTGAATCTGGGGTTCTACAGGAACAGTGCATAAAAGGGAAAAAATCTGACAGTTTAACAGGGCCAGATAATTTGCCCTTTATTTTTAGTGGCAAAATTTATTTATTGGCTGTGGCTCACTGGCTCTATAGTCCAGGATTAGAGGTTTATCTTCTGAAAGTGGAATGTTTAATTCTAGTTTTGATTTTACCCCAAAACAAAGTCTCTGTAATTCTGGTTTTATGATTTATTGGCTGCAGTTTTCCTGAGATGAAAGTAGGAGTTCAGCAATCTGTTCTTGGAAATCCAGCATTTTGCAAGGATTCTCTGTCAGCAAACATGTGATAAGCAAAGACATTTTCTTGAGTTTCAGGCCAGTGGCTTATTCACAAGATATTTTCCTCTTTGAAAACAGGTCTTCGCTCTTACTGTGTTGCTTTATTGATCAATCTGTTTTGAGAGAGAGTGAGAGCTCAGAAAAGGAAGTTTCTTTTTTACCACATTAAATCCAGTGAATTTTCCTGAGCCAGACATGATTATGCCGCAAATGGAAAGGGTTTTACCCTAAGTATCTTGTAAGCTTTTCTGGATGCTCCTGCAACACACAGGGAAAGGAATCAGCTAAGCTACCAGAGACTAACAACTTTGCAGAACAACTCCCTGTGGCAGAGGGAATGAACACATTGCCTCCTGACACATCTTTACCCACATCAATGAATATTTTGTGTCTGTACTGGAAAGGGAAGTAGGGAAAATGCTTGGATCTTGCCAAGCCTGAAGTGCAGAGTGTATGTGAAATACACAACCTTCAGAGCAATCCCAGTGCTGTTGCAGCCTGTGCTGCATGCCTTCATAGGCACATTTATTCCCACAGCACTCAACAGTAAGTGCCTACCCTTCAGTGGGGCAGGAAGGAGCCTGGAAAGTTTTGCCTTTCTCCATTTTTCCAAAGGAAATGACTTTGTAAAGGATTTTCAAATCCTTGAGGCCATCCATAGAAAATAGATCAAAATACAGAATTGTTCTTTAGAAATGTGGTGCACAGCAAGGGTGAAAGAACATGGATCTGTCCTCAGCTTCTTCTGGAATTCCACAAATTCTTCTGGCCTGTCTGGAGCTGAGAACTTTCAATAGATCTTTTCATTGTTCTGGTTTAAGGAATTATTTGATAGCTAGCTTGTGAGTGAAATAGTTGTGATTGATGGCCTCCAACAGAGGTGCATGACATTCTGGTTACAAAAAAACAATGAACATTCAAAGAGTGACATTGCAAACTAAATCTAATTTCCCACTGTACTGTTTAGTCTGATATATAGTACTAGCAAAAATTTACCTTGCAATAGAGGAAATTCAGAAGATTTTGATGCTTACAGAAGCCAGAGGCCCATTATCAAAACCTACTTGGTTTTCAAAATTATAATAGAAGTATATCAAGAATGGGATGCTTTTATGAGACAGACTGGTCATTTTGCCCTCTGGTCTGGAAACACTAAACCACTTTCCACACTGGACCACAATAAAAATTCCAGAGAAATGCTGAAAGAAAGGAGTGGAGGGATAATCTTTTCTTTCATTCACAACCCCTGGAATAACTAAGACTAAAACTAATTTTTCTCCATTCAAAATTAGGTGTTCCATTTTCCCACACCACATTTCATCAACCAAAGATTTTTAGAAAAAATTTGTTTCTCCAGATGCCCAGGATGGAAGAAATAGGACACAATTAAATGCTCTTGATTATGTGTTGTTCTGCTTCAGTTTGCAATCCTGAACAGATTATTCCATTTGCTGTACTTCAACTTTCACTCTTGTGAAAATTGGAAAGAAGAGGTGTTTACAACACTCATTTCCCTACCTTCCATTCATGTCTAAAACAGTGACAAAAACATAATGGATCACTTTGCTCATTGAATAAACAACCCACAAATGCAACTTTATAAGGTACATTCCCAGGAAACAGATCTATAAACCTGGTAAAATGCACCAAGACCCCATCAGGGATGTTTGAACTAAATCTTAATTTGTCATTCATGAACACTTCACATGCCCCTCTAAATGAGTTATGCACTGCATCATCGCCGGGAAATATAACAGACTGTGCATTGGAGATACCAAAAAGGGCTTGTGGGAGTGTTTTATTGAGCATTGCACAGGTGTTAACAATAGAGTGGGTAACACAGATCAAAGGATTGTGCAGAACCCACTTGGTAAGTTATAAACTGCTCTTCATCTGTCTTGTCTGGTAATCAATTGCATGTCCCCTCTGGCTCCTCTGTCCACCCTGTGGTGACACCTTAGTGGAATAGAGGTGAGTAGTAGTGAAATCACTGCTAACTTCATGCTACAGTCCCAGACAGTTTTCATGACAACTTAGAGCAAGTTTCAGGCTGATATAAATTGTCATGGTAGCAGGTCTGGTAAAAAAACTCAGAGTCTTCTCTAAACCAAACTAAATGTCTCACTTTTATCAGGCCTTCTGCATGGTGGAGGTGGCATGGTGCCAGAAGACAGCCCAAATGGACAACATCTCAACATGATGGTGAGACTGTATAGTCAAGTATCTAAAGGACTTCTCAGTAATGCAAACCAGCTTAGATAGAGCAGTAAGGAGGAAGTCCCTCAGTTCAGGATTGCTTCCAAGCCTCCAGAGAACACACTGCAAAAAAGCTGGACAGCAGTATGTTAGTTTTCAGACATGGACATTTCTTTGTAACAGGTACTGATCAATGCAAGGATGGAGATTTGAGGTTACTAGGTTATTGACATGACACCACAGTTCCCTAACAGCTGTACATCCACCTTCTCAATCTTCCCTCCCTCTTTTTCTGTCCATGCTGCAGCTGTATTATCTATCCTGGTTATCAAATGACCATGTGAAAGACCAAAAGACTGAGGTGATAGTGTCTAGCCCACTAAGTTGTGTTAGAGCTCTAATTTAATCTGCTCTGTTTTTTTTTTTTTATTTTTTTTTTTCATTTTGTAGGCTCTGTCACCCATTTTCTGTATGCTTGAGAACATTGCTTCAGATCAGTAGTCATGGTGGCAAGTGCTGGGCAGTGGGCTGAAACAATTTTATCTTGATGTGTTAAATTAAAAGTGTACTACAAATGGCAGTGACAAGGTTTCAGTATTGGCAGTCTTTCTGAAAAAAAGGATGCTAAAATTGTCTGCCCACTGGGCCCAGAAGTTGTCACTGTACTGACTGTGCTACAGAGGCACTTGTGTTTTTTGAGACCCAAGAAACAGATGGAGGCAGAAACACTGATTTTCATGTCTACATTCTGTTAACATCTTCTCAGCTTAAAGTTCGCTTCACGTCCTTGAGCCTTCCAAATAGCACAGTAATGAATATGGAAGAAAAGTGCATGTTTTTGACTCAGCATCAACAGAGTACAACTCAGTACTCTGTGAAAAGAAGAGTACAGTGAGAGAGCCCTCCTCCTGAAGGTTATTATTTCTGTCTGCAGAGCAGAGTCACATAGCAGGCACGTCATCTAGCATGCTAGGCTTTGTGCTGACAAACATTAGGGGCAATTCTTACTCTGAAGACCTTACAAACAACTTGGAAATTTTTTCTTGTTTAATAAATGAGCAACAGAGGCAAGCAATAATTGGGTAACTGCATCCTATTCCAGTGCCCAGCCACTGGAATTGTCTCTTTCTCATAGCTCCCACTGGTAGAAAATATTGCTTGGTTGCTGACTTAAAGTATCCGAGCAGGGAAGCAAGGTGCTTCAACCAGGAAAGTGCAACCTAACCAACTAACACACAAGGCAAGAAAATGAACACACTGTATCCAGGAACTAGCATTTTGAAGTTTTGAAAGTGGATTTTTTTTCTCAGTCTATTAATTTGTTCTTCCAATCAGGCAGTTCCACAAAGGCGCAGCTCCCCAGGCACAGACCCTGCTAGCAAACCTGCATCTGCAGAAGGTCCCTCCTTATGCTATATGCAAATCCTTCTGGAAGCTGGGAATCATTTGACTTATGAGTTTCCTGTCTCCTACACCCAAGCCATTCATCTAATTTACATGTATTCAGCTGCTTGTTTGTTTGCTTAGCATGCTAAGTATCAGTTTTTAGAGAGATTCACCGTCTATATATGCTCTTTACAGGATGTGCTCATGTGTTACACAAAGGCTGTTTTGTTCTTTACCTCCTGCTGACTCCCTGGAGAGGAATGTGAGGTCTCCTATGCACCATGTGAAGACTTATTTCCATGCATGTGTGATATCGTGTGCTTCTTTTCCATCCTTGCTGTTGGGCTGGCCCTCTTCTTGTATGGTTTTCTTTTACTTATTTTCTTGGCAAATGAGATGTTGACGTTGTTCTGTATTCCTTCTGTTCACCAAAGAATACACATTATAAGCAGTACATACACCATAAGGATGAGCAGGTCAGAGAATTGTCTTTCACATTGCTAGGAGTCACTGAAAGAACAGCTTCATAAATCCTTCCAGGGAAAACTGGTCTCCAGCCACAGCCGTGGTAAAATCTTTGATGACATATAAGTTTAAAACTCAAGTTAATTCAAATAGAAAGTTGCCCTTAAAAAATGTACCCACCAACAAGGGGGAAATTAAAGAAAATAGAGTTTCCTCTTTTTTCCCCCCTAAAGAATATAATTTAAATTTTCAAACATGGCGCTTGAAGAACATCTATTTGTATTCGGTACCTTGAAAAAGGCGACTAGACTTTCAGAGATGATGACTCAACTTTGCACTGATGATAACGGGGTTTTGATCAGGCCCTCTGTTTGTACATGCCTTGTAGGTAAACAGAAACTTTAACATCTATTGCTTGTAATCCTCTCATACACGCAGAGAACAAAATTCACCATGTGAAGTAAAGAAGGAATAAAATAAACATACAGGTCATGCTTGCCAACAAAAGCAAACAGCAGGCCCTCCAAAGCAGCCTAAAAACCTGCCTGTGAACAGTGCTGTAGTCTCAGTGCTGTTTTAACATAACAAACCCCTTCTGGGACTACCATGGTAATTGCTGCAAGAAAAATCATTTTCATCTGGTAGCTAACTATGCTGTATTTCAAACCAGTGCCTCGATTATCCTTAAATACCTTTGACCCCAGGGAAATTTAAATTTAACCTTTCGTAACATTGCATTTGCCAGTTGCAAATTACCCTTGCCATTATTTTTAGTTATATGTTTGATAGACTGTGTGACCTAGTGTAGATAAGATATAATTGAGACTGGTCAAAAGTAAATGATTGTTTCACAAGCTATTCTGGAAACTGATCAACGTGTCAATGTCATATCTTGCAGAGCTGATTGACCAAATGAAAAAAAAGAAGAAGAACAAGGAAGATTTAAATCTGTCTGCTTTAGTAGGACTTCATTCCAGCCTGTACCCAACACTTCTCCCTATTTACAGCTGCAGATAACACCTGGCTGACTAGAGAGGTACAAAAGTCTTTCTCTTGTGGAAAACTTACTCCATATATTGAACCACAGCATATTCAGAAAGAAACTATCTATTCACACTCCCTTGAGATCCAGAGGAGAGAAACAGATGATTCACATGGGATCTCTCTAGCTACTGAGCAGCATCTCTGCTGTAATGTTGTCCACAGGGCAAATGCTATTTTTCATGATAATAGTAAAGTATAAACACCAGGCTAAGTTCAGTAGCACTCATACTGAGGGCAGTGAGAACTGGGAGAAAAAGGCCTTATAGCTTATGAAAGCTTGGAGAAAAAGGTAAGAGTTGTGTAAAAAGATTCTGGAATTAGTAAGAATCTCCATTTGCCCTTCAGCTGTCCTCCCTTTTCTATTAAAGCTTTGGGAGAAAAATGACAATAGTTCATCTATTTTATTAACATCTTTTCTTCCCAGGAGAATTAGATGGGTGCACACAGCGAGGATAGAGAGGATTATTTTAGGATAGTACCTAGGGTATTAATTCTATACCTAGGGTATAATTAGGGTACAGCTTAGAATCCTGGGACAATTATAAGAAATGAAAACCAAGGCTGAATGTTTGAAAAAAATCTTTCTCTCTGTACTAATCTGTAGAATTGTTGCTCAAGAGAAATTTTTATTATTTTGCATAAATAAAAAAGTGATGGGCAATAAATTGGGAAATATATACCTTATAAATGTCTTAACTTTCAAAACAGGCTTCTCGTTTTAAATTCCAGATGAACCACATCTCTTGGTATCCTCTGATTTTCTCTTGAGTCTTGTTTAAATCAGAAACATAAGATAATGGGATTGAGGTTTAAGAGTTGTTCATGTGCCTGAAATCCAGAATAATTTACTTTTCCATGCATCCTTTCTGCAATCATCCCTTAAAACTATTCAGGAGCTTGTGGGCTCTGATCTGCCCCTGGGTGTGAGCAGGTGAAGCATTATGTGAAATGTCCTTTTAAAGGCCATGGGGCTTTGTTCTGTGCCACTGAAACTGACTAAAACTGGATAATTTGTGTACTTTTTCCTCTGGGGGTACCTGGTAGTGCACACTGCTTCCTTTTAACTGAGTTTCTTGAGGACAGAGAAAAACAAAGATTGAAAATCACAGCTGGTATTTTGAACTGCAGGAGTGTGTCCCTCTTTTTCTCTCCTTCTTTGCAGGAAGATAATTGCTGTCATCTTTCTAGGAGAAAGTGCCCTTACAATTGACTCTTGGGAGTTTTATAACATGTCTTAAAAATGGTTTGTTTATTATTTTGGGTTTTCCTGTTGTTACTCCTCTCTCTCCACTGATTTGTTTTAGAGAAACTAAGTGTACTATACATAAACAGCTAGAGCAAAAACTACTTGTTTTTTTATTCCATATTTTTACATAGGTTTTTAATGACTTTCAATCAGACACAATCTGTAGTCATAATAAAACAGTGGATGTTTATTATTATTGCTATTACATTATTATTATTATTATAGTCTATGCTATTATTATTGAATTGTAAACTTGAACTCTGTGGTGCATTTTTACAATTTTCTGTGATTTGCAAGTGTTTGGGGGGCTCATTTACATAAAACAAAGAACTGATGGAGTTTTCATGCTTCCTACAGTGAATTTTACTTTGTAGATTTCTTTTACAAGACTAATGTCACTCGTATTTGATTACCTTAGTAATTTGCTTTGCCTCTAGTTGGTCACAATTTTAATTTAAGGAAAGGATTCAGTGTCTCAGAGACACTGGCAGATCCTGCCAGTGAATCCCACTGCCTGTGGGAAGTGCTGATTGATATTCGGAGCTTTAACACTTCCCATTTTGCTGAAGGAGGAGCTTCATCACAGACATTCTAGCTCTTTGGGCCCTATTTTTCACTTTTTTACATCCCAACCACGTGTCTCGTGCCGTGCCACAGTTACAGCACTGAATTCCTCATCAGAGAGCTCTCTGAAAGCAGGATAATACTTCCGCAGCCTCAGCAGTTACTGTGTCCTCCAGGAGGTAAAAAAAAATCACTTGGGGGGATTGACAGGACCTGCATCCTCCTTGTTCTATGCTGTTTAACTTGGAGCAACAAAAGCCCCCAACTTTTCTTGAAGAGAGGGCATTTGTTTAGGGTTCTACATCTTGCTGTGCTCTCAGACAAGCACTGGTTAGTGGATAGGCAGGTTTCAAACCCGTCTGGGCAACTATGCTGGTTACTGCATGAAGGACAGCAATCGTTTCTGCTGTGGTCCCAGGTCAGGGGTGGCTCTGAAGGGTTTCCAGGCACACTCACACATCTGTAGGGGACAGCAAGTCACAAGGCACACAGGTAGGACCCATAGCTGTGCAAAGGCAAAGCTCTTCTACGTGTGAACCACATGGCCCTGTTCTTTTACTTCTGGGTGACAGATAGCCCTGTTTAGAGGTAGGCATTCGGTCAAGGGGGTGTTTGAATGCCTGAGATGGTTTGACCTGTGATTTTGCCCCCATCTCAATGAAGGTTGTCATTCCTAATTTGTCCCCCCTTCCTTTAAATACCAGCTCCTTCTCTCCATGTCCTTTTCAATGGGGTGAAGTGTATGTGCTTCAATCATGTTCAATCAACCAGCCATTGCTTCACCTAAAACCTTGCTGCTGATCTGAGCAGAGAGTGCAGAATGCAGTGCACAGACTCTGCTTTTCCCTCCAGCACCACAGAGAGACACGTTAGAAATGTCTCCTTCATGCTCACATTTTCAGCAACTTCTTCCAGCCAGCTAAAGACTTAATCTCAGGTCTCCTTTTGGATGTGGCTGACATGAATCATGGTGAATTTCTGATAATCTCATTGTTTTTTTCCCCTCAAGAAAGAAATTGATGTGTGTTTTATCTGCTTTTGGCAAAAACAAGCGAACAAACAAACAGCTACAGTGGAAAGGTGGGGCCCAAGGCCGCAGCACAGCAGCAGTTTCTGGCGAAGATCTTCAGAAAAAGCCACAAGGTCCCAGGGGTGGGAGAGCTCTTTCACTGTTTCTTGGAGACTTGAAAAGGAAAGGAAAATGGGTTTATTCTCCAGACAGGTTATTTCTATTAAAGCTCACAGCGGAGGCAAGAGGGGATGCTGTGAAAAGTTTGGACACCTTCACTCCCCCTGAGGCTCCTAGAGGAGTCTCATCACCACAGCCTGATGCCACATCCTGGAAGCCTCGGGGAGCAGGGAAGCAAAGGAAGCCCTGAAGTTCAGCTAGAGGGAGTTAAAGCAGCACTGTGAAGAGTCATTTCAGCGTGACAAAGGCCTGGTGGAGGATGTGCTGGCAGTGCAGGGCTCCCAGAGAGTTGTGTGGCAGACCAGGCAGTGAGAGTAACAGGTAGCAAGGAAGGTGAGAAAGAGTAGTGGAGGAGAGCATTGGGACTGGGAGTGGTGGTGCTAGACTTTGGCTAGGGTGGTGCAGCCTCACGCCCAGAGAGGTAATAGCTGTGGAAATGCTGCACCTCCATGAGGGTAATGGCTGGAGGAGGAAAGCAGCAACTTGTCACCAATGCTGTCACTCATGCTTGCTGAGGGAAGGCTTGGACTGTGGCCAGCATGCTCTGGAGGCTGGTAGTTAGCCATTACTAATATGTTCTTTTTTTTTTTTTTTTTCTTCTTTTATTTTCTTTCTCCCTTTTTCGATATATACTCTGCCATTTAAATTCCATGCACTTAACTCATGGCATGTGAGGGGGAAATAAAGAGTGCCCCATGTGCACCCAAAGCCATGGGTTTTCTGAGATTTCTGAACTTGGAGTTTATGCCAGGGTTTAAACATTGCAGGAAGGATTCCCTAGAGGCCCCTCACGGCTGCCAAAAAGCATCCTGGCAGATGGGTTGCAACTCCATGACTTGATGCAAGGGGTGGGAGGAGAAGCCTGCATGCCATGTCACAGCCCCAGAGCCTCCCAGCACTCACCCTGCCCTTCAGCAGCAGCCCCTGAGCTGCTGGCCCACCCTGCCCGGCAAGGGAGGCGCTCCCAGAGAAACTCTCCTGGCAGGTGG
Source organism: Melospiza melodia melodia (assembly GCF_035770615.1). Taxonomy (NCBI): domain Eukaryota; kingdom Metazoa; phylum Chordata; class Aves; order Passeriformes; family Passerellidae; genus Melospiza; species Melospiza melodia. Next base: position 36,977,484 of record NC_086194.1, read on the forward strand.
CTATTGATCCCACCAAGTGTTGCTGTAAACAATCCCTTACTGCCTGGTCTGTAAGCAGGATGAAGTTGAGATTTATTGAAGTTCCCCTCCTCAAGAGCCAAGGGTATTTATCTGAATTCAGCGGGTCCCCATTTGCCTGGCGACAGGACTGTGCAGATGCTCAATCACTGCCTTTCTTATTTTTGCAGCAGCAGACACTTTTCTTCTTGAAGACTAGAAGGGTAAAGCCCTCTGAAACAAAAACCTATGTCAGAGGTTAAAAAAGCCCAAAACACTAATTAAAATAAATAACTAGGGACACAGTGAGACTGTCTGCCCACAAGGCAGGTTCTTGCAAGCTGTATTTTTCAACATTCCGGAAAATAACCACTGAAAATTTTGCTTTCTTTTTTAGCAAGCGTCTACTTGCAAAGTCCTTTCAGTAGCATGAGAGTTTCTCTTAAACATTTAACACGTCGCTGTTTGCAAAAAGGCACTGAATATTTTCTTAGCATGTTCTAAATTATTTGAAGGTTTTGGCTAAAATAACAAATTAGTGCTCACCTTAGCCAAACCCACAAATATTTGTACAATTAAACAGCAAGCTTTGTAGTCAGGGCAGGAAAAGCATTCCCTTGTATTTTGTGGCGCCAAGCAGAATTTTTTTGTCCCACTAGATTAAGTTAGATTAACCAATCAGATAAAATGAGCAACACCAAAATGTATTAAACAATAAAATAAAGCCTACTTTTTTAGGAATGCCTAATTCATTAGCTTTGACATTTGGAAAGCCTGAAGTGCTGTGATGGAGATAAGGTCTTATCTGGGAATTATACCTATCAGGTTTAGAGGATTAGAGAGGGCAACTCGACTATGATGGTGGGTCAAAACCAAGTGACCAGAAAGCAAACAAGGTGGCATGCTACCTTCAACATTTCTGGGAGAAATGTATCCTTTTTAGGTATTATGTAAGGTATTGTTATGTAAGTGACCTGCAGTCAGTCTTCCTGCCTCCTGTCCATCGTAGGCAGCTGGGAAGAAGGTAGAGGTGAGAATAAAACTGTGTGAAAAAAGAAAGGGGTGAGATGAACTATTTCCTTGACCCAGAGCAGACTCAAAAAGTGCTCCGAAGTTGAGGGCACTGTGCCAGCAGAAAGACTTCAGGAGAAAATTGATGTGCCAAGAAGTGCCTGTTGGAGACAGTTTTCTGTGTGAGGAAGTGTCCTGTGTGAGCAGCCTCTGCTGCAGGTACAGGGCAGGCTGTGTGCAGATCCTGCCTACCCAGGCCTGCAGGACACCCCTTTGGCAAAGACCCTTCTGGCTGGAGTAGCACAGTGGTGGGATTTAGGCAGTGTGTCACTGCCCACATAATTTACTATTTCCTGGGATGACTGAGAGGTAGTAAAGGGGGTCACTGACCATCCGAAATGAATGTGCTATTTTATGTAGGATACATCATCTTTTTATTGATAGGTATAACTCGTTCAGTCTCTCTGTAATTCACTAGGGACAAGTGAAGGCCAAATACTTCAAAAGTAGTTTTAAAGAGATGTACATAGCTGATGGGAAGGGCATAACCCCTCCCCTCCAACACCATTCCCCCCTTAAAAGAAACACTTCTATTTTGTGGAAAGTGTTGACATACTAGAAACTATTCCATTGCTTCAATACAGAATTTCAGCCTTTCTGTTTCCAGGGATATTTTCATAAAGACATGGTCTTTATTGCTTGAGAGATCATCTGCTCCTGCTGCTTATTCATCACTTGCAGCCATATAACACACAGTCCTCTGTGACATCATAATCATCTCCAGAGCAACTAATTATGATGCCACAATCACAGGAGTGACTTCAAGTGAGGAATAAGCAGCAGGAGCAAATGAACTTGCTAAGTAACAAATAGTCTGTTTTCAGGCAAATGTCCCTAGTAATAAAATAGGACGAGGGGGGAAACCTACAGAACACATGACACATGGCCAGAAATGTTCATAAATACACCATTTAGCAAAGTTTTTCACAAACGCCTCTTTGATGTCACATGCTGTAATTAGCTTCTCTGGGCCAAAATTTGAAAAACTGGAATAACTCCAAGGATTTGAGTCACTAATACTGGTAAAGAAACCAAATGCACCAGATTACTTCAGATTTGCCCCAGTGCAACTGGACCTACTACAGAAATAGAATTAAAGTGACATGGCAAGAGGCTTTTACATTCAGATCAGACAAAAGGAATTGATAATTCTCAAGTAACAGTGGCATTAAACTGATTTAGTTGGAATTTGGCTTTGTAGAGTCAATGATTATGCATACACAAGCATGAAGGGGAAATCATCCTTTCACCTGTGCTAAAAAGCTACCACAGCCTTGAATGACGGCCCTGCAACTCTAGCAGGAAAATAGCAGGGCAAACCTCAGTTTTTCTGGTAAATCTGCTTGGTTTCAAATAAAGCGGGGAAAAAAAGATACTTTGGAATCTAAAGAGTGGGTGAAGAAGTAGTGCAGTTACTGCTGTTTCTTGGTTGTTTTTTGTTGTTTTTTTTTTTTTAATTTACAGGAAGTATACTCTATATTGAACAACACCAGATGTCCTAGGAGTGAATGCAGGGTCATAATTCATTCTCAAGGCTCTGTGGCTGTTCATAAACTGCTCAGGCGCTGTCTGACATCAGCAGAGTCCTGCAAGTGAATTACGGCCCCCTATCCACACTGGGGCCATACATTACTGCATGCAACGGGCAGCCAAGACACTGTTGGCTCATGTCACCAACTGGTTTGCGGGCTGACGGGTAGGGAAAGAAAATATTTTATTCACCAGAAGTATATTTCCTAAACACATTTTGTTGGGACACGTTCTGAAACAAAGGTTGGTGTTGCAGCATTGGCTGCATTGACTTGAGGACTTGCTGTTAGAGTAGAAGGAACTTTGAGGACCATGTGAAACCTCCAGGAGAACATGATGTCTGAATTTCATTCATTTCTGCCTGTGCAACGCCATGAGAATAGGAAAAGACATTAGTGCCTACAAAATGGTCTGGGGAACAGGTGTTGCAGCTGATGGCAGGTTAAAATAGACCTGGAGGCTCCAAGAAATAGCCATTTCCCAACTACTAGAGAATAGCCCAGATGGTTGATATTCTGATATCAGTGAATCTTTAATACTATCTCATAAAGATTTAAAATGCAGTTCAATTTCAGCACAATTATAAGCCCACATCTTACAATCATACCAAAAACTCCCTTAATACAATATGGCTGTTTGCACTAAAAGCAACTTAAGCCAAGGATCACTAGCAAATAATTTGTTTTAAACTCGGTTCCTCTGAAAAAGTCTTTCTCAGATGTAGTCACTACATTCTCAGCATTTTTATTTTGGGATTTAAGTAACCCACGATCCCTTCTCATTTTACTATATACCTAAAATGGTACACAGTGCAAGAAAATTTGGCCAGAATTCTTTGCTTAAAAGGAATATTTTTGTTATTTTAGAATTCTTAATAACTAGAGAAAACCTCCCCCACCACCCAAAAAAAGTCTTTACTACCTATCCTGTCCCTAAGTCTCATTGCCACATCTCCCATAATTACCAACCCCCAGAGGCTGATTTTGAAGCCATCTATCTGTAACAGACACAGCTGAAAGGAGTGGGAGAGCAGTGACTCAGCACTACAGACTTTAGTTCAATTTGCTTTCTCTTTATTTCCACATCACCATTAAGAATTTAGCCAGAAAGGTTAAAATGAGGAACATGGCATGAATCAGGGCAAAGTGAAGACTGTAAAGAAATTAATGATTTTTTGTTGCTGTTGTTTCCTCATTTTGCTGGGGTTTTTATTTTGCTACCCATTGAGGAGGGACTGGGCTAGAAAAGTCTACCTTTTAGGTGAATCTATTAATATAGGCCAGGTAGTTGCTGGGAATAAAAAAGGGAAATCCTGTGACAGCTTTTATCAACACATTGGAGAGTTATATTTTAACTACTTCTTTGTTTTCAACACAAAGGAGCTGGTTGTTAGGCATCAAATTTGGAAGAGGAAAGAAATAGTTATGCTAATGTAATTCATGGTCAGATGATACAAAGTCAAAAGAAGTTGCAAATCTGAGTGAAGATAGAAAAATTACAATAGGCTATAGAGAGGCTAGAATCGTTGGCAAAAACAGCATAAAGGGATTCAGTGTGGGGAAAAACAGTAGCTCAGATAGAACAATAGAGGCAAGTGGTCCAGAACACTGAAATTCAATGCAAAGCCAAAATATGGAAAGCAATTGCTCTGTAAAAAAGGAAATGTTGTTACTGGGCAGTAATTAGATATGGGTTTGAATTGCAAATAAATCAGCCAAACAAATAAACAAATGAAAAAAGGACAAGGGCAAGATCAGGCTGTAGATGTCAAAGTGCAACATGAGCAGAGACAGCGGCTCTTAAAAACTGAGTTGGCTCTTCCTTTCTGAATGTCACACTAGCAAAGTAAAAAAAAAACAAAACAACAAAACAAAACAAAACCAAACAAAAAACCCAAACCCAGTAAGTCATTAACTTCTTTCATTCTTTTGTGAGAGACTTCAGATTTGTTTTATCTGTTGTCCTCCAACGCCTCATAATCAATGAGGGACTATTCACTCTGATTTGAAAAATGCTCTTGCCCAAAATAAGTCAAATAGAGCCAAATTTGTTCGACCAACCCAAGGCCTGGCTGTCCCCATCCTTGTGCAAGAGTTGAATGTACTTCCAGGTAGCTATTAAATATGTTATTAAATAGCCTCTTTGCTGATATCCCCATATCAAACCATTACTGAGGGTTTTTTTCTGACTTGAAGAAATACACTAGTCTCAAACCAGTCATCTGCATGTTAAGCTGTATTTAGAACAAATCATTTTAAAGCAAAACAACAACAGAAACAACAAAAGAGCCGTGCTGATTTTTTTCTAGATTTTTAACAAAATGTTTGATGTTGTAGAGATTTCCAAACAATTAATGCGAAATTGGGGATTGTTGTTCCCATGATTTATTTGCCATCTATAGAGAACTCAGCTGTGGTGATGCTGCTGTTATTGCTACTTTTCCCTCTGCATTTAGAGTTGAAAACTGGTAAGCTCTTTGTTGGGGCACATTTCCATGAATTAAAGTGTGCTGGAACTGCAAGGTTCAAGCTGCAGCAGTGTGGAACAGTTGTTTGAACAAACAAATGCAGCAGAGGTTGGCTTGGGGGCTTTTTGATTCTTTCTCTCCCTGACACATTGTGGAGCCTTGGGAAGGCCTGAAGAGTCATGCTTTGAACTGTGACTTGCTTTTGTGGTGAGGGAGGTAGCACTTTACCACGCCAGAACAGGCAGATCTCTGTATCCAAGGGCTGCTCCTTGTGGCCGCTGCTCTCCCTGTCTGCTCAGCACTCCCCCACTTGCAGTTAAAGAGCTCATCCTCAGAGCTTGTTTCCTCTCGTAAGGCTTCGAGCTCTGCTCAAGAAAACTGAAGCAGTGAACTCGTGACATGATCCATTTGTGTCTAAAAAATGCAAAACAAACAAAGCAAGGAAAGTAGCCAATTTTATTGGAGAACTATGGGCTTGCTGTAAAAAAAGGCGCTTTTCCACAGAAGAAAAAAATGACCAGGTTGCAAGAGATGCAAGGAACAACTTCCAGGATGCCCTGAATTCTGTGTAGCTTGATAGAAAGAGAGTTGGGCCAGGAATGATGCATTTAAAATGAGCTTTGGTAGTGGGGAATATTTTCACACTACATCTTTGCTGAACTACTGTAATTTTGCCCCAGTACATCTGTCTCAGTGATGGAGGGAGAGAGGGAGAGAGGGAGAGAGGAAGGGAGAGAGGAAGGGAGAGAGGAAGGGAGGAAGGGAGGGAGGGAGGGAGGGAGGGAGGGAGGGAGAGAGGGAGGGAGGGAGGGAGGGAGGGAGGGAGGGAGGAAGGAAGGAAGGAAGGAAGGAAGGAAGGAAGGAAGGAAGGAAGGAAGGAAGGAAGGAAGGAAGGAAGGAAGGAAGGAAGGAAGGAAGGAAGGAAGGAAGGAAGGAAGGAAGGAAGGAAGGAAGGAAGGAAGGAAGGAAGGAAGGAAGGAAGGAAGGAAGGAAGGAAGGAAGGAAGGAAGGAAGGAAGGAAGGAAGGAAGGAAGGAAGGAAGGAAGGAAGGAAGGAAGGAAGGAAGGAAGGAAGGAAGGAAGGAAGGAAGGAAGGAAGGAAGGAAGGAAGGAAGGAAGGAAGGAAGGAAGGAAGGAAGGAAAAGGGTGGTCCATGGCAGACCATTGCTGACTCTTCAACCTCACCTCCAGCAGGTTTTCTTGGGCCATTTAAGACAGAAAATCTTTGTCCTGGCTTAAGAGACCTCTTTGATTCCTGGTTTCCTTGCAAAATTATTCGTATGGAGCTGCAAATGTTGAGCTGTTTTCACCGGGCTTTCCTTTGGAAAAGGCAAGCCTGAAAAGGCAGGTGTAGCTACTGGGCACCAGCTGCTGTATGCTTGCTCCAGCCAGAGTCAGGCCTTCCCTGGCCACATGCTGGATAAGCACCTAAATCACCAGATTTAGTCCACCATACACTTCACTGGTCCCCCAAGGAGAACCATTTGATTAGTTGGTTTCTCTCTAAATAATAGAGGGAAGCAATGCAGAGATTTGTGACAGAACTCAGGGAGAAGGAGGATATTTTGTTTGTCTGTGCTTTCCTCAGCTAGAAAACCATTTTAATTTTTTTCAACCACTGCTTCTAAGAATCCTATTTCCCTTGTCTCTTGTTTTAATACCGTAGGGCTGCTTTTAATGGTGACAATGTAGCCAGAATTAGATCTAATAACAGTGTTCATATAGAGACTCCTAGATGCAGCATCACATAAATAAACTAGACTGGGTATTCTACAAAATTGTAAAAATGAAATAAGGAAGGTGTGAAGTTAGAGGGGTGATTTATATGTGGAAAACTAGTGCCAAGAATATTGTTATGGGCCTGGCTCCTAGAGGCAAGATTTGTTAGCAGAATCTGTCTCTAAATATTTATGTTCAGCTAAATAATTGCTAAATAATTCCAGTTCTCAGCTGGAAATTCAGGATCAGGCCTAGCTCGAATGGGTGGCTGAGTAGGGTGGTATATTGGTGTTTTATACAGCAGTCCTCTTACTCTGTGACACTTGTAACTTTCAGGATATAATTAATCTTTTATAAAGCGCTCTTCATGGCCTGTCATTGGAACACTTCTTTTAGAAGTATTTCTTTAAAATAAATGAAGCACTTAAAAGCAATATATTTGGTATTATTTGTTTGGGAATTAGTGAAGAAAGTTGTGCTTTTCTGCTCTGCTTGTGTACTCTGCTTTGCATGAACTCTATTTTTGTCAGTTAACAACTTTGTGTGTGAGAGCGAGATTATGCTATTACTGTCATTATTTAGGCTTCCACAGCTTAGGGACAAGATTTTTTTTAATGTTCTTTTTACCATGTTGGCTAATACTTACTGTGCTCAAGATTAATGGTGGGCTCCCTGTAAGGAGTTTTTTATGGAGAGACTCTAGAAGAAATTACCTCTTATGAACATACAGGGAAGAGAGAGCCTCATCACTCAATGCAGCTGGGAGACAGACATCTACAGTACAATATTCTTCTATTTTTCTCATCTCAGAGCAGTGTTATAGTGATGTGGCAAAGGGGACTATTTTGAGTTTATGATCATGAAACAAAGAAACATTTTAAAGGGACCTTGTCAAGATTGGGAATTTTGATAGTGGTACAGGTCCTCTGGTGGACTGGCTTTTGGTTACCTCTGTCCTCTCTCCTAGACCATCCCTTCATGCCCACAAGACCCATTTGGTAAATCTGTTGAAGTAATTCAATGTTGGCGTTTATAAAATACCCTGATCTTAGCAAGAGGAAGAAGAATTGTTTCTGGGCTGTTAGCACAGGACTGCCAGGACCTGGGCAGGAGCAGTGGACATTGCAGGCTCTCCTAAACTTGTGATGTGTGATCTGAGAGCTGGGGGTACCAAACTGGGTGCTCTTGATGTCCATGGATCAATGGTTTACTGCTTTCAAAAAATGAGCCCTTATCCTCAGAAATGGTAAAATGGTGTTGATCTCCCTTGTTGATCAGATGCTAGGAAGTAGGTACAGTTTTCCAAATAGCAACTGGGGGATTTGTCCAGGCTTTCACATGCTTTGATCTGTAACTCCCTGACACTACCACATTTCTGGACAAGCCTAGCATGAGTTGTCAAAGTAGAATCAAAATCTTTCCTCATCTTCCTATCTCTAAAATCCCTTTTCTAAAATTCTGAAACTCTCTCCCCACAAGGAGGGGGAAAAAGTTCTGTGATATGAGCAAAAGACTGGGGGAAAAATGCACCCTAAAAATTTAAGACTCTTAATCTTCTGGACTCTAAGACATTATTGGATTTATGGAAGATGCATATCACTTGCATGTACAAAGCATCACCTATCTTCTGAACCAGATATATTTTGAATATTTATGCAGAAACAGCTCCTTTATGCATTTTCAAATGCTCCTGATCTAGTTTAATCAATTAAAACAACATTAAATGCATTTGAATATCTCAGCTCTTTCTCTTATCAATATAATTCTCAAATGTTTTCTTTTCAGAGCCCAAGGTGATGAAAAATAGATTCATTTACTCTATTACTTCTTATAATTGTGGCTCCAAGAATTTTTTCCCCTAATTTTGAAGCCACAAGAAGACTTTATGTGGCTCTAAAACTGCTGTTGGTTTTCATACCACAATACTCAAGGGCATATCTCTCCTTCAGGCTGCTATTGTTTGCAATCTGGAGATAAAGGCACACTTGATAAAACTCTTTTAATGATGTTAATATTAATACTTTGGTGGAATACTTTATCCTCTAGTAATAGCTTTAAAGAGTTTGTTGAGATTTTGTCATCTCATACATTTTAATAGAAAATTAGGTTTGTGATTAACAAGAAAAATATATCTACCTGTTACTTTATTTTACTTACAGTGTCATATAACTGCTGCCAGTGGAATAATGTATACCTTGCACCATATGTAGCTCAGCACTTGTGGTGAATACTTGATGCTTCAGACCGAGAGCAAGGTGCAAACTAGCTCTGAGCATTACCATAGGCCATGCTTCTCACTGTCTGTCCCTTGGGAATCCCTGCATGGACAAAAGGGCAGGCTGTGAAGCTGCTTTTTCTGATGGAGGGAAAGTTCCCAGTTTCATAGGGAACACAGCTGCCCCCTTCTCCCTTTGCAGGGGGAAGGTCATTCTGTGATCTGTGAGCCAGCAGCTCTTCTAGGCTCTGGAGCTGAGCCAGGGACTTGTAGCTTGTCCCTCTCCGCTCCTTTGGGAGGTTTTTATGATTGAGGATGTAGGAACAGTGGCCTGAGAGCACTGAATTGCTGGGCAGTGGTGAGGAGGAAAGAGGAGTCCCCATCAGCAGGGAGCTTTGTCAGCTGGAAACACTACCAGGAACAGTGCTGGTGATTGCTGTTGCTGAAGTTGTGCAGTGCCACCCTTGGAAGAAAACTCAGGTTAGCCCCAGGGTAGGGAGATCTTGCACTGGCTTCATCTTCTGAAGACCTTAGAGTGCAGTGCATGGAGCACAGAGTGGCATCTGGATCACTGCAGTCCGGGGCTGCTCAGTGCTTAGGGCAGTCCTTTACTGCTGCATTCTCTGCACTGAGAGCCATGAGGTGCACTTTGCTGCTCCTTTGGCTCCCATTTCTAACCTGCTTTTGGTGTATTTGTCATGCATCTCCTGAGCCTCAGCCAAATGAGCCATCCTCTTGGCTTCAGGTCAGGCAGACACAGTAGATAATCAGGTAGACACCAGGCTTTGGAGGTAGGAATACTGATCCCATTAGCTATTGAATCTGCATCCAGTTCTCCAGCAAGGATACAAGCAGACTGAAGTGAAGGCCTCAATAAAGGCACCTAAGTCCCTACATGAGAAGTCCTCCTATGGGTTATAGCATTGCTCACTAATGGGGTCCTAAAAAAAGATGGAAGCAGTCCTGCTGAAGGGAAATCTTTTCTGGTCAATGTTTTCCAGTGCTACTGCTACCCAACAGGAGGGAGGCAGCATTTGCTGAACAGGCCAGATTTACTCACGTGCAGGAGAGTAGGGGATCCACCCCTGGGCCCCTGGGCAGAGGGCAGTGCTGCTCTGCCCAGCACGGGGCTGCAGCAAAGCCACGTGAGAGAGATCACTATCCTTGCACAGGTCAATTGCTTTGCTTGCTATTGCATTCCCAGCTGCATAATTTATTGTGGCTGCCACGTGAGGGATGGTGAAGACAGCCAGAATGAAGTGCTGTGCCAGTAACAGCCTTGGTAAATTAAGTAGTGATGGGCCTGAGCAGTAAGATTTTGATATGGATCTGAATTTTGAACAGCTCGAGTTCAAGGGAGCTGGGATCCTGGTTTTGGGCTCTGTCCCATTTAGAATTACAGCAAATGAACCCATCACCATTTTGAACCCAATGTTTCACACTGTGATAGTGGCTGTGGGAGCACTTGATCAGCTGCTGTCAGTCAGGGCAATAAATTGGCCAGCTTTGTTTCAGCTGATGAAATGCTACAGAAAAAAGTGCAGGCTTTAAATGTCCTCTGGTCTTTTTTTCCTCAGGCCAAAAAACAGAAGATATTTGCAATAATATAAATAAGAATGAATTCCCCAGATTCCCTTCTCTTTCAAGCTGGTAAAACAATCATCTTCTCTTCTTGCAATGCTCATCAGAGCTCGATTCTTTGTGTCACAGCCAAGTATAGCAAAGCCACTGCAAATCACAGAAAATAAACATTCTCTTGTTGCTTGTCAGTTGAGGTTATCTTAACCTGATTTTGGCTGAATGACACTTTGCAGGGCCTCATTACGTGGCTCAACTATTTCTTCACCTGAAGGAACTTGCTTACTCCAGAAAAAATTTCTCAGAAAGGAAGAATTTTTCATCCCTTACATATGGAAGGATTTAATCTTGATACTAGACAGCATGCAGGATTCATGCTTCATAATGAGCTTCCACTGTGAATCAGGATGAGACTTTAAACCTGTTAGGGGTGGTGTAATGTGGTGATGGAAGATAATCTTGCTTGGAATTCCCTAGAAAGACTTAATGGCTGTTGGGCAAACCAACAGGATTGACTGTGCTGAAAGTTCAGCCAGCTCAGTCTGCACCAGTCTGGGTTTGGGCTGTTTTGCATGTATTTGTTCATCTCCCAGGTACATTGTCCAGTGTGTAACTTTTGGGGAGTGCTTAAGTGATATGTTTAGCCTGAGAATAAAGCTTCAATGCAAAATTCAGTGAATGTTAGTTACCTTGCAGGAGCTGCAAAAAAAGTCTGTCAGGGAATGTAGCGTGACAGGAACGCTTCAACTTGCATTAAGAAAATTCAATATCGGCCACATAGTAGCCTTCTTCTATTTACTGAGAAGCTGGACTATTATTTGCACTAAGCTTGACAATCTCAAATATTAACAATGTCCTTGACCTGTGTTAGAAGTCCTACAGTTATGAACATGAGTAGTACTAATACAGAACTAGAAAAAAAGAGTGATTTATTGCTGAATGCCCAGTATTCGTGACAGTAACTGTTTCCTTTCTCCTTCTGCTGCCACAGGACTAATTAATAGTATTTTCTAGGCATCTAGGGAAATTATGTATCAATTCATTCATTGTTTGATTTTGCTATTTTACATGTAACTGTTATTCCCAGGGTTTCACTCTTCTTTTGAAATTTTTTCTTTCTTTTCAATTTTCTTCCATCATCATTTCTCTTCCAGATAGTTCACATTGCCCAGTGTAACCTTGCTATCAAAGATAATGGACTTTCTGAAAGACTCCTTAAGTCCCTTCTTCTGTGAGTAATCCTAATTGCCTAAACAGCCCATATGGCTTCAATGAGATTACTTGTTTAACTAATAGTTTCTCTCTCTTGCCTTACTGTCTCTTTCAATCCATCTGGTAATCCAAAGTTATAACTGGTCACAAATACTAGGTTAATTTGCTTTTGCATCTCAAAAATAAAAACAAACATTGCACAAATGGTTATTACTTGCTCTCCTTGTAAGGCTGTCACACTTTGACTTCAAAAAATCAATAAAAATTCTAATTCTAATGAAAAGCTCTCGCAAAATTTGGAAACATTTTCATCTTCTTGGCTCTTCTGACTAGTATCTCTAAACTCCAGTTTTTCTATTACAAATCTACTGGACTTACCTCATGCATATGCATGACAGTAAGTCTGACAGTATCAGGCTACAAATATGATTTAGTAAACATTGTTATTCTGAGGAGAGCATTTCTGTTTTGACAATACCATCATGTATTGTGGTCCTTCACTGTCCTACAGTGCCTTTTAAGCAGTCCCCTTTTTCTAGTCTCAGGAGAACTTTTCAAGTGTGACGAGGTGATAATCTGTAATGGGATTTCTGCCTACAGAGTACTCACAGGGTTTTGAAGCTAAGAACTTTAACTAAAGGTATTAAGCATTCTTGAAGGAAGCATGCCCAAAGAAAGAGTAATCTCAATTCTGATGTACAACAATAGATCACCAACTTAAAGGCTAACTGATGAGTGCAGATGTTCAGAGATCATGGCTAATTACATCACAAGCTGGCAACCACTGGATTCTAAGTACCATATGTTGTTTCTCAAAAATAAGTGATGCTTCTCCTATCCAAGAGGCTGCCACCACTGTCAAGAAGCTAATAAAAGAGTTTGGGGTCTCAGTGGATCTGCATTGGAGCCAATGATGTGACTTTGCAGATGCCACTTTGCAGATGCAGCGCAATGTTCGTGTCCGAGGCCTAGACAGCACTCCAGGCACAAGTGTGAGGGTTGCTGTCTGCTCCTCTTGAGAACAATCTTGCTTGCTAGCATTAGATGGGAAATTTGATGGTAACATGCTGAAACTTTATTACAGCAAATATTTTACCAACGTGCTGCTTGTTCTGTGAATCATATCAAACCTTGGAAGAGTTTTATCTGTTTGTTCCCTAATACACAAATGTTCGTGTAAGTTTTCCTCCCGCAGCAGCAGGGAATGGATCTGCTCTGCTGGGCTCTGAACTCTTAGCTGTGCCTGTCTGCAGGCAGGAGCTGCTTCTCTGTGTGGGCTAAAAGAGCTGTACCTGTCCCTCTGCATGACCATGGCTCATGTGGCAGCTAAGGCCAAAATCCTGTCCACTCCAGGGGAGGGGTGTCCCCAGGTACAAGGGTGGATTGTCTCGGCCTTGGATTTGGGCAGGCTGGGCCGGTGGAGAGTCTGAGCTGGAGCTCAGAGCTGGCAGGACAGTGTAGGTATGTCCATGTTTACTGAGTTTTCTTTTCCTTCAGGGAATCTTGGAATGAACTCCTGGAGACCTATGCAAACAGAGGCCTGTGGGTATTAGCTGTGAAGGAAAGAAAACATTCCACAGTACTTTTACATTAAATTTTTCAAGTAGCCCAGTTGTAATGCTCTGTATTCTGAGAGAATATTCATGCAAGGAAAACTGCACATTTAGCATAAAACAGTGATAATTTTTGCTGTTGGTTGGATGTTCTGCTTATCCATACTCACCTACTTTGCCTGTTATATCAAAAGCTGATCGGAGAAATTAACACCTAGGAACTGTAGTGAAAAATACACGGAGAAAAAGGAGGAGTGAATGCTGACATCTCTGGAGTTTCAGTTCCTAAATACAAGACCTCATATTCTGTTTCATTACAGTAAATGGCAACTTGACCAGCAACTTGGGGAATACAGCCATTATGAAAGACAATGTTGAGCATCCATTTTTAAAAATTCATTTTGTGTAGGTTTTATGGTACATTATTTTATCTGGATTTCAAGTGTGTCATCTGTCCTATAAAGGAAACACTTTCTTTGAAATAGATCTACATGGAGAATAAAAATAGGGGGTTTGGCCAACACCAGATATTGTAGCAGTAATTATAATTAAGGTAGGAGAAGCTCTAAAAGGGCAACACAGAAAATCGCCATAATAAATACAGTTATGAAACAACATGGAATTTAGTGCTTAAAAAGGAAACACTTTATAAATTAGGACCGTGGTTTCTAGCACGTAGCACCTTACATAGTGATTGATATCAAAGAAATCTTCATTTGGAGTGAGATGCCTCATCAGGTGTGCTGGAGCACTTGCTACACTTGCACCTTTCTGAAATTGCCTATAACCATGACACTTACTATCCTGCTGTTTACTCACATTTAAGATTAAGAAATTATTCATTGTTTAATACAGCATGTAATGCCTCCCCTAGAAAACACCTCCTCTGTGCAAACATACCATGTATTTATTATGAATGAAACTCATTAATAAGTAGTGCAATCAATATTTGAGCTCCTGCAAATATCAAATGCTGGGGTTGCCTTTTGGCTGCTATTCGTCTTAATGTCAGGATTTGGAGAACAGGTTGTACTTCAGCAGAGGTATCAATTTCCATAAGTCAGAATCAGAAGTCGTGTCACCTGTTTCGCCATTTATCTACTAAATCATTCATCTGTCTCCAACACATGTGAACACCCGCTGCAGTCACTACTAATGGCTGCAGTACTTGCTCACTTTTGCAGTTTTCCCCACCATGCCAAAGGAATGTTTATGCTGGAGTCAGGAAGATCTTTTTTATCTTAGTTCCCATTCAACCACTTTCTACTCAAATATTTTACCTCATTCTTAACCAGACTCTCCTTGCCTTACATACTTTATCACATGGAAGGCACTTCAGTCTAGTCCAACTCCAAAAACCTTAGAAAAAGTTGAAAATGTAAGCAGAACTGATCAAAATTTTCATCATAAACCTCTGTGTATTCTTCTGTTGGCTGTTTTTCTTGCTTTACTTTTCTATTATGAACTCAGTTCACGGGGAGGGGCTTGTACATCCCGACAAATTCAGACCTGATGAAAAGCAGGGCTTTAATGTGAGAGGTGGGTGAAATGAGTGTGACTAAATGACTAAATCTGTAGGAACTGAGAAATGATCCCACTAGCTCAGCTATCTGCAAGGTGTAAGATTTAGCAGAAGTAGAGGAGGACTGCCTTTCGACCAGCTCAAGCCCTCTCTGAGTGTGGCTGGAGGTCTCATAGAGAAGCAGCTCTGGGGGTCCTCAGACTGTACCTGGTGTTTGAGGGTCACTGCAGAGATTTTGGTGCTGGACACATGTCCTGGACTGTAGGACAAGCAGCTCCTCTGTGGGCAGCCCCCTGCCTTCCCCATCCTCTGTCCCTGCCTCACCCTGCAGAGGGACTGGCTCATTGCCCTGCTCTGCCACTGCCCCCTGCAAGAGCCCACTCCAATGGAATTGCCACAAAGACCTCGAGTGCTGCCTCCAAAGGCGTTTGCTGCACTCTTTTTTTCCCCAGTGTAGCCTTTCATGAAGAAATACTCGTCTAAATAAATAAGCTGTACACTTTGCAGAATGTTTCCCAAGTATAGCTCTCTTTATTATGGTCAGGACAAAAATGACTGAATTCATTGCAAAATTAATTCAGCTGTTCTTCTTGCATTTCTCCTGACAGGCCTTTGGATTTTGAGTGATGTCCTTTTGGGACACTAGAAGATTCCTTTTTGTAATATCTTCTTAATTTTTTTAAGCTCAGCTCTCTTTTCTTGAGCATGAAATTACACATAGTCATTCCTTTTTTGTTCTTTACCCTTACACAAATTCTTTTAAAATGCCTATTCTACATGTCTTTTTTCTGAGACAAGAAAACCCACTGCAGCAACCTTATTCTGCATAAAGCAGGGCTGAAGTCATCCTAGTATTTGATAGGGCTGATCTGTTCAGTATATTTATTTTATTCAGTTTCTGAGCAATATATTACCTGACCTATTCACATACAGACATCCAGGCTCAGGCTTCATAGCCTCACTACAAGTAAATATATAATACAGTAAAAACTGAGAATGTAGCAAAATCAAGAGTGTAAGCTGAGTTCATAATGTCTAGCTGAACTCACTGGTTCCATAAAGACAGATATGCCAAACCATCACAGCAATATACATGCAATTTAATTCTGTTACACAGATATTTTGAATTGTCATTGTGATACCTTCTAAATTGAAACTTTACTTTTATTATGGGGCTGTTAAGCAGCAAAATACCTGTGTTTGTATAGCAAATACAGGTACAGATTTCCTGACTCATTTTCTACTGTAGATTTAAAAACCTTCCCTCCTCCTTCCTTTTCAAAATTTTTTCTTTCTTTAGGTATGTAAGAACCACATTTGCACAGCAGTCCAATACAGCCAGTGTAAATCAGTGTCATCCCCAAACAAGCAGAGCTACACTGATTTACACCAGCTGAGGCACCAGCTGAAGATGGTCGTAAATTTTGTGGTGGTTTTTGACTTCGGACTTCCTCCTTTTTCAAGGATATGTGTGATGAGTGCTACTCCTTTTCAGAAGCTGTGTGGGTTTGTGTTATGTGCTACTCCTAAAGGTGTTTTTAACTGTCCTTGATTGTTCTTCTACTAAGTCAGCAGTTAAGCATAGCTCTGAAGAGACAGTTTTCTTACTGTGACTCTGGTTTTCCGTGCTCCCCTTTTTCTGACTATTGACATCCTTAATGCATGACATTTTAATCGAATGAACACTACTTCAAGCGTTACATAACTGAACTTTAATTTTAAGGAACAATATTCTCCTCTCCAAAACATCACTGAAAGCTTACAGGAAAAAAAAGAGAACAGTTATCTGCTGAACTGTATCAGCGTCCTCTGATATAGCCATCTTTAAAGCACTCCTTTGGGTAATAGTACTAATTAAATCCTGCAATGCTTATTCAGTCTTCTGTCCATAAAAACTCCCACTGATGGGATCTGAGAGTCCTCTGAAAAGCAGGGCTAACTTTATTTACGTGTATAGATATGGATTCAAATACCTAACATTGCACAGTCTGTTGGAAAATGTTGGCCTCCATGCTCAAGGAACACAGGATAAGAGACTTTAGAGATGGAATGGCAATTAGAGTTTTTCTCAGCCTCCCACCAATATAAAGATGCACAGAAAGCTACAGTGTATTTCTTTCCTTCAAGGAAAAAAAAAAGGAATCATTGAAAAGATTGAAAAGAAAGTCAATACACTGGTTACACTGAGTTTATGGGACATGAGTTCAAGGTAATGCACAATTATAAAAACTATTTGAACTATTAGTACATACTCATTTGTTACAAAACATTTGTAACTGTTCTGTGAGAAAAGCTTTACACAAAGCCATCAATTCCAAAGAGTGCTTTGTTAAGAAAATGTTTTGATGAAAAAAAAACACATAAAAAATTAACTACACAGTAATGTGAGCTGGTCCTATAATTCCTTAAAATTTTGTCATGGTTGAATGGCACATGACATAATGATGACTTCTCCACTAGATGAGTTGGATGTCAGATATTCTGTGTAGATTTCTGAGGTGTAAGCAGTAGAGATCTTTTCCTCCCTGAATTAGATCTTATTGGGAAGGGTTTTGTGATCCACCTGGATCTTTCCAGGTTTTGGGGGTGAGTCCTATATTCTACATTGCTATCCACATGCCAGGCCATTGTGAATGTAAACATCTCTGAAATGTCTTGGCAATTACACTTGCCCTTGCCAGACCTAAGCACATCTGGTTTTTAAAAGTCTAATGGAAAATCAGTGGTACTGTCTCCTAAGACAGATTTTCAAAGCTGCCTGTTTACATTTTGATGATTTGGGTTTCTAAGTCCTGAATGTTAAGCATCTAAATCCCTTTGGCTTTGCAAAGCCAAGAGGACTGAAGAGAAATGGGGATGGTGTCTGTATAGCACTTGGAAGAATATCAGGTAGTTTATTTTTGCCTGTTCATCCAGCTGCTCAGCCATTTCCCATCCTAATAAGTCTAAGTAGGCAACCTTCTGTTTCCCTAAGGAGTCTAGATTGCCTGTAGCTACGTGGATTGGTCTCTAATAGATAAAATATCTTCTATGCACAGGAGGTCAGGCTGGTTCATTGACATTTGCTCGGGAAGGGGAATTTTCCACCTCTGTCCATCTCCTCAGCTGTTTTGCAAATCATTTCTTTCCCTTCTGCAAAGGCTGTGGGTCCCCTGTGCCAGACCTCAGACCCCCACCACTCACAGCGGTGTCCCTCCTCTCCGTGGGTGTGTGGACACTGTCCTGCTCTGGGATGCAGGAACTCTGCACTTGGGCATGGGATTGGGGTCATGCAGCTCAGGCATTGCCCTGGAAAGCTGCTTGGCATGCAGTGTGCCTGCTCTGCTTGGCAGCCTGGTGTTTTGTGGTTAATCAGCACGTGCTGGAGCACAGGCAGCACAGTTTAGAGTGGAATTGACCCCCAAATGTCCCTTTCTGGAAAAAAGCAAGGGTCAGATTTAAGTAAATCTCACGACTGAGGCAGCTCTCTTCAGTCTTCCTCCTGCCTCTAGGTGGCCCCTAGCATGGCAAAGGCCAGCTTCACAAAAGGAAGGGTAAGACCAGGTGGGGATGCCCCTGTCATGCAGCCCCTATGGCCATGTCACCCCTGGGCACAGCTCCTCTGGGATAGCCAGGCTGCCAAGGCCTCAGGATCAACCACACTCACCCCTTGGCTTGCCACAGCTCCTCCTGTGGGGACAGACAGTGATCATCTGATGTCAGCTATATCAGTTTGATGCTAATATTTCCAGGAATTGATGCTTTTACAAATCAGTCATGAAGTACAATTTTAAACTGATTTTAACAACCAGAGCACACTGCCATGAGGAAATGACAGCAAGTTTTTTGACATCAATATTTAAATGAATAGGAAAGAGAAAGAGACTGTACCTGCTGCTGAGTATTGTGTTTTAAAGAAAATGAGAGGTATTTTGCATTTTCTCTTTTCTATTTTTTCTTTCCTTAGAGGTAGAAGATCAATTTTTCTGGCTGGACACAACACAGGAGAGAAACTCTCAGGCCTGTAATTCCCTTGAACAGGCAGTGAGCTTGCAAAGCAATTATGGGCTTCTGTGGATTAGGAAAAATAACCTCGCTGAACTACAGTGTTGTTACATACAGATCCAAAGTATATCCTACAGCAATTTCTGCTGTGCTTTGGTCTAGCTTGAACCTGTTAAAGTCTAACTCAATATATGACTTTCTCTTCAGCTTAGCAACAAGTAGACATATTCACAAAATTTCCAAACAATTAAAGCACTTCTTGCTCTTCCTCACTCCTAAGGTGATGTTTTTTCCTGAAAGGGTGGTCCAAGGAGGTGCTGTTTTAATACGATGTTATGTT
Source organism: Melospiza melodia melodia (assembly GCF_035770615.1). Lineage (NCBI taxonomy): Eukaryota > Metazoa > Chordata > Aves > Passeriformes > Passerellidae > Melospiza > Melospiza melodia. The sequence goes on from NC_086194.1 coordinate 36,996,671, forward strand.
CTGCTGAGCACACAGAAGGAGCTGGACTTGTGTGTCTGGGAATGATGGGAGACCAGCCATAGCAAAGCAAGAGTATGTGAAAGAATTCCTTTTCCTGGTGAGATTTTGAAGGAATTTCAGGATAACAAAAACCTGTCTGTATTTCTGGGAAGATGCCTTGATTGCATGTGATTGACTAAAAGTCTGCTTGGATCTTGGTGATAGGTGGGTTCCCAGATGTCATATCCTTTACCTGAGCATCTATTATGACATTGCTTTTGTTCCCTGACACAAAAATAGATGTATTATTATCCTCTGTCAGGCTTTTGGAGAATCTCAGTGGTAGAAGTAAGAGAAAGGATGACTTACTGTGTTTCAGTAGTCTTCATGGGCTCCTGGCCTCTAGAGAGTAAGAAAAAGGAAACAGAAGCGTTAAAGAAAGTAGAAATAGGGAACAACAGAGTTCTCCTTTGTGAGCAGCTTTTTTCCCAGGATGAGTCTCCAGCTGGGGCTGCTGAGGTGTGTGGGAATCCTGCTGCCACACCAGGGTGCTTCATCTGAGCCCTTATCCACTTACCATCATTAAAGAAACCACAATCTTTTAAATGAGACACGACTTTGCCATTACTTTCTGGTTATGTTCCAAATGAGCAATCATATTTCACACAGGTTGCACACTCTTCAGGGAGAGTTTCTGATCTATACTTAGGATACTCACTATTAATAATGGGGACCTTTGCTGCGATAGGTGACAGCTCATTAACATTCTTCCCAGGACCTTCTATGCTTAGATGTTATGTAGATAATGCTGTCTTCTGGTACAAGTGCTCAGAAATAAAACTCTACCATAATCGGCAAATTAGCTGCAGAATAATAAGCTTCATTACAGCTAGCCAGCCACTCCAGCCTTCTGCTTTTATCAATGAATTAAAAGCTCTTCATCTGCAGTTATTACTGTAACATGACACGGCAGCAATGCTGAACACTGAGAAGGCGATTTTGCTGTGATAAGCATGGTCCCCCACAGACTGTGGTTCTGTAGCTTGCTTCCCTAGCCATGGGTTTGTTCTCCATAATCAAAGATTTCATTTAAAAATAAGAGTGCATTACATCCAGCGTGCCTGTAAAGGCAGCTTTTAAAATAGTCCTCCAGTGTAGGACAGCGTCAGGATGTCAGTCTGAGTCTGCAGGCAGACAGGAAATTATTAAGCCTAATTCAGTCGCTGCAATTCTCCATGTATTTTGTGCAGGGAACGATAGCAAAGTGCTCAAGTCTCTGCACAAAGAGTAACCATAGTGGTTAATGTTTAGAAAATGTCTAAATTTTCTCTGAACTTCTGGATTTCCCAGTTGCTCTTCATGGAATGTGGGGTCTTCACTCTTGCTGGTGTTGTTTTTGGAGTTATTTGTATTTGTTCTAGGAAAGGATTGTAAGTTTCAATCCTTCTCCTTTCTGAGATTTACAGATTTTCATGTCAAAACTTTCTGGGATAAGTTTGCCATGGTGTTTGCTAGAATCATACATCTTGAAAAAGTTTTTTTTTAAAAATAATTTAAAAATAGCTGTCAGCTCAAATTTTGATTAGGAATCCCTTTTGATTTCAGTATAAGAAGACTTACATCTGCCAGGTACCTAACTACAACTTTGCTAATTTTGAAAGGAATCTTCTTCTTCCCCAGCTTTTGCAATAGCCAAAACCTGTCTTTTCTGGGTGGGAAGTCCTTTGAATGGTGGTCACCAGACACAAAGACATGCGGGAGTACTGGCAGAGTAGAAGTCTTGCGTGCTTGATATCAAGCCTGAGAAACCCTATTTGAAGCAAAAACTCTGCAGAAATTTCTACTACATTTGTCCTATTTTTTCCTGCATTTTTCCTGCTAATGCAATGGAAGGAATAAGACATTCCAGCTCTTAAGGCTGGAAACTGCTGTGAGGAATGGTAAGAGAAGGTAAGCCTAGAAGAAGACAGGAGAGATGTTATGTAAAGGCTGGAATACAGTCACCCTCTTCCCACTGAAATATTTTGTACGTGTAAAAAAAAAATAAATTGCTAAGCAGTGTAACAATACATTAAGGAAGTGGGCATGCAACATCTTTTTCTGAGGAGTAATTTCACTTAAAAACCTCATTCTCCCATACTATCTCCAATAAATCTAACAGCAATTTTTTTTTCTGTTAATTTTCTCCCCCTTTTCCCTTAAACCCTTCTGAAAGTGTTTTTGCATGGTACAGTATCTGGGACACTGGAAGCAGCCTGTATTGGATGAGTACAACTTAGTACTCCCTGCTGGCACAAATCAAGGGTTAACACAAAGGTGCAAATGAATGTAGATGCTCTTTAGGCTGTGTTGCAGTTCCAGTTTCAGAAAAGTTATGTGTACTTAAACATCATGAATTTAAAACTGTGAAAAAGCCATCCCTCCAATATCTAGAAAGTCCTCCTTCCTTTTGGGGAGTTTCTAGCCCTTAAGCTTCTTTCTGCAAGGATAATCATATGCATTGAGTACACCCTATGGAGTCAAGAACTTGGAATATTTTTACAAAGACCCTAAATCTTTTTTAAAATTAAAAACCTAGAAAAAAATCTCAGCCCATGTATATCAGTGGCTTTTGAATACTTTAGACATGACCACACAGTTCACTATCTGGAAAATAATTGCTGCTTTTTATTTTTTTTAAACTGAGAGTTGTATTTCTAAAAGAATGCTTTTGCTGAATTTTATTTTGTCTGTGTGAGAAAAACATCATCTTCAATGAAAATCTTCAGGTGCCATGCAAGAATGTTCAGAGAAAATAATTTTTTTGAGTTAGTATGACTTTCTGTGCATGAATTTTGAAATACTAGTACAAAATCAAATACGATTTTAAATTTCTCTCATACTTGCCATGAGAAAACAGATTTTTCTAATAAAGCAATCATTTTTCCACTGGCTTTGTATTTGGGGTTTTTTTTGTTTTCTTTTCAGAAGAAAACATATGGGGTTTTGTCGTGGTTTGTTTCGTTTTAATCAGATTTAATAATGATTAATACTTGACATGACTTTTACTGGGTCTTTATTGGCACGTGCCACAGTTAGCAGATATATTAGGCATTGGCTCCAGAAATAACCAATCCAATCCAGGTAACATTAGCCTTTGCAGGTGCTGATGGAAGACCGGACAGGAAACGCTTTGCTCCTCAGACAGCTCGGCTGCTCATTGCCAAGGAGCTGCTGCAGAGGGGGCCTGGCACTGCCAAGTAGCCAAACTTCTCCTCGGCTGAATCAGAAACGCTGCAGAAATGCCAGCATTTGTGGGCTCCCAGGTTTTTGGTGATCTTCCTGGTCACCGATACCCCTGCTGGGTGAGAGCCAGCTGTTTTCATGTGGGCCAGGTCAATGGTTTTCCAAGAGCTGGTCCATCCAAGAGGCAGGTGATGTGTACTGAATTAACTCCTTCGAGGAATTTTTATTCAACTCCATAGGAGCTGAGTGCTGGTTTGATTTCTGCTGCATGTTTGTCTCTGTGTAAAGATGAGGCAGGACTATTTCTGCGCCAGGGAGAGGCCCATCATTGCAGGAGACAAGAGAACAAACATTCTCACAGTATAATCAATCTTATAGACCAGATGGATACAGTAATTAGAGCAAAAACAATTTTGCCAAGAATATTAACATTTCAACAGTTTATCAGAAAGGGGGTGTTGACACCGGTCAATAATTTTCTGATTATTGCAAAAACATCTTAAGTTGTTGACTATTTTGTGCAAAATAGGACAGACTAATTTTGGCCTCCTGACCTTGTTTACAGCGATGGGAGGTAGCATTGCCACCAAAATCTTTTTTTAAAACAAACAAACAAATAAACATGTGTTTTCCCATGGTTTGAAGGTATTGTAGGCCATAAAGATGTATAGGGTTTCCAAAGACCATATTTATTTATATTTTACTCTGTCTCATGATACTTGGGTGCATGTTGCAAAAAATTAAACAACTGTTGTCAACAGTTAGCACAAGTCAAGCCTACCCATTCCTCCCCCTCTTCCCATACGCGGATGAGATAAACATCATGTGTATGGACCCAAAAGAAAGAACAATAATAAAAAAGAACTTAGAAGAATCCAAGTCCATCGAACTTTAAAACACTTCCTTCACTGGGGAAGAAATAGCTTTTATTTGTTTCTTTTTTTCTGTCTGAGTATAAAACTAGCAAGTCTGTGGAAGACATGAGAGGAAATACTGGAATAACATTAGTATAGATGAGGGATAAGACATTTTACTGATATTAGTGTGTATTTCTGTTTTCTGTCTTTTATTTCTTTTTTTTTTTTCTGTCCTTTTTTTATTGTTTCTCCTACTTTTTCACTATCAAGGAAATCCTTCCCTCTCACATGTTTTCTGCCCTGTGCTGTTCCTCACATGCTGTTCTCTTGGGGCATTTTCAGTGGTGGGCCATGGACACCCTGCTACACAGACGCAGAAAAACTCACTGCTCTGTGCTGAACCTGCCTCTCATCTGCCTGCTGGAAGGGACATCTCTTGTGGGGCATCAAGGTGCCTTGATGTTACAGCTGATTACACAGCTGGATAGAACATCACAAAAAAGTCAGCACAAATCCTCAGAAACAATTTCCTGACCCTACAGCCAGCCCTGTAACTCACTTTGAGGTACTGTGAAAGGACTGGGTATGTGGATATGAATTCATTTTGTCTCTTGCTTTCCCTTAATAAATCACATGAACCAGGCTCTGGAAGAACCCAGGAAGAAGAAATCAGCAGAAGGAGGGAATTTCCTTGATATCAGGAATGCCCTCCTGCCTACCCTGCCAGACGCCAGTGCTGAAGGAGTGGATAAAAGACCACATGTCCAGGCAGAAAGCTGCAGTTATAGCTGCTTGACTTGCATGTGGCACATAACTTCTTACTATCAGCAGTAACACTTTGCAGCTATAGCTTTATATCCCTCAGCTCTGGCAGTACAGATGGTTTGATACTGATGACCAGTGCTTACAGCAAAACCAAGGAGATGTGGGGTAGTATGGCCTTAAATTAACCATTTTTATCCCCAGTCTCAGTGCTCTGTGACTATAAGGACAGGAAAAGCTTTCCTGTTTTGTCTTGTGCCTCTCACTAATTTTCTGGCTGGGTACAAGGTAGAAAGAAATACCCCAGGTACCCTGATCTGCATCATGACCATGGCATTTCACCTCCTTTGTTACAGCAACAGTGAATGAAGCTTTTATACTATGATGCCTAGAAAACAAGGTAGTTTTCCCCTTGCCCCAGCAAAATAGCCAGAGACCATCAGGAGAGCAGCTCAGCAGCTGCAGTAGAAAAGGGGCAGCTGCTACTCAGAGCTCTTGCAGCTGCTCCGTGTTAGACCCTGTGGGTTAAAAGTCTGGACTTGAAAGTCCTTGTGAAAATAATTGTCCCATCTACTGGCTGGCTGGCAGAGTTTGTGATCAACAGCTGACATATTGATTAAAGAGGAGAGACAACGGGTAAGCAGATAAACTTTTATTTCCAAAAATAATAGCAAGTGAAATTGAAGCTAAATCACTGGAAATATGCCCCTTTGAATCTTTAAAGGTCAGGAGTGTGGCTCAAAGATCAAGTAATCAAGGAAGTGGGAGGGTAATAAATGCCCTTAAGGGCCTGAAACAGCCTGAGTTTTGGCCTTCAAGGTTTGTGCAAAGCATCTCCCAAAAGGAGGTGGAAAGGAGGAGGGCAATGTGAAGCCAAGCCCTAGGGCAGGCGGTGGCAGATGCTGCACGCTGGAGCAGTGCTCCGTGGGACACGATGCCAGCCCAAGGGTCTGCCTGCACAGAAATGATACATTGGATTAGGCATTTCACTCTGGCTTCAGGAATGAGCTGCATCAAACGTGAAATGCAATCACATTGCTTTGATCTGCCTTCACACTGTGCTCTTTCTGTCCAACAGCGTTTGCAAGCGGTGTCAGGCTCATGGGCTGCGTGGTGCCCTGGGGAAGCACCCCCAGCAGTGGCCATCCCAGACTGTGTTCCAGAAAACCCAGTGAGAACTGGAGGAGGAGACCTGGAATCAAACCAGTACATTCCTGTGATTCTTCTCCTGGCCATCCTGTAGCGCATCCTTATATCACCATCATATTTTCTGAAAAATCCCTTCACCAGGATTTCTTCTCCTGGGAAACTGAGAAGCCTCAGAGAAAAATGAAAACAATAATTATCTGAGCCACTTCTCCTGTGTTTTGCTGCTTTTGAATGTGGTTTGGACATTGTTTACTGGTCATTTGATTGGTTTCATGTGAATTGTTTTGACCTAATGACCAGTCATGGTCCAGCTGTGTTGAGACTCTAGAGAGTCACGAGATTTTCACTAGTATCTTGATGAGCCTTCTGTGAGTATCCTTTCTCTATTCTTTAGTATAGTTTTAGTATGGCATAATAATATAATATAATATAATATAATATAATATAATATAATATAATATAATATAATATAATATAATATAATATAATATAATATAATATAATATAATATAATATAATATATAATGATAAATCTGACTCCATGTTCTTAGCCTTCTAAGAACATGGAGTCAGATTCATCATTTCCTCCACACGACAGGGGACCCTGAAAATTCCACATCCTTAAAAAGCTTGGGAGTCATGGCCTATCAGGCCTATGTAAATACATAAATTTTTGGTTTTTTTTTTTTTAATCCTGTATGAACCTTTCCGCAGGGCTTTTGAGGAAGAGAAAGGAACAGGTCAGCTAAGCCTGAATAGAAGTGGGTTGTGCAGAGCGAAGACTGAAAGAATGGTGGTAAAAAGTGATAAAAAATGGCCCAGTTTTGTAGGCAAATGGGGTCAAAGGACTCCTGCTTTACTCCTGCTGCAGCTGGAACACAGTTGTGAACAGCAATTCTATTGGTACCATGGCAATGACCAAAATTATTTGGGTATAAATTTTCATTGCTGGCATGCGTGGGAGGGAATGTTTTGTAAATATGAGGCAACCTACTCCTCAATGAAATTATTCAAATCAGTTTTTAAAAAATCTGGTTATGAAGAATATAGGGAATAAAGTACACAAACTGCAGCTAGCATACCTGACCAAGAAGATAGGAAATTTCAGCCCACTCCAATTTGTCACACTTGTGGTTATGGAGGACTCAAAGCAACTGGCTGCATGCTCAACACTGTCCATATGGATGCCATCACTGGGTTGCCAGCTGTCCAGTAAAAGAGTGGAAAACAGTCCCTGGCCTCTCCAAAAGAAGGTCAGATCAACCCTTTGTTTTCACAATTTCTTTGCATTTTTTAAAAGCCATTTGCACTTTTTTGGTATGAAGGGGCATGTATAGCAGTGAGTCCGGCAGTTGGACGTGCAGAAAAATGCTCCCTTTTACTGATTTTTAATCCTGCTAGTTGATGATTTCAAACATCCCCTCTAGCTATGTTACAAGAAATTTCGAATTTTCTTTCTGCATTCACCTTCCATGCATCACTTATGGTTGTGCAGCAAGCTGGGCTGCCTTTTTACAAGCCTCTTCAATTCAATCTTTCCTCTGAAACAACTCAGTGCTCAATCTTTCCCCATTTTCACAGGACATCCAGTATGTGAACCACAAAGTGGTCCTCACTTATTTTTTCTTTTGGCTAACTTGGATTTCCTTTAATTTAAACTAGTCTTATAGTTCTCCAGCCATCTCTAGGCATGATTGCACCCAATAAGATTTTATCTAGATATTTCTTCTCACTCCCTTTTCATAATTTTCTCTCTCCTTTACTCTTCTTCCAGCTGATATTAAATCCTTATTAGGCTGGGGATATAGCATTTTTTCTACTAAGGCAAGCCAACAACAACACCTCAACTTATTTAACCATGCAAGCTGCTATGCTGATAATGATAAAGAATCACTTCTCTTTCCCTTGTGAAAAGACAGCCCAGTTTACCTTTCCCTGCCCTGGTTTGCTGTAAGGTAAGTTTTTTTAAAATTGCTTTTCCCAGGTGAAAATGTTGACTGCAGGTAAAACGCCATGGTTGATGATGGGAGAGTGAAGATGAGTGAAGCTGTTTTTGGGCATGCCACATTCAGGGGAACCCTCGGAGATGGGGCACACATGAAGGACAAATAACTGAGGCAATGCTGCTCATTTTCAGGACAGGGTCCTGCTTTAGTGTAGATGTGGAATGGTAACAAGGTTTGTACTGCAAAGAATGTTTAGTTTGTAATGCAAATAACAAAACAGGGTGCCCTTTGTTTCAAATTCTGTTCTAGCAGAAGATCTGCAAATATAGTAGGATTTTACATGAACTGATGTTTTGAGACAACTACAGCAGTAAGAAATCTCTCTCTGAAACCTCTTGGGGCATTTTACTTGCTCTAAATTTCTGACCTGTGTGTGCTTTATACATCTCTGTACCCACAAAAGTAATGTTTTTTTCTATTTTCTTGCACTGTGATGAACATCTGAGCTATACAACACATTTGCTGTGGCACATCTTGTCTGAGGAGAAGGAGCACTGTAAGAGACAGCTCCAAAAAGTAGGTTTGAGGCTGCAAGCACACTGCTTGTGTTTGGATGTGATCCTGGAAGAAAATGAGAGGGTTTACAGCCTAGATGTTACTTTAGCACGTTTCTAGGTAAGCAAGTAACCTAGAAAGAGAGTCCCAGCTGCAACTGCCATGCTAACATGTCAGCAGCTGGCAAAAAAGAATCCTGCATATCTTGCGCACAGGGATGGTACCAGAGGACAAATTAGGGGACCTCTTAGCCATGGACAGCTGAGAAGATTTTTTATTAAACTAGATATTGCCTGACAGAGTAAGTCCCTCAGTTGGAGAAAATTGTGCATTTTCCATGGAGTCTTGATAGCACTCTGTAGTATTTTGAGTTTTGCCACAGCATGCCTTGCAAAAAAGCTCGATCGCCCATGCAGGGGTAGCTATTGTGACCTGATTCTTTCATCTTTCTCTGGCATCTTCCTTCTTTCTCCCCTGTGGAATGCACACCTCCTTGCCCCCTCTGCTCCAGAAGTAACCTGTCTCCTGGCAGTTTGCTCCGGGTGTCACTGTCTTCCCAATGCCAGTGGCTTTTTCAAGCAGCTCTGCAGGGCTCACGGCATGAATGGTGACGACAAAGGGTAGGTGACATCAGACACATGCAGTCCTTGCTGCCTCATATTAAACTGTGGCACATATACCTGAGTAATGGCCTATAACCAGGAGAGATGACATTTGGCCAAGATGACCTGGAGCAGGAAGAGTGCCTGGGTCAGGCCAAAATGAAACAATGCAGCTTGAGATAGTGGGAGGGCTGCCAGGAGCAGAGCGGCAGGAAGGCTCCCGTATGAACCTGAAAGCAAACAAACTCACTGCCAAGTAGCACTACTCCTGCTCCAAGGAGGATCACTTATTGCAGTTTGAATTATTAGCTCATTTGTTGTAGTAAAAGAGTGTGTGGACACAAGGCACTGTGAGGAGACCAACCTAAATTACCTCTGTGTGCAAAAAAAGGCCTGGGAGTATATTTATATCCCTGCTTTGCTGTGGGACTGTTATTCAAAGCACAATATAAATCATTATGTAAAAATCAAAATACCTTTGGTCTCCGCAATGTACCTGACTTCAAAGCACAAGTTCAATAAGTTAAGCAGAATTGGTAATACTTGATGTTCTAGTAGAGCCTCCATAATATCTCATTTATACTGCTCTTAATATATGGAGCATTTGCTTTGGCAAATGAACTTAGTAATATTTGGTGCTTTCCCAGCACACAGTCAAAGCACTGACTTTGTAAATCATTGCAACAAAACACCAGTTTGGAGGAACTTTTTGCTTTCTCCATTTGCTGAACCTTCCCAACTAAAAGAAACAAGTGAGTGTAATAATTTATACATGGACAGTTTTTCCTGGGTCATCTTACCAATTTAGGTAGTTATACAAAACACAAATCTAAACCCCTGCATTGTAGGTAGTGAGTATTTATAATTATAAGCAACTTATGGATGTGACTGGGGCTTGAGACTATCCCCAGGCCATGGACCTCTTGGAATCTGGGGCCTATTTGGGTTTCTTTCAGTGTGGAAAATCACACACTGGGGATTCTAGAATATACACGTAAATCTTGTCAGTTAAATACAGAATAATGGGAATCATCAGAGAGTAAAAATACTCCACTTCTTATGGTAAACACCCTAACATAAAACATGGTAAATACTTAACTTCAGTTTTATAGCAAAAACTAAGTCCTGCCATCCCCTCCCAGTACTCAGTTCACTCTTTTTTAGGCATTTGGCTTTCTTTGCAGCTTAAAATCTATTCCTAGTAATATTCCTTCCCCGTTCTTCCCTAAGTATACATGTAGTATATAATACTACATATTATATATATATGTATATATGAGTATATAATAGTCATTTCATACATTTAGAGAAGTCCTAATCAGTGAGTTTTACTGACAACTTCCCAACTAATAGTGGTTTTATGTCTCAATTTTTGTGCTTCATTACAGAATTCCAGTCTGATATCTTAATCTTTGCTGAAGTGGAAAAGTGTGTTCATTTGGGGTCTTTTTTTGTTTGGTTTTAGGGTTTTTTTTTTTTGATATGTTTACACCAGATGGTAAGAAAAAAGAACTTAAGGAACAGAAAAGGACATAAGGTAATGTTCTAGGCAGACTAACTGGTCCATGAGTCAAGGTGGCATATGCTTGCTGTAGCTGAATTCCAATCTTGCATTCACAGAAAGCTGGAATCCTTAATGCCCATCTCACCTTTGAAAACACTGCCAAAGATTTAACAAAAATGCTTTTGGTCACATAGGCCAAGTTAAAAGACTGTACTTGCAGCCCACCCACTGGGACACAAAAAGGCAATGATTTGAACTCCTGTGCAGGTAATGTGTGACTACAGAGGCTGAACCATTTGGAAGATAACCTCAGATACAGTAGGAGAAAGAACAACGAAGATAATGGAAAAGAAACAGCTATAATAACCATCTGCAAGCATGCATGGCCTCTACTTCACCACCCATAAAACTTAAAATGATAAAAGAAAAGGAAATTGCTTGCAAAACAGCAAAGACTAAACATCTCTTCTTACACTTTTGTAGGGTTGCCCTCTTTCAGGTATTTGGAGTGCTGTGTGTACTGGCGTTTAGTGTGGAAAGAAGTACATTCAAGTCTTTCCTTCACTCCCCCTTCTGCCTTGTATCTGCACACATTGTTAGGGACAGAGTGTACCCAAGGGTGCCAGCAGCATTGTCCTGCCCACCAAATCAGCTTGCAGTGCCTGAGCCATGTACCCTGCCCCTCAGCTGTGTACAGGGGTCAGTCCTAGCTCCATCTGCATGACTGTGCACAGCAACAATGCCATTGAAATAAGGGAAGAAATCCAATCATGATCACAGTCACTTCCCCAGACTAGGCTTATTTTTGCCTTTTAGTGACCAGCATAGCTTTGGGCTATCGATAGTTTTATAGCTACTACAAGTCCCTTAAGCGAGAGCATAGTTTTACTGCCTTTTTATTGGAATGCAATGCCAAATTACATAGATGTGTCCCTCCTAAGGCTTATTTCCCTTCCAGAGTGGTACTAAGGCTTTTTCTTTCAACTGGACTGGATCCCAAACCCAAAGCATGGTGTAGCCCCAGACAGTCCTGGAAGAAGCCAAGAGGTGCCACAGCTGAGAGCTGCTCAATGGACCCACAAAGGACATTGAGACCAAGAACAGCCTGCAGCAGTTTTAAATTTCCCTATGAACTTAATAGAACTAAACAAAGACTTTTGCTAAGAGCCAATAGTCCCTTTGAAATTCACGTTGAGTTTTTTAAACTTTTAGTCATTTCAGGAAGACTGAGCTGAATCCCCATCCCGAGTCCCACTGCATGTAAGTTATTTCTCTCCTAGGAGAACAGTGTGTGCTCCATAACTTGTAGCTGCAGACTGATCTCTAGCCTAGACATGAGCCTTGCATAAATTCAGAGGTCACCAATTGTTATGGCTTTATCAAGAACCTTATTAGTGATCATTAAAAATAATCTTGCTTAGAAGGGGACTGCTATGGGCAAAGCCCATCTTTCCTATTTATTTTATGACTATTAATGTTTTTTTTAATGTTTATACATTAGTGCAAGGAACAGTGTTAGCATAATTCTAGTGTAAAATAAAACCAGCTGTATCCATTATAAGTGCATTACTGCCAGGAACTGTAAATATGTTTATGCCTGATAGCCTTCTGACTCAATAATATCCTGCTATCTCTGTTGGGCAGGCAAGTTTTTAAACCAAGAAAAGACAGGTTATGATTTTCATAACCAAACTGTGTTTCTTTTTGAAGTATGTTATCTAAATTCAAATTTTAAGAAGGTCATTAAAAAAATCTGCCTGTGATTTTAAAGGAGAACAAAGTGATGGCAAGAAGGTATGATGTGCACTAAGAACAAGTTATTCCTCCCAGATATACACATACACAGACAAACCCTGCCATATCATACCATACAAACAATTTTAATTGTGTAGTTACAGTCAATAACCACTCCTAGTCAGAACATTTCTGCATAAAGAAAATTGTGATACACTTATAAAAACAGCCAGCTGTAACAAAATAACTGGTGTTTTCATAGCAATAAACTCATAAAAAAGAAATACACCTTTATACAGAAAATTTATACAGCTGTAGCTTTAAAATTGATTGTAAACCAAAGGAAGACACATTGCAAACATCAATTATTTTCACATTAATTGCATAAGTTTCTAAGGTGATCTATTAGTTTTATTTACCTAAGCTTATTTGCATGATAGTAAAAATTGCATACAACAATAAGAGTGAAGCTTATAGTATGAATTGCTTGGATAACATAGAGCACTTTTTATAGGCAACTGTGTAAAGCACATTTTCTCTATTTAAAACTTTTAAGACACTTTGTTTTACTGCCCATCAAAATACATTTATAAATAGAAAAAAAAAATCAGTATGGTAACAAGAGAAGCAATATTACATTTAACGGAAACTTCCAAAAAAATTAATTACAACATGATGCTGCAGGATCTACAAATAAATAATGAGGACTAAATCGTGTTTCACATTTTCTTTTTCATTTTCTCTAAAACCATGTAACAATGAGAATGGAAAAAAAAATACAGTGACCTTTATTTCCAAAAGAAAACAAATCTGAATTACGGCAGTGCCATATAATACAAGGCATTTGTTGGCATATGTTATCTTTAAACTGCATTCCACAGTCTATAGTTCTTTTGTAACATACAATAGAACAAGAGTAACAAACTCTTTTTATTTTATTTTTTTAAATAAATGTGATTTTTCAAAGATCAAGTGTGGAGTGCTACAGTAATAATTAAAAAACAAGAACAAAACAGAAACAAAAAAACAGTAAATCACAAAAGTTGTAATGCTTGTCTGAAGGCTCCAGAATCAAAATCACTGGTATCATGCTTATTGGGTACACTCACAGTGTATCCAGTGAACACAAATTAATATCAAACAATCCTCAACGCTTCATCTGTTGCTGCGAAGCAGTTTGTAAAATAGAGTAAAACATCTAGTGCAGTCTGCATTATCCTTTTTTTCAACTTTTGTGCAAGTTTTGGAAGATTCATTGGCCAAACAATGAATAATAAGGGTTTTTGACACAACGCAAGATGGAATTTTCATTTCATTAGTAAATACCAGCGGCACTGTTGAAAGAAAATAATACTTTTAGATCAGTCTTTCAATTCAGCATTAATCTCTGTGTTCCCTTCTACTGATAACTCTTCTTCTAGTTTAACTGAAAAAAGCGTGTTTGCATTTTTGTCTTGGATGCTGTCTTCTAAATCCTTGAGCAGCTCTTCTTCCTTGTATTCTGCAACATCCACCTCCAAACCAGAATTGTCCTTCAGCTTCCCATGGTGCTTGAGATAATATCGCTGGTTCTGAAAGAACTTGATAATGGTGTACTTGGGCAGGTCAAGCTGAGCGGAGAGAGTCTGGATTGCTTCTTCATCTGGATACAGGCCTACATCTTGTATGAAACTCTGTAGGATCCCTAGGGCCTCCACAGAAATCTTTGTTCGCGGTCGGGGTTTCTGACGATTTTCATCCTCAGATTCAGCTGGTGATGCTACTGTCGGTTGCCTTGGGGGTAGTCTGGGACCTGGCTGTTGTTGCTGTTGCTGCTGCTGTTGTTGCTGTTGCTGCTGCTGCTGCTGCAAGACAAAGAACAGCATTTTTTGTACATGTATTCTTGCTCCTATTTTGTTCCAGAGAAAATCCTGAGGAGGGAGCGGGGGGAAGAAATTGCAGAGCTACAAACAAAGGCTTAGTAAGTTTAAAAAAAAGGAAGGGAAAAAAAGAAAGAAGAAAAAGAACACCGTAGCTTTGCCAGACCGAAAGCACTGATGATACAACATCGGTGCGGTTTAGCTGACAAATTTTAATGAACATGCTCCATGAGTCAAGTGCAGACAAGACAAAATGCTAAATGACATAGTACAGGATTAACTTGACCAGCTTAGCCAGAACTGTAGCAAGGGCAAAGTGAGAAAAGTGCCAGATGAGGGCAAACGTGCCGGAGCTCTGCCAGCAACGGCAGCTGCTGCCCAAAAACAAGGGCTGCAACTCTCTAGCAATAGCTAGACAAACGGGCTGGGGAGTCAGGGGGAAGGAGAGCATTTTATCTCTTTGAGTACAGAAATATCTCACTGCTGATCTGACCTCAGCATGCACTGAAGTCTCGTCAAACTTGCAAACATTACAACAGAATATGCTGGCTGGAAGTGCCTAACGTGGCGCTGACAAACCCAGCCTCGGCAAGGACAAAGGGATCTGGAGGTAGGAAATCTGTGTTTCCCCTTCTAGATCTGACCTCTCCTGCCTGCAGTCTCTGAGCTGGCCTGCACTGCCTGTATCCCAACAAATAAACAGGGAATAGACCTATTTACCTGCCTCTGTGTTTGTGCTGGGGATTATTTAGTTAATATTTATAAAGCACTAAGATGCAAAGCTCTAAATAAGTTGCACTATTATTATTAGACGGGAACATGCTGCATTCCAAAAACTCAGGCAATGAAAATGAGCCAATATGCACATCAGAAGAATAAGATAAAGCAAATCATGATGTAAATAATTAACAAGAGCTTAAAATGAAGTTTTGCAAGCATGGATTCAGAAACATTCTTAAAAGGTGAGGCACTGAGCCCTAGGGATAGAAATGTTTTTCTCATCTACCACCAGAGTACAGTACACTATAAGATCATGTTTAAAATCAAAAGCAAATTTATCAGCTACTGTTTGTGTTGACAACTCTTTTGCTGCACAGCACAGGAAGCACTGGTTAGTAAGATATTTTGGATCAGCGAATTTCTTGTCATATGGTACAAACCACCAGTTATTATTAAAAAACAACCACAGCAAAACAAGCAGTAGCTATCACTGCATTTTATTTCCCTTTGAGAGTCTCCCTTCAACAAGTTTTGTCTTTTGGTAGTGGCTTCCAGGCTTCTAGTAGCAGTTCTTTGAGACCCTAAGAAGCACAAAATGCTGTACAAATGGTATAAATACTGGAGGGATTATAATTCTGTCCACTTCATAGGGGCTCTTGTGGTTGTGGAGACTTTGCACAGACATCCACAACTATTTAGAAGCCACTGCTTTAAGTGATCTTCATATTTTAAGATCTGACATGAATGCCCTGGAATCGGGGCTCCTTCCTCATCCCTGCTCAGGTCTTTGCATGTTTTATGGTCTGTGAGCAGTCCCATTCAAGGCTCCTGTCCTGAAGAGATTCAAGATTACTCCCAGTATATTAAATTCTTATAAGACTGGAAGCTTTGTATATACAGTTTGAAAACTTGTGTCTGAGCTACATATTTATGCATCTACAACAATTACCATGTAGAACAGCAGAGACAAAGCTCAGGCCCAATCTCCCAATCCTTACTCTTACAAGTCATATTAAGAGATTACAATGCAACTGCTTATGTGAATAATATTTATGAGATCAAACACACAACTTTTATCAACAAGGCAGGAAAATCTAACTAAGTGGCATAGTGGTTGAATGTTTATACTGTGCATAAGCTTCTCCTTTTATCCCCTTAAGAAGCGATTTTATTAAAAACAATGTACATTTTCAAACAAGTGCTGTTTTATTACTTAATATAGATCTTTCTCTCTCTTTTTGCTAAATCAAACAGCAAGTTTCCAGGCTTTCACAATTATTTTAGTACTTGATATCCTAAGGGATTGTCTTATTCAGTTTGCTTTATCTTTAATATACACTCGTGTTGTTTCTGGCTGCGAGATAACTCTATCCTTCCTAGCTTTGTAAATATTTTTCTGTGTAGGTAATACAAGTGATACACAGGGTCTCAGCTGAGGCTGGAAAAGCGTGGGGTAATATCTGCCCTTTAAGAAGGAGCAGTTACAAGGTTGACCTCAGGCCTTTTGTGAGAAGTGATTAAAGAGTCCCCAGCTCAGAGAGACAGCAGTCCCCACTGACAACCTGGGCTACACAGCCGAGCACAACAGCCAGCTCCGCTCCCGGCTGGCAGCACCTGTGCCAGCAAAAAAGGGTGTGTGCAGCTCCAGCTGGGGCTGCCCTGAAGCAGAGGGCAGCAGCTCTTCCAAGCCTCATGGTGTGGGTCTTGCATCCCCTCCTCTCTCTCCCTGACACGGTGCCCTTGTGCCAGCTCACCTGCGGAGCAGCACCCAGCCAAGGTCCAGCGGTCAACAGGCCTGGTAGGAAAGCGCCTCTATGCTCTCCTTTCCCAAGGGTGGTGGGAGAGGGGCTCTGAAGGAAAAACAAACAAATATTGACTCACCCCAGTCTCAAATGGGGTTAAAGTGGGATGAGAAATCCCCTTCCCTTCACTCCTAACCAGGAGGAGCTGCCACTGCTGAGGGTTCTTGCTTGGTTTTCGATCAGCAGCACAACAAGGTCCTCCCGGTCTGCTGGAAGGAAGGCCCTTGACCGGTGCTGCCTTTCGGCCCTGGTGCCTGTCCAGGCAGGCACAGCCAGCGCGGGGCCGAGCTCGCCCTGCCGCACACAGCTGCCTGTGCACTGCCACCACACACGTTAGCAAACACCAGCGAACCGCAACAACAGCTCTGGGTGGTCGCACGGTCTCCTTTGAACCGGGCTGGTGGATGGCAGCGCACTCTTATCTTGCACCGGGAGATCTGCGCTCAGCCTGACCAGGAGGGAAGAAACACTAATTTCCTTTGCTCCGTTTAAAGCTTTATTTACTTAGCGCTCTGCGGGATTGGCCAAGGTAAACTAACCTGAATCTGTTCTGCTGGCACATGGATAATGTGGGAAGGCCTGTCACCATGGTGATGAACTGCATTGCTTTCTTGTTCATAAATGGCATCGCGTTCAGGCTGAGGAAGACTGAGGAACCTTCGGATCATGGAGAGATTCTCCCAGAGGGTCCTGTTTTCTGGTGATGGATCTTCTTTCCAACGTAACAGCTCACAGAGCCACCCCTTGAAGACAAAACCAGGAAAACATTAGGTATTTTTTCATCACACTGCAAGGGGCAAAATGAGGGTGAAATGTGTACTTTAGAGGTGCTGCATTCTCTCATCCTCTCACCTGATCAAAAGGGCTTTCACTGCACAGGCTGGGCTTAAAGCAAACACCAATGCACCGAGAGGCTGCCCAGCCATTTCACAGACCCTTACCAACCATAGGCATTTTGGAAAGCATCTTCCCCTTGGTCTCACACCACAGTGCTGCTATTTGTTTGCTTGACTGGAGGGCTGCCTAACGTAAACCACAGCAGTAGAGGAACTCCCTATCATCTCTTCAAAAGACATCTATGACTAGATGCAGTCAAGCTATAATTTCTTAATTTTTGCTACAAGAAGAGGTTTCTCTGCAGGTGAACTTATTTCAAGTGATACAGAACTGTTTCCAGATTGTCCTCATAGACCCAGAAAAAAATCAGTCTCTCAGTTTTACGTACAGGATTATTAGGGGTTAGGCGGAAGGAAGATGAGCTCTAGCTTCTGATACTCCCTTTATACATTTCCCCATCAAGGACAGAAAGGTGCCTATGAGTCTTTGGGGTACATAATATGAAGTCAGCTACATAATCCCCTGCAAGAACTGAAGCAGTTGCTAGTTTGTTTCTGAAAGAGACACAGGAGTTTATCACAAAAATTTAATGTTTCTTTACATCTTCTTAAAATTTAATTGAGGATTTTTTTCTCAACTGTGCACTGGTAGTTCTAAAAGAGGAATGCAAACCCTCTAGCTAGGACAGTGTACATCAGCAGAAATTTTCTAGTATATTAAAATTTAGGAACAAAATATTACATGTATAAAACATGCATATTTCCTTTATTTTAGCTTCAAGGATCTGTTTTCAAAAATAGGTCCATGCAGCTTTATTTCTTAATGGTGTAGGAAAGATAATGTGACATTTTATTGAAACAACAAATAATATAAATGTACAGAAGCTTTTAGGTCCTTTTTATACATACCAGTAGTGGATTAATGGTTTATCCAGAATGGTTTACTAACACATACAATAGACTCATAGATATGATATAGATATGTATTTTCTTGAAGATACTCATATCTTTAGCTAATAGTTAATAAATGCAGTGTAAAAATATTCCCACAACAGGAAGACTCAAAGTAAACAAATAATGTTAATGCATTCATATTGTATATGAAAATATTTAGTGAGGTGTGTATAAAAATTGGAAGTATATTTGCTTGGATATAAGTGAAAAACTGAACAAATGACACAGAAGAAAATGCCCCCAAGAAACTATCAAAATGACAAATGTTATAGAGATGGTGGTAGCAGAGCTGAAAAAGCAAAAATTTAAATGGGGCCAAAATCTGCCAGGTGCTCATGAGGTGTGCGAGGGAAGGAGCAGAGACAGGGGAGAGCAGAGGCAGCAAAGGGCTCCCTTACACCCTAGGGATGCAGCACACCCCATTCCTTGACTAAGTGGGGATGCTGGGTATTGCCCCAGGGTTTAGCAAGACGACTGGGAAATGTGGCCAAATGCCTTCACACAGAGCACAGCCACAGCCTGTCCTGGCTGGAATTGTATGGCATGTTTTCAAAACAGTAGCAAGGGTCTCTGGAATCTCACTGGAATGTATTAGCAAGGCGAGCTCTCCCTGCCCCTAACAAAAACAGCATGTTGCTCGTGGCTCTCTGCTCACCTTGCATCCACGGGGATACTGAGTGCTGGGTTATGCTCAGCAGCAGTATTCCTTTATTGCAGTAAGTTAAAAGCGGTGCACTCAGAAAGCAGAGGCAGCTTCTTGGGGACGGAGGAGAGATCATGATGAAGATAAACCAATCTTAATCTTTTAACAGAAGAGCAGTTACAAAATTCTAAATTAAGGAACCCCAAAGCCACAAAACATCCCATGCCAAAGAGTAAACACTGTCCTTTGGCTGTCTGGAATCTGTGCTGCTTTACACTGAAACTGTTGGCTTTCTCTCTAAAGTGGTGAAACAAAGAGCAGAGCTGTCTATCATGACAGTTTGGTGGAATTAAAAAAAAAAAAAGACAACCCATCTCCACCTATGACACCTCTCCAAGGCATACACACAGGCTGGAAAAGAAGTGCACCATGCATTTAGAAGCTGCAGATGTTTTGTCTGCTGACCACGGGAATCACAGGGTTTGTTTTTCTTAAAAATGCAGTAGAAACCCTTTATAATTAAAAAATATCCAGTAGAAAAAATAATTCCTAGGCAATAACATTTTCTGTTGATGAAACAGATTTCACAACAGTTTTTGATAACTAATGAAAACCTTCTGTCCTTACTGTCTTTTCTGTTTCTGTATTTACTAGGTCAGACCTTATTTTTATTAACTACTGATAGCTAACATTGTATTTCCAACAGTTTTCTCTCAATTTTTGCACTGAAATAATACTTCTAATGCCTTATCTAAAATTACTTGATGAATTGTAACCTGAAACATGTCTCTGCTAGCCTTTCAGGGATTTTGAGATAATGAAGACAGATACTTCTGACAGGGTACACAGAAAAGATTACTGTTCTACCAAAATGTCTCTATTCCACTTGGCACATTTTTAAAGAAGTAGACGCACTCTGATGAAACATTTGATGGAAAACATGGAAACAAACAACTGAATTCTTTTACAATTGCAAGGATCAAAAAAAAATGTTTGGTCTTTATGGTTTATTTCTGCAAATTTATGAAAGCTGATCTCACCAATGTTCTCAGATGAGATAGTGGATGGACAGCAAGAGAGGCTATAGGGGCTGAGTTTGTTAAGAGAGTATGAACTTTATCCCAATATGCTTCCTTTTGGTTCAAGACAAATAATTAAAGATAGAAGTATTTAATTTAGTTTCCGGTTCAGAATTCTGTACATGAAATAAAGCTCATTCATAAAAGTCACCTACATGAGAAAGTACGAAATTTTTTTTACAAAATTTTGGAAAAAATTAATCCAGACTTTTCTAATGGTTAATTTAAGTTCTGTAAAATTTATAAGTTTTGTTTCCATTTGATCTAAAAAAGGTATGAAGTGCTGCAGATAATGCAGCTGAACTTAAAAGTGAATGTAACAGGGCTGGTTTTTCTCCTTTAATACTTTTTAAAGTCTAGAGCAATTTCTGCCTACTTTCCTTTTTTTCTTGTCTTTATAGTTTTACAGGAAGTGGAAATGACCACAAAATAATAAGGAAATATTTATAAATCAGATAAGATCACAACCAGTTTATACAGCATAAAAAGTACATTGTTAAGAAAACAGCATTAAAATAATGAAGTTGATGCATTTATGCAGAAAGGCAAACCCCCCAAAAACTCTGCAATGACATTGGGAACAACCTTGATTTTAAAACAGAGTAAATTTGCCAGGCAACATTACACTGAATATAAAGAGAGTACAAAGCAAAATATAAACATTAGCCACATGTAAATATGTTTGGAGAACTTTCAGGATGTTACTACTTTTCAAACTGACAAAGTTTAATTTGACACCTTCTGTTCTAAAACCTTTGTTTCTATTCAAAATCACGCCTTTAGCTGCTATCAATCACTATGCTCTCCCTATTACTTAAAATACTGGCATGGGCCCTGGATAAGCTGAAAATGCCATGCAGATGAATTCTGAGATAATATGTTCAAACCTGTTATATACAACACAAATCCTGTAAAGTTATGTATTGTAAACCTACATTTATTGGGAACTAAAAGTCTTAAATCCATCTGCTACAAAGAAAATACTGTTATGCACTTTCAAGTAACCAAGTACCATCTGCAAAGGTCTTGCTACAGTAAGCAAGAAAATGGTGAAAAAAAAAAAGATGCTAAACCTAAGATATTTAAAATAAATAAGAGTCTTCTGTCTGGTTTTCTGATAGGGATTTAGTAAAGAAACACAAGACATTAGAGGAAAAAAAACCTGTGAAAGCCGAACTGCCAAACTATTGCAGGAAAAGCGCAAAGAGGATAACTGCCAAAACTTAGGCTCTGCAATACCCATGAGCATGCTTATTTTAAAGAAACCATCTACGCATTTTATCCATATATCCAAATTCTATTCTTTTCAGTTAGACCTCTGCTGTGCTTAAATAAAATCTGCTCTTTCACACAGAGTTTCTAATAAAATATTCTTCCATTCTTTATTATTGAAAGGAAAAAGAAATCTATACATAAGGTGTAAATATCTAGCCTAATTACATCAACTAAGGATAGCATTGCAATAATGAAGAATGTTCTTTGGCCAAAGCCTTCCAGATCAGCAACAAACACGTCTAGTCTGAAAAGGGAAGACTACAAGGTGAAGCAATTGAACTTGTTTGGTTAATTTGTTAAATTGATAATAATTTGCCAAATGATGAATATTTCTTACAGAATAACAATGACTTAAGCATTTCTTAGAAAGGCTTTAGCTTAAATCGAGAAAGGGAAAACATTTTAGAGGATCAATGCTAAGACATGCTCAGGTTTTTTTGGTTATAGTATATTTAAGATTATTTTGTATCATTCTCTGGGGCATGTAGTATAATAAAAATATATGGTGCTAAAAGAAATCAATCTAAATAGGGAGGTATTTGATACCAACATTTTAGCAGAAAGTGTGAATTGCATTTCAGCATCTACCGTGAACAAAGACTAAATACATAATCCATTAAACAGTACTTCTAACTAAAAAAAAATTGAGTATTGTAGACTAAACTAAAGTAGGCATTTTGAATGAGCACATTTTCAGCAACTAACTAGAAAGCTAGCAATTTATCATTCAACAAATAATTTTCTACTTTTAAAAGAATCCGTAAGTGTTACTTATGCTAATGAAGACTGTTTTTAATCTGCCCACAAACATGCTAATAGAGGGCAATTTTTATTATTTACAATGCTGAAGGCACTCCAGTTTATAGAACGCAGATATGAAATTACACTTGGTAAAATGGGCTCTTAATTGTCTGAGCAATCCAAATCCTTCACCTTTAACAGGAAAGCTTATAGACAAAACAAAGGAAAAGAACTCAGGGACTAAACTTTAAATATTGACTTTTTCCCCTTCAAAAGCCATCCAACTTGCTTTACAATCTCATTATTGTTCCAAACGGCTGCACTCATCTTAGATACTTCTATTTCTTTACTCAACAGACTCCTCATGTACAAGGGAAGAAAAAGGGTCAACACAACCACTACCATTTTTGCATATAGTATCAGTCTTTAGTATTAAACTTGTAAGCTGCACATTGCACAGAAAGGTTGCTTTTGGAAAAGTCATAATACTTTGAGTGAGATACATAATGGTAGCAAAGGAGTACTGAAAGCATTTTAAATTATTTACTAGGTTAAAAGGGTGAAATGGTACTTTAAATACATCAAATTTCATCATCTGGGCCATTTTTTGGTGGCAAAGTGGTATTGATCTTTCCAAATGCTTAAAATTAACTATTTCCAGAAGGTCATTATTTGATTAAAGGCATTAAAGTTGAGGGCAAGAAATGATGCACTTTGTCTTCTTTCCCATTCAAATAATAGTGTAATTTAATCAGAACTATCCCTTCATGTCCTGTAATAAAAATGTTTGTCTTAAGATATTGTTCTTTACCTAATATATTAACCTTTAAATGTTACGAAGTTCTTAAGAATAATCTCTGCTTAGAGAAGATTCTTTCATAATGCAATGAAAGGATCTCCAGCATTTAAATTGATAAGGCCAAATTTCCCCTACACATTGATTGGAAAATGCATTAAACCCTTCAACTGAGATTTCTCACAGTGTTGAACAGAATCAAAAATTCAGGGAGTTCTGAATCAGTAAACTCATGCATATGGCATTGAGAAGCAAAAATAAGCAAATGTCAATTCAGCACAAACAAATATGACCAATAAATAACAATGGACACTGCTTATTTTCTCTGTGAAATGCTGTTTGTGCTATATTTACATTATCTGAAAAAACAGAACAGGGAAAACAGGGAACACCCACTGCAGGGTAAGAACAGAGCATTTAATTCAAAATTCATTTTCATGCTAAGATCCCTTAAATCTGACTTCTTTCTGTATGAAATACCTGTGGGTTCAGACGTGGGAACAAGCCTACATGACAAGAGCAGTCCTTTTTACCCTTAGATGTTATTCCGGAATTTCCTGCTGCAGGAAAATTTGTTCTGACTGCAGGTTTATCTTTCCTAAAATACATAAAGTGCCCCAGCTAGCTCCTATGCAAAGCTAAATAGACTTAAGTGCTTCACAGAAGAACCGAAGTCTATTAAAAGAAAAGCCACTGGGTATTTTTATAAAGAACTGGGAAAACTAATAACCTACCAGAGTTAGCAATTTTTGATACTGACCAAAACATTTGTTAGAGTTCATTTTAACTAACTTTTCGGGAAATTTTAAGCACTGATTTCCTTCTGTGAGGCATATAGTTTTGACTAATTTTAAAAACGACAGTGAATATTCAATACTTTGGGATTTTCCTATTTTTCTAACAAAATTGTGCATCTTGAACTTAGGAAGCAAAAGTTCATTTTCAGCTGGTTACAGAAGATGAGTAGAGATACCAGAATATGAATTCTCTTCTTGGTATGTGGCCTAAAGTGATAATAAACGTACCCAGAACAATGGTTGCACCAGTATTTTATTTACGCTAATCAGCCTTAAATTCCAGGCTTTGCCTTTGAGCATTGTCCTAAATCAGAGAAAGTTTGAAACCTGAATCTGTTCTTTATCTCCAGATATTCCTGGTTCATCTATTTTACTGGCTTTCATTACTAGAATGTTGAAAAGGGAAGCCAGATGTGGATTTTAAGTAAATCTCTATCTGCCATCATCATAGATGAGATTTGAAACTGAAAACCCCACAACCTCATACAGCTTTTCAGAAGAAAGGTAAACTTCACTGGCAGAAAAAAACTTCCTTTGAAAAATACTGAGACAGATTATGCCATTCCTTAACTTTCTTATCCAGCCTATTATTCAGCTACACCATCTGTCTGCATGGTACCTCCACCTTTTGTCTGTGTGGTTAAAAACAAATGACCAAATACCTAGCAGTGGTACAAAAATTTTCAGTGAAGTTTTAGGGGAAAAGGTTTCCTAGTGTCTCTTCATCCCTCTGCATTTTCCTCTCCCTAGCTGCAGCATTTCAAAGTTAAATACATATTTCTATTCTTGTAAACATCCAAACAAATAAATAGGAAAGGAAAACTTGCTAAAGCAACCTTTAAAAATCAATGACAAGCATCCAACAAGTACAGAAGCAAAATGACGCGGAGAGCTGTTGCGCTGCTCCCACAGCCCTGTCTGTCTTACCACACCTCTGTTTCTACACAGAGCCATGGTGAGTGGCCAAAGGTCAGTGCTTGCAAAAAACTACCTAGATTAAGGTCTGAGGCTGTATCAAAACTGGCCCGTGCATCCCCTGTGCATGAGCGCGGCAGACACCACCAGTTCATGGACAGAAAAAACCTGACCTGTAACTCTAAACCTGACTGAACACATAAGTATCGTTACTTTTTAGTTGAGTACTGAGGAAATTCAATAATCTAAATGAAGAGCTTCTCCCAAGCTTGGCTTCTTTGCTCTCAGCTTCCTTCACCTTTTCTTTCCCCTGTTCAAAAGTATCTTTTTTACAGCATTGCCTTCAACTACCTAGCAATGATAGATATGTACAAGCCCTCATCAAAACCACAATGTATATAACTTTGAAAATCTTATATAAAATGCAACTACAGTCATATGCAAAAAGAGAAAAAAGTAATAGATGCAAATATAATGGGTACAGCTTTACTCTGCCTTTCTGTCCTCCAGATCCTTCCTCTTTCACACACACCTGAGTCAATTGGCATTGTAACTGTGAGAGAACATCTGACAAAAATGGACTTAACAATAATAAAAATAACACAGAAAGAAAAAACACCTGCTAATTATTAAATAAGCCAGTCTTAGTCTGGTACATTGCTTTTTATGGTACAGTCATATAAAATGGGTCAATGGGTTTCACAGAGGGTGACTGATAATATTTATCAGCCCTTTATCTTTTATTTAAGCAGAAAGAAGTACTGATCTCACTGCAATATCAATGTGTCCCCTGAAAGTAGATACAACCCTAAATTCAACCACGACCCTTAACAGCCCACATTTATTTTTTCTTAAACATGCAATCAATTTTGTATGGCAGCTACATCTACAGTTTAGTTAGAAAAGAGTCTTTAATAGAAAGCGCCTGGCAATTTAAAAAATCTTTTTTACTACTATCAATTTACAGTGAACAGCAAATGTTTATTATTACATTGCTTAAAGAGATTTAACATTTGCTTTGGGGGAAAAGACCTCCAGTAAAAGAGCCATTGGGACAAGTGTCACTTTTGTAATTACTTATATGTTAACCCATCATGTTGTTATATATATTTTTTAAAAAATATTATAATTTCCCAGATGGAGCAATTTAATTTCATGGCTTCTTGTCACATGTTTTTTTCTTTCCAGAATTCATTTTGGATCAGGGGAAGATCTACCACACATTGAAGAATCACAGGCTCACAGATATTTGGACTTCATTGTAAATGCAGTTCAGCTGACAAGATATTCCAACAAGTGACATCATTCCAAAACATACACAGCTCAAATCCACTCTCAGACATCCCTTCAAATTTTCACAGCCTAACTAAAAGCTTTCATATAGACTTGAATTAGACATTTAAATATCCTGAGAAAATGTCTCATCTCTTGCAGTTAAGCTGGATTCTGTGGCTCTCAGTTTCACAGTGAAGAACACTTAATGCCTCGATAAAGCCAAGGGTGAGGGGAGTCTTACGAAAATTGAAAAGAAACTTTTCTCTGAGTTTCCTCCAGATTTTGTTAACCACAGAAACAGTCAGAAAATTAATAATGTTCATTATCTCAAAGCAGTTAAAAAAAAAATCTTTAAAATCCACACCTGTGAGAGTTCGATGCCTCCCAGCAAATGAGACAGGAGCAGCCAGAAGCACGTATCTCGCCCATGGAAAAAGAAAGGCAGTGAAATCCTCAGAAAGCTAAAATACCCTTATTCGGAGCACAATTGCTTGCGGCAGAAACTTAAAATAATAGGAAAGCTGGATCAAAAGGGAAGCTGGAGAGATCAGGTTTCTCTCTCCTGGGTGGGAACCAACACAAGAGTGCTTCCAGGTAGTTTGCTGTCAGGATGAGGTCAAGAACAGCCACGAGGGAAAAGTTCCTAGAAAGAGCAGCTCTTAGTGTTACAATTTTCCTAACTGGCCAAGAAGAGTGCCAGCCCAGCTGAGTCCCAGTCCCAGCTGTGTTTCCAGACAGCAGTTTCAGCAGTACCTTGTGCCCTCAAGTCAGAGACTGCATGTGTCTTCCTGCCCTGAGCCCTCCCATCCTGTTCCTCAGGTGAAAAACATCAATCCTTTTAGACTCTCTCTTTATATAAAATAAGAGTAGCAAATGATTTACTGGAAGTGAAGCAAACTGGCTCCCTCAAAGCAAAAAATATAAAGAAACTAATTCAAGCCTTTCATAGTTCTTTGGTTTTTTTTTTAATAACTGGTCTTATAAAGAGTGGAAACTTCCTGTATCAGTAGAGCTTTCCCTTGCATGCTATAGGTACTAAAGATGACAGACTCAGCAAAATAACCAGTCATGTGAATAAACCCAAGATGTTAACTGATATGTGTGCTATTCTTGATAAGTTGGGGTCCAAAACTTCAGGGAATTCTGCTAAGGACTTCTCAGTCCAAACATCTTTGCTTTACACAGATTCTGAAAACTATATTTACATGCTTCTAAAATTCCATCCTGAAGTAAGGGAACATAACACTGCACAGGAATAAAAATGAGATGCCCCCCGAATAACAATGTGCTTTCAGACAGAATCTGGCAGATTTGAAATTAGATAAATATTTGCAAATTGGAAACTTCCCCACTTAGTTAGCTGCATGCCTGCTCTAGCCTATTCAATAGATGCCAACAACTTGGGCTAACACACAACCAAAAATCTGAAGTTTGACTTAGAGGTTAAATTTGAAGAAAATAAAAAAAATGGATGCTATAAGAAATTATTAGGAACAGCAAAATAAAAATTTATCTGGAACAAAATATCATCTCCTTTCTCACCTTGCACCTAGAAATCCTGCAACATTCTTTCAGGTGTAATGTGTTTTGAATTACACAGCTTAGGGGAGAAAACAGACATCTGTTATTTCTTATTCCTGCCTTTGCCCAGCAGCCCTTCACCTGATTTGTAATTGGTCACTCCTGTAAGAAATTACTTCTCAGACTGTTACTGTATATTTGTGCTTGCACAAGATGCCTTTATTCGTTGCAGTTACATATTTAGCAGCTCGGTTTTTCAGCAGGAATTCTAGCCTGTCATTTCCTGTTTAGTTACGGGTTGAGCTCGCTTTTGTTTTCCGCGCTGTTTACTTGGTACCCTGCTTCCCCCACAGCCGGGAACCACAGGCTGCTCGCTGACTCCTCAGCCTCCTCCTCGCCTCTGCCACCACAGCTTTGTTTGCTTTTATGCCCCTTGTTAACTCTCATACAGCTCACTCAAACTTTCACCCTTTTTATTAATAGTTAAAACACTGATATACTCAATCTTCAAAAACCTCCTGAATCAGTGATCTGCTCACAGAAGGCACAAGAGAAATCAAGAGAATGGTTCTTTTCCTGGCTAAACCTGCGTCACCATGCAGAGAATGGGAACAATGCTTCACCCTAAAAGCCAGCAGTGCTGGTGACCAGTCCAGCAAAGGCCAAAGGCATGGAGTGCCCACACGGTGCCCCACACACAAAGGAATACGTGTACAAAATCATGGTATGTGGGAGGATGTGCCTAGGGTGGGATTCCAGCAGGCAGGGGACAGGGGTAGGACAGGATAAAGAGGTAGATGGAGCAAGAGTGGGTGATGAGGGTGTTTAAGGGACAAGAAGGGGTGGGAAAAGTCCAAGGAGAACTAAGAGAAGAGCCATACTGAGAGGAATAAGAGAAGATGATGAGATAAAATCAAAACAGAAGGTGAGGGTATAGAATGCAGGAAGAGAGATTAAGAAAATCCATCCTGCCAGAAACAGCACCTCTTGTCAGGCAGACAGCAGGTGCTGCCTGGGGAAGAGCTGATTCACACATCTGGAGTGTAGGAACCAGAACACCTCTACCTAAGAGAGAAAAACTAAAAATAAAAGACTCAGAGGAGGTGGCAGAGGGTGCCATACTTTCTTCTTTTGGCAATCCAGTGCTTTCCGACTGCATGATATTTTTTGAACAGCTTTCTAGAGAAATGAGTGCTGTATTTCCAGATCTTTGCAAGAATCTTGACAGTTCATTTCAACATTGCCTCGTCCAATATGAGCCCTTCCTGTCCTCCTCTTCATCTTACTTCAGACTTATTTTTCTGACATCTGCACCCACAGCACTTCCAGGGATTTGGCTGCTCCTCCAGAATAAGATTTTCACTCTTTTTGGGGCCTGCATGGATCCTGGGGGAGTCACTAATGGAGACGGCACTGCCATGCAGTGTGGGACACTGATGGCACACCTGCACAGACCAACTCAGCTCTGGGAAACCAGTAATGCAGTCAGAAATGCAGCCAGCAGCTGCTGCCCAACTGGTACAAGCATGAGCCCTGCAGCAGCCAGGGGGGCCATCTACATAGCCAAATTTTCTGCTACAAACTGCATCTTCAGTGGCTTTCAAAAGCTGTCCTGTTCGCTTTCTTGTGACTGACTTCAAACACTGAGTCGTAGCTCCCTGGCTTTTGTACTTTCAATATTGCCACTGCATCAGAAATCACTGCCAATGGATAAAACAACCTCTTAGTAAAGCTACTTTTTTTTTTTTTTTAACCTCCCCTGGGAGCCTTATTACAGATTAGATTTGATGAATTTCTATCCCATGTACTGCTCCACTCCTCCCGCCTGACAATACCTGGAACAGCTTTCGGAGAATCTGCTTAGTTCCATTCTGCACACTTACATTTTTTTTTCCTTGCTGCAAAATTTGTTTTAGACTCTTATAATTAAAACTTTCTATCAAAATAGCATAGATTTTTTTCTCTGTGTAGGAAAACTAGCCAACTGTGATCTACTAAAGAATAGATAGTTTAAAAAACACTACCTTACCAAGTACTGATGGCTGTTTAATTAGGGAAGGCTGAACAATTTACCTGAAAAAATGAATTTGTGAAAGAAAGCAAAACAATTTACAGAAATTTCTAGTCTGCTAAAAAGTGTTTTCATAAGGTAATATTTAATTTTTCATTATCTGTTTTCAAAAGAAATATGGGAATATTTTGATAAAAATACTGATCAATTTTCCATTTCCAAAAATTTCTAAAGACTTTAGGGATTCCTTTTTAAAAATAATCTTTTCCCCAAAGGAAGAGGTACAGGGAAGGGTTAGCAAGGAGACAAAATCCATGTTGAAAAACTTTGGCAGAAAATTTTATTTCTTCTAAATTTAGGTAGCAGTGAAGACTACATTTTTTGGTTAGAAGCTCTTCTTAAAGTGAGGTGTTTGCTGACATGTTATTTTGAAAACCAGCACAGTAGGATGACTTCTTTAATAAATGGGCATAAACCCCAGAGATTAGAAAGTCTCAGAGTGAGTGACAAACCCCTGTGCGGTATCTGATTTCTTTGCCAAAACAGGGAAGGTTTTTAATAAAGGTCAAAGAGAAATAATCTCCAAAGACAGCAGTGTCTCTTTCCCCTGTATGTTTACTCTTTTATTTCACCCCTTTACAGCTAAAGGCAGACCTTAACACACACACGCACACACAAAAGGAAACAACAACCAAAGAGAAGGGGAAAAAAAAAAAAAAAGCCTGAAATTTTAGTTACACCACATGTGGTTTTCATTTGTGAAAAATGAACAAGCTGTTTGTGGTTAAACTGTCTAATCTGCTGTTATCAATCTAGCACTGCATTCAAGATTTACAGGATACATCAGCTTCTGTGCCACATTAGCTGTAAAAGGGAGAGGGGGTGGGAGGAAAAAGGAGGAGGAGAGAGTTTATCCTGAGGAATAATATTTCCAATGCAGCCACACTCACACTACATCTGGTTGTGCTGGTAGCGGCAGTTAAATTGAAATATTTCACAGCGTGTGTCAGAAACATGCAGAATGGTAATTATGACAGATCTGATTAAGCCTGAGTGCCACTAGCTCCCTGGCCAGCTCCGGTTGTGCAGGTGTGACCTTGTGCGTGCCTGCGTGTGTAAATAAAATTAATTACAAGCGAGAGGGCGAAGGCTTCGGTGACATCACAAAGCGGAGAAACTCCCAAGGGGGAGACCTAATGGAATATTTTCCCTCAGTCTAATAATACAGTTCATATTGACTTGAGGTAATTAGTGGGATCATTAAAGCAGTTTTCCCGGCGTATTTGGCTGCCTGATCAGATTAGTGAAAATGTTCTTCAGAACAAGCCCTGTGTGGTCTGCCAGAGAAGGAGGAAATAAAAAGCAACAAAGCATATTTTGGAATGATAAGCAGCGCTGGACTTTTTTCACAGCATTTTGCAGGGCCAGTCCTGGGAGCCTGGGTGCCTGACTCTCCTGACCAGTTCAATCTTTCATCCCAGGTGCATATGCTCCTGCTGCACGTCACCCGAGACTTTTAAATTTTTGTTCTGCTATACTTCAAAACTATGCCATCCCTATCCCTCAGTGCTTAAAAAATCAGATAAAAGGCTTGAGGGATCACAAGCCCTAGAAGAAATACATGAAGATAACTGGGGGAAGGAAGAAGAATAAATATGTGATCAGATCCTCCCCACCTCTCCCCAGAAGTCTAACAGAAGACTGAAGGACTGGTTTGAGGATCATTAATGTTTTCATTTCCTTACAAGCTTACCCCAGCAGAAGAAAAAGGGGGAAAAAAAGCAAGAAGTTTAACTATGATATAAAGTCTTGCACAGTAACAGAACACAGAGCCCTAATCAAGAAATGGACCATTTGTTTAAAAACAGTCTATTGAGCATGCTCTACCTTGCAAATGGAATATGCCAAGCTCTGTCACAGATGGCAAGCTTTGACAGTTCCCATCCGTAGCGTCGATACTCGACAGTTCAGCACAAGATCAGTGACATTCTGTCTCATTAGAGCCACGCTAATTATCACAGCTAGTTTCAGGGGAAACCATGTGTTGCAATGGTCAATTTGAAGGAGTCTGTGCATCAACAAACTGGTAATAAGGATCAGACACCTTATTATATGACAGCATGCTGCCTATGATCTGATTTACTGAATCAGAGGTACTGAGGCAACACTGAAGCCTGATGGGTTATGGAATCGCGTGTACACAATGAGTAGCTGAAATATGCTTTAAAAATAAAAGGGAGCTATATAAAAACAATACAAATAAAAAATTTAAAATGGTGAAGTTACAATACAGAGTTTTTTCATTTGACATTAAGACATGCAGAGATGTTAGAGATCTTGTCAGCCAGTTTTATCTTTAATCAAATCATATAAGATAAATAATTCAAAATGAAAACTGTAAAATTATGGATTATGCTAAATTATAATTCATTCCATACTCTGATTTTTCAGTTTCAATAACATGTACCAAACATTCCTTATGTTGTGCCGTCTTGATGCTTTAACATAATTTTATATTTTGTAAAGAGCTTTCTCTTCTTGGCTCTCTTTTTCCATTTGTACATTTAATGACTTTAACTTGTACTTCTCCTAGCTTCTCTCACTCATTTATGCTCTTTCCACCAGACAAAATCCATCCAACCAAAACCCCCCACTCTGCTGTTCCTGGACACCTGCAGGCCACATCCTGCCAGGCACTCAGCGGTCCCAGCGCCTCCCGGGGACGCGCCACAGGCTGCGGCCGTGAGAGCGTTAAGCATTAACTCCCAAGCAGAGCAGAGCAGGGCAGGTGTGCACTGTATCCCTCCAGGGAAGCTCTCCTCAGGGCTCAAATATACTCCATCTCCTGAAGCCCCTACCAGTCCTTTAAACGGCAGCATTTGAACAGCTCCTGCTGCCACCCGTCTGGCTGGGAACCTCCAGCCTCAGCTGATTTGACCCCTCGTGTAAAGCAGGCTCAGGAAGTACTCTTTGTCATCAGTGTGTCAACAAATCTAGCCTTTGCCTAACGTGTTGAAAGGGATACCTGGCTCCAAGGTGACGTGGGCAATTACATGCTGATGTGAACCACCTTGAAGATTTTAAAGTGGTTTCTCTTCAGTGCATCTTTGTTGATTCATGAAGCTGCCGTCTATTCTTTATTAGGGGGAACCCAAGGCTCACTGAAGTCTAGCCACTCCACCAAAGCCATACCAAAAAAGTGGGATATAGTCAGGATCAATGCCAGCCTTTTCTTGGGTCTCCCACGGTCAAGAGATATGAGAGTCAGCTAAACTCAATTTTTCTACTCCCTTTCTGAGAAGTATTTTTTTTAAAAAAACTATGGAAATTTCCTGAGATTTTAACCTTTATTTCTGAGAGGAGATATTGTAAGAGGACTAGGACATGGGGCAGAGGAAGGACATGGAACATTCATTTTTTTCCCCTACCAGAAACCTGAAAATCCTTTTTCCTCTGACCTGGGCAAGACAGAACACACTATGACTCTGTAACTCGATATTTTGTGAAAGAAACAAATCAGCTCTATCTGCCAAGTTTCACAGTTTCACTGAATGACATGCCGCTTTATGGGGCAATTCTTGATCGCATGCAAAAGCCCATCTTGCTTTCTCAGTTCACACTCTTCCTCTTGCATCCCTGCCGACACCCGATCCCACCCGACTCCTGCTGCTCATGGCACCTCTTCAACTGCCAGAGCAATCACCCCCAGGCAACGAGGGGGGAGGAAAACAACATTAAAAAATTATAAAAAATAGATGTTGTTGTGTGTTTTTGCAGCTAATGTTTTCTAACTACTGTATCTCGCCTTTGCACCGGGGTGAGGGGTTTATTTCCAGGTGGACCTGTGAAACAACAGACCTCAGAGTACATTGTGTTTCCACCTCGCGTCTCCCTGTGCAGCATCCCCCCCTGCTCCACAGAGAATCCATTGTACACTGAGGTTGGGGGGGAGGGAGGGTGGGGGGGAAGGAGGTTTTTAAGCCAAGATTTAAACCCAGGAAGTGACTCAGCTGCTCTGAGGGAGACAAAGGCAGGAGAGAACTTGACTGAGAGCAGGGTGATGGGCAAAGGACTGAGCCCCCTCCTGCCGTGCAGGTTGCACCCCTCTGGGCAGCCTGAGGTGCAGTGCCCTGAGGAAACACCTTTGGAAATAAATTTCAAGATCCCCTCCTAAAGCCACATTGTTACCAGAGGGTTACTCTTGGTGATAAAAAGGTTTCTTTTCCTCCAGCTGGAAAATAGTTGAATAGATTGTTCTATATCTGCGGTAATGGCATGTTACATCTCTGTGCCAGATCCACAATACCGTGCTTGTTCAGTGTGGGAAGCTGTTTAAAAATGACTTTCCTATTAGAGTATATAGCTTAGTCTCTAGATGGAAAAAGCCAGATCAAAGATATAGCATTTATAAAACTGCTGGTTAAAAAGATAAAAGTGAGATAACAGACATCAATTTTTCACTATAAATCTCTAGGTTTACTACAACATTAAAATTTCCAGTAAAAGCAGGGTTTTATATACCTGAACTCTAATGGCCTATTCTGAAAATATTTATGTCAGGAAAAGCATGGTATTTGCATGCCAAAAGCATTTTTAGTGCCAATGTTTAGCATTCCCTTCCCATTTAACTCCTTCCCATCTACTCATGAGTGCTTGATGCTCTGCCTAGTGCCTACCCATAGGATCTCCTATGCAGCCTCCTGGAAGAGAACACTCCCGATGCATACAAAGGCAAAAAGTCAACCCCTTCTAATTAAATAGCCATTGTATAAAATACTTGCCGGATGGCTCAGGATGGAGTCTCTAGCATGTTCTGAAAACCATGATTTTACCTCCACACTTTGTATGTGAAACTGCTACTAACCAAAGCGAAAGACAGGGACGGAAGAACAGGAAACTGGGCAACACAACACGACAGCTCAGAAGTAACAGGTCAGAACTACATCATTAAATGAGGTTTTTAAAGGTATGGTGGTACTCCATTAGAATTATTTTAAAATCTAAGCATGATTCTGTGAGAACCAAGAGTCTCACCCTCCACATACAGGTATTTTCATTTGGTGAGAAGGGAGGGCATTCAGCACCTCTGGGGCCATAAAGAGCAAGGATTACAGGACTGACTGCAAAAGAGTATTGATTTCACCCATTTATTTCACTAGAAATTAAACTTCTTTAGGTAAAAAAAGCAGGCTAGTGGCCTGAAACTGTAGTGCACGGGACTCTCAGAGGTATGGAGCTTGATATTACTGCAGTTTTTGCAAACTGTAATTTCCTAAATTTAAGAAAACTTTAGCAATTTAACCTGATTTTCAGCAAAGTATTGCTTTCTTCCCTGCTTCATACTAGCATATGCAAGCCACAGCTTTGCAGGATAAGCCATGACATAAATCTAACTTCTCAAAACATAGCAAACATACAGAAATGCTACAAGTCTCTACCTGCCTTATCTCTCAGGGCTCTTAAGTATGGGGGTTTTGTTTGCTTGTTTATCTGTTTTTATGGAATAAAATTAGATTTCAGCATCTGTCACCATCAAGACAAACTCATCCCTGGCTCCCACATGAGAACATCGTAACCACTGCAGAGTTACTGAACCATGATACCTTAATGATCATTATACAAATCAACTGGTTTTTTTCTTTCTTTTTTTTTTTTAATAACAAAATTAAGAATGTGCTTCCTTAAGTAGTTGAATCAGACTTTCAGGCTACAAATTTAATAAAAACCCAATATGATGAAATTGTAAAACTAATGTACGCCACAAAATTTTACGTGTGGATTCTTTTAATTTAGAGTTATTCAGGTGTGCTGATTAAATTTTAGCAAATAATACTGTTGGCATTGCCACTCTGCCATTAAGAATCAACAACCTGCAAGAAGAGACAAAACACTTGGTAAACCTTTCTGTCTTCCTTTTGTGTGCATTTTTGCAAAGCTTTCTTTTCAACATAATCTAACAAAAAACCCATGCAGGCCTATTAGAAAGACAACCTACAATAAAACCACAAGATTTTAAACACGGACATTACGTGCTTTGCCAATTAAA
Source organism: Melospiza melodia melodia (assembly GCF_035770615.1). Taxonomy (NCBI): domain Eukaryota; kingdom Metazoa; phylum Chordata; class Aves; order Passeriformes; family Passerellidae; genus Melospiza; species Melospiza melodia. The sequence continues at coordinate 37,032,254 of NC_086194.1, forward strand.
GTTCTAAAACCCTCCAAAGATACGATGTATTCCAGGAATTTGAATATAATATCTTCCTTAGTTCCTCAGTATAATCATATTAACTTTTGAAGTATGTATTTCGAATTTAACAGATTTTTAAATTATTCTGTAGATAATATATCAATCCTTAAAAACATAGAAACTTCAAAAATATACTGAATGTATGCATTCCTGTATGGGAAAAGCATTCAACAATGGAAGGAATGTCCTAGCTGTGTCCCCCAAACTCATATACCAGATAGGCCCTTTCCTTTGGGAACACTAACAAGCTGCCAGCAAAGTGCACCATGAAACTTCAAGCAGGCAAATCATCTCCCACCTGAGTCAGAAAATGAACTCTCTTAACAGCACAGCAACCTCTGCCTGATCCCAGGAGCTCTGCCACAGCAGGCCCCAGCACCCAGCTGCTTTGTTGAGCATCAGGTCCACATGCGGTTGGTCCTCCACAACTTAGGAGGATTTAAAAACAAAACTGTTAATCAACACATTATTTTCTAAGGTGCTTCCTCCAGACTTTTCATTGTAATGAAGTGATTATCCCAGGATTTCCAGTTCCACTCTTGCCAAAGGCACTAACACAGTGCAAGGGAAGATGCTCTTTTTTACCTTGGTGCTATCCAAATAGAAACTCCTGTAGCGCATCATTTAGTAGCAATTCTGTACAAAGTGCTCTAGTCAGCAGAACATTATCTGCAGTCTCCTGGCTCAGGCAAGCCCAGCCACCTTGCAGATGCCAGCTCCTTAGACATCCAATCTAATGCTGCCCCAAATCAGTTTATTAGGGAAAAAAAAGGCAAGGCCTTCTAGGCCTTTGTCCCCTCACAGAGCTGGTTTAGGTCACATATGGTTTTACATCACAACTCCAGACTGCACTCCAAAATTAATTAAGTCCTTATATCCAAAATAAGATAAAATCAATAATGTTCAATTTTAGCAGTTTTTAAAAACAAAAATGTTAATCAACACATCATTTTCTAATATGAGTCCTTCAGACTTTTCACTACAACTTGGGTTATCTCAGGATTTCCAGTTCTGAGTATGGAACCAATATCTCCAAACTGAAAAAAATATCAGAAAGAGATCTTTCTCAAGAGAGGTTCTCTTAGAGAATATGTTTGAACAAGCCTCTTTTTTGTGCAAGGGAGACTTTTTTGCCCCAAGAAATGTTTACTTGTACCACTGAAGAGCTCCAATGAGAATCTTTTACAGTACATGCACCTCCTTTAGTATAGGTGGCAGTGCTACATATTGAAAGATTATCAATTGGGTTACTAACAGTCAGCTAGTTTGAGAAGACCCAGCACATTCTAATCTACCTTGGAGGCTACTTCTGCAAAGCAGCTTTCTAGTACAAATGACACTTTATTTAACTACAGACCTGAAAGCATGTTAGACACACAAATTAACATTGCTGAAATTGGTGGGAAAAATAACCCCTGAGAACACAGGTATAATCACCAGAGTAAAATGGAAAAGAACTATGTGTTTGATATTGTTTTCTGTACTTAGTAGCAAGGTTTGTACAAGAATCTAGATTTTATATCAATGCTCAACTAACCCTGCAATCCTCTGGAGGCTTTCAGGCTTAATTTTGATTGCCTGTCCCTCTGAAAGTCAGCACTGAAAGAGCTGATCCACCTAGAAATTTTAAGGCTTTGCACTTAAATAAATGCACTATTGCACAAATCAGTTTAGAACAAAATTATGTGGGCTGATAGACTGGCTTCATACCTTAGCTTTACAGAAGAATGCAGTGGAAAGGGGAAGGTGCAGAAAACGGACAGTTCTCTAACCCCAAGTTTTGACATGTAAATAAAGACATCTGAGGAGCACACAGGTTGGAAGCTGCTGTAACATTCTATCATAATTAGAAACATTTCAAGAGCTCTGTAATTTCCAATCAAAATTACAGTAATTTCCGATATACAAGCCATGATTCATGACAGAATTTTTACATTCCATGGGAGATTATAGTGGCCTGATGTATGACACACTGAGTACAGCACTAACATAAACAATTCAGTTTAATGTTTAAACAGCACTTGGTGTTTAGAATCCCACAATAAAAGAAACATATTATTGTTGAAATTATCACTTTGACAGTGATTGAAGGGTAGGCAGGCATGTGGCCTATAAAGCTATAATTTTTACAGTCCACAGCTTGAGTTTAATCATTTTGATACAACATTTCCAAAATATCCCTTTAAATGCTCCTTACACCATATAACTTAAGAGACAACATCCTTTCTGTACTATGATCTCCAAAATGTGAACAGCACAGAAGTCAAAAGTTAAAGCCTTGTTAAAAAGAAAACCAGCACTAAAATGCTGATTGCCCAAGAAACATCAGTCTAACTGAGCTTCACTAGCTTTCCCTGGAAGATGCTGAATTTTTCTATGAAGTAATTTTAGAAAAATAAAGAAGTAGTGATAGTGTATTTAACACTTCATCTAATATGAAAATTCAACACTTGATTTCTTTCAAGCATTTGTATAACTATACCTTTCTCATTTTTCTATATGTTTTTCCTTTACTTCTTGAATACATTCTCACTTAAATCAATGCATTTGTGTACTCCAGTGATCTTTCTCAGAAGACATGTCATTTATGATAATCACAGCCAACAAGTGCCCGCTGATTTCCCTCTTGCCACTAAACTTGACAGAAAATCTTCAGTTAAAGAAAACAGAATAGGAAACCACAAAACAAAGGCTTAAAACTGAATATGCAATATATATGCATGCACGCAAGCAGGCAACCAAGCAGACATTGTGTTCAACAAAATTATACTTTTTTTCTTAGCTATAACTTGTATAACTGAAATTTTTTGGGGTCCTTTTTTTGTTGGTTTTCTTTTTTTTTTTGACAGTCCACCTCTCATGCCAGTCTCACCAGTGGGTCTGACTAAATTATTTTTTGCAAAAAACCAGCACCCCAGCATTCCTCATTGCAGCACATGCAATTGCAAAACACCAAAGCCTCAAGATGAATTTGGCAGCAATACCCAGATCTTGACCACAGCTTTTGCCACATCCACACCAGCTGAGAACTGATGAACCTGATCCCTTCTGAGCCACACCAAGATCCACGGGCACACAGGGAAGGTGTCTGGCTGGTGGGCAAAAGGGAGTGAGACATCTCAGGAAGCTGCTTCTCTACCCTCTCTGGGGAACCAGAGGTTAGCTCAGACTCAGCAAGGAGCTCTGAGTTGTACTGAGCTGATACACTGACCCAGCTACCCACTTAAACTCACATAGAAACTGATCTGGGGGAATAATTGCACAGGAAATGGAGCTCTTTGAGCCCTGGGAATTTTACCTGGCTTTTGGTTGCCGCAACCTTCGCAAACAGTGCTTGGGACACCTTAGCTCTCTTCATTTCCTGCTGAATCTCATCATAAATGGAAGCATTAATGTTCATGGAATTGTTTTCTGGTTTTCCATTCCTCTCTGTAGCAATAGAAGCAGTTTTGACCTAGAAAATATGAGACATTTTTCATTATGAAAAAGTTATTTCCTCTCTTTCCCTCCCTAAGTAGTTCCCCTTTGCATTTTATTCCTTCTATCCAATCTTTCTCTGATATTCCTTCAGCATTTTGCAGAATAAACATTATAAGTTACCTATAGTTCCAGCAACTGGGAAACAGGAAAATTCAGTGCATTGTAACAGGTGCATCTGAAATTCAAGTTACCATTAACAGACCATTGCAAATTTCAATGTCATAAATTAGGTGGAAACCTGTCAAACAGTCTTATAGAGACTTGTGAACCCTTACATGATTTCTTTGCCCCACACAAATTAAGTAAAAATTGTAAGTGCAACATAAAAGAATCTCTATGCCCAGTACACTCAAATGCATGATAATGTTGAAAAGTTGTGGCTTTAGATTGAATTTTTAAAAATTTATCTTATCAGTTTGATTCTTAAGCTGTTTTTAAGAGACAATTTAGAATAATGCATACTTTAACCACTCCTTCATGAAACCAAGATAGGACTTTCTTAAAGCTACTGATTCTAGTTGTATTTCGCTTACATACACCAAATATTTACTCTTCTTGCAATCCAGATTAAGTAAACACCAAACATGTAAACAAGACAGAGTGATTACAGTACCACCTTTATGCTGCATCTGCAGCATTAAGAAAAACAACAAAAAAATACATCAGTAGCGACATGATGTGCAGGAGACTATCCTTTCCTTCATCCTCTGGAAATGATGGAAGTGATGTTTCAACACCAAGCATCATCCCACCAAGGTTAGACTGCAGTTTCTGCAATATCAGTTGAGAGGTACAAAAAATCAGCAGGTACTCAGCTTATCCTACAATATTCTCAGTAGTTTAGGATAACGTCTGTCTTTAGCAGTTACTCTTGCAAGGCTTGCTCAAGATTAGTGGACCTAATGAGCCACTAATCCTAAAGTGGATCAGAGGAAAGGAAAACTGGATTTCTGCCGAGAACCCACAAGGTGATGATGCAAACAAAATCAAACCTTAAGATTTCAATTCAAACATACTGACTTATACAGAGGTTACTGAGAGCTGAATTAATTTGGTTATTCTGAAGTTACACAGCTAGTTGAAGACAGTCATTCAGCCTAATTCTAGGTCTAATGGACAGAGCCTGGCACTTCCAGAAGGTGATTCAGCCTACTCTTAAGTTCATGTCTGAACCCACACTTTCACTATCAGTTTGATCCAGTGCAAGTCAGCTTCTTCCTGTGCTCTGAAGTCCCTTGAGGTTCAAAAGGAAATCATGACAACATGATAATTCATCTTCTAATCTCACACTCTATGAGCATTCATATGTCACAGGTCTCACAATATGGGAGTCGAAGGGTTTGGATGAGAGATGTACTTAGGCAAATCAGCAGTCCATTTTTTCCTAGAAATGCCATCCTCAGTTTGTGTTAGCTATCATCCATAGTGCTTTTAATATAAAATAATCTAGTCCAGAAACTGGGAGTGCATGCCACTTTTGCTGAACATGATTCGTCCATCAGGCTTTTCAGGAACTGTGCTAACACATGCCCATTAACTACAAGGGGCAAAACTTCAGAAGAACAAGTTTTCCACAAACATTTCCTTGCCTCCATTCTGGCAGGCATTAGCACAAGGGTTCTAAGTAAAAATGGAAATGGAGAAAAATCCCAGAAGGTGGCATAGAGTTCTTAATATGATTTTGTTTTCATCTGAAAACAATTAGTACTTTGCAGCCATGCCCTTTTCTGTAATGTGACATTTTACCAGCCACATTGCACAAGAGGATGGCCAAGCCTGGACCAAAGGTTGCTCAGAAACATTTGAGGCACCTGGCAGCAGGGAGGGAGGATCAGCACCATGAAACTCTCTCCTTCCCACTGCAGAGCAGGAAAAGGTAAGCCTCACACCAGACAAATCAGTACAGGGTTGCAAGAGCAGGTGCATCTCCTGAAGATCATACAGTGAAATAATTTAAAAATACAAAATCAGTGGCAATTTTATAACTTTTAAACAAGAAGGATGTGCCAGAAGATAACTGACAAGTGGTGGGGATGTTAAACATACAACCGTAGACAGACTTATCTCTGTGCATGTAAAAAACAGCCTAAGCTAAATTAGGGAATGAAAAAGTGATGGCTTTGTCAAGACACCTTCTTGAACCTTGGGCTTAAATTTTAGGAAACAAATTTCAGTCCTTCCCCCCAAAATAATTTAAACTTGTAACTAATCTTTGAAAGACCCAAGGGGAAGATGAGAAGATGAAGGTATTCAGCTAGCATACACTAGTTTTTGGGAAGGAAACACTTTGCTCTTGTGATCTTGATCAAAATGTGTCTCTTTGGTAAGCACACTGCCTTTTTGATTGCTCCTGAGCTTCAAAGGACAGCTTCATGTTGTAGCAGTACTTCACAGATCACTTAACTGAGCTGTGAACACACAGACCATCAAAAGCCATCACACGCCCATGCTGTAGACATAATTTAAACTGTGCTACTTGGTCCACACTTCTCAGTGTCCAGTTTAATACGGATATGCATTTAACCCAGGGAATTACTGAAAATCCTCATTCTGGTTCGCAAATCACATCTATCTTTATAGAGGTACAATAAATTCAACAGCATCTAATATGTCATTAAAGTTAAAACAAACTCCTATTGCCTTCTGTTGATATTTAATCAGGGAGCACTAATTGAATTCAGAAAACACTAATATCTGCATCAAAAAGCAGTATTAGCCCAAAGATCTTCAGGGGAATAAAGTCTTAAAGTTATAAAATGATGGTTTGGGGATTACCAAGAGTTGTGGTTCTCAGTCATACCCTCTCCCTTTCCAATTCACTTCATTGGCCAAGTATAAAAATTCTTTTCCTGTGTCTTAATAATTTCTCTTCAAAGATCAGGTGAAGACTCTGGCTGGTCTAGATTGACTATTGGTCTGCTCTGGTCTGATGAATTCCATGCAATAATGTCAATTAACCTCTTGGAGAATATCCATACATATAACTGTTTCATAATTTATACATAAGCAGCATCTAGGCTGTTGTGTTGAATTTAGAATTGAGTTCAAGACAGAGGCTGTTTGAAGCTGGGTTGAAAAAACACCCTCCTCCTCAAAAAAACCCAACAGAAAACAAAAAAGCTCTCAATGGTGCAGCTCCAGGACTTGAGAGAGGAGGTGGAAAAAGTATTCATTTTGGAGAGAAAAACAAAACAAAATATAATCTCTCATCTCATCCACACTTAAGCACAACCTCCCACCCCACCCACACCTACAGCCACGTTTTCTGTTTAGCAAAGAAACCATAGATAAGCAATTTTTTTTTTTTGACAGTAACCAAATATTGGAAATACTAACCGAAGAGGGGAGCATTATTTTACAAATGTAATACACTGAGAATCAGGAATTCATTTGGCCATCTTCCTACCACCAATCAATCTAGTCTTCTAAGAATACTTGAAAAAAAATAACATATCCATCTCCTCCTGGCCTACCCAGATATATCTTCTCATCAAATAAGACTGATTACAGCAGCAAGAAATTCTGGATTAATTCAGTTTTCCAAAAAAAGGGTAGGTTGTCATAGAAGGAATAACCAGCATGAAGAGGTTTTCACAAACATGGAAGCTCATTCCTTCCCCATTGAAACTGAAACAAAAAAATCTTATATAACACATTCTCATAACTACTGTTTTAGCTTGGGAACAAAAATCTTCTTTAATCCTGGTTTAGTTTTTAATATTACATTGTACATTAAAATTCATAAAGTAGTTCATTCCAGGCAAAACAAACTACTTTTCAGTTCTGCTCTGCAAATAGCAGAGGAGGTACAATAAATGCTGTTGCTTTCAGAACAGCTTTTATCAGGACAAGGTTTACTACTCCATTATTACAGTGGCGCCTGGAAGTGCAGTTATAGTTAAGTGTCAGGGTTTCCATTAACTCTCTTCCATGGTGGTTTTTGTGGGGGTGGGAGGAGAGGATTGCATTTATTATTTTGTTCATTTTACTTTCATTAAAATGCAACTTGGCACAAAGATTTTCAACCTAAATCTAAAATTTTGCCAACTTGAAAATAAAAATTTTGCTGGTGGTCATACATGGCACATGCATATGGGACTAGGACTTCACCATAAAGTTTCAAGGAAGCTGGTGTTGTCCCGAACTCCTTGCAATGGAGATTCACTGTTCCTCAAACATCATCAAAGCAGCGCTCTCCTAGATATCATTCTTTCAAGAGTAACATCCTATCTCTGAGACCCAACCCATGATACTGCTTTAACTTGCAGGTACTGTAATTTATCTGCAGTCAGAAAGGCCAGGATTGTATTTAAGAGCTGAAGGTTTTGGTCAATGAGTACCTAGAACCATGACTCATGCAAGATTTTGGCTACCTCTTAAAACATTGCCTTGTTAAAATAATATTCTGCTCTTGACATTACACGTACTCTATTTTTACACAGGATGATGATGGGACCCAAGGGTTAAAACAAATTTTCTTTGGGGAATATGGGTGGCATAAAGGTTTCTTCCTTGGCTCAGCTGAAATGGAGATTACTTATCTTGAGAAAGAAGTATTTGTAACTGCAGGATGGCTAAAAACCTTTAAGCAGAATATTTTGGAAAAGAAAATCTGTAACTTGGCCACCTGTCTCTATCCTTCCCACAAACTGTACAGAGGAGGGGGAGTCATCTTCCCTTCACATCCCAAACTGTCCTGATGAGACATAAAGACCATCCCTAGCACCTCATCATCCTCTAAAGTGTCCCCAGATTCTCTCATTTCCATATAACATGCAGTAGACCCATTCTCTCAACTTGACCTAAGAATATCCCAGAAGGGCCTTTGTGGGGTGATCTGCAAGATGAAGGTGTTGAAGAGTGCAGGGAAATTATTAAAATAAATAGAACGTGAAAGGACCTTTTCCTTTCCTTCTAGATTGCAGAGGTTAAATGTCTCCATGCAGTACCTACCTGATGGAGATGCTAATACTTATAAATTCCAGTGCCCCAGGAAACAGCCTGACAGACAGGCTTCTGCCCCAGGGGTGGCAACTCGAACAATGTCCAAGGGAAAAATCCTTGTGCACGCCGTCTCCTTGTGCTCAGTCCACCAGTGTGGAAGATAGTAGCAGACTTTTACAACTTGACCAGCTTAGAGGGCTATACACGCATCCCAAAAGCTCATGCATTAGAGGCTAATGATTTCAATTAAAAAAAAAAAAAAGTAAGATTTTGCATTTTGTTTAAGTCAGAGAGAAAGGGAGAAGTAACGGGGACAAAGAGCTTCTTAAAGGATTTCAAAAAATAATTGGAACCAATCCAGATACATTAGCTCAAGTAGCAACTAGTAAGAATGCTGCAAAAATGAGATAAATTCAACACTGTTCCTTCTAACTCAGGCACCAGGGTTTATGCTTGGTGAGTTCCTACTATCCAATCAGACCTCCAAGGTCACACTTTCTGTTTTTGCATACAACAGAATGGAAAATTTACACAGAACAAGCTCAGCTGCTAAATGGTTAAGTCTGCTCTACTGTCTGGCCACCAGTTGGCAACACAAAAATGCAAAATAGATCCTTTTCAGGATGTTTATTTTCACATCCTTCCGAAACTGATAACTTGCAATTGCAAAATAAACCTTCATGTGTGGCATATTAGCTCCCATTTTTCATGGTTTCATAGTTTAATTGTTTCAAACGTTACACTGGTCTAAAGATTTAATATTAAATATGTTGGCTCTTGTGTAAATTCTGTTGTCAGGATAAACGGTCTGTTTTCTCTTTCAATGGTTATCCGAGAAGCTCACAGTCAAGCTGGAAAAATATTATGTTGTATTCCTGAAAAGTGATCTTTAAATAATTGCTTATAATAAATTTAGTAGTAAGGATGATAGTAGTTTTATTTCCTTAGTAGCAAATATATAATAAACTGTGGACATTTTGCGGGAGGTATCACAGTAGCAGTTTGCATTGAAAATTTTGCAGTATCCTGACTGTAATTTATTTTTGCTGTGATTTGTAAAGTTATACTTGCCAGTGTTACAACTAGGACAATTTCACTATTATTTCAAGCACCAAGTATTGTAGTTATCTTACCAACACAGATATTTCAATTTTCAAACTTAAGACTGAACACTTAGCAGCAGGTGAACAGCGCTTCAGATGTTTATAGTAGGGAATTCTGGAAACAAGGTCACAAAGAATCACAACTCAGAGGTTTCTACATTCTCAATCTATTCACTAGGGAAAATGTGTGTATTTTGCTGAATGACAGAGAACAGCACAACAACTGGAAAAATAAGTGCTTTGTTCTGTAGACCTCAAGTATTAGTCTATAATGTTTCCTTTTAAACTTGCTTTCCTTTTGAAAAGGATTAAAACAAAAACGTGTGCTGTTTCCACTTTGAACTGTCGCAATTAGGTTAACTATACTCCTTACTCACACTAAAAAAATGAAATGTAATTATGAACAAGAGCACAGTAGAGACAGATAGATTTAGCCCCCCTTTCCCATCAAATTTGGACTTACAGTATGTTTTGTCAGTTAAGAAAACCCCTAAGTCTCACTTTCTTTCTGGCTGCAAGGGATTTATACAGTTTAAAGTGTGAATTAAAACCACTACAAGGACTACCTCTGACTTGACATCCTTCAGGAAGGTCCTGTAATTAACTCTGTTCTTTAGCTGTGAAATTGCCCAAGACCACTTGAGACAGAGTGAGACATTACCTTGGCAGAAAGAGATAAGTTAAGAAGAAGGGTTAGCCTTGGCTCTGAATTACCTGGGCTGTGGGAGCAGGTACAGATATTAAAACAAACTCAAATGTTATTTTAAACACAGTTATCTCTATTTAACTATTTCCCACAAAAGCATCCCTATGTAAATAGATTCTTGTCCTTTATCTTGAAGAATATCTATAGTGGATTTTACAGACTAAACTCAGTTATGATAACAAAACTATACCATTAGTACAGCCTGTTTTTTCTGGTAAAAAATTCTTCTCTTGTGAAAAGTACTGCAGCAGGTCAAGGTGATCTTCTGTCCTCCCTCCTACAATTTTGTTATTCGTTACTTTAGTGTGGTTCTTAGTATCCATTAGCTGAAGGTAACTTAGAAAAATTATCTCAAGAGGAATTTATAGCATTCTGAATGGGTATAGGACATAGTCACAGTCACAAGCCTATGACTAGATAACAAAAACCTGCTGTTTGTTCTCAAAAAAATCACCCATCACAAAATTCCCACGATCCCAAAGCTTTGCTTTGTTTAGCAAAAGTGGACTGTGTATACGGCATGATTACCACATATCTGCAGATCAGTTTGGATTTTCCTTGCATAAGTACAACCTTGAGCCAGAGCAATGCAGAGTATTTCTGAAAATATACAGGTTTTGGAGTGAACCATGTTTCTTTGTGGAAATTCTGTGCATTCCTACTCACATGCTCACATGCATTTCTCATGTACCTTAAAACAAGCATCAGAATTTCCTTGATCAACACAAGGACTGCACCATTGAATCTCTTGATCCCACTCTATCAAACTTTGTAATTTTTGAAGAATTAAATCAAATAAATTTTAGAAAAATCAATAGGAGTTTCATTTTAGCAGATACTACATGAAGCTTTAATGAGCATATCCAAATAATTCAGAGCAATGGATATAGCAAGCTGTTATTTTAAGCAGTTGTCAGTAGCTCAAGATGGTAAAAGCACGCCCAGCATTATGGGACAGGATCTTCTTTCCCCCATCACTTTAGTTTTACCTGTTTGCTTTCTGGAAAAATAGTTTTTAAGGCACTAGAAGGTACTCACACTTCTGCTTTTATTCCCTCTCAGTTTAATGGTCCAAATCCCTCAAAATCCCTATCTGAAGCTATAACATTAAGAACCTAAGAATTGTAAGATGACAGCTATAAGCTATCATCATCCATGCCCAGTAAAGCTTGTACCTCAATAAAATGAGCAAAAAATTCCGTAGGAACCATAATGGATAGAATTTATCTTAAAATTAGAAAATAGATAGTAATAAAGTGCTACTATCATCCATTATATTTCTTAAATTTAATTTGCAATATGCCCTGCAAGTAATGATTCTACCAATGTTTAAAAAATGCGACAGCAAAAGGTTTCTTCTTTCTCAGAAAGGTCTCACCCAGGAGGACAGTGAGAGAGCACAAGAAGCAAACCCCAGAGGCAGAGAGAGCAGTTTACTTGTGGAGGCCGGCTGGGCGGTGTGCTGATGAGAGGCGCCGGGCCCATGGCGGACGCTGCGTTCAAGCTCCTTTCCCTTTCGTCCTGGTAAATTCGATCTCGTTCTGCTTCCGGCAGCTGCAAGAAGTTCTGCATAGCCCGAAGGTTTACCAGCAAGGACTGAGAGGCAGTCTTGGGATCCTCTTCTTTTCGGAGGATTTCTGAGAGCAAGCCCTGTAGGGAAGGAAGAAAACACAGGCTCGAGAGTTAGCCTAGGCGAGTGTCTGTAAAACCGTGCTCTGCAAAGCCATTGCTTATCAGTCCTTGTTCTTCTTACCACTGGGCTGGCATTGAGAACAGTAAATGCACAGTTCGCTCCACATAGGATTATATTAATGGCATTTCAGGTAGCAGAGAAGACAGTCTCAATTGTACCCTTAATTTTATTAAGCACCTGTTTTAAATACAACATAAACTGAATCTTCCTAATAGGTCTTCCTCCTTTTACTGGCTTAACTCGTCATGATATTTTTTACAGTCCACAGATAATCACGAGACGTTAAGGATAAGTGAGATACACTGAAGGGTTCTCAGGCTTCACAGGCAAAATGCATACCCAACCTTAAAAAAAGGATTTCACATTTCTAGCAAGTTAAATAGATCTTTGAAAGGATGTGATATTTCACAACTAATCTGAGACTATAAACTTGCAACGTTTCTAAAATACTGCTTCACTGACTCGGGGCCATGTTTTTTATAAGTCAGTATTTCTTTCTAAGAGTTGCATATTGGAGTTTAACAAGTGAGGAAACTCATTGGATGCCCTCATATTCCACCTTCTTCTTGCACCTTCCTCTCTCTTCCTCAGGACAACCCTAATCCTCAAATAGTCCATTGCCTGGGATATTTATATTTAGTGTCAACAGGTATTTGACACCTCCTCTCCCTGCCAGATTCTCCTTTTAAATATGTCAGGCATTCAAAATGCTCTGCTGTCTTGGAGTAACAGGATGGTGATAAGAAAGGTAACTTTTGGAAAAGCAGATGTGAACTACTATTCAAAATAAATATTGTTGCCATGCTGGGAAAGAGACAGAGTTGGCATGGGAGGCTCTTACTTATAGTGCAACAAGGGAACACACACGTGAATTTCAAGGAATAAGATAATCCAACGTTTATTTTCCTAACAAACTTTTGTAAGTTATTCAGGATAATTGAGGGGTAAATAGAGAGAGGGAAGCAAACAATAAAAAGCCAAAACTAAGATAGGTAATACTGACTGAATATATATATTCCTAAGGGGGTACAAGAGAATGATATGGCCAAAGGAATCTTTTTGGGAAATCTGATGCCTGCAGCACCTGTGGAAGTTGTCACGTCTCTCAAAGGTCTTATCCTATCAGGCAAAAGACCCTTAGGGAGGTGCTGCTGCAAAGCCACTGCTCTCAAGCAGCTGTGCCTAGGCAGGATCAGGGCTCACCCAGTGTGGGTGTGAGCTCTGCACTTCCCTGCTGGGCGATGAGGACGGAGGTACCAACCACCACACCTCAGCCAGGGTGGTCCTCATGGCCCTGTCTGTGCCTGCATGTGTAACGGGGAAATGGGATGGAAAAAACCCAACAATCTTTCCAGCATTAAGCATGAAAAATATTTCAGAGGAGGAGGATAGAAAAAAATGCTCTCAGGGTGTTCTTTCTTACCACTTTTCATGATCCCTCCTGTTTTCTGGTATCCAGGCAGAAATTTCCCGGAAGGTAAATAAACAAGTTACTGAAAAAGTGGCATTTGGGTCATGTTTTCATTTTTTTTCTTAATGGTTAGTCTAATAATAAATTTACTTATTAGCAAAAACGGCAAATAAATTAGTGTCTATTGTTTTTTCTACTTTTAAGTATTCAAATCCACAGTTAACAGTGTTTGTTAGTGGTAGGGTTACACAATCCACCTCCAGAGGAGGTACAAAATGATTTTGTTCTCTGTCTGCAGAGCACAGGACATAAAGAACATAATAGAAAATCTTATGTTGGAAGGGACCTTTAAGATCATTGTGTCCATCCATTAACCGTGCACTGCCAAGCCCACCACTAAACCATGTCCCCAAGTACCACATTTATATGTCTTTCAGATACCTCCAGGGATGGTTATTCCACCACTTCCCGATCTGCCTGTTCCAGTGCTGGACAACATTTTTGGAGAAGAAATTCTTCCTGATATCCAATCTAAACATCCCCTGACATAACCTGAGAACATTCTCTCTCACCCTGTTGTTACTTGGCAGAAGAGACCAAAGTCCACATAATTCATCTCCATATAGGTAGTTGTAAACAGTGATTTCTGACTGTTTCTGTGCTGGAGACACCTCTCCATGAATAAATGAGCAAGAAAACGAAAATGAAAACTCAAGTGGAAAACGAAACTCAAGTGGACTGATCATTGTCAGGAGAGAAGATTCCTTACAAAAAGCCACCCCACTGTCAGCTACAGGAAATGTCCTTAAAAAATAATTTAGCCCATAATAGAAAATATTTGCTTGCATAAGCCTTAGCCACATAGTGGGCAGCTAAAAAGTTAGAAAAGACTGGTGTTCTTGTATAACTTTTCCCTCTTCAATGAAATAAGTAAACAAAGAAAATGGTGTTGATATTTTCTTTTTTTTTTTAAAACATTTTAGCATTTCCACTGCTGTGGGACACCTCTTGGTGATCAGAAATGCCACTAAGTATTCATTCTCCTCTCTTTCCCAATCACTGTCATGACTCTTTGACCTGGGAGCAGAGCAGAGCAGAGAATAGCAACGCAGGGAGAGGAGGGGAGATGACAGAGCACAGAGAACGAAGGCAGGAGGAGTTTGCTTCTAGGCTCTAAACCTAAAGGTCAGAATATGTGAGGAAAATCCATGAAAATGAAGATGTAGCACCAGGTGCAGGCAGACTTAGAACACATTTTGCCTGCTTCACATATTATTTCATTGCTACTACTTCAATTTTTGAGCACAAAACTTTAGCTAAAAGTTGTTAGACAGGGTGTACAATGGGAAAAATCCTAGAAAGAAAACATTGGCTCTCACATTCTGGCCTGTGCTGATGTGGACAGATTAACTGTCCATTTTACCAGGCTTAAACTGGTTTTCCAAGATACTAGTCTTGGTGTGATCTCCTGATACTGTACCTCAAATTGCATAAAAACTAAGCTTGTTTTGCAAAGAGATTATAAATACTGTTAGGCTCAGAGCCCTCATCAATGTTCCTCCCTTCTTTCCCTTTGCAATGGAAATGTATTTTTTTAAATATTCCCAGGTTCCATTGGAAAAAAAAAAAAAAAGCAAGTTTACATGTCATCACAAGTATAATTCATTACTAATGGCACAAAAATGTTCAATAAATATTATCAAGGCTTTCAAAAGCTCATTACAAATTCTTTAAAAATGGAGATAAATGAAAGTGTCTGCCAATATGAACAAAAACACTGCCTGTCTGGTCCCCAGTATGTCTCCTCCTTGAACATAATCACTGATTCAAATAGATTTTTATCAGTGTGATAGAACTTCAAAGCTTCCAGAAGAAACATGCAATTTGCCCAAACCTTCCCAAAACACGCAGAACATCCCTGAACACTATCCCTCTTGGTTGCAGGGCCCTCCTATCCCATGTCCAGGTGGAAGATTATTCCCAAACTCCACTCCCAAGCCTGGACCCTAGCCAAGTAAGTTATAAGCAGACACATTCATCTATGTCGCTTAGTAGCAAGAGGAGAGCTGTCATGATAGTGTAATAGCACCTTTTTACCTTTTATTCAATAGTGATATGGATAGTGTACTTTTTCTTAAATTACACTATGAAGAATTATATGAATACAGTGGCAATTTCTGTTATACTTAAGCAGGCAAATTTCTCTCTACCACATAATTTACAGAACTCAAATTCAATAAAACATTACATGATGGTCCATTACTGTTATCAATTTTGAATAATCCATCTTCATTTTTCATTTTACTGGAAAATAAAGTGTGCCAAAGACAAAGTGGAAGGAAAAAAAAAAAGTAGTGCCTGAGAAGGTGGCTTGTGTAAACTTAGATTTTGTTTTACAATTACACAGAGCCACTTAGTGCATCCAAGCAGTCTCCTTCAAAATAGCATTTGCCCAGAATTAGCATGAGCACAGTCCTAAATACACAGAAGTTTTCACGTATGAGAAAAGGCATTATACATGAATGAAAGGCAGTACATGCTGGCAGCTAATATTTTAAACAAGCGTGAGGCTCAAGTAGAAAGAAGGGAGAGAGAAAACTGGGAAACACTGAGAAATATTCAAAAACCTTCCAATCAAGCACCATCACTTGTGGCAAAAGTTCAGACAGAGAAAAGCAGCAAAAAGCACTCTTCCTTCTTTCATAAAGACAGAGCCATGAGGTCACCTCTGTGTAACAGCACTCAAGTCCCTGCAGCAAACCTTACAGCTGAAAGTGTACACAGAGAGAGGCAGCCCCCAGTTCCAGTTCCAGCCACAATCATGACTAACATAACTCCTTGGTCACACAGTCCGGGCTCGTCACCCTGCCATGCACCAGGCTAAGCTGCGCCTTCCAGTCAAATGTCAGACTGTGGGAACTCAAGCCTTTCGCTTCCTGACTCATGCTAACATCTAGAAACACACAACACAAATGGGAGAGGAGTTTATTTATTTGTTTAGGGCTCTGAGGGCAGTTCAGCCCAACAAATGTTGATGTTGCACTCCAGCTTTAAGAACAAAACACAGAAGAGTTTAAACTCCCACTTTAACTTAATATTTGAAACAGCAGGCAGAGCTTCTCTGCTGACAGGGGCCTGTGGCACCACACTTTAGGGGGCTACCCCAATGCCTCTTTCACTGTCACCCTGGCTGCTCGGGGCTACCCAAGGCAGCAAACTGATCAACAACTGATCATTTTCTAGCTTGCAAAGCACAAGAAAATAGGGAACTTGCTCTTTCAGGACAGTAGAGGTACCTGCACAGTGCACTGACATCAGCTAAAACAAAATATTATATTTATTATTTTGATGAACTGGCAACTGAAACATAAGCATCTCAATTTACCAAAATTATCCTGGCAGACTGGAGACCTTTGGACACCTTGCTTGAGGTGAAACTCAGATCTGCCAGCACAAGTACTAACTCAACAAAGTTTTCCACGGTGCGCTGAAAGGAGGTGCTAACAGGATTCAACCTGTTTCTTTGCATCCAGTGAGTTGGAATCACAACTGCTGAAGGACAAGCAAAACCTCAGATCCTACTGCATGTACTCTGAAGACTTCCTAGACAGACTATAGAGAAATTCCATCTGCCGAAACTACGTCTGCTCCCTGCAACAGTTGTCCTATTGCGCCTGTATAGATGTGAAAGTTTCGTTAAAGTTATAGGCATCTGGACCTTGATTAAAGTTTACAAAGCACATTCCTGAGAATTCAGTTTTGAAATTTGGAACTTAAGGGTGGGGGAAATTATTCAAGAACACATTAAAGTCGCATTCTTTCTTAAGTCTCGCTTCTAAGGTGTATCTAAGGGTTTTTTTTCTCAGCTTTATAGATAATTAGTAATAGTAAAAAAAAATACTCTCTAGTTCTCAGAAATATCTTTACCAAACTCTTGGATTGTGGAAAGATAGGAAATATTTCTAGTTGACATTTTTGCAGCCAAATTAAAAAATCTTGAAAATTAGGATCAAGTGTTGAATTACCACACTACAATGGGAGAAACTTCCAACCCAAAAACCACCACAAAATTCTGTATTCATATTGTAGAGCATAAGCCTGAAAAATAAAAGCATCTCCAGCCAATTTCGAACTCCATTTTATTGCCTAAACATTAAGCTAAATAACTCTTAATTTATAGATTGCTTCCTTCCTTAACTTTTACACTGAAAGCAAATCTCTCCCCTCATCTGAGACTGTATCTTGACACCAGGGTTTTCTTGCACAGAACTCCGAACCAATTTCAGTGAGTCCTTACGCCTTTAGAAACTGATGGCATGATACGGTCCCTGGACACGGCTTAAATATGCTCATGACAGTTTCAAAAATGTCACTGGTAAGCCTGAGTTAGCTTTCTATCTCAGAAAACAGAGCATGAATTTCAACAAGCATTTTCACTTTTCTAGCAAAAAAACCCCAAAACTTGGGATATTACATCACTGTAAGAAAATAACTCCTCAACTGCATCAGTTATTAAAGTACTATCCTAATTTTAGCTCAATGTGATGTATCCTTCAATAAGCTGTGAGGAATTCAGAAATACAGCAAACAGAGCAAATTTTTAAATTTTTCATGTAAAAATTGCTGGTACCAGTGTTTATCATTGGATATTACCTGTCACTATGGGTAAAATTAACAATTTCCAGGTTTGTAAAGGTCAAATGCACCCACAACAAACTTTTCTGTACTTCAGTGGGGCTTTGCTTCATATGAAAAGTATGCTGAGATATTTCTTGGCAGAACTGAGATTGACACTCTTTAGGCTCCTAGTATTCTTCCTTTTTGCTCCGTATGTTTGCCACAAAACATAACAAATATTGCAAAATCTTTCCTAGGTAACTGTGAATACTAACTTAATTAGCAAAAACAACTTGTAGGATGTAGGAATACTACTCTGTGTTCTTTCACATAGATTTGATTGAAAATTGCCAAAATATATAGGTGTTATTCATATCACTTTAGGAGAATTGTTTTCCATGTTCATTTTGGGGTTTCCTCCCAGTTCTGGGTCACTCTCAACACATTTTACCAAGCTGGTACACCACAAAGTCTGGAGAAGAACTGAACTTAAACAAATATTTAATAACATTTGTAGTAAGAAAAATACATAGCAATACATATTTTAATATATATTTGGTGTAATAATACTAATATTAAAGTAAAGAATCAGTATTTGCACTAGAAATCTTTTTCTACAGTTGCATTCATCACATTGAAAGAGCATTTTCTCCTACTCTGTCATATAAATTCAATGTCCAGTCAGAACCAATCATCCTTGTATTTCAGGTAACAAGTACTGCTTATGCACAAAGGAAATGCCAAAAGCTGTATGCAAAACTAGCTGACAAAAACTGACCACTTCAGAGGGGAAAAAGCTTAAATAAATGTGGTTTTAGGCAAACATTAGAAAGAAGTAAATATAAAATAAACTTTATTTTCTGAATTACTTGCTTGGCTTTTTTGTCCAGGTAAGATGGCAGCTGCAAACCACTGTAACATGAAGCTACTACTATTGCTTTAATACCTTAGAGTATTAATAATTAAATTTTTAAACACTGTATGAAACAAGAGTCACTTATTTGTAAATATAACAACTAACACTGCCTGGACCTAACTTAATGTAAATAATCCTTGCATGAGTTCATGTAAGCAATGAAATTTGGTATGAAAGGCCCAGATCTTGAAAACCTCCTCTGCTGTAAAGAGGAAAGACACACACACACAGAGCCCTACAGAAAATTCACACAATGACTCTACTTTCTTTTAGCTAAAGGAGGATGTAAAATATTGTAAGGCAATAGTAATTCGGAACAATTATAAATGACATGTTGATTCAAACCCGCACAAGAGCATATGAAACAGAATTTTTATTCTCGAAGCTATGTAGGGAGAAACAAAAACGCTTCAAGAGAAGCTCAAATGATAATATTTTTGTTATACTATAATCTACATGGGCAAATTGTTCCCTAAGTATGTGTTTTCACTTAAAAATTGGGAACCCAAAGCAAATTTACCTATGTCTTTTTTAAATATTTCCCATTTTACAATGTCCTATTAAAAATATTTTATTTTGTGTTATAACATATTTTTAAAATTTTGACATCTTATTATTTGCATCCAATATACTGACATTTCTTCTATAATTTCTGCTTGATTAAATTCCATGCAACATGGCATTAAGTTAAATTCATAGAGCAGAATAAATTATAACAGGGTTAGCTTCTAAAACAGGTGTAAAAAATAACACATTTTAGTGTTACTTATCAGCTTTGCTAGGGCTGGCTTTTTCTGCATTGAAGAGCTGAAGTATATGTTCTGACGTGGACACCGGCAAGCTCAGCAACTACTGCTTTTGCAACAAACTACAAAAATACGTGAAGAGAGTAGATGATCTAGAGATAAAGCTTTTAATTTTTAATCTCTTCAGAAGCCTGAAAAGATGTTATTAGGACTTTCACGGGGAAATAATAGAAATAAATGCAAGTATAGATAAAAGACCATCTCCAGTACACCTGTGAAAGAAGCCAGGGAGTTCAGTGCGTGCAGGTGGTCAGAGCGGGTACAACTCTACAACACAAAAGGCAATCTGTTGGTGACTTTGTGAATGGCTCTGCACAGAGCTGTTCATTTCCTTTACTGGGAAATTCAGCTATTCATAAACCATCACAACTGGAGAGGAACCATGCTTCCTGTAAGAACAGTGCATATTTCCACAAACCAGTCCCTGAGGATTTCAGTACTTGGTCAACATGGACAGTAATCCTGCAAGAAAGCATGGTTCCTTCAGAGGAGCTAAGAGACAAGGTAGAAATGACCAGGCAGACTTAGAAGATGGCAATTACTAATTAGAGAGAGAAAGAAGAGACTCTTAGACTTTAAAAAAAATGACAAAAACGACGACTGACCTGAGTTCGGTTAAAAGCCACGCGTGCAAATACTGCCTGTGAGATTCCTGCTCGTTTCAATTCATCACGGACCCACTGGTAGATTTCGGAAGACACCTCTGTGTTCGTTGAGACCTGCTGCTCCAACGGCTTGTTCATGGATCTACTGACAGGAGGAGGGTGGTTCAAGTACTGTTGGTTTAAGGACTGCTGGGCTAGAAGTCTGTTCACTGCATACTGCTGGTTCAGCAACTGGGCCATTACCAGCTGCTGATTTACCAGCTGAGGGCTAATGGGAGTAGATACAAGTCCAGGGTGCAGGTTTGGAAGCGGGGTCCGAACTGATGGTTGACTACCATGAGAAAGCTGAACAGGAGATGGAGGCTGTTCGGCTGTGTTCCCTGGGACTGGCTGCTGACCGAAGTTGACATGGTTGGCACCTTGCTGGGATAGTTCAGAAAGACTATCCATCTCAACTACAGCAGAAAAGAAACATTGAAAAGGCCAACATCAGACTGAAAATCACAACCTTGACTGTCCTCACAAGACATGCTAATAAAAATAAACAAATGTAAAATGGTGCAATGCAACCCAACCATGAGCAGGGCTGCTGCATTCCACTGTGACAGACACAGGGGACTTCAGACAAAGCAGTAAACAACTAGAGATGGGGCAAAAATCCACTCTGTGCTGGACATGATGCAGGTGAAACAGCAAGTGCATCTGTGCAAAGGGTAAGGAGGGCTTTTGCGGGAAAACATGTCCCAGCCAGAGAGACAGAAGCTCCTGGTGACTGGTTTTGCTCCTCCCATGAGGTCCCTGCCATGACATCTGCAGTTCCCAGCCACTGGAAATCTGTAATAAGTAGGGTGAGGTGCAGACCTCCCTATGCTCTGCTAATTTCTAGATGCTGCATCAATTGTATGGGACTGCTAGGAACTAGTATAATTTATGTAAATTACACAGATGGGCTGCTTTATCTTGCAACCATGTATGCATGGTTTTTTTCAGTGACTTGCAACATGGTTGAATTTTTTCTTATATTAACTCATCTGTCTTTGACACACCCTCCTTTTTAAATAACAGCACAGTTTTTTAAACTACAAGAGTTCTTCCAGTTCCCCTCTTGTGCACAATTAAACAATATAAAGTAACTCAAGGTTGATATGAAGGAGTCTCCTTTTTATCAGCATTTGTAACTTTTTTTATTTTAGGGCTTTAGCAGCTCTGGCCTGGAAATAGCCTTAAGCAAAAAAGCTTTTTCTAAAAACCAGAAGTCCAGTATTTTCACAAAAGTGTTGTAGCAATTTTTTTTCTTATCCTAGTAAGACTTTTTTTTTTTCAAGGCAGTGTCTGAGCTTGTCACAGTAGTTATGATCTTCACTAACAGTCATCAGTGCAAGGCCACCCCTTCCTCCACAAGTATCAGATCTGGATGAAGAAATCGGCACTTGGATTCCCACCTGCATCCCCCTCTTCCTCCCCTGTCTTGTTGCAGGCAGAAATTTGATAAATAAAAAACAAGCCAGTTGTTCTGCAGAGATTTCTGGTGTCCATAGCCGGGATCAATATCCAAGCAGCGGATCTGCTATCCCTCACACAGCTGGCTTTGGGGGCAATGCTGCTGCCTCTTCTGCCAGTATCATTTTACACAAGAATACACAAACACACATTTTCTATTCGCCGGCTTCACTGACTCCAAGTGAATGGAAGATGAATCTGTCTTGGCAGAGCGTATAAATAAAACTTTGCAGGGGTTGCCCCATATACGAGCACTGCTGCAAAGGACGTGGGAGAGGCTGCTGTGGAAAGATCATTCTGCCCATATGGCCCCTCTGCTGCCACACACATGGACCACCTGAAACCAAGTGAAGTCTTCCCACTAAATTTGGTGGTCTCAGAAGAAGGGTTCCATGTTGCACAGGAGGTACAAAGCAGATTAAGGAAAGAAACTGCCTTTTTTCACTCAGGGAAAGTAGAGATCAACCCAAGTGGGCCATTCACTTGGAACAGTAATTCAAGCAATTATCACAAAAGTGATGCATTGTCTTCATTACAGCCTTAAGCTATAAAAGGCAAGGAACCCGTTTGGGTAGATGAATGATTTTGCCTCAAATACTGAAAGCTAAGTCAAGCTCAAAACTCAATCCAAATTGAGGTCCTATTTCTCCATTCTGTTGAAATCTATGTAGAAATTTTCTGACATATTGTTCAGAATTATGTGAACAGGTTTAAGAAAAATAAAAGGTATCACAGAATTGACAGATTTTTTTTTTCCAATAATTCACTTGTGCTTGCAACAAGCAAACAATTGTCACAACCACTATTTGTTAAAAGTAATTGAAATTAGGGTCCCAAGGTTAGAGAAAGATATGAATTTATAAAATTACAGCATTCTTGCTGGAAGGTAGTGATAACTGTAGAAGCCTGTTTCTTTAAATATACATTAGCCAGCACGAAAAAAAAAAAAATACATACATTAAAAAATCAGTTCGTCACAGTTCCAGGAACAGGTTTTCTAAACAATTATTCTGGGTGGTAGAAGATCTCTAGATTTACAGAATGACAGCTTTACATCTCTGGCAACCCAAGTCAGCTTGGCTGTTTCAATAGCAAATATTTATTTAAATGAATTCTTTCACTATATATGTACTTTCTACATCTACTCATCAAAAGCATCCTAAACTTATCATGAAGGGAACTGGCTTCTTATTTGACTGTGACAGACCTCAATGTGACACATAATGGTATGTAACCACCATCAAGGCAATTTTTTTTTTTGCTTACCCATCATATCTTTTGCCTTCTTGAAATGTTTATACCACCTTCCAAATTCCTGACATTTTGCTGCTGAGACATTTGCATAGTAAGTGCTGTTCACAATGGAAGAAATCATACTCTGTGTGAAAAGGGGAGAAGAAAAAAAAATCTGTAATACAGAGCAGTACAAGTCAAAGCACAAATTATTTCAATTGTTGAGCCAATATATTTTTAAAGTTTGAGAACCATGTTGCATTTAAAATCCTATCATCCGAAGCCTTTTAAAAAACTCATTAATTGAGCATAAAAACTAACCAAGGTATATTGTAAATGGGAGCAAAAATAGCAGATGTACTAAGGGAAGAACAAAGTTATCGACCAAGAAACATCATGCAATTGGATGGGCTCTAGACACAAGATGCTAATCTTGAAAGTGAATTGTATTCATCCTATTTCTGCTTTTAAATTCGATTGACCCTTCACACACCCACACAGACATACAATTCCTACATCGCCTTTACAAATGCAAGCAGTGACCCAAGTTACCCATGTCCAGTTCCTCTGTGCCACTTATCACAGAGTCGACACCAAAAAAATCACAGGATAAAACTTTATCTGAATGACCTATGAATATGATAAAATATGGGATTTATAGTAGAATAAAATATGTATCTAACAACCCAAGATGAACCCTTGTTTTTCCTAAAACAGGGTATTTTAAGGGATTTGCAAAAACAGGCTTATGAAAAGCTTATTGTCATGTCTAATTCTGTAACTGAGTATTAGCTGTAAAATAGACCAAAGGAAGATCAAGATGATTTTTTTCTCAAAGGTTCTCGAGATATCAGATAGCTACAGTGAGAAATTTACCTTCTGCTCAGTTTTGACCAATTTTAAAATAGTGGAATTTACAATGCATAAAACTTTCAGTTCCAGTACATTCTTTTACAAATCAGTTAAGACTAAGCCTTGCAAAATGAGATAATGTTCCAACTTGAAAATTATACTCAGTATATGATGCATGAACAACAAAATTAGCAAATATACTTTCAACAGACTGAACTTTGCCACCCTTTCAATTTCTGTGTGGAAAGTAGTTACTTTTGGCTTAACTACAAGAATTGTCCAGCGTATCAAAACAGCAATGACAGTCAAGAAGACAAAGCTTTGATTATTACATTTTTTCACTACTTAGCATGTAACATTTAGACATATTTGTGCAGTCTGAAGAATCATTTAGAGCATCAACCCTTTGTTACACCAACTACAATAGCCACTGGAAGGAAGAGCCTGGAGTAGAAATGCAAAAAATTTTAAGTTCTTCATTTAAAAGCCTAATTCAATTTCTGACTAAAAGTACCTTCCTTACTGATCTCAGTGAAGTTCATTATAACCATTTTCTAAGGCACTGCTCAGTAGCAAGCTGTTCGTGGAGGCTCAGAACTCCGAGAGTGAGGCAGCATTATTTATGCCAAATGTGGATATCCCCTACTCACCAGGCACATATTTTAATGTTTCTCCGAATCACCAAAATTCTTGCCATTTCTTGATATTAATCTGTTGTTTCTGAAACTAGCTAGAAGTCTCTTGTCAATGGTATAAAAGAAGAGTGAAATTTTAATAATCTAGCCTGAAGGACCAGAACCAAGCTCAGCTGATCCCAATTGCAGTTTCCAGTATAAGAGCAGTGTACTTAAGGTTTAATATGTTAAAAATTATCTTTTAAGCTCCTTTATAGATTGACCCATCTTAAACATGATCACATGATATATAAGGTGTGATTCTAAAAGTCCTGTGTATCTGAGCTGGCAAATTATATGACTGCGCAGACTACTGCAGAAACTGCAGATCTCTATGTGCAAAATGGGGAACTGCACCTGTCAGAGGCTATCATCCCACACCAGCTCATGTGTATTTTGCAGATGTCATTTACACTTCAAGGTGGGTTTCTCTTATTTTACTTTGCCCCTTTCAGATTTGTTCTCCTGCCCAACTAACTTAAAGTATGAAAACACGTATATTAATTTTAGTAAATTACCTATTATTGAAGATGTTTGTCTAAGATTTTCTAGTGCTCCCTCCCATGTAATTTTACAAAAACAATACACAAATGATATGGCAGTTTGCAACACATCCCCTGCTTCTTCAGGAATAAATTTAATGCAGTTACTTTACAACCAAATAGGGGACTGGTCTGTTTAACGAACACTGCTGGGAGTTTTAGTTTCTCTGACACAATGTGAATTTCAAGTTTTGATGGCTAACACTGTGATGGCACTCCTGCTCTTCAAAGTGGATTAAAAAAAAAAAAAAAAAGACAGACATTATAAACACATTTAAAAATGAAAATTATCCTGCATTTTCTTTGAGAACACTTCATGCAAACATTCAAGTGATATTACCTACGGTAAGAATCCTCATCAGGAGGAATCAATGATTTATTTACTAATTCACTGAAGGCAAAATTTTACAAGCCAGATAAAATATTATTACCTTGTTAACTCAGAAAATATCTTGACAACACTGAATTTCATTGTTTCTATTCTTTATTTATTGTCATTAAACGTGCAGTCACATCAGTGCAGAGAGATGCACTTGGCTATAGAAATTTCCTGTTGCTATAGAATTCTTGTACATTTTAATACCAATCTACATATATAACTCTCTGGTATGCTTATGGCCTAAAACTTAAGATTAACCCCATGAGCTAGTGGTCTTCAGAGATTCACTATCTAGACTGAAGGCATATTGATGCTTTTCATATTACGTGGGTCATTACCAACGAGGAGTTCCCCATGTCTCGAATTATCAATAATCAAAATCAAAATTATTGTATTTGAAGCACATCATATCCTGGTACTACTGCACACATCCTCCTTATCTGTGAGGCACAGAGGCAGATGCCCTCCCCATACAAGGATGACGAGTATAAATATATCATACGAATATTCAAATGCATCACATGCATCATTCATAATCAGATTTCTTTTTCATATGTTACAAAGAAAATTGAGAGAATGCAAAAACTGGTCACGCACACGCAATCTTATCTCCTTGTAGTTTATCCACAAAAGTAAGTTGTGATGCTTCAAGATCTCAAATTTCCCTCTTTTCCCTCTCCCATATCTCCCTCCCCCCAACCACATCACTTGCAGTCATGTTCTGAGAATCGGGAGATCTCATCTGAAATGGTGCCACCTTCACAGAAATCCCACTATTCTGGAATGATACCATCTGCTGCAGCCCAAGTGCTCTTTTTTTAGCCAAATAAGTTAATTATAATTAGGCATCCAACAACTGTGTGAAGGTAGGGGTAGAATTTGTTCTGAGGTTCAGCTGAGGTTCACCCAGCGTAGATTGAACCAAATCCCATTTTCTCTGGAAGATTAAATACCAGAGATTAAATACCAGACACCATCTTTTTCTCAAAGAAGTTGGGGAACTCCCTGGGGAAATATCATAAATCTCAAGCAGGAATCGTTTCATATGCCCATCAAACGAAACCCAATAAAATGGTAGCATCAGACACCTTTTGTTTTGTGCCAGAATCTAACGCAAGGTGCATCCGGCAAGATACGGGAAGGACCTGAGCCTTTCATGCCGGCTCATTGCTGCAGCCACTGCTGCAGGTGCTTCAAGGGAGGCATTTCTGAGTCATTGCCTCTAACACTGCTCTTCAACCAGGTGAAGTGTTGCTCGATCGTCACTAAAAGTATACTGTTGTCCTTTTTGCAAAACAACAAAAACAATGTTAATCAGGTTAATTCAATCATCTAAACCAAAACTGTTCATGCTTTTCTGCCAAATCAACCAACCACAGCAAAATCTGTTATCAGTGATTGCTCAGCTTCCAGTCAAAAAAGCTTTTAACCCCCACAGTCCCAAAACTTCCACTAAATAACCTTAAAATTATTTTTATATGGGCAGAATAAGGTTGTTTTCATGCCTCATGAAGGGGTACTTGGGCTGCAGTATTTACACAGAGCAAATACATGCTAACAGACTTAGGAGAGAGTAACAGACACAGCAGCTTCCTAGAACAACTCGGCTGAATTAGATATCAGGGATCCCTTTGCAATTTAAACATTTTTCTCAAAAGAAGCACTGTAACCAAAACTTATTTAGGCCTTCCAGGTTGTTTAACTAGGAAAAAAAAATCTGAGCTTTTTAGCAACTCATTCATTGGTGTTTAAAGCTTCAAGCCTGCTCAGTGGAAGGGGCAAGGGCTGCAACAACTTATTTACACAATTATCTAAATACGATTAAACAGCTGATGGACAAATATTAAACTGGAAAATGTATAGTCATTTCAGCTTAATGTAATCCCCTTTCTGTAAACACCCAAGATGATTTTTTTTCAACCAGAACAGTCCTGACATCTCATAAGCCTAAGGGTGAATAGCAAGAGATTGTTTTTGATAGTTATAAATATTCAAAAGACATGCAGACCATCTGCTTTCATAATACAGGTAAAGCAAGACTGAAATGGTGACTGCTGTATAAAAATGGTTCTTTTAACAAAGTCTTCCTCTCCTCGAAAACTATAAAGACAGATGTCAAAAACTGTTTACACAGGGTAATCAGGAGCGTGCAAAATGTAATATTCCTTTTACACACAGTGCTTGCTAAAGAGATTTTTTTTTTTCTTTTTCTTCCCATCTGTGTGTTGCAACACATTTCTACAAGTTAAAAACATTTTTTCAAACAGAGATCTCATGAATACCCAAAAACATGCTATCTGGTTTCTGAATGCTAATTAATTTCAACTAAGGAATCTGATTTTTTTTTTTCTGTAGAAAGGAATGCATGCTTTTGAAATGGAGTATTTCAACAATGACAGACACTGAAAACAGAACACCCCACAAGTTTAATTTTGCACTAGTTTGACACTGGCTATTTTCACAACTGTTTTTCAAACCCGCATCTGCTAAATCTGGCTATAAGACAGGCAGCAACTATCCTCTCACTTCTCAAATGAGATTATATTTACGTTTTACTATTTATCAAGTTTTTCAGTATAAAGCCTTGTAACAACATAATGGTTTTGTAAAGTGGTAAGTAGAAGATACCTCATCTTACAAGCAGAGTATGAACAGTGCTGCCCATAAACCCTACAGTCAATTTTCAGAGCTGAAACACTAATCTTGACAGTACCCTTTTAATGTATTATATTAATGGTACAGAGGCGTTAAGCACCTTTTTTATAATTCTCAATAAAATGAACATTTACTGAACAATCTGTCAAACCACTGGCTCCATTTTTTAAAGCCAAACTTTTAAGACTTTATTCTATTTTGCCTCCCATAAATCCTCTGCTTTACATCCCTAGACACCAGCAGGGAGGCATGTTCCAATGCTGTAAACTTAACATGCTTTTTTTTAAAAAAAAAAGTAAAAGAGAAAAGCTATGAGCTTTTGTCCCTAGACTTAGCTTGAATAGTGATAAAGTTGCAGAACAGAACTTAAAGATTTGGGGACAGATGGAGGGGGGGATCTTGGATCTTTTCATAAAGGACAGAGGAACTTTGTTTCCTCTATTCTAGCCACTATCAGTGGCTTTTGTTTGCGTGGAAATAGCAAGCATCAGTTCTAACAGAAGCTGAACTCTTACGAGTGCTTATTTCTCAGGAGGCTCCACGTTAACCTTTTTTCAAATGAGAAGGGAACATTCAAGCCCCAACCAGATAGCACGAGATTATCCCCAAATCAAAAGATTTTAGCCTGCCTAAGCCTATGCCAGCCCACGTACTGCAAAGACCCAACCAGGGCAAAATGTCGTTCCTAGTGTTCTGGTATGGCAGAGAAATATCATCTGCCATTCTGAATAAAAGCAGACCAAATATATCCAGCCACTAGCTGTTTTTTGGGCAAGAAGTCCTGACATGGACAGTTTAACTGCGTACAAAGAATTATGTTAAATTCCTCGGTCCATTATATTGAACTATAGCAAATAATGCAATGGAACTTGTCATGTGCCCTATAAACATGTAGGATCAGAGAAAAACCCACAGATGGACAGAGAAGAAAAAATCTTTTGTTTGTGCCTTTGGCATTGCACTTGGATGGCTATCTGACCTCCATACTGTTGCCAGGGTCAGGAGAATAAGGATCTGCATGGCAAATGTTAGCCATATAAGTTAAAATTGAATAAAAGGCAGATTTATAGTGATGGCATCAGCTTTTCTTCCAATACATTAGTATGCCTTTCCTCCTTTCTCCTATCCTTGAAAAACTGAAATTATCTCCTCCTCCTTTTCTGTCTTATGTTGTCTTTAAGTATTTTAAATGTATGCATTAATGTAAACATAGAGCTACATTGCTGTAATGAGGGAAGATATAAAACTAAAAGAACCCAAATTATATATACATATATACACATATATTTATATATGGATAGAAATATACCCACACATGGGAAGATTTTGAAAATCAGAAATGAGGATTCAGCATCTGAAGGAACTGATCCTTGCACTATTTTTACCATTCTGTAATGTAAATTCCCAGTTGCTGCATGACAGAGCAGCATTCTCCCAATGTTTTCTGAGCATCTCCCACTGATGGATATAAATAAAGCTCAAATAAAAAGCTGCTTCCCAAGATACTACTCTTATATCTACAAAGGTTAAAAGCTTAAAAGAGAGAAAGATAGGTAGGTGGGAAATGTTAATTCAGATTTGAAGAACTTCATAACTGCGTTACAAGCTTCATGGCACAGTGCCTTAGACTAAAAAAAAAAAAAAAAAAAAGAAAGAAAATGAAGTCACAACCTCAACCTATAAAATCTAAGGAGACATAACGCATTTTTGTCTTCATTGTCAGATGTCCAACACAAATCTTTTTAAGAATCCCGATTTTACTGCACACGATTTATAAATGGCAGATACTTAGTAGTAAAAGTCCTGGCTAAACCCTTCCTAAAAACAACTTGGATAAAATACAGAATGCAAAATAACCAGTATTTAATAAGTTAATTCTTGATTTACTTCACAGAATGAAAATGAAATTGAGGGGTGAGTTATTACACCCTAAGATTTTGATTATGCAAGTGCCTTTGCCAGCAAAGCTCTGAAATTTGAGAGTTCCATGAGTAAGAAACGTGCTATCCATTTCAGCCAGGAATGATTTAAAAGAGCTGTTATGAAATTAAGAGATTGCTTTATACTTCTCTTTCAGCTTGAGCTGGGGATGCATGTTTTCAGGAGCTCTCCCCACTGGTACCCACCACAACACTATCTTGGGGTACAGACAGAATTTCTGCTGGATGAAGACAAACTCAGAAGCCATGCTCCAACCCGGGCTGGACTTTAAGTCCAGGAAACCACGGTAAGATACATCCCTCCTTACCAGTTCTGTGTGGTGACAGCCTCAGCCTCTCTCCAGAAGGCTGCTGTTCCTACACTAGGCTATGTACCACATGAAGCCTGGGCACCTGCAGTCACCTCTTCTTGGGATGCAATGAATGGATACTAGGGGAAACTAGAAACCAAGAGGACAATCTGAATAATCTAAAACACAAACCAGAATTTCTTGTATGAGAATAAAGAGGTAGGTGGGTCTTAGAGATCTCACAGACCGGTTTGGTGAAAATACGAGACACCTTCAGCATTCCTCTCTGGTGGATTGCTTTTCTTTCCAACCACTCTGTTCCAGCCAGGTCAGAGCGCTTCTGCCTTGTTTCCTATCTGGGATGCTGTCCTAATGAACATGCTTTCAAATACTAACCTAATGCAAATGCTTTGTGTGATATAAGACATTTTAGACCTATTAATGCATTAAAGTCAGTTTTGTGTACACTAAAATTTTCTACAAACCTACAGTATATACATACTCCTGATAGAGATGTTGATAATTGCATTATCTTCACCCAGCCACAATGGAAGTTTTCATTTTAGTTTTTGCCTAATATTACCCACCATGTTAAGGAAGATTTCCTTTCTGGGAAATAGGACATGATTTTCAGCAAGTCTCTTCTCAGATTCCACTGTTCTGCTAAGCAAAGCATCAGATGTCTGGCATGAAGTTGAGCCCTAAGGCACAATGTCCAGACAAGAAGTCATCAGACTCAGTAGCACTAACAGTTGTCTTGTTGAATTTCTTTTGGTGTTAAGGATAAGCCCTTCCTTTAATCTCTTTTCCATTTTCTACATAAATTTCTGCAGATTTTTAAAATTAAGAGGCCATTTTGAGCATCCATTTTGGGATCTACATAAAATGAGACTCTAAAACTTCATCCAGCAATTTCCAAATTCAGCCAAGTTACCAGTGGCTAAGCTAGAGAAATCATCAAGTATTTATCTGAAGACTTCTTGTGCTGGATCTTTCATCATATCCATTGTAATCTCTTTCTGTAACCTCTAAATGTACCTTTCATGTATCTTTTTTCTTTCTTTTTTTTTAAATCTATGACTAGCTTTTTGAACTTCATTCATTTCTGCTCCTACTGAGAGCATTTCCCATGCCTCTGATTGCTTGCTTAAATACCCCTCTAGTGCCAAACGTAACCCTTATCTATCCTTTGTTTAAATGGTTGTCTCAATTTTAGTGTTTCATGTCACATGCCTCTTTATGAACTACATGTACATCTGATTGTTCTTAATCATATAGATCCAAATTCTATGAGGAATGTGCTGCTAAAAGCATGCAAACACACTTCTTTCTGTACTGAGAAAAACAAAAAAATTTGTTTTTAATTTGTCAGGAGAAAAGTAATTTATAGAATGAAATTTGCTATGGATTCTTAACTTTTGCTACGTAAAATTGTAAAGGTGACATTGTAAGCAGCTGTGTTAGCCGAGGTATTAGTTTTGCCTCTGTGTTGCTATCTTTCACTAGCAAGAGTTTGTGAAAAGTGTAAACGCTCTGAAGAATTCATAAAAAGATCCAAGATTCAATGAAGGTTTCTCAAAAGAGAAATGTTCCAGCTAGCTTTCCATGAGGAATATGTATGTGCACTTTAGGGTTCTATTTACTAAATTTTTCTTGAGTAGTCATTGCATTAACATTAAAATATATAAATTAAAAATAAAAAAAACAATTAGCGGAATTAGACTTAGCACACAAAGACCCTCCTTACAAGTAATGCAGATTAAGGAATACACATTTAGGAGCTCAGGGATGTGCGAGCTGGCACATATATCTTGGTGGAATTTTATTGTGATATATAGATAAATACACACACAACCCTTAAAATTCTAAGGAAGTCCCAAAATACTGATTCAAATACAAACACTCTAGGTAAACTTAACTTCTGACTGCAATCTTCTCTCTGGCTCTAGAAAGGCCATTGATACCAATGTCCTCTGCATGTGTCTCAGTTTTTCAACATCACAAAAGCCATCCTTCTCCCTGACATTTACTGTATATTATCAAATCCCTTGGAACAGAGGCACAGCCAGGCATACTTTTCCCTCTTCTGGTGCAAGCTTATAGAGGAACAGCAGTTCTCAGTGTAGGAAATCTTAGTACTTAAAAAAACAAAATAAAAATAAGTGAGACAAGTGTATATGAGGAGAACATTTCATCTTTTTCTACCTCTGGGGAACAGAACTTCCCCTTTTGAGCAGTTTAGTGCACGGCTTCAAGTGAGCCACATCTGAGGCTGCTACTGTCCTGAAAAACCTGTCCTCTGATCACTGCTGCAAGGCACCAGTGGAATCTGATACCATTTGTGCTGCTCTTAAGGAAGTGTCCAAGCAAAGTGAGACAAAGCTCACCCTTGCCTTAGGGTTCTCCTACCATGGTTCTTGGATATAAAAAGGAAGAACTTAATCACTAATTAAAAAAAGAAAAAAAGTGGTGATGGTGGGGAAGCAAGCTTTCAGAGTTTTGCTCAGTCTGAGAAACTCATCTCTTTTCTTCTAAGTTATGATTATAGTGAAGGCATGCAATGAGTCTGGTCTGACAAGGTGAGAGTTGCATGTCTCTGAGCACTGCCTCCCAACAAGTGGGTCCTGTTTGCTTTTGCTCCTGCCAGGTAAAAATTATTACCAATGCAAGTAAATTTTCCCTGGCTCATCCTTATGCCTACACCCCTGCGTCCCCTAACACAGATGTACCTCAGCTTCAAATCTGCTGACAGTGACGCTACAGCACCTACAGAATTTACTCAGCTTTTGGGTAGATTTTATAACCACGCTGATCCCTGTGCCTCCCACCACTGCTAGTAATAACTGAACCAGTCAGAGAAGGTCTCTGCAAACCAGTCACAGCAGTGATTAAGATGTAGACATACGTATCTCCTCGCCCTTTAAATAGAAGGCTTAATTGGCGATGTGGATCGCAGCTTTCTAATGGACAGAAATTAAACTCCATTTAATTCCTGAGCAGACACTTCCAATGCACAAGGTTTACCACACATTTGGAGTGGGGAGGGAGGGGGGAAGGAAGGAGCCGCATGCACAACTCTCTCTACCTCTGACAATCACCGAGGAAAAGCAACATGAGGACCAGAATGGCATAAGTGTGGCAGGTGTGAATTGACCTGCACTGGCAAAGCTGCGAGCTGGGAAACTTGCAAATCACATGATTGTGCAATACTTGGCTCCAGTCAGTGCTATCGTGTTCTTTATTAAAAAAAAATCTTAAAGACATGTACATCAAGTTAAGGGATTAACTGTCAAGTGACATTACTGAAAATAGAGACAATATATTTCTTTATTGTTAATGAAATTCAGTTAAAAGTGAAGGAAGTGATAAAGAATGTACTGTTTTGTAATGTATTTTACATAAGAACGTAATATAGAAAGGGAAGTGCAATTAAATCTTAATGTGGACTTTTTTATTTTTAGTTTATCATCTGGTTTACATTTTGAGCCCCTTTGCAGCAGTAAATTATGCTGGCATTTCTTAGGGAATAACTGCCATGTTAATTTAGTTTAATAAAATAACTGACAGAAAAGGGGGAAAAGAAGCAAGAAAAGACAGTATCCCCCCCACCCCTTATCTTTAGCTAAGTATTCAAATGCTTTCTATATGAATTGTCCGTGGTCCAACTCCAGTACCATGTAATAATACAATACATTACAACACAGTACAATACAATCTTGGGTTTCTGTAGCGCCCTTCATGCAAGCATCCCAGGGTGCTTTACAATCATTATGAGTTAAAATTAAAACTGAAGCACATACAATTCCTAATAGAATCATTTTAAAAATGCTAAACAGAACAAATAACTTTTAAGTCTAGATTTAAAAGTCCCAACAGCCAAGCTTTCCTTACTTCAATTGGCAATGAGTTCCAAAGCTAGGGAGCAAAGCGACTAAAGGCTCTCTCATGTTATGTTAAAGGATCTCTCATGTTGTTTATACTTGTGCAGTACTCCATAGCCAAAAATTTGCCAATAATAGGAAAAAAAAAATATTTATTTGCAATCTTGTTTTAAAGAACACTGGAGAAGTGCTTTGTTAACTCTTTAATAAAATTATGGAAAAAAGAAATGAATCAGGGTTAGCACTTGGCTGTGACTGTGTTAAGAGGTATGCAAGAAACATGAACGAATGCCAATGAATACAAAATTCTAAAGAAGTGCATTACTTGACTGCCTCTTAACCCACTAAATGTACCCAGAAGAAAAAAAAACCCAAAAAACCCCACAGTTATGTGTATGTGTGTATTTACAAAAAGAAGAACATCACTACAAATATTTAAAATGCAAGTTATTCTATATACCATTCTCAGGAACACTGAGTGAAAACAGAAGTCAAGTAGGGCTCAGTTCTACAACGCATGCATGCTTTAGGAGAAAAATGTATCAGAAGAAAATGATCTGTGTTCCTTTTTCACCCTGTAACTTCTCTAAAACTTGAAGTCCATGTGATGCAGATAATCATTCACATGACGCAGTTCTCAAAATTGCCAAGATACAATCAAAAATGGTTGGTACTCAAAGTGGGACACAGAGTCCCAAAAAAGCATTAATTTTGTACTTTTAACAAGAGAGCCTGGTGGAGGACAGGTGCTTATAACTCCTGACTTTAGGAGTGTAAAAACAAAATTTAAAAAATCAAACAACAACAACAAAAACCCTCAACACTAGCACCATTCCTCTCTTGGACTCCTCCACTTTCCAGAAGCAGAAGATCACATTACAGCACAGATACCAAGGGACATGCTGACATCTTATAGACACCACTGAAGTCAGACACTGCATTTGTTTGAAGAACAAAACATATTTTCGCCCTCCTCTCACAATAGTTTCAGGCCTCGTAACTGTTTTCTAAAGTGACTTTACATCCTTGTTATACTTAGTTCTAATAAAGAGACAGAAAAAAAACCTATATATTTTCACCTTTAATAGGGTGCTACACAGATAAAACAGTTGCAGATAGACTGGTGTAGCTTTAATACTGAGAGTGTTTAGGTGCACCTAAAGAACATAAATCAATGATCAAAGGATCAATTGCGATTGAAAGGTTGAATATCCTCTGAATGTCCTCACACAGCTTTACCCAAATACCTATTACATACATCTTGCTCATCCCATCAGCAATAGGCTCTGCAGTGCCCTTTCTATCTGGATGACTAAAAATTCTAGGCACAAATTTTAATAGTTAATTGAAAATGTTTTAAAAATCCAGATACCATGTCAGCTTGAAGAGACATCACAGTGAATGCTCTTGAGCAACTGGAGGGGTGTGTTGAAAAGCCCTGCCTGCCAAAAGCTCAGCCCAGGCCCTCAAGGATTTACTTCCCCAAAATAATTAATGGCATCTTTAAAATCTAAAGTACAGTAACTTCTAAAGCAGAAAAAAGAGCTGCATTCCTCATTCAGGTTATTAATTATTGGGGGAAGGGAGGAAGACAGAAGAGACTTACAAACAACAAAGAAATCCAAGGACTTGATCTCAGGTCTAGGCAGGTAAAATTGAAAGAGGAGGGGGCAAAAAACACCTTTGGTTTAGTAAAGCAGGAATCAAAAAATGCTCATAAAAAGTATATATTTTGGCAACTCTTAATAGCTCATTCCTTGATTATCTATAGGTACAGAAATTTTAATTTTAGCAAACACAACTTTTCTTGTTAGGATTTTGGAAGGGTAGATCAGAACAGCGGTGGAAATGTGAGAGGATTTCTATTGAGCTGCCTATTTGCTATGATGGCCAAGTGCCTTCACATCAGGTGAACTGAGAAACACTGATGTTCCAAGAAAGCTTTCTGTCTGTTGTCTCTGCCAGATCATATAAAGTCTGAACAAAACAGCATGCAAATTCAGGGCAGGGTATCTGAACAGAAAGGAAAGCATATGATCTATACCATGCCCATGTCAGGTGAAGAGAATCATTCACTACAGCATGGAAGCTTGTTAAAAATGCAGTCAGGATAGTTATATTTGTCACAAGTGCAAAGCTATGCAGACTTGGGTATCGTACCAGCACTTGTACTCTGTATGCATACGTTTCATGCAATGCAAGCATACATCCCTCTGACTGAAATAACGCTATTCCCTCATCAGCAAGAGCAAAATTATGTAAATGATATTACAGGCGGGGGAAGGGGGGAACACACAAATATCTTCAAAAAATTTTTAAATAGTCCGTAAATTACTATGTCCCCAAGTATCACAGCCTCTGGATATATTTTTTTTTAAATACCGCATGTCCCCTACAAAATATCAAACAAAAAGCCATTGAGATTTGAGATTGTACTCTATATCAGGCCTGGAATTTCTCATCTATAATGTACTGACTCCTGGTTGTCCTGAGAGTCAGACTAGATACAAACAGTCTCAAAAGATGAGCAAAAGGGAGGGGGAAAAAATCCCCAACCAAATACCTTCACATTTCAGGATACTATGGGGTAAGAAAAATAATACCTTGCTTCAGAAGCGCTTTTGCAGGGCTTTGTTAGTGCCTGTTTGTGAATACTAACAACAATCATTTAGAATATCTTTTTGTAGAAAAAAAATCAGGCAAGATAATACCAGTAGAAAAGTCAATGTAATTTGATCACTGCCATATTTTTAAAGCAGTGCCCAGATACTAATGAATCTCTACAATCTCATCATTTGGTAGGTGACTCATTATCATCTTTTCATGGAAAAGGTTACAGAAACTGAAGATAAGGGATACATCTAAATGTTCAAAACACACGGTGAGTTTGTTCTAGAATTATCAAAAGGATTTCCTGTCCTTTTCTTAGACCAATACCTCACGTTGCTCTCCTCTTCCTCATAAAAGTTGATCGAACTATCTATATCATACTTGTATATAAATACACAGAGAATCAGAGAAAGATGTAGTAATTCAATATGAGCAAAAGAGGAAAAAACCCTTATTAATATCTGAATAAATACAGAATAAATATATAATTCAATAATATCTCACAGTTATTAACTGAGGTAGTAAGGATAAAGTTCTGCACTAAAAAATAAAACAGAGCAAAACAGTGAAAGTGATGTATGAAAATGCTAAGACTAAGGCAAGACATTGAAGGACAAACATTAAGTAAGTAAATGCAACAGAACTGCCTGCCTGCCTGATCACTTTAGAGCAGCTCCCAGAAGGCCAAAGTAGAGTAGAGCTTCTGTGCAAGGGTTTGGAAATAAGAATTGATGGTAGAACAATTTCTTTACAACCCTTTGGAGACTGACGAGCCAAAACAGGAGGGAAATGAGATCTAGGCCACTCGCGAGATAGACCAATTTAATGGAATGCACAAGACGGCCCAAAATTGAGCCCTAGATTAAATTCCAAGTTACCTTCCCCATCAAAAGAGGTCTGGAGAGGAAACAGAAATGAAGCAAGCTGTGTGTATCAAATGCAAAAAGTCTTTCAGTCGGCATCTGCACATGCTGCCAGTCTATACCAATAAAATCTGCAAACCTGATGTAAAGCATGAAAACATGCACTTTAGTGCATAATTCAGAACAGGCTTGGGTTTTCCGTGCAAAATTTGAAATGTCCTTTTACCTTGACTGCTCGATACCAAAAATTTGAGGCTAAATGTCTGAACGGCCGTTTGCAATTCCACAGCAATTCAGAGGCACGCGCTTGCTCCTGGCCGTTCTAAGCGCTCCAAGTCATGTTGACAGGGATTCCCTGTGATGTGGGCTCATACACTGAGCAATAAAACTGAC
This sequence comes from Melospiza melodia melodia, assembly GCF_035770615.1. Classification (NCBI taxonomy): domain Eukaryota; kingdom Metazoa; phylum Chordata; class Aves; order Passeriformes; family Passerellidae; genus Melospiza; species Melospiza melodia. The sequence continues at coordinate 37,070,389 of NC_086194.1, forward strand.
CTTCAGGGGTGGCCACACAGCCACAGAGAGAGAATTACAGCAGCTTCAAAAAGGACCATGTATTCAACTCTCCCAATGAGAGTAAGAGTCACAGTGGTATTTTATCAAGAAAGGCATGAAGAGTTCATACCTTTACACCTCAAGGTTTTAGTGGGACAAGAAAATAAATGGCTAAAAAATAAAATAAACCAAACTCTCTAGCAAATAATATTGTTAAGTTTTCAAGACTCTATAATTGAAACGGACTGGTTCTCAAAGTTTTGTTCATGTATTTTCAAGTTATTAAGTATGTCTGCACTACAAAATAGTTGGCTTGGTTTTAGTTCTTTTCAGTATATAGAATGCCAGTATTCTGAACAAATATGAGCAATTTTTTAAATAGACAAAATTCAAGATTGCTTCAGAAAATACAGTAAACTCTAAGTGAAAACGGGGCTTCAGAGATGCTATGCATTGAGCACAGCGGCTTAATTACTTTAAAGCAAGTCCTTCCATACCTACACAAAACAGAGTATTGCTAATGACAGTGACAGAAAACGATAACTACTCTCGTTTCCACTTTGAGTCATTTTTCTGTGGTTAATAAATTATATCCATAACAGTGTTAATAAGTTATGGTACGGTGTCACTGCATTAGTTTGCATTTATGATGAAGCACTTCATATGGCATTACCTATACCCATGGAAGAACAGAACAGGAGAGAGCCCTTCTCTGCCCTCAGAAGGATTTCCTATGCTGGCACTTTGATGGATCCCCTAAATAAACGCTGTCTCCTGACCTCTGCCTTGCTCTTACTTCTCACCTCTGCTGCAGGAGCACGCCATGGCAGGGCAATTCAAAAACTTTAATACCTTGAATAAAACACTGGCACTCTTAAATCAGTGCCCTTTCCATAGGAATGACATACAAGGAGTTAGAGGTAAGGCAAAAACGGGAAGTATTCTGATCAATTTGCTCATGTCAAAAGGACACTGTCAGATCAATTCATCTTCCCTCAAGCTCCCAGAGGAAAACAGGAAGACTTAGACTGACTGATGGGCTCTTGATCAACTACTGTAAAAGTCTGTTTTTCCTAAAGTTAAGAATAAATAAATGCGCTTTATGCTTAATATGATTTGATTTTTAAAGAAAAAAGAAAAGCAGAAGCTATTTAAATTCTTGCAACCCAACTATGGCAGCACTGGTGAAGATAGAGAAGGCAACAGTAATAAGCACACTTTTAGCAACTGGAAGAAGCTCATGGCTTTAAGTATATTCTTTTACAAATAAAGAAATACAAACCAGTAAACAAACTGTCCCAAATCAGAGTTCTGTAGTGTGGAGTTTTAGTCATCTTAAGTATTAACTTGAAGAGCTGCTATTAAGAAAGATGGGGGTTTTTGTCCATTAAAGTTATTACATAAAAATTCAGTATAGTTTGAAAGAAATTTTTTTAGAAGAATGTAATTATTGATTTGTCTCCTGTACCAGGATAATTTCTATAGTAAAGTATTCCTTTTAAAAGCTTTTTCCTGCTTTATATATACATATATACAGAAACTCTTTTGTGAAACACAATGTTCAAATAGAAATGAGATATTCCACCTCAATAGAAATTATTTGCTTTCTATCAGAATCAAGTAAAAAGTAGCACTATTAGATTAAAATGGAGAAAAATCCCAAGTTATCTGCAGCCTCCATAAGCCAGCAGTGCAAAAGCTCGCATGCTTTTACAGTAGGTACATACAAGATAACTTCATAGACATATTACTGGAATGGCTTGCAACCAGTGAAGATAATTTTGATTATTTCCACTTCAAAACTTCCTATATTGGAGTCACATCACTGAAAACAATCTTACCGTAGGGGGAAAAAAAAGTGATGGGAAACAAGTCTGCTAATCTCTTCATGAAAACCAGACAGAGGAGGAGAGTAGTCTCCTGTAGATTAACTGAAGTCTTTCAGAGACAAAGACTCCAGTATTCTAAGCAAGAGAAATAAAATAGCCATAAAAATACCTTCACTTAATTTCTCTTTCTCCCTCCCTGCCACAACTAGCATAATTTATTTGTATACTGAATTTGTCTCCACGGTGCCACAATGAAATACATTTTAAAATTTAAAAGGTAAAAAAAATACCATGTTCCCACCACAGCATCATTGGACACCATACTGCATAGAAAAATGAGTTGTGCCTTTGCAGTAATTTGACAAGAGAAGAACAAAAAGAATGGAAAAAATAGAACAATACGACTAACGTTTGAAGAATGCATTGGTTCAATATTTAGCAACGCATAAATTGAGGTCTCATTTTTGTTTAGGTATATTTTGATTATAACTAATAAATGACTGATATTCCTTTGGTTCTTTGCAACAAAAACATATCACCCAAAGAGCTTTATTCTTTATTCCATTCTCATATAGCATGCCAAAGACTGTCTCAGTTTATGAATTAGCATTTAAAACTACTGTAGGTTATCTAACAAGCATTCAGATTCAATAGTACTTTTGACAGCAGTAAGTAAAGAGCCTTTTAACAACTTGAACACATGTTCTTGAAAAAAGTAGTTGCATCAAAGCAGTTCAAAGACTGCAGACAAAAACCAGTTAAAATCCAGTTTGCTGTGAGATGATTTTAGTGTGGTGTAAACAACCTTTCACGACTTCCCATGGGAAATGTTGTAAGACTATGTTCAAAATGAATCAGGCATATTTATAAAGATCATGAAGTGGTCAAATGCATTTGCATTTTTGGCAGATCCACTCCACGGGTACTACTTGCTACAGTCTGTAGAAATCTCAAATCTCACATCAGCCTTGCCTATAGTGCTTTATTATTTATTACATGTTATGCTAAGTACCTGCGAAAGGGGACATTCCTTGGCCAATGAACTCTGGTTCATATCCTTCAGTAAGTCCTTCAGAGCATTTCTTACTGTTGTGTGAGACCATTGTTCAGGAGGCAAGTCTTCTAGTTTAGGGCAACTATTTGAAACACAGATTAGAAAAGGGATTATTACAAGATTGCATCCTGCTGCAGAACATTCCTTTAAGACAGACAGATTTCATTTTGCGCATCAAGCAGATGCATCTGGAGATTGCTCTCGGTCTCCTGATTGTTCCGATTAGTTAATTACTTTATACAACACATCTGCTGTATTGATGCATGAATTATACATCAGCTGCATGTGGCGACTATTTTTTCATGTTACTTCTACCTTCCTGCTCTGATGCGCTTGGTAAAACAATTTAAGGTGTAATGCTTTCTCACGACTGATCATGAAAAGCATTAATATATTAACCATTTTTGCTTTTTTGTTGCCGTGAAATTTAAGAGCCTAGACAGCAACAATAAGTGAGAGCAAGTCATTCTTTTACAAAATGCACACAGATGGTACTGTTCATGATATGCAAAAATATTTTTCTCTTAAGTAAACTTTATGTAAAATGCCTTCTTGTAATGCATCATTTAATTGACTAAAATGCAATATAGTTTTAATGAGATATCCAAAGAAAATCTATGTATCAGAGCTATAAAAGTTTTCTGCAATAGTATACTGTAAGGCAAAGAAGAATTAGAGTAACTAAAAAGGAATTTAGGCAAGCCTTTGTACTTTGAGCACAAAGCACAGTGGGAATTAAATACAAGCAATATTAACAGTTAAGAGCAGACAAGTAACAGTTCACATCCCAGAACTGGTATATGACTTACCTGTGTAACTGGATTTTCAGTGTGACCACATGATACACGTCTTGCAGCATGTCTGCTACTGTAGCATCAGGGGCATCTGTCACATAGGAGAGTGGAACTGGATTCCACTTCCCAACCTGGATAAGCCCTGCAGGATTGTAATTTTTGGAGGGGAGGGGGAGTGGGCAAGAAGGGCAGGAAAAATTGAAAGAAAGAGATTTACCTAATTCCTAGAGGCAAAAGAAATATCTGATTTTAACAAGATCACTACCTTTGTTTCTAACCTCTTAAATCTGGCAAAACAAAAGAACAACCCCCTCTAAAAACCCCCCACCCACACACCACCAAGGATAGGCCTTATCTATATTATGAAATAATACAAATGCATTGCAGTAGAGATTTTTAAAATATGTATAGAAGTACATTTTCCTAAGCTCCCATGAATTCAGTAGGACATGATATAATAGTTAGCATTCCTCTCAACAAATTAGTAAGAATTTTGCAATGCAAGAATTGAGCACAAAAAAATTACTTTGCAGTCTATAAAACCATCAGGAACAAAATAAAAGAAACAGAGCTGGATATTCAGTCATAAATGCAAGTTGACTCTCAACAGTCCATCTGCTCAAATATGCTTTACACTTCCTTGTGGATCCTCAGTGGAGCAGATTATTAAGGTCAATAAGCATACTAATGATTCAGTTGAAGTCTTTTTTCTTCTTAAAAAAAAAAAAAAAAGAAAAAAAAGGAATTTACCTCCACATTCCCCATGAACAAAATGTGCACTAACTAAATAAAAACACATCAAGGAAAAAAAAATACAAACACAGAATCTGTAAGAAGTTTAAGAAGTAAAACCTGCATTGCATTCCTGAAAGAAATCCTGCCCCTCCCCCAAGACCCCACAAACAAACACAATTCATTGTACAATTTCATAATCTTATTTACCTTTTGCTTGGGCAGCAGAGCTGTGAGAATATCCAAGAGATAGCAATGCCATTTCAATCAGCTGGTTGAAAAGCATATCCTTCCTCACCAATACAAATTCTGCATGCTCCTCCTTAGAATCATACTCAATGGCATTTTCATAATGTTCCACTACACAGAAAACTGGAAGCATACTTCCTATTAAAAAAAATTAAATTTAACATATTAAACTTGAGTTATAGTAGAGTAGGTGGGTCTATACAGAGTTATGTAAATAAAACCTGTACGAACAGGCAGAGGAGGCATCAAGAATCATCACAAATATTTGATCAACATATTCCCCGAGTCCTTTCCCCTCACCCTCCCCAAAAAACAGAAAGTTCTACAAAACATATATCTCCCTGAAAGGCAGAAATGCAAAATTATCTCCCTTGATCAGATGCAGATTTAAAGAATTACCTTCTGTAGAAACAACAAGGTTGACTGAAGAGAAGTTGATTCTCTCTGTCCTGCCTGATTTGTTGTGAGTAGCAGGCAGCATGAGAACCTAAATACATACTGCAGATGTCTTCACTGTAAGCCATTTTAGTACCAGCCACATAATTTTGTTTGTTAACATTAAAACTTTCTTAGTCCTGCCAAAAATATTTAATTGGTTTCAACATCAACAACAAATCACCTTGTGTGTTATACATTCACTCTGAAAAGAGTACACAAGGAAACAAGGCAAAAGTTAACACTAATTCGTGCTTCATTCACTGAGTGCAATTGAGCACTACTTTCTCTTGCATCTTTAAGGAACAAATCATGACTTCAATGCCACTTTAAGAAGTGTACCTGCAGTTCAGGCTTATTTTTGTTTTTCTTCTTGTTGTCTCCCGCACTTTACATCCCACAACGCTATTTTGGCATGCCTGAAAGTTAATTACTAGTTTCCAGTTTTGTAGCATCATATGGCAAACCCTTCCATACACTGCACAGAATATTAAGCAAGTAACCTTTTTTCTTTCCTTTTGCCTTTTCCTTTTTTCTTTTTATTTATTTTATTTTATTTTCCTCCCTTTTGATGACAGAGAGAGAAGTAACAAACAACCCAAGCTGGTTTAAGGACAAAGTCTCTCCCAGCAATCTGATTCCTGGACTTTATGAAAATCCCTCCCAGCCTCCCAGATAGACATTGATGACACAATGACCTGTGGTTTTAAGCTCCAATTCTGTTCCACTGTCTCCAGCAGCACAGGTTAGGATCTCTTAATGACAGAAAGGAGAAGGGTTAAAAGGAGATGTACAGAACTGTCTTATGGCAGCCTGCCAGAGGGGTATCATCTTTAGCATAAATGATGACAAGGGTTATTTTAACAGGGCACCCAGGAACTCCAATTAGTCCTACAATGTTAATGCCTCTATAACCACTGCCCTCTAGACTTTCAGAAACCTCCTAACCCGCTAAGGTGCACCAGACATGGTGTAGTCTAAAAGGAAGCTTTACTCTTGACAATAGAGTAAGACCACATCTGCTGATTTGTGCTCTAACATATAGTAAGAAATCACGATAAAAAAGATACCTCTTAAGCACGTATATTTAAACTACATCTGTTCACCAGAGAGCCAATCTCTGGCAAACAAACCCCTTCAGGCTTGCAAGGAAAAGCTCACAAACTCACTCCAGTTTGCCCAATAGGCTCAGCATGAAAGACTGAAACACAAGAGCAAAAGCTTGCCAATATTTATGTAGTGCAGGAAGGAGATTTTTCTTTTCTTTTTAATTTTTTTTTTTTTTTTTTCTGTAATCTGAGTGAGACTGGCCAGGAAGGGAGAGAAGACCAAAGCAAAATCAGTACATGCAAAGTGATGTTTATTTCACTGGTTTTAAATAAGCTGTGGACACACACGATTCATCTGCAAAAAGGTGGTGGTTTGTTTTTTGGGCTTTTTCTCCCTTTTAGGCTCTCACAATTGATGTTTTACCTACTACCATCTGACTCAGAGTAAGGGCTCAAAATTCTTAAGTAGTTTCATCAGTAATTCCTGAAGATAAAATGTAAGCAAAGCTTCATTCTAACAAACAGTGCAGACACATCCTAAACCAGTTAAAGCATATTTATTTTTCCCCTTATCAGCTCCTACAAATTAAGCTATGATCAGACACAACACACAGGTACTTTGCTGCTTATCAGCACCTTTTTTTGCCGGGTACATGGTTTCTTCAGTTGCAGCATTTTGGGAAATGAGGTACTTTAAACAACACAGGAGAGCCTCCTGGCCAAATTTTGAGGCACAGCATAGATTAAAAGAGGTGGATCCCGGTAGTGTGACACAGGTATCATCTGACTACAAATCAAGCCACTAAATCTTTTAGCAAAACTGTCACTAGTGTCCTTCTGTTAATGTGAAAAATGTTATACAGGAGAGCACAATCTCAGCTGGCTGATCACTCCTGCTAGTACTTGGCAAGACCTCCAAGTGCAGCAACTTCATAACCTTCTAGTATTAAAGGGGAGAGCATTGGTCAGTGCTCCCTGCTAAAAATACAGCATGATTTAAACCTGAAGGCAGTGTTAGAGCTTTTGCTGAAGGTTTACGAGTCTGTGTAAACAGCACGTCTGCCATAAGGAGCACTGAAGTCTGTAGAATCCTTGTCTAAAACTGTCCTGGCATTAAAGTTTGCTGTGCAAATATCACATAATACCAGAGACAGCTGAAATCTCCTATTTAGGAATTTATGGAACTTATATGTTTGCAGGCGTCAGAAAGTCCTTTTTATACAGCTCCACTGCTTCACTGTACAATGTTAATGCACTCTGCTTGAAAAGCCGTAATAAATTATATTTTTAATGCTCTTACCCTGGCTTTCTTAAGATGCATACATTCTTGGCAAACAATCAATAAATAGGGTAATCATGAGCAGAGGCCAAAGAATTTGCTGAAGTGCTGTTTTTCCATTTTTAATAGATAAAGATCTAACAATACGGACTGCTGTGTCTGTTCATTTCAGGATCAATATATTCTTTGTTTTCGCCAAACCGAGGAAAAAATAAATGATTGTACGATAAATGTTATGCATCAGACACAATGAAATTCCTCTGCCTTCTAAACTTTGTGCGTTTAATAGTCATGGTTGCATTTTGCACTTTGCTTAGCAAATACAAGAAAAATCTGGATTATAAACATAACTGATTATACTAGGAAAAGTAGAGGCTGTTTCAAGATACATGCCAAATTACATGCAGCGTATTTCGATTTAAATTAGCAAGCCTGCAGGACATGGTCAAAAAGACTTACAAATTTTGATAAGTAAAATTTGCATATTATTGTCCATTAAAAGTATTTTCAATGCAAACAAAAGCCATCCATATACAAACATCAATGATTCTAAATGTGCCTTTTCCTTGTGTAAATGTCTAATTACAGCAAACCAGCCACTGAAAAATATGACACCCAAGTTGTTCATTGTTCAATAATGAATTGTACTTAAGAAAATAAACTGCGAAGATTGACATCACAAATGACTTTTCCAATGTGATACCTAAAGATTTACACTCTCTCCTTTAAACCAACTTGCAACTGCTATGGAAATACTGCTGCCCTTCCAATCATAGGACCATCATTAGGAGGAAAGGCAAAGAATTTTTTTGAGGGGTTCAGTATTTACTCTTACATATTTTTGCGTTTCTTAGCCCAGCGCTTACTCAAAGAATTAACGCACCAAATTACTTATATTTCAATGTAAGAATTTCCTTTAATTACAGTAGCTAGCCTTTACCTTAACAAAAATCAGACTCCACCCTGAAAAGCAAGATGCTCCACCCAAGAATGAACCTTACATTTCCCAAAAGTGATTTATATCAGAATTGGGAATATATAGTGTTTTAGAATGGAGATTTTAATCCTGAAATATAAATGAAGTCAAGTCTGCAAAAGTATGTTTCCCCCCCAAATATTAAAAATCATATTTCTCTAATGCAGAATTATCAAAAGCGTTACCTTTTCTAATATTAGTTTTCATCAGGTGTCCAGAGTGTTTTAAAGGCACTCCTTGCATTTTAGTTCCTGTACTTCCAAGTCTTCCTCTTCCTAATGGGCTCCCATTCTGTTCCAAGCGCGCAATTTTGGCTGGTGGACCCTTCGGATCGCTTACATTGTTAGACATTTCTGAATGTTCTTTCCCCTGAGTTGCCTCGTTCAAATGATCCATACTCAGTCCCGCCTCTAAAGATCACCTGCCATGATTAAAAAAAAAATATATATGTTGTACACGTGTGCGCATATGTATACGTACACAGCCTGCACATGTACAGAGACAGATATATATGTATCACAAGCTCATAAAGAAGAATACATAACTGTTTTAACTAGAAATAAATGCCTTTTTTAAAAGAAACAAACTTATTCTTCAAAAATTACCTCATACCCCAGTTTACAGAGAGATTGTGTCATAATCTAGTGGAATGGTTTTTTAAAAGCCAACCAGAGTACTTCTTAAAAAAAAATTTAAAAAATCTTTGGAGATATTCTACTAAAACTGAGAGAGTCTAAAACCCATATAAGTGATGATGATTGTCAAGGTGTGTGCTCCAAGACAGGTATTGTTACAAATCTCACAGAAAGGTTTGTTATTATTCGCGGATGTTTTTGTTGTGGAGGGAGAGAGAAAGATTCTAATGAAAAAATTCTTGATCTATTTGATTATAAAATGGACAAGCCAAAATAGAGAGATTGTTAAAACTTAAGTTGAAGAAGCAACAGATTTATTAGAGATGTAGACTATTGTCCATTTACAATTCCTCTCCCCCTTAAAAATAGAAGTTAGAATTTGACATTTAACTTCAGAAAGCAGTGGCGGGAGAGGATTGCTTTTGAGTTTCCTAACCAATATTATACAGAGTTTATCAACTTTTGCAAGGTTCAATACATGCAATTTCTCAGATATTAAGCTTCAAGTGTTAAACAAAGTAGTTTATTCAATTAAGATAAATAACTGAGTAACTTCTCATCAAACATAAAGCTGTGGAAAAATCGTCCACAATTTCTACAGTAGTTTTGATGCCCTCAAATATAAAAAAACCCCAAAACCTGAGTGATGCTGATACAGCTATTTGAAACCAAAAGAACAGAATTTCAATAGCAAATTAAGAAAAGGTATATATTACCATGCTTGTACTTCCCTTTTTTTAAACTTTTGAAACCTCTGTCCATGAATAACAATTACAGTGAAATCACTAAAAATCTCCCAAGCCTACAACATAACAGAGTAAGTTTTAAGGATTTTTGCCACTCATCAGTACCTGTTTTTCAACTATATTAAAAAAGCTTGCTGAGGGCAAAGGCATCTTTCTGGTTATGATTTCACTAATCAATACTGTTGTGATTGTTAGGTATTTTATCTACCTTTCCCCGACAGGGAAAGGTATAACTATACAGACAATTATGTTATAAATATATATATATATAAATAATATAATCACTAAGGACAGGTCAACAGACATTAATCTTTGAACCAGTATTTACATTAGCAAGCACAAATAGTAATCCTGGGGAAGTCACATTTAGAAAGACTGGTGTGAATCGGATAATTGCTACTTTTCTTTCAGTTGCCTAATAATTCAATACATTTTCTGCACATTTCATAGCCAAGTTATTAGAGCCTAAATATATTGGAATCTTTATATATATGCAGTTCTATGTCACTAGTATACATGCCAGTGATAATTTTGCAGACTATTTTTTTCTTGTTTGAACATCACGCTGTTTTTCCCGATACGGTGAAGAAAAAAGCAATGTATTAACTCGAACCTTTACAAGCAACGTCAAGAATGCAACCAAATAGATGAAGTTCAGACAATCATTTTTCCTTATGCTGTTAGGTGACAAGCTAAGGTTCTCTATTCATCTTTATCCCATCTGTTTTAGGTCATGCGTCTCATTAACAGTAAACATGCCTATTTTAGCCACTTTTCAAAAAGAATTTTTTAAACTGTGCTAAGTGTAACCTAAGCAAAGAATTACAGACTCAAACTGTTAACATCTTCCGATGTTTCTAACAGCACTAACAGACCATAGGGCTGCTATTCTGAGACTGGTCTATCTCAAGAAAAAGAGGATTAACAAAAAAAAAAAAAAAAAAAAAAGAAAAAAAAGAAAAAAAAGGGGTGTTGGGGGGGGGGGAAGAGTAAAAGAAAACGCACACAAAAAAGCTTCGAACAAGAAATTCCTCATCACTTTTGGCAACTTCAGAAGTACTCTAAGGCACGAAGGCTCTTTGCTACAAAAAGTATCTAGTCATCATGAGTCAGAATCGCACTACATCATGTACAGTGAATAAAAGTGATAGATCGCCACTTAGTTAATACACTGACTGCAACCAAAACACCAAATGGGTCATTTTCGCTTGGCCTGAGAATACCCACCCATCGGCATCCTTTCACCGCTTAGTCATCTTGTAAAAAGCTTTATGTTACAAAGCAAAATTACATGCACATAAAACACCTAATTTACTCATTTAAACTCCATGCCCAAGGCTAAAGTTCACTGAAACCTCAGTTTGGAATAGTGATGAGCAACAACCAGCATGGCCTGCCCAGGGAGAGGGTGGCAGGAAAGACCTATCATCTCCGCCGGTTCCAGGCCAGGAGTTTCCCCGGGTTTCGCATTTAGGCATCTTTCACAACTACAAGTTTTCATCACAGATCAGTGAGAGAAGAGCACAATTTCAAGGCACAGTTTCCCGGAGCCAGCGTACACGTACAGGCACACCGCGCAATTTCTGAATGAGAGTCGGTGCCGTATCTCCTTTTGTCGCGATGTAACGCTGCCGGTATTATGTTATTTCTTTCTCTCCTCCTGAATCAGCCCCCTCCCCATGCCTTTCCCCTCCTCTTCCCTCCCTCCCCCATAAAAACCCATAATCACATTTGAGAGAGGCTCCGCACTTATCCGTTCCATATGGCTCTCACAATCCAGGCCAAGCTTTCCCTGTGACCTTTTAAAGAGACAAAGAAGCAAAGTACTTATCTAGAAACAGAAACACTGCAGTTTTCTGAGTGAAATTAGCAAAACCGACCCGAAACTCACCACTTCAAAACTTGACAGCATATAAATAACAAAAACAAAGGAGGTTTCCTTTGCAGCCCGAGCTCTTGAAGAGGAAGAAGTTCAAGACTGATGTTTTTAGGTCCCCCCCTTTCTGAAAGGGGGGGGGGGGGGGGCAGCAGACCTGAGGACTACTTCCCTAATATTCTCTTTTTTTTTTCTTTTTTTTCTTGTTGCTATTTTCCTCTAGGCGGGGAGGGGCAAAAACAGATAGCGAGAAACAGAGTAGCCATGAGCAAAAACGGCAATGGACAAAAAAAAAAAAAAATAGAGATTAAATATCTTTTGAGAGAGCCAGTTTTCGAGGTTTAGCAACGGAAGACAGAGCTGCAGATCAAATTGATCAGACAAGTGTAACGCTCAAAATGAGGAATTAATAATAATAATAATAATAATAATTTAAAAATAAGTAGCAGGTTTAAATTAAGGTGGAGGGTGATTTAAGTCTAGCTATCCTTTCAAAAATAAAACCAATGCATAAAGGATCAAGTGAGAAAGGGGGTTATTAAAAAAAAAAAAAAGCAAAGAAAAAAAAAAGGCAGCTTTTCTATCCAGTGTGAAGAGCAGAAAGTCTACTTCTAGGTTGTCACTTACACTATTATTCTCCAATAGGCACCCAGAGGAGCAGCACACACAGAAGGAGCCCGCTCCCCTCCCCCTCCGCAAAAATATACACCGTAACAGCCCCCAAACTTTCTGCGGAAACCTCAGCCCCAGAGATCGCTACTGGAGATAAAAAGAGAAAAAAAAAAAAGTGGAGAGAAAATTGCAGGAAAAGGCACTAAAATGCCACTTTTAATCTCGCCTCTGCGGTCCGGGGAGGGGAAAAAAAAAAAAAAAAAAAAAAAAAAAAAAGGAAGAAAAAAAAGGCAGAGAGGACCTGTCTCCTCTCATTTACCGGGGGTTGTTGTGCGAGTGACGGGGGGAGAGAGGGAGCGAGAGAGGAGGGGAGAGAGAAAAAGAACAGAGGGGAGGAAGGAAACACACAACAAGGCACACCACCACCACTACAAAAAAGTGACGAGGTTTCACTCCCTCCGAGTCCAACACCGGGAGAAATTATAATTAAAAAAAACCCCCGATCCTATTAGGAAAAAAAAATTTAAAAAAAAAGGAAAAAAAGAAAACCAACAACAAAAAACTGGTTCTGCTTCTGCAAAGAAAAAAAAAAGAAAATCTGGGAACTCCGTGAAGAGTTACTCGCAAGAAGGGGTAAAAAATATAAAATAGAAAGGTTGCAAAAAGCCAACAACAACAAAAACCAAGCCAGCAAAAAAAAACCCAGTAACAATTGAAAAAGAATAATAATGGTAGGCTTTGTATTTTGTCTTTTTTCTTTTTTTTTTTTTTAATTCTCGTTTCCCCTGGCTGGCTGGGTATGGTTGTTATTTAGGCCGGTTTGGTGGTTGTTGCTGGATGTTACATGGATATGTGTGTGTGTATGTGTGTGTGTCCCCGGACGGAGCTGCCTCGCTCTGCTCTGCTCCCCCCCCCTCCTCTCTCTCTCCCTCTCTGTTTCTGTCCCCATTAAATTATTAGTTGACTCATCACTACTCCTCCTCCTCCTGCTGCTGCCGCCGCCGTCCCCTGCTCACAGCCTCCTCTCCTCCTCTCCGCTACCGCTCGCTGCTGCTGCTGCCGCTGCTTCTTCTTCCTCCTCCTCATTTTAATACAAAATAACACCGAGGCCACCGGCTTTTTTTTTTTTTTTTTTTTTTTTTTTTTTTTTTTTTTTTTTCCTCCACAGCCGGAGACGGGAGGAGGACGCAGCCTCCCTGCTGCTGCCCGGAGCCCTTCCCCAGCGGCCCCGGATCATCCGACGCGTCCTGGGAGAGAGAGAGAAAGTGGCAGAGGAGGAGGAGGATGAGGAGGAGGTGGTGGTGAAGGAGAGAGGCGTGGGGGAGGGGAGGCCGGGGAAGGGGGAGGGGGTCGGCAGAAGTGCGGTGGCAGAGGGGGACCGCAGCGAGGAGCGGGGAGGGGGCGCCGGGCCAGGCCGGGCCGGGCCGTGCCGGGGGGGCGGCCGCCGGCGGCGGTAGGTGAGCGGGGGGGCCGGGGGAAGAGGGCGTGCGGCTTCCGGGCGCGCACGAATTTGCAGCTCGCTGGGTGCGGGTGAGGCGGCCCTGCCTGCGCCGCGCACAATGCCCGCTCCGCGCCGCCCCGCTCCGCGCCACAGCGCGCCCCCCCGGCAGATGGGGCCTGCGGCGGAGGGGGCGAGCCGGGGGGACGGGCATGGGGGCACAGCAGTAGCACCCGCAGCAGCAGCAGGAGGAGGAGGAGGAGGAAGAGGGGCGGGGGTGAAGGCTGAACAATATCCTGCCGGCGCTGCCGGGTGCGCCGCGCTGTCGCAGCCTCCGCCCCTCGGCGCGGAGCCTGCGCGGGCCGCACCGGGCAGGTGCACAGCGGCGGCGGCGGCCCCCCAGGGCCGGCAGGTGGGGACGCGCCGCGGGGGCCGCCTCGGGGGGCCAGCGGCCCATGTGGGGGAAAGAAGTTTCTCCTTCCCTCCCCTCGCCTTCGATACCGACGGGGGTGAAAGAACAGCACCAGCCGCGGTTCTGAAAGGCGGCCGAGGCTGAGTTAAACCGGGCTCGTTCCGCGGAGCGCATCGTCCACCGCGGCTCTGGTGGCTCCGCTGGGCGCCGCGGCCAGCCAGAGCGAGCTGCAGCACACCGTGCGTGAGAGCGATACACCGCTCCGGGCTCGGGACGGCCACATGCCACATCCCCACGCCACAGAATTGCCTCTGTGTCGAGTGCGCAGCGCGGGACCGAAAGTAACCCCCTGAAAGGTGAAAGCTAAAAGGTGGTAAAGTATTGACAAAATACGTAACTGCGAGACAGACAGGGCTTGTTCCCATCATGCACTTGGAAGAAAGTAACCCAACTAGACAAACTTGAAAGCAACAAGTTTGTACAAGCTGCGAGATAAGGGAAAAATTAAACTTCTTTATTGATAAAATGCATAGTGTTTGAATAGACTATGTCTAAAGGGAAAGTTGCATCATCGACCAAAGAAAACATGAATTACTGCATAGACAGGTATATAACCAAAATGTTTAGGGCAGTAACTTTAAAACAACCGACAACAAAGCAACAACAAAACACAAACATGAGGCAGCAGCAAAAGTAGGTGAGTGAGAAGGCTAATACCAGTCCTGTAATACACAAAATAGTATGGCCTCTGAACACAGAAAAGGAAAATCATTAATTCTATAAAGAGAAAATTTTGCACTATGCATATACTACTTATTATTAAAAAAGAGGAATGCGTCAAGACAAGGTAAAGAATCACATTGATGTTTACTAAAATAAGCACAAACAGCATATAGGACATGCAGAAAAAAGAAAATGGTAATAGGACGAAATGCATGAAATATTTATCATATTCTGCAGTGCATAAAATAGATTATAATCTCAGAAGCAAAGAAATGCAAGGCTGGAAAATGAATACACTGTTACATAATACTATTATTCAAAGCAGAATAAGTGGAGGTGGCATATGTATGAAACATGAAAAGTTGTACCTATGCTGTATGTCTTGAAAAGGCTTACTAAGATCATTACCGAGACTGCTGAAAAGGAAAAATAAAAACCAAAACCCAAAACCAAAGAAACATGTTTCACAAAGAAAAACAAGGGAAAACGTAGATGACATCTTCCATAACATATGATCAAGGGGTAACCATCTAGTGGGTTGTTTGTTTAGAAACCAATCTTTTTTTCAACAAGATAGAGTATCAATCAGTCCCTCTTAAAAAAAAATACATATATATATATATATATGTATTTCCCAATACATTTGAATATTTGGAGGAAAACTGTATTAACTAGTTTAATTCAAACTTTGTGGGCACAATGGAAAATATAAATGTACTATTTTTTCAACCTTTTCAGAAAAGCCTGATAAGGTAAACTTAAACTTCAGCAGTAAGCAGGACTGGCCACTAAAGAAGAAAATCATGAAGATTGTGAGAGTTTCAGCTGGCAGTATGCTGCCTGCAGCATGATGGAGGAAAAGGACACTGAAGGTAATTTAGGAGATGCACAGCTGATTAGAATAGAGCAAATATGATCTGGAACAAGATTTGGGACTAAAATACCACCTTATAAAAATGATTACCAGATATGACAATAACAAAACCAAATAACAACAACAAAAGATTACAATCTTCTAAAATAACTTTTGCTTTGGTGTTCACAAATCATTCTGTTCCTGGTTAAAAAAAAAAAGACAAACCAAAACAACACAATGTTTGGATTAAAACAAAGTGATTAATCTAAAAAGCAGAGATGGTGAATTAAAGGAGCAGGGAGATAACAATCTGATAATACAGGAGCACAGAAGGCCTAATAATGATATTATTACGCACATAACCAAACACTGACAAACAAATATTCTGTTAATTATATAATTGTGCATATGCTTCCTATGCTTGAGATAAATGATTATGGAAAAGACCTCTCTTCTTGAAATTGCATATATGCACTAAACCTTATAAACTCTCTACCACATGGATTAATCTAATTCCCATACACCACTTATGCCTGGTAAAGTATTTACTACAGACTTGGAAAGCTGAGCGTGAAACCCTTGCTTTGACTAGAAAGCACGAATTACTGAAGGCTGCTACGTCTTGACAGACAACAATCAGATATCTCTTATCAATACCGAACTACTTGGAAATAATTCAAGATACAGATATCTGATTTTCATTTGACCTATTCCAATTTGCACTTCACTGTGTCAACTTTGATATTAACATGTTCAGCTAGAATAAAGATATTTATAATAAAAACATATATAAAGAACAGAAGATGAATAGATATTGTCATGGATACATATGCAGGCAATCATTTAAACACGCGGCAATAGTAACATCACATTTTTCATAGCTTCTAGTCAACATACAGCAGGCAAATATATGCTTAATAAAGGTTATTAATCCTTAATAAAGTTGTTGCACTGTTTTTATTATATATAAATGAATTTTGCCCAAGCATATTTTGAAATAAGACAAATATTTAAAAAGTTGGGCTGCGTATTTTCAACCCCATGGTGAATTAACTCTCGAGCAGCAGTCTCGGTAGCTGCAAAGCAAAACAAATTCTCCAGTGTGGCATGCTGCCTCAGTGCCTCCTAAGGTCTCTGTTCCAATATTTTCTTGTTCAAAATAAATTAGGAAATATGGGCCCAAATCTTGAGGCTTGGCTGTTGTGCAATGCAAACAGAAATGACCTGGCAGCAGAGCAAAACTAGCATGGCTGTGTATTCTCTTTTATCAGATTTCTTTGGGGAGATCAGGCTGATTGGCTTTTACACATATGTACTTCTGACAATGCTGCAGCCCTTTGGGCAACCTGTAAGCACCATCCCATGCTGGAGGTGCTGCAGAGCCATGCAGCAGCGGCGTGAGAGCAGGACAATTCTCTTCAGTGGGAATTTGAATGCATTTCCCCCACTGCAAGGTGTGACGGGCACACATCTATGGGTAGTGGTACTGCTGGACAGCAGGGCAATGTCAGTACCATTCCGTGGCTTTCCGAATGTAAACATCTGTGGCCAGAAGGTGGGTGACGCCCCAGAGGCTTGTGCCTACTTGCCCCGTGGGTTAAACAGAGCTGTGGCTGAGGGGGAAGGATGCACCCCACAGGCCTTTCCCACGTCTACCTGTGCAAACCTCAGCACATCACTGCTGCTGTGCCAACGCGGTCCCATAGCCCTACAAGATTTGCACCTCGGACTAAAGTTGCTTTTCGGTCTCCTCAGACCCACTTCCCCTTCGCTTTGCCCTGAACAACAATAGGTGCCTGACACCGCTCAAAAGCTTCAACCAACTTGGCTGCGGCAATCTCAATTTACATACGACCCAAGAATCCAATGCACACCAATGTGAATCACAGCATTCTGCGACATCCCCCACGCTGAACTCAAAAGTTACATACCAACCTAGATTTTTTTGACTGCAACCTGCCCCAGCCTGGATAGGATGCCTGTCAAAAAGCAAAAGTGCTATGAAATGAAATTCATAGCACTGAAAGGCATCGCACACAAGCTGTCGTCCCCTCTCACATTTTGCATGAGCAATTTCTGCTCGTTTGTGTTCTCTCACACACCATGTCCTGAAACAGTTACGTAAAATGAATATTTAACTTACGATAGTCAGCTGTATTGAACTGCACTTAATTGGTTATTAAGTGAAGTAAATTATCCTTACCATATTTGTCAGAGGTGAAAAACCTACATATATGGCTACATGTAGTGCATTCATTAGTTTACAGACCCCAAGGCTCCTGGGAAGTATCAGATATCTACACAGTGTCCCATGGTGCAGCATTTTTTAGCTGGATGTCTCAGCTAGCTTGCAGATATGTAAAATCATATACAAACAGACATCTCCCTATTGATTGCCTCTGTGACGAGGCTCGTTTACTCCTGCAAATATTATCAGCAATGTACTTCAATCACGGAATCTTTTTTTAAAATGGAGTTGAATAAGAATATGCAAAATGTGATTATGGATAAAACAAGTTACTTTTAGTCAAACTACTGCACCATTTTGTGCAAGTCATTTCGTAGCTGTATGTCTATTTTGACTAAGATGCTTGTGCTACTGAAGTAAATACATACTTCTGCAGATGTGGCCCCAACAGTTATTTCAGTTCACCCCTTGGTGAGTCACAGAGAGGCAAAATGCTGGAAGAAAATTATGGAGTAAAATCCAACTAATCTGTTTGGCATGATGTAGAGAAGGGTGAACAAGAGCGCTAATGAGAATAGTGAGTCTTTCACCCCTGGTTGCCACAAGAAATCTTAGCTGCTTAAAATTGTAATAAGAGAGGTGCCCACTTTCCCATAAAAGATCAGAGCAATCAATATTAGTGGTTAATCACATAAATCTTACTCTGTAAGTTCACAATCTCTTGCCTGCTATGTGGACAAACTGAGTTCACTTTTTGCTATCAACAGTAGGACATAAACTCCCACAAACACTACCTATATGTCGTTTAATATAAGCCAGTATGTCGTTTAATATAAGCCAGTATGTTTCATGACTGTGGACTTTAGAACCACTTCAAATAAAAAGCTTCAACTTTTAAAAAAGCATTTTGAAGACCATATTCTCTTCTATCCTTAACACGAGACTAGGACCTTGATGAGTCATGCTTGTAATTTCCATGTGGCAACTACAGCCAACTACTTCCACAAAAAAGAACAAATTAAAAAATGCAATAAAGCTTTATATAATAATATTTTATGCAATTAGGCAGCTTGAAGAAAGGAAGAAAGTTGGCATCTTAGGATCAGTCAAGTTTCCCATGTCATAAATGTATCTTCAGCAGGTCACTAATTTCACAGCTTTGTACCCAGAGGTATAATTTTTAGGCCTTTCATGTGAAAATGCTTAATGTAGGACACTGAGAGATGAAAAAAGAGTGGTTCCTGCTCCCTCATCATCACAGCACTAGATAACTCCTAGGCATGAGATGGGCATATAATTGTTACCTAAAAGAGTCAGTTGATAAGTGGTTATTTTAGGGATGTGTCTGAAGAGAAGCTCTATTAATTTAAGAGTATATAAATCATGATCCCTGGACACAGAAAGCCACAGTTCCTGTTATTTTTACTTGTTAAAAGGAAAGTTACAGCAAGTTATCTCCTAAGTGTTTTTCAATGTTGTTTGCAATTTTTTGACTGGTTCTGCTTTTTTTTTTCCATTTTGTGACTCATTTTCCCTCACTTCCAACCACTGTGCTTCTGTCCCAGTTAGTATGCTTTTACAAATACAGAAATTTGATCCAACAATTCTATGCAGGGATGAATTTCACACAGCCCAAGCAAAGCTGTGCATTATGGTAGAAAACATCTGAACTGTTGCACTTAGCCCTACAGAGGATGATTCAAATATTATCATGTAGACCTAGATGTTCGTGCTGTAGAGTTCAAACTACGGTGAGTTCTTACATAGGAATTCTTCACCAACAGAAGAATCATCTCTGTCACTGACCTGGTGATACAACTAAAAATCTAGTGACACAAACTGAAAACATGGACGAGTTTAAGTCGAAGGAAATGGTTAGAACTGATTGATGAATTGAACTATGTCAAACTTTCATTATGAAACACAAAACCACATGAAATGTCCTGTTTCCAGTTTCATTAACTCAGAACTCTGCACATGTTCTGCTGCACTTTTTCTATGGTTCAAAACCTTGTAAGTAAAACTGTGCATCTAATTATGGCCAAACTTGTCAGGAGTCAATATTCACTGTACATGAAATACATGCAAAATGTGTGGTTTTCGTGTAAAACAAAATGAAAGTTGGTGGTTTTGGCCAAATTAGCATTTTCTTCTAGGGCTCCTTCCAATCTCAAACTCCGATGATTCCACAGTAACAAAGATGAAATGAATGAGTTTTTTAGTTCTTTTCAGGAGCAATTAGCTGTTAATATTCACTGCTCTTTTAAGGAACAAGATACCTGTTAATATTTCCAGGTGCTAACTAAAAAAGGTTTAGCATATGTAGTGTCACTAAGATAAAGGTCACTTATACATGTGTCAGAGTATGCTTAGTTTAATGCAAACAACATAAAGCAAAACCAAATAACTTCAAAATGTTAAACATACTTGTTCTGATTTAGAAAAAAAACAACAAAAACACAAAAAAACCCCAAAACCAAACACACGCACACAAAGAGAGAAATTAACAAACATATATTTAAGTATTTGATGTATATATTTTCTTAAAGCAACTATGTTTCAAGATTTCCTGCTAAGTGGCTACAATGGAAACAAACTGAGATGGAGAGCAGCAGCTGGAAACTCACTAGAATACAGTATTTTTAGGGCAAAATTTGGTTAATATTTATGATAGTAATTTATACTCATGAAAACACATGAAGGAAATGCCATTAACAGGTGTGTAAAAAGTTAGTTCTTGTGTTAAATACAAAAAAATCTGAGGAAAGATGTCTTCTCTGTAATTTGCTTCTGGCAGGTTATACTACAAACTCCTTCCTGTATTAGATTTTTCCTTCACAAATCTTGATAAAATGAGAAGTTTTGGAATATTCTGCTCATGAAAGATGCAGTACATTCTCTCAATTAATTTTTCCTTTATGGATATACAGATGGAAAACCTCTCTGCACCACATCTTCAAATGTGCCACTTCCAAAGTGGGTGGGGCCAGGTGAAGAAATGCTCCAAATTATTACAGTTGTAGAAAAAGAACATCCAAATCAACTTACCCCCATATTTTTCAAACACCTTCAAATACAAGAATCGCTCAATATGCTGCCACGAATGAACTACATAGAAACACATCTCACATCTAAGTTCATGCTTAAAACTCTTTTAAATACTTTTGTATAAAAGGAAAAAGAAAACATATTCAGATCTTCATTTACTTAATACCAAGTGGTCATTGCTATGGGCATATCAAAAGAGTTATTGTCATTTTTGCTTGATTCAGTTCCGTAAAATTTTTTCCATGACCAAAAGAAGTACTGTGCTCAGTCCATACTGAACTTTTTAATAAAAATCAGTAAAGCAATCTACTTCATTGTCAAATGATTGAAATAAATTTAATTAATGCCTTTGGAGGGAACGCCTATATAAGTATCACAATCACAAGAATGTGCATATATGCATATATGAATACATATGCCCAGCCGCAGTCTACCCTGTTGCTTTAATGTCATAACACTATAGTCCATGAGCAGCTGAAGGCAAAAATGAACTCCTATAATTTAAAATATCGTGCTGACACAATTTTAAGGTCAAATTACATTGTGTAGTTTATTAGAAGATTAAATGCTTGCTTCATCACAGGACACTACAGCCCTAGAAAAGGCAGGCAGTATAGAAATGCTCACAGACAAACAAATTAAAAATAGTAAGTTATAAACAGGGGAAAATAAGTTTATGCCACACCAACAAAACCAAAAAAAAAAAAAAAACAAAAAAAAAAAAAAACCCAAAAAGCAAAAAACACAAAGATGCATGAAAAGCAGTATGCTATGTTAGATGTTTATCTATACATAAGAGACAGGTGTCACAAAAACAAAACAAAAAAATCACGAAGCTAAAGAGAAACTTTAACTCACCAGTTTCCATCTGTTATATCTGAATTCATGCATAATTGATTATCCATGACTGGTAAGTTCTTTTTTTTCACTAGCCTAACACAGTTTTCTAAACATTATGTGTTAAATCACCACCAAAGTAAAGGGTGTTTGAGAAACCGTAAGGGCAGAATAAAAATTTTTAATGAAAAATAACATGTCAGTTAATAATAGAGCTGACCTATGTTTAAGAGAGAAATTTTAATCATGTGCATATTAAATATTAATAACCTATTCTGTTATTGTTATAATAAGGTTAAGTAAGCTTCTCCATGCTTAAGGAAAGAGAAAAAGTAGGAATATGTAACAGTGAAAAAAAAGCACTGAGAAGCAGAGACATAAGGAAAATGTGTCAACAATAAACAAGAGGAAATGAGAAAGAAGGAAAAGATGAAGGTGGAAACTAATCTCTATGTGTCATTATGACTGCCAGAGTACTGGCAAAGCAGCAGCATCCTTTTATTTCAATTTTAATCATTTCTGAATTTTAATACCCTGCTCCTTTTGTAATTCTCCTGGCATTCCCTATATGCATCCATCCCAGCCAAAACACCAGTGTAAATTAAATGGCACACAACCACACCACTGATGTAGTTCTCCCAGTAGAACCAATTGAGTGACCAAAAAGCAGAGAAGGTATGACTACTTTGTATCCCCACAGACTACTGGCCAATTAAGTGACTTAATGTTCTTCAATTCCTTTAATTTTGAAAAGAAGGGCAGTGGTTAGGTAACCCAGCAATATAGAGCCATTAAAAAAAAATAAAGCAAGCCAGTAGTAATACAATAATCAGTGACCATCAGGGCCTGGAAAAATGAGTTTGCTCTCACTGGCACTAAGGAGCATCACATGATTATTTAATTACAGCTCTAATTTTTGTCTCGTGGATGGCAACATATCAACAATTAATAGGGCAAATAGAGGAGACTGCATTTTTAAAGAGACAGAACCTATAAGAAATAGTGCTTGGTAATGCAATTTATCAGACAGTATAATGCTTCTTACGGCATATCTGTCATCCTGCCAAACACATAAAGAAATTCTACTGGTTCAATTCTCCTGCATGGTATCCATAAAATTCTTCTGGAATGCTTAGAAAACAATAACTACACCTATGAGTATCCTAATTGTCATTTTAAGCGGCAATGCAGAAGTCGGTTACTTGTAGGGCTTGCAGCCCAAGTAAAGTGGAATCACAAGTTTCAAATGCAAACATGCCATAAAATTGTCTTGAAAAGATTATAACGAAAGTCATCAGGAATGGCAAAAATTATTATGGTATTCAGTGAGTCAAGTGAAAAAAAAAAAGAAAAAGAAAGTCAATAAAATACAGTCAATGGGACAGAGATTGATTTTGACCGATTGACTTTACTGTGAGATTTTCTTACAAAGCATACCGAAACTAGGGGCTCAAAACCTATATCATACCGTTCCTGCACAGGACTGCTAGGTAAGAAATGAGAAACAAGACCTAAAAGAAGATGTATGATAGACATTATCGACTGAAAAGCTCTGCTTTAAAACAGCTGGATGCAGTTTCTTTTCCCTCATGCCTCATCCTGCAATGACAGCAGTGCGGAACCTGGGAACTGTGGGAAGTTCACTATGTCAAGGAGCACTTTCCACACTTAGGGAAATCTGGAAACTTATCAAAAAAACCCCTAATTTTATGCACCTTTTTGCAAATGTACTCACTTTTTCACAGCAATGGGTGGACCAAGCTATGATCCCCATAAATTCATATTATCCAGTGTATGTTTCAGACAATAGTCAATATACAATGTAGCAAAAGCAAGCTCCAAATTTCCTCTCAGCAATAAACTGTACCCGTGAAAAACCTACCATACTACGCTTAGAAGTTTTTTTAATCCTACTTCTCAATATAAAAATTAGACATGCTTTTTCATTTGATATTCTAAAATCTACCCTTTGAACAAGCAAAGAACACTGAGTTTGGGCCCTTGCGCCGAAAAAACCCTCTGCTAAACAGCAGTTCAAGTATTATTGCAAAAGTGTGACTAGAGAAGCAGTACTATTACAATAAATGCTCCATTCCTCCCCAAAATTGTATCAAATTAAGCTGTTTTCATTGAAGTCATGAACATTCTGAATTGGAGATCTTAATCTATAATCTTAAAAAGAAAGCTGGCAAGCAAGAGCTTGTATGTAAAAGTAAATATCATTCTTTTTATGCGCTGGTTACTATACAGATAACATGTCTCACAAAGACTGTAATTAAATGTCTAGTGCAGAAGTAACACTAAAAAGCATACAGTATTATTACATTACAATGAATCCTTAGAAGCTAAAACTGTCATTTTTAAGTTTTAAGATGCCTTTAATTATTCTTGAGACTTCTTACCTTTATCAAGAAAGCCCACCTATGATGAAAAGCACTAATGATTTAAAATCTTTCTAATACTGCTCTCCACAAAAATATTAATTTAATCTTTGATTATAAGCATTTTAAAACTCAATCTGGAATTCCTCCCAACTTCATTTTTTGCCTTTGGTCCTTCTGAGACCCTGCGTGCATGCATGCTCTCTCTCACTGTCTTTTCCCTCCTCTCTTTTCTGTCTTTTATTTAATGTAAAAGAAGTAGGAATATAGGGTGTGTATGATGTTAGAACTTTCCTCCTTTTCATTGAAAATGTTTTTAATTACCTGGCTATTATGACCAGACACATATTCTAAGTGCAGTTACTGAAAAGGAAATACCTTTCTCATACCTTTGCATGTGGGTTTGAGTTCAGAGCAGCAATTCTTGGCACTTCTGCTAAAAATGTTTTCCACTCTAGGACTAATTTACAAATATAAAGAATTACTTAATCCTTCACTGTTCTATGAAACACATTTACTACTAATTTTATAGCTGGGTAAATAAATCAGCAGCATATTAAGGCTGCATTTATAAAAGGATAGTGTGCTGCAGCTTCCTTTTCCTTCACATGAAGTTATGTGCTGAGCATTTTCAAAATCAGTATTACAACATCGAAGATGACAAAAATGGCATGGACAGTTATTAACCCAAAATTACACTTTTTTTTTTCAGAGCTAAAACCAGAACCAGGAGTCAAGACACCAGAAAAGATGATGAGACAGTCCTCCAAGCACAGGTGGTCTGAGTGTATCACCACTTCGTCTAGCAAGCAGCAAGTGCAACGACCCACAAATGATTGCTGCTGGCCAAATAAATCCTGTCAGAGCAGGATCCAGGGAAGACAAGATGCACTTGAGGTTTAAAGCACCTCCCTCATCTCCTCAGGTCATATCATGTCATAATGCGCCACGGGAAAGAGATAGAGCAGATAGTCCCTGGAAGTTATGTAAGGCCAGCGCAGCTGACAGACGTGGCCCATCCTGATGTTCTGCACCCAGGTGCAGCTGGGGTGACCGAGGCCCATGTGCAAGCCAGCAGGCTCCTCTGCCTCTCTCACCCGCAGCTCACAGCAGCAAAGCACGAGGTAGCGAGAGCTGACTTCTGTCAGCATACAGCTGTGCAGAGGTGTCACCAGCAGTGCTGTACAGCAGCTCAGAGACAGCAGCTAGCCTGCACTCCGGTGGAAACAAGTCTTACACTCCCAGTCCCAGCAAATGCACAGTGTTTCACAGGGGAATCAAACTCCAAAGAGATCGCTGTGCATTGGTGCTCTAAATAAATAGCTGAAAGGTGGACCTTGCCACAAATACCGAGTGTTAGTGTGTCCCTCAGCCCATCTGAACACCTAACACTGATCCTCTACAGGAACGGTGGAAACCGAGCTCTGCAATGACACACCAGTGTGCATGGGAGCAAAGTCAGGCTCAGCAAGTTTAAAAGGAAATATTTAGAATTCAGACAGTGCCTGAGGTATGTTACTACACTCTACTACTGTACTCTACTATTACTATGCCATTCCTAGTACACAGCACCAGATAAAACAGATTAGGAGTAGGCTACAACTAGTACGGGGCACAAGAACCAGATCAGAACACATGTACAAGATCAGTGCTGGCAAGTCTCCTTAAAATTAATCTCTACTAAGACAAAGGTACTGAGAGCAATGCTGTGCAGAAACCATGAGAAAGCTGACATTTGCAAAGCAATAGACTGGATACCCATTATGTAATGAAGTGTTGGTGATAACTGTGGTAAACTTTGATGCCACAGGATGGCAAATATTCAAAACCACCAGCATTTTTGAAGGGAACATCATAGTGTATCCTCTTGGAAGTAACAGTTACAAGTTGTGGTCAGGGCTGTTGAGAGTTCATGATACCACAGCCAAGGGAACTGACCAACAAGCCAACTTAGTGTTAAGTATAATACTTTGAGAATCTGAGGGAGGAATTAACCTCTCAGGTAAAAGTTATTAATGGAGTCCTTCAACCGAGAATTTAGAGAAGCTTTTTACAAACTGTGAGTTATTCTGACTGCAGTTATCTTCAGTTCAAATGCCGGCTACTTGGACTCATCACGCCAAGATTAAAAGTAACATCAACAGGGCTTTCTGAGACTGACTTTACAAAGTTACAAATCTCCGTATAGCAGGCAGTAAGAACTGTAAGTTACTCTTTAACCGTCAAACTGTTTTACTTCTTTCTTTTTTTCTTTTTTTTTTCTTTTTCTTTTTTTTTTTAGAATCAGTAGCAACTTTGTGACAACTAAAGTTTAAAAAATGCACTTGATTGCATAGTGACAGATTTGCAGAACATTTTTCATCACACACACATATGTGCTTTCAGTTATTAATAAAATGCTTCTGCCCTTAATCTGCCATTGCCTGAATATACAATTACAGTGTCTTGGATAGACAAATACTGTTAAGGAATTCTGTTTTCCCTGTTTGAGATGCAATTCGATTACACCAAGTAAAACTGAATACTATGTCTTTAAAACTGGCTTCGGCTTGCCACAGAAAGGAATACTGAATCACTTTTCTATTAAGTTCCTCTTAGAGTGGAATGATAACAAAACTTTCTTCTCTTCCTCACCCCCACCTTCCTTTTTTTGCTTGTTTTAAACAAGGAAGAGCCAGCTGCCCTGGGTAACACCACAGGTAGATATTAAAATGGAGACAGCCATTATTTAGTGGCGACAGGAATATAAATACAGGCACTAACCTATAAACTGGTGTTTACTTCAGGAAAGTAAGTCATATTTTTTCCTCTGATTGCCGTGCTGTCAGTTTAATGCAGCGTAAATAAACAGTAGGTGCATGATAGCTTTAAGTAGAAAGTGTTCATTCCACAAGAGCAGCAGGTTACTGAAGCCTGATGCCTATAACGGCAAAAACAGAACTTCCATTTTACCTGGCTAAGAGACTTGTGGCTTTTCTATTAAATTAATTTGTCAGAATTCTATGAAAAATATTATGCACTCAAAGAACTTTACAAAAAACATTCATTTTTGCAGCCCTCAACTTGAACCATTTGAAAAAACAAAAGCCAATCACTCCTCTGTAATTTCATCATCCCATCGCTCTAAATGAAAGCTTTATATAATCAACCTAATATAACAGAAAATAAAATGATATATAGAATTGCCTATACTTTGAGTTATTTTGTTCTTATAAATATATTCCCTGACTGAAAGTAAAAAAATTCCCCTTTGGAAAAAGCAATGATGTCTGAGAAGATTGTATATACACTCTACATCTATTAACATAAATTATAAGAAAGTAAAATGTTCCAGATGTGTTTAAACTGTTGTAGAAGGAAAGTTTGTGGCTTCACTGGATATATATGAAATATATCTAGAGAGAGCAATGGCAGTTATATACAAGAAGGCAATAAAATGCTTCACTAGAGTCTATGTTAAAATACCATAGTTCCTAGAAATATGACTAAAACCTTTCAGAAGTCATATTTCCTCCAGTTTCAATTCAGAAATCTACTTTAATGTATTTTTCTATATATTATGAGCTATTTTATTAATAAAGTAATCTTCTTAATTTTTTTCAAATACAGCTGGAAACCTAAGGAATTACTTCAAATTCCTCTGACAATACTTAGACTAAAAAAAATTAGGTGACATTAAAAAGGTAACAGTACTTTGAAAAATCAAGTAGTTGATACATTTAAAAGGTTTGGTGGGGTTTTTTGTTGGTCTTTTTTTAAGTAGAACACCAGACTTCAACTGATTATCATCTAAATGGCAGTTGCACCCATGTAAAGCCCTCTCTATCCCAAACCTGTAACGTGGGAGAAGCATTTTCTGTAGAGAAACCTCTCTGAAGAGGTTTTAGTGCTGCTGGGGTGGATGTGCCCACGTCCCCAGCCGGGCTGAGCGTGGTGGTTGGTGCCTGTGGGATGCTGGCAGGGCTGCAGCAGGGCTGGCGCTGCCTTGGGAAGCACGGCCACAGAGGGCAGGTGCGCTGACCCGCTGGGCCTGCGCTGCAGACCAAAGGGTGCCCTGCTCCTGTGCGAGCTGGGGCTGGCGTGGCAGCCTCTCTCTGCTCTGACACTGCCAAAGCACCGTGTCCCATCAGTGACTTACAGATCGACTCTGCTTCACACTGCTTTCTCGGGAGCTCGGCAGCAGGTTAGGATTCACACGAGTCGCTAAAATAGCATGAGAGGGGAAACTGCGAGAGTTACTTTGCTATTTAAAGTATCAAGAACAAAGAATATAAAAAGGAAATGGCCAGTTTTTCAAAATTCATGCACAAAAAGCATTTCATTTAAATGTTTTTTGTTCCAGTAAACTATTTTGCATACAAAGGACTTATTTATTACATATTTGAACTTGTGGGAAAAAGGGAAGGAATGCACTGATTCCTGAAATAACTCTACAGCCTTTTTGGAGGCTTTGCTCTTCTGTGCTCTTTTCTACTCTGAACAGTTTTATTGCAGGGACAGAGGAATTCCTTGGAGTCAGTTGTTTCTTTTCCACTAGCTGTTCTGAAGAGTGGGTATACATAGCATACTAGCCAAGGATTTTAATTTCTCTTCTATTGCCTTGTTTGTGCACTATCTGTTCCGACGCATGCTTATATGTGAACACATTGCATTTTCTGCCTGCTCATTTTTTTACCTACTCTATGTTATTTCACATTTCCTCACAAAACTATTGCTTCAACTCGAAAAGCAAGGTAATACCAATAACAATCTCAAATAGAAAGTGAATTAGAAAATGAGTGTGTGTAGGTATAACCATATTTAAGAGCATATAGGAGTACAGGACTGGAAAGAGCATTCTCAAATTCTACAAATCGTGCTGAAGAGTAATTAGAAGATAGAAAATGCAGAGAACATGCTATATTCATGTCTATATGCTCTACGCTTACAGTTTCAAGTTGTTTTTGAATAGTGCGCCTGATTTGACACATTTCTATCTGGTGATTGTGTTAAATGCTTGAACAGATAGTGAAATATCCAAGCATTCCTTGTGCTAACTACAGCTGAAATTTTACACTTATTGTAACCTTTCCTAACAATGTGAGAAAAACAGAGTAAATATATTAAATTTGTTTCACAACAGATGCTTAGGTTGTTAATATTTAAGATGCCTATTCATGCTATTCCTGTCTGCACATTTGTCAAAAATGTAAGCTTGAATGCTAATGTTTGCCAGCAGACTACAGCAGACAAATATATGAATGCACTGTACCAAAATAATATAAAGTAGAAATAAGGGGCCGATGCTAACTCCCACCCAAGTAGCACGGACCAGAATGAAAGGGCACCTCCAGATCACACGCCCTGGAGTCTCTGCATCTGAATTTGTGAATTATTTTCGCAGAAGTGCTGCACTCATTTGCACGGACTAAAACCAGCGAAGAGCTTTCCTCAGTTTAAACTTATTTCAGCTTAGGAGCTGGTGCAAAGTGTTTCAGAAAACTTAGAGTGTAGCGAAGTTTCTTCCGCAGTCAGAAAAAGCTGGAGACTGGCAGAGGGAAACTCCGGGTCGGGCAGGTGCCTGTCAGGAGCGCTCCCCCCGGCAGCCGGCGGACGCGGCGACAAAGGGGCGAGGGTTTAGCAAAACCTCGGGTGGCGGGTTCGGAGACGGAGCGGAAAAAGCAAAAGTAAATCCTGGAGCACAGAGACGAGCCCCCGGCACTGCTCCCCGCGACAGCGGCAGCGCCGGGTCGCGCCGCGGGCGGGCGGGGGGGCCGTGCCACCCACCGCCACGGGCGCGCCCCCGGCTGGGGCAGCCGCCGCCGCTCGGCCGCCCGCGCAAGCCCCGCGCCCGCCATCCCCCTGCCCGCGACCCCCGGCCCCGCCGCTTCGCCCCGCGCCGTCGGGGGCGCCGCCGCCCCGCGCCCGCCGCTGCCGGGAGGCGCGCGGCGCCGGGTAAGAACTTTGCCAAACTTTGGGGTTTTTTCCCTCTGCCCCCACCCCCACCTCCCCCCGCTCCCCCCGTGCCGGCGGCGGGCGAGGGAGCGGAGCGGAGCGGAGCGGGGCCGGCGACCGGCAGCGGCGCGGCGGCAGGTGTGAGCCCGTGCCGGCCGGGAGGCTCCGGCAGCGGCAGCGCCGAGCGCAGCCACCCGCCCCGCGCCTCCCTCCCGCCCGCCCTCCCGGGCCGGCACGGCCGGGTAAATCGCCGCGGCGGGTGCCCCCGGCACGGCTCTGTCCCCCCCCGTCCCCCACGTCCCCGAGGAGAGACGCCGAAGGAGCGGGACCGACTCACTCATGGGAGCGCGGCGGGCGAGGCCGGCGACACCTCCGGCTTCCGAGGCGCCGGCGAAGTTAATTGCACTGAAGTTCAAGTTGTCTTTTCACCCATCAGGAGTGGGCGTTTAAAGGAAGGAGAGCGAGGAGGAGGAGGGGGAGGGGGGAGAGTCTCTCTCTCTCGCTCGCTCTCGCACACACACACACAGACACACACAGAGGCACACGCATGCACGCACGCACACACACACACGCACACGCACCCGCCCGCTCGGCTCCGCTCCCGAGCTGCCTCAGCAAGGAGGAGCCCGGACGGAAAACACCAGGGCAGCAAGGTACCGGCGTGGGGCAGCCCTGCCTCTGCCTGCGTGTGTCTGTGCGGGTGTGCCTGCGTGTGTGTGTGTATTTGTGAGTGTATGTGTGTGTGTGTGTGTGTGCCCGCGCTCCCCCCGCCCGCTGCCTCCTCGCACGGCCCCTCCAGGCGGGGAGGTGCGCGCTGCCCCCGGGGAGGGGGCGGCGGTGCCGTCGGGGCAGCGCGGCCGCTGAGGCCGGTCCGACCGGGGCCGGGGTCTCCGAGCCCTGCGCCGCCCGCTCTGCTCCGCGCCCGCCGCCTCCTGCCTGCGCGGCGGCGGTGGGAGGGGGGGAGAAGCGAGCGGCGGCTGGAGAGCAGCGGTGGCGTGTGTCTGTGTGCCTGTGTGTGTGTGTGTGTGTGTGCGCGGCGGCTCCTTCCCTCCGGCGGCTCCCGGCCCCGCGGGGCGGTGGGGCTGACTTGGTGGAAGTGCCGGGGCATGGTGGTGTGTGTGTGTCCATGCCTGCCGTGCCCCCCTTCCCCCCAGAACTCGGGTCGAAACCCTCCACCGTCCCCGCATTGCCTTCCCCGGCACCGCGCCCCCGCCCCCCTCTTCCCCCTTCTCTCCATCCTTCCCCCGCTCCTTTATTTCCACAGCTGTCCCCGCGCCCTCTGGCCGCCCCGCGCCGCTGCTCCCAGAGCGCCGGCGGCAGCCCCTTTCGGGCAGGCAGCGCTCCGCGGCCACCCGCGATTTGGGGTGGCCGAGGGAGAGCAGCTCCGCTACCGCGCTGGGTCTCCGCGGGCTGGGGATGCCCGGGCGCGGACAGCATCCCCCGGAGGCCTCTGGCTGCCGGCAGCTCCGCTGCCCCGTCGGGCCCGGATCGCTGTGGTCCTCCTGCCCGGTGTTTCACCTGGCACCACGTGCTCCTCCGTAACGCTGTTTGAGAATTGCCTTTATTCATGAAACTTCTCCTAGGGGAAGTACTTTTCTCTCTTTTTTCTGTTTTTAAGACCTTCTTTCCCCTCTTCGCTGATGCAGGATTTGGAAGTGGAGTTCCTGGAGAATGACCCTGGCAGTGAACGCAGGTTTCCCTGAAAGCTGAGGCTGTTTCTTATTCCCTAGAGGGGAATAAGAAGGGATCCCGGATGTCAGCCCGATCTCCGTTTTTTATTTGTCTCGACTTTGAGGCAGATTTTCTCTTTCAGCTTTGGGAGCTGACAGGTACAATTCCTGTAGGCACCTTTGCATGAAACAAGACCAAGGCCAAGAAGTTGATTTGTCATTGCTTTTCCTAGTTAGCCAGCAGTATGTCCTTCTATTAATTGCTATTAGTAAGTTAACCTTGTAGCTCAGTTATTGAATAATCATTAATCCATGGAGGATACACAAGCCCAAAGGTTAATAATAGGAATAGCAATTAATAA
The DNA here is from genome assembly GCF_035770615.1 of Melospiza melodia melodia. Lineage (NCBI taxonomy): Eukaryota > Metazoa > Chordata > Aves > Passeriformes > Passerellidae > Melospiza > Melospiza melodia. The sequence goes on from NC_086194.1 coordinate 37,102,504, forward strand.
TATTGACCTTGCCAGTGGGGAGAGTATTTTTGTCACAGTTATTAAAAGGCACTACTATTTATACTAGGTACAGTGGTGCAAATTTGGACTCAATATGTTGAATACCAAATTACTTCAACAACACCAGAAATTAATTCACTCCTTTATCTCCATGTTATCAGTCCTCTGACTTTTTCTCAGTTTAAAACGCATCATCCCCTACTCTCTCATTTTAAATAGAAATGCTAGGTCTTTAATCAATTCTGACATTTCCACTAGAAAATAACATTGAGCTCACTTACACAGATAAAAATTTATTTGCCTGCAGCTGATTTGTTGTAGTGCTTTGGACCTATTCATTTCTCAGAGAGGACTTAGCTTTTTATGGTCTTTTGATACCATGGGGTAATAAATAGGAGATCAGTACAAAGGGAACATTCTCTCTTTTATAGGTCCAACTCTCCACTCCCTAGAGTTGCCTCCTTGCAGAGCTACTCTGACTGACTGACTGACTGACTAACCTACATCCTTCTATTGTCAAAGACCCATCTCCTTTATTCGTATCACATTTCTGACTGGCTGGTCAGTAAGCCCTAATAATAATCATGTTTCATGTCTCAGAAATCTAATAATCAAGTTACTCATTGCTACAAATTGCAGCTAAGCTATTTGGGTTAGTCACGTTATCCCCACTTTAAAGGCAGGGAAACTGAAACAGGAAAATTAACACATTTGCCTGAGGCTACACATGGATTTGAGACCAGATCCAGAACTGGAACTGAGTTTAGATCAAGCTCCCTCTTAAAGATCCTCAAATGCACTATGGAAAATCCTTCCTTAAAGTTGAAATGTAACATAAACCTTATTTTCTATCAACTTGGTATATTAGTCAAAATATACTCCCTTTTTAGGCTCACATTTTGTTTTTAAAAGATAAGGTTTATTCAGGTTAAAAAAAAAAAACAACAAAAAACAACAAACTGTGGTAATACTTCTCAACTATATCAAGCAGTTTACTTTGGAAACAAATATTTAATACCAGACTGTGAGTAGTAATGGGAATAGAATTGCTTGTTGTTAGGCTACTGTAAACAATATTAGCTGAATGTTATGGTATTGTTACAAGCCAACAAACTATGATGGGAAGTCCAGGATTAGTATAGATAAGGCTCTCTTGCTTACCTAGTGTGCACTGGTTTTCACCATAATGCTCCTTCAGTGCTTTCAGTATCCAAATACCTAGTATGAGTCTAATTACTGAAAAACATATGAGACAACCATATACTGTGTTTGAGAGTTATGATTTATATCATTAAGCAGTGAGTTTTACCAAGTTGTGTCATTCATGTCACTGGACCAGGACATATATTGCCTGTCCTTTAGCTGTGCCATGTCGTCAAAGCTATTTGGTATGACTGAGCACAGATGGCATGCCTAAAAACCAGGTATACAATGTAACTTTCCTATTACTGACACGTAGATATTTCCTCTTCCTCAATTTCCCCCCCTAGATGTTTGCTTGCCCAGCCTTCTACAGGAACTGTAGAAAGTCCTGTTCATCCTGCTCATCCCTGATGCCTGGAATTGTGGAGTTGAAACCCTATACAGAATAAGCGTTCACATTCTTTTTTAATTATTTTTTTTATTTATGCTGACAGCTCCTTTCTGAGCATTTTTAGAGTCCTGATTTGAGGGAAGTGGGTGCAGATCTCATTCAAATAGTCATTCTCCAATACCATTAGCATTACCTGCCAAAAATGAAAGTGGCATATGAATCACAATAAGCCACTCATGAATTTGTGGATTTAGAACCTGCCAAGGAACAACAGATACACACACGATTTCAAAGACCCATCAGTTTTAGGTACTTCCAGCAGTGCATAGAAGTACATTTATCCAAAGACCATCTTATTGATGGCACATTCTATAAGGCCTACAGACATAACTGATTCCAGGGAAATATAATAATAACTGAAAATATTTCTGTTCCAGTCTTTCTTTTACAAGTGAGGTAGTGAAAGTGATGAATCTGCTAATCATAACCATGTCAGAGGCCTTTCCTGAGCTGCCCCTTATTGAAGTGCTACTGTGACATAATGATGTGTTGCTGTTCTGTGAGAAGAGCTTTAGAATCCACTGGGAAATATCACAGTTGCTTTCCAGTTCCTTTCAGACATGTAAATACCTTTATGTTTAGACATGAGTACAGAGGGGTGGAAAGTGAAGTTCAGCAAGGAGTAGAGTGGGGTTAAAAGCATCCACATGGATCCAGGAACCAAATACATACATATGTGGACTTTTTTCTGTATCTGATATTACCTGGGGCTTGAAATGAAAATGTTCATTATCAAGAAGAAATGCTTAAGGAACATGTGCCTACTTGAGAGTTATGTTGACCCATGGTTGACAGAGAAGGCCATCTTCTGCCTGAAATTGCAGATGAGCAACAGAACTCTCAGTAGTGCTCAGATACTTTTGTCGTTCTCAAGTTATATGTACATTATCGAGTATGGTTTATTTCCAGCATGTAGTGTGTGGATAATGCTATATCAGTGAAAACCACCACATGCCACCTATCATTCTTTATAATTGCTCGCTTTCATCATGGTTTGCTTAAGCTGAGCACATCAGAAACTGAAAATAACATTCGGGTATTTTTTCCTTCTTAACATACAAAAATTCCAGCCTACGTTTTGAAAACTATTTATATGCTATTATTTGTGAAACCTTGCAAAGAAACCTGCATATTGGCATGGAGTACACATGGATGTCTCAGCAGCTTGATGAAATGTTAAGACTTGGTTTGAACTGTGTTCCAACCAGTTATAAATGTTATCTGTTGTAGATGAAAATAGTAATCAACAGATAGAACCATGCTGAAGTAGCCTTCTGTGCATATCTTAAATGCAAGTGGCCATTACCAGCTGTACCACAACCTTTTCTCATGTTTCATCTTGCAAGTGGCTCAGTGGAAGATAGTCAGATGTCTTTTTCTGAATATGTTTTCAGTGCATTTCTGCAGTCTGTTGGTTATTCTACTCTGTGTTGGTTAGACACCAATCTCTTGAGCTCAGGCCTATATCGCCTTGCTACTTGAGTGTTTGTTCTGAAAATTTCTTTACTGAAGTGGGCATCATGTCAATAATAGCATATTCATCAGTCTATCTCCAGACTGGCTTAGGTTCTCTCCAATCATACAGTGAAGGCCCATGTTTCCAGGCCCTTATGCTACACTGTACCTCAGTCCATTCGGCCTCTCTCCAACATGGTACTGCTCCAACTGCTTTTTCCTCCACATCTCTGTTACAGGAGATCTTTGGATTGCCTGAAAAAGTAAAGTGCATCCTGTGGATTTCCTCGTAAAACTTTGCTTCTTGGAAAAGAAGATCAACTTTTTGCAGGTGCATCAGTGATGCCAGACTCACTTCTGTTTTGCCCGGCTGCTGTCTCCCTCTTCCACCAGTCTAAAAGTACCATTTTTTAAAGGATTGAAGGAGATAATATTAACATGTGTGTAACCACTTATCCTGCACATTGTCTGTTCTTTTCTCCTTCCACTTGGTGTCTGGTTTGTCTTGGCTGCTTTTAAAAATTCTGTTGCCTCTATTGAGAGACTGCCAGATTATACCAGTGAAGAGAAACCAGGTGACTGTCTACTTTTATGAATATAGGTTGTGTATAATAAATTCCGGTTTTACATCTATGCAAATTAAATCATCATATGATTCTGACTACATGCATTTTTTATCAAATATGGCATATATTTCACAAATTATATTTAACTTGTAGTCGTGTTGCAATTTTGAATACCTAACTAGGAGTTACAAGGTGTGCCACTAGATCTTAGTAAATAGGTTTACAACCCCAGAAGAAACAGGAGATCTTTAGCTTTTTTTCTTGTATTCTTGTTAAATCTAGTGAAAAAGCTTTTCCTGCTATAGCTGATAATATAAATGCCTCACTACTATGCTGTTTAGAGACAAAAGTACACTTAGTTTCTAGAAATGTAGCGATTTTGTAAGGGCCTAAACAGAATGTGCCCAGAATAAGGAAATTTCAAAGAAACATGCTTTTGGTCTGGAGTTAGTGAGGCCTTTTATTAATGTTTCTTGTCACAGAGTAGAAGACATCAGTCACAATGTCAAAATAAACATTTTACTTCTGCAAAATTATATTTTCACTTCAGGAAAACAGGATTTAGCATAATTCTTCCTGTGGACAGACAGGGCAGTTTTAGTGTCAAGCTCTAAGCCTTGCAATATGATTCCCAACCATAGGTGCACCAGACTTTGAATAATCAGTCTGTCAGATGAGCTATGACAGGCATTATGCTGTAAAGGTAGCCCCTCAATGCTTTTAATGTTAATAATTTTCAGTAACTGCTGCTGCTTTTTCCTAAATAAAAAGATATTTTGTTGACCACAAAGATGTCTCTGTCAATACTTGTCTTTCAGTCAATAAAAGGATCTGGATGGGTTGAAATGTGGGAATCGGGTGGAATTCAAACATATGAACAAACAGCTGTGATTCACAAAACCTCTTCTAAGAAGTTGCCTAAACCTCAAAACACTGGGTTTGCCTTAGAGTTAGTTCCTTTTCCACCTGGGACTCCTAAGTGGCCATTCAGGACTGTTCATGCCCACCCAAGTCCTCTAGACCTGCAATATTCTTCTGCTCGAGTGTCTTGGTCAGCCTGGCCTCCTGGTTACTCGTGGAGTGTGCCCAGCCTCCCTGACATGACTGCATTCTTGACAAAATGCAGCAGGGTCACTGTGGTAATAATGGGGCTTAATCCCAGGACTATTTTTATTTTTACTCTGATTTTTGTTTTAGTTTTTAAAATTTTTTTAGGGGGATGTTGTATGTATTTCACAACAATTTAACATAGTGAGGACAAAAATAATCCCGAGAAAACTTAGTGTGTGCCCCAGCCCTGGGAATAAACTAAACATAAGATTATGATCTAAGGAATCTTGAATTCGTTTATGCTCAAGGGCACTGTTTCAGCAGAAGGGTCGAGACTGCCTCTTTTAAAATAACCATCAGCCTGGTGGTCAGAGTCCTCCCTGGGGTGAGAGGAGTTGTAAATTGGGGCCTTTCAGGGCAGCAGAGATGAATCCCATGATTGCATTAGTGCTCTAATCACAGAGTTGTTATATAGAGGGAGATGGGAAGCCAGCTTCTCCTCCAGCTATGTTTTAATAAAACATAAGTTTTGAAGGAAAGATCACAGGGACCTATTTTCATAAAAAGAACGAGGGTGTAGATACTGAGTGGATGGAGGCATCTCTCAGACAGCCCTGGGTAGAGCCCTGTCTTTAGAGGTAACCCTCAGGTAGAGCCTTTGCTTCAGAGAAGGAGGCAGGATTGTAGACTTGGGACAAACCTCATTTTTCCCCTGGTTAACTCCAGTTGTCTTGTGTTGAGGTCAAGATTTCCAGCCCACCCAGGTGTCTCTCCTGGTATGCTGCAGCAAAGTCATGCTTTCAAAACATGGTTTTGGATACCTGATAGGGAGCCATGGGACAAAAATTCAGTGTTGGAGCACCAGGATGCTTTATAGGATTAGGCCATAAATTATATAAATCAGTATCTAATTATTAATAACAGCTTATGTCATAATAACAGCAGTACTTGGTATCTGCTGGGAACTGCTCTCTCGGTACAGTTTCTGGTCCATTTTTATTTTGCATCACAAAGGACAGCACAGGAAACTGTTGGATTGCATATTACTTATAATGAAAATTCTCTCTGTAAGTGTTTCCCATTAGAAACTCTAATGGCTAACATGGCTAGACACTTATATTTGTTTTGAGTCCTGTGGGATACAAGGTTAAAATTATCTTTTTATGGAATTTATCTAAATTAAAATGGAAACATCCACTAAAATTTTGGCCTTCTCTAGGAAAAGTGTGATAATAGTTAAAGATGCCTATTTCTTCTTTTAAAATACTTTTATTTTGCCTATTTGAAAACTTCCAAAATCAAGGGACAATATATTCCTCCAAAAAAAAGGCAACTACTTGACAGCAGTCCATGGCATGGATTTCCTCTGCCATGGCATAGCTGACTGCTTTTGCCACATATAGGATGTATGGGCACAGTTCAGACAGTCTGCCCCATCTGTGTTTTCTTCCCCAAACCTGCTTGATACAACTGAAGAGTAGGTTACAAAGCTGTCCTGGAACCCTTCCACTTGTGATCTACATCCTACAATATGGAATATTCTAAATATCTTGGGCTTTCCCTAGCTAACAAGCTGGTTATTCTGGCTATGCATGAAGATACAGATTTGGGTCTTAATTAACATCTGCAGTTTAATCAAACCATTTATGATCCTGAGAAATTTGAACTGTAGACTTTCTGGTTTTTCTGATGACAGACAAATACCATGAACTAAAATAGTAGTTTAATATATAGAGCATTTGCACCAGCTCTATGGCCGTGGTAACTTTTGTGGAAGCGTGAGAAGTCTGAGGATCGTATTTTTCAATGTCTGATGAAGAATTCAAAGATAATAGATATGAGATCAGATACTCTAGGGACTTGACAAAAGTTTTTGGTGTTTAAATTTAAATAGCATTCTATGACACTTTACAGGGGCTAACTCTCCTGTGGTGACAGTCCTGTAAATCTTTAGCTAGGCCCAGTTTTATTATAAAAGAAGTTGGCTGGCCCAAAAGAGAAAATATGGAATAAATTGCCATGAAAGTGGATTGGCCTGTTTAGTCTGGTGACCCAGTGAAACAGTGGAGGACTTTATAATCTGCAGTGCAGACAGGTCTTCATTGTTGAAGGAAGCAGGAAGTGCTAAGAGGGCTGTAATTGCATATTCTTTAATAAGAAATATAATTGTTGCTTTTGCCAAACAGATCTCAGACAGATTTTAATAGTGTGCACACATTCAGAAGCCTCTGGAACACACCTTTTTACCCTAATTTGTTCATATACATTGATATATTCTAATGTATTTACTCCCTCTAAAAATGTAGTCCATGTAGAGCATTTCTGAATTGCAGGGTTCCTTACTCTTTTTTTTTCCTTTATAGATTGACTGTGATGATTCAGTAAGACAAAAGAAGATACCATAGATGTGTTTCTTTTAATACTTTTAAGTTTCTGTCCTAGAATAAAGGCTTATGTTTGCCATGATTACAGTGGTCAGTCTTCACTGCACTGTCAGGGCCTTGCCATCTTTCATTGTGCAACATGTTTAAAAAACCCACATACCCCTCAGTACTGTATTTTTTTTTTTTAACTTCAAATTTGGAAACCACATTTGTGATGTAGTGTGATTTTTTTTGTTCAATCTGAAGGGGTAAAATCTTGTGTTATACCAGTATCAACATACATCTTGGTCGATGTATTGTGTTGTGCAGAGCCTATCATAACCACTGAATGTGAAATCAGTGAAAGGAGGCATGATCTTCTAACACTGCTTCAGGTGGCTGAAATTCAGTTTTTCTTATTTCACATTCTATGATCTTGTGTCATTGCAAAACAAATAGTTTTCTTAACTGGCATTAGGTGTATGGCTTCCTGTGAACCATGGTAACCGAGGCTTGAGATTTATGAACGATTGTTTAGTTTTCATCAAACTCCCTCAATCTGTAGATCTAAGCAAAAATCACACCATATGTTGCAAATGAGTTCAGTAGTGACTGTCTTTCAGCAGCTGCGCTAAATTTGTATTGTTCTGCAGTGTTATGGACAGCTTTTTTCAAAACAATTGAGATCACACATATAAACTTAATTATTTTTATTACTGTTGAGTGTCACATTTTAAAAGGCTTGAAATCTTTTTTCTGTGAAAGGTGAAGCTAGGAAAAATTTGCTTTTTGTCCCAGGATACTCATGCTTTCAGTTTATTTGTAGAAAATATAAATCATAGATAGATAGATAGATAGATAGATAGATAGATAGATAGATAGATAGATAGATAGATAGACACATACATACATACATACATAGATGCTCCATGATGACCAAATTCTAGAATAATCAGTTGAAAGGTTTAAATATAAAAGGTTGCAAGCTCTGCACCATAAATTTCATGTATTTTTTGCTTTACTAAAAAAACAAAACAAAACAATAACAAAAAAACTCAAACAAAAGAAAAAAAGTGCTGCATTCTCTTGTAGATTGGACATTGGCTTTAGACTATAAATGCTTGACTGATAGTAACTTGTGTGAGTTCATAAATTCCTTTTATATTGTCTGCTAATCAATCACACCCTGTTAAAGGCTTCCATTGCTCAGGTGGCCTATGTGTGAAGTATCCTACTTTAGTCCCAGGCGAATATTCAATATCATTTATCAGATCAAGGAAAGGGTAGGACAGTAGACACAATTTCTGCTGATGATATTCAAACAACTGAGGTTTAGGAAGAGATTTTATTAGAAAGAACATCTACAGAAAGAAGAAAAGCACCACTACAGTTGGTCACAGTTCATATTTGTCCCTTTTAAAACTGCATGACAAGGTAAGTTGCATCTGTGCAAGCAGGAAAATGAAGTCGTGGTTTGCTACTGCTTGGCAATATTCATGCAGTGAGTCAAGTCAACAATACTGAGGTTGAGCAGAACACAAACCAAGGAGGCCGCCCATGCAAATGATACATCCTGGTTGCTTCCTCATGAACTCTTCCATGAAATCTTGCTGCACCCATCTTGATTGCATATGCTAATCCCGGATTCTTAATTGACTCATAACAGATTTATCTGGATTTCCAACTTCCTCTTCTCTTTTGAATGTTAATTAAAATAAAAAGATTACATTTAAGATATTCATTACAGTAGCAGAGTTTTCTGCTAGAGGTGTTCAGAGCCAAATTTTGGTTTTATTTAGATGGGACTATTTAAAATCAATGAGCTTAAGTCTGTTTTGCACTAAGGACCTTTTGATACCCACATAGTAAAAAATGGCCTTAGCAGCAATTGAAGAATTTATAAAGGTCAGAGTATATTTTCTACATTTTACCTCATGCAGTAAAATTGAGAAAAAGCCCCCAGTTTTTAATATAAAATATATGTAACAGTCCAAAGTCAGTTTGTTCGGATGAAAATAAGCTCAGAACTTCTCATGTAGACTTGTAGATATTCCCTGTCTTCCCCTAAATCACTCACTATCACTATTAGACCTGCAGAAGTAGGAAAAAGAGGGCTTTGATATCCTCTGTGTGGAATATGGAGACTTGAAGTCATGTTTCTAGCCTAAACAGAAAATTTTCCTTTGGTATTTTCTAAGCCAGATGCAGAGCTTGTTTATTTTTAGTCAATATCTAGGAACACTTTAAATAGTAGTTTTTTTTTTTTTTGTTTTTTTTTTTGTTCATATGGACAAAATAAGACCTAATTAAAGAAGAAGTAGAATGAAAATTCTCTTTTTCCTTTTTTTTTTTTAAAAAAAAGCAAACCTCGTTCCTACTGTGGAGTTGTACAGGGATTTTTCCCCCACATTTTTGTTGTTGTTATTATTTTTGTTTCTCCTTAGTAAGGTATTTTGTAGTTATATTCTTTCTTGGCAACCCACCATATTGTTGTTGGTAATTTGGGTTTTTTTATATTCAGTAGATTAAATCATACTATCCTATTTGGGATCTTCCCACCATTACAGCTTTTGCCACCCATAACCTTGTTTTATGATCAAAGGGGAAATAAAGGGAAAGCAGTAATGTTAATAGGCTTTCCCATGCAGTCTCTCTGGGAATGGTCTTTTTATAAGTGTCTTGAACTTGACCTCTTCAGAAGGCCCAAAGGTCCAACACACATTTTTAAAGTTGCATTTAAATTTTAATATTTTTATTCTGTGAAGCCATTTAAAACCTGGCCCTCAAAACACAAAGCATAAATCTTTCAGGACAGTCATCCAGTAAAATTGATGTGTGCGGAAGAGAAATTCCGGAAAACCCCTACAGCTCTATTGCTTTGCTTTTCATGTTGTTTTATAGATACGTTCCCTACAACGCTACCAAATAATCAAACAAAATCCAATGAATAATATTGTGATTTCATCACTCTGGCATTTGAACTTGCAAATACAATTTAGCAATGAATTAGGAGAGGAAAAGTTTTGCATTGCCCCACCCTCATTATAAAAATGTTCTTCTGAGCCAAGCATTTGAGGCATTAGAAAGATTTACAGTAATAATATAAGTAGCAATAATGAACTTGGGAACAAGGGAGTCTTGTAAGGGGTTCTCAGAATGAGAGAAAGGTTTTGTAAGCAATTCTATCAACACTAAATAAATATTTAGGAAGATTGTCTTCTCTCAGTGAGTCTGTATAATAATTGTACTGCTAATAGGAAGTATATGATTTGGATATGAGAAGATACGTATCTCTGAGTCCATTCAACTTGTTTGTGTGGGTGAATCTAGTTCTCATTAAAGGTACTGGTTAGACTGTCCTGATTGCTACTGTCTTCTTTCCATGAAAATGTCAGCTTTGTCACCTGCTGTGCAAGGTTTCCAGCCATCCCAGTTCATCTGAGGGCAAGCTCTTCTATCTGCTGTTCTCTTTTATTTTGGAATGGTCAACAAGGCAGCCAGGTGTGACAGGGCAATTTGATAATGTAGTCGGAAAGGAAAAAAAAAAAACGTGTTAAATGCTTGGACTTGACCTGTAGGTGGGGGTCACAGTGTTTCCCATCACCATAAGGTCAGTGTGCACTCCCCACAGAATTCATGTGTAATTTTTCTTCTGCATGTCCTACCCCTGCATTCCTAAATTCAAGTCTCTGACTGTATCAATAAACAGAAAAAACTCGGGAGCAGGAGAAAGCAAGGTATGAGGGAGGCAGGCAGGGGTGGCTACTTGTCTGCCTTACCTCCTTGCTGCAAAGGGAGCAGCCAGGATGGAGTTTGACCTCTTGCTCCCAACGCTCATCCTGGCGTCCCGAGTGTGCGGCTGAGCTGAGGATGTGGGCACAGAAACAGGGAATCCCGTTGGAATTGCTGGAAAAAACTCTCATTAACTTAATGAGATTTGGAACATTACAAGGGAACTCCAGCTGGAACCAGATCTGAACCTGAATGTGAAACATTCCTGAATACACTACCACAAACTTGTTTCAAGGAGAATATGTGCTCAGACATACAAATGGCTAGATTCTGATCTCGCTAATGCCAGCATGAGTGTCTTGACTCATACAAACTGCACTCAGAGGACTAGCCCTGAAGACTATAAAATGAAGATGCACACATGCCACAGGAGACTGCAAAAGGAGGGTGGAGCTACGAGGATTCAGCCACACACCTTGCTGGAACACCTTAAGACAGGTAGACCTGGCAGCAGTTGGCTGAGACGAGACTTTCATCCTGCATAATCACTACTTTCCATAATTAAGTGCAGAGTCTGACTGGGTTCACACTTCATTGTGCTGGAGTCTAGCTACACTCACATCCTCACTTCCAGACTCCTTGTCCAGCTCTGTAACAAACACTCTCCACTTCCATTTCTTTCAGATCTGCCATTACTGCTGGGCTTCTGGGGGAAAGAGAACTGCCTTGTGAATATCAGAAATATAGATGGAGGAGAGAAGAAACAGATTCTCCTTTCAGCATAGTGTGATACAGCAGCAGGCTGGTCTCAAAATAGACAGAGGAAGTGCTGAATGACCCAAGTGATGACAGGCTTGGTGGCATTCTCCTGCATGTATAGAAGACACTTGTTTTGTCCATATGTCTTCATATCCATACTGTAGCTGAGAAACTACTGTAGTGTTCTTCTGGAGTGATATTCAGACCACAAGTTTAGTCTGAAGGAGAAAGCCAGTGTATTTCCATCTAGTTTATAAACTGTTGAAAAATGTCAGTAGAATAAAGATCTTTACGTTAACTAGTCTGTATTTTTTTCCATCTGTGGAAGAACCAAAAGCTCTTGCTTCAGTCAAAGTTAATGTGAGATTTCCTGGAATATGAATTGGCCCTTTAGAAAGAGCTTTGACTTGTCACCTATTTAAGAGTGTTTTCATTATTTTCTGATTACTTATCCAGCATTGCCAAATTTTACTTTTCTTTTATTAAGTAATTTAATACTCAGAGCTCACAGAAAACTTAACATGTCATCCATCTCTTTCAGTTTAAATGATTAAAAGCAAACTCCATTTCTTGAAGTAGATTCTTTTTTTACATGTTGCACATCTGAACTTGCAGTGAGACTAATACCAAACAAATAAAAACTTTCTTTTTTGAAACTTTTGAGCAAGTTAAAACACATCAAAAACTGCATTCCCAGTAATTGATACTAATTAAAATGCTGAAGCCGCATTAACAAGAAATGAAAAGGAGTATTTTGGGTCTTATCTTTTGCAACCTGAATGTTTTTCAGGCTCAGCTTTTCATAAATGCAGAAATATTATACCTTGTATTATTTCCGTGGAAAATGCTATTGCTGCTTGGTATTTTATGGGGTGTGGTTTATAATTTTATTAACACCATCTGTTGTTTAAAAGATAATATAGAATGTTTAAAAATTACCAAAAATGCTGGTGTACACAGAATTAGGAGCAACATTTGCAGTTTGCTCTTTGCCTGGCAATTCATCTGCACATAAAGCTGATTCATATTGAAGACAGTTGAATTTAACTCCTTATGGTTTATGGGATGCTTTAAATATCTCCATTGGCTTGTGTATTAAAACACTGTTAGTATCAGAAACACATTCTGTATCTGAAACAGCCCTTGCTGCCAGATCTTCAAAATACTAGAGGGTAAGAAGGGAAATGAAAGGCCATATTATGAAAGGACTAAGAACCCTGAAGATCACCTTCCACCAAAATTACAGAATTACATAGCTTTAAAAGGGAAAGGCAGGCCAGCAAGATGGATGAGGAATGGAATGTTTGCATGTCTTATACTCTGCTAGAAGCGTTTAGGCACATCCAAAGACAAAATAGAGTTTTTAATTACTGAATAAACCTTTTTTCCTGAAGCTGAATGGAAACACATCATCATGGGCAGGTGGTTTTACACATTTCTCTCCACCCACAGCCTGAGAGCAGAACCAGTTAAAATACAAAGGCAGGAGAGGTCATAAATACAGGAGGTAAGAAATGCCTGAGTGAACTTGGAGAAAGATCGGTGCTACAAGACCAGGAGAGATGCCTGTGGCTGGCTGGTGTCTCGACCAGGTGGAGAGCTATTTCAGCTTTGCTTAACAGGCAAAGCATCAAGGCCTTCTCAAATCTTTGTCTATTACCCAATTGCTTAAAATAAATAGCCAGTTGCATCTAGAGGGAAAAGAGAGACAAAACACTATTAGATAAGAGCTTGCCCGTCACAATTTGATTCTTCTGGATTTATGGGCCAGAAACAATTGTTCTTTTTGCTAGAGATATACAAAAAAGAAGATAATTTCCAGCATGGTCCCAGATTGTTCCAAATAAAATTTGTAACACTTTGGCTTCCAGCTACAGATTTCCTATCTAAAGAATATGCTGGGGAGGACAAGTCCTCCTGTTACCAAGGAATGGAAAATCCTTGTCAAGGAAAGGCACATCAGCCTGTTACAGGCTGCCAACACAAATATTTTGGACTGAGAAAAACTACATTTCAAAGTAACAAGAATCCAGGTGACATATGCTTTTTTTAACTCAATATCATAACCTCATCTATCAGGGAAAATGGACTGACATATCTATTCTAGGGGAAAAAGAAAGTGTTCTAACTGCTCATGTACAGAATTCATATTCTGTGGTTAAAAATCTAAAACCCCAAGCAAAAAGACAAAAACTCCTGCATGGGTGTATATACTTTATTTTGGAATTAGGTTGGGTTTTATTTTAGAATAATTATTTCACTAGTCAAAATGCATGGTAATTACTCCCAAATAAAGTCTTTTTTTTTATTGCAATGAAGTGTCTACAGGGAGCTATCACAGAGTAGTTATCCTGGAATTGCTATGCTGCTTAACTTTCTCCAAGTAGACAAGCCTTAAGAAATCATATCCAAAAGAAGTTTGAGGAGAAAAAAGTGTCTCTGCATGTGTTACAGCATGAGTGACTGCTAAAAGTTATACATTGTAATGTAGATGCTGTAAACCACACATTTATCCCAAGAAGGCACACTGTAATAGCAGCAGAAAAGGATTTTGTGGAAACGTGTAATAAGAATTTATGCCTTTTCTTTTTTCTTTAAAAATTACTTTCAAATATTTCAAATTGGGCTTTCATCTTTATTCAAAGCAGATGCACTGTTTACTAAACAATTTTATGGTATTCCCTCTCTGGATCTGCTGGGAAGCTGTGATTAACAGTGATGTTCAGTCTTTTGGAATACGGTAGCCATGGTATGGTGCTGGGTCATAACTCCTTAAATGACCTGAAATGCTCAACCTGTGGTATATGCCTCAACAAATTAAAACAAATTAAAATCAAGGATGAGAATGAGGAATATTTTATACGCTAAGCTGGTACACCTCCTATTATATTAATACTTTACTGAAGTGCACAGCACCATTCAGCACAGTACTCTTGCTTCAGCTTGAGTGTAGTGTGTGTGTGTGTGTGTGTGTGTGTGTGTGTGTATATATATATATATATATATATATTTATGTCATATTTTCACACTCCTTGAACTTGTAAAGTCCATAAAAACTATGTATAAGGCACAAGACTCCTGGAGTTTGTGGTTCTGGACAGAAGTTGGACTATCCTATCGCTATGTGTCAATCTCAGAGTATCTTTAACCATTGGTGACCCAGAGAGGACCATCTCCTCTGACTCCTGTCATTTCCTCATGAGAGAGGTACCCTTGCAGTGTCCTGGACTGTTTCAATGTCATCCCTGGGGCACATACTGCGTGGCATGCCATTGGACTTGTCCCCATTCCCATAGTCACTGTGGGATCCTTGGTAAAGCCATCCTAACCCTTGATCCCACATGAAGGTCCTACCAATATGCATGCTTGCTGCAGTATGTGGCCACTCACAGGGTTGGAGAAGGAAGGGAGGAAGAACACAATGTTCCAGCCTAGAGTAGAAAATGCCAGTTCTGTTGGAGCATGAAAACCAGTTGATCAGGCACCATATCTACCATCCAAGGCACCTTGACGAGCACCAGTGTTAACTCCATGCTTGGTCCACAGTATCTGGCCGGTAAGAGCGGCTGCCTCTGAGCCCAGATCCAAAATTCTCAGCTGCTCTGGGTGCCTGTCACAAGCCAAATAATGCTGCAGTGGTCTCCTGGGTAAGGAACAACTGACCCTCTGCCTGTAATTTTGGGATAGGTGAAGGAGCAAAACTGTTTTTTGCTTTTCTTTTCCTTTATTTTTCCTGAAGCAGGCAAGTCACTGATGCCAGGGCAAAGGCTGGTAGGCACTGTCTTCTGGAAGGTCACCAGGTAGCTCTCCCCAGCTTGGGGGAGAGCAGCTTGTCGTTTGCTAACCCACTGGCCTTCCAAATCCAAGCAACGGGGGGGGAGAGGGAGGTCTGCAAGGTCTCTGCCAAGGCTTGCCGTGACCTTAGGTGCTGCCTCAGTAGACACAGCTCCGGCAAGAGGAGAGCCATGTGCAATGCCATCTGGAGCCACGCTGGCGAGGTGACCCTCCCTCCGGCACTCTGGTCACGGACACCTGTGCCTGAGTCTGCCTCCAGAGCCCCAGTCCCTGCTCCTCTCGGATCTCACCCCGGGAGCTGCTCAGGCATCTCCCTCTGTCCCTCCTCTCTGCGGACAATGGTGACAAGCTGCTGTCTGTCCACCCCAGCTAGTCCAGGGCTCAGCAACACACACATTTGGGATGTGGATCTCTGTGGCTCCTGGATGAGGAGAAGTTTGTGCAACCTCCTGGGATCCTTGCTCGTCTGTGCAGCCACCCAGCAGATGTAGGCACTCAGGGACTGGCTTGTCCTCTCTCTCACAGCCCTCTACAGCTGTCCCAGAAAACGGGACAGAAGCAGGGGAATTCGACTTAATATCCCTTTGATTTCAGTCAGTTTGAGAGGACATGCTTGGCAAGTATGAATAAATGATATTCTAATAAATAATCAGCATTGAAAAGAATACTTGAAATAATGTAGGGATATTATCCTCAATATACAAACACTTCTCCTAACTTCTTGTTTGGAGAAATGGGAAAAAAAAAAAAAAAGATCCACCAAAAAAACTGTTGGGAGGGGTTGTTTGTTTTTGTGAGTCTTCTAGCTCTTCTTGTGTTTTCATCTTGCTCAGCAGGACTGCCAGACCTTTCTCTTCACGTTCTGATATTTCCTCTTTGTGATCTGGATGAAAACAGTAATTGCAGAAACATTTGAATTTTTTAAAAACATGTTACTGAACTTTTTTAAAAGAATTGTCAGTAATGTTTGGACTCAAATTTGAGAGCTGGCTCATGAATCCCATGCTGGAGTGATAATATTTGTATTTTTTTGGCACCAGATACTTGTTCCTATTGCTTTCAACTATTTTCAGGCAGGAAAATAAAATATTTGTGCTGTTTCTGATATTCAGCCTGTTCCTGCACACTTTCTTAACTGGCGTATTCTGAGGATAATCTTGTTACCCTTTCAAACACCATGAGAAATGTCCCAGTTAATGCCTTTGCAAAAAATGGGGCAGTTTGTCCACAAACATGGAGGTATTCTGATATTCCCACTTAGTTTATGGTCTTCATAGTATTTCTTCCTGCAATCCTGATCATTAGCACTAGAAAAATGAGCTATTCAGGCTAATTACCATGTTTTAACACATTTCAAGTAAGAGTAGAGCTGTTTAAAACCATGTCAGCAAGTTGCACACTGATGGAAATCTAATTCTCTTTTTTACTCTGTATCACTTGCATTACTGTCCCCTCAAAACCTTCTCCATTGCCTCCTATATCCCTCACCTTTTCAAGAGCAGCCTGCCCTCAGCCATTGTGACTGTAATAAGTAAGAATGTTAATTATTTAGCTATGAATTCCTGGTCTTGTTTGCTCTCAACTTTAGGGTTTCTTCATCACATCTTTCCAAATCAAAAGCATTGGGAAAAAAAAAAAAAAAAGAATAAATGCTTTTCTTCATTTTAAAGCATGTTTTGTTTTGTTCTGCTGTAGATCAGGAAGTATGTCGTTCCAACACCTAAAAGGTCCAGGTAGTACAGAGACCTGCAAGAGAATACCTGCTGTGGTTTCACTTTGCATGCCTGAAAGAAAGGTCTTTTCCTTCCAGCACATTCCCTGCATTTCTGTAGGAGGTTCATTTTCCAGTTGCAACTTTTGTTGGGATTCATGTCCCCAACACTCTTTTACAGAGACATGCAAAGTGATCAGCCTGACATCTGTGGGTCTCCAGTTGCATCAGGGGGGTTGTGGTTGGTGTAGATGAAATCATCTTGGCCTTATGAAGGTCAGTATGAGGACTGCAACTGAGACTGTATTCCTTTTTTTTCCTTTAATTTTAGAGAACCTCACTGGTCTGAATTCTGTTCTGATCTTGAGATGAAACTGGCTAAGAAAGCTTGGCTTGGCTTTTCGAAGTTGTGAACAACTGGACAGAAATGGGGGCCAGGAATACCTTGGTGATGGACCTCACACAGTTCATATAATTCTTAAGCTCTCCTTGGCACTTAATTAAAAAGAAAAAACTTCCTAAACAATTAATCTGATTTAGGTCTGATGCTTTTCCAAAACACTGTGTTACCATATGAATCCACTGGTCCAATGAGAGTTACATGGGCTGCCTACGTAGAATAGCTGTGTGGAGACACCACAGTCCCTATGGACTGTCCACCACAGAGCTAAAAATGGGATTAACCCTGGCATGGCATCTCATGTACAAAAAAGAATATTTGTTTTGGTGGAATGTCTGTGACCCCTTTATTACTTATTACTCTTGATGTTTCACTTCCTGATACTGAGGTATGTCAGGGTATAAAAATAAGTTTCTTTTGTGCACTGCATATAAACAGGATTCATTCAATGACCCATTTCACTCTCACAGACCCAACAAAAAGTCCCTTATGGTTTAGCTTCATTAGGTGGGTTAACTTTACCCAAGACCCATGGTGCTGACAACTGTATGATTCACAAAGAAGCATATCATCATGAATCTCAAGGAGTAGAATTCAGATGTGGCTTGAAATATAAGACAGAAATTGAATGTAATAATGAAAAGCATTTGATTTTCACATAAAAGTGGCAGATACAAGGTCAGCAAGTGAAATATGAAAATGGGTACTAATATCAGTGCTTCAGTCAGACTTCCAATCCAAAGTTTTGTTCAGAGGCTTGTGACTCATTTATAAATATTTACCAAGGTGGAAAAACCGTCACTGAGGAGCCTGGGAGGTTTCTCTAAACAAACATTTTATCAGAAGAATAGGTGTTCCATCCTGAAGCTTTGTGAAATGATGTGAGAAATTTCTGCTCTGAGTTGGAGTATTGTAATGCAAAACATTGGTAAGACTGTAAAACAACAAATGCAGAAATGGACAGTTTTGCATTTAGTTTGTCTTGGTTTTTCTTTAAACCAAGCTTGGATCAAAACAGATTTCAAAGAAAAAAAAAAAAACACCAAAAAACAGTTTTCAAACACTTAAGAATAATTTAAGCACAGTTCTACTTAAAGCCATCTATCTTGAAAATGGTCCAGTCCAGAGGTAACAAGGTCTGTAGGCACCACTCAGCTTTCCAACTAGTTGAGCCCTGAATTTTCAGAAAAAAAATATATGTGTTATAATAAATCTTAGAAGCATTATTTCACTTGGAAACACATTTGAGAGAACTGCATGTCCTCAGAAGTGTAGTCACATTAGTAGTAGGTCATTAAATGGTTCTAACTTTTTGAAGCATGTTAAGTCTGCAGTGTCTATCCATGTGAGGTAAAATTGCAGACTGAAAAACTTGTAGATGTCTGATAGTACAGAAGTTACTCTTGTTATAAATCAGTCTTTTTTGTGGTTAAATGATAGGGTGGAGAAGGGTGAGGGTGAAGCAAGTAACTATCTCTCCTCTCCATCTAATTTAAAGGAACATTAAAAGATGAATGAGAAAAGGGCTTTCTTAATTTTAATGTTACAGCAGCTTCACAGCTGTCTGAGTTTAGCTTTTTTTTTTTTTTTTTTTTTTTTTTTTTTTTTTTTAATTTTCTGATAAAATTGGCCTTCACTGAAAGAATGCTACATGTGTAAGATACTGCCTTTCCAGAGGCAGCATGTTCCTAGATGGAAGAAGCAGGATTTCCAAGCAGTGTCAGATGCTGTTTGGGAGCAGAGTCCTGGCTCTCTCTGCTCCATCTCCCATATGTTGGCTGCTCAAGTTGTAGGACACTAATGAACTCTAATAGACCTTAACGATGAGGAAGTTCTGCTGAAACCAAAGGTATACACAGGACAGCACCACTTCTCTGCACAGCAGGACAACAATCAGAAGTTATGTGCACATGGCCACTGGCAGATGCTTGTAAGAGATTGATGACTATTTTTTTCCTTGTATTTTTATTCTTTAATTTTTCCCTAGCAGTCCTTGGTGGCTTCCTAATTTAGACAGCAAAATGTAAATAGAAAATGAGTCCTTAATTGTAGGGCTGCACATCCATGATCCTCACTTTTAAAGAACAGCGCATGGCCTATGTCTCTGAATATTAAAAAGATTTTATTTATGTGTCTCTTTTTGGGAAACTGTAAAAGTGTTATCTGATTTACCATGATCTGTGAAATTGCACCCAGGAATTGCCTGAACTTTTTTTATTTTTTCCTCCACGATTGTATATTTATTATTTAATTGCTGTGGAGCATTTGGTCAACTAGTAAGATCATATTTACATTCCAGCAGTGATACGTGACCTCAGTTAGGGATTAGAGCTAGATCATGGGCTTTTTTACAAGTTGCTCTGGTTTTGTTAAATTAATAGGAAAAGGGATTATTCTGACCTAGCAAGTTTACAAGTTTACATCAGGATGCAACAAGGGGCTGAGACAGATGAGTAAGTGGCAAATGTGTCAAGAGGAAAAGGAGGAGAAAAGCATACTTTTCCCATAAGAAATAGTAATTTCCATTCTTTACCTGTTCGGTCATTGTTTCTTCTGGGATACAGATTCCAGGACAGATTATTTGCAAGTGAATGAGTCCTCCATCCTGCAAAAACCTGCACAGGTGACTAAATCCATACATTTGCTTTAGAGGATTGAGGCTTCAGGGTTTTACACTTTTGCAACTTCAGCCTCTTATTTGATTCTGTCTTTTGATTACCTTCTTGTCTAATGTCATAATGACAAAATGGCAATCAGGCACTTCTGCTTTTATATTTACAGTAACTTTGAGTGATCATATGGGGACTCACACAGGAAAGCATAACTAACTTTGAACCTCCTACCCTTTCCTCATGCATGGCTTAAAATAAGTAGGCACAGTTATCAGACTCTTGTCAGGACTTGTAACTTGTCTGCAATAACAAGGTTAACCAGCAATAGCTGTCTGTGCTCTGTGGTTGCATGCCAGTAAAACACTGACAAATTGAAAACTGTAATGAGAATAAACACATTATGAATATACCGAGCACATTGACACTTTTACATTAGAAACTGCGGTCATGGTAAGTTGCCTTGTCCTAACCAACCCCTGCTGTTTGAAATAGGGCCCCATTTTAAACTTATCATGTGCTCTAAAACAGTGGTAATAAACTTGTCCCGTGTGCCATAACCCTAGGTTTTCAGGATGTGGTTTAAAATGATTTGCCTGCTTGGTGTATTCCTACTTCGCTCAGTAAACAAGATTGAAAGTTAATAACAAGAATGGTTTCATAAATGAAAACATAAATTGTCACTGAGCTGAATAGACTTATAATTTATAGGCAATCAGAATTTTCAAGCAATAATTGTTCTATTACTTTTGTTTGGGCCTCTTTTAGAAATTTGTTTTTCCCCTGCAGATATGATTTGGCACGTGTAGATTAATAAAAGATTCACTGAAAATCATTTTCCAGCACTGAATTCTCTTAAAATATGCTCAGTGATGTTCTGTAAATCACGCAGAAGATTCTACGGGCAGAAAAGTGCGACTTCCTGCGACGGCACGTACACAGGTGGTAAGAATGCAAAGGATGTGTTACAGCATCAGGACCGAGAGCTGTAGGCCTGAGTTTGGCTCTTTGCAGTGAGAAGCGGAGCGGACGGGGTGGTTTGGCGGCGGGAGCGCTGCTCGGGAGCGCGACCGCACCGAGGGCAGCCCCGGCACGGGCAGCGCATCTCAGCGAGCAGGTGTGCCGCAGTCAGCAGCGAGCGCACCGGCAGCGCTGACTGCGCGGGAAGTTTGTGCCGGGGCCGCCAGCGCTGGCTGCAGCAGTCATTATCTCTCTGCTCTATGTGAGCCTTCTCAATGACTGCCTCAGCTCAGCCCGCCTCCTGCCCCTCTAACAGGTGAGGTTTGGCCAGCAGGGGACACGTGAGGCACGAGCGGAATGGCAGGGTAGGAAGGAAACTTTGGACCCTGGTAACCCAGTGACTGGAAAAGGAAGGAAGTGCTTTTGAGTCTCCAGAGCTGTTTGTGTTGTGGAGGATTTGCTCCCAGCTGAGCCTTGGCATCCATGCAGGACCTGACAGGTTGCCTTGTGGGTGTCCTAGGCAGCCCAAGAACTACGGTAGCCTTTGTTGTCACTCAGATTTGGGGAGCAGCATGTCAAAAAGGCAAAGGAAGGAGGTGGGGCTGTAGACCTATTATCCCTCTTTATCAGCCTGTGGAGCTGGGCCAGTACCTGAGGGAACAACGGGGTGTGTGATTGCTCACCTCCCATGAAGAGAGGGTGCATGCCTTGAGACTGTAGCTGGGTGGTTTACTATCCTGCCAAAAATTCAGAAATTTTCCTTTTTGTATCAGGATGAAACAAGTGTTCTAAGGCAACTCTGGAAAAGCCAGTAATGTACAGGATATTAGGACACTCACGTGGCAGATGCTAGTGTCCCATGCTTCAAGCCCTGATTTTACTTCATTCCAATTGAACATTTGAACATGCCAAAGGCTATGTACCAAACATGCCCCCTTTTCACCATCCTAGCATTTTTTCAAGGGTGGGATTTTCCCCACCTCTCTGCACAAATATCACCTCCACCCTGTGTGAATTTAAATTAAGTGCAATTCACAATCAGACAGAGGCCAAGCACAAGAGGTGAGATACAGCAGCCTGGATTGAGATGCTGAGCTGCAGACTTCAGCATCAGGCAGAGTTTTGCTATTGCCTCACTTCAATAAAGTTCTCTCCTGGACAAGGACAGGAGTCAGCAGAGGGAAAAGGACTCCAGCACTGCACGACAGTAGACTCAATACCATTTTAGTCTTGGTGGCAGGAGTGAAAGGTCACTAATACTGAGGAGAGAATGTGTATTTCCAAGGGTGAATGGACAAGGCCACCTGTCTGTGTAAATACTTTCTGAGGGCTGTAATCATGTTCTTTAACTTCAGCACCCTGAATTAACAGATGCAGGTGCCAACATCTTTCTGGGGGTTACAAAGAGAAATTAGGCTCTCAGATCAGTTTCCTGAAGAGACACCCTCCTGTCACCTGCCTGGCCTGCAGCTGCTGCAGCAGAAGGGCATTGCTCTCCCATATAGTGTCTGTGTCACACCTGCCAACCTTGGGCTGATATCTTGGCTACCCTAACTTTTTCCATGAACTTAATGCCTAATTTGGAAGACAGCAATTTAATTCTGGGCTCATACTTTTAATTACCTTGAATTTCAACTGGTCTAGGTGTCTGAAGTAAAGCATGCCTATATATGACAATTCCTCCCTCACTGGGGTCTGTGCAGATCAAGTGGGAGTCCTAATCTTGCAGTCCTGGCAACCTTGAGAAGAGCACAAACTTGGTTTGGAAAAGTCACATAGGTGGTCCCATCACATTGGGCTCTGCTGGCAGAGGTGAGATGGCAGAACTTATACGATATTTCCATTCAACCTCTTCTTAATCTCCTGTTCATTTTCTCATCTCTCCCTGATGACTGATGACTAGACTCATCTGTGATTCCTGGCAAAAGCTTACATTAATGCAATCTCTCAGATCACCTTCATATTTGGCTTCTTCAATACAAATATTCTATTTTCTTTTATCCCCAATCAACAGACTTAAATGCTTTTCATTTCTGTAATTTACAGATTCAGATGGCATTGAACTGGCTCTTGGAAAATACTAAATGAAGTAGATAAAAGTGTTGAAGCAACAGTATTCATTTACTCATTTTTCAATCCTAAGGTGTTAACTACAGAAATGATGCTCTAGAATAATTTTCTTTTCAGCGAGCTGAGGTTTGAGCTTTTACTCCAGGAACAACATTCCTAAGAAGACTAAATTGTTTTAACTACCGGTTCTGTCAGGTCATCTGCCATATTGATGTGTTTGGCACACATGTAATCTTTGTTTCTGCTAAAGAAAGCCTTTCCAGTGATTCTCTGCTTTTCTACAGCACTGCCTTTGGCTACTCTTAGTAGCCAAGCTAAGGGTAAACCTGTGCTGGAGACACCAGCATCACGTGGAGCTGTGCAATAATGCAGAGCTGCATGGAGGTTAATCTACTCTGCCAAATAGACTTTGGCTGAACTAGCCAATAGCCACCATCTCCTATTCAATTTTATATGATTTAGTCCAAAACCAACTGTCAGTCACAGTAGGGGCTGTGTTACTAAACTATCAGTGCACTGTCAAGGAAAAAATGCTTCAGGTGCATGGCAAAGGGGTACCCACTCAGTGCTTTGCTATAATTACATGGATGTAACTAACGAGGGAAAAGGTGTTGTAAATCTTTTTCATCCAGTCTTTCACTGTTCTCTTGTCTTTCTCCAAACAATGGTCACAAAATGCCTGGAACCTAGATAAAAATAACAAGCATTAAAATTCAACATTTAGAAGAAATAAAGACCAGTAAACTGAAAAGAAAATGGACCCTTTTAAATTTCCCCTTTAACTGATGTTTTCTTCCCAACATTTAGGATTATATTAGCATTTTGAAAAGATTTTTGATAAATATGGATGTGGGAAAGAAATACTGCAAAGGTATCTGCCACATATAGCTTAGAAAAACCATGTGCGTATTCATGTCATAAGGAGAAATATATTACCTGGCACCAAGGCAAAGAGCTTGCAGAAGATATGAGTGCTCTAATCTGAGTTCAAATTTTTTTAAATTTAAATATTGTTTTGTTCATGTTAGATTAGGTCTTAGAAGTTATGGCTGAGAACAAGACCCTAATGAATATGCAAGGAATAAAATGACACTAAATAAAAAATTATTATTAGAACTAAGCAAGAAATGATTTTGAAATGGCACTAATATTCAAAAGTTATATTTCTGTTCCAGAAAAGGCTGAACTGTCATAATCTGAAAAACCCTTAGTATCTCATTACTATATTGCATTGTAGATAAGCCCTTTTCTGCTACTCCTTCACTCAAAGCTGTGGCAAGCTTATAAAACTTCATGCAATATAGAAGGGTTCAGTAAATCTGGGTTTATTATTTTCTATTTTGTTAAATACAGAGAAACTTTCACTCTTCTCTTGAAATTTCTCTAGAAAATAATAGAGGTTTTCCCACCACTATTTTTTTGGAGCCAAACAAGTCCCAGCTACCTACCGTGTGGGAGGAGAGAATCTAAAATGTAAACAGGTTAATGCTACACCATGACATCTGGTAGTGATGAAGCTGAAAGAAAGATGGTTGGAACGATGCTGATGAAAGGTTGCTTCAATTCAAGCAGAGGAAAGAAAGTTGTTCAAGTAAGTGAGTGAAATGAAGAAGCAGATGAGAAAATTATGCTGCAGGCTAAGCTGCAGGAATCAAAATGAAATTTCCTTGAATAAGCGTGTTTTTTAACTGTGCTCTCTAGTCTAGGAAACTAAGCAGACTGAAAACAGAAAGTTGCAGTACTCAGGTAAAGGGCCAAAACGCCCTTTTGAATAAATAAACACTCTTTCAATCAGGGCACTTTTAAAAATTTTTTTCTCATGTCCTTGTCTTTCACAGACAATTCTTTAAGTGTTAAATCATAAACAGCGTAATTTTCACATGTATTTTGTGAAAGTAACAGAATTACAATACAGTGCAAGTTATATAAATAATTTAGGAACCAAAATGCCACTGCCATATTATTGAAGGGCCTGTGCCATTACCTACCATCTCTTCTCTTTTGCATGACTTTGAGCACTGGTTTTAAAAGTTATCCCTGCCAACCATTTAGACAGACATTGATTATTAGGCAATCTGCTTATGCTCTTGTTTGCTGCTTCACTTGTATGAAATGCACACTTTTCCATTTCTATTTTTTAGCATTTTTTCATCAATCTTTTTTAACTAGGCAGAGACAGCTTTAGCAAGCAGCAGTAATATGTAAGTGGGATAAATTTATCTTTCAAAAGCTTACACTTGGTCTTGCATGTTTTCTTGTTATTAAGGTTAGATCTCTCTCATTTTAAATACTCAGTGTTGCATTTTTAGATATCCTGCCAATCCAGTTTTAACTTTAGGGTGTCAATTTTTACTTTTCACTCAAAATTCAATTCATTTGTTCTCCATGAACTTGAAATCATCTTCCTAATGCTTAGTCCCTTCTGGCTGTAAAAATATAAATCCATGAATTGATGAAAGCATGATGCACTGCTTTATAATGCTTAACAATAGTGTTTTTCTGATAACACAATTAATAATTTCTGTCCTATTTATTTTAAATAAAATAACCATTAAAATTGGTCTCCAAGAGCTCTGCTAGAGTTATACTTCATTTGTAGACCTCTGAAGGATTATTTTTACTTGGATCATTTCAGGGATCTGGTTTATTTCACAGCCCAACATCTAGTTGTGTCAGCATGACCAGGGGGAGGCAAACTGTGAAGTGGGGAGTGGGAAGGAGGAAACAGAAAGTTTCTTCTCTGCCAACTCCTCTGTATCATTTAATGACAACTTGCATCACTCCCTAATTTTTTCTGCACCTGAACCCTTTAACTCCAAAACAAGGGTTACTTTTCATAAAATGACCTGCTGAATTAACTAGGCACGGCAGGTTGGAGCCTCGACTCTGCTTGCATTACCCTTTCAGCAGTGAGGATGCAGTCTCTAGAAAAAGCATTATGTGATTCTTCTTAAGCCTCCCCACACATCCACAAGGTCAGATAAAGTTTTCTTGTGGTTACTGGGAACAAATCACAAGATAGCCAGCTCATCACACTTTAACTAGTATTTTCTATAGAACTTTTGCCCATAAGAACAAGGAGGGAAGAAAAGACTTTGGTTTTGTGCCGTTTTTGCAATGTGATTCTTAGAAAAGCGAGTTTAATCTGAATCGTCAGGTATTGGTCATCAAGACTAATTTTGATATGGCCTCAAAGTTTCCATCTCTGAAAGACACTGATTTAATCACTATTTTCCCTTCACCAACATTTGGAGGAGAAATTTTACAGTAAAACCCCTAAGAGTGGCCTAACCAATGACATATACAGCAACACTGATGAACATCACAGAAGCCACCTCTGACACAGATGAAAATGTCTGCTGGTGGCTCATACTTTTTGCACACAGTGGACACAAAGAGATGGCTGTTACATTCCCTTTTTTTTCCTTTTTTTTTTTTATTGTATACACGACTTTGTGTATGTAAAGTACTCTTACTGCAACTGTTTATGAGAACCACAGGAGAAAAATAACTTCTCAGAAAGAAACAGCAGCAAATTTGTATTCTGTGGAAGAAACCAAAAACTTGTTGGCATTTAAAGAACCTGTAGGAGATCTTTAAATGAAGCTGCAAAATTTGGAGAAATTTAATTTCATCAAGTGCTGATGACACTTGAAACTTCTTGCAGCAACTAGGGAATCACTCAAAAATTATGCTGCTTTTGTGCTTCTCAGTGAAAAGACCATGTAAATATGGACATAGTTCATTACTTTTAAAAAGAAAACTATCAATTACTTTTAACAAATTCCTCACAAATACAGAAAGTTCAGGTTGTTTTTTTCTTTTTTTTAATTTGCTGCAAGTATTTTGGAACCTACTGTTTTTCAGCCTTTTTAAATTAATGCAGAAGTTAACAAACATTCAGTTTTTTGAAAAAAAAAAGGATTTCCTCATGTTGTACAACTACCACACTTTTTATTTATAATCAAATAGTTCTTTACTATTGCCTCCTTTTTGTTTGACTCCTTCCTTATGTAAATGTTGGTAATTAAATGTTGCAATGGCATTACTGTCCACTGCAATGCTAAGAAATGCTGGTCTACATTACCTAATCATTTTCCAAACCTAGTGGTTGTGATTCACCTCTAAAATTATTCAAAGAGTTTTCCCACAATGCCTTTCACAAGCTAGCAGCATTATCCTGATAGCAGCAAAACCAGCTAGATGTGTCCTGGTTCCTATTGTTATGGCAAACACATATGATATATATAGATACACCGTCTGATATTTCCGGCATAGTGTGAAATAAGTGGGTCAACTGGATCCACGTTCTCCTGGCAGATGAAGTACATTGTGCCAAATGATCTGCATTAACTAACAACTGACAACACAGGGATGTGGGCATGGGGCATATCATGGAGAATATTATTCACTTCCTACGTGCCCAAAAGACAGCAGAAAAGACACCTTAGTTTCCCAGAGCGGGCTTTTGGGAATGTGAGTTTAACACCATCAAACACATGTCCAGCCCAAGTGACATAGGAGACAGGTAGACATGAGGATACAGATGCAGTCTGGTTGTGGTAAGACCAGGCTGTGACAGACCTGTCACCAACAGTGCATCACTTCTCTTCCTCATAAAACTGACAAGCTCTTCTCTGATGCATGCTGTTGCAAGCATCTTTTTTATTCCTTGCAGACTAAAATTATGCCGTGTGTCTTTTCCAGTGAATACAGTTTTTCAGCAACTGTAAGTGAAATTTGATCCTGAACATATATGTGCAAAAATGTGGTTTATAATGATTTTACACCATGCTTCTATAAAATATGCTATATTAAGGTTGCAGTACTAATGACATTTCTGTTTTTCATTGCTCTCTTTCATTCTTGGATGTCTGAAACTACGGCTTGATCCCTAGACTTCTGATGTCTGTGAGAGTCTTGCCTTGGCATCAAAAAACTTTAGACCAGTTGTGCCAGTTCATCAAGAGAAGGACCCTATCCTTTGAATTTATCAGTGCCCAGTAAACAAGGTAAGGTGCTGGGTCAGGGACACATGGTTCATCTGAGTTCATAACTGTTCTAAACTACACAACTTGCTCAAATGGTGGTTCTATGAATATGAAAAAATAGTAAGTGAAATTAAAACTCTGAAACTATGCAATTAATTTCTGTTCTGGAGAACTAAGAGACTCCAAAAAGAATGAGTTCTCAAGTACTGAGGTGACCAACATTTCTAAAATACACCAGCACGCAAGCTTTTGCTGAGTAAACTATAAACTCCCACTCTATTGCAGAATGACTGTCAGTTCCTGCCTCATAACATCTGAACAACATTTTTTTTTTCAAAGAGTTAATCAAAGTACACCACCAAGAATAAGTAATTCCAAGAAGTGCCATCAACGAACTCACTTGAACCCAGCTGAGGTGCTGCCCTACAACTTCAAACAAATGCACTACTTATGCCAAGCTCTCTCCCGTTCCTCCCTGTCCACCACACCTCTGTGACAGGTATATATAGAAAAGTCTAGAGAAAGCCTGACACTAAAAACGTAGCATCCCTTTCTCAATGTGCTAATCTTGTTTTT
Organism: Melospiza melodia melodia; assembly: GCF_035770615.1. Taxonomy (NCBI): domain Eukaryota; kingdom Metazoa; phylum Chordata; class Aves; order Passeriformes; family Passerellidae; genus Melospiza; species Melospiza melodia. The sequence continues at coordinate 37,131,135 of NC_086194.1, forward strand.
GCTTTTACTAACAGTGGCTGGTATACAATTTTGCAGTTTTCTGTTCCTGGCTTGATTTTAGATCACCTATGGCTAAGAGCCATGGATATTACTATGAAATAGTAGCTTTAATTTGTTCATTTATAACATGTACTTTTTTTCTGGACTTTTAAAATTAAATGAAAATTTCTCTGCCCACAGACAAGCTGTAGTAACTTTTAGTGGGAAAGTAACTTTCTGTCAGCAATTTTTGCATTTCTTCTCTTAAAAAAACCCATGCTATGAAAAAAGCTGCAAACTCCACGGTTGCTTGCAAGAAAAAGAAATTGTAATTGATTCCTACAACCGAGAAAAAATTCTTTGATATTTGCACTATTCACAAGGAGTTCATCAGTGAAACAACAGCACATCCTGGGAAGCACACTCCAACATTGTCAAAGCTTTTTATAGTAAAATAGTCTAAGGGTAAAGGATTCATGTAAGTGAACAAGAATGTAACTCATACATTAATCAGTGATTGTGAATCAAAATTATTCTGGGTAATTAAGTAACTCTGAAGGTGTTTAAGTACACTAAAAAAAAAACAACAAAAAAACTAAGACAGTATAAAATATCTTTGGCCTAAAGAAATCATAGATCACATTAATTTACCCCTGAATTCAGCCCAGCCACTGCTTAAGGTAGAGTACTGTGTAAATCTACAAAGCCAGCTACTACAGGCTCTCAGTTTGTTGAATGTTTTAATTAAGGGGATTCTGTCAAAGTATTTCTCACTATTAGGAGAATATTGTATACAAAACAACTAGAGATGGGTGAACTCATTTTACCTCATTACAAGCCCATTCAAAGACCACTTCTAATCATGAAATATTATTAGCTTCTTGTTCTTTTCAGAAGATGATGACATAGAATAATACCTAATGATAAAATAAGGAAAGTAAAGAGAAGAAAACAGCATGGGAAAAGAAATACCAATACCATGTGAAGAATGAATTTGATAACATAGACAGAAGAAAGGAAATACTAGTAATAGTAAATACCAATAAAGGAATACTAGTAATACCTTCTATTCATGGTCCAATATCTGGCAGATTACGTGTGAGGTTTTTTTACCATAACCTACCTGCTAAGTTATAGTACAGTTCCAATTCCTACATGGGGGAAAAAAAAAGGGTTTATGTTACATCAAAGAAATGTCTGCAAAGTCAAGCTAGCTCTTCAAAACTAGAAGAAGGTTCTGTGGTCCAGAAGAATAATGTAAGATGTTCACAGACACTGAGTTTGCTCAAGACTAATGATAATCCCGTGTGAAATGCAAACTGAAATTTTTTTGCCTACCAAAACAAGGCCTTTTTCCTACCCCCTTTCCATTCACAGATGCTGGCATGTGTTGGCTTGTTATTGTAGTTTATGAATGTTGGCCTTTATTTCTGTGAAATAAATGTTATCAACTTCATTTGACAAAATGTAAAATTACATGTAAAGCTGACAGACTTGGAAAAAGTAATAGAAATTAAAAGGAGATAAACATAGCTTTAGAATATGTGTTCTCTTGAACAGTTCTTTTACTCTGAAGGGCTACATAATTATACCAAGCCATATGTGTGTCTTTTTTTTTCTTTAATAAATATTCCTGAAACTGGACAAGTGCTAATAGCGCCGCTCAGAAGAATGACATCTATCATCCAGAAAATTCTCATGATATCTTACTTTATCAGTTCAGTGATGAAAAAAAATTAGCTATAAATCAGAATCTCTAATGATTTAGCTGAACTTAAAATAATATTCTAAAGTCTGACCATAAAAATGTGGAATTAGGCTATCCAGCCACACAAGATGTCACTTCTCCTTTACCTGGGGATCTACATGATGAATTATACTGTTACCACACTGCACAGGACAGGTGGAATTTGAATGATACATCCCATAGCATATAAATCATATCATATAAAGTAAACACTCCATAGGTTATGGGTTTTAGTATTCTGGAATCAAGATTTCTTATGTCAATTGGTAGCTCTTTATGTTCTTCATTGGTCTTTTAATAACAAGCTATTTGATCTTTCTGTCTCATTGCTCTCATGTTAATAATTATGCAGGATTAGGAAAGCTCTAACTCTTAACCGTGCATATGGGAGGATGTATGGTTATGACACCCCTGTAAAATCTTTGTGAGAAAGACATGACCCAGGGCAGTGAGGAAACTCTCCCGGCAGAGCTGACAAGTTGGGCACAGTGCCATGCTGACATAGCTGCCCTGTGCCAGCTTGCTGTGCTGCCATGCGTGGTGGTCACCCCTCAGACACAGAAATCTGCCCCAGAACTCCATGTCTGAGGGTGGCAGGGGACTTCCAGTCCTTTTATGGGTTCCATTTTAACTATATCAGCTTATGCCACAGTCTTTTGCCTACTTGCTGTCTCAGGCAGGGAAACTGATTTTGCAGGTGTCAGGCTAAGGCTCCATGGGGATTTGCAGGACCCCCTGAGAGTCACCAAGCAGGGCCCTGAAGTCCATGTCTTTGCATCACACACACAAATGATAGGAACATTGCTCCTGAGACTCTGATGGTTCAGCAATGATGGAAACCAGCAGACAAGTTACCTTAAAAAAGCTGGCTGAAGAATGCTAACTTTCTGCTTACTCCAACAGCTTCATGAAGCAATACAATGGACATAAATCTTTTGAGGACAATCACCCTATTTTCATTTTCAAAGCACTTCTTCAGGCTTGGCTACTTCAGCTACTGCTTTACTAAGGAGCTCCATAAAAACTTGCACAACCGTGACAGAGGGGCAGAGGCTAATACAGAGGTAGGAACATGTCAGATCCACTTTGTTTCTAGTCATATGTTAGAACAACAAGATCCTTGCTGTTCTTGTTTAGCCACGCTGGCTATTGCACAGAGCAAGTTGGAAATGGAGGAGGAAGGAGAAACTTAATTTCTTTGCCTTCTCCCTGACTGCATAGGAAGCTGAAGTTCCTGGTAGGAAGATTCTGCTCCTCCCCAAGTCTCATGGTCTGTGGCACGGCTGTACAGCAGGCATCACTTTTCAGACAAAATTTTGCCCCTTGTGTGGAAGACCATGTCTGTTTTAGCTGGTTATGGAAGGATGGATCTAAGGATGAAGAAAAGATGTCAAAATAGTTTGGGCAATCAGCTTCTTCAGTCTTGTTCCTGTTTGAAGGGGTCTGGGGGACTCCTGTGTTGGCTCTGTGTGTGTGTAGGAAGCCATTTCTACACCCCTGTGCTTGAAAAACAGGTCTGACAGGGTACTGGCCTGCAATGCTCTTGGAAGAGCATGAGGCATGATTTCCCCATTTCCCATTTCCTTATGTTTTTTGATTCACTAAGTAAAAAACAGGGCTGCAAGCACCCTGGTGTACTTGGGAGTGACCTGGTTTCTGTTTCCTTCCCGCAGGCTGCTCAGGTGTTCATGTGCGGGCCCCACTGAGAGGAGAGACACATAGCAAGAGTGGAGGGAGCTTCAGGTGCTGCTCTTCCTGCCTTATTCCTCACACCCCTTCCACATGCCCACTAGTTAGGAAAAAAAAAATAAAATGAGCCACACACTCACAAAAAAACCCACCCAGCCCAGTCAAGTCTTTTCAGCAGATTAAACTCATTTTGACTGAGCCATTCTCGAGGTGTTGTTTGTACTTCACTCAGTTTTGGGGCCTTCACTTTCAAAAGGACATTGAGGTGCTGGAGTGTGCCCAGAGAAGGGCAACAAGACTCATGAAAAGTCTAGAAAATGTCTTCTGAGGAAGAGCTGAGGGTGCTGGGTTGTTTACCATGGAGGAGGCTCAGGAGGAACCTCATCCCTCTCTACAGTTCCCTGAAAGGAGAAGTGTAGTGAGCTAGGGGCTAGTTTCTAGTTCTACTGTGACTGCAGTGAGACAACCAGAGGACACAGCCTTCAGCTGAGACAGAGGAGACAGATTAGGTATTACATGAAATTTTTCACTCTTAAGGTGGTCAAGCACTGTAATAGGTTCCCCCAGGGAAGTTGTGCAGCCACCATTCCTGAAGGAGTTTAAGAGGCATTTGGATCTGGTGCTGGTTTAGGGGTTAGGCCTGGTTTAGCGGTTTAGGGGTTACAGTGTTAGTGCTGGACTGATAGTTGCACTGGATGACTTTAGAGGTCTCTTCCAACCCTGATGTATCTGTGATTTGTCAGTGTACTGACTACTAACTCTCCATACAAAAAACACTATTTTTTCAAACCTCTGAAAAGACGTATTTCACAGAACAATTTTCTTTTCTCTGGAATGGTCTTTCCCAAGCTGGTCTTTTCTTCCCTCCTCCCTCCACAGCAGCAGAAAGGGATGATGCAGCAAGGACTGGACTTGTGAAAGCTTCCTCCTGCCTCTCGTCTCAAGCAGGCTGTGACTATTCCCTAATACAAGCCAAGTACTTCACCTGAGGACAGTCATTACCTTTTTCCATGCTAGCAGAAGATATTTCTGCCACCGTGCTCTGCCTGCCCCTCCATGTTCTAGCTACAACAGCAAATGTGCGCTTGCACCTGCACTGCTCTTGCCAGAGGCACGGTGAACCAGAACCAGAACCACAGAACAGCTCTCAGGCACATGGTGTGTGATTCCTGGGGATGTGCCGTGCAGAGCTAAGGGTTGGACTCGCTGTTGCGTGTGGGTCCCTTCCAGCTCAGGCTGTTCTGTGACTGCGTTCACCTGCAGGGTGTGCGGGCGGCGGCGGGCCCCGAGCGGTGCACGGAGGGCACGGGGCGGGGAAGCCGGAGCGGGCACGGCTCCTGGATGAGCAGGGCTCCCGGCTCAGCAGGGCCCCTGGATGAGCAGGGCTCCCGGCTCAGCAGGGCTCCCGGCTCAGCACGGCTCCCCGGGAAGGAGGAGCGCGGGCCGGCAGGGCGGCCGGCTGCCGTTCCCGGCGCGGGCCACGAGGTGGCTCCACGCGGGTGACCCGGAGCCCTCAGAGGCCCCGGGGCCGCGCCGGCTGGGAGCACGGAGTCCGCGTTTCTCGTTCTGTCACATTTCACAGGCGCTTGCTCATCGCCGGGTCTGCCGGAGGACAGGCACACCCCTCCGTGCTTGGGAAAGAAGGAGGCGGCCTGAGGTGCCCGGGGAGGGTTCGGGCTGGGGTGAGGCCGGCGAGCGCCCGGCCCTGGGAGGTCACTGGCGGCTGCCGCTCTGCCCTCGCCTGTCCCCTGAGAGCGGGCGGCTGCTTTCCACGATATGTGTGCCTGCAGTTTATTTAGGAAATAAATATCTACCGGTAGGAGATTATTGGGGTGGTTCAGTAAGTAAAGGTGAAAAAGATATTGCAAAGACTTTCAGGGCTTTAAAAGTTGTAATAGAAGTTTTTTTGTTTTTTTTTTCTTTTTCCTTTCCACACTCCTTTGAGGTGGGCTATTTCTATGAAGAAAATTCTGCTCACATTACAAAAGGGGGATGTCAGGGGGTTTGACTGTCATTGAAGTTGAAATGAACTTTGTCACCCTGTTTAAATATTTAAGTCTCCTGACACAGGCAAATACATCACGAAGTGCTAAAAAATATATTTAAAATTACAACTGCCTTTGAGATGAAGCATTTCTATTCCCACTGTATCAGTTCACTTTGCTCAAGCAACGCCGAGGTACAGAGTATGGCAAGAAACTGTGGACTGGATAGGAAGCTCCATTATCAGAACCTGTGCATTTGGAAGGGTAACATTTTGTTTTATGCTGTTTTAGCCACTCTGGATTAAACTGGTTGATTAAACTGGTTTCCAAGAGCTTAAACATCTTATCAATATGCACATGTATCTGTTTTCTTTCTCCTTCCAGTCATATTATGGCCTATTCCCTTAAGTAGCTGTAGTTTTACTATAGTTTCATATTGTTTTGCATACTGGTAATATTTAGGGGATTTTTTAAACTTTCTCTTAACAGTCTCACCTTCCCTGCACATATACAATGTTTCCACTTTTATGTCTACTTTGGTTGCATTAAAAGTGCTAATTTAACTCAGAAGTCAGAAAATGGCCTTCAAACCTTGCTCTGTAACATCTTTGCTTTGGATGCAACATCGAGGAAGATAATGGAAGTACTTTAAAATACAAGTGGTTTTTTTTTTTTTTTTTTTTTGCTTAGATTTGCTTTGATAAGATAATTGTCATGTGAAAACTTTAATGTGATTCAGGGCAGAAACCAGTTTTATGTTGGTGCACTTTGCCTGAGATGATCTCAAAGGGCAATAGCTTCCTGGGCAGCTGTGAGTGTTCAAGGCTAAACCTGGAGGCACTTGTGTGAGTGGGAGCCCTCAGTCCTAATTTAAAGAGTTGTATCAAAAGCAAACCATATGCACTGTGTTGACAGCAGACAGTCTCTTCAGTCTCATGCCTTCACAAGGAGGTGGAGGGACTCGTGACCAGCACAATGTTTTCATCTCCTGTGGGCCACAAAAGTAATTCTCTGAGAGACTGGAGCTGGGGATTGCCCTGAAAAAGACTTGAATGAGCTGAAGGAGACCAGCTCATAGTGGAAATGATGCCATAAAGGTAGAACCCCTCCATTCTGCTGGTTTCTGGTCGTTTCTCCAACTTTGGCCCCACACCAGTTTACTTTTGCTGGGCTTAGCTGATAACACAAACATCTTCCAATCTCCAAGGGTGTGAAGGGTGCTGCCTAATCCTACAGCTGATGAGAAGTGAGCACCATTCTTATAGGTTGCTTTGTATATTTCTTGGAGACAGAAAAATATTCAAGATAGATAGTTCACAAACATTTTGAGTAAATCCTTCCATATCTGAAGGAGAAGGCCACTCAGGTTGTGCTGTATCCTTACAACTTTTCAGTTGTTTTCAGAACAACTGAAAAGTGCATATGCAGCACCTGTTGGGATAAACAGGGGCTGAAAGTTCTCCTAGGTATTGAAAAATAATCATTCCAGTTTCCTTACTACAGTTCTTTTTTGAGTCTGAAACGATATAAACTATATATCACATATTGACATTTATGTCCTTCAGCAGTGTGACATCACTTGTCACTTAATGTAAATTTGTCCAAGTCATACAAAAGTCAAGTATCTGAAATCTGAGCTCCTAGTTACAAAGAAATATACTCTTACTGACTGACTCATAATTTTTTTGCTCTTATGTTCAAGCTTGTGGAAAATGAATATGCAACCAGGAATTAAGACAGAAATTAAAACCTACATAAGGGATTTTAAACAAACTGTGCAAACTCTACAAATCTATGTCCAGGTCCCATCTGCTCTCAGTCACAAAAGTATTCAGTGTATAAATAAGCCCTTCCAATGAGCACAGTGGGATGGGGATTGATTCCTTCAGCATGACACTGATGTGTTTGACCTGGGGTTGGCCTACAGATGTGTGCCCATGTGTGAGCAGTGAGGACACTATCTGCCTGACAAGGTACATGCAGCATAAACACATTGGGCTGGTGTTTTAAGCAATTTAAAGATAAGTTTTGGCTATATTTTTTAAAGCTGTGACTTTTGTGAAGAAAGCAGCTAACATTTTTAGTCTGTCATACCCTCAAAGACATCTCTTTGTCCGTCCATCTGGCTTGCTTTGTTTTCAGGCTGTTTTGTTGTGAACGTGTTTTTAGGGATACCCCGTGGGATATATGTTGTGGGATATGTGGTGGGATATATGCTGTATTTGAGGTAATGACTGTGGTCCTCCTGTGCATACCAGAAGTGAATTCCTTTCTAATTATGCACACCAGCTGCTGTCCAAGTCCTGTCTCCTGCACTAACATGTTTCTGCACTGGGAGAAACACTTTGTTCACATCTGGGGAGTAGCTGATGCAATGAGTCATGACTGCAGAGGACAAATCCTAAACATAATTCAGACTAGTTGTATATGTGGATTTGAAAGTGCAGGCTAAAATCTTAAATATTACCTGTTCTTCAACAGGATGCCAGCAGAGGAAATGAAGTAATGGTGTGATGTCTTCTCAGCAAAGAGGCTGTTGTCATGTAAATCAACTTTCTTGAGATTAGCTGTTGTAAACTTGGATACTTGGATTATACTTTTGAATTTTGGTCACCAAATATGCATAGATTGCTCTAAGTCTAACAGAGGGAAGAGAGCATTTTTAAAAACAGGGATGAGTTGTGCAAGGAGAGAAGTGTTCAAAGGAAGCCTGAGTCTAGGCCCATCTGTAGTGATCTCAGAAGAGATATGGAAAAGGGAACGTTGTGTGGGTGATGGTGATGTCTACAAACTCCTCTGATAAGGAGTTGATCACTTCTATGTCTCTGCATGGATGATCAGAATTAAAGCAGAGGGAGCATTTGGAAGAGGGCAGATATGAGTAACTCTGTTAAGAGGATAGCAGAAAAAGAACTAGGAAAATATGATAAGTGATCTTCCAATAGGAAGAGAGTAAAGATAAAGTGTCAGGTCAAATTATTTTGAGTCATGTGTGGTCTGTTTTCTTGTGTTTATTGGAACAAAAAGAAGGTAGAAGAGTAGAAATTCTGTGTTTTATATGTGAATTCTCATATATATGATTCATATATATATGAATTCTCATAAAACAGCTGCAAGCTGGTTAAGGTGTTCTCGAGCCCTAGATTTGCAACTGTGATGGAGAAGCAGACAACATGAAAATTGGTTTTTATTTTCAGCTTTGGTCACTGGTATAGATAAGAGAGTGTATGTGAACATCCATGTGTTTGATGAGTATATAAGTGAATATATAGTGAATTTACCTCAAGTTTTCATGAAAGTGTCACCTGGCTTTGCATAGCAAATGTACATGTGAACAGAGTAAAAAGGGAACAAAAACCCCTTAAGTTGTTTTACTTCATTGTTATCTAAATGTTTTTAACTCAAACAGCATAAAATATTATTTATTGAACTTTGGATATATGGTGGGGCTGGTTTATGATATATCTTGTAGGTTGGTTGCAGGAATCACAGCTATGGATCTTCCAATTTCTGCCCAATTTTGATTCCAACAATTCACACTATCATAACATTTTATATTTTTTATTTTGAAAAGGAAAAGGTGAAAAGATTTGACAATGCAGTTTAAAGAATGTATTTGGATTAAGTTACAGACCTAGAGTATTTGAACCATTGTTTGCGCACCACTGAGAACACAATGCCTCCTTTTAGATAATAGTGCTCTTATCCTCATAAACAAATTATGATGGTGGGACCTGGGTACTGTCCAGTACAATGGTACAGAAGAGAGTATCATGTATGTTATTTCCCTATTGATTTTATCCTGAAAAATCAAAAATTCAGGGGAAATTCAGTCAGTTTTTTCAGTCAGTGACCATGTGGATGTTCGATTTTTGGGGATGAACAGGGTGAGATGTGTACATCTATATCTGTTTCAGAGTGCCTGAGCAAGTACAGAAAGTCCAAGATACCATTATTACAGGAAAATAAAGTAAAAAGCCCATTCTTAAGAAAACCCTGCAGCAATGGAATCTGTTTGGACTTAGGAAAACGAAGTAAAGAGCATAGGACTGGCTTCATTCATAATCAGAGTTAAGACTTTGTCAGTGGGATTGTCTGATGGGTGGGAATGCATTTCACTTCATGGGCATGGGAGATCCTGTGTGGCTCCATGACAGTGGAGACTTGGTGGCTTTACTTGGCCCTTAGAACTCTGTCTTGGTAGGAATTTCGCCTTCCTCCAGTATGCCCCTTTCCTAAGGAAAACTGATTGTGTTCTTTATGTATCTTGGGAATACATACTAATAGCCAGAATCCCTCATACCACTTTCTACAGGAAAAGTGCATGAAAGTAAGGAAAATGACCTTATCGAGTTTGGCTACATCATCCTTTGTCACAAAGAAGAAGTTTCACCAGCAAAATCACAAAGCAAAAATATACTGGCCTTTCAGAAAATGAAGCCTGTATTCGGGTAAGAAAAGGCAGAAAAATTTCAGAAGTAGTTTGGCTTAATGAAGTCATGGTTACCACAAGCATAGATGAGGTGTGAAGTTCAGCACTGTCAGTGCAAGCAAATCTCACACCACAGGGGCTAAGACGAGAAGTAGGCCCAAAGGAGCTCCTGTCTTGGTTCAGCAAGTTCCAGCTTTGTCAGCTTCCGCAGCAGCATCCCACCTCAGGATTCCCACCTTGAAAGTTAGTATTTCTGCCAGATTTCTGTGTGCTGGGTAAGCAGATGGCCTGGTTTCTTCTTTGCCATCTTCCTTTCTGTCTTGTCCCACATAAAGCAGGCTGGGGTGAGGTCACTCTCCCTTTCTCCTTTGCCGAAACTTGGAAGCAGCTCCACCTCTGCCACCTCCTTCCACCCATTCTGACTCTGAGCTGTTAGAGGTGTTGCTGCCCGACATCCTCCCTCTCTCCAGGCTGTAGGGGTTGTGTATGGGCTGGGGTGAGTATCCTTCCTTCCTTCCCTCTTGTTCACCCCTATTTCCTTGCAATAATGCAGTCACCTGATGGTCTGAGTCAGCCATGCCTTTCTACCTCCAAAAATATTCCCATTCTCTCTGTGGAAAAGTCAGGCTGACGAATCAGAGTTGGGTACCTCCTGTAGACCAACTCTTGGGTCAGTCTAAGCACGAACATGATACTTATTAAAGAAATAAAGGACAGGAATTTGCTAGGAGCCCAAAGTGAGGTATTGAGACATGGTCAGCTCTCAGAATGAGAGATTTTCCTAGACTTTACAAGATGTTCCCTTTTCTTGCAGCTAAGCATATGCTTCTGAGTAGGGTCCTGTCATTAAATGGTTGAATGTGAGAGGTTTGTCATCTCTAGCAATAAGAGAGGAAGATGGTTTTGGTGACAATATCATTACTCTTTAATATTGACTTATACTTAGGGAATCCAGATTTGGAGTCATCACTTTGACATTCTGTGCTGTCTGCTTCTTTTGACCAGACTTCTTGCTTTGCTCACAAAGCTTAAAGGAAGAGAAATATTAATGAAATTTTAAATTCACTTTCTGAGGAAGTAAGGTATAGTCTTGTTTTACTTTTTAAAGAAGTTTTACCTAAATAAAAGGACATCTAAGGGAATATGCCTTTTGTTTGGTTGGTTTTATTATATGTTTTATAGCTTTGTCTGGTATACAAAGACCTAAGCAACTTAACTAGGATCAATAGGAAGCACTGATCCATCTGTCAACCTGGCCCAGACTTCTCCTTTGTGGCAGCTCCAGAGCTTCAACTCTCCAGGTGGACTGTGTCTGGCTCCAGGTAAAGTTTGTCAATACTTTTCATCTCACACAGTATACGTATTGTTCATATGCATTAAAAAGGCAGGTTCAGCAGTATCAAACAAGTCTAAGAATTTGATTTCATTTTATCAAATTACTTGTCCAAACCAACCAACCTACCAAAAATTAACTTCCCTTGAACTCCTTAAAATAAATTGGAAGGCATATTTTGTTTTTTCGTTGCAATACTTTAAAATAAACGGTATCTTTTTCTGATTTGAATATAATATACATGTTCAAGTTTCATTGAAATGTGTTTCTAAAAAGTAAATAAAATCAAAATGAAAAGTCCACTTCAGATTTAGGTAAATATTTCATGGAGTTTAAAATGTTGTTGAAAAAATTTCTATTTGCCCACTGTTTTTCACTTTTTCTGATTTTCCTGTGAAAGGTTGCATCAACAACCAGAAAACTTTAGTTACTGAATCTTTGATTTAATTTCATTCCTGGAAAAAAGTCTGGTTTTCTGTCACTTATAACTAGGGTCCTACAGCCAATATTAGTGCTTATTTTCCAGGATTTTAAGCTGCCAGGTACATGTTTTCAAAGGACTCATAACAGATTAAACATACAAGTCAAAATACAGAGTCATTCAAAATAGAGAAATACCTACTGCTCTTTCCTTACTTGATTGATTCTACACTTTTGAGTAGTCTTTAGGACTCAGTCAGCCTTTTTTTTGTGAACATCTCTGTTTCTTATGACCCTCCCACAATTTCCCACACCAAGTAACTTGACTCTACTGATCAACTCTAGATCAAGATAGCATCACGAAGTTCATTGCTCTGCAGTCTAGACTAAAACAGAAGCTTCTTTTTTTGTCTTCAGATGTCCATACTGATCTTACAAGTAAGGCACAGATGCTTAGGATCATTCTTTTTCAAATTAGCCAAAAAACAGACACACGCTGCACCACAAAGCCACCTATACATCATAGTGTCTGAAAAAAATCAATCCAGAACTTAAAAATGGTGTGATGGGTTAATCCTGGCTAGCAGCCAAATGCGCAGCCAACTGTACTTCACCTCCTCAGCTAGACAGGGGGAGAAAATAAGCAAAAAACCAGAATGAGAAAGCTTGTGGGTTGAGGTAAGGACAGGAAGATCAATTGTCAATTACTGTCATTGGCAAAAAAGGCTTAACTTTGTAAAATTAATTTAATTTATTGCCAGTTCAAATAGATTTGGGTAGGGGGAAACAAGAACACAAATACTAAAACAACTCCTTTTCTTCCACCATTCTCAGTCTTAACTTCTCCCTTTAGTCCTGACTCCTGTCACAGCCCCACTGAGCACTGTGGGGAGGATGGAGAATGCAGGTAACAGTTAATACTTAACAGTTCTCTCTTCTGCTCCTTCCTCCTGGCACTTTCACCCTGCTCCAGAGTCCTCTCCATGGGCTGCAATCCTTCAGGAAGAAACCTGCTCCAGTGTGGACTCTTCCTGGGTTGCTGTTCCTGCAAGAATATCTAACCTCTCTTGAATGGTCCTCTCTTCAGGTTGCTGAGGAACCTCCACCTCTGATACAGTGTTTCCTCCATTGTCTCTCACTCTTTTTCCCCCCCCCCTCCTCCTCCTCCTCTGGCTGTCCAATGTTTTCTGCCCATTCCTAAATATGTTTTCAGAGACAGCCCAAATTCCCTGATGGGCTCAGCTGTGTCTGTGGTGTGTTCTGCTGCTGAGCTCACTGGAGCTGTGTCCAGCATGGGGCAGGCCCCAGCCTTTTCTCACAGAGGTCACCCCTACAACTGTCCTGCTGCCAAACCCTTGCCAAGCATAACCAATACAGTGGTTCTTATGTGGATTTGTCAAATAATCCTTTCCTCTTCCTTTATTTTTCCTGGGAAACTGTAGGAACACTGCAACGAAGGCTGGCAGTTCTTGTCATGACTCCAGCAACATATAGAGGGAGGAGATGCAATGAGAGAGGCATTTTGTGTATGTGTCTGAGACTTAAAAGCTCCCCAGATCTGGGAAAGTTATAAGTTACCGAAATTAGCTCGTGCTGAAAAGTGCTTGTTCACTAATGGCAATAACAGCTATGTCACGTGTTCACTCCAGAGATGCCCAAGGACACTCACCTGTAGTGTACTAAAAAAGAAGAGACCAGAAATGTATTAGTGCTGTATAGATAAAATATTTAAATGGTTATAGCTAGATGGACTATAAAGATAGTAATCTGATATGTATGCATGCACTGTACATTTTTGTACTAGAGTTGCAGCATAAATGACCCCATTAAATCCTGTTACTTTCCTAATCCAATAAGCGCTTAATCTCATTGCAAGTCTTGGAAATAATTATTCATTTATACACTTGTTTTTGCCACACATTTTATGTCAACAAGAAGTGTGCCTTTGACTAATCAGTTAAAACAGCTGGCGGATAAAGGAGTGAACGAGAATTGGGAATGTGCTATTTCTGGGAAGCAGACTATTGGTAGTTTTTCTTTGGTCTAAGATGTTATTGATTCTATAAAAATGTTGTATTATGCACAAAGAAAAGGCTCTACTCAGTGTTAACAAGGGACAAGGGTGAAAAGTAAAAAGCTTTGTACTTCTCAAGCTGCCTCACCCTGCTGCCTTACTTGACCCTAACTCATTGAATTTTACGGCTGTGAAGAGGTAGAAGGACTCCGCCCTTTTTCAACAGTCTGCACTTACCTTACCTCTCAAGTGTCTGCCATCCTGAGTTGGGTGAGGAGCGTTGTATAAAAGACAGATATGTGGGTTTTTCTGATTTACAGTTCTTTCCCAAAAGAGGAAATGCTCTTGAATACCGCTGCAAAGATAACCTTGTTCTTTTGTACTCCTGTGGGAGCTGTAATAGACAGAGTGATTCTGTTCTGGTTAGCAAGAACCAGTTTCATGGTCAGGTATTTTTAAGTTTGTTCAGTTCAATGCTCTCCCACTCGTCTTCACTCATCTTGGGAAAAACTTCACTCTCCTCTTTAAAAGCAATTTACCTGCACACCAGGACTTAGGGTGGGTTTACTGTTCCACCCCAGCAGTGTTGTAGGATACTGGGGTGAAAGTGGATTCCTTATCTCTTTCTGGATGAGGGCCTTTCTCCAGAACAATATGGTGCTACTTGTGGCAGCTGTAACTTACGTGAGGGCAAGGAAGCAAACACCAAATGAATAATGTTATACTATGGATTTTTTCATTCCAACTTGCCATACTCTGTCTGTGTTTATTACAGTTATTGTAGGTGCAATATTTTACCGCTGCAGAGAAGTACTAGCCTTTGTCAGAAGAAGGAGAGAAAAAAATATGATGCTTTTGCTGTCACAGTTGTGGTCTGGAACAAAATTCAAGTATTAAAGCATTGGGTAAGAATGGAAACATTTTAAAGCTTAAGGAACACTTTGGAGTAGAAAAGTTTGAAGTTATTTTTAACACAGGTGTTTCTGTAATGGTGCTATACTGTATGAAGAAACTTCTCAGTTCTCCAAGGCACTCACAATAGGTGTAGTTTGCAGAATGATTGCTTAGAAATTCTTGCTGTAAGGTAATAAAATTAGGAAGACTTGTAAAATCTACTCCTGCTAAAGATATTTCCCTTTTTGCAGTCTGTGTTTTTCACATAAATGTTTATTTCAGTTTTGTACTGAAAACCTTTTCATAAAAAGAGTAAATCAGATTTGAAATTTTAGCTTACCTTCTACTCCTCAAGTAGCACCACTGCAAATGTTAAGAGTAGGAAACAAAGGAGATGTACACATTGAAAAGAATGTGTTCCGAGGTGTGTTCACTAAGACAAAATCACTGCAAAGAATCATGCAACTTGCCCATCTGTTCTGTCATTTCTATCATTTATAAGCAATAAATGAAGTAAAGATCCAGACCTCTTCTATCTCAAAGTACTGTAGACATGGCCGTGAAAGATATGCTATTTTATCTATTTTAGCTTTCAAGATCAATTATGACAATAGAAGAGGGACAATACTGAGAAACTTTGGTGAAAATTTCAGGACATCTTAGCACAGCTCTTATATCTTTGAGTAGAAATGTTGTTCTCTTTGAATCTTTATATCGTCCCATCACCTTCAGATAATGTTTTTAGAGTGAATGCTGGTCAGAATTGCAGGTTGTTTTCCTTAACTTTCTGCCTTCTGTCTATTTTAGCAAGGCATCTGAAAAAGGAAAAATCACATGTTTTGCTTTCGGGAATCCATAACATGTTACAGGCATGATTCCTGAGAATAAGTGGTCTGACACTATCTCAGATCAAAATCTGTTTGCACTGAAATCTAGGGACATGCTCTGCTGAATCACATATTCTCCACGTGCACAAGTATCCACTGCCAGAACACAGTGGTGTGACACTTCAAGTGACACTGAAAACTATTGAAAGACTCTGATCAGGCCTTAATATTGTGAAATGCTGGAAAATCTTGTTTGTGTTCTTTGTAGATGTAACTGGCTGGTTTTCAGCCAGAATAAGCAAATAGAGGACGATTTGAGTCTTGGGTCAATGAGATAATTCCTCCAACCTCCTGGCAGATTTAGCTGAATTATGTTATTCATAATGTAGTCTGTGACTGTTTGTTCCTGTTTTAGGATATTTAAATGGTAATTTAAAATAATACAGCGCTTTGGAGACTTATGGGCAACTATCATGTATCATCTAGCATCCTTGCAGGTCATATTTGTGAAGGGTAGTTCCATGTATACATATTTAGACCTGGAAAGGTGGAAAGCTTGGGTTTGCAACTTAAATTCTTTTTTTGGGCACAAATCTACAGATTGCTTCAATCAGGACTTGTCAGTGGAAGTCAAACAATTAAAAAAGTCAATTATTAAATATGTCTATCCTTGTGCAAGTATAAGAGTCAGGAAGCAAATTATGAAACCTAAATTGCATGTGAGGAAGAAAAACCCTTGACATTAGCCTCTAAAAAGTGATTCCTCTCAGTGGCTTAAGCAAGGCTATTAGAGGGACTAGGTGTCACAGGCCATATTAAAATGGAAAATGGAAACAGTATGTGATTGATTGGTTAATCTGCTGAACAACACTGACTCATGTTAATAAGGTTAGAATCCTATGTGTGGCCTTATAAAACCAAGTCTGTGTTTGCAGCTCTGACCTTCCCCTACTGGGTGACCTTGAGCATATAGCAGTGCTTGGGTTTTCCCCTTAAAATGGCAGTAATATTTCCTCACCTTTGTAAAACCCCATGAAAGCAGTTGATAAAGAGCTTTTCACATGCTTTGGGTATTATTCTTACTACTGATGTAGTACTGTGGCAATTCTTGTAGGTTATGAAAGAAGAAAATTTCTCTGCCAACATGCAGCCTGGAGAGAACTTGTAGCTGCTGAGTGGTTTGAGGTCAGATCAGCAGTAACTATAGGTTTTCAGAAGTCTTAAAAGCTGCTTCTTGTAGCAGAAAGGGCAATGAGTATCCCAAGGAAAAAAAAAAAAGTGATAAACTTTCTTTCTAATTGGCTTGTACCAGTCAGAATATCTGTGAAACACAAAGGTCAAGCAACTTATTTAAAAAGAAACCCTATGTGAATCTAAGATTAGTCTAGACATTTTCAAAATCTCAGAAAATTAGGGAAAGGGCTGCAACCCTTAGGATTATGGTCCCTTAGGCTGACTGGAGGAAAGATTATGCTAAACATTTTGGAACCTGAATGATCCATTCTGTATTAGAGAAGATTTACAAGATCCTCAGAGAGTGCTTGAAACATCTGACTGAGAGAGAGTCTGTGGACTTTCTGCTTTCTTGGTAGGGACTCTCAAGGGCACCATTAAGGAATCAACTATTGTGATTGATGGAAAAATAAAGAAATCGAAGAAGAAATGAAGACAAACTACAATGTGGACTTTTTCCTGCAGTCCCATGATATCTTCAGCATTAAGTGATTTTGGCAGATAATTTCTACTATGAAGCATGTGGATAGCCAGAAGGCTATTAAGAGAGAATGATGCTATAATATAAGCATGGAGGATTCTTATAAAGTGTATCTTTCTCTCATTCAAAGTACATGATGAAAAATGATGTGTCCAGAGTGCTAACAAATTATAACAAAGTATAAATTTTCCACATGTATATCTTCTTATGTATATATATATATATCTATCTATATCTATATATAGATATATATAGATATATATATATAATGCTAAACCACCTTTACTATCATAAGCCAGCATTCTCTCCCCCACCCTGTGCTATTTATTTCCTATTTATAAAAATAATTCCAACTGCATCTTTTAGCTAATCCTAGCTAGCTCCATATGCAGGCTGACAATATGCCTGAGGTGATAATATGTCTGGTCAGTTAGACCAGTGTGTGGTAGATGTAAAATCCTTAAATGGGAATGCAGGATTCTGATGGAATAAGACCCCATGTTCACTTTGCACAGATGAAAATGATCTCATCATGTGCAAGATGATAGGGGATAAGGCTCCTCCTTTCTTCCTGGTACAAATTAAATTTTAGTGATGTAATGAATATATAACATGCGGCTAGATGGATTCACTCTCTCTCCCACCCATCTTTATCCTTTACAGACTCATCTTACTAGTTTGTCTTTCCCTGTTCTATGAATTATTTGTGAACAGATAAATTAATTTAATTAATTTTTAAAATTCATAATTGTGTTTGTGAAACCTTCCTGAAGAATGATTGTGAGCCTTTGGTTTACTACAGGACTGTGCTCACTATAGTGTTACTGGTCCCCTCAGCGGCATGGGAGAGCTACCAGTCTCTGCCTGAACAATTCCAAACATTATGTACATATAAAGCTTATATTTCTATCTTTAGAGAGGTTTATGTGCCTGAAACATCTGGATTTTTTTCCATGCTACCATAGGATTGTTAGAAGGTTTTCCTTCTCCCTGTTAGCTGTGTCGAGTTTCTGTGCCTTGACTGTGATCGTTATGAGAACATATCACACCCCAAAGCGTGTTCATTTTCCACGTTTTCATTTTGCCCAGGGAAAGAATACAAGAGCAGTTTGCAGAACTAGATGATACAGACTGGCATTCAAAATGCCATTTTGCTGGTGCTTATTTTAAACCTTGTTCTTCCTGGGCCAAATCAGACTGACTTCAGTCTGTAACAAGCTCCTTTCAAGGTGTATCTACTTGCATCTGTGCCAGTACTCTGGGCAGGAGTGGTACTAGCTGCTGTAACGTCAATAGTGGTGCCAATAATTTTATCTGTGTTAAAGCCAATGCTGTGGCCTTGGATTTAAAAAGCAAAAACCAAACACAATTCTTTCTCATGGCAGAGATTATGCCAGGCCCAGTACGGAAGTATTTAGAGTGCCATTTTATGAGTTTATTGGTACATATTTTTTCCTATCACATTACAGAACATGTACTGAAGAAGTACATGGATCAACATTCCTGAAAAAATGCCTAACACTTATTTGTATGTCCTAAATAGGAATAGTTCTGTATGCTAAATAAAGGCATTTCTAAGACCCCGTATTTGCAAGTGAGAAGGGAATCTGGCTGAAGCCAAGCAAATATTTTTGTGCTGCCTTTGTTTAGATCAACTTTGTCTGCTCTATTCTGTGTTTCTAGGTTTCCAGTCAACTTCACACACAGTGAACAGACATACAAATCTTGGGGAGAAATGGAAAAGATTTATTCTATTTGCTTTCACAGAAGGAAGATGTTAGTGTATGCAGAGTTGGGATAGGTTCCTATCGTGACAGAACAAAACTGACTTTTACAGCTAGTGCCTTGCCATGGCAATCTGCTTCAAAGGAACAACTGTCATTTTTGATAAGGATAGTGAGAATTACTGTCATCTGGAGAGATCACTATGCCTCTGGGTTGTATAGTATGTTACAACAGAAAAAATTATTCTTTAGGAGATAAATAATTATTCCACTACAAAATTTTATTTCTGGTTTCGAAAAGACGCAGTTTGTACCCTGCATGATTATAATGTAGCTCCTTAGCTAGCTCTCTTTAAATATAAACTTGTGATATGCTTTTTTTAAAATATATATATATATATGGCAGAGAATCAGGCAGAAAAAGCAGCTAGTTAGTGGGAACCTTCACAGGGCAAGTGAATTTGGGGAGGGTGCATGCACACCACATGCCTCCCCAGAGCCAGGAGCCAGAGAAGCAGTTCGCAGTCTCACAGAAGCTGCGCAGCCGAGCGAGTTATTATTGAGAGCTTCTCTGTGGCTGAGCCAGTAAGAGCTGGGTGCTAAACTTGTTTCCGCTTGAAGTTGCTCTTTGCATACTTGTTAAGGCAGAATGTTCTACCTTTTCACCTCTGCAATACTGGGTGTGAAACATGAGCCTCTAGGTGTTTCCTGGCTGGCAAGATTTCAATGGTAATAAAATTACCAGTAGAATAAATGTTTCAGAGGCAGTTATCCTCTCTCACCTGTTTGTAATTTTTTATTAATTATTACAAATGTGTTTAAGTACTCTACCTGATTTTAATCTGCTGTATTCCCAGGATTTACATATAAAGGTCTTTTTCCCACAGAATAATGAATAATCACATATGTCAGGGTGTGGTGTTAAAATACTGAAGGTTGGTGATACACCTACTAGCAATCGCTCATTTTGTAAAAGGCTGGGTTCTAGAAGTAGTTTGCTTTTTATGGCTTTGATCCAAAATTCTGTTGAAATCAGACTTTTATTGAGTTAAAAAGCTACGGATCTAGTCCCAAATGTTCTTTTATGGGAAGTGTTTGTAGTGCCATTGTTAACAATATATGCAGCACTGGGCATGTGAACTGTATAAGTAGAAATTTTACTTTTCCCAAAGCTCCTGCTTACTTTTATGCATTCTTTGCTCAAGCAAACAGCAGGTGGCTTACATGAATAGTGGGGTTAATGAGACTACTTAAGTGAGCAAGAGTGGAAAAAAAACCCCCTCAAACTGGTCCTCTTTTTCAGAGAGTTTAGGACTTGCCAGATAGAGCTGAGAACTGTAAAGGATTAATATTATTATATATTGAAAGAAAAGCTGACCAGGATAGAAGTGACAGAGGGGAGGAGGGTTTGTTGTTCCTGGAACAGCAGAGCTAATGAGATCTAATGCTTTTGTTTCTTAATCCCTGAACTGAATTAATCTCCCTCCCTTCCCATGTGATGTCATCCCCTAGGTGCAGGGAAGCCGCAGGGCAAGATGCAATGCTGCCTGGTCAGCCAAACAGAGGGTGAGGCAGCCTAACTTAGCAGTGCCTGCCCTCAGCAGAGATACTAACCTTGTCCCTACTCTCCTACCACTTTCAATTCTCATTAATTATATAGAAACATAGTTATCTTTGGCATTTCAGATTGGATCGAAATAGGACAATGAACTCACAAGTTATTTGGGAGGAGAGAAGAGAAGATAATACAATTGTGTAGTCCATTTCCTTACCAAGAAAAAATTTACCCTGAACTCCACTTGGTTGAACATGTAGTTCTCCATTCAAATCCCATAACAACATGGCCTATATGAATTTTTGAATACTTACTTTCAGAATAATATATGTCAAAAATAGTAAGCCCTAATGAGATGATAAAGTAGGAGCTGGATCACGTGGATAATATTTGTGATTTCTCATTATGCCATCTTTATGTTAATGAGCATGTTAACTTTGCTACCAAGCTGGGAGGATGAAGAAGAAATATTTTATACAGTTTTAGGTTTTATTTTCTTTTTTGATTTTCCCTTCCATCTCAATATTACTGATTTGACAAGATGCAAACAACAGAAATACCAACATACTGCAAGAAGTAAATTTTACACTGGCTCTATAATATCTGTAAAGGAAACAGTTTGTAAGTAACTGAAGTCTTGATGGAATTTGAGAAGACTGGATTTTGAATGTCCATGGATCTCAAACTGCTGCTACACAGCTGGATGCCAGTGTTATCTGGGCAAGTATCAAGTAGGATTTCACAGCATAGTGGCTACTTAAAAAAATCCTAACACTCTTGCCTGGCAGACAAGATTTGTAAATATGAACAGTTAGTGTTTGAAAGTTAAGGAAGTCACAAAGACCCAGCAACAAAGCAATCCAACAGAGGAAACTTCATCCCACTTTTAAACTCAGAAAGTGATTGCTCTCAAGCAAAAGTGACATCAAATGCTTTTTTAGATAAAAGGCAGTACAAATAAGAAAGATCCTCCAGGAGAGGCTTTAAAGTGTCTTTCAAAATTAGCAAGCACAAAAAGCCCATAGGTCAAGAATCAAGTCCTCTCCTGTAATCCGTATTCACTCAGATAGCATTTCAAGCTCAGGCTCCTGGAACTGACCTTCAAAGTCATTTCTTCATGAAATGCATGTTATACTATTGTCGCTATTCATCCACCTCTAAACACCTGGCATCAGGCAAAGTTCAAAGGAATCAAACGATGAACTGACCCCTTGAGGGGAAAAAAAAGTAGGAGCAGCACCAGGACTGGTCAGAATGCTGGAAAATGGACACTGATATGTGAAGCAGTGAGTATTGTGTGGTCACTGATCTTGACAATTACAAAGTTTGGAATAAATTGTGCCATAAAAATTAATATACTCATTGTACATATATTATGTGTAGACACAAGCATTTTCTTGCTGATGAGCCTCGCATATTGCTTAGAATTAGCTAATATGAGAATTAGTAGAAATTGTATCCCTAACAGTACCTCCTTCAATTTTATGCTTGAAAACAATTTCCACAATTTATGAAGTGGAAATACACAATAAAGGTAACTTGTAAAAATTACTGACTCATAAAAGTGAGCAGAGACAAAGAATGATTTCTGAATTTTATATTTTATATCCTTGCCGTGTGAACTGCAATTTCTTCTTACTGGAGGCTTTTCTGATATGCAGCAATGCAAGTCTCAAGTGACTTGAGTCTGGGGAAGTCCTGACACAGTTTTCTGAAAATCTCTTTCTATTTTCCATTAACAATGATGACAGCTCTGATCTTCCCCACAAGATCACATTTAAGTATTCAGTGGCTATTAATAAAGACTTGATTGGATCATAGTCACAATAGTTGTCATAAATGCAAGGTTTGAAAGCTTTGGGTTAAAATGGATTAAGATGTCAAAGGTCAGAAGACAACCTGAAAACAAAGAAAATTCATTACAGATGTAATTTTTTTTTTCATTCAACTAAAAACTATAGTATAGTTATTAAGAAATCAGATTAATGAATATGTAAAGAATCCCAAATGACCTTAAGGACAGAAATCAGACTTTATTTGTTAAGAATCTAAGGACTGGATAATTTTAAGCTCCTGGCTGGGAAGGTTCTGGAGCCTTTATCCTTAGGAAGACTGATCAGTCAACACCAGAGGAATGTATGTGCAGTTCTCAAAATGGGCACAAAGATTGCCATTTGTCTCATTGACTTTTAACCCATATTAACTTGGGAGGACTCAGAAATTTCTCTTTACTACCGTTGCAGCAATAAATTATGTTGGATTTAGGAGATGTTTGTGACACTTCTGGCCTTGTAGACCTGTGGACTTGAAGACCTTAGATAAGGGCCGGTCTTGAGTAAGTGCCCTTTTATGTGCTACCACCATATGAAAGCTGACTTCTCTGATGAAGATTTATTTGCAGGCACAAAGTTGGTGGATATCTCCTGCACTTGCTGCCTTCCATTTTACAACAGAAATATTTCACTGTGGATAACAGAGCTGTGTTAGGATGGTAGGACATGGTCTGCTTATCGGGATACTATGGCAGAGAAGAGCTTTGCTGGCAGAGGCCTTGGTAAGCATAAATTAAATAATAAAAAAAAAAAAGTTGCTGGTTGCCACATCTGTCTTCCTCTAATGATACAGAAAAATCTAGAAAATCCTGGAGAGATGTCCTTTAAAATCATCAGGCATTAACATTTTCCTTTTTTCTGTCTCTGAAAAGTTGTTCATACCTTGGGGGAATTTGATGGGATTTGTGGGCATGACCCTGGTTTGTTAATAAGATGGGCACTTTTAGGTTTTCATGAAAAGCTGATGCTTAGTTATATTCCTCAAGGGAGATTTAAAGGAGAATTTTTTTCAGTGATACAAAAAGTATTTTGGTGCTTATATTCCCCACTGAGTAATATGTCTGGATTCCCTATCATTTAATGAGAAATTAATGGCTCCAAAGAATCAGAGTAGTAAATGTCAAAATAGATACAGCTAAATGGAGACTAATATTTTTTATGGACATCAGGTATCTTCAGATATAGTATGTGCATTAATGCAATCCCATGAGATGTGGATTAGGTGATTAAGACAAACTGTGAAAAATTAAAAAGGAATGCATATAGAAAGATAGCCAGAACTGGATGTTTCTATAAAGGTTTAAATGCAGAGTAAAACTGCTGTGTCCAACAAAGTTGCTGAAGACTCATTTGGGTGTAAGTTGAATTGGAGTCTGTCTCTAAGAGTGACTTAACAGTGACTCAACATGCTGAATTGTTGCTCCAAATAGTAGTTATCAAAGGCATCTTGCCTTTGCGTAAATGACTAATATAATTAGCTTATAACATCACCATAGGCATTGGCAAAAGTAATCATCATTACAATCCATTGTGTTCACAACATCTGAACCATTCATTTCAAAGCCTGTGGAACTGAAACTTCTATCCATCTCAGGAGAACTTTGTTTTCATCCTCCACACATTTTCTGCAGGGGCCTGTTTTCCATGCCTCCCCATCCTCCTGCCCATTCTTACTGCATACAAAATGTAATTAGCATTGTTCCTGCTTGCTTCATCTTTATTTTTTTTAAGGAGTGAGGCAGAGATGGGGAAAAATTTTTTTTACAATAAAATCAAATACAAAAGTCCTTTGTGCACAAAACCCTGTCCCACTTGGTTAGCTCAATTAAACATATGTAGAAAGGCTCACAAAGTTGGCCCTATTTTGTTGTTAGTTTCATCCATACAATTCTGAAGTTATGGGTGTAACCAAGGTCAGAATTTAGTCCATTGTATGCTTAAAAAGAAAAAGAAAGCACTGTGAGATTTTGATGTTTCACTTTTCTAGCAAAATGATGTGCTTCCGTAGCCATGAAATAAGGACATGATTTGAATGAGTTACCATCTCTCTGATACTGAGATAACTAATCTGAGATTGAATGCTGCTCTTTTTCAGGAAAAATGAACGCAATGATTAATAGTATCATGGCAGCACTATTATTTGGTATGTAATACTCTCTTTATAATATTAAATGTTTGTGAAATTGCAATTAAAAGCTTGCCTTCTTTGCTAATATGCTCTCTTTAATTAAAGAACTCTTGCTGTGAACTTTGCCTTTCATGAACATGCTTAGCAGTGGTGTTAAGGAAAAGTTTAATCCTTTTAGACAGAGTCACCTGTTCACAGACCCCTAAAATACTTAAGTCACACCTCATTTAAGACTAGATTGCTCAGCACCTTGTAGAATTAAGCATAGGCTTAGCCTACCTGTTTCTCATTTTAGTAACATGTAGCAGAGTAGCTCGACTTACAGCTGAAACAGTGCTTCCTCAAATATCCAGGTAGCAATTCAAGTCTATCCACTCTGCCAGTGCTGGTTGGTGCTCTAGTCCCCTTATCAACTTCATGGCCCTCTTCTGCACTTGCTCCAACAGTTCCATGTCTTCTTCTGTTGGAGCGCCAGAACTGTACAGAGCATTCCAGATGGGGCCTCTGCAAGAGCAGAGCAGAGGGACAGAATCCCCTCCCTCGACCTGCTGGCCATGCTCCTTTTGATGCAGCCCAGGATTCCAATGGCTTTCTGGGCTGCCAGCACACACTCCCTGCTCATGTTGAGTTTTTCACCAACCATCACCCCCAAGTACTTCTCTTCAGGGCTTTTCTCTGTCACTTCTCTGCTCAGGCTGTAGGTGTGCCTAGGCTTGCTCTGACCCAGGTGTAGGACCATGCACTTGGGTGTGTTGAACCGGTTTAGACTTCAGGTAGAGCTGCATGTGTGAAGTACATTACAGCTATGCAAGCTCTTACCTACTCTGTACACTTCTTTCCAGTGTCAGTTTTAACTCCCTTCCCTTCTTTCACTGTTTCTTTGAGCCTTTTAGGAAAGGAAGGTGTGATGGATTTTTCTGGCACAAGAAGCCTACTTGGGATTAGTCTCTTTCCCCAATGATTTTCCCCATTGACACAGAGAAAACTCTTGAGAGCAAAATCTGCATGTAGCTTTCTGTCTTTCAGTAATCTTCATAAGTTGAAAAGCAAACTTTGTTTGAGGGCAGGAGATGTCTTTCTTTCCATTATTTATAGTACATGTGTTGTGATTAGTGAAAATGCCACTGAGGTGAGACTTTTATTAAAAATGCAAACCCTCTACTTATTACTTTGCTTATAATCTGCTAAGATTTTTTTAAAGTTCAAATAAAAAAAGGCAAAAAATGTTTTGAAAAGTTTTTGAAAGTTCAGAGAAATTACCAACAGATAGATGCCCAATGAAAAATTCATTTCTACAGGGCTCTAAATCCTTTGTCCAACCGGCTTATTCTTAAACACCTACACTTTAAAGACTAAGTATTTTAAGCTGTGTGCCTGTGTTACAGACACCAAAACTAAAGACCTTACATCCAGACTTGCAAAATATTCAAAATCCACAATCTGAATAATTCTGAAAAGAACTCAATCATCCTTGAAGCATCCCACAAAAACACAAGGATTTTTAAAACTGCATTTTTCTCTATAAACAGAATTGCATCTTCAGAGTGTACAACTCCCTGTTTTCTTGGGTTTGGCTTTGCATCCTTGTTTCCTTTAAATAATAATCAAAATATTTGTCATGCAGCCGAGGCCATGGCTGTGGTCTGATGGCAGTAAGCCAGCAAAGCCAAGACTGAGGGATCCCACCAGTCTGAGTCCTGCTTGGTGCTGAGAACTGCTGCAGCTCTGCTCACGGCCAGCAGCACATCCCTCCATCCCAAGACACCTAGCTGTCTATGTGGGCTGATGACAAGCAACTGAGCTTAGAGCAACCTGAGTTAATGTCACTGGGAGATTGGTTTAGCTCTCAGTTTAAGAGTTGGGAAGTGGCAGTTGAGATCAATATGCACAGAACAGGCGTATTTTTTGATCTCTTTTTTTTCTTGAGCTGAATATTTGAATACAAAATCTGATCTTACATATGAGCTCAACTGTGGAAGTGTAATGCAATAGCATTTAAAAATAGTGACTGCCAAGAAGCAAATTAACACAGAGGAAAACCATTTGGAGGTGTTTGGTGATGGTTTTCACCAGGCAGGCTATGCACAGTTTTTATATACAGTAGGTTAGCATTTCCAAAGGGCAAAGAGAGCTGAAGAATAAAGGATAATCTTTTGTTGCTTTGAGGTGTGTGATCTTTGTGGTTGGAGACCCCAAGCAGTGCTATCTTTCAGTCAGGTCTTGCTATACTCTGAGATTTTCTTAAAGTCCCATGACAGAAAATTGACATTAAGAATATGCCTCTTTATGTGCTTTTTAAAAATGAAATAAATTAAAATCCCGTTCCATATCAAGCTTTTGATTTCCATATCAAGCTGTTTATGGCTCTGACAAACAATGCAGATATTTGAAACCTGCCCAGAATGTGTTTAAGAGCTGTACTGCTATAGATTAATAGATTTGTAACATATTTTACTCAGATTTAGCTCTGCTCATATGAAATGATGTATTTTTCCCCAAGAACAATACAGATAAAAGCTGAAGATTACAGTTTGTGTTAGAGTGGGTATGCACAGATAAGGATGTTTCTCTTTGTGAAAGATGAAAAAAGTAGAAGAGCCTAAGAACAACAAAGACGATCTTTCACAGCAGGGAATATATTTGATGACCTACAGTAAATATTATAAATGCCTGAAAGTGCTTTTATATACAAGTATTGCTTTGTAGTAGGCACTTTGTAGTATGTATTTGCTATTCTCTTCCAATACAAATAAATATCAAGCTAGAGTAGAGTTATAGAACCATAAGATTAGGAACATGATGAAAGCATAGCACTGTCATTAGTTACAAAGACCACAGTGTTCTAGCAGAGGGACACTCTCATTGATTTGCTTGCTACACTGATGTTTAGGACTAATGTAAGCAAGTAATAGGTAGGTTAATTTGGGCAGCAAGTGTGAATTATTGAGTATATGTTACAGTGGAATAGAATGTCATGGGGCAAATCAGGATAGCGGTTGAAAAAACAATGGGAACTCCAACGTAAAGTGGAGGTCTGAACTGCAGAATGAGTTTCTACCTCTGGGGGCATATAGGAAGTTCAGACCACAAGATCCTACCAATAATTCAGAAATCTGTTACTGGTCTAGCAATCTCTTTCTAGGGACCAGTTTAAAGACATTTCGCCTTTGTCTTGAACAAGTGGCAGTAAAAGATAGCCTTATCGTTTGGGAGCTCTCGGAGAGCATATTCCCAAAGCAAATTCCTCAGTGATGTAGGGTAGGCATCTAGACGCTTTTCATTGCATTGTGGAATATTGTGAATCAATGAAAAAGAGACAGAAAGGAGCCTCTTAGTGCCTCCAGCTGTAGGACATCACGTCTCAGCTTTGTGACAAAACAACCTTACTTCTAAACTCACTGAATAGATCCTATTCACTGGCAAGATGCTTCTAGCAATCTAGGAAGAGAGGGCAACATTGGAAGACTCATGAAGAGGTGAAGGACAGGATGAATCAGAGTCTTAAATAAATAAAAAAATCATCAAGAGTGCTTAAGAATTTGAAGCAATGTATTTTCAGGATTCCCAGTTCTGATAAGCAGAAAGTCATTATCAGGGCTCAGACCTGGATACATGTTGAAATCCCCACAAATGAGCCCACTGGGGAATTTCATCCTTTCTTTTTGCACATATATTTTAAAATGAAATCACCTATGACCTTTTTTCCTGCCTTTCAGAGTTCACTGCTGTGCTCATCATATCCAGACATGCTGCAGAGATAAGGGACGCTGTTTTCAGCGTTTCAATACCCTCTCCACTTGGCTTCTGGGAAGAAGTTGAGGCTTGACTTTCTTTGAGGCTAGTAGGAGATGACATGGTAATAAATGGGTCACAAACAGCGAGAGAAGGACAGGGTGAAACTGAGAGGAGTTAGCCATAAATACCTGTCTTTGGGACATTGGTTGCTTTCAGTAGCCCATTCTGCTCCTCTGCCTTCTGAAGCAGCAGCAATATCATAGTAGGCTGACCCTGGCTGGATGCCATATCCACACCAGAGCCTCTCGTCAGCTGAACAGGGAAGAGAAAATATAGCAAAAGATTCAAGGGTTGAGATGAGGACTGTGAGAGATCACTCACCAAATACCATTTTGGGGAAAGCAGACTCAGCTTAGGGATGTTAGCTGAATTTATTACTAACAAAATCAGAGCAGGAGAATAAGAAGTAAAATAAATCTTAAAAACACATTGCCCCCACCCTTCCCTTCTTCCCAGTCCTACCCCAGAAGTGCAGGGACACAGGGAATGGGGGTTGTGGTCAGTTCATCACATATTGTTTCTGCTGCTGCTCAAGAAGAGGAGTCTTTCCCCTGCTTCAGCGTGGGGTCCCTTCCACAGGAAAGAGGAAGTTCACCTTCTGCACACTTCTCCCACATGGGTTCATCCCACAGGCAGCAGTTCTCCATGAGCTGCTGCAATGTGGGTCATTTTGCCATGGGCCCAGTCCTTCAGGCACAAGCTGCTCCAGCGTGGGTCCCCATGGGGTCACAAGTCCTATCAAGAACCTATTCCAGTGTGGGCTCCTCTCTCCATGGGTCCACAGGTCCCTGCCAGGAGCCTGCTCCAGCATGGGCTTCCCAAGGATTCACAGCTTCTTTTTCAGGCATTCACCTATTCTGGCATGGATCTCCTTCACGGGCTGCAGGTGGATCTCTGCATCCTCGAGGCCCTCTGCGGTATTGTCTTCACCATGGGCAGTAGGGGAAGCTCAGCTCCAGCACCCTGGAGCACCTCCTCTCCCTCCTTCACTGAGCTTGGTGTCTGCAAGGTCACAATTCTCTCTCTTGCAGCTTTTCTCTGGCTGCAATTACATCTGCACAATAACTATGTTTTTCCTTCTTACATATGTTCCCACCAT
Source organism: Melospiza melodia melodia (assembly GCF_035770615.1). Taxonomy (NCBI): domain Eukaryota; kingdom Metazoa; phylum Chordata; class Aves; order Passeriformes; family Passerellidae; genus Melospiza; species Melospiza melodia. Next base: position 37,160,302 of record NC_086194.1, read on the forward strand.
TTCTGGTTGGCCCAGCCTTGGGCAGTGCAGGTTCATAATGGAGCTGGCAGGCATTGGCTCTGTTGGACATGGAGGAAGCTTCTGGCAGCTTCTCACAGAAGCCACCCCTGTAAAACTCCAGTACCAAAACCTGGCCATGCAAAATTTTTTGCTGTACCCTTTCCCCAAAACAGGAGGTGAAACAGTCCCTGGGCAGCCTTTATTGATTACAGTCCTGAAAGACACCAGCCTAGTGGGATGAATACATCTGTAGAGAAATGAGGAAGTGTCTGGGGGACTTTCCCAGTGACAGAACTGAGGTCTCAGTGGAATTTCGGATGTCTCTGTGGAAGGTGTCACTCTGGTAAGCCAGACCCTTGGGAGAGGCACCTCCACAGAAGCCTGGAAGTAATGCGCTGTGAGATTTTATCATATAGGTGTGATCGTATCTTGGCCGTGAACATAACAAAGATGTCACAAATTAATCCGTTCTTAGGTTTTTTTCTGCTGAAGCTGGCATTGTACAAGAGAAAAGAATACAATATTAGACCTGTAAGAAACATTAAATTCTAGTTTCTCTCTTCAGTTTTTTTAAGTGAATGGCTTTATTCACAGTATAAGAATAGCCATGGCTTTTGCTGAAAAAAGCTTGTAATTTATTTTTTAAATTTTAATGAAAGCTAAATGGTCACCAGCCAAAAAATCTTCATATTAATAATATTTAGTTTCTGGTTTAAAAGATGTATTTCATTTTGAACCAGATCTGATCAATGCACACAGTGTCTTTTGCCAAAGATTTTTAAAAATGCTTCACTTAAAATTGTCCAGATTTTTGATCAAATAATTTGGAAAAATGTATCTGGTTTGTTCTCACATTGGGGAAGGCTTTTCTCCGTTTTCTCACTTCTGTGTTTTTCCTGTCTTTTGACGAATCCTGACTCGAGCGCTCCATTTAAAGGCTTTGAGCATCCCAGAGCGTGGGAAGCCTTCTGGGGCTGCCGAGACGCAGCAGAGTGCACGACCCTGCGACTGCTCCCTTCTCTTCTCGCCCACTGTGCAGCACAGCCTCCCAGACTTCTCCTGAGAAGTGTTGAGGCCCTGCCAGTTCTAGTCTGGGAGCTGGGTCTGTTTAGTACCTCTGAATACTAACTATGTTGTTTTTACCCAACACTAATATGTGACAAATTAAACAATATAAATTTTATCTTGATCTTAATTAAGGCAACAGCAATATTCCCATTAACTTCAGTGGGACCAGAACTATATAAAATATTATTTAAACATTTACAATAGCATTAGATAATGGGGTTAGAATAATTAAGAGTCTATTGAAGAAATCTAGCTTGGTGGTGGAAAGGCAAATTATGTCAAATGAACGGGAACTGTCATTTATGGAGGCCTATTGAGGTAGTCTTGTTTATTGAGGGAAGAGAACGAAGCTCATAGAAATCTTTCAGGGGCAGAATCTGAATGTCTTTTTGGGACTGAGTAAGAAATGTGGGAATATTAAACAGATGTGTGAGATGGGAACAGTGTTTCTCACCCTCACACAGACTCAGCAGTCAAGAGTACCTGAAAATTAATTTTCGATCGACAAAATGAGATCCTAGAATCAGTGTAGGCTGTTTCAATTAGGGCTGTGCAGATAGACAAAATTAATGGGTCAAATAAGTAATTAATGGTGTTAATATATCAATCACTTTTCTAATAAAAGTGTCAGAAACGAGTCAAGGGAAAAAAATCTAATAATTAATCTGAAAACTGCTATGATGCTCCAATGGATTTGGGGCTGGGATAAAAAAGGAGAATAATTAGTAAGGATCAAAAAAACAATATTGCTTTTAGTCCCCCGAATGGGGAGGAAAATTAAACAGAGGTGGGATTGAAATATCATTTTTTATCCTCTTAAGAAGATTGGGATTGTCAACCATAGCAGAATCCTATTCCTATTTTAAAAGACCTATGTATGCCCTGTCCTTCCTCACTTCTACTCATGTGCAAGGTCATGTCGACTCAATGAGGAAACAAGTGGCTCTTGTGTGTGTGTTTTATACTTTCTCTTTTTCCCAGAGCTTTAAATGTTAAGAAGTTCTTTTGTCTGTTTGCTGCTATGATAAAAAGATGAACTAGCATAAAAGCCATAAATGTTGGGGGTTTTGTCCACAAAAAGCATGCTCATTTCAACACAAAATGAAGATATTTGTCTAAGTGATCTCTGCTAGACTGCTCACTGGACAGGAAATGAAAGAGAGTGCATGAAAGTGTCTATTAGTCATAAAAATTGGTTGTGTGTGAATTTTTTAGTTTTTGGAGGAAATTGTTGAAACTTGTGAGCGCTCATTTTTTGAAAAAAATACACTTACTGAATATACTAGTGGAGGTGCAAAAAGCATAAGTTCATAAGGGTTAAAAAAATATAAATCTGGGATTTCCATTGGGAAAATTTTTGACTGGCCACACAGTGCTGCTGAGCTTGGCTTGGTCAACCTCTGTGTTATTGAACAAAAATGTACTGCAATTGTTATGAAAAATAGTTCTTGTTTTGCCCTTCCCCACTCACTTCCAATATGAAAACCAACTAGCAAATAAGCAAGAAACAACCACAATACTTTTCAACAAAAAATCTAGATTGAACCACCTCTTCCTTGCAAGAAGCTGTCTACCAAAACAATTTATGGAATTAGACCTGCTTTAGCTGATACCCTAAAACTGTGAATGAAAGGCAGTTAAAAGTACTTGAAATAAAAGGAAAATCAAAACAAGTGCAAGCTAACTCTGTGCTTTTGAAAATGGGACTCTTAAATAGAATATGGACTAGTCTGTTACCTGCCATTACTTTAAAACTGTTGTATGGAAGCTGACTTGTGGGAACCAGACATGTAAGTATTGGTGTACAAATGCTAAATATCTAGGAAGCATTAGAGGAGTGGAACTGATCAGACTGAGAATTCACACTGTAGTTGTTCAACGTGTTTCAGGAGATCCAAGTAACCCTAAAAAGCTTTTCAACTGAGAAATGCTTTTCCCTTGCAGTAGGAGTAGCTATTTTCTCTCTATTTTACCATGAGTTAAACTTATCATACACCTTTCCCTGTCTTGGTAATGTCTGTTTTAATAACACATCCACCAGTGTTGGTGGTTGTGTTCTTTGCTGTGTTAGTTTTCCTTATATTTATTCCAGGCCACTGCTGCTGGGCAGGATGTGACAAGTGTGCTGGTTTGGAAGGCTGTGGTGTACACAGAAGAGTGATTTCATTCAAACAAGAAGTTGTTGCTAGGTAGGCATTTTATTAGCACTCATGCAAAGTAGCAACTTGCTGTAGTCTGCACTTTTTCATCTTTAAAGTACACTGAAACTAGATCCCTGAACAATGGGCCAGTTGGAAAACACATTTGGACTTTGGAAGAAATGCACTGAGCAAGAAAGAAACTAAACCAAAAATACAAAGGACAGTATTTTAAATAGCACATGGTAGTATGGTGTTTAATAATTTGTCCTATTTTACCATATATTTCTCATGTATAGATTCCTTATTCTCTTTGTTTTTTTAAATTTACTGCTACACCTTCTCTATCACTTTAATTTCTCTTCTCTGTGGTTTTTTTTAGGTGTGGGTTTTTTTTTTTCTAATTCTAGTCTGTCTCCTGTTCTGTTCTGCCTTAAGATGCACAGACCAGAACTGCAAACATGTTAAAAATATGGGTGGAGCAAGGTGTCCCCAGTGGCAAAATGATTTTCTTGGTTTTGTTGCGACTGTCCTTCCTAATGACACCCAGCATTTTATGACTGGTGTTGCAAGCTTCTCTCAGAATTGCAAAGAGCTGTTATTGATGACTCCATTAGCATCTCCACTAATGAAAACTGTTCTGAATACAGCATCAGGTAAGCAAAGTCTAGGTTATTCTTCCCTTGATACAGAACTTCATAATGATCCACATGGAAGCTCACCAGCCCGAGTGTTGTGCACAGTCCCTGGATTGGCTTTTGGAGTTCCTTATGGACAGTGTGGCACTTGACAATCTGAAAAAGGCCCTGCTAATATCCATACACTGCATTCTCTAAATCATTGACACAGATGTTCACTAACTCTGGTTCTGACAGTGATCTCTAGGGGCTTCTGAGTTTTATACTGGTGTTCCTTGCACATGCTTATCAATGCACTTTATCACAAAATGTTTTTTAATTATATTCACTATTTATTATGTTTTATTCAATTTTAGGTGTATTTGAGGTGCAAATCCATGGCTCTTTCAGACTTCAAATGCTTTTTCTGTATTTACTTCTAAAATATTTACAAGTAGTTTGCTTTAGTAGTTAACCTTACAAAAGCATTGTCTCCTGTGAAATGCTGTCCACTTCTCTAGGTCCCAATGCTAGCAAACAGGCTATGGACAGACATAAAACCTGCGAATAAAATTTGACTTTTGCAAAAATTGAAAATGCCAAGCATCTACCTCTCTCTGTCTCAGCCTGGGCATTCTGTGACATGTCCCTATCCTGGCAACAGAAGTAATATCAGAGAAAGACTCATTTGATTGTGTCCCCTTTGCCTGGAGTTAGGAAAGCATCTTTCCAATTTGTTATTTTTTGACTGTCATTTATTCTGCAATTATATAAAATGTGCTCTTGGACCCGTTCTTCTTTGGAAAGTGTCAGTCTGTGAATGACATTTCCAGAGCATACCTCAATCCAGCGATTTATTGAGGCAATATATCATCCAAGTAAGGTCCTTTAACCATGTTTTTCTCACCAGATGATACCATCCAGAGAGAAGAAAATCTGAGTCACTGTTTTGTTGTGTAATAAAGGTATGTCAGGAAGCAAGACGCTCCTGAAACACTAAGCATGTTTGCCTCCAGGTATACTGGCATCCTTGCACCTTCTTTCACAATCATGTTAGCAAGCTGAACAGGCCTCCATACCTGGTCGCTAAGGTCTTGGTCTCCTTGACAACTAAACTTTTCAAAGATTACATGAAAAATGTTTTCTTTACCCCTTGAGCTGTTTTAATGCTTTAAAATATCAGGGAAAAAATCCTTTTGTCCCAAGAGTAAGGAAGTGGTGGTAATGGAGAAGGAACAGAATATATAAAAAATGTTTGCAGAGCAATAGAGTAATATAGCACCACAGGACTGCCCAGACAGAATGCCCTCAAAAGGGATGATCTGAATTTAAACTTATTAATGAAAACACATTGTTTCAGAAAAGATTAGGCTTTTGGTTAGAAAATGAAACCAATTCACCTTTAATTTGCCCCACTAAATTCAGGAAAAGTTGGTAACAGCAGTGACGTGTTCTATGGCTGCTACTGCATGATAAAATTCATAAACTTCTGTGTTGTTTTCTTTGTGATTTTTGCTGGAAACATGAAGTTGTGCTAGCTGTCAATCAGAACCGCAGTTTGGGTCAGTATTTAGGGTTTATTTGCCTCCATGGCGTACTAATTTAGGTATTGCTGAAACAATGGGTTGGTTGAAATAATTACTGTTCTGTATGTTCCATAACAAGCTCAATATCCCATGAGCATTCACATGCACAGTCCATAATAGGACATTGCCAAAGGTGTAGGAGAGAAAAGAGTAAGATGTTAGGGGAAGCAGAGACATCAAGGTGTTTAGGAAATGGGCATGGATAGTGGTAGGCTCTGGCCAAAACTGGCACTGTGGCGCTAGCTCTTCTAATTGGTGGTGGAGCCTGCAGCACTCCCCAGCAAGTGAGACCTTCCCAAGGAGTAACTTGGAGGGCTGACAGGGACAGAAGGGACATTAATTGCTTTTGTGACTGGGAAACAGAGGAAATGAAAGTGCAGGGAGCCAAAAAAAGGATACTGTGCTGAGGGGCCAACAGGCACCACAACTTTGGTCTTCTTTTCCAACAGGGATTGCATACAGTCAAAGGAAGATAGTGGTAGCCTCTTTTTTGTAAGTGGTTACCAGTGCCTCAAGTGGCCTTCATGTGAACCTGTATTTATGGAGGTGATTGGACGGTGATGGTGAGAAAAACAGCTGAAGGGAAATTTTTGCTTGGGGTTTAATGTTTGCAAACTTGGGGGAAGCCTGTGTTGTCTGTAACCCACAGGTTATAGACAGGTCCATCTGTGGAAACAGTAGCCACATCTCACTGTTTATTTTCCATACTGACTTGCCTATTAGTTTATCTCAGATTGTCACTACGACTTTGTGACTTCATTTTTGCTAGTCTTCAAATGCTTAGAGTTCCAGAATAAATTCAGATTTTTTTGTAGGTTTTTCATGTTAAGGGCCACAATCTAAGGTCTAGGAACAGGAAGGCAGGTGAAGGGCATAAAGTGCATGAATGGTAGTGCATTTGCTCATCTGCATCATGCTATCTTTTTTGGTTGGTTACTTGGTTGTTGGTTGTTTTTTCAGTTTAAGTTTGTCTCGCTCCATGTATGCGATGAAAGCTGGTGTAATTTCATTGGCAGTTGCAATCCATTGTCTGAAAGATGAGTGCTGTAATTTTTGACTGATACATTGACTCCCTAACTTGCCAAATACCATAATTCAGGTTAGTGGAGTGCCACCCACTGGGTAAACAGTGAACCCTAGTAGATCCTATTGTACAAGATGTGCAAGACTGATGGCAACTAATTCTGCTATAAGAAGTTGATTTTCAATCACAGTAAAATTTGTCGATGATTCTTTCTTTTGCAAACCTTACTCTGATCAGGCACCTAGACTTGGTTGATGGCTAAATTCAACATAGAATCATAAAATCATTAAGGTTGGAAAACACCTTTAGCCATTAATCCAGTGCTGCCAAGACCACCACCAAACCATGACCCTAACTTGTGGAGAGTGCACTCATTATCCAGATCATTCATAAAGATATTAACAGGCGTGTCCCCAACACTGAGCCTGAGGAGTGCCTCTTGTGATTTCCTGCCAGCTGGATGTAATTCTCTCCACCATCACTCTCTGGGCCTGGCCATCCAGGAAGTTTTTTTCCCAGCAAAGTTGTTTGCCTGTCCAAGATGTGAGAAGCCAGTTCTTCAGGAGAATGATAGGGGAAGTGGTATCAAAGGCTTTACCTAGCCCAGCTAAACAACATCCACAGCCTTTCCCTCATCCACTGTGGATCACCTTGTAATAGAAGGAGATCAGGTTAGTCAAGCAGGACCTGCCTTTCACAAACCCATGCTGTCTGGGCCTGATTCCCTGGTCGTTCTAAGTGTGCTGTGTGATGGCATTCAAGATCTACTGCATAACCTCCCTGATGTCATACTGGCAGAGATGTTGCTCCCTGGATCCTTCTTCCTGCACTTTTTGTAGATGGGTGTTGATTTATTAGCCTCTAGATAACTGGAACCTCCCCAGTGAGCCGGGACTGCTGATCAATGATTGAAGGTGCTTGGTGAGCATTTTGGACAGCTGCCTGAGTACCTTTGTGAGATCCATCCATCCCCAAAAGTGTATTAGTGTCTAAGTGGTGTAGCAGGTCACCACTGAAGGTTCTGGAGGATCCTTTCTCTTCCTGTCCCTGTCTTCCACGTCAGGAAGGTGAAAGATGCATATCCAAAGGACAACAGGTCTTATTGTTAAAAACTGAGGCAAAGAAGGCATTAAGTACTTCAGCCTTTTCCTCATCCTTTGTCATTCTCTTTCCCCCTGCATCCAATGAAGGATATCCAGGAACTTTTTGCATATAAATTGAATTCTGGATTTCTGAACAGTCTATACTGTGCTCTTTTTCAGTTCAAGTGTGATTCTAGAGTCAATTGATAGCTCTCAGTTCTGCTCATGCCTGCTAATGCTGAGACCTGTATTTCATGATTCACTATTCAAAACCAAAGCAAGTAACTTCTGTTTGAATTGATAGAGTCTGCATATTGCTCCATCATGCTCAGCAATTGTTTGTCCAGTGCTCTTTCCACAAATTCTAGTTCAGTTCAGAGTATTGCCCTTGGATTTCTTTTGATTGGCATATTTGAGAGAGACTCAGATTCCCTCATAACAGGATGCAACAAAGTGGAGGTTTTATGTAATGGCTGTGCCCCACACTGGAGCCACAGGCTGGTTTGACTAACTGCCTGTGAGGTACTAAAGTCTTTGTGCTAGGAATATTATCAGAGGGCAGGTACCATGCTTCACCTGTTAACTTCTGGTCTGAATCAGTGATTTTTTGGCTCTAAAAGGTATTTGCTGTCTGAGTCAGAAGCTGGGGATACATGGGACTACCTCATTTAAAGGATTGCCAAGGAATTCCCATTTTGACGCCATAAGTGGATAACCAGGACTTTGTCAAATAAGGTTCTGGCCTCTTGAAGTTTTTTTGTAAGTGACTGAGCCCTGCTCTAATCACAGTTGAGAGTTAATAGCCTCTGCATCTTATTAATTAACTATTTAAAGCTCTTGAACAAACATGCCTTTTCAGGGAACATAAACTCATCTGACAGGCCACTGAGAGCAGATCTCTTTCTGCAGTTAGTACAGGTAAATCCTGTCCTATTCCTTGCCATTCTAATGCTCCAGCAACATTCCAGCATTTTATTTACAACTTTGAGAGGAAGATGTTAGACTAGGATGCAGCAGCATGTCTGGATGACACCCACATTTATTTTGGGAGCCCAGAAACAACACAGTTGGCATGTTCAACTTGTCCTCAAATGCCTCCACCATAATAACCTGTTTGCCAAGCTGAAAAAATGTAAATGTGATCAGACGGTTGTGGAATTTGTGGGCTATGAAATTGCTCTTGGGGATGAACTGGGGAAGGTTCTTCATGAGATTGCTGCTGTGGTTGGCTGGGCTTCCCTGGGGGATATGTGAAGGGTATTGTGTCTGAGGCTCAGAGTCCTCTGACAAATTTCACACACATTTACCCAAAATGCAGAGATCTCAATGGGATGAATCAGAGCCTGGATAGCAGTCTCTGTTTAGGACTGTGCACACTTTTTGTTTAGGTAAACTCAACCAAACCCATAAAGAACCAAACAATGTGTTCTGTTGTTCACGGAATCTTGCTTTTCCAGTGTTTTCCATGTTCTTCTGTGCTGTAGAAGATCATGACAAAATTTGGGGTGGGGTTTACAGAGGGAAAATATAAATTAATGTGTAGTAGCAGAGAGGCTGTTATCTAATATGCTCTCCTTTATAAGGAGTCTCAACTTTGCTGTTCTGGAACATTGCATAAAAACATCTATAATAATTGACTGCTAGTGAGACTCTGGGACAAGCAAGGGGTAGAGGGCAAAGTAAAAATTACCTTTCCTTATGTTTTCTGCGTTTCCACTCCTACCACACTGCTCACTCTGTAGAATATTTTCTCCATATTTTACTTGAAGCCTGTGTGCCTTCAGGACAGATAAACACGCACACATGTTGCCAGTATCATGTCTCCTCAGCAGGACTTCATTAAAAAATGTTGCCATTCACTATTTTCTAGGACATCACATTGCTTATAAATGCCCAGCTTCTTTTCACTCCTCTGCCAGGATTTTTCACCTGTCCAGGAACCATCAGATTGTGCAGCTGGGAGCATGGGAAGATGAGACTTCAATTTTTATTTTTATTTTCCTGCTTTGGTAGCTTTGATATTCTGAGTGGAAGAAGTTTGAGAGCCCCCTGAAGGAGGGGAAGTGTCACTCTGAATATGGCTGTATTGGGAGTTGCTCATGCTCCACATCAATTTACATCTGGTTTAAAGTCCTCTGAAAGGGTTATGGGGTTTATCTGATAGAGACAGAGGGTAAAAATCTTCTACGTCTGAATTGCTGATTGATTGCATACAGTAGTACAACAAATAATTCTTATTATGACTCATAATTCACCTATGGGGTTTCCCATGAGGCTTGAAAATAGATTTATGTGGGTTGCTTGGCTTTCCTTTTCACCTCTGCTTAGGAAGGGGAAAAAATTCCCATCTATATCATTGTTTTCAGAGAGATTTTTCTTGTATAGAACTACTATTAAAGCCATGTTTCCAGTTTATAAAATCTGTCTCGTTTATATTGCCGTGACATGGAAAGCTATTACCTCTGTTCTCTGTATCCGTCTTTCTCAATATATGCTGTGCAGCAAGGGACCCTGCCCCAGCTACAGAAAACCCGTAAAACAAGGCATATTACTGCTTATCTACAAGCACTTCATGTCTGTATGATTAACACCCAGGTATTAACTCCTTCACTGCTACCAACACTGGAAACTGAGCTGGCTGTAGCAATTAAGTACTTTTGTATCTCAGCCATTCTGCTCCTCAATAAAGACATTGTTCTCCTCGGAATTCTCTTTGGTATTAATTTGCTTGAGACACCTTAAGCTTTTCATTAATTTAAGCATCTTTGTTGCCTTTTGGTGAAGTGATAATAAAATTACAGATGAAGAGGTAACAAAATCATTCAGCTAAAAAGTGATTATTGTTTCTTCTGTGCTTATAATCAATAACATTTGTCTCTGAAATATAATCATATAATGGACTTTATTAGTAACTAGTGGATGGGCATGGCTCCTTTTATGGTTAATGGGTGATCTAAGAGGTGTCAAAGGGAGAATAATACCCGCCAAAGACAGCATCAAAAGCCTGGGAATATAGTTGTGTTCATCTCTTTTTCTCTAATTGCCTCACTGATCGTTCACTGTAGATTAGATTGTATCTCGTTGCCTTGTTGGAGGTACATTGGAGCTGCAACACTAAAAAAACCTCCAGGAGACACTTTCACTGTGGAAATGGACAGTATAGTGTATTCCTCTTCTGCTGCTGGACTGTACAGCAAAATAGCCCATAGGGGTAGCCAGCCTACGTTATGTCTTATGTTTTAATTTGCTTGTAAGGACCAAAGCTGAAAAAAAGTGTAACATCTGTTTTCACAATTGGTGCACTAGGAAGAAAAAGAAATTGAGAGTTTGCTTCCTAATCTCCCCTTATAAATTCTAATAATCTCTTCCTTGTAAACAAGACTTCTTGGTAAAGCTTCAGGGGCAGCATCAGGTTTACTCTAAACAAGGGCTGGCTTACAATTTCAGTCTATGTTTGTTTCTGAATGGGAAGGATGAATCAACAGCACAGGTATAAGAAAAAGCCTACACTACTGAAAAAGTAGACCCATTTCTGTCTCTTCTTATGTCTTCTGAACAGAAAACCCAGGAAATTGATACTCAGTGTGATTGTGCTACACAGCTTATTCCTCGACTATCTTTGTGGCTGACATTTGAATTTTGTCCTGTTTGCCTGAGAGTAAAGATTTGATTAAAATGCAAGGATTCCTTGACTGATGTCCACAGGATCACAAGCACTTAGGTGCCTGTAGATCTGTTTTACTATTTGGGTTTTGGATTAAAGTGATTGTAAGGGATTCAGCCATTGTGAAGTTTGCCTCTTTTGTTCAGCTGTCTCAACAGCCTCAGAGAAGGCGTTAAAAGATTTCTATCTTGTATCAGAATTCTCCATAAAATACAGCCCAGAAAATTTCCTGAGGCTTTGTTATGTTAATAAAACCTGCGAGTTTTCAAAGGGAAGGTGAAGTAAAGGCAATTGCTGCTGAAATTCAACAACCACAGAGATCTGTAGTCTCACTCCTGTTAGGTACATGCTCTGTCCACATGAAATTATCAGCTTCTACCTTCAGAAGTTTGCTGAGTCAAAAGACTGTTTCTGAACCTAATTGCAAAGAATGCTCAAACCTGCCTGTAGAGGCATTGCACCTACATATAATAAACAGAAAGACAATTAACTTTTCATAATTTAAGCATATTTCTCTCCTTGATCTGAGAGTACCCCACCAAATGCTTCCTGTTCCCATTAAGCATTAAGAGGCACAGAGGCATTACAAGATAATGCTGGGGAAGTAAGAGAAGTTTGTCATCTCTCTAGTTTTCTTGTTCCAGGTCACATAGTGAGCCAGTAGCTCAAATTTGGGGTTGAACTCTAGTCCCTTGACCCTTACCTCCTTGCTCTAAACAGCAGACAGTGGAAAAATGTCTCCAAATGAATGTAAAGGGAAACAAAATGAGGCAGTTTATTCTCTCTGCTCACAAATGTCTGTACAATACACAAACTTCCTAACTGGAGGGTGGCCAGTGAAGATTTTTTACCGTAAACATACTACTAAGATAACAAAGGTTATCTTAGTAGTATGTTTATGATAAAAAATCTGTCTTAAAAATGTTCCTGTGCAATGCCTAATCTCCAATCCCCATTAACTTCAAGAGACACAATACAAACCAATGGCAACAGATAAAAAAGTAATGCTTTAGCTTTGGCTTTACAAAGGTAACTGTGATTACCTGCCTTGCTTGTACAGCAGTGAAGAAGTGTCCCAAAGAGTTGTGCAGAAAGTAGAGAGGAAAGATGGACCCCGTGATGCCTCCTGACTGCTGACACATCCTTCTCCACAAAGTCACACCCCTATAGGTCAGGGAGAGCAGCTCCATGGGAAGAGGTGCAGGTTATGTCCACAGGGTAATGAAGAGGTTAAAGTGGTTCTTCAAGTGCAGGGTGTGACCCATGAGGTGTCATATGAACACATCTGATACCTGTACATTACTATGAGCAGAACAAGTAAAAACCTGCTTAAGAGAAATTAAATTAAGCATTTGAAGGAAACAGTCATTTTAATGACTTCTATATACAGAAAAAAAATCTCAATACTTCATTATCTATTTATTTTTTCAGTCACTCAAATTTATTTTATCCTTCATAATTGAAAAGGAGAAAAATCAAGTCTTTAAAAATAATCTGATGCCATGGTTTTATGTATACAATTCTGGTGGAATTGTGGACTGGATGTTTAAATTCAGAGTCTCAAATAATATTTTAGCTTTCCTTTTATTCAACTCAAAAGTATTTTAACAGTCATGGGAAGATATTGCAGTGGCTTTGCTATGGTAAGTTACAAGCTTTTGTGCAGATTTGTAGATGTTTCAGAACTTAACATATTGAGAGAATGCAAAAGGCCACTATTTCATCAAAACCCTTCCATGTGTTACTGGACGTGTAATCCCATTGATGTGAGTTGTGCAAGATAAAAGACCCAGAAGCTCAATAGAGCCCTTAGGAGAGAGGATCTCATTTTCTAGCGCCGTTCCTGTCTGTGGGCATCCCCACTACTGCACAAGCAATGTGCACAGCTCAGGGTGGATGCTGCCTATATGTCATCATTTTCCAGAGGAGTAATCTCAGCAGACTTGAAATGCAGGGCAAAGTTTGGCCATAAACACACTTGAGGGTCTCACATCTCTTTCTTCAAATCTTCCCTGTTCTTGTTTCAGAGGCTCGAGGGTGAGCTGGGCTCTGAAGAGGCACACGGGGAGATGAGGCATCAGGAGAGGATGACTGAGGAGAGATTTTGTGAAGTTTCACCTTCTCTGAACTGGGATAAATATGAAGTTATATCAGTTTGCCACAGCTGAAAGTCTGACCCAGAATAGCAGAAATGCAAATTGGACATGAAAACCCAAACTTAGCGTACTTGTCTTCATGCATGAAGGAGCACCTGGCAATGGGCTGCAGGGAAAAGTCCTTGAAGCTGGTGAGAATCCTCCTGTCTCTCTGCTGCCTCCTCAGTGGTGCTGCAGCAGAGGCACAGGGCACTTGGCCTTGTATTGCTCCAGCAGATTTGTTCAGGAAAAAGATTGTTCTATTTTGCAAAGTTGATATTCATCAAATGTTAATGAAAATACATAACAAATAATTATGACAAACATACCATCTGATTAAGATGAAAGAGGATGACAATTCTTGTGAATTTTTAATCTAAAAAAATAAAGAACATTACATTAATAAGACTTAATTATATCATTAAATATTTAAATTTACTTTCCATAGTAGATTTTATTTTTATTTAACATATTTTGTTTTTAAATATTGCTAACATTTTTATGAGATTTGTTCATAAAACACATAAACAGATATGGTTTTGTGTGGCAAGAGGAATTTTAATGTCATGTATTCATTATATTGATCACAATTTCAATTTTATTTATTTTTAAAAAAGCTAATAGAATCCTTTCACAATTTATTATAATTCACAATATCTACAGCTATAGATAAATATTTAATAGCGTTACTAATGCATCATGCACACAGTATTTATTAATTAGAAAATATGAATTACTTGTTGTACATTTCAATAATTTGCATTTAAAATTAATGCTACATTTTTCCAGGAAACTGTGATTAACTTTGGGAATCTGACTTCAGCCGTCTGAAGACAGGCAACCAAAAGTGCATACTGCAAACCCAGCTTTCACTCCATGAAGCTGTGACCAAGGAGTGAAGAGGACTCTGAATATGAGGAAGATGCCACCAGACAGATGCTAGCAGGTACCCTGCCACACAGGCTTCTGAGAAAAGGAGAAAACAAGACAAAGTTTCAGCACTCCCTGGTTTTCCTTGACAAAGCCAAAGAGCAGATTTGACAATGTGTTTCTGCCTTGTAGTTCTAGGTATAAAACTCACTCAGGTGAGTTCGTCTATCCAGCAACTTTGAGGAACAGACTGCTCAGCTTTCCTAGGCAAGAGAGGGGGCTGAGGAAGGCAGGGCTGGGGGGCAGAGGTGGGACAGGAGAAGGGGCAGAGCTGGCTGATGAAAAGGAGCTTTGCTGGTGCTCCAGGAAGCCAATGATAAAGATTCAAGTTGAGTTTCTCATACTGTGTCAAAATTATGCAAGTTATCCTGAGACTCGTTCCTCCCAGGTATTTGTTTAATATGTAAGCAAGGTATTTAGGTCAGGAGTTAGACTGTAACTTTACCTCCACTTCAAAAGGCTAATATCTGCCAAATCTCCTTTTTCTGTGAAATCAGACATATTTTTTTTCCAACTAAACTACTGTTTTTCTTTTGGTGGATTTATTATTTTCAGCTGAAGTTTCCAGAAAGTCAGTAACTTCCTGATTTGTTAATTTAAGAAAAAAAAATCTACTTTTTCTAAAAGAAGAAAATTATGGCACCAAGAACAACTTCTCAGTAAGAAGTCTTAAATACAAATAGTCTTCCTGGAACTGTTTGTCAGGCAGACATAGACATGACAGACCAACCAGAACCCTTCCTTAGAGGTATTAATCAGTTAGGTTAATCTGCAGTAAGTATTCATGTTACTATATTAAGTAATAACAGATATGAGCTTGTCAGTTAAGGCATGGATTGAGTATTTTTGAGCCCCAGAGGTGGTTCAGTAAATGAAGAGTTGAGAAAGGGTAGCAATGCTTCACATCTTTTACCAGATTTAAAACTTTATAAAGTTTGCATTTTTACAGTATTTACAGCCTTTACCTGTCAAATGCTGGCCTGTATTTGCTGATAAAGCCACTTACAGACCCATGCATGTAAAGATTTCTATTTTGCTTTGCTTTTGCTATGTGTTTATGCAGTATTGTTGAATACAGCCTGCAGCAGATAGCTGTACCACTACACTGAGCTGCTTTCAGCTACCACAGCTGTACAGCAATGTGTTTATATGTGCATATTGCTCTGTGTGTGTATGTGCTTACACGGACATGCAAATACACCACAGCGCTAAAATCTGCATGTGCATGTGTACACTGAGCATTTACAGTCACACGCACTCAGGTACATGAAAAACCACTATTAAAAATTTGCAGTAAAAATCCTGCATGTGATGGTCAACATACCACTCCCTCCCATAATTTTATAATTACAGTAATAAAAAAAAATTAAAAAAAAAAAAAAACAGGCCTCCATAGCCAGGAAACAAAAGAGAAAAACCTCAAGTTGGTTAACACTTTACTTCTGTAGTGACTCTTTTTTCACACATACAAGCACACATATGCAGTTTCTGATAAAACGAATTGTTTCTCAAAAGACAGTGAAAAAAAGAGAGGGCTGCTGAAACCCTCAAGCTGCTCTTGAAATTACACCCATACCTGTTGTCATTTTCAGGAAATCTACTTTGTTTAGTTGGTAAACTTGTTTTGACTTTTCAGTGGAAACACTTTGCTGGCACTACTTCCTTATCTGTAGGCCAAATTCTGACCTCGGTTTCATGTGACTCCCACTGCAGTTGATATAGGCTGACTGTGTAAGGTATGGTAGGGCCCTTATGCCTACAATTGTAAGAGCACTGAAAGTTGTTTTGTTGTTATTGCAGCCTGAATTGGTAGAACTGCTGATGTCTATTTTAGGCAAGATTCAGATATGGTTAGACTAAAATTCTCAGAAATATTGAAGTGCATAGACAGAAAAACTGAAGAGGAGGAATCAACAGGAGTGATTTCATTTTAGCTGAGTACACGGTATGGCAACTTGATTTTATACTGGTGTGTGGAAGCATTGACTTGCAATGATTTTGGTGTAAATCACAGGCTTTGATGTGCAGAAAGGTTATGGAGCATTTTATATGAAGTAATAATATTTAGTAATTCTATTGAACTAATTACCAGTTACTTTGACATTTAATGAAATAAGTAACACTAAACATGATGTGAGGGCAGCTTTTATGGACTTAAACTTTAATCAATTGAATGCGAGTCAAAGGTGTCATTTTTGCTGATGGTGGTGAACAATGGATGATGACATTTGCTAAAGAGCTTCTTGTCTTTGTTACTCTAGATTGAATAATTGCTCCTAGACAAACTGGGAAGAGCTGTTCATGTTCTTAGTGACAAGAGGAAGTTGCAAGATTGTAAAAAGCCCAAATCCTTGTTATTTTTTGTTGCAGCTACTTGTTATTGAGAACTATGTTCCTGTTTTACAGGGTTCTGATTTGAAACCCTTCTACAAGTAGGACTGCAGTTTGGCATTACATTAACCTGAAGGTGAAAATCATACTTGATGCTGAATTCTTCTTCCCAGCATTTACTTTTGCCTCCCAATCTGACTTGAGTGAGGAGAGAAGTAGAATCTCGCTAGGCAATTCAGGTACAGATTTAGGACTGGTTTGCTTCAAAATGACTCAAGATGCTTGGCTCTTCAAATGCAAATCCAAAGGCAGCATTGATCTATGACTCATATGAGGTCTCCTTGTTTCTGCTTCTGAAGTAAGTAGTTGCCTCAAGGGTTGTCTGATCCATGTAGGATTTTCCTTCTCTCCTTTCCTCTTGAGAGTAGTTGGTACTTTTGTACAGGGTGTTATTTGTACAATGTGGTCCCAATGTCCCATGCTGCACAAAAGTACCATTTTTTTTTTTTTTTTTCTTTCGCAAATTTAAGTAATACAATTCTGATTTTACACTGAGGATACATAAACATAGACTAGGGAACAAGAGCCAAAGGTGTAGCATGACCTAAATTAAAAAAAAAAAAAAAGTTCATAGTGTAGTATGAAAACAAGTATGCCACATGGAAGAATAAGTAGTTGTGCCAGAGTCAGTCATCCTATTATCTTATCATGTTCCTTATTCACAAGGTGGTGGAATTCATCCCGGTTACTCACCTTTGATCCAGCATTGCTGTATAATTGATGATGAAGTGGGAGAAAGAAATTGGAAAAAAGATTTCAACAAGAAAAAATGAATAGATTTTTTTTTTCATTGTGGAAAGAGATTAATTTCCACATACTTGGTTTTATGTTACAGATCACTGGCACAGCAGTATGGAGAAGCTTTTATGAAAGCTGTCTGCACAAGCCCAGATCAACTCACTGCTAAAAGTTATTAATTCTTTTAGAAATTTTTAGAAAGAAAATGAACAACTTGCTCAGACATATCCTTTCTAATGTTTTTGGAACATTCTGTGCCGCAGATGTGGCCAGGAAAAAAAACTATGAGTTCCATCATTTAGGACTATTCCCAAATCAGGTTGGACTGAGCTTTAAATTACATTAATTCCTTCAGCAAAAATTGTAAGGCCTGGCCAGACCAGAAGGACATACATTAATAATAGTGATAAGCTCCTTTCTGCAGCCAGTTTGTAAATCTGGGTCCAGCGTTACCAGGCCAATAGTAATGTTGTGAATGAAGTTATTGTGTTGAATCTGTGCATGGAGCATGCTGTTCTTGTGCCGTGCCATTCGTCCAGTAGACTCCATCAGCTGCCAGGCAAGAGGAGCTCATGTCTGTAGAGAGTGAGATGCCAACCCTGCCTGACACTGGTTTAGAGACTGTGATAAAAGAGAAGGGAAAAAACACCAAATGAGCACATGGGTTAATGGCTGCTATTTTAGTCTCTTGGGGACACTGCCAGCTGCCATTAAGTCAAAGTAGCCCTCAGGCTCTACTTGGTTTCATGATGAATAATTTAGGCTTTCCTGGTGCAGAGCCATGTTGCATTGGCTTTGTATGATAGATTCTACAGATCTCCGCTGTGAGCACAGGAGTGTAAATATATGGTGGCACATAAGGGTGTGATGGATCAGCCTCCTGTGTTCTGCTCAACAGCAATAGCAATAATCTTTATGACCTAGAGATTCTGTACATCCTTACAGATGTCCTCCTTCAGATCTGGATACTTTGGTTTTGTGGAACTTATTGCCAGTCAAAATCTTCTTTGATATCAATTTATTTTAAGGAGTCAACAGTGAGACTGGACATTTTTCTACCCACCATAAAAAGCAGTGTATATCTGAGTAAATAACTGAAAATGGCTTCTTACTGTTCAGGAAGTACAATCAATTTGAAATTAGGATTATGAAAACATCTGTGTAAATTCAAGTGTCATCTCAATTTGGGCTCTTTCAGATCCTGTATTTTTTCTACTTCCCAAGCATTGCATTTAAAATCCAATCCTAATTAACACACATAGTTTAATTATAGCCAACAAAATATTCTCCTAAAATTGCATGTGGTAGCTGGGGTTTGGGTATTGAGCGAGGAGGCAAGGAGGAAACAAATGTTCACTGATTGTAAAAATCCTTATTTCGTTAGTAATATATATCTTTAAAGACTCTGAACATACAATGAAATTTTCCTCTCATGAGTCAAAGTGGCATAAAAAGTGTGAAGCAAGTACTTGTACTCTCTTTTTCTCCTTACTCATTTCTTGGTAATTTGAAACAAAGGAACTGCACTGGAATTTAAAACTTTCTTTTGAATCAATTTCCTCATAACATATCACATAAAATATACAATGCTGCTGCAGGTAGGAACAAAAAAATCATGGATGTCATGGTCAGATCCTGGGGAGATTTTGAAATTTGAGATGAGCACTGGAAAAGCTGGGGTGGTCTGCTACTACAAACTTTACTGTACATCAGCAGAACATCCAGGCACCTCTGGATGGTTTGGAGGTCCACTGAGATTTTCAATACTTCTGAATTGTTTTGGCACAACAGGTCTGAAAACGGAAACATCATAATAGGCTGTTTCAGAATGCTGACATTCCTGGACCAGATCTCAGAGTACATAGTATCCCAGTTTAGGGATACTGTAGTCCTTTCTGGGCAGCACTCAGGACCTTTTCGCTTGAAGGGTCTGTTTTCCCTGCAGTCAAACTTCTTGCCTGTGCCCTTGAGTGTACTTTGAGTCCACTCAAAGTCCAGCTCCCCTGGTTCCCCAGCACAGTGTTTCATGTCCACCAGGTCCACCATGATATTTGCGCAGTTGCTTAGAGTTCTGCTCTGGCCACTGGTAAGATTTTTTTTTCCCAGAGATTTTTTGGGTGATATAATGGGAATCAAGAAATGTCCGCCTAGTATTTCATTGAAAACAAAACTGTACCCTATTATTAACTTCCTCTAAGTCATTCCTGCTTTGCTCTGCTTTTGTTTGAGGCTCTGTTAATATATTTCGTGTCACAGAGAGTTCTCCATGTCAGATGAATCCTATAATAGCAAATGTCCTCCAACTTTGATCAGCACTGCTTCTTGTGCATTTCCAGGCTCTTTCTGTTTTGTCATTTACATATATCTTTCTACCGCATATTCTGTGTGAAAAAGTTTTCTTTCACAAGGTTGTCCTAGTGGTCATGTAGCAATAAAAGTTGATGGATCTAGGCTTCTTATTGATGTCTTTCCAAGAGGTGTCAAGATCAGCATTTTTCCTGCCCTAGCAGTAAACTAAAATAGAATATAGCAGCCTTGGCTTGACAAGGTCAGATATTTTTTAACTTCATAAAAAGAAAAAGGAGATTAAAATAAAAAATGGACTTGGTAACATTTTTAATATGTCCCTTTCTGTCAAACGTGACAATGGAAACAATGAATGACAAAGTTTTTTTCTCCTTTTTTGGATCAGATTTATTTCTGCTTTCAGCAGGAAAAGGTTAATTTCGGGGTCAGCAGTAGGTGATCTGAATTTTCTTTTTTTTTTTTTAAGAGTGACTTAGGAGATTAGGAGACATAATTTCTCTAAGAATGAGTTAAACTCAGCTCTAAAGTAAGGCCAAGAACATAATGTAGACAAAATTGGTACCAACAAATTAAATTAAAATAGGAGAACATTATTATAGAAATGAACCTTTTCTTCAGCTGGTTCCCATAGGCTCCTTTGCACTGTGTCCACTTGGCTGAAAGCAAATTTTACTATTATACTGTGAGCTCTGTGACCGTCGTGGAACACTGGTCTGGGATCTCTTTCACCTCATGTTCCGCATCTCATTGTTGGAGCAGTTCTAATAGCAGTTGCTTTATTACCAGTTCTGACGGAAGAGGCAACAAGAATATTCAGATTTTCAGGTTCTAAATGAATTTTGAAGTATAGACAGTGACTAAAATAATATTTTGATTTCAGCTGAGCAAGTTTATTCCTAAACAAATACGGAAATTCACTTTTCCAACATAGGCTTTGATTTTAAAGGCTCCGTTGACTATGTTTGTATGGATAGCATTTTCTTAATTTGGAGGTCAAACAACATAAGATTTTGTCCTAAGTGCATATTTTATCCTGAATCCAAAGAGTAGGTATTATAGTAGTAGTGGTAGTTTGCTTTCCTTATCCTTCTGTCCCTACGGTGTATTGTAGCAGATTCTTCTGGCAGTGTGTTGACAACAAGACAACTTGGGACAGAGCTTACAATACTGTTTTCTGAATTCTTCTCTGTTACTTGAAAAAACATTTCCCCTCATCATTTTTGCAGGTGCTGTGTTGAAAGAGAAGTAGGAAGAACGCCTGAATGGGATCAACCACTGCTTTTGTGAACAAATACCAGCAATTAAGCTAGACGTTATTGCAGGGAGAGGGAATAAAACTTGCAAATTGTCGTACTTCTGCTTCATTCCTCTGCCTCAAGATTCTGTGGATGGACTGGTATTGAAGGTGACTTAAACTGCACTTAAATAAGTGCAAAGAGAGATCAATCACCTGCTGTTTTGTCTGAATTATGAATAAACCTAGGTGGAAATCACTCCCATGCGTTCAGCGCTATGTGGCTACTTCATGTCTATCCAGAGTAAGATAGGAGGGCAAATGTCACTTGCAATTCTGAAATATCTAATTTTAGAAGCTTCTGTCAGCTGAGGAGAGCAGCTGGTTTGTTTCGTAGGACTGGTGAAAGTACATGATTCCTACTTTCTTGTCTCTGTACAGAAATATCAGAAATGTCAGGAGTTTGGTCTTAGTATTTTAAATCTTTATGCATGGGATTTAACCAACTTAATGAAGGGAACCATTCCATCTTCCCTAATCAGAGTAGGTCAGCAGAAGAAAGGGAGACATCCAGCAGCCCCTGAGAATCAAGTCAAGGCTGTCACTTTCAGTCATCATGGGGACAGACTCAGGAAAGCAACATGGGTACAAGATAATACTTAACTGCCCACAGCAAGGGAACCTGACTAAAGGACCTGGGACGGAGCACAGCCTTAGCCTTGCTACTCTAAGATCAGAATCATTAAGGGGGCAGTGCACCAGCTGTGTCTTTCTCAAAGCTGTCCTAAGAACAGTCTTTCTTCCCTACACATATAGTGAGGTGATTCCCTATGGTTCTTTAGCAGCTTGTTGGCTCTTAAACTGACCCTTAGGTTTTTGCCCTAGATATTTCTTAGCTTTTCTTGGTTAGTAACTATTCAGAGGAAGAATAAAGCTGTAATTATTCTTAACTGTAAATCATAGGTGTGGTATTATATGCCCCAAGAATGACATGGGATAAAAATTCAGCTGGAAATATACACTGCAGCAAAATTGTGGAAAGCTAACAAAAAATAATAAAATAAATTGCACAGCTACACACATGAGCAGTTAAAATCATGTGAGACTTATGTATTCAGAAGTGCGAATGCTTTTTCAACATACTAAAACACAAGTGGGTTAAATTTATCATCTTCCATTTTAATTTAAAAGATGTAGGAGAACATGTAGCTGAGGATTTTCTAAAAGAAGTAGTGATTTGAGCATGCTGGGGGTGGTGGTGGAATTGCTTGTAGTTTTATTCATTTAGGCATATCTTATCACTCCTCCTTTTCTTCCTTCTTGGAGGGCAATGAGAGAACCCAGATGCCAAGCTGTGGAACATGTTCTTCTGACACTAGCATCTGGCTCCTTGGCAGAATCCTCCAACTGTCATGCTGACAGCTTTCCTGTTGTGTCCTCGTATATTTTTATGTAAGAAAATTGCAGATGGGTTCTCTTCTCAAACTAATACGCTATTCTGTTGACCCTTATCATGCAGAAATGTGTTGGTTTTATCTGTTTGTGAATGAGACCTTGGCCAAATATACTTCAAAAAGGATACTTCTCTGTTCATCTCTGAATTTGTCTGCAAGCTGTCTGGGAAGATGCCAGAATCCTATTACACACCCTTTTTGTGCCTTTAAGCAGTAAGTCCTTCATTCTCTCTGCTGTACAAATAGATTGCACTTTTTGCAGCAAGCACACTGGTAAAATACAAGCATATTTATTTAATAGTTTTAGTGGGAAAAAAAAAAGAAAAGAAAAATCTTGCATAAAATGGGGAGAAATGTGGTTTTGTTGGCTATGGTTTTTGTTGTTGTTGTTGTTTTGGTTTGTTTGGGTTTTTTTTGCTACTGGAGGTTTTTGTTTGTTTATTTTTAATTTGACATTACCTAGTAATGTCAAAGACTGCCTTGAAGGATTCTTTTCCCCCAGACTTTTGTCAGAGACCACCAATACAGAAGGCTTTACAACGTTATAGCAGTAGCACAGTGACTACATTAAAAAAAAAAAAAATTAAAAACCAAAAAGATTTCACTTATTAACATACTCCAGGACCTCCTTTGATTTTCTAAATGGAATTTTCATAGTCCCACATCACATTTAGATGCATGCCTAAATGTGGATCATCATGAGCAGTCCCAGTGACTTTACAATGAGGCACAATTGTGCTTCAGTTTAAGGCTGTCCACAGAGGGAGTCTGATGGGTTCTCGGCTTTAGGCTTGTGAAGATGACAACAGGAAATACTACAAGTTCCCACGTAGCTTCCTCTTGCTCTTCCTGTGTGTGTCACATATATATGTATATTAGGTTTTTTTTTAAAAATTCAAAGACCTGCCCTCTTTCCCCAAATCTCAGGTCTCTTTTAAATACATAACTTTGCTTGTGCAAATAAGATAAAATACAGATAAGAAAATATTGTAAACGCATAAACCAAAATTGATCTGTGACTGCTCGGTAGAGATTGCAGCTCCATGGATGTTGTCCACAAAGGCTCTTCAGGGCCCTTAAGCTGGGACCCAGTGAGACTATTTAGCCACAATTCCTAAGCCCACTCAGACTCTGACCTTCCACCTCATCTCAGCTCAAGTAGCAGAAACCTGAATCCAAAGGACTCCCTGGTGGTAGTATGGATGATTGCCAGCTCTGATGAAGCCAGGTGGATTCCACTGAGCTTGTTCTCTCTGTCCACACTAGGGGAACATGCTTGGAGTTTGACTGCTGTAAGCTTCTCCTAATTTATTCTCCTAGCAAAAGATAGTAAGACTTGATTGATACTGGCTTTTTGTTTGGTGCTTTTGCAAGAAATAAAGCCACAATGAGTAGTTTTATTGTTCTCCCACCTCAGTTGTTCAGTTTGCATAGCTGTTCCAAGAAAAAAATCCCAAACCCTCAAATCAGCGTTAAAGGAAGAAGAGGTAAGTTTCTACAGGTTTCTTATTCCTATTATCACAAAGAAGAATCTATAAATTTCCAACAAATGCAAGTGCACAGAAGCAAACAGGTTTGTGCATGACTCTTATGCTGATACATTGTCCCATATCATCTTCTCATCTCAGAATTTGTCATAAATGACATTAGAACTATTCAAAAAAGATCATAAATATCAAGAATGAATTTCTGCATTAAGCATTAACTTGGATAGGGCTGGGATTTCAATCCTGTTACCCAGTAAAAGTTATTTCCTGCTGTTTTCTTGTTTCTGTTTCAAACATTCTGAGTCACTATTGGGTTAATCATCTACTAAATACTGTCTCCAGGTGGTTTGGGTTTGCTGTTGTTATCTCCATGGCCCCAAGGGACTATACCTTCCAAAGAAGTGAGGGGAGCCCAGGCACTGATATTATGCAATAAATAGAAACAGAAATACATCAGCGACTGTATCAGCATGCTTTCATTTGTATACATTCTGATCTGAACATACGTGCCTTTTGAAGCACTTGGCATGCATCCTGAAGTCTCAAGTTGCTTGAGATTACGTAAGCAGGTAAAAATTGTATTTGTTAAGAGGCACCGAGTATCAGGGGGAAAAACGTGCCTTGTACTAATGGGTGGAGTACAGTTAAGAGAAACTGAGTAGGTTAGGGTTTATATTTCATATTTAGGTGACTCCTGTTGTGCCCAGCGCATAATTTTGTCCCATATTCAGATTAAATTTGAATTAGAATTATCACATGTATGATGCTTTCAGGAACAGGGTTTGGGTCTTATTTCAGCCAGGGATTCTGTAGACAAAGAACTAATTGTACCTTATTGTCATTCTATAAAACAGGGAAATTATTTTCTTTTTACAGAGAGGAAACAGAAATTTAAAAAGTAGCTTTACCTGTGGTTGTTAGATGCTTAACTGCTGCCATGATGAAAGCTGCAATCAAAGCTTGGGATTTTAGAAAGGCAAATTTGGGATACATGAGGAAGCTAGTTAATAGATTGAGAAGTAGGATTCAGATCTTGAGAACTTGAATCATTATCAGAAACAGAATTATTTAAATTCAAAGAGGTGATGATGCTGTTAAGTGAAAAAACTGTAAGGAAGAGTAAAGAATAATTGGGATTAACCAAGCGTTTATAGTTTGTGAACTCTACTCTCTAAGATGTTTGAGAGTCTCTATGGAAAGTCTCTATAGAAATCAAATTAAATTATTCTCAAGTCTTTCTGAATTAGCACAGAAAATAAATGTCTAAAGTTAATCATATAATCATGTAAACATAATCATATAAACCACCTGACTGGAGCTAGTTCTTCTATATGCTGATGGTGGAGTGTCAAGTACCAAGGACTGCATCAAGTATCAAATAAATTTTTTCCATCAGTTTTCAATTAATTTGGTGACTAAAAAGGGCAATAATAGATTACTACTCTACTCTGTTCCTATCCACCACAACCATTCTTTCTTTGTAAATTCAGGGAGAGGGTTTTAGAAAATTTGCTCGTCCTAGATTCTTGTCATTTGATGATTCCTCTGAGGCCATGCAGATCAGGAGGTATTCTGTCATTGTTTTTTCTCTCATAAGTCTCTGTGTTTGGTAGACCTGGTTCTAGAGGTTAATTTTTTTGACTCCTTGAGCAATGGTTCTGAAATTTTAAAATTTCCCAATCTCTTTCTGCATGAGCAGCATGAAGTTTTTTCATTACTCTCTATATATAAAGAACTCAATGATATGTTTCATTTCAAAAGCCTTCTGAAGTTGAAAATTTTCCAGAGCTGCATGATTGTTTTGAACAATTTCAATCTAAAAAAAACAATGTCCAAAGGAAATGAGAGTAGAGCAGTAAAAATTATATCTTAGCAGAAGCAAAAATTAGCGTTCTATACTTCAGAATTGTAGATTTTGGACAACATCCAGTCTTTATACTGACAGTCTATAAGCCTTGGACCAAGAATTTTTTAATATGCATATTTACAAGTCCCATGCAAAGATTAGATTAGATTTCATAGACAATGACAATGGGCTGAACTTGATTGTTGATCGTAGTAATTATTTTTTACAGGCAAACTATCGGAGGAATAATGAACTAACTATTACAAGTGTTTTCATGATTGGCCTTGGGAATGATCCCATTTAACTTATTGGTAAGTGATATAGGAGATACAGGAATGAAAAGTCAATGTGTAATTGCGAGACATACAGATAACATAAAATGGGGAAGGATCATCTTAACAAAGGGTTGGACCATCAGGCAAGGAGAGCCAGATTATTTTGTTGATGCAAGTGATGAAATAGCATGAAATTTACTGGCACAGATTGTAAAGCCAGGAACCTAAAACCTTGGTCTTGAACAGAATATGCATTTATCAGTTAAGATGGGAAAAAAAAGAAGAAAATACTATTTTATCTGGGTAATGACTATAAGTTGCCATTCAGAGGAACTCTGAAAGTCTATTGCAATTGTGTAGTCATTTAGAATTGCAAGATGTGCTACCATTTAGGTATTTTCATGTTATTTCATTGTATATAGCATTGACAAGGTGTCAATTTATGCAAATTCTTGGTCACTTGTGTTCAAGAAAGATGACCTTAACACATAAGCAGAGAAAGATTATTGGTATGTTTATGGGAATGGAGAATTAATCTCGTGAAGAGAGATTAAATTAGATGGGTTGTTAAACCTAGACAAACAAAGGTTGGGAGGGGATAGGATGACTCTTCCAGGAGAAAGTGTTAAAGACAAAGAATGCTATTTAACTGAAAAGGTCTTTGTGGCATAAGAGATATGGTTCTAAAATTGCTGTGAATAAATATAGAGTGGATATTAGCAGAATATTTCACACTATGCTTGGAGTTATTTTTCCAGATATAATAACAGTGTAAAAGAACTGAAATTACATGAATGTGATAAGTTTTAAAAGAGTCTGTATGCTTAAATAGGTGAATTTCTGGAACAGAGACAGTGTGATGCAAGTTTTTGGATATTAAATAAGGTGGTATAACCAAGGGTGACTGACTTGAGACTGAACTGTGCTTTATGTGCATCTTCCTCATATTGCAGACTGTATTTCAGAGTTCCTATTGGTGTCTCAAAGGGACCAGGAAGAAAATTCTTTGCTTCCTCCTTTCCTAGGAAGAGCTCATTCCCTCCCTCCACTACCCACATAGTAAGGTTGGCAGGAATATGTTGCTTTTCTCTGAATTTTGGGGCTGATTTTACTTGCTAAAATCACTGGGGTGGTTTATTAAATCTCAGCAATCTGCTATTGGAGAGAACATCTCCTCTCCTCTTCTTGCAGGACTGCACATCTCTGTAAACTGGCATTTGGTCACAAGTTTGTCAGAGCATGCAAGGAAGCTTTGGGTGGCTTGTGGAGCCTGGTGACACGAGGCACAGAGGTTATGTAAAATCTTCCAAATGAAGCCTGGACTGTAAGGATGTGTCTAGCTGCACTGGATTTCTGCAGTCAGGAGGTGTTGCAGGTTTCATATGCCTGCAAGGATCTTAGTACTGCAATGCTGCAGTTTGGCTGGTGCTGGTAGTGCCCTGCTGTGTTGAACTTTTCTCCAGAACACTCGTATCAACATATCAACAATATGCATTTACTTCTCCAGACAGATTCAAACCAGCTACAGTAATAGAGAACTTGTACTTCTGGAAAGAAAAAAAAACCCGAGGCTTCAAAAGTGTTTGTTAATTTAATAGAACCTTTTCCCTTTAACTTTAAAGGGAAATTGCACGATGTCATTAGCTCTTTTTCTTTTTTTTTCTTTTGGTAGTGAAAACCAAAACTAAAGTGATTGGGGTTTCACACATGCTGGAAAAACCACTAAAGGTGCAAACTTTTCATGGTATATTTCTTTTACCTGAAGACAGTTAGACTTTCACAACTCAGAACTGGCCATTTTCAGTGTGAATCATTTGTAAATTAGTGGTTTTACGATATATCTGAGAAAAGTCTAAATTTCAAACTGAATTTTGACTTCTCGCAAACTCAAAAGGAGATCATTCAGCTATGAGAAACAAATCTGCTACAGGGACTCACTCATCCACGTGCAGATCAAAACCAGTGGATTTTGTGTATCAGTGGTATAAACTCATCAGGATCTGCCAGGTAATACTTGGCAGAAATTTTTGAAATCACTTATTCAAATTGTAAAAAGACATCACACTAACAGAAATGGAGGTTTTTAGATGGACTGAAGCTCTATTCTCAAGGCATCAGCAGTAATGTGGAATGAATTGTTCATATCTACATGATTATGTTAAAGAAGACACAATTCATTTCTGGTCCCTTGCCACTATCACCCTGCCTCATAAATTCTATATCCATGTCTTGTAAATGTCTTGCTTAATGAAGCCCACTGGAAAGTTGCAGTTCTTACTGGCTTCAGTAGTTCTTTTTTAAGTGTTCCAGTGTAGCAGTCTCCAAGACTTGCACAATGTTTTACTGGTTGTGTTTTGTAATGGTTGGGGCCTTATTATATATAAAGCACATTAGATGCAGATAAGTAATTTTCAAACCCCTAGAAACTCCATTTAATTTGTCAAATTAACCTGGATCAGGGATAATAGAATTGTTTTACATATATGTGTGCGTGTGTCCAGCTGTCTGATGAGGAACCAAAACATAAACCTTGTAAATAAGAAATCAGTAACAACTGATTGACAGCAAGTCGAATTATCATGCAAGAGGTTAATGAAAGTGGATGTGTTTGGAGGTAAAGTATTTTTTCAGAAAAAAACCTTCTAATATTCATTAAATTTGACCACCTTAGATCAATAATCATAAGCTCTCTTTAAAGTGTCTTAGCCTGAGGCTAAGTCCTAGTAATATATTACTGAATTCTCTTTAATTTTAATGGTGAATGTATGGTAGAGACCACTGTGGTAAAGATGAAAATTGAATTAGTTTTAAGATATCCTGATGTATGAAATATTTACCACTAGAAAAATCTTCCAAGAAATGGTTACACACCCAAGTGCTGCAAAAACTTCGGTGAAAGAAACCACAAATGCACATTATTAATTATTAAAATGTATATATTATTATATATATTTTTTACGTCCTAGTTTTGCTTGAATAATAAAGTAGTTGCTGGATTTAAGAATTTTATTCTTTTCTCTGGGCATTGAATTAGGTCAGACTCCAGAAGTTTGTTTGTGGATGCAATTGCGAATAACTTCAAAAGGGACATAGACTGAGCTTCTTAAAACTTACAGCACAGGTGCTTGTCAACTCTGAAAGTGCCTGGATTTACTGGGTATCTAACTTTGGACTACTGAGTTTTTATAATTGCACCTAATTTTTATGGCATGAGTAAGTGTGTAAATGCTGTTTGCTTAGGCCTTCATTTCCACAAGGGTCAAGGAACCAGACCAGGTAGAATTTCATGATGGTTTTAGCAGTGCAGCCCAAATCCTTTTCTGTCAGTATTTATTTCATCAGTTCTGTGCCTATCTTGTTGTCTTCTGTGAATTCTATTCAGAGGTGCCAAATTTTCTCTATGCAAACAAGACAAGCCAGGCTGCATAACTTTCTAACACAGTGTCTAAAAGTTAGGTATTGGAATATTTGCAACACTTGGCATTTGTCAAATCACTTTGCAGATCTAGCACCATTTCTGTATGAATTTGCATGGCAATATTTCTTGTTGTTACGGGTTGGATGGACTAAAAATAATAGTACATGCACTTCTCTGGACCAAATCACTACTAGGTATTGAAATCAATTGGTTTCATGAAGTCACAGATCAGTAGTTTCAGGCTGGCCCATTTTCAGGAGAGAAAATGAGCACTTTTTCAGGAATTGCAAGACATTACACTGGCTTCAATGAAAGTGTTAATCAGCAGTGTGATGGATACTTAAAATTAGACCTAATTAATTATTTGGTAGCACAGATAAGTAAAATAGAATGAGAGATGACATTTTGCTACTAACAACTTTCTACTCCAAGACATTCTCGGGAGAATTAATTGAGGGGATACAGGAACACACAGCCAGGGAGCAGCCACACAGCACCTCACAGGTAACTCACGTTGTCTCACTGAATGTTTATGCAGAACACACATTTTTTTTCTTAACATACTTGTATAGGTCTTTTTTAATCTCAGGTTGCCTCCTGCTTTCATTTGCCCCACTTTACCTGCAAGCGCCTTTTTCTGTAGAATTCTTCTTTCCCAGAACAGAGTAGGAGCAACCACAATAATGCAAAAACTGAGGCAGAATGAATAAGCAGCTGGGGCTCTGCAGAGGGCATTGAGGAAAGAAGAATGTGCAGTTGAGTCTTGAGCTCTGTGATAAAGTGGACAGACTTGCTGCTCACAGTTGAGAGTGCTTTAGAGAGAAGTGATCTTGAATGTGGCATAGTTCTAGTTCAACAGACAGGATTTAGGTACTCAGAGACCTTCTATTGTATTAATTTAGAGTAAAGCTCACATCTAAGCTCAATTTTCCTGGCTGCTCACAGTTAGAATTTGGCTCACCCTCCAGACTGCTTCTCCAGATGGAGAAAGTCAGCTGTGGTCCAGGGCTGACTTTGTTTTGAACTCTGCCCATGAACAAAGAATTTATTTGGCAGGTAGTAGGTCAGGCTTGAGTTTGCTCACCTGTGAGTCATCTAAGCTGGTATGTAAACTCAGGCACTTGAAATTTGTGATCAGAAAAGGGAACTTACAGAGCCATGGGGTTGAAAAACTGAGTGTGTACACCAGACTGGTGCCCCTCCCAGGCAGGGAGTTGGCTAGGTTTTGATTACTCAAGTGATAATGGCTGAATCACTCTATCAGACAACCAAGCACTTTTATAGGATGGTTTGGCAGAAGAGAAGATGTTACTGTAAATCCATAAGTAGGCTGCTGAAATCTTAGAGGCTGTTGTGGAAAGGCAGATAGAGAGTATGAGTCATGCAGTAAGAAAAATCAAAGAATAGATTTATGATCATGAAGAGATCTGACAGTGGTTCTGCTTAGAAAATGAGAGCTTAAAGAAGGTTGGTGTATTCTGTGGGACTCTCATTTTGCTTGAGATCCCCAGTTTCACTATGGAGTAACAAAGGGGATTTTATTGCCTCACTTGAATTAACAATAAGGTTGTTTTCCAAAGGGCAGGCTGCTCCACACACACACAGACACACAGACACACACACACACAGACACACACACACTCCCCAGCTTCCCATACGTTCCTTAACTCAGCTATAGCAATGCCACAGCTGAAGAGTGAGTCACATCAATAAATTAACTGTATTTTTTTTTGTTAGTCTTCTGTCAGATCAGTGAGCTGAACTGAATCAGCACTGGATACAAGTGAAACATCAGTAAGGTATGCTTTGGCAAGGGAAAGGAGACAAGCAGCAGTGTGCAGTTAAATTGAATTTAAGTCCTGAAGTGAGGCTGCATTCTTAGATTGATGGAACCAATGGGACCAGATTAGCAGCTGGTTTAAAGTCATATAGCTTAACTGTTTTTAATAGCTCTACTCTAGTTTGCATCTGTTGATCTAGATTGGTTTAGAGGTATAAATTCACAAGCTGGTAAGCAACTAGTTTCTCTTCCTGTTTTCTTCCTGTTTTTCAGCAGAAAGTTCTGATATATCTGCTATTTCAGAAAAGCCTTTAAAAAAAATGAAAAAGGAAATTCTGCTATAAATCCATAAAAAGCTTAAACTCAAGCAAAAGAATATCTTGGCAGCTAATTTTATGGGGTTATTTTGCAATTGTCTCTTCTTCGTCCAGAGATGTTTCTAAGAGTTTGGACTTTTTGTGCAGGCATGTTTATGCATGTATGTCTGTGGCCATGCATTCATGTTGCAAAAAATACCATGTATTAGCACTCAAGTGATTCTCTCACTAGTTTTTCAGTAACATATTTCCCAGAAAAGAAGATGAAGTGAGAATTCCATGGTAGGAAGCAAGAAACTTCTAACTGCCAAAAGCTTAGAAACTGACAGTCAGTAATTTTTACTTTTATTTGTTAATAATGAAAGCCACAGGCATTACCTACTCTTTTTGAAGACTCTCCTCTCTATGATAAGACTTTATGGTTTGAGAGTGCTGAAGTAAAATGCACAGACAGGTAGAAATTTCTATGGGGTTTCCATTCTAGGTTAAAAGAAGGGGTATCTCCAACTTCAGCAGGTTCATAGAATGAAGGGTTCAGAGATGTTAATCACTGCTACTTTTATCATGCAGTATTTTTGTTACCAAATTAGAGCAAACTTCAGAGCAGTTATTAATACAAGTCGACATTTACTGAAAGAACTGGGCACCTTCACGTGCACTGCAATAGCTGGGAGTTACACAATATCTATATCATTTTTCACAGCTTTGTCATTAGCTGGTAATGATTTGATTATTTTGCAGATGAATCACAGTATAAATCTCTTTCACAAACACTACCTCCAAGTATTAATCAAAACCATTAAGGCAAAGCAGTCAGTGCAAATTAAAAAATTTGCATGTCTAAATTAAAAATTACAGTAATACATCATAAATAAATCTTTTAAATTCTCTATGGTCTGTATGAGCATCCCCTTTTTGTGCCTGTAATGAGCCCATGAATACAGCTCCTTCCCCCCCCCCCCCCCCCCCCATCTTTTTAATCAGGCTGTAATCAAATTTTATAGGTAGAATTCAGACCTTTCACTTTGAAGTCCATGTTGGGTCTTATTTGAGAAAGAAATTATTTTTTCTCTTCATTTTCTCGAACTCAACAAGAGAGAGTGAAAGACACAGACTCAAAGACAAGTGTGAAAGACAGGAGTTCAAACCCATCACATATAATTTGCATTGTCTTTGGCTATAGCAAAGTAAATATTTGCAAAGGGTGATATATCTTATGCAAATAACTTTGAACTATGAAGAAAATCACTGAGTTGTGTTTTAGGTACTATTTCTTTTTAGGGCTATTAACACCTTATTTCCAGCATGGAAAAGATTAGAGGAACTCTCATTAATTTAAGCCACTACTGAGATACAGAACACACTCTGCTTCCCTATAAATAAATTCAGGACATGTTTAAGAACAGCTCAGCAACCTTGCATTTTTCAGCTAATTACTGTCCTTCACTTGAAAAGCAATATTCAGGTTACAGAAGTTTGCTGGCCTGTTGCTGCAATTTTATTTACAGTTTGATGAGGTTGGCCTGATATATGAATTTTGTTTGTCCCTTTAGCTCTGGCAAAGGACATTTTGGGAAGAAATCTGTTGCAAAGCAGCAAGTACAGATTTCAAAGTGCTTGCCAGTTGACACTTTTCAGAACCATGACCTCCCCTGTGCAGAGTTTGCTGTGACCAATTCCAGCATCAGCCACTGTTTTGTCTGTGATCTTTTGGCTTTGCTGCCTCACAGCAGTCTGATGGCTGAACTGCCCACTTGGAAAAGGGACCTTTTTACTTACTCTGGAATGACCCCAAGAAGGAACTGGAGGATCCAAAAACTCCCCCTTCAATGGTTTCCTTTCAAGGTCACTAGCTTGTCTTTTCCTTGAGGGTACACAGTAAGAAGTTAAACATATAAATGTAAACCTAGGAAGAAAAAAAGAGAGGTAATTAAAAGCAGAGTAAAACTAATAAAAAAATGCTTCGTGATTGGACTAGATTTACACATGAACTACACAAAACATAAAAAAAAACTAAACAAAAAACCCCCTTGCATGTCCTACCTTCCTCTGCTAATAAATCTCCATGGGAAGAGACAGGGGCTTAGTTATTTGTCAATTGCTTGCTGTGCCATTTGGGTGGCTGAAGACAGAAAGACTTTTACAATAATTAGTAACTTACCTTTCAGAGGAACATACCTATAGAATGTGCTTCAAGACAAGTCTGAATATGTGCTCTAGCCCATTTCTGCATTGTTGCTTTGAACAGAAATGGTTCATTTCTGTTGCATTCCACTGTACTTACATATGGAGTTCAGCATTAGATTTTCAAATTAAGAGGGAAACTTGAAGTCTTCAGAATTGCATTTCAGGATATTTTGCTTCATGGATTTGATGTAACTTTACAGTCCACAGACAAATCTAGTTCCTGACTATTAACTTCTACTTAGATTTAGGAACTGAAAATCAAGATTCAATATTTTGAGCTAGGCTTTTAGATGTGGTGAAATTTTAGATCTGGTGTCACTTTTCTATTAGATAACAATTACTGGTTTGTAATTTGGTGATTCTATAATAATTTTCACTTATGCTTTCAAAAGAGTTTACAAAGCAATGCATTTCAGACAATGTTTTCAAATTATAATAACAAGAATGCACCTGTTTCAGATGATATTTCAGACAATGTTTTCAAATTATAATAACAAGAGTTTACCTGTTTTGTACAGGAAATTCAGATATGAAAACTGTTCACAACTTGTCTCTCAGCATATGAGGTCCATTAAAAGATGTGAGCGTAGGATCTGGTAGTGCTCATTTACCATTTGGACAAAAAAAAACAAAAAAAACCCCCATAATGCCATGAATCCACTAGATATGAGAGAAAGTAAATCACTTTCAAAATCACAACTCACTAACCTTGTTGAAACAAGATTCAGAGAAACCTTTTTTAATTTAAAAAATTGCATTGAACCAATCACTTCAGTTAATTTCTATAAGGACCACTCAAGTCCGTATAGGAGGTGGATCAGATCCTGCCTCTTTATATTTACCTGTAATTGAGATGTCATTAGCAACTTATTTGTCTTTTATCTTAGATTTTCTCAGACAGATTGGGGATTGTATCAAAAGAGCCTTAGAATTTAGAAAACAATTCCAAGATTGTTGCTTTATCAAGGCTCAAAGTAAAGCTTCCAACTCTTCCATTGTGAGACTGGCTAGGACTTGTATGGAGAAAGTATACAAAGTAAAATATATTTCCTTTCTACAAAACCTATGGAAATATGTGCTACCACAACTGCAGTGAGCTCATGGAAGGAAGGAAGGAAGTGGCGGAAGGAAGGGGGGAAGTGGCGGAAGTGGCGGAAGTGGCGGAAGTGGCGGAAGTGGCGGAAGTGGCGGAAGGAAGGAAGGAAGGAAGGAAGGAAGGAAGGAAGGAAGGAAGGAAGGAAGGAAGGAAGGAAGGAAGGAAGGAAGGAAGGAAGGAAGGAAGGAAGGAAGGAAGGAAGGAAGGAAGGAAGGAAGGAAGGAAGGAAGGAAGGAAGGAAGGAAGGAAGGAAGGAAGGAAGGAACTTGCTGTGCAGTTGACCTAATAGTCAGAACTTTATTAACAGTGAGAATTACTTGACATTTTCTTCTTTTGAGGATATTTGGGAAGATAAAGGTCTCCAGGCCTCCAGATAAAGGTCTCTAAACCATTATAAGAGACAAAGAATCA
The DNA here is from genome assembly GCF_035770615.1 of Melospiza melodia melodia. Classification (NCBI taxonomy): domain Eukaryota; kingdom Metazoa; phylum Chordata; class Aves; order Passeriformes; family Passerellidae; genus Melospiza; species Melospiza melodia. Next base: position 37,195,487 of record NC_086194.1, read on the forward strand.
TACAGATGCACACATTTGCCTCATTATACATTTCCATAATTTTGCCTGCCATAATCTCCTGCTTCTTATTTATCATTGTGGGCGTTTGTTGTTTGTTTTTATTTTCTTTTCTGTAGTAGAGAAATAATGTAAAGTCACTACATGAGAGAGCAATTGGTTTTCCATTTATAAAGTCTCCTAGAAAGCAAATTCTGTTTAAAGCATTTAATTAAAGAGCACTGTGACTTTACTACATATTATTTCTACTTTTAACATTCTGTGCTCCAAAGTTGTTTTTCTGCTAACCAGTCCATGTATGTAGCAATCATAGAATGATAGAATGTTTTGGGCTGGAAGGGACCTTAAAGATCATCAAGACATCCCCTTACTGTGGGCATGGACACCTTCCATTAGACCACATTATTCAAAGCCACATCCAGCCTGACCTTGAACATTTCCAGGGCTGGGGCATCCACAACTTCTCTGGGCAGCCAGTTCCAGTGCCTCATGTGTAGCAGTTCATATATGTCATGCTTAGCATCAGGTTTACAGTCACGCATTCATTTAGTTTGCAGATTTCTTATTGTAGAATCTCTTAGGATTAAAGAAAGGAGGAATTCATTTACTTCGGTATAAACTGGCAAAACAGAGGGATTTCAAGATTTGTAGAAGTATTTAAGCATTATGTGCTGTAGCTAGATTGAAATGTCTTGAGCTCCCTGTTGTCTAGTAGGCTGCGCTGATTGGGAATCTGGTAAGATTGCCAGGCTGTAACTCACTCAGGTCTCCTTCTAGCAGCATGCCCAGAGCTGGTATTCTAAAAGGGCTACTGAATCCAAAGGCACAGTGAAAAGGCCAGATGATATTTAAATTCAGGAACATACATAACTCTAAATCATTAGTCACTCTGCCCAACTAATGTTTTTGAATTAATATTTTAGTGGTTGAGTGGGGAAATTCCTTTTATTTATCTCTTTAATAAATAGTATTTTACTCAATGCCTGTACTAAAGAGCAGTGAGGTATTTTCTAAAAAAAAAATCTGCTGAAATAGAAAGGCAGTGAGAAGTCTCAAGCCAACCTGATGATGCATGTTGATATTTTGTTTTAAACTATCCAATAAGATTGCTCAGATTAACAGGTCACTCAGACTTTTCCAGGCTCTCTTTGTACTGGTGGGACAGGCAAATGCACCAGATAGGCTTTTTAAGTAACTGCACAGATAAAGTCTGGACAGTTTTAGTATATATGACTTGCCAGCTCAAGCAGAGAGACTGACAGTGTGGAAACAGCTTGTCAGAGCCCAGGTCATGGTTAAAAACTGCTAATGTTAATGCTGACAGCCTGTAAAGTCCCTGCTATCCATGATACCTTTAGTCAAGTTATAAAACACTCTAGAGGATTCTATTTCTTTCTCCTTCACTATTTTATCCATTTCTGTCATTACTGAAAATATTTAACTAATTCTGTGAATATCCCTGGCTTTATGTGCATTTGTCAAGCTGAAGCCTGTCACTGGTACCCAGCACTGCAGCATCCAATGCCTTTGTAGACAGGAAGATGTGCTTGCAGACAGCTGAGAATGGCTGTTGCCCACATGACATCCTGCTCCAGGAGCCTCCCTGGGCTGCATAAGAATGCTTTCTGATTTAGCTGAGATTTGCTACAAATGAGGTCATGGAGAGTGGCAGGCAGGTGATGACCTCAGCGGACACTAGGAAAAAACTATTATTGCTCACTTCTGGTGAGAACACATGAAACTGCAAGAGCTGTATTATCCTCCTGCTGAGCCTCTTTACACACAGGTCCACAGAAGGAAGTTGTGCTCAGAGGCCTGAATACTGAGGGCACATCTGTTGTTCTCCTTGCTGTGAGAAAAGTCTTATATCCTGCATAAAGTCCAGCACTCTGTCTATGAAATAAAACTTCTTAAACCATGTTGTCTTTTTATCCTTTTAATTTGGGATCAAGCTTTTGCTTCCCCTGTGTATTGCTCTATTGTCACTAAGTAGTCCCTTGCCACTAGAGACCCAATGTTCCCCCTCCTGCCATACACCAGATCTGAAATCTGTTCATTAGAAAAAGCTGCAATGGGAAAGATCAGTGGCAAAGGTCCAGTCTGGTGTTAAATCTGTGCATAGCATATCTGGGCAATTAAGGAAGACTGGGAATCTTTTTTGCTTTGTTATACTAGAATTTGAGAAGTTACCTGCAAATATCAAACATGCTCTTGGCCAGCATGGATATAGTGCTATTTACTACAGAAGTCACAGAGACTAAAAATGGCAGGATACAAATAAGAATGAAGGTAGAAACGGAATACAATAGAAATACAGTTTAGAACAGAAATAAAAGGCTCAGGGCATGGATTTCAAAACCAAGAATCACCCCCAGTTATTCTGGGATTTTCCCATACCAAGTCAAATGCAGTAGTGCAAGTACTACAGAAATAAAAAGCCTGCAAGGTAATTTCATGTTGTCAAAGACATCTCACTATCAAAAAAACAGTGCATGTAAGAGCAAAAGTGGAGTTTAGACCATTTAAATCTAGCTGAACCTTTGCTTGAAACAGAGCATACTAAAAAGAGGACAGCTATTCCTTTGAAAAGATCACAGAATTACAGGATAGCTGAGGTTGGAAGAGACTTCTTCAGATCATGTAGTCCAGCCTCTCCTGCTCAAAGCTGTCAAGTTTATCTGTTTATAGCTGTAAAAAGAACTGTATCACAAATAACGGGTGAGTACTGTGTAGAGAGAAGGTCTAAAATATCCTCAATTCACATACCTGCTTTAAAAAGCTCTCTGAAAACCTGTTACAAGGCCAAGTGATTATTTAGAGTGCTTAGATTTCAGGAGAAAAGGGCTTGTTAGGTTACTTCTCCAAACTGGGATACCTTGTCATTAGTTGTCATCAATGAAAACAAACTAGAACTTACTGTACTGACCTGCATTGCAGCCTTATACCAATATCACCTGCAGCAGTCAACTTCTGTTTGGTCTCATAGCATAATTAAACAGACTCTTATGTTCATAATATCTTTTCAAAAAACTTTCAGTTAGGTAGAAATTATGTGTTTTAGAAAACGTATATATTTTTAAACTTTTTTTTACCCCTTTGTCCTTGTTTTCCATTATAGGTAAGCATTAGCTAAGTATAAGAAAAAAATGATAGAAAAATAATCAATTACACATGGCAAGTTAACTGTTAATTATTAGAATATTGTCCCACATTGACTTTCTCATCCAAGCAAATGCCATTTAAATCACTGAAGCTTGTCAAGTAGCTTCCTATTCTGGCAAACTTTTAAAACTCTTTTACTTTTAGAATGCTTGGTAACACAAAGATGTTTGAATTTGCAAAGCATCTTTTTTTCCTTATTGAGTTTGTCAGTGTGCCTTGCTTCTCTTTTTTACTAGTCTGTCATGCTCTCTCTTATTCTAGATAGTGCATGTTTTTCACTCTGACTCCTAGTGCCTTTCTTTCTAATCCTTTTCTTGAAAAGTTCATAGTCCTGTTCTGACTTCTGAAACTTAAATAGATTTCATAAGATGCAAGGTAGCTCCTAGTACAGTCACAGCAAAAGAAATTGCCAGGAATCTGACATGTAATGTAAACAGGAATGAATCTTGTATGAGCCCTGTAAATTTTGGTCTTTGATGAAATATGGTTTGTTATATGTTCTCTTATCATAACTAGATACAACATTTGGACTGAAGGAGTCCTAACTAGCAGTGTTAGTTTTTCTTTAAGTTTCTTTTCTCTTTAATTGACAAGGTTGCTGTAGCACCAGCTCTGTTTCCTGGTGTAACAAACATCTCTGCTATAGTATGAAAGTGTGGCACATGCAGCACCACTTCCTTGGCTGAAACATGCTAATTCTGTTCAGGAGCTACACTGATTTATACCACGGAAAACTTGGCCCACCTTGCATAAGAAATCAGACAAGGGGCTTTTAGCCTCATGTGAGGAAACACTCCTATTATCTTTCCTATAATCTCTGAGTAACCCTGACTGCAGGATTTTGCCCTAGGCAAAACCAATGGGATGAGCATAGCTCAGAGAGTTAAGAGCAACACGTGGCCCATGAGTTGAAATACTGTGGCACTAGGAGAAACTAATCGAAGGAAAATTTCCTGACATCATTTCCTTGGATAGCCATGAAGAAGATTCACATGAAAATAAAAGTATGTCTGGCATAAGTTACCATTCTCTATTGGGGCAAATATGTACACTTATGTGCACTACTAGAGAATTTATCAGAGGGAGTACAAATAAAGTTGTCAAAGTTTGTGGTATCTGACAAGATAAAAGGAACAGTCAAAGTAACAATATGTGTAGGGCCAAATGTTCATGCAATTTATGTATCTAATTTGATTCTATAAGACAGAATCTGGCACTGCAAGCAACTTACTTGCTAAGGAGAGATGACATACTTCCTATGAAAGGTCTGCATGATATTATTACTATTTTACTTGATGCTTACTAGAAATTGTTTTTAAAACTCTTTTCAGTAGGCTCCACATAGTAAAGTCTGTTGCTCTGTAGTAAAGTCTGTTGCTCTGTATTTAGATCACATTTGGATTGCGGTTATGCTTTGTCTTTTCTTTTTTTCCCCTTGTTTTTTTTTTTTTTGTTTTTTTTTTTTTTTTTTTTTCCTTCCTTCTCCTTTCTTTTTCTTCTGTGGATTCTCAGCTGTAGGTGACATTATTGTGATGGCTGCATTTCAAAGACCTCACCTGCTCTGTCATCTCTGAATTTATGTTACACTTCATGGTATCAGCTCTAACGATCTTATTCTCTCGCTGCTCTCTCTTTCCTTTGCACCTCTACTCACTTCCTGACACTTGACACAATAAAACTCTTTCTCATTTAGAAACTGTATTTAACCCCTTTTCACCAACAGCTTTTTACTCAAAAAAGAAAGAAAAGCATATTAATGGGACACTACAACTTTGGAAATTCAATATTTTTTTAATTACAAATAAATATATTTATGTACTCTTTTGTTTACACCTAGCCAGTCTTTATAGAAGTTACCTGTGCATACCTATCTTTAAAAATTCGAAATGAGGGTTCCTTTAACTATTTTTTCCACCAGTCTTTTATAATCAGGCTTCATTTCCTGGCAGTTAAGAAAATAAAACAGCCATAGTGATAAAGAGAAACTTAACTCTCTCATGATGGTCCTTTCAACCAATGAAAATCTTCAGTGTGTATGACCTGGCACATTTTATTAAATGCTATGGTTTCATTTGCATATACATTAAATTGTATTGTTGGAAAAAAATTAAAGAGCCATTGCCTTTAACTATACCTTATAAACAAAGAAACACAACTTGATAATCAGAAATTCTAATGAGTGAGTGAACAGCTTATTTAAAAAAATAATAATTTTTCCAACATGTAACCAGTATCTACAAGAAAAATATGTATGCAAAAGCACAGTAATAACCATCTAGAGAAGTTGCATAAAATCCTATTACCTATTAATTTCATTTCTCTTTTGCTGAAGATGTCATTAGCAGACAAAGTTGTCATTCTTTTAAAGTAGTTAAAATTTCTAAGCACTTAGTGAATATTATGAATGATCAATATTTAGCCTATTCGTTATTCATGTGCTATTCAATTTAGCTATGTGAAGTTCTTTATTGGTAGAAGAACAACTCTGAATTGAATTCACATAAATATGTATTTTTGAATAGGAAAAGATTATGCAGGCAAGATTCAAGCATGTTGGGTTCTGTGTTTTTTTGGTTTTTGGTTGTTTTTTTTCAAAGTGGGTGGTTTATGTTTTTGTTGTACCCAACCTATATTATTTTCTATTTCTTGAATGCACTCATTTCTGTATTTCTGATGGAAAAAGGATCATAAATATATTTAAGTAAGTTAAATACAGACTTTACAAATATGGGTACAAAGAGATATGTAAAATGCTGTATCTTCAGTGAACAGATGGACCAAGAAGTTGTTGTGAATCTGGCTAGGAACTATGGTGAATGATATTTCATTAGCCCATATCAGTTACAGATCTGTTGAACAAAATAAGACTCCAGACATTTTCTGAATTACTCTCTTATATAGGTCAAATCACAGTTGTAAGAGCAAATGTTCACAAACGGCCACTGATCTGGGTGGCCCAGATTTTAAAAGCCCAGCTGGAAGCATTTTGGGTCTGGTGGAATTGTAGAATACTTTTTTTTTCTGAGACCCAAACCCAAGGATATCTCAAAATTGAGCTGCAGAATAAAAACTGTCATGTAGGAAATGCTTGTTATTAAAAGTCCTGTTTCTCCATCATATACTTTCTTGATTATCGTATGGACATTATTTCCTCTGGAAAGGTTTCTTTCCTATTGTGCCAGAGAAAGTGAATAAGTGATTGTTTGGTCTGCCGTAGACCTCTTTGCAACCTTAAGCAGTTCACTTAACATGCCTTTGTCACCCTTCCTCATATATATAATAATAACAGCTAGCTCTGTATTGTGCAAAATAAGTGTGGCAGTATTTCACATCAGTCAATTTCATTTTGAGCAAAAAAACAGATACAAGAAGTATGCATATCTATAATCTAGGGCAATATGGCCTGAATCTTGAGTGCTACTGTGATACAAGTAATTAACATTTTCTTCCTGGAATGAAGGCTGTCAACACATTTTTTAATAGATTCCATGAATTAAGTCATGGTTTCAAACAATTTGGTCTGAAGTTGTGCATTAAAACTGTGGTGAGCCATTAAAAAGATGACTTACCAACTGTCAAAAGCAAAATAAGAATTAAGAAGGTGAAGAGGGAGAGTGTTGTGTGACAGCCACCATAGATTTTCCAGGCTGAATGCTCAGATGCCTCTCTACATATGGGTCTGCTGGAAACTTTCAATACAGGTACAGAAGTCACACCTGTCTCTGTAGTAAGAAACCCTGATTTCCTCTTCAGTTTTTCTTACCACTTATGTAAAAGATTTAAGCAAAAAGATTCAGCGTGATGCTAATGCTAATTGCAATTTTGTTGTAGTCATTGCAAACAACAGTAATGAAATAATCTATTTTTGAAAAATGGTGTGCAGTAAGCCTAAATTCTTTTGGTGAGCAGAACTATTTTGGTTTTAACTTTCTCTCAGGTGACAATTAAATTCTCCTTTCAGCCATAGACTGAAATGCATCACCACCTAATTTTTTTCATAGAATTAACTCCCACTGCCTGTTTAGTGATTCATAGACACCACCATATGAAGCTGTCAGACTGTAGATACTGGAGGGTAAGGGAAAAGACTATATTGCCCTTCACATAAAATGAAGGAATTTATCACTGCTTCTTTTTGGAGCTTGGTGCAACCTCCTCCAAGCACTACAGTAGTTCCAACAAGCAAGCAGGAATTGCCTTGTGTGAAAATCAATAATGCCTCACATGGGTGTTAGAAATGCCTGTAAAGTAAGAGAGGTACTCAGCCATAGCTACTAAACGCTACTGAAGGAAACCCTCACTTTTCAAAGCTACAGGAAATCATTCTTCTGAAGTGATCATTTTCTCTTACTTGTTTTGTGACTCCTGTTCATCTTTGCCCCCTGTGCTGCTGATAAGTAAGTGACAGGTCACCACAGTAACCTTTTAACATGAGGTATGGAAGGCTGAAAGTAATTCAAAAGGCTATTTTTTTTGTTGCAGTAAATAGCCTGTCTGAACCAGATACAAGCTTCTGATGTAACACTGTTTGTCTTCAAGCACCTTCAACAGAGTAAATCTGCTTTTGTTTTGACATTTTGCTGTCAAATTTCCTGAATGCATAATTACAGATATATTATAGAAATACGAGTGCTACAGTCAGGTCTGCTTCCCAGTCATAGATAGATAATTCCATGAATAACAAATCCATTATCACCCTTGCTACTGACAGCAACAATAAAAAAATCATTGTATCAACAAAGGAAACAAATGATGCTAACATATACAAAAGGAATATTGTATTGACCCAGTACACAGGTAGCCATACAGACAAATATGCCCTTCTACATATATTCCTTTTGATTGTTTAAATTTTGGAGTAGAACAGGAATAATTCTTTAGTAAGGATAAAAGCCACAGACCTACCTACTTGATTTTACAAAATATCTATGTGCCAGTTTCTCAATGGGAACAAAACAAAATAAGATTTTGTTTGGAAGAGCCACTGTAAAATTTGTGTTTGTGGCAAGCATGTTACACTTCATATTTGTGGCAACTTAACTTCAGTCCTCACATATTAAAACACTTTCTCTTCACATCGAATGCTTATTTGTTGCAAATTTTATTACACTTTTATGCAAGATACTAAAGTTTGCAAATAAGTTACTGAGCTGTGGTCTAGACTGACCTGCTGCAAAATGTGAAGGGCTCTATGTTCTTCATGGAACAACTAATAGGTGTCAAAACCCTCCTAGGTTATTCCACATGACTTTGTTGGGTGCTGGGGTCAGCTCTTTGCTTAGCTGTGTGTTCTATATGGCTCTGACAATGTTCTAACACTCATAGCAAGTCATCTTGCCTAAACACTACAGCTGAGATGGGATCTCCTTCTACGATCCCCTTGTACAGTGGTCATGCCTGAAATTGTATCATATGTGCCATATGTAAATCCTGTACCAGATAATTCTCCAGCTGGGCTATAATATGCCAAGTAAAACCTTTAGAGGGATCAGACATTTATTTATTGTTCCATCCTATGCATAAACAGTTTTCCTTTGTCCTATCATAGTAATCAAAAGAAAAGAAAATTCATATCACAACAGAATAATACTTCTTTTCCACTTCTGTCTTCAGTATCTTCCCTCTGTTCTAAACCTTTCAAACAGACAATTTAATCCCACATCACTTGGGGTATAAAGACCTTTACTCTTGTGCACATACCAGATTGAAATCAAACCAAGAGGGGATGCTTTTTCAAATAGTGTATGTTTAAATTGTGCAGCTTCTTGGCACAGGAAATTTTGGATATTAAAATATTTTATTAATTCAGAATACAACTGGACAAATATATCTAATAATTCTCCACTGACATTTTTCTAGCATTAAGACATTTCAGATCTGGGAGGGGAAGTAGTATGGCAGTTTTGTCTTGTTCTTAAATGCTTTCCAGAATATCTGAACCCAGACTTGTCAGAAATAGAGTGTTTGGTCTGATACAGAGGTTCTTATGTATCACTGTGCAAGTGTCCAGTAAAGGCTTCATGAGCCAAGGTTACAAAAGATAATTGAGATTTTCTGGATGACTGGGTTTAAAGAAGAATGCCTTAGTGTTAATGTCACCACAGCAGAAATTTTATTCCATTCCTCACATAAAAAAAAAAAAAAAAAAAAAAAAAAAAGTGGATCTTTTACTTTTTTAGAACATCTATATGAATATTAAACTAGTACAGATTAATCAAGTCATGCAATACCCTAAATCATCAGCTCTATGTATCTGAACTACAAGGGATGGAAGGTAACAGGTCTGTGTTGGAACACTGGTTACAGCATAATTGTATAACCCTAACTATATGAACACTTTCATAACTACATCTGTGCTGGATTTTATGATGTAGGAAAACAGTATTCAGAATTGTGCTCATTGCTGCTAAAAAAAAGTGGTGATTTATCTGCCCTCAGCAAAAATAGCAGCAGGCTACCTACTGTTAAATAGCAAAACATTTCTTGAGAGCTTTCCATGTGATTCTTCATGCAGAGGGGAATTCATGCCTAGATTTCTGTTAGTACCACTCCAGGAGAAACCCAGCACAGTTCTAGAAAATTGGCTTTTGACATCCTTGATCTGTGACTGATTTCCTGCAGCACTAGACAGATTTTGCTGGCTGGATCTGAAAGCAACATACCAGTAGATTTTCTTGAAGGAAAAATGTAGGAAGAGGAGCGTGTTTTCAGTGATGTAGTAAGCCTTCAGTGTCCTGAGGCACAGGCCATCACCACATGACTATATATTTGCTGGTGCCAATTAGTTTCTATTTATTTAGGGAGACTCTGACATTCACTGGTGTTCTGTCCATGCTACTCAACTAGACTTTGAAAATGATGCTAGCACAGCTGAAGTAAAAAGAACCATGGGAACCATCAGTCTTGATCCTAAGCCATGCAACTGCATTAATTTCTGAATGGAAATTAGAGCACTGTACCCAGAAACTCCCAGGGCCTATGAAGCAGCAGGGAGCATGGCAGCAGAGCAGAACAACTTGGGGAGACCAGCTACAGTGCCTGGGACCTATCAAAAACACTCCTGTGCTCTAGAGGAAATTACAACCAGGAAAAATGCTGTAAGTAAAACACTACAGCACAGTGAACCTACATAACCTACTGGGAGTGTCATGAGAACACATGACCAATCTCTATTTTTTATACTAATGCAGTAAATCCTGTTAGGTATTATCTCCATATCATTTGGCATGCACTGTTCATGGAGAGGATCTCTTCCCCAAGAGACGTGAGGGAAGAGTGACTCCCTTTGGTTGCTGGGAATAAAGACTGGATTTGTGACCTTGAGCAAGTGTGCTCCTCAGCCACATACAAGCAGTCATTCCTCCGGGATTCTAGCAATGACTGGGTCCATTGCCTGTAGATCTTTCCCAATAAAATACATGCTACTTCTTAAACCAGGGACAGTCCTACTCAAAAAATGGTACATTGTTGTACTTTAGTGAGATAGTATCACCTGTAAACTTCAGCATGTGTATATATCCAGCCCCTGACAGATGTGTGTACATACGTACTATGTATGTGTGCCAGTTGTAAACATCTGTCTAAATGAGTGTGTTGACAATGAATTACTCAAGGAAACTTGACTTTTTTTTTAGTGTGAATTAACAGCTTCTTGACTTGTTACTACATCAACTGCTAATTAGTTCCTGAGTGTAGTTCAAGGTGTTGGCATTCATTACAAAGCTTTCTGTGGTTGTTTGGATCTTTATCTGCCTCAAAGGCAGAATCTTTAGGCAAAAATAGTTCTTCAGGATATACAGAGCAGGGAAAGGAAAGGTGGGCTGTAAGGTCAGGAGTTGGTGTTAAAGACAGCACATCACCTAGATTTGACTCCAATAACGTAAAAGTGCTTTAAGTTAGGTGATGACTTTAACCATCAGGACTAAAAGCAAGATTAATTGTTGGAATAAAGATGGGGAGATCAGAACCTGGAACTTCAGGAGATTACTGAACTCTAGTCAAAAGAGGCACCTAGCATGTATCCCTTGATTCTGAAAAAAATCCCAAGTACATAATCCTAGGTGCCTAGATAAACAAAGGTATGAGAACAAATACCCTTAACAAACAAGCAGTAATAATTTGAAGTGATGATAAATACAATGCATCTACTTGGGAATAGTGAAAAATTTATAAATCTGTAAGCTTTTCCTTTATAGTATTCATGAATTCAGGTTAGAATTTGAAAAGTAAGATAAATACATGGAATCTAAATGAAAAGGCAATATAAGGCAGTATCATCTTTTATACAGGATAAGAATATCTGTGTTTTATTTGAAAATGGACTTCTAACAAGAAGATGTAACAAATTGTATCTTTCCTGAAGTTTTTGAACTAATTCCACATATAAGCACATAAAGTAACTCAATTTTGTTAAGTCTTTAACACTTAGCTTCCAATAAGATTTTAAAACCTTGATTTTATTTAAGTCAATTCATCAAATAGTTTTTTTCAGAAACATATGATTAAGGAAACACTTTGGAGGCAAAACTCAGCTTACTTTTTCTAACGGACTTACCTTAATACTAAAGCTCTAAATCCACCTAGATATAGGTATGAAGGCTCGCATCATTCACGCATATAATGCTGGGCTGTGTTGTCCTTACAAAAATATATCCAGCTGAGATAACAACTAGGTAGAGGGAAAAGTCTAGGGTTCATCTAGCTATTTCAAGATAGCAAAACCTAACATGTCATATGTTTCAGAGCAAATGATGTTCTAAAAGCCTTGTTTGAACTGACTTTAGTTTGTCTCCATATTTTTTCTTCCTCTTTACTTTCAGGAAAGAAAACATTTCTTTAAATACCCTGATCATAAGCCAAGAGAAACCAACACTTATGCTCATTTCCTGTCCCTCTGTTTCCTTTTCTAGACTTGCTCTGCCTATCACTCTAAAAGCCTTCCTTTTAGGGTTTCATTAGCAATTGCAATTGAAGTTCTTTGATTTGCAGAAAAGTTCTACTACATTTTGTTAATTATACCACCAGACTTCTTTGTTTGGCAGGCTTTTATTTTTTCCAAATAACTAATTTCCAAGAGTTCAGCCTGAGCAGAAAAATTGATGGCTACTGTTAATATGCTGCACTAAAGAAACTTCTCTGCAGAAGGTTTGAAAGAAAACCCCCAAACAGTGGCATGGTGTCACAGCTAGGGTGGTTGACTGCATAGGAATATTTACATGGAGCACTGTGGAGTTCTCTATGTGCCACACTTTTCTAACTGTAGAAATTCATAGATGATGGTGCTTCCTTTCACTCTCAGTGGTAGAAAAGTGTTGACATATATTTTCAAGCCTGGCATAATTTTTCATGGGACTTTTTCATGGAACTACCAATGGAAAGCTCCTCTTTGCTGCTTTTCGTCATCTTTTCCTCTTCCACTTCCACTTCTATATATTTTAACAGAGGAATCGCAATAGAAAGTCCGAGGTCTGAATTTTGGTGGTGGTGCTGGGTGCACTGTAGATAACAGTAGGATACTCATCAAAAAACAGCAAAGGAAAAACGAGACTAGTTAAGGGGGAGTTCTATCCCTTTCTTTTGAGGTAGTGAGATTTTGCCACAAAGTATTGAAATTTTAATCTATGTGTGAAACTAAGAGACTAATATAATTTCTGACCTATGCATTTCCCTTTAAACATAAAACACAAAAAGGACTGCTTCATCTTGATATCAGAAATATTCTGATGTTAATTAATTCATTATTCTGTGAATGACTAATGATGTAAATATATGTTTTGCAAGCACATACACCATATTATATTACATATGTAAAGTTGTCAGTGGGTAAAAGAATAAGGAAACTTTGTATATATGGTACCTGCTATGTTGCTTTTTTTACTCATCATTGAAAGAGAAAATATTTTCTCACAACGTCGGTGCATACTCACAAAAAATGAACGCCTCCACACTTCTTGTTTAATTTCTTCATTTCTGTGGTTACCTCTGTGTTGTGTAGATTAATCCATAGTCAGCCCATTTATGCCAAGCTGCATGGCTGGCCTTGGTCCTGGGTGTCCTTCCCCTCAGCCTTCCATGGTCCTGAAGGACATTTTCAGTGCAATGTGGCTGAGGTGCTTTGGAGAAGCACTCTCCTCTCTTTCTCTGCCCAAGGATGCTGTCCCCTGCCCCACAGAGCAGGGTCGCTTACTTCACAGCCCAGAAAGCATAAAATGCTCACAAAAATGCCTCATAAAAATGCTTACATTGGAAATTTATACAGCTGGTGGTATTGCCACCCCATGTGCAGGGCAGGATGGCTTGCACACCCACTGCCAGGGAGCTCTCTGGTGCTTCATGGGGACAGCCTATGCGTGTGACTCAACACAGCCAGGGGCAAGAAGGGGCAGCCATGCTGACAGACCCTGTCCTCTGGCCCTGAGGGGGGTGGGCTCTCCTCACCCTCCTCACCCTCCTCACCCTTGTCTGCCCCCTGCCCTGCTGCCGGATGGCCCCATTCCGCCTTCCCTCGCAGGCGTCTGCATCAGCTGATGGTGGATCACAGCAGCAGGCCCAGCTGGGCTGGCAGACATTTTCCCCCTTGCTGGTGGCTAGCCACAGACCCCTGGTGTGGGTGGTCAGCCTGGGCTTAGCATCCAGCTTTTCCCAAAACCCAGGGGATGTGTGCTCAGGTGCATCGCTTCTGAAGTGGTAAGAGGCCCACCTGAATCCATGAATCCAAAGGGATGTGCTGAGAGAGAAGAACAGTTACTGATAGTTGAGAAACTGAAATTGAAATTTATATAACGTTGTGTTGCATCATCCAACCCACTTTCCTAATCCTCCCTCTTTTAAATCTGAGTGGCCATGCTGGCACAATTTCACACAACCAGTAGCTTATCTTCTGATGTGGTGCTCTTGCAGGTAGCTTGCCACAAATTCACACCTTTTTTCCCTAAAAAAAAAACTTTAAGAGGGTTTTCTATGTCTCCCTTGATGAGTCTGGTGGGCCTTGCCGTTCAAAGACCAAGTTGCAAAACTTTCTTCCAGAGAATGTTCAGGCAGGGAGTGATGGAGGGTGACTGTGGGATATGTTGGTTGTCCCATCTCCAGTGGGAAAGGCCATTGTGTTCCGTGAGGGATTCAGGCAGGCTAAGCCTGTGGGGCAGGTACTTGTTCTGCTGTTTTATTGCATGCTGCCAGATACAGGTATAGACAGTTCTTTGGAGACTGGTGAAGGGTAATAGCCTGGGGGTCTGGATTCATGTTCTCTCCTTCCTTCCCACATATTCCTGGTAAACAGAAGAGCTGGTAGGTAATGGTGAGAGGCAGACAATTACTTAGGGCAAACAGCCTGAGGGCTTCACAAGTGGGGCACAACTCAAGGGCTACCTGATATTTCTCAGGGGTGCTAGAGAGGCTTATTGAATAATCTGCATGTCTGAAGCAACCCGTGCCTGGGTCAAGCAGCAGAGATACAGACAAGGTCCCTTCACCCTGGGGCACTTTCCCTTAGCTCACGTCTAAGGCTGATCTTGGCTCTCAAGAGAAAGTTGACAGAGCATGTAGGCAGGTCCCATGGATATACTCAGTGGATGTGTTACACTGATGCTCTGTGCAGCTGATATAGAGTGTATTGGGCTCGTCTTTATAGGTCTATTTTATCTACTTTCCTATCACTTCAGCTATCAGGACAAAACTTACAAATGTGGTTGTGTGTAAATAGTATCCAAACAGACACAGGTAAACCTTTTAGAAAAGATAAATGGTATTTTCTGGGTGTTCTGTCAAACTTTTAGTTTTTCACCGAGCCACAGTACTAATAAATCATTGTCAATGTCCATTCCTCTCCTCTTACTGCTATCAGGGAATGTCATGACAATACAAACAAGACTTACCAGTAGGTCAGGGTAATTTCTATTTCTATACCCTTTTGATATTTTTTCCTTAATTCACTACAAATCATAATCAGTCACAGAATATTTATGCAGCAATGAATAAAAAGGTATGTTCAGTAGTTCATACTGATTCATGCATGATAGGATCCATTTGTTTCATGCTCTAAAAATTCCATATTAATAACTAAAAACTGTTTCCATTTTTAGATTTTTTTTAGTTACATAACAGACATTTTCAGTCTTTAAATATTTTTTGAAATCTACCTTCCTTTACAAATGCCAATCAAGCCCCATTTTTTTTTTCAAAGAAGCAAAGAAACAGCAGCTGGAAAATTGTTTCATCAGAGGTAGTTAAGGTAATATGTTGAGGTAAAGGCAAAAATCTCTAAATGTGAAGCTGAAGAGGTAACAGTATGAGTAAAAATATGGTTATCCACCATTTTGTATAATAACCTTTCAAAAGCAAGGCTGACTTTAATTCAGTATAGATAATGAGGCTTTAGTGCCCAGTAAACCTAGAGCTTTCCAAGCTTGAATAGGAATAGGAAAGTTGGAGCAACTCAAAGCAAAAAATAAAACTTTTTTCATGGATTTGATTTCTGGAAAGATTACTTTAGCATCCTACCTTCATTTATGTTGCAAATGAAAGGAAAAAATCCATTAGAAAGGAAAATAAAGAAAAAAAATAGGTTTCTAAAAGGAATCAGACTAACTTTACTGCATATATCCTTCTACACTATTTTATCACCACTGGAAGGAAATAAACCCCAAGCAATTTCTACTAAACTACCCCATATTGCCACACAAGTGTTCAGAATCACAAGTCAGGTTTTTAAGTAATGAGATCAGCTTCAAAAGTTGAATGATTTTTTAAAAGCAATATATCTGCTTTTGTGTAAGTGTGCACATGTATTCTTTTAGACTAACCTACCAGAATTTGAGATGTTATCATCCCCAAGGTCACTCTTTTTATTTTTTTCCTCTTTTTTGTTTTCCTTTTTTTCCCCCCACAAAATAAGAGGCCTAATTATTATGAAACTTGCAATGAAATCACAAATATTGTCAATGTCATATCTCCCCCAGGACTCAGTTAATAAATGCAAGCTAGTAATAACATAAAATAAATTCCCGAGACAAGATCAAACCTTGTTTTTCTGCTGTGTTACCACATGGGGTAAATAGTGGGTGGGGATGTAGGAGGGTGCACAATAAAATACAAAATAAACAGAAAGTCATTAAATTTGAAAGAGAAAAAAAGCCCTAAACAGATCTGTATTTAGTGAGCCTTGAACAATGAGTATGGCCTAAGGACTGGAGCAGTGCTGGTGGTAACTCCTGCCTGCTGCAAAACATATTGCAGGGCAAATGGAAAAATGGTTTATAGTCTTATTTTTCTATTGCTCATCAGCACAGGCAGGCAGCTGATAAAGCTGATAAAGGGGCTGATAAAGGGGCTTGTGGTAGTTCCATCACAAGTGGGCAGGGCGAACTGATCAAGGTTTTCCTCTCCAAATCAAAGCATTAACAAGTATGGTTTTTTTGTGGGTACTCATATTAAATCAATGACAAACTTTCAGCTGTACACATAAGAGTGGTATTTTTGCCTAGAAGTCACCTAAAACCAGAAAGTCTCTTCCCTTTCCCATTGAAAGTACGTGGGTTTGCTGCAGTGCAATCACAAAAGCCAAACCTGAGCAGTTTTTTTGCTAGTGCAGAGGCTGTGCAGACTTTCCCAAACCTGTGTTGGCTTGTGCAGAATGACTTCACTGCTCAGGAACAGGCACATGAAATGCAATCAGATTGCAGGTCCCTGTAGCCACACACTTGGCTATGCTGTAGTGCTTTTTAGCATGATAGAAAATATCACAGAACTTTAGAAGAAATGGTTACACCTGATTAAACTATTTAAAATCTCTGGAGTTACATCTATTTTTATGGCATTACATTGACTTACCTGTTAACTTGGGGAGTATTCAAAATCCTACTAAAATTTTATTGTATTTAAACTATAGAGGCACTGAGAATGGCACAGTGAATTATGAAACAGCACAGAGACATACCATTTCTCATTAAAAAGCCTTTACCACAATTAGATAGATCTCAGAAGCATTTTTCTATTTGTATTGCTGTTCAAATGCCATTTTTACTATTCAAATGTTTTGAAAATTGATTTTAATTTCTATTACCTTTTCAATGTCATTTCTTCTGAGCTAAGGGACTACTAACAAGAGAAGAAGCAGATAGCAATAGGACGAGACTATCTGCCATGAAAGGCTACTGAGTTCTCCAGAAATAATATTAGCAAGTTCCACTGTTCAGATTGCATTTTATAAAGGGAAAAGAGAGTCATATTTTTCTCACAAATTTGATGGGAGAATTTAGTGCCTTTTGGTAATGTTTTGACTGGCAGTGAAAATCTTAAACAAAACAGAACTGTCTTCTGAAAATACCTTACAACAAGGTTTTTGCTGGGCAGTGATTTACTTGGTATTAGCCGTGATATAATTAGTATAAGCAATTATTGGAGAAAATGAAAGACTGATTCCACAGCTTTGTGTGCACTTGTCCACTGACCTGTCATGTACAGATGATTTTTCTATTCCCATTTTTGGATACAGTTTTTCTGAGAATTTTCATTAAGAAAAAGTCTGAAAACTCAAATATTTATGAAATATTTAACTCTATTTTCTGAGTAACCTGACTGACCCTATGTATTATGGCTACGTCTATTTCCTCAGGCTTTTCAGGCAACCATTCCAGCCAGAAAAGAATTTTATACAATTCACACATCAGAATAAGTCTGCTTTTATTTGCTGTTTGGTGCTGTTGGTTTTTAGTCTGGTACCACAGTTCTAAACTCTCTCTTTGACAAGGCAGTCAAGATTTCCCTTTGCTCATGTGGTCTAGAGCCCCAACAACACAGATAGACATAGGAATTTCCTCAAGTAAATCCTCAGTTCTTGCTTAAAATTGGCAAACCAATTTTTTAATGTTGGCCAGTAGACAGGTGATAACGCGTATAAAACTATTCATTTTAGATGTAAGGACATAGATATCTTTTTAATTTACTTGTTTTTCAATGTTAGTCAGAGATATTTGCTTATATGCACATATATAGAGAAATATCTACACCCTGAAGTAGGCAGATGTAAAGATCTGATTTGCATGCATATATCATACATTTGCAAGAATGTATGAGGCATTCATGTCTAAAATAGAAAATCTGGCTTAAGGTATTTTTCGAGTCTGAGAAAATTTTATTTATTTATTTCACAGATGATTAGCAGAGAAATCGACAATGACTGTTGACTTTGTTGTCACTGATTTAACTTAGGAAGTTTTTGGTTAGAAGTAGTCAGGTAAGAAGGATACTTTACTCCCAAATTCTCTCTTGAGGATAAAATCCTTGGGTGGCTATATGCAGGTGACTAACAGCAGTTTTTCAGCCTGTATTAGGAATGTCTTTTCTGTGTGTGGTAGATCAACAAGCCCAGCTAAACCTAAAAGGAAATAATCATAAGGGAATTTGGTAATGGAACAAAAAGCTAAATGGCAAAATATTGTGGAGGCGCTGTTAAATAATACGATACGTATGGGGCAGAAGGCTGCTGGCATTCAGATCAAGGTGACTTTCAAGTGGAAAGTGTCCTTCTGCTATGCACTGAAAGCAATACAGGTGGGATGGGAAACCTCTCCTCATAAAAATTATTAAACACGAGGACTTTTAGAAAATATTTACTTGAAAAATGTTTCCAATCACTTAAAAATAAATAAACTTATGACATTTTAAAAATGATATATTTATTGAAACCACTTAGTAGGGAGAATGTTATATGTCTTTGGGAAATATGCTGGATTTGTTGGTAAATATACAGAGATATTAGAGAAGAAAAAAGACTGCTTGATTCCCAAACAACAGATTAAAATAGTTCCTGAAGTTAGTTTACCTATTTTGTTGTTGTGCTGTTAAACTAGAAGTTTAAGATATTTTCCTCTGAAGTTATTGAAGAGCATCTTTGAACTCTTCTCAAAGTTATGGATTTTTATCACACAGTTACAGGTATCTAAATGTGTTCCTTTTGTCTTCAATTAAATTTAGTTGTGATAAAAACTTGGCTATATTGATAGGTACCTTGTTTCACTTTAGATTTGGATTGTCAATGTTTACTTTCCAAGTGCATATTAACTTAAGTTGCACAAAATATAAGTAGTAATCCCCGTTGCACAAATTTCAAAACATATATTTGTCACCCATTATGGTATGTTTCGCTTCTGTTAACACAGGAAATCTCACACAAACAAGTGCACTGATAACTGTGATAAACACGTTGGTGTAGTGCTTGTTTTTTTACTGCTTGCAGATTTGAGGATGGCAAAGTATATCTCCATTAAAATGAAAAAGGAGAAGAAAAAATTAGAAATGGGATGTGTTTCTTAAATGACAACAAAATACTGTGCACTTCATCCCTGCATGATCAGAACCAAAACCACAAAAGAATAAGAAGTGTCTTTATAAATTTTTTTAAATTTTTTTACTGGAACTTGAATTAACAAGAACAGGATTCAACTCCAAGCCTCAGTTTTGGAATTCAGACTTCAGATACTCACTGAGCAATGTGCAACATATTGAGTTTGTAGCGACTGACCATCAGCTGTGAAAGCTCAAATTTCCCACTCTCTCCCACAAGGTTTGTGGGTACTTTTAACCACAAATACTTTGAGAATCATTCCAAAAAGAAAATTGTGGGAATTGCCTTCCCAGGTGTTATGAATGTATGAAGTGCACCTGCAAGCTCACCACACCTATGGCACACTTCATACTTTGCCTCTTTTTGTCGATCGTCTTCCCCCAGGGACAGTGTGAGAGACTTTCATTTTCTCATACTTTCTGTGTTGGTTAATTAGTAAATTCATATCAGGAGTTCTTTAGCTGAGAGAACATTGATCTAAATCAACTTAAATCCATGAGATGCTCCTTAGTTTTTGGCATAATTTTATATTCCCTACTATTTTCAAGTATTTAGGTGAGTAATAAAAACTGTTAGGCAAGACTAGCAGTGATTCTACAGGAAGCTTTTCCTGATCCTCCCTGCCCTCTAAGAGAAAGTATCATGAAATTTATATCCCTGTAGTGACAAAATTAGGGATAATATCTACTAGATTATAAGTTTACATTTAAATAGCAATATTAAAAAGAAAATTTAGTGAAACAGAGAATAAAAAGTGTAGGTCACAAGGTGCAGAAAGATAAGAGAAACGAGCTAAACAGTTCAATTTTTTTTCCCAACTGTGTTTTTACCAAAATGTGACAACTCTCAAACTACAGAATATTCTGCTTAGATACTTGGCTGATTAGAAATTTTCAAAGAATGTTTACATTTTAAAAACACAAAGTTATTACAGAGGTAGAAATTACATTTCAGAGTAAAAAGGTACTTTAATTTAGAGCAACTTCTATGTAACTTCTTTTCTTTTCTTTTTTCTTTTCTTTTTTTTTCTTTCTTTTCTTTTCTTTTCTTTTCTTTTCTTTTCTTTTCTTTTCTTTTCTTTTCTTTTCTTTTCTTTTCTTTTCTTTTCTTTTCTTTTCTTTTCTTTTCTTCTTTTCTTTTCTTTTATTTTCTTTTTTTGTTAAGCACAGTATCTTGACTAATATGAAATGGCTTTTGTGTCTTAGGTCAACATGAAAATGTGAATAAACAAACTTTTTTGTCCTTGTCTAGAACAGGAATATTTCTCAAAATTGGAAAAATTCTGCAATTTAGGTATGCAGGTTTCTTTGCAAAAACAAATAAAAAATAACATGCTACTCTCAAAAGACATAATTTTATAGCTAGGACAAACTGAGCTCTTCTGTTAGGAAACTTCATGAGCATCTGTACAGATTTTAGAATTTTTGAGTAACATTTATAAGAAACAATCCTTAGTTATAGGTACCAAAAGTATTTGAATATGTTATCATCTCCTAATCACTGGAAAAACATTGTTTCCTCTCACATGCATTTGAAGTACTGCTTTAGAAATTCTCTTGAGCATCTTCTTCACATTGTTCTGCTGTCTCTCCTTTTTCAGTTGCAATTATCAGATTCCTGGTTTGGCCAGGACTGTCCAAAATTTTTGCTTTATGCCCCATTTTAAAGATTTTCCTTGAATCACTATTATATATTAAATTTAGAGAGAGGACATCACAACTTTCCCTGAATTTAAAATTTCAGTAGGGTTATGAAAATAAACACACAGCAAAAGGCAGAACACTGCAATATCACCCAAAATATTTGGTTACAGCAGAATTATGATGTAAGCTTGATCTCTGAGTCCCAACCTCTCATTTTTTTTTAAATGATCAATGTATATTATAAATAAAACTTAATCATCTTTTAAAATTGTTCATGCATATGAATTATCTCAGGCTTGCCTATTATCTCTTCCCATAGTCTAGTGAGGTCTGAGAACGGAGCAAAGCTAATGCTTACCTGCTATGTAAAACATTGCAAAGCACAGACACATCCCAGAACAGAGGTAAGCTGTGCTGACTGCAGAAATCTTTCAAAACTGTCCATTTACAAGACAAGTGTTAAGAGATAGCTTTGAACCCACTGAACTAGGAGTTTAAACCAACAGCAAAAAAGGAAGATATGCAGTAAGATAAAGATTTTTTTTCCATTTTACATCTTAGAAGCTGAGTCATAGAAAGATTAACTTGCCCAAGTTTATGAGGATACTTAGTGCCCTGCCCTAAGCTGATCAACACTCAGTTTATTGTTTTACCCTTCCCTAACGCACAATATTAACTTAGTATGAAAGAAGTGTTCCCATATCAGAAAAAAATCTTTCACTGTATGTTTCTGGGCTAAACTGTTTATGAATGGATTTAGTTTCACTTTCTGAGAAACTCTAGAAACATAGATGTTATCAAATGAACCGAGTCTGACAGAAGCAGTGTCTGCTGATGCAAAGGACTTAGAACCTGTAAAAAACAGAACATTTGCCTTAATAAGAGCGCCTTCATGACTCTTAACATTAAACTATTTCTAAACAGAAAGACCTAGAAACATTACTGTTGTGAATCTGTATAACACACATAGATGTCCTAGACAAATTCTGTTGATGTGGTATATTGTGACCTTTGGCTGCTGGTGGAGAGTAACATGCTTAGCAAATGGAGCACGAAGCAAATG
Organism: Melospiza melodia melodia; assembly: GCF_035770615.1. NCBI lineage: Eukaryota > Metazoa > Chordata > Aves > Passeriformes > Passerellidae > Melospiza > Melospiza melodia. The sequence goes on from NC_086194.1 coordinate 37,217,694, forward strand.
GAACTCTGGGAAGCAGCACCTGGTGGGTCTATGGACATAACTGGGCCTGTGATGCAGAGAAAGCTGTCTGGGGAGCCTGCGAGAGAAGAAAGGATTTATACATTATTTGATGGAAGACACTATTTTTGTGTGTAATACACATATGAAAATAAAAAAATATATACATCATATATCTATATAAAATACAGGGAACCAAGAAAATGGGCAAGAGAATTGGATGTAGGCAATCTTAATTACAAGTTCTTTTACCGGTACAAATGCCATATCAGTTTGCTTATCCTGTTTGTGGCAACAAAAGTATGACAAGAAAATAATCAGAGTCCTATTCCATAATTTTGGCTCTCTATGCAATAACTAGCTAAGTTGTTTTTACACAGTATGGAAAGATAAGTATGGCTCAAATGTAACAGTTCATCTCAGTAGTGCAATTACAAAATGCTGATAGATATGTGAACTTTTCACCTAAAATAAAGCCTCTTTTCCAAGTTCTGAGTTCATTGTTTCCCTGTTCTTCCTGAGACACTCCTCCTAGTGCCCTAGTTAGCTTGCCAGAGCTTGCAAAGAACAAGGATGTGGGAATAATGAATTATTCTATTCATTTTTTATTCTTGATGAATAGTAAATTATTCTAATAACATTTACTATTCTATTCATTTATTACTGGAGAATAATTAGCCGGGAATGGCTTCTAAGAAGTTTTTCCAAAATTAGACTTCAATGGTTTTACTGTGTTTATCTTTACCTGTATGAAAATATCTTTGTAGCTCTCCTCACTTAACTGTTCCCACCTCCTCCCCCACTCAGACATGTATCTGTTTCCCAAAGCTACTGTATTGTTAAAAAAATTTTAATCTCCTCTTCCAAAGACCCAGCCCCTTCCTTCACACAGCTGAACTCCCCTTGCAGACAGAAACCCTTCTCCTTGTCAGATGCATCTTCTCTCTAATGAGAAGTGTATGTGAGTGGGGGAAAGACCTGAATGAAGATCAAAGAATAGGTGTGTCTGGATGAGAATAGAAGGTTATAGGTAAATGAAAGGAGGTGATTATGGAAAGATATGAGTAAGGAAGAGGTGTAGTGTCTGCACAGGTGTTATATCCAGCTGGGATTTTAAAAGTTAATGGGAGTACAGAAGTGTGCTCATTTCACCTCATGCAGAGGTCTTGGTATTGCTGTCTTGACTTTGACCAGTGCTTTTTTTTGGGACTACAGTGTTTGCCTTTAGTAGATTTCACTCTGCCATTTGAATTCTATACTTCTTTTCCTGGTATTTCAAGTCCCTCATTTTGAAGAAAAGAATATTCCCATGGGAAACCTCCAGATGTCCTTTCTCCTTGTCGAGGCAGGAGAAACTGGACTGTGTTTTGTTGTTTTGATTTAGAGCTGATGTGGAGGAAGGCTGCTTTTCTGCATACAGTTACCTAGCCAGACTATTTGTCTATCTCTAAATAATTTCCATATTTGACTACATTCTATATTTAGCCAAAATCAATGTTTCATCTTCTCTAAATTCCTTTCCTTCCTTTTATGGAAAGAAGGAACTTTCCATCCCTCTCTTCTTTATAGAATGAATACAGATTCTATGAAAGATTTAAAATATACATTTCGCTCTGAATATTATGCCAACTAATACAATGAAAACTTAATGCTACTTTACATCCAGTCTTCTTTTCCAAAGTCTCTTCACTTAACAGTTTAATTATTACTGATATAAGTAGCTCAGATGAGGCTGACTGCCTAGTGCATGACCACTTGCATATTTAAATTGGACCTGTCATGGGATCCCACTCAACTTCCCAGCCAGTTTGGTACAAGTACATCCATTAGTCTTCTGAGTCTCTAAAGTATGACTTCAGGGTGTAATCTTGCAATGCTACAAATATCCTTCCTCGTGATGCTCTACTTTGGAGTTCAAGTGGACCAAGCCCAGAATAGCTACCACAGTAGTTTATACCTGCTCCATCTAATGCCGTATGCTCTCTCTGACAGGGACAGTAGAAACTACGCAAGGAGAGAGATGAGAAGCCAGTCAAGGCATAGAATCTTTAATCTCCTGATTGATCTTCCCATGTCACAGCAAACAATATCTTAATTTAGCCATCAGATCCTGAATGGTTGCATTCACTGTCCAAACATGCCTGTAGGTGTACTCTTAAGTACCCATAAACCCTAAAAATCTTTCCTCAGGCCTTGCTCTAAGCAGATCATAGAGTTTCATCTCCCTTTGCCAGGATCTCTGGGTTTTCTCAGGCTCCTCAAAAGCAATGCCTTGCTCCTCGTGAGTCTGTGAAAGTACATTCCTTATTCAGTCTAGTGGGAAACATCTAAGGAAAAAAGGCTCTTGCTGTAACTCAGAATGGTGTTGCTCTTCAAAAAAGCCAACAGCAGAAAAAAATTCATACAGAAAAAAAGAAAAACAAATTTGAAGAATCATATTTGCAGCCAGGGTCTGTCCCATTTCTTTTTAACAGTGTTGAAGAAGTTTTTTGTAACAGTGCTCTATAATTAAAAATAGATATTGTAAAATTAATAACGCTGTTTTTCCTAGGAAAAAGCTATTTTTCTAAGGGATCCAGGATTCCCCACTTGAGAGCATTTTTTCTCATTAATTTTTTGTTACTATAGAAGTAAAAAAAGAAAAATGTTAAGAATAAAATAAAAATCTCCTGGGATAAGTACTTATTTTAATTTTACTGTAAAAATTGGTTTAAGTATATCTGCCAAACTTAGGTAGACTATGTAACATGAAACACAGGGGGAGAAGATTATCTTCACCAGCAGATCTTGTCAGTGGGAGAATTTCTCTACCCCAGTACTTATATTGCAAAACTTATTTGTTTGCACGTACATCCTCTACATTTTAAGAGTTGCTTTAGGCTGTAAAGAGAGAAAAATAAGTCAACAAGTCAAAGGTTGTAATGCTTCCAACAGTTTGCCTGGGCAGGTTGATAAAGATGGTGAGAGATGTGTAGATTTGATTTGTTTGGCACGTAAAATGGTCTTGAGATGGTAAGTGAAAAGAATCCTTTATGCAGTCCTGTCACTGTCAAACAGAACCAGTTGGGGCAGGGTGAGTGTCTCCTTTGACATTGCAAAAGACAAAAAAAAGGAGATTGAAAATAGTTTGCACTTATCTAATATCGCTAATGAAACCACAGTGATGTCAGTTCTGATCAAGCTGTAATCGGAGTTGCTGATTGTGTGATAACAGACTTCCTTTTTACGTGTTTTCTGCATGTTTGCAGTGGAAAAGACCATAAATGATTAACTGTGGGCGAGTGGAAATAGTATAGAAAAACATAACTTTGCCACAACAACAATAATTGAGAGAAAGAGAGGACTTCAGAGTGAATGCAGAGAGGAAGGGGAGGAGAAGGGAATTCTGAGTATTATTAAATATGTGAAAGAAGACTCATTTACTTTATAAGAAGTAGATCACTCACACAGACACATTCACAACTTTGTGGTCATTGAAATTTGCGTAAGTGCTATTAATCAGCTCACCACAGATTATCATAGCTGTTTCTTTGGAAATGATAGTTGAATTCAAACCCAGTGTTAAAAGGGAAAGCAGTAAAAACATGACTCAAATAATAAGAAAACCTAAAAGTTTGTTTGAATCCTTTTGGATCAGAGTCTACCGCCTAAACTTAGAGTAAAACCTTACACAATAATAAGTCCTTCATGAAGCCAGTGGGGTCAGGAAAGCAAGTGTTTGATGATAATAAAACCAGCAAAACCTCGTCCTTAAATCTACCTCACACTGCCTAGGTTCTTTTAAAAGTTTTTGCACAGGAACCTGTCTGCTGGACATAAAATAAAGGATTACCCAGGGGTGGATTTATTTGGGATGGAAAAGGCAGTCACAGCCCCTCCAATTAGCACTGCTGGTTTTGTCACCTGACTTGATTGCAGCTGCATCTGCATCTCTGTGTCACTGCTCCCTTTCACAGTATGGCTGGATCGGTCCCTGACATTGTGATCAAGGTGGTAGATGGGTGACGAAAAATAAACCTGCAACTGAACCACAGTTTTAAGAAAATATTCTCAAATAAAACAGAAGAAAGTGTAAGCAGAGTGACTGTTCTGGTGAATATTGTCAGTAGGCAATAATTTGTTCTGTCAACCCTTTTCTAGCTGGACTCTGCTGCTGCTTGGAGAGGAAATCACTTCAGCAGATTAGTTAATAAATGTGCTTAGCTGGATAACCACTGATCTCAGACCCTTTAAAAGAAAATACAGTAATTACTTTCAGTAGAAAAGAATAATAATCATTCCCTCTTCCAAAACCAGGAAGTTTTATCAGTCAACAAGTATTCTGAAGTAAGAAGGTAGGAAGTTGTTGCTAGTAATCTCTTATACCTTTCTGTTTTCTGTTTTATTTTTTCTTCTCCTCATAGCAGGCATAGAGGTCAACACATGTATAGAACAGACAGAATATTACCAATATTATTTTTTAAGGGAGATACCTTTTCTATGGTTAGGGTAGAAGTCTTCACAGGTATATTCCTACATACATCTTAGGCAGTAGAAAACCAGCGTTATTTCTAACAGTAAGTGAAAAAGATGGTTTAGACCTCTTATTGTTGGTATGTGTTATTTGGTTAATGTTTTTCTGCAACATTGCTTGGATAACATTCCTTTAAATGGGGAAGACCTTTTGGCTCCAAGTCTGACTGAAAATGATGCTATCTACCAAAATCTGCTGAAATAGCTGAAGTATGTGACCTGAATCATGTGTGGGCATGAATGGATGGAGCTAAGACAACACTTGCTACCATCAAGTTACATGTACCCAGTTTCCCCCATGCTCACTGCAGTTTAATTCAGTCATATTTACTGTACTTTTTATGTCCTCTAAAAACCATCAGTGAGACATATCTACAGATATGTGGCTTATTTTCAATGGGAGCAAATTTGTTCTTGTTGCTCCCCACAGCTAAATTTGCTGAGAAATAAAGGGCACTAAAATGATCTCACACTTTTTCTGCTGCTGTTGAGGCAGTGGGGTGCCTGTATGCCAATGAAATGGGACAGACAGAATGAAAACATTTTCATGATAAATCATAATTAAGGAGAAGACATGGTCTCTAAGCTTCAGTCTTCAACAGGACTTCAGATGCATGTGTGTATGTGCAACTATATATGTACGTGTGCGCATGTGAACATTTTATTTTTGTACATTTTTAATGTTCTTTCATGAGCATTGTTTTAAAAGGGTGAATTATCCCAAAATGGATTTTTTTAAAAAATATTCTTCTCTACATTCTGCACCAGAACAGTGGGATAACTGAATTTTCTAAAGTAGATAATTTTTGAAATATGAACTGATGCCTCAGGGCAAATATGAGACATATCTGTGAAATCCTTTTGGACGTTATCTCTTAGAATTGAAGGCTAAAAAATGAGAAGTCCTTTCTGTTGGCCAGTGTTTTGTAACTTTGTCATATTGAAAACTGTGATGGATATTACAATGATAGCTTAGCATCTAAGAATAACTTATTCCCAAAACAACTGAAACATACCAGAAAGCAGAACTTCACAGATAGATTTTTCATTTAAATAAAAACATCCAAGAATATTTTAGAGAACTTGAACAATTAAATAAAAACAAGCTTGATCTCACTTTTGTTTCCTTTAAAGAAAAAGACAAAAGTAATATTTTAAATGGAATAAGAATTGAGTAGCAGCAAAGTCTTCATTGAACATTCTAGGGTAATAATGAAACTCTGAAATCATAAAAAACTAGTGTAATATAGCAGTCGTTGCCTCTTTGTAGACTTTCTTGCATATTTAATATATATGTAAGAAGTAAACTAGCACTGTTTTTTTCTAATTTTAATGATAGGAACATTTCAACTGACCCTATGCAGTATCTTGCTTACTTTAATTACTATCAGCAATTATTATTGTTCAACAAACCCATTATGATGAGTGTCTCCCAGTGCTGTGCCACGAACAGAATGGAGAAATAGACAGCCCTTGTCTCACTCATGGAATCCTTCATCTAAGATCTACTCATCTCTGTTTTCTCTCTTTGTAGGGGACTTTGAGGTGTTATTAAAGAAAGGACACTTATGTGAAGAAAACTGTGTTGATTTCTGCTGTCAAGTGAATGAGAGTATTTTAAGTCCTGCTGTATCCAATTTACAGGTGATAAAAGAAGCTGTGGAGATGCAGTTATGATGAGGGAAAAGTGGCAAGCAAATAACTGGCAGATAAAAACTGGTTTAGAGGGTAAATGGATACATAGGTAAATGGATACATAATCTGACCCCAGGCTAGGCTAGGAAGCAAAAAGTTATTTAAATGAGAAATTTTGGACTAGGAAAAAAAAAAAGGAAACTCAACACTTTCTCATGCTTCATAGAATGAGAAGGAAATGTTTGCTTCTCTGAAGTTGCTCAGTGAAGGGAAAGGATGTTGGAGAGCTGGTGATCCTTGGAGATTTTGCTGCTACTGAGAGCAAGAATATATCGAAGCAACTGCTCTTGTTCAAGGTGTTTTCTGTACAGACATATCTGATTTGTCCTGGACATAACTAGGTCTCTAATTTGATAAGACACAATATTTTAAGGCTGAGGCATAACAATTTAGTCAGTAGAAAAAGCTGAAACTTGTGCGAAATCTGTCTTGTTTCAGGGTTCTTTTAGAAAGTTTTACTAATGAGATTTTGATTTTGCTATTGTTATTGAGGAATAGCTAAGAATTTGTTACGAAAAAATTGATTTTTACTTTTTTTACATGACTACTACTACAATATAATAAATAAAAACATAAATATTGCTATATATAAAAATACCATTATTTAGTTTTAAAAAATTGATTTTCCTTTTTTTTTTTTTTTTTGAAATAGCATTTACCCTGTCTTTATCTGGTTGATTACTCATGAACATACTGCTTACCTCTTGCAGTTTTTTCAGTATGTTGTGTTAGAAACTCGTCCTGTAAACGTAAGAACGACTTTCAGCTGCAGCTTTTAAGCAGACTTTTCATATTTTGAAAAACCATATTTTTCTTGCTTTTCTGCCCATCAATCTTGCTAGCATCTGGATTGGGGTTTTTAATGTCATCTTACCTCACACTTAGCCCTCATTTAAAAAAAAAAAAAAATTATTGTTTTTTCTTTATGGAGTATTGGAATTTCAGAATGGTTTGGGTCAAACGGGATCTTAAAGCTCATCTAGTTCCAAGCCTTCTGCCATTGGCATGGACACCATTCACTAGACCACACTTTACAATGTCCCATCCAACCTGGTCTTGAGCCCCTCCAGGGACAAGGCATCCACAGCTTCCCTGAGCAACTTCTTCCAATGCTTCACCACCCTCACAGTGAAGAATTTCTTTCAATATCTGATCTAAACCTGCCCTAATTGTTAAAGCTGTTCCCCCTTCTCCTATCACTACATGCTCTTGTAAAAAATCACTTTCCATCTCTGTTGTGGGCTGCCAGCAGCCCCAGCAGGCTGCTCAAACGTCTTCCATAGAGTCTTCTCTTCTCCAGAGTGAACAGCCGTAAGTTAACCTGTTTCCACAGGAGAACTGCTCCAGCCCTCTGATCTTCTGTGGCTCTCCTCTAGACTCGCTGCAGCAGGACCATCCATTGCCTGTGCTGGGAGCCCAGAGCTGGATGCAGTGCTCCAGGTGGGGTCACACCAGAGCAGAGCAGAGCAGAGGGGCAGAATCCCCTCCCTGGCCCTGCTGCCCACACTGCTCTGGATGCAGCCCAGGGTATGATTTGCTTTTTGGACTGTGAGTGCACACTGCTGGCTCATGTCCAGCTTATTGTCAACCATCACCCACACGTCCTTCTCCTCAGGACGGCTCTCAATCCATTCTCCACCCAGGATACATTTGTGCTTGCCTTAGGTATTATGATCCCTATTAAAAACATATTGGGGCAGATTAATGTAGATACTGTCTGAGGCATTGACTGGGTGGAGTCTTTCAAGAGTGAAAACAATATGCCATTATAAAATTCATAAATATGTTCAGAAAAAAAGTTCTATTAGTAATTTTTTTGTTTACAATGATTTTTTGTTTCAGTATGCTCTGTAAGCAAGAGAATTCTCTCTTCATTTAGATACCTCTTTGTAATCCTAATGGAGATTTGTTCTTGGAATATATGCTTCATATTTTATTTATAGCAAGTCCTAATAACAGCAGAACAATTCCCTCTGGGTTTCCATATTTCTACCATTATGACTGAGCCAGATATGTTAATCTATACACAATCAAGTGATTTGCCTGGGTTTTACAGAGACTTTCCCCTATTATTAAGTATTTAGAACACACAGAATTGCATTTTTCATACTAGATGGGAAAGTTTTTAATTAAGTGATGGGTCAAAAAAAGTTTTTTAAGTGAGGTAATAATCTGGAGGAATTTCTATTTTTAGATTTCTTGTCAAGATGAAGAGAACATATTCTCCCTAGCTCTAAAGATCATTCCTTCCAAAGATTTTTTGCTCCATTCTCAGTGGAAAGCACATTGGTTTACAAGCATCTAGAATTTGCCAATTGTCTGTTTTTGTAAAATGTTTGTGTATTTGTAATTTGTTGTAATAACCACAGGGTTAAAATATACATTGAGATACTGGACTTTGTATGGGATGAGCATTCTGATTTTTTAAACTAGTTCTATTTTTAAAACAAGCTAATATAATTATACCTCATAAGACATCTTTGGTGGAGGCATATATTAATATGCTACTTTTGCCTTAGTCATATGGCAACTGGAAGGCATGGCAGAGATCATCCACTAAAATTTGCAGTCAGGATAATGTTGTCAAAACAATATTCCTAGCAGAAGTAGTGGAATCAATTACAAACCAGTGTTTTAGCTCCTCCTCTCAAGAGAAAAATGATTACAATAAACCAACAGATTTTAACAGATTTTGAAGTAAAATAGTCAGTAAAAGTGATTACTGAAAATGTTGAAATTGTCATTCAAAACCAATTCTGTTAAAAGGCTATTATATATCTCACACATTTTTGGGAGCTAATAGAAAGGTTGTTTACTGTAGGTAAAACCCACAAAGAGAAGCAATTAAGAAGCAGGGATGAGTCTATGCTTTTCTTAGTTTATCAATTTCTTGTGAATATCAAGGTATTAGAAAGCCATTTTCAATTTATATTGATGCCATCTATCTACCCATTATAGTGGGCAAAAATACATTATGCCCTGTTCTTATTCATTTCTTCTGCTATTCTTGTAGGAGAAATCAGAACAGCAGCAGGTATGGGCAGTAGAGTATGGAGGTAGGAATTATGCTCTTCTACCTCTCATACACAGAAAAATAAGTCTGATCAACATTAGGCTGGCAGGTTTCTCAGAAAATAAGCTAATGGAATTATCTAAATGCCTGATGTTCTTTTAAAAATGGTTAAAGACATAAAATTGAATATTAGTCCTAAAATTGCATTTAAACCTGTGTTAGCAAATACTAATAACCTTTTCTCTTTGTCATATCCCATGAGATCTGTTTGCTACAGTAGGGATTGGCCTCTCTGCCACCTCAGGATGTGACCTGATACAGGTGGAGCGCCTGGTTTGAGGGATACTCCATGGCCAAATGCAGAAAGTTCAACATTGGATGTGCATGGACAGCCCACTGCAGTTCTGTGTGGTAACTTATGCAAGTGCAGGGCAAATTTACAGTGTATGTCCTGTGAGTCCTGCTTGTTCTGCACACAAGCAGAAACTCTACCTAGATGTGTAAATAATATCAGCCAAATATCAGCCATCACTGCCCAGATACATCATCTTTCCCAGTCACGGGCACTGCAAGGACAATCGGTTACATCACATTTCATTTTAATTTTTTTCCACTAGTATTAGCAGGGATTCCATGCAAAGGAGATTTTACCTCTCTTACTGTGCAAAGTGTCACAGCCTCAGCATTTGGCACTCCATGATCCTTCCTGCTCGTAGGAAATAGTTACTGCAATCACAGCTGAGCAGCAAGTGTTGCTCATTAGATACCTGCTGCAGTCTTGGTGAGCAACACTGTGCTGTGAATAGTAAGAGCCACACCTTCCAACAGGCAAAGCAACTCCAGCATCTAAGAACTGAGACCCTGATTCTCCAATTTTACAGGTCTTGACTGTATATCTGAAATATGCCATTGACCTAAAATAAAGAACAAATTTTTGCACCAAAACCCTGCAATTAAGTGCATTTGCAGAAAGTAAGACATTTCTTTCTCAAAATAATGCTTCGTTATGCCTGCCATTTTATGCTGATGAATGTTAAATAGCTCTTGTTTCTCTCATCTCTGTCTAGAATTTAATGTTCTGCTTTTATTCCTACCTTTGTAATGTGTGCCCACCATATCTGGTAATTCAGCTTTTTCAGCTAGTACCTGGAACCTGAATTTTTTGTTCATTTTTGATCTCTTCATTGCTCCACATTACTTTGAATGTTGCACACATTCTGCAGTTTTAATTCTAGTTTGCTGCTGAAGAAGAGGGAAAAAGAAAGTAACTTTATTTCATGACAAAAAATATTTATCAAAAATATGCATTTTCATTAATTTAGAACACCAGAAAAAGAAAAGGTAGGGAAAGAAAAGCAAAGAGTTCTTATTTTTAGGTAGGAAGATTCAAATGGAAGGCAATTTGAATTAAAGGACTGTATAGACTATAAAGTAGTCTGGCTGGTGATCAACATATGCCTTGGAATATGGCACTTACAATTGCAAACAACGGTGAAGTTTTACCTTGCAGGTTCATCAGTATTTTGCCAGAGTTTTGTTTTACCTTTAAGATTCCTGACAATACTTTGAGGTCATTTGAACTGACTGTATTATCCATGACTATTCTGAAAAAAATCAGGGTCTTATTCTGGATAAGATGGTTTTACTCTTCCTGTGATCTAAGCCCTGTGCTGCACTTATATTGTTGATCTAGTTTCAGATATGTAGTCTGGACATCCTTTCTGCAGGGTTAGAATCCAGTTTTTGAAAAATGTCTCAACAGTTGCATGAAAGATCACTCCCAGATATGCCACTTGGCTTAAGACGAACAAACAAATCAACCCCAAAAGAAGGGGTAAGAGTATTCCAAATCAGAGTATTCCAAATCAGCCAGGTGTATTTTAAATTGCATATTAAGAGATGTTCAGAGATTACTCAACAAATTACTTTGAACAAAGAGTTTCTGAGTGCAACAAAACCCCACAAATTTAGCTGAAAAGAATGCTTGTTCATTTTTTGTTAATAATTTAATCCAACAGTCAGTGTAATTTCTATCTTTAAAATAATGGTTTATAGTGATCTACATAGTGTAGTTGCTCTTATGTTAATATAATTCAGCAGTATTTACAACTCACCTGTATGTTTCAGTGTATGTTTTATTGTCCGAATCCTCCTTTGTGAAAAATTGCCTATGGAATATCTTGTCACAGAAAAATCTAAACATGGTGTGGCTTACTATTTCCATAACATCTGTCTTTTGTTCAATAGATAAGATTAACAATTATGTCTTAAAAAAAAAAAGAAACAAAATCATTCAGTTTAGACAGCAGTGTCTAGCTGTGATACATATATGTCAGAGGAAAAGGTCTCTCCCACAGTGCAGCTGGTAGGGTGCACACTTTCCCTTCTCAGCATATAAGAGAATGCTGTAATATTTCTATTAAAAATGATTATTGGGGGTGTGGGAAGGGAAGAGATAGGAGACTCTCCCATCCTCCTCTTTCCATACATGCAAGGCTTTTAAATTGTGTTAAGCAGTATAGCAGAAGGGTTTTTTTTTTTAGACTGGTATTTTGTTTTAGCAATGGTTGCTGATGTGTACATGTAATACAGTTTTAATCAAATCCCAAATGCTGAAGACCTTTCAGCAGTATCTTAGGCAGCACTGTGCAATGCTTATTCCACTTGAAGTGGCCACTAGGGAGGTACAATTAGCTGTTCCCATGGAGAAGTTTGTTATACTAATAAATAATAAGTAGTGTAGGTAGAGATGGAATCAATTAAAGATATTTTTGACCATCTAATGGTTTATGGGAATACTAAATAATTGACAACAAGTTTTGACTATGTGTTCCATAAGCATGTTTTATTGTAACTGAAGTGTTACCACAGAGCAAGAAATGCCTCTGTGCTGATAGTTGTAAAGGTTAACTTATATCACCTTTTTAAACATCACTGCTCATAATGTTCCGTGTTAACCCTTCCTAGAGAGTTAAAATGTAGACATAAGTATGCATATACTCCACATACTACTGCAGAAAACTTCTTTTCCTTATATTTTTAAGAAAACAAAAAAAAAATACTTGAAATGTTAGAAGAATGGGAAGTTATTGCTATCTCTATTTTCATGTGATTTCTTGAATAACTCAGAATTAATTTTGTTATTTAAGACTGATTTGGCAAACTTATTCAAACCATAGCTTAATCACTTTTATTTGCCTGAATTAAAAATATTGACAGAGATTCAAACCAAAACCAGCTCTAGCCATCCCTTTGAGGGGAAAAAGGATTTGTTCGGTAGTATTTGCTGAAGGCAAAAAGCAGAAAATAAAAAATCAGATTCACCAGCCCTTTAAGTCTGATTCGTTCCACTTCAACAAGAGCTAGTTTTTGAGGTTTCCCTCATTAGAGAATTAATGGATGACCTGAACACTGTCATAGCTCTAATGCCTCTTTTTTTCCTCTTCATATGTGTAGAGATTTTAATGGAAAAGCAATTGTTGGCATAGATACTTGAAGCCAGAAAGCAGATGAAGTTTCAGGACTGAAGCTAAAATGAAAATATGCAGTATGCAAAAAAACATAGCTCCTATTACACTTTATACTCCTCAGTATCTGCTGAAGAACCAAAATACTATGTAATTTGGCAATGGTCCTAATTTTTTTCAGTTAGGAGGATAATACCACTACTGCTAATAATGTCTCAGAATATGATGCTTCTAAAAATGGAATGTCTGTTGTTATTATCTATCAGAAAATAAACTGAGGTCACTCAATAACTGATGAGGACTTGAATGAAACAAAATTTCAATTTTATTAGAAAAATACTGACCTCTTCATTTTGCGAACAAATGTATCCACTAATGAACATTATTTTTGCACTTAATATGGACTTCTAGAAAGCTGGTATTATTAGCCCAGTTTCAATGAGAAATAATGAAATATACAACTTGGAATCCTGTATTTTTCCAACATAAAGAAAATGCCCATGCCATTCCTTCAAAGAAAGAACAGTTCAGGCTACCCAAAGTCACCATTAACTCATGAGTTCACTGTGACTACATTTTCTGTTTCTGGTCAGTATACTACAGGAGGTCTCTGTTAGAGCTAACTACATTAAATCCCATGTACTTCTGTATTTGATATTATCCTGGGTCATGGAAACATGATGGATAATATGTAATTGCTTTAGAAAATCATCTGCAAAGAGATTTCACATGCCATTTCTTGAGGAGAGTTCTATTTCACCGGTTTTAGAAAAAGAGGACTTTTTCTATTTGACTTTTGTTCCTTCTAAAAAATGGAAATAAATCCATTTTTTAGAGAGAGAGAAAGTTAAAAATTTCTACCACATACTCAGAAACATGTAGCTTGTGCTTTGCCCCCTTGCGTCCCTAACAACAAGCCTTACTCTCTCTCCCACGTTAATTCCTACCACTATGATCTATTTAGGGATGGATGGTTTGAGTTTTGGTGCCCTAAAGCTGAATCAAGCCTTTGTAAATATCAAATTCTGGGACTTCAGTCCAATCATCTGGAAAAACCCTTCTTGTTATTGATCCTGCAGGTTTCTAGCTGTCTTTTAACTTCCATCAAACCTCCTGGCCAAGCCATTTTGCTTCAAACATATCAACAGTCATTGGTAGTTTTGTTGCATAACCATAAACTGTGCTTTTATTTCTCTTCTCTTCAGTCTTGGTTATTTACTATCAAGACTGACTTACTATCATCCTTTAGGAAACCGTCTTGCTTGAGAAAATATTCTTGCTATTTTCCAGAATTTAGCATATAGGTTAACTCAGAATTTTCAAATGACAGCTCTTTAAAAAGAAGGGGAAAATATTCTGGTTTTCTACACATTAGACACACAATTGACTAAAATAATTGATGCACCACTTACAATTTTTGTTAGAATAACTATGGCAGTCTTTGCTTCGTTTTTCTGTTTTGAGAGAAAGAGTAGTCTGTGTGTTTCTCTGGAGTCAAAGTAAAAATTAGAGAGAATGCCGGTGCTATTTCACACAACTGATAAACTCTGTGTTGAGTATCTGAAGGCACAGAATTCAGAGGTGTTGATGAATCATTTCAAGATTCTTCATGGTTGCAACCCATGGACAATCTATTTTTTTTACTACTCATTTAAAAGAAATTGTTTCAATTAATTTGTAAACTCATATTTTCAATCATCAAGAAAACGATTGAGTTTGTGGATGGGAATATTTCAGGGAAAACATTTTAATGTTTAAGAGTATTGAGAGAAGTCAAATTTTGAACAGGAATATGTGGTCTTTCTCAAGCCGAATGTAGTTCCAATTATTCATTTGGGATCGATAAATAAAACTCTTTGGTAGTATTTAGCTGATTTAAAAAAAACCCCAAATCCAAGTATTTGAATTTATGAAATTTAAACTCGAAAGCATGTGCAAGTGAGAGCCTAGGAAATGTGACTCCATTAATATGGCCCGTAACATCCAAGAAGAGTACTGTGTCTCCATCTGCTGGTCTGCAGTATAACCCTCTGCCTTCCTGGAACTGGGGCGTAGTAACCAAAGCCCAGAAGGCTTTTGTTCTCTCTTTTGTCGTCAGTGGGTAATTAGTTTGAAAACTCTCATTTCCGATACTGAAAGGACTTTGAAAATGGCAGTTACCAAAGGGACATACTCCATAGTTTACAGCATAAATAAATTTTTTTATTCCGCTACTTTAAAGACTGATTCGTTATCATCCCCATTTTCCTTTCAAAATGGATTAGATTCATACCACAGGGGAAAAAAACCCAAACAACGAAAGTCGCTGATTCAATTCAAATTTGGAGAAAATTGCAACATTTCATTTTAGTAAAATCACTGAGAAAGGAAAGTGTTCAAAGAGTAAGAGAGATGATCAACAATTAAAAAAGATTAAGCAAACCCAATGTTTATTCAAAAGGTTAAAATTTCAGTAGAGTGATTTGTTCAGATTAAGGGATTAAATTTAGCCATTAATAAGAAAAGATGTGTAAACATATCTTGACTGTGGCATAGGCTCATTGTGAGAGAGTCTTTCACCTTTAAGAGTTCTCTTTGTGTTTGAATTGGTTTGGATCACCGAAGGGAAAATGTATTTTATTTTGGTATGTTTGAATAGATTTCCTCTGCCAGTAGCAGAATTTGTGGTGTCTGAAAGAACCCATTCAACTGAAATTGAGGTTTTTGTTAAATTGATGATTTTCAGAGAAGAAGATGCAGGTCGAAAATCCTATTCCATGTCTCTGATTGTAAGCGGGGATTCAGATCTAGGTCTTCTGTGGACAATTTTCAGACCTGCTTTACAACCATTATGAAATTATTCAGATTTAAGGGGTATTTGTTTCTGAAAATGAACAGAAAAATTCTTAGAGGAGATTTTGTCCCTGTAATTAGTCATCTAGGCTACCTGGGGATAAAGGAGACCAGTCCACTTGTCTGCTTGATATAAAAGATAACAAAACTGCCACGCAGGCTCCTTTAATCAAATCTGTCAGTCACAACTAGGCTGCTTTCTGGTCACTCTTGTTTGCATAAGAGAGTTTCAGAGGAATTTCCTTTCACCCCTTTCTTGCTTGCTCTGGAATACAAAATCCAACTGACAGAATTTTTCAAGTGAAGTTCTGGTTGCCTCTGCTATGTATCACTCGGAAGATTTCACACATCCATAAGTTTCCTCTTGAACAGTAGTTAAAAAAAAACAACTGAGGAAGGTTGGAGTATAATTACTGCTTTTCGATGAATGAAAAAATGTCAATTAGAAGTCAATATTAAAGATTACAGGCATTGTAATCACTGCACTCCAGTGAAAGGAATTACTTAGTATACCATTAAGATTAAAACCTTCGGCAGATATCATTATTGTAATTTTTCATTTAGATTTATGATATGCCCTTGTGCCAGGGCCTTGATGTCAGAATCAGCTTTTGGATCAAATCTTGAGCTGGCATAAGCAATGTAGCTCCATATCGTTTTACATTTATTGCAAGAAAGCAACTTATGGCAGTAAAAGAGTGTTGTAAGTTATAGCAAAAATCAAAAGCTGTCATGAAAGTTTACTGAATAATTTTCAGTGCAAAGCTTGGCTGAAGCAGTAATGAACTGAAATGTCCCACTTACAGCTGCTTCAGTTTTAAACAATGAAAGCTGCTGCAGTTTTTCATAGCAATGAAATTATTGTATGAAACAGATGCATCTGTAGTGACACTGCTAACACCGATCTCAACTCTGTCACAGTTGTGTAGAAACAGCAAAAACCCAATTTTATTTACTGAAAAATTTGGATACCTAAAGTGAAGTTATCAGTGGTTCTACTAAATTTTATGTTACAACTTTGTATTTTACATTAAAAATGCAATTGAAGTGCTTTATGTACTGTTTATCATTGCAATGAAAAGGTAGTCAGAATGAACTTCTCTAGGCTGTTAAACTGCCTTTTATTAGCATTGAAACTATATTTGCAGTGCATTATCTTAGACTAATTTTTTTTTTGTATAAGAAAATTGCCATCAAAGCATAGTTAATCTGAGCTGAATTAGATTATAATTGGAGTCCTTATGAATGAGGATTTAAAATTATTTTGTATTGTCACCGAGTAACAATACATTATTAGGATATTAAAAGTAGTTGGCAGCAGTATCATAAGAATACATTTCATATTAACACTTTGTGCAGAATTAACTCAGTCCGTTTCTTTGCACATTTTTCTTGTATCTTCTGTTATAATAAACTGCAGAAACGTCAGTGCATTAAGGGTTTTCCAGCTTTAAAAATGCATCACATATTAAGATATAGCTTAAGAAAGGAGTCTATCCAAAGCCTTTTGAAGTCAATTGAAAGACTGCGACTTCAATGAGCTTTGGATGGGGCCCACAATGTGCTTGTTGCAAAGTAACAGCTGTGCAGGCCTTTGTTTTGAGGCGAATCTGAAGTCTTATATTTGATGGTTGGGATACAGTGAAAAGCGAAAAAGAAGAAAGATGGAGGCAAAATAATACATAGCATTTAAAAATGGAAATGAATGCTGTTTGTCTTAATTAGGAGATGCATCATAAGCCTTTGGCTTTCATTATTCAACTGAAAATATTTGAACAAAAAGCATCTGAAGAGGTCAGGATGTTTCTGTGAAGTTTTGCAGGAGGGCATATGAGCATTATCTTGCAACCAAAAGGGAGTAACATCCTCACAGCTCTTTCATATACAAATGAAGAAAAATGGCATATCTACTTGACTTTTTTATTTCTCTAACATGTACCCTGGGGGTAGTGTGGGGGGTGGTTTACTTACAGCTTACAGCAGAAGGAAGTACCAATGACTCAGAACTCAGTTTGCTGGGGAGTGAAATTCAACTACTTTTTCATGTCATATATGATTACGTAGTTGGTAACCTTTAGAAATAGTTAACATGGCAAACATTGGCATAATGTAGTCAATTCTATGCCCAGTGAGTAGAAATAAATGTGAGAAATAAACATTGTCAGATAAAATATATTTGAATAGCTAAATAGATGTGCCAGCTGATGCTTACTAGATTCCTGTGTGCATATATATATATATATATATATATGTATCTCACTTCAAAGAAATATAATTACGTAAAAGTCAAATACCTCTTGGCTGTCATTTGCCATAGTTTTTTTCTCAGCAGGACTTGTTAACAGCAGAACAACACTACGAGTTTTTGAACTTTTGTTTTGCAATAACTGTCTGCATTATTTCTGTTTTGCTCTACATACAAGACTGAAGAGGCAGTGGCAAATGTAACCTGTACATTTCAGATGAACGAAATTAAGAGGGAAACATAGAGACAGAAATGAAGAAAGGTTGAGGCATATTGGGACCACTCTCCTGTTATCAGAGGGTGAACATCATATAATGCCTTAATGAAAGGATCAAGATCTATCAGATATATTTTTACAATTGAAGGATGGATCCAGATGTTCCTTGTTGTAATGCTATGAAATGTCTTTTAATTAACAAAAGAATTTTGCTCTTGACGAAACCATACCAGTTTATTCTTCTGACAATATCAATTTTCATACTCATTCTTTAGTGTTTACCACTACTGTGCTTCCTGACAGCAGCATGCTCCTATCTCAGGCTCTTTTTGATTAGAATAAGCAAAGAAATCCCTTTCAGCATTCTCACACATTTCTGGCTTATTACATAGCTATTTTCTGTATCTTTTTGTAGTTTGAGTTTCCTCTTTGTTTTCGTAGACATAATTCTATATTTTTGGTAGTCCAGATAAGATTTACCAATCTAGTCATTTTCCTGCCTATTCTGGAAATACCTTGACTGTAGCACATTTGCCCTGACTGCTCACAGGCTTCTTTTCTTTATTGCATCAAGTGGCTGTGTATAAACTCCAGGCCACTTGTGCCTTGTGGCACCCCACATGGTGGTCCTGGCCTTCTTGAAATTCTGACTGACTACCCATACAGAATACAGTTTAGATGTGACTTGTGAAATTAATTCTATTAGCACATCTGATGACTGAAAAAACCTGCTGCTACCCTATCAACCCTATCTAGAGAAATTGTATTTTCAGAGAAGTGCACCCAGCCCTTAAAGCTGTATAGAAAATCTTACAAACGGTAGCTGAATCTAGACCCATGTAAAGCCAAGCATTCTGTAAACATGAGCTCAGAACAACAGTGTATGTTCCTGTCCTCTCTTAATTTTTATTAACTGTGAATGCAAAGAATAAGATTCTAGATGTTCTCCATCGGGGGAACGTCAAAGAATTAGTTTCTGGATGTAAAAATACATGTAGAAATACATATATTTTTATTTCATGCAAAATACATTGAAAATTGCATAATCAAACAAAAGGAACAAGACTAGGAAATAATTGGCTTTTACAGAGTCCTAGGAGTTTTGTTCACTGACATTTTACAAAAAACCAGAAGAAAATGTTACCACTGCACCTGTTTTCACTGAAAAAATGTTTTTGTTTTTGGGGGTGAGGGGACCTCGTACAAGCCTTTATATGATGATATTTAAGTACTCTTAAAGACTTATGCATAGAACTGAATTATGGAATGTTCTTGCATCTTTCTTCTTTTCTGTGTGCTTTTAACATCTTGTTGAGTATTATGGGTCAATCAAAGCCCCAAAAGTATATATTAGAAGATGTATATACTGATCAGAAGCACAGAAGTAGCTCGTCTGGATACAGTAGCAACACAAATTTGTGAAAGATTGTACCAAGCAGAGCATGCAATCATTAAACACTTTGACACTTTGAGGAATTTTGGCTAATGTCTCTGTTAAAGACAACGCCATTTCTTCAGTCATTGCCTGGCCTGGAGAGGGAATATTAATTTTCTCTATAACTGGTATGATGCTTCCTTAGATTTGGGAAATAAATCATATTCTATATGCATTTCTTCACTTCAGAGCTGACTGCTTCTACTCCTTCGTGACTGCAGCAGCAAAGGGAAAGATCGTGCAAAGTCTTTTCTTCATGAGACATTTTAAAATACTACTTTTTGACAAGATTTTCTGTTTTCTTTTTCCTCTCAGCTTTGAATGGCTATAGATGTCAAAGCCAGGAATACTTTAATAGTTTCATTTGTTTCATGTTACAAATATCTCTACCATAAGTAGGTGCTGTAGAATGTGCTTCTAAGCTTTTTAATGTATTATCAATGTCAGCCTAACTCTCACATAACTTCTTTGCAGCTAGCTAGGACTTGAAATAATGAGCTTCTTAGAGCATTGAATCAGGGCAAAAAACTATTGGAAATTCCACTGCGAATATTGTGCTTGCAAAACAATCTTGGCTGCCTGTAATTTAGTAAGAGTACCAGGCAGTTTCTTTGATCTCAGTGTTTAAATGTCTCTAAAGAAAACTTTGTTTAGTTTTATTTATTTTTTCATTTATACCTGAAGTCATTTTCTTTGCTTTCCTGTTAAATGTTCAATAGAAAATTAATGTGTTTTGGATCAGGCACATGTGCATTTATTTGGCCTTGCATTATTAATTAATTAATTTAGTTATTTATTTACCTTCTAAACAAGGAAACATGCTTTTTCCTGTGAGACATATTTCCCAATGTATTAAAATTATTTATTGCTTATGTTCAGTGGTGAGACAGGTATACATTTAAGCATCAAATCACCTAAATTCAGTGTGACTTTTGGACATTCATTAAGGCCCAATTCACAAAGAAACTTAGAAAATGGAATAAAGTTGAGACATCCAGGAGCAGAATTCAATGCAAGGTTTTACAGCAAACAGAGTTTTAGCTGACCCAGAAGTGGCATTACAATACCCTGCACACCACAGTGCAGTCTGCTAAGCCCATGTGGAAGGAATGTTCAGGGAACAAGTATGCCTGTAAAAACACCAAACTCAGAGAAACTTCTCCCTGCTTATCTGTGTCTGTCACAATGTAAATTCAGAGTTTACAGCACTCTCTCGTGGACTTAAATGTCCATAATGTGCTCTGTGATTTCACCATGGCTCTGTGTCTTTTCAAGCAATGACAGTACTAGTTACTCACATTGGTGCAATAGTCTCAAGATTAGAACCGTTGACAATCAGGAAACAGGTTTTATGTACAGCTGAAGAAATTACAGATATCTTTTCTGGATTACTGCTAAATTAACCTCTAAGACATACAAGAAATTAATTTGACTTCACATGGATCACCTATCACTGGCTTCCAGCTGCCACCTAAATCTCAGCTCAAAATCTTGTGAGCATCAGGGTTATTTTGGAACCTGGAAGAGGAGAAATATGCAAAACACTTAAAAGGCACAATGTTCTATAAGCAGCCAAGTATTTTCACTGTTGAACATGATCGCACTGGCAATTTGTTTAGTGCTTGAGGCTCTCACACTTTTCCATGAGTTTAAAGCAAGGAGTAGCTTTTTGTATTTGAGATTTGAGAGGGTTTTTTTCTCATTTTTAAGAGCTAAAAGCTTTTGTTTCCTGTTGCTCTCATCACTTCATTCTAGATAATGGCTTGACAGCCTGGGGCAAATGCTGAGCTTTGAAAAGTGACCACTGCAATTCTACTGTAAGAAGACACTGCTGAATGCTAGAGAATCAGTGGGAATACTACTCAAAGGGTAGAGTTTTAGGGTTAATCACATTTGTACCTCAATCTAAAGGAAACCTAACAGAAATTATGTGTTTCAACAGAAATTTCGACCCATTGTTTTGGTAGCATCCTGTTTCTAAATATCTCATTAGACCAACGGGCTGCTTCTCAAGAAGTTTCTGCTTTGCCTTCCTGAATACTAGAATGCATACCTGAATGCTGCAGGCACATCAGAAGAGCAGGCAAAGTTATATCAAAATAACTGAGGCATGTAAACTGAAAACTGAAGAGTATTGCCATTATAAATTTCATAGAAAACAGGAATACACAGAAAAATTTTCTATGTTTTCATTCAGTGAAAGGTAACTACAAGAAGAAATGTGACAACAATGCAGAGAATTTTATGCATTAATAGGGCTGATGTTTTTTCTAAGGATCTTTAAACAGAGAAACGGGCTCTGTGTTCATCACTGATGAGATCAGACTGCTGGAACATTTGCTAATATATACTAATTCTCACTCAAGCATCCTATCTGCTCTTAAGCTAATGACACCACTCTTTTTTTTCTTTCATTGTAACTTTTTCTGTATTTGAGGATATGTAAGTTGAAGTGAAAATGGAGGGATGCATTTCTTTTTCCCTTATTGCCTACTGTGTAAGCAAGAGTATTTCAGAGCAATGATAGTTTAATAAATATGTGTTATAAAATGCTTAAAATCATTATGTTTGCCAACAGCAAATAAAAAATGTTTTCATACAGTTACTAGTTTTATCATCAGAAAATTTACATAGAGCAAAAGAGGGATGCCAGAACGTACAGAAATTTGTGTTAAATGTATTGAAATTTAAGAGAAAACTATGTTTGTCTAAAGATTTCTGTAGGTTTTGTGAAATTTCAGCTCATAAATATGCCTTGTGGACCCCATTCACTGTGTTCAGTGTCTAAGCACTGTGCTACAAGACACGTCACAGAAACAAAGCAATAGCTTTTGATCAGTCTGACTCAATTTATAACAAGAAGTCTTTACAACAAGCTAAGATTCCTTTTGTCATGTTGAACATTCTTTTATCAAACTTTTACTCCATTTTCAATCTGTGCAATCATCCCTAGATTCAAGATAAAATTTCACCATAGTCACAGTAGATATACAGTGTTAAGATTATAAAGATTATGAGGCAGGATTTCTGTTAGTTATTTCTGCTAAGCCTCAGGACCGCTCTATAATTTTACCTACAAATTCTTGTAAATTTGTATTTCATCAATTTCCTTAGTTACAATCAGGTTTGTTATTCAAGCTTCTGCTTTGGAATTTGTTCATGATCAGATGCATGTACCCATGTCAAAAATATGAGTTATTAAAACACTTTTCAGCAAATTCCCTGAGAAGCCATATATTTTGAGGCATTTTTGGCATTGAGGCATTTGAGGAATTTTTGAGGCATAAAAAAGGTACCCTAATGATGAAGATTTTGTTTCTAATAAGGAAATTACTTTGATGTAAATACTCCACCAAGATAAAATAAGCTGCTCTTTCTAAACAAACAACTGAATGTGCAGGTACTAAGAAGGATGGAAATTTCAGTTTTTTTCTGCAGATATTGAACTCTTGAATTGAAAAGGTATCTCAAACTTTTATTTAAATGGTGTGTTTCACTGAGTTTTGGAATTACTGCTGCTGTTCAGTTAGCACCATTATGTGAGTATTGAAGACTGGCTTTCTTTAGAGAATGCAACTCACATTTTAATGCGTTTTTAAAATTGTTCAGTTTACCCCGAGATGTAGCAAATAGTTTTAAGCCTTGACATTATTTGAAAATTGAAGGTGTATGAAGGTCATTGGTTGGAAAATACAAATACATACCATCAAATAAAGACAGATGGTGACCCCATACATCACTGAAGACAGACTGAATAATGGTTCTTTTGCAGAAAACCTCAACTTAACTCTGGTCTTAGCCAGACCAGAAATTTTAACCAGAAAACTTGCAAGACACAGATCTGCTACTATGCAATATTTAAATTTATGTTGACTGTGTTCAGCCATTTTGTAAGATTCAGTTTAATCTTAGAATATTTTGTTTTCACAGAAAAGGCAAAACATCTAAATAGGGGATCTCAACTAGAGCAGTTTGTAGGATTTTCTTTCTCATATTGAAAGTATCCATGGTGAAATCTGTGTTCTTTACTTCTGGAAGTCATTCCTATGACTTTTAGCTGTGGTGAATCCTAGCTTCCTATAGGACACGGCTTAAAATTTCTGCAGCTAATGGACAATCTTATGTGAAGGATTAGCATATTAACATGCTTTATTCTGAGCACAAAATATAAATTAAGTAAATAAATAAAAGTTTAAGATTGTGTTAGTTTTCATTCCATTCTGATAACAATTTTTCACCTTCCTAAATTTCTGTCTAAACATTAGGGCGCACTAAATTATTGTAGTGGGTAGTAAAGCTGGCTCAATTGCCCTCTTAAAAGAAGGGAGCAAGGAAAAAATTGGGTTTTTGTTAGTTAGTTAGTTTTAGTTAGTTAGTTAGCTAGTTTTTGTTAGCATTCCCTTATTTATTTTCTGTATTTGTTTTATTCCTGTGCATAATCTGAGTAAGTTTTCTAACTGATGGGACTGAATGAAAGGAGGAACATTGCTGAATGTAGGAAATAGTGTTAGGGATGCAAAACTTTGGCACTTTCCTCAATTCTGGAAAGAATTGAAATTAATTATAAAGGGCAAAAAATTGACTCTTTTTTCGGTACACTTGGTAGAACACTTTTTTTTCTGTGTTATTTGTAGTACTAGCTACTTGGATCAATGGATTGCTAATTAGAAACTGACTTTGGAAGGCTGCAGCATGCTTCTCAATGATTCATGTGTTTGCATTGATTTTTGCATAAAAGCAAAATCTAGCTGTAATATTTAGCACTTAGAAATTGGTCCTCAATGAACTATTTGTAGCTTAATAGGCTTGATAATACTTGGAAGCTCATTATTGTGTTTTTATAATTATTTCTTGGATTAAACTATATACATACACACATATGTATATACACACAACAGTCACACTCGCATACGGAGCTGCACGAAGCCAAAAGACAAGGTAGGCAGCAGCTTATGGCAGCAGACTGTGTGCTTCCTCTGTGCCAGGGATGGGGCCTGGCTCTCCAGGATGAACAGCAGGTCTTTGTTTCCTGCTTCACACAGCCATCTTCCTCTCCTGCTGCTGCTAACACCGAGTGAACAAGCAGGGTGTAACCTGGGGATGTGCAGCCTCTTAGGGAGAGGATGGTCACTTTTCCGTCTGCCTTTCCTCCAGGAAGGTGTGTGGCCCAGGTGATCTGTCATGGCTGTCCCTTTCAATGTCCTGCTGCTGCTTATCCCGGGAGGAGCAGGCCCTGCCTCTGTGGAAGGATGGGATGCTGCAGGCCTTCCTATCAGGAAAAGGGTGGTGGATGAGGATGGGTCCATGGGTGATGAGAAAAGGGTGGATGGTGAAAGTTCTGTGCTTCAGGACAGTGAGGAAGAGGGAGATAATCCATGAAAATAGTCAAGGTCTCAGAAGCGCAGAGGGATAGAAGAGCTGTCACTACCCTGATAACACAACCCCACTAAAGCCTCACTTAGCTTCTCCAGCCTTTTTAGTCTTCTCAATCACTTTGTACCCAGAATATCAGGGACCTTCATTGACCTCTGAGATGCAAGCTCCAGTCTTACTCCAGAAACCCCATTCTCTCCCCCCACAACCCATCTGTTCTGTCCGCTGAAGCCTCCACTGAATCTTTTTAGCCTCTTTCTCCCATCTGCTGTGACCCATATTGCTGCTTCCATAAAACTGATTCTGCCTACACTGCTGAGAAGCCTTCAGCTGAGTTAGCATATACAATATGGATTGTTGGTGTCATATGGCCTATATATGTATGTGTCTATAAATAGATTTATTGTCTGGTTATGCAGCCAACAGTTCAGCCAAGGTTCCTGTGAACATTCTTAACTTTTTGTCCATGAATACTTAAAATATAAATGTAGGCACCTGCTAAAGTTCCTTGCAAAACTAGGGAACTAATATCCAGATGGTTAGTTACAGGATCTGTATCTAAGATTCAACTTCATTCTCAGTCTGTGGACATATTTAAGGCTATTGATGAGATCTTTGCTTCCAAATCCATGAACCTTCAGAGAACAAGTTTTTGCACTAAACTGCCAAGGTCAACCTGACTATTTTATCATATCTTTATTTATCACAGCCAAGAGATTATGGAAAATTTTTTTTTTTTGCTCCATTTTCCAGTTCTGATTTAAATTTTGCAGTACGTAAGTCTGTATTTCTTCCTAAGAAGAGGTTTCCAATTTAAAACTTGCAACACATTTGAACTCTTTGAAAAGAATAGCATCCAGACTGACCATTTAGCAAATCTCTTAAGCAAAATACTGATATTGTAGTGATTCCAGATTTAGTTTTCAACTTTGAAAATATTTTTGCCTGTTCCTGTGACTAGCACAGAAGCTGTACTAAACCAGAAGTATCAATTAACCACAGACACCCAACTGTAAGACCTACTTTAGCAGACAGGTGGAATTGGACAAATTATCATACGAGGTTACACAGAAGGAAAAGCGACCTGCAGTCTCTCTAGGAGAATTGCAAGCCAGAGATGGCCCCCTCCCTTTGCTGCAATTATCTCCAAATCACACCTGCCAAGCTGTAGGGAAGACTTCCTGTGGTTTGTGGCTAAGAACAAAGTCAGGTAAACTGTTATTTTAGTTGGATTAGAAATCCTCCATACTTCCACTTTTTTTCAAAGAATGCTGTACTGTAACTGTTTCTGCAAGAAAAGAGACATTCTCAGTATAAAAATCACACTAGAAATTATTCTTTTAAAAATTATTATTATTAACAGATTTTAGGGTGGGACACCATTGAAAGATTTTAGTCTCAGAGTTAGAGAATGAGTAAGAATTATTCTTATCATCAAGACTAAATTGAGATGCTTTTCCACATAGATATGAGAATGTAGTTCCTCTGTTGAAAGAGACCACGATCTAGAGAACATCTGTGCTAAATGAAAAACTTCCTCAGATTCTAAGAAAGTGGTACTAATACAAGACAGAAATTTCAAGGCCTGAATCTTTGGAGAGATATATGAGATATCTGAGAGTCAGAATATCACCTCTTGGGATCCTCAGTGGTGAATCTTAATGTGTTATATCTATTAAAATATTTTGGAAGTGATAAGATCAGAACTATGGAATCAATCCTCCAAATTTTTGTGGCAAATGATTTCCATGTTAAGAATCCAATTCTCTCTGACTGCAATAAATCATCAAAAACTCTTCCTGATGGTCTTTTAGAATATGGAAAAATCATGTGTGTACAAATTATTTGAAAATTATTGTGTTAGAGAAAGTAGTTCACACTGTAAGAGCTCATAACAGAAAATGATTATTTTTGTGAAAGAAAATTGTGTTAAATGCAATTGGTCTCATTCATTGTGTCTGCCTCAGTACATGGAAAGACAGTGAGAGAGCAGCACTCTATGCAGGCAGTCAAACTCAATATATAGGAGAAACAAAATGACAGCAGCTATTTGTATGATTGACTTTCACACGATTGTGCCATGCCCGGTGTTTGAATCTTAGCTGCAGAGTCCAGATGGTATCTTATGGAGAGCCAACACTTCGATCTTGAGCACTGGCTCGTTTTTTTACAGGTCTAGAGCTAAACCACTGGATAAAAGATCTGAGATTTATGCTTGTGGTCACAAGATGGTCTAAGGCACCTCTGTAATTGAGCATTGACATGTAGACATAGCTGCTGTTATTCTAAGGGATATCTGAGGGAGAGTGAAAAGTGGGGAGATTAAAATAAAGAACATTGGATTTCAAATTTGCTCTTGACAGAAATAGATTTAGCCTCAGTTATTTTTAGCAAATTATCAAAACACATTTTCATTGCAACTTAATTATCTTCAATACATTAATTTATTTTACATGATAAAAATATTATACGTACTGCAGTGTTCATAAAGTATTAACTTAAATATAAACATTTGCATTAATTCATGCAATGGTGATCCATGATGCCAGCAAATTTTAAAACCAGTCTTAGATTACACATTATCTAATTGCCTCTATTATATTGACAGATATCTGGAAATTAATTTGATTCTACCATTAAACTATTTCAGAGATTCATATCAGAAATGCTCAATAGAACCCTAGTGATATTGTTAGAAAAAATTCCTTTCTTCAGTTTTTGTGTTACCAAGTTAGTAAAGGAACATATCATTCAGAGTAGGGGCTGGTCCTATAATTTTATAATCCTACATTGTTGCCAGGCCTTATGACTTTTTTGGTGGTTTTGGTTTTTTTAGAAGTAAACTGGCTGAAAAAGTACAGTTGGGAAAGTGGTTTATAATGTCGGGTAGAGGGAAGCATGCTTGGTAATGTTATCATATCCCTTTTGGAATTTGTCATGAGAATAAACTGTGCCCAGGATGATACTTGGGGTTAGGTCAAAGGTTACAGAGAAGTTAATCAGTATGAAAAATCAAGAATCCAGTTTTCAGCCACTCACCCTATTTTATTTGGCAGTGTAGGTGTACCTAGAGAGCTTATATCTGAGTTTCCTTGTCTTTTACATGGGAATTAAAGATGAAAAAAATACGATAAAGGTAACCATGGTCTATGTGGGATCAACTACTGACACAGCTTTCCTGTCATGATGTTTTTTCAAGAAAATATGCAAATTCAGAGCATTTTCATAGTCCTGCCCTTTAAATGTGAGGCTCACGGTTATGTTAAAGTGCAAATTGCTGTGTAGTACAAAGAAAACTGATATTGTGTCAAATGCATTACTTCAGGTTCTCACATCCTTGCCACAGGAGGTGATCAACCTATGCTAAACATTCTACTAGAAAAGAATATGTCTGGCAATGAGTTCCCACAAACTTTTATGTTTACTGGATTTTTAGACAAGGCTTGGGCCTGTTCTTCATTTACATTTTCCTACATAATTTTTCTTTCAACTAATCACAGGCAGACACAGAATTTTACCAAGATATCTAAGGATTCTCTTTCCAGGTAGTGTGATCGTAGCTGCTTTTTCAGAGAAATGGCCAAATTAACTCTTGTCATCGTTCTCCTTTGAGGACAAGAATGTGATGGTAGGACTGAAAAAGTTAAGCAGGTGTAGACCTGTAATTCAAATACAGATTCTCCCCTTCATTCTCGTTCTGCATGCACACAAAAATCCATATTTTTCTCTTGAATCCATGCTTCATCCCTATGTCCTTCATCTCTGGTCCTCCAGGTTTTCAATATGTTCCCACCTGCTTCTCATAACATGGTGTTTACACTTATTCCTTCCAATGTGTGAAGCCTTCATGGTGAAGCACCATGTCAGGATAAGCCATTGCTTTGTTGCTTCTTTGTGTGTATACCATCTACTTGATAGATATCCTCTGAAATGTATGTCTGTAGACTTATGGGAAAATTAATAAAACAGAAATTAAAACTGACAGCTTTGAAATTATATGCTACCCTTAGCATATGGAGTACCTCACACGAACACTTTACAGGATTTGTATCAGGATTATGGACAGTAACTCAATAGGGGATAACTTCCAAACTATATTCCTAAATCTCATTTGACAGGTTTTGGATGCTGCATAATTCTTACAGTATTATAATGTCATGTCAGTGATGCTACAGTCATCATTAAGATAGTCCTTTCATTCTTAGTGCTAATTTTGTCTTATAATTGCTTTTGCAGTGAAATTTCATATGCTTTTTCTAAGCAGACAAATGAGCTTCCTTAAAAAAATTAAATGCTTCATTCTCCAGTAAGACATGCTTTGAAGATCCAGTTTCCTCCGAAATAGGCAGCTATATCTAGAGAGGAACAACAACAACCACAACAATCCTTCATGCTCTGAGCTTTTAAATATATACTAATGATTTGCGTTACCAACTTTGGCACCATTAAAAAATATGCTAGGAAGTAAAAATAGTTAAACATGAATTTTATTATGATCCTATCCTAATTTACTCAGAGTAGTGGTATATATCAATGATCTTCTATCTTTAGGGGAGTAAGTGAAAGATGGGGACATGTTTAATTACATAAGACAGAGAACAGAATCCTCTATCACATCAAAATCCCAGACCAGTGGTTAAGTCATTTCCTTGGAATATGGAAATAATAGCAATTTAACCAGGAATACATGTTTTCTGGCTATCCTGGTTGGTATTTTGTGAAGTCAATTTGCAAATGTTGCAATTCACTCTTGTTCTCTTGGAACAGAAGTATGAGGAAAGAAATGGGGTGACTACCGAAGTTCTTCAGCCAAAGCAGCTACACCGGGAAGTGAGAACAGCAGGGAACTTGAAGTGAAAGAGAGATTGCTTACTGTGGATTGAAAACAGTGTTCCTTTCTGCATAGCTCTTACTAGCTTTGCTGAATTAACCTCTCTGAATAATTTTATGCAATCTTCCTGAAAAAATCAAGTATTGCCACTGGTTTGGCATAAGGGTAGTGGATGTCTTCAAGCTTTGCTAAGCATTTCTATATCTTTTCTTATAGGACCCTTTGATTTATTTGCTTCTGCTCATTCTGTAAAATATATCCTGGATGTTTGACAGTTACTTGTGCTCCATGCTCGTGCTCTACCTAGATTA
The DNA here is from genome assembly GCF_035770615.1 of Melospiza melodia melodia. Taxonomy (NCBI): domain Eukaryota; kingdom Metazoa; phylum Chordata; class Aves; order Passeriformes; family Passerellidae; genus Melospiza; species Melospiza melodia. The sequence goes on from NC_086194.1 coordinate 37,247,622, forward strand.
GAGCTAGCTTTGCAGGATATATATAAGCTGTGTTTTGTACTGTTTGAAGTACCTTTGCTCCACAGCATGCATCTCCTCTATGATTATTAAAATGTTCTAGAAAAAGGTTTTTGCTTTCTTTGGAGACAGATTGTTACTTTCAAAGACTTTTAATAACTACTTTCAAGCTATATGCTTTTGTGAGCATAAAATGTAATTGGTTCTTCACTCCAGATGAAATAATTTTATTGCTAGTAAATACAATTTTTAGTTGATTTCAGTAAACATTATTTTTTTGTGTTGGTGGCATTCCAGCCATTGTTCTGCATCAGAATCCAAACAGCTTTTGAAGCTCGAGCAGAAGGACTTGGTGAGAATGAGGGAGAAAGAAAGGCAAGGTCACGTGGAATAGCTGAAGAACCTGTTAATGGAAACTACATCAAAATTATGCAAGTGTCTCTGCCAAGAAGGGACTAGGAGGTTCTGTACAGCATTGAATATTCTAGCTCTCTGTGTTTTCTTACTTGCTGTTTAGAGGCAACAGCATAAGGAGTTTCAGTTAATTTTGGCTGCTTGCAGTGGAGACATTGTAGTTTCCTTTAGTCCTGTAGGAATTCCAGTTGCACATGTGCACTGTGTGCATATGCATATAGTACATCTCTTCTAGCCTTGTTTTATTTTGTTATGGAAGTATACTTGAACATATATGAGAAAAACGTGGATTTTCAAACATACGGCTGATCACAAAACAGCGAAAGTGGCATATAGGGGGTTAATGGAATGATGAGGCAAAAAACTGCACTGCCAGCAGAATTCCCCAAACGGTAAACAAAACTCTTAACTGTTGCAAACAATAAATTGTCAATACCTTGTAGAAACAGTGGATAATGAAAAGTTATAATGCCTATAGTTAGTACCCTCTTTAAAAGAATTTACACAGGATATGAAATTAAATTCTGTGCACAGTTCTCTTAATTTGCCCTTAATTAAACAATACTCCATAAATGGTGCATTCAGTGACCAAATGTTCAGAGACAGCAAAATGGTGGGTCCCAAGCCATTAGGAATGAAATAAAGTCAGTCCCCTGAGAGCCTGCTAGAATCTGGTCTATCTAAGTGACAACTGATGGTTTAGGAAAGATAATTAACTTTGCAATTACAAACCGCAGCTTTCACCAATGCTGTTTCTTTCAGTATTCTCTTCTAAATGTTCTACTATTTTTACAGTGAGATAAAATGCTTTTAAAAATGTTGAGTTCATAGGGGCCCATTTTTCCTACACAAATATAATTTGAATATTTCATTTTAAATATTTCAGATCATTAATTATATGTACAGCTATTTTATAAATTACAGAGGACAAATGTTATATTTTCTATGACTGTCAAGAGTTCTTTTTTTATTTGAAAGATAAAAGGGGCATGTGGCGTCAAACAGATTTCATTTTTTTCCTTTGGTAGCAAATCCTGGACCTAGCAAATCTAAATTAGGCTTATTCTTTAGCTATGTAGATTGAAATTCTCTTCAGTATAGGGCACATCAGTTCTAATCTGCTAACGTGCCTTCATATTCATAAAAAATGCTTGTATTGAAGAGGGTTTGCTAGTTGAATCCATATGTCTGTACCCTGGATTATCTTTACCATAATGTCTCCTAGCGTGTAAATGAGTGTATTTTCATGCTGGCATACGTGTCAATCTTGAAATCAATTTGAAATCTTCAAATATGCCATACACACATCCTTACATGTACAAGCACTGGTATTTCCATATGATGTATTAGAGGATTATGAAGAAGCTCAGCTTAGAGTGTAAATTATTATTTTCAACAGTAGGCTTTTGTTATGACTGTAGATGTCTGTATACTGAACAGACTTCCAGGTAGGCATAGGTACAGGTAAGGATGAAGACAGAATCAGGACCTAAACTTCATGAAAAATTTGTTGTAACTATATTTGTTGTGATTTCACATACTGTAGTCCACTGAATAGCTTTAGAACTGGCTTCAGAAAATCCCAGGTTTTTTTTTTTTTTTTAAAAACTGACCAAGCTAATTTAGCTTGCTACGAAAGGCCAGCTCCAGCATTGATTTAATAGGTGAAAACAAAATTTAGCCCTTGCTGGAAGTGTAGCTGCTTCCTTATAATCACCTGCAAACTGATGCCTGCTGTAAGCAGCAGATGTCCTAATACTGTTTGCTGGGATGTCCCATGGAAATATGCTCCTGGAATCAGCTCCTCATTTTGCCCGCGCTTAGGGGAAGCTGGTTTATCTCTCTATGCCACCATGATAAGTGATAAGAACATTTTTCTCACTCCATTTGTGTTTGAATTGGAACCTCATCGGAAACTTTCTAGCTGCGCTCATGTACAATCAAGGATGCGAAGCTCTCAGATCTCAATCATTGACTCTGGATGCTCTGTAAGAAAAAATTATGTGTATCTTTTTAGTAAAGGTGCATTTCTGTGAATTGTTCTGTATAGCTCCAATTGCAATGGTCACGCCTGTGTGACTTTGCATTTGTCACTTATATGTGGTAACCTTAGAAAATTAAGGAAAATACTGTGATATTTAAATTACACTTGTTTTAAGTGGCAATTTTAAAGACTTTAATGACTGGCACTGTGTAGTGACATGTAAATTTGTAGATTGTCAGGGAAAGGGATGTTCTTACTGATAATATGTATATATATTCTACTTCCCTAACCAATCTTACTTCATGAATATGCTTTAACATATTCAGCTGTCTTGTATGTCATTTTGTCCAGCTTTGCCACTTGTGAAGTGTTACACACATATGCTTCATCACAGTTAATAGTTCAATCTTACCAGAGGGCTTAGGGTTTTAAGGTAGTCTGAAAACTTGTATGAAAAGAATTATTGCCTACAAAATGCCTGTTATTGCACTCACTGATTCTTATATGGGCCTCTGAATGTTGTGTTGATATTTGTATTTAACATCTCTTTCCACTGCAATGTGATGCAATTCTCTATATCACCCTTAGTGAGGCATTTAAAATTCTTGTTGCTGGGCATTACACAAGCTGCAGTGCTATTTTCCTGTCCTTCAGTGTTGATACCTCTGAAGACAATAAACAGAACAAGAGAAGACTATTGTGGTACACAGATCAGTAAAGAGTTTATTTGAAAGTACCAGAATGTTTTCTCTTTTAAAAATTATTTATTCATATGAAATGCATGTAATTATTGTCAAGCACTGGCTGCAGTTTGATAATTAGCATCAAGTTAAGAAATAGCATTATTTAAATTCATCACAGGTTAATAGGAAATGGAAAAATTGTGAGATCAATGGGAAAATACAGTTGATATATCTGAATTCCTATAAATACAAAGAAGGAAAATTATACCGCTTTTTGAAAAGAATTAACTTAGTTCTTCTTCTTTCTTTTTTGTGCAAAGATTTTCCAATGTGTTTTAGTAGTTTTAATTCTAGATCTTAGTTTGGACTGCTGCTCCATATGGATTAAAAAACAGATAGTAAGAGATGGATTCAGGTTTTCAAAATCATCAAGTAATTTGAAAGAAAAGTGCTTCACAGTGTTAAGTTCCAACAATTTGATTTGGCTGTTATTGTGGAACCCTGGTATCCAACACTGAATTTCTTCAGAGAGGAAAACTTTATCTCCACCCTCTTTCATGATGTGTGATCCAAAATGCCAATCACTGGGAATGGAATACAATTATATTCACTAATATGTCTAAAATAGAAACTCTTGCTGTCAATATATACTCATTAGTACTGAGTTGCAAATGAATTCTGGAATTGTGCTCTTATTAATTAGGTGGCAGACTAGAAAACTTCTTGCTTCTGTTTAGCCAGATGGAGGGACAGTGGGTGTAATGACCTGTGTTGGGCCTTTCCCAGGGGATTTCTTTGGTGTTTCTTGGTGTCAGTATGGGTCCATCTTCCATTTGCCATTTAAAATAAACAACCCAAAACTTGCACAAGTGTACATTTGAACTACATTCAGAAAAAGAGATGGTAATTTTGTTTAGTTTTAAAATTAGTTATGCATTACATTCTTAAAATTCCAGAGGGACTTGGGCACACAGATGCAAGGTAAAATATATTTTTTAGGAAAAAGTAAGTCAGTCTGCTTTTTTTTTACCCATTACACTATCCTACATTGTCTGCCTCATAAGCCAGCAACATAGCGTGGTTTGATTTTACAACTCTGTTTCTTGTTTTTTACAATTTTTTTCTGTATGAGTTGTTCAGAATTCTAAGAGGCTTCAGTGATTCAAAAATGGACTTCTGGGGGAGGGGAGGAGTAGGGGAAGTTGGTAATCAGCCCACATGAAAAGTCCCTAATTCTCTAATTGACCCTGTATATTCTAAAGAGTTGTCAAGATACTTAAATGTGTATCTTCATTAAAGAGTATGAATAATACCATGAACTGAATGGAATTACTCATGGGGTTTAAGTTTTATATGAATCAACTATCGCCCTGCATAGTAGCCTACATAATAAAATATTTGTTAAGATTTGCAGAAGATACTTCAGCTTTGTCAGCATAAAAAAAGATTCTTTGAAAGCTGGTAGTTTGTTTCAATTCAAATGAATAAGAAATAGAAAAGAAAACACCTTCAGAATAATACATAGCATCAAGTTGTGGTTTTTCATGGCTACAGTTCTGTTCTCAAAGTTTTAAATCTATGGCACTTGAGTTAATTGGAAAAAGAAATTTTCTCTTGACCTTATGGATGACTAATTTTCCACAAATAACTTTATTCTCTGTGAGCTCCCAACTGGTGTTGGTTCTGCCAAGTAAAAGCTGATACCAAGAGGATCAGGTGAGCACCCTCATTTCCCACTGTGCATCTCCTCATCTCCAACTGTGCTACTTACTGTGCAGACAAACACTGACAAGTGTTATGTGGATCTGAAAATTTTCTGTTTAAATGCACAAGAATGTGCAATTTTTGCTCTCTAAAGAGGGAAAATTTTTTGCAAAGAAATCTGGTTAATGATTTCAGAGAAAAAAGGAATAGATTTTTATTGAATAAACAAATAGAGAAATATATTTAACAATTTATTCCTAGTAGATTTTTCACTTGGTTTTACATTTATAGAACTTCAGTTTGCTTTACATTTATAGAATTTTATTACAGAAATTGGGAAAATATTTTGGGTTTTGTGAATATAAAATCTCACATATAAATCATGTGGTAGCTATAATTTGATACAGGAATTAAAAGCTTGCTTTGTATAGAAACATAGTTTCTCATTCTCATATCGAGTGTCTTTAGCTTCCAAATTAAATGGATAGTTATTTTTTATTTTCTTGTGAGTGAGTCTTCTCTCTGCCTTATCCCTTTCAGGAGATGCAAAGAGGTTGGCCCAATGAGACAGTGATTTCTTCCCCATCCTTCTGAAATACGGGGTGGACAGCAATGTGATTAAAATCCCCTGCAGGCCTAGGAACAATATACCTGAAATCAGCTGGGATCTGAGCATTTAAATTTGGAAGAGAGGCAGAAATGATTGAAACAATTATGAAGGTCATGTCATGTACAACAGTGTATTTGATCTCTGCATTACAATGGCAATGGAATGAATTGCCCTCTTGAGACTGTTTGACATATGACTGCATTGGTCCAGTATAATCCCAATTTTTTACCTTGTATGAAAATGATGAAACAATTAAGAATAGAAAAGAAATTATGTTTCAGAAGGATACAAAATGGCTTTAACTGCAAAAAGCAGATGAGGAGAAAGCAAGAGGGTATTTTTACATAATTCATTTTTGGAACACAGTTGTAAAACTTCAAGCAGTTTTACAGGCACAGCTCAATGAGCACCTGCCTGAGGCCAGCTATATCAACTTTGAAGCCCTCTGAAAGCTGAGGGGAGAGAGACTGGGTACTAGTTGTCAGAGCCTTTCAGCATAATGTAAAAGGCCATGACACCCATGAGATCTGTTTTTCAGATCCCTACATAATAGGTCACCTTTTGAGACTGACCCTCTATCAGACAGAAATAGTGAATATACAAGAGCTGGCATCTATCACGTCTGCCCATCATGTTCAAAGCCAGATGAAAAATTTCATTCCCCTTTTTTCTTTTAAGCTTTTTATTTCCCTTCTATTCTTTTAATTTTTTTTTTCTGTAACTGAAAAATATGCCCCGGTGAACTCTTAAGTGCTAGAGAGTATTAGACCCTTAGTGTTCTCTTTGTAAATTTTGCATGTAATTTTTAATCAAAAAATGCTAATGAAGCAATGGAAATATATGCAAGTCCTTATTTAACATTTAATGATTTTTCAACATTTTAAAATACTTGTCTGTTCAAGATTTTTATGAAGGCTTTAAGTCCTTAAGTGTCTGAAGGACCACTTTATCAGAATTTAAATAAATACATTAATATATTCCGCACTGTGAAGTAGGTTCAAAATAATATGTACACAGTAGATAATGGAAACATGTTGACATTCTTAAGGTTATAAACACATTGGAAGTTATCCTAATTGTAAAATTGAAGATTTTGAAGTGCAATGTCCCTGAAAATCCTAGAACAGCATCTTTCTCATTTTTTAATTGCTCCAACACTTGAGATCTCAGTATGATGTTTTTTTTGTCTGCACAAGTGAGCAAATGGAGGCCACAGAACCTCTTTTAAAAGGCAGTTGCATTAAATAATTGATCTATAAAAATTAGTAGCAGGACTAGAGGACTTATTGAGGAGAGGTTTTGGTGGGTTGAACTAGGTGTGCAACTTTTTTGTTCACCAAAGCACACAAAAAATTTTTGCCAAAATCGTCATTTCTTCTTGGCACAATATATCCCAGTGCTTGTACCCGTATATATCTGTGTCTTATGCCTGATGGTGTGAAGGGGCTGTGGTAGTTAAGACTGTGTGTTCAACTTGTGCTTTTCTTTGTCTTTATGCAAGGATGAGCCTCGGCTCTCTCCAGAAATCCTAAGCAGAATGTTTTAAAATTTTCTGATAAAGAATGTTTCCCTTCTATATTGTTACTCAAAATGCTCCATTTTCTTTGTTTTTTCTATTATTTCTTTTTTCAGAGAAGATGACCAAGAAACAACCTACAACTTCTGCATGAAAGAAAGGAGCTGTTATCAATCACTGCCTGATAATAATAGAACATCAGGTGTCAACTTTGTTTTGTCCAGCAGCAAATCAACAAATAGGAAGAGGCGTAATATAAAAATTTGCTGTTGCAATTAGGAGTTCTCTATGCTCCTTTTAATTCGAAATCAGAAGCATGGGGTTCTTCAGGTCAAACTGTAGCTACTGAATGCTCTGGACACATACATCTGGCCCTAATAGCAGTGATTGTAATAGAAATGAATTCAGTAAAGTAATTTATGGGGAAAACAGTCCAGGAGGAAAAGCATCTGAAGTGATCATCCCTGAACATCCTGGTGTTTTCGAAGCCTTCTGCCTATTGACACCCACTACTTCAGGCAGAATATTCTCTTTTTCATCCCCAGTGGTGGTTTCTCTGCTGCATATTTTGAAACCACCTATGGAAAAGCAGGTAAGGACCTTGTATATTCATATAAATTTTTACAGAGTAATGTTATATTTGAGGCTGAAAATTAAAGAAAAGTCAATAGAAATCATTGGCTTAAATAAAAATTGTCTGAATTGAGCAGAATGATTTTTTTATAACTGATTCCTATGGGGATAAGCAAAAACCAAAGGGTCCATGTCATCTGAAGAGCTATTTTGTCAGTAAGAAAACCTGGATTATTACTGCCTCCATGCAACTTCTCAGTGATCTTTTCTATCACTGATTTCCTTCTCCTGTCAAACAATGACCACAAAGTGTCCAGGAATCCCATTTAAACTTCAAGCATACCTTGTAGCATGACTTTCTTAGTATCATGTATTTAGAGAAAATATGAGAAAAACCTTTTCTAATGACTAAAGACAAGAGAATATTTTTAATGTAAGAGCCCCCGAGAATTTACTATTTTCAAATCTGCAGTAGTATTTTTAAAAATTTGAATGGAAAATGAGCATTTTTCTATCAAACTCTTTTATTATGTATCATGTGCATGGTTTAAAATGATTTAGAGATGGTGATGATTCAGCCTATTGTGATTGAAATAGATAAATAGCTGGAAAACTTTGTTCACAGCTGCCAGACACTACCCAAAAAAGTGATGATGTATGATAAGAAAGATTGGAGACACCCCTTTTTGAACAAAGATTTCTTAAAATTGCACTTCGGTTTTTGTATTCAACATCATATTAGGCTCAGTGAGATAACTTTTTATTCTAGTAGTAAACAGGAGAAAATTTTTCAGTTTAGATATAACTAGCAGGATTACAAGGTTCATAATATATGGGTAACATGGAGGGGAAAAGCTGAAGGAGTTAAACATTTTGAATATTTTTTAAAGATGATCCAAATTATTAACATAGACTTATATGCCTGAGGAAAACTCTTTGTAAATCTCTGTGAAATTTGAGAGTATTTCCAAAGTTTCTATCTTTGAAAGAAGTTATTTTTCTAGCAAGGTAATCTGTAGAATATGGAGAAAAAGTAGAATTTGCAGTAGAGAAGTTCTTTGGGGAGGAACCTGACTGGAAAATTTTCATCTGTGGCTTTTGTAAACAAACATTGTACCACTGTACTAAAAATCTACTAGGATCTTTAAAGTCTATATAATTGAGAACTGAATATTTCTGCTGAGGTGTTTGTGGATGTGAACTCTAAAATTTAGAATGTATCTCAAATTTTTCTGCTTAACTACATTTTTACCTTGTGCAATGTGCTTGTATCTGTTTATCCACTGTTTACCATATTTAGACTGCAAGTGCTTAAGATATCTGGACAAACTATTACAATTTCTTAATAAAATGCCAACATAGTGGACCTGTGATACAACAACAAAAAACTTCCTGCAATATCCATGACATTCAAAGGTCTATGTGCGAGTGGAACCCCATAAGCACATTGGCTGACTCAGCAAACAAAAGATTTTTCACAGTATCTTAGAATTAGATTGGTATAAGAAGTATATTCGTGTAAGGCAGTTGGCCACATAGCTTAGAAAGTAACTGATGGAACCCAGCAGGGGGATCCAGTGAGAAAAGTGATAAGGTTAGCAGGGTAGATGTTTTCTGTTGGTGAGGGGAAAAGAGAGACAATTAAGAAAATATTTGGAGATAGGGTGTGTGCAAGCTAGAGACATAACCTGGAAACTAGGAGGTGTTTTTACTTTGATCCATTCCTGTCCCACTTACAGTTTGGGAGAGATGAGTGAATGGAGCTGGGTGGAAATATTAACCTGTCTCTGTTCTTAGTAGTCTTACATGTAGTAGCAGCTAAGGCCTTGAAGACTCCAGGCTGAGCATCAGAGCCATACAGAGACACTGTGCTCTCTTCTAGGATGTATCTGCTCCTCAGCATATTTTAAACATACAGAGTTGCTTGAAGTGCATAGAGACATTGCTGCAGTCATCCTTGCCACATTTTCAGCACACAGCCAGATTATTGCCTGGCATTAGCAGATTGACAGACTCCAGGATCCTGGGAATGTTGCCCTTTGTGAATACATCAAAATCTTCATTATTTTTCCAGCAAAATACAAGGGACTGTGAACAGAATGTAATCCAAATTCTGAATGCCATCTCTGTGACAGTAGCATGCACATCTCAGCATCTGGTCTGCGAGAGATGTGCCAGATTCTAGGGCTCAGTCTGGTATGGGAATGTCTGTTCGTTCCCAATCTAACCACAGAGTCCTGTGGTTCTCTGTAGGTAACTCCTGGTAGCTGGCTGCTCACTTAAAAAGAATGTTCAATAAAGGTATCTTTCGCCAAAGAAGCTTTTTTCATATCTGTCCCTTGGCATTAGGGGCAAGTGCTGCTTGGCCTGCTGTCTCCTAGATCTCTGTACTTAATGAGTCCAAGGAAAAAAAAAAGCCTTATTCTTGATTTTCTGTGTTTCATCTATCTTTCTTTTCTTCACAGGAATATGTCTCTTTCCCCATGCTTTCTCTTTTTCCTCTGTTAAGAAACCTATGGTTTAAACCCACGTTCTTCTTGCTTCATAAAGCAAGACATGGTGTCTCAAAACAGAAGTAGTGGTTTTTTCACCATTTCTGCTTGATGCTGCTATTGTGAGAGTGTGATGTGATGAGACGGACTGCTGTAACTGATGGAGAAAAGCCTGAAGGAGGGGTCTGAAGATGACATGCACCTCTGGGTGCCAAATTGGTTCCACATCTGTTGGACAAGTTAGCAGCTGACAGACAGCTTGCTGTCCAGAGTAAAAAAAAAAAACAAACACAGAACTCCCTCAAACAAATGGGAGCCTGTGAGACAGAATGTGAGTAAAGGGATTTGACCAGCAGGAAATTGGTCCTGCTGAGGATAACTGTTGCAAGCAAAGCATTCTGAAGGATGTTTATAAATAGAATATTTTGCAGGCAGAATTAAGGTTACCTCCTTCCAACCTCTCAGGGTTTATGATTATCTCCAGTGTCCAGGAACAGTGCAGCATGGGAACCAAACTAATCACAGGGGCAAAGATTGGCACTTTAGTTATGATTTGAGTGGTAGCCTTGAGAATATGGATCACACTATGTCTCATAGCAATAATGTATTGAATGCCAAAGTGTGATCAGTGTTCATCAGCCTCTGAGCTGTGATAACAGTTGGAGAAAAATTTTGAGATGAACTCCATCACTTGGGGTGGGAGCTTAGATATTTAGGGTGTGTTTTGTTGATTATCTGGGGTAGATAGTCATGTCTCTTGGGTAGTTAAATCCTGATTATGTGTGGATGCCTAGGAAACATTTACCAGAAATTTAATTAGGGTAACTCCTCTGTCTTCTTTCCACACTTTTTTCCTATAGGCTCCGACTGCATAATAATAGCTTGAATGCACCAGTGACTGTTCTGTGGCACTGAGGGTGACTGGTGTGGAAGGGCTTCAGTCACCCTATTCAATGCTCTTATCCTTCAAAACAGGGTGGCTGCATGAAAACTTCTACCTGGGAATGGTACCTGGGTTTTGCTAAGTTTCCAAATGCACCTGGACATATCAAAAAATACCAGTTTATTCAACACTTTTATTTTCTTTCAACTCGGATCTCATTACTGTAGTTTGACTAATCACCAGATTTTTACTGATTCACAGGATGTGTTCCTATGTATGTTCTTTAAATATAGAAGTACACGATCTTTTACAAACAATGAGACATTAAAATTTTTTGTTTGATACTTTAGGCGAAATATTATAGCACTTTCACTAAAACATAATAGGAAGTTGTGTAACTTCCAGAAAGCTACATAGTAAGTCACTGGCATAGCTAATTATTGGTATATTTTTCTATCTGTACTTTCTGCTATGTCTATTATCTTTTACCTGTACAAATATATCACCACAGCACATTCAAAATAGTAGGCATAATAGGTTCATCTGCTAACATATTTGCCTGCTGTAACCAGTCTGCTAAATATGATTTTACTTCTCTTCCATCAAATGCTCATTGCATTTCTTGTTACAGAGTCTGACACTGGGGATATCTGGCAATCAGCTTACACGTTTCTTGGTTTGCATAAGGGGAGGAGACAGGACTGCACAGCGGCAGCAACTATGCAAACAACTCATTTCATGCTAGCTCCCCCAGGTAAGAGATTCTTCCAAAGGAGATCATTGAATTTGTGTGTTTCATATTTCAGTCACCATTGTCTGATACCCAATTGCACATAAAGCATCTGGTGTAAGCAAAACTAATTTGGATCTTCTTTTGTAAAATGTTAGCTGGATTAAGGGATCAGGTAGCCTCTTTCCTTATAAGAATCACTAGAGGGAACCATACTGTGAAAAGGAAAAAAATAATTAGGACAGCAGACAACAGGCAGCATGGATCTCAACTGCAAATGTTTCTGTGTAAACTCAGCCTATATAATTATATTAGTTTGCTTATCAAGCAAGCTAGCTTCTTTTGAAATTTAATAGCTATCTGTATTGCCCTGACTCTGTCGACACCTGTGACTATTATATTCTAGAGTTTTCCAGCTCTTATGGGCCTGAGTTATCTCACAGGCAAAAACTGTAATATTCCAAAGCCAGTTCAATGTTTGAAGTAATTCTGAGGGGAAAAGGCAACATAAACTAGCCTTCATAAAATGCAGGCCATAATGTTCATATTTACAGTAGAATAAACACTACAGAAGTTACTAAAAGTAAAGCTGCTGGCCAACGTCTGAAACATATTGCAAGGATTCCTAGGAACTACCATAATCCAGATAATTAATAGTAGGTCACAAGAACATACCAAAGTGTTAGGTATTTTTAAATGCAAATTTTTATTTTTATGTGTCATCACAAAATTCTACAGAAATCTACTGTGAATCTTTAAAAAAGTGATTAATTTTTTTGCAAGTTGGTAGCTATTATTTGAAATGACACATCACACACAGTTACTTGTGTTAGTTCATATGATTTTCAGTAGATTTAGAGTTTTTGCCCTGCACAGTCCCAATGTACCCAACAGGTTTTCAATCTCATATCAGTACTAGAACTGAGAAAATCAAACATATAAAGAAAGTAAAATTGTTGTTGTGGAATGGCCAGTCCTTATTATTATGTAACTAAGGCTTGTTCTAAGAAAACCATAAAATATTTTCATCACAATCAAGTAACTCAGCACGCTATTACTATATTAGTTGGAAATTTTTGAAAAATTTTGGCCTAGTAGGTTTTGTACCCTACAGTGCTTTACACATTTGTAAAATATGGTCTAACTTCTCACATTTCTTCGTCCATTACACAACTTGCCAAATCTGGGAAAAGGACAAGTAAATATTAAGGAGTCTCTTGTCCATCTAAATTACACTCATTGCAGAAGTGCTCAGGCTTTTCTTTCTACATCATATACTACTTATTTCCTTTACATTTCTGCTGTATTAGAGTTAAAACTTTCTGACTTTCTGTAACAAACCTTTACACTCAATAGCTTGAAATTTACTCCACATGGCAAGAAAACAATGTAATGCTTTAAAATATATTTTGTATTCTTTATGAACACGAATCAAAATTACTACTTTCAGAGACAAATGAAAACACAGTATTACAATGGACCATTAGTCTTCCTGTTCAGTCTTCAGAATTCCCTGTAGGCTCAGTTCCCACCACTGCTCTGAAACTCGGAACTGCAAAACCCCAATTGACTGTTCTGTCTCCTTTCATTCTCAGGGAAGAGTAATATCCTAAATTTAAATGTTCTTCTGAACACTTGATTTCTGAATAAAAAAATTGCAGACCTATGTGCCAACTTAGAAAGTTTCTGATTTAGAAACATTCTATAGAGCTTGGAATAAATACATAAGTAAAAATAGTGGGAAAGACACTTCTGCATTTTTACTTTGATTCTCGAAGAGAATAAGACAAATATCTACTGAAGGGAGCCCATGGGATTACCCTGGTCATAAAAAATAAAGGTATATTTCAGAACTGATATTATACTGGTCCCCATATATTAAATGTTCAGACTCCCTCTGAGGAGGAAGAACTACGTTTTTTGCATGGGTAAGCTTACTAGACTTTTCAAGTGATTTACCAATGGTTTCATTTGTGTATGTCACTGGATGCAGGGGATAGAGTGAAGATGGAAGCTGTGGAAACATGAAATGATTTTTATATTCGAGATTTTTCTTCAACTGATGTGTCAAGGACCTGTACTGAGGTCCTTGTACCTGTACTGATACTAAACAGCATCAAAACATGGATGGTCCAAAGAATTTAAAGAAAATGTACCCTTGAATATTGCAAAAACTTTTTTTAACCACAACGTGGTATAAAATTGCAGCTGTTTTCAGTACCAGTAAATGATCCACATTCCTGGTCTGGATGTCGTTCTCATTGTGCTTTGCTGTGGTGTATCTCATTAGTATCAGTGTGGCCAATTTTATCAGTGTGGCTGAAAAACCAGGGAGCTATTGGAGGTTTTCTACATCCAAGGGGCAGAGAACCAATTGCTCTCTGTAAGGAGTAGGTTTCCAGAACAGTCTTTGAGCAGTGTCACTTTTCCACTTTTCCCAGTTGCTCTGTGAGAAGACCTCTCGTTGCAGACCACTCAAAAAAAATAAAAAAAAAGGTACAGATTTGGGTCTGGATGAGTTTACCTTGTGTAAGAAATGGGCATTTTTGAATAATGTCAATATTAGGGACCTAAAATGTGAGTCTTAATATTTGTGTTGAGCTTACTCCAACAGAAGATTCAGGATGCCTTTTGTGTAGCTAAGGTCCTTGCAAGGGAGATCTGAAAGTAAATTTGGTATAAAGGCAACACATACTGTCTAAATCACCAAAAAACTTTCCTCCTCTGAATTGGTGTATCTTGAATTTGGACTATTTTCTTTTCTTTTTCTTTTTTTGGTTCATGTCAGAATCTGGTCCCACATCCTCTGCAGCTGCAGAAGAATTCAAACAGGTTGTTTGGCTTTTTTCAGAGGTTTTTTTTTTGGTTGTTTTTTAATTATTTTATTTATCTCTTCTGTCATCTACAACAGCTGTAGATAGTTGATTAACACACCTGTTTTGGACTGGAAAAACTAAGTGTGCTTTTGTTTCTTTTTCATGCGAGACAGTTTGTAAATTTTCATGTGAGAAATGCAGATGCAATGAAGTTCCAAGCATAAAATCAGAGATCAAAAGTGCGAAGATTTTGTTTACAGCCGAGTGTTTGGCTGAAATGAGGTTGTATGTGGGCTTCAGTTTTTGTTCAAGGAAACCTCATCCTAAATAAAAATCCCAGATGATGTTTTTGTCATCATCTGCCTGGTCATAGTTCTCATAGGTTGATTATCACTTATAATGAATAATTTTCTGCTATGGCATATATGAGTATTACCTGTTAGGATGGGAATGGTTGTTTTGAAGAGTGTTAGGGTGAAACCCAGCTTCTGGAACTATCCCTGAAAAGAGAGACTTCTTAAATTAAAATAAATAGTAAGCTCTTGTATTGAAAATTCCTCCCAAATTTCACCTAGAAAGAAATAAGGATTTTTTTAAAAAGCAAAACACCAAGAAACAATAGCAAATAAATTCTTATGCTTTCATACACAAATAAAAAACAATATTTACAATAATTTACAAAGCAATTTCATTAAACATGTAATACAGATCTTAATATAGGCTTTGTTAACATTCCCATTCATATTTTAGCTTTTGCAAAAATTTAAAATTGGTTTAAAAATCTGTCTTTCTGAAAATAAAAAAAAGGACGAGTATACAAATGTCACAGTTCAAAGAGGACAGTGCCCACCATTCACTGTTTTTTTAAATACTTTTTTTTAAAGTTCTATTTTTACTATGAGTTTCTATGTATTGTGCTACTGTTTCTCTTTAAATTGTAAAGTCAGCCACATTTTGTGTACTGTAGTGTACAAAACTCGCTAAAAAATAGGGGATTTTTTGTAAAGACAGAAATCTCATCTTAGCAAAATGTGGGACAAACAGAAAATATGTCAGGAACTTTAGGAAATGGGAAACTACGGCTAGCAATCTGTAGCATATACATTGCCAAAGATATAAAGCAGAAGCAGCCATTGAATTATCCTAGTTCTTAGAAACCAAGAATTAAGAGGGAGAAGAGAAGAATGTTGTTTGACAAGTGCACTGCCCCATGGTTGCTGATGTATCTGGCTCACAACTGAGCTAACCATGCTCTTTGTTGTCATTTCTCTTTTCTCAGTCATGTACAAGCCAGGACACAAAAAAGGTAGTTTAGTTTCTCTCTAAACAAGTCTACAGCCATAACCACTTTGTCTTGTTTTGCAGTCTTTCTTACCTGGTGTTGTGTCAGATTTTTTCTTTAAAATAAGGAAATCAAATTTTTCATTTCACCTAAACTCCTTTCAAATTACTTGTTTAGTTGTGCTCTTTCCTTCTATGCATTCCTACTGATCTCCCTGACTGAACTCCTGATTGCCATTCTTTCTTTTACCAAAAGGAGACAAACAGATTGAAGCATGTAATGTGAGAAAGGAGGCAGAAAAAATGCAATCATTCGGTTCAGATTCTTGTCAAGACTCTTAGAACCAACCAGTTTATTAAATTTTCCTACTTTTCTTCAACAACTGTGGCTGTTTCCCTAATTTCTCTGTTACAGTGTCAGTAATTATGCTTCTTTTATAGCTCAAGGATAATATGAAGATAAATGCTCTGGAAATTGTGAAGTATCCTGTTACTATCTCCTATAAGAGCAGGTGAATTAATTTCTGAGAAAGAGAAAAAATTGAAATTACTCATAAATTAGGTTAATTTTAGAGGGTTCTCTTTTGTAGTTTTACCTCAAGTGCAGATGGAATATACTTGTAGGACTGCAGCTGTGAAGATTTTTTAAAGCCCGTCTTAGCTCTTTCCTCATTCACTCTGTTGGTTGCTGTGGGTTGCCTTCTTAGGCCCACACATCTACTCGGCTAAAGATTATGTAATGTGGAATTTATGAGTCTTTACTGATAAGACCAGCACCCAGGGGTCTCTGACCCAGAAGTCCAGGGTATATGAATGTTGGGAGAAAGACCTTCCGTTGGGTCAAGGACTATTTGGTCAGAGAATGCCAGAATGAACTTGACATCTACAACTCCATAGGCACTGATGGTATGCACACACCAGGGCTGAGGGGATTGGTGGACATCATAGTCAGGTGACTCATGGGCGTCTTTGAAAGGTCATGGCCATCAGGAGATGTGCCTGAAGGCTGGAAGAAAGCAAATGTCACCCTGGTCTTCAAAAAGATCAAGAAGGAGGACCCAGGGAACTACTGGCCAATCAGCCTCATCTCAATCCCTGGAAAGGTGGTGGAGGATCTCCTTTTGGAGGCCATCTCTATCAACATGAATAACAAGAAGCTGATCAGGAGTAGTCAGTATGGCTTCACTGAAGGTAAATCATGCTTGACGACCAACCTGACTGCCTTCTGTAGTGAAACAAATACCTGGGTGGATGAGGGGAGAGCAGTGAGTAGTCAGTATGAAACAGCCACTTCAACTTCAGCACGGCTTTTGACACTGTCTCTCACAATGTCCACATGGGCAAACTCAGGAAGAGTGGACTGGATGAGCCAACAGTGGGGTGGATTGAGAACTGGCTGAACCAGAGAGTTGTAATCAGTGGCACACAGTTCAGCTGGAGGCCTGTCACCACTGGCGCTCCCCAAGGTTCAGTACTGGGTCCAATATTGTTCAACTTGTTCATCGATGGCTTGGACAAAGCAGATGCCTCCTCTGCAAAATCAACCGATGGTACAAAAGTGGGATGAGTGGCTGGTATCTCAGAGAGTTGTGTGGCCCTTAAGGAAGGGCCTCAACATGTTGAAGACGTGGGCAGAGAAGGACCATCTGAAATTCAAAATTAGCCAATGAAGGCTCTTCACCTGGGGAAGAGTAACATCCGGTACCAGTACAGGCCGGGGCCAACCTGCTGAAAAGGACCTCAGGATGCTGGAGTCTATCAAGCTGTCCATGAGCCAGCAGTGTGTCTTGGGGTACATTAGGAAGAGTGTTGTCTGCAAGTCAAGGGAGGTGATCCTGCCCCTGTACTCTATGTAGAGTATGTGGGCTCCTTGTGAGGCCATATCTGGAGTGCTGTCTCTAGCTCTGGGCTTCTCAGAGAGACATGGAGTTCCTGGAGAAAGGAGCTTCAGGTAGGGGATGTGTAGGGGACTGGAGCACCTCTCTTGGGAAACTCTGAGCTGGGCCTGTTTAGCCTGGAGAGGACTGACTTTGTCAATGCATATAAGTATCTGAAAGTTGTGGATCTGAAAATGAATGGAGCCAGACTCTTGGTGATGCTAGACACTAGGACAAGGGGAGAAACTGATGCACAGAAAGTTCCACCACAACATGAGGAAGAATTTTCCTGTGCCAGTGACTGGACAATGGAACAGATAGCCTGGAGAGATTGTGGAGTCTCCCTCACTGCAGATTTTTAGGAGCCATGTGGATGTGACCCTGTGCCATGTGCTGTCAGATGACTCTTCTTGAGCAGGAAAGTTGGACCAAATGATCCACTGTGGTGCCTTCCAGCCTTACCCATTCTGGGAAATTATTTTTAAAATGTGATTTACTTTACTATTTAATTATTTTTATTGTATTGTGTTTTGCTTCACTTTTTTGCTTTAATTACATTTGATTTTTTATTTCTTAAGTTTATTTCTTTTTATTTAGTTTTATTTCTTTATTTCTTTAGTTTTGTCACTGTGTTTTAATGCTATAGCTTCTTGTTTGGAGTTCTTTATTTATTTTCTTTGGTTCTCTTACGTTTACTTACTGGGGTTTTAGATTGGGATTTTACATTTTATTTTTATTTTGTTGTTTATTTTGGAATACTTTGGATTTTTTTAGATGTTGTATTTAGTTTTATATTATATTTTGTTTTGTCCTGGGGTTTATGCTGGGGTTTTACATTGGGGTGCATATTGAGATCTTACATTGGGGATTCTGTGTTTGGGTTTGTTTTGGTATGCTTTTTTTTTTGTTCTACTTTGTTTTAGGGTTTATGATATTTTATGTTAGGATTTTACTTTTTCTGGGTTTTTCTTAATTTATCTTGAGTTTAGTTAAATTTCATGGGCTGTTTCTGTTTGTTTACTTTCTGGTTTTAAGTCTTTTGGTTTTACATTGATTTTGTCTGTTAGGGGTTTGGGGCTTTACATTGAAGTTTTAAGTTAGTTCTTTTAGTTTGGTTTGGTTTATGTTTTGGGGTTTTTTTAATGTTATTTTATTTCTATTCAATTATATTTGGAGCTTTTTTATTGATTTTATTTGTTTACTTTGGTGTTTTATTTATGTTAGCCTTTTTAAAGCTTTTTTGTTTACCTTTCATTTTCTAATGGGGTTTAATAGAGTTTTCTATTGGGATTTTACTTTTTATTTCCTTTATTTTGTTATTTAACTTTCAATTCAGATTTCTTTTTGTATTTTTGTTGACGTATGTTGGGGCTTTGAAGGTCTTTCCTATTTTTGTTTACTTTTGTTCACCTTTTTTTCCTTGGTTTTATTTTTGTATTTTTATTTTTGTTTTAAGGTTGTTTTTTTTTTTTGCTTAACATTGGGGATAAATTTTGGGGTTTTTTGTTAGAATCTACATTGGTGTTCTATGTTGGAGTTCTACTTTTTGCTTGTTTTGTTTAATTTACTGTTCTTTAACTTGATTTCAGTCTTCTTCACCTTCCAATAGCAATTACATGGCAAAAGCCAGACTTGCATATCTGCAGCCATAAGTCTTTTAGGATTGCCTTCTCTTCATGTATGAGAAGATCTTTCTGTTTGAAGGATTGCCAGAAACATATTTGGAAAATGTGGAGAATTCATGAAAATAAGACTGCAGGAGTAAGTGCAGTTAAAGGCCATTTTGTGGCATTCTTTTCTACCTTGTGCTTGTGCTTTCTGCAAGTTTAACTCGTCATGAGTCTGTGGCTGAATTTTAAGCTTATACTTTGCTTTTGGTTCTAAATTAAAACTTGGATTTCTTTTTTATTTTGTAATTTCCTGAAACTGCAATCCATTTTTGGTACAGACTATTACATATTTTAATATTCTTCAGAATAGCACTCCAGGGTCTTCTTTTGTATCACAGACACACAACAAGAGTGCCACAATTGAGGCATCATTGACCAGGTTTTATGCTTTTCCTTGCCATTTTGCAAAAATACTAAATTACTCAATGTTGTCTTGGCCTTTTCCATAAATGCTGACAGCCCACAATTTCCTCTCCCACTTTTTAAGTATCACGTTTTTTTACAGTAGTCTATAAACTACGTCGTTAATCAGATAGTGTAAAATCCAATTAGAGACATTAGAATCCAGAAATACAAGTGTTAAGGAATTTATTTCTTGATTGACAAGAAAGCCAAATAGACTCATCTATTTAGAATCTTAGCAACAATTAGCTGCCTTAGTTTCATTTATTGTGACATAAAAAATCTGGTTTATTGAGAGCTCTATTGAATAAGATTTCTATGATATGCACCATGAGAAAATATCTTCAAACTAAAATGATTGTTTTGCTGTAATAAATTGAACCATATGTACACTATGTTATTCAATCCTTTTTCTTCAAGGCATAAATTGATATTAAAGAACATTTAAGTCATAACACATGGTTATCCAGGCATGAACGAGGCAATAACCCATATAAGTTGTCAAGGTGAAGCCAAAGCATTTATTAGAGGTTTGTGTTGTTTTTGAAAAGTGCACGGTTGGATAAACATGGATTAGTGCTATTATGCTGCTACGATGACTCAAGTGTGTTTTTACAGTGTCAGTAATTTTTATGTTTAAAAATCACTGGTGCAGTATATTAGCTATAATTTATGTTTATCATCTTGTGTACTCTAATAGGTTTCAACAAACCATTTAACACTTCAGCTTGTGCATATACATTACTTAATAGGTATTTATCTTAAAAAAGAGAGACTTAAACGGGACTTTCAAAGCTTGCAACTGCATGCTAAGAGCAAATACTGCAGTCAGGCACATTAACTTTTTTTCCTCTGGTCTGCATTTAACTTTGAACAGTGTGACCACACAATTTCTTTGTACATTTTGCTCCTAACCAGAGCAAGAAAGATATATCATCTCTAAACCCCATCAGCCTGAATGACATCGAAGTCCCTGGCATGAAGTGTCCGTCACACTTACTAAGTAGAGTAGATGTGATAAAGCCTACGCAGCTGAAAATGCCAATAAGTTCCTGTCATCAGAGATTGCCCTTTCAGGATAGCATAGGACTTTATGCTTTCCTAGTTATGCCTTCCTATTGCTAAGAGCAGACTCTGTTAATTATATTTCTTTTGCTGTTCTTTTTTTTTGGTACCTTGGCTTGCTTATTTTTGAAAATCAGTTACACTTTCTCATAATTCACAACACTTGGTTTGGAGAGCTACCTTATCTCAATATAGAAGAGCTGGGGTTGACAAAAGAGAGAACTGAAGTAAAAGCTTCACTTGAGGAGGGCTTTTGGGTGGCAGAGGATGAGTTGAACATAATTTATGATACTATCGGGTGTTTCTGACAATGTGTGCTTATTACATGGGTTGTGCTGATGGTGACTTTCTGTTCTAGACAGTCTAGGCTTGAATGGCTGGTGTTTAGTGCTTCCATAAAAGAGACTGATGGCAATTAAAAAAAC
The DNA here is from genome assembly GCF_035770615.1 of Melospiza melodia melodia. Classification (NCBI taxonomy): domain Eukaryota; kingdom Metazoa; phylum Chordata; class Aves; order Passeriformes; family Passerellidae; genus Melospiza; species Melospiza melodia. The sequence goes on from NC_086194.1 coordinate 37,268,744, forward strand.
ATCTCACTGGTCTTTTCTTGGGGCAAAAGTTCTCCTGCAGTTTCTGGAAGTTAGATATTAGCCAGTAATCTGCAGGAAAAAAGCCAGCCAAACAAATATTGCTGTAAATTCTGTTTACCAATCTCATAAAATGCCTGATTCCTTCACTAGTGAGGTCATTTCAGAGGAGGAAAAGGAGTTGATGCAGAACCCTGAGATTATGGACATGCTGATCTGGTGTGTAATAATTTTTTACAAAGAGGTTATCAATTCTCCTGACTCAGTCAAGCATGTCTGCTGGCTGAGTCGGCAAATAGGGAGAATTTATTGCTCACATGGGAATAATTGACCAAGATGGACTACTTGTTATTACAGACTACTTTTTTTGGTAGCTTCTTTCTTAAACATAATTTAGAAAACATTGATATAATTTAGAGAACATTCTTAAGTACCTACAAACAGATAACTTACTCATTCAAATTTAATTTTTATGGAAATATATTCAAAATATTTAGATATCAATTGATACCTGTAATAATTGCATGTGCATAGAAATGACTTTAATATTCTCCCATTTAGTGATGGACTACTAAAAAGCCATGCCTTACATTTTTTTACACATAAACAGCATATACCATTTTCACTGCTTTAGAGTACACATTTACACTCTTCTTGTGTTGCAAAATATACTGCTTGCCTTCATGTTAGGCATCACACAAGTTTATTCTGTTTACATTTTTAGCAGTTTTAATGTTCTATGCAGTAGGTGGTGCGGTGTAGTCTGTGTTTGATATGTTTCCTGGAAACATTACTAATTTATTGTGTTACAGAACTCCCTGCAGACAACATGGGAATGTGGTCCCATTTTGCAAGGTACTATACAAAAGCATCATGAAAGAGTGTTTCTGCCCCAGGGAACCTATAGTTTTACCATGACATATTTAGAAATAATTGAAAGCATGACATTTTCCATGATAAACAAGGACGAGGAAGTCAGAACTACATTTTTGTTGGTACTGTGTCTTTAATTTTTCATTTTTGTTCTAGTTTAAGAAAGGGTGATTTCATACATCACAAGAGAAGTAAGGAAGACACTTTGTAGCAAAACTGATATTACTGTCCTCATACTAACATGGCTTTACACTTTTTACAGCAAAATTCTTACAACCTTCCTCTGGGGAAGAGAATGCAGATCCTTGCTAGTACTGCTGTCTCATCTGGAAGGCTTTTCAGAGCTGCATTTAATTCTGTGCAAAAATTTGGAGGCAGGCTTTCCTGAGTGAAGATGCTGCATAGGCCAGCTGTTGTCCATGGCATGGAAAGGCCTTAGCTGGGGGCTGAGCTGCCACAAGGACACAAGGGCAGGTTCATCACTGGCTACAGTGGGTCAGAGCTTGGGAAAATGACCAAAGACGTCACTCTCAACCCAGTTATTGGGCAAACTGATAATCAAATGCATTCATCTAGTTCACTGCTATTGCCAATCTTAAAATTATGAAAGATATTAGCAAATCTCTTTTTTCTTCTCTGATGATGGTAATGGCTATTACAAGTGGCTGCATTGTCAGTGTAATTTTCTACTCACTCTCTAGCGGAAGCTTTTCTATTTTTCTGTCCATGTTGGTAGCCATGGGAGTAACGGAGAAAGACCCCATCATATCTTCTGCTGTTCTGCACCAAAGCCTCTGGTGGTACTAACTCCTTCCATGACTATCTCTGGGAATACTGTCTTCTTTCTGTCCCAGTGGCTGTTTAAAGTAGCCTCTTATCTATAAAATTGATAAACAAAACAGATAAAGTTGAAAATCACTGAGAAATGAAGGGATAAGGCAGCAAGGTTGCCTTAATTTTTGTTACTTTCTGGGAGTGCCTTTTACATTGCCAAGGTACCCGAAATGGATTTATGTTTCAAAGAAACACTTAAACCCCTTGTATCTAAAGGTTCTGTCTAGTTGTAACTCCATGGCTCAGGAAGGATGTTGAGAAATTGCAGAGGAGTCAGAAGAAGCTTCTTAATATGCCTCAGGTTGTCATGTACTTGACCTGCTGGGAAGGGCTGAGGGGTTTGGTTTTATTTATTCTGGTTGCGAAATGGAGATCCAGCTGAAGCCTACAGCTGCTTGAATAAAATGATAAACATGGAGCTGTTCTTGGTACTGACAAATAACATGGCAAGGAGGAAGAGTCAAACGTTGCAGTTTGGAAAGGTCCATCTGAACATTAAGAAAATGCCTCAGTGAGTGCTGTGGATATGTAATGTTTTCCCAAAGTCCATGGGATCTTCATCCTTGGAGGTTTTCAAGGCAGGGAGGTAAAGACATGGCTGGCCTGACTATGTGTTGGCAGCAATAAGGCCCTGAAGGGGACATTGTACTAGGTGACATCCAGGCGCTTTCAGACAGCATTTGGGTCTGGATCAGTGAAATAAAACCTTCCAGTTTTCAGCTGGATTTTTTTTGGGGGGGGGGGGAGGGTGTTCCCAAGAGATTATTTTTTTCTTATTTTAAAATTGTTTACTCTGACAAAGTGATGGTACCCTTTCTAAGTTTCCTCTTTTCCAGGATTGAATTAAATCTGCATGAGCATTCTTTACCTTTAAGACTTACCACACAGGTTAAACTCTATTTGTTTTGCAAACATTCTTTCTTATTTTCCCCTTTCCTCATGGGAAAAGCTTTTTTCCAATTGCTGATGAAAGCCTACTTTGAGCATGAAAGAGGTAGAAGGAGAATCTTATCTCCAGAGGGTTCTCAGAGCAGAAAGCTCACTAGAAGGATATTGGAGGATGCTTTTTGCTGACAAGTTTTTTGTAGTGCTGTACCTGTAAAACTGGAGACAGTGTATTTCCACAGTAAAAACTGTAGGTCCAGCTAGGCCTAAATCTACAGCAGAAATAATTTGGAAGGGCTGGTAGAACTGTTTTTGTAAAACCAGCCTGAAAGGCCTAGCAAGCATGGCTCTTATGGGTATCTGGAACTTATTCTTCTCTATGCTATATTTTTTTTTTAATATCTTTACTAATTGATAGAATTTCAGTTTGTTTTAGTATGCATGTTTAAAATGATGATAATCTTCTAGTGCACAGAAAAGTTAATGTTATTAAAGCTAGAGGGGCTGTAGGTGGAAGCAGGATAGCCAAGACCTTGATGCCACTCCAGTTCTTAGTTAACCAAGATTAGCTATAATGGCTTTTCATATGACTGCTGATATTGTTCTAATTAGATGAGCCAAAAATATAGGGGAAAGAAGGTAAATATTATAAGCAAATTTTGAAATTATATTGTTTAATTGAAAAATCAAATCAGGAAAGAGTCTGGTCAAAATTTGGTATATTTACTTAGATGTATATATTTATATTTTTTTCCTGTGAGATAGGACATTTGCATTTACATTACTGTTATGTGAGAAGTTTACCTAATTTAATCAAAAGGCTTTTGTTGTTTATTCACCACTCTCAGTGATGAAAATTTACTGATATTTTCACAAACAAAAGAATGGATGTATATTTCTTCAGTAAGAACTTCTTTTTCACTATTATGCAGGAAATAGAGACATGCAGAATTCCTTTTTGGATACTGCCCATTTTAAACTCATTCTTTCATTACAGAAGAAGAAGCAGAACAGGATTTTTTAGGAACAAACAGTTCAAAAAAAGAAATTACCTCCATGTCTTCAAATATATACATATACAAATGATAAACACTCATGAATATATATACATATATAAATAATGTGTATAGAAAGTAAGTGAAAATCTTCCAATCTCATTTGCTTCTCTTTTTTTTTATTGTCATATAACTACTTAAAAATAAAGCTTTAGTTATACACAGAGTGTGAATCTAACTCTGATATTGATGGTCTTGTACCAAATGATGTGAAGATTACATTATTATTGAAGGGAACAGAACACTCTATGCCTTACCCATCCCATCTTTCCTGATAAAACTGTGCCTGCTACTGGGATATTATTTAATTTTTATTTGTTTGTGGCTTAGGACCCCTGCTTAATAGATCAAAATTGCCCTAGAGAATTTTTACTTCTAATATAAGAAAATGAAAAATTTCAAAGTTTAAGAGTAGGGATGAAGGAAAAGCATTGAGGACAATAAAAGTCATAGCAAGTGTATTAATATTTTTTTCATTGTTTCTAAAGGATTTTAGAGGGTTTATAAAATCCATTATTTCTACACACAAGTGACAATATCTTAAATTATTGCAGCGGTGCTTAAGTACAGCTTTATACTAATATAAAATTGTTTAGCTGTGAGAAATATAATTTTCCTAAGATATTTCTTTTTTGGATAAAAACATTTGCACTTAGCATATCTGGTTAGCTTGATTTTCAATAAAATAAAACTGTTGTAGACTGGTTAAGCCAAAATCTGAATTGTTTTTCTAAAACAGTAATCTAGAATCTGCATTTCATGAACTGGCAAAAGACTCAATCCTCTGCTTCCTGGTAATTGTGTAAGTCTACTCTAACAAGTAATGCAACACATAAAAGCAAACTGTAAAAAAAACCCACCAAAGAACCACTCTAAAGGGATTTTTCTTTGCTAGTAATTTCTCCGAAAGCAGGATTTTTTTTCCTCCTTCTATTTTGCAAAGCAGTTACTTGTTCAGCTTGTGCAAACCTCAGACAGAACACTGAAAGCATAGTTTGGCCTTTATGCAGAAGATGTGTAGCAAGGTACCAGGCAAGACATTTTGTCTGAATTCCAAGGCAGTAAATTTTTTACACTTGTTCATTTAGGAAGATTTTGGCTTGTATGTAATCATTTAATGCTCAGAGTTTAGATTATTTTCTAAACAAATACTTATAGAAAACTATACAAACTAAGGAACTATCAGTCTTAACAGAAGCAATTCTGACAAACAATTATTTTCATTTTAGCACTGACAATTATGTAAATGTGTCTGGAACAGCAATGGGCACCTTAATTATGACACCTAATTATACCAATTTATTTATACACCTCCTTGAACAACAACATTTTATTTATAACTCTCCCACTCATTCAAAGACAAAATAAAGTGGAATTTCATAGATGGTTGCTTTATCATTGAAACATAAGCACAACTTGAACTATTTGAACTTGAACCTTCACATACATAGCATGTCCATACTGTGTTATGTTCTTTTTGTTTTCCATCTTTCAAAGAAAGATAACTTTTTTATATCTCAGTATGTAAGAGAAACACTCTTTCATTCCTGGTAGAAATCTTTCAAATATGCACCATATTTGGAAAATGCAACCCAAAATTACCTACATTCCCTAACTTTTAAAATTTTTCACAATCTTCTTCCTGAAAGTTACAGAATCATGAAGACTTTAGGTTGGAAAAGACCTTTAAGATCACCAAGTCTAACCATAAAGCTAACACTGCTAAGTTCACCACTAAGCCAAGTCCCTAAGTGTTAATTTACATATCTTTTAAATATCTCTAGGAATAGTAACATCACCACATCCCTGGAAAACCTGTACACATGATGAAAAACTCTTTCAGTGAAGAAATTTTTCCTAATATCAAACTAAACTTCCCCTGGTGTAACTTAAGGCCTTTTATTCTTCTTATTTGAAAAAAAGAGATCAGCCTCCCCTACACCCTCCTTTCAGGCAGTTTAGAGAATGATAAGGTCTCCCCTGAGCCTCCTTCTCTTCAGTCTGATCAAGCCCAACTTTCTCAGCTGCTCCTCATAGGACTTGTGCTCCAATAGAGCTTTACCAGCTCTATTGCCATTCCCTGAACAAGCTCCAGCATCTCAATGTCTTTCCTGTCTTTCCACACTATTTTTGATACAGGCCAGGATGTCATTGGCCTTCTTGGCCACCTGGGGATACACTAGCTCATGTTCAGCCAGCTGTTGACCAGCACCTCCAGGTCCTTTTCTGCTGGGCAGCTTTCCAGGCACTCTGTCTACTCTGTGGAACTCCCTGGGGTTGCTTTTGCTGGAGTGCAGGACCTGGCATTTTGACTTGTTGAACCTCTCACAAATGCCCTCAGCCCATCAATGTCCTTATAGAGCACGACACAGCATAAAGTACCACGACTCAATCAGAAGGGTGCAAGAGAGATTTATTTTAGCAACCTGTTGCTTTTATACTCTTTCAAGATATTTACATTCACTCAACATACTCATTCACAGTCCATTGGTTATAAGAAAGAAACAGGGTTATCAGTGGGTGACCAAGGAGCCATGTCATTCTTTGAGCCAGCTAGAGTCCATATCTCTTAACTTTCTCTCCTTCATCACGTCTCCATGGTGACAACCTTGGTGTCTTCCTCAGGAGAGATATGGGGCTTCCCTTTATCTTCGGAAGGCCTTTGCTGGCTCACAAGGACAGCACAGAATGTCTTTCCTACACTTCAATCCAGCCTGTTCAGATTCCTCTGTGGAGGCTTCTCACCCTCCAGCAGATCAACACTCCTGCCCAACATGGTGTCAGCTGCAAACTTACTGAGGGTGTGCTCCATCCCCCATCCAGAACGTGGATAAAGTTACAAAAGGGGACTGGTCCCAACACTGAGCTCTGGTGGACGCCACTTGTGGCCAGCTGTCAGCTGGAGGTAACTCCATTCACCACCTCTCTCTGGGCCTGGCCACTCAGGTAGATTTCTACACAGTGAAGGACACATTTGTCCAAGCCAGGGGCAGCCAGTTTCTCCAGGAGAATGTTGAGGGAAACAATAGCAAAGGCTTTACTAAAGTCGAGGTAGACAATGCCCACAGGCTTTCTCTAATCTGGTAAATGGATCACCATGCCACATTATGCAGGAAACCAAGAGTTATAAAGTTACTTTATGAAGTTTGAGATCCCAATTGTCTCATTGAAAAAATGTTGCAATCTTCCTTCTGGATTATTATAATTTGTCCTTTTCAAGAAAAGAATGCTTTTCTAAAGACAAGTAGGACAATTCTATGTAAATTAGCATGACCGGAGTCCTTGCTTAGGATGGGGTTAATACAGTTAATAAATAATAGAAATAATTTCCAGTCAGGCTGTACTTTCTGTATTACAGAAAGTATCTGTATGTCTCTGAGTCTTTCCATCACTGAATTATCTGAATAGCCTTGGGGTCGAGCACAGAGAGCTACTTGAATAGAGATGTTGCTGGGGAGGAACACCTATAAGTGGATATGCTCTATTATGTTGTGTTTTAATTTTTTTTTCCCTGCTGCAGTCAGAGAAGCAGGATTTTTTAACTATTTTTAGAAATCATAGAATCATAGAAAGAATATCCTGCGGTAGAAGGCACTCACAATTATGGAGTTCAACTCCCTGTTTCAAATAACAAAGACTGCTCTGATGGATACGCCTGATGTCAGTTTCTCTCCCAGAGGGCAGAGCCCCAGGCACTGACTAGCACCTGGCTAACAAGGCAGCACTGTTATGTAATTCCTACAACATGTTCTAAAGAGATTGCCCACCTTCCCTGTTACCTTATTATTCCCATTTAATTTCTTTGAAACATTTATTGTCCAAGATCAGTAACTGTGATTGAGTCCTTAGGTTAATTTCCTCACTATTTTCTGTCCAAGGAAACAGTGATAATTATGCGGATTATTTAGGTTTGGGGTCTTGGAGGGGAGGGATTTTTTTGTTCTTTAAAACTGATTCAACATGTGGTGTGACTTTGGATAATGTTTAAATTCATTTTTTTCTTAAAAAGATCCTAACTTGTGTGTCCCAGAAAAAAACCTGAAATATGGATCTTCCATTTGCAGGCATTTATTGTGCCCTAATGTGACTTGTTTTTATTTCCTGACAATGCACTCAGTGTATCTTCATAACCCTCTTTCAAGTTATTCTGTAAGATGTTCCAGCCATGTTGTAATTTAAAAATTATAGTTCAGGGTGTTGCCATTATCCCTAAGATTCCTAGTATAGAATGAATCACAGAGCCAAAGATTTATATTTTAGTAACTATGACTGGCACAACTTTTTCTAAAATTTCAGCTGTACATTTAATATGACTAATAGCTTCTGGTCTCCAAACTTGATATATTTCTTCCTTTACGTGCAATTAAAGTTATATTTTCAGGCACAAGAGTTCAAAATTACTTCACCAGCAAGTGAGATCACTAAAGCTAGATAAAATAGAGATGAAAAAATTGTACCAGGAGGAACCAGAGGGAATCAAGCAGATTAAGGAAGTGGAACAAGACTGAGAACAAATTTGACAAAGTTTGATAATGACAGAAACCTCCTGCTTTTTTCACCCTTCTACTCATCCTCTCTCATTCTTTTTTGCTAGAGCTTTGTTTTTCAATAAAACAAACCATGCACTTTTCATAGGTGTTGCTTGAGAAGCTCAGGACAGAGTTTCACTTCAGACTTGTGATTTTAACATTTATAGGAGAATAGGATTAAGAAAAAAACCAAAACACTGTGTCCTAAATTAAGATCTGAGTTCAGATCAGAGCCTGAAACTTAAGGAACCAGCACAATTTGAATGGAAACATCAAAGTCAAGAGACCCTGAAGTCAGGAAATTTCTTGATCTAAACCTTTAATATGAGGAATGCAGGAATGGACAGTAAATGAGTACTTAAAAACTACAGGAAGCAGTACTATTCTAAGAGGACTAGTAGCTGGATCATGGTTCATTTTCATAAGAAATATGTACAGTATATTCATGAGTGTCCTCAGTGGGGCTGATTCTAAGACAGAAGCACATGGTTGATACCTTCCCTTTTGGCAGATTTGTTTTCAAATTGGTATCAGTAATTTGGTTCCACAGAAAGAATAATGTCTAGGTAAATAATGGAGCTGAGACTGAGAGTGCTGAGTTTGGAGCCCTAGAACAACAGAATATTTCTGATGACTCTCAGCTGGATGGTGGTATTTTCCCACATAAGTGCTGTAAAGATACGTAAAAGAATTGCAGAGCCTTATAAAGCTCTAAACAACTTGCTTTCTGCATGTCATTAAGGGTGCTGGGGATATCTACCATGCATCTGTTTACAGGCATGCACAGGCTTCCCTGAGAAAGCTTTATATCCTATAGCCTGTGACTCTGTAGTCTTGAAGTCATAGCAGTGTGAGCTTCAGCTTCCAAGAGCCTGTCAATCTTCTGCTGGGCCTGTGCTGCCTGCTGTAACACCTGAACTGCTTTGGTACATGAGCCAGTTGAAGGATGCCCAATAAGATGCAATTCTAGGCACCTGGATGGCAGTGAACATCCTTCACTTTGTAGTTGCAGTGAAGATCATAGTACAAAACCCCCCACATGGGAAGAGGGTAGCATTCATAAGTAGAGCTAAACCATCTGCCTACAAGTTTGCACTGTTTCTTTCCAGTGAACAGAAGCACTATCACATCTGCCTTGTGAAACCTCTTGTAGCTGCTCAATGGCTTCTCAGTTCATAAAACCATAGAACTGCTTATCCCAGTCCTTGCACAGCAGAGATGTAGAAACAGGGAGGAATGCTGGTGACAGAGCAGTCTGGACATGTTGACTCTTACTTGCTCAGAACCACTGCGATTTCCTACATTCTACAAGAGCAGCAGTTTTTGAGTTTTGTAACAGAGCAGGTATGTTTTGTGTCTATGTTTACACCATCAAGAAGTTATTATATTAAACATTGCTTATAATTTAAATATAGCCTGCTTGGAGGGAGACATATGAAAGAAACTTCATATTATTAGTGGAACCAGAAGAAAATATTTCAAATGTCCAGTTCACTCAGAAACCTGTGCTGATGTCTACCAACAGCATGCATTAAAACCATGACGACCACATCCTGTAATTTTTGGTACAGCACTCAGACTATCAGAGCTGTCATTAGGTGAGGGTTAGAGTGGACACAGTTCCAAGAGAAACTGAGTGTCCAAGTCCCTTTGAGTAGCTTTGGAAATTTCAGTCATGCAGTCAAGCCTTATATCTTTTGAGTCACTGACATATGTATTACTCACTTCACTGATCTGAAGAGGAAAAGACAAATAAAAACAAAAACAGCACCTCCAGTCAAGGAATTTCTTCAACAAGGAATTTTAAATGTACGCTCATTTGGCAGCAGCCTTATTGTAAGATGATTATACAGTGTATGAATGTTTATTGCCTGACTTGAAGATGCAGAATGTAAGATTAACAATTATAGGAGTGAGGTTTTTTCCTGCAAATGCTGTATTTCTGCTATTGTGTTTGCAGAATACAGCTAGATAATAATTGATTCTGTGACAGGGATTGGCTAATTTGCCAACAGTATAGTATAAAACACATTTATACAGTCAATTACACCCAAGTGCATGGCCTATTTGCTTTATAATTTCATAAACTTGCCAGCAATTTAAATAAAAAAGTTCCATTAAATTATCATATCATGTGATAGAATGATATTGCCAAGTATATTAAACCATGTGTGTTCAGCCAGAATTAATTAAATAGTATTACTTTTTCCTTATTAACACATTGAACCTATCCTTCCTACTCAGTACTAGAAATAGAAGCCTATTAGTGAACAAAGTAAACTTAAGGGCAAAGTTTAAACATTTTCCTGAGGGTGCTTCATTAAAATTCCTCGTTCTTTTGTTTAAACATTTGCTTATGCTAAATGTACTTGTATTGTGAAAATATTTTATGTTCTTAGATATGAATACTGGAGAAGTTTAAAGGTAATAATAATAATATTCAGACATTCGGGTCAGATCTGATCTTACTTTTCTCATCCAACTTTGTTCTAAACTTCATTCCCTACTTATCCTTTGCCATGTTTTCATAGCCTTATGAGGTAAAAAGTAATATTAATAGTTCAGCATGACCATTATCCAAAATCCTCTCATCTCCCCTGCCAAACAGTAAACTAAATAAAAAATACCTGTTTTATATGAAATATATTAGTAATAGGATGGCTCAGAAGAGCTTCTTATTTGAAGAAGGTGACAATGAACAGTGAGAATTATTTCTGTATAATTTTAATATAAATTGACTTGCTGAGTTATAAAACAAAAATTTCCCAATAACCTGCTCTATGTACATGCAAAACATGCCTTCTCTCCCTCTCTCCCTGTCTCTCGCTCTTTCTCTCCCTGTCTCGCTTTCTCTCTCTCTCTCTCATATCAGGTGTTGGAATATCAGGCGCTGTCTGAGATCTCTTGGTTTTAAAACACAGGGGATCCTTTTAGGGAAAGCTTTATCATCTTTTTTAAAAAGACTTTCAGAGAACCCCAAATTTAAAAAGTGCAGCTTTGTAATTACTGGCATGTATTTAGTCTAATAAGATAGTGTGTTTGAAAGTGGATAAGCATATCTTTAACAGCAGTCTACCAGGAATCAGCAGAAATAATTACTGTCAAGATTTAATTATGTCAGACAAGAGTATCTGTCCTGAATAACAGTGTCGACAGTAGAAGCTGGCATTGCTGTGTGTTCAAGCCAGCTCTCTGCATACCTCTGTTAAACAAAGTCTTAGCTATTCTGCTGTGACTGGCTTCAAATTAATGTAATTGAACATATCAAAACAATGAAAAAATTATGGATGATAAAAAAATAGGAGGAATATGAACAAAAAGAAACTTTTGAAGGAATCTGGGTTGGCCTTTCTCTTACATGCAAGACATTGATCAGAAACATCTCAGCATGTTAATGTGGGAGCAATGTGGTATGACTGTATAAAAGAGTTCAGAGGTTTATAATTAAGAGTGTCTACCTTCTCTTAAGGAGAGCTTCAGAAATTATGCAAAATTATTTTGACCATGTTATTTTCTGCTTTTTTAAGGCAGGCTTTCATTAGAATGTCTTCAAACCATGCAGAGTACTATAGTTTGTTTTGCAGCCGAACCAAAAGACAAAGTTTTTGATTAATCAAGCAAGTGGTGTTATTGAGCAAAGCAAATCTGTAATCTGAGTAAATATTACACAGTATTATTAAACAAGCTTAAAAAAGAAAGAAAAAAAGAATTGTACTAGACTTAATTAAGGCTTCAAGTAAAGCTTGCTTTTATTGGCAATTTTTTGTTGCAACAAGAAAACTAAGAATTAAGAGGATGGTTGGCAGCAATATTGATATGCTAATGGATAAACATGCTAATTTAGAAAAAAACTAATCAGCAAAGACATTACTAATGGAAATGTACTGGAAAATGGCTAATGCTGTATGCAGACCTGGTATCTCCCAAATTAAGAAGAACTCATTTTGTGTTTATAATTGTAACTTGGAAGCTAAGCCTTGATCTTCTCTCTGCTTTGCTTTGGTTAATATTCAAAGATATTTCAGATGACCTGTCCTGGTACCATGACACCTGTTCAGCTTCTCTATAATTATGCTGCTGAAATTACATGTTCTGTTTATTGAAAGGAGAGCTAAAAGTCTTACTTTTTTTTTTTTTTTTTTTCATATAATTTACCAGACACTTTTTCTAGACAAAGAGACCCTTCAAATTAAAAACTGTGTGTCAGTCTGGTCTTCTGACTGAGGTGTTGCAGAACATCTCTGATTATCAGTATTAGATACTCACTGTCTCAAGAACGGAAAGATTAATGATACATTTAGGCACTACAGTAAGACTTTAAGAACACAGTGTTGGTGCTTTTTTTGCACCATGATCAATGGCTTTACTTGCAGCTGAGTTAAACTGTTTCTGAGTCTTTTCTCTTATTCCATTATCACTATCACTGTGCCTTTTCATCTTTTTTTTCCCCCAAGACGGCTGTTCCAAATACTTTTTTAATGGGTACACATTCTCTTTCTAATTTTAGTCTGTATTTTGAGTGTACAGATGTAAAACAGGTTATTTTATCAACAGCTCACATTATCAAAGATTTCTGAGGTGTTTTTAAGTCTAATACCCTTTTCTGGCTGGAAACTGTCATTCAAAGATATTAATAGAGGAATTAAATGACAAACATTGCTTTGAAAAAGTTTTCAGAATTTTCCAGTGTGCTGGGGAGGCGTGGAGGACAAAACTTCAGTGCTTAGAGTTGTATGGACTGTGAGCTTGAAATTGATTGAAGGCTGGAAATGGTTCAATTTAGTGGAGAGGTGGAGTTTGAAGATCTCGGTTACATCAACTCAAGATCCAATGGGACATTTGCTTATGTACTTCTCAAACCACTTTGGACTGTTTTCACATAGTTCTCATGTATTATTCTTGTATCCTATACATTTGAAAGAAATTGAAACAGTGGGATAAACTGGGATTAAGAGATAAAAGATAAGACGTTTCAAATGGCACAGATGCACATAAATTTACTCAGATTAATACCTTCTTTTAAAGCAAATTTATTTTGTTTTCAGATTATTGTTACCTGAAGATCATAGAGAACAGGTTCTTAAATTGAAAAACACGTATCTTCAGGTGATATGGATATATTGCATAGAGATAAATAATTTCAAATTGATGTAAATCAGTCAGTCTACCTCATAACATAAAACAAGATCAGAAGACCTATTGACACTGGAAAATTGCTCAAGTCTAATGTTTATAGAATACACTCAGGAAGATCTATATCCCCAAGAATTTTGTAAATGAAAAGAATTCTAAATGAACTTCATGTCCTAGTATGCCAGAATTCCATGTTTTTTGTCCTGACAAATAAAAAATCAATTAGTACCACTTCCCCGGCTCTGGCTGAATGCATAGTAGATTGCCATTATTTATTTTTTAAGGATAACTGAAAATATCTATAAAATTAATCTTTTTGTCAGATTGACACAGGACTAAATAAAGCTGAGTTCTACGAGACTATTTTAATGAGGGAGATTTACTCAATCCTATATGATTAACCTAAAAACAGGAATACTTTAGCCCTAGGAACAAATGGGTCATTCACTTTGGAATCAGACATGGCATTTGAACAAAGATAGACAATTTTAGGATAATTTTAATTAGACAGTACTTGAGGCTAAATGGTAAAGTTTACATAGCTTAGACTATTAACTGAAAATAAAATATTACTATTGAGTGCACAAAAATTCTTTCCTCTAAAGATAAAAGTACAAAACATAACAAAACCATTCACTGGTGTCTCAAAATTTGGAAATATCACTTTTTTTCTCACTTATTTACCAATGAAAATAAATTGGAGAAGAAACAAACATCAAGAAATTTCTTTTAAATAAATAAATTACATCAAAAAAGCAGAAAATGTAGGAAGAGTTATTGTTATTGCCAATAAAATTTTAAATGAAAAAATACTACCATTATGGTAGAAATACAATACCCTTGTATGATGCAATTAATATACTTCATCATTGCCAGATGAATGATAGTGTTCAGAATGGACCATCTTCCCGAGGTTACATGTTTCTAACTCACACGACTGAAACTTTATTGATAAATGCACTCACACCCATATGATATGTAAAATGTGTGGGATAAATTGCTCATTCCATATGTTGTGCTTATTTCTTTCATCATAAAGTGATGATGAAAATTAAATCATAAAGTTGATTTAATTTGTTTAATTCAAGATATTCCAACAAAGATTTTTTTAAAGAGAAGATAAGTCAAATCTGTGTTGGAGATGATTTTCAGCAAATAATGAGTAACAAGCTGATGCTGGGGCCTGGAGATGCAACATTATGTGCATTTGGAGATTGTAAACTGAAATAGCTCTATTGTTGTCCTAGGAAGTAAAGGCACCTTAGCAGCTGTAGTGAATTAGGTGAACTCCTGAAGCTCAACTTCTGGTTTCATGCAGGAACAATCTGTATCATAAGATGTCACGCTATTTCATGGCTCAAAAAAAAAAAAAAACAGACTGGGAAAAAATATGCTGCCATGTTTTTGGCTGGGACTGGGTAGCTAGCTGGCATAGAGCTGTGTTTTAGATTTACTATAAGAATAATGTTGATAGTGCATTGAAGTTTAGTTGCAGCTGACTAGTCCTTAGCATAAGTCAAGGATCTTCTATTTTTCCATGTTTTCCCAATGTGGAGGTGGACAAGAAGCCAGGACAGCTAACTCAAACTGGCCAAAGGATAGCCAGTGCCACAGAATGTCGTGTCTAATATGTAAATTGGGAGATGTTGGCCAAATGGCACAATCACTGCTTAGACACACACTGGACATCCATCAGCAGGGAGTGAGTAATTGTAGTGGGCATCAGTTGTTGGTCTTACATTTTCTTCTTCTTCTGTCTCATTTTCATTATTACTATTATTACTGATATTATTAGTATCATTATTATTGATATATTATATTTTGTTTCAATGATCAAACTCTATTTATCTTAACCCACAAGGTTTACTTTTTCCAGATTTTCCTCCCCACCAGGAAGGTGATGGGTGTTGGACAGGGGGAAATGGCTTGGGGGAGAATGGGAGAGCTCTATTGGCAAGGGTGTAGCCAATAGATCAAGGTCACAAATTATCCTTCTCTGTTCAGCACTTCTGACATTACTTCTGAAATATTATGTCTGTTTCCTTCAGCATAAGAAAGGTGTTGATTTGCTGAAGTGAGTGAGATTGAGGTGGCTGTAGTACATGACAAATGAGGAAAGTACGAAAACCCAGGTTTGTTCAGGGTTGAGAAGAGAAGGCTCAGAAGGAATCTTACTGCTTTCTGACTAGCTGCTGGGAGGTTGTAGAGAATACAGAAACAGCCTCTTTCGCCCAATTTTGGGACAAACGGTAACACACAGGACTTGGAAAGGTGGAAATTCTGACTCAAAAATTGAAACTTCTTCTGACTGAAAGTGGCCAGTCGCTGGGTCAGGTTTCTTAGAAAGATTTGGGATCTCCATTTTTTGAGATTTTAAAAACTTGACTGGAAAAAAAACCCATTACCAATTTCATCTAAATGGCCGTGCCCTAATTAGCGTATTGGACCCCCAAAGAACTCTTTAAAATCCTAATTATTTTGTAGTTCCATGAGTTATGGTAAGTGAGGGGCAGTCAGAACACCTGTTTCAAAAGTCTGTTCCTATTTTCAAGTGAAATGTTACTGTAATGTAATACTGAAATGTTACTAATTCATGTAATATTTTTCTAGTGAGTTACCCTTGAATTATTCTAAAATTAGGGCGTTATGATACTATAGTGTATTCCCTAAATTCAGGTTAATTATTGCTTTGTTGGCATTACTGCAGGTCAATTCAGTACTATGTGTTCTGTAATAGGCATTAGATTTGGCAATACTGGATCTATATAAATACTAAAGTTTCTTGATGTGTCTCAGCCAAAGAGATAGAAAGGATCCAGAGAGAACTTAGAGCAGTACCTAAAGGGACCTGATGTCGCAGACATTTTTTCACAGAAATCCTTTCTTTCAGATTTCTGCGTCTTCTGGAGGGCAGAGGCCTCAGAAGAGAATGTAAACAATTGCTATCAGCTGCTGTGAAATGCAATGGGATGCACCTTGATTGGCTCATTTTCTATGTTTATAATTAAGGGCCAATCACCAGTGCAAGCTAGGGGACTGAGTCCCTGGACACAACTTTGTTTTGGATTCTTTCTTTCTATTCTTAGCTTAGCAGCAGCTCTGCAACATTTCTCTCTTTATTCTATTTAGTGTAGTTATAATGTATTATATAGCATATATCAATAAATCCAGCCTTCTGATCTAGAAACAAGATTCTCGTCTCTCTCTCACCACCAGCGACCCACTCAGGACGCTGTAATAGACCTACAAAAGATCTGAGATGCCCTTCTTGCAATATCATGAAGTGATGGGGAGAATGGAAACACAAAGAGGTAGGGTTAAGTTAGACACTAGGAAGAAATCATTTACTGTGAGGATGTTGAGGCAATGGAAGAGTTTGTCCAGACAAGTTGTGAAAGCTGTACCACAGGAAGGCCAGGCTGGATGCAACTTTTAGTGACGTGATCTAGTGGAAGATGCTCCTGTGTCCACGGCA
This sequence comes from Melospiza melodia melodia, assembly GCF_035770615.1. Lineage (NCBI taxonomy): Eukaryota > Metazoa > Chordata > Aves > Passeriformes > Passerellidae > Melospiza > Melospiza melodia. The sequence goes on from NC_086194.1 coordinate 37,285,525, forward strand.
GTAGAGTTTGAGCTAAGTGATCTTTGAGGTCCCTTTCAATCCAAACCATTATAGGATTCTGTGAAATTATCAAAATGTTCATTACTTAGCATTGCTTCTTCCTATAAAAATATCAGGGTTACTCTTTCACAGCAAGTTGATGGACCCCATGATCTATTGTGGACCCTCTGGACTTATTTTTTATTATTTCCAGTGAAATACCTTCTTGTCTTTATCTCATTCTTTCTTAGAAATAGAGTAATATTGCACTGAATAATGAGTTACATCCTGCCATTTAAAATTATATTAAGTATAGTTGTCGCTCCCCAAAATTGTAATTCTATAGGTATTTAAACAAAAGAAATACTCTAGACCTTTTTGAGGGATAATTTTTCAGGAAGGTGACACATACATTACAGAAGCATGAGAAATACAAATAGCTTTAAGATATTTATGCTTTTTACAGGCATTCTAACCTTTTTAGAAAATGGCTATAATTTGAAGATATAATGTGAAGGGAGTGTTCTTAATGTTACATTAATTACAAGGGCTCGCTTTCGTTCCCTCTTTGGAGACATTTTTGTATTTTTATATGAAAAGATGCATATAATATTGTGGCAATAATGAGCTTAATGTAACTGGAAGCTATCAGACAAGATCGTATCAAAATTTCAAATACAAATAGCACCAGCTATTGTACGCCTGAATGTCTCTCTTCATATCTCACATACTGAAAACTTTTTCCTTGCCACTAAGTGGCACTGTATTATTGTTAGTTTGTTGTTCAGATGATATTTAAAAACCTTTGGGCCAAATTTATTCTTGATACAGTCTTATTAAGTCAATGGAATACATGTGAAGTGAATTTGGCCCACACTTTTAATGGCACCTAATTCTAAATAATTGCTGTACCTTTCCATTGTGGAGGCCCAGAAGTAAAATAAAGATCAGTTTGTGTTTAATCTTGCAAAGAGCTGACCCTTTCATTTGGTGTTTAACTGTTTCATTATAATTTTTTTTCTACTGAATTAACCCTAGTTAAAAAGGATCATCTTATCTATTTCAGTAGAACTGTCAGTAAATTTTGATTTAAAAATGGACGAGCTCTGTGATCTTTGCATTAACCCCTAATTTTCATCAATATAATATTTATCGAAAAGTATGTGAGTCTGCTATTGAAAACCTTGTTATACTCTAACAAGATATGTCAAGAACAAAAACTGGAGAAGATTAGGTTTATCGAATGTCACAATTTGCTCTTTTTTTTCTTTACAGTGATAGAAAAGTAAATAGGCTCATGAGAATTTTCAAAACACTGCCCAAAGTCTCTTTTCTCTTTGTCTTATCACTCTGCAGAAAACACAGAGATGTGTTAAAGCCTTGAGACATCATAAACTTTTAAGCAAAACTGCTTGCAGCTTTGATATAAGACAATCCTTTCCCTCTTAATCTCCATTTAAATCGTTACTTGCTTAGATAGTAAAAGAAAATGACAGCTATTTTCCTGAATTGTTAATAAAGAGGTAGTTTACTAAATCCTTTATATATGAACCGAGAGACTTATTTGAGAACAAAAGGCTGTGTTCACATCCAGGAATGCCTGTCTCATTGGCTTCATACTGATCAAGTAACGTGTCAATGAGAATGGAACATGGCACAGGATCTTTGGTGGCAGAAAACATACCTGAGTGAGAAAACATTACCTTTGGCGGACAGACTCCATGAGCTGTCTGGGCCTGGCAGCTATTTCCCTTCCAGTTTTCTGTTAGACAGCTACATTGCTTATTCTTTCCACAATGGCAGTACAAGTGCTTCTTTTAGGTCGAACCACTGCCTTATCAATATGTGGCAGGATATTTAGAGTCAGGGTTTTTTTCTGATAAGAGCAATAATTTGTAAAATGAGAGAGATATTACCTTCTTCACAGTGTTGGTTTTGTTAAAAACAGGAGTATTTTTTTCCTTTATCTAATACTAATCCTTGTTTAAGGTTTAAAAAGTTACTGAGAAACGAAATATTACAGAAACTTATGAGGGTGGCAAGGCTGATTGGGTGACACCTTACCTTTTATTGGGATAGTTAGCTAAAGGACAGGAGGTTTGGGGCACAGCAATATCATCTCAATTGTACACAATCTTTTGGGATATTAGAAGCAGTGGTGAGTAAAACTGTTCTCGCAATGTGCATGGAAGACTTTGAAATCTGTCCTACATTGAATGACCAAACCAGAAACTAGTGGAAACCTTTCAAATGTTGTTTCTTTATTTTATTTTTACTCTGGTTTTGAAAATACAAACACATGGAACAAACTTTAATAAGAGAATAATTCTTTTTCTGATATGAGAATTCAGAGTACTGACAAATATTACTTTCGTGTATTTCTGTTTGTGATCTTGTTTATTTGTTTTATTATTAATAAATATATGAACAACATATACTTGATAGGGTGACAATAGAATATCTTATAACTACTTCTCTTTTAGTAGTACGGTCTGTTCATATCTGTTCTGATTTAGCTACCAGTATTAACCAGAATAAACTAATATTCAGATATCTTGGGAAAAAGTAATGTCTTGGAGAACCAGTCTACTTTCTTCCCAGCTTCTAACAAAAACTTGAAAACTGTAAATACAAATTAATGTGAACTTAAAAATTAAGTTAACCCTGTAAATATTAAGAGAATTTTCTGAAAGGGATGCTTAAAGAAATGCTTTAAAAACAGCAAAAGTTTCGAGCAGCTGGCTTGGTTCTTACAGTTCCAATCTCCAGCAGAAAATTTGCAAAATATTTGTTGGTCTCGTATGTGCCTACTGCGTGTAGATTCTAGCTGCACCCCATGAAGAAACTGACTTTGGAACTGGAATTGTGCACAGACTGTGAGAGTCAGCACTAAAAGTGATGTAGTCTTAGCATTGTTGACAACATACTGCAGAGAGACTTGGTAGACTTGGTCTGGTTTATCCAGTAAAAGTTTGACTGTACTGATGCCCATTTTAATATCACTCCTGACAATGCTTTCTGCATGGATAGCCTCCTGTTTTGTGATGCAGTAACCTGGAGATACATCCTTGGTTACCCAGGCTGAACCTGGAAGAGCAATAAATCCCATCATGTTTCCTAAGTTTACTTACTGGAATGCTTCATGCATGAAGTATCATTGTTCTTTTTCTCTTGCTCAGTGCTTTTTTCATTAGTCTGAACTACTGCAATCTTATTTCTGCAGAGCACTTATGTACTAGGTATCACCACCTTGGAGCCCTGACAATGAAATCACTGCAGTTTATGGCCATTAATAAGGTCAGTCTAGCAACTTTTAAGAACTAATCTGTTGTTAGTTCTTTGCTGACATCTCTGTTCATGAACCAATTGCCATTTAAAGGTCCCATCTGACATTTTCCGTTGATAACCATTATGCCATTATGATGAGTCCTATGAGAAAGTTCTGTAGCCACTCTATTTATAATTTTTTTCCTTCCCCGTTGTTAGAAACAAAAGGCCTTCAGGTTCATTATTTTATAGTTGTAAGTGTTGAAAAGAAATATTATTTTTGCACAGACCATGAATGTACTTTTTTCCTAGTGCTTCTCTTTCCCATCAGGGAACTAGATCTGTAGCTTGTTATAAGATATTTTATTTCTTTTGAATCTCTTGACTGGCATACAGAGTGTTTCTAAAAAGGGAATAGGATGCAAGGACATTTGGATTTAGTATAGTCAACACTTTCATACAGGTTACATACAGATGTTTTAAGTGAAGCAAAATTGTATCCAGGCTATCAAATATGTCCTTTTATAAATCACGCATAAAAATATAAATAAATTTTTTTTCATGCATACGTGCATAAGACAATATCATGTCCTGAAATAAGTACTTAGTAAAAAGCTTTTCTCATTTGCAGTAGAACTATTAACTCTCTTTCTCTACCATCTTCCAGGAATAACAACTAAAAAGTGATTAATGTGTACAGTACTTGGCTCATAGCATGTAACAGTAGTGAAAATATTTATTAAAGAAATAAAGTGTACATTCTCCAATTTATCCAAGAGTTAATCTTTCAGCTCTTTGTCCTCTCATAAGCATCTATAACTCCATCTGAACTATCTGGGAACTTAAGAGCACAATTTTGTGGGCAGGTGAAAGTCCTGAGTGTGAGTATACCACAACTGAGCAAAAAGAAAACTACTACCAGGTCAGCTGGTGAAAAGGTACAAATATGCAAACTCCGATTAATGCAAGATGGAGCATGTCACTGAGAAAAAGATGCCTATGTTTGACCCGTAGTTTGAGATGTTTCTAAAAAAAGGAGCCTTAACCAAGCATTAGCTTCACGTTGCATATAGAAAGGATAATAGAAAATGTGACTTGATTTTGTTTAGTGGTAAAGGGGAAGATGGCACACCACCTTATCTGGAATGTCAGAGTTAGCGCGTCGCTGCCCCACCGCTCATCCCACACTGCATTCTATATGTGTTGCCGCTGTTGACTGCACGCTATGGGCACTATCTCCCATCTGAGGTAGAACATGCATTTATCGTGCCCTTCATATGTGGTAACAAGAGATTTGTAGAGGATTCAGTACTTATTTTCTGAGATTATACATCTTAGGGTGCTGAATCCTGCTTCACACCAGGTTTGTGAAGAGGCTCGGAGCCTTACCCATGATTTACGAAGACTGCAGCCTACGCACGCCTACAACTTACCCACACTTGGAGAGATCATAGAAGTTGAGTAGATGACACGGTAACCTAAATATGTAGCACCTGGAGTTTTGCACATTTTCTCAGGGACTTTTAACTCTGCTTCTGAAGACCTTCGTTGCTGTTCTACACATTGGCTGACCAACACGTGCATAAAACTGTGAGATGTGGTTATCGCTTGCATCTCACACACACCCCTCCATAACTAGCAGTGACCTACATAAATCCTCACATAAGTTGCTTTAAATTACGCGTGTCAAGCTGCAGGTGTTTCTGCACTAGTTAATATAAAGCTTTTTGTTCAACAAAGCTTTTGGTTTTCCTGATTCTTTCAGTTCAGAAAGCTTGATGTAAAGTTTCTCTATGATTTTGCAGAAATTAATGTTTTGTAGTCCACTATTTTTTATGGAAGTTGAGAATGTACCAGTTGCTGATGGTGTAGTGGCATGACCTAATTGTTTTAAAACAAAATTGAGGCCTGATAATTGCTGCCAAAAAAGGTTTTTTTGTACTACCTCTCTGCCCTAAACCAGGACACTCTCTTAACAATTTCAAGTAGAGAGATGAGAAGTTCAGTGCTGGAGTTTTTGTGAAAATAACTCTAGATCACCACTCAAAGTAGTTTTTGAATCTCATTTTTAAAAATAATTTATTTTATATAGTTGGTTGTTAAAATGATAAGCAATTTATTACTTCTTTTAATCTTTCATAAATCCCTCTGTTTTCAGAAGTGCTCTTTAGTGCCTGTGCAAATGTTGACTAGCATAGCCTGGGTAAACTAAGCAATAGGATATGAAAAGGCCTAAAGAATTTCAAAACCACCTTTCCAAGAGCAAAAATTATTTTTTTAAACCTATCTCACCACACTCACTCTCAGGCGATATGTGTATTCTGTCATTTGAACTGGTCTCAGAGTATAAAATGCAAAGATTAAAAAATACTTGTTCAACGGAACCATCACTTAAAAGGGACTTGTATATAAGAAATAAAGGTAGGAATGACCAAAATGAACTCCACTCATTGATGGACTTGAAAATATTTCAGCTAGTATTCTTTCATGTGTGCTGATTAAAAGTAAAAATTCAGCATATTTCAGTTTTGTCCCTGAGTTTGATCTTGAATACAAATGAATTCTCATGGTGTGCTTATGAGCTCATGAGCTCAGGTTCACATTACAATATTAGTTTGTGTCATGGGCTTTAGTGAACTTGGAAGCAAGAGTGCAGTTGGCTTGAGTCAGATAATAACAAAAGAGCTTAAAAGTGAATACATATGTTATTTCAAAGGAATGTTTCCAGGCATGAATTTTCAGTTTCCTGCTAAACAAACAAAAGAATAATAGCCTGGGCCTAGTCCTGCCCTTTTAAAATCAGTGAGAGTTTGGGCCCTAGAGTCTATTTTAGCAGTTTATATTATTTGAAATGAAATATGACAGACAGTAAAATTATCCTTCCTGATGGAACACTCATAAAAAAAATTCTTTTAAAGAAAGGGAGAGATGAGAAGGGAGCAGGAATTTCTGTGCTTTTTGTGCACTGAAGTGTTTGTTTTGGTTTGGTTTGGTTTTTTTGTTTAAAACTCTTTCTTGTTTAGAGGCCAAAAATGTTACTCTATCATTGCCTTGTATATCAAGCAGGAGACCCTTAGACATCTGTCTTCTGAGGGACCCTGAACACAGCAGGAGACATATAGAGCTGTAAATCTGAATGTTCTCCATGAAAAATTTCGCTTGTCCTAGTACTTCATCTCCTCTTTCCACCAAAATATTGCATTTTTTCTTCCAATAAAGATGTTTTATAATGGCAATAAGGGGCTGTAACTCTAGAAGGTGGTATTACTCATATTTTCTTTGTGTCATGCAGCTCCCACTGCATTATGGTAGCATATGTTACCTCTCTGTCATGAGTTATTGCCTAAGTGCAGCACATTTTTATCTGTATTTAGAAAACAACCTTCTTCTCTCACAAAAAACCCATGAGCAATGCTAGGCTGGCCATATTGCATAATGGTTTCTGTGTTATGCAAAATAATTGTGTGTGGCACTTCCTACTTGGGTTTTGCTTCCTAAATCCTTAATTGGCAAATATACTTTTAAAGTTCTATAGGCATTTGAGGCATTTTGCCATGCTGTGTTGAAATAACTATTCAGGCTGTCTTTGTACATGTGAGATCTATAATAAGAAAATTTATTTTCAGTCCATGAGAAAAACAGCTGAGGTCAAATAATACCAGTTCCAGAAAAAATAGAAACATTAATTTCCAGTCACCAACTCCTCCACTCTTTCACAAATACTGAAAAGGAAACTATCAAAATGGCTTGTCTTTGATATTTTTAGAGCAATTTTTGTGATCTCACTGTAAAGAAGTTAAAGAAAATAGGTAAGGGCATAGTATTGACGTGCAGAAGTAGAAGTCCTACAAATTCTTCATTTGTGTTTTGTGTTAGATTCAATAACGAAAAGGGCAAATTTTATGTAGAGTACTTTGTATTTTCTAAATATAAGGACTTTGCACAGATAACATATGTGTGTTTATGTATTATCAGATTACTACTTGAGAAGACTGCAGTTGCTTCGAGACTTTTTCTTTTTTCTTAATTTCTAGTTAATGTGGAGTGTAATATTTAAAATTTGCTTATAGACAATTAAAAAAAAAACCACACTGCAATCTCAACATTACAGGATGTAGAAGCTGAATTATTGCTTAAATATAATACTTTTGAAAAGACACTTTAATCTATGCTAATGCTGAGTTTCTTACTTGAGTGTTTCTCAGAGGCAGTCATTGCACCCTGACTGTGGCTTTAGAAAGTCCTTCCACATGGTATTTTAATTTTTTGCCTTCTACAGAGTTATAAGTAAATAATTGAAGGCATCAAGCTCTTAAGTTACTTACAACTGCAAATATCTTATTTTATCCTACATGCACACAGTATCCTGAGCTACTGTTGACTGAGGTGGTTGAACCTCAGCATGAAACTAAACACACTGACTGTGACTCAAACTGTGTGGATGCAAGCCTGCACTCAGGCACAAACTTTAGATAAGCTTCAGAGAGTGAAGACAGGGAGAAATCTTCTACCCATTCTATGCTGAATGAGGATTCTTGCTCATATATCTACCTGGAACATAAATTTAACAGCTTCACTGTGTACAGTGTGACCATGGCCATATTTTTGTCCTCTCTGCACATATATCTGTCCTTACAGCTTGTGTCATAACTGCAACTCTGTGAGGTTCTCTGAGTAGAGATTTTTTTTAAAGTAATTTTGAAACTGAAAGATTTCATAAGTCATATAAATTAAAAGCAAGAAATACAATATACTTCAGGAAGTAATAATTAATTTTAGACATCTAGAAATAGAGCAAGGATTTTTACAATTGCCAAGCAAGGAAATGATGTTCCTATCTCAACAGTGGGAATAAATTGTAAATCTCCTGGATACAAAGGAAAGTCGAAAGTCAAAAGTCCATCAAGGGAAATGATGCAAATATGTACCTGAAAAGAGGGGTTTTCTTATTTCAAAGTAGATTTCTGGAAACAGAGAGAACAAGCAATGGAAAACCTACTGGTTGTTTAATTATGAAACTGAGAAATTAATGGAGATCACAGATTTTGCACAGTAAGGCAAGGTAGATTTCTGATTAAGCACACTTGGATTTGAATTAATGGCTGGAAACAGGACGGAAGCAAAAAAAGTGAAGCTATTTCTCACAAACTAAGACTGTATGAAGTATAATGCATGTGTGATTCACCAGTAATTTCCAGTAGTAGTGACAGAAATGTAATAGGAAAGCATACTCTCATTCTTTCAGACAATAAGTAAACCAGAGTAATCTTACTTTATGAATAGAATAATGAAGATCAAAGCAGTAACTTTTTTGACGTCAGTCTGTAAAGATTGACTGGTCAAACCCAAGACAAAATTGAAAGCAGAGCTGGACATGATGCAGTGGTAATGAATGAGTTCATGGAGAGATCAGCTGTTAATTGAAATCCTGACAATATGTCACTGTTAAAAGATTAATAATAACAGAAGTTATGTGAACTGGCTTGAATTTAGTAGTACACTTGGCACTTGGTTATTAAGTAGTATTGATTTGTTATTGGTGTATAACATTAACCAACATTTTACTTTGTGTTTTACTGAAAGCAAAAATCTTTAGTAATGCTCCTAGCAGTATTATATATGGCTACTGATTTATAGGTCTTCACTTTTTGTTTACATATCATTGACTTCAGTAGTTTTCTTGAGGAAAAAAATATTAGATATGTAGAATTTAATAACCACAAATAATCATTCTGCCTCTACTGGAGAAGCCTTGAAAATCTGACCATTCATAGATTGAACAGACGTGGTCTATTCAAGTTTTCAGAGGTCATTTGTAAATATATGTAAGTGTAAAAGGCAATATTAAGAAAAAAACCTCAGTTCTAAACTGCAGGTTTTTTCTGTGACCATTAATTGTGATAAATGGGGTTTTTTTAGCTGTTTAAGAAAAATGAAAAGCATTTAAATTGCCACAGTGTTTTTTATGTTCATCCCCTTCCTTTTAATTAGTAGCAGTTGTATGATACAAGAATTCTATTTCCATCCTAGCAGAAATGGCTTACAAGCACAATTATATTCTTGTATTTCTAGGTAGGTTTCCAAGACATAAGAACTTTAAAAGCTGATCCAGAGACAAATATATTCTTTTTGGTTTGAAGTGATAAAGCTCATAAATTTATGTAAAGTGTAATAAAAAGGAAAAGTTGTTGCCATTATCATTAAAAGTAGATTTACCAGATTGAGCTGAACCAATTGCTTTTGACAGCCCAGAGGATATTTATATTTTCAGTGAACTTTTTTATCAATTTTTCATCACTAAACTACTTACTCTTGCTGGTTTAGCTAGATTTTGACTCCCTTGATTGTTCATATGGGAAGCAGATGATGACGTTATATTTGATTTTCATTACTCTTGTGAGTGGATACAGTTTGAGATGCTTAGTGCAATGCATTCTATTCATATCACATTACTTTAATTCCCTCTTATCCCTAAGTTTGTATTTTTATATTTTTATTAAAAGGAAAAGCCTCCCAAATAGGAAAAAAAAACATTAAAAAATTGTCACAAATATGAAGAAAGGGAGTCTCATCTCTTAGAAGATGCCTTTTTTTTTCTAATGAATGATACTGTCTTGATCCAACATGCAATCAGTACTCCAAGTTTGTAATAAGTTAAATGAAATTCCTTTGCTAGCCAGGCAGACATCCAGAGTAAGAAACTTAAAAGTGGATGCATATCCTAAACAGAATCTGAGCATACTGTAATTCATTCTAAGCAGAGATTTTATAGACCTTTTTAACAAATTCTGTTTGGCTATATTCCATTTACTGTTCCATTTATTTTTCCCAAAGCTGTTTCTCACACAGAAGAGTCAGGGAAAGATATATACATATATATATATATATATATATACACACACACACACACACACACACACACACACACACACATATATATATATATATATATAGATGCACATACCAAAAATAATTCAAAAGTCATTCAATCAAAGGCTATAATAGTATCTGAGATTTTAAATGACCGGTGCAGCTGATTGGAAGACAAACTTCAAAGGCAATACAACCAGAAGAGTTGTATGACTATTCTGCTAGCTTTGCTGTGGAAGAAAATATATTTTTTCATATCAATTCCACAGGTAATTATGCTCATCTTCAGTTCTATCTTCGAAAGTGTTCATTGTTGACCAGGGACTTGTGATTAAAAAAATGAGATAAAAGAAAAGCCAGAGCCCCCGAGAGAAAGATGTCTTCTGAGCTCAGATAAGACTTTCAACATTCAAAGAAAATTTGGATTTATGGGTTCAGACCCAGGGAAACAACCTGAAATATAAGCAGTCTTTTTTGAAGGAATTTAGCGGAAATTGCCTGAAGAATATTGTTGGAGAAGGTTTCAGCTGGCATTTAGAGACATTTTCACACTATCCTAGCTAGAGGAAGGTTGAGTCCTTGCTGATAACACTGATAATATTATGAGAGGTGGATAGCAGGGATTCTCTAGAAGAAACAGAATGTATTGCTCAAGATCAAACTCATGCAGTCATTCTATTATTTGTTACCTTGAATACCCAGAACAATCTATCCACGCCACTAATGCTATGAGCAGTTGCCAATTTCTTTGGAACTCCTAATCTGCTTATTTTAAAGGAGAAGATATTCTATAATATTTAATGTAGAATGTCATCAGTGAGGACAGCTCAGATACACATACAGAAAGAATAACTTTTTATATACATCTATGGTGATTGAGGAAAACACCAAGATGACTGTAGGAAATAGACATGTGGATAACACCTTTTAGTGTGATACTTGTGACACTCATATTCTGAGGGAGAATAAGGGAGATGAAAATCTGTTTTTAAGGCATCGGAAAGAAGTCTGTAAAAGAGAGATGAAGGACTGAGCATAACAACTGAATGAAATAGCAGTGCTTTGTGCAAAAGCTCTGTCAACATGAGGGAGAAAATCCATATAAAACAATATTTATAGCCTGTAGGAGCAAACAAGAGTAAAAATTTTGGCAAGATAAATGTTTCATGCTTCAAGGAATGATATCCAGTTTGAGGGATAGGAGAAGCATTATTTAGCCAGGGAAAGATGTAAGGTTCAGTACAGGAAGCCAAGAAAAATAACTCCCAATCTTTTATTCTTGATGTCATGCTTATGATGTCCTCATTCCTGATTTTCAAACATATGCACTATACATTACAGTCCTTAAAAACATGACTCGGATATTTCTTGAGGGGACTGAAACCTTCCTTCTGCTGTGTCAATAAGAAAGAATTTATGAAAAAATGATACTGTCTGCTAACAAAATTAATCCAATCCCTTCAGGACTGAGTAGGACTGAAGCAATCCTTTACAATAATCCAAGGTCTTTGCAATACTACTGGACAAAATGAAGTCCACTAAAATGAGAAGACAATCTCAGATTTACAGACTGGATATGTGGATGGTCAATCCACATGGCTTTTAAGAACATACATGTTTCTGTACCGAGGGCAATCATCCTGAAATAGCAAGATATGAACATTCAGAAAGGAAGTCTGATGGGCCGAATGTCCTCTACCTTTTTACAAAAGGAAAAAAAAATGGTAATAGAAGAAAGCAAAATCCTCTTTACTTAATGTGGACCTCTGTCTCTGGTGTGCAAGTCCTTCGTGTCCAAAGATAATTAGCACTTTATAATGCTAATTATTATAATTATGTCTGAGAAAAAAATCATTAAGGGGTAGGGCTGTTCAATGATTTTCAACTGCCCCCTCTATTAAAAAATAAGGTCATTGTTTGATTAGCTGGTTTTAGAAGCTAGTAGATGGAAACTGTTACAGAAAAGGCTTTGGTTATTTATTTTCTCATCTAAGATACTTGGTAAATACTTTAATAAGAAAAAAATAATGTCATAAAATATGGCTGTCATAAAATTGCCTCAAAATTTCTAACTACATGGTACCAACATATATAATAAATAAGGTATTTATTTTTATAATTTTTTTGCATAAGAATGTGAATCCAGAACTGAAAGTAGCTAAGAGAAATCATCTTATAACTTCTTCTGTCACATATTTATTGGAAATACCAAGGGTAGCAGCTGAAAATTGAAAAGCATATGTTATAGAATATTAATAGGAAATTTACTTTTGGACCAAAAGTAAAAAATTCAAATTGTAACATTGTACTTGAAGTGAAAACAACCAAATGAATAGAAATTTGGTTTTGTCCCCCCTCAGTCAGCTTAAAATTAGTACAAGTATAGTTTAGTTGCCGAAAACTCTAAGTTTCAGATTGTGTTTTTAGATGTACCTTCAAAGCACCCTAGAATTAACATTATGACCAGTAATTAAACTGTGAGTGATGTCAAGTGTTATGTTTGTTCCTGAATATAGTGAATTAATTTCGCTGCAAACGTGGAAAGATAGTTTGCCGTGAATTCATTTGGCTTAGTTTTGTTGCTGAGCAGGGAGCCAAGCTGGGGGTTATTTTCCCAGAAATATACGGAGATATGAGAGAAGGAAAATGGTGACTCTGAGGAGGCTGTACTACAAATGGAGCAAAAGTTGTGTTGATTTAAAAACATCTAATAGATGACTTCTAGAAGGCAATGTACCTTAGCTGTCAATTCAGAAAGTGAAATTAGCTGTTCAGATACCTTTATAACACAGTCTATTCAGGTAGACATAGGCGCTAAAAGGAAGAGTATTTCATTGTTTTTACAAATTAGAATTATAGAATTGAACTAAAATTAGAAAATTACTCTTCTGTTCCTGATGAACCATGATCTCTGACTTGGGCTGATACGCTGTCTTAAGTATTTAAGGGTAGAGAAGATATGACTTCTAATATATGCCTTAACTAATATTTTGTGAAGAAGGTAGTTTAACCATTTATATTCCATATACCATAAAAAAAAAAAAGGCCAATAATTTTCCCACATAAATCTCTGGTGTGAAAACTCAGAAACACCCTGATGGAATTCTTCAACGTTTAGATACCACTTTTGCAGATTTGCTTTAATGTGGGGCTTAAGCTGAAATAAAATGCTTTGGCACTCTGGATCAGACACTTCCTTACAGCTCTAGAGACAGCCCAGATTTAAAAAGAAAAAAAAAAAAAAGTTATTCAGGAGGAAAATATTTCCCTCCCAAGGTTGTGAAGAAAGATTCTCGCTGATGTCTCCAGATGGAAATTAGCCCTTCACATATAATTTGACATATTAAAAGGAAAAGCTTCCCAGGAGAAAGCAAGATATTTGTTGCATAGATTGAACTCTTTAAAAGGGAAAAGCTTGAATGAATTTTGAGATGGCCACTTCACATTTACAGAAGATGGATACTGACAAATAAAGAAATGTAATGAAAAAAAACCCACTAATATAAAAAACAATAATCTGTGAATGCTCTCTTTCTAAACACATATGCAGGATTTTTTTTAATACGATGACAAAATTGATCCATGTATGATATTTCTAAAAGAGAAGAAGAAAGAAAACACAATAGCACTGGAGAACACTGGCTTAATTATTTCAGAAAACAGTTTAAGTGCATTAAATATCAATTTAACATATGATAAAACTGATAAACCTTCTATTTTTCTCCTCTCTCTCAGAATTTCTATTATTATGATTTCAGGCAACCATCAGAAATTCTATGTTGAAATTCATTTTAGTACAGCACTCAAGCCTGTTCTTAATTTTGAAAGCCAATGAAAGTAACAGAATTACTTGCATGCTTAAAGTTAAGCACACTCACAAGTACTTGTTCCCTCCAGAGCAGCATCCCTTCATCCCTAATGAAATCAAAAGAGTCTCTTATGCCTAAAATTAAGATGCTGTATCTTCTATTAGTATCCTGTGGATACTGAGGTCAAAAGCTGATCTGAATGAATGAGGCAGTCAGGCATCCCAAATTGCCTAAAGCTAACACTGATTCTAGGGTGCCTTTATTTTAAACACCAGTAGAATGTATAAGTAAGGATGTTTTTTGAATTAGCTCTTTTCTTGTTGTCCTTGGTACTTCTGATATGTCCTTGACAGTGACCTTTTCTCACAATGCACTACTCTATGGAAAGAGAGTAAGACCTCAGCCCAAGCACTCTAGTCATATATGATATCAGTTGCCATCACAAAGACATTTGACAGGTACCAGTTTAAAGCCATAAATTTTTATCATTTCAGCAACCTTGGTTCATCTAGCTTATCAATGTTGAGTACCTAAATGATTATGAAAAGGCGGTGTTGAATGGGTCCTGGAGCCATCTGGTCAAGTGGAAGATGTCCCCATGACAGTGGAGCTGGAACTGGGTGATCTTTAAGGTCCCTTCCAACTCAAGCCATTCTACAACTCTATGATTCTATGATGACATTGATTCTTTGCATCAGAAAAAGAAGGTGGGCAAGATTGATTCCTTTCAGTTAAATTATAGCCATGACAGGGACAAATCTCAGAGTTAAAGAGTGATTCATGGACCACTGGTATTGATGAGATCATGGTGGGTAAGCCTGCACCAATATGCAGATTTAGTGTGAGAATTTTATGTTAATGGTTCAGCTAAAAAGTTGATGATAATGTTACTTGCTTGCTTGCTTGTGAAGAACTGAAAGGGATTTCTAGATCCAAAGAACCTAAGGAATATAATTTGTTCCACTACAGACAGATTTAACATGCAATCATGGAATCACAGAATGGTTCAAGTTGGCAGGCATCGCTGGAGGTCATCATCCAATACCCTGATCCAGGTGGGTCACATAGAGCCAATTACCCAAGAACAAGTGTAGATAGGGATTTTTTAAATCTTCAAGGAAGGAGACTCCACAACCTCTCTGTAAAACTTGTTGCAGAGTTCAGCCCCCCTCACAGTAAAAAAACACTTCCTCATGTTTATGGAACCTCTTGTGCTGACACTGAACATTGTGGATTTGTCCTATGCATGCGGCCCCTTCAGGTGTTTACATACATTTGTAAGGTGCCCCATTAGCCTGCTCTTACGAGGCTTAATTGTTCCAGTTCTCTCAGCCTTCCTTACATGTGAAGGGTTCCAGTTCCTTAATCATCCTTGTGACCTTTCAGTGAACTTCATAGAATGTTAAACAGAGTTTCTGTTGATAGAAATATTGGCACTTTTATGTGCCACAAAGGAGAATAAAAAGTAGACTTTCAAAGGAAATGTCCCTGTGTTTTGCTGTAAAGTAGTGAACTCCAAGGCATGATTGGAAAGAGCCATTTCACACCTGAACTGAGTTCTGGGAAGCACATAATTCAGCCATAATCAGCCATCTTTTATTGGAAATATTATGTAGATGGCATAGCCAATTGTTTATAGAATCTTCTATTTGAGTAGTGGTTCTGACCACTATTCTGATCAGTATTACTCAATAAGTAAAAACTACATAAAGAGGTAAGAATTTCTAATAAAGGCAGATGGTAGCTAGACTGTAAAAAATATTGCTTATTAATTTTTTTTCCTTTGCTTCATATAGTGATTCTGCTATTGCAGGCTGGGTGCCAATAATTCGGGGTGGTGAGACATGGGACTAATACAAAATGTGTTCAATTTATAGTTGGGCTAAAATAGAAGCAAAGTTGAAAACAAGCAAAGTTTAAGTCAGACAGTTTCAACTTTATAAACTTCCTTGCTCTAGTTTAGAAATATTACTTGTGATGAAGCAAATCTGTTGGTTCTGGTGGGTGTAGAGCCCCCAGTGCAAGCTGTGAGATCTCTAGCCCAAAGAATCAATAAATCTTCTAATTGTGTCATGCCACGTCTGTGATTTAGGCTGGAATATATTCTGTGATTTGTTTAATAAACTTGCAAGCTTAAATACCATGCTTTTGTGGGATGCTCCCCTGGGATTCATCCTTAAGGGTGCCCAAATGTATCTCCTCTTCCAGTGACCTACGTAGGAAGTGACATGAGACATGTGGTGGTTTAATTAGCAAAATGTTGGCATCAGATTAATAAAGAAGAGAATATCCTTTTCTAGAGTTTCTGTTTCATATAAATATCTCTCACAGAGCTCTGGTTCCATATGGCAATTAGAAGTACTTGTTAACAGTTGTTTAGGTATATGAATAATGAAGGTGAATTTTCTCCAAGACTGAAAGAAATAAGGATGGACAGACTTATTCAGATGGAATCCAAACTCATCAATCCAAAGATTCATGATTTTTTAAAAACTCAAACCTATATTTTAAGCTTCTAATATTCTCATTTCTCTTTAGGTTTTTAAACTTATAGTTATTAATTTAATTAGTTTTTATTTATTTTTGCACTGCTAAGGCTTACTTGGAAATAAAAGTCATTATTCCATGAGAAAAATCAGCATCATAAAGAAGCGCTCATATATTAATGGGAAATTTGATTATCTGCATAACTTGAGTACAGTTTTCAAATATAGCAAAACACTGGGTACTGGATTTTAAAAAAGCCAAACCCACCAACAATAACTATAGTACATTTATTCAGTTGAATTACCTTCCGACTTTGGAACACCCATCAGAAGAGAAAAAGAAATTTTGAATTTACATATATTCAAAATCTTTCAAAGGTTCTTTCAGTCTAATTGTTTGAGAGGTGAATTGCAAAAGTCTGCATTTCCCCCAAAATATTCAATATTTTATTGATGACCACAGAATTCATAGAAATAGCAAGATTGCACACTTGTGCAAACTAGAACTGCAAGAGGAAAATTCTTTAGGGAAGCTTCAGTGAAGAAAAAACCTTGAATTAAGACTGCTCATGTATAATTTTAAGATTTTCCTCCTGGTTTGGAAAAAAAAAATGTCTTCAGCTTTCTTGGGTCTAGGAATGTAGTGTCATGCTTTGTATAATTAACACTAAGGTTTCTGAGATAAAGGAAAATAGAGGCAAAACTATGATGAAATTTTTACAATTTTTTATCAGCCCAAAAGTGGAATTTGGGAGTATCCCAATCCTCAATGCATTAGGTTTTAAATTATCTTTTGCTCTTCCTTTGCTCATTTCAACTTCTTAAATGACAGGAATGGTTCTGTTATTTGTATGTCTTCCAAAGAGCAACTTTTTACAAGAGAAAAAGAAGACCTTAAACAAATTAGAAACAGATCTTGACAAATAGACTAAATAGCCAGACAGACAATTGATGATCATGACTGAAAAAAAAAATCCTTTAGTCTTCTCTTTCTCTATTAAAAGAGTGCTTCATCTTTTGGACTTCTGTCATCTTCTGTGATGAGGAAGGCCAAAGGCTCACTAGGAGCTGAGGCAAGGGATATCAAGGACAACAAGAAGGGCATCTACAAGTACATCAATAGCAAAAGAAGATTAGGGAAAATGTGAGGCCACTGTTGAATCAGATGGGTGTCCTGATGATGAAAGACACAGAGAAGTGGGATTACTGAATGCCTTTATTTCTTCAGTCTTTACTGTTGAGGTTGACCCTTGGAGTCCCAGACCTCGGAGGTAACAGAAGGCTGAAGAAAAGAAGACTTCCCCATGGCTGGGTTAGGTTTGAGATCAGGTAAATAGACTTTATACCATAATCCCATGGGCCCTGAGGGGATACACTCATCGGTGCTGAGGTAGCTGACAAACAGCTAAGCCATTCTTCATCATTGAAAAATGATGGAGAATGAGAGCAGTGGCCAATGAATGGAGGAAGAACAATGTTACTCCTATCTTCAAAAAAGGCAAGTAGGAAGACCAAGGAAACTTCTGGTCAGTCAGCTTCACCTTCCTTCCATCCCTGGAAAACAGATAGAGCAGATCACCCTGGAGGTCATCACTAAGCACGTAGAAGAAAAGGTCATCAGGATAGTCAGCATGGATTCACCAAGGGGAAATCATGCCTGACCAATCTGATAGCCTTCCATGATGACACGGCAGGATGTATTGATAGGGGAGAGCGGTGGAGGTTGTCTACTTTTACTTCACCAAGGCTTTTGACACTATATTCTGCAGCATCCTTCACCAGTAAATTTGGGAAATGTGGATAAGATGGGTGGACAGTGAGGTGGTTCAAGCACTGGCCGATCATGATCAGTGGAGTAGAACCCAGCTGGAGGCCTGTAGTCAGTGGAACTCCGCAGTAATCAATACTGGGTCCAGTCTTATTTAACTTGTTTATCAATGACCTGGACAAAGGATAGAATGCACCCTCAGCAAGTTTGCTGATGATTCAAAACTGGGGGGAGTGGCTGATACACCTGAAGGCTGTGTGGCCATTCACCAGGACCCTGATAGGCTGGTAGGGTTGGGTGGAGGATCCTAATGAAATTCAACAAGGGCAAGTGCAGGGGCCTGCCCCTGGGGAGGAATAACCTCAAGTACCAGCACAAGTTGGTACTTCTTGACCTACTAGAGAGCAGCTCTGTGGAAAAGGACCTGGGAGTCCTGGTGAATGACAAGCTGACCAGCAGTTCTCCTGCAATCAGAAGGACCAATGATATCCTGGACTTCATTGGGAAGAGTGTGGCCAGCAGGTCAAGGGAGGTGGTCCTCCCCCTCTACTCAGCCCCATGAGGCCACATCTGGTTCTGTGTACAGTTCTGGACTCCTCAGTACAAGAAAGCCAAGGAAAGGATTAAGTGGAGTGCCACAAAAATTATTAGGGATCTAGAGCATCTCTTTTATGAGAGACTGTGGGAGCTGGGCCTGTTAATCAAGAGAAAAAACTGAGGGAATGTCATTTGCATATAAATATCTGAGAGGCAGATGCCAAGAGGATGGTGCCAGACTCTTTCCAATGGTGCCCCGAGACAGGACAGGGAGCAACAAGGCCATGATACAAACCACAAGAAGTTCCACCTCAACATGAGGAATTTCTTTACATTGAGAGTAGCAAAGCCCTGGAGCTGGCTGCCCGGGGATGTCATGGGCTTTTCCTCTCTGGAGACATCTAAAACCCACCCAGATGCATTCTTGTGTCACCTGCTCCAGGTGACCCTTCCTCGGCAGAGAGGTTTGACTAGATGACCTCCAGAGTTCTCTTCCAAACCTAACAATTCTGTGAGTCTGTGAATCATGAAATTAAGGGCTCAAATATTTTGGTATCCTTCTGACTGAATTAGTTCATAGTTCATTTTAATTCTCACATGACTACAAATAAACAAATTCCACTTAGTATAGTGTTTATGTTCAACTACACATTCAGAATTATATTATTTTTCACATTTGCCTTAGAATAATAGATAGAATATTTTATTTGGGAGGGACCTACAATGGCCACCTAGTCTAATGGCCTGACCAATTCATGGCTGATCAATTTAATACATGTATTTAAGGCCATTTCCAAATACTTCCTAAGCACTGCAGCTGTCAGCTGTCTTCTAGTAAGCCTGTTCCAGCATCTGACCATTCTCTCTGTAAAGAAATATTTCCTAATGTTTAGTCTGAACCTCTCATGTTGCACCTTTGAGCTATTCCCATGCATCCTATCACTGGACATGAGAGAAAAGAGATCAGCACCTCTGTCCACTTCCCCTCCTTAGGAAGGTGCCAAGAGCCCTAATGTCTCCAAACTCAACACACACAGTGTTTTCAGCCACTCCTTACAGGACATTCCTCAGGGCTTACCACCAGCTTTGTTCCACTCCTCTGGATGCATTCAAGGGCCACCACATCCTACTTAAATGGTGGGTCCCAGGGCTGCACTCAGTGTCCATGGTGAGTTGTCAACGCTGAATGCAGGGCATGGTCACCTCTGACTGGCTGCTGGTGCTGTGTCTGAGGCACCCCAGGATGGGATTTGCCTGCTGGGCTGACAGGGCTCACTGCTGACCCAGGACTCCCAGATGCCTTTCTGTGGGAATGCTCTTCAGCTACCATCTCCCAGCTTGTGCAGGAAAATTTATACTTGAGCCTGGCATCAGAGTTAATTGTGGTTGAAAGCTTCTCAATTTTATTTATTTTCTTTCTTGTTTATTATCAGAATGGTTGAATATCTGTTGTAGAATTTCAAATTGCTTGAGCAGTATGTCAAGTTCTCTTTACATGCGATGAAATTGTTTTATTCTGCAAAGACCGTGCCCTGCAAAAGGAGAGGAAGCCCACATTTTTTTGTTCTTAAATGTATGTAGGTTAGCAAAAACATTCTTCAAAGGATTTGAGTGAGACTTATGGAACATATGCAACTAAATTATGATACTTCAGAATTCTTCAAAGACTGTGCAACAGGATATGGTTTATATTGTTATCTGGGTAAAACCATAAACTCAAAGAGCAACAGATCTGCAAGAATGATTTTCTCAGAAAATATGCCACTTATGCAAGCTAGACATTCGAAGCTAAAACATTGATTTAAAATACTTGGGGTTAAATTTAATGAAAAGAATAATAAAGAGTCCTGATGTTGGTTAGTGTAGACAGGCATAACATAGGCTTCCACAATTTATTTCATCTATTCACCTTGTCCTGCTGTTACACCACTGCTATTTCAATTTTGAGCATTGTGAACAGAGGCATATCCATGTTCTGAGCTCTACTGGTTAATATAACAGTGATTCTGCTACAAAGGTAAAAGGAGAATAAAATAATCAGGTTTTCCTTTTTAAATTTTTTTTTCTCGTAACCTCCATGTTTGAAGCTAAATTCCAGTAACAGAAAGGTTAGTATCTTCATTTAACAAAGAGGCCTTCATGGACTGACTCCTTTGAAATCAATGGGAGTTTGTGAGAATCATAAATGGCATTGGCAGGGAGTAATTGCAGGGTCAAGGAACAGTGTGTCAGAGCACTTACATCTGAGATATTTCTCTCTGCCTATCTGTTAGCAGCAACAAGGAGAAATTCTTTCATTTTCTTGCAGCAACTGGGCCTTTTTAAATAGAGGAAGAAAAATAAAACATGAATTCATTCTTACTCAGATTTGAATTGAATGAATAGAACTAATGTATAATCTTCTTTCTGCAAAGTGATAAATATTTACAGTGTGTAATGAGATTTCATGTCAAAAATTGATGGTATTTATTGTGTTTTAATAAAAGCAGATTTGAAAATGTTAGTTTTATTAAAGAAAAGAAGTGTTGAAAATATTGCCATTTTCACATTTGCTTTTTCTATGGAGACCTTATATGCAAAGACAGATTTTGAGCTAACTATATTACTATGGAAATCAGTTGCAACAGAGCAGAAATGGTATGAAATAATGAAAACATTAATACTTCTTTACACCTTGTTTCATTTATTTATCGGTTACACTCTTCTTTTTTTTTCCTTTGCTATTAAGGCTCACACATTCCAATAATAAAACTTCTTTTCTCGATTCAAATTTCCAGAATTTATAACAAGAAACAGACATTTCATACACAGAAATATGGAAGTTAAGGGCACTGCCATGTAGGTGTTCAAGTTAAGTGCTACACAGACGTGTGTCTCAGTGAAGAAATTATTTTCAGCAATATGCTGTTGTTAGAAAGAAGCTGTATCCTCTCTCTGCTCAATGATGAGTCCAGTCATCAGTTACTTCCAAACTGACTTATGGCAGTACCTTAACAAATGTTGCCATTAAGTAATCTGCTAAGTCTATAGAGCTCAGCTTTCTTGGGGATTTAAGACACATTAGTCAAAATATCGGTACACAGGTGCTGAGTGCTTGAAAACACCTATGTGGTTCCTTCCATTTGTATAAAACTTTTAATCATTTAATGTTTCACAAATAGATGAAGCAGGTGATCAGGCTTGTTTTTAAACAGCTAAAAACTCTAAGTAAACTCTAAAGTAGTTCAACAATATTTAGTTTCCAGGTCATGTATCTTCAAAATCCCTGTTGGCTGGTATTCATGTTAAATTAGTGAATGATTTTCAAAAAGATAAATGCACAAGGAGTTTTTGTTGTAAATTAAAAATACAAAGGAGGAAAGGTGAGGGCAAAATATAGTAAGATGTGAAATTTAGCCTATTTTGTGCAGTAATGATTATTTTAGATTGCATGTATGTAACATGCATGTGTGTATTAGCATGTGTAACTCCTTAAATCAGCATTTGTTCTTCAGGCAAACAGAAAGAAACCTCTTACAGCGTCCCTTTAACTGGCATGAAGCCAACCTTGCTCATTTTCTGCAGCTGGCATGAAAATAAACTCATTTTCCAGAAGTGACCCCCATTATTTCATTTTTCCTAGCTCCCAACAAGTTGATGAGCTATAATACAAAGCAAAGCAATTAATTGTTATATGGCATCTTTGTTAGAATAGTAGTGGTGATCAGCAGTTGGGGAGGAGGAAATAGTCTTGAGCATGTAGTAAAATACAGATTTTCCGCAGAGTAAGTAAGTAAAATGGCTTCAGATAGAAGTTACACACTATTTAGTCATGGGTGGAGAAGAAAAGAAAGGTCTTACGTAAAGAGGACTAGAGATTTCCCAACTAATTGAGAGAGCTTTGGGGAGCTTCTTGGTTTTTCCTTTATTTTTGTTTGCTTTTAAAATTCTAAATATCCCTTCTGCACTTGAAATGCAAGCTTCAGCTTTGGCAAGGATGGAATTCTCTTCTGAGAAGAGGTGTTGCCCTACAGTGCTGCTATGCCATGGAGAATTACAAACCAGAGCAGAAAGTCAACAGTCAGTCAAGACTAAATCTTCTACAGAGTGACACCAGACATGGCCTGGGCTCCTGTCTATGGGACAGCTGCACCCAACCAGTAGATATTTGTTGTATTTCTTGTTGAATTTTGTTCCACTCTCTATCAGTAACTAAATATGGATTGAAGTTGTGCCGGAAGTTCAGCCTCTTCCTATTTCAGCACTGCAAATGCGAGTCACTGGCTGTTCTGTTGGTAATTGAGGTCTCTTCCTTCTTTGTCACACTCTCTTTCTCTCGGAACTTCCCATACTAAAAATACACAGGAACTTCCAGGAAAATTTAACCTCTTACAGACTAGATTCTTCCCTAATTCTAGGTCTGAACTGTGGACATTTAGTGGGAGGCCAAACCAGGGAAGCCCATGTTAAAAAATAAGATATTATAAAGCAAGTCAGTGAGGCCATTACTGTCATTGGAAGCAGAGATTCCAACTCTATTGTTGTAGAGTACTGCCAAAGCTGGGAAAGATGAAGGGAGGGATTTTTCAGCAATGAATGACTAAGAAGACAGACAGTACTTCCTAGAGAGAAGGTAAGAGTAGGAGATCATTAAAGCAAAAATGGAATATTGCAAAAAACCCCTTTTGGCACCTGATATTTGTCAGAGAGATAAAGAGAAGAGCAGCAAGACGTCGTGCTGTTGAAGAAGGATGAAAGAGGCAATTGTGATCTGGATCATCATCTGGATTCCATGGAAATGACAATGAATTAAGTCTACTACCTATGTTACTTTAGACGACACAGTAGAAAGGGGAAGAGCCTGGGGAAACAGGAATGCAAATTGAGAAATTCTTTTTAGCAGCAGTATGACTAACACAGGTTAAAACAAATTGGTTTTAACAGATTATTTTTAATCCTTGTCAGTTCATCACATTCCCTTGCTACTGGGTGTACAGCTGAAGAGTATAGAAGGTGTGGGAACATTAAGCCAGGGACCAGAAGGATGAGAGGGAAGATCTAGGCTGTTTAAGATGGTGCTCTTATCAAGACCATTCTTCACCACACTATAACTTTTCTGCATGCTGTGATGCAGCCCACATTCCTTCCCATGATCAAACAACTAAAACAAATTCCTTCTCTGTACCTACACACAGAGATGAAAGACAAATTTGGAGTGGCGAAGTCACTTGATGAGAACTTAGGGTCAAAAACACCTCTCCAGTTAACATTTCACTTATTGATTTACTACAGGTCTTTGGAAGGCTATCAGAAGCTCCTAATACAAGTTATATCTTAATGCTTCAATTGTTACCTGCAGAAGGACTTATCTTAACCAGTAGTGACTTAATTTATCTTAAGCCCTTTCTGAAACTATAGAATAAGCAAGACTTCTGCCAAGCTGTATCTCAAACCTGGGCAAGAAGACCTTACTACAGGCATAAAGGAAGTAGTCAGGTGTCTGTCACCTGAATGTGAGGTTCTAATTCTCATGTTCTGAGACAGCTGAACTGTAGCAGATGTCGTGGGTATGTGTTGTGTTTGGAACATCTGCCTTCTTCAAGGCTATCTGAGAATGAGGTTTTTCTCTTTTCATGCTGTATCTTTTGATGTATCTGGCAAATGCAGCAACTCCGAACCATTAAACACTAGAATGGTATGTGTACTTGTTTCCCACAAAAGACAATGTTTTTTGTCTTGCTGACAACTGTTTGAACTAACCTCCCTCACTGCAGAAATATGCAGTTTTGTAAGAAATGTGTAAAGTCTTGATATTGCTGTATGAATGTATGAATGACAGTCACTGTGTGAGAGTAAACTGGTGAAGTAGTACTACAGCAGCAACCACAAATAATCTGTTTGGTCCTTAATTTCTTGGTAGAAACTACCTTCCCAAGGAACTACAATAAATATCTTGAGAGAAATTTGATGGAATTTGATGGAACTCAGTTTCTCTGATGGAAAACAGTTTCCACCTTTGACAGAGGACAGCAGGAGTCTTGAGAGAGAAAGGAGGGGAGACAGTGCTGTCCATAAACAAAATGTTGATTGAAGAAAAAGTGGCATGTCATCTCCTTGTAATGTGGCATACAAGGAGCAAAGATGTACAGCAGCTCTCTATCAGGAAATCCACTTAGAAGAGAAGTAGAGAAACCAGCAATTATTCAGCTGAAAACTCAAAACAAGAACTCAGTTAAAGGTTACCCAATGGGGTGGCATCAGTAATATTGGCTGTGACCTTCTGCTTTAAGGGAGAAAGGAAGAAAGCCTGCTGTAACTGGAACAGTAACGTCTATTAAAATGCTATTAAATTTTGTTAGCGTTGTATTTCTATTTGGGAACACAGCATATTAGATGGCAGGGTTTCTTAAACACTACTAAGACTGACTACCTATTGTAAGGCTATAGTCTTGCAAACAATATCTGAGAAGAATATATGTGACTAGTTCCCATACAGGCTTGTGAAGACAGTCAAAAGAACAATCACATGGAATTTGTAGATCAGAAAAAACATAGAAGGAGGACATGGCAATGTAATGAAGAAGAAGCACACATAGATATTTGTGAAAATATTGAACAGAGTCTGAGGGCTATAGTCTATGTAAGAGAAAAAACATTAGAAAATCTTTAATTGTTTTTATGATTTTAAAATATCTACCAATACTGAAATGAACTTCATTGTTATTGAAGAATATTTCTAGGCAAGTCGATGACTCCACTACTGTTAAATTTTGTTTGTATGACAGTATTTTTATAAACATGTTTATAAATAGGAAAAAATCTGAAAAAAATTGTTAAATCATCCGTAATAATTATTGTTTTATGTTTTCTGCAAAATACAGTTCATGTTGACCAAACACCAGGTAGCAGTGTGAAGGATTTTTTTGTTTCAATATATTACAACATGGCTTTGATGCTATCAGTGACAAATACATTCCAAGTTCAAGTGACAAAATCACAAAGATGGAAAAATTGTGGAAACTTTAGCCCACCAGTGAGATAGTTGGCCTGCATGAATCATATTCTACTGAATATCCTTTACTTTGTTATCAACCTGAGATTGACCGCTGGATCCATCAAATCTGTAATCTTTTGCCTGTTAGAATAGCTTATACACTATAAACGTTTAAAAATAACCAGATCAAAGGCCATTAATTTAGTTAGCATTGCTTCTTGTAGTGATTCTTATTAACCTTTCTTCCGATCGTGTTATTACACTTAGGTTACATATTTTGTTCTGGTCCTGGATATAAATCAAACTTAAGTCCATTTCAGCAAAGAGTGATACAAAAGAGATCAGTGTTCTGTGCTGAGATAGACAGGCTGACTGTCTCAGCTGGCATAAGCTGTTGGAGTTGCAGGAGAGCTAAGTTATTTTACCCTGGATGAGAATCTCTTTATTGTGTGTCTCAGAATAAGCCTTTATTGAACCAAGCCCAAGGGGAGAAAGGGAGAGAAGAATGATGGAAAGAAGGAGACCAAAAGGTACGCAGGGCAGAAGTAGACAAAACCCTCTTCCCCTATCACTGATTACAAATTATTATACAAGCTGAGCCCCATATTGTATACTTCATTTACAGTAATTGTACAACAGCTGTATAATAGGTGTAGTTTAAGGTATGAGTGTTGCTCAGAGTGTAGCTTAAATGTCCACAGTGAGATGTGAATATGAATATGAATGGTCCTGGCTGCATAGTAATTGGTGGTATTATGGGAGTGAATGGAAAAGCTACATATGGATGAATGGGTGGGGCTGGGGAAGGGTGCAGCACAAGAGACTAATGGTAGATTTTATTTTCTCACATAGATGGCTTTTCCTTTCAATAATTAGCCAGCGCCAGTAGAAGCAAATAAAGAGAAAGAGAAGGAGACTAGTTTGGCACATTGAAGCTCTATGCTCATTACATTAAATCATTCCAATTTCCCTCTCTTCACCCCACCTACTTAGACATTGATTCATCCACATTAAACTTGTAACAAGTTCCAACCTGCATGGGGAAAAAGGTTTTGAGAATGTGATAGCGTTAAAGCAAAAGCATGGTTGTACAATATACCTCAGAACTCTAAAAAACCAGCCAAAAGACTACCAAAAATAACTAGTCTGGAATGGAATCATTCTTTTTCACACATACTACTGGTTTATGTGTGTTGCTGTTAGGGTGTTAAAAATGAGAGGTGTATGATGCTGCGCAGGAATGATGATTTGGAGTCAGAGCTAAGCACAAAATTATATTTGTTCAGTTTTCATCTTTTGTTACAATAAAATTTGGAAAGCTTTTTCTGGTTTTGCTTGAGGGGTTTTTCCCTTGTGTTTTTTCTTTATTATTTTTGTGAATTCAAGTGCATGGCAATCTTTGATTCGACTGAATATGTGGTTATCAGCCAAATTATGACATTTCGACTTTTTGGATTATTTGAACAATTTATTTCTATATCCAAAATTCTGTAAGCACAAAACAAGAATTATATTTCATGACAGGAAAGGCTTTTAAAAAAATCTTGTATCTGCAGTATCACAGATACCACTTATATTGAAACTTCATATAAACTCAGAGGCTGATCCTGCAGATGTTAACACTTCAGAAAACTTGAATTCAGTGTGATTTGCTCACCCAGTACATGTGCTCATATCCATGATTGTTTGGGGGTTCTCCCTCCAGCCAAAGTATATGAATCTGATTTTGCATTTTAGGTTGTAGTGCAAAGCCATACAGTATGAAGTAATACATTATAAAACAATTGAAACTGATTATATATCACATTAAGACAGAAAATACATTTTGTGTTAAAAACTTGACAAGTTGGTGTTATGCGTATTACTGATCCTCCAGGTCCTTGTCTTTTTGATGACCATTTTTTATTTTGCCAGACATGATTTCCTAGAGAAGACATTAAAACCAGAAAACCTAGTATTTCATCATGCCACCTATTTATAAATTCTAAGGAATAAACACAGCAAAAATTAATTACAATTATTCATGTTCTTGAAAATGACAGTACATCTTGAAAATGACAAGCAAGAAGGGTCACTATTGCTCACTTCTTTTTTAAAGCAATCTTTGTTTACCTAGTTCCCAAGTGTTAAGAGCCAGTACGGTACATTTGCATAGGATAACTAACATATACCACACCATTTTCACGTCTGCAAGTACACGTGAGTAACCGTAATTACACGTGACACCAATTACTCTATTACTTTGTATTAAATTATAATGGAAAATTCCACTAGAGAATTGAAGCCTAATTGCATCTTAATTTGCATATTTTTGCATATTAATTACATCTCAGATGAATAATAAATTTCAGCAGATTTTTAATTTATGCATAGACACAAAAACAAGTGGAGAAATAATTTACAAAAAAATACCAGCAACTATTACTTAGGGCATTCAACTAATTTTGCTTAGTTTAGCAAAACAAAACTTGGTTTGTTTAATATAGCATCTTTAGGCTGATTGCTGTTTATTGCACAATATGTCAGTTTTGAAGCACAGAGAGAAGCTGAGTCTTTTTAATAGAAAAAATAAATGTTAATTCAGAGCATTTTAAGTTGAGGGATTTTACATTTTTGAACAAAATGTTTGCAGGACATTGCTATTTAATTAATTTGAGAATGGGCTTAATTGTGATACTTTTACTTTTAAGACATCTTATTAGTTGCATTTTTTAATGAAGGAATGAAAAATAGTATATTTTAAAAAAGATTTGATGAGGAGGTTTCTCTGTTAATCAAATGTAGAATGTTTTCTTGTTTAAAGACAGCAGTTAAGCCACTACAATTTTGATGACTATTAGTTTCAAACAAAGGGCAAAATTAAGGCCAGGAAATGTGTAACACTTTAAATCAACATATATTTATATAATTCTGGAGGTATTCTGTTTATTTCAGAGTCATTTTATACACCAGAAAAATAGCTACCTTATCAAAATTCACAAAAGAATCTTACTTAAACCTTCAAAGCTTTTCTTAACTTTAGAGACAAAATCATTCAAGTTCCCCCCATTAAATTCAGCTGGACAACTCACTTATACAAAGTTAGGAAGGTAGGAAAAGACAGAGTCAATAACAATGTTTGCTCTTTTTGGCTTAGCAGTTCTCAAATCTTTATTCAAAAATAAATACATATTTTATATATCTCCGTAAAATTTATTTAACAAAAAACAATTAACAGTATGAATTTCACAAAAAGGCTTTGCTTCCATAAATTTCAGCCACATTATCAACCCACTTACTGCTTTTTCAGCCTAGTCTATAAAACTGAAGTCCCTTTACGCTGTCAATTCATCCCAAAGCCTAATCTGGTATGATGCCTTTTGTACCTGCTGCCGCAGTCAATCTGAGACTGCCTGCACAAAGAATAATTCTATTGATCATTTGCCAAATTGTACAAAGAGAATGGATGTCAATGCTCTAATAAATCAGGAGACTGTCAAGATGAATGAACACATTTGTCTTCTCCTCTGCTCCAAAAAATTTTTTAAAAACCCACACAAAACCAACAAACCCTAAAGAAGCATATATTTTCTAATTTGTTTTGTAGTTCTGCCACTGTAGAGGCTCTGCAGAATAGGAGAAGACTGTGTAATCTCCAAGAGTCCACTCTATATATCTTCTGGTGCAGCATTCAGGATTTTACCAGTTGAAACAGCCTGGGAGACTGTAAAAATGAGTACTTCATAGCATATATTTACATTGTACCAGTTACGGGTCATTATTGTTACTTGTCAAGCAGGAATCTGATGAATACCAAGCTGTTCTTTCTGTTTTACCGGGACACTTTTTAAAATTAATATGTCCCTAGAAAAATTTTTCTTTTCTAGAAAGCACTGAATGTAGCAAATGTGTTCTTGTTGTGATGTCTATTGCTATCATGTCTCTGGCTTCTGGTATCGGGCGCCTGTCACTTGGTTCCATCTGCATAGCACACCAAATCCCATTAGTAGCACCATCTTTAGTAGCCTTCTTGTTAAAAGTTAAAGCAGTCTAGCTTTCAAAAATAGCATTCTAATGAGGATCGGGATTGTCCTTTTACATTCCGAACGTCCCATTTGGCAGGGTTCAGATAAGCAGAGGGAAATTGCGCTGAATGAACTGAAGTGGGGATCTGAATCTTCAACTGTTAAACAATAGTTCCCTCTCATGGACGTTGGGAGCTACCACAGTTTGCAAAATGTGGCTGGAGAGTGGCAGCATTCAAAAAAAAAAAGAAAAAAAAAAAGAAGAAAAAAGAATATTTCTTCCATGCACCAAACATGAGATATTTGCTTACAGAAGGGAGGAGAAATGGTCCCCACAACACTCACCATTACCCTTGTCTATGGCAAAGGCAGGTGGGAATGCAAGGTCTTTCTTACACTTTGCAAAGGGAGGCACTTTTCCTTTTCTTTTTTTTTGTTTTCTATAAGGTATTTTAACTGGGAGAATACTTATCAGGCACTTTATAATAATATTATGTATTGTTTATTCAGTCCTCACCGAAACAGAAAACTTAGCTTTTCATCTCAATATACACATTAGTGTAAATAACTTGGTGAAATGAGATTATTATAGATCATATATTTTGTAGTTATATTTAAAATCAGTCTTTGATATCTTGAGATTGGGTTTGGTCTGCAAGACAGCAAAGCCTGGGTCTCCTTTTGGAATTTGCAAATGTAAAGTAATCCTGGTAATCTGCATGGATGTGAGAATTCTCTTCCCACAGCAGCTTCCTTCTTCTCCCTTGAATGCCTACTGCAATATTTCAGGCAAAAGTTATCTACTTTCCCTCAAATTGGTGTTATTTAATTCTTGTGCTGCCTACTTCTGTAATATTAGGTTGCTTTTTCCCTTTCCAGTTAAGCACCACACTGGACATCACAGAGAAAGCAGAAGAGAATTTGCCAGTTTATTTTCTGTATTTACATGTCCTAATGAAATGCCTTTTAATCCTCTGCAGATCTATTTGGGCTTTGAATTTTAACATTCTCCTGCTTTATTTTGGAAATCAAGACCAGCTTGGAGCTGCACTCTTGCAGAGATGTGGTTCCAAATCCCTGAGTTATCTCTCTTTCAGAAGCATAGTTTGATCAACCAGTTTAGCAAAGGTTGAGGACAGATGAAAGGTGACATTTTTTTCCTGGATGCAGTTTTTGGTATTTGACTTATATCAAGACAACCAGGCTATGCTACTCCTTAGATTCCAAATTTATCTTGGTACAAGACTTCTTGCAGATGTTAACAAAAATTAGTCCTAAATTCAAAAAAATACTTAAAAATTAGTCTTAACTTCAGAATTACAAAAAA
Organism: Melospiza melodia melodia; assembly: GCF_035770615.1. Classification (NCBI taxonomy): domain Eukaryota; kingdom Metazoa; phylum Chordata; class Aves; order Passeriformes; family Passerellidae; genus Melospiza; species Melospiza melodia. The sequence continues at coordinate 37,316,545 of NC_086194.1, forward strand.
CATAATGAAATTTTTAGAATTAAGATGGAAACAGAAATTATTTATCTAATGATTTATTCTAGCATCTTAAAATGCTTTGGAATTTTTTTTTAAAATCCAACACAGCTGTCAAAATAAACTGTTTGTAAGGGGGGATTATATTGCAGCATATGTGAAAATATTTTTGCTAATTTTCCAAAGTGTAAGAAATTTGCAGGGAAAAGAGCAAATTCATTTAAGGTGAATTTCAAAATGGAAGTAATGGACACACTTTTAAAATCAGTCATGCAAATGCATTTGACATTTGTAATATGTAATTTCCAAATCTATGTAATGTTTGTAAAAATATATTGCATGTACAAAATAAGAAAATTATAGTGAAAAAGACATGATTCTGAAAGTCACATCACAGGGCTATGTGCAGGCCGAAGATATTGATACAGAGGCTTGAGGAATAATTTCTACTGTTTGTCTATAAAACACGTAAGGAGGTGTGTCAATGCTTTCCCAAATGCTTTATTCTTGTTCTGATTAACTCAAAATTAGAAGTTAATTCTTGGCCTCTTTTCAGAAGGTGAGCTTTAAGTATCTGTTCACACATTTATATGATGTGGATGCCTGGCTTCAGGGAGATGAGTTAGAATAACAGCTCATTTCACACAGAAGTATCATACATATAACTGAATCCTAATTTCCCTCCTTTTTAACTCTAATTGCCCCATTTCACTATGCTATGCACCTGTAATACTAGAGATAAATAGGCTTCTTTGAGGCTGTAATGGTAATTTTTGTCATCCCTGTCCACTTCAAGGAGCATCAGAAGATGTCTGTTTCCACTAGCAACAGAAAATGAAAAAGATGAATTGCAAATCTGATGCAGCCATGCCTTGTGCAGGCATGATCTTGTCCAAGTGACCAATCTCAGTTAACCCAATGAGCTCTAAAATTCAGCACTTGCCTGATACATTTCTCATTTAGGGTGTTTCTGTGATTTCCTCAACTTTTGTATGTCAGACACCGGGAATCTGTGTATTTTGTCAGGTGAGTTTTCTCATGTGCAATGCAATGTTGTTGAAGGATAAACTGAATTTGCAACAGAAAACATACATCCATTAATCCTGGAGTCAAACGACTACAGCAGCCAAGTGTGACCTGTACAGTCAGGGACTGGCTACCAAGCCTTGAGGCAAAGTAGAGCCAGGTCACAGATCACCAACAGGAGAAGCAGTTCCCTAGAAAACTGAGCTGCTCTTGTGTTTCTACAGTGGATTAGATTAGGACCTGTGGCTGTAGGTTCACTTTTCCATAGTAATCTCCTCTACCCTATAGAAACAGTGAATCTGCAACTTTGACTGCCGAGAGTTCTCCCTATCCTGTTTGGGCCACCTCAGCTTTCATCTGTGTGCTTATTTTTCCATAGCTGAGCATCCTGACTTTGAGTTAATATTGATCTGTCATCTTTGGGATTGCCAAAATTGGTTTTAACTCAGTGCTGAGATGCTTGGTGGAGGGTCTGGTGTGAATAATATGACAATTAGAGTTACATACCTATCCAGGTGCAGGGAAATGCAGGAAACTTTAAGTTAAGCATCTGAATATAATGCAGAAAAGGCTATAGAGATTTCAGGTAATCTTTTGCTTTCATTTATTGCTTTGGGGTATTTATATGTTTTAGTTTCATATGTACTTAAAGCAGTTTTGTACTTTGTTATAACATTCAGGAAAGCTTGGAAGTAGAAACAGGAGAAAGAGATGCTGAAATAAAACGGATCCATTTCCCTCCTTTACAAGCAGATATAAAGAATAAAATCCATGTGATGAACTGATTGCTGTAGTTGTCTTGTGATTTTCTTTGACATTTTCATTTATTTACTTGCAATGCAGAACATAGCAGGAGAGCAGCACCTCTGTCCTATTTACTTAGGGGCTTGGAAAGAATGCTCAACGTGCCAGGTACGAAGAAATGAGTATCTCTCAAATGAGTGGATGTTACTTCAGTCTTCAGAGACCTTGGGTCTACTCTTTTCCTTAAATTAGACTCTCATCCCTTATTCATAAGATTGCCATTTTTCATCTCCGCTTATGCTTTCAAAACTCAGCTTTGGAAAAGCGAGGTTTGCTGAGTCAGTAGCTTTAACTGGGGTGGCTCACTCAGTATTTTACTTTTCCCTGTAGTTTTTTCTTTATAGCACCCATGAATGTTAATCAGGAAGGGAAAGTATTGGGGAAATCCTAGCCTTTCTTTAAATCAGCAAAGTATTAGCTGCAGAAGAAAAAGCACAGTATGATTTGTAGCTGCCAAAACATTTTTGGGTTACTAAGCTGCTTACCATGTTCTTTGTCTCCTATCTGCTATATAAAAAGACTGTTTAAAAACTGTGTGAAAATTTTCAAAAACACCTTTAAAAGATTCCATTACTTAAAGTGATTTGGATAATTGTGTTCAATGGTAGCCATTATTTAAAAATATAATTAGTTGCTGAACTCAGAGAAGGAGGGAAATTTCTGCAGGTGTTTCTCATTATTTGCTATGCATACAAAATATCTGCATAAATTACCATTATTATTTCAATGTATACTAAGAGACAATAAAGCATTAGCAAGCAAAGGAAAATGTTGTTGACCCACAATCTGTGTTAGCGGCATAGAGTTTTGGCCTTCAGTGTTTTTGAGGCACATGTGCAACAGCATTCAAGATTGAAATTACAATTTTGCACCTGTAACAACATTAAATATGGAACAAGAGTGTATCAGAAGAATATTGAAAATGAAAAAACATTTGGAGAAAGACAGTAACGCATGCTACATGAGTGTGCCACACAAAACAAGTATTGATAAGCAGAACTTTTTGTTCTCGATTAAGGCTTCAGGTAAAGAAAGCCATAAGATCTGAGCCTCCAAGAATATATTTTTTAAATTTATTGATGTTGCTACAGAATGATTTGTATGTGAGGTGCAGAGACCATTTGGGAACTTCTGACTTTTAATTCTGGTTCTGAGCAAGACACCCTGCAACTTTGTGAAAGTTTCTATTTCTTATTCTGTCAAATGGAGCAATAGTAATAATAAGAGATGAACAATAAGGAAAAAAACAATTGTCTACTAGATCAGTCATTTTGAATCTGTGCATTCTTTATGAATATAAGAGGAAATTTCAGATAATCTTGAATTTCATAGAAATTTATTCAGTTTTAGAAACTTGAGTTATTCACTGATGTATATGTTAGTTTTATGAGCCCTTGTAAAAGTAAGCTTTGATTAGATTACCAGAATTTTGATGTAAAAAAAAACATTCACTCATTTCAACAAAAGTTTTATCTTTCCCATCTGAATGGGTTTTATTTTTGTCCTTTTATTTTTCAAATGTTATCCAATAAAGGGGAAATGATAGTAATCTGAATTCAATATATACCCATGAATAGTAAACAAATTAGTTCCCTCTTATTGATTATGAATGCTTTGCATCTTATCACAGCAAGTGGTATTCATAACACCCCACCAGGTAGAAAGAGCAGCCTTGAAGGGAGGAATAAGTTTTTCTCACAGTACACAGTCAAGATGGAATGGTGTTCACATCAAGACTTTTTTAGCACTTCAAAGTTCATAAATTGATGATGAACTTATGCTCTGAAGTCTTTATGCTGTGAGCAGACTTTGCATTTTACAATACAATTGTATGATGTTTCACTTCAATGTGGATGATGCAGTCTCTCTGAGACTGAAGTCCACAAAAAGTCTGAAAGGGCAAAGGACCATAACTAGAACTCCTAAGAGAAAATATTAATATACACTTCAAATAACCATTTGATGGTTTTTACACTAGATCAGAATTTTTTTTATTAGTTTTACAACCCCCTTTAAAAAAAGTAAAAATCAAACAATAATCCGGTGGTTCTTGAATTGCATTTGTTACTAAAAGAATGTGATATGTATAAATGCAAGATAACACAGTGTGAATAAAAGGCTCCAGGAAGACTGAAATGATGCAGTGGCTATCTGCATAGGAACAGATTACTGTGTTCTCCGTCCCTTATTCCTGGGATAATGCAAGACCTTATGCAAAAGTGTATAGGAAGTGACTCAGTTTTTTGGAGAATTCTGTATTTGTAAGTCTCCAAAGGTCCCCCCTTGAATTCAAGGATGGAAATTGATATTTAAAGTCACTAGGAAGCATCTTAACGTGCAAGTTCAGAATCAATAGCAGAAAATATGTTGGTTGAGTTATGTCTTATGGGAATCAAAACTTATCAAAATTTTTGGAAATCAATTGCATTGGTAAGTAGTCAAGTTAGAAATTTTTCAGTAATCCACTAGTGATTTGAGACCAGTTTATTCCATGTACTTACCAAGTTTCAGGGAGCATTGTCTTCCACTGAGCAATACTCTTCTATTCTTACTATTCTAATTTCCCTTGCTTAATGTAAAATATTTTCTCTTCTGACTAGGATGTTTCTTTGTTTTTGCTTTGATCTGTAAATTCTTTTTAATTTGGAAGGCCTATTTTTTTGTACTGTTCTTGGTGGTTTCCTTGTTTTTAACTGGAAAGAAGTTGTTTGTAATTAGTTGAAGTATGATTATCTGAAAACATAACAGTTGCAAAATTTAAGTGAAGAAAAAGTAAGAATTCCAAAGCACATGACAAGTGTAAGGATATACTGTATAAAGGCATCTAACCAGAATAACTATGCTGTGTGACAAAGACTGTTCATTTAGAAAGCACCATATATTTCATTTACCTAAAAACTAGCTCCATTTAATGAAGTATTACATTTAAAGAATTATTCCTCATCCTCCTAAAAAAAATCTTGTAACTTAAAATTCCATGTGCTGTACTAATACTTTTAACAGTTCAAGAGAATAACTGGATACCAGCCTTGAAATTTTTAAGGACTCTGATCTCCATACACTCTTTGGTGGTGTATCACAGTAACATGAAGGAGCAGATTTATTCATTCTTTCTTCTGAGATTAAATGTAATTGGTTTAAAGAAATAATAATTCTTTTGTTTGAGTTTTATGCATTTCTTATGAAGAGCTAACACATTTTTCTGCAGTCTGACAAAGTGTACGGTCTTTTATCCTCATTTCCCAGTGGATAAATTCTTTGTTAATTAATAAAGTATTATACTAGCACTTAGTGTCTGCATTTAACAGTGGAAGGATTTTATTCAGATTATGTTAATAGATTGTCTGCTTTATTTTTACATTAATTACAACCTTTTCCTGTGATGCTGTCATAAAAGAATTGTCCCTATGAATACAGGGGACTTGTTTGGATTATTTTTCTTTAACTGTTCTGAAACAATGCCTGTTGTATATTGTTATTTATGCTATTAAGCTGGATGATTAATCATATACTTACAATTATAAAAATTGCAAATTCAGCTTTTCTTCTGCTTCTTAATTGTTTACAAGTATATCCTGATATACATATGTATCTGTATATAAGTATTTAAAGCATGTACAAATTTGTGAATATTTTAGATTTTCTTGGTGCAATTTTTTCTGATTATGTCACTTTTATAATATCAGCTAAATCACATCCTAGAGTGGCAGAGTTGATAAAGAAAACATATGAGATTTTTTATTAAGCAAGATTGAGGAATGAGAAAAAATAATTATCAGAATGAAAATAAAATTTCACCATAAATACTTACCTTTGTAATGGTATTGTAATTCTGTGCTTATTGCTGGATTGAGTTGGTCCAGAGAAATGTATAATTGCAGTGGCAGGTCTTTGCATCTAGTCTGTAAGACAGTGTATGTCTGTGGGAAACAGAGGAGCTTCATGGAATTGTAATGTAGGACATTCTTAATTAGCTGTTACCTATGTCTATGTCTATGTCTATGGAGTGAGAAGAAGAAACAGTTTCATTTTCAATGTCTTTTGGACACATTTCTTTGAAAGGGGAAATTCTTTGCCGCAATAGGGAAGCACATTGTATTATTTGGTTTTGTATTTATTTTGTATCATCTAATGATAGAAAGAGAATCTCCTTGTTAGACATTTAAAATTAGTGAAACCTCATTGTGTTCTGTAGGAGTCTGATTATACTGGCCTGTAAATAGAAAACATGTGAAATTTTTAGAATACTCCAAACAAACCTAGATGTGACCCGAGGAATTAGTTCTACTGAAGAAGTGTTTTAAAATATACTGCAATTAATATTTTCTTTCTTCTCCATTTCCCAATGATTCTGCTGAACTGCTGATACATTGATAATGAAGTGCCAAGTTTTCTATTTAACCTCTATTTAACCAGTGAATCACCTCTCAATCCCCATTGCCGTCATATTTGCATTTTGAAATGGTTCAAACTTGGAGATGAAACTGAAGTGGAAGCTGCACTCCCTAATGCATGTTGGAAGAATCACCAGGAGTGTTCATGTCAGGTGTTCAGCAGCTATAGTTTTCTTTCACAGATCTGTTCCTGATACATGACACAATTTGCCAATACAGAGTTGGCCAACTGTATACCGCAGAGGATCTGCTAGCAACTGGATACACAGATTGTGGGAAAGAGGAATTTCATGAGCACAAAAGCTTGCACTTGCTCCAAGTGGGAAATCCGTATTACAGAAAGGCTCTAAACCTTCTGCTGTTTTCCAAGGGGACTTGAAAATTGTCTCCTTGAGAAGACAACGTGGACAACATTGAACATCTCCCAGTTTCTGGGAGACCACACAAGTCATGATGCTTCTGGATCTGAAGCATCAGTCTGAAAGCTGCCTGCTTCCCATGACGTGGTCCTACCAGCTGCTCCTCCATGCTGAAAACACTGTGAAGTTTAGGAAGAAGCAGAAGACATGGACAAGACTGACAATTACCAAGAGAATGATGCTCAACTAACTAAAAGAAGGTGTCTCTCTTTTTTCATCACTGGAATAAACATACATAAGGGCAGCTTTATTCTACTAATTCAGAGGTGTTGACTGAAGTTCTTTCTTGAAAAAAAATCAAACTTGAAAAAAAATCAAACATGCCCAGAAATTAATGGTATGAAGGTGATCTTCTGATAGTACAAAATCTAGTTCTTCTGTGGTAAAGAACTGAGGGAACAAGAATGCATTTGTTCTTTAGAATGAAGTAATGTTTTTAATTATTGTGAAATATTTAGAGAAACCAGCAGACCGGTATTAGCAACTTTTCCAGATAAACAGGAGTCTTTGTCATTAAGCATGTTAAAATTTGATGCAAACACATTGCTACCTTTAAAGTGGAACATTTTTCTTTATAAACCTCTAAATATTGTGATAGCTATCAGCTGTCATTCATCTAAGGACAGTGATGTAAAATGGCTGGAATTTCAGAAGCAAATCTGCAGAACCTATTATATTTTTGTAACATATTTGGAGGCTTTCCAAGCCACACTTTCAATATAAGACTAAGATGGGCAGTATTATTGGACTATTTTTTGATAATGCAGTTTAACAGTTTGTTTGGAAGGCCCTGGGCAATTTGGTTAGTGCTGTTTGATGGAGCAGTGTCATCAGCATGAAGTGGAACAGTTCTGCTTGTAAGTGTCTGGCAGGAGATCCGAGCTTCTGAGCCTCATACCGGCATAAGCAATAAACAACATGTTATTGTATGCTCCATTTTATATTTTTATAGCTGAAGAGAATTAATAATGCATGAGCATCCAATAGGCCTCCATAAGACTCTGCCTTGAAAATAAAAATACAAACTACAGCTTGTGGTAGTATAAATGTCTCTACTTCATATCTGTGAGCACACTTTCCTGTCTCTCGAGGCAGCAAGAACCTGGGCTGAATTTTGGTCCTGCTGAAGTCAGAGCTCCACTAGACCCAGATGTGCCAGCATCTCACCCTGGTTTGCAGTGCTGAATTGTGGCAGTGTTGCTGCTCTAGAGACTGCGTCAGGTGCTGCTGCTGCTAGGCAGTGCAGATGGAGAGCAATCCCTCTTTGTAATGCTCAGCTGCCCTTTTGTTCCCCCATGTTGGGTTGCACACCAGAAACTGCATAGACATTCCTCATCAGATGATATATTTGAATTCAGATTTCCCTGTGCCCATACTCTGAAAATTCATCTTTATTTGTCTTAATTTATCTTTTATCCTTTTTTCTGCCAAGAAAAGTGTTCCAGATTATTGATTGTGTGAAGCTGCAGAAGGACAGAGGTACAATGGGGTTTTTGACAGGTGAAGAGTTGATAGGGTCTGCCACTAACTGTGCTTTTTGGTCCAGAATTGTTGAAAACACGAGAGCTGGAATGAGTGTGATTGTTTCCATACCATACCAGAGCCAATGTGTGAATGCTGCTTATCTGAAACTTTCAGGTAAGATTTATTCGTTGATGCAAAACCAGAAAAAGAAACACCTTGGAATTGAGCATTATACCTCAATAACTAGATAATAATATTGCCAAAGTAATATTTGAAGTATTTTTAATTTGCATTTTGCAGGCAAACCTTTCTTTGTTTCATGAGATGGAGTTGAACTGGCATGAGCATTTGAAGCCATTTTCTGGTCTTTATGACACAGCTGCAGAAATCCTAGTTGGTTATTTGCAAATTCTTGGATGCTCTGCCATTGAATTAGATCAAATATTGCTTTTCACTTGGCCTTTCCCAGGATCTACACATGCTTTACAGCTGCAGTTGTGTGGTAACAGATTTGGGTCTGTGAAGTGCAGGATTACTTCACAGTATACACCAAAGTAACCAAAGTTAGGGTTAAATTGTCCAGTGTACATAAACCAATGTTGATATCGGTTGTGAGGGAGAAAAAAAATCACATTTAACATAACAGTGGAGCAGTGTTGGAGAGTTGGTGATACCTAGTCTAGGGATGATGCCTGCCTGGAAGACATAATTCCACAGTGTTTTGGACAAACGTCAATATGAAAAGCATATTCTAGTTTCAGTCTTCGTATTGTGGCTGTGGTGTTTCTACTCTACTTTGTAATGCTCTGAAACCTGATTTACTGTATCACGTAAGGTAAATTAGAATAAATAAGCTCAAACGCAAAGATATAATCTAGAAATTCAGCCCCACTTTGCTGCCTCTGACAATGAACCAGTCTTTGGCTATATAACTCACCTTTACCAGAAGTCAGGCAGAATTCAAGTGTTCATGGTAATATATAAAAACCCTTTATTTGTCCTTCACAAGAGCTAGGTTCTAATTCCTTATTTATTTATTTATTTATTTATTGTTTAAAGAGCAACTATAAGATGAAACCTAAGAGGAAGAGATTTAATTTTCATTTTTAGTGTTTGATTGCACAGAGTGACACCTGATGGCTGCATAGAAGATTGTCTTAGTAATGCAAATTGTGATAGATAAACACATTTTCAAGCCAGAAGGATTCTATTAATGTGAGCCACCTGGAAATTAGCACAGGTCTCATCATTTCCTCAGGTGATTCTGGTCTAGCATAACCCTAATGAAACAATGCTATTCATCACCTGGAAAGACAGTGAATCCTTCAACGTGTTAAAGTCTGCCTGTAAAAGGATGTAAATTGAATTAATGTGCCCTTGTCCTAGGGTGTTTAATGATCTAAGTAACTATTCTGGTCTCTGCTTTTCTATATTGTTTGTTGTGTTTTTGTTATGTTAAAGCTACTAAGGTGTAGAAAGTCTGCAGCTTCCACTGGTAAGTTCTTCCATTTTATACATTACGTTGTGATTAACAAATGAATGTATCTTGTTGGTTTATTTTCTCTTTCCACAAATTTTCTAGTTTTGGCTAAAAATTCTGGAGCATAGCTATTATCATGTGAGTTTTTCAGATAATGCTTCTTCTAAAGGTCCTTGGGTGCAGAGGTGGTGGGGTGTTGCAGAGAAGGACAACTTGCTGGAAGTTTTCAGTGAAGACGAGAGTTCCTCCTACTTGCAATAGAAGAAAGGATTTAATAATAAAATGTCATTTTGGGAATTTTCCTTTTCACATTTGTTCTCTGTGGCTGTACATTTGAAGCAGATCTAGGTGTCTCTTTCATGTGATGCATGAATATTCACTAGGAGCAAAGTAACAATTCCTGGTAGGTGAACTCTGTACCCTTAGTCTAATATAATCAATTGCATTTCAGATTAGGGATTTAGTTTAAGCAAAAGAAAATGAAGCTTAAAAACAGGGAAATAAGATGCAAAATCTGGTTAACTTTGTCTTTATGCAGTTAAAATCTGACAACTTCTGTGGTTAGTAAAACAGATTAAGTTTCTATGCTCTTAAATACTATAGTACTTAAAATACCTCTTGGATTTTATTATTGAAATTTTCTAAAGTTTTTAGTCAGCATGAATAAACAATAGATAGATAGAAGAATATTTAAAAATTACATTAGTTTAAATGTCAACCGTTTTGAACTCCATGGAAAAAGAAACTTGGTCAACACTTACAAGCAGTATTCTGGTGCAAAAGTTAAGAGAATACAATAAAGAGCCCTTCATAAAAAAAGTATAATATTTGCAGGAGCAGGGGTTTGCTTTTCATATCAGTAGTTTCATGTTTCTTAATTTTTAGGGATTTTTATAAGTAGCTGTATGACAGCTTTTATGATAATATAGAGATCTGCAATGTTGATAAGGATTTAGATTACTAAAGAGAGAAAGCAAACAAGATCAAAAAATATGAGGGACAATGCAAAGTAGAGTCTTATAAAAAGGCTGCCTTTATAGCTCATCAGTGCAAATTTCTTGTCAAAATGCTCCTTGAGCTAAGTAAGGGTTACTTATTCATGTGAACACCTGACTTATAAAATCAATCAAGCACTGATATCAAAGATGTCTGGCTTTTACATCTATTCAGGTTGATGCTTCCATTAACTTAACTTCATACTCTAAAAGCGTATTTTAGTTCTAAATATGCTGTGTATAACTCATTAACATCAGAGCCCCCAGCAGTAATTGCTTGAAAGTGAGTAAAGAAAATCGGAAAAGATGAAGAGCTGAATTGCCACTTAATGAAAGAAAAAAACCCACAGACACACACTTAAATTGGCTATCATGCAGTAGCAAGTCTCTTCTCTATGGAAAACATTCAGACTGCATTTACAGTTTGTGTTGAGATGTTTAAAAATGTGTTAAGTAATACTAAATATGACTTAAAAGCTCAATGTGCTTCTAGATGGAATTTAGCTCAAAAATTATGCTTGTTAATGATCTTTTCTTTATATTTACAATATTTTCTGCTTCTTCACTCTACATATTATGGTTATGCCAGCCTTTAGAAAGATCTTAAGAATGAAGAAAAACTCAATTTGGAGAAAGTATGAAGTAGCAGAAATCTGTTTTTCTGAAAAACTTCAGTTCAGGCAAAGCAACACCACTACTTCCATTGTCTGATTGACCTTTGGGAACTGAAGTCTTTTGAGTCCACAATAGGCCTGAGAGTTTTCTTGCACATGTTACTTGCTTGTGGTCACCATGTAACAGAGGGGATGGCTTCCCAGGGGAGTCTGTCAGTATGGCTCCATTTGCCTTGGTGCAGCTGGACTGACTTCCATCAGCTGCAGATCTGTGTGGGAGTGTGCAGGGAACATCATGGAGGCAGGCAGGCAGCAGCTTTAAATATTTTAACATCATGAAGGCAAATAAAGGTGAGGAAAACTTTTGTCAGTTTATCAGGTTACAGCAATAAATGTTTGATTTGATTGTTATAATGAAGCACTAGGATGTCTGTGTGAGTGTGTGCTACTAGAAGCTAGATTGAAACATTTTGCAGGAACTGTTGGATTTGGATTGAAAACTGATTGTTGTTGATGCATTTCATATTGATTCCTCTGGTGCTTTTACTCCACCTTTGTGACAAAAAATTTCTTGTTTTCAAGAGAGTTCTTCCAAATTCCTTCAGATAGCTCTTGGGAAAAAGAAGGTGATACAGTGCACTGGCACGGCTTAACTCTAAATCATTCACAACTCTTGCAGAGAATCTTACTGAAGGATGAATATTTGTTATTTTTATCCTGGGAACTAACATTTCAGTTTAATAATGCAGTAAGATCTATTTTTAAAACATCTATGTAGATGTGACCAAAGTAGAAACTAAATATTTAAGTACATATATGCTGTGTGCTAATGACGGATAGGGATGAAAACTGCTCCACCACTGAGGTATGGAAGGATAGATTAATGTTTTACTGGAGTAGCTGTAGAGATTAATTTTTCTCTTTTGCTTTACAGTGTGTTTTTCAAAGAGATTCCAGGTAGCAAGTTTTGGGTTGGATTTCTCTCATTAGAATCAAACTCTAAGCTTGACAGGGTCAGGATGGAGAAAAAAACCCCACCACTTTGCTTGGCTGCTGAAGTTTAAAAAAAATCCAGTATTTTCAAAATAACAGTGAAGTTTACTTTTTTACCTTAGCAATAAAATTAGAAAACAAGATATTTATTTTCACACTGCACCTGTTTCTGAACACCTTCCAGTCATGAACAATATGATTCCTATCAGGCCATGTGCCACTACTGATATTTTATCTCCCTAGAATGACAAATGCACACAGACTTTTCCCACACAAATGTATGGTATTTTAGGCGTGTCAAAGCTGTGCTGCATGGTTTTAGCACTAAAGGGAAAGTTGAAAGCTGATAAGCCATTAACAGAAGTAAATAACAGCAGTTTTCTGTTCGTTCTTTGGATCTACAAAGCCCCATTTTACAGTTTTCAATGTGCCCCAGCACAAGTGTAATTTTTCTTCTTGCTTCTACCGCTACTAATTCCTATTGAGTCTAATTAACCACTGTTGCAACGGTAAGCACTTCTGTATATATTTCATAAACTTTTCTTGGATTTAAATATAGTTTTAATGCTTCACAGCTTTGTGGTTTTATACTGTACGTGTTCCAGAAATCTGCCTTTGGTAGTTCCTACCCTTTTCAGGCACACGTTGAGCAACTCCATTTTGGCAAACCAGTATGACCATCTGCCAAAGCACAGGCACAAGAATGGCAGAGGTGTGGCTTGCCCTGAGCCCTGCACCCACAGGTGGCCCGGTCTTGGTGGAGTGACATTTTGCAAAGACTTGACGGCACGTGCTTCTGTTGAGAAGGCAGAGCAACTTTGTCTTTGCCACTTCAATGGTGCATTGTTTCTGGGCCTGTTTCTCCTACCTCAACCATGTATGATGGACACTTTTGTAGCTGGCATGGGAGATGTGGAGTGAGAAGGTACCACTGTTCTTCAGAACATTGCACACTGCTCTTCAGAACATACAAATGAGTGCTTGGACCTGTGCTAATGGGTGCCACGGAAACAGGATTTGTTCCTCACCCCAATCTGGGTTTACAACCATGTGACTTGTATCAGACAAGTATGAGCTCAAGCATAAGGTTGGACCCATGCTTAAAATCAATCCTGAAGTAGCCATAATAACCACTCCACTGGTAGGGCTGAGTTTGCAAGAGCTACTTTGTGCCCTGAAAATGTGAACACGGTTTGCAGTAAGTTTCCTTAGCTGGTAGGATTTGTAAGTACACATCCTGACTTGGACTTTTCCAAGAATAGAGTCTCTACACTGAAAGAATAATAATTAATTTCACAGGAGACAAAAGTCCACAATGAATGAAGTATCAGGGCTTTAAAAATAATTACTAAATCTAACAGTCTGCCAAAATGCCCCCACACTAATTATTAAGCTTGTATAATTTTTTATGGTACTCATTAATCTAAATTGAAAACATGAGCCACAAATTTGAGTTCACCACAAGTAAGTAACCTGTTACCTTTTGTTTTTGTTATCATCTGCTGTTTTTCTACGCACACAAAAAAAATCTAATCTGAATGTCCAAGTATTTCATAAGTACCCTAGATGAGTAACACTCTTGTTCCAAGAAAAACATAGTCTAGTATGGAACAAAGCACAAGTAATTAAGAGGAATAAAAAGGAGATTATAGATAACATAAATGGGATCCGGCTGCTTTCCTGTGATATTTTTGCTTCATTCTGGAGTTGTCAGATACTAAATGATAAATAAAATCTGTTATTTCCAACTGCTGCACAAACATGCCAATTGCCATTTTCTGGGCTATACTGTTGGGCCTGCCTTTGTAATAATGATTAAAGGGGTCAGTTTTCAAGCAAGTAGTTTTGTTGTTAAGTTGGAAAGTATTTCACAATAGTGAGTAAATGCAGAATTTAAATTTGGAAATGCTGGAGAAGCTGTAATTGGAGCATTCAAGACCAACAGCATTAGTGGAGTAGGAAATGTGTGCCAGTGTGCTTGCATAGTACAAGAAATATTGTGAGACAGGAAAAAAATGTGGGTTGCTGAGGAGAAGGACTTGTAAGGGAATATTTTAGGTAGAGACAAAATAGAAGTAACTAAAGGTTAATGTAGTGTGTTTGGCTTCATTGGGCAGTAGGAAATGGCAGAGAAATATGGCAGAGAACTCCCGTACAGCCTGTGGGAAGCTGGCAGAGAGAGCTCAATTAATTGTGTGCTGTTTTGAGAGTGAAAGTTTAGGTATTCTAGGGACAGGGCTCCAATGGGACTTCACTGCTAATTCGAAGATTAGGCTTGCTCCTGAGAGTTCAAGGCTCAAGTTTTTGATACACAGACAGAGACGCAGCTATCTGCCACGTTAACATTCACAGTTTAAACCGCTTTATTTTTCTATAAGCTTCTAAGTTATCCCAAAAAAAAAAAAAAGAGAAAAAAAAAAAAAAGAGAAAATATCTTGTTATGCCTGTTTCTTTTCTCATTCTCAGCTTCCTAAGACATGCAACCCCAATTTTACATAGTATCCTGTAAAGATCAAAAGCAAGCCCTGCTGGATCCTACTTCACTTAAACACTTGTACCACGTACAGCTGCTGTGAACAGATAGAGGGACAACAGGCCTCTCTGAGCTATCAGACTTCACCAATTAATACAATTGTATAATTTGGCCTCTGTCATTAGTAACTTGTGGGAGGTGTAACAGCAAAGCACAGGATCGGTTTTTGTTATTGTTCCCATTACTCCCACCTAAAGTCAAGCTATTTCTTTTTGTATGACTGCCTCATCCTTCACATAGCAAAGAGGAGGAGGAAGACAGCCCCCTGTCTAAACTCCTGTCGCTGGATGAAGCTGGTATGAAGGATGTTTAGAGGGCCGGGTGACGCGGGATTGTCGCCGGCCTGCCTCGCCCGGTCACACCGAGCGCAGTGCGGGCAGGCGCCGCCAGGGGGCGGCCGTGCCACGCCGGTCACAGCGCGGGAGCGATCCCGGCCCGATCCCGGATGGAGCCGGCCCGATCCCGGATGGAGCCGCCCCGGGGGCTGCGCGGGGCAGCCGAGGGGGAAAAAGCGCTGAAACAACACCCACAGGAGTGTTGTAATAAGAATCCGCGTGTGACTGTTGTTTTCCTGGACACCGTTAACCCTGCTTAAACCAGAAGTGTTGTGACAAACTATATGAGAAAATATTTTAGATGTGTGCAATAGGAATTTATTAGTTGTGAGGCACAATTTATAACCCAGAATTTCTGAGTGAGACACTTGAATATCGCAAAATAAAAGGATAATGAGGTTGGAAGAGACCTCTAAGATCATCGAGTCCAACCTATGCCCTAACACCTCAACTGTACTATAGCACCAAATGTCATGTCCAGTCTTTTTATAAACACATCCACAAATGGTGATTCTACCACCTCCCTGGGAAGAGCATCCCAGTACTTTATTATTCTTTTGGTGAAAAATTTCTTCCTAATATCCAGCCTATACCTTCCCTGACGTAGCTTGAGACTGTCCTCTGTATGTGTTAAGCTTGCTAACAGCCTGTTTCTGTTGCTGGCTTGGTTTTGTGTGCACAGTGTGAAATAAAATTTGTCAGATCTTGATTAATAAATAAGGTTTGTGCAAAGAATGATACAACAGGACTGTTTAAACACCTGTTGCTCTGATTTAAAAATCAATACTGCTGTGCCTTTGAAGAGAGTTAACCCTATGCCTGAAGTGTGTCAAAATGTTTCTTAAAGTGCTGGAATGCTGTTTCTTGAGGTTGAGTCCAAATATGAATTTCTGGTTTGGGCTCACTCTTTTTGTTTGTAGGATATGTGAAAGGCCATGCTAAGTAAGAGGTGAGGTAGGTGGATATGAAAGAAAATAAAACAGTGAAGGAATTATTAAATAGCCATCTAAAAAAGTCCTCTGAGTTCTCCTTCAAATGAGGTTATGAATGAAGGATTCAAAATATCAATATTAGAGAAATATTCTGTCTCTGAACAGCAACAGTATTGAAAATCTTCTTTTAAGCATTAGAAAAAAGAATTATGGAGTGTTTAAGTGTTTGAAATACCTAATTTTGCCAGGAAAACATCTAACACTAGATAAATCTAAAATTTTCACATTTGAAACAGAATAGGTTTTAAGTGACATAATTGGTTTTGAGGTAATGAGACAAAGTATGAGAGCTTTGGGTTTCTCCCACAGAAAATCAGATTCCAGAGGCTTTCCTGGAAATGGTTTGTAATGTCCATTGGAAGTAAATGCATCAATTGGTTTTCATAATTGCTGTTAATTTCACTAATTAGGATTGTGAGATTAAGCTTTTTACTAGGTTTCTTCTCTCAGTCTTTAATCTGACAATCAATATTCAGAATTCTTCCGTTTGTAATCTCAAAAAGTTCACTCCTTGGGTTAACATAATGATGAGGTTTGACACTGGCCAAATGCCAGGCACCCAGGAAAGCCATTCACTCCCTCCCCTCTGCAGCTGGACAGAGGAGAGAAAACTTAACAAAGGTTCATAAGTTGAGATAAGAGCCAGGAGTGATCACTCATCAAATACCATCACAGAAAAAACAGGCTCAACTTAGAAATATGAAATTAATTTTTTTAATTACTAACAAAATCAGAGCAAGATAATGAGAAGTGAAACAAGCCCTTAAAAATACCTTTGCCCCCCCACCCCTGTAGCACCTCCTGCCCTTCCTTCTCCACTGACCTTGACCTTGGTGTTTGCAGAGCTATTCTCACTCTGCTCTTCTCTAATCACAATTGAAACTGCACCACAGCTTTTGTTTTGATTTCTTCTCAAATCTTTTATACCAGAGGCATTACCACTATTTATAATTGGTCCAACTTTGGCCAGCAACCTGTCCATCTTTGGAGACACCAGCAATTTCTTCTCCTGTACACAGAAGAAGCTTCTAGCGGCTTCTCACGGGAGCCACCCTGTAGCCTCCCCGCTGCCAAAAACCAGGCCGTGCAGAACCAATACACATAATTACCCACAAAAGTGGGTGAAGCACAGGAGGTCTGTGCTGAGTTTTTGAACAGTCACATTCACCTTCATAGTGCCTTTTGGGCCAACTCTTGCTGTCACACAGCAGAGCGGCAAAGTTGTTTCACTGAGCAGTTTCATACAGTGTTTTCCTGTAGGTTCCTTCTGGTCCCTTTATGCATGTGCTTATAATGGTGTTTTCTTGATAATATCATCAGAAGTCACATTTTTGAGTAGATTCTGAGGAAATACGTATGGCCAGTCCCATACCACACAAAAATGAGCAGGCTGTGTCTGAGTAAGAGAGGGAATTATGCAAGTGTTCCCTCTTGGTCTCTGAAGGCTGAAGTAATTCTGTAAAGGTCCAGAAATATAAAGTTTAATTATTGCAATTACACACCTGAAATAAAAGGTTCTCTAAATGACCTGGGGGATTGGGAGTTCAGTGAGCAGATGATTAGAAGCTAGACTAATCATGGTCGGGTCTTGGTTCCTTAGAGAGCTGGTAATTTCAAAGTGTGTGACTCCCTGTTTGTTGTTGCATTTACAAGTTGTGGTATGCTTAGATATTGCAGTTCAGCTTGATCCTTACACAATTTGCTGCATGTATTTGAAACTTGTGTGATTGCCTGGTGATGAATGCATGGAATAGATGGAAGACTATGACATATGCTTAAAATGCTGCTCACATATGATGTAGGAGAGAAGACGTTGTTTGGATTTTCTGAACCAAGCTCTTAGATGGCTAGGAAGCACTTGGTATTACAGCCAGGCTGTATTTGATGCCTTTCTTCCCCTAGAAGTGTCTTTGTATTCTTCTTTTAATGTCTTGATTAATCTCACTAAACAAGCTGATTATGTTAATATATGGTACATTAATAAAATTTCATCCTGCTATATATCATAAGTTAGTTTGTGCAGTGAGTGGTAGGACTTGTAGATGGATTGAGGCCATTCTTTCAAGATCCCTTATTTGTTGGCTCTGGTATTTTAATTCAAATAAAAAAGTTGTCTGATTCTGTTAAAGAGGTAGTACTAACCTAGTTCAAAATTAGTTGAGAGTAGCAGCAAAGTACTTTCCTGCTGGCCTTAAGGTGTGCAGAACACCCAAAATGGTCTCAACACCCTAGGAAAATCTATTATTTAATTCTCTAGCCTGTAAATCAGTATGTTTTTCTGTTACAAATTATCATCTCTGGAAATTGCAAGTGCTTCACTGAGGAGTTGTGTGCAGAACCACAAATGGAAGTGGAGGGTGTCTGCACTAATTTTGTTTGCTGTTCAATACTCCTCTCTTGTGTAAAAAATATAAAGCATTTGTCCAATTGCTGTGGCTCTTTCCTGACTTGGTAACACGTAATTAAAATGTGATTGAAATGTCTGTTTCATTTCAATTTGTGAGCAGAGGACTCACTTTAAGGAACTTCACTGTGCACTGCCTCTGGCAGCAGAGGTGGCTTCAGAAATCTGTGTCACCAGACCTTGTGCTAGGAACCTTGTCCCACACATTGTGCTGACACAGATTTTGGCAGGGCTACAGTATAACCTGAATCAGAGGAAACATACAGGCTGGCAAAGGAATTTGATTCTTGAAGTTTACACTGAATCTAGAAGAATTTTCTGTTTTGGTTCATTGAGCAGCTATTAAACAAATTCTACTGCCAAAAGTAAGGAGGCAGAAACTCTTCCAGGGAAGTTAGGAGCACCAAGGAAGGAACTTGTTAAGCTGATTTTGTTTGCTTTAGGCTGCTTTTCTGTTTGTTTGTTAGTTGGTTGTAGTAGTAATGAATTTTTTTCTTAGATTATATGAGAGAAGGCAAAGACTTATAGAACACTCTGCAGGTAGGAACATTGGAAACATTCATGTACATTTATAGATATGTTGCTAGCCAGGTTTGAAGCTGAAAGTAAACTGCCTATGCCGAGTAGATAGCATATTTTTATTTCTACCATAATTTTCCCTTTTTTCCCCCAAACTGTAACAAACTCTTAGATATCAAAGCAATAATCAGCAACTTGCCCACTGAGCAAACAATCCAGAGCTTTTGAGCCAAAGACTTCCTCTGCTATCTTCAGTGAACTGGAATGAGAGAACAAACTTGGCAGGCAAAAACTAAATTTATGTCACAAAGTGATGCTACTTTCCATAAGTATAATCTTACCTTTTGAGTGCATGTACTTTTTCAATTAACTCTAAAGAACTCTACTCCTCCAGCAGTAGAGCACCATTTTTACACGATAAGCTGATTGTGAATCTCTTTTCTGCAAACTGGACTTGTGCATCAGAATCATGAAACATTAGTCATTTTTGCTTCCAGGTTACCTAATGACATTAGGGAACTGGTTTCTCTTATTTTTAGTTCAGGCTGTTTAGCAGTAGGTGGCATCCTACTTTAAGATTAGAATGAACTGTAAAGTTCCTAGCATGTGTTGTCACTCAGTCTAGAAAGTTCTTAGAATTTCTTTTCTATTTCTACTCGTGTGCAGTATTACCAAGGCAGGACTTTTTTTGGCTTAAACAGGAATGTGTATGAGTTCTGATGTGAGTACCATATACTGCAAACTTGCTAGTACCATGCAGTGAAAGTCCTAGTTTAAATTGAATTTGGAATTTGTTTTGCAAGACTTGAAGCAGACCTTTTTAAATCAGGACAGATGAGCAAAATCAAATTATTAAAGGCTTTTATGAAAAGCTGGATTGGTTTCAGCTTTCTCGGATGCTCATTGTGTTCTGTCTGCAGTACCGGTGGGAAGTGAAAATAATTAATCCTGAAAATTAGATTGAACGGCTGTTCAAAGCAATAAAAGGAAGGAAATTAATTGCTAGTATTGATACACTATCCTTAAGTCATCTCACTCAATATCACAAAGTGTCAGATTATGTGCTTAGGTAGAAACTAGGGAAAAAATATACACTCATATTCCATGTGTTTAATGGAAAAAATCTAAAGCAAAGTTTTGAAAGGAAAAGAGTCAGTGATGGCTCTAAGTGATAATGCAGAAGGAAATTTGGGATGGTAAGAGTCTTGGGAGGTGGATGACAGGGAAATCAATCAGTAACTGAAGCTGGTTTTGTGAGATCTTAATATGCTTCACCAGAATCCCTGTGACTGGGATTGGCTATTCTCTTTTCAGACTCTAAAAAGGTTGTCAGAGCAGCCTCCAAAAAGGTTCCTAACTTCCTTTTCCTTCCTCTCAGGCCCTTTCCCCTACCCTGAGGATTTTGTGTATAGAAATACACTTTCAGTACAATTTAAGTACAGATTGCTGAGGTATCCCTGAGAGCATTCTTTGAAATACCAGTGCTCACTGAAGTGTGAATGGGAACTGCCCGGAGTACATAACATTTGACACTCAGTGTCCCAAACTGGGTGAGGTACCTCTTTTGTTTTAGTATGTATTTATTTATGTGGATTTTGGCCAGCACAGATTTACCTAACAGCTGCTCATTCTCTTTCTAATATGATAATTGTATCGTGCTGAAAAGGAAGAATACTCAGTGCATAAATGTTTTTGTGTATCTAGCCCTTGTGATGCAAATAAGCAGCTTTTGTAATATTCAAAATCACATGGGTGCTCTGCAAAAAAATATTTCATTTATTGCCTAATCTTTTCTCTTTAGCTGATCACTTAGATTTTGCATAAGAGAGCTGCTCTGTTTTAATAAGTGGTAAAAGATTTAGGCCTTGTTAAATGTTCCATGAAAATGTACAAAGACATTAAAAGGTGTTTAAACGTTAGTTTGATAGGAATTGTGTATTTAACTTCATTATAATAACTCATTTGCTTAACATCATTCATGTACTTATGTAACCACCTGAATGTGGGCTGTGGAGAGACAGGTTTATAAAAGAATTTTTATGGCACACACTTTCATCTCAGTATTTATATTTCTGAAAGGAAAATGTTACAGCAATATGATAGGTCTTGGGCCAATGCATCTTGGGTATTGCTGTCTCTGGAGTCTGCTTCATTACTGATGTATTTGTGAAATATATCACTTGCCCATTTAATAATAAACAATAACACTGAGTTACATGCAGTCCTGTATTGCAGATAAACATTAGCTAATGTTAAAAACAGTGTTTGGTGAATGGGAATGGTACTCCTCAAATAAAATAATATCTTCCTGTTTATCTTCAGTTTTCACTAATTTACCATCCATAATCTAATTACAAAATAGGCAAATAGTTAGAAATGGGATATGGGAATTTCAGCATGTGTAGGCTGTTTAAAAAGTGAGAATACTAATGAAGGAAACATAGAATAAGTTGCTCTGAGACAACACATGTGCAAAGCATATAAGGGAGAAGACCCCCTCCCCCAGTTTTAGTGTCAATTTTACATTTAGACCATAGCTGGAAATATTGTGTTTATCTTTTTCCAATTTCAAATGTTACATAACAGCTATTGAAACACTTTCTTAAGGTTTTTAAGGAAAGAGAATGGATTGTTGCCTTAACAAAATCTAAGTGAAACTGCTAAGAAAGATCCTTCTTTGATAAAAGTAATCCTGTGTACATCTAAAACTTAGTTTTTAAAGCCACATCAAATACAGACAAGTGAATTAACTAATCATGTCTGGGTATTATTTCAATTTTTAGGCTTTTTTAAAAATGTTCATCTGATTGGGGTCCATGACACCTGCAGTGAAAGCAATAGATCTGGTGGGAACTCACAAAATGTATATGTTTATAGTGTTTAGAGCCAAGGACTGGAAGCTGTGCTCTATCTCCAGTGCCATCAGTATAATTACACCAGCAGAGACCTAGGCTTTCTGTCTATTCAGGAGCTTTAAAACATATAAATAATCAGGTCATGCTGTGGCTGGAGGCAAACATTGACCACAGTCCTGGAAAAATGCATGTTGAGAGTTTAATACTTGAGTATGCTTATCTTACAAAATACACTGCAGCAAGTGCTAAGGGTATTTCACTAAATAGAGCTTAATGTTAAGCATATTACCAGTCCTATATTAGTATATGTTTTAAGTGTTTTGCTGGATTAGCTCTGAAGAACATTAAGCTTGTGCTTACAGTACTAGAGCATTGATTCAAAGTTCTTTTTCAGAAAATTAGGTACAGAAAAAAGCATGTACTTACCTAAGTACAAGTTGTATTTAAAGTATTTGCAGCAGTTGTGTATATGGCTGAATTGAAGCGGGCCAAAAAATGCTCATGCAAGCTCCTTTCCTGTAATTCAACCTGTGGTCAGTAAAAATATGAATTTGAACAAACTTCTGCTAGTTATAATATTCATAGTAGCATATTGTCCAATTAAACTATAGAAATGGAGGAACATCTAGCTGTGAAAATAGTACCCAACTTCTTCTACCACATTTCTATAACCCAAAGCCACGTGAATGATGGAACTGGTTATCAATCTGCAGGTCAATAGCTTGTATTTTCACCTGAGGAAGCATCTGGTCCAAATTAATATTTCAGAGCACATTTTAAAAGTTAATTCTTTCCAGAAGCTTTCACATACTTCTTACATGTTCATTAAAATTGCTTCATGTGGTAAGGCTGCTCTTTTAGTGATGTGACTACACTGGAGGATGAGTGTAGTCACACATGATGTGTGACTACAGATCACACATGATGCAAGGGCCAGACTTCCAAAGTGTTCAGGGTCTGACTGCATCCTCCTTCAGCAGCTGCTGCTGCATGGCTGAGGATGTTCTTGCCCCTGATCACTCATCTCTGCTCTCTGCTGACGTGTCCAGCATTGCCTGGCATGGTGGTCCTTGGAGCAACCTGCCTCACTCGGATTTATCAAAATGGGCTGGATAAGATTTAAGCCTTGTCAAATGTTCCGGGTGAGGGAATGATTATAGGGCAATATTAAGACTGGAGAGAAGAAGAATGGGAGTCCTGATGGCTACAATTAATTTTCTTCATGCACAGTGGAGGAGAAAGTGAGAACAACTTCTTATGCCTCCATTGAGACTTCCAGAAAAAGCCAAGTGATCCTCAGGAGGCAAAATTACACAAAGCAAATAAACATTTTTGTAAAATCCTCTACCTTTCCAACCTTCCTCTTTAATCACCTAAAAACCTTTAAAAATTCATTTTTAGTTGTTAGTACCTTGAACTCAGTGTTTTACCTGACCTTAATTGAAGTTTGAACAGGGTGAAGCTGATCCATGCCCTTTATTTTAGTGAATATGATATTGCAATCTCAACCGAGATATAAGATTCTCTACTGTAATTCTTGTAATTCTCACCTATTAGTCACAAGATGCTGTAAATATTTTTTAAATATTTGTAAAATTTTTTTAAAATTTTTGTAAATATTGCTGTCACAATATTTGTAAAGATACAAATATTCCAAAGATAAACAAAAAATAAATTGCAAAAGTTATTTCATATTACTCTTCAGAGTAAGAAAATGTGGTAATACTTAATGTGAAATGCAATGGTTGTCCATATTTTGGTTTAAAGAGTGTGAAAATCCACATGCAATCTTACATTTTGTGCTATTTTAGGTAGGATAAGAGGCCCAAATATCAGAGGTGTTAGAATAAGCTTGTTACTATGTGAAATTGAATGAGATGAACTTTTAAGAGAAGGATATCAATATTTAGCAGCTGTGAAAAATGTAGAGTATTCATTCCAAAATCTGGAAGTGTACTCAAATATGCCAATATTCCAAATTTGGAAGACTCATTCAGAGTTTTGAAAATAAACGTTTGTGAAGAACAACAGGATTAGTGAAAAATTATTAAAATAAATCTGAGAATCACAGCATCAATTCATAACCTTTGCGTGTCTTGTCAAAGAGGAGAGAATTAATTTCAAAGGCAGATTAGGAGCTATTAAGTGACAACTTACACTTTGAATTGTTTTTCTGAGTTTTGTACAAGAAAAATACTAAATGAAAGTGATAGAATAAGGCAATAGGACTCTCCTTTTACTTATCTAATAACCTACTGTGGCCTGTTGGTTGCCAAATGCTTTCTTTTCTTGTTTACCAAATATTATTTCAGTTATATCACTACAATCCTTGTCTTTTTCAGCAGGCATTTTCATTGACTGTTTGCTTATTGTTTATTATAACAATTCTTTTTGTCTTGTAACTGAAACCTCCTAAACCCTGGTTTCTGCAATAGTTATGATCACATTTCAGTTCTTTACAAGTTGTTTAAGTGTTTATTCTGCACATAGTTTATCATGAAATATAAAAAATAGCTGTATGTTTTGACAATTAGAGAAAAAATAGAAAAGTGCTTATCTCAACTGCTAAAAAAATATAACAAACTAAAACTACTGTGAGTGACGATTGTCTGCCAAGGGCAATAAACTCTAGAATGTTCCAGCTGTAAATTTATCTTTCTAACCATTTACAGAGCATAGATAATGTCTGTTTCTTTACCAGCCTAGTAAATATCTGACCTAAATTTCTAATGAAAAAAACAGTTGTTTAGATTTCAAGAGCCTAGAAGTTTATTTGGCATGTATATTTTAGTAATGTTAAATTTACTTAGGAAAATTGTAAGCTAATACCAATGAGATAACACCATAAACTGCACCTACATGTTTACCTGTGTATATATATCATCAAGAAAAATTGGATAGAGGTTCCCTTAATTTTCCGTGTTCATCTTCTGTCAGATGATCAGGTAGTGGAGAAATACATAAAGTTCATATTGTTCATATATTTCTTAGTTCACTTGAGTAAGCTTGTGAACTTGTATTTTTGTGAGACTTTTGATTGTTGTTTCCTGTGAATAACCTGGTAGAACAACTTAAGTAGAAAAAATTATACCAAAAGGTGGGAAAACTAATTCTGTACAAATCTTCAATTCCCAACTGAATGTTTCAGCTCATCATGAATTTGATTCCACATTATTTGATCCCACTAAATCACTAGATAGAATAATTCCCACCTCTGCTGTTTGACACTAGATCAAGTACTTGAATGTGATCACAGGTTTCTGTTCCTTAGTATGAAACAAATTAATTTAAACCTTAATCTGAGGAGGTTTTTAGTACAAGCAGCATAATAAGATGCTATTTCTTGTAAAATAAATGTGCTTCAAAGGAACACCAGGAAACCTTTTTCATGGCCAAGAAATCCCAAAACAATACTTAGAAAGTGCCCATGGATCTTATATTCTTCAGTTATTATGAGCTTGGAAGAAGCTGTGAGCTTTTTTCTGGACCATGGCTACATTATCTACTTTAATGTTTTAATTTCAGCTCTTTATGGGACAAAAAGTGCTGACACAAATTCTGTACTGAGCTTTAAACTGCACTGTAACAGCAAATGCCATCCTAGATAAAAGATTAGTCTTGAAAATTGTACCAAGAATATACCAACTAGTCTATGCAAAAAGGATAAGGATATTAATTCAACCTGACTTGGGAGCAGATTATACTATAAATAGGACTCTGAGGCTGCAACTAATGCAAGGCTGGTAATTTCCTACAAAATCCATTGCATGTATATGTGCCCTAATCCTGTAATATGATCCTCAGTCTAATCCTTACACCTACCTATTATGTCACACTAATTTTCCTGCGCAGAGAGCTCTGCACACCTGAGGCTTTACTTGTTTGCATTCATTGTGGGATCAGAGAGCTGCTTATAGATGGAACATACAAAAATATGAGGAATATTTTATATAGAAGGTAAGCTAATAGAGGATTGACACATCTGAAATCCCAAATTCTTTGAAATATTGAAAAAAATTGGGATACATCAAAATCTAAATAAAAACAAGAATTCTTCAGGTTCAAAGTGTCAGGCAGACTATTTTGCAGTGCATTTTGGAGCTGACTGAAGTTCAAGATTCATTTCTTCAAACAAAGTCCAAAAATAACCTGTTTCTGCCCCGTTGGAGGTTTGCTGGAAGAAGAGCACACAAAAACAAGATGGATGCAGCATAAAACTCCTCTTAATCCTGATTTCCACGTTCTCACAACTGTTTCAGCTATAGGCAAAAATGCTGTATTTTTTTTTCCTTTTCTTTCTCTTTTTTTTTCCTGGTCTCTGCATGATTAAGCATTGCTTGAATATTCCTATTCATTCTTAGACCTGGTGTGCTGCCCACTCTCCTCTCCCATGATTTCATCTCCTCCTACTTAAACCCTGTTTTGCCTGTTGTCACAAGTGTGGCACAACAGATTTAGTCCAAAGCTCAGTCCTGTGCCAAACACTTTCACCTGTTAGACATTTCCTTAACTGCCTACTTCCATAGGATTTCTTTGCCAATTCTTCAACTTAGTCATTGAGGTTCTTTTTATCTGAACAGTAAAACTTCTCTCCTGCCGTCTTTCTCTATCTCTGTCCTTTTGCAGTGTTCCTCTTTGCAAATGTCTAACTCAAAGTACACTTTCAGGGAAGATGCATTTATGAAAATCTCTCCAAAATAAGGGAGTAAGATATATGTTTTTCTTATAACAGTGAAAACAGGGTAGTTTTTATGATTTATCTGTGAATATTTAGAGTATCTTCTAGGTAGAGAAACATTACTTCTGACTACTGAAGTATCTACTGGTTCTCCTGTTTAAATGGCCTCATGAGAAGAACAACTAATGAAACTCTTATTAAGATGGAAAAGAAGTTGATGAGTTGGAGAAGATTAAAAAGCAAATCAATCAGCATTAAGGCTGATCTGTTACAGCCTTGATGGATCAAGTTAGACTCCTATTCCTTAATTACTTGCTGTTTAACTGTTGTCTTCTGAAGAACTTGTTATGTAGAAGTAAGATTTACTGAAAAACAAAGTGTTGTGGAGGATTTGTTGTGTTTCAGGAGTTTTCAATTTATTTTCAAACAGTGATGCAATTGACTTAAATAGAAGAAAATTCAGTTATCACTGTAATAGTCAAAAAGTCACGTAACCTGAACTGTAGCTAACAAGGGTTTTATCTAAAATCCGTGGGAAATGGTGCTTTTCTTCTATTTCTGAAAAAAATGTATGTGCTGCAGTATCTTAAGCAATTTACCTAGTCTAGCTGATGAAAGGATTCTTGAAAAAACTCTAACCCACTTCAAATATTTTTTTAATCAGTACTCTGTAGTAATGTGCCCTCTGTTGACAGAATGACAAAATTATCCTTTGTCTTTTAAAAAAGAAAAGAAAGTCCAGAAGTTTCTCTCCTCAATTAGGTAAAATGACACCTCATAGAACCTTGGGAACTTCACCTAAATCTAAAGAATAGCCAATTGGACAGAAGCCAAAAAGTCCTGCCTAAGCAATTTACTAGAAAAAGAAGAGAACAAAAGGAAATAATCACTTTTGTGAGGTGATTTACCAGGAGCAAGAACCTCTTGCGCTGGCTCGATTTTTCTCTGTAAAGAGCTTTGTTATTTTGCCTTTTACTGAAACTTTTCTGTTTCCAACTCTGCCACAGAAGCCATCCTGCCTGACTTTATGCCATCTGAGGTGGCTGAGCTGTATTGGGTGTGATAGAAATCTCCAAAAGCTTATAAGACCTGGCTCGAGGAGACCCTCATATCAGTACTCCTTTTTTTCCTTGTCCCTCTCACTCTTCCTCCAATTAGGAGAAGGTATTATTACATTCAGTGGTCTGACAAATTTATTATTGCTTCAACTAACTCTTGGCAAAGCAATTGATCTTGTTGAGTCTGTACTTATTCTAATAAAGCATCTTTGGGTTTTTTAAGTGCATTTACACTTTATAGACAGGCATTTTGGAACTATAGAAATATATTTTCCTCTAACAATTTGGAAATTTTCTTAAGCTACTGCTCATGATATTTTAACAATACATTAAATACACTTTTTTTTGTCTCTGTGATCATTGTATTTACTATCTTCTATGGCAAAGATTAAACACCTTAAGATACCTTTAAAATACATATCAATTAAGGTCACTCTACTATATATTTTGAAGTAGAAAGTACCTTTGATCTGCCGTAAGTATTGGTCCTGAATTATTTCTGTGTAAAACAATGCTGAAAGAATTAATTTCTCATTGTCCAGTTATTGTTGAGAGATTATGAAAGGTACTGAAAAATATGCTGATTATACTTATATAATGGGGAGAACTTCCGTTTTCTCTGTTGGAAGTTTCTAAAGCAAAATTTAATATATGACTTCAAGTTATTGCTGTTGACTTCTGCAAAGCTTGCCAATTGCACCTTAGAGAAAATGTGCTATTACTGTTAACACCCAAACAAGCCATATATTGAGTGGTATTAATATTTACCATCAAAATCCCTAAATATCAGAGAATTTTCACCTGTTTCTCTCTAGGAGGATGTTTTTGGTAGATAAATTAGATGTCAGGTCTTATTTATAATTAATATAAAGGTCTATTTAAAGTACATACATCATAGCACTAATTTCTGTGTCTTTATGATATGAAGTAATTAAAAATACTTGTACATTATGAGTTAGGAATTTTCTAATGATTTTAACTTGTTTTAAACATAAATCTTATATTTTAATATTAGATTTTCACTTTTTAAAATGCAGTTAAGTCCAAGAGAAAAGAAGGAATAAGACCTAGTAATGCCACCCAGGCTTTTTATTAATGAATCCTCTGTCAAGGCAATTGCAGTGATAAATCTGAAGATGACATCTAGTGAAGTTCTACTCTGTTTCCTTTGGAGTGTTCTGTGTCTTGGTAGTCGTTCGTGACTTGCAGTGATTTATAACAAACAATGTTGCTCTCACTTCCTGCTCTCTTGTCACTTCATGGATGGTCACAAAATCTTAATTCCCATCAGCACCACAACAGTGCTGGGGACCAGCATAGCTGAACTGCTTAATTCTTTTAGCATTATCTGTGGTGCTCTGCAGGTCAGAAAAATTAATAAAGTCAAACCAGCTGGCGTGTCCCAGCCTCTTCTCTATTGCACTGGTGCAAGTCAGGAAAAATATGGCTGAGTCATGGGAGTTATTTTGGTGATGTTGAAGAAGATTAAGAAGAATATAAATTGTGCTCAAAAAATACCAGGCAAGGAAAAGAAGAAATTGTTTTAGACTGATCTGGTTTAAGGATTTTAAAATAGGTGTACTTATGAAGGGATTTGTTCTGTCTTTGGAGTTGCTTTTCAATAATGTTATTTAGAATGTGATCATGAAATTTAGATAGCTATTTCCCAGTGTTCAGGGGATATCTGCGTGGAAGCATGGTAGCACAATTTCTAATTAACTTGGAGGGATCTGTGGGAGGAATCACTTTTTACACCTGCATGTAGGAAGGTGATGTTTAAGGCTTAAGAGAAAATCCCATATCTAGAGCTGTGCTTGTGATTATTCTGTATTCAAAGCATCCTTCTGTATCTCTTATACAATCAGTATCACCTCTTAAACTTTTGGACTGAGTTCTCCTTTGTTTTCTCTGAGCACAATCTTGCCTTGCAAATAATTCTGGTTCCGTACTCTTTGAATCCAAGCAGATAAATGGTAATGGATTGCATTTTATAATGAAATTATTTTAAACTCCAGGTCATAAAAAAGCGAAGTTCTGGCATTACTGTAAAGAATACTGTCAACAGCTATTTTGATATTCAGTAAGTGAATTCATTCCTTTTTAAAAGAGAGAATTTGGAAGAAAATTAGTACTCCTTATTAACAGGTGAACTGAATTGGTGACATTTTTTGAGATGTGGAATAATCTACAATATCCTTTAGCATCAGCATTGCCTCTAGTGCCACAGTGAGGGTGAAAGGCTTATGATGTCTTTCATACCCAGGAAATACGAAATAAGCCATTGCAATGCTTCAGTCTCTTCTGAATTTAACTTTCTTTTAATCTTTATTTTACTACAACAATTTTAAGAAGAAAATTCTGTTCCTATTTAGTTAAATATAAGGTTCATCACCAGAATTGTAGTGTAGGAATTTTATTTTATTTTTTATTTTATATTAGTAGTATTATTTTTGAGGGCTTTGGCTTTGGTTTGCTGGGGGATTTGGTTTTGTTTTCTGGTGAAAACCAAACTTCATTGAAAACAGATATTTTTTATTCAGCTTTAGATGTTAATTTTTTGCATAACTCCTTTATGCAGTATACTTTTTTCCAATAAACAGTGAGTTTTTCCCCACATGATGGTGCTCAATTAATGTGAGAGCAATTGAGTGTCTTCTTAATTCCTTGTTGCTTGAAATGTGGTTCAATAACTTTCTGAATGCTATCCAATCTCTTCAATAACAGCTGCTAATTTGTTTCTAGCTTTATCAGAGGTTTTTGTGAAATTTTGTTGTTTTGTGAACATTAACCATATCCACACAATCTTTGGAGGCGAAAATTATGATTCTACTTTTATAGACAGGAAAGTGGAAAACAAATTTTATAGTCTTATTAATTTTGAGATCAGATAGTCTATTCACCTTTTTTTTTTCGACAACAGAGCTACCTTTAGATCTTACTTCATTTTCTACTTTGTAGAAAACAAGAGACAGCATCTTCTCTCATCGTGAAGCTGATGGACACACGAAACCTGGGTCTGTGAATGTATGAAGAGATTTCTAACCATACAAAACACAAATCAGTATTGTATAAATCATTCATCTACTTAGCTGAGCAATATGTATAATGGAATTAAACCTTATCCATGATTACCTATATATTTCAAAAGAAAACAAAAGCATAAATTGCAGCCTAATGGGGTGGTGATATCAGTATAATCAGGACCTTGTGCATCTACCACAGTACTTTTTCAGTACTTTAGTGAATGGCATGTCTCTGAACATCAGGTTTGCATCCTTTAACACCAGTGCTAAAAAGAAATGAGACTTTTGCTGAAAGGTTTCATGGGTGTCTGCCAGGAGCAGAGGAAAAGTGAGCTTTAAATCTTTAACTTCATTCAAAGTACCACCATGTGTGGATTCTCCTGTTTGCTTGCAGCTTCATCCAGTTTGTAGGAACTGAGTCTCCTCCTGAGCCAGAGGTGCTGGCTGTGCATTTAAACTTCAACCCAAACTGTCCCTTGTTTGTCAGAGTTGTAATTATGCAGCTCTATTCTTGAAAATTTCTCTTGTTGGCATATGCACAACAAAAGGCAGGGGCCAGCATTTCTTGAAATGCAATAATCATTTATCAGGATAATATTCTTAACACACACACTACTTCAGACTAAATTAGCCTGTTCATTGCAGATGAACAGCAGGTTGCCATTCTTTGCCATTTTCTAGTATTTTCAGGCTTTTTTATAATTTCTTTGTTTTCCACTGCATGCCAGGGTTAACAAACAAATAAGTGGGTGGCAATTTCAAGCACAAAAGTAAACTGCAGGCAGTCCTTGTTAATTTGATTTTCACTATCTCCTTTCATTTGCATAATTGTAGCAGGTAAGTTGAGGTCAAATGGTTATGCCAGGGAAGCAACTCCTGACTTCTTGCTTCATGAGGTAATTCATGATACTGTGAAATATTAATAACAAGATTTGGGAACAGTTCTGTTGGATAAATCATAAATGAGGAAAAGTTATGAGGAAAAATGCTACAACATGCTGCTCCTTGCTTATATTTTGGGCAACACTCTGCCCATGCCCACATTTCTGGGTAACAAGCAATAATATAGATTATACCATGCCTCACAATGTAATGTGATATGTTGAGTCTCAAGTAGCTGTGGATAAGTAGGGGGAAATGTAATGCTGAGGTTTTATTTACATACTGTTGAGTAATTTGAAATGGAAAACCTTATTTTCTTAGATAGTTCTTCTGGTCTAAACTCTAAGCCCCTGAATAAAGTTCATTTGCAATCTCTGGATGCTAATGGCATCCTCAAGAGTAGCAGCAGTGCTATCAGTACTTAATTTCTCAGCTTTGGTACTGTTTATCTGTATCTCATATCCATATATTTTTACATATATTTATGCTTCTGAATTCAGCAAAATGCTCCACAGCAAAAAAGAAAGGAATATGGGGAGTGGGCTATTTAAGTAAATTGGATATAGACTAATACACAAAAAATCAAAGTTAGATTCCAACTCTTGCTTACCTGTCCTTGCCAGCAAAAATAATATTTTATTAGGCACTATGTTCCGATATTCCAGATATTAAAAATTGATACAGCAAAACTGAAAGCTGGTTTCTTAAAACAGGCTAAAATTCACTGAGATTTTTATTTTTTTATTTTCATTTTCCTTATACACACACACATGTGTATATATATATATATATATATATATATATATATACACACATATATATAATATATATATGTCTGTGACTATTCAGATTACCTTTTCATTTAAAGCTTAAAAATCATTTTCCAAATAATTTTTGATTACAAAATTTCAACTCCTCCCTTTTATATATGTTCAGCTCTTGTCTGCTTTTCTTAACTATTTCTTCTTTGCTTACCAAAATTTCAGCCTGTTAAATTTGTCTGCTTTGAGCAACTTTAAGAGTTTACCATGTTTTGTAGTAAGCTCTCCAAAGTACCACTTTGTATTGAGGATTACTCTTATAAGTAAAAGTCTCTAGAATTTGCTAAATACAAGTGCAAAATAGGGTAGTGCACTTCAATTTCTCATCTTTTGTAGTTTGAGCCTTTTTATGTACATTATTTTTGTAATATATTTTATTAGCTCTACTTCAAAGGCATTTGGGTGGTTGCTTTGTGATACATAGAACACAAACACAAAATTTTTAGGGGCTTAATTGTTACTAGTTGTTCATAGTATGTAGACATTTCCACAAGCAATTTGTAACAGTATAGCATATAACATATAGTATAGCATGAGTGTGAGTACTTGTGAAGAACAGCAAACTTCCTCTTTCCTGAAGTTCTTAGAGATGAATAGGCTTTCCAGCAGCATTTGGTATCCTTCCCTCTTGTGCATCAGCAGAATTTCCTTTCACTGCCATTGCTACCACATCCCCCTGGCTAGTGGTGAATTTCAATAACTAATTTGTGTTCACCCCTATCAACATGGAATATGCCATGCAACTCCTCTGGCACTTACCCATCCTTTCTGAGCTGTGTATTTGCATAAGTTTTTGGCATTCTTTGTCCAAGTTAAGTCCCAAGGCTTTATTAAAACATTTTTTGTCTCATGATTAAGAAGTTTCCAGGAGCTCTTCATAAAGCTCTAAACTTACTGAAGCTGTTATGTCATACAGCCCTCAAAACACTTTGATTAGAGCTCAGACTTGGTGTGGCCATTTATGGCCTTGCACACTTATCAGGCAACAACTTGACTCTCCTTGTCTCTTTTGCCTTTTTTGATGACCAAAATTGAAAAATACATTTATATATTTAAGTGTATATGAGGGTTTGCTTCTTCTGACTGCCTGTACTAGGAGTAAGAATACACTCCTTTCTCTTTCACTGCATCCCTACTTAAATGGTGTTTGGTCAGGCCATGGAGAAAAATGCAAACTGAAACACAATTGCAGCACCACAGGCTACAACACAGGCAAGCCTTTTGTCAGGTTTCAAAGCTTTGGATTTATCTTAACAACCTCTGTTGCTGAGCACTTTGGCAGAAGTGAAAACCTGATCATGCTTTTCAGAGTTTTCCAGGTATTGAAATAGGATTTTCTGTATTTCACTAGTGAGTACGTGTATCATTAAATCCAAGTAGCCAGAGAGGCTAAATTGAAAACTATAAATAGAAATTAATTTTGTGACTCTGCTTATATTGAACTGGAAGATATGAGAATAATAAGGAAAATTTAAAATTGCTGGTATAAAAATTGTATACTTTAAGGACAAGGCTGCTGCTTATATACTTTAAGGACAAGGCTGACATGAATTTGAAGATTATCAGGTAGCAAGAAACTGATAGTACTTTGAGATCTTGAAGACTTCCAAAGTACTGTACAGACAGTCTCTCAGTTCATGTGCTACATCTGAAAACTGATCTGGCAGCTCTATATCAACTAGTTTGTGAAAAGCTTCTAGTACAAGGGCAACTGGACGCATTCATGATCTCAGCAAAATACTGCTGCATTCTCCAGAGCC
This sequence comes from Melospiza melodia melodia, assembly GCF_035770615.1. NCBI lineage: Eukaryota > Metazoa > Chordata > Aves > Passeriformes > Passerellidae > Melospiza > Melospiza melodia. The sequence goes on from NC_086194.1 coordinate 37,350,588, forward strand.
AAGGTGAGGTTACCATGGGTAGGCTTTATATTGTACAAGAAACCCTGTGTATCAGCATTTTCTGAGGTTCTGGGGGCTTTCTGTGTTTCATTATTTGTTGTAAAGAAAGACCTTTTTTTTTTCTTTTGTAACCTCTCTGTGCTGCTTATGCTGAAAAGTGGGAATCAAAGTCTTCTAACCATCTGGAGAAAGAGAGAATCCTAAATAAACAGGAATAGCAAAAAATACAAATAGCAGTACTGTAAAATAGCAAGAACCCAACAGGCTTCCTCTTCACAGTGACTTTGTAGATTAGGGAGTGTACTCCCACTACTTTTCTCTAGAGTCGTTTAATCCTGAAAGAACATGGGGAAGTTTTTCCATTGCTGCTACAGTAAGTGAAATGACTGTACTATGGAGAATTGACTGGCAGTTTTTAAAGTCATGATACCAGTCTGAGCAGGTTACTCATCTGAATGTGGAATGCCACTTCTTTCTTACTGTTGTTCCATATTTATTTATTGGAATTTACACAATAGACCTTCTGGGCTAAGATATGCATTAATTCTCTCTTTGGATGGCAGAAAACAAATATTTCTGGAATTTTTCAGGGAAGAATGTTGAAAGAATATTATAGGATGTACTAACAATCACAGAAAAATATCTATTCCTTAAATGAAATAGCCTAACCATGCAAATAATATCTGAGGCCACACAACTGGTGGGGAATTATCCATGTCCCAGTCTCACTCTCCAGTGAGCATCTCCAGAAGCATTTGCTATCTATCAAGGGTGTTTCTTCTTGCAGCAAGTAAGAGCCTGCGCTTTACCCTGCGATATCATTACTCACAAAGCAGGGTCCCTGTGAGCTGAGATACCTGGGATCCTTCTCAGGCGCTGGAGCCGAAATGTGTCTGAGGCTGCCGGGGGCGGAGGAGGCTCCCCCCGCCCCGGGGGCCCGCCGGTCCCTGCGCTGCCCCGCCCCAGCCGGCTCCGCTACAGGTGGATAAAGGTGGCTCTTCCCCGGCTCCCTGCTCTCCTCCAGCCCGTCCTTCCTCACGGCGGCTCTCCCCAGGCGTCCCCTCCCCTGGCCTTGGGAGGGGTGCGGGGAGAGGGCGCGGGCGCTGCCGGCCGGGGGCGCGCCCCCGCACCTGTGCGCGCCCCCGCACCTGTGCGCGGCTCCCGGGGCGGGAGCGCCGTGCGGGGCCGGGGCTGACGAGCGGGGGGCTCCCGGCGCCGGAGGCGGCGCGGCGGCATCCCCATCCTCCTTCTCCTCCCTATCCCTCCGCCTCCTCCCTCCCTACCTTCCCCCGGGCGCCCTCTGCACTTTCTTCTCGAGCCACCCTCGTAGACAAACTTTGATGGGGAACCTCGCACCGCGCTGGAAAAATGCCGGTTATGAAGGGATTATTGGCACCCCAGAACACCTTCCTCGACACCATCGCCACCCGGTTTGACGGCACACGTGAGTCCGGGCTGGGGCTCCGGACTGCCGGAGAAGGGGATGCACGGGGGGCATTGCGCGTGCGGTGGGAGCTTCCCCTTCCCTCCGCCCCCCGGGGGTTCCCTGGTGCCAGAAGCCGGCAATGAGGAAGGCGAGGCGAGGGAGCTCCCAGGCTCTCTCTGCTGCCTGGCTTCTCCACAGCTTTGCAGCAAGGAGAGCGCCAGGTCCCCTCCGCCTGCGCTGCCCTGCGCGGGGGCTCGCAGGGGCTGGAGCCCGGCTCCCTGCGGGAAAGTTGCGCGCTGGGCTGGGGCGTCCCCCGCGCCCCGGGCAGCCCAGGGACCGCCCGGGAGAGGCACGCTCAGAGCCTGGGCTGGGCATTGCTAGGAGGTTTCGGGAATCTATTTTGTTGAGTACCCCCAGCCTTGAGGGGTTCGAAATGTCCTCAAAAGCTGAATTTCTGTGAGTCGAGCTCGGCAGTGGCGGAGGCTGTGGCAGGGGATTGGTGGCGGCAGGTGGGGCAGGACCGAGGGTCCCCCGGCGGTGTCGGCGGTGTCGGCCCGGCTGCAGCACCACGGACAGGTCCCGGCCCGGGCGGGTCCCGGCCCGGCTCGGCTCCGCTCCCCCGGGCGGGCACGGCTGCCGCGCTCCCCCTCCGGCCCTGCGGGGGGACACGCCTGGGTCCTGACTCCTGTTTCCTCTTCAACGGGGCTCACGCGTAATAAAAGGAGCAGGGAGATAGCGGATTTGGGCCAAAATGGACTGCCTTCCCTTTAATTCCCTTTTCAGAAATCTAGTCATCAACAGGGGAGAATAAACAAACTCAGGTTTGAGTTGCTGTTAGCTGTTTCTTGACTGAAAACATTGCTATCTAATTGGTTTGGTATCATCTTGATTATTGGCATTCCCTCTGTGGTTCAATTACCGTGTGATTAAGACAGCTGAACTGTGATTACTGAATCAGCAAGTTGTAAACCGTCAAGAAAATGATGCAGTCACAGAGATCAATTGCAGAGAAGCACAGAACTGCATTATAACTGCTCTGCTAGTCTGAGGATACACAGATAATTACGATCCAGGGTTGTGTGTAACTGATACTTCACTATAAAGCAGTCTCTTGTAAGACTACTTAGATGTACCTTTAAATTCCTTTGACTACAGAACTCAAAGTCCTTTCCCCCCATCCTCCAACCTTTTATTTCTACAAAGTGTATGGGTATTATTTACTGCGTATTGGAGCATGTGGCTCTTATTAGAGTTTTGTTGCTGATATTGCTGTTTGCCAGAAAAGCAATCCTTCCTTTGTGCTCAGGACCCTCCCCCTTCACAATGGTTTCCTCTCAAAGGATGGAGCACACAGCCTGTGAGCTGTACACACAAACACTTCACATATTCCATACTGTTCTTCAAAGATTCAATTTAGCAAGCAACATTAGTGATGACATCCAGGTCTCTTATTAAATGAAACACCAGAAAAATGTCTAATCCCCATCTTCTCACTGACACCAACAGGCGAGTGTGGTAGAAAGCTCTTTTCTTAGCTGGATTCTACACTCATGCTGAGCTCCTTTTAAAGACAATAATTTTGCTGGCTTTCACAAAGTGAAGGACTGACCTTTTCTTAAACAAAAACCAGACCCCAGCATCTTACGTTGAAATTTAATGCTAACAACTCATCTGCTTTTTCCTGGGATATAATTGAAAAAGAATGTAATTAGGTGTTTAAGTTCACCAGAGAGTGCAGCACATTATCTATTTGAGTCATTGAAATATTTCTTTTTAGTTAGCCTTCCAGAATCTGGTTTAAATATTAAACAGGTGTATTCTAGAAGTTCTCATTGTAGGATCATTGGCATGTGAAATATTCCAGAACGTTCACACAGAAACATGTTTTATGTACTATGTGGTTTTACACCTAGAAAAACTTTGAAGGAAGACACTATTCCATGGAAAACTGCTGGCATGTCTCTTAAAATACAGAATAATGTAACATCTCCTTTAGAGCGTTAAAGTGATGAATCAGCTTCATGTCATCTGAAACAAAGTTTCAGAAATAGAAATTATTTCAGTTCAGAAACAGCTCACCTACTTTGTTGATTTGGAAATGCTAAATTAAAATGTAAAATTAATACTTCTTTAACTGGCCAAAAATTTTCAAATAAAAAAGCACAGTTTTTCAAAATATGTGTACATATCTGACCATCAAGTAAAAAAGTTAAAACCAATTTATTTTTCATTTAAATTGCCTGTGTGGCTGGTATTCCTGAGCTTGCTCAGGTGGGTAAATCTAGAAGTAGTACCCATGGCTAATCCTTGCAGGAATCAGTCCCATGCCTTACTAGTTTTATGGGTGATACAGTCTGTGGAAAGAGTAGGATTGATATATGGCACTGAATCTGAGGTTATGTTTCACAACCTTTGACCTCCCACATGCTGATATTTAAATGTTAAAATAATGAAAATAATGTCTCATGTCCAATGTATTTTTTTTTTTCTGTTGTTTTAATACAGTCTGTAGTTAACAGACCTCTTTTCAGTTTAAGCCTCTGGGAAGGATATATTATGTTGTCATCAGTGATAGACTAATCCACCAATGCATCTTTAATCCAGAAGAGGGATAATTCTAATTCCGGGCAAAAGTGCAAGAAGGGATTCCAGATAATATTAGAAAATATGCTTTGCTTTGCACGGAATTTTCAAAATTTCATTGACAGAACTTTTAAAACTATACTGTTGCAGTGACTTATGTCTAATTAGCAGTTATAAATTTCACTATGAAATACTGCATATCTCAAAAATGTATAAAACAAGTCCTTGGCAGGTGCTTCAGCTGCTCAGAATTCTCCCAGGAGATTTTTTTTCTAGAATGTTACACATCAGTATTCTTTACATATAGGACCAATAATATGTGCTAAAGAAAGCAATTAGATAAATTTTGGGGTTACTATTAGCTGTGCAGGAGATTGCAGAAGTCTCCTGCAAATTTCCCATTACCTGTGTTGCAGATGTGGAAGAGCAACATGAAAGGTTTGCTTCTCTGGATTTCCATGACAGAGCTCTTGTCTCTGCCTGTGTGCTGTCATACGGACACCTTCTTCCAACCCAAAAATATCTTTTGTGGTCCTGCATCTTAATTTAAGTTCATGGTTTCTCACAATGTTTTCCTCTCCATCCAAAATGTAAACACTAAGTCATCCAAGACTTTTTGCCCCCTCTGTGAACAATGTGTTTATTGCCTATGTGGAAAACAAGCACAAGAATTTCAAATGAGTGGTGTGGGGTTTAGGGGTTTTGGTTGGTTTAGTTTTGTTTTGCTTTTTATATTTTCGTGACAAAATAACATTTTAAAGTGTGAAAATATTTAAAATATAAACCTATAATTAACCCCACCACGAAATATTATGAAACTGAATGTCTGAAGTGAGTTATTACACTTCAAGCTTTTGAATGGAAAATTTGCATACTGTTGCTTCTTAACCCTATTTAGATCAGGCAAAGCATTCTGAAATAGTTGCACGGTAGGAAATTATGTTCTATTGTTTTCATATATATATACACACACATAGATATTCTTCATGCACTATTTATTTATTTTAATAAATACACACCAAAGTCATGGTTTCTGGAAATGTGTGCGACTTTCTCGGAGAGCAAAGTTAACAGAGATTCAGCAAATAGCCTTATTAATTTTTATTTAAAAAAGAACAACAATTTTGTGTATGGTTATACTATGAAATGACAGCTGAAGTTCTATAATTATCTCCTGTCTGTCATATGTGATCAGATTCCACATTAAGTGCGTACTTCACATTCTTATTGACAATTTTACACTACCCAGCCTGAAGATCAAGCTGAGTAAATTTCTTCTTGCTCAGTGTCAATGGTGATAATTTGTTAATTCTCTATTTGCTGAACAACTTCTACATTCAAATATATTTTCCAATTAAAGTCGTGCTCAAGTACTAACAAAAGGATCTTTGCACCTAAACAGCAATTTTCATAACTGTTTGGTTTTTTTCCTTCCTGATAAAATGGAATCAGTTTTCTGATTGTTTTAGTTACCCTTGAGATATGATTGAAAAGCACCTGATGAGAACATACAGATTTAAGCGTACCAAAAGTGATGTCAGCACACTTCTGCTGGCACTGTGGGTAGAACCAGGTTGTCTCTTTTGCATCATTGTCAGTTGGTAGAGAGAGCTGAAAGCCTTTGTGTGCAGTGATCTTTCCAGATTGCAGGGTCAGATTCCTCCCCCACTCTTTCCCAGCTACCCCCAGCACTTGCTTTCCTGTCTCACAAACAAACTGGTGAGGTCTGCTAGGTTGAACCAATGAACTAACACTTTCTGTAACTTTGTTGTCAAATTCTGTCTCATTCAGGGTGAATCCTATCCTCTCTACACCAGTCAACGTGCTGCTTAATAGTATCACAGAAACTTCAAAAGCAGAAAAGTGCTTCTTGGCTGCCTGGGGGTTCTACCTCACACAGGCTCAAGGAATTGCAGCAGTATCAGGTGTAGGGGAAGCAACAGCTGAGTTTCCAGGGGGAGGAAGCTTTTCATCAGACTCCAGGATCAGAATGTTCTACCTGACAAAGACAAAATATGCTGCAGTTACACACTGGGAGCAGAGTGGCTGGAAAGCTGCCCAGCAGAAAAGTCCCTTGGGGTGCTGGGTGACAGCTGGCTGAACATGAGCCAGTGTGTGACATCCTGGCCTGTTTTAGGAATTGTGGGGCCAGTAGGACCAGGGCAGTGATCACAGACCATACATGGCACGGGTGAGGCTGCACCTTAAACACTGTGTCCAGTTCTGGGCCCCTCAGTTCAGGAAGGACATTGAGGGGCTGGAGTGGGTACAGAGCAGGAAAATGAAGCTGGTGAAGGGTCTGGAGAGAATGTCCTATGAGGAGCAGCTGAGGGAACTGGGGTTGTTTAGCCTGGAGGAAAGGAGTCTCAGGGAGACCTTATCACTCTCTACAACTGCCTGAAAGGAGGCTGTAGCCAGGTGGGGATTGGTCTCTTCTCCCAGGCAACTGTGACAGGATGAGAGGACACAGTCTCAAGCTGTCCTAGGGGAAGCTTAGGTTGGGCTTTAGAAATAAATTTATCACTATCCCTGCAGGTGTGCAAGGAAAGACTGGATATGGCACTTGGTGTAAACATGGTGGTGTTCAGTCCTAGGTTGGACTTGATGGTCTCAGGGGTATTTTCCAACTGAGTTGATTCTGAGATTCTGTAAAATCCTGCGACCAAGGAAGGGTGACTCAAACTGTGATAAGCACTGATCAAAGTCAAAGAGAATTCAAAGCAGTGACAGTGGAAAATCTGGTGGTCTGTCAAACTGTCCTTCTGAAGGAATAAGAGCAGGGAAGCTGGTCAAATTCTTTGTCATAGAGATGGGGTGAGTTGGCCAGAGGGAAATTTCCAAAGATACTTCTATTCTTGCTCCTATGTTAATCCAGAATTGTTTTGTGCTTTTACTCATATCCTTGAACAAGTAAATAATGTGGTGTTGTGAATTAATCATTTGTCACTGGAAAAATATACAGTCAACACTGGAAAGAGTATTGCCTGTTCTCAGCTCAGAGCCCCAAAAAAGCAGACCTTGCCTGTCTTGACTTTTCTCTGTAAGATGTGACCAGCACTGCACCTTGCTGTAGCTCCATTACTAAAAAAGGCAAATATGATTTTTAATATAAACCAGGGATTGGATGCTGGAACCTGTTTTGTATTGTGGCTTTTTGCTGGAAGTAACCAAGTGGCTAGATTAGGCAGCTAACTGGAAAATCTTTTCCTCATCTTTTGGCACAAGTTTTGGGGGTGTAAAACTTCATAATTTAAGGTCAGTTTATCTGTTTTTCTTCACTTTCAGCAGTTAGAGTGAATTGTGATTGTAGCTTGAGCTAAAATTGGACCTGAAAGATGGAATTGGAAGGGTTTCAAGGCATCTTAAGACCATGTTTTGCTTAATTTTTCAATTCTAGTCCTAAGGATCTGATTCAAGCAAACAAAAATGTATTCAGGCATTATTTTTAATGTGCAATCACTTTAAAACCATGAAAAATGGTCATTACTGCATGTTTTATTCAGAGTCCATGTTATTGCTAGAAAAAATACTGATTTATTCAAATTCCTGGGTGATGTTCTCTTATTTTTTGCTAGACAGAAATAAGGCAGGATCTGTAGTTCCTCCGTTCAGAGGCTATATAATTCAGTAATCACACTAATCTTAGATTAGTATTATAAATATAAAGTTGGACTAATAGCACACATCATCACTTCAGAAATAAACCCTGTATTTGAAGTCAAGGCAAGCATTTGAGATTTAAGAGTGAAAATATTCATTAAATAAGGGATATTTTTTTCCTTAGTAACAAAATAATATTATCTTCTGTATTGTTTTTGGGTAGAAACTTGATTCACAGTGCAGTGATCAAATCAAATCTGTATATTTGAAGTTACATATATTTGAAATTACATATATTTGAATGAACGTGTAGTTTGTGTTAGTGGAAGAATTTTTTTAGTGTTTCTAAACCATAGCTGATTATCTGGATTCCCACTGGAGAGTTTCTGTAAAAGTCCCTTTATTCCCTTCCCCAGACATGTATTACTTTTTTCTCTGTCTATGCATTTCAATGAGTAAATAGATTCACCCTAGAAACAGATTTCTCTTATGGCTATCATTACATTTGTACATTCAACCTCTATTATCAATTTTTATTTTATTCGTGCAGGTAGCGATTCTATATGCATTCCCAGCCTTTTTGGATGTAAAGGAAAGATGCTCAGAGTATTTTTCAGGGCTCTAAAGAGTAGAAATGCAGCAAAAACACTGCCTCAAGCACATGTAGGAGTGTAAACAAATAGATGTACATGAATATATTAAAATATATCAGGCAAGATAGGGGTTTACAGAGCATTCACTGCTCCTAGTACTAGTCTGAGGAAATGAATTTTTGAAAGAAAAACAAGGTACATATATTGCATGTGCTGTAGCCTGGAAAAGGTTAACAAAGACAGTTGCTACAGCAGTTTTGCATCATCACAAGCAAGCTCATCTTACCTTGTGTTAAAGTGACTAAAAGGAAAAAGCAAAAAAGCAGGTAAGGAACAACCTGCTCACAGAGTAATTTTGTTTCTTGCCCACTCACTCTAAAAATAAATAAATAAGAAATAGGGAAAAAAGAAAGGGTGACAATAGAAGGAGGTGGGGGAAGGGAAGGCACAACAAGATAAGAAACAAACACAGCATTCTCAAATCTCAGTGAGGAGAGAGATTTCCTTAACAGCAAGAAAAAAAGTCTTCTTTTGTGCTTTATCTTGCCAAGAGCTTCTGGCTCCTTCTGTTTTCTGGGACTGATAGTAGTATTCAAAGACTTTGGAACAGGTGTTGTTCTTAAAATACAAGCGCATTCAATGTTGAACTTGACATTAAATATCGTCTGAGCATCCCTAAAGCTTAATGCTGGCTGTCAATCATTTCAGGGACAGCTGAAGACACTTGTGTTATGGAGAAATATGTTGTCTTCCCTGTTGATCTTTTGAAGAGAAAACAGCTTCCAGTGTGCCAGCACTCAATTAGCTTTCTCCTCAGTCCTTAGTCCTAGACTCCTAGTCATCAGAAGTATTTTGGTTTTTTCTCTTTTTTAAACTTTTAGAAATATAGAAGGATTAATTCTGAGCTGAATAGACCTGAAATTCATTGTTACAGCTTTTTTTGGTGGCCTTTTATTTTTGCCTTCCATCTCACTCAGTAGTGAGTTATGACATGTGACTAGGCATCTTATTCCAAAGGTATGAAAGAGAATTCTGAGCTGGTCCTTGTGTCATTCATTTGATATTTGGAATGAGAAAATTTTCCTTGGACAGATAGCTTGATTTTATTTTTTTTCCCTCTAAATGTCAGATAACTCCTGGACAAGTGATGAGCGTGTTTTTGGATAAGTTCTGCCTTTTCTTACATTTTTAGTTAGGAATTTCTCACAATCTAGTTTAGGAATTTACACTGATATGAAAAACAATAGGGAAACTATATTATTTTAGAGGAAAGTACTTTTGCAGAAAAAACAATCTTCTTTGTGGAAGATCAAAAGGACTCTTAGGAGAGTAAAAAACCTTCAAAAGTCAATAATAATCACAGTGTATCATTGGCAAGCTGTTTTCTCTACTTTTTGTATGTTTTTTAATGGTTGAAATCAAAATACATGGTATTTCAATCCACATCTTTCTTTTTTTCTGTATGAATTATGTTTGTGAGATGATAAGACATTCATTGCATTTATTAAACTGGATTGTTTCTTTACTGTGTTAAAAGATCTTGAGGCTTGGAATTTGGACTTAACATTTTATTTTTTTCACTTCCAGAACTGTGGGAAGAAGAATGCACCTCATAAAACATGTAGTTACAGAATTATATGTTAGCGATTTAAATAATTAAAAGTTCAATGTAGAAAAGAATAGTTAATAAATATTAATGAAAGGTCTTGAGCTACGCATTTGCCAAGATTAGGGAAAATTAACAGGATCACTGATATACAGAGGAATATACATAGCTGTAAGTTGTGTCTGCTTCAGTGCTGTAATAATTGGGTGACAGCATGGGAGGAAAAAGGTGAGAGAATAGTGTGGTTATGCACTATGTTTTGGGGGCCTTTCAAGGTCTTACTGTAAATTAGTCTTTGTGATTTTTAAAGCATGGTTTTAATGGCCCTCTTTGAAGAAGAGCTATGACTAAGTTATCTTCTTAGTCATGCTCAAGAATTCTTCTGCACTGGAAACAGAAACCAGGATGCATTAGAAATCCTGACTGTCTTTGCTACCTCTTTGTATGTTTACAGGAATATTTCTATTGGTTGTTGGTTTGTTTGGGATTATTTTTAGTTGACGTAGGTGCCATGTTTAGACTTCACCAGGAGAGTGACTCTGCTGGCATGCCTTGCAGAGCACGAGCAGGGGATGGTCCATGGACCTGTTGCCTGGTCTTCCTGCCTGGAGTTGGGCAGGTGATGCTCTTCCATTGTACAGCACTGAGCACTTTCCCTAAGGAAAGGGAGGCGTGGGAGGCTTGGCCACCCACATCAGTCATGTGAACTCACTGCAGCACAGTGTGGGACCACAGACACGGCTCATCCTTTACACACTTACAGCTTAAAGCATACTTCCAGATTTTATTCTGATAGGGTGGAGATTTGCATCCAACTATTTTCAGTTCCCTGTAAAATCTTACTATTTTCCTGTCTGAATCAACGGTTTTTGTTTTCTTCAAATTCATTAGCAATTACAATTAATTATTAATTAACAAATTTTTGTACCTGTAAATAGTAGCCACAAGTGATGTCTGAATTTTGAAAAAGCAGTCTCTTATCCTTTAAGAACCTTTGAAAACTCAAGTTTATAAGCAACCTTAAACACAAAATTGATTATTTTTTTAAAAAGTTTACTTACAGAATGAACTCAGTGGTAATTGATTTTTAGAGATAAGGGATAGTCCGGGGTGGTAAAGTGTACAAGTGATGTTTGGCCAAGAAAGGAAAAAGGAGGGATCAGCTGTGAAGAAGCAGAGATGGATTGACTGATGGGCTTGCTGAGTGAGCAGCAGGCATTGCTCTGGAATGAACCAAATGCCTCCCCACGCTGCTGATCGATCCCTGCAGCAGAGGCAGAGATCAACAACAGTCAGGATGGACAGGCGGAAATTGCTGCAGACATTTAAACACATCAGTCATGATTCTTACATAAATAAGACAAGCAGGTGTGGAACTGTGTTGATACTGCTGTGAGCAGGATCCAGATGGGGATTTGGGATTTTGGTTCCAATTACAACTCGGTGCTAATCATCAAATTAGATAGTGGGAGCAGTAACTCTTGGAGAAATAGAGACTTTGCTGGCTGCATCCAGTTGGAGCTATCTGAATTGCAGTTTCCCCTCCTGCTTTAGTTCTGATCCAATAATACAGTTATGTATCAAAAATGTGCTTCCTTTTGATGCCAACAGTATCTTCAGAAAAGCAATTATCTCTCTGGACATTTCAATACTTAGTATTTCAAATAAGCTTATAAATAGAGAAACATATAAGCTGATGATAACCTGCATTAATTACAGAAGAAATCATTCTTCAGATAGGATAAGCACTTCATTTATTAATTTTTTTGCTGATATGTGTCTCCTGGGAATGATTGCTTGAACTGTCAGGGGAGCTACAGACCTTCAGTTTCTGTCTTTTGTAGTGAATTATTGTAATGTTGCTAATTTCTGCTGGGGCTTTTTGTGGGTATGCTCTTTAAGCATAAACAATCACAACCTCATACTGTAACAATCTCATCTGGAGTATATCAAATTACTGAAGCAATAACTTTATATAAATAGGTATGATCACTCAAAGAAAAAGGAGGAAATAAAAACAGCCACTTCATGCATCAATAAGTCAGACGTGAAGTGCAGGTAAATAGTTAACTGGTACTCTCACAAGTGATAAGCATGAGGAGTGTCTCTTCCAGGGAAGCAGCAGACTAAGTTCAGGGAAATAAAATTCATTCAATAAATAAATAATCTGTTATTATAGTAATTATTTTGCAGTTTCATTTTATTCTTCATTTAAAAGCAAGTTTTGCTTTTATGAGTCCAGTGTCAGCAAGGTCCTCTCACATCCTCTCACAAGGAAGACAAAGGCCAGGAAGCCCAACAGTAGAAATACTGTGTGACCCACACCATGATGGATGGATCCTAATAAGCTGAGTTTCAGGAGCTGAGTGAAATAATTATGAGTAAGCTAAGAGGTTACAATTAATTGGGAGAATATTATTAGGTTTTTCCCCAGCCTGATATGGTTGATATGTCAGTTTATATGAACTGTCATTGAAAATAATGTCTCTAGGTGCTCTATTAAAGGTTGTGAGACATCTTCTATCAACTTTACATATTCTGTTTTATGGTATGACTTTCTAAGAAAAGCAAGAATGAAGAAGAAAGAAGTTTTTTACATTTATAGAATGAAGGCATTGGCTTCTAATCTTTTTGATGCTCAGGCGTCTATAAAATTGATTGCTTGTATTTAATTAAGATGTACATAACTATTTATTCAATGAACTATTTTTCTAAAGTGAAGTTAATGAGAAAGAATCCTTGTTTCTTAGTTTGATAGTAGCTGTTTTTCTAGCCGTTAAATTTTGGCATATTGCTGTGCTGAGAACAGTGATTTTATTTCCTCTGTTTTAATGCTTAGAGTATTGTAGCAGTTTGCACAGCACTTGAATGTATTGGTGTTCATTTATCATGGCTAATTCATGGCTTCCAGGGAGGATCTGTGAATGGCACAATAAACTAAATGTAATAACAGAATAGTTTGCTCCTGAAAGCAGGTGCTTCCTGATAGGTTTTTCAGGCTTGGCAAACAAAGTTTGTGGCAGCAAAATAATGCAGTGAGTGTTCTAATAGTTTGGCTGTGCAATAAAATGGAATCCTTCCTTTTTGACAGACCAGTATTTTCTTTGGCACATAACATAATGCCATCTTGGGCCACATGATGCAGAATATCTCTGGGGCTGGTGATGAAAATTTGGATATGTCTTTCAACCAGGCTCAGCCCAACTGCAGGGCTTGCTGTTCTGCTGCAGGGAAGCACCAATGCTTCTCTTGCTCTGGGAACCTCTTTCCCAGATAAGTCCTTGAATAACAAATCAAGTGTCAGAGCTGGCATCTACATAAACAGTGTAGACCCCTGGCAGGAAAGGGTCTAAATTACAGCACTGTCTGATGGTCCACTGGCCTGTCTGCTGGGATTGTGAGGCAAGAGTCAAGAGCTGTTCTCTGTATTTTCAAGAAAGCAAAATAGTCCCCAGAAATAAATCGAATTTTCTACAGAAATTTAATTTCTTTCTGGTAACACTGCTGCTCCATACTGAGGGATATGTTTGTACACTTGCTAAATCCTCAATAGCTCCTACATGAATTTTATACTTGCACTTAAAATCAAACATGTGGTGCAATTACAGAAAACCAACCAAAATATATTTCTGAAGGCAAAAAAAAAAAATCTTCAGCTTTTAATTATCTGAAATTTTGGATCAGTCCTGAAATTTTAACAAGTTTTAAGCTTTTGAAGTAATTTTCAGTAACCTTTCACATTTTGTTACTCAAGAAATGTCATGATGACCAAAATAATTTCAAGATCTCTTGTAACATCTAGGTATTTCTGTTGTTAAAATATGGTACTAGAGAACATAATAGCTACAGCAGAAGAGAAATAGAGAAGTAAGAAAAGTGAAGGCTGTATCTTATTTTCAGAAGTGCAAATTACTATGAGAGTTGCAGATGCACGACTTTCACCACTAAAAACCACTCTTGCACCTTATCTATCCTATTCTTGCCATGAAAGGGACAGGTTTCACACCCTTAATCCTTCCAGCATGGTTCCTGATTATGAATGGATTGTTGCATATGAGAAGCATATTTCCATCCCTGTGTTTCCAAAATTACTCTTATAAAATGACATCCTGACAAGACCAGAGTAGCTGGAAATGTTAAACTTGGCTTAGACTGTACTGATGACAAACAGGAAGGAACAAAGCATGGAACTAGATAGTCTAGGCCACAGAAACTCATCTTGCAATAGAAACAGAAAATATCTTGCTTTTTCTAATCTTATAATGTTCTCAATCACAGACTTTGAAGAAATGAAGAGGATTTTTCATGACAGGAGATTTGTAACAACCTACACTATGATGAAACAGCACGTCTATAAAGAGCAATTCTATCTTTACTTGCAATGCATATCTTTCAGAACATTAACGCTCAGTCAGCAAGACAAAACCTTTTCATATAAATGTGGTTTTAAATGTCCAGGAGGAAAAAAAGTGTTCCTCTAAAAATATACTCTACTTTCCAAAAAGTTGTTCTAATGACACAGCTTTCATGTAGCTTTCAGACCAAAATCAGAAAGCAAATTGCATAAATGTTTAAAAGGCAAAAAAAGCCTCAGACTAAAAGAGGAACTCAAACAAACTTACATCATTGAAAATGTGGCAATAATAAATTTATGTATTTTATCACATTGATATATTTTTATTTCAGAACTTCAGGATTGCAATATTGTGTTCTACCACATTTTGGGAAGCATCAAAAACAGAGTAGCTTTTACTGGTATTAACTGCATTTTCTGAGGGACAGCTGAATTTGTTTTCAATCCACTGAAAGTAAAAATAGAACTACTATGAATACTCTAAGGTGTCACAGTATGTTTTCCTGCTTTCTAAATCATCAAGACCAGAACCTCCTAGCACTTCAACCAAGTGCACTTAGCTGCTTCTTCAGTGTAGTATCTTTTCCAATTCCTTCCATTCCAGCTGGATACCAGTGACCCAAACTGACTTTCTCCCAAGACAGCTCTTGACCCGGCTCAGATCAGTTGGAAAATTTCTTTTGCCGAGTGTGGGAGAGTTGTCCTTGAAGTGTGGGGACATTTAGTTGCTTCCTTGTTCACCAGGCTAACTGTAAAAGAACTCGGAGGTTTTATTTCCATAAATAATACCCAGGTTCCAAACAGGTTTGTGAGAACAGCAGCACAAGCCCAAGTTTTTCTCCATAACTTAAATATAAAATCAGTGATGAGAAATGAAAACCTTTAGGCCCTAGCCCTGGACTGGTCACCTTTATTATGCAGTGAAAATGGTACCAATTCAAATGGATAGCTGGCAAATTACTTTGGATAATCCTTTTCTCTTATTTTTAATTAATAATTTTGTTTCCTAATTTGACAAAGTGCTGAAATTCTAACATTTAATATTTGCTAAAATATCAGAGATAAAAATCTCTTCAGCTCTCGCAAATATATGAAAGGGGTAAAAAATGAATCTGTGTGCCAAAGAATCCTTGTTTACCCTTGCAGTTGAGCTGCTATATGAATATTCTGTAATCCAGTACTGTCAAGCTGACACTGAAATTTTGTGAAATTAGGGCACGAGTCGTTTTTCTTGGGGCTATTTTATAAAACTTATTGTATTTCCTCTTCCCTGATAAATATTGTTGAAAATAGGCCGGGGATTTAGTGTTGAGAAGAGAGGAGATGGGGAGAAGAATCTGAGGTGTACGGGAAACAGAGCCACTTAAGTCCTATTTATTACAAAAAGCAGCAGTACAGTAAAACTTCCTTGAGAGATTCAGCAAGCATGGGCAATCCATTGCAGTTCAAATATCACCCTTTAGAACACTCTGAAATAGACACCTAACTGATTCTGTATTGAAGCTTTCCAATTTAAGGATTTTTTGGCTTCAGTAACCTGAAATAAATGTGATGCATTAAGTCTGAGTCTATTGCTGTGAGGGAGAAAATAAATCAGTTGAAATGCTCAGAAGATAGTCATATATGCTATTTGTCCTTCTTGCTATTTTAGACAGGAAGGTTTTTTTAGCACTGAATACGTCTGAAAGGTATGGTGAATGTGGCACTATTTTTCTTTGCTGAACTGGTTCAAGTTATTTGCAGAATGGAGTACAGGAAGGTGCTTTTTTTTCTTTTGTCTGCAGAGGGAACCTTACATTCCTAATCTTTAGTGCTTCTTGGATGCACTCTAATTAGAGGTCTAAAATAGACTGTATAACTCCCCTTCATAGCTGCATAAAACTTATAAGCATCTCGTAATAGCTCCCCTGAAATCTCTCATATCTGCAAATAGTGAAACCAATTATGTTTGAGAGTTGCCTTTTTCTGCTTTTATGGAAGGATCTTGCATAACACCCTGAGAAGAACACCTCTTAAGAGAACTGATGCAGAAAGTGAAAGAGTGGTCAAAAGCAGAGCCACCTAGTTTCTTGCCTTGCGTTTTTTTCCATGCAGATGAATTTGAACTAATTTCATCAATAGAAATTACTGCCTAAGTGGAATAATTTGTTTTCTTGAAACAATTTCGAAATAAATGACACTTAAATGAATTTTCTAACAACATTCATTTTTACACTGTTTCAGCTAAATCATATATTAACACACAAAATGAAGCAGCTGGAGATAGTTCTGACACTTGAGAAAATACCCAAATTTTTAGCCATGAATTTAACCCATCTGGGTATCAAGAATATTTTTTTAGATGTGCGTGATATTGGTAGCAGTCTTAATGTGCACATCATGTGTTTTCTGATAATTAAACCATTATTTGAGTATATATTCAGTTATTTAATATCTTTAACATTGCTGAATACAGTTTTGGTTTTGCCCAAAAATGTACTTAAGCAATATGAACTTAGCTGGTTTTGTTATTAGAATGAAAATCTTCTTGCTGTTTGTTTGGGTTTTTTTAAATACTGAAATAATCATTAATGTAACTGCCAATGAATCACACATTGCACAATACTCCAAATCTTTCATGCAGTCTTTTGTGGTTTTCCTTATGAAAACAATTTCTTCCTAAAATAACAGCATTATCTGGCATGCAGTGTCTGAACATCATGTACTTACTATGTCCTCTGTTGTTGCATGCAATGGTAAAGATTATATCAGAGCAGTTTCCATATAAACTGAACCATTGATTTATAACATTTTATTCCACTAAGTACCTCAAAATAGTTTTATCCACTGTTAGGATGAGTTATGAAATTATGCATTTATAACACAAAAATCAGCAGAACAGAAATACTTTTAAATATTCCTTCAGATTTGATGATTGTAAAATGCCAGAGCTTTATCATTAACAATGAAAAATAACTCTCCAGTTTGGTTGCCTTGGCCTGCATTCATATTTCCATGTGTAGAAATGGGGCAATAAGGAACAAGTTCCCCTGACAGATCTCAAAGTACAGGTACAAAATAATTTTATACAAAATCATCCATATCTGATGAGTCAGCATGTTATTTATAACTTGCAGTGCATTATCTTTTATAAGTGACTTCATTCTTGGAAATATAATTTTCAGATAAGTCCAAGGAATGAAGTCAATTTTAAACTAAAATTTGAAACTTCTGGAGGACCAAATGTTTCAGTGTCTTTATTAGGAACACACTTACTAAATAGATTGCCAGACATAAGAAGGGGACAGGCGGGTCCAGATGGTGTTTTTACCATCTGAAAAGTGTCCTTCTCTCCATTGATTAGAGTACAGAAGTATAGAATAAATGCCTGAAATTTGACAAGACAAAAGGGATCACCAGTAGTGTTTTTTCACTGTGTTTAAATGGCCACAGTTATGAAGTTCAATCATTGAAGAATCCTGATTCTTTTAAATAAATTAATTTTAAAAATATATTTTATATATATATTACAGCAAGTTCTAATTGCTGCAGTGATTGAATTCAAAACCAGTTCAGAGATAAAATTTCTTTCTGACAAACCAAGTTAGTATTGATATCTGAACTTAAGACTACTGGCCATAATTATCATCAATAGCAGGTTACATCTGCGGAGAAATGTATTGAAAGCTGTGTGCCAAATTAAAACTGGGAATGGCATTTCACAGGGTTGCTCTTATTTTACTCTAGGTCTGAACTTAATTCTGTTTTTAATGAAGCTAAATTGCAAATTAACACCCCTGTATAGCACTTGGCTTTCAATGCAGAGGTAAATAGAGTAGATGTAGAAGCAGATGAAAGTGAGAAGCTGCCCACTCTAGGTTTAAAGGAAACAGGTGGGTCAGGAGCGACTGGGTTGTTGTTTGCCACTTACCTCATGTTAGCTCATAATCCCATAAGCCTTTGGGAGATTACTGTGAAACAGAGCAGTCCTGTAACAATGCTTCTCATGGTCATAATCAGGGAAAAACCTGTTTCCCAGTAAGCAGAAGGAGCTCTGTGCACCCACCAAACCATAAGCCTTTTCAGGGTGAGCCCTCTCAGCCCGGGAATACTGACTGCTTGCCACTGTGCTCTCCTTCACTGCTCCTCAGGAACTCGCAAGCCCAGACTTCAAAAAGGAAAGAGGGCTGAAAATGTCACTCCACAGATGAAATCATTCACAGATAGAATATTTTCCATGGGAATGTTATCCTCATCTCTCCTGATACTACTTGCAACCGTGCAAGGTGTTTCATTGCATAATGGGAAAATACAGAGGCAGTAGGTTCATGGGAATACTTGATGTCTGTGCTTTGTAACATTATTATTACTTTAACTCAAACTAACGTGCATCTTTGCCTCTTGTTAAGGAGTTGCCTTAAAAATGAGGTATGGTCCGAATAGCTCATACCAGTAGGGTTGGAACTTTAAGGTCCTTTTGAACCCTAATCATTCTATGATTCTAAGAATAGGTCTCCTATATATCTTTTAATGTAGATAAAACCTGTATGTGTGACCCCTGTCTGGTATCTGCACTGTGTTTCACATTTGCTGGATGCATTACACCAATCAGAATGCCCTGCTAATTCCATGCAGTCTGTGGGACAGGGAGAGTGGGCATGGACACCTGGTTCGTTCCGGGTCTGGAATGGCAGGAAGCATGGCTGGTGCTGTAGCAAAGTGCCAGATCCAGTGAGACCACAGTCATATGCACAGTAGACTGCATTTCTGCAGTTTTCTGAAAGTGATGATCCACATGTTGCATTGCTGCTCTGTCCCTCAGTAAAGGCTTTGCCCACTATTTCTGGATTTCCCATGGTCATGCTTTCTATCTTGCCCCTTCAGAAGTAAGTCCATGGCAATGTACTGCACAAAAATATAGGAAATTAAATTCTTTCTAAGTAGGAAGATTGAGTGTGGTATGAGGGCAAATCTGAGGGGAAATTAAGATATCTGATAGTTCTAGAGTTGAGTAGAAAGGTAGCATTTTGGATGATTTAAATTATACCTTCATTCTGGCTCTTGAGGCAGTTACAAGGCTGAGTAAATAACAAAATTCCCTAAATCAATTCTTTACCGTCCTTGAAATGAGACTTCATGTACACCTAACTTGCAAGGGAGCTCTGAAGAATATTTAATGCTTTTAAAACATCTTGAAGATGTACAACGATCTGCAAATATTGGCCGTAATTACTAAGAAATTATTCATTTCTCAAATCCATTAACACTGTTATTATTTTATCTTGTTTAGTGCTCTAAATGAATTTATTTTTTTTTTTAAATGATGTCAATTAAAGTTAAAAAAGAAAATTATTTTAACTCTGTTCCAACATAAACCTCCTTTGGGGTGAGTGGCCAATTCCACAAAAGCCCCACCCCGTTTGGCAGAGCAGTAGGGCTGTGCTAAGTTCCAGCTGCTGCTCTGAAATGTCACCCACAGAACAATATCAACGCTATAATATTGTTTGTTTA
This sequence comes from Melospiza melodia melodia, assembly GCF_035770615.1. Taxonomy (NCBI): domain Eukaryota; kingdom Metazoa; phylum Chordata; class Aves; order Passeriformes; family Passerellidae; genus Melospiza; species Melospiza melodia. The sequence goes on from NC_086194.1 coordinate 37,370,240, forward strand.
ACTCCAGCCTAACTGAAACTTTGGGTTTCTCAGTTATGATGCTAGTTTTCTTTTGAGAATATTTATGATACCTGTGTAGTTTCATGTTTTCCAGGTATCATTGCCAAATTAATTGAAACAGAAACATGTTGTAGAAAAGGGTTTATTTCCATGTTCTTTTCAAAGTTAATACATAATGTTGCTATTACTCCTTATCATTTTGTGTTTTAAATACTCTGTTTTTGTTTTCTTGTAATTTTTTTCAGTTGGAGTTATCCATTCTTTCTTAATGCAATGTAATTTTTTTGAAAACTTCACAATAAGAAACAAATTATAAAGGCTTCTCCTTTTTTTTTTTTCCTTCTAAGCACCTCATTTTTATTTTAAAGTTATAGTACTTACATTTTCTTCCATTCTATGTGTGAATGCTCCACACCCACTTTCTAGGAGTCAGAGTGATGCATAGATGGGACAGATCAGAGAACTTAATAGCTGGAAGACCAGAGATTCTATTTGTTAAAGACTGCTGAATCTTAAGACAAAAATGCATATATATTACTCTTTCAGGGACTTATTGTGGAAAAATGCTACTATCATGGACCTATTAGAAAGCCTTTTCCTGGAATTTCCATTTTATTCCCTTCCTTGACTTCCGAAGGTCTCTTCTTTTGGTTTGGGTTTTTTTGGTTTTTTTTTTTTTTTTTTTTTTTTTTTGGTTTGGTTTGGTTTGGTTTTTTTTAACATCTATTTGATACTATTCAGTATATTTTCACATTCTTATAATGCCTTTTTTTGCTTTCCCATAGAGACTGGGTGTACATGGGCAATGGAGAACATGACCACAAATCTCTATGGCCCTCATCCTTTCCAGCTGCACAGCTGGCTGTCACTCCAGCTGTTGCTGTGCTCTTTTCTGGGAAGAATTTAATTGTTCACTGACTAATAAAGAAGTGTACTCAACCCTGCTGGCTCCCAACTTATCATGGACCAAGACTCAGTCTCTTCTCGTTTTTTGTGCTTAGTAATTTTTCCAGGCCCATTTTTTAACTTTTTGTCTATAAATCACAGAAGTGGTGGCACTTTATCTTAACATATTCTTCAAGATTTCACCAAAAATAGTTTTTGAAACATATAAAAACAAGGTCTTACATAATCTTAGGCAAGAAAAATATCTTCTGAATTGTAAAGTAAATAATTATTTCATGGGGATAAATTCCAGAAGTTCATGCTTATTTAAATCTTAACCTTTAAACCCTTGGAGGAAGGAAAAGTGTCTACAGGACACCATTGCTCAGCAACAGCTTACTGTTCAGACTGAAATATTTAAAAAACTCCTACGCCTATGTGCAGCCAAAAAATGTATATATAATAAATGATAAATGGTGAACCTTAAATCAGATTTTTATTTGAAAGATGAGAGGAGAAAATATGTTTTTTTTTTTAAAAACAACATTATAAGTCTTGTTTGCCATCCATTTTTAGTAATACGTTTTCATATTATGTGCTACAGTTCTTGCTATTTCTTGAACATTTTCATACAGTCTTTCAGATCAGGATGTGCCATAAATATCAGAGTATAAATAATCTATCATTATACAGACATTTAATAAATAATGTATGGCTGTGACAAGAATGAGCAAGCATGACTTCTAAGGCAACCTTTTGAAACACTGATAAATATATGCAACAAAAATTTGTAAAATTTATTCTCAAATTATAACAGCTACACACTGATGTAGCAAGGAGACAAAGTGAATGGTTAATACACAGAAAAAAAGTGTCTGTCTCCTGCAGACACTTTTAGTTGTGAACACAGATTTTAATTTTCTCTTAAGCTATTGCAGTGCTAGGTGAGAATATTACTACACTATTAGTAAATCAAGTAAGGAAAAAAGCTGATGTATACCCCACTTCTGAAAATCATGATGTTAAGTAATGGTGCTCTGTGCAATAGTCTATGAAAACTTTTTTGGGTGTATTATCATCAGATGATAAACATATCAAAATGCAAAAGTATAATAAAAAATTCTGCTCAACTATTGATTAAAAATGCAACATCATTTTTTCCCCACTGTTATTGATTTATCACAGAAAATAATTTTCTTCTTTGTGTGTGAATTTGAATCTGGAGTACTTATTTGGAATTAACTACTTTGATTTCTTAAGAATATTTTATATATAGAATTTCTTAATGAAAACCATTCCTTTCCCTCTTATCTCTTCCAGTGATGAAATGTTCCATTCACTTCTGAAATTCTGTAGATTGTAGCACTTTCTCCCTGAAAACCTTTTGATAATAGTTTATCTTCATGTTTGCACTATTGCTTTGAAAAAATACACAATTTAAAACTAGAGGCAGAGAAAAAATATGTGGGCAATTTGTTAAACATGGAGTTGTAAGTTGTTTTCCTAAATATAACATATCATCATGGCTTAGGGTCTTCCAGCTCCATTAAATGACATGGAGATACCTGATTTTAGTAGGGAACAAGAAATATTTAAATATCTTGCATTATGCATGTTGTTAAGTAGGCATATATTATACTTTTATTTAATCAATTGCAGGTAACAGCAAATGATGTCATGTCTAACTTCTGGTGTAATACTGAGTAAAACTGTGATCATGACATACTTTGATGACATGTAGGGCTCCCAATGCTCCAATTGTTTATCACTACAGGATCATTCCTCTTCATTTTTCATGTGTGATTTAGAAGTGGCAATTCAGACGGGCTTTTGATGAGTGAAGCAGCACTAGGCACCTTCTACTTTCCTGTAGAGTCAGATTATCCATTTAGATTAATTATAGTGTAGAAAAATGCTACAAAGATATTCTGTTTATTAATAGTTTTTAAATGCTGAAAGGAGTAACAAGAACCAGAAAAAAAGTGAAATTACCCTTCTTAGTGTTTCTAAAAGTTGCAGCAAAAAAAATACCCAGAAGTACATGTGGCTCCTGAATAGAACAGTATTTCCCTACCAGCCAGTGCTGTGCGTGCAAAATCAGGGTGGGGGGGAACACTCATCTGGGATTGATTGCACTGAAAAGCACAGTGAAATCCTACATTTAAAAAAAAAAAAAAAAAGTGGGGCTCTGATTATTTTGTCAGAGGACAAATCCTTTGCCTGTGTTCTGTGTCCCAGTGGCTGGTTTTAAATTCTGCTCAGCAATTTGGCTCCTTTGATAAGTGGCCTTGTTATCACACTGACTTCTCTCACAAAGTTGCTTTTCTTTTTTGTTCCTTATGCTTTATCATCACACAAAGTATCTTCCAGTCCTCTCTGTAGGGAGATTAAGAATAGGTTTCTATATATATCAGATCCCAAGGGGAAGAGGACATCTTTGGGACGATAAATCACATTCTTTTGCTTAAACTACTTGCCAAAACCCTGATTTAAGAAAGAACTGAAACAGAAACTTGAGAGGAAATGTATGTCCAAATCTAGAGACTTTATTTTTCTCTTTACCCTTTATTTTGTTTTCTTTAGTTTCTGCTTGAGTGTAAAGGAAGGACATTACATTACGTGATAGGTTTTTTCTTCTGATTGTGACTCAAGCTTATGGTCTACTAGATTGTGTCTACTCAGCTTTTTTACATTTGTTTTTTTGAAATGCAGAACTATATAATACAGGTAATACATCCCTTTATTTCATCAAGAAAGTGATAGTAATTACTTTTGTGGCCATTAGGTCTCTGTTTTTTACCCCACAAAATAGATGGTCCTCCTAATATACCCGTCTGATCTTTCTTTTTTTTTAACTTTTCCATATTATTTAACTCAATAAACTTGGGTGCTTCTCAGTTAGTCAGGGTTTGTATTTCTTTGGCCACGATCACAATTTGATGATTAGATATTTATTGTGTATGTATGTGTAAGTACATATGTACATTTCATAACTTCATTTTGTATGAAGAAATTTATATGAAATATCAGAAATAAGCCTGTGTAAATAAAAGATTTTTTTGAATTTGGGGAGCCTAGTAGAGTCTAAAAACTAAACAAAAACAACAACAAAAAAATTTTGGAGCGTTTGTGAAAAAGCTTCCAGAGCTGCAGTGATCTTAAATGCATTCAAAACATTTTGAACAATTTTTCCCCTTTCAGTCACAGTCTCTGGGATGAAACTAACCACAGAATTCAACCAGTAAGTGATGTTAGCTCAAATTTATGAAAATGTGGTTCACGGAGCACTTGTTACTTAACCTACATCCTTGTTTGTAATTTAGTTTCTGTTAGGCTTAGTTTCAGTTACAGAACATGTCAGAACCAGTTTCCTGCTGCATCCTAGGGTTATCTTCTACACTGCAGCGTGTCTCAGTAATGATGGAATAACATCCCCACAGCAATTACACAAAGTAGTGTTGCCACTGTATTTAATACTCTCTTATCTATTTTAATACAGTGTAACAGGTGGAAATTGAAGGCAACCTGCTGTCAACACAGCAGCCCAGCATGATGTTCTACCATTTCTGTGAGAGCTACATAGATGGTAGACAGATTATGATAAATGCAAGTAATTATATAAAGTTTAAGAATCTCTGTCAAAGGGGAGATAAATCAATAACACAATGGTTGTTTTCTGCTTCAGATTTGTTAAATAGATGCTAAACTAAAGAGTCCTAAATGATAAAAGACTCCTCAAACAGGAAAAGATATGATGATTTGTCCATGATGTATGATTATTTGTTTCATTTAGGTGTAAATACAAAGATTTCTTCAGAAATTGAACATGTGTACTTATTAATATATAACTTGCATTAGATTATATTATTGTAAATCTACTTAAAAACCCATATTTAATAGACAGTAATCTGTCACAAATATTTTGATTTGGTATATAAACTTTAGGAGGTGAAAAGCCTGTGAAAACAGACTTTAAAAAATATAATCATGAATAGTGGTCATAAATTTGTATTTTTAAGTAGGTTCTAAATGTTGATAAGTATTAATATTATTTTCTTTTCTAGTCTTTCTAATTTTATTTTGATTTTCTTTTTCATCTGAATATATGAAATTTTCTCTTTTTGGAACAAAATCTGCTTTAAATTATTTTAATCTGGTTTTTCAGGTTTTTTTTCTTTCATTTCCTTTCCATACAGTTTTGATTTTTGAGTTGTACAATAGCCACTGCAAGTCATTTGCCTCAGCAGTCAAGCTAGCTCTTTAAAGCTTCTTTACAGAGCTTTCCCTGTCAATATGTGGTGAAAAGAACTATCTCAGCACACTGCTGGTTGCAATTTCAGCTTCAGCTTGAAGCATGCATGGCATTTCTATAGAAAAGGACAAAACCAGCTCTTCAGGTCAAGTCTGCATTTCATGTACAATCCCAGCAAGCTAACTCTGCTGGAGAATGGTTCTAAATTAATTCCAGCTTCACCAATAATAACAACAGGGCCAGAGTCTGCAGTCATTCCCTTCAGCCATGGTCTAATGATTATTTCACAAACAGCCATGTTGATTTACAATGTTTGTATTCTCTCGGGGGTGATTAAGATCTTCACAGTGCAGCCAGTGTGATGGATATTATTAGTGTTCTTGATATGTTTTTGTGCAAAAATCAGCCAACATAGATTAATATAATTTCTGCCTACTTTGTAGAGAGGTGGTGAGGAATACTCAGGAGAAATAAATACATGGCAACTGAGACAAGGGATTGTGGTTTCTCCAGGTGAAGACAGATTCAAAGAGGAAGGCTACTCACTCAGTACTGATCATATAATGACTCTGCTTAGTACCTTATGTCCCTAAGAACTCCTTTAATTTCAGTTGGAGCCACTTTCAGGGCAGATATACCCCAAGACAGAAATTATGAGGAAGGACAATTGTGGTAAATTATCTGTGTGGGGCTCGGTTTCTAACCATCTCCCAGTAGAATCCTGGACAAAGAAAAGCAGCTGTTTCTCTGGTGCTGCTCTTCTTCAGCAGAGGCAGGCAGGTGGGTAGAGAAAAATTGTAAGGAGCAACTGAAGCCTTGAGAGCTCCTTTCTCTGTCATCACATCACCAGCTGTAGCTGAGGGGAAAAAAAGAAAAGAGTCAACTCCTCTTTCTTTCCAATTCTCTATTTCCTTCCCTAAATCACAAAGAAAAGAGGGGATGGAAACCAGGTTTTATATACTGGAAGGAGCACTTACTAAATTCTCAGACCTATTTGGTGTAGAAGGAAAAATGCAGAATATGGCCCAATGTTTTTTTTTTAAGTTTGAGGAAGTAATTAAAATGAATTTGTTTTGGTTTTCACCCTGCTCTAATTACAACACAGAACACTTCAAATGTAGTTGTTGCCAGATCTTTTTGCATATTCAGAGTAAATTAAAATAATCATCCTGATTATCTGACAAGATCTATGTAAAGTGATCATAAAATAGGTGGAATACAGTATTAATTTTCTTACTATAATATGTTGCCTAAAACTGAAGTGTTGTGGTCCCAGGAGTGATGTATGGGTAAATATTAATCTATGAACTTGATATTACTTTTCCATATCACGCTTGTAAGTCACAGAAAAGTACATAAAATATTTCATTCTGTCTTTTCCAGTTTTGAGCAGAAAGGTTATGAATCTGTGACCTGTCATTATGATCACTAATAACTGAAGACTGTAGTTAAAAAATTGCTTCTGAGGAAAGTTGTCCTAGCACAGTGAGCTAAACTTGTAAGAGCTTTCTTTAAAAAAAGCTAAAAATGTGAAATGAAAGACATATTGGTTACACATACATTTAAAAAGGATAAATAAGGGAATTACTCATTTTCCCTCCAAGGGTTTGGATGTATCATTGCAGAGAAGAATCTGGCTCTAGAATAATATAGTCATCTGAACTCTTCCTATTTAGACTCCACATGGTATTTAAAAAACTTAGCTATTTTTTTTGCTTGTTTTTGTAACTTGAAGACATGCTCAACATTAAAATAGTATTGCTGAAAATTATTCTATAGGGCAAAACAAAGCTAGTTGTGTCATTTTCAGCTGACTAAAATGCTATGTAAAAAGGGAAAAGATTTATTTTACATAATGTAGACATTCTGATGCAGAAACGAAGTTTTTTCCGTTGCCTTTATTACCTCCTTTAGCTTCTTCTCCATTTCATCCCAGATTTTTTTTCAGAGAAGTACACAACCTGTATTTAAGGCATGGATTCTACTATACCTGTCCTAAAATTACTGACTCCAAAAAAGTAGGAATAAGGACTGACATATCAATTTTGCTGAACAGCAGACTGTCAGCAATGATACAGATGCAAAAGATGAAGAAGGAACAATGGAAAAATACATTATGAATTACATGCTTTGGTGAATCTTTCATGTAAGTTTTATTTTGGTATAACAATTATTTTTCAGTGGAACTTGTTTACACAGCATTAGAATAAAATTTATTTTAAAATTCTCTATGAGTACTGAGTAAAGTGCTTTAATCTGCAAACTGGCATGTAAGATGTTCATGCAAACGAGATTTTGTGTCTCTAAGTAAACATCTCTACACATATTTCTAGGTTTACAGCAGATGCAGCTATGGTTACAAGTATAATGAATGCAAGTACTAGACAAAGCACAGATATTCACAGTTCCATTGAAGAAAATGGGAAATCGGTCTGCTGTTTCCAGCAGGACTTAGCCTGTTCAGATTTCATTTAATTTCTTGTTGGCAGTGGTATCAGTCTCTGCTTCTCTTTGAATGTTAAGCCATGTGCTCCTGGCATAAGTAGGGGAAATGAGCAGCAACTGAAATGGTCATACACCTGCTGGCAAGGAGAGGAAAGAGCTACTGGAAACTGCCTTGGAAAAAGCACAAAACATCATCACAAGGTGCCTAAAGTAATACCAGTGTGGTGCCTTGAGATTTTCAGATAGGGCACTGGATTTAAAGACTTTCTAAGGTGTTATTTGATTTTTTTTTTTTTTAACTGCAAGGTTTACATTTGAGCTGAATTTTAGGAAATTTTAATTTTTAATTAATTTTAATTTTAATTAATTTAAATTTATATAACTGAATTGTGTACAAAGGACTTTGGTAGATTTTATTTAGCAGAAATTGCTAAGTTCACATATTTGTCATCTTCCTAAAGCATGCAAGATTATATATACATATATATGTATATATATATATATGTACACCTCTTCCATCTGTACCCCTCTTCCTTCAACCAACAACATCATCAGCCATTTCTTGCAGAGCTACTTCTGAGGCACAAAAACATTACTTAGTATAATATTAAATATTAAAAATATGTTGTCCTAGTGCAAGGAACACTGAACAGATAGTTTTGAGTCACTACATCTCCTACCATGCTATTAGAACTGGTGGAGAGAAAGAATTAAAATTTATTAATGTTTACTCTTGGGAATAGTCTTTCCTAGCAGATGAGATATGGAACAGTGAATAGACATGCTAAACACTATTTTTGATGAAACTTGCATCATAATCTCAGATAACATGTACTCGTGATGGCGTCTCTCACTAAGAGATCTTGTGTTCCAAACAGAACAATGGGCAAGGCTGATCTGGATTTTGTTTATAGAGGTCTTTTCAGAAGTTCTGTAGACTCAAGCATTGCCTTTCCAGTTCTGCAAGCTTCAATAATCACTCCATTACACCTCTATGTCTTTTTTGCTTTTTTTTTTTTGGCATTGACTAGTTAGTTTAACATAACAAAATGCCATACAATCAAGAGACAAAAAAATAATCACAAAAAGAATGAAGAGTCTTACAGGTGTAAGTTTTGCTACCAGTCTTTAAAAGGTGTATTTGTAAGATTTCATCCTTATTGTTCCGTCTTTACATACCCATTTTTTAAAATATCTTTGAATTCTAGTGAACCCTTTGAGAAATCCATAATTATAACCTTTCTTATTAACTAGTGTCTTGAAAGATTTAGTATATTGAAAAGGAGGAAAAATCCCTTGAAATATTTTCACATTATATAAAAATGTCTTGGGTTTGACTTGGAGAGTATGCTTTTCTTTGAAAAAAGATTGTGAGTGACTTTGATGGATTACATCATGCAGATGAAATAAAATATTAGATGGATTAGAGATGATGGAAGGTTTTCCCCATTGTAAGGAGGAGAAATGTTTAGAAAACAACAGTTTCTGCCTCTCACCTACATGTAATTTAGAGACACGTAGTAAAGTACTGTCCAGTGAAATATTTAGAAGTGGAGTCTTTGGTCCAATGAAATTTTTTAAAAAAGTTTAAGTCTTGACAGACTGATCAATTTTAGCTGTTGATCAGGAAAATATGCATTTTACATAAAGGCTTGAAACTCTGAACTGCCACGGATGACTGTGATTAAGCAAATGCAAATGTTCTTGGAGAGGTTTGAATAGAAAGACACAAAGCCCAACAGCAACAGAGCTACATCACATTTTAAATCAATCCTTTCCCTAATGTCTTTCTGTTAGGATAGCAGACCTATTTGGAAAAGAGGTGCTGACTTCCTAAAAGAAAAGTGAATATCTTGACTGTCCGAGATTACACTACTTCTGAAAACTCCTGTGGCTGGTGATTCAGCCTGTGACAATTTGCTTATCAAAGACAGGGTTAGGCTGTGAATCAAGGGCAATACTCCACCAGCCCAGCTGATTGAATATGCAACTTTCTATAAGCATTTCTCTGTTTATTACTCTGTGTATGAGAGGAAATATATATGGGAGATAAATGCGAGCACAATCCTGATGTATGTGTTTAATATACATGGAGAACAGGATTGAATCATGCTAACTAAAAGTTCCAGTCCTGTCCCAGTCAGAAAAATGTTCCAGCTCATAAGGGAAGAAATCTGCAGGAAATTGCTGCCTAATTAGATCTTCCATTAATTTGTTCATTCCAGGCAAACATTTCACTCTGCTTCACTTATTAGTAATGGATTTTTTAACCATATGCAATAGAATTTGGTCTGGGTTTAGGTGAAAGATTTGCAACAAAACTCTCAAGTTATGTCTTTGAGGTTCTTTCCTTGAAGGTATGAAATGAGATTTCTTCTGAATCCACACCTCTTTCATAAGCAATATTCACTACAGCAAACATTCCATTTAATCTGCTGGTGTCTGTCAAACTCCCACATTTCTTCTTCTGTTACTAGCTCCTTCTTTATAGAGGGTGCAAGATTAAATAGACAAAGTTTAAGGTATCTTTTGTAACTGTTTTAAGTAAAACAACTTGGAAATTAAATAAGTACATTATTAAACTGCAAAGCTAAAGGACTTTTTTTTTTGTTCTTTCCACTTCGACTTTTGATGATAATGATCAGGTGAAAAAGAATCAGGTAAGGGACTGTGGTGTAACTGCTGAGTATTGACTTGTGACTGTACATATATGTGCAAAGATAAGCCTCTGTGTCATGTTGGATAATATCAATTTAGGAGCCACAGGGAGAGAGAGAATCATTCCCTTTAAGAAAGAGGAATAAGGAAATTTTTTGCAATTATAGGAATCGGTCTGTCTTTTTGTCAAGAGGGTGAAAATGAAAATATAAGTATGAAAGTCAATGTCAGATTTATCAACTACAAATATTATAAGCAAAACTTTTGTTTAAAGTAGATGACAAAACCCCTTCTGTCTATACACATGAGATATTAATGTGTCTTACAATAAGCCAAAGAGTAGTTTTGGAAAAATATTGAGTTTGGAATTATTAAGTTAAAATACTCATGGTGACCCTTGTTATAAACTGTGATTTATACATTTGCTAAATTGCTTTCTGTTTCTCGATATATAACATTTTTCTAATTCTTCTTCTTCAAAAAAAATTGCATTTCATTTGGATACTTTGAATGAGTGTTTGGAATTTTCATCTTCCATCCTATATAAAACTTGTCTTCAAACTATTTCATTTTTTTAAGTATCTTAAGTACAATGAACTTTTCTGCTCCTGTGTCCTTAGTAGCAAGTAAGGATTTGTCATACGTGAAGAACATTACATAAAATTGACCTATTTTAACATAAGTAGCTATGCAGGCAATTCAATTCATAAATATGAAATTATAATACATTTCAATGAAATATTTCTTTTATGTGCTTGTAAATAACTGCACTTACTAGGAGATAATTTGTGACTAGAGAGGCATTTCCAAAGTATAATTGTTAGAGTTTTTCCCTCAACTCTTAAATAAAATTACATTGATATTCTGAAATAGGAGACTGAGGAAGCTATGACCCAGCTATATCTTCAAATGAGTCTCCAGGACAGAAATACAAGCTGTATATTTCAGCAGTTCAGCACAATAAAATGGGAAAGAGCCATTGTGGTAAATAAAATCCAAGCATACTCAGAGGGGACTGGCATGCCCTGTGAAATTTGCAGTTGAAGCAATTGGAAGGAAAAAAAACCCAATATTATAAAAAGTTGAAATCACCTATGTTTATCATCACAAAAAGTATTCAGTCATAATTACCAGAATGGAACAGTGGATGCTCTTCCTGTCTAGGTTTGCCAGTTTGGCTGCATTCATCAAAACTGTCTCTAAAAATAATTCAGGAACAGTATAAACAAACTTTAAAAAATAAATAGAAATCCTCTTCAATGTTATTATGCATTCAGTATTTCATGTAAGTGGTATAACATTTGCTGTTAAGAATTCTGTATTTGTATGAAATGAGCCCATGACGAACCCTCCTTTGTACCTCATGGGCCATAGGGTGGAAAATTCTGCAGGATGCTTCTGAGTTCTTAGCACCTGACAAGTTCCATGTCCAGTTTTTGGCATTAGATTTTAATGCTGCTGCTCTTGTTTTCAGACCATTTTCTTCCAAGGAAATGGAACACAGGTCTGCAGGTACTTGTTTACAGTATCTTATCTACATTTGCTTTTACATGAATTATATCATGACTTCACTGAGTTGAAGGAAATAGAATTATTTTGTTTTTGATTTGTCCCTTTATGTACACTTACTGTTTTCCTGATTATCTTGTAGTGTTTTGCAGGAAAATACAATGCTGAATAAAATCTTTCACTCATTTAAATCTGAATTTTCTTGAAACGTAAGGGTAAGAAGTAAAATGTCTGAGCATAATCATTTGAATGCATTCGAGTTTTTTTTAAGTTACTTTTTCATTATACTTTTTTGACATTTTCCTTTTCAAGATCAAGTCCCCGTGCCTTTAGGTGTTGCTCTGTGGTGCCACATGGGTGCCGCTAATTTTCTGAACTTTGCTTGGTTCTTGTGGCTGCTATCAGAATTCAGGACCAAGGAGATTGTTTCAGGAAAGCTACATGCCCACTTCTTTCATAATCAAGCTCGCTGTAAATGTCTTAATTTAGAAGGATAGCATATAGTATTGTCTCATTTAAGCTTATGGCCCAATTCCCACTGGAATTCCCAATTCAATACAGCATCATCTCAAATACACTTTGAGCTTCCTTAGGCAAAGAACTGAAAAAAAATCAAGTGGTATTAAAAATACCACTTTAACCTTTCTTGTATTTTTTTTGTGATGTTTCATTTTTTATGTGAAATGCATGTTCTCCATATGCATATCACAACTGCCATGGACTGGAGAATTTTACAGGATGCTGCTGACTTTCCAAGATCATTTACATTGTTACAATTATTTTTGGTGTGTTATTTATAGTGGGTCTTCCTTATTTTGAAACCATACGTGCTAAGAAAATTATGTGAGTCTGCAAATGCAGAGCTATCCCAGACCTTTCAGAGGAAAACAGCACCAGGGCAGAGTCATTCTATTGCATCCAGACAGAGGGCAGGAGCTCAAGGATGGTGTGACCCATCAATGAGTCAGAATGTTACAGCAGGATGCTGAGGTACCTGCCCTGTTTTCCTCTCTTGCTGCTGTGGTCCTCTTCAACTTATGTTGGGTTACTCTTGATCAAGTTCATCAGGGGGAGGTAAGACCCTATAGATTCTTGGAATGGGTCTTTTTCTGGTTGTTGAAGGTAGAATACTTTCTATGGAGCATCTTAGACTATTTCCTAGAATGTCTCTATTTTTGATGTGCTTGTGGGGAAAAAGAGATAGCAATGCCTTTTTTTTTATAAGTAATGCTTTGTCCTTTCAAGTCAGAGAAATTATATGAAATTACTACAATGGTGTAAGAATGTATTCAAAGTAAACATAAAGCAGAAACAGAGCTGAAGATATCAGACATATTCAGTTACAGAACCTTTTGCAGATAATTAAGGAAGATAATCGATCACAATTTTTGTCTGTTTCACTGGGAGTCGTTTAATGCTGAAGATGGAGCAATCACAATTTAAAAGCCATATGCAACCTTCTCATTCTGAAAGTGCTGTTGTTGTGGTCTTGATGTTAATTAAAGCAGTTTAAAGGATGTGAACTTTTCAACACCTGCTGAAAATTAACATCACATAGCTGCAGTCTTCCACTTTATGCTCCCGTCAGACACCTTTTCTGTTTGGGGATGGAACCTGAAGCCTGTTGGTACTGGCCCTGTTAATATTTGCTTGAGAGTCAAGAGAGGAAAACTTGCCTGGCCAGCAGCAGCCAAAATCTGGCATCTTGCTGTAGACTGCATGTTAAGTAAACAAGAAGAGAATCTCGTTCAAACATGAACAGATGATGATCTTCCATAAATGTTTTAGTTGAGAAATTAATTTTTGAAAGCTGTTTGCACTTAGGCTCAGTCATAAAACAGGAAATGCCTTCTCAGTGATTTTCTTTTGACATTAAAGTCTTTCTAATCCAGTTGATCTAAAAAATGACATTGTTAAACAAGACAGGCTATTACAAACCTGTGAAAAGGTCCAGCCCCCAGTCAGGGGGCTGAGGTAGAAGCTTTCTGTTCAGGTTGTGTATGTATATTCCTTAGGTTGGTGGTCAACTTATGCTTTGTGATATATAACCAGGAAAATAGGAATGGAACATATATGCCTGTAAATCCTAATAATAAGCTTTACTTGGATTTTATTTGCTTTAATTTCCTTTTCATTTTTGAACAGTAATATATCTTACACTGGCATTTCATTTCATTTTATAGGATTCTTTATAGTCTTTCACTGAAATCATTATTGTTATTGTACTCTTACATTGAAAAAAGAATTGTCAGGCAAGTGTGGAATTAATTTCCTCCCTATAAATCTAGACTCATGATGACTTTAAAGGAAGAGTAACTTATAATAAAAAGAAGTAAGATTTGAGATTTTTATTTCATTGCAATCTTTCAGTATAACATCATAAACTACTAGAACTGCTTTGAAATTTTCCAATATTGATTTCATGGATGTAAAGTATCATCTCTAAGAAAATGTGTGCAAATCATTAATCCACTGTTTTTTCATTCTCAGTGTATTTTTTTTTCCTAGATTTAAAAAATCCAACAAAAACAGATCCAAAACAAACAAACAAAAACACCTTAAAATAACCTTGTCTATATTTTAGTCAGACTGCAATGTTTACTCTTCATTAGTATTTTAAGATGTAACTTATTTTACTAAAATTCCTGAGAGGTGTAATGTTCAGTCATTAGTGAATAGTGAGAGGTTTCAGAGGGTGGTACATAATGTCCTGAGCTAACTGTTTGCAGAGTATGATTCCCCAAGCTCTCCCTCCTCTTTGGCTTGTAGGTGCAGAGAGTATCTGCCAGAGAAGACAGGTCTCAATTCAAGACGCTGGTGTATCTCACAAATAGCCATATATGTTAAAAGTATTTGAGGACAGAAAAGGAAATGTGTTTCAAGTGTGTTCTCAATAGCCAATACACTCTCTAGACTATTGGGAAAGCCAAGATATTGTCACTGAGCACAACCTGAAGTATATAGCATGCTGTAGGTGACAGTGGGAAGCCACAGCACAAACCTGAACTTGTGTTACTAGTGAAACTTGTGATGCTAAACAAATTTAAGGCATATTTTCTTTGTTCTCCTGTCTTTTTTGCCATGTCTAGCTGTTTGATATACCAAAGCCCTAGGTTCTTTATAGCCAGTCTTTGAAATTAACTTCTTTTCAGAGAACTTGGTCCAGATAAATCACACTGCATAGCAAATAAAGCCATATATAGCTAAAATTGATTCCATTGCCTTGTCTGTCAGGCCTCATATTGCCTGTGAGAAAATATTTTATGTAGGACCTGTTCTGCAAACAGTTTTACACCAGGGCACATTCAGAATTTCTGCCCCTATTTATAAACAACATGAATCATACAAGATGACTCATGAGAATAACTGCATGTAGAAGTGTGGGACTGTACTGGGTAAGGTTAGGCTGCTGGTTCTTGCTTAAGAAAAAGAACCTGACTTGTAGATGATTTGTGTGCTCCCTTGGCAATGTGAAGCTGCGTGCTATGCCAGTGTGGAGTCTCCTGGGAAAGAGGAATCAGTTATCCAGGCCAGAAAGGCATTTTCCTGCCCAAACATATCAGGAAATTACGATGAACCAGCAAGCTTGACCATGCATATTAGCTGGTGCTTCTCTATAGACTGCATTGAAGGCTTGTTCCAGGACAAAGTCACAGGTGACCTCAAGTCAGAGGATGTTTGAAACACTTTTGCATTTATAGTGGAGTAGAGGAATCCTGAAATGTTTGTGCAGGTGTCTTCTGTAAGCAAAGCAGGCACAAAACAGAGCTTAACCTTTCAAAGGATTGAATTTAAATTGTTTTTCAGTTTCAACAGTTTACTCTTCTAAAATTTGTAATCCAGATTTTCATAGACCATGGTTTACCTTCTAAAAGAGTAGTAGAGTGTAATAATAAAAGGGAGGTGACCTCTGTTTTTCCATGACTTTTTGGACTGTATTAAATATGCTGCTCCACTTATCTAAATATCCACCTTAATTCAAAGCCATCTTCTCCCTTTATAACTAGGGGATAAAGATAGACAACTTCAGGGCATGATTCATTTGACCTCTCTGTGACACCTACAGTAAAACAGATGAATGGTGACCAGGAAACACCCATCATCCCTCTAGATCTCTTTACTAGACCAGAAGTCTTGTTCAGATTTGAAGTATTTCGAATCAGTGGAGACTTCACCAAGATTTAAGGAATGGACTTTCTTTAAAAGTACAAGGAATATATACCTTGTCTTCCTGTGTGTGGCTGTTGTTTCTTTCCTGTATGTGTGTTGTCTAGGCGTCTCTGGGGAAAAAATAGCTTCAAAGACTCTGCTACACAAATATGTCCGAACATACTGTTCTGTGGGTGGCAAGGGCATGGAATCCTGAAGTCTCTGTTTATAATACTAATTTCATAATACAAGAATTGCAAAAAAATTAATAACAAAACTCATACATTCTTAAGTGTTTGCTGTTTCTGTCTTAGATCTTGCAATAGATTTTATGGTGTCAGACCTGTGAAGGAGATATAGGAGTCTACAATGGCAGCCATGTCACAGAAGGAGGTAATTTAAAAGAAAGATGGCTAAAATTTTTCTTTGTTCCAATTAATAGTATGTTTGAAACTATGGTGGTGTCCCTCTTCTTAAAAAGAAGGCAGCTTTTTCTCATGTACTCTATAAGAAATTCAGTCAGTCTATTAGCATTAGAAAAAAATTCTGGAGAAAGAAGAGTTAGGGGTGACTAAAACCCAAAATGTGTAATATCCTGGGATATTGGTGACTGTGATCAGCTCAGTCACTCTCTGACTCAGTGAATTTTATCTTTCATGTGGGCTAGAAAGGACTGAGAGACAGAAATTGAATATGTAATTCAATAATCCAGGTATTTTACAGATTCAAGTCATTTTGGATCAAATCCTGCATGCTGAATAAGTCTTTTTAATTTCTGATTACTGGTAAAAAAGAAGGAAGGCAACAAGGACAAAGATGCATGCAAATCTCCTTTTCTGCTAGAAAGAGGAGGCATCTCATGTTGTACAAAATCTGAATTTCCAGACTACAGCATTTCTGATGAAATTGGTTCTCTGTTCTCAGGGTACTCAGTTCCACGGGGCTGTGAGTTTAAAGTCTTAATTTTGTTCCAAGCTTGCTGAAGTTATAGTTGACACATACTGCTGTGACTCTTTTGTGTATGCCTCATGTTGCCACTCAAGTTTATGCTCCTACAGTGTAATAAACTTGAATCACTGTATCTAGAGACCACTTTCAAAGCACGCTTAATAAATGCAGCCCCTCCATAAACACTGCTTTTAAATTGGAACTGGCAGGGTAGAATACATAATAAATGTCTGCTTAGTTGATGGAAATACCCTGATTTCATTCGCTCATAGAATGAAATCCAGACCAAATAAATGTCAGTTTAAGAGTGGGGGAGTCCTGTTTGCCTGCTACAGCTCTTTATTCATAATGGGAAGTCTGCTCATTTAGAAATGTGCTCCCCTGTCAGACTCAACTTATTGATATTTCTGCTTATATAACTTGTTTTACTTCAGATTATTTTTGCGTTCATACATATGTCTAGAGTGTGTCCAAGGAAGGCCAATAAAGCTAGGGAAGGGTCTGGAGCACTAGTGAAGGATCTGGACTGAGGGAGCTGAGGTTGTTTAGCCTGGAGAAGAGGAGGCTGCGGGGGGACCTTATCACTCTCTACAGCTGCCTGAAAAGAGGCTGTAGCCAGGTGGGGACGAGACCCTTCTCTCAGGTAAGAAGAACAACTAGAACAACGAGCAAGGGACTCAAGTTGCAACAAGGGAGGTTTAGATTGGTTATCATTAGAAATGTATTCACTAAAAGGACTGGCAAGCATTTGAATGGGCTGCACAGGGAAGGGGTGGCGTTATTATCCCTGGAGGTATTTAAAAGACATGTAGAAGGGGTCTTGGGAACTTGGTTCTGTGGTGGATTTGGAGGTAATGGGTTAATGGTCAAACTCAGTTTCAGAGCTCTTTTCCAACTGAAACAGTTCTATGATTCTAAGCTTTTATTAGCTGACTTGGAAAATATTGTTAAATAATTGGTAAGTAGTCGTTGCAGGTGACATAATGACTGCTTAATTAATACTTATTTCTGTCTATGTGCTTGAAGAAATACAAGTACACATTTTCAGCTTAAGCCAGCTTCATTTATTCTAGATATTGTTTTTAATCTTAAGGCTGAGCACAGTGTCTCAGCTTAAAGTAAGTTATGAACTTCAGTCAGCTTTTCCCAGTCTTGATGAATCTCTCAAGGTGACAATCTTCTTGCAAGTCAGAGGAGAAGGTTTGTACTGGCAAGGAAAGCTGCCACATGTCCTGTGTCTATACCACAGACCTATTGAGCTATATTAGTGGGTTATACAGTTGGCTATCAGGAAGGTTACCTACCCTTTTCTCTCTGTTATATTGCACATTATAACTGGCTGCATGAATAGGTCACAAGCATTTAATTTCCAAGCTCAAAAATAATACACAAAAACTAACTCACATTTTCAATCTTTCATCACAGTTGCAGGCAGCACCTGTGCATCCTTTTTCAGTAATTGTCTGACTGGGAATGTGGGACTAGAAATGGCTTGTACTGAGCTAGAGAAATTAGTCAGAAAAACAAAAATGAGAAAAATTAGAGAGGCAAAAAGGGAGATACCAGAAATCAGAGAGGGAAACCAGAAGTATAAGTCTATCCCATGTGACAAAAAAACCAGAATTATCCCTGTCCCCAGTATAATAATTCATATGGATCCAGTGGGTTTTATTGGGGAAGACTGAAACCCATTTTCATATAATTCAGTCCGGGCACTGATTCTCATGCACAAATCTACTATATTGCTTCTGAGTTAAGATTGGTTTTGGATTTCATGTTTATTCAGTTTTGCTTTACTTCTGGTGAAAGATCAGTTGCTAAAATTGCAAAATAATAATCAGACTTGTAGAATGAGTATTAAACAACAGTTTCCTCCAGCAGCCCCTGTATGCTGGAGCAGGATCAGTTCAGACAGCAGTCCCATGCAGAGGCAGGTCACATAACAAAGTCCATCAGAAGTTCTCTTTTCTTTTACAAGTAGCAATGAAGGTAGGGTTTTACTCTCTGAAATCTTTTCATATTTCTGCTGTTAGTGATTTGCAGATAGATGCAATATTGCAGAGCTTTGACATGAATGCATCTTGAATTAACTTCTGATCTGGTGTCAGAGAAAACACTGAATTTGTTATAGTTCTTATAGAGAAAAAGATGGGGACTTTTAAGGGATTGAATCAAGGGATTAGATACTCAGTATGAAATTGCAGGGGAGATCTCAGAAGACACAAAATCTCCATTCTAAACTTTACAAAATGGTCTGTGCATTAATGATTGGAAAATCATATTATAAATTAAATTTCAAAATTTGCATAACACTTTTAATCTCTCTGGAATGTCTTTTCTATGAAAAATCTTTTGAACAGTCTATTAACATGCTTTTAGAGAGATGCCAATGATGCTTCTCTTTTATAGCTTATAAATATTCTAAGGGTATTAACTTATGAAGCAATTAGTCCTTTTGATACTATTGTAATTTCTCTCTTTAACAGATAAAGGTGAAAAACCTATTGAAACATGTTTCAAGCTTGTCACATATTTTCAGATTGACAGCTTAATGCTGTTTGGCACCCTTGTTTTGCAGGGAGAAATAATTTAAAAAATGAAGCATCATCAAGCTAAAAATAGCAGGAGAATAAATAATGTAACATCTGTTGTAAAGTGGAACAAAACAGTTTATAAAAGAGAGAATGTGGAAGTTTAGAAACAAATTCTATTTATTGACATTAAAACATCAACCTAAAATGATTATTGCCTTAGTTGCTGTTTCACTGACTCTCTTTTATAACAATGTTGTAATTCAATAAAATTGGTTAATTGCTAGATTGTGATCCTAAAATCATTGTCTCTCCTTCAGTATGCAGAGAAAATATTTTGCACAAAATGCAAATGAATATTATTGAAATCAGAATCTAATTTGCCAGCTGCCAGGGTAAAAGTGCTGGATTCAAATGAAATATCTTTCAACAGTACTAAAACTTAATCCAAGTTTCCAGATTTCCATCTCTTCTAGAATAAGATAAATTTATTACTGTTAAATGAGTTGCCCTGGAGATGTACCAGAGTAACTGAGAGCGTGGAGAATGTGATTTTAAATATATGTATCTCTGAAGATGAAGATTTGAATGTGGAAAAGCATATATAGATAAAAATGGCATTAATTCCTTCTCATTATGAATTGGTTTTTTTAGGGAATCAAGGAGAGGAAATTATGCTGCTTATCAGAAAAGGGTTTTTGTTTGGCTCTCCTCTCCCACCTTGCTTCTTACCTTTATATTAAGTAGTAAAGTACATTTCAAGTAGTACACAGAACCATGGAATCATAGGATCATAGTATGGCTTGGGTTGGATGGGACCTTAATGTTCAATAAGTTTCAACCCTTTTGCCATGAGTAGGGTCACCTTTCATTAGAACAGGTTCCTAGAGTCCCATCTAACCTGGTCTTGAAGCACATCCAAGAATGAGGCATCTACAACTTCTCTTGGCAACCTGTTCCAGTATCTCGCCACCCCCATAGTAAAGAACTTCCTTCTAATGGAAACCTACATTCTTCCAGTTTGGAGCCAGTCCCACTTGTCCTGTCACTACATGCCCTTATAAAAAGTCTCTCTCCATCTTTCTGTGGGCTGCCTACAGGTACTGGAAGGCCACAATTGGGTCACTTTTGATCCTTCTTTTTCTATGTTGAACAATCCCAATTCTTTCAGCCTTTACCTTTAGGAGAGGTCTTCCATCCCTCTAATCATCTTTGTAGCCTTCCTCAAGAGGTTAATGTCCTTCCTGTGCTGGGGACCCCAGAGCTGGATGCACTGTTCCAGGTGGGGTCTCACCAGAGCAGAGGAGGAGCATCACCTGCCTAGCCCTGCTGGCCCAGGATACAATTGGGTTTCTGGACTGTAAATGCACCCTCCTGGGTCATGTCCTCTCATCCAGCAGCACCCCAAGTCCTTCTGGACAGAGCTGCTCTCAATCTCTTCATGGCCCAGCCTGTGCTGGTACGGAGTGTCACCCCGACCCAGAGGCAGTGAGTGCCTTGCTCTTCGTCCTGTCAAAACTCATGTGATTCCCAGGGCCCACTCCCTCAGTCAGCCCAGCTCTCTCTGGATGGCATCCCACTCTTCAGGTATGCCAACTGCAAAGCTTGGTGTCATCAGCAGATTTGCTTTATTCTTTTTTGATAATATGATTTTGGTCTGCACACTCATGACTCAAAAGAGACATCAAGGGAAACCAACGAGGTTGTACTTGAACAAGCTTTTATCAGGATCCATTCAGCTGAGTATTTTTAGACAGATTCAGAAACTATTAAATGGAGAATAACTATGGGAAGCAAAAGTACAGAATTTAACCTGTAGTTGCTAATATCACACTTACAAGAATAATCTTTCTTAATGTATATTGTGACAGAAAAACAAGATGATATGAGACGGCTTTTGCATACATTTGGAATCAAGTAAGAAGTAAAGAAAAAAAAATGAGGAAGAAATAATAATAATGGGAAATAAAGGGGAGTTCAGTGCTCTCACAGCTCCTGTAGGAATCTTATGAAGGATTGTAGCTACAATTTACATATCCAGTCAATAGCAAGCTTGAGAGTTTCTATTCTAGCTACTACTTTTTAGTTATGGATATGGTGTCTTTGAATTATGATCAATGGTACTTAATTTTTAACAGATTTACAACCCAAAGGAAGAATTAGGTTCAAAACTTCTTAATTAAAAAAATTAAAACAAAATTAACAAACAAGAAAAACCACCCAAACCCCAAAACCAGCCAACCAAACAAAAAACGCAAAACCAAAACCAAACAACAACTACAAAATACAGTGGGGTTGTTTTTGGCTAAAGAGTCACTGGCTAAAAAGCCTGGTGACTGAAATAGGAGAGTTGCATCTGATTTGAGCTCTTCTGCCCAGTAAAATTACAAAAGTAGATACATTGGACCTTTATATTGTGCAAAACATGGTACAGCAGTGACCTAAAGCTAACACCTTTGGATGAGGAAAACCAGTGTATTATAACAATTCCAACCAAAAGTAAGCATACTCTCTAACAAAGACTTTACTGAATCTGAATTGATCTAAATCTGCATCAAGAAAAAGATGTTGTTTAGAGATTTTCACTTTCATAATTTTCATTATGCAATACCATTGCATCATCTTACAATTCGGTTAATACCATAATGCAAACATTTCTCTTTGTCTTGATTCCAAGAAAACAAGCTGTGAGCTGTATTATTCTCTGCCAGCTCTCTTTCCCCAGAAAGTAATCTTGGGAACTTGCAGGATGAATTAAAAAATATTAAGTTTGTGCAACTGGCCTGCAGAAGAAACAATCAGAAGCCATAAAAGTATTCCGAGCCAGTTGTTTGGCTCTCAGCACCTGAGAAGTTTGACTTGGCTTACTCACCTTGAAATAGGGACCTCAAGAAGAAAGGAAGGAATCATGAGGGGCACATGTAAGGAAAACTGCAATAGAGAAAGAAGAGGATTTTAAGTACCATGGCATAAGGAAAGGAATTAGGAAGATGCTCTTTTCATAGTGGACTTCTGTTACGAAGTCAGGGGCTAGGAGCTGCACACCCATATACCTGATGACCTAGGGTCTTTTCCAATCTAAACAATTCCATGATTCTTTTATAAATCTCATTAAAGAAACCCAAATTTTTGTTTCACAGATAATAATTAAGGAATGTCTATAATTCACTTGCTATAACTGTTGTTAAAGGCTTCCTTAGAACTCTTTTTTCCCCTTGCAAATAATCTTGAAATTTGAAATCAACTCCAGGAAACACAAGTACAAAGCAGAAATCTTGCATGCACTTCATTTGCCTTTCAAGACAGTTTTTGGGTGAAAGCATCACTGATGGTGCCAGTCAACCATCAGTAGTTCTGTGTTCTGAGATGGGGTGCTGTATGCAGTGGAACATCCATGGGGCACATCTGTCTCACAGCTGAGAAACAGGTTTCTTGTGAATTATCATGTTCCTGAAAAGTTTTATAGATTGCACATTAATCTTGTTATGAATGTGGTCTCTGTTTACTTGTGACTTTGCAGAGAAAAATTCCTTTTGGAAATGAAACACCTCAGTTACAAAAATTGGATGTCATGATCAATACAAATCTTGCTTACATGTCCGTGCAACAGACGTTTTTGGCTAGATATAGATTTTAATTTTTGTCTGAGCTTCTTTTTAGAAACAACTCATACTGGGTTTGGAAGTGAAATAAAATAAATGGGCCATTTGTCTCTTCTAGTTTGGTTTGAGTTACAGAAAATGAAAACTTACTCTTTAGATTCAACAGCTGAATAGGACTGGGTCAATTACCATCAGCTCCCACTTTTTCAGCATAATTCAGAGCAGTACCTGAAGATGTCTGGCATGTCAGTAAGAAATGGAGAAAATAATAATCAGAAATTAAATAAGCAAGTACTTGCATACAAATATATTGAAAAATGTGAATGTTACTGGATTTAATTGAAAATGTTGTAACATGGTATATACTTGTAAAGTGAAATCCTTAACATTGCCTCTTTTTACACAGGAAGATATTAAATGTAAATTGCACAGTTTCCTTCACTTCTTTTCGAAGCTGAAATATATACAAAAGATTGTTAGGTTACTCACTTTTCTACTGTGGGCACATAACTGATAGAATAATCTGGTTTGGTTGTATCTCTTGAGGGCTGGGACAAGATCAAGGGACTCAAACTCTGAATGAGGCTATTCATTCTTCTCTGGGAAAGCCAAAATGGAAGAGAAAGCTGTTCAGGAAGGAGATTAGTTGTTAAATGCTGCAAAGGCAAAGGTCCACATGACTAACCTTGTGTTATAACCTCTTAGTACCATAGATTGAGAATGTGTGATTCTCAGATTCTTGCTTAATTCAAGTTTGAGGCAAATGCTATTTCTGTCCCACTCTCGTTATTTCCAGTCTCCTAAATCCAGTCAGAGACAGATACCATAATAATCAACAGAAAGCCCCTTTCCTAGGGATTCAGACCACCCAAAGAAATAGTGATTTTCTTAATTGCAGTGGCAGTGGAGGCCAGAACAGGTGGGTAAAGAGATGAGAAACAAGTTTGACCACTGTTTGAAGCAGAGGGCCTGAATTACCTCTACAACTGAAAGGAACTGCCGAGAGTGCCTCTGGAGAATGAAATTTAGTGTCTTTGTCATGGAATTTGGTCTTCTAAATGCCATTTATACATTACCAAATTGTTAATTCATTAAAATGTGGAGATCAAATGCCAAACTGAAAATCCTTTACAGAAATATCACCAGTGTACTATTTTCCAGAGTTCCAAGCACATTTACCTTTCTTGCATGCTGCAAAACTGTTGGTTAATGCATTATAGAGGCTATATCCTGAGAAGAATAAAAGCTTCGGGAAATGTTTTTCTTTATTTCTTTTCTTAATTGATTTTTCCCTGTGTGCTGTTTTATATTTTCATTACCATGGTGCATGAAACAGTAAAAAAATAGCTTATCCTTATTACCTTTGGTTGCTTCTTAATTTTTTTATAAAGCCATTTTTTTCATTATAAAAAGTCATTTACTTGAAACTTTGATTAAATTTTTATTTCATTTTAGTCTTAGTTTAAAATACTTGGATGCGTTTGAATAATTTTTTGAAGTCATGCTCTTACAATGCAGAGATTATTTGTACAAGGTTTTTTAAAAGCAAATTTAAATGTTTAGTAAAAGCTAGTTAGTAGTACTTCCAGAGAAATACATAATACACTTCGTGCTTCTGCAGAACCCTTTGAAATATAGTCAATTAGTTGGTGGGCTAGAAACATGGGGAAACACTGCTCTGGGACAGGCCCAAAGCTTCATCCTATGACAGTATTCCAATTAACTTTGAAGACTTCTAATCACATATTTTTATACAGTAAAAAATAAACTTCAAGGTATTGTTGTAAAAAAATACCTCTTATGATGGCTTCAATAATAAGAATACCTTAATTATATCTAAAACTCACTGCTTATGCACTTTTCTCTTTGAAATATCTTTAATGAAATGGAATGAGGAAGTGAAGCCAAGAGATTAACAATCTGGCCTGTGCAGACATCTGTATCCCACGGTGTCCTCTGGAATTGGCAAGCCAATTATGTCACTAACATCTTTCCTGATTTCACCCCCATTTTTTAATCAATTGTTTTTCCCTATTTCTAATTTTTTTCTCTCTCTGTTCCCTCCTTTAGTTTATCTTAATTTAAATTTTGGCTCATGATGAAAGCATCTTAGAGGACTTTATAAATTTTTAAGTGGATCTGCTCATAAAGCAGCCTAGAACATAAGCATCTAACAAAGTGCAAGTAGTTACTACCACTGACAAAGGATAGGGAATGCAATGGGAAAAGGGAAAAGGAAAACCATTCAGAAGCCACCTTGGAAAGCAGTGACAGTATTCATTGAAGGGCTCTGGGCAGTTCTCTGGTGCAGTGGTTGGCAGTGAGGTAGATGATTTTTCACCTGTTTTTTCTCATTTGCTATTCACTTTTATCAGAGCCTTGTTTAACCCTCCCTCCCTCTCTTCCCCACTGGTTGTTATCATTAAATGAGGCATTGGTGCCAATTGATGAATTAGCCAGCAGTGATGTGTTTTCATGGCTTGTTAAGTTTGTGTATATACATTTTACAGGTTAACATTTATTGATACATAGATCATTACCAATTACTTTCATGTGCATGGTTTCAGTTCTGTCTGATAAACTGATATCTCGTGAAGTGAGATGAGGAGGCAGTGGGAATGGAGGGGTCATTCTTAAACCAGTGTTGGGTGCTTACTCTGAGAAGCCACCACTATTCAGCCTTGCAGATGCTAGGCTGGGAGAAGTGTGATATAAGATCTTCAGTATGTGGAGAATAAAGGTAAAATATTCCTACAGAAGCTGTAAACTGCCTCAATAATGCAGGTAGAGGTTACAAAGCCATAGTATTGCCAAGGGTGTGGTACCAAAGACACCACAAAACATTTGTTCTTCTTTCTGATGCAAGTCCACTGTGTCATATTTTCTACTCTTATGTGAGGTTATTTAACTTTAAAGGTCATGCTTCATACCTTTTGTTTGTTATTTTTTATCAAGAGTTGTAGATTTTGTGAAGTTTTGCCCAGAGTTTCCATTATTGCTAATGTAACTTAAGAAAGTTAACTTATGCTGCTTTGCACAATGTGTATAATTACCCTGTTTACTTATATTTAGAGATATAGAGAGGTCTGAAATAGAATAATTTTCCTTCATCACAATACAATCCACAAGTTCAGACTCTTATTTCATGCACCTTATTCAATTAGCATTAAAAAAATGCCAAAAACAGTAACTAAAAAAAGTATATTTTTTCTCTTTCCTCAGAGTAATTTCAAATTAAGAAATTAGTTCTACAGTATCTCACCTACAGATGATTTTTGACAAGAAGGAAAGACATGGGCATAGTCAGGTGCATCTACTCAACATTTAGAGCCTGGCTGAGTAAATATAGTACAGAAGTGCTCTGATTTCCATCCTGGCTTGATGTTGATGTTACCTACTTCCTGTGCTTTAAGATGATGCTAAATCTGAGGGATTTTGGTCACCACACCCTCCACATATGATAAATATAAGTCCTTATTCTGAGTAATGCCTTGAAGATATCACTTCCTAGCATTCCAGTGGAGCTGAAGCTCCTGACCTCAGTATTGAGGTTGAGTAGGTTAAAGGTAAGGTTTTACACTGCTTTGGTGGTTTGACCACCTGTTTTACAAATATCATTTTTGCTGGTGTATATGATGCTGTTGGTCAAATTCTCCAACTGATTTTTAGTCTCTGAATTATTTTTTAACTTTCAAAACAGTATTTAAAGCAGCAATGAATTTCCACATTTATAACATCAGATTGCATAGGAAATGTGGCAGTATAATCATGTTGTAATTTATAGCTTTCTTCTACTTTTGGTGTTTTCAGTAAGTGCAATTTATGGAACCTTATTTCTGTATTTTTAGTATTTTTCTCTGTTTGCTCAGTGCCACTTTTACTTGATGAGATAAAGATATAAATATCTGACTTTCTACAAATTACTTCCAAACTCTCAGAATGAAAAAGATTATTCTCTCTAGCATGAAAACTTTGCAACCAGATACAAGCACCTGTTGTTATTTGTAAAGATACTTTTCATCACTTTCTTCAGATTGGGCTCCAGAAAAACTAAGCAAAACTTAAAACTTCCTCCCATAACAACACTGGAATTAGACTGCAACATTCTTATACCTTTTTCCTGTGGAGCAAAAAGTTGTGTTGCTTTTGTCTAGCAAGTACAGCACCAGCAACTGGGATTTTTTTACTTTAAAATATTTTGGACCAGTTAGAAAAATTTAATTAAAAACTCTAGCGGCATTTGTATGTTTTGACTGATAGAATTCTCAGAAACATTACCTGGCTCCCTAATGATACTGATTCACTGCAGTACAGTTGATAGGTAACATTTTCCTGGGATTTTGGAGGTTTGGGACTCACATTAGTTATTGAGCACTGGCCTGTTGTTCTCCCGAGAGTCTCTTTCTGAAGTAAGGTTTAGACTTTTTTATGTTTAGGCAGCGCTTTGGAAAAAAAGAGGTGGGAAGGGGTATAGGTTTTGTTCCATGGCAGAATAAAACTTTAGAGTTACCAAAGCTGGTTCTGTGATACTTAGTCTCTTTATTTCCTGTAAAAAAGAACTAGAACTAGAAAAAGCAACAGACAAAAAAGGTCTAGATTTGAGTAACTGTCTTCAGTCCTGTCATTATTTTGGTGCATTTCCTCTCTTATCTGCATTGTTCAGGTCCTTAGGGGTTCAGTTCAGTAGATTTTTTATTATAGCAATCTCTTCCTGTACCTGATTTCTTTCATTGAGAAAATATTTAGTCCAAACTTGTTTTTTTTCTCCTTCAAATGTAATCAAAACCCTGACAAATCCGCTGTGTGTTTATATATGTATTTCTTTACTGCAAAGTATCAGATGTTTTGTATCTTCAGATCATATTCATTTCTTGAGCCAAAATCTGGATTTTTCTCCAGAAGACCCTCTTATGACAGTGTTAGTGTCAAGCCATTCTGATTTCCCAAGCAGCTCCTTCTGTAACTATTTGTATATCTTGCATAAATCAGGAGGTCCATGCTCAGGTACTCTTGATGTAAACTATGCCAGTCCTTCAGGAGGTCCATAGAAACTTTATGATAAGAAATAATAGCCCATATCTACTTCCCACATCTGTTTTTCCATTAAGGTTATTCCACTTTTTTATTCTACAACAAAACTCATCCTTCCACACATTTTTAGCCTTTTTCCTCTGGATTTTTTATGAGATCATTCTTAGTTGAGAAATCCACTACAAGATGGTTATTTTTCCTTTGAATGTGATAACATTCTCACCTGTAATCTCCCTCTTATCATTTTCCACCCTCAAAATATTGGTTTTTTACAAATCTTGCTCAAGACAATGTCAGTGATCCCCGTATTGATATTCTTAGGATATTTTTATTCAGAAAGGGTGAGTTTAGGATATACTGTGTAATTCTTTATTATGGCAGATAGTGCAGTATACAACTCTCCCCTCTGGAAATGACATTTCCTGGACACTGGTAATTATTTTATGAACCATTTTTAATATGATTTGTGTCACTTTTTCAGAAGAGCATTCTTGGAATAAGCTTTCTTTTCCAAGGCATTATTTCAGATCAGTGTTCCTGCTCTAAGAAAACTGTGTGCAGAAATCCTTGCTGTTTACAGAGAACTCATTTCACTGGAATGGGCACGAGGGAGTCTGCATTTTCTCCCCATTAAAATTAACTCAAGATTATCCTTTAATTTCAGGGATTGAGAGATGAGCATATAAACTACAAAGGTTTGAAACAATTACTCTTAAAGTTCTGACACCTTAATATTTAAGTACAATATTTAAAAGGGAAAATCAATAAGTAAAACTCACCACTAGCTGTCATGAAATTGTCATGGGAGTCATAGGGGATTATAAAAGTGACAAGGAAAAGCCCAGAATTTATATATAAAGGCTAGTATACATGAAAATCAGCTTTGAGCCTCTTTGAGTAACAACTTCAGGTCAGTGTTGCACTTGTATAAAATGGAAAATGTTTCTTATTCAAAGAATATAATAGCAACATGTGGTATCTGAACAGAGAGTGGCTTTTGCATTGCCATTTGGGTAACCTGCCTGTGAAAATGGAAGTCATATGCAAAACTGAGGATCCTGCATCACCCTCTGTGGAGCCCAAGTGCTGCATTAGGCAGATGGTGCTGAGGAAGGATGACCACTGTCCCTCCTGCCTTCAATTTAAAACATAGATGTGGGTCTGGTTTTATTCTGAGGATATATAATTTTGTTTAGGTGAGGCAACTTTGTATAAAATGCCCCACTGTCACCAGAGGAGAATTAGTATGTTTATGATTCAGGACTCTCTGGAGTCTCTCCACAGGGAACAGCTTGGTCTGCTTCTTTCATGGTCAGTTCCAGGGCTGCAAGTGGAATTTCTCCTCCTTCATTCTTGGGAATGGTGGCTGAAAGTTCCATTTGCTCAGCATGTGGACAGTAAACACCTTCTGGCCATGCATGGTGGAAGCAAGTGGAAGGACCATAAAGATTTTCCACTCTCTTTGCACTAATATCTTTTTATATTTCTGTTGAAAAGATTTGCTTTATATCCTTACTGATAACATTCTTTTATATAGGATTTATAGAAGCCACACTTTTTTTTAACATGGTCACTTTAAAGAGGAAACAAATTTCCATGAAATCTCAAAACTAATTTCAAAACCCTGGCAATTTCTCTATGTGTTGATATATGTGGTCCTTTACTGCAAAAAGTTCCAGATACTTTGAGTCTTCCAGACCACATCGACTTCAAGTGATAAGATGAAACTTTCCCAATGACAGGTAAATAGTCCTTGAACTTCACATCATCACATTATAAAGAAATTTAGTTTCTTGTTTCCAGTATAGATGATATCAAGATATTTTCCAAGTCCCCGAGATGCCACTCCATAATTAACATAGTCTCATATGAAGAAAGGAGCATTAGATTTCAAAGAGGCAGGAACATGATCTTTCAAAGCCATTTCACACTGGTTTCAAAATGTCTACCTTACGCTCTTCCTCTCAGTTGTGCAAAAGTAATGCCTGGTAAATCTTTTTTTCTGTATTCTTCCACTAGCTCTCTTCTCTTAGCAGAATCTGTAACATATGGCTGCTCATACATTGCACTGTCAGTAGCAGGGCATTGAGTGCAAATATTCAAAGGGTTATCCACTGCAATAGCATTATAAATAGGTTCATCAAGCATGTGTATAGTAAAGGCAAGTGTAGGATTCTAAACCCACAAAATGTTATGAAATGGTGAAAATTTAGTACTTCTGTAAACCAAGCACTAATTGTGAATAGCTGGCATAGTGCTTAATACAGCTGTAAGCCAAACAACTTTCAACTCCTTATTTCATTTCTACTTCAGACGAGTGACAAAGGAATGTATGGACAGGATCACATGAATAAATATGTGTTGATGATGTGGCCCTTGACTTTGAAAATATTTCCATTCAGGAAGAGTGTTTTCTGCAAATCTTCTCAGTTGAACACTTGAAAGCAAGTCATGGTCCAATGCTCTTAAATCATTGGGCTATATGATCTGAGTTTATGAGAACTCTATGTGTTAATCTGATTTATAGCAATTCCATTTCTAAATTCCTGGTGAATCTTAAATCAGTGGAACAGCTGGGAAAACAAAACAAACAGCAAATCAGATATTGCTGGGCTAAGCAAATGGTTCTTCTGCCTAGTGGATGAACTTAAAATTTCCATATATTTTATTGGAGAAATTACAAAACATGATTCCCTTGGAAATGTGAACCTGTGCACCCTGCTGTGCAGTGGGCACTCACAGAATGCACTGTACAGCAGCTGGACTCCCTCGTGAGGGGTATGGGGTTCAGTTCTTTCAGAAAAACAAGGATCCGCTGAGTAACTTCTGGATGACACTGAACATTGTCACAAAATGCTGGTGACTCATGAGTTGCAGTGTCTCTTGATTGGTAATGTCTTCGTTTTTCTGGTTTTTTTTCCCCAGTGCCATGTGCTGTTTTACTTGCAACACTTCAATGCCTATGAAACTTGCATGTAAATATTTGACAGCTGCAATATAGCTGTTTTTGTTACATCTGCACTGTGTACTGCCAGTCACTGCACAATCAGTAACACAAATAAAGTTCATCAAATGTAATAGGTTTTTACTGAAAAACAAAATTTTGTTAATATCCAAAAAGAGTGGGAAAAGAAATATTTTGTTGCAGCCTTGATTCAGCTGACATATGTAAGTTTGTAATTCCAGGTAAATATAGAATCAAAAGCAAAGATTTATTTTAGACTAATTAATATTTCCTTTTGAGGAAAATACGTAGCTATTTGCTTCTGCTAGTGGAGCTTAATTTTGAAGAATTTGAAAGTCATCTCTACTGAAAGTTTTTCTCCTTTACTATAGTACACCCTTTACAACTGCACTGCACGTTTATTTGAAAGGTGCTCAGTGATGATAAATGAGCAGCCACAGAAGTCCTACTATTTCAAGTCCTTCTCAAGTCAACCAAGTCCTTCTCAGTCTTGTATTTTAGAGTTTAGGTAAATTCAAATGATACTGAGATTGGAAAAGCAATAGGAACATGCACAAAGATTTCTAATGGAGGAACAAATTATTTTTTTCCTTGCTAATATGCCAGAAGCCCAATTCACCACGAGGTTCACTACTGCTTTTGTTTCTCACTTTGTTTCTCTCTGATACAGTCTGGCTTTTGGTCTGCTCTCTTACAGGAGTAGGTAATTTTACTGGTCATGCAGAAAGCTGCAGTCATTATTCCAGTATTGACCTGGTGCACTAATGACAAAGAAAGCTGGGTTGGAGATTGTTAAACACCAAGTCTCTTAAGTGGCTTAAGATCTTGTGTTTATCAACAAGACTGGGAAATGATTGAGCAACCAGATGCCCAAATTTTGCTTAGATATTTCCATGCTGAACTGCATTGCAGATTACCTCTTGTAGCTATAAATATTGTATACAGTAAAGCATTTTTACTGTCAGACTAAATATTATTTTGTAAATATAAAGTGAAAAGTTTATTTCTTAGCTGCTGAATTCAGAACTTTTCCACTTAATGTAAGTTATTCTTGTCAGTTCAGGTCAAGTGGGACCTATGGAAGCTCACCCCTTTAGCTGAGTCCATAGGTCTGGGTACTTCAAATACTGATTCATAACTGTAAATTTGTAGCCGTTACCCAATTTCAAGAATCCTTGTAATTAAATGAGTAGGCCAATTAAATCAATTTTAAAGGTTACAGTGAGTTACAGTAGTAGGTATTAGTTCATAATAAGTCCATACTTGTACTTCATAACGCAATACTTTTTCCTCTCACTGTACTACTATAAATTCATTGGAATATGCATTCATTTTCAGGGAAGAGGGGGAGAAAATATCATTATAATCAGTTTGGGGTTTTTTTATTTAGATCTAGATAAATCTTCACCTCACATTAATGACCCAGTCAAGTGTACTGAGATTTTACAAAAGGAATTTTAATGTCTGGAAGTGTATGCATTATAAAAATCATCTTGGTCTCAATCAGATTCAGAGGACACTAGCTGGCAAATGATTTTGAGCTCTAATTAAATTCACTTGCATCTAAATGTGCTGACATAAAGCTAAATGTTTTCATGCACTGCTTTAATCATTCAATTAATCAGTAATCTTAACTGTTAGTGTGGTCGTGTTCTCTGTCACGGTAATTTGCATGAACCTGGAATGAGATTTCCCTTGTTAACTCGCCTGTGTACAAACTGTGGAATCAAATTTAAGTGCAGTACATCCTTTCAACTAGAAGAATTATAGACTGCTCTACAATATGTAGAGTAACTATGAGAGTCACTTGTTTATTTAATGCAGCTTCTTCAATTGCTAAAGATTTTTTCTGTTGTAGGATTTTTTCTTCCTCTTTCATTTTTAAATAATTTAACTTATAAAATTAGAGCGCTTGTTGGCTTTTCTCAGTTGCAAAAGAAGTCAGGTGTTCTCCTGATGAAAACTTCTGGACTTTGATTGAAAAGAACTGTGAAAAGAACTGTGAAAAGAACATAGAAGCACAATGATGAGATTTACATCAGACATAGCCATGGTATTAAAGCAAAAATCCTTTTGTCATTTTTTGCTGGATGTGACAGTAGGATTCATGAAGGGAGTGCAGAGTATAAATGTAACACAGTGTCATTACAAACAGCCAGATAAATTGTGGGCATTAATTAGGAGGAAGAGTATAAAGCCTTTTTCTTTAATTATCTCAATTGTAAAACTTTATCATGGGATGTTTGATGAATAAGATTCTCTGTATAAGATAGCATGAGATCTAAATTTTTGTCGCTCCAGTTATGATTTTGGGGTATCACATCATTGAAACAGGGCAACATTGTCTAAGCCTGTGATTGAAGGTACAGTTGTCATGGTTCTGGCTCATCTTATTTGATTGTCTCTAGCTTTATGCTGTATTTCTGGCAGAGATTTATGAAAACCACGAGTCTTCCATTGATCAATGTCCTATCCTCTCCAGTATGTTCTACTTCTGAAATGAAGGCAGGCATGCAAGCTCCTAATAGTCTTCCTTCAAACTTTCATGTGAAAAAGTAACTTGATCTTCATGGAAAATGAGCTTAAAGTAAAAGAATCACAATTGAAAGAAATCTGCTTTTAAATTGCGCTTGCAAGCCAGGGACCTCTCTCACATTCATCCATCTCTGCTGACTTGCTGCTAAAGGAAAACCTCGTGAATGTTGGATATTTTGTGTTTAGGCTTCTTCTCATCTTAGCAGAAGCACTTTTAAATCATCCTTCACACAGCTCTTGCAGGCTTGAACAAACAATCAAGAATTTTTATCCAAAGCCAATATACAAATATCCAATTTGAATTTTTAAAAATTTATTTTGTAGAGACTTACACCACTTAATTTCTGAGCTGAAACCTAGGGTCAAGTGGTTAAAAAAGCATCCAGTCTGCCCATTCTCTGGACTCTCTGGCAGTCTCACTCCCAGCTCAGAGACTTTCACTGCTGGCATCGAGGTCCCTTCCCTGTGGGCGGCTCCTGTGACCTGACAGGTGCCTGCTTGACTCCCTGTACACCCCACACTCACAGTCAGATCAGGTTTCCTTCCCATATCCACCACAGCTCTCCCAGAGCAGAGCTCAGATGACTCTTTCCATAAAGACATTTGTTCTTGGTGCAGCAACACAGAAACATCCCCAGCTGATGCCTCCAAGGAGGACCCTCAGCAAAGGAAACCCAAGGATTTTATACCCTCACAGTCTCTCCTCACACAAGTCTCTCTTTCTCCTGAGTCCTCTGCTCCTGCTGCGTCTCCCAGAGTCCATCCACCCATCTTTGCACCCTTTGCTGACCAAAGGGTTGGCAGCTCATGGTCTCTTATCTCTGGCTCCCACTCGAAGCTCACTTTGCATCTCAGTGAGCAGAAGGCAAACTGAGCTACCTGCACCAGATTTATTCTTCAATACTCCAAATCTGTTCTTTCTTACACAGATTTTCAGCAGCTCTACTCTGTTGCTCCAAAGGCTCAGAGTTACATCTTTCTCAATAGATCAAGTATTTTGCTTGGATGCATTTTCTTGCCTAAAAATTGAATTAAAAGGAAACATCCACCAGTAATCTAATGTTGTCTCCTGATAAACCAACCTGATCAATGAAATAATATTCCAGCCAAAGTGCTGAAAGCATAATATGGAATTCAACAACTTCTGTATTATTATGGAAGTGTTGAAATCTGCACAGAAACATGTACCAAAATATACAGACCAACAGGTTTGTATCACTCATTGCAACTTTCCTACTGCAAGTTCAAAAATAATAAAATATGTTGTCTTCCAGTCCATAAGTTTCTAATAAATTATTCTGAAGAATATTTCATTTATCTTACTCTAGATTTAAAAATCCAGCTAGTTATCATTGAAGATCATGAAATTAAGTGCTGGATTTGTTATTTGTGCCACAATGAACACTGAATGATAGAAATTTCACCCTCAATACTTCTTTTTTGAAATATTTTATAGCGTTTTACATACACAAGTAATAACTAGGGATATTAAAGATTTGAAGCTATAAAAAAAAATTACAGAACTAAGCAAACCTTTAACCAGAATATTTTGAGGTATGGGTTTGTTGGGCTTTTTTTTATTTTCTTTATGCAATAGGGAAATATTAATCCCTTTATAAATGTTGCTGAAGAATTGGATTATACATATAATTACTGGGCATAATATTTCTTGTATGTTTTTAGTATGACAAGAATTTTTTCACCAAATTATTTAGATATATCCCTTAGTTTGTGATTATAGGTGCATCTCTCATTATTTTTTTTTTTAATTCAAGTTTAAGAAGAGCAGCAAATATAATTCTGATTGCATTTTCTTGATGCTTTGCTGTTGTTCTACAAAAAGTTCAGTAAAATTAGGCTTACAAACCTGCTGATATTAAGAGAAAGATTCGCAGTTATTCTAGCTGGTACTGGATTGGCATTTATAAGTAAACTGGTTTATTTCATGAATGTTAAAGCAACCACAATTATTCCAGGTTCATTTTGGTGTAACTGACAATAGAGTTTGGCCACCTTATATTTTTCATAAAGCCATGGTATGCTTGGAAAGCTCCAGTGTATTCCTGTTCATAATGACATTCATTCACTACTGCACATCCTCTCCACCTTTTGTGTCCTTTTGGTGTTCCAGATTCTGCTTCATACAACTCTCAACAACTAGAATTAAAAAGAAAACCAAAACCCTAGAGCAGTCTTTGCATCACATAATTGTATTGTAAACAACAAGAATCAGAGCAGTAAATTAATTTTCCAGCGATAAATATATTTGGTATGAATGATCTGCTGGTCTTGCACTGTCACACTTTCATTATGCACTGCAAGCATATGATTTTAATTCTCTTGGCAGTGTGGGGATTTAGTTTTGTGTTGACATGGGCAGCAGCATGTTAGTGCATGAATGGTAATGATACTTTTTCCCCAGTTAGGCAAATAAAAATGACAGGCTAAGTCAAGCACTGCACTGAACCAGAATGCATTTTAAAAACACATTATTTGGTAAGGGGGAAAAGACTGTTTTAACATAACAATCATTTATTGAAAGGATTTAATTAAATCCGTACAAAATGTGGGTAACTGAAGGAAAGTCTTGAGAGAAAATTGGTCATTTAATAAACCTCCATTACCTTTAAAATACTGAAAGCAGTATAAGACACAGTGTTTTATCCCTTGGGTAATTAAAGAGTAACATAGTTGGGTTTTGGGGTTTCACAAATGTAGAATTCTTGTGACAGTTCAGATTGAAAAACAGACTTATTTTTCCTCTATTTTAGTGTATGGATTCTGTTCCTCCCTTCCCAATCATAAATTATACATACCTGTATGGGGATTAGGTATATCAAACTGAGTTTTCCATTACAATAATTCATTTCTTTCTCTTTAAATTTATGAAAATTTATCAAGGGATTATGAGTTAGTTAATAGTATTTCCCCTTAATACATACACATGAATTCACTTGCACATAAGTCTGAAAAATGAGAGGTGTCTGTCTTGGGACTAGACTGCTCCTAAGCTCCTGTTAGCAAGCTGTAAGGTAAACACTCCTTAACAAGCAAAGGGTAAAAAATAGTCTTTCCTCTCTCCATGTGAAATGTAGACAGATTCTGCCCATAAAACTTTTTTATTTTTTTCACTTCAAGATAATGACACATAGGCAAAACACTTGTATCAGAAGTTCATATGTTATCTGGAAAGGTTCTCCCTGATAATGGAAAAGTGCTGTAAAGGGTCAGAGTTGTTGACATCGGCTGAAGATGAAGTTCTGAGGTTCAAAGCCTTCAAAACCATTTCAGAGAAGGATGGGAATGAGCTATTAGGCTGCCAAGAGGTTCAACTGTTAGATTTACTGAAGATTTGAAATCAAATTAGGACACCACATTTATTTGATTGATGTCCATGTCAATATTCTACTCTTGAATGTATCATACACAATAACTGCAGCTTCAACACACTGAAAAAATATAAAGAGCATTAAGTATAACAGAATGGTGAATCTTTGATGTGCCTGTTTCATATGGGAGAAGTATGGTGGGACTCCAAAAGACAGGTGACTGATTTTGAATGAAATATTTTTTCCTCAGAAACAAAGAAAACAAAAAACAAATTGACAAAAAACAAAACAAACCAAACAAAAAACCCCAAAATCAACCTCACCTCCCATAAAGGATAAATAATTCCTTGTAGTTTAGAATGTCCTTAATTCCACGTATCCTGGTGTGTCGTTCAACTGTGTTTTTAAGGATTCCCTTGCAAAATTCTATAGAATAAATTAGTTTGCTGACATAGGTCAGCATTATCTTACTGAGACCATGGATATTTTCATGGTGTAGCTGTGTCTGTTTAGACTGCAGAGTAGTCTAAATTGCAGCATAAAATTTGAAATTTCTCCAAAATTTTGGTATTTGTCACCAGTCCTTGGTCAAGTGGTTGTTTCAGTGTGTTGGCTTCTATCTCAGAGGCAAATATCATAAAGTATTCCTAGAGGAGACAATGAGGCAACTTGTACCAAGCCATGAAGAACTATTGTATATGATCTGTGGACTAGATCTTTGACTCAATTTCAGAATACTAGCCTGAAACCAGAAGTTATATCCTTGTTTGCAGGCAGTTGGGACTTTACAATATCTGTCCAGTTGTGCCTTCTTATGATGTTATAGAAAGTACTGTGCCAAGCGGTGCAGAATTTGGACTTTAATTCATATTTTACTTTTGTGTTCTTCTGCAGATAGTAACTTTATCCTTGCAAATGCTCAGGTGGCTAAGGGATTCCCCATTGTTTACTGCTCTGATGGCTTCTGTGAGCTTGCTGGATTTGCACGGACTGAAGTCATGCAGAAGAGCTGCAGCTGTAAATTCTTACTTGGTGCTGAAACAAATGAGCAGATGATTCTTCAAATTGAGAAATCGCTGGAGGAAAAGATAGAATTTAAAGGAGAAATCATGTTCTATAAGAAGAATGGTAAGTCTTTCTTTCCTGTTCTGTTAGTCATAAAGAAAGAAACTTAGCATAAATACATATAATATATAATGTTCATTTCTAAGTAATAATTTAGTTGTCTATCATCAAACCTATGTGAATAGATTTGAATCATGTCAGTAAGGTAAAATTGAGACCATGTGTATATTGGTGTTATTGATTTTATATGAATGTGTTGCAAAGCTACACAGATTAAATTCAGGGTTCTAAACTACATTGTGAGATTTTTTGCAGTCACTTTGACACTCTTTTTACCTCTTCTTCTTATACTGAAGTTTTTACTTCTTATTGTTGGAGTTGGAATGAAAATAATCATATTCACCACAAAATATGCTATGTAAATTTTTCAATGCCATCAGTAAACTGTTCGAATGTCTGAATGAGCCATGTAATTTCTTCTCAACTGCTATTACACATGAATAAAATAATAACTTTCAAAAAGTGAAAAATTTATATTCAAGTATGTATTGTCACATAAAAAAAAATCCAGGCATTAAACAACCCCATAGACTATTGGAAATTTCAATTTACACCAGCAGTTTTGACTGTTATGGCAAGACATTTATGAGGAAAATTTTATAGTCAACTTGTATGAGGCACAGAAGACAGTAGGCCATGATGCACACTTCACAGCTCCTTTGGTTTATATCAGTGCACTTATTCCACATATTTCTATTGCCACATTCATGTGATCTTCAAACAGGTGACACTAAGTTTGAGATAGTGACAGGATTTCAACCATGAAAACAGAAGCAGAGTGATCCATGGACTCAATGGATCCATGGGTGTTGAGTATCACCTTCTCTTTTATTACATGGCTAGAATTTATAGGCATGTGTCTAGACTGCATTTTCCTCGTAGGTTTTCTCTTCTTCTGTTTTTATAAATGAAATATTTTCCTTTCAAATAATATTACTGCTATTATATGCTTTAAAAACTTATTTTCTAAAAGTGATTACTGCATGACATCAAAGTGATTTGGAGTGTTAGGAGAAGGCAACTTCAGTTTCACTAACAAAAAGAAAAGGAAGAATGTTCCTTAGTTGGCTTGTGTTCCTGATTACTGCTCTTCATAGCATAAAAGTTTGACGTTAATTTGGAAGATTCTGCTAAATGCTTCCTAGTCTTGACTTTTTGAGGAGGCTTCAGAGTGTGTGAGTGTGTTTGGTTTTGTTTTTTAGCATATAGAAGAGACTCACACAGTTTCCTGAAATGGTTTCAGGAAGGTTATGCAAATAAAGTAGTTCCAAGTTGTAAAACATGTCTGGATATAGGGGAAAAATTATTTTAACCTGGAAGGATAAGAGCTGCTTTTTCTAGTATTCCATAGTGATAACCAAGCATGATAAGAAGATACTTCAAGGTATTTAAATTACAGAAGTAAAGCTAAGACATTCATTTAATTGTCTTTGTCCTGAATGATAAATTGTGATTCCTTTATATTTTGAAGGGGTGCTTCAAATCTGTAATAGCTATGATTAACACAGGCAGAGAGAGATTGCAGGTCAATTATCAGAGAAGTAGCTGAATCACAGATAAATAGATAAAGAGAAATTGTTGAGGCCAAAAGAATTCCCACTACACATCCTACATGCATCCCTCTGCATAATTTGACTGGAAGCTTCCCCAATACATTTTCTGAATAAGAATAAATTTCCCCAACTGCCATTATATTTTTCATTTCCATGTGTTTCTGTACCACTGGGTAACAGAAATTAATAGGTATTAAAATAACATGAGAGTTTCTTAGTGTAAAAGCTAAATTTATCTTAAAAAATAATCTTGGTTTTTCAACTGAGCTGCAAAGTGCAGGCTCCAAATTTGGCAAATCAGCCATTTTAGCTAAATGTTTTTGCTTTGGAGTTGGGTTTGGGGCTTTTCTCAGAGGAAAAATTGAACTTCTGAAGCTGTTAAACTTATTCAACTTTTTGTCCAGAAAAAGGTTTTAAAAATATTTTAAGACATAAGAACTTTGGGAATAATATACTTGAAATGATTGTGTGGATACTTTCCGGTATATCCAATATGGAAAATCATTGATTTTTTGGGCTGATATAATGCCAGGAACATAGGTCACTGGGAGACAAGTAGCTTGCAATGCCTAGTTATCACAGGGCCACATTTCAATGTCCTTGTTTGGGCTTTAGGGTGGCAGAGGGGAACCACCATCTGCCTTTAGTCTGCTACTTGGCACAGCTTTGCTTTGTTGGCCTAACTACAAGACCAAATAAACACTCCCCAGCCTCAGGGGTAATTCTGAGCTCACAGAATCCTTCTTGAAATCTTAATAGTTAGTACAATATTATGATAAAAAATTACTATGAGAGACATGGATGTATGAATACAATAATTTACTCTTGGTTGGTTTTTCTGGATTTGGTCTGAAATGTAGATCATATGTATCCTGTTTTTTGGGGCAGACATTCAAGGTTACAAAACTGAACGTGCATCTACTCCTTAATTGTCACATTTTTCAATATTTTAGATTTGATTTAAACTTATTTCAAAGCTGATTCAGTTTTTCTCATTAAATTAGACGGTTCATTCTAAACAAGCAGCTTTGATTCAAATTTATTAAGCTTGAATGTGGACCTTTCACAGTTATTTAACCGTCATTAAAGAATTCACAAAACACTTATGCTCAGTAATTGTTAATTAAAGGAATGAGTGCTATAACTAAAGCAACCCCAGCAATCCACATGCAATTTCATGGAAATTCCAGCGTGCTCTGAGCTGATACTGCAGCAAGAGTAGTGTGCTAGGGCTTGGGCAAGAATCTGAGTAAAGTGGGTTATTTGTCTGTGTTGGAAGAACCACAGTCTTTCATTTTCTTTGTCATTTGGGTTTGAATTTCAAGGGAAAAATGATCTTAAGTAGTTGTGCTCTGACCAATCCTTCTGAGACCACAAGAAGTGGATAAGAAATTTTTCTCTGTGTGTTCTCATTTGGGAATTTTAATGAATTCTTAGAATAAGATAAACTGGTTGTAACTCCTCATCCTGAACATTTTCTGCCATACTAGCAACAGAGCAATATTAGAAGCATGGCAGCCAATACAGAAGCTTCAGAGAGAGATGTCTTTTGAAAATTCAACTCAAAATATACTTTTCATCATAGTTTCAGTATTTATTTTTGTTCCTCTGAAAGTTTCTTGCTTTTTCTTTGACAGAGCTATACTAGTTTCTTGAAGACTATCAGAAAAGAAGACTATTAAAAGACAAGGAATTTTATGATTGTTGCCTTCTTCAGAGAGTTTTAAAATTATATTGCTTAGGAGCTGATTTTTAAACTTTTTTTTTTCT
Organism: Melospiza melodia melodia; assembly: GCF_035770615.1. Classification (NCBI taxonomy): domain Eukaryota; kingdom Metazoa; phylum Chordata; class Aves; order Passeriformes; family Passerellidae; genus Melospiza; species Melospiza melodia. The sequence continues at coordinate 37,411,527 of NC_086194.1, forward strand.
GTTACTATATCTACATTTTCTTTAAAACATCTGGAACAAATTAAGTTGTCAATTATGAGAATAGAAATGCAAATTAACCTTTTGGAATTCAAGTGAGTTGTGAGAAAAATGTTCACTCCTGGATCTCTTGTTTAGAACAATCTAAAAGCAGTTGGACACTAGGCTGTGGAATTATATTTAAGTAAACCCTTCTTTTTCTCCCTGTCAGACCTCTTCTGAAATTTGTCAATAGCAAGTACAGGCAGTTAAATGAGGTCTTTACATTTCCTCAAACTGAAGTACAATTAAGCAGCTTTTTTCCTTTTCTATTACAGCCTAAGATAATGCCACAACAAGCCCTATAACCAGTGACCTAGTCCAGTCTAAGCTCTCCATCTTTAGTTGCTGAGAAGGTCACAGCTTGGGTCCTCTATGACCCCATCAGATTTATTTCCTTTGTCTCAAAATTAGGCTTGTGGTGTTTGAAAAGAGGTCTGTGCTTACATACAACTTTTTAAAACATGCAATAATTCCACAACCTTCCCTCATTGAAAGGAAATTGGCCTCTTTCAGTGTATGTCTAAGTTGTGTGAAACACAATGTAATCAGCAGTGGCCTCTTGTCATTTATGGACATTTGAGAGACTCCACTGTGGTGACCATCATATCTGTGCACCCCAGAAAAAGGGCTGTTTGCAGCCTTTGTGCACAGTTAAAACCCCCACTGTAAGAGGACAGGAGCAAAGAGATGTTGCTGGGACTGTCTTTACAAGGTACCTCAGGGCTTTGGTGCAAGCAGAGTGTGCTTTGTCTGTGACAGTTAACCAGGACTCGAGGGACGTTTTGTCAGCTTCTATGTGTACACTGATTTAAACGCTTTCTGGGTTTTGTCTTAGGCATGTTCTTGGTCCCTAAAGGTTTGGTAAGTAAATTTTAATGTCAGGAAGATACAATGTATTCAATTTCAATATTTATTTCTTCATTTATTGCAAGTCAGTAAGATTAAATGAAAGTGTTATATCTCTTCTCATCATTGCATGAGAATATCTGTTTTGGTAAGGCTGTATCCATATCTTGAAGGTTGCGATTAAGGTATTTCAGATGGGCAGAGTATGACTAGAGGCACGGTGAAAGTCAGACCCTGTCACTGAGCTCCTGAATTCATCAGGCAAAAGGCTGTTTGAAGTTAGCAATGACAGCCACAGGTAAATGAAATAAGGCTCAGGCCATGAGACCCCATCCATTGCCTCTGCCACGTTTGTGGTTGAATAACTTGCCTGGAGAATAGCAAAGGCTAAAAACATCATTTATATTTAATGCATTCCTTGTGTTATGAAAACAGAAAAGGTGTTTTTTCAGAAAAAGTGTTCAATGTTATTTAAAATTATAGAAGAATTATGAAGAAATGGAAGAGAAATTAATTTCTTTTGAATTGAAAGAAAATTGGATTTTCCTCAAGCTTCTCTACAGAAAGTACCTGCCTTCTTTAACAAACTCTTGAAATACACCATTTCTTTTGGAAGTTAAGCCCAGCATTAAGACAAGGGGCATTTATTAGAATTTTCTGACTGTAAAAAAAATTCTGTACAGAGACTCAAATTTTCTTGTGACTACTTTCTACTAGTTTTTAGTGACAATTTTCTACTTACTAATGTAGAGAAAGCACCTTGACAAGTTTCTTGACAGAACAGTTTGTAGCAATGTAGCCTCACTGCTGCTCCATTGCTTCTCTGCCTTGAAAACCTCATCTAAAAATAAGAAAGCTAAAAAGCTTTTGTGGTTGGCTTGCTCACATTTGCTAAATTATAGTACAAAATACAGGAGGAGGGAAATAAAAAATGCAAGCAACACTGAAAGATTAATCTGAGGGTAATATTTAATTGCAATTACTTGGGCCATAAAAAATAATTTGTAACTTTATAAAAGAATATGTTTTTTTTTTCTTTTCTTCTTTCTTTTTCTCTTTACTTCTTTTCTTGTTTTTGTTTTCTTTTTCATTTTTTTTTCTGTTTTCTTGTTCTTATTCATTTCTCTCTTTCATATAACTCATTAATCATTAGAAAATTTCACTGATTTTTGGGATGTCTTCCTCTTTAAAAAGCAGTATAGAATATAGACAGAAGACATGTCCTTAATTTCCTCTGCTTCACAGAATAGAGCAGTTTTGTCTCCTTTTCTCTCCAAACCCTTCATTTTCTTGACCCATGGTTTCTGATGGAAGGTAATGTGTAGCTCTGAAATGTTTTGATGTTTTAGAGACAGCCCCAGCTTCTGCAGCAGAAGAGGAAGGCAGAGCCATCTTGTGCTCCTCTGTAGGGCCCTGGCTGAAACTTCACAGAGGCCTGGGTGAAGTGGTCAGCAAAAGCCTTAAAGAAGACAAAGCAAGGGAATGAATTTCAGTTATAAGGCAAAAGAAAAAAAAGGCAGCAAAATCCCCTTTGTACAATGTGATCTAAACTATCTGAGGTCTTTTCCTAGAATTTAATGAGACATCAACAAGACTGCAGCTCACTGACAGCGCTGATACGTCGTTCTGATGCATTCACAGTGATATTGGCTAATAGCTTCTTTCAGCAGCAGCATGATGTATTAAAAGCATAATTCACTGAGAAAAGCCTTGTTCTTCTAGAACCACATTGATATGTAAATAAATCTGTGTGAAATTTTCCCTTTCCTTGTTATATTGCTACAACTTGATGCCCTCCACTGCTAACAGATGCAATTACTGTTTCCACACAGGCACCCTGGGCATCCAGCTGCACATGGCATGAATGGCTGTTGGTACTGCTGGATGCTTTTTTTGTCCTTAGTTTTTAAAAGACATTTCATTGTACTACTTTTTATGCATGCATTTCTAGTAAGAGGTATTAATTTTGGAGTCGGATGTTCATAAGACATCAGACTAATCACTTTTGTATTGAATTTTTTTCTCACAATTTTATTGCCACACTGAGTCTGCTGCCTTTTATTTTTTTTATGAGATTTAAATCAAGCTTTGGTAAAAGCTGACTTGGGTGCCTGTGCTTCACCATGAGTTAGGCTGTTCTTTGGATAAAGAAAGTTCAAAGTGTCATTTCTCCCAATGACCATATGCCTCTCTTTGGCTGGCATTTCCTTATTTTGTCCCTGATCCCTAAATCCACATTCTGGATTATGATGCAGACTATTTGCCACCCCTGTGTTGACCACTGTGATGGGTTCTTGCTATAGCTCCATAGCCTTTGGAAGGTGATAGGAGGCTCATGGTAGCACTGTCTACTGAACTCTCCCACTGATTTGGGTAGGGAATTGCAAAAGCAGTTTGATTTCAGAGCAGGTAAATTACAAGAATGTTAAAACCTGCTGCTTTCCAGCTGGTGGGGTTACAATAATTTCATTGGCCACGCTCAGAGACTGCTTACAGCATGTGCTCACATGGGCTGAAGTGGTGAATTGGGAAGATTAATCCTCTCTATCATGTTACATAATTGCTCAGTGTGTGTTTCAAAACCCTTCTGTACAAAACCCTCGGACCTGACAGGGTGGGATTATCAGTTCAGATCCATGACTCAGCTCCATCTCAGGCCCCAGCTTTAGCCCCCTCCTTCCACAAAGGTGCCCAAGGGCTGCATATGAAGTACAGGTTCAAGTTCTTGAATCACAGCCTCAACAGAAAACCTCTAAACTTGCTGAAAACTTCTGAATAATATGAACAGATAAGACAAGGATTACAGACAAGGATTATAAAGCAAAATATTTTCTGACCTAACCGTGTGGGAAAAGCAGGGTAAAATAACTTGATCAGTTTCTAAAATGTAGCCTTTAAGTGTAAGTGCATGAGTAACCAGTAGAATCCCCTTTTTCTCCATGTCATGCCTTTAGAAAACTATGAATAAGCACGAGATTACAGCCAGCACCTCTTCCAGTGCTGGGAAATCTCTTATTCTGTAGATTCCAGACTTCTGTTTCTAGGGGCTGCCACTGCTAAAGACACCAAAGTGAGAATCACAAAAGTATTTTGCAGATATTTTAGTTTATATAATTATCACTTGTTTTTTGAAACTGAAAATGTGATTTTTTTTTTTTTTATAGGTGTAGTGGTCTGTTTGGAGATTGCTGGGTTTTTTGATTGCAGTAAATTTCACATTATTTTTGAAATCTCTCTTTTCAGATAATAGAATAATGAGCTAAAAGCAAAATAATATAATTTGAAAACATGTTTATGTTAGGTGAATGTGTGCTTTAACTCCTTCAGATTTGAAAATATAAGGTGAAATTTCTGAATAATAAACACATTTTTATTCATGTATATATATATGAATATATATGCAAATATATATCCAGACATACATCATGTATATGAGAGATCATCCTGTTTTAAAAAAATTTCTTGCCCTCTTTTCAAGAGTGCAACCCTCAGTAGGCTGAGAAATCATATTTACTACTGTGTTTATATCTACCTGTTGACCCTGAAAGTCCAAAAGGAATAAGGATCATAGGTTATAAACACAGTTTTAATAATAGATTTCAAAACTACAGTATTCAATGGAAAGAAAATGTGGCTTACTTGGAAATTGCTTGAGTGAAAGCAATTAAGTACAGACTAAACTGATCAGGAAGGATTGAGCCTGACTATTTCTGAAGCAGTCTGTATAGAGATATTGAAGAAACTCCATTTTGTTTTGGTTTCTCTTGCTTTTGTTTGGTTGGGTGATTTTTCATTTTAGCCATAGGTGTTGTATATTTGTTTGTATAAGTATATTGTCTCAATTAGTATTTTCCCAGGAGTTAGTTGACAAATGCTGAATGCCCTGTACTAATGTAACTGTGACAAAGTAATTGTCATTGGAGGGGGAGGGAAAGTGGCAAACTGATAATGTTTGTGAGTCTGCCCTGAAGCTCTTTGCATTTAAACAGAATGCATCTCACTGACTTAACTTAGTTTTTAGATAATCCTGTGTGTTTTGCCAATTGTCATAACTGCAACCCAGTAAATGTATTACATCAGGGAAGTACTTATCTCCCTAAATGTCATTTTCTTTTCTAATCTGGATGGAGATAGGAAAAGGAAATTAGGGCAGACAAAAAGAAAATGGTACACTTAAGGATAATTTATCTCACATGACATTAAAAGGCATTGCTTAGTTCTCTGCTTTTGTTCAAGGAAACTCAGGGTAACTAGAGGATTTTGAAATGGTTTTATTAATTAGGGGAGATACTGGAGCTGTACAAGGAAAGACCAGAAAGCTGAATAAACAAAGCAGAAATGTAGATGTGCTGGAGCTTATAAATCAGTTGTATAAAACAGTCACTGCAGACTGTACTAGCTGTTGCATGGAGAGACTGTTCCATTAAGGATGGAAAGGACGTGCACTCAAACTAGGAGCTGCCATAACACTGACAGTCTGTGTCCAAAAAGTGACAAACAGAAACTTTGGGGTTGTGAATTAAGCTTAACATTGGCAGTTTGCAGGAGAGGCAAGGATAGGAGATTGCTGTGTTGAAAAAGGTCTTCTCTTAGGGCATCCTTTCCCTCTTTTCATCTCTCCATCATGGTAGAGATGGCAGAGAAAGTTGGACATGCTGGGCAGTATGAGACATATGACAAATGAGGCACTGAATTACCTGGCAGCAGAAGGGACAGAGCACAGGCTGGAGCTGGACACAGAAAAGGCTGGGAAGACATGGAGGGGTGGATTTGTGTATCTCTGATTGTCGCAGTCGAGGCGGTCACGACACAAAGCAGAGACCACAAGCAGTCTCAGTTAGTAACACTTGGCAACAGTTTATTAATGAAAATGGCTGATCTTTTATACACTTTCCAGTTGTTTACCCTTCCTCTACCTTAGCTATTGGCCACAATAATTCAATACCATGCCATTGGTGAAAAGTTACTCTGACTCCACCTAACTTTCTAAAAATGCTTCATCCAGCTGAAGAATGTTCTTATCTTCCTTCTCTCGATCTCCTTGGTTACGGCCTTGGAGAAAGCTCCTTATCAGCTTCTTCTTCTTCTTACTTCTCGCTCCTTTAGCTAACAGGCCCGCTGCTAGCCCCTTCCACAATTCCCCCTTTTTGTTTTTTGACCTGTAAATACAGCTGCTATGGATTTTTGCAGGGCCCTTTGCAAAAACCCAAGCAGAGAGGGGACACACAAAATCACAATCACAACCATCAACAAAATTCCCATTCTTCCTTCATCCATCTTTAAGTACTGATGTATGGTCTTAGCCAGTGTCATCCGCACGTTCTGCTTCAGCTGCGGAGCAATTGATCCTGTCCTTTCCCGCACGCTCTAGGTAAGGTTTGACACAGCGAGCAGGAACCCATCGAGGACCATTATCTGTCAAAACACAAGCATAACCCCTTCCCCAGGTTACCAGTTCCACTGGACCAGACCATATACCAGTAATCAAATCCTTGACCCATACCTTGACATTTCTATGGAAATTTGGTTGCTTAGAATTCAAAGAAGAAAAATGGCAAAAGATTGGAGATAACTGTGAGTCAGGTAGGGGACGCAAGAAGTTTAACACATAAACAGCTTTATCTAATCTCACTTGAGGTGACTCCTGTTGCATTCCCCCTTTTTGTTTTTGAACCTGACGTTTAAGAAGTCCGTGAGCTCTTTCAATAATTGCTTGGCCCGTGGGAACATGTGGAATACCTCTTGAATGCTCAATGCCCCAAGCACGAAAGAATGCCTGCATGTTCTGCGAAGCATATGCTGGGCCGTTATCTGTTTTTACATGACATGGAACACCTAGAATAGAAAAGGCATGATAAAAATGACGAATAGCATCTCGAGTTTTCTCTCCTGTGAATGCTGAAGCAACCATTGCATGAGAAAAAGTATCAACTGAAACATGCACATATTTAAAGCGACCAAATTCTGGCATTTTTGTAACATCAGTTTGCCATTCTTCTAATGCAGAAAGACCTCTAGGGTTGGTACCATAATACTGAGTGACATGAGTCATGTGACAGTCGGGACAAGAGGAAAGAATAGATTTTGCTTCGGCAGTAGACAATTTGAATTGCTGCTGTAAAGCTTGAGCACTCTGATGAAAAAATTGATGGGATAAAATTGCCTGCTGCAACACATTGGGTACAGTTTTGATTGCAGCAGCAGCTACTAAAGAGTCTACATAGGCATTGCCTTCAGCAAAAAATCCTGGCAATGATGTATGGCTGCGAATGTGCATGATAAAGTAAGAATGTTTTCGAGCACCAATAACTGTCCACAACTTCACTAATATAGTAAACAATGGTTTCTCTTGAATATTATACAACACTGCTTGATCTAAATGCTTAACCAAATTTGCAACATAAACTGAATCAGTAACTATGTTTACAGAACCAGGAAACAAAGTAAAAGCCAAAAGAACAGCAGAAAGTTCAACCAGTTGAGGAGATCCCTGCTGAATCACTGTCTGATATTCCCAGTGATCATCCTTTCTCCAAGCCACAGCTGCTTTTCCGGTTTTCCCGGACCCATCTGTAAAAACCGTTATACCTTCCACTGGAACAGGAGAACAAATTTGCTTGCCTTCAAAAGGAATCTCTTTAGTCAGTGTTAGAACAGGATGAGAAGGCAAGTGATACGAGATTTGGCCTGTAAAACAAGATAAGGCAGATTGCAATTCATGATTATTTTGAAAGCACCATTCAAAATACCACTGTTGCACAGGTATCACAATGGTCACAGGATCCTGTCCCAAAATCTCATGACAACGCCTGCGAGCCTTGATGATAATATCTGCAAAGAGCTCATAAAGTCCTGGAGCTGTTTTCCGAGATCTGAAAGATAAAAATATCCATTCCAAAATATGCAATTGATCTTCCCAATTATCATTCCATTGACACAGTATTCCACATGGTATTTCATGGTCTTTCAAAATAAACAATTGAACACCAACAGAGGGATCTATCCTGTTAACAAATTTGTGTGCTAGGGCTAATTCAACTTCTTCTAGGGTCTTTTTTGCCGCTGAGGTCAATTGCCTCTCATCAGTGGAGGAAGTGATGCCTGACAGCAGATCAAACAATGGTTGCATCTGATGATTAGTTATGCCTAAATATGATCGAATCCAACCTATTAAACCAACCAATTTCTGTACATCAGTAGCAGTTTTAACATCAATGTCTAACTTTACAGGTTGAGGCATAACTTGAGTGTTGGTCACCAACATACCTAGGTATTTCCAAGGCATGTGTTCCTGCACTTTCTCTGGAGAAATAATCAAGCCAAAGTCTTTCAAATTTGTCACAGCACATTGTTTAAGAGCTGACAACTGTTGTTTGTTGTCCGATGCCAACAAGATATCATCCATGTAATGACAGCAGTAGCAGTTTTTAAATTGCTCCCTCACTTTTGACAAGGCCTGTGCCACAAACCATTGACAAATAGTTGGCGAATTTTTCATGCCTTGTGGGAGTACCTTCCATTGATATCTTTTATCAGGTTCAGCATGATTTATAGAAGGCACCGTAAATGCGAATTTTTCTTTGTCCTGCTCAGCCAATGGAATAGTGAAGAAACAATCTTTTAGATCAATGACAACTATTTGCCATTCTTGTGGAATCATGGTGGGTGTAGGAAGGCCTGGTTGCAAGGCTCCCATTGTTGCCATTACAGCATTTATCTGCCGTAAATCATGTAAAAGTCTCCATTTTCCCGATTTCTTTTTTATTACAAAAACGGGGGTGTTCCAGGGACTGAATGATTCCTCAATGTGTCCTGCTTGTAATTGTTCTGAAACTAATTCTTGCAGGGCAGTAAGCTTTTCAATAGTCAGGGGCCACTGGCGAACCCAGACAGGCTTATCTGTCAACCATGCCAGGGGTACAACTGGACGTTCGTTGCCCTGCAACACAGTGGCCCCCATTAAAAATCCGTAGTAATTTTGACACCCCATTGAGATAAACAATCTCGTCCCCACAAACTTTGAGGAGTATCGGCAACATAGGGTCTGATGTTAGCTTGTTGGCCATCAGGATGTTTCACATTAATTACAATGGCTGAGAGGCCACCTGTTGTAGCACCACCCAACCCCAGGAGTCCAAAACTTGCATGAGTGAGAGGCCACGATTGAGGCCAGCAAAGTCGTGAGAGTATTGTGACATCTGCTCCAGTGTCAATCAAACCTGTTACTGATATAGTTCCTGGATGACATCCACTGGCGGTGAGAGTGCATGTCTTTTCTGGACGGCTCTCTGTTACTTTCTCAGTCCAAAACACTTGAGGTACTCCTGTCGATCCAAAGCTTCCTGTGCCGCGACTTCGGTCCACTGCATTTGGAACAGAACTCACAAAAGGTACAAGCTGAGCAATGCAAGTTCCTTTCTGAATAGTGACAGGAGGGTCATCAATGGATACCATAGCATGAATCTGCCCTAAATAATCAGCATCAATAAGCCCTAGATGCACATGAATACCTCTAAGTGTAGCACTTGATCTCCCTATCAAAAACGCACTCAATCCCCGTCCTATCGGACCATAGGCATCAAGAGGCACTTTACATACACTGTGACTTTACGTGCCCTTGTTGTCCACAATTGTAACATTTCGCTGAAGGTCTTAACACTGCAGCAAGAGCTGCCATTTTATGCTCGACTGAACCAACTTTCGAGCAAGCAGTAACCATCTCAGACAAGGTGGGTTCCCCAGGCAAAGTATCAATAATCTTTCTGCAATCTGGGTTTGCATTCTCTTTAGCCAATTGTACACACAATTTGTCTCGCAAAGTTTCATCATCTACTTGTTTCTCAATAGCAGCAGCAAGTTTTTCTGCAAACTGCAAAAATGGTTCTCTTGTTCCTTGTTGTATAGTAACATATTTCTGTTTTGGAGCTGCCATTTCCATTGTTTTAGTTAAGGCACTCATGCCAATTTGCTGAGCTTGTGCCAAAATCGAAGGATCCCACCTTGCCTGTAAATCTGGATTAGCAAAAGGCCCAGAGCCCATTAGGGCATCAACACCCACAGCATGACGAGGGTCGTGTTGAGGCAACTGCATATTTGTTAAAGCAGTGCGCTCAGCCACTCGCCTCCAAGTTTCTTGAAATACACCATATTGTACTGGCTGGAATAGAATTGTAGCAAGATGAGTGATGTCATAAGGTGCAAGCAAATCTGCATTAATCACACGTATTAATTGCATTACCTCTGAGGAATTAATACCATATTGAGCTACTTTTGATTGGAGGTCTTGCACAACCCTCCAGGCAAAGACATGATGACTGTCGTTCTGTCCTGTTCCAGGAGCTGCTTTGAAAACTGGAAAAGCCATAGGGTTATCACAAGCAACATTTGCAATGGCACTGTTCTCCTGAGGTACTCTTGGAGCACCTAACCTTTCTATGATGTCCCAGTTCTTTTCTTCAACTGCTTTCCTCCTAACAAATTCCCAAAACTCCTGAGGGTGTCGAGGAAGCACAGTGACTTGGCATGGAGGCAAAGTCCATGGGGCAGTAAGACTAGAGCTCTTAGGAGATGAAGAAACCAGAGCTCCATGCCCCAACTCAGGTGTTACTGCGGGCGACTCATCACTTGACTCACTGTTATTGTCACTGTCAGGTAAAGGAGGATATGGCCTTGCAGGTTGTTCAAGCATCTCAGAGGGGAGCGGGGGGGCAGACGGCTGGACCAGAGAGGAGGGAAGCGGGGGGGCAGATGGCTGGACCTTTCTCTCTGCTAAAGACATTTCAGCTACCTGGCGTAGCGGTGTAGTATATACAGGCACCATCTTGAGCTGCTGCGCAGGTGTGAGATAAGGAGGCTTAGGAGTCTGATAAGAAGAGGCTAGGGCAGGTTGCCCAGAAGTTTTGGCAGCTTTCCCAGAAGCCTTGGCAGCTTTCCCAGAAGCTTTGGCACCCAGCCCAGAAGCTCTGGCAGCCTTCCCGGAAGCTTTGGCAGCTTTCCCAGAAGCTCTGGCAGCATGCCGGGTAACTCCCATGGCATCTGAACTTTCTTCACCAAGTTCCCCATCAGAGCCCCCTTCTACCTCAGCCCCCCCGTCAGATATCAGCCCCGACTCTTCGTCCGCATCTTGCTCCGTTTCTCTCTCTATTCTCCATTCCTTTAAAGCTTCAAAGAGCGAGTTCCAGGTTACTGCTAAATCAACAGCTGTTTTATCTCCCACTCGAATAACTTGCCAAAGTCTGTCCCCGACTTTCTTCCATGCCTTAACACTAAATGCTGTTTTAGGATCAGTGCCAAAATTCTGTGATTTAGCCCACAGCAATATATTACGAAGCTCATAGTCTGACGTATTAATTCCCTTATTTCTTAACAAAACTTTCCATGTAGACAGAACACTTTCTTCCTCTTTAGATAAATTTTGTCCCATTATTACTAGTTGGTGGCTCACCTACTTCCAGGTGTCTTGATTGAAGAGAATCAGGTCCGGACCTCCCTGTGGCTTCCACCTGCCACTCTCAGCTGCACCAACGCCGCCTCCCCCACTACGTCCCAGTGGGTCACGGTTGCCAATTACTAGGACCCCGTATGGGCCCCCACCGACTTTGTTCTTATCACGTCGGCGTCACCAAAATGTCGCAGTCGAGGCGGTCACGACACAAAGCAGAGACCACAAGCAGTCTCAGTTAGTAACACTTGGCAACAGTTTATTAATGAAAATGGCTGATCTTTTATACACTTTCCAGTTGTTTACCCTTCCTCTACCTTAGCTATTGGCCACAATAATTCAATACCATGCCATTGGTGAAAAGTTACTCTGACTCCACCTAACTTTCTAAAAATGCTTCATCCAGCTGAAGAATGTTCTTATCTTCCTTCTCTCGATCTCCTTGGTTACGGCCTTGGAGAAAGCTCCTTATCAGCTTCTTCTTCTTCTTACTTCTCGCTCCTTTAGCTAACAGGCCCGCTGCTAGCCCCTTCCACATCTGATGAGATGTGATAGATTTGAATAATTTTCCATGGTACTCCATAGGGTATATAGAGGACTAGGAAGCTATTTTTAACAAGTTCTAAATCAACTCCACAGGATTATTAATTCCCTACTTATTCATACTGAAGTACAATTTTTGCTTTGTTATTACAGTACCTTACTATCATATTTCATCTACCAAATTATTGGGACACAACTGTATTCTGCTTTGAGATGTAAATAAATTTTGGAATGGATCCATTTTGGATGCATCAATGGATTACAAATCCATTTTGGAACAGATTTACATTGATTGTTAAAACTGGTAAGGAGACTTCTAGGATACAAGTATGATCTGGTGGTCACACAGAAGTAAGGGAGACAAGTTCTTGAATCTTCTTTGCCACTTGTATGAAAATCTAACTCAACAACCTGTTCCCATGTAAGTTAGTTTCATCATAGCCCACATGAGCTCTTAATTTTGCAATTTTTTCTGATCAAAGAATGTCACTAGGTGTAGCAGATGAGTGGACACCTTCAGTAGCAGAATTCAAGAAAAATAAATTATAGATTTTGTTAACGTATAAATTTGATTTTTGCAGGGATAATGGAGAAGAGTGAGGTGATAATTTGCTTAAAGCAGCAGAACTTTTCATTAGCTGTTTTAATTGATCATTGTCAAAGTTATGATATTTACAAAAGAGAAAGAATGTATAGCTATAGTTTTCTTGCAGCTCATTTCCTTTCCTGTTCAATCCAGTTGCAATTTTTTTAAGCATTGTTTTCTTTGCACTTTTCTCTCCTCAACAAAATGTTGACATCATGTCAAAACCACTTAACTTTCAAAATGAAGTGTTATCAGTGAGGCTGGGAATTTTTGGGTAAGCTGATGAAAGAGTCAGTTTGGTTTCCTCAGACAAAATCTTTGGCATCCTAGCCTGCCAGTCTTGAAGTGCACGCTTTCTGTGGTGGAAAAGTGGAAATGATCAGGCTCAGATATCTCTGGTGTTATGATGCAGGTTTATTTTGTAATAATTAGTAACCACCAATGAGACACTGAAGATTGTAATGTTGAGGATTGAGCATCAATCTTGTTGACAAGTTATTACAGCTATCTAAATGAAAATATTTTTATCTTTGTCTTCTACATGAGTCCCTGGAAATAGAGTGATGTGTTTTAATAGTTTTCTTTAAGGCTTGATTTGCATCTCCCTACAAGAACATTTAGTTTACTAAGTCACCTACTTAAACAAAAGGAAATATTCCAGATTTATGATGGCTTATGAAGCCTAATTCTGCCCTCTTATGCATATATATAATTATTCCTCAAAAAGCTATTGTTTTGTGACACAAGACTTTTATATCTAGTACGCAAACCATTTAAACTTTCTTTTTTCTTCATATACTTGGGCCCTTAGTCTAGGAACCATTGCATTGGTTAATTTTATAAGTTATGTGCAGATTCAGAGCTTCTTAAAAGAGCTTGATCCCTCTTCCTTGTACCACAGAGAAGTGAAGATAGACCACAGAAATTTGTGTGTTTCTTATTTCTGACCCCTGATGATGAAAGGGACAGCATAAAGTGGCTCAGCATCCCTCTGGAAAGCAGTGTGGCAAGAAAAGTCCTGAAGATTTGAGGGTCTGAAGTGCATATAAGCACACCAGTCAAAAAGCAAAAGGAAGCTTTAAGCTTTTCTTGCTGGACAAAACTATTCACAGACTGTCAAGGACAAAGGAAGCCATAGCTTGGCATGAGTAGCGCTCATTCCAAGTATTTCTTAGATATTTGTATGGCTTAAAAAGTATGAAGCAAAATTTTAACAAGATGGGTGTAGAGTTTATTTATTTTGTTAAAGAATTACATAAACTTTGCAGACCATCATCCCACATCATACCTTTTTATGAAACCTCTCCAATACCCAAATATCCACCGAAGATATTTCTGTTCTGAGTATTTCATTGGGCTCTGTCTGGGGTGGGCATGACTACAGATTCCCTTTTATCGTACGGTGAGTGCACACAGCTCATCAACACAGCTAATGGTCTCAGTCTGTCCCATGGTTCAAGCAAGCTTTATCTTCTAGTGAAAAGAGTGCCTGGTTTTGAAGGCTACTGGCATTCTAATGACAGAGTTTTGTATAAAATCTCCCTTTTAAATGCTGTGGTCTGTTGACCCTTGTTTTGATTTCAGTCTGGGGACAGACTTCTAGCTGTCAAAACAAGGAAAGGTAGAAAGGGTGGTTGAGAGGGTGACCATAAAGCACTCTCTTTTTTTGTATATATAAAAGGTGGACTATAGCCAAATTGCCTTGTGATAAGATTATGCTTCATTTGGTTTCTTTTCTCCTTCCCTGTGATGTGCTTATATAAGCCTTGAGGATATTAAAATATATTTTGACCCTTCATAATGCAAGAGAAAGATTAGACCCTTTCTCCAAGAGTGCTGGCTTGAAGCAATAAAAATAGTCTGTGTATAAATAAACCTCCAAAAGAAATTTCTTTGATAAGCAACTCTTTACAATACAGAAAACCTTTGTATGCATCATCTGAAGCAGGGAAGGAATTTCTGTCTCACAGATGAGTGCATTCAAAAGAACCGTAACAAAATAGGGCACTACTTTTTTTGATGTGTAGAAAGTTCTGCTTTTGGTTTATAGAATTATGTGATGCTGGCTTTCAGTAAAAGCTATGTAACAGATTGCATTGCAGTTTATTTTTCCGAGGATGCTCCTCAACAGTGAAAGAGAGAGAGCTCTTCTGTTCTTGACAGAATGCAACCTTGTATTGACCTTGTCCTGATCTAAAACAGATCATCTCACCCAGTCTAAAAACAACTTCATATTCATTTTCTCCTTTCAGAGAAAAGGCAAATAAAATTGAAACACAGAGAAAACCCTACCAAACCAACTAGTTAGAACTACTAAAGATTCAGTGTGTAAATACAGCCAGAACTGACAGCCCACCACACCAGGTATTAGCCTGGAATTCTCCAGGAGAAAAGTAGCCTGTGAATATATTGGATGTGTGTTTTCCTTAGTGGCACCAAATTTTATACATGCTTGCTTTGCTTAGTCAAAATATTTTCATATATATCTACAGAGAAGGAGAATGAGAAAAGAAAAAAAAAAAAGAAAATATGATTGAGAGAAACTAAATGACAGGATGTGGGACAATTTCAGTGACTAGTGAACACTGGTGACTGAAAAACCTCTAAAGAATTCAAATGTATTTTGATTATACAAAAGTGACAATGCATTAAACCACTAGATATTAAATAGATTTATCTCTAATGATTAACTATGTTGTAATAACTCCCTTAAACCTACAAATTACCATTTCAGACAATATTACTGTAACTGAGTTAGGTTTGTTTGAAATGCCTGATGTCTGCAACTTTCTTTCAGGCCTTAATGGCTAATGTGTATGCATGTGTGTGTGTAGAAAAGACATGTAACAATTGAAAAGAGCAATGTATACTTCCGCCTCTGGAGGAGATAGAAACATCTTAAAAGACCATTGACCCTCTTGGTGGTGCTTAGAAAGAGTTGAGAGAGACTTCTTGCCCTTTGAAACTACTGCTAGTTGGCAGCTGGGTAGAAAGTAATTTTGCCAGTAGGAGTTTGGCCAGTTTAGAAGTTATGATGGTATTTTGTGAAGACTTAGGTTTCTATTTTTAAGCAGTAAAGTTTCTTAATGCTTCTTCTCCTTGAATGGACCACTTCAGATTGGGACAGTGTGACTCTCTAAAACATTTCTGACAGTAATGCTACTGAGCAGTTTTTCCCAGAATTTTTAATAGAGCCAAATCTGTAAAAAAAAAAAAAAAAAAAAAAAAAAAAAAAGAAGAATGGAGAATAAAAGTAGGAGAAAGAACAATAGAAATGCCTTGCTTCTGATTCTAACATGTTTTACCTTCTTTTAAAAGTGAATCTTTCCTTGCTTTGTCTTCAAAATAAGAATATTTAAATCCAATACAAAGCAAGTCTGCTTCTTTCTGCAGTTTTTTCTGTCCTCCTGCTTTCCTTTCTCTTGTTCCAATTTCTCCATGTCCCTTTTTTAAATACCTTAAGTGGAAATGCTGCCAGATTGCTGAACTAGTAATGTTAGTCTCAAAGGTGCCTGTGTGACTCTTGCAAAGTTTGATCAGGGCACAGAAGGCCAGATGAATTTCCTTTGAATCATTTTTTTTAACCTTTAACTGTTGTGGTCCTTCAAAAGAAAAGCTGCTCTTTCACCTATCATGCTCATCTACAAAGTGTTCAAAAGGCAGCCAGGGAACTTCCACTTGAAAATCTAAATTATAAAACTTAACAGTGATCTTCCTGTGCCCAGTTCTTTTTCAAAACTGGAAACTTCAGAAGACAGCACAGCAGGAAGTGCCTAGTCTGCTTGCTGTGCCCAAGGAGCCCTCCAAAGCTCAGCTGATCATTTGGCAGTAGTCAGCTGGGGCAGCAGTGGTGCAGGGAACAAGTCTTGGGTTTTTTCTGGATTTAAGTAGACTTTTGTTTATAAATGAACACTAAAAATAGCACGTTGTGAAGCAGCAGATTGTGGAAGCGTAAAGATGTACAAAAATAAATTTTAAACTCTCTAGTAACACTTATATCTCTTATAAATAATATTTGTGGGCTGATGGTGGGTGGAAGTAGTCAGCGTTGATACCTAAAACCTGAAAGAGACAAAAGTCTGGTACCGGGCTGAGTTACCCCAGAATGGATGGGAGTGGGATTTAGGTTGCTTGTATTTAGGTATTAAATATTTTCTTCTTCCAAGTGGCATTGATAGAAAACTTAGGAATTATTTCATTGGAATTAAACAACATATCTTTGTAAACAGTAAGAATTTATTATAAACTGCATCATTATGTAGCAGATGTGGACAGAGAAAAGTTGACAAGAATTAAAAATATTGTCAAACTCAGTTTTGTCCAACTTTAGTCTTACAAAGATGAACATTATGAAATTAAAGCTGATTAATTTTAGAGATGATGTGTGGTATTATATATCTCACTGTCTGTGCAACAAGTTTTGTTTCAATTCTAAGTCTGATATTTGATTAATTTAAATATCTTTGAATTAGTGAAATGATGCTCTGACTAGCAGGTCTTCTGTCAAGAGGTTTTAATGAGTATCAAGTCAGATGATTAAGGTAGAATGATTCTGTAGCAGACATGAATGCTTCAGATGCCAAGTTAACAAAGTGAAAGCTATTCCAGGAAATAAGCAACATCAGTGGAGAGTTCAAAGGAAAGCATGGTTTCAGAGGAGTAAACAGCTTCATTAAACGCTATTAATGATCCCTGTAGATAAATTTTGCATTTAAATTAATGTCTTGTGTCTGGAGAAAGCAGTATTACAGAGCTTCAACCAGCGATGCAAAGTGATTTACATGAGCTGAACATCTGTGATTCCCTGACTACTGACCTCCTAAATAAGCAGTTCACTTTTTTCCCCCCCTCTCTCTGCCAAAAGACAGCTGTTTGAATTAAATTCATTCTTTATCCTTGCAGGGTCTTCATTCTGGTGCTTACTGGATATTGTTCCTATAAAGAATGAAAAAGGAGATGTGGTACTCTTTCTGGCCTCTTTCAAAGACATAACAGACACAAAAGCGAAGATTGCCGCAGAAGACAAAAAGGAAGGTTTGTGAGAATTGCAAAAATATTGATAAGAACCAACAAATTAATATATGTCATGGAATGATAAATAATCTCTTTGGGATTTTTATTATTTACATACTGCTGCAGTTCTGTAAATATGGAATTTAGGAGACAGAGTATTTTGTCCTAAAAATTAAAATTGTTTTTATGTACCATGATTTAATGTATTTACTTTCTGGATTTACAGAAGTATATTTTGGTATTTTAGAGAAACTTTGGACCTTTTCAAAGGTTCCATCTATGAATCTGATTTCAGCATGGCTGAGAGTAAATGAACGTGTTTTTTCATGTTTTCCAATAAGCAGAATTTATAAAAGCTTTAGAAATTATTTTGCCTATTGGTAAGCATATAATTTTTTATGTCATCTCATTTGCATTACACTTTAAGTTATAAGACTTATTATATCGTCAGAATTATCCAATAGTATAAGAAATAATTTCTCTCTTTTGTTTGCTTCTGAAAGGAAACACTGCAAAGATTCTGTTCCATGAATCTGGAAAATTGTCTTATGGTAATGGCTCACAACCGCCATAAAAAAATTTTGACTGTGTGTGTAGTTAAGGTTTGCTAAATTTTGGTAACACAAAACGAAGTCAGTGTAGGGGAATGAAGGTTATGCAGTGAGCAGTGAGTTGTGCATCAAAGGCAGTGAACTTATTCCAGACTGGCATTTTGTAAAGGTATAGTGGACCAGCTCTTTAGTTTTGTAATTTTTCAGTCTCTAAGGAACTGCTTAGAAAGATTTTCTCTGTAGACACCAGGAGTGGGTCTCAGAATTCTTTAAAACACCATTGGTTTTGAATTTTCCAACCTGGTACTGGTCTGGGGCCTATTGTAGTTTTTCACCCCGTGATAGCCATTGATCTCTGCAAAAGTCAACAACTACATCGCTATAGCACTTAGAACACATTTACTCCTCGTGGATTTCTAAAGTAGGGGAACAATTATTAAACTTTTTTAGGTTTTAAATGTTCATTTATCAACAAAAAAGTGATATTTCAGTTACAGAGGTGTGTGATTCAGTATTCTTTTATGAAATTTTAGTACTTTAAGCTGTAAAATATTATGCTTTCTTGTGCTGATTAATACTTATGCTTACGATGTTTGCCACTTGTGTATGCTTGGACAAATAATTTCACCTTTTACATTATTTTCAAGCTCTGAATATTAGCAGGTTTTCTGGGGGAGTTGTTTTTCATCTTTCACTTTTTGCAGTGAATATATTTGAAATTTTCAAAGCAGGAAGACTGAAAAATGGTTTTGAAGTAGTACACAAGTACATTTTACTGCTTTTCCTTACATTCAATTTCAACCAATTGCTATCTCTTGAAGTAAAAAAATAAAAACATGAAAAATATTTTATCTTGTTTCTCCTTAAGCCTCAGAAAACCTTACTCTTATAAAAGTTTTAAGAAAGTAATTTCTTAAAACCTGATACATGGAACTATGTAGGAGAGAGATTGTCAGATCATCTGTGCTCTAAAGGCTAATGATTTACTTACAAGTGATACAAATTTTCAGGATAGACTCAGAGAGAAATCACATTAAGTATGCCAGGGATGACTAGAAATAGGTATGTTGCTGATTACTTGCAAAATGACAGCTATTGTTTATGTGATAAACATTTTGTAGCTGCGTGCTTATTTTAGGATGTATTAAGATGGTCTTTGATGTGGTTACATATCAAATTATAAATCTAAGCAGATTTTAACTCCCGTTTCCTGTAGCATGTTTACAAATTAATACAACTCTGCTGAGTGCTGGCCCTTGTGCAGGGCTACGCCACACCAGCAAATGCCCATTCAATTGCCACAACAATGAACATGGACGCTTGGCTTTCTTCCTTGATGTATTCTTTGGAATATCATCCTGAAACTTGGTTGTTCTGTTGCATCATAATAATTTTAAAACCATGACAATAATTTTCTGTAGTTAGCATCATGGAAGCAGAAAGTAGCACCTAGTGTGGGGCTCTGGTAATTATTGCATTTTATTAACTAGAGTGAGAAAACAAACAAGATTTAACCATTTATTCAAATTTTCTTTTTAAGTTCAGCATTTTAATGTTGTGTATATCCACTTGACTACATAAAAATAAATGTAGAGGTATACCAGGTCTTTTTTACTAGCATTAAAATTCTTCCTCTGCAGAGTGATTTGCTAATCCTCCTGTTGTGAATATCATCTCATTATTTTCAAAAAAGAATTCCCAGTACAATCTGTGCAACTCATTCAGTACCTGAAATTTCAGAATGTTTAAATTCTAGAAGTAATTGGTGCTTCTTTACTTAGACTACAATTACTATCAGGAATGCACAATGCACCTTGTATTAAAAAAGGCTTGAGTTTGTTGGGGTTTTTTGGATGTATGAAAAAACCTTTTCAGTGCTTACAGATTGGTTTACTTTTTCAAAAATCACTGAATTTGTCCTTTCAAAAATCAAATAATTTTTAAACTTGTAGTTGAAACTGAACTATTGCTACAAGGTAGTTGCCATCATGCACAGTTTTCTATTGCCTTTTTAGCATATCTCTTGAGGTTAGACTGTGTATGGAAGGAGAACCTAGACAAAAACATTCTCAGTGGGCAACTATCCGGCCCATGCAAGGCCCCTTTAGCAATGTTTTTGTTTCAGTTGCTCTCTTCTGTTTTCTTCCCAGAACTGACTTTTATAATTTTATGGGTCATTAAGAATTATATTCCATCTCACTTTAATGTCTAAACTCCTTAGAAAAGTTATCTAACAAAATTCTTTCATGCTCCTTTTCTCTTAAATCTGCCTCTTTGACATCCCACCAGCACTTTGTGGTGGCACACTTTCACTGGTTGTGCCTCCAAAAGCCTTCTCCAGACTCCTACTTCCTCAGGTCTTTCCTGCTTTTGATATCACCTGTTTCTTCTGTAAAACTTGTTCTCCTTGTACTTTTACAATGACACCTTCCTGAACTTTATCTTCTGGTTTTATGGCCTCTTTCTTCTTGTGCATTGTGTATTTACTTTTGCAAATCTCAGGAGCCAATGCTGTCTGATTTTCTGCAGACATTTTCTTATCAATTTTATCTCATCTGTTCACACAACTTCAGTTGGTCCTTTGTGCCAATGTGCCTTGCAAAAGTCCACTTTTTTACCTTATTTTCTTTTACCCAGCCCAAATGTCAGATGTCGTCTGTGACCTTTTCTTTTGAATGTGTCATTCTAAATACAAATTTAACAGGGTTTTTTCCTGCTTTTCTTTTCTCTATAAAAGTTTCCAGTGAAAAGAACTCTATCAACCAATGGGAGAAGCAGACTTTTTTCTAGACTTTCACATAAGAAAAATGGAAAAAGACATGCCTGAGAAGTTTGACAGTCTTTAAGAACTCCTGTGAAAGTCAGCAACTTTCACACTTCTTTGGTTTGGTTTGGGTTTGGTTTTTAAGTCAATTTGACAATATCCTTAAAGGCTTCAGTTTTTCAGTATTGCTAATTTGCCTTCAACAATATATGTTTACCCTACCTGTAAATTTACTGTAGAAATATGCTCTGCTTTCCAGCTGCTTAATAATAGCTGTAATCATTTTGCTGTTGAAAAGCAACTTGCCACCTTTTTTTTCCTAAAATTGTGCACTTTAAGCAAATTGATGGTCTTTTCAATATAGAGGAAAAGGTTTGTTTGCTTGTTTGGTTTTCTTAAAGAAACTGTTTCTTAAGTGGATTTATGGAATTTTATTTTAACATCCTAACTTACAATGAGCTACTTTTTGATTTGAAGTTCCATTGTCCTTTTGGAGGTAAAGTGATTAAACTGAAAATTCTGTTCTCCAAATCTGAACTCTAGTGAGGCTTAGCTGGGTCAGTGCTTCTTCATTTCTGCGTATGGCACTAGAACATATGCAGGAATTTAGTAAGAATAAAGGAATCCAGGTAGGAAAATAAGAAATTAAATTATTCTGTGACTATTTTTAGACCTCTAATCTGTGTGCTAACATGGAATAATTTAGACTACATAGAATTCCACTGCTATAGTCACTGCTAAAATTCCTCTGATTAATTTGACTCATTTCACAAAGATATTGATAATCTATTTACTTTTGTTTTG
Source organism: Melospiza melodia melodia (assembly GCF_035770615.1). Taxonomy (NCBI): domain Eukaryota; kingdom Metazoa; phylum Chordata; class Aves; order Passeriformes; family Passerellidae; genus Melospiza; species Melospiza melodia. Next base: position 37,433,114 of record NC_086194.1, read on the forward strand.
TTTTGTTTTTTTATTATGAAAATTTTGTACTCTTTGTTTGAAAGCAATTATTTTAGGACAGATTTACTCAACTTTATTCCAGAATTATTATAAAAATGTGCGTAATATATAGTAACCACAGAATCACACAATATTTGTGGTGGGAATCTGGAGATTATCTGGTCCAATGTCCCCTTCTCAAAGCAGGGTCAGATTGAATGGATTGCCCAGGAACACACGCAGATATGTGCTCAAAGCATGAAGGATGGAAACTCCACAATTTATCTGGGCAGTCTGTTCCAGTCTTTGACTCTTCACAAAGCAAAAAAAAATGGTTTTTCTTAAACAGAATTTCATGTTTTAGGTTGGTCTGCCTGTTGGTAAAGATGCCTTCACTCTCAAAATAATGTGAATTAAAAGTTGGACTACACCTTCTGCCACAATAGATTAAACTAAACTGCATGTTATGGTTCAACTGTCTGGCTTTTTCTGGCTTCTTAGTAATCCTTAGGTCCATATGAATTTCTGAGGAGACAGATTTATTTTGATTATGCATCATTTGTTGGAGGGAGGAGTTGTTCTTTTCAGTGTGCCAGAAGTGAAATACCATGTGCCAAACATTTTACATTCCAGATTTTTTATGTTGAAAATGTCTATTTGGAGCAGCACTGGTCTCTTGTAAGAAATTCTGCAGTGTGCACTTTGATTTATTCTGCTTAATTACTGTCTCAGCTACTTCATGATTGCTCAAGCTACTGCAGTGAATATTCAGGAGACAATTTTTCATTTTAAAGCTTCTTACGCCTGTCAGAAGGCAGTATGTTGGGATGGGAAATATAACCATACAGTCACCTAGACTTACAGTAACCAAAGCAGCTAAAATTTTTTCAGGATACACAGGCACCATGCAGTTCTATCAATGGAAGAGGTGGGATAGAAACAGAGTTTTAGCCCAGTACTCCTGCTGCCCAAAGGAAGACCACATTTATTCTGCAATGAATTATATTTATTCTGCAATTAATTACGTTTATTCTGCAATGAGTTACATCCCTCCTAGCATGACTTTGCTCCTGGCTCACCATCAAAGTAAGAAGGGTCTGAAACTCTTCTGCCATCACTAAAGAGAAACTTCTTTCCTCCTGGTCTGCAGACTATAGTTTAAATAATTAGGGGACAAAATAGAGGTGCCTTTCTCTCCCAGTTCCTTTTGGCATTTGTGAGCATGTAGATGTTCTCCCTCTCACCTTTTCACCTTCTTATCCAAGCAAATAAGTTTTATTTGAGCCTTGAGTCTTTAGAGACGTATCAATCTTTGTAGCTCTTGCTTTAGCCTTGCACTGAGTGTTAAATGCGAGTGGCAGCTCCATTCCAGCAGCTCCCAGAGAGGCACAGGGCATGTTCTGGAGCTGAGGGAAAAGTGTCCTTGTCCTTTGTGATATATGTAGAATGAAAATGAGAAAAAAGACAAGCAAAGTCTGATTCTTGAGCAAATGCAGAGCAGCAGACTGTTCTGGGGTATTCTGGAAGGTTGAGAGAATATATACATTAGAAACCAAAAAGTTCATACTCACCAGTTCCTAGATAAATTTATGCCACTGGTTCCAGATTTTCCTTAGAAAACAAGGTTATCAATGTGGGGGAGAAGTTGTTTGTCTGGGTTTCTGTTTTGTTTTGTTTTTCATTTTGCTGACAGATTGTTGAAAAGTATCTTCAGATATTCCCTTTAAAGTTTGAAAAATCAGCCACGTAAGACAGACAAGAGAAAGCATGGAAGAAACAGGGAAAATCTTCAGTACATATGTTGCTGAAGCACTTTTCAGAGTTTTTCAGAGTGTGTGTGTGGTAGGTGATTTTTTAACCAGTCAGACATTTTACAACCTTCCTATATAATTTACAATCTTTCTTATTTCTGTGGGGAAAAAAAATCTGAGAAGGGAGAAATATCTTTAAAGATTTTTACTGGCCTAGACACAGCCTGGCATCTAACATTTTATTAAGGAACCATGAGGACTAGAATGCACATTTCATGTGTACTTTGTGTTCTGAAGCACATTTAGAAGGCCTTGGGCCATTTGCAAAATTTAACTGTAATTAGAGTTATAGGGCATCTAGGTCATGCTGCATCTCCTCAGAGCAATTCTGAGGCCCTGTAAAGACACAGCAGGTAAGATCTCTTACATCTGAATTTTGCATAGCTGTAGAACAGATGGATTTACAACACTCCTAAATTCTGTACTTAAAATTGTAAAATAGGCTGGGCTTAGGACCCGTCACTATCAGAGACTGAGCATATAATTCCTTCAGGGATAATCAGAGAAACTTCTGGGTCTTTATATGGCCACATAGAACATATACACAGATATAACAAGATTTTGAATTAACATATTTCTTAAGTTTAAAAACTATTCTTTAAAAAATCTATTCCCCCGCCCCCTGCTCTTTTAACTCAGGGCAAGTTCCATGGATTACTAAACATTTTTATGGGGGATTTATCTGATTCTATATTTTACATAAATCTATTAAGAATGCAAGTCTTCATTCTCAAAAGACATGCTTTCTTTACAAGATAGAAATTTTTCAGGGACATGTTTCTAAGCAAGGTGTACTTTAACATCATCATCTGTGCAAATTTTTTTTAAAAAATTATTTTTGCAACTAATGACTTTGAAATTATAATAATATTTTTCTGAATATAAAAAGAGGAAAAAATATCAATAGATAAAATACATTATTAAATTTTATGGAACTGAAGGAAAAGAGAAAACCCTCAGGTTCCATGATATTGTGTCTTTAAATAGTACACACTTGCAGAGGAAGAGATATTAACACTTGCTGAAGAGAATCAAAAGTTTCTTGGTGACTTAAATAGTTGGCCTTATTTCAGTTCTAGGGGTTCTTGAAAAATATTTCAAATATTCCCTTTATTATTCCAGTTACATTTTTGTTCATAACGATTTATGAGCATGTCATTGTCCCATGAGCTTTGTGGGTATTTTCTGGGGGAAATGCAAACTATTCATGGAAAAAAGAGACACTAAAAACAGCTGGAAGTGACTGATGACCCAGCTGTAATTCAATGCTACATTTAATTTTGTAAGAACAATATATGACCACACATTTCAGTTGAATCAATAGACATGTCTCAAATTTGATGACATAATAAAAATGACAATTTTACAATTTGTGAGACAATTCTAGAGTAGTAACAATAGAAAGCAGGCAAATAAACTATTTTTACAGCATTATGAAATAGCTATTTTTGAGCTGGAATATTTTACTTCATTACAAAAGTTCTGTAACTTTTGACAGTAGTATTAATAAATGAGAAAATAGTTTAAAGTAATTCACTTTCAGAGTTCTCTTCTGCTGAAACTCAGCCTATTTGAATCAGTTGAAGAAAGATAAGTCTTTAGGAATTTTTTTCCTAATTCTTTTTATTATATTTATAAGATAGACCCAAATACAGGTACCTAAAAAGGAAAATTTGTTTATTTATTTAGTTGTACACTACCATCAACCACCAAAATGAAAGAGCAGAAAGAACCTTTCTTTTGGTTTTGTGTGTCTCTTTCCTCACACCTTTTTTTTCTTCATAGGGGAAGAATCGGCAGACCAAAATGTGGTTAAGGATTTTTATCTCATAAGCTGTTTTAGGTTCTTTCTAATTCATAAAAGCATTAATAGTTATGTATAAAATTGCTTCTTTTCTCTTTCTGTTCAAAGTGAATTTTCTCTGAAGGCATAATACTAAAATAATGATAATCATACTGTTGATTCTGTGTAAAATTTGCCCTTTTAAAAAATGTTCTGTAATAATGTTTACAGGGTATAGCTGGTATGTGTGTTAAGTACATCTTCTTATTGAATCAATTAATCAGTTAACAGAATTAAAAAAGCAGCTACAGGCTAGCCTGGATCCACCATACAGCAAAGAGTGTTGTGAATTGTTGGTTGTTGTTGACAGTGAGAATGTGTCATACAACCAGCAGAACTCCTGCAGCCTCTTGCCCATGGTAGTGCTTTTATTCAGTCATTAACACCAAAGAAGACTTTCATCAGTTTTCTGTTTATTGGCAACTGCTGGTGTGCTGTCCCCTGAATAATAACTGAAATTTTTTCTAGATTTTTTTAAAAGACTAGAAACAAATTAAATCAGCTTTCCATATAAACTGGTTTTAGAGATTTTTTTTGTTTTCATTCAGAGTTGCTTTACCCCCGTTGTCTCCTTCAGAATTTCCTTGGTTGATTTGCTTTTCTTGAGGACTGCCTATGACTTATGTTTTGTGTGAATCATACTGGATATGTTTTTAACCATTGTGTTTCCTGTAGACATTGTTGTATATATTTTATTGTGCATGAGTTATTCATGGTGGCCTATTCAAAGACCACACTTTCTGTTGTGGTATTTCTTTATTTCTTACCTTATGATGCAAGTGATGAGGGTTTCCCAAGACATGTGTTAAAAGGACAAAAAGAACTTTATCGCATTTCTTACAGGAAGCCTTTTATAAATAGAGTTGTAAGATGAATAAATGAGGGACAAATTCTTTAACAAGTTCTTTCACTGAACCCAGGTTCAAAAGGGAACAATTCAGTACTTGTAAGATATTCTAGGTAAAAACATCTCTCTGTGTGACTGGGCTGTGTGGTTGTGACAGCATAAAGACATACGCAGGAAAGGAAATGGGGGAGGTTTATTTCCCTGCCTGATTTCAGAATAGAGCAGCAGGAGAGACCACACAGGTACAACAATATACCACTGTGTCTTGAGCAGGGAAGGGTCCAACCAACATTAAAAATTACAGCATTAACCTGGTTGCTATGCATTTTCACAGTGCTCCTTCCAGTGTGTGCATGGAGCGGCATCATGGATTTCTTCAAGTCTGTCTGTATCTGGATAGCTTTTGGCAATGGAGTCCATTTGTCCTGTTCTACTCTGTTGTTGGTGTTATTGTTCAAATCTAGTTTACACACTCAAAATGATGCTATTTCTATGATAAATTTTCTTAGGTAGGAGTTGGCATTACTTGCTGTTTCATCTAATGATTGACTTCAATTTTGTAAACAATGAAATAAATGAAAAGTTCTTATCTACTATGCCAACTTACCTAGTCCTTTGAGTAAAATGCTAGTAAAATAAAATTTTTAGCTTTCTATTCCTCATACTCCTGCCTTAGCTCTCAAAATAGCTAAAATGAAGCAATCTCATTTTTTTATGGAATATATTTATAAAGGTGAACACCCCGCTGCTAAAGAAATCTAAAATTTAGAATTTTCACAGAGAACACCCACTATAGAGTCCATTTAAATATGGAACTCACTGTTTTTCTTCAGGAGTCTTTGTGCAAAGTATTTAAAGAGACTTATGTCTATACTACCTTTCCTACTTTTGTCCAGTCAGGGTTACACATCATGACTTGAGATGATTATATTTACACTCTGAAGAGGATAGTCAATGTGCCTGAATCAATCTTACCCTAAGTGTAACAACCCCACCTGCCAAGCAAACAGGGCAGCAGTGGCAGTCAAATAGTTGGGGCTGGAATATAATTTTGAGCATGGAGCTAAAATTCTTGTGAAAATAGAAAAAAGCAGTGATGAGTCACGGTCCTGTCCCTAGTGGTGAACTTGTTTTTCCTTGGCCACCGTACTGCAGAAATACTGCTTAGACATCCGGGTCTGCAGCTTCACAGCCTTTAGGACAGCTCTGTCACACTGGTTGTTGGTAGAAATACCATCTCTGAATAAAGTTGCTCAGTTGTGCATGTGCTTCCATAACTAACCTCCCAGGCTACTTTACATCATCCCTCTCTACTTCATTCACATTTTGCCAGGATACTGTGTTCTGGGTTAAATTTGAGAGGTGCAGATTGCTTTAACTCATTCTCTATGTTTTAGGTGAACACGGGCAAATCTCTTGGTGTCTTTTCCGGTGTCATATGAATGAAATGCTAGATCTTAATTTTCTATTTTGTGTCCATGCACACTTGTATAGAAATTTTTCAGCACAAAATCATGGGTAATGACCCATGGTCAGACTGGCAGATGTTTCCATACAAGAGTATGTTTGGTATGTATCACACCAGAGGGAAAGGTAGGTAGTGGTTTTAATTAATGCATGAACGAGAAAAATGAAAGCAGTTCTTTTGAAAGGATACAAATGAATGAGGAAAAACCACCAAGGCTGAGACTTTTCTTGTAAATAAGGTGTAAACTTTCTGACCAGAGCAGGTTAGCTCAGTTTGGTATTTGGAAAAAAATGCATTTCATGGTCTCATGCCACAGGTTGTTTGCTATGGAGGGAGCATTGTGCTTCTGGGTCATATTCACTAAGAGAGTGGGGAGGCACTGGAACAGCTGAGAACTGGAACAGAGAAGTGGTGAATGTTCCATTCCTGCAAGTGTCCAAGGCCAGGTTGATGGGGCTTTGTGCAACTGAGTCTAGTAGGAGGTGTCCCTGCCCATGGCAGGAAGGTTGGAACTAGATAATCTTTAAGGTCACTTCCAACCCAAACCATTCCATGATTCTATAAATGTGTCAGACTTTACCTGGAGAATGAGATCATTATAAATCATAAATTCTGGACTCTATCCTGATTTTAGGAACACTTCACCAAAAGTGTTATCAACCTTGGAACAGGCAGCCTAGGGAAGTGGTTGAGTCACCATACCTGAAAGTATTTGAAAAATGCATCAGAGTGGCTCTTGGGGACATGGTTTAGTGGCGGAGTTCACAATAAGTGATTGTGAATTGATGATCCTAGGGGTCTTTCCAACCTAAATTATTCTAGGATTCAATGAACTGCTTAGAAGGAGAGCAGACATACATTTTGTGTCAATTTAGCCAGTAAAGCTGACTTTCCAGTTCCTCTGCATTGCTAGGGCAGCACATACCTATGAAAGCTTGTCAGAAGCTGTCAGGGTTTATATTTCTGATTTATACCTAAGAAGTGGATCTTTTGTTTTTTTCCAAAGGGACAAGAAAAGAGTTATGCCTCCTCTTTCTATTAACCTTAAATGGATGATTGAAGCCTCATGTTCTTATAAAAATACAAGAAAAGACAAGAGTTACAAAGACGTTTGTGTCTGGATGTGCTTTCTTTTGCTGCAATCTTCCCTCACAAGATTGTAAGAAGTCTTAAACTGTTAGGAGGCTAATGTTAAGCCTAGCAAAGAAGTGTTCTGTTACTTTCTTTTCTTAGAAAATATTCTGTAATTGTCATGTCTGATGGTTGTGGCACTATATCTATGTTAATTTGAAAGAAGAACAACCAGAAGGACAGCAGTAAGAGTTAAAGAATATAATACCACTTTTTTGATAAAGGGCAGATAAGACTAAATTGGAAGCATCCTTTTTAGGAGCTCTCTTGGTGGCGGGGGGGGGGGGGTTATCATTACACAGGAAGGGGTGTGTAGAAGCACCAGGAAATAGATCCCAAAATCTGTGATTTTTCTAGAATAAGATTTCTCACTGTTTTTGGGGAGATGAGGAATCCTTTTGATTTTAGGCACTGGGCAAAAAGAAGCCAGTTCTATTAAAGTGTCTTTCTGCTTATGCTTTATTTTATTCTTGGATCTTTTTTTCTGAGATCAGCCATGGAAAAAAATAATAAATCTAGTCTGTCAGGTACTTAAATTTTCGAAGAACTAGAGAGAAACAGATGGAAGTTTATAAAAAATGAGCTGTCTCTTCCAGAATAGTGAGCTGTGAACTGAGTATGACTAGAAAAGAGGGAAGTTACAGAAAATAATCACACACATGTAGATGCACACCTGAGCAGTGTAGTTTGACAAGGCTCCGGATTGATTCCTTTCCAGAAGGCATTGGGAGACCAGAAAGTAGGAGAATTCACAAATGTCATTCACTTATTTATAAGCTACTGACATGTGCTCTGATGGCATCTTATCTTTACAATTAATTAATTTTTTTTCACTTCCAATAACAACCATAAAAACTTTTGCCACTTTTGATTAGGAAGAAAACTACTACTTACTTCATAATTAATGTAATGTTTCCTTATTGATGCATGCTTTTCTTTCTTTAGGAGTTGAGTGACTCCCAATATTAACAGAAAGGTAGCATTAATCCTTTGCAAATAGTGTAATCAGCATGTGATGGAAGTCACTTGCTGTGAAAACATGCAATTGGTATGATTTTAAGTGCCATATCAAGTCCCATAGCCAGAGCAGGTTAGTGAGTACAACATCCTTAGTGACTGAAACTCTGAACCTAGGTAGGAGAGATAGAATCTGTGTGAAGCCAAAAATTACCAGCTGCTGGCACATAAAATTTAAAACCTTGCAAGGAACCTGTTCTCATTTAAAGAGTGGATGGAGAGTGAAACTCTGTGTCAGTAAATATATGGGGGGAAAAGGAAATAGTGACTGAATATGTGTACATTGACTGTTTCCATAGTCTCATGGCTTTCTGGAAAGAGATGGAATTGTGGACAGCTTTCAGCTCAGTGCTCAGCATGTGAGAGAAAGGCACATCTGAGGCTAGGAGTTACAGAGAAAAAACCTGAAAGCAGTGTAACACCATTGTACCAGGCAATCATGTATCCATAGTTTGAAAGCTGCATGTTGTTCTGCACATAGCTACGGAAAGGAAATGTTTAAAGAATATATTTAAAATGGCATGGGTGGTCTAGCTGAAGTAAAGACTTCCAAGACTGACCAGAAGTAAAGAGATCCACTTCCATGCTGAAAGGCCTCATATTGCTGGGGATGTTGAAAGAACTCAAGGAAACTCCACTTGAAGGTACCAGGCTTGCCTTCTGAACAGAGCTCGGTGTAGCTCTCACAACAGACCACATCACCAAGGCTGTTTTATCTGCCAGCATGGACTGCCTCAGGCTCTATGGGCTTAGGACAAGGACAGGTATTAGATAGGGTACAGCATGAGGATGAAGCCTGTAGCTGAAGCATCTCAAAAATATTGCTGGCCAGAAGCTCAAGAAGAGTGTTTTCCCTGCCTGCCTCCTAGCAGATCTGAAGCCTGTTTTATTGACTTCTTTTGGATGCAGTAGAGTGAACTGGGTGGCCTCGTACAACATGGCAGTTTAGGTTGAGAAAGGGAAAAAAGAGAGGCCTGCAAATGGTTTAAAGAGAATTTCAAAGTCATATGACAAAACCAGACTACTAAAGCTGAACAGTTCTACAGTGGAGACCCAATTCAATTGACTTAAATTCATTTTCCTCAGAGAAAGACATAAGCATTTTGTTCTTACCCAGAATTTAAGAAGACTCAGAATTTAGTTTGAGTGTAAGTGGTTTGATGATTGGGAGATTATTTTTAAAAAAAAAAAAACATTAATTTATTTGGGTCATTTCTGAAATAATGTTTTTTTTGTTCTATATTTCTTCATTGTAGCTGATACCAATGTGTGTTGGAGATGGAAAAGTTTGAGGCTTCTCCATCTGCCCCCTTCAACTTTTGAGTAGTGGTTTGGCTTCACAGTACAAAGATTTTCCCTTCTTGTTTTTTTACTTTTCTTTTTCCCCCTTCTCTTTACTGACAAGTTAAAAAAAAAATCCTCAACTAGAGCGTGCTTTTGCATGAATTACACAAAAACTTTTTTACTGAGAAGTTTGGAAAATTTTCCCTCCTACACATTTTGTTATGTATAGTTTTGCACTGTTAAGCCAAAAATATATCAGTCTCCTATAATACAAATCTTTCTTGCTTCTTTAGGCAGGTTTCAAGATGTAGTTATTTTGCTTGCTTCTAAATTCTGGCTCTGCTAATTAGTTTTGTGTTTTGCTAATTTTTTCCTCTTAATTTGTATGCATTCAATTGACTTTAATTAAACCTCCTTGACAGACGGCTTCTTCCTTTCGTCCCATAATTTCTTTTTTCTTAATCTTGACACATCACAAAAAGTCTGCTTTCATTTACTCTGGCATCAATTCACTGTAATTCCATCAGAGTGACTGGAATTATTTTGAATTTACTGCTTTATAAGCAAGAACAAAATTTGTTCCCATGATTGACAATTACAGACATTTGAATGGAGGTAAAAACCACAAACCTTTCCAAAATAATGTTCAGTCTTTGCCCTTAATGGGTTTCATGTCACCAAGGAATATGTCACGCGATTTTGCCATTGGCCATGTGGTGGGAAAAGGAATCTAAACACATGAATGTAAGAATTGGCTATTACTAATGAGCAAGCTTACAAATTAGCACATTCTGACATAATGGAAGCCTAGTACAAGTCAGACTCTCTGTTTTTTAAAATTGCAAGGGATTTTTTTCTTTCTGTGAAGTGAGAGAGTAGAATCACCTCAAGGATATTTTCAGTGGTTACATCTAGACATCCTTCCCTCTGGTCTGAAACAGTAGAAAGTACATTTATCTTATCTGTGAAATCAAATGTTGCAATTACTTGCTTCTGAGTTCTGTGAAGGCATTTGACAATTAAAATTTTACAGTGGTTTTTATTTGCCCTTCAGGAGAGGGAGGGTTTGTTTCTTTGCTGCAAAAGATTGAGGAAAAGAAAATATGTGCATAATATTTACATTTCTACCAATGTCTGAAATATCAGTAATTCAGGTCCCAAAGATTAAAATGCTATTTCCTGATCTTTAATGCACTCTCACTTCTGTTCTGCAGAAAAATGGAAAGGAAGAGGAAGAGCAGGATCACATTTTGAGTCGGCACGCAGACGGAGTAGAGCTGTCCTTTATCACATCTCTGGACATCTACAAAGACGAGAGAAGAACAAATTAAAAATTAATAATGTAGGTGAAACTCTTTTCTTCCCCTAAACCCCCCCTAGAAAAAAAAAAAAAAAAGAAGAAGAAAAAGAAGTAGCCTTTGCACTAACTTAAAAAAAAATAAAGTGCTGTAAATGGTCAAAGAGTACTTGAGATATATCCTGATCACAGTTTTATAGCAACAAGGATTAAAATATTTCTCACTGAAGCATATTTCTTCCTATTGTGGAATTTGCTACCATATAGCAAGATAGTGCATTTAATCATACTGTAAACAGACGTTGAATGCCATGACAGCCACATTACAAAATTTCTCAGAACTTAGATTCCACAGGTTCTCATAATTTTAGGTTCTAATTTACTTCGTCATCTCAATTATTACTATTTTCAAAAAAAAAAAAAAAAAAAAAAAAAAAAAGACTCAAGGTCTTGCTCTAGCTGAAACTCTTAATGCTGTTAAACTCCAAAAGGTCACACTTCATTTAGGCAAGTTTTCATGTGAATTTCTCCAACTTTATGGTGTGATATCTATCTTTTAATTTCCTAAATGAAGTAGTAATGTTTCTGTCTTCAAATTAATTCTGTATTCCCCCAGTAACTATAAATAATGAGTAAGTTCAGAAAGCATGCTGTGAGTGTTGCTAACACTAAATCACACCATAGACAAACCAACATAATAGCAAAACAAAAGACTTCTAAAGAAATGTTAATGGGAAAAAATAAGTCTCTTGCTTTGTGCAGTACAAATTAAAAGTTAAAAAAGTCTTGCTATAGATTATGGGCATGAAAATACACAACTGCTGTTTATGTCATAGGGCAAACAGCCTCTTTCATTGAATTTAAATCTTAAATGTTAAAAAAAGATTAAATATTGAAAAAATAGTATTTAAAAAAAATTACAAGTGTTTCATATTGAAGAAGCATAAAAAGCCCCACAAAATATGACCAGGTCTTCCAGGGATATTTTCATTGTATTGTAATACAATAATATTGTTCAGGAACATGACTCTTAAATAGTTTTTGATGCCTTACCTGTACTGTCAAAATGCTAGTGCAGATGTTATTTTACCACGTTAAAATATTTATTCTGAGACTAATTTACTAGCTTTAGTACATGGGTTTTTGGAGCTATGAGTTGGAAATAATATGAGGAATTCTTTCTTTTCCATGATTAAAAAATGGGCTGACTCTAAGAACATTGAGAATTCAGCTGCCTGAATTCATGAATAAGAACCAAGAATAGAAAAGGCAATGACATCAGTATTTCAAAGAGAAAGGCTGTGATGGACAAGGCAGGTGCAGTTAAGTGTACGGTTATGCAGGTTTTGTCTTTTTAATTTCATAGTGAATAACTTCAAGATCAGAAGTAATCTTAGCTTGCTGAATGCACAATATTGTTTTGGGAGGCTCTTTGTTACTGGAACAGCATTAACCATGAGCACAGCAACAGTGAGCAAGAATTTTGTCAGTAAATAATGCAAGACAGGTCAGGTCCCACATGCTGCTTTTTGGGGAGGGTAGGTGTTTTTTGTTAAAGCTATAAAAGGTGAAAACCAAGAATTTCTACAGTTTAACACTGAAATATTGATTGCATAAAACAGTGGTAAGACACAGACTCAAGACAAAGCTAGTCTAATAAGGAAGGTAGTCAGTTCTGGAGCCATATCATGGTAGATTAATATTTTGATTTATATCAGGAGCGCAATTTTAAAGAAAACCAAAAAGCTATTCCTGCTAATTGTGCTTTTATTCACATGAAATGGATTTCTGCAGATGAAGTTAAACCAGGAGAGGTGCTCCCAGTACTGGAGCTGTTCAGTCCCTAGGACCAGGCTAGAGATAGTCTGGAAGAACCTCCTCGCATCTCTGTGTACAGGATGTTTTTTTCAATACCAGTTACTTCATTCCATATATTCCTATTTACAGTACTATGTCTTTGTGTATACAAAGATCTCACCTATCTATCCTGTAGAATAATATTGCTCTGCAGTGAGAATTAGTTCAACAGAGGAAGAAACAGCTTTTGCAGACGCAAACCCCTCTTACTCCATTTAATCTGTAACTTATTAGTCTTCTTCCTGCCTCAACATTCACAAAAGTTATTCCATTAACATCTGTATAAATGAATGTGAGGTCTAGGTTAGAAAAAAAGTAATTTTTGTTCTTGCCTACATATGTTATTATGATTTTTTTTACAAAAACATCAACTACCTAAGGACTCCATTGCAAGAAATGCTTCTCTGTAATCAAATAATTGTTTTGTCTCATTTAACTTTTTTCTCTCTTTTTCAGAATGTTTTCGTAGATAAACCAGCATTTCCAGAATACAAAGTTTCAGATGCAAAAAAATCCAAATTCATATTGCTGCATTTTAGCACTTTTAAAGCTGGCTGGGACTGGCTTATTTTACTGGCAACGTTTTATGTTGCTGTGACTGTACCTTACAATGTTTCCTTTATTGGCCATGATGAGCTGTCTACAACTCGAAGCACAACTGTCAGTGACATTGCAGTGGAAATTCTCTTTATCATCGGTAAGGTTTGTTTGGGGATTGTTGTTTGGGATCTCTGTTCTGACATTTAGGATTTTCACAGAATTAATAATATTTTAGAAAAGGAAATAATCATCCTTTTTGTGACTTTAAAGAAAATCAATTTTAGCTGTATGGCTTGATATTTTATCTGAACTTTAGATCACCTTTTTTTTAAAAACTTTAGATTGATTTGGGTAGTTCTGCTGTTAATCTACAGGGGTTTTTGATTTCAAGGAAGATTGTAACCCCTTGTTTCACCCTGGGGATGCCTCAAACATTACCAGTATAGGGATGTGCCCTAGAAATGCTACAGTTTTGTTCTCAATCTGTGGGATAATTTTTTTATTTCACACTTAGAGGAGTCATGGACCACAAGCTGAATAAATTTTTTTAAATGTCAATGTAAGATTTAAACTCATACTGTAATAACACACAAATACAATATCAATATGCTACATTGATAAGTGGGACAGACTTTGAGAGGTTTGAGTCTGTCATCTGATCCATTCTCTAAGCTTTTTATTTCTGTGACACATTTAACTCTTATATCTCTTAACAATCAAAAAAGAGACAAGGTCATATCTAATAATAGATTTGTACCAAACAAATGTTTGGGGTGTTTTTGGTGGTATATTTTTTCAATTTATTTCTGAAGATTGAAAAGAATCCCCGAATAGAGTCAAACAGATTTTTCCCCAAGATTTTACTGTTATAATATCACTCAGTGCTGTCACACTGACAAACCAGAGCTCAGATCTGTTGCTACTTGCAGGTGGAGAAGCTATCATTTTTAAGAAATAAGTCAAGTTGGAGATGTCTTTCTTGAACATGAAAAGGGTTCAGATGGATTCTGAGAAAATGTCTTGGTTTGAAAAGACAGGTGTCTGCTAATGAAGGCAAGAGCCTCTCTTGAAATGGAAAATGTAAACCCCATTCCTCCAAATTATAATTTTGTAACTAAGGGGCTCTCAGGTAAAGACATGAGAGTAGGAATAACAGTTCTTTATTAGGAAAAATAGAAACTAAAATGCAGTAATACAAAACAACACTGACAGAATTAGAGTATGACCTGACACCCTGTTGGTCAGGGTGTTGGCAGCAGTCCCGTTAAATGGTTGCTGCAGTCCTCCTGGAGTGATAAGCATGGTTTTGTTGAAGCAGTGATCCTAATGAAGGGTGTAGTTTTCCTCTGAAGGTCCATTGGTGGTGTAGATGGGCCTGGTCTTCCTCTGGGAATCCAGTGTGACTGGATTTGGTGTTCCAAATCTCAGATTATATCCAGGTAGGAATGTTTGGCTCCTCCCTCTGGGTGGAGCTTCTCATAATGGGATGATGTAATTTCATCAGTCATGCAGTGACACTCAATGGGCCCATTAACAGAAGAAATCTCCCTGGAGGGAGGATTGGTTGTGCAAGGGATTGAAAAAAATCTGCCTCACTTGGTTCTGACAGATGGCAATAGAATACACACCCCTGGCCACATCTTGCATTTACAACCTAAGACAGAAAGAGAACCAAAAAAACAAGAAAATACTTTTCAGGTTGAAGCTTCTTTCCATTTTAATCTTCCTTATTTTTGTGAAAAAATACAACTTAGCTCAAACATTAAAAGCAATGTTACAATCTTCTCTAGAACTAAAGAAAATTGAAGCACCATAAACACTTATAAATAACTCAGAAGATTTTCTTAGAAAAAATTTGAAAAGCTTATTCCTTTTCTCTGTCAGCTTTTTTTTAGACAGTAAGACTGGTAGGTGATATGACTGATGGAAGAATCAGATGTTATGATGAATAAATATCTGTTTCCTCCTTTAGTCATTGATTTTTCATTATATTTAAGGTCTAAATGTACATTTTGTGCTCACTATTAGATCTTGGTGGACTTTCACATTAATGCAAACAGTTCACATTCAAAGATTCTCAAGCACTGCAGTAAGGAACTTGCATTCTGCAATGCAGATCATCAACCATCATCCTGTGTCTTGTGTAAAAAGCGTGAGGTTGTGACTCTAATAAGTTTAATCTAGTCATAAATTAATGTTACATTAAGAGTACTAAATCAAATAAGCCCACTTAATGTAACTGGGTGACTTTACAAAAAGTGTAGACTCAAGGTTACGACATTCTGATAATGGTGTAAATAACTGATTTGTGTTATAAATGTGTTTATTTGAATATAAGCACCAGAGAGTATAATCTTTATTTAACTGATTTATTTGATATAGTATTCATTTGAAACATGAAAGATGGTGAACTGCTCCGTGTTCCTTTTCTGGTTTTATATTTTGCTGGAAATATGGAGTCTTTATATCAGTAAGTCAAAAGCAAAGACACATCTATGATCAATAGAATGGCTGAGTAAGAAAAATGAAGCAAAGATTTTCTGTAAATTTTACTTCATATTTTCTAGCTAGATTTTTAGGTCTGTATCTGTAGTCCAGGTAGTCACACTATGGCTGTAACTAGACACATTCAAAGAAATGTGCATGGAGCACTAGAAGAGACTTTGATTAATCATGTAACTGGTAACCACTGTACTGTAGGATACTGATATTCCTCCCCTAGAGTTTGAATAACAGCTCAATTTTCCCCAGAATAATTTTCTTTTTCTAGAGTTATTATCTGATTTAAATCTCCAGCTCTAAGGAAAGGTTTATGGAGTATTTTCAAGACATTGTAATACTGCTTTTAAATCCCTGCAGTGAATTTAAGGAAAATAGTGTGTTTATGATCATCTCTCAAGGGTCCCTTGTCTGTTAAAATGTTGAATTAATGTGTCTCAGAACATGTATAACTGCATTGAAAGTAGTAAGATTGACAACATACTTAAATTTAAGCATAAGTTTCCAGGCATTTGTTGCATTGTGCCTCTGACAAGCACATCTTTGATGGATGATCTATGTTCTCTGAGAAATACCAGAGAAATGTTGAGAGAAATTCTTCTTATGATGCTGCTGCCTCAGAAATGCAGTGGGGAGATCTATCTGATATAGGATCTTCAGCTGTATTACAGCTTTGTAGTCATGGATTGAGGTATCACAAAATAGTCATGGATTGAAGAAATAGTCTATCTACTTTGATTTTATTCATATTTCTGAGAAGAAGGAGCAATATCCCTTTTATGAGCATGGTTTGCATAAGCACTCATTTGGACTTGACAAGGTCTTGGTTTTTAGCTGTGTTACCCAAGACTGACTGTATTCTTGAGCATATGGTGTGCCTCCTGGGGATGGTTCTGTGGATGGCCAGGAACTGGACCTGATGATCCTGGTAGGTCCCTTCCAACTCAGCTTTATCTGTGATTCTGTGATGTGTGTCAACCTGCGCTTAAGCATGACAAAAGTACATATGAAAGTGTTCTTCTGACTTGGGGTGATACAAGTAAGACCATGGATATGAATTAAATTATTCATGAGAAAAGCATCTAGCTAGAGGTGTAACTGCTTTAGCCTTTAAAGTTCTCTAAAACACAGACAGCGATAAAAAATAATAACAGCCCATTTTGTGACATTGTCAGGGAAGAGGATGAAGGGAGAAAATAATTAGGGCGTCTCATATGAAACTACATTTTTCAATTGATGTTTCCTATGATAACTTGTGTGATGTTGTATTTGAGAGAACTTCCATTATCTGTTTCCCTTTGTTATGTGTGCAAACCTTCTCTAACATCCTCCTGTAAATAAATCTTTTCCTTCCTCTAACCAAAGATAAAATAGAATTGGTTAAGTTTTACAATTTTTATGTTGTCTTATGTATTCAAAAACCATAAAGAAGTGCAGAAAAAAAAGCTTGTTAGCTTTAGTGTATTTTAAAAACTCATTAAAAATAGCTTAAGAACTGTTTTATCTGGTGGGGGTTATTTTCTGCTTTATTGCACTATTTGCTTCAAAGTTTATGCTCCTATATTTGCATAGACAGCAGCTGAGTCTTTCATTTCTAGATCGGTATGTCTGGGAGCCTGAATATCAATACTTCTAAGAAGCATAATGGATCTTGGTTACTTTTCAATAATATTTTTAAAGCTTTCTGTCTTCTGGGAAAAGAAAGGCAGGAGAACATCTCACCAAGTTCATTCATTTTAATCAATAATAAGCTTCCAATTGTTTAATTTTACTCTTCCATAACTATCCAGTGCAGTGTTTTTAACTTCTGCAACAGTCTCATTCCAATTTTCAGATATTGCCTTTCTTTATCTATTTTGTTTGTTTTTAATTTTATTGAACATCTTGATTTAAGAAAGCAGTAATATCTGAAAAATTATCAGTACTTTATTTGTCTACTCACAGGACTATTTGAATAGGAGACCTTCAAAAGGAGTTGAGATCAGTGCAATGGTTCAGTGAAAATATGCACAGGCTTTCTGGGTAATGGCAATGCATTATTTGCTGAATAAGAACAAAAGGGTTTGAGTATTTTGTATCTAAGGTGGAATAACTATAGAGAGAAGAATAACTGTAGAGAGAATAACTATAGAGAGAAGAGCTCAATTTTCTTTGTGGATCATTTAGTTTTTAGTGGAAGACAAACACTGGATACTAATTATGGCCATAAAATTATACTTTTTATGAACAGACTGGAGAGTTATTTTAAGTGATTCCCTGCAGTATATTACTTTGTCACCTGTGGGGGGAAAAAACCCTATACCCATCCCTTCCTCCACTCTCCACACACACACTGGCATCTCAAGACTTGATCTATGGTTTACATTTTCAAGAGAAAAAATTGATCTTGATTTGCACTAAGATTTTCTCTATTTGTTTGTATTTTTCTCTCTATCTCTCTAAATATTATTTAACAATTAATGTTTTTAAAGCAGTATGTTTAACAGCGCTAAAGCTCTGATTTGTGTGGCATGACACTGTAGACTTAGGAGACTTGTGTGGCCATTACTATCTATCACAAATGTAAATGACTCAAAATCTTTCAAAAACTGTTTTAAATCATATGAATTCCTTGCATCTCACTTGTTTAATATGTAGAGATTTACAACTATGGCATAAACCTTGTAGAAATTAATATAATCATTCATGACTTAACACAGTAATTCAAGCATATGTATTGTACTGAAAATAAGGTGTTGAATGAAATTCATTGGAATAAGATGGGAAAGTATTAAATGCTATAAATTTTATTAGATTGCTTTAAAATGGAAGGTTTGTTTTCTTTTTCCTTTCATCTTCTTAATCATTATTATAATGATTATCATTTCCTATCTTTGCAAGTGCACAGAAAGTCATTTCATCAACAGTTTCTGTGTCTGGAGGACACATTTAAGAAAACTTCTGCATTTTGAAAGGAAATAGCAGTGTCTTGAAATTTTGAAGGTGTGGTTTCAGGCTGTAATAGTCTAAAATTCAGGAAAGGACAAAGGGAGTGGTTTGAAATTATCTCTGGGAATTTATTTCTAAGCAACAAATGGTCTCATCTGTGAATGCATATGAACAGAGCATGTAAACAGTCACATTGTTGATACACCTAATATGTGAAAGAGAAGGTAATAAGAAAATGTTCATGCTCTATGGATTGCCTAGTAATGTGAAAAAACAGTGCAAAATATATATGCTGAAAAACAGTAGTAAGATTCTTAAAGATTCTCCCTCAAAACATCAAAGTCAAGTAGGCAAGACCATTATAATGTCAAAAATCTTAACAATAAGCTTCCTTGGATACTTGTAAGGACAAGAGATGCTTTTCTGCACACAAGATGCTGTTTCCAAGCACAAAAACATCAACCTCGACCTAAAGAAGAAAAGTGCAAGCCATAAGTGATTATTCCATGGAAGTATTTCTGTATCTTCAGGTAGATGCAGATAAGTGTTATGGTAATAGAGGAACCCTGAAAATTTTACTTGTATTACCTCTACTAAGTCCTCTTTATTAGAGCTACAATCAGAAAAAAGTTTTATTTTTCATTTACTGTCCTATACTACAGCGATAAGACAATATTGCATTTTTCAATAAGATTAAAGTGTTTAAATCTTTTCTAGGTAATCTAATCTAGGTAATTTCCATGGAAACGATTTGATGCTTAATAGTTTACCATACTTTTTGTGAATTAGCATGTGGTCTTTTTTCCCTATTATTGGTATGATTTATGGCTATTATCTATGTGAATTGCTGTCAAACTGCATAGAGTAAGTCTGAGAAAAATATTTCAGGTTTTCCCTTGGAATTGGTCAAAAATTGGAAATAAATGAAGCAGTTATGCCACTTCCCATTGAATATTTTATTTATTTGATCTTTGCTTTGTTTGCTGCTGTGTGAAGGAAAATCTGTTCATGAAATACCCAACACCCATGTCTTCTTTACATAGGTTAAATTTAATGAAAAGCTGTATCATGTGATTGATTTTTCTCCACTCTTTGGAATTACTTCTTTCTGCCATATTTCTGCAGGTTCTATTTAGAAAATTGCCCATGAAGAAATTTTCACACTTCTTCAGTCACATCTACTAGCTTCTTTTCAAAGCGGAGCTAACAGTTCATTTTTCAGACATATTTCAAGTCTTTTGCTTTTCTTTCAAGACTCCAAAGTCTTTCTTTGTAGAAAAGTCAATAAAACATATTTTAGCTATTCAATATGTTCAGGGATTGAGTCTGTTTTCAAAAGATACAGCATAGTATATAAGAAAAAAGTCTTTCCAGTTTAGTGTGTTATTATAACGGTCATGATATGTGATGATTTTCTGGTGTGTCAGCTGCTATGGGACTGAGATTAGCAAATCACAGTGAGGCACCCTCATAGTCAAAGAAAGCAACTAAAAAGGACAAGCCCCAAAGGCTAAAAATCAAAGAAGCAGGTAAAAGAAATGACCCCCCTCTCTTGACATTGGGATGATGGCCGTTCACGTGTACAGCAGCCAAAGTATGGAGTTTGATAGAACATATCGTGTTAGTGCACTATTACTGACCACATCCTTCTGGTGGGAGTGACTTTTGTTATAAAAATACCCACTCAGAAGATGCCTTCAGATTTATTTTTTTATATGTACTAATGAGTAATTTACCCAAGAAATACAGTATTTCCACTTGGATGTAACTTCAATATCACATTACTTTCCACTGTAAGGACAAATAGTAAGGAAGAGCAAATCAGACTGTCAGTTACAGATGAATTTTGGGTGTCAGTGCTGCTATGATCCATCACACCCAAAAATGAATTTTCTTCCATTAATATCACTGAAAATGTTGTTTACTTGACAAACTTGAATGATTCAAGGCTTAGAACATATATCATAGCACTGCCTTAGGACAGGGACCGTGCCACTCCTCATGTACCATGCAGTGATAAGCAACTTGGTGTCAAATGGTAAATAAACTCTTCTCATTGGAGAAGTTTGCCTGGTAAAACTGCTCAGTGTATTCAATTGTGACTTTAACAGCAAAAGCTCTGAGTTATAGTTACTCCATGCTAGCAGAAATCTCTTATTCAGAAGTCCATCATGTTACATAATATCATGTGAATTGTGGTAAAGATTTTAAGAATTTGTAGTCTTTAACCGTGTTCGTGCTGTTCATCTGAACTCTAGTCATCCAACTAAAGCCACAAGACTTCTTAAAAAGAGCTGCTTTCAATGGAGGTGTACTGTGGCTCTTAAATGTGTTTTTCAGATTCTGACTGCCCACACAAATTAACTGGGGTTGTTTGCACAATATTCTCAAGTGCTAGTGTCCAGGAGAAAATGATATTTGGGGTGGTGCCCAAAGGAAAATAGGAGGGAGAGGTATACTTGATGCCATATTTTACATTTTTAAATTTACAGTTGCTTAAGGGCTAATTCTAATCATTTTCCATAATTTTCTTGAATGATAATGTCCCTCAATGAGATTCTTTTTTCTTTTTTTTTTTTTTTTTTCTTTTTAAGCAGGAGAAGAGAAAAAAATTTTCTACTTAACAAAACACCATCCTGGTAGTACAATGATGGGTCTTGATATTCCATTTTAGATACCAAGTCCATTAGGATCTAGACATTGTATCTTGAGATGCTTAATTTCTTTAAGTTCCAGCAGTATATAATTTGGTCTAACTTCTTCTTTCTCACTTTCTCATCAACACAATGCACCTGAGACTTCAGTTATATGTAGTTTTGTATGATCTTTCAGTTCTCAAAGATTCTGACAAAAACTAGAAATTTTTACCATCTAGTTGTGTCTTAAATAGAAGCTGTCATATTTAAGCCATGTATTAAAGAAGCTGTGTTCAGATAAAGCATGTTTTCCTGAAGGTCATCAACTCTCTTCAAAGACCTTGAAGAATCCATAACTCTATTTACTTATGGCTTGTAAACCACATATTTCTGGTTTTGGAGGTTTTTTTATCAACCTGTAGAAGTGACATCTAGTTAAGTGTTTGGTTTTTAAACTATTGCTACCTCCTGACTCTTATTTTGGGCACACTGGATTGTAATTTATCATCTGATATGACACAACCTTGCTTTGCTGTTTCATTCCAAAATTAGCTAAGTATATAAGACATATTGAATACATCTGGACTTTCTGTGAGATTATTATTAGCTTCTCTTGTAATGACATGAAACTATTTATCATTATCCTTACTATGTACAAAGGAACTCAAGTTTGCTATTAGTGTTTTTTTCCTAAAACTGTATTTTTCCTTCATCATGGGCACCAGTGATTTCTTTCTCTTGCTCAAACAGGTCTAGGTTTTCATTACAAATTTTCTATAGTTTGTACTGGTTGTTACTTAATATCTGTTCACTGTTTGGTATACCTTTCTAAAAAAGAAGAAAAAAATACTGTTTCTCCACCACCTTCAATAGGCTTTCAATAAGACATAATTTTGATTATGTTATTTCTATAATATGTATTTTATTATATTGTATATATCTATTACATAAAATTTCTACATTTTAGTACTTAGTTTATTGGCACTTAACCTTTGCTGTGCCTTTTTTTTTCTTGTAAGCTTTACTTGATTTCATGGTGGCTCAAGCTCTTACACAATGGTATAAGATGAGCATTACTTTCTTTTCCTATGTAAACCCAATTCCAGCTCCCTCACCTGATCATGTCAGCCTATGAAAGAAAATCATCAAGCTAGTTGTGGTTATAAATGTCTGGAAGGAAGATGCTGAACTGAAAAATCATGCTTCCATTTGAATAAATTGTTCCTAGACAATTTACTAGGAATGTTTATCTCAACAGTAAAATAAAAAAAAATAAGAGTTTATATAGGGACAGATAAATTGTTCTTCAAACAATATGGCACTAACATTTCCTGGAAACTTTCCTAAAAGCTCTCTGGGCAGATTCTAATATCATTATCCTTGTATCATTAAATAAAATTTGCTAAAACAATCAGATACATCAGAAAGAGCCTGGACTTTGGGGGAGGTATTACTAGTTATGGACAACCAATGTAAAATCACTTAAGGAAAGTGAAGAAAAATACAAGAAATTAGAGATGAGTCAGTCATACCATACCATACCATACCATACCATACCATACCATACCATACCATACCATACCATACCATACCATACCATACCATACCATACCATACCATACCATAGCAAAAGAGGGAGATAATGTAGAAAACTGTCTTCCCTGAAAATCAATGGGCTTAACATACCCAAAATTGTCTAGTTTTCAATACAGGTTTGAATGGCTGCAGTCTAACAAAAACTCACTGCTTACATGTATGCCACTTGCCCTAAAGGCACAGGGGTTTTAATCTCATTTAGCTCCCAGTGAAAGACAGTTAAACTGAGGCATATTACATTGCATTTTCTGAAATTTAAGACTATGACATGGGCAGTTATTGATTCACCTGCCTAATCCTGAAATGTTATTCCGCTATAACTTGATCATATGTTTAATCCCAGCAGGATTTATTTTTAAACAATCAAGCCTAAAGAGAGAAAAAAATGTTGTCACAGGGAAATTAGCTGCTTCAGGTAAAATAATCCTGTTTATGGATAAAGTGGCTCAGCTGGCCTCCAGATTACTATTTTTTTAACAGGGATTAGAAACTGAGATTCTACAAAACACATATTTAAAATTTTACAAGGGGAAAACATCTTATGATTAATAGTTTAGCTTGATGACTATCAGTTTGTGGCTTTTGTTCCATTTATATAATTTAGGAAACTAATCTGCATTACACCCTAAGTAGTAGAACCTCCATTTTTTAACATAATTTTTTTCCCTTTGCTGAACACCAACTTCAGTTGGTGTTTTCCTACTATTCACTGCATAAATGTGTCTGTCTGTGGATGTGTTGCACAGTAGAAATCTAGAAAAAGGCCACTTGGTGAAGGATGTAGCATGTCATGCAGAGCTTTAATCCAAGAGAGGCCACCAGTTTCAAAACCTTATGAGCTTGCTTAGACTTCCCAGCTCTTTTATGCCCAGTTATGAAATAAGTTGCCCTTTCTTAGGAATTGAGCATTTCTAGGGTGTGGATTTCACACTGGAAGCTTGTGAAAAATAAAATAGTCACCAATAGGTGAGTAAAAGCAATTAGAATGCTCAAATAAGGAAATAATTGTTTAGAGCTTTCCAGTTATATCGTGTTATTGGAATGTTATTGGAATTTGTCATGTATTTGGAATGAAAATATCAAAGACCCATGTAGACATGATAATTACAAATTTGGAAGACATTTGGGGGATAATGGTCCCAGTGTTCTTGCGTTTATTGGTGTGAATAATGTGTAAGAGCTTAATGGGAGTAAAATATATAAATAAATCAGGAACTGCAACTGTATATAGATTACAATTTTAAATTCATTTCATGGCTGAAAAAGCTGGGGTTTTTTATAAAAATGCATTTTCTATAATCTTTCAGTGTATCTTTGCATGAGTTTTAGAGATATCACATTTATTACAAGATTTTTTTTTAAGGGATGTGTGTCCACCAGTAGTGGAAATAACAGACTGAGAGAATCCATGCAGATGGAGCTAATTAGCCGTGGGATCCAACCAGGAGAAAAATCACAGCCATGGTTTCACAAATTCACTGTTTATTATCTCTGCATGCATCTTAAGGACTTACTGCCTGATGGGGCTTCAGGTCTGTGTTCTATTGGGTTGGTAGGAAAAGGTGATCAGTCTGCAGGGCAGAGAGAAAGGGGACTCAGAGGAACAGGACTCAAAAAGTAGAAAGCAATTGCATCAGCAGGGAACTGTGATCAGAGGGTGTGTGGAGCAGAAGCCCATTTTCCTACACAGTGTGCAAGGGTGATGTGATTCCTAGTTCCAAGCCTCTGAAATTGGAGATCTTGGCTC
The DNA here is from genome assembly GCF_035770615.1 of Melospiza melodia melodia. NCBI lineage: Eukaryota > Metazoa > Chordata > Aves > Passeriformes > Passerellidae > Melospiza > Melospiza melodia. Next base: position 37,457,594 of record NC_086194.1, read on the forward strand.
CTCCCTGTTGGGCGCTTTCAGGTCAAGTTTACCTTTGTGTTCAACAGACAAAAAAAGCCCCTTGCTGCTTGGAAGGCTGACACTCTTTGCTCAAGGTTCACACACAGCCGTGAGCGCAAAAACGAGTGGGGAAGGAGGAGATCATGGCGGGCTTAAGACACATTGGCGTTTGTTAACACAACATGTGTCTGTTTTAAACACAATATAAGTCTTGTGGAAAAGGCCATGTGGTTAAACATTATTTAAGGACTTTTCTTAAACTCAATAGGATAGTCTAGACTCTATACTGAGCTTTAATTTTCTTGAATCCTGACTTTTTTTCTGTCTCATTTGAACTGAATTTGAATTATATAACAAAATAAGAACTCATATTTTTCCTAATAAAGATGTTTCACTTTTTTTTCCCTCTCTATATCAAGAAAAAAATGGTATTTTAGATATGTGTGTGCTGTGCTTCAAGACAGGTGCAATGAGTTAAGCAGTTTGATATTTTCTGCTATTCCTTCTGTTTTAGTTTTAGGCAACTTTGTAATGACATTTCTCATGTCAGAGACATTTTTAAATACTCTGTTTTGCTTTCCTGAGCACATGATGTGTGGCTCACAAGACCAGTTAAAATGATCCTTTCCTATCTCACATTTTAAAAAATTGCGATAAAATAAATTCAGATTTCTTTTTTCTTTAGACATAATCTTTGTTATTGATGTTTGGTGAGAGGTGCTAAAGCAGAAGAGAGATTGTAGTCTTTGTCCCAGCTTGAACAAATCAAACACAGCTTTAAATATGAAGTTTGCACAGGCTGAAACTTTTGTTAGAACATACTTAAAGATAGTGTGAATATCTTTACCCTTTAATACCTTTGTGAATATCTTTAAGCATACTTAAAGATATTCAAATATATCTCTTGTAGAAAAAATTTAGCCCACTAATTATCCAAATATATTGGGGTCATTTCATATGTGATTTAAGAATCAGAGATTAAATGTCCTTCTTGCCTTGTTTACAGGTGTAAACTTAAAATTGTTGCCCTTCATGTTGTAGGAAATGATTAAAACTCACCTCATGTGAGAGCATTTGGAACAAACTCAGCACTAGAGAAAACCATTAGTTTTGAAGCCCTTGAATTATGTGGAATCTCCAAAACTTTACATTATTGATGCCTGTGTTGATTTTCAGATTGTTCTTTCAATTTTCATCAGTTTGTAGAAGCTGCTACACAGTTAGATTACCAAACAATTTCTAAAATGTTAAATAATGCATTGGTATTTTCTATTTTTACATTTGTAAATAAATTATTAGTGATAAGAAAACATTTATTAAAAAAGGGAAAAAGAAATCTTCACTTTCTTAGCAGAAATCTCCAAAAACATTTTAGAATATATAATTCTTAGAAATAATACAATCTCTCAGAAAAAATGGTAATTTTTATTTTTTTTTTTTTGATATAGCTATTATCTGGGGCTGTTGCCCTAAATTGCCTTGATAGGACAGCAGAAAAGTGTGCAGTGCAGAAAAGCCTCTAATCTCCTCAGTCTTGAACAGTGAATTGCATATGCACATTGATAAGCCTTTGGTGTATTGGATGTACTTATATTTAAAGCAAGAATTTATCCCCTTTTCTGTTAAAGTTTTAGTGGTTTCCCAGACACTAATGGGCCATAAATAAGCAAATACTTTTTCTGACTTTGATAACTACACCTAGGAGTTTGTGACACAAATGAGAATGAGCAGTTTCAAAATACTAGTGGTGCAAATATCTTTATCTTTCTTATCTCTATGAAATAAATCTTCATGAAGGTATTCTGTATGTGACTGGTGTTGCCATGCTGACCTTGAAATGTGGCTAGTAACCAACTGTCTCTAAAAAGCACCTGTGGAGTTAAACTCACTGCCTTGCTCATTATGAACCATGTGAAGTTATGCTATATTCCCATTTTAGCTGTAGTATTGAAAATTTCATAACATTTTCGTAGCTTTAAGAATGCAGGAATGAGACTACTTCATGAGGTAATCTAAATCATTATATCTCTGATTTCATTTATGTGTTCTCTTCAGCCTGAGGACCTGGTTGAAGGAAAACATTCTTAAACAATGAACTGGTTATAACCTGCAAGACCTCAGTCCATGAACCAGATACCTGCCAATGTGTCTAGGTCACTTTGTGTTATGGTTTTGCACTAAATCCTACAAAAAAAAAAAAAAAAAAAAAATAGCAGAATCAAATGATTCTGTGATTCTGTGCTCAAAAACTGAGAAATTCCTCAGAGATTTCATTAATTTAGGATTTTCATTAACTGACTCTACTGGGTCAAAGGGAGGTAGAAGCCAAGGTCAAAGTGTTGGAATTAGTATAGGTTTATTACTAGCAAAGTACAGGTTATCCAGTATGGGAGATGATCACAGCACGGTGTCTAGCTTCCAGCTGCAGAAGACAGCATAAACATTTTCTGCTAGTGAAACCTGGCAAATTATTATTCTTCAGACCTAGAGCATTAGAACTTGGAGTTTGATCAAAATTTACCCTAAATGAATCTTTTCTGATACCCCAAAGGAGTGATCCAGCATGATTTTCTCTGTGTGCTGAACCTCTCTCTTGTTCTCTTATGGCCCCAGTGGGGAGGAAAAAGATTGTCTTAGTGTAGCCTACCTAAAGAACTTCTAGGGAGAAATGCAAATCAATCTCATTTTTTCCCCTAAAGCTATCTTGCTGTAAAACACCAGCCTTAATGGTTGGCTGCATTCTTTTCTGACTCTGTAAAAGTTACATGAGTAGTTCTCACTAATATTAGTAGAAACAGGGTGCATAGCTTGAGGACAGATTATAGTCTTTGTCTTGTAAGACATGAAATAATTGAGACTTTGTTGTCAAGACCTGAGGTTTTTTCCGAGTGCTAATGTGTTTTGGCAAGACGCGTCAAAAGTACATCTCATACCGAAGGACACGCATCTCGGAATGTTAGATGGGAGCATACAAAATACACAAGCCACCAAGCAATTCATATCACTTTTGTGATCTCCACCATAGCCCAAAAGGCCTTTTATTCAAGCGTGTTCAGCATTTTTCAGTTGCTAAAAAAATGGTTATCCTTGAGGATGACATTCATCATCTGTGATAAGTAGCTATCACTAAAAGAGCTTAAATCACATTTTAAAATAAAATAATTATTGATTCTTTTATTTCAAAAAAAGTGAGTAAATTTTATGGACAAAAATGACATTTTTTTTTTTCATTTAGCAAAATAGCAATATTTGTACAGTTTAAAGATCAGTGTGTGTGGATCAAACCCCTTTTTAAATCAGGGAGTGATAAATGTTTTAGACATTTTGTTTACTCCTTGAAAAGAATAATGTATTCATTGGTTTAACTCTGTGTATGTACATCTCTTACTACTATGTTTTTTGCTTCTGTATTAGAATATTCATCTGGTATTTATGATGCAGAAGAAAACCAAACAACATTATTCTGAATTCCTGGTGCTGTGCCCGGGAATTAAGAAATCACTGTCTCTGATTCTGTTCATTCTTTGTCAAGCAGATATTATTTTAAATTTCCGAACAACATATGTCAGCAAGTCTGGCCAAGTGATATTTGAGGCAAGATCTATTTGTATCCACTATGTGACCACGTGGTTTATCATTGACTTAATTGCTGCACTTCCTTTTGATCTTCTTTATGCTTTCAACGTCACTGTGGTAAGTACTAACTTGCCTTCTCAACTGTTCTCTTTTTTCAAGAGGGGTTTGTTGATGTGGGTTTTTTTTCCCCAGATCTGGAGACTGAAACTGAATTAACTAAAATAACTAGGTGTCTTTTACAACTTTGTGGTGTATTTTCACTCTGGATCCACCAATTTTTAATTCAATTATCTTTACTTTGTAAACAGTTGCATCTATGTTAGCTTCATGTCTAATTACTTTACTCAAACACAGTTTGCTATGACTTTTGTTCTCTTATGGTGCATAAATTCAGTCCTTAATTTTTCAAGACTCATACACTTTACTGTGGTAAAGTAAATCATTGTTATGGTCAGCATGTTTATTTAGTCAGGAATCCTCTTTTTCTTCACTTGTGGGAATTTTCATGAAAAAATTATAGCGTGACTACTAATTTTTTGTATGTTCTAACATGTACTGTTTACAATTGTCACTTACTTTGACTTTAGTTTCAACTCATCTTTTTTTTTTTAGGAACGTAATGACAAAAAGCTTAATCTGCTTTGAAAATGTTTGTTCTAAAATTAGGTGATGTCACAATCATGATGGATTATATTTGTGTTGGCTTACTTATGTTAAGACGAAGGTTTTTATTCTGCTAGCCCTCTTGGATTTTGTAGACTAGGGATCTACAAAGTGAAATTGCAATAAGCAAATAAGCAAACATTCCCTCCTCAGAAATGCACCCTCTGAATCAAAAAGTTCAGTTTAAAAAAAAAATATCAGCAGGTGTTTCTTAATTTTGTGGATTTTTGTCATAAAAACCTAAGGTTATCATCTGTCCACTTTCTAATTCCCATAATTTTGATCTTTCATAAACAGAGGCACTCAATCTCAATTTCATTACAAGTGAGTTACAGACAAGTACAGAGATGACAGGATAAACACATACCAAAAAAACAGAAAAGAACTAGCCAGGAAGGGTCCCATACAAGGTGTCATGCTTGATTTTAAATTTATTTTCATTTCCTTCAATGAACTCTCTTTTTATGTGATTTATTACATAAAGAACCATCAATCAAATGCTAGTGAAGATGCTTTTTAGAAACTGATAGTTAGTTTCACACTGTCCACTGTTTCTTTATAAGTGGGTAATCTATTTCAACACATTACTATCTCAGTTTATCCCTTGCACTCCAACCAAACAGCCAACATAATAATGTTGGCTTAATTTCTATTAATAACTTTCATTAAATTAACCATGTTTACTTTTACAGTCAAAGAAAAAATTAAAAAACCTGAAAACAAATTTTTGTCCCAAGTGGAAGGACTGATAAGATTTCTGTACTTAATTCTGGAAAAGAAAGTACTATCCAATTATTATTTTTACAATTAAAATATCACCTTATTAAAAATGCTGCCATAATATGATTAATACACATCTCCTGTCGTACTTTTAAGCTTCTTCCCTTAATGAGACCTCTGTGTGATTCCTTGATGGGAACACATTGCCTTACTGTATCATATCTCCTGTCGTGACAAGACTTGGCAACTGTTAATATAAACCTCAAGATAACAATGACTTATCAGCTGTCTCAAAACACGGGGAGGTGTTAATCACACTACACCGTTTCCAGACTTCATGATTTAATAAGCCATTTCCTCATGTCTGTTCTCAGATTTTCACTTCATCGGCTTTCAGATGTTGCCTCAACAGAACGGTGAGAAGGGGCATCAGGGAGCATCTCACCCCTTTGCTGCTCAGGCCTCGGCACAAGGGCCAAACCTTTAGGGACGCTCTAAATTCTGCAAGCCATAGGTATAGTGCCATACATACCTGTGTATGTATGGCACAGATTTGTCACACCCCACCTGGAGACTGATGGAGCCAGAGTGCATGTAAATGCTGTGGAGTCGTTTGCTGGTTTTGTATATATTCTGAAAGTAACATAAGTTAAACTGTATGAGTTGGCTCTACTGCCTTTACACCTTACCTGGATTCTGCCCTAATGTTAAAATCAGGGACTCTTGGGAGATCTGAGACCACAGACACATTCCTGCCTATCTTCAGTGCCTGCCAAGCTCCTTCCATCCCTTTGTTCATCTGACATGAAGGTTCTCTTAATATAGGGAGATATGTTTTCAAATGTTGCCATGAAAACCAGGCCATTAAGCCCTAGCTATAATGATTGAATTGCTCCTTTTTGAATAGCTATCAATTCTTTTAGGGCAATAGTATCATTATTTGAGGCAAAGCAAATAACCAGGTGGACAAAAAATGATTAAAATCTCTCCCACCAGTCATTTCTTAAAATTTATATCCCATTTCTTCATTAATTCATTTTTTGTGTAGGAGATGATTCTTCCAAGCAGAGAACTTCATCATTGGTTTGTAGCAACTTTATTTGTTGTCAGTAGTTCTCAGGACTATGCTGATTGAGTTTGTGTTAGTCTCAAATAAAATTCTGCCCCTGTCCTTTTGACAGAAAAAGGTTAACCCAGCTAGTCTAAAACGATCAACAAAATGGAAAATTTTGATGATTTTATATCTGTGGGCAAAGAAAAATCTTTCCAGGCACAAGTATGGGTGCTGACTCTTTATTTTGTCTTCCTAAATTTGTGACATAGAAAAAGAAGCTGCCTGATGGCATTTTAGATCTTTCAATGACATATTGGGCACAATACCAGAGGAGCATTTGGCATGACTAATGAGAAAATTCAGTGCAATAATACATGATTAATTACATCTGTGTTCAATTTTATGAAGAAATTATTTTGAAATGGGGCAGACCTTAGGCCCTAAAATGAAACCTGCTTCCACATTAAAAAGAATATTATGATATATGATTCATGTCTTTGTAGCTTAACAAAAATGGTCAGAATTTAGGGAAGACTGATAACTGGCAGGGCACACAGAATTATAACAGTCCTTTTGCAATTTTTTGTTTGTAGGAATCTTAATAAAAGAATGAAATAATTTCACCAAAGCTATCATTATTTAATTGTGATGTTTTACAACATAGGTTCCCGTGGGAAGATGAAGGGTCCAATGTGTAGGGCATAGCACACATACAATCATTATATAAATAAATATTATACAATTGTTTGTATGTTACTGCTACACCTTGAAGAGTCAGTCATGAATTTATGTTTAAGTGCATTTATGTTATAAGTGCAACAGAACCATGTTTGATTCAAACAAGCTGATGAGAGAGAAGAAAAGGAGACTTTGTGAAATTAATTACCACTGGAACAGAGGCAGTTGGTAGAGTTTCATGGCAGTTAAAGAATAACTATAAATTAAAGCTGTATGACTGTAATAATATAAACCTGGCAATTTCAAGTGTTTTTCAGCCTTCTGCCCTAGATTTGCAGATATTCTTGGGCTTAAGGCCACAGACATAACTAATTCCCTGGCACTGTAGATGGAGAATGCCATGGAAATGAAATGCAAGAAACGACCTTGTAAATATTTGTGTGTTCAAATGTCAGACCTTATTTTAACAATGTTTTTTGAAAAATGCTATATTTTTTGTTGATTTTTTTTTCCTTTCTATGTACATGAAAAAAATGTAAAGGTTCTTGAGAAAAAAAAAAACACATTAAATAATGGGCTGCAAATATTGCCCTTTGAAGAGGCTCATGGGAGAATTACTTATGGACTACCAAAACTGTAGTGGCAAAAAAAAAAAATGCTTGCAGGTTCCTTATTTTCTTCTTTACAGGTTTCTCATATACTTAATTCCTGAGAGTGGAATACAATCAATGAGTTGTTAAATCTTTGAAATAATCAAAAACACCTGATGTTACAAAATATGTCAGTCACCTCAGATCTAGCTGTTGGTGAATGCACACCAATAAAATTTAGATTTCAGATTGTTATCTGTGGTAACAGAAAGGCTGAGCATCAGGATATTCTAGATTAGAAAAAGGAAAAGGATATTGATTGAGCTGTGTTTTTAGACTTGCTTTTGGGAAAGCTCTTTACTGTGCTCTGGGAGTGCTGTGGCAAGACACATAAAGTCTGATGCTACTTTTCCAGCTGATGTGGGTATCCTGTATCAAGCAGACCTTAATCCTACTGTCTCATTAATGGAGGAAGCAAAAAAATGTTTACTGTTATTAAAAATTATGTCTATTTAATCTTAGACAAATACATTAAAAGTGTTTGGATCCTAATCTGTATATTGTTTGCTAACTCTGCCCAACAGCTGAAGCACGAGCAAAGTACATTCACAGCAAAACCGTGGGCTGTGCACAATATGGTATGGATGTCAGTTGCAGGATGCTCTGGAAGGGTTGGGGTCATCTAGACACTGTTTGCTTTATGCTGGAACTCCTCTAAAGCCAGAGCCATACACTTCATAAACTGATGTATACTCAGGGTGCTGAGCAGATTAGGTGCTGCTTTTGCCACATAAACTTTAAGGGCAATAATATTTTAGTTAAGGAATTTAAGAAGCAGTATTAGAAGTTTTAATGAAAGCTTTTTTGGACGATTACTTAGTGCAGAGCAATAAAATATGCCAAGGTTAAATCTCAAGAAAAAATCTGAGGCTTCTCTAATTTCTCTGCTATGTTGTTCTGCAAAATATCTGCTATTTGTTATTGCCTCTTCCATGCAAAATTATAGGCTGGTTTCATCTCAAACACAGTTAAATTAGGTCTGCTGTTAGCTGAAAATCATTGTGTGTTTGGAGATACTCTTTTTGTGATTTCATATTGCAATCAAACGATTTTTGGTTAGTTTGACAATTGTGTTTCTCTTCTAGAGCTGGGAAGAATCAATTTTTCACAAGGACAAATATTTATGATAAATCTGAAAGAAAACTGCATGAAAAAAGGATAACATGAAAGATATCCTAGTATTTCAAGTTTGCTTGGTTTATATCAAAAAGAGTAATTGTGTATTTACACATCAAAATTTCATATTTCTTTTTTTAACATCTTCTTTGCTGTTCTTTGCTATCTTAAGATTTATTCCAGTCAGATGCGCAGCTGCATGAGGAGTGGGCAACATTTCACAGAGCTTTAGAATTTCCTTTCTTGAAACAAGAGGTCTGTGTGATAGCAGTAAGCTGCTGCCAAGGTGTTTGGGTGCTGACAAGTGGTTTTCTCTCCCCGTTGTCCCAGGTTTCCCTTGTCCACCTTCTGAAAACCGTGCGGCTGCTGCGGCTGCTGCGCCTGCTGCAGAAGCTGGATCGCTACTCCCAGCACAGCACAATCGTCCTCACGCTCCTCATGTCCATGTTTGCCTTGCTTGCTCACTGGATGGCCTGCATCTGGTATGTCATAGGGAAAAGGGAGATGGAGCAGAACAACCCCCTTACTTGGGACATAGGTAAGTTCTTCCTTCCCGCATCGAGGTATACACGCACATGTATATATCCATAAATGTGTGTAAATATATAAAAATGTATTTATAACTCACTCAAAATTTCAGGTTTTGCTCCATCTTATACCATTATTTAGTGCTGTTTGTACAGAAAAGGAAGAGACTGGCAGTCTCTGAATTTCTGATCAATCTGAAGAAGCGGGTTAAAATAAAAATCAGTTGGAAAAAATACAAGATGATTTTAGATTTTTAAGAGTGATTCAAAGTTGGGAAAATTCAGGATCTGTATAGGAAATGACTAGGCAGACTGCATAGACAACTACATTAGACAACTCATCCTGGTTTTGCAAATTAGGAAAATTCATCAGTCAAAACATTCCCTCAAATGTGCAGATTATTTCTTCCAATGCATTGAAACAGATAGGCCCTGAAATGTCTTCAAATTAAAAACTTCCTTTGAAATTACTGTTTAGAGGATCTGCAGGCTTAGATTCTTCAGAGCAGATGTTTATCAATGTTTATCATGTTTATCAATGGAATGCTCAGTTTTGGTCCAATCTTTAGTTTCTATCCCAGCCTTCATTGTGATCTGCGTGTTCTACATCAATTCTTCAGCTTTTAAGCTTTTCATTTTTTGCAATGAAACATCTTCCATAAACAAAGTTTATCTAAAGGCAAAACAGTTCACCAAGAGAAAAAACATTTGGTGTGGGGAAAATAGTGCAAACATCTGTGACCAAAAGCTCAGTGATATGCATTCAAACTGCAGATTGCCCTATTTTTATCTCCTTTTTGGAGATTCTTTGGTTTTTCTTACCCCCCATTATCATCTGTCTAAATATGACTTAATTATGATAAATATGAGGGAAAAATAACAATCATATAAAAGTTCTTAACCTCAAAGAAGTGAAGATGCTGGGTCAGGAAGAGAAAAAGAAGAAAGCTCTGGAAATATGTGTTTCTAGTTTTTCAGTATGTTACTTAAAGACTTGTGGAGTCTTCTTATTCTTCTAAGTGGATTGTTGATTTGTCTTTTCATTTGTAAACCAGGTCTGTGACCTGCAGCTGAACTCCTTATAGAGAGCAAACTTCTGACAGAAAAGACTGCAGTTCTAGGGGAGAATATACAAAGAAAGCCCACTGTGCAAAAATTGGTCAAATAGTGCAAACAGAGAAACAAATCCAGATAATAATAATAATGATAATAATGTCTCTGTGGTGAGAAGCAGCTCTGAAGGCACTTTGTCAGCTTATGTAGGCCACAAACAATAGCTGCTTTCAAAGCATTCATTGCAGTCCAAATGATGATGGTGGGCTGCATCCTTGCTCCCTGGGTAGGGCTGCCGGCCGTGCTCCCCATGCTCCATTTTCCCTGAGGCAAGGCCATGTTCAGAAAACACTCCTCATGGGGCTCCTGGCATTTATTACTATGAAAACATTAACCTTCACCCATCAGTTTTGTCCTTTCTTGGGCAAGAGCAGTAATAACCAAATGTCCCAACAGCCTCACTAGAACCAACCCCAGTTCAGCTGGAACAGAGACATTTCCCAGAAGTCCCATTTGTGTCTCAGTGCAGGGATTGTATCTGGGTTATCATGAACTGATCATCCCCCAGTGGGCTTCCCAGGCTGGAATTGCTCCTTAACAGCCCCTCACCACCAACTTACCTCAACCTGTGGCAATCAGGGACATTCCCTGGGCAGCTGTAGGCAGTGCATTTCCACATTGGGTGGGCCAAAGCACTTAGTGGTGCATGCTCTCAGACTTTCACCTTCTACATGGAAAAAGGGCTTTTCTTGAGCTTACGGATAGGTAGGCATTCTTCTAGGGTTTTTCTTTCCTAAAGGTATGAGTTTGCATTTTTGCCTGGATGGCTCTTCCACCACCTTCATGGATGGTCTCTAAAATATTTAGATGCTATAAATTTATAATAATAATGATACTGCAATGACTCCTGTAATGCTCCTACAGATATTAGTTCTAGAGCTAAGTTAAATAATTTACAGCTTTGGAGATTTGTTTAGATTTTTTTGTTTGTTTGCTGGGGTTTTTTTTAATGAAATGATTTTAAAATGTTAAAGGTTTAAAATGTTAAAATATTAGATACTAGTTGAAAGAAAAGAGCAGAGAAAATTCCAGATATCTGTCATGAAGCTGTTGTTTTGCAAGGACCACTCCAGCACTGACAAAATTTCTGGTTAAGCTTATGTGTCACATATATGAGCACAAAAATTTATATTATGTTATTTTTTCAATCAGTACAAATTCTACTGCTCTCCACATGCAAACTACTTGCTGATGCAACACAATGAAATTAAGTCTTGGTCCTCTGTGTACCTTTTGCTATGCTGGTGATTGTATGTAGCAAACCTTTCTTTTTGTCATTTAAGAAAACTTCAAATGACAAGTTCACTATACCTCATAGCATCCACACTGGGGATAATTTGAGGGGAGAGTAGTAGTTGTAATTTAGAGTATGAGTAATTAAGCAAAGTAAAATGAGGTCTGGAAATCATAATAAATCATAAGCAAATAATGCACACAGGAGAAATCTTGCTTGGAGTATAATTAAGGTTGTATTACTGTAAGGCACTGAGGATATTCTGTTCTCCTAAAGGAAGACCTCAACTGAAAAATTTGTGCTGTTTTGAAGAGCATGTAAAAGAGGTTTCTTACTGCAGGCAAAGCAGTAGAATATGATCCCTACTCTTAGACTTCAAGGTTTTAATTTTTTAACTTTTAATTTCTATATACCAGAACTGGAGATTCAAATTTCCATCAATGCATCGTACACAGAGTTTATTTCAGCCTTTGAGAGGCTTTCTAATGGCAAATGTTAAAAAATACCATAAAAAATTATAATTCCTATACTTTTTTTTTAATTAAAGGAAATGTGTCTCTGCCTTGGAAATTCCATTTTTTATTCTTCACTGGAATGTCTCAGGTGATGTCCACTTGTAAACAATATGGCACCATGAGTATGGATGCTGCAATGTATGGAATAGCTGAAGTATAGGGATGGGTTTGTCCTAAGAAAGGAAAATCATGTCTGGAATGAAAAGAAGATTAATTTGCTTTTAATGTTTGCTGCTTTTTTGGGGGAGGTAAAGGGAGAAAAAAGCTATTAGCTTTTACTTACTCCATTTAGTGCTTCCTCAGACAACCTGTAGCACAGATTTCAAGACTGAGGTTTGCAAACACTTAAAGCAAACATTTTAAAGCTGCAGTACTGTTAACACAATACTTTGAACCTTGCTGTGCCTTAAGATATCCGCCATGGCCCAGATCTAGCAGCAGTTGCTTCGTGTATCTATTTCTCTAGCTAATTTAAACAACTGTGGTGCTTAATTTGCATTCGAATAGGGGCAATGGGAGTGATAACATTGTTCCTATGAAAACACCCAGAACAGAAAATGGCATTTGCTTTGTTCTTCCTGGACCTAATTGTAAGCCTTTATTTCACTTTTTGTCCTTATTCAGCCAACGTTCACATGGCAAACAATTTAAAAACGTGGTTACATTCACAAATTTAGCCACTTGGTTGTACAGTGAGAAAGGTGAAATGTCTGGGTCTCTTACTGATGGACTGTCCTGACATGGGGGCATTGGGACACAGCGTTAAAAACTGGATCTCTTCTTAACTCTCGTATTGCTAGATTTAGCTGATTACATTATTTGGAAGATATACACCATGGGCAGTGCTTTTAGATGCTGGAAACCTTTACCTCAGCAAGTTCTCCCATCTTAGGAAAGAGTTGTTCCATGTGCAGCATTTTGACTCTAATGTCTGATAAAACCACAACTCCTGGACATATAATTCCCATCCATTGGAGACTGTGGTACTGTTCTTGCCCTGCTTTTCCCTTTTGGCATTTTCAGGTCTCTCTCTGTTACATTTCACCTTGTTCCCCCCATTTGTTTTCACTGGTGAAACAGATGTCTCAGGGGACATGGCATGATCCCCACCAACCTGTAAAAAACTAAATTTTCTGTTCGCTGACACAGAGTAGAGGCTAGACTGTGTTTAGGCTCCTGGCTGATACTAACAATCCAGTTCCATTGGATCCCATTTCTATAGTTTAATTGGCATCAGATTTAGGCATGGGCTCTTTATTTGCTGATTGCTTTTTTGCATTAATATATACTGAGCTATATACTATACACTTTAAAGATCTTATTAAACACGAGAAAATTATTTTTCTACCTGACTCTAGAGGAAACAGAAAATATTGAAAATATTTCCTGTTGCTGAAGGCATTCATTCTGTGAGAACCATGTGAGCTGTTGAAACCCGGCTGTCTTGAGTGTAGCAAGGAGATTAGGACAGGGCCAAGAGTCAGGATGCTGGCTCCCTTAGATAATCAAAACTGTCAAGTATAATTTGTGCCACTGTCTCAAAAAAACATTCCTTCCTGTCCACCAGAAATTTAGTTGCAACTTTTTATTATTCCTACAGTAACACAACATTCTGGCTATGGATGGGGTTGTTATCAATGCAAAATACAGTAAAAAAATAACCTGTGTTTTTTATAGTTAATAAATATTTTCTTTGGAATAAGCTTTAAAACCAGTCCTGTAAAGGGCATTGTTCTTCAGCTGTTTAAATCTTTATTTCAGTTGAATACCTCAATTTTCATCCCAGGTTTTTACTCATTTTATATTCGTTTTTTAATGTACAGCACCTTTGAAAACAAGAACTCAATTGTGCTTGTACCACATACTCTGCAATATAAAACTTCCTACACACACTTTGTTTATCACACTCTTGCAGTCAAGAGCCTTTAAAAGGACTTGGATGCTGACTCCCAGTGAACGCTCACAATTAGCTGTCAGTGGCAAGGTGCAGGAAAAGGTGCTCAGCACCTGAGTAGTGCCAGTAGGAAAGGCTGAAAATGAGACTGTGCCTTCAGGGTTTTTCAGTCAGGTGTTATGTGTCCCACGTTGGACTGAAGTGAACAGCATTAATTCAAGATACTGTCTTCCCCACTGAGTTCTTCAGTAAATTTAAATGGAGCGACAAGGTACTGAAAGATCTCCACGTGGTGCATATAGCAGAGATTCTCCAAGTATCTTAAACATCTAAAGATTGTGATGCTTCTGGCCCAAGGCAGAAGTTGGCTGAAATGGGTTTTCCAAAATGCAGGTGTCCTACATCCTAGATGCAAACTTTAGGTTAAAACCTTGAGTTCAGGTTTATAAATTCTGCCCAAGTCCTTTGAGCTCCCCACATAGCTTCACTCTTGTCAGAATTTTGTAATTCCAGCATCAAGCTGGAATATCCATTAAGAGAGACATTTACCTGTAATTCTCTTGATTTTCAACAGCCTGGGAAGTTTTAGTGCCAGGAAGCTTTTCCCTAGTTTATGCTAAGAAACCAGACACAGCTGGTTTTAGTTTTCACAAGGTTCTGAGCAATTTTACCAGGAATTCTGAAGGTACAGATTTAAGTTTATCCTTCACAATAGATACTTGTGGCATTGGTGAATTTATTCAGGTTAAAACTCAGGCTATCCTCTTTTCAGAAGAAAGATTATTTTTAGGTATGTATGCATCTGCTAGTTCTTCCACAAATATTGTATGTTAGTGAACTAACAAGTTCCTGGTGTTCTTAGACCCAGCATAGCCCTTAGGTAAATAGCAGTAGAATTCATATGGGAAAAATCAGTGTCATTTTTTCCATTATCAATCAATACAATACGTAATTTTTCAAAGCAATAATTAACTTTTAACTCCTGCTGTTTTCATATTACAGTAAGTCTCAGAATGTACTGCAGAAGCAGGTAAATATGAAGGTTTTTTTGCAAAGCAAAATTACTTAAACGGATAGATGTGACAGAAGACTTGGTGTGAAAATTGAGATAGAGGTGGTGTTTATTTTTCTTCTTTTATATATGAATTATCTTCACTATTAACAATCTTAGATCATTCCAGCTTTGTCCCTGTACAACATTTCCTTCTGCTAAAGGATTAAAAACTTGGGTTTGAATGATATGAGGACTTTTTACTAAATCTAAACATTCTTAAAAATCATTTTAAAAATATGAAAAATAATGATATTTTTAAAATATGTGATTACCAGTCTGCTTTTGAACCCTTTGAGACTCATGTTTGCAAGACACTCTTAGCAACGTTGGTGGCCAGAAATTTAGTTCCAAAAAAAATAAATGAAAACTGAGATTTTGTGTGATCACAAATCTCCAGGTAGTGGGGCTGTCAGGAAAATCAGCTAACAGAAGCCACATGATAAAAGTGTAGTGCTAAGGAATGAAGAGGGTTTGGACCCAGATGATGGGAATGTTTGGGGCATGCAGGTACGTGTACCTACTTCTGTATTCCAGACCGACCTTCTGGAGCTGTAGCCTGGACCTACATCAAAACAGCTTCCAGTAATTTCAACAAATGCTCAGCTTGTGAAGAGCTGGTTCTAATGATCTCCAAGCGGAGCTTTGGGGAAGGCTGCAGCTGGCCCCTGCTCCTGAGCTGTCTGGCAGATGGCAAGGCTCAGCACAGGTGCCCAGCATGCCCTGGTCTGCCTTAGTGGGAACATCAGTTCCGTTTGTTTTGTGGCACTGTAGGAACTTAGCGAATTCTCCTCACTGCCAGAAAGAGTGCTTGTAAATTTCCAAGGATCTCAGCCAAGAGAACTGTGTTCTGCTCTAAAATATTGGTCTGGTTTCAGTGCTCCAAACACACATCTATCAGGTTAGAAGTGACACGTGTAGATTTATGAATCCTTGTGCAGAACAAGAAAGAACATCATGCTGACTACACTGCACAGCACTGCACAGATATTATAGTGTATAAAATATTATAGTGCTAGCTCGTTCCCCAGCGGTGATCAATTGTTCACTTCAGTCTGTCATCTCTCTACCTGAATGTTTGACTTTTAATTTCTTTTCCAATCTGCTTCAATTATGGATTTTCTTCATTTTTAGTCATTAGTGATAACAGAACCTATTCCTCTAGAACTATGGTCCTTTCTGGTTTTGAAGTTGCATCTTTAAGAAAAGGAGTTTTAAAATATATATTTATGTCATACATGAGTGCTGGTATCTTCAATTTAGTAAAATCAATTTTAATGCTCTCTTGACCTGGGGTACCTGTATTGAAGGTTCATTGTTGTGTGGAATAGAAATATCTGTATAATCCTCACCTGTTTAGTTTTTTGGTGGTTTTTTGTAGGAACCAGGGCTGAAAATTCACTGTTAATTAATATTTGAAGGAAATGGTTGATGGTTACCATTCTTGTGAAGTATTTGGAGTATCAATATCTGAGAGACTCAGCCAACTAGTTTGGGTGGTTTCTTGCAGTGTTATAGAAAATAATTAGCCCCTGGAGTGTCATGCAGAAATAGTAATAGGAATAAAGTAGACAACCAAAACAAGAAGATCACTTTGAAGCTATGAAACTTTTCAAAGTACTCATCGTACAAATGACTACAAACAGTACTTATTACATTGTACATACTTTGAAAAAGACAAGGATATACCAAAATTCTGAAGCATTACATAATGATGAAACACTCTAAAGCAGTTCAAACAGAAAATTTTAATCCCAGGAGAATATCTAACATTGGAATGCTTTTAAATAATTTTATTGCTGTTTTTAATCCTTAAAAATTTTAGTCCTCTGTGAAAGTAATGCTTTTATTGTGCACGCAATGCGTAAATTTTCCATTAATTCTTTGAGGTTCACAATATCCAGCCTTGTTAGAACAAATATAAATAAAATCATTAAAATCATGAAGAAATTAGAATTAATGTACTATGTATTTCAAAACAACCAAAAAAATCTTTATTTAAAGTCTGCTGAGTATCTTACCTGATTGGTGAAAATAATTTTTTATGTAAAATACTATATATGAGGCCAGATTTGGAGCATCTTGGGGTGTGAAATATTAATGAAAGAAAAGTTTTTCTTTTTTCCCTGATTGGGTTAGACTTTTGAATAAGGCAGAAATGTGAGAAAGTTCATCTGGCTTTTGAAGAAATCCTATTTGCAGATAAACATAGCTATTCATTATTTTTGCACAATAAAAGCAGAGGCACATAGTATTTTCTGTGTCTGTCAGTCAGTTAGATTGAACACAGAGAAATTTAACTGCTGCAAGGGAGTTTCATGTGCAAAACTGTAATCACCAGAACATATGTGGGAAGTATGTGTGGAAACCTGTCTGCACATGATAAAGACCTACACTTACAAATTAAGGTTTTGGAAGGGCTTATAAATTTATATTTTAAAATATTCATAGAAATTAAGTTTGTGGAAATTTTTCATTTTCTATTTCTAAACTCAAACCAGTGTGTTTCAGGTGCAGGTGTGTGAAACTAAAATATCATTTATTGAGCTGAACTGAAGCATTCCCTTTGCATTTAGATTAACATCAATTTGTATTTTAGCTGCTCTGGGCCTTAGTAAGTCTTCCCTGCTGTTCTTTCCTATAGGATTAGTTCCTTGATTAAACTGTATTTTCCTTTACACGCCATACTTTGCCTTCTGATTGAACCATTTTAAGCAATCACCAAATAGCCCGGGACTGAGATACCCTATTGGATTTGTAGCCCAGAAAAAAGCAGGCATAAAAGTAGCTTATTAAATGGAGTGTGAATTTTTTGCATCATTATTAATACATTTCCAAGATTTTGTAACTAATAAAAAAATGTTTGGACAGTTTTAAAGTCAAAGGTAAAAATCTGGCATGCAGATGAAGCCTCCTGAGATTTGACAAAGTGTCCTGCTGCATTGAACTACAAATTACCTGGGTATCATTTATTAATTCTACAAAGCAGTTTCCATCGCAGTGGAAAAGCTGTATCTGGACCAATTTCTGCAACCATGGCAGAAATTCTCAGTGCCACATGTAGGGGAAAAATCTGCCTAGTGAACACACCAGAAGAGAGGGTGGTCCCAACAGGTAAAATAAGGCCAAGATCTTTCCACATGGCTTCTGTAATGGGAACACCAGAGAGTATAATTATTGCAAGTTGAAAATATTGTGCATAGAAGCTCTGTTCAATCAATTTGAAGTTACATCAGAGTCTTTAACCCTTAACTGTACTTGGAACTGTAGATCTTTTGGCTGCAGAGAACCTCTGGGGTTTCTTTAAACCAGTTAGATAGTTGAATCAGGACCATCACAGGCAGTAAATCAGGTCAAACACAGCTTGCTCCATCCAAGTCCTGAAAGCCTTGACTGGGTACACCTTGTACTAGGGTTACACTACCCTCCTCTGAGAGCTCTGTACAATTTGCTAAAGCATTAGTGTCTCACACATTGGTGTTATAGGAAGTTCTGTTAGAACTCGGAAATTCCTACTTCTGTTTTAAAGCTCGTGGCTTGGCTGTTCAAACTGTAACTTTTCAATCTAGTTGAAACCCACAAAGCCTTTGCTATGTATTTTGAAATCTTTCCAGCAGCTGCTTCAATAGGTGATTGGACTGCCCTTCAGCCCCATCACATAAGTAGAGATCCTAGGGTGCTAGAAAACCATGTTGCATTCCAAAGACATCCCATTAAGACGAAAATAGCTTTTCTTTTCTCTTCTTTTGTAGCACATGCCTTAAATTTTTAATGTAGAGATGTCCTTTGCATATATTCCTATTTTCTATTTATTTATCATTTTTTCCCTGCCCTTTACCAGAGCAGGTGCTTGATAAAAGGAGGGTTTTCTGCTGCCAGAATAGAAAGTTATTTCTGTACAGAAATGAAGAAATTACTCAAGAGTCTTTCCAGTCTCTCTTCCATTTTCCTATACCCTGTAAAATATTTCTGTTCCTTTTGTACTTTCAGGTGACAGTGCTTAAAGTTACCTAGTACTTACATTCAGTCAAAGAAGCCAATGTGAAGCTGTGAGAATATGTCAATGAATTCTGCAGCATGTAAAGTTTTTCACAAGACACATTCTGTAAAAGTAATTATACCTAATTATTTTAAATTGTTTTTCATTGTCAGCTCTAAGAGAGCTGGAGATAAAAATGCTAATGCTTAGGATTCCCTTATGTCACACACTTCAAAAAGACCTGTCATGTGTGCAGACACAGATGTATTATTTCAGAACTGCATCAGCTTTAAAAATGTAGTGTACTTTTCCATTAAGACACCGCCTTTTTTCTTTATGTTTTACTCTTTCTTTACATCAAGCCCTTATTTCACTGCAAATTCATGGGGTTTTTTGTTATCTTTAACTATAATCCAGAGTAACAGATCCCCTGTTGTTGATCTCCTCCTCACAAAAGGCAGATTTGTTTGGATCTAAACTTCCTTGATTCAAGTGGCACATAACTTAAAAAAAGAATTGAAAAATGTTGCTTATGTTCTAGAATCAAGGAATAAAAAAAAAAAAAAAAACAAGACAAAGCAAGAGCAAATAAAGTGCTAATACCATTTATCATAGGGCTGCCTGTCAGAGGCAGGTCCCTGTTCAACACAGGGCTCCTCAGATAAGAACACAAAGGGGAATGTTTAGACAATGCTGTAAAATCTATGGAGCAAGCAAGGAGAGGATTGCAGCGAGGGTTAGCACATTTAGCTGTTATCTAACCAGCATGGATGTCAGCAATAAAGCAGACAAGGAGAAACGGATGTCAGGTAGGCTGCAGCTCTCTGTGCTGACCCAAACTGAGCTCCATACTGTCATTATCATCTCCTGTGTGATCATGTGCAGGCCATTCAGATGGAAATTAGTATGGTTATATTGCAATTCTGCAATAAACCTTTCCTTTGCAGTTAGACCTACAGAAGGAAACAGTTTCTGTGCTGAGGCTTCTGCCCCTGTTTTGCCAAACTGGGAGACTGCATTTGAACAGGTAATAGGTGCTGAGAGTTGGCTTGATTTCTGTGGGAAAGATGGCAGGAGAGGGGAAGGTACCACCACTTCTTGCATTACTCAGATTTAAAAAGCAGAGTCTGGAAGTAAACAGCTCTACTCTTGCAGACTGCTGACAGTTAGACAGAATGAAAATATAAGATATGTGTAGAAAATTACACTGATTTTCTAAAAAACATAGTCCTCTTGATATCTTGCTCTTGCAAATAAACAATACTTTTTTTAACAAAGATTTTAAGATGTTGATTACCACTGTCGCTCCTTCCATGAGAATTTATTTGCAGGTTCTGAGTCAGAACTTTAATATATTAACTCTTAGGACTGAGAAATAGTCATAAGAACTGAAAGACTTTATTTTGTATTTCTCTGATGGTGAGACCCGAGCAGTGAGAACAGCAGGGTAGAGGTGAGATTAATTTACCAACTATGCCATGCTGCACACACTTAGACAAAAAGCTTTGGTAACAACTTTAAAACTTACATTCTGCAAGTCTGTGTTGTGTGGGAGATTTTGGCATATTTGAAAATAAGTATTTCATTTTAAAATCATCTCTATTGCTTGTGGAGGAGAGTTCTTATTCCTTTAAAAAGATACGAATAGCCTGCCTGTAGTAGCTCAAAGCCTTTCTGGCATGATTTGGACTCCAAACACATAGAGCTGCAAAGCAGGTTTCTAACTCTTTAGCTGACACCATTAAAAAAAATCCTCATTACCATCAATATTACTGCAGGAACACCTGGGGTGCTACTTATGGGTCAAGGCCCTCTTGTCTCCATTGCTGAATTAACACAGAATAAAAAGGCTGCTCTTGCCCAAGAGGATATTACAGCCTAAATATAAGATCAGAAAAGCTCTAACAGATGGGTACAGACTGATGGAGCACAGGGAAGCAAAGAGGGCATAGATGGACGTGCTCTTTGCACTGAATGGATGACCAGCACAAATGTGTCTAATTCCAAACTTAGCTGCAAGGCATTTAATAGCCTGGAAAAAGACAGTAACAGCCAGATTGCCTAAGGAGCAGTAATGTTAAATACTGAAACTCTTTCTGCAGTGACACTGAGCATTTCCTTTAAGAAGATGATATTCACATAATTCACAACTTCTGAATATGGCCTTACAATTTTATTTCTCAAATTACCTATACATTTAGATTTGCATGATTTACCTGTAATCTAAAAATTAAATTAACATTATACTATTTTAGCAAAGAAAGTGGTTAATTTACTTATGCTACTATTTTTTTTTAGTGTAAGAACCCTAGGAAAACATACTGGGGAGAACAAAGCAAGATAATTTTCAAAAAATGAAAAAGTGTTTTTCTTCACTCCAAATATGTTAATAGCATTGGAGCTGTTTGTAAACTATTTGTAGTAAAAAAATAAAACTTTTAATAGAAATAGTTAGCTATATTAAGTGCTTTGCATGTATTGCCTTCTACTATTGCAGAAAGTCGATATTGAAAATTTCCTCATCTTGTCCTTTCTTTGGACCTGATGGTCCAGAGATCTTTTCCAATCTAGTGGATTCTGTGATTCAGTGGTGTGGGGAAAGAGAGTAAACAGCTGATTTGCAAAAGCAAGAGGGATTTAAACCTCCCACATTTTCAAACACAGTCATCTAACAAATTACTGTTGAGAAGAGCTGTACTAGCTTATCACAGATTACAGTTTCAAGAACATTCCTTTTCTAAATGACTCTTTGACAAATGAGGCTGAAGGAAGTTATGACCTAGTTCTACAGGAATGCAGGTGCACTGACCATGCACACTGGAGCTTCTTTGCAACAGTAAGTCTAAATGTTTAGAGAACTGTCATAAAATATCAAGAGGAATGTGTTCCTTTCAGGTCTGCTGAGTCAGCTCTTAAAACCCTTATACATAGCTCTTATAGGTAATATAGACAGGCCTCTCTACCTTGGAATAAATGTATCTCTCCTGCAAGGGGAATCTTTATTACATTACACTGTGAGACTGGTACAGAGGTGTATTGGAGTCCTCCTCCGAAATGTGAGGAGCAGCACTGTCTGATTTGTTTAGCCACCCACAGAATACTAGCTGCATGTCCCAGAGATGCAATCTGCAGCCTTGTGAGGCAGCAAGGCAGCAATGCAGTGTAGGGGTGAGGGGGACAACTCACCCAGAGCCTTATGGAGGTGATAACCTCTGTGTTCCTGCACAGCATTTGCTGGCTTTTTGGAGACTGTCTTGAAGCTCTGCCCAAAGGGATATCTCCCACCAGTACCACTCCCTTCTTTCTTCTCTCACCAGAATAAACTCCACTTGTAGGCATGAAATAAATTACCTGGAAAGATAATATTTTGCCACATGGTGGAGAAGAAATGTAAACAGCTAATTCACATGAGTTATCTACCAAAGAAGCATCTAGGGCTCTGACTGTGAAACTTTATCTGGGCTCTTCCTCAGGGATTTCTGACAGTAGGAGAAAAAAATAAAAGTGCAAAATTTTATTTTGCAGACAAAAGAAGATAGGACATCATCTAGAAATTTTAAGATTTAGTGCCTCAAATATAGTTAGATTCTGTCTAGAAATGTGCAGGGCATGAAATGTGGGAAGCTGTTGGTAATTCATGTGGACTGTGTTTTGTAGAGTGTTTATGTAGCATTTTGCACTAGATGGAAGATATTCCAAACTCCAGACTGTTCTAACTCATTGTTAACTAAATATTTTAAAATATAGCTTTCCAACCTTGTTTTCTAATAAAATGCTATCATTGTAAATATTTAATATCAGTCCTTTTGTTCTACAATTTTTAAGCCACAAATATGCCCAGGACTGATCACTTTTTGCATTACAAATCTTATGGTGCCTTCACTGGGGTGGATTGCAAGCTTCGAATAGGAGGTACCTCTCCTTGCACTTATGGCTTCCCAAAACAGAAATTTAAATTGTTTAACAGACCACACCTTAATAATGACAAGAAATTACTTCCTACAAGGAAGTTTTGTGCATATCCTGAAGGTGGCATCAATTTTACCATGAGAAAAGAGAAATGCTACTTTTTTGTTCTAAGTAGTGATACTTGCAGATAAATTATCTGATAAAATTCAACTCAGAGTTGAATTTTATCAGATAATTAAAGCCTAATTTTCAGGTTTTCAGCACTTTGTGGGCTCAGCTGTGTTTTTCTTGTTACAAGGAACATTGCAATTAGATCTTAGATATTTTTTTCCTTTTTTAATTCCTTGATTGTGCTCCTCTTCCTACTGAAACTGATTAGTTCATTGAGTATTTATTTCACCATGGAAGTTTCATTTTCAGGGAAAACAATGGGTCAATATCTTGTTATGACTTTGTCAAGTTAGATGAGTTGAAGCTCAGCAAAGTGTATTTTTTTTAATGCTACCTTCTAAGTGCACATTCAAGTAGAAATACAAAAGCCAATTTATTTACAAAGAATATTCGTTAGTCTTATAAAAGAATTCACCTTTCAACTCAAATTAACTTTTGGTACACCTGACAGAGGTTAAGCTTGTATGTAAAAACGCTCTAACACAGCAAGGATTTCACATTTATCTTGGAAAGCTCTGTGGGTTATGAAAGTATTTAAGAAATCTGTCTCAATGTATGTCCTTAGTAAATACCTTCCCTAAGGATCTTGGGGATGATACAGTGTCCTCCAGATTATTGCACCTGCAAAGGGTAAGGCAGGCATTCAAAAGGAACCAGATATGAAGGTATTCATGTCACCCACCTGCCTTTGACTGCAGAAGTTTGTGTATCTTGAATGTCCAAGCCTCATGAGCAATACAGGAACCTTTAATATTTATCATTGTTTTTCTCTTCTGACTACGTTACGTCCAAATTCAAACTTGCCTGGATGATGTTACAGATGCTCAAAAACCAGTGATAAAATTCCCAAAATCTGGCAGAAGATTACAATTTCACTTGATATATGCTCAAACCCTGATTTTTTAATTTCGTCCATTAAAAAAAAAAATTAAAAAGAAAAAGTAGATGCGAGGGCCTGAATTGTCAGCTTTATTAGGAGTGTGTTTGTGCCTTGGATTTTGGCTCATGACCATCTCTCTCTTCATGTGCTAATTTGGGAAGAGATATAATAAAAATCCTATCCAGTTTCTCTGCAATGGAAATCAAATGGCATATTTATTGAATCTATCCATTCCAAGTGTTCCCCTGAATTCTAATATGACAAGGATCCTCAAAGTTGCTACTGATGGATCTGCAATTTTGGAGACATGTCTCATCATAGTTTGTCTTTGAGACTGATGTGGCTTTGAAATTCTCAGCTATTTTACTTGTAATTTTAAAATATTCCATTTTTGTAGTTTCCATTGTTTGCAAGCTCCCCAAAAATATGCTGTTAATATTATCACAGGGATGTTTAAGTGATGCAGATATATAACACATGAAAGAAGACTCGATTTTTGTTTATGGATTAGACTTTAAAGAGGTGAACATCTGAGATCTGAAGCATGAAATCTTATAAAATGTCCTCTCGCCTCTGAAGATTTTATCTGCTGAATAGAAAGAGGCATGGAGCACTTGATGCAAAAGGGATTATTTTTCTCCTCTTTGATTACATATTAAAGGAGGTTTTGAGGTGTTTGCTTTTCTCTTCTTATTGTTTGTGAAGTGCACATGCATCAAGTAAATGCATATAGACTTCCATATATGTCTGTGGAAAATCTTGTGTGGTTTCCATCAAAGTAATATCCACATGTCTCACATTCTGGCACTTAAAAATCTACTCAGCCAGAGGTTAGGTATAATCTGCTTGTACAAATTTAACATAGCCCTTCATTACCTGGGTTAGCTGATGCAACCAATGCACCAGAAATCTGCCAGGGATTATGACCTTAACATAGAAAAGTGGGGGAAAATACTAAAATAGACATAAACTAGATTTAGAAGTATACAGAAAATGGGTTTCAAAGGTAAGAGAAAGGCAATGCTATGATGTGTGGAGGGCAGACACCCCTGCCTTGCATTGATCCAAAGCACTAATCCCCATCCTTGCTGCACACATGGCAGCTCCAAGTCAGCACAGCTGGTGTCTGGGCTCTGCTCCCGGGGTCACACAGGGCAGCCTTGAGAGCACCTCTACCACAAGGACTTCATTCACAGGCAGCTGAGGTAAAATTATGTTTCATATAGGCCCAGTTAAACCTGTTTCTTTTTTATGCCATGGCAAAAATTTCCCTCCACAACATTTGAATGCTGCAGTAGGTGTTCCTTTACTTCTGTAACACTACCACTCTCATCCATAGCCATGTTATGTCTTTCTAGTTTAAGGAAAAAAATCATTAAATTCAACATAATAAAGACCACACTCTGATAAGAACCGTATTTTTCAAAGCTAAAATAAAAGGTATTTAGAATAAATTATTTTGAGACTTTAACATTTTTAAGCCATCTCGGTACTTGAGAAATATGTTATTGTCTTTATCATATTTGTTTTCTTTCTCATTTTAGGTGTCCACTCTTTGCAGGAAAGCGTGTTAGCAGAATAAAGATCAAGGGAACTAGATTAATGCCAATTGTTCCTGATTGTCCTGCAGCCATTATAATTGCGTCTGTTATATTAATATCAAAATCACTCTAGTTTAAATTTCATGCATTGCTAATTAACTTTTACTTATCTTGAATACCAGCTAATTTTCTTAAAATATAATCCTCTTGGCCAGAGCTGTTCCTTTGTACCCTGTACTTGTTGACATATCATATAGATGTACTTCTGATTTCCTCTTACACAGACAAGGCTTATTTATTGTCTTCATTTTGAAAAGAGCATAAATTCATGTCCTTTATTTTACTAGTGTGCAATTCTGCCCATTTAAGCACAGCTGGATCTGTGTTTTCACACTCTCAGAGCCTGTAACTATGTCACATTTTCAGGACTGTGTCTTGTTTGGTGGGGTTTTTTTGGGGGGGAGGAAAGGGGAAAGGTTTACGGGGGTGGTATGATATTTTTTCCCTAATTCATGTGAAAGAAAAGCCTGATTCCTGTTCTTCGTTCTTCTTATTGACCCAGTCCAGTAACATCTGGGACATTTCTGTCCATCCAGAAGCAGTGGTATGATGCTCTTGTCATCTCTGGTGTTCTTTAATCCTAAAACCATCTGCTCTGGTACCTGGGAGCCTCCCCTAACATGACAGGCAAAGCTCCACTATAAATCAAACCTGTAGCCAGATGATCAGGTTTTGCGACAATGAAAAAGTAACAGCAATATTCCACAGGGTGAAATAGTAGGAATGCTGTTGTTTGGTCCATTAACAGTCTGGGGAAAAACCACAAATGTTTTAGCAGGGAAAAACTGCACATGTCGGAAAAATTTTGCCTAGACAGAGATAAAAAACTTTGAAGCTCTTGTGAAGAATCTGAGTAATCGCCATGAGAACAGAGGCAATGATTATTCAATAATTTAGTCATACACACAAGAAGTAAAATGATTTCATCTTATACACCTTTAGATTCTGAATGTGTTATATCAGTCAGCAACATCTAGAGAGTAATTGTGCAAAATTCTTTGGAAGAAATCTTAAAATGAAGCTACTGTTTTAATGTCTAATAAATGATAATTAGGGTTTGATATGGTAAAATGTATTCATTATGCTGTTCTAAAAGATCTCATCTGAAATGCAATATTAGCTCTGGCCTCCCCTCTTCAAATGAACTTTAGCTATGATACATTCTGAAGAAACCATACAGACAGTTGAGGGAAGTGATTTGGACATCTAAAATCAAAGAAACTGTAATCCCATGTGCTTTTACCTAAAAGGAAGGAAATTCACCTACTTGGTCTCTCTTCATAACTGTTCTGCCTAAAGGTTTATTTTGTGGAGCTTAATACAAAGAAATATAGAGATGGATACAACCGGGAATCTTGGTTCATTGAGATCAACAGAAACTTGGACCATTTTTCCCCATTTAAAATGGAAATATGAGATGTTTATTTGCAGATCAGAGGGTGCTGCTAAGTGATGAAAGGGTGATGTACTTTGCTGTGCAAAACTACAGCTCTAGATCTGAAATTAGGAGCTATCAGCAGTGATCAGGGACAACTGCAGTAGGAACCAGCACATCTCTCAGGCTACACGGTGATTTTCATTTAAAAATGCATTCCAGTGATGAAGGATCTAATTTCTCTTGTACAGTTTTTATCTTCTCCTTAATGGCACTAAACTCTTCACTGCAACACACATTAGTAGTCATAGGATAGTGACTTCTGTATTAAAACTTAAAATCTTTTAATGTCAGAAGGCTGCATATGCTAGAGTTCAGGACATTTTTCTATTATTATTTCTTTTCAGTTGAGTCAGAAAAATAAAACAGCCTCAGACATACTCCTTAAATATAATCCCCACTAAATACAATACACAATGTCCTTCAGTTCATTCCAGCAATTCTCACTACCTTTTGTCTTTGTCTACTATTAGCTTAGTATTGCTTATTGTCTCTCCTTACTAACATGAAAGGGCCAGGTATTATATTGCCCTGAATGAGGTTGAAATACTGTTTAGAAATCAAAAAAAGTGGTTATGTAAGAGCAGACAGGCTTTTCTACCTTCATATTTCCCATAGGAGTACTTGAAATCCCTACATTTGATGTGGAATCACAGCTGAGAGAAGCTCAGCCTTTGTCTCATACTATTCTCTTTCAGCATCATCACTGCTATTGCTTTCAGACATTCAGGGATGCTTTCAGAGGCACTTCTTATCCACACCGTTTTACTCTTCTTTACACTGTAGTGCAGAATAAACCAGAGACCTGGGGCTTTTTTTAAACTGGAAAAGAAAATGTTGCTCTTGTTTTTAAAATAAGTACTATAGTTAATTAATGCATTAGAAAAAGGAACTAATTTCTAAGTTTTTTAAGTACCAGACAGTATTTTGGTATGTTAAGTGTCTGGCATAAAAGGAAAAATATAAGTAGTAGTATAGAATGAAGCTCCAAATTATAGGGAGTGTTGTACATACCCAAGGCAGAGAAAGCACCAAGCCAGAAGAAGGACTGATTTTCTGGATGTCTAGCAAATGAAATAATGTGATTTACATCCAGTTAAAAAGTATGTCATCTATGGAGGTTTAAAAGCTTTTTTTAGGCTTCTGCTGATACTTGAGCACTTCCCAGATATAAGTAAATGAAACTCAATACAGATTCTTACAGCAATTTTCAAAGTAGCCTAATGGAGCTAGATATCCAATTCCTATTGACTTTTCCAATGGGACTTGATTACTTAAGCGCTCTTTTTCTCTTTGAAAGGCCTTCCTCTTAATTATGTTAATTGGTGCTTTAAAATGTTTTCAAAGTCAGAGAGCTGTGCCTAGACAATGCTAATTCTGAACCAGACACGATTCATAATGCTAAATTCTAGGAAGCTCCCTCTGACTACAAGGTATATTTATTTTTCTCTTCTTCCCTGAGGGCAGAAATTAATTACTCAAGCTTGCCAGAGAATCTGCTGAGAGCTGTTACCTACAGGAACTGAAGAGGAAAATGCATTAGTCAGTGATGCTACCTCATGACTATTTCCATTGGCTGATGAAAGTATTTACACCCAACTGTATCTTGCCTCTACCCTGAAACTGAAAAAAATATAAAATGCAGTGCTATCAACAAATATGAGAAATACAGTTGATCTGGAAGGTATTGCAGCATTTTATATGCTCTGGCTGGAACACCACTTTATACAATTTTTTCAGAAGTTCCTGATTAGGATAATCTCTTCCAGCCAAAAGAGAAATGAGAAGCTGTAAACATGGTCTTATCTACAAGTCAGAGAAATGTATTTTTGCGGTTTTCCCTTTCAGAAACACATTTTCTATTCCAAGTCTAAATCTCTAAATACATTTACTTCATAGCTTTTCTTTACATTGTGGGCATGATTTTAGCAATCATTAAGAAATGCTAATCATTGCTAACTACTGCTGGTTTAGCTCAGTGATAGCCATATAGCCTACTAAGGGGGTGATTTGTCTGACCTTCAGTTATACCACAGAAGTAGACACTGGATACTAAGCTCATCCCAAATACTGGTATCTTGGCCAGAAGTGTTTGCTAGAAATCCTAATATTATTATATTGGTACTTTAGTATGAAATTTTTGTAGAAATATTATAGAGACTTCTACTGACTGACACAATATAGACACATATCTTTGTACCTCACTTTTATTAGTAGCATGAATCCTTTAGGAGCAGTAATGTTTCACTAGGCTTGGATGAAAACCTTGAAAATGAAGTGAGTTGTAGAGAAACCAATTCACATATATCTCTCAGTTAAAAAATGCAGTCATCCACCTTTCCTGGATAGCACTGGAAATGCATAAAAAGTGAGAAAAATGGAAATACACAGGCTGAGAATCAGTGGGTTTTAGAACACTCTGAGTCAGGAGATTTTCTCCTGAAAGGCATATCAGTTACAGTTCTTTAAAATAACTTATATGTTTCAGTTTTGCAGCTGAAACAATCTTGAGCTGATCTTGGACTTTATGATTGTATTACGTTACGTTAGGCTTAGATAGACTTTTTTAACTTTGTCCTCTCTCTGCTAGAGATTTTCTTAGGTTTTTATTCTATGCTCTTTAATGCTTGTGGTTACATTCCCTACTATAGAAATATAGGAGTTCAATCTGCCATACAAAGGACCATGCTACCGTTGGGGAGATGTAGTGTAATCTCAGAAAAACAGTAGTGCACAGAGTACAGGTATTGACTCATCTAGGCTTCTTTTCTTCTTTTTCCCATTTTGCTCTACTTTCATTTTAAATAATTGGGAGCCACAAATATAAAATAGCCCCACTTGATCAATACTATCTATCCAGGCAAAATCAAGGAGATTTTCACATGCTTTCCTATCTGTTGGCAAGGTAAAACATCCTACTCAGTACTGCCATTGTATGACAATGCCAATTGCTTTCATTTATGGTTTTGATCAAATTCCCTGTCCTGCACAGACTGGATCAGCAGGGCCATGGCCAGACCTTGCTGTGCCAACCCAGCCCTTCTGGCTGAGCTTTCTCTGGAGAACAGCATGCCAGGCAGCATGGAGATGAGCATGGGAGCAACCATGGTTCAGCAGGTCTTCTCTAGGTGCTAAATTCCTACAGATACTCTTCCCAACTTAATTGGAAGAGCTGGGACAGATACTCTAAATGTACCCCCTGCTTTTGCAGACGTTCTGTGCAAAGAGATTTCCCCCAGTTCATATTTGGATTCATCGAATGGATTAATCCATGGATTCTGGGTGAATTCATGGATGCTGACTGAAGTGGAGAGAGAATAATCTTTAGGAGGTGATTCAGTCTGTCAGGTCCCATCTAACAAAGGGGGATCCCTAAAGAACTTTTCTTAAAATAAAACTGTCTGTCAGGACTATTTTCTTCTGGCAGTTCTTCCTGTATACCCAAGGAAGATTCCCAATCTCCCAGGCAAGCTGTTTAATAGGCAAAACTGGGCACACAAATAGATTTTTGTCCTACTTTTTTCCCAGTCTTGATCTTTGCAAAGAATTGTGTTTATGCAATTCATTCAGGTTGTGTTTTCCAGCTGTATATTTTTTCCTGCATTGTTGCTTTGGAGTTGTTTTGTTGTTTTTTTTCAAATATCAGAGGCAGTAGCTAATTCTGCTTTCTCTGGTGCACATAGATGCATTTATCAAAATGAAAGGAAAGATTTAATGAACAATTTAGAAAATACTTACTGAAGCATGTTTTGAAAATTAATTCTGGTTTGTAAGTTATGTTTAGTTCTTTGAATCTTTTCTACTGTAAAAAGAAACATGTGAAAAGCTCTGAATATGTAATTACTATTATAATGATTTAGTCTTAGAATGTCAAAAAGCTTTCCAAGCATTAATTAATCGAAAGAATCAAATGATGATGCATTGTTGCTGCAGTGCTATTAGGTGAAGATGTTTTTTTAGTGACTTAATGGATTTTATAAATCATATAATTAGACCTGTAATATGCAATTCAAAACTACTTGATTTCAATGCAGAAATACAATTCTTATCATAAAAAATTGCACATAAAAATAAATATCCCAGAGACACAATACTTAAAGTGCTGCATAAATTCCCAACATTTAATGGTCTTTTTATTCTTGGAGTTATGTGAAGAATATAATGTTTTTTTAAGTAGATTTGTGGGGGTTTCTAGAACTGTTTTATTAATATAATGTAAAGTTTTCATGGTGGTGTCAGTATTATAAAAAAGTAACTCTTTTTATGCTTTGTTTTGCAGGTTGGCTTCATGAGCTAGGAAAACGAATTGAATCTCCTTATTATGAGAATAATACACTTGGAGGCCCATCAATCAGAAGTGCCTATATAGCTGCCCTGTATTTCACTCTCAGCAGCCTCACCAGTGTTGGCTTCGGAAATGTTTCAGCCAATACTGATGCTGAAAAGATCTTCTCCATTTGCACAATGCTGATTGGGGGTAGGTACAATTAAGCATCATTTAAAACCTTTCCAAGGAGTAGGAAAAAGTCAAATAAAAGCTGAAATTTTGCTAAGTTCCTTAAAAGAAATTACAAACACAGAGGAAAGTTTAATAAATTTAATTTAAAATGGCAAAAGAAGGAAATAACTTTGTTTGGTTTACACTAGATAGACTCTCTCAGGCAGATATATTTCTAAACTTTTGTTCACTTATGGTGAAGAAAGATGGTGTTGCCCACTGAAATGCAAGTTCACATTACTAACAGAGGAAGTGGCCCAGCCATGTGTTGGGGATTTCAGTCACTTGTGGCAGGCACTTTTCCAGAGAGCCAGGTATGATGTGCCCACCAGCTGCAGCTCCATCCCCACAGCAGCCCTGGGAATGGTGATGAGGGGAGGTGTGCAGCCCACAGCACAAAGTGTCTGTGAGCTGGTGTGTATCCTCATCTGAAGGACCAGACCAAAAGGAGAGGCAGGACAGAGCCAGGTGAGCCTTAGCATAAAAAAAAATTAAAGCTACTGTTCAATTATCATTGATAAACATTTGATTCAGAATTGAATCAGAATGCAATTTTTTTTGTCATATTTGGAGCTCTTTCTAACATTTTTATTTATGCTGATTACCTGGTTGTACTGTTGGAGTAAGCCACGTGCTCATTCATGTCCCCTTCCTTCTGCTGAGGCACCTGGGGGCAACAAGCAGAGATCTGCAAGCCAAATCCTTTAGAGAAAGTACCAGAGGCTCAGTCTATACATTCATCATCCTCCCACAAAAAATCTGATGTGCTGATGAAATACATGATGTGTACATTATACAACTCAAAGGTGTCACACTGGCCATGAAGGGTAAAAGCAAGTCACTGCTAGAGTACTCTGTCCTCCCTTTCTATTTCTGCTGGCTTAGCTGTTCTGGAAAGACTAGTAGGTGTTTCTCCAGGGCTGGTCAGTAAAGCCCTGGGTGTTAGCTTTGCACTATAAATTCTCCTGGCAATAAGAAACTGGAAATTTGACACTTGAAAGTCAGAGAACACGATGAATTACCTGTAACCTATATATTTGCAGCCTTAAGTGGTAAAATAATTTTTCAATGAATTATTTTCCTTTTGCTCAGTCCTGAAAATGAGAGGCAATAATATAATGAATCATCCAAGAATGAAATAATTTTGGTTTTCACAATGTCACAAAACCATGAGCAGCTTATGAATTTCTTTTGGTGGTTGCATAAAATTATAGTTTTAAAATACACTGTGGTCTCTGTTCTTTGGGACTTTCACTACATAAAATGTGTTGTAATGAAGGAAGGAGTTTCCATTTCTATCAAGAAATCAAAAGATCTGTATAAGGCAGAGATGAATATTTAATTCACTTTAATATGGCAGAGCTTTCCTGAATATAATAGAGTAGAATATAAAAGTATCCTATACATTTATTTAACCCAGTTATAACAAAATTTCACATTTATTTCTTGTAATATGCTTGTATATTTAATAAATTGGGAAGAACTAGTTAGGTGAGTGGAGTAAGAGGGAACTGATGACTGAAAGGTGAAGTTGCTTAAAGACAAGTAAGTAGGAGACTGAATTTATATCTGCAATGGTCCAGTGAACAAGATATGTCCAGGTAAAAAAGCAGAGCAGGCCAACCTGTAGTTGTTTTCTTGAGGAATCATACTTTAGATACTTTTGAGGAAACTCAAGGAAACACAAAAGAGGTGGAATGACACCGTGAAGATTGGTGAGCATGGTTTAGAAAACTTTGTTAGGAATAAAGTGCTAATCTGTATGCTTAAGGACATTATGTCTTATCATTTCTTAAAACCTATTTTAGTGTATTTTCTTGGCTGATATTTAATTTTAAAATTCCCTAATGGAAAGTGATGT
Source organism: Melospiza melodia melodia (assembly GCF_035770615.1). Classification (NCBI taxonomy): domain Eukaryota; kingdom Metazoa; phylum Chordata; class Aves; order Passeriformes; family Passerellidae; genus Melospiza; species Melospiza melodia. Next base: position 37,490,719 of record NC_086194.1, read on the forward strand.
TCTAAGAAAAATTGGTGTCAATTTTCAGACTTTTTGACCAAGCCATTAGTTAATGAAATTTCAGGTGTAATGGATAAGGTGAGTTAGTTTATCAGTACATTTTGCTGTATCTCTTTAATGTATGGCACTAAAACTGAAAAAAAAAAAAAGAAGTAAATTTAATTAAACCTTGAAAAAGTTGAAGACAGAAAAAAATGTAAACTTAACAAATAAATTGCATATAGAATACCTTTTTCATATTTACTGGCCTCTTCACATACATTTTTATTTTGAAATTTATAAAATTGAAATTTATAAATTTGAAATTTAAATTTTTAACAAGTCATATTCTGAAGATGAAAGATCTTGTTCAATACAGTAAGTCTTCTTAAAGTTGGAAAGAAAATTTACTTATTAAAATGTAACCAGAATTCCTGGGACACCCAGCATCTAAAATATCGATCAGATCTGCCCTCCAACAGGTGATCATACCATATTCTGTCTTATACTCTTCTTTCTTATACTCTCATGTTCTTTCAGCAAATAATGTGTATTTTTGCATTTAAGAGATTGGAGGCCCACTCTAGTAGCTCCAGTCCTATATGGGATCAGAGGTGTTCCTCTGTTCCCTAAGCAAAATGTGATTTAAATTACCTATTAAAATAAAGGCCACTGCTTGAAATATAGTTCCTAGAAGTTTTGAACTTGTCCTACTTGAGTTTAGAGAGAGGTGTAATAGGTTTTGTTACAGAAAGTAGGGTAAGTGTATGATTATTTGATAAAGAATTCTAATGCCTGTCACAGCCAAAAATAGCTTGTCATTATAAGAAGCAGTTGCCTTCCAATGTATATAGGCAAGGACAGATTCTACCACAATAATAAAATTCTAGGTGATATTTGTGCCTATAATAACATCACTGAGATCTCTCCACTGTCAGCTCCTAACCTTGGAGGCTGATGAGGGACTTATATCACATGTGAATTTTATATTTGCATTCATACAGCACCTAAGACTTTATCCCACCCCCTTTTTAAATTGATTACTGCATCCTTAAAGAGGTTACACTATTTCTTTAACCTATTTATCTGTGTCTGGCTGAATTGTTTCAGACCTAGCTGTCATATTTCTAATACAATATTCTGTATCTAAAATTATACCAGTCCCTCACATTCTGTTGCTCCAGTTTCTGACATTAATGACTTAGCAATTCACTGCACCATCATGAGCAACCCCTAGTTGAAATAGCTAACTATTTTTAGAAATAAATTTCCAGTTAGGCTTACTATTCTTACTACATCCATAATCCTTTTCTTTTTCTGCTATTTCTACACTGCAGTTCTTCAGCTACTTTTCTGCACTCCTTCACAATAAGGACATAGATATTGTTACCAACTCCTTTGCATTTTTCTCAGCCTGTAAAAGTTTTCTAACACTCCAAACTACAGAATTTCTATTATTTCTACCATTTAAAAGTGCATCCTTTCCTCCTCCTATTTTCCCTTGTCTCTTCTCACTTACACTGGACTTCTGTAAAGTGACATACAAGGTCAACAACTTGTTTGTCTCATTTATAAACCAATTCCTTTGTCACTCTGAGAAGTCAGTCTGCTTTCTTTAAAGCACCATAAAGACAGAGGTCTCTTTAGAGAAATAATCAAGTTTTTTAGTATTTTTTTTAAATCAGCAGTTTGTAGATGTGTATGTTCTATACATCAGATCAATATCACGACAGACAATTTCTGCAGTGATATTTCCAACTCAAATAAGCAAACATATTTCTGCACAGACAAACCCAGATGACCTATATTTGTAAATATTTCTTCAATTTTGCTTCTGGGCTTTTTATTCCCAAGACAATCACTAATTGCAGACAAACTCCAGGATGTTAGAGCAATTTTAACCATATTTGACCCTGTCCAGCAACATAAGAAATCAGGTTGTCTCCTCAAATGATTCTTTTAGCCTGAATTTCTGCTTTACAATGGGGTTGTTTTCTGACTTTTTTAAATATCGCACTCAGAATATGATACATTTTAAAATGTTATTTACAACCTCCTTCCTCTACATTGGTAATTGTTTTTATTTACATGAGTTCTCTGAAATCTATTACATTCTGTGTAGTTTCCAGTTGACCATTTGAGTCTAGTTTCCATACTGAGTATCTCATTATTTTCTGAGCATACCTGCCTACTTGTGTTCCTTCCTGTGCTTTTTGCAAAGGCCTGCAGTGACAGCACAAGTGGGAATGGTTCAAACTGAGAGTAGGCTTAGATTAGATATTGGGAGAAATTCTTTACTATGAGGGTGGAGAGGCTCAGGAAGATGCTGCTGAGGGAAGTTGTGGATGCCCCATCCCTGGCTGTGTCTAAGGCCGGGTTGGATGACGCTTTGAGCAACTTGGTCTAGTGAAAGGCATCCTTGCCCATGGCAGGGTGATTGGAACTTGATGATCTTTAAAGTTCTTTCCAACCTAAGCCATTTTATGATTCTATGATTCTGTGCTCTGTTTTCCTTTTCTCTTAGACTATGAACTTAATTTGACTTAATTATTTTGTTAGGTACCCTGACTAGATAGAATAAGTTGTTGTTCTACCCTGTCCTATGATAGTGACTTGTAGCGTCTCAAATATGAGGAATGAATAATCATATTAATACTACAGTATTAATATACCATTACTCAAGGAGTTTTATATTCAAAAGCTTTCTTATATCTCTTAATCAGGAAATTTTCGCTCTGTGAAGATGCTGTTTATGTTCTGTGTTAAGTTTTATTGATCAACAAATCACTCCACACTGCATGTAATTTCTATGCTTCCTAGCTCTGATGCATGCCTTGGTGTTTGGCAATGTGACTGCCATAATTCAGAGGATGTACTCCAGGTGGTCCCTTTATCACACAAGAACCAAGGATTTGAAGGACTTTATACGGGTCCATCACCTGCCACAGCAGCTAAAGCAAAGGATGCTTGAATATTTCCAAACCACGTGGTCTGTCAATAATGGAATTGATTCCAACGAGGTAACCAAATGAGGGGGGATTTGTGTTTGATTGTTTTGACTATGAACTATGACTATGAGGCAAAGAGGGGGGTAATTTTTCTTTTGTAATGCTGTGTCTTATGTGAAGTTACATAGCAAAGAAAACCATGCCTAAAAATGAACCTGGATTATCCCAGGAAGAGGGTACAAAATTGAAAAAGCAGGTTTAAAACACCAAATAATGTAGAAAAATTCAGTCTCTCTGTGATTCTCAAATGCTGAAGAGGCATTCATCAGAAACCTTTTAGATGAGGCCAGGAGAAATGCTATAATGGGCGTTTCTATCTTTCAGTAAACAAAACATCTACATGGGAATTTTAGGTCATTTGTAAAAGAGGGACTTTGATACCCTTTCCTTCTTCCTTCATCTTACTTATTCCAATTCTGTAAACAAATTATTTAGGCTGAATTTTTATATTATTTATATCACTACCTTTTTAAATATTGCGCAGTGTAACTTGAGAGTGAAATCAAAAGACCTATTTCTGGTGGTGTCTGTGCTTGCTTGTTTTAAATTACTTATCCAGGTTATGTGTTACTGTACTGCAGGAGAAATAATGGCTTCTCTCTGCTGGAGTGTTATTTGAATGGAGAAACTCCCTTTAGGCTTCTTGTTATCTGTGTTATAAAACTCAGTGGTCTCTAAAGATAATGTGGAAATAAGCAGAAAATTTGGGGTTAGGAACATTCTTTTCCTGATAAAATCTTTTTGTGTTGTGCACAGCACAAAGAACGTGATTTTCAACAGCATCTTAGCAACAGAAGGATCTTAGTAAGATTTACAAAGGTACAAAAATGACTTAGATGTCAAAGCTTTCCTAGATGTGGTTAATGATCTCCTTCAGCTTTTGTACTTTCTGTACCTTTAGTCACACTGAAAGTGAGTGACTGCTGTACTACAACCACAGCTCCTGGAGAGACCATCAGTCTTTCATTATTTCCCTTCTATGGATAAAGCACCTTGTCTGAGCCCACCTGGTCAAGCATTGGCTGATTGCACTGTTCAGATGCCACATCCCCTCAAACTACAAAAAAACCCTGTATTTCGTGGACTTGCAGCTTGGAAGGAAAAATGAGACCTCATGGTCTTTTAGTTTCCATATGTTCTTCCATTGAACGTGCAATTTGTGTCCATTCCTTTCCCACCCCTCCTTCAGTGTCCAGTTACATTATTAAAAAAATAAAAATAACAACAAGAAAAAAAAACACATTTAAGGCTGGGGTTTTTTTAGTTATTCCTGTTGCAGTGGTTTCACTATAGAAGAGGTAATGTTGCATATTGATGAATTTTATAAAATTCTCTGTTTTCATTGCATATGTCACTGTGTACAATGGTGTACCTGAGCAGCCTACTGTGTTCTATCACAGAGAAGAACTTCGACGAACTTAAATTGTGCATTAGAGGGGATTCATACAAACAATATTGTTGACCTTTTTTCCTGAGGTTTTGTTTTGTTTTGTTTTTTTTGTTTTTGTTTTGTTTTTTGTGAGGCTTTTGGGGATTTTTTTTTAATAGTAAAAAGACATTTATTTATTCATGTTTTTCAGGAATTTATTGTTAAAATTTCTTAAAATAGCACATCTCATCAAGGGGATAAGAAAAATCAGAGGGAAGTATTTGCGACAGTATGACGTGCCCCACCACTAAATCAGTCCACTTCTGCAAAGGTGGAAATAAATAATTTTACAAATTTTCTCTTTTTCATCATTTTTTTCCTCTTTTGGACAGCTTTTAAAAGACTTCCCAGACGAGCTGCGTTCAGACATCACCATGCACTTGAACAAGGAGATTTTGCAGCTTTCCCTTTTCGAGTGTGCCAGTCGTGGTTGCCTCAGGTCTCTGTCTCTGCACATCAAAACCTCCTTCTGTGCTCCTGGGGAATACCTCCTGCGGCAGGGAGATGCCCTGCAAGCGATCTACTTTGTGTGCTCAGGTTCCATGGAAGTCCTGAAGGACAGCACTGTGCTGGCAATCCTTGGTATGTTCGCAGTCATGGACTCTAAGAGGAAGAACTGTCCCCCAGCGCAGGAGAACCTTCACTACTGACTGGTGGCTTAGTGTGTCCTAATTGTCTGATGAGAAATACTTTTTTTTGTTTTAATCTGCAATATCTATTCTATGTAAACTCCTATTTTTATTTGTTTTTTTTTTTTTAGTTTGAATTTCCTTCTATTTTGACCTAAAGAGCTTTCCATTGCCAGATTGTTAGCTGTGCAATATTTCACTTCTGGTTTCCTTATACTTATTCTCTCTTATTTTCGTGTAAACACGTACTTGCAAGCTATTGACACAGCTTGCTGCTTTCTGCTATATTTGGTGGTAGTATTGATAGCTCAAAGAACATTGATCGTCAGTGCCTAAATCTTTCATGAAAATTAGTGCCTAGGCAATGCTCCCACTAATAAATATTGGCAAAATAAAGTATAAAATTTTACTCTAAAGGAATAGAATTATTTTATTATTATTTTAATATCTGTTTAATATCTGTTTCTAATAACTTTTAATATTCTTATAAAAGAGAGTTAAATAGAACATTTCCTTTTTTGCTTTTCTTCCTGTTTTGTGGGATTACACTAGACCATTGATAATGGAAGCTTCTGGTCTTCTGTAAATGAATTTCCTTTATTTTACTAAAATGCATTTCATTGGTCTTTTTTAGAATATATAAATGTGATTTAGGTCTTATTTGTTTCAGAACTCTTTAATTCTGTTAGATTGACAGACCACATCACTCCATCTCTTGTTTGTTTTTGGAAGTTTAAGAATCTCTTGATTTCATTGGATCACATAGATCAGAAGTATAAAATATGAATTAAAATAAGACATAGGCTAAAAGCCAGCAAGAGTTCTGGAGGTAGTTTAATTGGAAATATGATTTTTCATTAATGACTCTATCTTCAGGCACTTCTGAAAGTGTTAATTAAAGCATCATTGTGTAATGGTGACAATCAAAACAACAAGAAAGTGATTAGAGGATTTCTGAGAGAAGTTAATGAAATCATAATGCAAAAAACATAAACATAACAGAAAATGATGTTTTGTTACAGTGAATGGGAGCTTCATAATTTAAACCTAATTAACACCAGCAGAAGGTGAATGCGTCAAACACATAGGTCCCTATGGGAAATTGTGTTACTGATGTCATGTAAATTCAAGACAGCAGTTTTTCTCCCTGACAATGCTGAGTTACTTGCAGTTCCCAGAATATTTTAGAATTCTGTCCTGATTCTAATTCTAGTGGATTAGTTTTTGTTTACTGAACCATTCTCACTAACAAGCAGTGCAGCAACAACTCAGTGAAATGCTCTCATTAAATACATCTTTGCTTCCTCTAGAGACTATTACTTTATCTCTAATAATGATGGATAGTTTCTATTTTATGGTAAAATATGTTTTAATATGAGTTATGTACTGTTTGAGCATATGTCATTGATTTCTTAAAAATATTAGCCATAAGTTATTTGAAAAATATCCATAATGAGAACATTTATAACTTTGACTACATGTCCCTGATTTATTGAAAAACAGATGTGTCTGTGAGAAACATGTATATATAAGCTTGTTATCCAATTAAAGAAAAAAGAAAAGAGCTACTAAGAATAGCTGAAATTATTCTGTTATATAACAAATTTTGTCGTTCAAGGTAGAATCAGTTAATCACTTCATTAATTCTACATGAAACTTCAGGTTATTACCTACAGCCTTTGCTACATGATTTTCATTTGAAAAATAAACATATATGAGGACTAATAGACCAATTTTAGTAACTTTAATCCTGAAATTACTCTAAAATTTTAACTACAATCCAATAAAAATCTAACATTTTTTCAAAATGTTTATGAAGTATGGATACTAATACAGTTCATATATCTAAAAAGTTTCTAATTAAGATGTTTGAGGATCAGTTTTGGTATATTTGAAAAATTCTTTCCCTTGTCCAGCAATACAAAATGTCCAAACAAAAAGCAATAAATTAACACTGACAGTCCTGAGACTTAAAAGTCTCAGTTAGTATAAATGAGAACTAGAATGAGATTGGGTCAGTCTGGGAAAGAGAAATTTGTTCGGTACTGATAGCATCTGTCTTTGCTCAACACAACATGTATTGCTACATAATAAAATACAGCAGCAAGCAAAGCAGTTATACACTTTTACATTTTACTGTAAATATCTACAATTCCTTAGATTTCTTCCATTCTATTAGAATAGAATGGAAGAATTGAATAGATATTCTATACAGAATTCTAGATAGAATAGAATATTCTATTCTAATTCTGTTAGAATAGAATTAGAATAGAATAGAATATAATTTAAGGAATTGTTGATATTTACAGTAAAATGTAAAAGTGTATAACTGCTTTGCTTGCTGCTGTATTTTATTATGTAGCAATACATGTTGTGTTGAGCAAAGACAGATGCTATCAGTACCTAACAAATTTCTCTTTCCCAGACTGACCCAATCTCATTCTAGTTCTCATTTATACTAACTGAGACTTTTAAGAGACACCAAAGTACATTAATATATGTATATTCCTAGCATAAGAGAAAATCCATCAAGGTAGGGACCTTGAGTTTATGACATGTACTGTTGAGAAAGTTGTTCAAGCTCCACATGAATAAGAAAAAAAATATTTTAAGGCACTAAAAATTATACATTACAGTGTGAAACTATCCTATTTAAGAAAGTTCAGGGATGGTTGACTGATTAGTTTAACTTACTCTGTAAGCTGCCCATTTCCTGTGTAATACACAGTTGGAATCACATGCTGGGTGGATTTTCCGATGTGACAGTCTTGACTTATTATTTATTCATCACAGAATAATGTAAGATTGAAGGGATCTTCAGACTTTCAGAAGCTACCCAACTTAAACCTGCTTAAAGCAGGGCAAATTTATGTCAGTCGTATTGACTATGTCCAGGCAAGTTTTGAACATCTCCAAGGATGCTCACAATTCCACAGCCTCTTTAGGCTGGCTGTTCCATCATTTCTTGACTTTCACTTCCTGATTTGGAGTGAGAATTTAATTATTGCACCCTGTGCCCAGTACATCTTGCTGCCCGTGCACTCTGAAGAGAAGTTTAACTCTGTTTTCTCCACAATTTTCTGCTGGGCTGTTGAAGACAGCAATAATATCCCTCGTTTGCCTTTTCTTTGTAAGATGGAGCAATAGCCCATTTTTTCAGCCTTTTCTCATAAATTATATTCTTTAGTCCCTTATTCCTGGTAGTCTCTTTTGGACTCACTCTGTCAATATTATGTCTTCTATTGGGAAGCCTAAAAGGGGACACAGTGCTGCAGGTGAGACATGACAAATATAGAGGGAAAGAGTCGTTTCCTGGGACTTGCTGGCTCCACTCTTGCTAATGCTGCGCAGGAGGTCCTTGAACTCCTTTGCTGCAAGGACACATGGTTGGCTCATGTTCAGCTTGTCCAAAAGGACCCCCAGGGCCTTTCCTGCAGAGCTGCTGCCCAGCTGGTCAGTTCCCAGCCCATACTGCTCTAGGGAGGGTTTTCATCCCAGATACGGGACTTGGCATTTGGATTTGTTGGACTTCATGATATTCCTAGCAGCCATTTTATCTTTCATTGAGGTCCCCCTAAGTGCAACTTTGTCCATCAGTATCATCAACCAATTCCCCCAGCCTGGTATCACCCATGACTTGCTGAGAATGCATTCCATCACACTGTCCCGGTCTTTAACGAAGACCATCTGCTTTAACTTTTGAGGAAAACCTCTGGTTCAATGACTACACTTTGGAATTTATACCTCAGAGCAGATGTTTATGGAAACTTCTAATTGTAAAATTTTGTGCTCCTCAATAGATGGTCTGTTGAGGTTTCTAATAGAGTCACAGTGCTCTAAGGCAGTCTTGCCCATAAATGAAAACAAAACCAGCACAAGAATTCTTTCTTAAGCATTTTTTTCTTTTGACAGAAATGTTAAAATGCTACCTTAACACCTGCATGTTTTAAGACACCACAAAAACACCTGACAACATCTTTTTTGAAAAATAATTGCACCTGTTATTAGTTACTGGTGTAAATCTTCATTTTATACACATTTAATTTATTGCTCCCTTAAATCAGCCAGTTACCTGTCTGGAAATTAGTTTTTGTACCTCCAATTAATTGTGTATAAGTTTGCACCTGCAAAAAGAGGAAAAAAATTAGTCTATGATCTTTTAACATAATATTAATTAAAAAAGGTGTTAATAACAATGGGATTTCAGGTTCAGGTATACCACTATATCAAACAACTTTATGATTCAAAAAAGTAAAGAATTTAAGCTTTGAAGATAATTATTTTTGTATTCTCTTTCAGGCAAAGGAGATTTAATTGGAGCAAACCTATCCATTAGGGATCAAGTGATTAAAACAAACGCAGATGTTAAAGCTCTAACATATTGTGACCTCCAATGTATTATACTCAAAGGTCTCTTTGAAGTGCTCGACCTGTACCCAGAGTATGCTCACAAGTTTGTTGAAGACATCCAGCATGATCTCACTTACAATCTAAGAGAAGGCCATGAAAGTGATGTAAGTATCTTTAAAGGTCTCTGCAGTTATTCTAATCTTTCAGGTGTTTCACATACCTCAGTAATTTCTTATAATTTTGCCACAGTAAAGACATAATATGTAAATTGTGTTGAAGGAACCGCTGATTCCATTTGTTTGATAATTCAGATATTACCTATTTTAATTTTTTATCAGTTGGTCAGATCATAAATATCCAAAGACCTCTCTGCTTCTCATTTTCCATAACATCATCCATGAAACAAAATTCTTTGGTTTTTTAATATTTTTTGTTTATGTCTAAATATAAGTCATAGTTATGTAAGCTATGTGTCCAAATAAAGGGTTTTAGCCATACCTTTTGTAGAAGCTCATGTGCCAGCCTAATGAACACTCATTTCATACATCATTGGTTATCACTTTTAGTAAAGAATGTCATCACACACACTGAAAATGAAAAACAGTTGTTTCCCATACACTGCAATTAAAGTGTGCTTTTCCACTTAAACGAGTATTTTATTTTTGAAGAAAAAGGTAAAATAAACAAAAACCCCAAGCAAATACATAACAAGAAGAAATTCCAGATAAAGCACTCCTGAAAGGCTTCAGTACAGACTCACCAAAGTAATTTCACTGATTATATGATTACTTTCATTATTATAGAGAAAATATGTACATTTGGGTTTTAATAGTGAAAAGCTTTTATGACATCTCTCTTTTTCTGACTTTATCACATGAATGCTCAAAGACAATTATAGCTAAACTTCCCATTTGGTGTTTAACAGTTCAGGTGTTTGTTCTGTTGTGTTCTTCTCCCAACACAGAGAGAAGTAACATTAGAAAAACATCAATTTTCACTAGGATACTCTCAAAACAGGGGACAAATATAATGCCAAGGGAGAGTGCACCAAGGTATTTTTCAGTGCAAAACCCAATGAGTTTGATATATGTGCTGATTTTTCTACATAGCTTCCTATTAGGTGCACTTTGGTGCCAGTGTTTCCACAGCAACACTCTATTAAACCATTGCAGCAGAAAGGAGCCCATATATAAGTGTGTACTTCTGGAGAGGAAAATAACCAGGGTATCTCATTTGTTTGTCTCTTGAAATGTCTCCAAACTTCCTGCTGCTGAAAACAGCAGCTGGGACTACACAGCTGTTCTGAGGGCCTGGTGATCAGTTTGTTTAACACTTTTCCCTCAGGGAGGAATGTTTGATCTGAAAAGGAGTAAAACTCCATGCAGAGATAGGGTTTGAAGATTATTTCATTCCCCGCTACAGTTTTGTCATGGAACATGATGGATCCCCTCAATGTGTTGCTTCATGCTTTTCTGTATGGTGACAAATCTGAGGGTCACCCTCTCAGCTGCATTCAGGTTTTATAAATTCAGGGACAACTCTGGCCAATTAAAGTCAGCTGGGTGACGTAGGGACTCTCTGCTGAGAGCGAGCCTACAGCAGCCTTGAAGGTGAGTGTTTTTCAGGCTCTATGAGGGATTTAAAGTAATGTGGGACACATCCAAGTAACTTTTCTGCTTTAAAGTAGAAAATATTTAGAGCATTTCTGAATCTATTCCATATTTTCATTGTATGATCTGTTACCTTAAAATTAAAGGAAAAAATATCCTGACATGGAATAACACCTCAGTGTCACAGGCAGATAAATAAAATCCAAGACAGATTATGAGTGTCACTTTTGCCTACATCCTCTGCTTAACTATCCCCTCAGCTACTACATCTCTTGCAATAGAACACCTCATTTCTTTTCCAACCATTTTACTTACCAATAAGGATAAACAGCATAAATAAGGCAACCAAAAATTGTACCACAAAAACAGGGTTCAAAAATGAGGACAGATATCTGTGTCAGTAGCAAGTGTTCCTGGTCAACCACTCACTTTTCTTCAGCAGGAGTATACCCTGTCTTCACTTTAGCTGGAATATCCTTGCAAACAGAAAAAATTGGAGTTATCTGATGGTTACTCTCAGAGAAAAGTAAGAAGTTTTCAGATTTAGAGTTTTTGGGCGTGTTAATGCGGCTTCTTGCTTCTTTTTGTTGTTTTTTTTTTTTTTTTCCTTTAAATACAGCACTTAGGAATGGTGTTATGGGAGAGCTCGTCAGCTAGGCCACTGTATCTGAATTCCCTCTCCCAATATAAGGAGATTTTACTTTTGAGAGTATCTGTAATTTCTTTGTGGGATTTTTGGGTTTGGAGAACATTCCCACAGTTAAACAGTAGATCTATTCATTTGAATAAGTCTGTTTCTCACTCTCTTTTTCTTGGATGCTTTAAATGACTGTAAATCTGTAGCTGAATGTGAATTTCATACTTAAAATTAATCATCAGCAGTATTTAGGGTCAGGTGAACTGCAGGGTGAAATAACATGAATTTCCCCACTATGACTTATGAGCTGTCTTTCAGTCTTGACCTAAAATGTTATTGCATTTTCAGTCAAAGTCCATAAAATCTACATGTATCTTGAAGATTTATTAAAACTTAAAGCCAGCATTAAAATCCTGAGAAGGAATAAGAATTTATTCCTGGTTGTTCACTATCCTCTTTCAACCTTCATTGCTCTGATTAAAATTGAATCAGAGATTTGAACTGAATTAGAAAAATATGGACAAAAAGGGGGTCAGAAATCATTTGTAGTGTCCTTCTCTTAAAGTGTCAAAATTGTGTACTTGGAAGATTACATATCTGCCCTACCTACACAAACAGGAAATATTTTAAATTTGTTTCCTTCATTCATTTGCAAGTCTAACAGGATATATAATGATGTGGTTCATCTGCACTAAACTCCAATTAAGGTATGACTGTGGAAAAGGCTCAAGGACTTCCATAGTTGTGTCCCTTTCCAGTAAAATGAGGAGATGCAACCAGCTGTCCCAGTTACCAGTAGAAACTGCAACTGTCTGATTATAGACTGAAAGAGCTGTTTAGCAATCTTGGGAGGAAAGCCCAGATTTCAAGTATAGGAGCAGACAACTCTTTCAGGCTGTAATGAGTAAAAGGTAGAGAAACAGACACAGAATCAGAGAGATGGAGTTTGAACTCATGATAACTCTTAAGCCAGGAGTCACTAGTTGTTTTATTATTTAAACCATTGTGTTCAGCTACACTAGCAGTGCTATTTTGCCATCTTTTTATACATTTTCATCACAGCAAGCTATGAATTAGGAGACAAGACTTTTTGTTGATTTTGCTTATTCTTCCCCTTACTTTCTTTGCCTCCTTTTGATCAATAAACCAGCAACTGTGGTTTTAAATGTATTCAAATATTAGGGGCAGTTAGAAAATAATAATCTTTCTGGTAGCTGGAGTTGACATTAAAACGATTCACCCATTTCTACCAATTTATCTAGGTCTGTGACTATGTTGTCATAGTAAGGAAATAGTTTGCTGAGTGACACAGATTTTGACACATGCCTCACCCTATCTGTATAATTTTTCACTATGAATTACAGATTTCATATGTTTTAGGCAGTGAGAATGACCCATATCTGATTTGATAAAATTGAGCACTCAAAAGAGGGCTCTGAAAAGGTATGTGGATACATCTTATACCCATAGATTAATATGACAGAAACTGGAAATTATTTTGTTATCCACCACCCCTGGAAAATGTGTTATTTGATGCATTCAGAGAGTAGCAGCAGCTGTTCATAACTCTGAATTATCCTATGAATATGCTGTGAAGAACTCCGAATAAGTAAATGTTTGACAATATCTTTGTAGGCTTCGGGAGAGTTTATTGTTTCTAATTATTTCTTATATACGCACAAAAGAATTTACAGTGTAGACAAGATTTTTCAGATTAAAAAAATAAAAAGCTGGTTAGAGTCACACTGATAAAAACCTATACTATCAAGCTTTAATTTAGTCCCAAAGGAAGACAAAGCACATTCAGGCACAATATTTGTCTCACTAAAGCTGTATCGATGTGAGTCATTTTCAAAAAGTTATATTCCTGGAGAGCTAAAAATCTCTGTTTGTAGATAGGACTTACAATTAATAAGAATCTGCTTTTCCTTTTGTAGGCTTAAAAGTAGTGTTCTGGCTCCTAGAAAAGCTGTTCCTTCCCCTCTCCCCAAAGAGGAAGCTGTTCTCTAAAATGAAAACACTCTGCCTGTGAATCACAAGGAAGGGTTGATTCAATCAGTGCATTGCCGTGTAAATGAAACATAAGGACAAGGTTTCATGAAAATGTGGTAGATTCCTTCTTCAGTAGAGAACATGGAGTCTTAGTGCACCTTAGCCAGGCTCCTTGATGATAAAATAAATAAATAGACAAATACATTTTAAAAGGCAATCTAGCAACCAAGAAGCAATAAAGCCAAAGAATCTGCCCCCATCTTCCCTCTGGAAAGCATTATCTTACAAATAGGGATTAATTCCTGTCCTTTAAAGAGGCTGGTGTTTATAATTTATTAAATTTTAATGACTGAGTTGTGAGGAATTTTTAATATAATAAAGCTCAGGTTGTTATTAGCAATATCTAAGAAATTCCAAGGGATGCTCCTCATTTTGTATTGGAAAATCTGACAACTGACCAAATAATTGTTTGTAAAGGTGAAAGTAGCTCTAAGCTCTGGTGGACACAATAGAGGGCACAGCTTGGGAAGAAAAATGTCTACAAATGCTAATCTAAAATATACTGAGCTTTCTGGTTCATTCCAGCTAAGCCTTAAGTATTTTAAAAGCATAGGAGTAATTCCTCTCCATGCCATTTTAGCTGCTTATTTGAAGACTTCTATCTTTCTTTGTTCTAACTGTTGGCATTGCCCTTGTTGTCAGAAAATGAATAGCAAAAAATATTTTGAATGCAAGCACAAAACTGAGATTAAATCCTGCCTTGCCACTGTTTGGTTTTCAGCTAGTAGATTACATATTTGACAGGAATTCATTCTTGCCTGTTTAGTCATGCATTTTCTAGATCTAGATTTCTACTATAGGTAATCTGAATTTATGAATGCTGTTTTCCAACATAGCAATAACACTTTCAATTATATATTTGATTATCTATTATGAATCAGCATTGAAAGTAGTGTGAAATTTCAGATTTTTTTAATGCACTGATTGTCTGCATAGAAAATAGTATTTCATTTTTAAGAAGCAAACAACTTATATTTGCTACTCTATACACATTAAGAAAAAAAAAGTTGTTTTTTTTTTTAAAGTTGTTTCTAACTTTGGCAAGTTTTATGAGATAAGAAAACCTGATAGAACCAGTCACATGACTACTTATTTATCTAAAAGCAGGGTGCCCCCAATGCAGGGAATGATTGGTATCTGACTCCATTGATTCCGAAGGCTGAACAATTGCTTAATTAATCTATATTATATTACATTATACTATACTATGACTATACTACAAAGAGTACAAAAGAAAACTCGTGACTGTCTCCCGACAGTCAGTACACAGCTTTTTCCAATTGGCCAAGGAAAAAAATAATCCTCAGCAGAATCCAACTGACAAATCACTTCAGGTAAACAATCTTCCTAACACATTCCACATGTGCAAAACAGGAGCAGCAAGTAGAGATAAGAATTGTTTTTCTCTTCTTGTCTCTGTGCTTCTCCAGGAAAAACCCCTGAGAGAGAGAATTGTCTCTGTTCAAAGAATGTGAATGCCGCCACACTTATTGATGAGTTTAACTTCCAAAGTAAAAAAAACAAAAAAAAAAACAAACAAAAACCAAACCAACTTATTTCATGGGCATTACCTGAGTGTTTATAATAAAAGTCATGCATTGAAAAAATTAATTTCCAAATCAGCTCTTACTGTGCTGCCATACTTAGTCACTATTCCTCTACTCCAGCCTAGATCCCAGTTCTTCCTGCACACGTGTATGACAGTCACAAGCTGCAAAATATTTTTAATAATAAGTAATTTTCATAGAACATTTCCCAAATAATTCCAACCATCTTTTTAATAGAGGAGATGGTTTTTTCACAACACCCAGCAGCTATGTAAAATGAAGTGGTTTACCTTAAAAAAGTCAATCAGTCCTTTTTTAACAGTAGGGTTGGATAAATTTGATGAAAACTTCTAATTTTTAAATATGATTAGAGCATATTAAGCACCCATCTTTGTCAGGAGATTGTCTGGTAGAGGATCATGTATTATTATTGCAGCTGTAACTCACTGGTGTTTATTGTCAGTAAGTACAAATCTTGCAGAATAAGAGACCAATCAATGCCAGGTTTTGTGTTTCTATGCAATTATTACAACAGATAGAATATAGAATTGAATAAATCACCTAAAGCAATGGAAGTCTAGTATTTAGATTACTAGTATCTAGATTATTCAAAAAGCAAAACCCAACAAACAACTAAAATAAACTGTGAAGCAACTGTTTATGGTCTTTCTCTTTCCTCCCCGTGCACATGGTTCCCTTTGCTCTGGTTGTTCTGGTAGAAGCCCTAAGTGACTGGTGGCTGAACAGCCACTGCTTCTGCCTGAAAGACAACATATATTAATTTTTCCTTTTTACCTCTTGATATGGAGCCTATAAACTTCTCAAGTTCTCAGTGATTATAGTGTAGGAATGAAGGTGCTCCTCATACTGTCAAAAACTAAATTTTAAAACTGGTAGCATATAATTAACTTTGATTCCTGTTATGTTCATTGGAGTAGGTCTCTTACCTGCCTCTGTGCACAGACTACTCTCCAATTAGGGTTGCTGTCA
Source organism: Melospiza melodia melodia (assembly GCF_035770615.1). Lineage (NCBI taxonomy): Eukaryota > Metazoa > Chordata > Aves > Passeriformes > Passerellidae > Melospiza > Melospiza melodia. The sequence continues at coordinate 37,506,950 of NC_086194.1, forward strand.
AATATAACTCAGGGCTCTCACATCTTACAAGCTACTCAGATTTTTCATTTATACTTCTGGGACGATCTGGAATTTTTTCCTACTTCCCCCTCTCTCTCTCTTCTCTTCACAAAAAAAAAAAAATAGTTATTCTATTGCTGAACAAGGCAGCACTCACACAATGAGCTCAGCTTCTTTATTCCTATGGAACAAGTCATGTAGATGTACACGGGTGTGAGCACTGGCGAAAAACAAGCAAAATCAAAGCAGTTCATTCACCTATTTTACACTTCATTTTTATTATTAAATGGATGCAATGTATTTTGGGAATGAGCTCTGTCCAATAGCTCTCTGCAAAACATTCCATAGGTCTCCTACCCGCATTCACGACAGTAAGTATGTTTTGGTGGATCTTTGGCTATTGAGTTGGATGCTTGTTTCAAACAAGGAAATGTGCTGTAATAGCCTTCTCCCTGTGCAGGTTTACAGTCAGTTCTTCCTCCAGACCCTCAGCTTGACAATTAACTTCTTCATTTACTACGGGAGCAAGGCTGACCTGAAGCTATAGTGTAGGCCAGTCTGATGCCTTTTTTTCTGGTCTGGTAGCTCATAAAGCTTTTTTTCTAGCAGTTACAGGTGAGCCTGATGTGTGCCTCTGAGCCATCTCTTCCCCCCAGTACCTCTCAAGACAATCACCTCACTGTTGTGTTTCTAATATATTCTTCAATATGGTAGGCTGCTGAGAAATAAGGCAACGAAGAAACATGTAATTCAAGAAAGATAGACTGGTTGGCCTTTTTTCTTTCCTAGTATCTTTACCTGAAGAATCTTTTTTCACTTATAATCTCCTGTTTCATTTCTGTAGCCTTCAGTTATTCTAATATTTTTGAAAATAATGACACAGACACCTACACGGTCTGGTTTTGTCTCTAGTAATTTATTCTGCTGATTTGTGGTCATTTTCCAGTTAGAAGATTCATCCCATCACAAATTATTTGAGCAATTATGAAATCTTTTCTATTTATATTTTTTTAATTTGTTTCTGGATTTTTAGACATCTTTCCCATTTTGCACCTAAAACAAGTGGCCAATTCACTGTAAGGGTGAATCACAGAAGATATGGAAAAGGACAAAGAGGATGGGAGGAAATTAACCTATTTACATTAGTCTGGGACTATGTTAGGTATATGTGACTCATCCCCAAATTCCAACTCTTTTGCTTTTGTGAATGGATTAAGAGACAGGAATTATGAGCCTTACAGTATTTATTAAAAGGTTTACATTACTTATTAAAAGATTTTCACAAGTAGACCTTAGCACTTTCTTGACAAATACAAAAGAATTTCATAGTAACCAGAATTAACATGTTTAAATAAGTGATGAAATTTTACTTCTGATTTTAGCTTTTGGTTCTTTTTGAGCATTCTTCAGTCCCATTCATTCAGCTTCCTGGGATTATTACATTCTGCATCAGATTATAAAGCTTAACCCGAGGGTAACACATTGAAAAAAATCCAGGCTAGCAAAGCAGCTTATTGATGTTTCTAGATGGTTGTATGAGGAGGGTATAAAACACAGTGTTAAACAGAATTTTAGACAGGAAAAGCTCCTGGCTTTCAGAGTATTGCCTTGAAATCTAACCATATTTCTATTTTAATTAGACAGGCATGCTAGGGGATAACTTTTTTCCAATATGTCTCAGAGTGCCTTAGGGAACATGATAATATTACTTTTACAATATTAATATTATCTTTGTCTCCACACTGTGAAAATGGAAAATAGAATTAATCCTAATATAGCTAAACTTTAAATGATATCAATTTGGAAAGTGGATTCTTTTTAAATTTTTTTGTATTATTATTCCTTTTATTTTGTGTTGATAAAGCACTGATTCATTGGGGAACTTAAATTTAGAAGCTCTTCTACAATAACTTGTCCTTTTATTATTCTGGCTAATATAGTACTAATTAATGAAGAAAATGATAGTACCACAGTATCTTCTATAAAAACATTAGTTCTGAGGGCAGAGACTATCTTGATATCTAATGTTCTGTCAGAGTGGCTTATGTGGTAACGTTTCTACGTGACTTGCAGAGTCCTCATAACCTCAGGATGCACGCGGAAATGTGTAAAACTAAATGTAGTGTAGTCTTTGAGAAAACTGTCTATAATCTGTGCAAGTTGTGTGTCAAACTGGCATTTTACATTGATGCAAGTGTGTGTTCTCAGTTTTGAGCTGGTAATGTTTTTAGTGCAACTTTTCTTTAAACGTAACAGAGCAGTAAAATAGCAGAGCTTGGAAAGGACCTCTGAAGGTCATCTAGACCCACCATTCTGCTCAAAGATATGAAAGCATATAAAAACAAAAATTATTTGTGTACAAATTCAGCCAAAGTTTTACTTATATCAAAGATATCTGCATATTTTTCTTTTTAATAATCTTTACTTCTACCCAGTAAAACCAGAGTTACAAAACCAGCCTACATAAGTGCAAACACAGTTATGCTGAAAATAGATCTGATATCCAAGACATAAATTATATTATATTATTATGATCATGTTATTGTTTACCATATCACCGAAAACATTCAGTGAATTCAAACAATGGCAAATACTAACATGATTGTAATAATAAATATATACATACATTTTATACACATATGCTGTATACACAGTAGAGTGCTGCAGAGATAGCAAGTGTTCAGAGGCAGAGTCCATTGCTAATCACACTATGTTCACTGTTCATTCCACCATTGTCCAAAACTGATACTGGATTTCTATTACTGAGTTTCTTTTTATGTCATGTTAATTCAAAGAATTCAAGCAATTTTCTTAAAAATTCTCCATGGATATACTGCAATCCTCAGGGAGGCACTTGCTAGCACTCATTCACTCATTTGAGCTGTGAGTGCTAGTGCTAACAAAACACCTGTCCAGCTTTGGGAATATGTACAAATAGGCAATTGGCAGTAATAAATTAAACGGGAGATTATTCTGAAATATCCACTTCATTGTCCCACTCTGTTCTTTTCAAGACACTCTCTGAAGTTAGATATACAAATATACAGAAATACTAGTATGAAGTTTCATTTAAAGATAAAGCTAACAATAAAACACAACTCCTTCACTGTATCTACAGCCTCAAATTGTGGAGTCTAGCAGAATATCAATCCAGGGCCAATCATGCAAATATTTGTGTTTAAAACTTTAGAGCTGCTTGAAGTTAAGCATATAAGTTTTATTGCTTTGGAAGGTGTTAGCCTTTATTGTATTTCCTATTATGTAAGTCTTTACTTGACTGTAATCAAACTGTAGGAGTATTAACAAGCTTTCTCAACCATATCTTTTTTCTGCAGTAATCTGAAAGCTTTTCCAAAAATACAACCTGCCAGACAGTACAGTCAGTGCCAGGTCTATTGTCTGTTTTAACAATTCCTTCTTTTGTTTTCTTTTCATCTTATTGATAGGCTGTTCTTTTTTCTTTTTTTTTCTTTTTTTTTTTTAATTCTTACTGCTACAGAGCTACAGATTTACTGTGAAAAATGCATTTTTAGAGCAGCTGAGACCCTAATTTGTTCTCCTGCTTTGGGGTGCAGAAAAGGGATGTAAGCATATAGAAGTAAAAAATACTAATTATACCATCCACATTTCCCATTTATTTATTCTTAATGTGGCAAAAGTGGCAGAAATATTAGCTTTGGCTTTCTTTATAATCTTTTTTAACAAGAAATGCAATATATCCTGTATTGCTAATGAAATAATTAAAGTATAATTTTAAAAAAATGAATGCAGTGAGGTTAACATTCAGGTTTTAAAGAAATATATGAAAAGTAAACTTGAACACCAAATATAAAAGCTCATGTGAGAATTTTTAACCAAGAAACTATTCAATTGCAAAAGAAAAAGAAAACTATCCAAACTATCCAGAGCTAACCACAAGCAGTCAGTTACAGAACATTTGTACCAACTTCACAAGTTAATTACAAAGAAGCAAAACTCTCAGGACAGCAACTTAACAGGAGATTGCAGAGCTTATGGCAATTCACAATTACTGTCTCCCCAGGACAAAACACCTGTGACAGATCTGCTGTTCAACTTTTGCTGCCTATTCAATGTAGTCTGCATTATGAGAATGCTGGAAACACCTTCTTCCACAAAACACTCTTTCTTTATCTGTCCATTAAGAGAGATAAGAATAACCCTGTGAAAATACAGAAACAAGTCAATGAACAATAGAAAGTCTTAAAAAGAAAACAAAAAAATAAAAACACAAAGGGGATGGGGATGGCAAATTGCTCAGTATAAAACAATATCTAACAAGTTCTTTCTGAGTGATTAAGTCTTTTGTGATTTAGAGGACTTGTGATATTTCATTTAAAATTTCCTAATTACAGAAAACTGAGGCCTGAGCACATGTGAGGCATTAAGTTTTGCAGCAGTACCATAATCTCCTGTTCTGTACTTGTATATTTTCCATTACCATATAGTAAATTTGCAAAGAATGGAACATTCTGGCTTGCATTCTTGGGGCTTTTGCCCACCCTGCCAGTGCTACTAAATGGGCTTTTCCCATTTCTCAATGCTGACCAAGAACACTGATACTCCAGTTTGATTTCAAATCCTTTCCTGAAAATGTATTTTATCCTTTTGACTCCTCAGCATAAAGAATTATTCATGTGTTTTAGTACCAAAGATTACAATAAAATAAGTGAAATTATGTTTTTATTTTTATTCCTACTTTTTGTGAAATAAGGTCTGAACAAGATTCAGACCAGCAAACACTGGTAACATTCTATTGGGCCCCAGCATGCAAACTTACTGACTGGACATATAATGAATTAGCCTCCAATTTAGCTGTGTCTCTATATTTTTTCTCTATAGGGTTTTATCATTGGAATTCTTCTTCAATCATTGTATAGCTAATTACCTGAGCTGGTCCCAGTTCCTGGTAGAGATTCTTTACAAATGACTACTGCCTCTTGACACTGAAAAAATTTTCAGACCACTGCTTTCAACAGCAAACCACTTGTGTTTTCAGATGGAGAAATGTTCTTTTTGTGCTTGTAATAAGCAATGTTAAGGATTACTGAAATTTTAAAATCTTTGTATTAAGATATTAAAAATTTGGAAGATTCTAGATTTGTGATTCCATATATGGAAGAATTTTATTGGTCTGCTTTTGGTACATGATCTATTATTGTTTTGTCTTGTAAAATTAAATTTTATAGCTGGTTTCAGAGGACATAAAGAGAAACCAGGGCTGAAATCATACTTTACTTAGGCTCTTTGACTGTATTTCACATTAGTCATGCTAAAATCAATCTTTCTGGTTTTTTCTCAATGCATAGTAAGTTAAACATCTGTGTTTTTTCTTCCAGCAGCCTTATCCTTTAAGAGTTGTACTTCTTTTAAAAGGCAGGCATATGAGGTATTTGCACACTCTTGGCATAAGGAAAAAATGGAGCATTTTATAGAAGACAGCTCTAGTGTGTTGCCCTAAATAAAAGGTTTTAGTGTCCTAGAAACTAGGGCAACACCTCCTAATTATTTACTCTGATACTACATTTTTAAAAAGATAAAGCTGTGTGCAAAATGAGGGCTTCTAATTTACTGCACTTGGACTGGCTTTGTCCAAGTTCTTTTTCATCTCTTCTCTTTGAGACTGGAGGGAGAGACAGAGAGGAGGTGCTGGAACAAGTTTAGAAGCAAAATCCTCGAGAATTCTCTCTGGGCACAGATTAGTTTCTTTTGCCAGCTTTCAGCTACTAAGCCATAAAGCCCAGGCCCCTGTTGTGTGTGCAGGACAGGCAATGAGTATGGCTGCTGTGTATCTATACAGAAGCAATTAAAAAGCTTTTTACTGTGGAGTTTATTCTATAGGAAAGATAGCTTATAGGTCCATAGTTTATTGTTCCATAGTTTCAGCCTGAAAATATAGATATTTTAGAATAAATAGACCCCAGTGGATTAGAGGAGGTTGTTTGGGGGAGCAGGAGAAGTCTGATAAGCAGCTTCTCACATCATGGGCTCCATGTTTGTACTTACTCTTCTTTTCTGCTACACGGCCTCCTGAGAGCACTCCCTCGTCTCCTTGCAAAAAACAACCTGCCTTCAAAAATTCCTTTACCCTTCTCTTGGGAAGGTCACAAGGCAACCAAGTGCTGCCACTAACACCATTTGCTGTGCAGGCAGCTTCCCCCTGCTGCAGTGGCCAAGGCAGGGTGACGCAGAGCAGAGAGGAACCGATGGGTGGCTGTGGCTCCTGTGCTGAGGAGCAGCACCAGGAGCAGGGGCACAGTGCTAGCAACCGGCCATACAGCTTAAAACCCACATAATGATTTCTTTGTCTGTCTGTGTTTTCAGGATGTACAGTCAGGATTAACAAGTATTCAGGAGGGGAAAACAGCAACATTGAAACAAAAAGTGAGAGAAATCTTCACCCGCTTTACAAATTACAAGTGACAAGTCACTTCTAAAGCCATCAGCAGGAAAATGCATACTTTCTGAGATGTTTTTTGCGAAGCTGCTAATATTTTGGATTTGCCTGGAATTTTAATTAAGGCTGCTATTTAACATTCCTGCTGTGCCTAGAAGCCAAGCAAATTGATGTCCCAGAATTCTGGGCACAATTTTGAACTAATATTTTAAGCATATGTGCAAAGAAGGCCAGTAGTACTTCCTAATCCTGACATTAATATTTTAGCACATTTCTAGTTTCCTCTCATCCTGAATCTTGAAGATATTGATTTTTCAGTTGGCATAGATTAAAATGCCACTTATGAGATTTCAGTATCTGACATCTCATTCTCTGCTAATATCACCTAGTACTCTAACTCAGTAAGAACACAGCAGTTATTTTGTTTACATACCCTCATTACTGCAGTTGCTCTATTTGGCAGTTATTAGTATTAGTATTTCTACATTTAATGATAGACCTGCCACTGGCTTGGATTTCGTGGAGTAGGATTTCTGCTTACAAAAACTTAAATATTCTATATTAGTATAATATACCACTACTAGTACCCTCACTACAAAGCAGTTTTTAGGTTAACCTGAAAGAATTGGAACAAAATAAAGAAATATAAAGCTAAGCAAATTATTATTTTCAAATCTGTGCCTAAATTTGAATATTTAGGTGTTCTGAAGACATTTGTCAAACAAACTGAGACATTCAAATGATTTTCAGAAATGCCTAACTTCTACCCATGTTTGGAGAAAAATTAATTAACTGATGGGTTACAGCACTTTTTGCCTTGATATGTGGGTTTAGGAAAAGAGAAGAAAATCTATCAAAATTTTACCTGGCAGACTGTAATATTTATAAATATAGTATATAGGCTGCCAGAGACTTGCCCACAGTCAATGTATGACTGTTCAAATAAACAGCAGAATTTTCACAACAGATATTACTCAGCAGTTCCAGTGGATTTTATTAGAAGTAGTTATTCTTGAAAACTGCGTAATTTTTTTTTTATTTTTCCCTTTCTTTTGTTTTACTTTCTGTGTAATTCAAGAAAAGAAAATATTAGGGTCTTGAATAGGTTGGACAACTCTCCCTCAGTACTATCTTGCTCCTAGTTGCTTCAGTCTCACCACTGCTTTTGTGAATTCCTCAAAGATGCTGGAGACAGTTCATCTCCACATACAGACTAGGCTGGCACAGGAGTTAAAGCTAAGCAGGGCCAAAGTAGAGTACTTGCTCCTGCACTTCCACCAAACCAGCACTGAAATCTACCAGCCATGCTTTCATACATCTACATTTATTTGCAGGTTTGGTGTCTTGATTTATTTTTTACTAAAGTAAAATATTTTTTTTTTATTACCTCGCTTTTTATTTAAGATGAAACAACGATTTTTTTTACTCTCACAGCACCTGTTTGCAAGGATTATCCTTAGTTCAGTGTTATGTCATCATTTAATTTAATACAGCCATTTTATCATGAGTGTCTTTTCTTGTATTGACATAAATGTTTTTGTTTAGATGTTTGTATCCCGTTGGAATCCAAACTGTACAGATGTACATACTTCCTACCTCTTTGGTTTGTTTTTTGCAGGTAATATCAAAATTATCCAACAAGCCTACACTATCCCAGGTATGTTGATCACATTTTAATTATGCCAAGCTTCACTTTGAATATGCACATAATTATAACCAGAACAAACTCCTTCCTTTCCTTCTTGAAAACAGACTTCAATTTTTTTCAGAATGAGAATTCAAATAGCATCGTGCAGATAGTTCTGCCACTGCTCATTTTATGAGTAACAGCTTATGATCATTTTTTCCCAGGTGGTAAATTTGAATATCCTCCTATAGCAACTACATTTTAGATACATGGCTACCCAAGGCAAAGTTTTGAATATGGGTAACACTCGTTCTCTGTAGAGTATAGGCAGTATCAGTGCCAGGTCCTGTACAGGTAAATCATCATAACAGCCTTTGAATGACTACTACAGTTGACGACAAGGCTTTTCTATTTTATAAAGACATGCCTTCTGTCAAAACTTGGAATTCTTACCTCTTCATATATACCTCAAATTAAAAGATACTACTGAATCTGTCAACACAAACCAAGAGAAAAGCTTACATTCAACCAAAGTGTGTTGTAACAGAATTAAACCTATGCTGCAGAACATTTAGACAGATGCTAATAGGGGCTTAGAATATTTGGATAAATTCCCCAAATCTGTATTTTCACCCAGCCAATCTCACTTGGCCTGAACGTGGGATTTTTGACTGTGCAGTGTCATCTGAGGTTTTCTATCTAAAGCTAACAGTGCCTTAATCAAGCTTGATTAAGAAGACTAGCCTGTAAAAAAATTTAAAAACAACAACTCCCTTTGAAACCATGAAGTTGCACTTGGTTTGTTAATTTGACCTAGAACCTGAGTCTGCCTTAGGCCATTCACCTACTACCAATACAGAGAAAGTTGTACCATGGGAATAAATGGAACAATTTCTGAGTTAAGGTCTGAATTTGTCTATGTTGGCATGCGTCAGCACTCATGATCAGCATACTTTGTTACTCCAAAAAAACCATTGATCACCTACATTGTGCTTTAATTAATACATAAATTATAGACCACAGGTCTATGTTGGCTCTAAATTTCCATGATTCCAACATCAAGCATCTAAATTGCATTTTTTTTTCAAAACCAGACATAGCTCCGCTTTCTGATGACTCAGCTCTGAAGCTGAAACCATCACACTATTGGTGCATTAACAGGACTTGGAGTGAACTGAAAAGTCTGTCTATCATCCCAGCAATTACTTCAGTTACAAAAATTTAGAAGGACACAGAGACCATTGGGCTTGAACTGACTGATGCAAATGCCATTTATACATTATAAAAAGTTCCATGTGAAAAATTGGTGTTATTTGAATAACCAGCCTCAGATCTCTTCTATGGACCACCCAGATTCCGGTAGCATAACATTCAAGAAATAATGCCTTAGCTAAACAAAATTAATCTTCTCAAGTGTACATATGGCAAATGGCTTGTAAGAACTAGTTGTGTACTCTTTCTTGGTAAGAAAACATATTGCAGTGGGTTTGCTGACTGCATCACGAGTGACCTTTTTTAATTTGTATTTTTTTTATATCTGCACATACAGCCATAGCTGAAGGTGTGGATAAGTTACAAAAGCTGCTCTCTCTAATGAGAAATGAAAGCTGTGTTAGGTCTGCGTTTGTTCCAGAATGAACAGCAGAAAAAATGTGTTTCTGCAATATCAGGCTCTGAATTTTACACGTATTACAAATATTACTACGTATTATTTGTTATTTTAGACAGAGCTCAAGGGAAATGGAAATATAAAAAAGAGACTCCCTTCTATTGTGGAAGATGAAGATGAGGAAGAGGAGGGAGAAGAAGAAAGCAGCACCCTTTCACCAATTGATACACGAAGCACAAATAGCTCTCAGCAGAAGAAGACTGCAAGCAGCAAAAGCCACCTAGGGAGAAACTTGAAGCAGCTGGCCTCAGGAACTGTACCCTTCCATTCCCCCATCCGTGCTTGCAGTTCAAACCCCTCACGAGCCAAACATGAAACAGAGATCCATTACTACTCCAAAAGGAAGGATAAAAACCTTAAATTGTACCTGTCAGCGCTGACTGCCGGCGGCCCACCTGATCTGAGCCCAAGGTAATAGTTAAGAATGGTCATTCTCCTATCTATAATGTGACTCCTATCAAAAATACCATCATTTTGTCACTATAAGAATTATTCTTTAATAGTTTATACTTCTGTTCATCCCACAGTATTGTAGGAACCATTGCACACTATGCAGAATGTTATGGCTTTAGAAGTTTATTGTAAAGTAAAGTATTTTTGCCCACAAAAAGGACAGTAAAAAAAGTGAGCAACTGCAAAAATGGCTATTTAAATAATCTGGACTTATGGTATCATTTTGTCTATAATATTCATTTCCTCAATAGCACTATGAAACATTCTGAGTCCATCAGAGGTACAAAAATTTAGAAAGCAAGTGAAAGAAATTATAGCATAGCAAAGAAAATACAAAAAATTACTGGAGTACAGAACTATAATGGAAAACAATTGCTAAGCAATTTTGGAAAATATTTAGAGGGTTTTTTTATTGGAGACAGGAAATCTGATAATGGAAGTTATACAGACATTAAATACAGAGTTTAGCAAATCTGTTTCTCTGTGTCTTTTAACACAAAAGTATGACAGTTCATTGAGATATTACTAGTGTAAAATGTAAAATATTTCCATTTTTTAATTTGTACACTACTTACAAGTGATTTATGTAACCTACTCTTAAATTGCTGCAGTGCAATCCTAGTTTTAATGCCAGTTCTTTAGGGAAATGACAAGCATACATACGAGGAGATGCAGTAATTCATCTTACAGTTCAAGCTTTGTCTTCTATAAATTGAAGTGGTTTACGTGTTCAAGCACTTCCTTTATTCATTAGAGGCAGAGTGGAAGTTTCAGGAACTTGCCATTGCAAATGTGAAATACCCACAGCTTGAACAATATTTGTTTAACTCTGGGACTCAAAGCACGAGTTATATTTGCATCTCTAGGGACTCAAAGCACGAGTCCCTAGACATGCAATTATAAAAATGACATGGAAGATTACACAGAACCCTTTCCCCCACATCATATATTTTAACAGTATGAACAGACACGGTTCAACTAGTACCCAGATACAAAACAATTAATTTTTTCATAAAATCATAGAAATCACAAAACCATTTAGGTTGGAAAATACCTCCAAGATCGGGTCCAACTTTTGACAAAGCACCACTACGCCAACAAAACCATAGCATTATGTGATATTTTCTCATTTGTTTTTCTAGATCTCATAGGAATTTGTTTCAGTCAGCTATGAGTAAAGGTCATTATCATTCACAAAATAAGTGGTAATTCAGGGAAATCTACTTTTTATATTTTCTGCTGAAATGTAGTCTTGCTCATTATTGCTCGAACTTATGCAGCCAGACGTTGGCATCTAAGGCTGCGAAAGGAAATATGAAAATGTATGTTTGAATATATTATTTCCTGTTTCCATTAATAATTTTATAATTGTAGGCTAATCCTGTTAATAGGCTGGAAAACTGGACCAAGATGCATGTTTTTCAGACTTTTTTTTCCAGACAAAACATTTTCATGTTATGTCCTAGAAGGAGTTTATATTATTAGAATATTTAAACTGACAAGTTAATACCACTTCAAAAAATAGTCTTAAGTGTTTCCCTGTAAGCATTAAGGAGAAAATGAGACCCTAATTAAAATTTATAAGACCTTAATTAAAATTTTCATTTACATTTGGTAAATGTTGGCCAAGGAAGGCAAGGGAAAGTCAAGACTCTGATTGAAATATCCAGTCAGTGCTGTCTGAGATGTATAACCACAGCTTCTTAAGAAACTTCTGCTGCGGATATTTCCTAGAGGAAACTAATTAGAATTCTTTACAGGTGCTTCAGGTTCTGTCTTTGTACCCCACAGTGAAAGCAATAATGCCCAGAGACTGGGTCAAATTTTTAAAGAGCTCTTTGAGCAAGGAACAGAAGCTAGATTTGTAGTTTCTAGAATACAGCCCTGGTCTTCCCAATTGCTTTTTGGGTTCTGCCTGTGAAGTGGAAAAGCACCAAAAGGAAGAAAATGTAAGTGATAATAAAGGCAGCCCTAGGAGGAGGTTTTATGTAATTGAATCTCCTTAGACCCGCACAGACGAGTGCACTCCAGCCCTAAGCAACTGCATAGAAGAGGTCACATGTTAATATTTTCTGACTTTTTGGCTTCTAAGAGTGGCGTTTTCTTTCTTCAGGAGAGAATTCAGGGCTGTACAACAGCTGATTCAGAGAGGGATGAGGCTTACCAGTTACCTTTGTCCCCTTATGTTTTCAATTTACTAGGTTATGCAGTTCCTCAGCCAGATCATTGTATATGAATAAGCATATTGCACATTATATATTTTCCACAGAGAAGCCTGGCACTCCTAACTAGGTATTTGTGCTAATATAATTTCCTTTTAGACTGAATCTTAAAACACTGTAAAGAATGTAGCATGTATAAATTCCAAGTCACATCTGAGTAAGCTTTCTCCTGTGTGCTTTAAAGGCAGTTATAATGTTAGCATTTTATATAATTAGAAACCTCTACAAAAGTGATATCGGTGTTTAAAATTTGCCTTTTGAAGCAGTGAGGCCAAATGACATTAAATGGGTTTTATAGAAAATTTCAAACAAAGTCATCATTCTGGTTTTCAGCTGCAGACAGCAGTGTAGGCCAGGGCTGCTCAAGCACCACATTTGAGCCTCCTCTTCTACCAGAGGCTGATTAAGATTAGAGTCAAGTCTAGTAACATCCAACTGGCATCATGAACACTCAGACATGACACGGAGATCTAAATCCACAGGAAGAGCCAAAAAAGATGAGAACACATGGTGTTCATACAGAGGTCTGAGTTACATGGGTCTTTCAAGCCCAATACATCACAGATATCTCTGTGTTGTTTGTTCTTTTTCTCCAGGCATTTCCAGTCAAGAAGCTTTCCTGAAAATATCTTTATTAGATGAAAAGTATAATGTCCATCATCACAAATTTATCCCAAAGGACTGAGAGGCTAAGAATTTTCTATCTTAGCCCTTCCAGATTAGTATTTAACTCATCTGTCTGCTGTAAGACAGAATATGAAGCTTGTTCCTGGACAAAACAAGAAATTGATGCTTCATATCAGTCAACTTGCAGTTGTATGATTCTCTTTTATTGACTTTAATATAGTTCTCTTTATAGCACAATTTATTTTAGCTGAGAGCAGAAAATTATTTTCATGATTATATATATTTTTATACTGTATATCGATTCCTCCAATACCTGTTATCTATTCTTTGAATGCAGAAATCGATTATTGTATAAAATAATGTTCCTTTTTTTTTCCCTTTGGCTTTCTTGACACTAAAAATTACAGATAACTGTTATGCATGGGTAGAAATAACTGGCAAAAAGGTCTTTTCTAATAGTCAGATCCAATACCATTATTAATGTAACTGGGACACTGGAGACTGGTCTGCGCATCTTCCTATATGAAATTTGTAAACAAGATTTCCCTGCCTGAACTAGTTCATTTTAAAGAAATTTAGAATAACTATTTGCATGGAAATTATACTTTTGACTGACGTTTACAGAGATGTTTTCATAAATATATTATGTTCAGGCTTAGGCTCTGCCTAAGTAAACCTAATATGAGAGCCCGATTATGGGCAAGGAGATTTTAGTTACACAAGAGCATAGTGAAGCCTCTGTTGCAGAAGAATTGCAGCAGATTACTGTAAATATGAAAGACAAAATATAGTCCATGTAGTTTTGGATCGGACCTAGAATATGCTGTGAAAGTCATGAAAATTTTGAAATCTCAGTTAATTACACTTGGCCTGGCATTCCTTCCTTTATCAGTAATTTTCATTTTTAGTGACTAGCAAGAAGTTACACCAATATAATAGGTTCTACTTCTTTCTATACTTAATGCTGTGAAAAATTTACCATTGTTTAAAAATGTGCCCTTTAGGAGTAATTATTACAACATAATTATGGACATGATGTTTATGAAACTGCTCCATTACTCCAATTTTTCTCAACAGAATTGTCGATGGGATTGAGGATGGAAACCATAACGAAGAAAGCCAAACCTTTGACTTCAGCTCTGATCAGCTCAGGCAGGAATCCAGGTTATCTCCTACAACTGGAGGTGAGCATTGCCTGGGAAAATCACTTTTTAGAGAAAACAGTTTTCATAACTGCTTTTTGTTCCCCTTTATTTCTTTCATACTCACTAGTGGCATAAATGGATTAAACATATTTATACTCTCAGTACCATTTCAGTGCCATAATTGTAAAAAAACCACAACAAGGTCCCAAAGGTCATTTGTTGTTTTTGTGCTAACAGACAGTCATGATAAAACAGTTTGTGGAAGGGACTGGTTTTTCATGCATTATGCTTTACCAGAAGAATTGTACAATCTGCCTCATGCTCCCAAACCTTTGGTCATGGAAGGTGCTAAACACAAGGACAAAACTGAATGTAAAAATATTATAATACTAAACTGGGAAAAAAACAAGCCATAAATAAGAAGAAAAAAAAAAAAAAAAAAAAAAAAAAAAGAAACAAAACAAAACAACCAAACAAAAAACCTACCCAATTATTTAAGAGCCATATGTAAACCTGGCTCTCAATATTTTTAAAGATATTTAGAGAAGTGGAGGGGTATGGAACTATATAGATTTTTAAAAAAGTGAAAACCTTGAATTACAAGGGGTTTTAGGAAGTCTTAAATGACCTACAACTGAAAAGGTTGGTGAAGCAGCACCATAAAGCAATAGAATTTGTCAAGATGGGGGGGAAAAGAATTTTAAAAAGAGACAGAGGAACTGTTTCCAGCATCCCCTCTTTCAAAAGTAAACAGCTCACACATAGCTAAATGCCTTTATCATGGGGGCAACTAGGATGTATATTGTTTCTCTGAAAGCCAAGCAGGAAAATAATAATTTAAGTTTAGTCATATTTATGATTTTTAAAAGTGTCAAGCTGTCATGTGGATGGCACCAAGGTTGTCGTTTTCATTCCTTTCAGGTCCAGAGTGAAGAGAGCAGTATGGACTTTATTAATTGCACTTCTCTCAAACATTATAAAATGAACATTAAATACATGGTTTAATTTTCATTCTAGCCAACTGCAAAACAGGTTTAAATTTAAAGGATTGGTGTAGTGCAAGAACAGTATGATCATTTCTAAGTGATTATACTCTTGTCATTTACATGAATTTGAATTCTTTTCAGAGGCTGAAATTGGTGCTGCTGTGCTCGTTATCAAAGCAGAAGAGACCAAACAGCAGATCAGCAGGCTTAATAATGAGGTAACAAGATTTTGTGGGGGTTGAAGGATATTAACAATGATTCAAGGAATGCTGGAGAAAACTCAGGAATATGATAAATGTGCTTAGAAAACTGGATGAGGTTCCTATATGTAGGGCAGTTTGGGGCCTTTAATTAATTCTCAGATTAATTTTCTACATGAAACCTACATAAAAGTTTGTGTCACATGCTTGGGCTATGACCAGAATGAGGTTAGTGTATCTGGTTTTCTTAGGATTTAGTCTCTTCTGGGTATGCCCCTATTTGTCTCATTCCTCTCATTATTTCCCCAAGTTCCTTCTCCCATATTTTCTTGTCTTGATGTGTGTTGTGCTTTTACAGAATTTCTTTGAAAGACATGCAAATCCATTCACGTTCAAATTTACATAGAATGATTCAAATCACTTTACCTGTGTTCTACTTAGGATGAAAGAGAATTTCATCCCTTCCTGCTCAAGCAATACGACCTGAGGAATGCAGGGCCAATAGTGTTCAGTGACACTTTCTATTCCTCGCTTTTAATAACTTCAAGCCTGTAATCAACTATCAATCCAACACTAGGGAGATGTTCTGTGGTTAAACTGTTTCATTTACACAGCCCTGGCACTACTTTAGCTAACAGGAGTAAAGCAACAGATAACTTCACAGTGGTACTGCAATACTAAAATCTGTTCCTAGCCTACAATGTCTTTCAATGTGAAAAGATTAGAGACAACTCCTTATACTTCCACATGGGGAAACATTTAAATAAGTCCCACCACTCAGTTTCACTTCTTCCCTGAGCTCTTTGGTTACCAGAAATGTCCAGTTTGGGTTTTTTTCCTTCTTTATTGTGTATGTTTAATCTAGCTATTATTTCCCACTTACAAAGTGTTGAGTTTATAAACCTCCTTCATCCTGAGTCAGCTTAAGTTGATTAGATAACTTAAATATCCTGAGCTAAGACTGCATGTGTGGTTAGTTAGTTACTATGGATGCATCAACTCATTTGTATGTAAAACTGTAGAGTTCAAAAAAAAGTCTCATGACCCATTGACTATGGGTCATGAAAAACTATGTGTTTTTATAGGATTTGGTCAAAAAACTCAAAAAAACCTTCAAGATGTTCATTGACACCACCATCATGACAGAAAATTATATTTCCTATGTAATGCTTTTGAAACACACAAGTCATATTGATTCATCCCTTTTGAGGACAGTCATTTTTAAAATAGGAGGATGTATTATATGGCTATCTGCAAGAGGCAGTTGGAAAATATATCATGGTGACAGATGTTCCAAGGCAGGCATCTTGTGGATTAAACAAACATTTCAACTGGAACAGTTCTGAGTTTCTCATTGCTTTTCTGGTGAAAAGTGATAAATAAATAAATCTTGGAGCAGGGCAATATGTTAATCAAAAAAAGAAAAAAAACCTCCACATGTTCAAGGTCATTTCTCTCCACATGCAATTTTAATTTTGCCCTAGTAATACTATCTGAACAAAACGTTATGCAACTTGTTCGTTCACATTAACATAACACAGGCAGTAGGACTAGATTTAGATTTCATAGGTAATATTCTGGGCTCAAATCCCAGAGATGGATGGGTATCCTCCAAGTCCTCCCATGGATGAAAATTTACATTGGAAAAACCGCATGACTGAAAGGCTGCTTAATTGCGTATTCTATGTGTACTCAAACATACCCAGCTGGAGTTTCTGAAGTGATAGTACAGAGTTGGTGCTTACCCAAATGAGCTCATGGTAGCCTTGCTGATCCACAGTAGCTGCTGCTTGAAGTTTTTTGTTGTTGTAAAAAGTATAGAATATTTTTAGACCCAGTGCTTTCATCATTCCATCATTTGACCAGTAATGGGAACTTAGCACTGATGCTGCATCAGACTTGTAGCAGTAGTTAAAATACCAGCAGAGTCAGAAACAAAGCTCTCTGTTAAAGACATGCAGTCTCCTCCTGGTAAAGAAAATATGAGAAAAGAGGTCACAAGTAGCCAGCAGCAGTAAACACTGTCATTAATACATTTTCCAGTGGAGATCAGAAATCAATGAATGAATGCAAAGATAACTGCTTTCATGAAAGGCAATTGTATTAAACAGTTCACTAGTTAGCTTAGAAACATTTCAGCTGTTCATGGGGGGTAAAAGACATGTGTCTTTCCATTCAGACTTTCAATACAATCTCTTGTTAGCAAAGCAAAATGCTACCCCAGAGCAAATTCTACAAAATTAGCTATATCTAGTTTAGAAATACAGCTGAGCTCTTGGCAGTATTTTAGGTATATGGCATCCACTACATAATCCAAAGGCCATTTCTTTTACTTAAGAGAGTAACAGTAGTCAGTGCCTTGATTTCACTTCTCAGATTTGTTAACTTTAATAGTAATGGATGCACAGACTTCCTATAAGGAGAGTAATCTCCAGAGTCAGCACAGTGAATGTGAGACAGACTTGAACACACCCTTAGTTGCTGTTGTACAGCTCCACGGCTTGGCTGCTCAGCCAGTTAATCACCTCCTTCACTTCCTCACCTAACTTCACTGCTCATTGAGCATTCAAGCTGATACAGGAATTTCCTCCCAGTTCAGTATTGCAAGGTAGAGTGGAATTGGACGACTTTATCTCCTACCATATTTGTCCCTTCTTCTTAGAATAAATAATCACTGAATAAGGCAGGCATGACATTCATTATAGTTCAGTAACTTCAGTACATGGCAGGTGAAAGCTAGGGGTTCAGGTTCTTGTTCTAGTAAAAACAGAGTTATTTAAGCAATAGTTCCAAGATTAGGTTACTGAATATTTACCAGCATTGTACATTTTCTGAGCTGGGGAAAGCTTGATTCAAAGACCTGCTCCAAACTAAGCAGAGCAAGAATTCAGGAAGAGTATTCTGCCTTACAGCACTGTGTCCTTCCTTTGCAGAGATCTCTACACGTAACCTGGTCTTTCCAATGCATTTGTCTGCAAAGGCTGAGCAAATGAGTGTATCTGAACATTTATCATATTTTTCAGAAGCACCACTTATCTGATGCAATCATAGATAACTACTAAGGAGCCCACAAAGTAAAAATAGGAAACCACTAAGCAGATTTTATGAGGTATACAGATGGACAAGACATTTAGATTAAAGCACTTGCCTATCACTGTCCCATTGCCTGTGTCCTTTAAGGCTTTTAACTCTCTATCATTTGAAAGCTACTGCAAGAAAAGGGCAGAGAAATACCTTGATTCAGTTTGAAAAACAAAACCCGAATTATTTACAAGAGATCAGTTAAAATAAGAAAAATACACAATATTTAGCCATATTTCCTCCCCTAAATACAAATACACATTCTCCATTCAAAAACACAGGTACATGATTTTGAGCTCAGATAAAAAGGCCATCTCATACAGTGCATGAAGACAAACTCAAGTTGCTTTGTTGTGCAACCCAGCTTCAGTGCAACCTCCCTCAGCTTCAGAAATCTGGGGGCTGATTCCGTGTCTTAATGTCTTACCACATTGGTAGATCCCACAATTACAGTACTAAAAGAGTATAATGAACACGGTACTCATATTTCTCCCATTCAACTGAAAAACAAACAAACATGAGGAAATATGAATAGGGTCAGGTTTTGAGCTAGATAATTACTTTCTATTTAGCTCCACATTGGAGCACTTAGTGGAAATTCAGCTATTTTTAATTTTAGGTTTTAAATGCAAGTACTTAAAATAAGCATCTGGCACTTACGCAGAACAGAGAAAATATATTCATGGGAATATTTAACTTTCACCTAACAAAAGGAACAATCCTAAACAAATATGTTTATTTTCCAAATCATAAATTTTATGCATATATTATTTTTAAATGTATTTCAATTCCAGCTGTCAAAAATAAATTTCATTCTCCTCTCAGTACAGAAAAAAAACATTTTTAATATTAAAAATATATGCAAATGACAACCAAGGCCACTAAAGACAATTTGGTGAAGCCAGTCAGGCTTCTAGTTTTACATAGGGGATATATTGTTAAAGTTCAATTTGCGACTTGAGAGTTCACATAATGAACTCACTTGACTTAGAGTAATTAAATACGTGCTCTTCTTAACAAGTTCATAACTCTATCAGCACACAAGAGAAATTACTTTGCAGCAAGGCTATCCCAGTGATTTGGTTTGTAAAATATCCTTCAATCAAGAAAAATGTGGCAAAAAGTGAACTAATGACATTTATAGATGATGAAAACTATTAAAAGTAATCTACTCATTTTGGATTTTAGCCATGTAAATTTCACATTAAAGCAAAAACATAAAACCAAGTATCATTTGTATGAAGAAATAAAAGCTTTCTAAACACTACATGCAGACTGAATTCACTTTGCCTACTGAGATTTTAAAAAATACATCTCTTTTAGCACTGACATTCATGTTTCCAAAGAAGCTTGTTGTTTTGTCTCTCTAGCCTCATAGTTTGATAGCTGTAGAGAAGCCTTTCCAGCTAACTTTTTCTTCTTTTAATGTTAGTTTAATAGGCATTGACTGATGAAGGTAACAAAAATAGTTGATGCTCTGAAGCCTAGATTATATTTTTTTAACCAGAGCACACTGCACATACATGCTATAAGTCCCATATGCTGTGGTGTGCCCCTGGCACTTTTCCTTGGTGGAAGGGCACCTGAGACAAAGGAATTAAGCAAGAGGCAGCCATGCAGTATACAAATCAACTGGACACCAAAAGCTGACTTCAAATTTGAATAAAAAATATTGTTACCATGACAGATGATGACATTTGTCCAGTTAATATCTAACAGGCATTTCAAAATGTTTCTGTACTCATAAAATCTATTTTCCCAACATCTAAATGTGAATGCCTGTGGGTATGCAAGTTCATAAGTTCACATCTTTTTCTTTTTTGCCTAGAAGAGCATAAGAAAAAGCTGATTGGTGTTCTCCTTCTACAGTCAATTTATTCTGGAAACACGCTATTCCAGCAGATCTCAGCAAACCAAATTTCTTTTGACTTTCTTTGCCCATTACATTTGCTAAAAGTTCTTCACTGGTATAATTTTCTTTTGAATTGTCTTTGTTTTCATCTTTGAATTCACTGACAAAGTAGACAATGTCAAGCAGCTTTAGTAATTCCTTGTGAAGAAAACCCCCTTATAGAGTTCAATTAAAGAAGATACGCTGTTTATGTATCCTGGGAGTATGATTAATGCCCACAAAGTGTCATTTAGCAGACCTCCATAGACAATTTTCTATAATACCCTGCATAGGCAGAACATTGTATTTATGCCTCTGACATTTTCTTTTCAGATGTAATGTTTAACATTTATCTTTCTTGAATTTCATATTACTGATATTTAAAAGTGAACATGAATTCCATTTAGACATTCAAAATAAACATTAAATAAAAACAGATCTGGATAGGGTGCTGAAAAGGATATTTTCAAATGTCCATGGATGACAGCTAGCTATTGGTCATAAATCTTTCCAATCATGTAAGGATCCAGCTTATGGTGGTTATGTCCCCTTCATATTTTCTTGTAATTCTGGAAGAATGTCAGATGGACAGTAACATCTTAGAAGTCTTTTGACAAGATGTATATTACATCTAAAGTTTCTTCTTATATTTTAAAACAGCTCTTCAGTTAAGAAAATTATAGTTTTACCATGGTTTATTCTTAAGAACTGTAATGTTGCCTGTCCTCTTTTAACTATTCGTTTAGATGCTTATAGAAATTGTATGCTTAATATTTTTGCCCAATATCATATATGCTAGCTCAGGTTTCCTTTCATCAGTACTTATTACCAGCTTCTCCTCTCCCAGCCACCTGGAATTTCCACAATCTTCCATTTTCTCTCAATCAATGGCTAGTCGGTCAGTTTGTCTCTGGTAATTTTTAATTCCTTGCAGCTGTAGTTTCCAAACCTGATTTCCTTATTGTCACCATTATGCTGACACCATCCTGATTCTTTGCCAATCGGAAGACAAAGTCCACATCCAACAATCATAGAATCATGAAATGGTTTGGGTTGGAAGGGCCCATAAAGATCATCCAGTTTCCACCCCCGCTATCAGGGGCAGGGACACCTTTCACTAGACCAGGTTGCTCAGAGACCCATCCAGCCTGGCCTTGAACTCTTTCAGGGATGGGGCACCCACAGCCTCCCTGTGCAATCTGTTCCAATGCCTCACCACGCTCATTGTAAAGAATTTCTTCCTAATATTTAAACTAAATATACTGCCTTTCAGCTTGAAGCCATTACCGCTTGTCCTGTCACTACATCCTGTTGTAAATGATCCCTCTCCATCTTTCTTGTAACCTCCCTTTAGGTACTAGAATGTTATTTCAAAGCCTTCTCTTTTCCAGGCTGAAAACTCCCAATTCTCTTAGCCTTTCCTTGTAAGACAGGTGCTCTATGCTTCTAATCAAGTTTCCTCTCATACCGCTCTGCCTCCACTCCCCTTCCCACCAGATTCACTCCCAGTGAAGAGCCACAAATTATTATTAAAACTGCAGTTTGGGAACTCTTTTTTCTAGACTGAATTTCATGGGACTTCTGTTAAGTTGAATATATTTAAATACTCTAGTCCTTTTTACTTCTCTTGTTTATCCTTGTGTGTTTAATAGCAATAATCTTGGTGTCCTAATTCACCCAGACAAACTGGTCACTGGAACTACCAAAGAGCTGGCTAGAGAGCCAGCAAATGACAAAATTTCCTACTCTTAGATGGTAAAGCCAATTGCACAAGCTTCCAGATTCCTGGATTTATGTCGCTGAAACTGAATCATCATATCATTGCACAAATCCTATAGATTTAATCTGAACTCAGATTAGCTGCACTGGAATTTTTTTTTTCTGCAACTAGCTTTGTTTCTAAAGCCATTAAATCAGAAACATCTGTCACCACAATACCAATGGCCACAGAGCTGCTGATAGATGATCAATGAGGAGTCTGTCCCTGCTCAATTCTTGTTTCATTCATTCAACAATGCAGTCAGTAAGAAACAGAATACCAGCAGTTAGTTAATCTGAGCTTTAAAGACAACTCATTTTATCTGGTAATCTTCCTGACTTAATGATAAACCAGAATAGAAGATGCAATGAAAGACCAAGCAAGGGAATAGAGAAGCTGGCATATACAGCCCAAGCCAGGTAATTCCTCCACTCTGCCAAAATACAGCTTCCATTTCTCAAGAAGCCAATATTCATCTTCATTTCTTTGGGTGTTCAGAAAGAGTCAAAGCAGGAAGACATCTGGGTCTGAAGTTTGAATTTCAAAAGGGAGTAAACAGAGGGAGAAAAAAATATGTACAAATAAGAATCTAATCAGTTTCTAATCAGAAAAGAAGTCTTATTTCATCCATTATTTAAATTTAGGGTTCATTATTAAAGTCACCCTAGGACATTCAGAATTATCCAGGAACAGTGATGAGAGCTAGGAATTCCAGTTTAAAATTTGTCTTTATAACATAGATATTGGAATATATAATGGGAAGAAAAATAAATCTGTTTAGCCATTTAAACAAGCAACAAGCATCATACCATTCCTACCTAACTACATGGAACAAAATACTCAAACTGCTGAAAAGTTTAATACTGGTAATAAAAAAAATACTCTTTCTTCTAAAACTGTCAAAGTAATTTTAAAATACAAAATAGATCTGCTAAAATTTTTATTTTAACCTCTATTTTGAATATATTCTTTCCTGATAACATAGTCTACTAAAAAGGCACGAGCACATTGCTTTCAACCAGTTTGAGAAGCACCTCTTGCTACTTGAAGCTAAATCTGTCTAAAACCCAGTTTCTACACCCGGAAACATTGCAGTATCTTTTCCAAGCTCTAGGAAATGTTAAGGCAGCATTTCGAGTATATTTGGGATCTCAGAGATAATTTTAAAGCTGTCTGCCTAGCACAGCAGGAACCATTTGTACCAGTAGCTGTTTTGCCTAGCAATAATCAGTGATCTCCTGAAAAGAGTGCAGCCTTATTGGCATGCCAGGAATTAGCCCTTTTTCCTCAGGAAGAAACCATACTGCTTTCAATTTCTCTTTCACAGACTTAAAATTCCTTCGGCTTTTAATCCGTGTTATTTTGCACTTTCTCAAACATTGTGAAATTTTTAATAGTACTGATAACGTTTTTCCCCCCTATTACACCATTTTATTTGCATCTGCTCAGGGACCTCTTTAGGGTATAACAATAATAGCATAAACAGGGTAATGTTGGTAGGAACACTAATAGTATGCTATGCATGTATAGAACTACAATAATATAGAGACATATAATTAATAGCAATATAGATACTGGAGGTTTAATCTATTCATCTTGTCACTGTAAAATCCTGAAAGCTACATGTTTTTTTGTGTATGTGACATCCAGAGTAGGTCCAAACAGATATTACTAACTGATAGTGGTGAATTAAGTTTGGCATAACTATTCTGACTATCATCCTACTGGAAATGATTAAAGCCTACTTTATAGGGGTTTTCCTATGTTGGTACAAGAGCAAGTTTGTGAGAAGAAAACACTCTATGAGCTAGCTGAAATATCAAAAATAGAGTGTCTGGGCACTAAAGCAAGTTGTAATGATCAGAAATTCAGGGCTGCCACAAGTGCTGATCCTGGGATTGATTTTTGCTGTATTTTCTTAGTGATTTGGCAAAAGAAACACGCTAAACGATGATGCAACTTCTAAAAAGCTCATAAGTGATGAGAAATGGAAAACAAAAACGAGGTTCAAACCAAACAAGACATTTTAAAATTGTGGATATTTTCACACAGCATTCATAGTTTAGGTAAGGTACATACTCATAAGGTAGTGTCAATATTTTTATTTGCACATCTGCAGAAAGCCCTGGAAAAAATGATGCAAGTTGGGAAATTATGCACAGAAAATCGTTGCTATATCCATGAGGTGTAGGGGCCAGTGATGAACCTAAAAAGAACTGATGACCAGTGAATCTAGATAGCCATGAGTTTGATTGTCTGTCTTCCCCCATCCTACCCAAAAAAGCTTCTGGAGGTTTTACAACATCATCTCCGACAGAACATAGGAGTTCTTGTGAGGGTGATTTGTCCAGAAATCTCACTGTTTTCTCACAGTCTGACGGTACCAAGAACCTTCACTGGCTGCTTTGACCCCAAGGGAAACCTGCTCACAGAACACTTTGGCAGCACATTTTAATTTCTCACATTAACTGAAGTTACCAGGCATTCAAAGCTTAATCTCTGCTGACAGAAGAGGATCTCATGGTATTTTCTATCTACCATGACTCAATTAGACAAGGCAGAAAGAAGTGAAGAGACAGAGATCCTGTCACCTGCCACTCAGAAGTCTCCTCCCTTTAAGGATTTTATCTCCAAAGGCAGTGTGATCATTACGAAATTATTAAACAATATATTGGTTTTGACCTCTAAGCTCAGAGAAAAATAAATAGGTCTGTAGAAGTTGTATTGGAGCTTCCTACTTTCTTCTCCAAATTTCTTTATAATTATTATGTCTGGAATAACACAATCAAACTCAGCCTGAAATATATTTCCAGCAGATTTCTTCAGAACTATCCTGACAGAACAATGAAAATTAGTCTGTGTAGGTCATCTAATCAGTGATGTCTCTGCGTGATGTTAAAGAAAATCTCCTTGAATTAGCTATTTTCTTTTTGACATGTAGCTTGAAGATTAATGTGCAGTCATGTCGTTTTTCAACAGAGTAGCATCAGTATGAGAAACTCTATTTTACTGATAATGATGGTGCTTTGACCTAAAATAGATTGATAATTATCATGGAGACAAATTTACTTTCTATCCTTCAAAATTATGAATGGGTTACTTTTATGTTTGAGCTATACTTTTCTTTGCCCAGAACATCCTTATAAAGACATTAAAAAATGTCCCCATTAATGTTCAAATGCCAGTCAGCTTTAAAACACAGATTCAGAACTTGCCAATCTGATCCCCACCCAAAACGGCAGTGTTGAGGAAAGACGTCGTGTATTTTATGGAACAAAACGGATGCTATCAGCAGTTTCAGCATTTAAGAGAAAAAATCTAATTAAAAATCTGATTCTCCCTTTTGCACATGCACCAGAGAAATCTATGCAATGGATTAATGTCTGTTATATGTAGTGCCTTTCAAGCATACCCAAAAGCGCATGGAAACAAACTGTTCCACAATCTTATATTTTTTAAATAGAGGTAGCAAGTGAGCTTTAGATTTTTCAGGTTTCCCCCCCCTTTTTTTTTTTTCATAGCAGTCCACAAGATTTTCATTTAATAGTATTTGCATCCAGCAACTTAGAGTATGGACTTCTTTTATTTTGCTATGAAGACAGCAGTATACTTCATATGTATTTCTAAACAAGATTTCACAAGACCTCATTTTTACATAATTCATCAGCATCAAATTGTTTAATAGAAAAGTTTTATAGTTTAAAATATTTAATGATTGATCAAGAAAATATTGATGTTATCCAGCATCTGGAAATCATCTCAGTTCTGACCCTATGACCATTTTTTATATACAGGGAATAATTTGAAATTAGGTAAATTAAAGTATCTGGAAGGAATATTTCCCATATACACTAGCAAAATGTATTTCTTTAGTGTAGAAACACTGTGCCAAAGATGAAAGTTGCTATTGCTGGAAAGAAAAGAAGGATGTATGTGCATATTTTAGGCATGGTGCATTAATAAATACTGTGATATTTTGCCCTTTCACAACAGATAACATCTTTAAGTCAGGAAGTCTCACAATTACGTAAGGATATGAAGAATGTGATGCACCTTCTGGAAAACCTGCTCACGTCCCAGAAGCCTCCAGGATTCTGTGCTGTGCACAGCCTATCTCGAAGTCCCACAATGGACAGTCTGCAGCCTCGAGTGGCTTGGACTACACATCAGCCTTGCTCTCACACGCAAGCTGGCAACTTCTCTTGCACCAAAGCACAACTTTGTCGTGGAAACACACTATGTGACATTTGGAATACAGATCTGTCTTCTGTAGGCAGCAGTCCCCAAAGGACTGAACCCAACCTGCAAAATTCTATGGATGGTGAATTTTATTATACAACAGGCCTTCAAAATTCCCCTTCCCAGTATCAGGTAATTCAGAAAGACAATCTGCAATTTTTAAGATGCACCTCTCCCCATTCAGACACTACCCTGACTCCTCTTCAGTCTATTTCAGCAACCCTTTCTCCTTCAGTATGCTCTTCATCAGAGACATCACTGCACCTAGTGCTGCCCAGCAGATCAGAGGAAGGGAGCTTCAGCCAAGGAGCAATCAGCTCCCTAAGCCTTGAGAACCTGCCAGGATCATGGGACCTGGAAGGAACAGCCGGAGTAACTTCTGCACAGAGCCCAGATTTCCCAGTAGACATTGTGACAAGCACGAGGGATGTTAAAGATAAAGACTGCCAAGCCATAGATGTATGAGAAACAGTGAAGTGGTACTCAAAGCATGTTCCACAGCTGCCAGTTTTAACTTTAGAGAGTACTGCATGACTGCTTTATTTGATCCCCGTTTTGGCGATCATGGAGACTTACAAACGTGAAAATTCAGACTTATAGAAAGTAAGAAAAGGTAATGGTTCATACTATAGGAAAAACAATAAATTTCTAGATTCTAGAAGCATGTTGAAAAAACATTTTGAATACATATATAACCTGTCTGTTTGACAGACTTTTGTGATAGTCCAAAGACCCTGAGGGTCAGAGCAGCTGGAAGTCTAGCACAAAGAACTGTCGTGGGTGGCTTTTGTTCATCGAAGCAAAGGTTTTCCCTGAGTGTCTGACTGTTGTTCCCAAACAATATCTATGGCACTGTTTGCTTCAGGTGATCGTGGGTCCTGCTGGTCTTTTTGTCAGTTCTGTGAAGGCAAAGGACATTCGCTGCATGTCATCTAGACAATCAACCAAATAGAGCTGCTAGAGAGTGCTTAGATGTTGCACGTTATTTGTCATGTAAATGAAACCTCTTAATTTATCTAAAAATACTATTTTTATATACTTGGTATGAAACATGTACCTAAAAATTATTTAAAATATTTATAAAGAGAATAAGAGTTTGGTTTCATTTTGGTAAAAGCTTGCAGTTTTAACAAGAAATGCACTACCATCGTGTATTAGATCAAATACTATTTATTGTTAAGATATCATGTAGTTTACAAATGACTTCCCTTTTATGTGCATGCAATTTGCAATGAATGTACTCATTCTGGTGGAATACAAATAAATTAAGGTATTATTTTATTTAAAAAAATAAAAGAGCTGAAATGTTATATCCTATAATAAGGTATCACTACTTAAAAAACGAGTTGTTGTACTGATACCATTAATTATTCTTGGTTTATGTCTTAGTATTGCATTGTAATTCGTAAGACCAAGTCAACATTTAAAATACTTTCCTGTTTAGGGGCTTTATATCTGGTTAAGAACATAAAAAGGGATGAAAACTAATGAGCAAACTGAGGAATATTAAAGGAGAAAATTACAATCTTAGTAAGTCTGAATCAAAGAAGTAAGATTAAAGTATTTATTATTAAAGTAGTTATTTATTAATTGATCTTTTTGTTTCATCTCTAAAAACTAGCTTTGATTTTTAGTCAGAAATTTTTCAAAGGAAATACTATAGATTTGGTGAATTATTTAATCTAGAATCTGACTTAATGTACCCCCAACATTTTTTTCCTGGTATTTAATGTACTAGAAACATATTGCTACAGTGCAACCAAGGCTACAGATTTGCATTGGAATTTTGATTTTTATATATAAAGATGTGCAGTGAACATCAAATTTACATATCCTTTAACAAGCTTTCTAAAAAAAAAACACACAAGCCAAAATAAATGTCTTAAAATGGATAAGTAAACTAAGTTATATTTAATAATTCATGCAAACTGCTGGGTATCAAAATTTTTAAAATTTTTACAGAGCACAGATTTATGTTTAACTTCCTTAAGAGGTTGTTTTGGTGGGATTTTTAATAGAAACTTCAAAGACAAAATATATGTTAACATTTGGCTGTGTGTGGGAATACAAACCCCAGCTGACACTCTGTGACCAACCTACATACTTCCACAGCCATTTTCCTATTGGTACAAATTAGGGATGAAATGTCATCTCCAATTTTGGGCTACCTGAATTTTGCCAGTGTGTCTACACCTCAATGTGAGTGTTTGTATACAGGGTTTCTTACTTTCCCTTTATTCCAGTTTTTACTGAGTTTAAGGTAAATAGAGAAGTACAGATTAAATAAAGAATATCCCAGAAATTTTTTAAAATAATAAAATAATAATAGATAGTAGCAAATAAAGTAACAAGTACCATTCTATCATATTTCTGCAAACAGTCCTAGTTCCTCTTTAGCCGTCCGCTGTTGCCCATCCTACTTCAGCACTGGGCAGGAGGCTGGGGGACGCTGCCTGCTCCCCACTCCCAGGGCAGGAGCCCCACCTCACCTCGGCACCCTACAGCCACAGTCCTCTCCTGTCCTCACCACAAGGTGCAGCTCCTTGGGATGCACTGATACATGCTGCACAGCTGTCCACAAATCCTGATTCCTCAGCCTACCGTATTCCAGTTACTGACTGAGAGTGCACAAACACACCATGCCTATTTCCCAATATCATTTAACAATTTCCATTGCCCACATAAATTGGGAGAAGCATTTGCTTTCCCATTTTATGACATATAAACCATTATGTATATGCACTAAGATTTTGGCATTGGGTTTTTTAATTTCCAGTATAAACAGTGGTGTCATGAGATTAAAACCGGATGTTTTGTCCTGGAGATTTTGTGTCGGTTTTGTATGAAAGTTTAAAAAGGTCAGTGGAAACACAAAAATCCTCTTTGCATACACAGCTTTAGTTTTAGTATTGTACATTTTATTCTCAAATAAAATAAAAAAAGGCATGTACAGTAATTACATAGAAATAGCACCAGGATATCGGTGCTAAGTTGTTCTGTTTCTGCAACTGTCAAGCACATCCCAAACAAAGCTGGCAAACACTGTTTGTACTGGCCATAGTTTCAAGGAACACACCAGAATTGCAGAGATTCTGTAAGAGGGGAATCACACAGGTGAGTGCTCTGCCTTCCAAGGAAAAGCTTAAGGAACTTCAGACAAGGCAAGAACAACACCGTCATTCCAAGCGTTATGGTTTAACCCCAGCCCCATGCCACCACTCACTCATTTCCTTCCTGTCAGAATAAGCAGCAAAATTGGAAAAGTAAAAGCCAGAAAACTCATGGGTTGAGCTAAAGACAGGTTTACAGGGAAAGGAAAAGCCATGCATGTGAACAAAGCAAAGCAAGGAATGAATTCACTGCTTCCCGTGGGCAGCAGGTGTTCGGCCACCTCCAGGAGAGCAGGACTCAGTCGTGCGTAACTGTGACTTGGGGAGACAAATGCCCTCGCTCCAAATGTCCCTCCCTGCCCTCCTCTTCCTCCAGCTTTAGCATGCTCAGCATGGCACCATATGGTATGGAATATCATAAGTTGGGGTCAGCTGTCCTGGCTGTGTCCCCTACAACTTCCTGAGCACCCCTCTGGTGGGTGGGGGAGGAATAGAAAACTCCTTGGCTCTCTGTAAGCCTTGCTCAGCAGTACCAAAAACCCTTTCATCACCCTGTTTCAGCGCAAATTCAGTCCACAGCCCCACACCAGCTGCTGTGAAGAGCAGGTATGAAGAGCTGTGTGAAGCAAATTAAAAATCCCAGCCAAGACCAGCACACCTGGTCAAAATCAAGGAAAGAAGAGAAAAGTCTTGAAGGGTAGTACTATTTTAAACTCCCTGATACCATCATAGTATGAAGGTCCCAGGAAAAGCATTCCTCAAGCAGCTTTTGCAGAAATTATCTGCAACCAGTGCAAAAAATTTCACTTTTGAAAGTGAAATGAAAATTCACAGGGACAAATGTGAAAGCTTATACTTCTGAAACGGAACAGTATCCAAGCAAGATTACCATGGACATAATAATTCTACACACAAAGTGGCCATTGAGGATATATGGGATTAAAGCAACAAGCACTGTAATATTTACATGCTACCTTCAAAAAACTTTAAGTATGAAAATCAATACAAGCATCCCATACCCTAACATCCAACCATCCAGTTCAGACAATTGAATTTATTCCTTTTTACACTAAGCTTTAGAAAATTAAAAAAAAAAAAAAAAAATTGTTTTTTGCTATGGATTGTTCTTCTCATCTAATTCTGCATCAGTTTACTTCCAAAGTTTTTACATTTCCTTCCTTTCTTGCATTTACCATCACCATCCATTTCTTCTTTTGTAGAGTAACTGTATTTCTTTTCCCCTCTCTATTTATTTCCCCATTTTTTTCTCTCACTTATTCAGTTTTATATTCTCTTTCTAACTTCATCAAATTCAACCGTGTCTTTTATTTTCTGGTAATTTTTCTATTAAAAATCATCCCAAGTCTGCCACTAATAAACTAAATGGTTACTGAACTCTGTCATGCAACAGGACAACATATTTGGTCTCTGGACTCAGGCAGTAAACCACTGGACTTTAACCAAAATCTCCTGCACGTTATATTCTCACAATGCTGTAGTTGCTTTCACTGGGAATGGCAAAAAGAATGGAAAACATGAAAGAGATGCACTGGAAAACAAACAAATCAAAATACCCAAAGTAGGAAATATGTCTTCTGCTTCAGGTACATCATTACAGATATGTATTTGTCTTGGGCCCACTATAACTACTAGATTCAATTTAAGAAGCACAGCTTGTCACGAATTCTGCAAATACTTATCATTTTTTCACAAATCATAGCCAGCGCTTGTGATAACCTTGCTTTCACCACTGGCTGGTTATCTACCACTATCTAATTAGTCTATCTGCTATCTGCAGGTGAGATTTCAATACATTTCCCTTTGTGAGGCAATTTTGTAACACACTGTGTCAATAACCTAGGTGGTAGCTTGTAAAAATCCTGTGTTCCACAAATGAAACCTTGGGTTGAAACAAACTGATCTCAATATTTTCTGCATCTTCTTTCCTTAGCTTAAAAGCACATGGTTCTTACATGCCTCTCAATGGGACACACTTTAGATATTTTCTACTACTGGGACTACCACAAAAAGTGTTTAGTCACATTGCCATGTTCTAGAAAAACACTTGTAACAATTTACCTCAGTCTTAAAAGAATGAGGTTATAGCTGGTAATTTAGCACTGGAGTAAGAAATAAGAAAAGGAAAAGGGCTGGTGCTTGATTTTCTGGATCACTCCCCTATCTCAGCAACAGGAATTTACCAGCTGTCATCAATTCCAGCAACCTACTGAGTCTTTGTTTCACACAGAAAATGAAGTAGCTTACCTCAAGAAATCCAAGCTCATCTCATTCATTATCTGAAAATTGTCAAAATAGTTAGATACTAGTAAAAAATAATTCACAGCTGCACATTCATTAGATAATGCCACATGCAAAATCAGTTTCACCCCTTTCAAGATGAGCATAAAAATCACATCATCATTCCCAGACCAGCCACTGATCTCCTGTGTAATTTATAAAATTCCCTTCCCAGGGTTTCTTCATTTCTCCTATCATACATTGTCAGTGGCAACAACAATGACAAGAAACAGCAATTTCTGGTTTCAAAACCACAAAGAAATGCCACAGATCTGATCATTTCATTTAGAGAAAGTGGAATATGAAAAGAAAATTTTATCTATGTACCTTGACACTTGATTTTCCAAGTCTTTGGAAATCTCTCAAAGAAGCACGTTATTAATGTTTAAGAATTGAAGGACTCATGTCAGTCACAACTTGGTACCACAAAAGTTGTGCAAGAGGAAAAGCCATACCTTCTTCTTTCAAATTGTTTTAAAATTCAAAATTTAGTAGGGATCCTTACATTTGTGCCTTGATGGTGTCTTTAAAGTCTATGCCCTTATTTCCAAGAGATTAATATTTAAATTTTTTCTCTTCACAGATCTTCTAGAACCCACTGAAATTTTTGCTGTGGTAAATCCAAAGGTTTTATACATGACCAAGAAATAGAAAGGTAGAAAAAAAATAGTGAAGATCTTTATCTCCAATTACACTGAATTTTACAAATTATACATTACAATTGTAAATGGCTAATATGTATTTAACCATAGAATAAAATATCAACAGAATTAATATGACATGCAATAAATGCTTTCACCAACAAACTTCTGAGAAATATTTCCTCAGTTTTCAAATTTTATTATCCTAGATGCTGTTACCAACCTCACATATGCAAAGTTGTCTGACAGAGTCCCTAAAAGAGCTACAACTTCAGACAAATATTTGAATTCATTCTCTTTTTCAAATGCCTTTGATCTATTACATTTTTTTCTCTCAAAATGCAAAGTGGTGCAAGAGTTGCCACTGTCATAAATGACAGCTGTAGGAACAGCTGCATAAACTTGCAGTTTTGCCTTTTGCCAAACATTTTGTTTGTAACTATTGTGATGCCTCAGGGTCCTTTGTGCAGAAGAACCCTAGGCTCTTAGAAAACAATGGTGGAAGTTTTAAGCAAATCAAAGTGCAATAGAAGACTTCTCAGGGAAATGTGCAAATATATTAAGGAATTTTTTAAAATTAAAATTTCATAGGCCTTCACATTTAACATCCACAAATCCTCAGGACTTTTAGAACAGTCAGTGCAAATTTCCAAATGTCTAAGCACACTTTATCTGCCCTTAAATTGCACATTTCATATGGAGTGGGTAATGTTATATGTGTGTATTGACCCTGTCCTGGCCTACATAGTAACTATTCTGATCCTTTATTTTTAGTGTAGTCTACCTCTGACTTCTTCATAGAATAAATAGACTATGTTCTTCTTCTTCTCACCCTAATACAATACAAAATAACTTTAGTGACTAAAAATCCACATATTTTGAAGGGTTTGCCTTCACAAGGCACTTTAAAGAGTTTGCTTCCTATTCAAAAAAAGCAAAGCTTCCTTCAAGAAGGAGATTAAAAAAAACCCACGCAGTGTTAACCTCCCTATGCACAAACAATCAAATCCCACGCGCCAGTTCCTTCTTGACTCTGCAGTCAGACACAGGACAAAAACTGCAGCACCCTGAGACAAATTGGAAGCACAAGCCTCAATAGGCAGCAATACTACAGACTAATTATACCTTTTTAAAGGCCAGCATTGTCAATCATTTACTTCCTGACTTTCCTTACATGATTTTTTTTAGCCTAACACATATATCTAGTGCTGCTGGATTTCATTTCCCCACCCCTACACAGCACTGATGCACAGAAATACAGCTGGTATTCTTGTTAGAAAAATGCCAACATTATTTCAGTAACCATGCAAACTGCTTTTAGGCAGAATTTTAAAGTCTGTAGTATATGCAAATGAATGAACAGGTTTCTTGCATTGTACTTGTTTATAGGAAAGGAAAATTATAACCCTTTAATAGAAAATGTTTTTCATCTCACCCACAGTAGTCTGAAATTTTCCTAAAGTAAATAGAAAAGGTCGCTTTTATGCCTTTGCTTGCAATGAAATTGTGGGAAGCAAGGACATGGTCAGGATGGACAGGAACAACACCTGCTACACACACACTCTCAGAATGCTATACTACCTCATAACATCATTTTTAAATGTTACTGAGTCATGACTGTCAGGCAGCTTAAATGTGTTCAAAGACAAGCAATCACCTGCTTATTTTTTCCCATACAGAACTACCAGTGTGTGTTACAGATTGTGCCAGAGAATCTCTGATGATTGTATACATAGATCATAAAAATAGTTACTGGCACTTGTACCACAATCACAGAGAAAGCAAAAATTCCTCATTCCCCACCTCTCCAACAACATGAACAGCTTTTTATAAAAAAAAAAAAGAAAATTGCTGCTTGGTATTTTGTAAAACATTATACTTGTATTAGGTTTGCCTGGCCAGCTTTTGGTAGCAACGGCAGCAGGGGTGGCTCCTGTGAGAAGCTGCCAGAAGCTTCCTCCATGTCCAGCTGAGCCAATGCCAGCCAGCTCCAGAACAGACCTGCCACTGGCCAAGACTGGGCCAACCAGAAATGGTGGGAATACCTCTGTGATAGCAGATTTAAAAAGCAGGAACAAAAAATTTCTTGTACAGATGTAATTGTGGCCAAAGAAAAGCAGGGTAAGGATAAGTGAGAGGAGCAACTCTGCAGACACCAAGGTCAGTGGAGTGCTCCAGGCACTGTAGCTGAGGTTCCCCTGCAGCCTGTGGTGAAGACCAGGGTGAAGCAGCTGTAGCCCTGCAGCCCATGGAGGTCATCAGGGACACAGAGATCCACCTGCAGCTGTGGGGGAGACCCAGCTGGAGCAGGCTCCTGGAGGCACCTGCAGACCCAAGGACAGAGGAGCCCACATTGGAGCAGGTTTCCTGGTAGGGCTTGTGACCCTGGGAGGGACCCATGATGGACCCAGCTGTGCCTGAGGAACTGCACCCCGTGGAAAAATGACCCGCATTACAGCAGTTCATGCAGAATTGCTTGTGAGGTGGACTCACTTTGGAGAAGTTCAAGGAGAGCTATTGCGCATAGAGAACACAGGCTGGAGCAAGGGAAAGATTCCTTACCCTGAGCAGTAGCAGGAACACTGTGTGGTGAACAGACCACAATCCTGCTTCCCTGCACTGCTGAGGGGGAGGAGGTAGAGCTGGGAAGGTGCTTTAAGGTCTGTTTTTACTTCTCATTACACTGCTCTCATTTTCATAGTAAGAAATTCAAATGATATCGCAAAATTGAGTCTCTTTTAACTTGACAGTATTTGCTGAGTGATCTCAGACCTTATCTCAATCCATGAGCCCTTCATTATGTTCTTTCTCCCCTCTCCAGATGCAGAGGAGAGGTACAGAGAAGCTTTGGAGGGTGTCTGGCATAGAGGGTCACCCCACTAGACCTTTTGGGGTTGAAACCCTGGAACATAAGGGTTTTGAGAAAAGGATGGTAAGTGGGAGAGGCAAAAAGGAGCTCTGCCACAGCCAGACCCAATGCAATCCTTAATACTCTCCTTCAGGACCGAATTCTCGGCAGTAACAGGTATAGGGCATCCAAGATGATAAGCTGCCTATTCCTGGTGCATACCAATATGTAAATGTTGTGCTCTTTCAAATGTTGGTGAGAACAGAGACTTCAATCAACCAGCTGTTATCAAAAGCTGGTGTCTATATAGCTACTTACTAGCAGAAAAATGAAACAGGCACATCATAAAAAGTCTCAGGGACATTTGACAATATCCTTACCAGAGCCACAGCACAGCACAGAGCCTTTTGAAGCTCTGGTCGCCCTTTGCTTCAATAAGAAAATTGTATTTGAAAATCAATGGCATCATATGGAGCTTAGTTTAGCAATTATTCACATTGCAGTAGAAACTGAAGCACCTAAAAGAGTTCAGGGGTCTGTTGTAGTCACCACAGTATCTGGAGATAATACAAAGTTCAGAGAGCTTTCAACCTAACAAAAAAAAAAAAAAAAAAAAAAAAAAAAACAACAAGAAAAGGAGTTGCACAAAGAGAAAAAGGAGCATGAAAAATTTATCCAAGGCCCCACAATGGCTTGCAGGGAGGCAGGAGCAGAACAGCTGGCTGCCTCCATGGGTCCCTCTGCCCAGCCTGGAGGCAGCAGGCAGGGGTGGGCTCCCTGCCTGCCCTGCTGCCCAGCAGTGGAGGAGCAGTGTGAGCTGCACCAGGAAACAGAGCCCTAGGAGACCAGAATATGTTTCCAAGCATAAATGCTAAAGGATTCTTGGGACCATGCTCTGTGAAAATAGAGTACCTACAAACAAGACATTGTCTGCAGTGAGGGCTGTGTAGCAACAGCAGTTTGTGAACTTGTTAAGTTTCTGAGAGCAGGTGCTTGAATTATGCCAGACAGTTTGATAATTAATTAGCCTCTTTGTGCGTGCAAGGTAGAATAAAAGGAAGTCTCTGAAGGCCTTGCATAAGGTTTATTTCACACCTGCAATCCCAGCTTAGCAAAAGCAGCACAGCAGCCCTTTTCCTTAACCTGCCATCAGACATAAGAATCACATCTGAAAAATACCAACCCATGAGGATAAAGTTTGCCTCAGTCAAGTATTTTCAGGGGCAAGAAGGCAGACAGTGTGTTCCAGCAATATGCAGCACATCTGCTAACTCTGCATGCACAGCTGTGCAAGCCACACTGCTGCTACAGTCAACCTTGCAACCACAGGCAGCCAAGTCCTTGAGAGGAATTTTACATCCTGTGCTTTCCCTTCTTCTACACCTTCTCCCCCAGTCATTGTGCAAGCAGTAGGCAGAAGACGCAAGGCCCTATCTGAAACCAGAAATCAACAATAATTTGGGAAACATTATAATAAAAATTAAACAAACTTGGAAAAAAAGGAAATAATTATATACAATGTTGCCTCTCAGCATAGTCTTTATATGACTTAATATCCACTGAGACATTCAACAAGGTAAGGAAAAAGCTGGCAGCTTTGGGAGTGGGAACAGGCTCTCTCCACATCAGCAACAATTAGGTCCTTTACAGTTATTTGCAGCCAAATGTCAACTTTAAAATTTGGACAAATTCCATATTGTTAAGACAGTTGGATAATTCAATGTTTGACTGATTTGGCAACTGATGCTGAATAGGCCAATGTAGACACAAATTCTGGTGTGGATGAAGATGTTAAAACTGCCTGCCACAAAAAAGACCTGTTTTTTTTCTAGGAATAGGAAGTTTAGGTATTTTGTTGTATCTTTAATTTGAAGAAAAGCAAGGCCTCCTCAGCATTCATATCCTTAAATAATTATGTTCAATTAACTTCAGATTGTCATATGCACATTATTTCAGACTTTTATTTTCCATTTAATTTAAACTCTCTACATGTGGTCAGTTTGTCCAAGGTTATCTTCTGCAATGCCCCAGTTAGAAGTCCAAAATAGACCTAGGTACAGGACCTTCCTCTTGGGTTTTTTTGAGTGACCATTTGGTGATTAAATCTGCAAGCTGTTGTCTCTCCAATGTGTGTTTTGCCTACCACTGTTAGTGGCATTTGTTCTCCAAACTATATTTGAGAAGTGAAAGTTTCCAACAGCGAAACAGTTCCCAGTTCTCTTTCTCTCTCACAAATAACAGCACTGAACTTTCCAGACACATCCAAGTCTAGCCTAGAGAGTTTATGACAAGATCCTAATGTTTCTAGGGTCCCTTGCCAGCTCTAAGCTGAGTTCTGCAGGGTGGAAGAACATTTAAGGGTTTTTTCAGTCATAAATGCCAGTGGAAGAAATTAATCTTTTTTTTTTCCTTAGCTTCTTAACTACAGCTTTATTGTATTTCCTCAGCCAGGGTATGACTCCCATACACCCTGAGCTTTCCAGACTGAACTCTTAATTCTTAATATTGATGTGAACCTGTTCTCACTTTCTGCTTTCCCACTATTGTTTGGTTTAAACTAGAATGTGGTGACTTAGAAATAACCTTTTTCCTCTCCACAGGGAGAGTTCCTGAGCCTGTTTTGTTTTGTTTCCTTAGCTTGTGTAAACTCTGTCATGTAAGCAACATTGGTATAAAATAAATGGCTTAATGGCAAGATAAAAAGAATTCATTGTCCTATTCAGTTTCAGCTAAATATTAAAACTGCTGATCCACACAGAGTCTAAATCTATTATTTTTAAATCAGTGCCAAACGAATGCTTGTTTTAATATTCATTGTATGTGGGTTAAGTGGCTGTTACAGGCTTTATTTACGACGGAGGTGCAAGGTGGCCTGGAACAATGTACTTTGCAACTAATGACTATGAAAAGGACATGCATTTCAGTTTGCTATTGTTCTTATTAATAAATAAAGGATCCCTCAGAGCAGTGGAAAGCAGATAATGTAGCACATAATGATTCACTGCCAGCTGGAAAACATTTAAAAAGAAAAAGCTGCAAAACAACAATGAAAGACCAACCAACTGCAAGGGACGGGAAAGAATCACCAACACACAGGAAGAGGATTACAAAAGCCTATAAATGTGAGGTTCATCAGAAATCTGTGGCATTATCCTGAAGCTGGGATAGATACAAGAGCTGTCTGAAATAAATGAGGAACCTCAGGACTTAAGTCTTCTTAAGCACTGAAGTCTTCTCTTGTTAGTGTCAATAACAAAAATCAGACAAAAATCTGATGCTTTCATTTTCAGCTAATGACCCAAGGAAGGCAATAGCAGAAACCCAGAACCTGCTAAAGTTGTCTGGTTGTTTAAAGTACATCAGACTGCAACTACTCAGAAAGAATTTTTCCCACTAGACACTGTTTACTTAATCTTGGGTCCTAGTTTTGTTTTTCCACACAGGTTCTTCATTTACACTCCATTTTGTTAGCCTATGTTTTCATAAAAGCATTTCTGAGTGTTTTCTATTTTTTCTCTATATGTTTGGTTACTCCATTTTTTTTGGTTACTCCATTTTTTTTACCTTCAGGGCATAATTCCCTTCCATGCTGGTTGTTGCCCATAAGAAATTTTTTGATAAATTACTGTATATTCTTCAGCTAATCAAAGATGGAACATCCCTATCCATCATATTAAAGCTAACAGAGCCTCTGCTTCACATAATGAGAGAAATTGATATCCTTCTTCTGCTTTCTACTTATTCTTCTTTAGGATACCAGGCTGAACGAGCATTGGCATTGATGTGACTCAACAACAATCATGGGTAACTCTCAAAACCACCAGGATTAGATGCCCACTCAAACTAGTGGGCCAAAAGCTGTAAAATAATAACTTAAATACACATACAGCAATGTATTTTATGTGCTTATAAGTCAAAGACACTTGCTACACTGGGAATTTTCAGGTGAAACAAATTTAACTGGAAAATTTAGAATTACTGAGCCCAAAATGCTTTCTAAAAATATCTAAGTTGCCACTGATGTTTAACAAAACCAAGACAGGTTCCAGACAGTAAGCCTGATAGTCTTTGGGCTGTCCAAGTCTGCTTCCAGGGTAGCAGACTGCTATATACAACACCAGAAGTGTATACCTGTGTGATACCAAACTGTGGGTGCACTGGAAATTTAGATCATGGATACTAAGGAACCCTAGACCCTAATTTCTAATCTCAACGACTTTGAGAACTCAGTTTTGAAGTTTCAGAAACTATGTCATATGCACACTAGTAAATAATTCCATTTCAAATAACTGCATAAGAAAAGATTTTGAAAAGCTTTTTAAAATCTCCTGTTTGCTTCAGATATAGCTAAAACACCAGCTTGCTGATATTTCTCATTGAACGAAATTCCAGCTTTGGAGCAGAGCAGATACCTCTCAGGTATCTTGCAAAGGTGTACTTTATTGATGCTGCCTCACCAAATAAGTATCCTCCTTTGCTATGCTCATTCTATGTGAATATTCCAGAAAATTATTTTGAGCTGCTCTTTTTCCATTAGTAGCTACTATAGAATGCTGAAAGGCCCCTACCCCTGCCTCGCTGATCTATTGTGAAGAGACCATTTTCCTTCTGCCAGGGCTTTCAGCAGGCTGGGTGTGTGGAGGTCAGGGACGGGTGGCTCTCTCTGCAGGCAGAGCCAGCCTGCAAACCACAGATACCACTTCCCTATTGTCTTCTGCTCCAAGCAGGAGCATGCACTTCTAATCTATTACAGGATGAGAAGCAGCTCAGTCTCCAAGCTACAACTTTTTGAGGACACCTGAAAAATTATATTAACCCATTGTCTGGGGAGGGACATTTTCTACAGAACTTAGATTCAAAGAGAATACTTCACTCAGATGGCTGCCAATTAAGGCTTTACAATATGTAATCAATCTCTCTCTCCTCTGCATATACAATCAGCAAGCTGCCAGAAAAAGCTTTTTCACATGATTCTCTAAAACTGTTTTTAGATAAATTTCTAATACTTTATGTGTTATTAACAATTTCTTTTCTTTTGATAATTCCTTGCCTTTCACTTCTTTCACTTCTAAAGTGATGTGCTGTAGGGATGGGAACGCAAGTTTCCAACCTGCAGGTAGTTTTCTGTTTGTCTATTTATACAATACTTTTGTCATCAGGTGAAGTTCCCTGAGAAGCCTGAACTGTCACAGCAGAGTATATGATCAGCTAAGGAAAGAATCAGACACCACCCTGACCATATCCACACAACAACAATAAAAACCTTCACCTCTCTCACCTCTGTCCCTGAACTCTCTAAGGGACCACTAAGCATCACATGGAGAAAGCTGTTACTTGAATAGCAAGAGAATGTCATTATAACTGAAAACTAAAATTGTCTGAGGTAGGCTCCACTTCAGGTAAAATCACTAACTAACAGTTTCCAGGAAGGGAAACAGGACTTCTAAGACTCCAGTGCTGAATCAAACATATAACTGTGCTGTTAAGACAAGTTTCTTGCTGTTTCAACCTTTTCTTTCCATTCACTTTAAGACCAGCTGTAGAAAGCCTGCAAGCAGGACACTGAATATCCACTTAAAAGTCAACTATTTTCAAACTTCCAGTTCAGTAAAAATTTCAAAACTAATTTGTTCTTGTTCAAAGTGAGATAGTCCCCATCCCAGCATTTACATTTTCAGGGAACTAAAAGCATGTGTCTTTTTTTTCTTTTTTTTTTTTTTTTTT
Organism: Melospiza melodia melodia; assembly: GCF_035770615.1. Lineage (NCBI taxonomy): Eukaryota > Metazoa > Chordata > Aves > Passeriformes > Passerellidae > Melospiza > Melospiza melodia. Next base: position 37,547,885 of record NC_086194.1, read on the forward strand.
TGTCTTCTATGTACTTCTGCAGCCAATGATAACTAAAACACATTTAAATTACAAATAATTCAGGATTAGACTAAAATCAGTGTCAAGCCAACCTAGGAAAAAAGAAGACAAAATTCAAAGCAACTTCAAAACAGATGGCCCAGCTGGAGCTGAAATTTCATCCTACTTTCTTATTCTTCCTACCTATCTTCCCTCAGCTTCATTTCACTCCACAGTCCATTTCACAGGAAGGAAACAAACAGCCCCCAGATTTAGCTTCCTTAAGGAAGCCCATTAACAACTGGATCAGTTTCCACTAAGTTAACTCAGACTCAATGGGTCCTTTGCCCACAGAACAAGTTTTGTCATTCAGAGCTGAGTACTCCAATGCCCAGGATGTAAAGGACTTTGTAATCTTTATAACTTTTATAACCTGAGTGATCTTTGGCTGCCATTTTAATTTGCTTCCTATCCAAAAATTTTTAGTGAATTGTGATAATCCTTCAAAAGCAAAGTCACAGCAGTAGGTAAGAAGCAATGAACCTGCAGGGAGGGAGGCACTTCTGCTGCAAGGAGGAGAGGAACAAAGAAAACCCCATGAGAAGCAATAAGTAAAATATTGGGAGGAGCATGTGTGCGTGTGTGTGTGTGTGTGAGTGTGAGTTAAAAAATAATGGCAGTAGAGCTGGTAATTGCTGGGAATGGCAAGAAGCAGGCAAAAATCCCCAAACAGGAATGGACAGAATGGCCACAGCAAAATATTCTGCTGGGGAAATTATAAAGGCTTTTGACAGCTGAAAATTCTCTGGGATTTTTGACAGCTCACAGCAATGCCTTGTGACAGCAAGGCACAAATGCATAGCGCATACTCTGTGACAATGCATACCACCAAATCTTCCTTTTTAGTAAAGATACATAAACTGCCAAAGCAGCTCCAGCACAGACAGGGAAAGCAACTTGCTGGGGAGAGATACCCAGCAGTCTGGCAAGGAAAGCAGAAGCAGGCAGGAGCTGTCTGGATTCACAGGACAGATCCCCTCCGAACAGCACACACCATCTCCCAAACATTGCTAAACACTTCACATGCCAGCTTACACCCAATCCACCTTGGTACCAGTGCACATCCTGCATTTATTTAACAACAGGCTGGCCACCAACACCAACAGACGGGGCCCTGACAGCTTGCACAAGCCATTCAAATGCCCAAGAATTACACGTTACATATGAAAATTGTACCAGTCCCCATCCCCAAGTTCCTGGTGACACTCAAGGTGAGAACTGTACCCTTGTTATGTTACTCAATTACAGTAAGAAATGGATGCAAGAGCTTTCTACTGCTGTCCAGGAAATTTGCACATTTCCTGAATGTAATTTTGAATGCTAATAACAACCAATCCCTGCCATACAGAAAGCAGCAGGTAAAATTAAAAAAGGCAAAAAAGTCAAAATACACAGGTATGTGCCTAGGACAAAAGTGTTATGAGTCAATATATGGATAACAGGAAGAAATGTTAGAGGCCTACAGTGATAAGAAACCCTAAAATAAAATAAGGGTATTTAACAGGGTCATATATATCTAGATATTTGGATTTTTTTTAATACCAAATAATTCATTATATGACAGCACCCTGTTTCACAAGGTATATGGCTCTGATATACGTAGATCAAAAGCATATGGAGAGACTTACATGAGTACATGCAGTGCAAAAACAGGTTTGTAGTGTAACTTCAAACTTTTTGGGGGTTTGTAAACAAAGACCGAGTTAATTAAAGTTATAAAGCCATCACTGACAATTCTTTTTCTGCCTGACATGAACACAGTGTTAAATCCACATAGCACTTTTCAGCCTCTCTTTAACACTGCAGAAGAAAGCCTGCACACAAATCATAGCTCTAGGATGAGCGTTTACTCTTCCTAGCACAATTTCCAGCCTCTGCTCCTCTCCTGGATGATGTTGTGAGCATTGTGCCCTCTTCACAGCCTCCAGACTGCCAATCCCTGAAGGCCACGACGCATTACTGGAGTCGTTTGCAATCTGAATGACACCCACGTAGCTTTTATTTACACAACTGAACTTTCATTTTCACAAGAAACCCTTGCTTCTTTTGTACTAGAGGGATAATGCTGAGGTTCAAAGAAGTTGCACATTTCTGTCATGTCCCTTGAGAGGCACAAACTTCAACAAATGAACAAAATTAATAACCATCTTTTCTATGACTTTTCCTCTTTTTAGTACCCTCCCTCTTGCCACATCCTTACTAGAGTTTTATTATATAGTAATATTTCTCTATTTCTTTCACACATTTTCATTTTTCTTCCTCCACATTTTTTATGCTCAAATGCTGTCTAATATTTATTTGAATAGTAGATGTTACCAAGAGGAATAAGTCATGTTCAAAGCCACTTTTAACTCGCTCGTGCATCACTAGTGAATGACTTGTAACAATGGTTTGTTATAATACTGTTTACAGAAGAATTTTTGAGTGATTTTCAAAAGGAACATGCCTATTTTTCATCTCTTACTTTCACAGAAAACCCTGAATAAGTTCTCATTTGAGTGTCTACCACATCTCTTAAGCTCTCTGAAAAACTAAGCATATTGCCTCTGACAATTTTACTTATCTTTAATCTCCTCCTGAAAAATCTATTCCAATTATCAAGAGAAACACCACATAAAATCACTACATGAACTATAAAGTCACAGTAGAAGGGATGCCAAGGCTTCTTCTTCACAGAAAGAGCAGCTGGGCTTTAGATTGGGCTGCCCAGGGAGGTGGTAGACTCACTGTGCTCAGAAATGTTTAGGGAAAGACTGGATGTAGTATAATGTAACACTTGGTTTCACATTATAATTTACAGGGCGGTGTTTGGTCATAGGTTGGACTTTATGATCTCAAAGATCTTTTCCAATCTAGCTGATTCTGTAATAACAAGGAACATCCAGAAAAGATATCAGGCTGGCATGTGAATAAAAAAAAACCCTAGAAACTGAGTAGTGATGTCGTCTTACCCTTTTGCTGCCTTATGAAATTATTCAGAGAAATTCATATACAGAGAAACCAGAACCAGGTAAACAGCCTGAGCCTGTATACATAAAGAGATTTTTTTATGGTGACATGGAAAAATGAGACGTTGAAATCAGTTGTCTGAACCAGTATTTAGATACAGCAAACATGAAAATGCTTCCAAGAACCAGAGGCAGACTTGGTTGCAGGCCATGAAGCTGCTTGCATTGTTTGATACCTTTTGAAAAGACTGAGGTTTTTATTTGTTTGACAAGTAAATGCATTTGGCCTTCATATTAAGGTGAACTCTGCTATAGTGGAGCTTACTGCAGCAGGCTGGAATGCAGAGTGGGATTGAGGGAGCACCCAACCAGACTGCTGGGGCACCTTGAACACAGGACCTCTAAATATCTGGAAATTGCCCAAAAATCTTCTTCTCCTCTAAATGTTTGGAAATTGCCCAAAAATCTTTTCTTTTCTGAGAAAAGTCATTATGACAACACTCATTCTTAAATGTGCCATGTGCAATGCTGCCTTCAAAATAAAGCTTAGGATGCTAGTCACAGAAGTCAATCAAAACATTTTTTGCCTTTTGAATTCTGTGCCAAACTTGCTACTGCTTTCCCTGACAACTCTCCCAATCTTTAATAAGGAGTTAAGATATTAAAAAGTTTTGAAGCCAATTTCCTTGAAAGTTTCATGGTCATTTTTCTTTCCATGGGAAATACAGACTTGTATCCGTTGTCTTTTTTATAACTTCTTACATTACCCTCTGTATATGTTTTGTTTCCCCTTTACATCTTTCTCCTAGAAACCCATCCACCTATGTTCACCCCACATGCCAAATTATTTCTGTCATCACATTACACAAATGACTATTACAAGAGGTAAGAAAAAAACCAGAAGACCATGATGACACCCATCTCCCCTCAGCACCCTTATTATCGCCATCGTACTCTATGTGTTCATATTGCAGGGACGTGAATTCAAATTTCCCCTGTCCCAAGACCCAGTGTGAAATGCCATGTACCACAGCACACATGCAGGTGATGTAGGTCGTCTCTGTCATGACAAAAATGACAAGCAGACAAAAGGAGACGTCTAGTCCCTACCACCTCACTGCTGTTTCCACTCAACCAATTCTTTGTGTGCCAAGACAAGTCTTGGATCATTACTTTTTTTTTTAATCAATTTGTCCTGCATCTAAATATTTTTAAATAATTGTTAAATGACCGCTTATTGATGAGTTGTTTTTATAGCTGCAAGACATGCCATGCATTCAAAAGAGGCATGTGTTTCAGCAGAGGCAAAGACAACTATAACTTAGAGAAAACTCTGACTTTTGCATGACAATTTTTTACTGGATGTAATTGTGGTTTGAAAACACCTGCCTTCATAACACATAACTACCTTTTTCTTAATAATCTTTGCAGTACAAATGTATCTCTTTGAGCTGTGCTAATGCAATCAGCTGAGTTACAGTATTTGAGCATGTTATACTTCCTTAAAACTTCTAATGATTGACTGTCAAAGTAGTTAGATAAGATTCTTCTGTGAACTTGCAGACTACACATAGCAGATACTCAGATCTGAATTATTCATGGGCAACAAAAGCAGAATTACTTGCATTAACATTTTACATGGTGCATTTAAGCCTAACCTAAGAAAGTTATCTTGAAAGGGATTAAATACTCTGAGTGGAATACCGTGTCTCTTTCTACGCTTGACATCATTTGCAGTAGAGCGACTGCTGACTGTCTTAAAACAGATGTGTTTGTTTATTTACCTACTATACTCAAGAATGTCTAGTGACTTACTTTAGAAAACATGTTTTAAAAAGTGTATGTTTGTCTCCTTTCAATGAATGTAGTCAGATTAAATGCAATGGAAAATTTGCTAACAGGATAGATTGAAAAAAATGCATTCTTCAAATCCACAGTAGTCTAATGGTGTTCAGGTGTTATTTTTAACTACAGCAGTATTGTCAGGAGGTGCCATATGGCATTTGTATGTAATGCATCACCCCACTACGTTGTGACCTTCTGACAGCAGACAAAAAAATCTGCCAACTTTGGCACTCCCCACAGTGATGGCCTGTCTTCTTCATCTGCCACCAGCACCAGTGCTGTCCAAGAGGTCTCACAAGGGTTCTCAGCTCTCATCTCCCTTCGAGTAACTCTTCTTTCCCAGCAGGTGAGCAATAAAGCTAAGAATCTCCCCCTTCTTCCCTTTCCTATTATATCATGAACTTCAATATTTACTTGCTGACCAGGACTTACTAAAAAAATTGTCCCAGGACCAGTGGAATGTTTTACTTTTGTTGAAGAAACTGAAGCCTCCAGTCAGAGTTCCTGGTAAGGCAAAGGACTGATCTGCTGACACCCTTCAGTTAAAGCTAAAAGTCAGCCTCACACAATAATATTTCTGCTTTTTGTGCACCCATTAAACCAGAAGTAAAAGGGCATGTTTTGTTCTGGCTTGGCCTCATGGTGCTGTCCTCATCACTCAGACTAGCAGTAAACTCCGATTGCAGGGAACACATCAAGTTCAGAATCATGCCTAAGGAAGAGAAAACCAACACACAGGGGCTACTACCATATGAAAGACCACATTCCACAGATATTAGGAATATTTGAAGGCCAAATGTGTAGAAAAACTAAAAAGAATAAAGAACTTAACTAGAAGACAAGTCAAAAATACCTGCACAATGTCAGTCCCACACAATGAGCTGCTGAATCAGGCTTCTACTAAAGACTCCATATCATTATTTCGATCTATGCATCATAATCCAAACTTTTAGTTTACAAGCAGATTATTTTACAAAGAATGTAATCATGCCTTAATTTAAATTTATTATAGACTGTCAGCAATTATTTTATCTGAAACTGAATTTGATGCATTTTTAGCTACATGTATTTTATCTGTATAAAGCATACTTTTAACACCAGATCATATTTGTAACAGTAATGTAAAAATACCATTTTGAAAAAAAATACACTGAGAAATGTCTTCAAGAACTTAAGAGCATTTGTGGTATCTCATTCAGCTGGTTTGAGGAAAACCAGCTAAAAGGCATAACTCTAAATTACACGACTGCTCTTTCACTGACCTGCGGACAAATATCAGATTGCAGATTTGGATTTTTTTTAATTGACAAAGGCATTGTGTCATAAGAAAAGACATTGCATGAGCCTACTGCAGTTCCAAAAAAAAGGCAAATCCCTGCTGAAACAACTAAACGCCTGAACTCCACTTTGCTACTTAGTTCCACCATGTCAAGATACAAGACACACAAACCGGAAAACCAAAAGACCCTTTCTGCACTACTTGTTATTGTTCTAAGAGCTGTTAATACTCTTTAATTTGGTAGATGGAGGCCTTTGAGGGCATGGGTGGTGCCTTTGTAGACTTTGCATATGCATTACACTTCCCAACACAGCCCTTCCTTTTGCCTCCTTAATGTTTCTCAGTACTGCTGACATTAGTATCAGCTTCCTTGTGTCTTCCTGCTTCCCTTCAGTCCTTCTGTCAGGCTGATGAGCAGCAGCCTCCCTTTAGCACCCACAGCCCTTCATTGTCAAGCACAACAGCTGTTTGTTTTGACAGTCACAAGCTTAGTTGGTTTTCCACAAGCAATTTGCTTTCACATTTTAAACGCTTGAGCCAATTTAATAATTGTGAGTGATAACCTGACAAACTTTTTCCCACTGAAGAGAGAACACGTTAGACTTTCCAAAATAGAGCAATGTTTTCTTCATCTTCAATACCAATTTGCTTTACTCCTCTGACGATGAAAGCAGCTCCAGTCGCTAAGTTCTGGACCATGAAGAAAACCCACAAGAATGTGAAAGGCCCATGTATTATTCAAGTTTCTCTGAGACAGACTTGTGGTGAGCAGACCTTGGTCTCATTTAACATAAACCACAAGATAATGAACAGTTAGTAAACACACAGCAGGTGATCTACAAGTATAGAGCCCTTAAAGTGGTAAAAAATTTCAATAGAAACTTACTCTCCTATCAGCCAGCCATTAGCATGTGGGTTTTATAAGAGGTAAGTATTTACAAATTTTACAAATACTATTTACTATCAACGGTATTTTCCAACTACTATTTCTTTTTAAATCCCTAACATAAGTACCTTCTACAGATTTTATATGATAGACAAATCAGAAGTTTCCTTTTGCACTGAGAAGTGATGCATGGCTGTGCAAGAGGAGCTGAAGCAGCATGTTCCTGGCTCTATGGTTTTGATTTATTACATTAGGTTGTGAGAAAACAAAGGTTACCTCAAAATACTGTAGCACATATGTTCATAGAGTTATTTTTAGACTTGCATAGATTTCACCTAAGAAAACAGGTTGGCTTATGCTGTGCTGTGTGTAAACAATACTCTGTGGGCCTGAATGTACCTGAAGAGTCTGTAAGCAGTGTGATTTCATTAAAAAATTAAATTATACAACAGGGAAAGATTCATACTTACTGCTGTATTGCCAGCATCTGCCTACAACTCTTCAATATTCTGACAATCATCAAGATGGTATTGATGCTGTTACTTGTAATTAAACTTAAATTGATGTGTGCCATGTTTGGGGAAGATGATTTTTACTTTTTAGCATCAACTGTTTGTGCTTTTGAAAACAAAATATTCCAATTTAATTTTAATTTTTTTTCTTCATTATAGACTGCAAATATCTAGTAAACATTCATTTGTCTTCTACTAAAGAATTTTATTGTGGAAGGGAATGACAGATTAAATAGCTTTTCTAGTACCAAATCTACTCAGGGGTTGAAATAGTGAGGATATCATTACTGAAAAAGTTCCATTCAATCATTTGGTAATAGGATCCACCCCCATTTTCCTTCACTGATCTAATAAAAATTTGTGTCAGTGCCAAAATTTTCAAAGCCTTGTGTTTGAAATAAAATATATTTGTTAACTTAGGAAAATACCATAAAACAAGTTCTGTGCTTTTCCAGAACAAGGTTGAGAAGCCATGTTTCTATGGCTTTCTCAGATTGGAAAGCTTTTTATCATAACTGAGTAAAATTTTTATTATTTAAAGCAGAGGCAATGCACATAACAGTTAAACAGATTCAAACAGATTCTAGAATGCTAATAGTTATGACTATTAGCATTCTAGAAAAATAACTTCACATCTGATCAAGAGAGGCTGTTGTGTAGGTCTTCTCAATAAGTTCTCTTTATACTAGACTTGTTCTAGTGCAAACTTTTACAGTTTTCCCTACATTAGTTCTGTGAAAGGAATTAAACCCAGAACTCACTCTCTGCTGCTTGCTCAATGACTCAAGCTCAAAACCACTACAGAATATACTGGGAGTAATAGAGGCTGAGAGAACTTATGGAGAGCAAATATTGTGCCATGTGCATGCTCATGAGAGCTCCCATGCAACCTAAATCTTGGCCTTTTCCAATTTTCACTGCTTAATTTATCAACTTAAATTGCATACCATTATAGTATGTTATTATATAGTTGTTATTATATATAGTATATTATGTTATTATAGTATATATTATAGTAATTTTTTTTTCTAAAACGTAATCATAAAAACATCTTTTTTTTTTTTTTACCTACATATGTACTTTTCAAGATTTGCCAGCTGTCTTTATCCTTTCATTTTTTTTTCAGCACTGACTGCTATAGTTCTAGCTAAGTTAAATTAGAAACTAAGTTTAAATCCCTGGTTTTGTAAATTCAGAGAATGTGCCTGAGAACACAGCTGTGCACCTCTTTGAAGTGCCCCATTCAGAGACATGAACCTGATGTTCAGCCAGCATCTAGCCATGTTCAGCCAGTTTAGCCTTGGAAAAGACACAGCAGCTTTGCTGCAGGCTCCACAGGGAAGTGTAGGAGCTCTGGGCTCTGTGTTTCTTGCAGGGGATCTCAGCCTGGCCCCAGGCAGAGCGGGCAGTCACCCATGGAACACTGCAAAATGCTGCTACTGATTCCAGCTGCAATCTCAGCTCCACCAGCTGCTGCCAGGCTAAGCTACAAACTGGATGAGAGCAGTGGAGTGACTGTACCACTCTGTTTTGAGTTCTTCTAACATCAGCCTGGGAATATCTACTTATCATTTGCAGAACATTTTAATACTATGAAACTTATTGAGGATAACATCTAATTACATTAAAGTTTGAATATCTGATTTAAAGGCAATGTACCTCAAATGTAAACAAGAATGTCTTGAATAGAACACTTGAACATTTTAAATGACTACTATTATCTTTCTTCATTTCAAAATTTCACTTTTCTGCCATTTAATGATACACACACACACACACACACATACATACATATATATATATATATATATATTTGATGTCTTTCTTGCTCACAGAATTTCTAACCAGTATTTTCAGAAGTCTTTCTCCACTCTGATTATGACTACGTGATTACCATCATTTGTGAGATGGAATATTTTAAAGCATAGAAGTGTCATTGATGGTGGTATTCACTTGCTAGGAAAACAGCCAGCTTCCTATTATTTCTCCAGTGAAAACATTTGACTAATGAAACTGGTGATAGACCAATTTTAAAGTCTCCTCTGGGGCACATTTCATGGCAATACAGCGTGCTTCCTTTCAGCCCATTACTATCCTCTCTAGATTTCAGGATGAAATAAACTCGAAAGGAGTTCCAAGTCTGATTCTCATTTAAAAAGTTTCTGGATCTCCAAAGCACTAGCAGATGTGCTTGTCTGTTAACTTCTCTCATCCTCCTATCTCTCATGAAGAATTTTATCAGGTTATTAATTGCAATGAAATATCAATCATTAAATAAATATAAAAGCACTTTACAAGGCTTTAAAAATCTGTACATTCTGTTCCCCTCTGCCAAACAGTAACAGATGTTGAGCCAGCTTTCAAACAGATCAGTGACATGGAATCAATGTTTGTTTATACATATCAGTTCCTGAACACAAACGGTGTCAGATAGGTTTGGTCATGATCTTTTTGACAAAATATTCTAGGTCTTGGTTCCTTTTATTTTTGGTACAGATGAGGGCAAAGTGTTAGAAAATATTAATTTGCCAAAACCAAAATTGCTGGAAAGACATTACAAACTACTAATATCAACTCCCTAAAATAATTTAATCCACTACCTTAAAATATGTGACCATCTTTTAGGTCACACATGCAAGCGAAGTATTTGAACTATAATATTTGAACTAGACTGTTAGGGCTTAGACAACACAATAAAAATTAGCTGCAGTATGTCAGCCACCTCAAATCAGTTATCCATGAACCTGTTCTTCCCCATGTATGCATCAGAGCAAAGAGAAGAAAAATGTGACTTTAGACAACCTTGCATTTGCCAAAAGAGTTGTTCTGTATTCATAATTTTTTGTTAACTATCAATACATATTTTGTTCAGGTATCAGAGTCTTTAGATTTCACTTGAGTGTTATTTACCACTTAAAAACGCCATTAGATCGTTTAACTTCTTTTTGTTTCAGCCACAAAAACTGTCTATCATAGGTCAAAAGGGTTGAGAGCTGCATGCTGTAGGAGTACTTCCATGCTCCATGAGCTGCTTCACTTCAATCAAATCCACTTCCTATCCTCATCCTTGCAACTACATAGTCTCTCCCTCAATTATCAGTCTGGTTGTCTCCCAGATCACAGTGAAAATCCTGAAAATGACTAATTTTCAAATTATATGTATTTAGATAGAATTTTTTTTTTCTTATCTGAAAGTTTCCAGCAGTAATTTGTCATCTTAGGTTCCCATATTTTCCTTTGTTTTACCCAAAGATGCAGGCAGTATGCATCTTTTTGAGAGAGTAACACCTAGTGGCAATACCTGAGAACTTCACAGCACTTCTAGTACTCTAGTACATGGGAGGGCATGGGACAATTTGCCATATCCCAGCATCCTTGCTTTCTTTCACTGAGCCAGAAAAAAATTCTATGCAGATCGGTCAATGCTGCTGATTTTACTCTCAGCATAACTTGCATCAGGACTTAAAATGAAAACTTACTTACTAAAGCATAGGACAAAAATTATTCCCTCACAACCAAGAATTTGCCCAGGGTACTTGTGGCACACAGTTGGTCTCCTTCAACAGATCCTCTGCTGAAATATCAACAGTCTTTACTGCTGCTCAATGCTCCAAGCACTCTTCCCTCTGTGATTCCCAGCAAAAATGAGTTCATCCTTATGGTACAGCTAGGTGAGAGCCCTGGTGGAAGACATGCCTGTGGTCAGCCTCATGGAAGTTGCCTATGAGCCTGCTGGCTTGGCTCAGAGTTACTGCCCTTCACAGCACTCCTGCCAGTGGAGCTTCATGTCCAAAATCAGTTGCTGGGGATCACAATGCATCAGCACTGGAAGCTGTCTGTTGTGACAACACAAACTTAGATGCAGCTGGATGATGATTTAGATGAAGAGGAAGTATTGTGATCAAGGTATCTGTTAGATCCTACCCTATAACTTGGTAGCAGGAAAGTGAAATACTGATTAATAATAATAATAATAATAATAATAATAATTTATTTATTATTATTATGTTGCTGTAAATAAGTTTTTCTGTTCTTTATGGAAAAACAAAGCACACTATAGCTGATCACTGTAAAAAAAAATGCTGCTTTTACTTGTACTACCTTAGGAAATTTCTCACAGGCTAACTACTAGAGGCCATGCTATAAAACAGACTGATTCATTTACACTCTGTTAATGGAAAATTGTGTTTCTTGCTAGTTGTCTGAGACCGAGTTAGGTGTTATAGGGTGTCCCTGAAATAATCAGTCCCTTCAGATCTCTGCCATGGAGGTCAACAAGGTTGCTGAAAGGCAAGGTTGCCATTCCAGAGAATCACTATATACACACACACACACACATATATATATATATATATATATATATATATATATATATATATATATATATATAGTGAGATATATATATACATATAGTGAGATATATATATATATACATATATATACAGATATATACAGATTTTCTTTCTAGTCTCCTCTCAGAAACCGTAATGCAAGCATTCCACAATTTTAACTCTTATGGAAAAGCATCTTTTGCACTACGCAGTAATTTTAAATTGTTCCTACTTGCACCATTCTAAAAATAATTTCCTCCAAAGCAATTTTAAGTTATATGATTTTCTTGTATTGCTCTTTATGTTCGTTATACATCTTTTGAGATTTGCATTACAGATTGAAGAATTTCTCTCCTGCAGAAGCCAAACTTGTACTATGTTTATGGCACCCTCCATCTCAGATTTATATTGTACGTGAATGTATCTCAGGCAACTTAGCATGGAAATTTTATTTTGACCGGGTAAAGGAACAGAGCTTTCAGAAGCTGTCATAAACATGAGTCTCGCCCATGCTATTAAGTCCTTTTTTTCCACATCTTTTCTCTCTATAGTACTCTGCCAATATGACTACTCATCTGGATAAAACAGGATATTAAAATTGCAGCTAGGTTCAATGTAAATCTTTAAAACTTTCTCATATCAAATTTTATTCTTCTTGTAGTCCTTTTCTGGGGTATTGCACTAAAAAAATCTTCGTCCTCCTTCCTTAGATAACCCAGACCTGGATCTCTTCTCCCATTCTCCTTTGGGTTGTGTAAGAAATGCTCTGTAAGCATGTGCATGGTTTTGCACTGCTGTAGACATATTTAGAGGTAATTTAAGAAACATAGTAGTCAGCAGTGATAAAAATTATTGCCATGCAAGGAAGTGTTTGAACACCCCTCTCAGAGATTCTGAAGTCAAACTGCCAGATACTGTAAATTTCCATTCTTTTATTTATTGACTCTTCTAAAGAAAGAGAGCTTAACTTCAGCTAGATTTGGTTTTGAGCCTTTCTATCACTGACAACAGATAGCAAAGATGAGTTAGGCAAGTGTCACTCAATGAAATTTATTTCTCTCCAACATGATAATTTTGAAGAACGTATTTTGTGAATCTCTGGTTTCAGAAAGCATCGTAACATCAGAGGGAAAGAATCCTTGCGATTCTATGACAATGCAGACAACAGGAAACACCTAATTGCTATTTCACAATATCTGGAACAGTCCCACCTTCAGCAATGAAGGATAATCTTTCACCAGAGACAGTGCTGAGGAAAGTACCTGACAGAACTTAGGCAGGAAATGACAATTAAGCATGTTCCCACAGGTAACATGTTGTACACTCTTGCCTGAAATGTCTGGTGGGAAAATTTGGCTGAAAGGTGTCTACATTTGAGGTTAACACAGGCAAGGAGATGGATGATGTGTGTGACAGACCATTTGAAAATGGAAAAATCTAGTAGCAGAGACAAGGATTGCTCCTCACAAGCCTTATAGTCTGTGCCAACCATCCTCACCTCTGTTTGCAAGAGTCCTATATTGTACAGTCCTTTCCTTGCACAGCCTTGCCCTGATGCCTCTTGTTTTATTTCATTCAACTGTATTCAATTAAAACAACTCCACTGCTGATCTTACAGCTTCTGTGTAGAAAATCACTACTGAAATGATTGGATGAGAAAGCAAATTACCTTTGGAAGGAGCAAAGCAAAATAAGAATTGCTGTAGCAGAAACTCTCAGAGTAACAGAGCTTTTCTGAAGAGCTCTGGAAATCAGAAATACAGTCATCCAAACAGATGCTGTCACCCATGCCAACACTATTCTCCATGCCAGGAAATGGGTACTCAAACAGAAGTCATTTTTTAATGTATCCCAGGGATGAGACATAATATATAGCTATAGCCTGAACTGGGAACTTATTTTACCCCTGAAAGACCTCATTGCCTCTAGAATGACACTAACTGATTACAGCCACACTTTGCTGTTGCAGACTTTTCAGCTTCATGCATTTCCATTGACAGTCTCAGTAGAATAACCTCTGGCAAGATGGAGCCAAAGAAGAGAGATTCCATTCAACCAGAAAGTTTTTACAGGAGAAAAAATTAAAAGGGTTAAAAATAAATTCATATTATAAAAGCAGTTAAAAGAAAGCAATGCAGGATACTCAAGTATGGGAAATTGTTCAACAGCAGCCTATGAAGCCCATCAAGGAGAAAGCAAGAAGGGTGTCAAAAGCAGCTGTCATGTACATCCAAAAGAGACAGAAACACCAGTCTGCCAATTGAACATGCCTTCAGAGGAAAAAAAACCCTTGTTTATACGATAAAGAAGGTATAATTTTTTTTTAAAACAGCTGTGTATAATTAAACTTGAATAATTTTTTGCAGCAATTTTACACAAATTCCATATATACTGGCAACTGAGACATACATTAGAAAAGCTGCTTTAGAATGTGCCTTCTGCTACAGTAACAGAATCACAACAAATCACAGAATTTGCTAAGCTGGAAGGAATCCATGAGGATCATTGAATCCAGCTCCTCTCCCTGCACAGGACCATTCCCAAGAATCACACCATGTGCCAGAGTGGGGTCCAAATGCTTCCTGAACTCTGACAGGCTGGTGCTGTGACCACTTCCCTGAGGAGCCCATTCCAGTGCTTTATTTTCCACAGAAAGGGTAGAAGCTTAATTTTCCTGGATAGCATTACTTCTCTAAAGTATGGCTGCAATTGGCCATATTTTCAAAAGCCATTTGAGAAAAAGTGAAAACAAGTCCACATAAAACAGGTGTATATGCACACTTACAGCCAAAGGAGCCAAATAAATGGCAGAGCAAATCAAATGTAGCAGGTTTATTGGACAGGGATGAGGTAAAGAAAATTATATGAATGAGCATTAGCTGAATCAAAAAAAAAAAAACCAAATCCAAGCCTAGCAGTGATCAAGGCGGCAAGAAACAAAAATAGCAATGCAGGAGGGAGAAATAAATTGCTGCTGCACGCTAGGTTCAGCACAGACATCCAATCAAGCAGCAGGAACCATGCTGGGGTTCACTGATAAAAGGCATAAAGTTACTCAGAAAAAATCATGGTATCAGGAACACAATCTACTTTGCAGCAGCAGAAAGATAGAAATATGGAAGTGAAAGGAATTAGTCTGGAGGATTGGGAGGGCAGAAAGGGCAATAGCAGCTCACTCACAGGGACACTGTAGCAAAGGAGGACTTAGAATAAACACCAAGATTCACAGATTAAACGTCTGGAACAGACTGGGACAACAGCTTGTACCAGCAGGAGCAGGGATGCTGAGAGTAGTAGGCAGAATAACACAGGACAGCAAAAACAAAGTTGAATGATATAACTACAGATGGAAGAATAATTGTCTTCATAAAACTTTCCTCATCACCAAGAGCAAAGGAAAAATTTAAGAAGTATTATTATAATTCGCAAATCCCAGAAGGAAGACACCTTTGTAAAAGTTACAGACTGAACTTATACTTGGTCCACAAAACACTGGGACAGCCTTAACAGCAACACAGCACATAATTTCATTAAATGGGATCCCAGGGGCTGAAAAGTGGTTTAAACATACAGACACACAATTCTTCAAAGATTCAAACAACCTGGGGAGTGTGTGTGGAAAGGAAACACATGAAATTGTGCTCAGATCCCATAACAACTCAGATTCATACCATAAAGTATCTACAAGTAAAATATTTTACCTTTACCTATTTACCTTCTCTCTTAATTTGCTAAGGAAGAGGAAGACACAGAGGCAAGGAACTCATTTTTGATGCAGATACATCTGTCACCTTGAAAAACTCATGATTCAGACTTGGAGTCCTTACAGAATGTAAACACAGTGACAGCATGGATTACATTAATGTGAAGGAAATAATGTTCTTCCTTTTAATGACCTTCCAGCAATGAGAGATGAAAGAACTAGCAAAGTCAAACACATTTTCAGGTAGTAAGAGAACAGGTGTCTCTCCCCAGTGGTTGCTGCTGCCTCAAAGGAAAGCAAGATTTTAACTCACGTGGCACTGCTAACACAAGATTGCCTGTGCCTGACACCTGGACAGGTGAGTGCAGCTTCATGCATGTTTGACAGCTGGGGAGACAGGTTATGCTGCTCTGGATGCCTAGCAACTGAGGGCACTGATGGGCAGTCATGTAAGATCAGCATCAGCAAGGCTGCCCAAGCTCCCTTCTTCAGGGGCTGGGATGAGAGCTCAAGACTGTTCTTCACTTTTCATCATCTCCATTCTCAGAAGTATCAATAGGTGCTGAGAGATTTCACATACTCCAAATTGCAAAGCAGCTTTAATTTCTCTACATCAAGCAAGAATCTCATGCAGTGCCACCTAGACTTAAGGTGCCAAGCCAAAGCTTGGGCATAGAATCTCTTGTGAAAAACACTGAGTACATCTTGCTTATTTCTGAGTTTAATTTCTTCCAGTCCCTTGCTATCTCTTTTCCTTATTCTGTTTTACCAGAATTTTTTTCTTTGCCTCAACTGTTCTTTGCTAGTTGCAGCTTTCCCTCAGTGCAGGTACAGCACACCCATGGTGTTTCCTCTGCAATTAAACTGTAAACTGTGGTACTGCACAGCCTGGCTAGCTTGGTGTTTACTAAACAAGAAAGCAAGCTGCTCAACAAAAATTTTTTTAATCATTCGCATCTTTCTGAGCAGCAGAGAAATCCTGGCACATCCTCTCCTGTGGACCTGCTACCTACTGCAGTTTCAAGTGCTGCTGGCACTCGTTAAGAAAGAAGAATTTCATTGCTCTTTGGCAACAAATGAAAGTCATATTCCTGGTGAAAGTGATTCCCTGATCCAGCTGGTAGACTGCCCAATCCTCCAATTTCACATCAGAAGCAGCTCTGAGGGTTAGCCAGGCTATTGGAATGATGAGGCACAGAGCATTGGGAAGTTTAACTTCATTTACTTCCCTCATCACATGACAGACAGACCCATCTGCTGGGCTTCTGCTGACCCAAGCACTGAATTCCTCAGTAGCTGTTACCACAAATAAATTTTATTATTTTTCACTGTTTCAGGTTATTTTGCTATATCCCAATCTTCCCTGTGTGCCAAATGCCTGATGTTTTAAGTCAGTTTTTAAGGAAAGTCACTATATTTTTGGTGACACAGTTAAATGTGTGGGTGTTTCCATGGCAAGCAGTAGCCCTAAGGGAAGGAGGAACAGCAGGAAAGGGGCAACTAAATCCTTCAGTGCTCATTGCTTAACAGGTATTGGAGTTAAAATCACTAGGATACTTTAAAACCTGCCTGTAGTGAACAGCGATAAATGTTGGGGAGTCACTTATGCCCTCTATCCTGAACATTCAGTTCAGTAAAACAGCAGAATCCAGAATTCTGGAGCTGCTGAAGCCTAACTGGATATTAGATAGTAAACACTCTTGATCGTACTATTTCGAATTATTGTTCTATTTATTTTGAATTAATGTGTTATTTAGCCTAACTGTACTATTTTGTAGGCTGCTGTGATTTCAAGTAATTTTTCTCACTTTACAGCTGTGAAGAGTGGGTGAAAAATGTCAGTTCTAGCTACCAGTGACCTCAGTTTTGTAAGAACAAGGATAAAAAAAATCAGTGCATTCCTAGGATTCCTGTTCTGGACTACCCCTGTATTACATTGCGCTGGATGAAACTCAGCACAGTAATTCTTAGTAGTAGTTCACCATGATTCTCTTCTAAACCAAAACTTGCCACCACATTCCAATGTTCAGAATCTCACACTTTTCCCAACTCTTCCCTTTCATTTGCCTTTTCCCTTCTGATAGTTGTGTGACACTGTCAGCTTCTGTTCAGGTTCTGATCCATGCTACCTCCCAGATTTTTAGTGAACTCCTAACTGCACAGTTGTTCTTCAGGTTAAAATCGAGGGACCATCCTCGATTTTGTCATCATAGTAACAGATAAAAGCATTTAATTGTATTTGTGACAGGATGGATCCCTTAAGCATCCTACTTTGTATTTCAGGATGGATTCCTTAGGCATCCTACTTTGTTTGCTCATCCAGTCTTTTTGTCCCATGACTACTGAAGTTCTTTTTTACTGGTTACAACTAAATGTATTAATCTAGCTTGCTTGTGAAAATATAGTGCATATCAACAAGAAAGTTTTACTAAAGATATTCAACATCTGTTTCTTTTTTCTATGCAAAGACCAGTTACCTTGCCACTGGAAGAAGTTAGATTGGTTTGACATGACTGTTTTCAAAAAATACAAATTGACTGTTACAAGCCAGAAGTTTCCCACACATGTCACACAGGCTAATAAGATGCCTGTGAAAAAATGACATCAAGACCTTTAGCTTTTATCTAAAAGGCAATTAAAGACATTTCTTTGGTATTATAGAGGTAACACCTTACTCATGTTGCATTTTAAATAGTTATTCAAATGGCCCCAAACAACCACATGAAAGAAAAAGTCTGTAGGAGGACAGAGATTAATAGAACTAAGCTCAAGGATTTTTAGAATTTTAAATAGTACCTATAAACAACAGTGATCTTAACAAAAATGTCCAGATTTTAGGGGATGCAAGCCTTTCTTGAGCAGAAGAAAAAATATATATGTTCTTCTCAAACAGAAAGAAGATATTTGAAATCTAAATGCTACCACTTCACCACAGTGGGCCCTGGCTTTAATCCTGACAGCATCACCTCCAATACTCAAAGTCACTAAACTTATCCAAATTTTAAATCAGCTATGGGTTCCATTGATGTCAGTGGTCTCATGAAGATTTGTAACTTGGTTTCATAATGAGCTTGATTGTCTTCTGAATTACTTAGCATTGATTTTATATTAACTGTATCAAAGTTTACTGAAGCCATTGTTAGCTGATAATAAAGAGTGAAAGAAGATATTTATGTTTTTTTTCCTGAGATAGTCAGTTCTTTCTTTGTTTTTCACAAAATCCAGAGTAGCATTGGGGAGGTTGAGATAAATGCTATATGCCCTCCTAAAGCACACATATATCAATCAATAAAGCAATTAAAGACTTAATTCTTCTGATGTAACTGAAATATTTACATTTTCAAGAAAATTTAAAGGGCCTGTATTTCCATTTCTAGACCCAAACAGGCTTTTTTTCCAATCATACCAGCGAAAAGTCCTGCTAAAAAATCCCCCTTGATTCAAAGATCAACAGTGACCTTGGTAGAGGTTAAAAAGAGGGAGGTGGGGATCTGAACAAAAATTAAGCACTTTCTTGAGTGCAAACCATTCCTGGTGATTCCTCTGGAAGCACATCTGAGCACTGCAGAGGAGCCTGCCATCAGAGATGTGCATAAGCACCTTTATCTCCAGATGCAACCATGGAAGAAAATCCAAACATTTTTCTGTGTGAGAACACTAAACTGGTCCAGGGGACAACTAAAAATCCAGACAGCTTTGATTGTGAGGCTCATGCTGTTGAGATAAGAGAATTGGCTCTCACTGCACCTTGCAGCTTACACACCAGTAGTGAAATGGCTTTCAAAGCTGTTTAATTCTAGTTCCTACTGCTCTCTCCATGGGCTTTACTGCTGCAACCAACATATATGGCATTTTGCCTGTTCTCCATGACATTTCTCTTTTTTTGGCTTTTAAGTCACCACATGCTTTCTCATATATATTTTCCAGGTCTGGAAATTAGTTTGCTTGAATAAAAGATTCATCAGCATGGTTATTGGGACAGAAGGGGATATATTAATGTCTTTGCAACTAAATATAAGAGAAGATTGACTTTCTCTCCACATCTCATCTCTCAGTCAATACAGGAAGATAAGCATCCCAGGAAAACAACTCAGAGCACCTCCTTCTCTGCAGGGATTATGTAGGTGTGTAAATTAAAAGCCAAGGCTCTGTTAGATATGTCAAATCTCTCAGCACAAACAAGTCCCTTTCCTCTTCAGAGACAAAAGAGCATTTAGAGCTGGATGAACAATAGGAAGACTTACAGCCATTTTAGGTGAAGGCCGTCACACCTGGGGTGTAGATCTGTGTAGGTGTACAGGTCTGTTATACCCATGCTGTGCTCCTGAACACAACATCTGACTCTGCCTTCCTTGCACTGAAAAGCAGAATTGTGTAAAAGCCATGTCTTCTGTTTAGACAGCTCTGTATTATCAAACCAGACTGTGTATTCCTCTGCAAGATCACATTATAAATCCAGCTGCTCAGGAACTGAGATTAATTCACCTAAATTCACTAGGCTGGTTTAGGAAACACACTCATGGGATGTTATAGGGTTGAGGGGGAGCAATCTGCTTTCAGACTGTTAACATATAAGGGACATCTAACCCATCTTTTTAAGTTTCCCTCTATGAGCATATTTTTTCCACTCCTCAGCTGCTGCCAGATGAAAAATCATTTGCACCTGGTGGGTTAATGTAATGCTTATTCTTCAGAAACCACTGGCCTATGGAGGCACACAATATTCATTCTGTAGGAAGAACTGGAAATCAACCAGCCCAGTTCTGCCAGCTTTTACCACTTCACCAGGCAGTCAGGTATGACTTTGGGGTCACCAACCACCAGGGACCACCAAAGAGACCCCCAGGACAGAAGAACACATGAACAGAGGGCAGGGAACATAAATTAATGCATTCAGAAAAACCTATGAATATGCATGTAAAATATCCAAACAGGACCTTTTTCTGTACTTAGCAGGCATGAAATTTCAGAGGAGATATTCCCTCGTGCATCCAGCCAAATAAAGAACATTGGAAAAGGGAGTGTATCCAGGCTGGGGGAAAGTCAGATAGGACTCCTAAGCCCAACTCTTCAAGCAATCAAACCCATGACCTTTAATGAAGATGAAAAATCACCCTGAAGCGGTCCAGGGGAATCTTCCTCAGCTGACCCTCTGGTCACATTGGTTCTGGGGAATAAAAAGGTTTTGTTTGGGTTTTTTTTAATTTGTACAGAAACAACTTATTCAGTATTGAGTACCTGCAGAGAACTCAACTCAGAATATATTAAAACCCACTAAGAATCAATAGGGATGGTGGACAGCCAACAGGGTATAGTTCCATCTGCTCTAATGAGGAAAAAAAGGGAAAAACAACACAACAAAACCCATTGGGACACTGAGTCCATGATGTCTAGGCTCCAAAATTCTGTACTTTGTGTGTGAATGACTGAAATAGCAAAATCAATAACAGTGAAATGTCCAATTTGTTTAAAAAAAGATCCTATAAATCAGAAAAGGTCACCTCCTGCAACAGTAAACAGGGAAATTCACCTGGAGATTTCAGGCAAATAGGTTTCTCTGAATTACCTAGACAAAAAGGGTACAGGTATCTGCTGGTATTGGTAGGTACATTTTCTGGATAGGCAGCGGCCTTTCCCTGTCATACAAATAAAACTAGGGAGGTGGTAAAAATTATGCTTAAATTATACCAACCTGGGGATTTTGTATATGTAAAGACATGGAACCTTGAACCCTTGAAGGACAAATGGAAAAGACATTTCCAAATCCTCCTGATAACCAACACTGCACTCAAAGTAGAAGGAACAGAACTCTGGGTTTGTCACACAGAGGTAAAACCATCAAGCAAGGTGAAGCACAGCAAAAACAAGACTGACGCTGTAGAGAGGGTTTTTTCTTTTGGTTTTTGTGGGGTATTTGCATTGCTGTGCAATGCACTGTTCAATGTATTTGCATTCTGTTCAGAGACATAAATCCTATTTACTGTTTTAAGTGTAGAATATATTTTTCTTGCTATTTCTAGCTCATGTTCCTCCCAGAGAAGGTGCCATCAGGTAAAGAGATTTTCAGTAACACTGCAAGAATTCCAACAGATAGGCAGCAGCCTTGACTTACACTGCTTACAAAGCAGAGACCAAATGTGAGTGATATACTTGGAAGGAACAAAAGTAAAGAGAAATCTTCATTGAATGTTGCTATACTGCAGAATGCCAAAGCTTCAGCAAGTGTACCCTTTCTAGGGGCTTGAATGTAATTATGAGTGACGTAAAATTTCAGTTTCTGAAGGGGTCCAAAGCAAATTTTCCACTTTCATTCTTCTCTCTCTGACTTTCCTCCATGTCAGGAGAATGGACAAATCCTCCTTTACTTCCATGACTATGCATCAAAAATATAAAATTTCTTTATCAGACCATATTGCAGCAGATAATAAAAGAAAAATTAAACACAAGAGTATTCTCAATCTGCTAGTAGTGTATGGCAAATCATTTTCAACTACAGGTGCAGCAAGACAAGCCTGGAGGCTGACAATAAATTTATACAAACCTAGAAACTTAGATTTCTGTTTCAATAAAGGAGAATGCCAAAGGAAATCCCTTCCTGAGATGGGCTATTGAAAACTGGAATGTATGAGAATGAGCAAAGATGGGAAAGCCAATGAAAAAGGCTGCATCAAGAAAGGATGGAGCCAAATGTTTAAGACTCCACTCTTTCACTTAAATCAGGTGTGAACTTCCTGCTTTTAAATCCCATTCACAAGCGTGTTGCTTTTCTGAAAAATAATAGCCCAGTTTGTGAAGTGTTTCTATCCTTTCCCATCTCCCCACTCCTCACTGGTAAAAGCTACCACCTTTCTCTCATTCAAGGCTTCTTTGTCTTCACCAAAACAGTAATTGTGGCCTTAATCTGCAGTTTTTACACTGCTTACATAAAAAGGCAACCATGGTACAACTCCACAAACTGTTCAGGTGTGTAAAAACCTTCCAGAGATAGCAACAAGCCAGGTTGCCAAATGCAGAAGCTGATTGACATATTTAATAAAATTTTGAATTTTCATTCATCCTAACTGTTATTGTTCCATTTTAATAGCTGTGGTAGAAAAATGTGTGTGAAAATGGCCATGAGGATGACTGAGAATTGGCTTTGCTGCCCTGGCACTCTTACATGCATTGAATTAAAACAACAAAGTTGAAGCCGTTGTCCTTCTTGGTAACATTTGGAAATGTATTCTCAAAAATCTTTCCATCGTAAATTACCACCTGCAAGACTCTGAACGTAACTGCACATTACAAAGAGTTTTATGCACTGTAGCTGTTACATACACCTGGGCTTTATCAGTGCTTTTTAAAAAATGAAACAAAACCAAAATCCTTTGAAGTATCAAACATTAAATTTCAATCTTAGCTATGGAAAAATTGCAGGATCTAAGTTTTCAGACAAATGTACTTGAAAACACACCTGTGCATAGGTGCAGCATGCAGGAACCAACAAGCCACCTTACCATGTAAGTCAATGAATCTATTTTTTCAAAGTATTTATACAAATGGGTGAAGACACAACAGGAAGCTTAAAGGAACATACTTGTAGTTAGCATGAAAGGCTGAAGGTAGCCTTAAAAATTCCAGCACAGAGAGAAAAGGCTTCTCACACAAATAAAGAGCAAATGTAAGCTGTGGTTCCAGGAGTGTTTTGTTTTGAATGCTAACTTGGAGAGATGTCAACCTTGTATTGCTGCTCAGTGTCCACTCCCCAAATAAAACAAGCAATTTTGTCAGAGGAATAATATATTGCCTCTCTTCCTTTCACAGCATGAAAATAATACTTTTAAATGGTTTCTAAATTTGAGACAGTTCAGTTTACATACACCCCCCTTCACCCCTCCTGTTATTCTTGTATATGCTCACAGACTGGGTGGGAAAGACAACACTTAGGCCTTTTCTACAACCAAACCCAGAACCTCAGGTGTGAGCAGAAACAGCCTGAAAGAGCATTAAGGCTAAAAACCTTTTAGAAGCATCAGTAATTTTTCAGTATTTCCCACACGCCCCTTGCTTGCAGATTTATCGGAAAGGTACACCTACCCCCGAGAGCACAGATACACCAGACACACCTTTCTCGTAAGTGAGAGCAACTCCAAATGTGGGAATAGGACTAAAACAAAAGGCTCTAGGCGATGCAGCCTGGGGGATTTGGTACACCAAACACACCTGCTGACCAGAAATGTCATTGCTTCCCTCCCTATTTAGCAGGCATATTGCCAATTTGCCCCACATCTCTTTCCTTTCCCCCACTCAGTGCTCATCTTCCCCTTCATTACAGCTTCCTGTGGCATCCACAGCAGCCATTACCCTGCAGTGTGTGCTTAAAGCAGCAACACGATGCCTCAGGTAGCCCCCAGGGGCCAATGTTAGTCATAAATACAAACAGGAGAAATACACATGAAGTACACCTTGATGAGCAATATCCACTTTAGCCTCTCAGACATTAATTGCTTCATTCTTCTCAAAGCTTTAGGAACAGAAGTTCCCACAGGATGGAGAGTTGGCACAAGGTGTTTTCTTCACAGTAACCTCTTGTTTCTATTTTGTCCTTAGTGCAGTACAGCTGAAGGATAATAGCTTGCTCCCAGGTCAAAGCTGAGATATTAAAATGACTATCAAGAGCCATTTACGGTGCTTCTGCATCTTTACCATCCTTCCTCACTTCATTTCATAAGAGAAAAACACACAAGTGTTCCAGGGGGACACTCCATGGCAGGAAGTGGGGAGCAGTAAGACTATTCTCTCTTTCCAGCTCACAAGATATTCTGGCAAAGGCAGCTGTTGGAATTAAGCTGGAAAAGAAAAAGTGAATGTGTCCATATAGTACTGAGTAACTCCTAGGAGCTCACATAGGATGAGAGGCCAGTGTCTTTCTGTATGGCCTGATCTCCTGCTCACAGCAGGTCAGCAGCAAGCAATGGATTTCAATTTATATTTGCATTGCCATCAAGCTAAACATAAGAGTTTGAATAGATGCATACCACCCCTCCAAAGGTAATAAGCATGCACAGGGTAAGGTTTTATGAGTTGGGTTGTTTGAGAGGGTGTTTTTCTATCCCTTATCTCATCCATATTCCATCCTGCTCAAAATGGGGAGGGGAAAAAGTCCTCATTTGAGTTTGGAATCAGTATTTGAACAGAGGGTACTGGACTGCTAGGGGACAATATCTGAGAAAAATTGTCAGAAATTATCTGAGAGCACATCTGATGGTTAGCTATGGGAGCACTGTTAAGCCATCCCACTGCTCAGGGTTATAATCTTTCTCTTATGCCTGTGACCCTCCATAAATCCCACTTCCATAAGATGCACTTGATCTCACACTGGAGCCCTGACATCTCAAAGTTACAGGAGCAAGTTTATTCACAAAGAGACTCTAAGAGCAGAGCTAATCTCGTCTCTACATTGCCAACCAAATTAGTTAATATCACTGGGGTGGTTTCATTTTTAAGAAAATCCATAGGGGAACAACCCATTTTGTCATGGAGGAATGTATGCAATTGCATAATAACAGCAACAAGAACCCCTTCTTCCTTCCTACACTCGAAACACTAGAACAGAATCAGGAGCTGGAAAAATTAATTTCAAATTTTGTGGAGGAAACAGACTCCTGATTTATCAAGATAAATAAAGGAGTCCTGAAAAGACAATGAAGCCTCTGTTCTTTCAGTTAGGAAAAAAAACTCCAGCATATAACACCTCTTTTGAATTACGTGCTTTCTTCTGAACAATTTGCATATTTTTCTATTGAATTTCAAAAGAGTTAAGAGCAAAATTAATGTGATTCACTGTGAATGCCAGGAAGACAATTACGGCCCATCAAACCTGCACAAAAGAAGGACAGGATTGATGTGCGCAGTAATGCAAGACTTTTTTTCCCCCTTCTTTTAAGGGCTTTCTTTAGACTCAGCTAAGCACAAATCTAGAGGTTAAGTCTTTTTTATTCATGCTCTAGCCCAGCTGTCCAGCTGTCCTGGTGTTATCTTACAATGTGTTTACTAGCCTGACTTTCAGAGACCTTACATTAAAGAGCAGTAATCTCTTCTTTAGTCCATTCAGACTGAAACAACTATTTTCTTTACTTGACATTCCTTTAAAAAACATTAGTCTAAATATCCTTCCTTCTGTGGATTTTTAGGATTGCTTTGCTTTGAGTAGCATCGTATAAGCTTGCTCAAGACACCATGCAACTGGTTCAGGAAAGGGAGTCACAGAAGTTTGACAGCATGTTGTGCCAGTGAAGGTGTCCCAGTACTTTACCGAGGAGGGAACACCTGATAATCTCACTTTAGACACCCACTCTGCCCACTCACAGGATCCTTTGCACCACTGTCTGTGTTGGTTTACAACACATATGCACTAAAAATATGCACCCTGCATATAAATATTTGTTCTCATGTGTAACTAACCCACCCCAGAGGTAATAAAGACACTTTCCACACTTCTTTTTAACAGAGCCACCCAATCTAGTGCATACTCTATGGCAGGGAAGCTGTGCATTCTGACATTCTAGAAGCATGGGCAAAGGAGAAACACCAGGTTTCTGGCTCCAGTAGCCAAAGTTTTAGGATGAAGTTACTGCTTCCATTACGGAAAAGTTCATACAGCATTAATAGACAGATTCCTACTATCTCAATGCTTTTTTTTTTAAGTTCAACATGTGAATCACTGGTTTTGACCTTACCTATGACATTATTGATGATTTGACTTCCCTACCTGCTTGAATCCTTGGTTGAACACAAAGTATGTCTCAAATGTCTCATTAAGGAAAAGGTGATATTCTGTTTGAAAAAAGAAAACTTTTACACAAAACTGAGAGTTCAATGTCAGCTAGCCTCTTTTTATTTAAAACATGGATCTCTTCTTAAATACTCAATCAAGTTTCCACTATCAGACAGGGAAACTCATCAATTCAGCATATGAAAATTCTGCTGCTGTAATCTCTACAGCTCTTGTTCCAACAGGACCCAGTTAGTTTTACTAGAATGTTTTTCTGACTGACCAGTATCCCACATGACAGCTGACAGCCTTCATACAGAGGAAGCTCAATTATTCCCATAGGAGAGGATCACAGTTGGGTTAATATTTGTCTCCCATTTACAAAGCACCTGACGTTTTACCTATTGTTAACAAAGGTATAAAGCAAGTAAAAAACTTGCAAAAAAATCCCTCCTTAGTTACTGGTCTGAAGTTCTCCACTGTTTTTCCTTGTTCCAGTGTTGAAAAGGGAGATGTGATACGATACATGTAGATCATGTCCAGGTCTTTAAAGTGTAGCAAAGATGAAACTGAATTCTCTTCTGTCATTCTAGAGAATTAGTTAGATGTTTTCCCTGTAACAAACTAGTGCCATGTAAGTTGTAATTTTTGCAGGAGATGCATAAGAAACTTTCCCTGCTGGAATATTTATCTGCGTTGATCTTTAACCCAGTAGTAGAGAGTGGAATGCCTTGTCTGTAAGCAGTGTATTCACTTTCAGTTCCAAAAGGAATTGAGATTTTTCATTGGTTATTTTTGTTAGCCTAAATGAAAAGTGAATCTAACATCACTTTTACTTACAGCATTTCTAAATGAGACAATTAAAAATGCTGAAGGAAATTTGGAAACAAAAATCGATTAAATGTGTCTTTCCATTAAATGTAATCTTTCCATTACTTACTACTAGTTAAAAATGTAATTAGGTCCCCAAAGTTCAAGTTTTATTTAGCCTAAGCTTTTGAAAATTAATATACTTCTCTTAGAAGAAATTCTTTTCCTGATTTGGCTAGAAAATATTCTGTGGTGTATCTCCTTCAACAACATGTTTTCAATTTGTTCCTTTCTATGCAGTTAATAATACTTAGAGACCTGTATTCACTATGTCCCTAATGGCCACAGGCGTCTTATTTCTGTGGCTATTCATAGAGCCATAGAAAGGTAAAACTTCAGACAAAAGTACATGATTTCAGTGAAGATCTTCTGTAATGTGCTTGCTGAAGGCAAAAATTTTGGCAGTACTCTGTTACTTCCTAATATAAACAAAGGACATATTACATAAATCAGAGAATGTAGAAATCACTTTAATCACATTTCCCTGGCAAAATTCTAGGGTCAGACTGCAACCTGCAGTTTAAATAGCTAAGCAGTTTGAAGAGAGCATTCAATATGTAGTTATTAAAAGAGAAAGGGCATATGGTCCTAAGTCATGAAAGGATTTGGTGATTTTCACAGCCCTTCTAGGTTTTACCCCATTAAATAGGAAAGATTTCAGCCATCACAGCAAGATAAGATATTCATCATTGCAATAACAAGTAAATTCTTGTCATGTATTACATCAAAAAGTAATAGAGGATGGAAACTCTTCAAAATGGGAGAAAAACACATCTTCCTTTGCTCCCAATAGGTGTTTAGCTGTGTTAGACAGACAGTTAAGGACCACTGCTACACACTACAATAGCCATTGTCCCAATTTTCCAAGCTGCTAAAGACTCGCTATTATCCTGATTTCTGATTGCTGCAGCATTAAATATCTGATTAAAGAAAAGCCTTTCCAAAGCACTAACAATTGCTTTGTTAAAATGCTGGATAGCTTCACAATCCTAGCAATGAAAAATTCTATCTTAATTCTTTATCCTGTGAAGCATTCAAAGAAATGCATTAAAAATAAAATAAAAAACTCTGAAGATTGAAAGGGTTTGAGGGGGGTGATTTTTTTATATTTTGAGAGTATGAAAATAATATTTTATGCTTCTTAGGGAAAAAATGCAGAAGAAACTTTTTAAAAACAAGGCTGAAATATTAATAATAAGGATACAATGTCTACCTTGGAAGCAGCTTCAAAATATAAATCCCGTTGAGCCATTTGCATTACTATTATTCGAACGCTTTAGCAATAAAACTGCAAATACTTGAAAGACATATTATTTCAGAAAACATAAATATTTTAACTTCCTCCCAAAAATGTATAGGACTAGATTTTTTTAGTGGCAAAAGCCTCATAAAGTACAGATCAGAACAGATTATTTACTCTGTGTTGAAGTCTGATATGTACATTGAAATATAAGACTTTCCCCAAAAAGAATTTGATATATCCATCATAACAACTCACAAAATAATAGACTAAAAGTTTATGTTCTTAAGAAATACAAAATTACTTTTCAGAATATAAAATTCTGACAGCAGGTTTTTATTTCAGGAAAGGAAAAAAGAAACAAAAAATACACACACAGAATCTACCATGTCATAAGTCAAAAATCAACAAACTTTTCTAAGAGTAGTTTAATAATTCACACAAACAGGAAGAAAAAAATAAAGTTGTGTGTTTCAGATGGAAGAGCCCATAAAATAAAAAGCAAGATCTTAATCTAGTTCCATCTGTACCACTCCCACACAGCACAACTAGAGTTGAACAGACCACACAGAATATTGTGACATTCCAAAACGGTATACATTTAGGAAATTGTACGTCACTGTCTCAGGGCTTTAGAAGAATACTTAGCTAATACCTGCTTAAATACTGAAGTACACAGACATGGGGCTCTAAAACCAAACCATTTGCCTGGATGCCATTTAATCCCCTTCTATCCAAGTAAGATCAGAAGAATTTGAGCCATATCCAGGCTCAAGAATTGCTCTAATAAGAATGAAGAGCAAAGCAGCCTTACTCTGGAGATCAAAGGTCTGGTGTGTCAGCAGCAGACCCAGGCATGCTGTGTGATAGCACTGGAGACAGTTTTCCTGCCTGGGCCTATCCCATCCATCTCATTTTTCCCCACTCACTGCAAAGCTTACAAGAGTCACAGAAAGGGAGATCTGGTACTGACTGGCTGGTGGAACACCCACTGGCCACCATCAGTGTCTCTACTTTTTCCTCCAGAGGAACCTTTGCAATTCTCTGCTGGAACCCAGCTCCTACTCTAGGAACATCCCAACTCTGTCTGACAGCAACCATCCCATAAAAGCAACGTATGTGTGGCCCACTATGGGGAAAGCTGTGATCTCAACTCTATTCAGGATTCAGTACCTTTTTACCTGGTCACTCTAAAAAAAAACCCCAAACCATAAAACCAAACAAATACCAACAAACTTTATCTATTTTTTGTCACTGTGCATATCAGAGTTTGAAGGCCACAGTAGGTGCAGTTATTGAGGTACCAGGAAAGAGAATAGGGTGGTTGAAGCACACTTTTAAATAACCAAAATTAACCCTCAAACTAATAAAACATTTAAGACATTCTTTTACCTTGTTATCACTGCATGCTATTTAATATGATCCAAACAGAAAATCTACTGAAAGTCACAACTAGAAATTTCTCTAACTCACAGTTAGGAAAAATCCCATTTGATTTTGCCAGTCAAAATGACCATGTTTCCTGTCTACCTGATTGTATGATAGAAAGTCATAAATTAAAAAGAAATGTGAAACACATTAGC
This sequence comes from Melospiza melodia melodia, assembly GCF_035770615.1. Classification (NCBI taxonomy): domain Eukaryota; kingdom Metazoa; phylum Chordata; class Aves; order Passeriformes; family Passerellidae; genus Melospiza; species Melospiza melodia. Next base: position 37,577,874 of record NC_086194.1, read on the forward strand.
CTGGATCAGCAAATTCATAGTGGTTTGATTGTACACACCTTACATCAATAGCTTTTAGGAGACTAATTTGACTCATCTATATGTATACATCTGCATTTCTTTGTGAACTGGCCAAAAAAAAAAATGAATCCTCACCAACCTGAGCACCTGAAATTTCATCATCCAACACCTAAAGCAGATTTCCCATATGAATCTAGCAATGTACTGGAAGAGAAAAGCTGTTTAAGAGCAAAGGAGCAGATAGCTCCTCATGTCTCATACCACATCCTACAGCTCAGATTCCCAGGGAGTTTATCATGCTTTACATGAGACAGATAAATATTTTAGTGTAATCAATGTGTCTTATTCAGATGAAGCTGGAGGCCTGAGATAGACATGCAATTGTCTGTGCTTTTCTAATGCCAGCATCAAATGTTGACAAATATCTATTACATTCTCTTCAAGGGAAAGGAAAAAAAGAGTACCCGAAATTAAATTTCAAAAAATATTAAGAAAAAAACAAAAGAGATGGCAATAAAATGAGCTTTCCATATTGTGATAAAACACTCTGCAGCTGTAATCCCATTTTTTTCACCTATGAGCTGAACTGCTTTGATATGTATAAATTATAGTGCTTGTATGAGAACAAGTGGACAGTATCAGCCTGGAAGCTTGAATTAATTTTGATTTCCTCTTTATGGAAGTTTAAAAGTCAGGTTTGCTACAAAAACAAAAGAGAGAAACAATCCAATACCCATGGAAACCAAGAGAAGGCAAGGAATTTTATAGAAGTAAAATACCCTAGGTAAATCAAAAGATATTTTCCAGTCACTAAGCATTTCAGTTTTTTATAGGAGCTTAGATTTAGTGCTCATGTCTATCTTTTATATTGGTTATTCAAGTAACTTTGCTCAAGAAAAGTTATTAGCTCAGCAAATAAAAAAGGAGATAACTTCAACATTCTTTCATTTCAACCTCTTTATTTTTAATGTCGTTTTCTGAGCTGCACATGTATTTCTTTCCCTCACTTCTGCTCCATTGGCCTGAAAGGAAGAACGAAGGATAGGACAGACAACGGCCAAAAACACACAGTAGAAAACAGTTGTTAGCAGCAGGACACAAGGCTCCTACCCATCACTCTATCTCATTTGTTCCCTATCCTGCCAATCCAGCATTTCCTCTACATTCCCCAGTCAGAAAGAGGTCCGTTTATGAGAGATATGCATTGCTCATACAAATGATACACAAGGAAAATTAACATGGACAAGAAGTTATTCATTCCAAGAGTCTCAGTTCATCGAGGCTGCTGCCCAAGACCAACACTTAAATCTCCGGCTACATGGATACCAAAAAACTCCTTTTGTAATACAATTTAACATTTAGGATAACTGAAGGTTGGAAGAAGATAAAAATGCAAGTTTTTCCTTTTGTGACTTCAAATGCCCTGCTTGACATCTGACCTGACATTGTGGGTGGGACGACAATATAAACACTATAGCAGTACTGATGCTTAACAATTTTTACCGTTTTTGACTTGACAATTCAAATACAACCAATGGTACTCAAATAATATAATTTAGTATTGCTATAAGCTATACCAAATTATGTTTTTGTGAAGGATTCTGCAATGGTATTTCCCTGCTATTTGGACAGTGGTAAAAAGTACCTGATTATTAAATTGACCTGTTTTCCCCTTCATACCTTTTTCTGTGTTACTTCTGATCATGTCAGACAAGCTTTGTGCCTGCTTACTTAGTACTGATCCCTTTACCTGCACTCTCTGACAATCTGATAAACTTAACCTAAAGCTCGCTCCTCCTATACTTCTCTCCTTTGGTTCATTTTCATCAGCTTCTCAAAAGTTCCTTTACATTTGTTTCCTATTTCCAGACAGTTTTGGTTTTATTCTTGCTCTTAGAAAATTTTCTTTTCCCGTTCAGGTTCCATTTATCAGGTTTTACTACTTGGCTGACTCACATGGCAATGAGATGCAAATTCCCTTCAAAACATCTTTCCACAATACCTGCACAATTCACTCAACTGTTTAAAACCGAGGAATCCTGGGAACGTGTGCATCCCTTATGACAACTGAACTGTAGCCTTTATCCTCATATAATGACCTCCCTCTGAAAGCAGAAGACTGAAGATTGTCAATTCCAGAAAAATTAATTGAATTGCTTATGTTCAGAAGCAGTCTGAAGCTGAAAGGGAACTGGGGAAAGACGAGAATGAAAGGAATCCTGAATCCCAGTGTCTGGCAAAACCACATTTTTCTCTTTTCTCCCTACAGCCTCCACACATTATTCTGCGAAACAGATGGACACCTGTTCATATTTTTTGCAATATTTTGTTCTCTTGTTGTTTGGTTAATGTGAAGCCCTAGATTTCCTTTACTTCATATATTCAAGAGATTCAGTCCCAGGCCAGACTTACTGTTCCATTTCTAGCAGATTTCTAGTTTACATTACATATTTATAATTACAGCATTCATAGAATATAAATATTACATTATCCAACTTCAAAGAACCCATCTCTACTGTCCTCTCAAATTCTAGATATTTGTAGTTTATAGAAAAGGAACCAAGGAGACCAAGCCTTCCTTGCATTTGTGGAAAGTCAGTTTGAGTGGTTTGTTCTGGGCTCCACTGCCAGCACCCCAAGTCACCTAGACTCTTAACAGTCCCGAGCTCTTGACTTAGAGATCTTCAGCTACATTTTCTTCCTTTCAAACTCTATCTCAAAGGACTTGGGCACCAATAGGCTTGAAATTGAACTTTGCTCAGCCACTTTCAATTATTCCTCTAGCTTTTAGAAGCTGTTCTTTCTTCAGCTGCTGTCTTAATGCTCCTACTCACTAATCTTTCCTGATTGTCTGAAAATGCTTGTGCAGGAACAACTTTCCCCAATGGAAATGTAAATATTCCAAATGAACTTGCTACAAAGAACCAGCCTCATGACGGTGGTCACAAGGGTTTTGAGGTGAAGAGAGGCGAGAATGTTGATTCCATGATCAGAAGGCTTGATTTATTATTTTATGATATATATACTACATTATAGCTATACTAAAAGAGATAGAAGGAAAGTTCTCAGAAGGCTAGCTAAGCTAAGAATAGAAAAGAATGAATAACAAAGATCTGTGTCCCGACAGAGAGCGAGAGCAGCTCTGCCATGAGTGGTAGGTAAATCCAAACCTCCACAGGAGACCAATCACGGAAACACCTGGTGCATTCCACAGCAGCAGATAACCATTGTTTACACTTTGTTCCTGAAACTTCTCAGCTTCAGCAGGAAAAAATCCTAAGAAAGGATTTTAATGAAAATATGTCTGCGACACAGCCTTTTGATTCCTTCACTTGCTGATGAATATCCTGAACATAAAATTTAAGAACATATTGGGTTGCAATATGTTGAAACCCCTACTTTGCTACATTCATAGGCTAAAGCCCAGTTTCATTAATAATTTGAACAAAGGCTGCTGTTTGGATCAAGAATCTCCCACACAGTGTGTCTGTTCATGCACTACAGACACTGAAACTTCATCTTTGAAGGGAAGGATGCGAAAAGCAGGAAATGAACATCTGGATCCAGGTGTTATCAGATGCCTGCACAGGTAAGTCTCATACTTCATTGGCAATTGCAGCTGTTAAACAGCTCCGCTGCCATCTTCTAGAGCACAGATGTACTACCGCTGCTGAAACCCACTCACTGCAAAATTGACTGCAGTGCAGAGCACTGATCTACAATTCTCTGTACTAGTTTATCATAATAGGCATAGTAAAAAATATAATGTTAAGACTAATTTGTGCAACTGCAGTAATTAAAAGCAAATACAGCAAAAAGACAGACATAAGCACTAACCTGGCTGAAAGAGAGAGAAGAAAAACTAGGAATTATATTTTGTAACCAAACCAATATGTAAAGATGTAGTCCACATAAGAGGAGAGAACTGTGAAAGAAAAATGCTTTGTGGCTTCTTTTAAATGCAAAAGTTTTGTTTTTTCATTGAAGCCAAACCCAGTTGTTTCCATAGTACAATGTTTCAGAAATAATCCAGTTCCTAGCAGATGACAGCCGTCAGGTTAGGGACTGAAGAAGTTTGGCAAACCAGCAGAAATAGTCAGACCATACATTACTCCAAGACCTCAATTTGATCACTCCTAGTCATTTTGTCAATGCACCAAAATATTTTGAGACTTAGTCTTTTGTAGCAACATTTCAGGATGGGGATAGCTCCAAGTTATTTTAGAGACAGGACATAGTGACTCTGCCCCTCTGTCTCTTTCTTTTATTAGGACCTTTGAAGAAAGAGAAGAGACACTTACTATCAAATTTAGCTTTTTTTAAGCCTTTCAATATTTTCAAAAGCAAGAATACACCTGGTAAACTGGAGACATCACAATTCCCCTAACACATTTTTTCTTGTTTAGATGCTTGCTTCACAGCATCATTATTACACACAAACTTCAAATTTAAAGTTCTTTTCAGTCACCAATATAAATGCTCTAAGATGTTCCTCCTCCAAGGCCATGGGCACTAGTGAAGAAAATAGAAGGGCATTGGGTCAAGTACATTCTCCATGGGCACCCTGAAATGCTAGAATTGTAAAATGATTGTGTAAAACTCACAAGGTTTCATCTGTTACACTGCACCTTTAAAAAAGGATTAGCAAGTACTAACAGAGAAAGCTTGAACATGACATTTCTTCATGCTTTCCCCTGTTTGCAGGTAGCCAAAGGAATTTTCTTTCTAATGGTGTTATTATACCAACTTTCTCAAAAAATATATTCACTTTTAAAAAAATCACAAAACCTCTGCAGAGCACAGAAGACTGCTATATATATATATATATATCTGCCACTGTGCACATTGCTAACTCAAAGATTTCTTCTTCTATTCAGTGCATTGTGCTCCTGACACATACTTTCTATAAATAGACTTTACTCTGATAGTCTCCCTTTACAGTTATTTTGATATCTCTACTGAACATGCATTTCCCAGAGCCTTGATTTGGTATTTCCTATTTTTTTATTTTCTTTTTTTAAGATATTATGTGCCAAGTAGCTTTGCCTCACAGGACTCTGTCCATGTATAACATGATGTGCGAAAACTTTATGGTTTTAATCATTATTAAACCAGGGAAGAATGTAGAATGTGCAAAACTGAGATAACAGTAAACTTGCTTAGGTGACTCTGACCACATAAAGGGACGTTGGCTTATCCTCAAGGGATTTTGTGCCACTGTGTAGGACTGAAACTGTATTACAAGCTTGTCCTGGTTGCAGAGAGGGGGCAGAGAATGTGGTTCTTACTCCATTGCTGTTTTGCCTCCAGTAAATTATCTCAACCTGTAGTCTCTACCTTGCTCTTACCCTGCTCTTACCAGAAGGAGCAGGGTAAAGAGACGTGGCTTATTTGGAATTTAATTTCTGGCCTGTGTTAAACCACTACAAATCTGTTGATTTTCAGAGAGTAGGGCATTCTCTTTTCTCCACTGGCATATTTTTGGAAGTAATATGTAACAAGGAAGTATTAATATCTGATTCTGTATTATTCTACAGTAGGATTATATTTCAGTAAACCTTAGACCTTATTAAAGAGTAGTATTTTTCTGCAATACAAAATTAGTATCATAAAAAGGATCCAATTGTGGTTGCAAGTGTTTTTGACAGCTCAAAGAAAAAAGAGAAAAGTTGATTAGTTTGAAAAGAAACCACAAACTTCACAAAAGCTTAAAAAATTATAATATCACCAACTTGATCAATCACAATGTCATGGTGACGTCAGTCCAAAAAATCATGTTCAACTGTGGTAAAATGTTATACAAGCATTATTACTTAGCACAGAACTGTTTAGATTGTAAATTAGGATACCGAGGAATAGACATCCTGTTTTAGCAAACAGTTTATCAATTAAAAATTACAAATAGCTGATCCAGATTTTTTGCAAGAATAATTGTCAAGTCCAGCTCAGGAATAATTTGGTTGAATAGAAATGCAGTGCTGTAGAGATGACTTCTGATATCCTTTCATGCAACACATACAAAACTCACAGAATTTAGCTGAGAAATTCACTAACCTTTCTCTAGCTCTGCACATATCCCTGCCATGAAACACATGCTATTCCTGTGTTGAACTCCCTCTAGTTCATTTTGAATCAAATATTTGGCAAATTCAGGAAGAGAATGTGGGGTTTTAGTCCCCATTTATCTGAGTAAACTGGCATTTTGGTCTGGGTTCTGACTTAGACAACAAAAATCTGTGAACCAAGCTGATCTGCTCTTAATCTTGAGTGTCCTCCAACAGTGGCTACAAGGGAGTGTACAACACCACTACTGCCACTGCAGTATGAGTGTATTCACTGCATTTTATTTAAAACTCACAGAATTAATTTTGTTTCATGAAAAAATTGAGCAATTTGACTTTTCAAGAGGGAGGAATTCCTCAACCTATTACATATGCACACAGCTGCTGAGTGCAGTCCCGAGGACAACCATGACTCAGAGACTTTATTCTATTAAAGGGTAGCTGAGCAATTCAGCTCAGAAAATCTGAATTTTGCAAGAGTTTTTCCTTATGAGTTGCTACTTTTGAGGAAATAAGGTAAGCTCTAAGAATCAACCTCCTGCTACCCTTGTTCCAGATGTAACCCAGACAATATTTATGTGATTAAAAAGCTTAAAAGTTTACTAGCACATGTAGCATCTAGCACAAAAATAAGTTATCAATAATCATACAGATGTTTCTAGAATTCTGGTGCTGTAGTCCATCCATAATGTCATAAAGGACTTTTACGTGTTTTAGTGTCATATTTTAATTCTCTCCTCCTCGAAAAGGTATGAATTTGCTTCCATTGAAAACTAGTTTTTTTTTGTGGAGTTACTAAAACCTGAACATTTGTTTAAAAACATTTAAGTATCCCCTTTTTGTTGTGCAGTGCCAGAGCCTCATTAGCTAAACATTTGCTCAGGAAGGCTCCTGATAATGAGGTAAGACAAGATAGTCTCAAAAAAGAATAGCAGGTGGCTTAGCTGGGGAAGGGGAACAAAAGGTGTCCCTGGGACCTCCTCAAATCAGTGGATGTTAAAAGGCAATGTTAAAAGGACTTGCACAACAAGGGCTTTTAAGGGTTAGGTAGACAGGAGGGAAGGTGGCCTTGCTAAACATTAGAATTTGTGATGCTCTGGAATGAAAGTTTACCTTCTTCTGTAGGCAACTATTATTGAGAATTAAATTTCCAGAGGTGTCAGAAAATGCATCTGTCAGAAGCAGAGTCCTAGGCAGTGAAAAGAAAAAAAGAAACTGTCCAAAATCATTCAAAATAAAATTTTAGACAAGCCATAGAGCCTGCAAGCCTTAGATCAGAGTGTTTTGCTCAAACATGTACAATATTGATTCTTAACCATAAGAATATTTGACTCTACTAAGTCAAGAAACTGAGCAGGATACAGAACATGTATGCATGTCTCCAAAGCAACAGACTGCCAGGCATAAAGTCCTTTGCTCCATGAAATCCTGTAAGCAGGTTTTCTCAAGAATATGTTCTGTTTTACCTAGATTTTAAGCTGTGAAGCTCATGCTCATGCAAGAGAGATCATTACAAATTTTCAGAAAGGTAAACAAAGCATACAGGAAGGAGAGATTTCCCAAACATCACAGAATTGCTGCATGGCAAGAAACCAAACTTTTCTGCACTGCAGCCAAGTGCCCTACTTTGAGACCATACTGCTTGACAAGAACAGGATCTGCTTCGTCTAAACAGTTCCAGCCTTTCATTAGGTCCCTTACACCCCTCACAAGGCTCCCACGGCTTTACAGGTAAAAATGAAAGTTGTGAATGTAAATCAAAATATTGCTGAGCATATTATTGCTATGTGGAGAACCATTATTTGTTTCAAAGGTTAAACACAAAGGAATTTTTCTGTGGATTCACAGTCTTAGGAGACCACTTCCCCTACAGTTCATTTCTTGGTACAGAATGACTGCTCCAGGGTTATGTGCAGTCCCTTCACAGCTGCTCTAAGGTTTTCCTTGCCTATAAAATGCTTCCAGAAAAGAACTTGCTTATTTACATATGTATTCACAAAACAAATGCAAAATGGATCCTAAGAATTCTGTAAAGTGTCACAAGGACCACAGATGTACTTTTCCCTCCATTATGCTGTCTAAACTCATGCCTTTAACTCTTGAGTATCCTTGCCCCAAACAGTCTCAAGTAAATATATGGAAAACATGCCAAACCCATTCTTGGTATTGTTCCACAGTCCATTGGAAGCTCCCCCTTGCCTTTAGTGCAATGTAGTGCTTAACCACATTCATCTTGATAAAATTCCAATTAAATTCTAATGAATGCTGTCAGAAAGTGTGTTTGGTTGTGGTGCTGTTTCTTTTGTTCTTTTTTTTTAATAAAAACACTCTAAATATTCATTAGCACCCACACTGCCACTCCATTCTTACAGAAAGAAGGAAAAAATTGCTCGGATATTTCCTGTAGGCAACTCTCCACAAGGCTGAAATATAATTTAACATAAATTGAATTTGTACAGCTAATGATGCTGTTTTGAACAAGACATACTATGAAAAACAGCAAGCACATAGCAGTGGATTTAACTGGTATGCAGTTAAATCCAATTAAGTTATTGATGGCCAGTGTCAATAAAATTACTGATGCCTATTCTGGGAGTTAGAGTCAGTGAAACCTTCCCCATGAGAGACAGCACCACTGATACCAATGTCTTGTCTTCCTATTAGGAATCTCAACAGTTTATTCCTACAGCTTATTAGGAGCTGTAAAAATCACAGCTAAAACAAGGATTGGAAAGCTGAAATGATGAGTCATCCACTCCTTTATTTTCCAAACTGAGGAAACAGCTGGGAGTGGAGGAGGTAGAACTAAAAAACAAAACCAAGGAAAAAAACAAACAAAACAAAACAAACCTAACACAAAAACAAACAAATCAACATTAGCTCTCTGAAGCACACCAGAAAGCAAGACCTTTAATTGTAGGGAATCATCATTCTCAAAAGGAGGGGCAGGGGAGGGAAATCCTGCTGCCCATTTGCCAAGATCAGCCGCCTTTGTTGCAGAAAGCCTTTGACTACAAACAGGCTCCCCAGGACCCTGATCTTAGGAGGCAGAGTCCTTTCAGGGCTCAACCCCTACTGAGACAGCTGAGGCTTATGTTGCAGTGCCTGAAAAGAGATTGAAATGCAGTTTGTCCTGAGATGTGCAGCAGGATTCAGATCACCAGCAACAGGATGCAGGAACAGTCCTGTACGGTTTGAGCCCACCATTTTCTTGATTTTCACGCATTGTCATTGCAGTGAAACTTTTTAGCTTGAAAATTTTTCTGAATAGAGTAAAAATCTTTCAAATGGCAAGTAGGGTGTTTTTACAGTCCTCATACAGTCTGGGCTGGGAGACAGCCAAATTCTATTCAAAACTGTTGTCTGAAAATGCTAAAAAAACAAAAGAAAAACCAAAAAAACTCCAAAACAGCAACAACAAACACTCCCACACTCCCAAGCCACACAGAAAAACAAAACATGAAGTAGGGCCAACTCAGCCGACCTGAGGGGTAGAGGATGTCAAAACAGAGAGCCAGATTTTTTTCCATCTTCCTCTGCATAAAATCAATCTGCTAATTTGAGTGGACTCCCTACCAAGCCAGCTGACAGGTAATAAAGATGCTCTCATGTCCCTCCAAGCCTTGTAGCATAATATCATGGAGACTGCTTGCTTTCTGGCTGGCATGGATCTCAACAAAAGTTCAGTGATCTGAACCACAGCACAACCCAAGAGAAGCAGCATTCTTTAGTAGAATTGGGTATCTCCAGTGGTGATTTCTTGACATCTATAGGGAGCAGTAGCCTGAGAACCTTAACCCCACACTACGACTTTCAAATTACCAAGAGCAAAAGGCAGACAAAAATCACCCTGGTTATAAGTATCATAAGAACAATTACAAAAAATTAATGATTCTTTCAATACCTAACTACCATTTATTAAACACAGAATGTGTCACCTCAGGTAAGGCAGCAGCAACATCTAATATGGTAGAAAATAGCCACATTCCCAATGGGAAAAAAAAATGGAAAAGTCTACTATACTGCTAATTTTTTAGCTATACATCCACATCTCAGTTCAATGATTTATTAAATTCAGCTAGAGCATTCTAAGCCACTGGAAAAGTATGGTTTAAGCTAGGAACATATGTAATTCCAATGCAGAAGGAATTAAGTCAGAGGATATGGAGTTTCAACAACAACCCTTTCATTTACAAGTTCCAGGGCCTTTACCCTCTTGAGGACATTGCTGAGTTAATATTGTGCAAAAGTGGTGGATTTAAAGGTTACCTCTCTTTTTACAGACATGTGAAGCACACACATAATGTCACACAAAATCCTGAGCAAATGGATGTTTAAAGCCATTCTAATGAAAGAAAATAAGAACAAATGTCAGCCAACAGAAAATATCTATTTTGCCTTTTAGGTGGACTTGATGCTCTGCTTCATCCTCTGCACAAATTCTGAACAAGCCATCAAAAGACAAGGATTATTTTCTTTAATCACCAGCTCTTGCCTGTTGGCAGCAGTTCCAGTCCACAGGATTTCAGAGAATTTCTTTTATGCAGACATGGATTTACTGAGGAATATAGATCTGGCCCTTTCCCTCACCCCTACTCATTGGTCCTGCTTGATGCTGTGCACAAATGCTTCCGTGCCGCGGTCAAACCACAGCTGTCCCCTCACCCGCCTCATTTCATCAAAAATCTAAAGCCATCCACTCTTCTCAGAATGACTAACACCCCCAGTGTGGGATAACAGGGGGTAACAGAGCCTTGCCTTCTTGCACTTAGCAGTTAAATCCATCCTGGACACTACAAGTGATAACCATGTGATAACCAAGTGATTGCCATGGAGGTCTCACATTTTTCCTTCCAACAAGTTTGACCTCTGCTATTTGCACAAAACCTGAGCTGCAAGAACTCCTGCAGGTATTTAATCTGCATCGGTGTCATTTAGATATGAATCACTTCCTCAAAATCTCCCACTCTTTATGCCACTTTTTAAATTTTTTATTTAAAAAAAAAGGCAGAATAAAATCACAAAAGGAAACAAAACATTCATATTAAATGTTGAGGGTATTTAGAGACTGTTTTTGGAAATGTAGTTGAATGCAGCTGAGATTTCAGGGATTTTTCTCAATTAAACACCTAATACTTAGTTGTCTAGAGGAAGACATATGGTCCAGTTTCTATGAAAGATTCTATTCAGATTAGTACCACATTTCTGAAGCAAAACGTCATTTAGGTTTACAGTTAAGTTCAGGAAAAAGGAGAACAGAGGCTTAAAGTTGGGCACTTTCTACAAGGAACAGTAGAAGATAATACAATAAATCAATCTCATTACAGTAGTTGATAAAGGCAGATGTTTGCCTTTAAATGAGGGTTTGCTGTTTGGTTTGGGGGTGTTTTTTGTATTGTTTTAGAGATTGATTTTGGAAAAGTGACATAAGCCCATTTTCTAGGGAGTTTCATATTAGGGCAGACCTGTCTTCTGCTGCCCCCCACCTCCCTCAGAGAACTGCTCCTCACAAGCAGCAGCTCCCATTTGTCCCCTGGTTGTGACTGCCAGCTGTCCTTCTGTCACAGCAGCAGCTGGCACTGGGATGGGTAGTGTTCTCTCCTGCTGCAGGACTAGGCCAGAAGGGGTGTGGAAAGACACAGTGACTGATGATGCAGCAGCTCTTGCTGCCATCTGAAGGTTACAGATCTTTAGAGGTGACAGACCCAGCAAACAAAGCACAGCCTTTCTCAAGGCAACAAACGGCCCTGGGATCATTTTCTTCAACCACAACTTCTCCAGGCCGTAGTAAACTTTACAAGTGTTCAAGTGGTTTCACATTGCTCTGAAGACTGGCGTCTGCAATTTATTGTTATGAACCCTATCATATGCAAATACTTCTAGAAATGCTAATGACAACAGTAATCATAAATAACCAAAGATGCATTAAGCCAACAACAATTAATACCAGAATTTTCCACACCAGCTTTACTGGGGAAAAATTATTTTCTGTAAGATCCAGTTTTTAACCTTTAAAGTTTGCCATCTCCTTAAAGCTATAACAAAGCAAGGATTTTCAAGCTAGGTTAAATCATGCTTTGTGAGGTCCACTTTTTTTGCAAGCTGTCTATATTTTAAGCTGACTCTTGTGGCTCGCTTTTATAGCATGGCTCCACATCTCAGAAATATATAATTAAACTTCCTTGATCCCTATGAAAGCTTAAAACATCAATGCTTAGTTGAAGATGTTTATGGACATTATATAAAGAATAAATTCAGATATGTAACACAATCTCATTCACCCTTTCTCCACAATTTTTGAAAAGCTCTGGCCTATCTGATCCATTTAAGAGCCACACAAAAAGTTATTTCTATTGTTTTCAGAAAAGAATTCCTAACTCCCTCAAAGCACTCTCAAAATGAAGATATTTATGTAGTAATTTCCCACATTCAGTGCATTCATTAAAAAAAAAAAAAAGTACCCTAGTCCAAATTCTTCCACATTCAGGGAAAAGCGGCATACTATAATTTAGTTTTCCTTACTCCAAGGACCTTCTCAGGCAGCACTTACTCCAATGACATTCTGAATTTTTTTCCCCAAAGGCCATTTCTACAGCTCTTGTCATGACCAAACATTTTGTCTCCTTACAGGTCTCTTTCTGGCCAGGGTTTCAGTGCCCTATGTCTGACAATATATTTAGAGCAAAGTAACTCAAACTGCTAAAAAAGGGTTTAACCTCTTCATGACAAGTCACGACACCGCCTTTGGGATGGGTTTACTCAGTCCACAAAGATCTGAGGAAGCTGCTGCTTCTTGAAGCATCTACTCTAGAATTTGAAGAGATTTGTTTCAGGCATCCCATTTAGGGTACTACCAACCTTTTCCACATGGCTTTTGATGGATTATCATGATTTGGCAGTCTACAACTAGTAAGCACTCAAATCCCAATTTTGAGATGAGACTGAGAATCTGAAGCAAAGTTTAAACATTAAAAAAACCCCAAACCAACAAACCACAGAGTGGAAGGACTAACAGGTAACTTATAACAGAGATGTTTTCCCTTAAAGAATGAGTCAACAGTTTCAGTGAGCACACAGCTTTTCTTTCTCCAAAGTTATTTTTATTCATTCTCTGAAATGGAAAAATGTCTCTACTGTGGCTTCAATATATCTGAAAACTTTTTTACCTTCTTGCACAAATGTAACTATATAAATTAGATCTTCAATTTGTCAGCAGCATACATGATTTTTGTTGTTGTTTAGCAAAAATCACAACAAAACTGTAGTTTCATGGGGTTTTTTTGGAAAAGCATCAGTTAAGCTTTGGGCAGCAGAGGTGTTTGGTTTTGAGTCTTACTAAACACAACAAAAATTGTCTTGAAAAATAATGTTATGTTTTCAGAAAGAGACAAAACACATGGTACAGCTGAAGGCTCTGAAAAACAGCTCATGTTTCCATGGTGTCTGCTGGAAGATAGTGTGTGACCATCTCCCAAAGACTGATAAGCTTTAGAGACTGATGGTCCCATTGGATCTAGAATGACTGGAGAAATCAGGCCACAAGGCTCAGCCCAACCTGTACAAGGCCACCAGCACACACCAGCATCAGCAAGGAGCTGTGCAAAGCAGATAAAGCCACAGGGATATTTGTGTGCCTGCTAGAAACAAGATCTCTGGAATCTGTCAGCCTCTGGGCATCCAGCTTGGGTTAGCCCACAAAGGGTACTAGAGAGAAGGTGTGAGTGAGTTTAGAGTTACCTACTAATTACTGTCTAATGAACATAGGCATTCTTAATACTGCTGGTGTTCTGTGACTTGCATGCCCACACAAATGAGAAAATTAAAATCACATTGCATGCAGTAATAACACAGTGATGTCTTTATAAGGAGAAACTTCTATTAAGTATTTGCCACTGGTGCTTTGATAAACCTGTTTATAGGTGTACCTGGAGATTTCTATTTCAGTGAAGCACATTTATGTACTTAGTCTCCAAAAATAGTCTCTTAAGTAATTATTATTGCTAATACACTGCATCCCAAAACCTCACTGCTTTCAAGTCCACTTCACTGTCCATTTCAGAAGCACACAGGGCCAGATTTTGTCATTTTCTCCCTGCCCCCTTTAAACCAGCAATGACTTTATGCTTCCACAACAAAATACCCATTAAAACTAAAGGAACAAGTCCTGCTTGAAAACTCTAATATGAAAAATATCCACATTACTGGATGCTTCCACATCTTATTTTTCTATACATTGACATAATTCTGTTTCATATCTGCTGTCAGCACATATGTTGCTTCAATAAATTCACATCGCATGCAAGCTCCATTTCACACATGAATGTAAGCAAAGACTGTCTCACTTAGCACCTCCAATCCAGCTCAACAGAAAATACAACAGGCAACCTGCTTTCCATAAGACCATGCTGATTGGCATTAGCTGTGCTAACATTACTCTCTGATTGCCTCCTGTATCAGTCTCAATCATCTTGTCTAGTGGCAGTGTCCAGGCAACCAGCCCAGTTACCGAGGTTATTTTGTCTATTTTGTTTAAGTGCTGATGAGATCTTCCCATTTCCTGGAAATTCTCCAGACTTGCAAGACTTTTATATAAAAGAAAATCGCAACCAATATTAATTTTTGCAGCAGTTCTTAGTAAAACTTCGCTGTGAACATTCAGAAAGGTTTTAATAATAGTAAATGAAAAGTTCTCACAGCCCTGTGAATATCTCAGTTTGATATACATTGACAGGCATCTACCCTTACTCCTGAATAGTAGAAGTATGAGCATTACAGATGCAGCAAGCTGGTAAATATGGTTAATATGGTTGTGGTAGTTTGTTGTGTTGCTCTCTGCAGCTCTTCATTCTGTATTTTGCTCCTTGCAGTTGCAGCCCTCAAAGCAGGAGCTAAAAAAACTCAAAAAACCAGAAGCAGCACCCAGAGCCCACCTGTCACAGTCCACAGCATATTGTCTTAGGCAGTTCACATCCATTTACACTGAGTGCAACACTGGAGTCACAACTGCACAAGTTTATCCTCTTACACTGCAGAGGGCATGGGAATTGCTGGAGGAACACAACTGCTACAGATGCTCACTTTGTGAGACATTTGCAAGAGGCCTAATAGAGAAATGGTGTTTGGAAACCACTAGCTGCTACATGTGGCCAAAGAGCTTTTTGGTCCCCTTTTGCTCCCTGAAAGCTGTTCTATAAGTTGTCTCCTGTTTAGATTTGGATATTTTAATTTGGGTTTGCCTGATTGCAAATGTTTTCAGTGAAACACTTTTTTTTCCTATTATAAAATTTTCAGTCTGTGTTTTGACTTTAGTGGAGAATCAAAGTATTATTACAAAAGAGTCTGAGAATTTTACAAATTTCGTCTACATCCCATATTGGCGTGAGGAATTGAACAGGCAAGTTAAAATGCCAAACTCTTAAGGGAACTTAATTTCATTAATACTACAGGTGAATTGTGTGTTAAGAACCCAAACACCACTTCTCTGCCTTGAAAAAGAGCATCACTAAGCAAATGCAAATTGCTTGCACATGCTTTAGTCACAGCTGCCTTTTTTTTCTTTTTTACAAAATTTGTGGCAGGCTGCTGAAAACTCTGGCAAAAATTACATTTGTTTCTGTTTGTACAAGTTATTTCTCAGTGACAGATAACACTAGATGAAAGAAAGAGAAAAATTTAATATAAACTAGAGACAGACAATCCCAGTCTCACTAATATTTTGTCATTTCTAGCATCTTTATTCTCTTGGATAAGCAGTTAGTCTTCCAGCTAGATTTGCTGATCTTAAAGGTCTTTTCCAACTGTAGTGGGCTGACCCTGGCTGGATGCCAGACCCACCAAAGCCTCTCTATCACTCTCCTCCACGGCAGAATAGAAGAGAAAATAAAAGATTCTTGACTTAAGGACCAAGAAAGATCACCCACCAAATGCCACCACAGGCAAAACAGCCTTGAATTTGGGATATTAACTGAATTTAGTACTGACAACATCAGAACAGGATAATGAGAAATAAAATAAACCCTTAAAAACACATTCTCCTCCACCCCCTGCTCCTTCCCAGTTCTACCTCCTCCCCTCCAGCAGAGCAGGGAGATGGGGAATGGGGGTTATGGTCAATCCATTCCATGTTGGTTTTCCCACTGCTCAGGGAAAGGAGTCTTTCCCCTGCTTCAGCATGGGGTCCCTCCCACAGGAGATAGTTCTCCATGAACTGCTCCAATGTGAGCTCATCTCATCAGCAACAGCTCCAAATAAACTGCTCCAACATGGATCCCTTTTCCATGGGGTGCAGACCTTTCTTTAGGCACAGGCTGCTTCAGCATGGGGTCACCAGTCCCTCCAGAAAACCTGCTCAAGTGTGGGCTCGTCTCTCCACAGGTCTGCAGATCCCTGCCAGGACCCTGGTCCAGCGCAGTCTCCCTTCCCATGGGCTCACAGCCTGCTCTCAGGCATCCACCTGCTCTAGCATGGGCTCCTCGTGGGCTGCAGGTGGATCTCTGCATGCCCACTGATGTCCATGCATTGCAGGGGCACAGCTGCACCACAGCCTGCAGAGGAACCTCAGCTCCAGTGCCTGGAGCACCTTTGGCACCTTCTCCTCCACTGACCTTAGTCTGCAGAGCTGTTCCATGCAGGGAGCTTCTGGCACCTTTTCACAGAAGCCATCCCTGTAGCCTTTCCAGCTACAAAGCTTGGCCATGCACACCCAACACACCAACCATTTCCACCTCTGAAATATCAGGTAGATTTGCTTTTTTGAGTAGGAATTTTAAAACATTGACCTTTAGTTTTAGGACTGTTTCAATACTTGTATTCTCAGTATTCCCCTCTTACTACAGAAAGATGAATAGTTCAGCAAGCTGGACTCTGACCTGTAGTTTAGAAGATCCCAGAAAGAAATCCCAAGTTATCACCCAATTTTCAGTGAGACCCCTTAAAAGTCACTAAGGGAATAAAGGTCTAGAGAGATGTAGGCAACAGATACATGCACTCTGACTCCAGGCTATAAGACAGGTTAAATACTTCAAGAAATGTTAGAAGTTCAGTAAATATCAGTTCAGAAATATCCAAAACATATCTAGTGAAAAAAGAAAAAAAAAAGGAGCACAGCTCACAATCCTATTTAAGCAGTGAATTAATCAACACTGCTTCCCATCCATCCAATCTCTATTTTAGAAGAGCAGTGTCTTTTGTTCCTTCCATTGAGTAAACTTTGGTTCATTTCCTCAGAGTTAATTTTCTAAGGGACTTAAGTATATGGGAAAAGTTAAGTACTAGGGAAAGAAAGTACTAGGGAAAAATTAAGTAATCACAGTGTCCTCTTCACATTATCATTCATGCAGGAAATATTTCTGAAACATAAGAGTCAGCCCCTAGGCACTGAATTGGGTACAAAGTCAGGAGGCTGAGGAGCCATTGTGCATAAGTAACATCAGCAGAACCTGCAAGGAGGATGCAGAGATGATTCCTGGATGGGCAAGGTGCAGCAGATTGCTTTGCAGGAAGCAATGGCTGCCTGCCTTTCCTGTGCACCTACCTGCAATGAAATGGGAATAAGCACTTTCATTCTGTTCTCTTCTGCCTCATGGGGCACAAGGGAAGAATTGCCAAATCACACGTTTTATCACAGCAGTGTGACATCACTTTCCCTCTGAAGCATCAAAAACCACATAGTAATAGCAAAAACCTTGAGAACAGAACTAAGCAAAGCAAAATTACATAAAAGGGCTCCTAATCTTTTCCTTCTGAGAGAGAATAGCTATATACAAAAGTTATAGCTACAATAGTTCATTTTAGGAAGCTTGTTGCAAGAACAGGTGCATTTCAGACAGACTATTTGGAATCAATTTCATTCTTTCCACCCCCTTCCTTTACGGGAAGGAGGCACAAAAAATAACGCCTCTGTACTTTTCTTATGTAGACAAGGCCAATATTCATACTTTTTTTCATTTAGATAGAAAGACGGGAAAATATTACATAAATGTGGATTTAAAACCTAAGGCGATTAATGACATTAACTAAAACATTTACCCTTGGTGAGAAATATTTGGTGTAACAGGAAAAAATTAAAATAATTAAGGAATATTTTGGGAACATGTCAGCTGGATTTCTGCAACCTCATCTACAGCATGCTCTGCAATCACTTTATCCATGTGTTTACTGATTTCTCATCATTACCAGCTAAAAAAGTCTGAGCACCTTCTGTTCATTTTACATTTATTCATAACAGATTCACTGTTTTCCTGATATGAATGTTTTCAGCAGTTTATAAAAAGCCTGGGCAGCCATTCAGTTAAAGAATTATAGTCCCTTCTCTTAAACTGAATAACCAGCACTCAAATCTCCTAAACATATGGGGACCAGACACTGAGCTCAGAGGCACTAAATAATGATTTTGGGCATCCTCTATCTCCCAGGATCACGCAGAAAATCATAAAATGTCCTCATTCTGAGCTGCTGAACTCCTCATCTAGGACACTACTGAGGACAGCAGCACTCTCTGGTTCTGCACCAATCAAGACATACTCAGCACTGGCACCACTTTTATCAAGCACTTGGTCTTAACTAGACTTAAGGATTAGCCCTACTCTCATATTTTTGACAACTTCCTTAAATTATTTAGCTCCGTATAGTTTACAACCAGTTTATAACCAGCATTGCTGGAGGCAGAACCAAGTTCTTGAACTGGACAGCACTGAAGTGGAGAGGATTCATAACTCAGCAGTTTTGAAGGCCCTCTGAAATCCAGATGGCAGCGTTCTGTAGTGCCACTTATGGTGTGAGGTTGCAGAGAATAGGCAGCTGAGAGTTTCAGAAACACTGACAGTAAACAAACAAAACTGCTTAGGAGAAACAACAGAAATAAATTTTGATGAAGTCTGTTTTGACATTTGTTAAGGCAACTTCTGGGTCCCAGTGGGAAAGCAGAAACAAGGAAATATGTATCCTTGAACCTGAAGTTCCAGGCCTATGTCCCAGTTTCAAGGGTTGTTTACATAACTCAGAATATTCTGTGATTCTGCGTGTGAATTTGATGCATTTCACAGCATATTTTATAAAAACATCATCAATTAGTCTTCAGAAAATAGCTCTACAATGCAGTATTCATATAGCATATTGCAGTAATCCTTTCAAGTTTTTCTTTACAGCTATAAGAATTTGAAATGCCTTTATTTATATGAAAAAAAAAGTCAGATGTAAAACTTCCATTTACCTCTAGAACTTTAGCTTAAACATAAGTAAATAAACCACATAGATACCACAAGAATTAACAAAAAGATCATCACATACCTCTTTTCATTCCAGCTAACATGAAAGCATTGCAGCATTAGCTGGAATTCCACCACAAAAAGGCAAAATCATCAGACCAAGGGAAAGCAGAAGCCTAGTTCTGCCAGACCACAAAGATGGGGAAATCTCTACCTTTTCCCCCACTATGAACAAGACTAGGAGATAAAAGCAACATCAGCTGAATAAGATCCCAACCACCTAATTGAGGATAAACAAGGGGTTGTGGGGAGAGAAAATCTTTTTCTTGTTTCCATCTTCTCACCTGAGTGTTATTTACATTTAATACTGTGACTCTTCCCATGTGAAAGACATTACCATATTTTCTTTCTGGCTGAGGGCAGGCTATTCAAACTAAAACCCCATCCCAGAGCAATTAAAGCACACATACCTGGCACAAAGAATAAAACAGATTGCAGGGGAATATGAGGGAGCTGAGTCTTAGTGAGGACTCAGTAGGATTGCAGTAAAACAGCAGAAGAGGCTGAAAATTACTGATTTCTCTAGGTTTTTAATTTTTGTGAATTTTATGAAATTTATGAAATTTACTAAAACAAAATTTATGAATTTTACTAAAATTTATGAAATTTTAGTAACTAGAACATGAACCCACAATACCTTTGTATATTTGAAGTAGTAAAACTTCATTATTTACTTTAAAGATTTTTTCATCTCTCAGGCACACATCAAGCCTAGCCATGTAGATCAATAAACCTATTTTTCTTCAGTCTTTAAAGCAATGATGTAAGTGTAGAAAATATAGCTTTGTGCCTCACTTAAAATTACAAAGGTATATAAGGATCACATTTGTCTTTAAGGATACAGAAATCATACTAACACAGACTTACTGACGATTTCAACTAATCTAGGGATTTAGTGAATGAGTAATTAAAGTAGAAAAACATGTATTTGAATTAAAGCATGTTGTTCTGAAGAACAGAGAAAGTAAATAAGGTGAATACAATAAAAAAAGAGGTGGCTGGACACAGCATGAAATATTGCACTTAGACCATAAGTTTAGTTACCATGGATTTCTAAAATAAAATTAGAAAAAGTTGATAGGAAAATAACAAATAAAAAAGCATTGTAGAAGCCATATGTAAAACACAATGAGTATTAAAAAATTAAAATAGAATTTTCTTCTTATTAGTCTCGACATTTACAATATTTACACCTGTGAATTAATACTAATCTTAGTCCACTGCATCTGTTGATGTTGCTTCATGTGCCAGTTAAAACCTAAAGGAAGTGACATTCAGAGATCTCAATAGCAAATGTTGCTTTAAAGCATTTCAATGGAAATGCAACAAACAACCAAAGAAATCCAGCAGCTTTCCCTGAGTTTCTGAGGTTTCTTTATGTTTTTGGCATTTTTTTCTTTGGGGAAACTAACCACAAATTATTTTGAAACATAATAATTTTCTCCCTCATTTTCTTGAGCACAGATACCTGATTTATTCACTTTCTTTCTGTCTGTCAAAACACATACAAAATATACATGTAAGTATTTGACAAAGCAGACCCATTTTTCACAAAAGAAGATCAGTGAGGGTCTGTGACAGTGGTCACAAGGGTTGCGGGTGAAGAGAGAGGCGAGAATGTTGATCTCATGTTGAGAAGGCTTCATTTATTATTTTATTATATATATACTACATTATTACTCTACTAAAAGAAATAGAAGGAAAAGTTCTCAGAAGGCTAGTTAAGCTAAGAATAGAAAAGAATGAATAACAAAGGAGCTCTCTCCGACTCTGTCCCAGAGAGAGCTCAGTCCTTGATTGGCCATTAATTATACACATTCAACATGGGCCAATCACAGGTGCACCTGTTGCATTCCACAGCAGCAGATAACCATTGTTTACATTCTTTTTCTGGGGCCTCAGCTTCCCAGAAGGGAAAATCCTAAAGAAAGGATTTTTGTGAAAAGATGTCTGCGACAAGGGTCTCACATGTCCTACAGTTCTCCCTCAAGACGGAGAGGTTTGGTCACTCCAGCAATCTCTACAAAAGCATGAGCTCAACTACCTAATTACTCCATTATAAGTAACTAGTTTAAGCCCAAAATTTCAACACATTTTATTCATCTTCATCGTGTATTGTCCAAAAGCCACAGGAAGTAGGGAAGAGAGGCTTTACAAAATTTTCTGAGGACCATATAAAGGACTCTGATGCAAGACAGGCTCAAGGAAGGAAGAAGAAAAGTCCTCAGTAAGTTGGTAAATTTGTGCTCCCAGGAGAGAAAGCAAAGTGAAAGTACAAGAGTAGTTTGAGAGGGAAGACTTGTAAAGACAAGTCTTCATCCTGAGACCATAGCTTTGGGATAGATGTCAGGAATCAAGAATTTACAGAAAAGGGGAAGAACTAAAATTAAGCATCAGTTTGGGAGTCTAAGATTACAGTTAAAGATGCCAGCCTTGGCAGCAAATACTTAACAGCAAAAATTAATGGAAGGCATCATTTGGCTAGTTCCAAGAGAATAGTTCCATTTAACCCCATCAATTATACTTAGGAAGGCATTTGAATTTTCAACAACCCTAGGAAAACAGCGGGCAGGTACATAACCCTTAATTAAATACTTTCACTTCACGTACAAGCCCACACATCGAACAAAGGACGGGACGTGGCTGGAGTGACTTGTACACTGGTCTGGCCATGTGTAGCCATTAGCCCACAGGCTAATGCACAGTGTCAGCCTGTCAGCAGCCCGTGTGTCACTGGCATCGCCTTCTGCAGCACCGCCGGCGGCAAGAGCTCCTGCTAGCACCGACACTTCTCTGCAAGGGCCACGATGTTTTGCTGGCAGTGTTGTGCTTTGCTGGATGGCACTGGAGAGGATATGCTTTTGCAAGCAAAGCATGATTCCCACTCAACCCTAAGGGTAGATTCAAACTTAGTCCAAATACACTTACAGCTGTGTTTGCTCTCTCAGCTAAAATTTTAGAATTTTCACCAACTTTTAAGGAAAAAAAATTAAAATATCAGGCAACCTGATAACAACATCAGGACTAGGACTTGATTTTTTTCCCTACATTAATCAGGAAATTATTAATATCATTTATTAATACACAAGTAGAGAATTGTGATGTTGGTTCAATTCCTCTGTCATTAAACAAAAGTGTCATAATTTTATTATTGCTTTATACTCACTTCTTTAAAAGCAGAATTTAAATTCAGGATCCCTTTAACAAATTTAGAGTATGAATCACTGGAAGATTATGGATGAAGTAATGTTAAGACATATTGCTTTCCTTGTAACATCTCCTGCCTATGAGTGACAGCATATCTTGTTACTCTGTGAGGAATTTTAATGGCCTTTAGTTTTATAAAACACTGGTAACCTACAATTTCAAATACCAGACTTCTGAAGAGTAATTCAAGTAGTCCCAGAAAAAAAAAAAATTGAAAGCAGGTTAAATCTCCAGTACTTAAAAAACCCTTTTGTAAAAGAACTCCTGCTAGACTCAGATGAGTTTTCTTTCTCCATTTCTCTGTAACCTTACAGAAAGATATCTTTTGGCTTAGAGTCTGGGTGTTTGTTGGAAAAAGAAGTGTGAGATGAGGATTTAAGAGAAAAAAAATCGTATACTCTCAAGATTTGTTAAATACAGGAACAATTTCATTGATTTTCAGCTCAATTTGTTTTGGTTTCATTTTGCTTTCTACAGAGAAAGACTGATAGGTTTTAATATAGTTCAATTTCAAGAGATGAAGATGTGACATTTCCCAGTTCTGATGCCATGCTCTGCAACAGTTCCTGGGGCCAGGTGTTTAGAGTGAACCTATTACTGTTCAAATTGGAGTATATTTTGCCATCAAGTAAGTTTAGCATTGAGAAAATATAAGAATCAAAAAGAAAACACATTACCAATGTGTGTTCAAGCAACAGAGTGAATGATTCACTACTGAAAACACCATGTTTAGTATTACACAGCCAAATACTTAGTTCAAAATATTTACCAGTCATATTTACCAGTTACCAGTCATATCACTAATAAAATAGAAATAGTAATTTTAAAGTATTTTTTCCATTATTTTACTTCAAGTGTATTTTAAATTATCAATGCTTAACAAAATAATAACAACAAAACCAAAAAAAACCCAACATTTATTGTCTTTTGATTAATCAAACCCTGTATATTAACACTGAAGACATAAGTTTTTCCCTAATACATGCACTTACTAATGAATCTTTTTCCACGTTTATTAGGTTATTGTAAATTGTTATTGCAATACTACCCAAAAACCTGCAGTTGCTTTTGAAGAATCTTTTCCGGAGTTTTCCTTTTTCCCATTCTAATTGTCACTCACTGTGGCTGCTATATATATCAAATAAAAAAACTTGCCATTAAAGGAAAAATAACTTTTCACATAGCTTATATTTCATAGATATTAAAGTATATCTTTATAGATTTTTATAGAATTTGCATTGTTGCTTGCATCAATGACAAAATGTGATGTTTCTGGAGGATCTCTGAGCTATGAACAAAGTCTACTGCAGAGAGCAGCTATGCTAACCGTAACAGACAAAAATATTCTGGACATCTGTGTGTTGGTATAATACTTATTGAACTTGACTGAAAATCTTCTACCTGTATAAGCCTATTATGTTGAAATCCTGTCATATATATACTACAAAAACCACCGTGATTACTTACATAGACGTATAGCAGGGGAGGAAGCAAGATAGTGTATTTATTTACACATCACAATTCTTCAGTATTATTGAATCACATTTCTCCCAGGGAAGGTTACACAGACCAGAGTGAACACGCACCATTAAATATCCTCAAATTACTGTCCCCTCCTTAGAATTCAATGCGGAGGAAGGGATGACACTACTGCGGGCTTCGACAGAGAGGGAATCCCCGTGTGACGGTGCTGGCTTTGGAGAACACGGCCGATTCCTGCCGCCACATCCCACATCCCCGCGGATCCTCTGGAAATCCTGGAGCGCCGCCTGCCGCTGGCACGGCCGAGCTCCAACTGCTGAACAGCATCAAGCAAGGACGAGGGTTTCCCTCCGCTCCTTTCGCTGCCATCGAGAAATAAGTCAATAGATTTAAATCGCACCAGTCACTGAAAGCACACGCTGAGGCAGCATCGTGCTACAAGAGAAGATTTTGGTTTTTTGTTTTTTTTTTTTTTAATGATGTCGTAGGCCAAACTCACAAAAAATTTTAAGGAAATATACTCTCTTCCGCATGATAATATAATGTACAAGGAAATGGAAGGCGCAAATGCAGCCCATGGACTGAGGAAGGTAAATCAAGTGCTGAGCCCAGAGACATCATAGAAACACGGTTTGGCTTGGAAGAGACCCTAAAGAGAATCCAGTCCCAACCTCTCTGCCATGGGCAGGGACATCATCCATTATACCAGGTTGTTCAAAATCTCATCCAGCCTGGTCTCAAACATTCCCAGTGATGGGGAATCCACAGCTTTGCTGGGCAATCTGTTCCAGTGCCTCAACACCCTCACAGTAAAGAATTTCCTCCCAATAGTTGATCCAAAGCTACCTTCTTTCAGTTTATAGCCAGCACCCTTATCTTTTTATTTTATGCACTTGTAAAAAGTCCCTCTCCAGCTCTTGTAGGCCCCCATTAAGTAGTGGGAGGACACTTTAAGGTATCCCTGGAGCCTTCTCTTCCTCACACCAAACATTCACCAAGCTCATGTGCTTAATTTAAAGAGATTCTAAATCTCCTCTTAGTCTTTGAATAGTAAGAAAAATATTTGAGAAACTCAACTGCCCCGAAACTCACATCTTTCCTTCTCTTTAATGTGAAGGAACCTTTAGGAAAGTTGATGCTTCAATAGATTGCCTGCAGTTAAGGAGAAAGGGTGATTGGTGATATTAAGCACGAGATCCCTCTGTCTATCTCACAAATACACATCTCAATTACCATAATATTTATGTTTAAAATTAAATATATTATTAAATGCTGGGTAAAACCATTTTGTATGATTCACCATTCCAGAATATGATTACTAGCCAGGAATCCTGGAATTAAAGATGTGAATGACATCTAGAAATTCAAACAAACGGCTTGCTTGTCAGAAATGCAGTGGTTGCAGCTCTCAGTTCTGACAGGAAAATGGATTTGAAGTAATACAACATATCCTCCCACTTGTATGAAACACTACAAAATATTTAGGCAAGTATATTTTCTACATCATCCTAACAGTAGTCACTCAAAGTGATAATTATCAATATTCTTACAGTTTCCAAGGAAATTAAAGATAATAAGAAAGTACTGTACTTCTATTGCATGACTAACAACTTAGGGAAGAATGGTGATTTATTATTATATTTATAGAGTCATTCAAAACAAAGAATCAGGAACACAGTGTACTGACACACTGCTGTCATACAATGCAATACACGATATTCCTCTCAATGTTTCAAAACATCTTTTAATACTGCAGAACAACTGCCACTCTACTGACAGCTACAGTGTGTTTTTCTCCCAAACCCCTTGCTATACTCCAAGAAAGGTTCAATGTCCTTTCAGGAATTTCCCTTTAGGGAATTACAGCTTTCTTCCATGTAGGCTCTTTGGCAGAAATGGACGGAGTTGACCAAAAAGAATTTTCATACTTTTGTACTTCTTATCAAAAAAAAAAAAAAAAAAAAAAAAAACAAACCAAAAAAAGCCACCAAGCAAACTCCTTTTGATGCACATCTCTCTTGAAAAGAAAAATGGGCCTTTTTATACATTACTCATTTCCAATTTCCTAATATTCTCCTATTTTTTTTTCTTATTGTGTTTTTTTCTACTTGTTCATTGGAACAAAATGGAAAAGGAGACACTCTTAGCCCCTACATTCTTTTTTTGATTGGTTGGTTTGGTTTTGCATTTAAGAAGTAAATAACCCACAAAAACTGTGTAACAGCATACAATACATTAATTTCTTTTCCTTTCATTCCAAACAGAGTCAGTTTTCCCTACCAATTCTGTTAACTGTTAACTGGAGGAAGAATTGGACATGACACTTGACATCTTTCAAGCCCCAGGGCCAGAAAATCTTCAATTCATGCAAAGCTCTTTCCAGGATAGCAATCTGCTTCCCTAATTCTCTAGCGAAGCAGCAGTGGAAAGGGAAGCACTCATCACTCATCTGAACCATGCCTAGTTTTACAAACAAATGTTTGTTATGCAGAATTTTACTGAGTAATCTCTCAGTTCTTTTTGTTCTCAAATAATAAGACCAGTAATCATGACACTGGAACATTGTTAGCACATCTCTGACCACCTGCAAACACTATTAGGCTGTGTGCTCCAGCGATGTCAATCTCACAAGCCCGAAGTAAATTGTCTGAACAGAAAAGCTGACAAACACAATAAATGGTGGGAAATGAAGCAAAAAATAAGTCAGTAACAAAGTACCAGCACTTTCTGTGACAACATACTCAGGCTACTGATATTGTTTCCAGCAATACAAAATAACAAAACAACAACAAACCCAATGCAAACAAACAATTTTAAGAACAACAGCTCTTATTCAGAAGAGAAATATTTGGCATGATATCTAAGCTTTTGGTCTCAATCTTATCTCTGCTACTGGCAGTAGGTTTCACATCAAAGCAACTTGAGAGGTGAACTGTGGGCTCTCTCAAGCAAGGATGTATTAATCATTGATGATGGTGGTTTAATAAGGGTTTACAGTGGTTTAACAAGGCCTGACTTAGCCGCCTGTGTGATTGAATTAGAAAAGAAAACCAGGTCTGTGACAGACAATTACATGCCTGCATGTACACAGAGACAATTGCCTACTGTCTTCAGTAGATGGCTGCACAGCTACAAATGCTTTTAGCACTTCTCAAAAAAATGGTTATATGAGTCTTTGTTTCCCCACCTGTAGAATAAGAACAAGAGAAGATTTGAAAAAAAAACAAAACCAAAACAAACCAACAAAAACCCCTCCAATCCTACATCCCTATTCATCATGTTATTATTTTAACTGCAATTTAAGTCCAGCTCAAATGAAGTCATTAATCACCAGCTTGTTTTTTCTCTCAGAAATTCTTTGTAATGCTTTCCATTCTAAAGTTGGTGCAAATAAGGACTTCAAAAGGCATTCTTATTGAAACATCAGAAGTCTGGAACCCATTTACATTTGGTTTTCAGCTGGACTGTCCTTTGAATGAAACACTGTATGAGTGACCTTTTGTTATTGATATAAATCCACTGGATAAGATAAAGAAACACAGATACAGCACTAGTATATATTCCCACTGCAACTGAACAACAGAGTATTTATTAAAGCAAAGCCATTTAATTTTAGGTTTCATCTTCCATCCTACACCTCCAAAGTACTTGATTTATTAAAGAAATCATGTATCATCATCTCCAGGTGTATAAAGGGAACCAAATTCTGTTCTCCAAGCAACATGCAATCTGGAAGCAAACCTACTTGACTCAGTACATAAGAGCAAAGCAGGTCATGGGGAACTATATTTGCAGTAAGCATACACCAATATATTACATGGCTATTGCCCTCAGCAATGACCTCTGACTCAGTGCAAAATAACTGCACTCCTTTGAAACTGCCCCTGCTTCCATGTTTGAAATACAGTGGCTATTCCCAATACTGTTACTGGGGGAAATCAACTGACAGCACTGAGAAAGCTCCTGTCTGCCACTTCTAAATCCATGCTCATGGTACCTCAGAAAATGTGCTGCAGAATCAGAAACATCTCAGAAAAAGATAACCTGTCAAAAGAAGACTTAAAAATCATTTCTATGCAGGCAACAGGTAAGCAAGCAGTCCCCAGTCCCGACTTAGGAAGGATGTGACAAAGGTTTATAAACACCTGTATCACTGACAGCATTTGGAAATTGATTTGTTTGTTGTTTCTGTTCATCTTACATCATACTAAGACCTTAGAAAGGAGGTTTAAAATAAGCAAAAGAGCTGGGTTTTCTGTTCAATGTATTGCTAAAACTTTGGAAATCCATGACAAAACATGTTGCAGAAGGTAGAGCATCCCAAAGTTTCAAGGTTGCACTGGGGAAGCTCATGAAGAGAAATGTGTTTAAGATCATTGAATGTTAAGAATGCTTCTCAGAAAAGTTCTTCCTGCCTTTCAACCACTTGAGGCTCAAGTAGTTGGAGCACTGTGAACTGCTTGGAACAAACATTGAAGCATTTGCCCTGGTGGGCTACTTCTCCATAAACATGTTTTTGACCATTGTCAGTTGGCATGCTGGGCTAGATAGAACACCCAGGCTGCCCTGTGAAGACACTCATTATATTCTCATGTTATATTCATTGCTCACAAGCAAAAAACTCTACATTTTGTCATGCACTGAGGAACAAACTTTTACTAAAGCAGTCATTTGGGATTCTGTATGTCTGTCTTTAAAATCCATTGAAAACTACCAGAAAAAAAAACAAACATCCCCCTGTGATTAACTGGTACCATTTGAAAACCTTCACTCTTATTTCAGTCCTTTGTACCACTCCAGAGTCAAAGAAATACCTGACAATTTCTAGAATCTGCAGAAAACACCAAGGCTTATAGGAAAGCTATTTCTAGAAGTACATGTTCTTAAGTTCCTCTATTTTTGATCTGATTGTGTGGTAAAACCTTATCTAGTGAATATACACCACACACAGGATTACTTTTTTAGGATACAGAAGATATGATCTTCATTACTAGAGGAAGAGAGCCTTCACAAAAGCCGTGACTAAAACCTGTCAGTGGTACTCAGGTCCTCTTTTCTTTCAGATTAAGTCTTAGTTCTGCCATTTTCATCTACGCATAGGCCCTGGAATAAGAAGTCACCTTCGAAAACACACAGAACACAGCAGATTTACTCTTTAGTTTTATTACAGAGTTTAACACTTCATCTCTTAGGGTATAACCTCAGAACACAGCTGCACATACCTGTGTCACCAGGAATATAAATTTCCACATTTGGAACTAAGCATGTGGATCCAGGATGCACAAGTTCTCTACATCCTCCAGGCCTCAGAGAAGCCACACACATCTGGCAGAAATCAGCAAGCACGTCTTAGGAAATCAGAACCTACTGGCAATTGTTTTAACTACTTTTCTCCTTGCAGATTAGTCCTGATCAAAAACCTCAAAATCTTTCCTATGGGTTTGAATAATCTGTGATGACATCTCCAAAATTAGTAGGGTATTAAAGAGTGGTAAAGAAATAAAGATCCTATTGGAACTATTTAACAATTGGTAGCATTTAGTGTTTCTCTGGCACGCCTAAACCTGTACCTAGCTGCCAGAAAAGCACTCTGGCCATCCAGCAAGGAGAAGCCACTCAGGCAGATAGTGCAGTGTGACAGACTGTCAAATGCAAATAACTACTGTCCAAAGAAATGCATCCTAATAGCAAACATCAACTAATTAGGCTGTGTAAGTCATTCCAAAAACATCATACCTGCTCCCATCTGTTGGCAACACAAAGACTTTCGCCATCTTTCTAGGCACTTTTCCCCAGTACCTTTTCTGCTTAGGCATCCATTTGAAGTACTCTTCTTAGTATAAAAGATTATTAACATTCTATTTAGCACACAAATAATTATATACAGCTGTTTAGAAACAAATCAAGTAAACAAGCAAAACTGGCCATTCACTTCAAGGAATGAGTTCAAGGACCAGGAAATTTACTTGATCAGATAAATCACTGAAAAACAATAGCTCTTGATGTACAGAACAAAAACACTAAATCTTTTTAAGACAGATACAATAATGTTAGCTATTAATAATATCTAGGAAAAGGCCTACATTTATCTGTACATACATTTCTATGGAAGACAGTGGGCTGGATTATCCAGCGTGTCAAACAAAAGTTAATGCACAGATGATTATTTTTTTCATTAGAGAACTGAAATAATAACAGTAATAATAACTGAATGATCTAGTCCAACATCTGCTTTACTTAGCACAAGTCACTGCCAAGTAAGGCATACTAGTTGCGTACATTCATATTCCAAAGTGCCAGAAATACAGAATGAATGAAAAGTCATTTTGCACATTCAAATCTTCAACCTTATCTTTTACAGGTGTCTTCAGGTACTGAAAGTCAGTTTCCCTGTCATGGCTTTTGGGGACTAGCAAACACCAGTCTCTATCTCTGTATATAGGAAGAGCTCCCTGCTTGGCTCCTGAAAACCAATACATCTGCTCCAAAATGAACTTTGTTCACTTGACACAACTAATTAAAAGTGCATCATTACTAAAAACATTATTCTTTGGAATACTCATTACAGTGAAACAGATTAATGGAGAAATAATGCACAAGTATCTGAATGTGCTGTCTCTTTTACCCAGGGTCTATTTTTATGAAAATTCTATTAAGAAAATTTGACACAAAATGTCTAGAACTCACTGATTTTTGACAAAATATTTACCTTTGCCACAATTTATTGTTCATTAGTTTTGTCCACCATCTCAGACAACATGTGATTTTTTAACATAACTGTTAATAGAATAAATTGCCTCAACCACTAAATTTACACATTTACTCTTAGAACACATGGCTTTTGAGTTGTTTTCACCTCTCTTTCCAAAAACTTTACCTTGGATACAGCCCCTGGGTTAGTGCAAGGTAGTGTGCTGTCCTAGTTACACAAGCTCCATACCTAGAATCACACTGAAACGAAAGCAAACCCTGTATTTTCTGTCTTTTGGAATATATTGAGGGACCCACAAAAATTACAGAACACAACTTGCAGCTTTAAAGTATAAAAACATGCCATTGAATTCACATATTGGAGAGTCAGACAGACACAAACAGAAAAACCTGCACCAAAGCTCTGTGTACACAAACTGTTTCACAAAAGGAAGCAAAAGAATTGGGGAACTCCTGAGAAGTCACTGTGTCATAGTGATTAAATCTTTCAGGGGCTTCCTAGTCAGTATGGCGATGAAAAACAAGCACCTACAAGCAGAATTTATAGGTCTTTTCAGTAATTTATTTTTTCAAGCTTCAGAGGGATAATTTCAAACCCAAACCTGGAAAAAAAAAATCTTTAGCCCATGGTTACAAACATACTCACAAAAAATGAAACCATGATTTAGCAGTCTTCTTTACTCAAAACTTATTTAGCAGACTGACCGAGAACAACATTAATTCAATTTCATTGACAAAGGAAATGATTCTACTGAAAGAGGAGTGCAAGTGAGTACTTTATGGTAGAATAAAAAAAAGTTCACAGAATTTCAAGCTGCTGAACAAACAGAACAGATCTCATATGTACACACATACATAAATACATACACACAGATACAGTAACTTTTTTTCCATTTTCCCCCCCGACATGAGCTTGAGTATTTCATCTACAATCTTCTATTGAAGAGGAAAAATATTTTGTTTTTTCTAAAGTAATTCTCTCCAGTGCTTTTGAAAGTTCACTGCCACAAAGATACAGGATTCTTCCTTCCCACATAATATGAGCAGAAAATAAGCTTTAGAGGGTTTCACTGAAATAGTAAAATTCTAACATCGTAAATTCAATTGTAATCAGCTGGACATTTTTCTTCCATGGTTCCACTTGGGACAGTCAGTCTGTTTCCTGCATGCTTCTGAGTGCATGCAGAGAGTTCCAGAAGGATGGGGAGGCAAGGCAGCAACAGTGCAGAACATTCATTCACAGCAGGAAAGAAGTTGCCTTCATCAAGCAGCATTTCCACCACCTGCTCCTTGGAGATACCAGAAAGCAAATTCTTCCTACCTGATGTAAGACAGCTGCTGTTAATGCTACAAAAATAATGTACAAAAGGGTCTGGCTTGCAGATCTCACATAACAAGCAAGTTACATGTAAATGACAGCTCCTAGAACATAGGCAAAAGAGGAATCTTAAACGCAACAGAAGAAGGAACTAAAACATTAAACTGGCATTACATGTGCATTTCTAGAATTTAACAAAAGAAAACTTTACTTGCATTGTAAAACTCAGTAACGCTTTTGGCTGGCAACATTCTCCAAATCTTACTAAGGTATTTAAAACACTAATAGGTGACAAAATAGCATCCTTCTTTAAATCCTGTATATTAAGATTACATTGGACAAGGATCTTTCATTTGCATTTGAAAGCCTAGAAGTAATATTTCTCACTGTTAATAGTGAACAATTTCCATCTGTTTTACATCAAAGTTCAGTACTGTAGAAGAAGAGTGAACATTCCCACTCACAGTTGCATGTTTTCATATTATTTTCTTTCCATTATTTATTGTTATTGGACTTTACATCTATTCATTGAGATTTGCATAATAATCGTTAAGGATTTTCTAATAATGACTCTCCCTCTTTCCAAGAAACCACAGTGGTCACAAATGAAATTAAATGAGGGCTCTCTGAAAGCCCTCACAAACTTTTCTGACTACTCAGCAATGTAATGTTTATTACATAAACACCTCTCAATATCCATACTTTTTTCCTCATTGTGAAAGCTGAATACTATTAAGTAAGAGTCATAAGGTTGCATAAAGAATAGGAGCCCTCTATCACAAACTGGACATTCATTTCTAGCACTTCTTAACCTATAGGTTTTTATGGAGGCTATTTCATGACAACACTTTGGAACCCACACCTATTCCTATTTACCTTTCTTACTATTGGACTGTAAAGCACTTTCTCACATGAATGGTCAAACATCTCAAATACTTTGCCACAACCAGATCTCTGTTGACAAGAATTATGGAACATGAGAAGAAAGGGAAAATGCCATGATATGATAATAATCTTTGACAGGCCTTGAATATCTGAAATATTTATTTTTAGCACTTTTAAAAGGGTTTTTCCACTTATAAGAGAAAAAATACATTTAAATGGGATATATTTGTAAATATTGGTACTACATTTACAAGCATGGATACCAGTTCCTACCAAATGCAATGATTCATACATGTGGTGAACCCACTACTCAGAAAGACAATACACATATAAATATTTGTTGTTTTTTTTTTATTCAGCACCAGAATTATGACTAATGTTAAATAAAAGCAGTGTCCAGAGACTAGAATTCTATGCCTGATTCATGTATCTTATTCAGTATATTCCACATACTTTCTTCACAATCACAAAGCTCTTTTATCTCATGTTTTGTACACACTTGCTTCCATATTTCTTCAAACCTTTCATCTGAAGTATTCATGCCCATATTGTGGAGAATTTGTTTAATCTACAAAAATAATATAAAATAATGCAATTAATGTAATTCTAGTCAGCATTTTGTTAAACTCTACAGTGTCTGGCTTTGACATATTTAGCAATCTCTATTTGCCAAAGAATATTTTCCCACTCTTAAAACTACAGACCACATCCTGTATCCTAAACAAAAGAAGTTTCTATTTAAGTAAATCTGAATCTTATTGCAAAGAAAGCTGTACAAAATTGTCTGTAATTAATGCAGTAATGTTGATGCACTACTTCAATGCTGGGACAAAAATCAAATGCAGAAGACTAAGAGAAAAGTAAATGTTTTTCAAAAGCCCTAAGTAAAGTTCTGTTTATCCACTCTATTTTTGCTGTCTACAGTTACCAACACAAATCAGATTCTATTATTATCTGCATTTCACAGCAACTACACACAAGGTCATCAGCTGGTATAGATAAGTGGATGAAGTGACTAAAATGAAATGGTTCACATCAACTTTGAGCCTTGCTATAATTTTACACCAAAATAATTCAGCAGAAGGGATTTTTTCCATGTTTTCTCACTTGGATGCTTCCTGTTGCATGCCTCATTACAGTGACCTGTTGACTCATTAGAGGAAGGTAACGTCACAAGAACATTGATGCACTCTGTGCTTCTGTTAGTATCAGCAAACATTTGGCCTTTTCAATTGTATCATATGTGTGTGTACATGTGTGTTATATTTATGCTACGGAGACTTTATGCATGCTTTGATAAAGACCTTCAATGCAGTCAAATCAGCCTTATTATACTGTCTTTTATATTTTTGTATAAATATAGGCCTGATCCCCAGTACAACAAATCTTCAGCTTCATCTTAGCCAATAAATCATTGAGTGTTTCTGCAAGGTGAAATTGCAGGAGGAAAGAAGGGACTGAATTTTGTTTCTTTAAGCATAAGTGTTGTTTCAGTTGCATCAATCATACTACCCACAAGTAAAACAAACCAGATCAGATCCATTGTCTTCAACAAGCTAGTGAAATATAGAAATGAAACTAAAAGCAATAGTCCTTCACAGGACACCACTGCAGGGAGAATAAAGGACTACATGTTCTCATAATTTGGCTTCATCATGTTCAGAGAGCTCTGTCCTGACTCATCAACTGCTGTAAAATCATCACTGACCAAACCACAGACTATCTGCAGACAGGATAAAACTCACTCTCACCCATGATCAACATTCTGCATACAAATTACACACTATTCCTCAACTACATAACTTCTATCCTCTTCAACAGACTGGAGAGAATTTCAGTGAAGAAAACAGCAAGCCCAAGAACTAGTTTGTTCTTTTGTAACAAGATGAGTCACCTCACAAAACTACTTCATAGTCAGAATTTGCATTCATTTCTACCACACTATACAAAAACAGTATTAAATTACTCTGAGCTTTCATCTAATAATACCATATAATCATAGAATAGTTTCATTAACCATGAAATTTTTGGAAACATTAATTATACATATCAAAACAATAATCATAAAATTGCTAAATATCCCATTTCATGAACATAGTTTCAACAGACTCAAAGGTGGTTCTGCACTGAATTCTATATAGCTGGTATAGTCTACAATAGAGTATGACATCTCAGGACATGTTATAACTTCAAAGAACAGCTCTGTCTAGTGCCTGACAGATGTAATTGGCTTCTCAATGAAGCATGAATTGCATTTACTGTTAGCTGCATGCACTCATTTCCTGCTTTCAGAGCTAGATTATAATATTACAGCGACCTGAGGAGGTCACTCGGGGAGAGAAGGACGAGAATCTTGTTCCTTGATCAGAAGGCTGGATTTATTGATATATGATATATAATACGCTATAACTATACTAAAGAGAATAAGAAGAGAAGTTGCAGAGGCTTGCTAAGCAAAGCATAGAAAAGAATCTGTAACAAAATTCTGTGTCCAGGGACTCTGTCCCCAGCTTGCTCCTGCGATTGGCTCTTATCTGTACACACAGAACATGAACCAATCACAGGTGCATCCTATTGCATGCCACAGCAGCTGATAATCATTGTTTACATTCTCTTCTGGGGCCTTTGCTTCCCAGAAGATGAACAAATCTGAAAGAAAGGATTTCTGTGAAAAAATGTCTGCGACATTATAAAGCGGTAAAAGCTCATGTACACAACATTCTAACAAGGTGTTTGATGAGCATGACACCACACCTTCTACCCCCAGTCACTAACCAGCAACAATATTTTTTGTAAAATAGATCCACTAGATCTATTTTACAAAAAATAGTATTCTGGGATTAGGATCTATTCTAGATCCACTTTCAAACATGACTGCTGAATATTTAATATAATGAGTAGAGGTCATTAATGTAATGAAGAGGTTGCCACAGCTTCTTTTCTCATTTTAGATTGGAATTCCACATTTCATCACAATTGTCCAATAAACTGTATTTAATGTAATGAAGTTCTCTCTTCATATTCTTTCCCAATGAATTGTATACAAATGTAAAAACAAAGTGGTAAACAATACTGAAGAAGAAACAGCAAAGTTATTTTAGTATTTATGTGAGAGAAATTTTGGTCTGTGAGAGAACAGAGTGGTAGGAGGCTGCAGATGTATCAGAGAAATCATGGAGCCCCCAGGTAAGTCCCTAGAGTCTCATGTCCCATCTTTGTCTTCAGAATTATGAGACAGCACAGCATTGCTGTGTGAGTCCCAATGTCCTCCGTCACTACACAGATCCTTTGTAGACCTGAGCCTACAACTGTGACTTAGCAGAGCACTTAAAAGGTACTTTCAAGTGGTTTGGGAATTTGTCATTAGCAAAACCTGCCAAGTTTGTCTGAGGAGAGACACTTCCAGTAAAGTTTTCCATTAAACATCCCTATGTGATAGAAATTACTTGTATACACCTTTAAAAATCTCCTTGTGGGGCTTTTTAAGACATTTCATGGAATACCTTAGATTGGAAGAGATCCTGGAGATCATTCATCCAATCACATAATCAAAGCTGGACTAACTTTACTATTAAACCACGTTGCTTGAGACCTTGCTCAAAAATTTCAATAGCTTGGATCACAATAAGATTAATATCTACCATCTTTATGAATAATTTAGAATGTGAAGAGTACATATTTTTCAGATAGCTGAATGGATGTAAAGCAAGATGGTAACATTGCACTATGAATTTTACAACCTGTTTACTTGATGACTTCCCACTCCCATATGGCTAGCAGAATCATTATCTTGGAAGAATATTCTGAAGAAATTCACTATACCTCTGCCTTTGGTCTCTTTTTTAAAAGGTGTTTTTCATATACTCCCTTTTGACTGAAGACAGAAGGGTACAAAAGTGAAAAACTACTGCCCTGGTCACCATAATTAGTCGTGTCACTGAGGCGACAAACTTGAGGAGCAGGAATATCTGAACGAATACTTGGAACACCACACAATGGATAACCTGTGAAAATCAATCAACAGGTAGCATGGATAAATAGTGCCAGGGAGGAGAAAACATTTTGTATGAAATAAGAAGAACTGTGATGCTTGTTCAATAATAAGTTACATAATTTTCTTCCTTCCTCATATCTTTTTTCACATTTTTAGACATTCTGGCTTCAGCTACATCATGAAGTGTGAAAACAAGGAATCTTGCAGTAATATACTAGTACTTACTTACTTAATATTCCCAGCTGAAATTATTTTTAGGTGATTATGCTATCATTATATTGCAAAGGTTTCATATTGCTGTCTCCTTAGTGTAAGAGTTCCATACCTCCTTGATGTTTCTTGTGGGCAGCTCCTCCAAGCACTGACTCTTTCTTCTTCTTGCAGTAGCCAACTGACTCCAGCTCCCCTCAACCAACCAATCCACTCTTTTATAACACTCTTCTTATTGGCTACAGCTGTGCCTTGTTAACATCAGGCTTGCTCCTAATCTTTGATAATTAACCCCGCTGCAACTCTTTAGGGGGTACGATTACTTTCTATACTACCTTTATTTTCTTATATTCTATCCCCCTACATGATCGTAAGGAGATATGGTTCTCCCAAATTTACCAGCATAATTTCTCAAAGACATCTAGATTAATTTCAATGTTGAATAGGCCATCCCTTCCAACTCCTAATCTTAAAAAAAACTCAGCTTAAATAAATTAATTCACTACTTTACATGAGTAGAACCTGTAACAATACTTTTCAACTTTGCTCCTGATTTTGTCTTAAATAATGCTCACAAGTGAGCAGCACAGTCCATTGTACTTACAGGATGCTGGGATACCACCAACTACAGCATTATACTGAGAAGATGATGTTCGATAATTTGTATATACACGGTCTGTTGATCTTGAAAGTGGTTTTGGCATCTTTTCTGAGCTTTCTCGTTCTTTTAACTCAAGATCTTTCTTTTCTGGCAGTGGTTCATCCTCTTTCTTTGTGTCTTTGGAAAGATATGCATCTAATTTTTTCCCTAAAAAAGGGAAAAAGTTATGGGACAGCCAAGATATATTATCAACATATTACAGACTAAGAGGCAAAAAAATTTGTTTGAATAACTGTAAAGGAGTTAACATAATTCATCTACATTTCTGATAATGCTTCTAGGAGATATTTTACTTTCTGTAGATCTGTACTACTAAGGAAACTTCCCAGTGTCAATCTCAGCATGCAACACAGAACTCCAGGATTCTGAAACACAACTGTACCTGAGATGCTGGTAGTTAAATCAGTCTCTAAATCCTACCCTTTTAAAGGAGCACCTAGTTTACAACAGCAACGTCCTTTCAACAGCTATCCTAAGAACAAGATCATCCCCATATTTTCCCAGTATTAAGGCATCTACCTTTTGTAATTATTTTTTCTTCAAACTCTTTAACACCCATTTTATCTTTCCAGTTCAGAAAGTTCGCAAAGTCCTGGTAATTAATCAGACCATCCTTATCCAAATCACAGCAGTCAAATAAGGTTTCCAGGAGCTCATCATCCAGATTCACATTCAGCTGAGAAAAGATCTTTCGTAGCTTGTCCTTGTGTATCATTCCATCACCATTCTATTACAAAGATGGTGTAATAGTTGTTAATAACAGTTGTTATATTCTATGATTCTCTAACAGCCATCATAAAGTAACTTCACCAAAAGAAACACATACACGTGTTTATACAGGTATGTACACATATTTATACATTTATATAAATAGCACCAGACACACTATTTCAAGACAAATAATATTGCTGAATACAAAAATAAACACTAAGTATTGTAGAAATCTAAAAAATGTCAAAAAGTAATTTTCAACTTAAAGAATACAGTGATTTGAGAGTAAAAGTGTGACAGGCTATTGTGACAAGATTGCAATCTAATCATAAATGTTGAGGAAAAGCAAAGATATCTTTAAAAGTAAGACATCAATCACTGTATACATTACAATTATTGTTACATATGAAATGTCAATTACAATTTTTTTTTTTCTAGAGAGAAAAAAAGAAAATACCTGAAATTCTGAGGCTAGGCAACTCAGTCAAAAAGTACAGCTTGGAAGAAAATATGAACGTAACTCCTTCTACTGTTTTCTCTATACAAAGGAATGCCAGACTTTGAAGTCCAAAAATTGTTAAGATTACTCCTGCTTCTGTGTCCCTTGCCCCCTCTAACCTGGATATTCCAAATAATACTACGAAAAGCTCCAAATACTATTGTGCCTAATTCCATAGCACATCACAATAGATGAGACACTCAATAACTATGAAGTTATCTTCACAGTTACAGTCTTCATCCATATTTACCTTGCTATGTTTGTGTTTCTTCTCGTCTGTATCTCTACAGCACAGGAGCGCTAATGTCACACATTCCTTTACATTTATACCTTTTGAGAGTGCTAACCTTATCAAAATGTCTTAATGCTTTTAGTAACACATCAAAATTCCTGTAGTCAGCTTTCTTCAGACTTTCTCGAACTGCCATCAAGATAACTCTTTCTCTGTCCTTCCCACAGAGGAACTCACACGGAACCCGGACATGAAGAAGATGATGAACGTCTATAAAAATGAACAATTCCTCAATTAGTTGTGCATATACCGTAATCAGACATTTACCAAAAAAAAAAAAAAAAGCTTGAATTCATTAGGAAAAGGAGAATTTCAGTTTCAAGATGTTATTTTTCAGAACTGCTGCACAGGTGATACAGCCATTTCATTGCAAGATCAAATGGTCCACATCATTATTTCTCCACTCACACACAGTTAATATCAAAAATTTTGGAACATGATAATGTAGATTCAAAAATCTATCCACTGCTTTCAAAAGCTTCTAAAAGCAGTATTTTTTACTCAATGTCCCGATAATTGAGCAAAAAATAATATATATTATTGATCTACCACTTCTGTCACGTTCCACATACTTATGAGATATAAGTATATACCTATATACTATCCAAAATTTAGTATTTTGGATAATTATATATCACAGGTTTCTAGAAAGACAAACCAATATTTTTATGTTACTGTTCCCATTTTTCATGTATCCTAACTTTACCAGTATTTTTAAACACTTTAGCACACTGAGCTACAATCTTCATCCAAATTCCCAAGGTGCCAATGTCACTTTCTGGAATGCAAGAAGTTCATTCACAGTACAGTAACAAACATGAGTAGCTCACCTAATCCCCCTCTAACAGCAGTGTACAAGCACTATTTTCTACTTGTTAATTATGAACTCTTTTGTTCAGTTCCTTCTGCTCTTCCTTATAGCATGAACTTTATTACACTACATAGTAAAGCACGTAAAAGATTATTCACTGTTTGAACAGACTTTCTCTGGCCCAGATTAACTGTATGACTTTGATCCACTTCATTTTTTTGCTTCCCGATTATTGACTGTATTCTTTAATTATTAAGCACAACTCTAAAACATCATCAATCCCATTGACTATTTGAGTTGAGTAGCTTTCAAAATTTTGTCATAATGAAAATAAAGACTTTTTTTGTACTCTGCTTTCTATCTCCTTGCAACCTTCAAAACTTATTATTCCTATTTATTACTTGTAATTTTTACTCTTTTTAGAGAAGTGCTTGAGAAATCATTGAGAGGGAATCTGCATGATTGGTTTAAATAGCCATTTTTGTCTGTCACTTTGATGTCAATAAGGGTTTTCTGCCATTTCCCATTTTGTTACATTTAGATATAAAGGCTTTTAAAAAGAAAAAAGAAAAACAGCATGATAATCCTAAACCTAAACCTTCTTTATTTTTCACATTTACTTTTTTACTTTTTTCCCACTAGCAACTTTAAATTCACTCAAAATTTACACTTCAAAAATTTACTGTCAACAAATTTTTGTACCTTGCCTCTTAAAATTTTAGGAAAATTGTATATACAACCAACAATTATTACTTCAGCAGAGTTTCATCAGCAAGGTAAGATTCTATTCTGCTCCTGAACTTACCATATTCATCTGGATGGGCCGTCAATCCAAATGTATGGTCTGGGGGAACATTCCTAGTATCTGCTATACTGTCAAAAAGAACATTTTTTTGTTAATTGCAAAACAGTTTATTAATAGCCAAAATAAAATCTCAGCTACTGTTTAAAAATAGTGATTAATTATAGGGATGATACTCATAGTTTACCTGAAATTTGTTTATCAGGACTTTGTTTCAACATTACCATTCCAGAAAAGCAACCCTTTACAAGCTGATTAGAACATTCACTGTTTGTAACATAAAACCACCAAATGTAAACATTATTTTTTTGAACACTTATGCTCATTAAAAAGAAAAAATACCCTATGCCATTTTTCCAAAGAAAATGATAGAAACATGCAAGAAAAGTTCTTGTAGTCAAAGAATGGGAATATTTTGACAAAATCTCCAACTGAAATATCTGAAATAAACTACTTTTGTATAAAGTGGAAAAATTGAATCATATCTCTGCTTTTCCAAGTGCAATTTTTTGTCTACCAAAACCAGCAACCAAGTCCATATCCATGTGGAAAACTTTTCTGAGTTCTATTTTCCAAAAATTGAAGAATTTTCTTTTGACATTAAAGAACTGTTTACTGTTTCCTTTTTTTTTTTTTAATTTTAAAGATGCAATGCTCATTTTATTTTTGATAATTAAATAAGTAAAACACTTAGCTGAATCAAAAATCCCCATCATAATTTAAAAGATTATCAGTGCTTTGTTCTAAAGCACAAAACAAAAACCCACACACAGAAATGGAAATACCCCAATCTAAAAACTACTATGTATATTTTTTTATCATTTTCATATCACACATAGCACGTGGATGCATAAAATTCACTAAATAAGATTTAAGTTTAGCCTGTATCTGTCTTGTAATATTAGTGGTGGGTTTCAGCCTGCACTGCAACCCATCCCTGAC
This sequence comes from Melospiza melodia melodia, assembly GCF_035770615.1. Lineage (NCBI taxonomy): Eukaryota > Metazoa > Chordata > Aves > Passeriformes > Passerellidae > Melospiza > Melospiza melodia. Next base: position 37,619,726 of record NC_086194.1, read on the forward strand.
TGATCACACTGCTTCATGCTGCTCATGCTCCAAGTCTGTCTCACAGTAAGTTGGGACACAGAGACAGGGAGAGAAGAAACTGACTTTTATTTGTGCTCACTGCTCACATTCATTTATGAGAACACCTCCCCAGATCAACCTAAACCTGGGATCTTGAGTTTAAAATTATATTTTGCCACCAAAGTCTATGTTAGTGAGCCTTCAGATATATTTTTGCAGAAATCAAGAGCATCTGTAAAGACAGCCTTTGGATACATTCAGGAGCCCTAGATCTGCAGCACACCTGGATCCTAACCCCACTTACTTATGACTTCTGTGATGCTTCTTAAGTGCTGTTGTGTAAAATTACAAACTGTTCCAGATTGCTTCATAATCAGTCATTCTAATGATTCAACAGAGATTGGTAAATGCTGCTAGGTAATCAAATATAGTTCCATGTCCTTTTCCAAGGAGGCAATACAGTGAGATTACAGATGATGTAACAAAGAAGGCCAAAAATTGTGTGAGAGTAAGCAAAATGGTTGAATCCCAAAACATTAGGTATTATGTGTCAGTCCTTTCAAACCTTACTAATTGCAAAATACTGGGGGAAAAAATGTCTTAAAGAGTGCTTGACCACTCAAACAGTAAGATCTAACTTCACTACATGGACACAGTACAGCCCTTACTAGAAACTTGTGTACTTATCAGCATAATTAGGGCAGGTAGAAGGTCCTTTTCTGTTAAATGAGTGGAAGCATTAAGCATACAGTTATAATTTTTATCCAAGACATAAAAAGATATTGGAGAAAAGGCAAAAGTGAGTGAATTTTGTGCTTGATCTATTTGTAACAGAAGGCATCTTTGCTTACTTACGGATCAAAAACTTTTCCAATCAGAGGCTGGTATTTTTCCTTGAAATCATCACTTCGTTTTGACACAAGGTTTGGTCCTCTCTTCCTACAAATTACAAAAATAACTCTTGCACATAATTTTTTTAATATTCAATACTTTTTCAATAATATTTTAAAATATTATTATATATTTAAAAAACCAGCAACTCCTTTCAACTTAGTGATTAAACTATCTTGCTACTTAAAATCAAAGGGCTTTACATAATGCTTAAGACGTGCCAAGAGTTGTTATATGGTAAAAGTTATCTGGATAAACTGTTCTGAAAATCACATCTTGCATTTTCTATTCAGTTCAATACAGTTAAGGATTGTGAGATATACAATTTTCTTCAAATATGAAGACCCACTCTTCCTGATCATTTTTAAATGAATTAATTAGCTAACTCATTGCAACTTACGAATCCAGGTCAAAGACCCAATTGAAGGTCTTGGCTGTATTTCGCCCATCTTCATAGTGAGGGGTTTCCATTCCATAAACAAAAGACTTGTCAAAGTGTGAGTTATACTTCCTATTGACTGACTCCCCTGCAGAAAAAGCAGGCATTTCAACCTGTGTAAAACACCTAAGGAAGAAAAATGTACCCAGTATCTTCATTCTTAAGATAAAACAATGAAGAAACAAAGGCAAATAACTAACAAACCTGTTCAATTAAAGACAAATAATTTGCATTCTCCCTGTTTATTGAGTAGGTAGGAACAATCTCATTGTCAAAAGTGAAAACACAAAATAAAAAGCAAAACTGCTTCAGTTGGATGTTCTTTTATGTCTGATTAAAGACAAGACCAACAGAATAAATTAAACATGTAGCCTAAGTGGTGAGGGTCAAGCAAACATTGCTTTATAATATCTACACTTGAGCAGAAATGTGTACCATTTGATTTATTGTTTTCAAAAAATGGAAAAATGTTTTTGATGTGTTGCATTTTCAGATATACTCTTGCTATGTCTTTTTGTCACAGAAAAAACAGTCATTCTTTTTCTTCAAGGTCTTTTCAATCACCTTTTAAAAAGCATGATAATTAGAACTTTCAAAAATATTATTCACTGCATGTTTTCTAATAAGGGCTCCACATGGCTGTATGGCAGCACGACATTTTTTACACTATTTGTGGGGCACATAGTTGACTTTTTTTCTGTCAGTCTGCTTCTGACTTGGCCTCTCCATGGTGGATAGATGTTACAAGAGAGACAGAAACAGATTATGAATAATTTCACTGAAACACCCAAGAAAAGCATAGAAGAGAAGAAATGAAGTTACAGGTTTGGCCAATATATTCCAATACTATTTACAGAATAATTTCTCAGTGAGACAACAAAGTACTATAATTTCACATCTATGTAATCGTCTCCACATAAAATTTACATTTTCAGCCAAAGTGAAAGTCATGGAACTGGGAAAAATAGAAGTGGCTGCAAAAGAAATTAAATATGCGGCATTTTAGAGTGCTACTTGTCACTCTGCTCCTGTGCAGACCTGTGAGATAAAGGGTAACCATCCCTGAGCAGACCACATCACACAGGTACAGGCCCCAGGGGCTAAAGCAACGCAGGCACAGCCCAGAGCCCCATGGGGAGGACTCTGTAGGCTGAGGAACCTGCATTCCAGAGAGCCACCCAACAGCCTGAAATTCTTCACAACCAGATCTTAATGCTAAGCTCCTCATCAGAAAGTCTGCCTGCTCTGAAATTCTGATTCTGAAGAAAGACAGGAACTAGAGGAAAAAGTACTGGAATGGGTTGGGCTCACAGTGTATGACTTCAAATCTGAGATTGCTTTCAGTGGCATAGACAATGCCAAACTCAGTAAGCAACCAGCGCATCTGTGAGTTTCTAGTTTCCTGGAAATATTTTGCTTTTCAAACACCACCCAAAAGAAATCAGGCTTCCAACGCCTTCATGGAGTTCTTACACTGTTTTAAATGCCCATCCTGAAGTGATTGAGAGTTTTAGAAACTGAGATCATGCTCTCTCACTTGCTTTTTTTTCACATAATTTTTAAAAGTAATATATATTGTATTAATACAGTGATTAAAATTAATGGTTTATACCTCAAAAAATAGCATACAGTAGGCACTGAACACACATAAAGGAACATTTTATGTGGTTTCTTATGAGCCTTTTACCTTACCCACATAATAATCCTCATGTGAGAGAACATATAAATCATGTCCTTCTCTCGCTTCTTTATCCACTTCCTCAAAGGTTTTTGGTGGATTGACAAGCTCTCCAGCTGTTAAATCTGGAAACAAATAAAGAATGTATGGTTGGAGGAGCTAAGGAGGGTGGATATCTTGTTTCATTCATTCTTCATTGTAAACAATACCTTGTTAGAGAATTTGCTAGTACTGTGGAACGATGATACTTCTTACCACATTTCTAGTCAATCTATATTCATCTAATGAATGGATGAATAAACATCTAATTCATTATTCACATAATGACATGGGACTAGGGAGAAAATCACAGAAACCCAGATGAACAGAACTTTTGCAAGAAAGCTACATGGGCAACACAGATGTGATTGCCTCCAGTCTATGGAGGAAAGCTATATATGTCAAGGAAGTTTCTTCCATGAGACCTATTAGAGTTGTTGGAAAAATGAAGGTTAGTTGACAGCTACCCTACAGTTCTCACAGGAAATCTATAAAGACAGAAAGGAAGAGAGCCAAAAGCCCTGGTAGTTACCATAAGTTCTCAGTTGCTTGTTTCTTCATCAAAACTGAAAAATTTTTAGGCCTTTTGGTACCTGTTATACAAAAACTCTTCTCTTAAAAGAAGTTGTTGGAATCATAGAGCATGTGATAGATACTAAATTGCAGATTATCTTGTATTTACAGGAAATATGTTTTAATAGCGCATTTTCCTACCTTTGCAGACTTTAATTCCAAATGTAGTTTTAATTATATCCAAGCCCTCAGGTAACTTCAAAGATTGATCATGTGATTTACCCAAAGGTGCTTCACGATTACTGGAGTAAATTGCTTCTTTCATGTCCTGCATCTTTTCTTGAAATTCACTTTTAGCAACTGGACTTATCAAAGAAGCTACCTGAAGACATCACAAACAACACCAGAGGCAGGAAAACCAACAAACTTTGATCATTCATGCATCGCTATGACTACTCACACAAACAAAAGTTTGCTCATAGGGGTTCTAATGAGATCTTCTGTGGTTACATTGACATAATTTTATCCATTGAGTTGCAAACCAAAACTGTATCTTGAGAGAAGACAACTAATAGCCAATGCTATGCTAAATTTCCAGCTAAATAAAATATTTATTGTGAGATATTTTTATTTTTATGCTAGCTTTTCCACTTTTTAATATATACATTTTCTGACTGTAGTCTTTCTTCTCTTAGCACATATTAGAAACTACAGTCAAATTACAACGTGACCAAAACTAAAGTGATTTGATTTTTCAGGCTATCAAAGCAATGGAGATTCTAGAGGAGATTTATTGTTAGACTGTCAATCTTATATAAAGAAATATTGAAAAATTAGTAGCAAATACAATTGATCCAAACCCATGCTTAGCAGACTAGGCTTCCGACCCTTCCTAGAGATAATATTTAACTAATAATGCAAAGTCTTCAACAGACAGTACAGGCTAATCCAGTACAGATCAATCCATTCAACAAAAAACTTCTCAAGGAAAGATACCAAAACCTGGTTGTCTTTCATTTTGGATATGCCTAATAAATGTCCTACTCAACATCCTGGAACACTAGGACTTCCTTCCTAAAATACACTTTACTAACACAACTGCTATTTTTAGAGACAAGAACACTAACTGTGTGATAAAACTACCAATGATCTCATCAGCTATTTGATTACAGATTACAAAATCATTTCTAAAGAATACACACAAAATAGTCTGACACATCCAAACCGTCACTTTTTGGCTAAAAAATCAGTTTCTAGCCAAAGGTAAGAAAGCATACAGAATGACTACACCAAACTGTAAACACATTTGCAGATAACAGCTCTTTTGCTAAGAGCTCAATTGGTTTTATCTCTGTAACCCACAAAACAAAAAAAAAAAAAAAAAAAAAAAAAAAAAACCAGCAAAATTTGTAGGCAGAAGACTGTTCATTACCTTAAATATTGAAATTAATTTAGTAGTCACTATGAAAAGTTACATTACTGATAACAGTCACTGAACTTCAAATATTTTCCAGGTTCAATAATGCTAAGTAAGTCCTATAATTTGATGTCAGAACTCAGATAATTCACAGCAGCTGTGAAATGCTGCAGCATAAATCACTCACCTTTATCCCTGACTATGAAGACATCAGTTGCTTTTATTAAGAACACTCTTAAGAGGTTCATTCTTAAACAAGAGTAAAGGAGTCACATTCTTACACTGCATTGGGAGGTTGACTTTATGCCATGAGTCAAGTCTGTTGCAATGTCAGGATCATCTGCACTGCCGTAGAATATTATTTTAGCACCAGGAGCTGGATCTGTTGTGTTTCGAAACTTTCGTACAGCAGTGGGAGTAACAGGCTATACATAAGGCAAAGCAAAAACAAGTTTACACCAGACATTCACAAAATGTTAATGAAAAGAAAATGTACTGCAGACATTTATGTTGTTCCAGATATAAGAAGAAAATATGAGGATGCTTTAGGGCTGCAGCACATGCACATGCTCCTGCAGATGCTGATACTGTGAGCATAAGCTCACCATAACCCAGACTAAATTTTATCAAACAGCATTGTTAAGTTTCAACACTTCAATTATTTATAATTTGGATAACAGCTACTTCACATGTTCTTGATGAAAACTAGATGTTACAATTTTAAATTTCAGAAAGCTTTAACCCAATTCGCGATTTCCACCATCAATGAAGCAATTTTGGAAATTATTTAAACTAGAGTGTTGGGGTATCTTTAATTATCATTTAAGGGGAGATGTGCTGTTTACAGGATCCATTTGTGTCCCAGTAGCCTCTGACTCTTCAGGGCCATGGGAAAGGGTCAGTGGGATACCCAATTCTGGTATCCTTGTAAAGAAGAACCTCCATCAGAAGTAATAATAATTTCCAATAATTACTTTAATTGCATTACCAGAGGGGAAAACCACATAAAACAATTATATTTAGTCCCAACTAAGCAAGCATGGTGACTTTTGTAAAATATGTGGAATGGAAATGAAAGCCAGAAATGTTTTCCAATCTTGCCAGCTAGTCTCTGTAATTCCACGTGATAAAAAACATTGAAATACACGATAGTTTCAAAAGTGAAGGTATGTAGAAAAAAAAAAAAACCTAAACAAGAGCCTCTACAAAACCAACTCACCTTGGGTGTCTCTTTGAGACAACTCGCAACCGTGTTGCCCGCTGGACTCAACCTTCCAGCCTAAACAATGCAATCAAAAAATAAATAACGTATAACGAAACTCGTAATAATACACACAACTAGTCAAACTGGGATCTGGCACCATGCACGGCACGTTGTCCAATTGTTCTGATGAGGGTGGGAAAGAGCCACCCTCATTACTGGGAGAGAAGGAGCTCGCAGGGAGATGCGCCATCCCCTCCCACATGCTGCCCTCCTCCAGCCCCTTCCCTCGGCGAGACTCCGCCCCTGAAAGGCACAGAAGCGGGCCGCAGCTCCGGGCCATCGGTGCGACCCCTTTGGCGAAGGCACTCACGTTCGGCAGCTCTGGAGTCCCCTCGGGGAGAGTCTCTTTGGGACATGGCGGTGGCTGCTCCGCCATGGCCACCGCTCGCTTACTCTGCTCGCTCGGTAACGGCGGCGGCGCCGGCAGTGCTCGTGCGAGATGCGCGGTGCGGCCGGCGCTCACAGCGCTCCGCCATCCCCTCACACCCAGCGCCCTCCATCCTGCCCTCACAGCGCTCCGCCATCCCCTCGCACGCCTGTCCTGCCCTCACAGCGCTCGGCCATCCCCTCGCACCCAGCGCCCTCCATCCTGCCCTCACAGCGCTCCGCCATCCCCTCGCACGCCTGTCCTGCCCTCAGAGCGCTCCGCCATCCCCTCGCACCCAGCGCCCTCCATCCTGCCCCTCACAGCGCTCCGCCATCCCCTGACACCCAGCGCCCTCCATCCTGCCCCTCACAGCGTTCCGCCATCCCCTCGCAGCCCTGTCCTGCCCTCACAGCGCTCCGCCATCCCCTCGTACTGAGCACCATCCATCCTGCCCCTCACAGCGCTCCACCCTCCCCTCGCACCAGCGCCCACCTCTTCTCCCCTCACAACTCTCCCTCTACCGCCCTCAGCGCCCGCCACCCTCCTTACATCTCACATCCTTCGCGAAAAGTCAGGAAATAAATCACATTGGGCTGTTTTGTAAATGTCATAATCTAGAAAAATAACTAAGACCCGGCCGCAGAGGTCGCACATTCCTTACACGGACTGTTAAATCTTTGAAAATCTACCAGCTTTCAGACAGGCGGGTTGACTCCTGAGTTTGAAATGAGGTCTTACATGTTCAAAAGTTTGATCAAATTTTCAATCTTTATTACTGTAATAAAAAATACTGCCCCTTTCACAAGTGTTGTCACATGCAATTAAAATATTGGGACTGTTCCTCTAGAGAAAACGGCAGCTCACCTACCCACAGCTTGGAGGTGGGTGAGAGAAGCCACCCAGCACTACCCCATGTATCAGACACGTGAGTGCTCTCACTGTTTGTCTTAAATGAGTCAACACCTCGTATATCTAACCCACTGTATTTGCCTTTTAGAAACAGCTGTGGATTATTTCAGAAAAACAGCATGGGTAAGACTGAACAAGTTTCACCGCTGTTTAACAGACCCTCAGTTCTTACAAAGACTTATTCTCAGATGACATGTAGCAAACCATCCTATTCTTCCCAGCAAAATCTCTCAATTTAATCACATCCTGCTCCATTCTCTATAGTCCTTCAATGGCAAAGCCAATCTTAGATAAATATACAGACCTGAACCGTAATTAATCAAACATTACCAGGTGTCACCATTTTATTCTCTGTTCTAACATTTGTTTGGTATGATGAATGATGCTAAGTTAAAACTAAATTTCTTTTCTACAAATGGAAGGTGAGAGGCTCAGCCAGCCACTGCTGTTTAATGATGTGCTCCAGCTGTCCAAGTCACCCGCAGTACTTGTCAGTGAACTCCATGAACTTCCAGCACATACAAATGTATCTTGGTGTTCACCAGGCAAGAAGCATCATGTATAGCATCAACTATGATCTAGCTGTGGCAATGCTGGTGCCCTTTTTCAAAAGATATTATGTGTTTTTCTGCTGTAGATGTGGCTGCACCACACCCCTAGTATGGAACATCCATGTCCACTTGGGAACTAAAAAAGCTCTTGTAAAGTCTTAATGGGTTCAGTTCTTTTCACATTTCAGTCATATTTGTTGTTGCTTGAAGTTTAGAGTTTTCCTGCAAAACAAAGCAGTATTTTTGGTAGTTTAATAAATAAATATAATGATTGGTTATGTCTTGCCTTGTGATCCACTCATATGTAAGGTTAAATTTCTATCTAGTAAAGTTGACAGAAGGGAGAACTATTTATAGAGAGGAAGAGCAAAGTACAGTAATGTAAAAATTAGATGGTAATAATAGGGCTCAGGAAACTGGGATTTTTTTTAAATCCCAGGATAAAATTCAGGAAATGGAATTTTTGTCCTAGTGTTTGTTGTATTTCTAGATGGTTCTCTACCTGTGCTCAAGGTTGTATCATTTTTATACAGTCTGTGCATTGCTGATTTATTTTTACCTTATTTTCTCCCCAGTAGGTGGCCACACTTGCTAATTGAAACCATCCACTCAGCCCGATGGAGTGGGTTGTGTCAAAGGCATAAAAATAGGACTTGGACATGTAAGAAGAGTGCCTATTGCAGAAACAAGTAGAGCAGAAGTCTTTTTTTTTTTTTTTTTTGCCTCTCTGTGCTTCTTTCCTTTTTTCACAGAAACATGGGTCCCTATAAATCAATTTGAAACCTACTGACAATACATTCTTTCCTGTAATTCCTCTCATTCTGGAACCAGTGTCATATCCATTCTTTCTATTACTGAAAGTTATTTTGGCCACAGAAAGAGTATTTGTGGAGTGGTAAGGACCTGTAATTTTTAAGGTAAGATGATGAATTAAGAAAAAACAATTGAAATCAATTTTAGGGAAAAAAGGATTAAAACTTTCTTTACTTCAGCATGAATTTGTCATCTTCTATGTCAAAGGTAGAATCTCTAGAGAAAACTATTTGGAAAAAGTTGAAAATTTTCCATTCCACACCAGCACTTTTTTTCCTCAACAGTACTTGACATTTCACTAGTTTCTGACATCCAATTCCCACAACCTAATGCCTTTTTCTGTCTTGATTAGGCTAAAACAGGAATGGAAACTGTCCAAAACCCTGCATTTTACTTTCTTTATGAAGTGCAAGCGCCCCATGTTCTGCAACACAGCTCTCACTCTGACTATGGTGCTGGCACAGACTGGAGCCAAAGCACTTAAGTTTGTATTTTCCTGAAGGTCTGTGAAGGCCAGAGAACTCAGTGTAAAACACTCAGAATGTTGTGAAATGTCTTAATTGTGTCAGCCATGCTGATGCATTTTGCTGTTACTGCCTGGTTGCTTTCATGGTTTTTTATTCAGTTCATTTATGGATAGGAAATTACTGTTTTCTATGCACAGCACACTTTCTATGTGTTATGCTATGACCAAGCCAATGTAGGTACATAGAAAATGTACACAAGTAGAGATAGGAGACAGAAAAAAAGAATGTTATAGCAAAAAAAAAAAAAAAATTTGGGAAGTTCAGGCACAATAAAGAGATTGTGCACATTCTCTAAAGTCAACTTCCACTTATTATTACCCATCTAACATTAGATTTAAACACAAAAAGGCTGAGCAGAACATAATATTAAAACTCTACAGAGAAATGCTAAAATAGATGGAATGCCACCTGGTGAAACCATGACCCACTAATATAAATTTGTTAATATCACCCAGCAGTTTCACTTTTGGTATATGATCCACGATGAAACAAAAAATGAAAACATGGCCACTGGTAGGGGCTATATGTGTGATTTCAGAGCTTTCCTTTCCCATCTTTTTGTACAGACTACAACAGAAGAAAATTGTCTTCACCACTAGAACTCACAGAGACTTGTCAAGCCTGAAATACAGAAAAACAGTGAATACAGGAACTTGGTAATTTGATTACTGCCACATTCTCTCGTGCCTCTATTTCACACATTCACAGTGAACCCTCAGTGTTTGCTGTCCCACTCTGTCAGCCTCAACCAGCTGTGAACAATTTGGGCATTTCACAAAGCAAGAGAGATGTGCTACAGCTCTGCCTTGCACTCAGAGAGTTAAGTTAGCCAGCAGGAACCTCCTGCATATAAAACAGGCTTCCTAACAGCAACTATACAATGTGAATAGAGTTCCTGCATCAAAAATTCCATTTAGCCTTGAACTTCAGATACATCTGTTAATCTGAAAGATTATGTCAATTTTATGAAGTATTTATTAATATCAGAAGCATAGATAATGATCCTTACATATGGAATAGTATGGTTCTTTATTAGATAAGATTAAGTGAAACACAAAATGTCACATATGGCGTGTTAAATCTCTAAATTGAATTTAGTTCAAGTAATTCTAAATTGTGCAAATTCTAAAGATTTGATGTAATATTTTTCCACATAAACTGTTCATGTGTGTACTGTGTCTTACTGAGGTGGAGTTAATTTTCTTCATAGCAACCTGAATAGTGCTGTGTTGTGCATTTGTGATTGAACTACTGTTGATAACACAGAAATACTTCAGCTACTGCTGAGCTGCGCTTGAACAGGGTGAGGACTTTCTCTTTTTCTCCACTTTGTCATTAGCCCAACCTAGGGAGAAATGCTGCTGATGGTCCAGAAAGATGGGAGTGGAATACAGCCAGGACAGCCGACCCAAACTGATCAAAGGGATATTCCATCTCACACAGCATTGTGCTCAGCAATAGAAATTGGAGGTACACAAAGGAGATGTCTTGCAAGTTGGCTGCTGCTTGGAGACTGCCTGACACTGGCCTGTTTATGGGAGGTAGCCAGTGATTTCCTCTGTATTGCCTTTTCACTTCCACTTTCCTTCATCTATTACAGTCTTTATCTCAGCCCACAAGTTCTCCTGCTTTTGTTCTTCCTGTTATGTTCTCTGTCTTGCTGCAGGGAGGTGAGCGAGTGAATGAGTGAGTGAGCAGCTGCCAGGTTGACCGGATGCTGTCTGGTGCTCCAATGCATGCCTGTCAGGTGTGTAGTAAAACACATTTGGTTATCAGGAATCTGCTGTTTGCTCAGCAAATTCTGCAATCCAGTTGAACATATTGAGACCAGTCAGAGGGTTATGGCAAATAAGCAGTGTATTAGGGCAGGATTACATGATTTAAAGGACAACTCTTACAATTAGAAAACTCACAGCTCAAATAAGTTTGTATACTTTACTTACACAACCATGTTTCTCTGGAGCTAGTCTGGCGTTCTACATCACCGATGAATGCAGACTATTTTCCTTTTTTTGAAATTACATATTGGCCTACATATTCACAAAGCACTTATGTAAGTGATCAACATAATAAAGCAGAAAGGGGAAATTGTTTTTTTAATCTTCATCAGTTCTTCTTTTCCATACACTTTTCCATTGGTACCAATTTGGTCTCAGAGTAACAATCTGTTTTCACTCCGTTCACTTCATTATGTTCAAGTATTGATAAGTCATACTAAGGAAGGGGAAAGTAGCATAACACTGACCACAAGCTTTATATAACTTGATTTTTGCTTCATTTAAATATATATGGTAGAAATAAAAAATGTATTTTGAGATTGCAACTACATCAACTTGATTATTTCCTGTGACGGAGTATCCAAACAATCTTCATTAAATTGTACCAATTACTAAATGCCATTATTGATACACTTAATGCCTTACCAGTTTGTTTGTTTCTTTCTTTCAAATGCCAACTTTTAGACCTTGTTGAAGCTGCTATACTGAAGAAACACTTATCATGATTGTTCTGTTTCCGCTGCAACCCACTTACAGCCTGTGGCCAACTGGCCTTTATCCTGCTCTCTCGCAAGGCCATGCTTTGTGCTATGAAGCAGTCGAGACTTGTTCTGGGCTTTATCAGTGGCTGTTCAAAAAAGGCAAATTCCCGATGGCAATTCAGGTTTTCCCATGTAGTTCCTCCTTTCAATTCGTTTGACTAATACCTTTGAAACTGGTTCTTTTAAAGGATTAAACCAGGGCTCGTCTGTGTGTGCAAAGCCCAGCTCCCATCCCTGGCTCCTCAGAGGCCTCCTCAGGCTGCAATGCAGTCCCTAGAGGGCTGGCAGAGAATCACGGAATAGTTTGGGGTGGGAGGGACCTTAAACATCATCCAGTCCCAAGTCCCCTGCCTTGAGCAGGGATACCTCCTACTACAGCAGGTTGCTCGGAGCCCCACCCAGCCTGGCCGTGAACACTGTCAGGGATGGGGCATCCTGAATTTCCCTGAGCAACCCATCCCAGTGCCGCACCACCCCCACCGTAAATGGAAGATGGAAGACGCGCGGGTCGCTCGCAGGGACTGTTCCCCCGGGCGCAGGGGAGAAGCGGGAGGCAGGGAACAAACACCCTGCAGCCGAGAGCGGCCCGGCCGCGGTGGGAGCGGCCGGCGGGGAGGGGAGGGAGCGGGAACAAAAGGAGGAGGGGAAAAGGTGGGAAAGAAAGGCAGCCACGTGACGGCCGGCGCGGGCGAACCGGAAGGGCACGGCGCGTGCGGGCGTGACGTGGCGGCGGCGGAAGTGCGTGTTGTGTGTGTGTGAGTGTGTTTTGGTCGGGGCAGAGGCGGCGGCGGAAGTCGGCGGCGGGGCTGGGTGAGGCACGGCTGCGCCCCCGCCCCTCGCCCCCACCGAGGAGCCGCCTCCCCTCTTACCCCTCCTCCGCCCACCCTGCCCCGGCGCGCCCGCCAGCCCCGACCGACGGACGGACGGACGGACAGCGCTGCGCCGCCGCCCCGGCTCCCCCACCGCGGCCAGGTGAGGAGGCGGTGGCGGCGCGGGGGGGTCCCGGCGGCGGCGGGACGCGCCTTGTCCGCGCTCCTGGCGGCGGCCGCTCCCCCGGCGCCGCGGGAGCGTCGTGCCGCGGCACGGGCGGCCGAGGTGGGCAGCCCGGCGTGCGGGGAGGGGACGCTGCTCTCTCCTTTCCCGGCTCAAAATGGCGCCCCCGGTTTTCCCACTTCCCCTTATTCCTGTGCCTGGAAGGGAGCCGCGGGGGAGGGGAGGTGGCGGCGGGGGTTGGAGGGGCTGGGCCCCGGAGAGCGGGGATCCTCCCCTGCGTGCGGGCGCTCCTGCGGAGAGGTATCGCCGCCCGGGGCCGGCCGGGAGGGCTGTGCCCCGCGAGGTGCTTGTGAGATATGGAAGGGGCGGCTGGGTGATGGGTCCCTCGCTTTCCCTTTCTCTTGCGTCTGGAAGGAGCACGGTGAACTAGGTGGGAAGTAAAATGCTCCCGACAATGCGTCGCCATCGGGGGGATCGCGACAGGCCTAGTGTGCTGGGTATCTTCTGCATCGCACGGAATTGGAGCTAGACACAAAGCTGGGGTAGGGTAGAGGAACAAACCTAAGCTTTTTGTGTTTTAGAGGAGAGCTGAATTGCATAAGAACTATCAAAATCTTCCAAACAGGGCCATGAAAGGCTGTTCTCTCGGCATTTTTAATGATTTTTTTTTTCTACCTTACACCTTTTTCAGAGCTTGGGGGTGGCAATGAGAGGCTAAACAGCTATTTAAACAGGAGAAATTAATCGGTTTCTTTCATGTAACGTTCAGGCAAAGTAAAAATCAAGGATTTTTAAAATTTTTTTCCAGTTTTATAGTGTCTCTTCAGAGTTACAGTCATGCTTACCTACAGATTGCATGTAGGTATTGTTCTTCCATAATGGGAAATTTGGAAAAGGTAGATGTTGGCTAAAGTGAGGTGGCTAGAGACAATGGTATTGTAGTCATCACTTACATTTCCTGTTTGATAAACCAGTTTATCTGAAAGCAATTGGTACCATTCATCATTCGGATGAGCTTATGAGGTGGCTATTACCTTTAATTGTAGGGCTATGATTTTTTTGCAGCAACTGTGTTGATTCACTTGTTTAACTTACAGTCTCATTATGTTTCAATATGGCTTACACACGATGATCATTTTGCTGGTTATCTCTGTCACTGTCTTGAACACTGCAGTCAGGTGCCACACTAATTCTGATGAACCTGGAAGGAAAACTGAGTTAGTAGGAGTGGCTAATATATAAGCCTTTGTAGTTACTGCCTTTTAAAACGTTCTAGAAAGTCCAGTATCAAGAAATTTCAAGTAGATAATAGTTGCAGCCTTAGCATTGTATGCTTTGTGTCTGTTAATGCAGCATACAAAAGTTCATTAGTAAGAAACAGTGTTGTTTGCTGTGAGATATAAAAGTGGTGGAATGTTCCAGTTTTAAATTTATCGTGAATTTTTTTGTGTGGCCCTTCTATTTGATAATACACTTAATCACATTAATTGTAGGAACAGTGCTCACTGTCTTAATCTCTTCAGTAGGCTGGCTTTTGTCACCAGTGTTACTTTGATACTTCTGTATTAGCTGTATTGTAGTTGAAAATAGTCCAGTGCTTATGCTTACATGACTGAATTATGCCATTAAATTGAGAGTTTGTAGGTATTGGCTGGGGCTATTGGTATTTTGTACACAGACTCAGGCATAATAAGATTTGTGTTTGATCTGTTAAAATACTTAGGACCCTTTAATAAATAAAACTCAAGACTATCCAACAGCATACAAATTTCTCTTCTGGAGTGAGGAGAATACCCAGCATCCAGTAAATTAGTTGGTGGGATTTCCAGGAGTACTTGGCTAATAATATACTCCAGGCTTTGTGTTCTGGCATTTCAGCATGGGTCTGCTCTGACATGAGGAGAATATTCAGGAGAAGAGTGCAAGTTCCTGCTTAGCAGAGTGACATATGTATTTGTACTGCCCAAGACTGCAAACTGGAGTTTTTAAGTTAAACTCGACAAAAGTAAGAAAATCTCCCTCATTTCCATCCATGTGAAGCCATCCGTCTCAAAAAAATTTATAGTATTTTCTTAGCAGATTTTTATATTAGTAGGTCACTTCTGTAACTCCCATATGTATAAGAGCTTGTTTCAAGTCAAGCAGTTATGTTCTTGCCTTCGTGTAGCTGAATGAAAATGTCTTACCCAGGTTTTCTTTCTTTACATATTCCAAACTTATTGATTACATTGCATACAAAATTGGAAGAGGAGGAGAAAGGGAGCCATATCAGTGGATTTTTTTCCCAGGAAATTTTCACCAGATCTGGGTTTGCAGTGTATGTGTAGGGTATTGAGTGTACTATTCCTCCTGGGTTCTCCAGGTTTGTATTTTACTGATGAATTAAGAAATAGTAGAATGAATGTGACCTGAGACTTGGAGTGTGCACGGGGGACTGTAGCATTGAAATCTACTTCTGAGTCTTGGTGGGGCACTATGTGCTCAGCTCACAGATGTGAAAAGACCAGGCCAAAACCATTCTGCCGTGGCTGTGTCAAACTGCAGTACTGCTTCTCTTCACATCAAGCAGGTACTTCTCTTGTTTTTGTGTAAATATGCTGCCATGTTGTGAACTTCAGCTACAGAGTTCTGGCATCATCTGAAACCTGAAAAGATGATGATTTCCATATACACTGATAGAAGGTGTTAGTGACTTTTTTAATATGTCACAATCATCTGGATGTGCTCTGTCATCAGGTTTTCAGTCTTGCATTTTCTTTTATCCTGAGCTGTTGAAAAGTGGGTGGTATGACTAGTAGAATTCATTATTAATTTATTAGGTGTATTGATGTGACTGTTGAATGAATGAGGTTTGCAGTATGTTTCTTAGATGGCCTTCCTGTCAGGTGCTGTGGTCTGCTATCAGCTTGAGAGCTGCTTGTCTTTGTACATGATATCTGACTGTCTAGAATGATTTCAGAGGAGGGATGCTGTAAGAATGTAAACTTTGAAGGTCTCTGATAACTACAGCTTCTGTAGCTTGGACATCTATAAAAATAAAACTAGATATTCTTCTTGACAACCTGTGTCAGCTTTGTAGTTTTGAAGTAGTTTTGCCAGGGGTAGTAGTTACTGTTTCATGAGTGCTAAAACTCTGAAATAACACTACCAGCCATAAATGCTCAGGTGAAATTGATAAATATTATGCAAGTTAAATGTTCTTTTTTCATACCTCATTTTGCTCTCAGTATGGAAAACAACAAGCAAAAACATCAGTCATAGGGAGTAACCTGTGCAGTGACTTGATTTCCTCACTGTGTGTCATCTAGAAGTCACTTGCTCCCAGGAGTACCAAGTCACACAGTCGTTGGATGCTGTCCTTATGTTTTTATGAATGCTGCAGTCTGGAAGAATATGGGACATATTAAGATTAAAGGGTTTTAAATTATTTCATGGTTGTCCAAACACACTGGAATGCTACAGCAAACAGATGGGTTTTTTTCCGTTTTAAAACAAAAATAACTTAATTGTCTTCATTAATTTTCCAGAGGAAAAGATAAACAAATGGCTGACAGTATTCTGAACCACCTATATTTTGGTTATGCCTTGCTGCATTCTCTATTGTAGTACAATTAGGGAGAGATTAACTGTTGTCACTGATCCATTTTTATCCAAATCACTCCACAACTTCTGAAGCATATTTCCACATCATGGAGGGGGGAAGAGTCTTGCCTGAGAGCCAACACACTAGTAGTGCAAAATCGTTTTATGGTGTAAGGATGAAAGGTCTGATATTTTTAAAATAACTGGATCCATTCCCATATTCTGAAATACTACCAAAATTAGTTTAATGAATAAGAGTTTTAGTGTAGAATTAATCTGGTAGTTAATACAAACGATGGTAAGATTTGCAGGGGCTTTTTTGCTTCATTCTTTCACTGTGGAATGCTTCCACATGTTTCTAAGAATATACAGCTAAAAGGTAATACTTGATAGATTATGTTGCACAACTGAAATTTTTAAAATATGTATTTTTTTTAGTGTAATGTAATAGTGAAATGGAACACCAACTCAGGACAGAATGCCAAGTTGTTATATTCTACCTCAAAGAAAGGCAGTTATTTTGAGAGAGATGAGAAAAGGACGAACATGAACAAATAAGTGTCTCTAAGATGCTGAAAATATTTTTTAAAACCTGTGTTCTGGATACAACTGGAAATAAAGTACCTGTTTTTCAGCTGTTACGTTTTTCCATAAATAATGCTAATATTTTTATTCTCATTTATTCCATGAATATTAGCTTGTAAGGGAGTGTCTTACTGAAGAGTAGGATTATGCTGAAACACTTTCCAGGAAAGAAGGTTCTTCAGGACTTGGGTTGAGGGAAGGGGAGAGTCAGGAAGGAGAAGGGAGGCTTGGCATCTGAGCTAGGCCTGTAGCAAAATGGAATGCTCAAGTGCCTGATCTGTGTTTGAAACAGGAAGGTGGTTAAAGAATACTGCTTGGTTTGAAATGTAGTTGCTTTATCACAAGGAATGAAGAACAGGAAGTAATTTGAAAGTATTATATTTGCTTACTTTTTTGCAACACATGAATTTATGCCATTTTTTGCATTAGGAGCACATACTCCAACCTAACTCGCATCCTAGATGTTAGAAAAGCTGTATCCCTGCAAAGTGTGCTTAATTCAAATAAATTATCAGCAGGAGCAGGACAAAATTATGAGCTAATTTTGAGAGGTCTTTTGTTTTGTATCTACTGTTAAGTGTGTAAAAGAATAAATATCAGGGTCAGAAGTGGTACCAGCAGAGTCTAAAGTCTTTCCTTTCTATATGAATAAGTACTGTGGGTGGGGTTAATTTAAGCAGCTGGAAAGAAGAGTAAGCAGACTAAGCAATACACTGTTCATACTTGTCCTTACCAAAATCTCTGTTGTTTGTACTGATCTAGGACACATGTAACTATTGGAAATAGAAATTTATCATCATATGGTAGTTGTCTGGTAGTTTGTGCAAAGTGGCCTGGAATTCTTACTGGTCAATTGGTTTTCATATGGAAGACTTCACTTTTGCTTCTCAGTACAGTTGTTAATTAGAGAGGATATTAATGGTTTGTGTGTGAAGATCTGTACTTTAATGTAAGGAAATTGTGTTTGATAGGTGGGATAGAAGTGAATTGATGAGCTACACTTGCTAAGAGGCTGCTGTGGTGTTTTGAGTTTTCCCAAATTCCTCAGTTTTTAGCATCCTTGAGCAGTGCTGACTTTGGAATATTGGTTAGCAATAGTATAATTATGAAAAGTTATTCCTGCTTGTCATTTGTTATTTTACTGACAATTTGAAAGTCTAAACCTGTTGAGTTATACATCAGTCCTGATTTGTTAAGAAGTAACAGGAGACTCAGGTCTTGCAAAAAGCAGCATAATTGGATTTTAATGTGCTAATTTGAAGCTTTGATGGGAAGACTAGGTGTTGAAGAAGATAACTGGTTCATGTATCATAAATTCTGGCTATAGTTGACAACTTACAAATGATGATACCTGTAGTCTGGACTGCTGAATTTGGTAAACACTAGGTGAAGTTATGCATAATACATTGCATTAGTGAATGAGACTTGTCTTACTTGGTTTGTAAATCTAATGCACCCACTGTCTTTTCACAAAATAGGTTGTTACTGGCAGAAGAACCAGGATTCAGATCTCAGTGGAACTTGCTTTCAAAAGCTGTTGAAACAAAGGACTGCTTTCTAATTTGGACATGGCTAATCGAGGAGCGACAAGGCCCAACGGGCCAAATGCTGGAAATAAAATTTGCCAATTTAAACTAGTACTTTTAGGAGAGTCTGCAGTTGGCAAATCAAGTTTGGTGCTTCGTTTTGTAAAAGGACAGTTTCATGAATTTCAAGAAAGTACAATTGGAGGTGAGAAAATTACCCTGTTAATTGCTTTCATGTTATGTGTTTATATTGTCCTTGCCCTTGAAAGCCTTTAATGTAATGGCACTTCTGGAGTGATCCTTGACAGCAAGGCTCAAACCCATGTCAGTAATTGAGAAATATAACTTTGAGTTAAACATCAAGATCCTTTTCAAATGGAGGTAGTAAAGGTGTCTTGAACGGCATAGTTTTGAAACCTGGGCTAAATGTTACATTTTGTTTGCAAGTGGGTGTGTGGCTCTTTTAATTATGCTGCATGCTTAATGCATAAAATAACTGCTTAGTAAGAATTGTGAGCTTAGTTTCTATGAAAAAAACCCGAGCATTGCATCTTGCATAAAGCTTGTGTTTGTCACTTAGGCATTCTGACTTTGATTTTGGAGAACCTGCTACATCTTTGGATATATTTCTGTGTTAGCAATCACAGAATTTATTGTGCTGTTTTTCCATTTTGTGATTTCAAACAAAACAGGTGCTGGCTACCAGAATTTTTTAAAAATCTGTTTAGCTTTAAACAGCTTTTATCACACTCTTTCCCTTGGCAGATTTCTTAAGTTATATTGTGTTTTGGAATTACTTGTGCTTTGAGCTGTATTCCTCCTTGGATAGATTTGAATGTATCCTAAAACTACCTAACAGCATACAGACTTTATAAAGTTTGGATTTGGTGAATTGGTAAATACTCTCCAGTAGCTGCTGTTGCAGCTTGCATGAGTCAGCCTGTTCCATTGTAATATTTATGTGAAGGCCTTTCAGTGGTCTGTATGTGTCTTCACACACCAACAGTTGTTGAAATGTAAAAACGCTGGAAAGCTTACAAAATAAATGCAAGCTGAATTTCATTGCATTCTTCTTTTGCCCTATTTCTAGCTGTTACATGTGTTTATTTTTTCTATCTGTCAGCATAAATAGACAACCACATATTTTCTGCTTTAGCAATCTTGCTAGTGCACACTTTTGGCTTAGTGCATTTTATCATGGCTTGAGGATAGGTGTTGGTATGAAAGTTTCTGTATGCTCTGATAAACAGCTGTGTGGTAATACAGAGAACTTTCTCAAAGATGTGTTGTGAATTAACTTTCCAATATCACCAAGGTCTTTAGTTTAGAAAAACAGTTAAAATTTAAGTAAAATTCATTGTTCCATTTCAATGATCTCAAAATTCATTTAACCTCTGTTTAGTTTTTTCTTGGTTTTGTGTTTGGAATAGCCCAAACCCTGTTACACTGATCAAAATCTAAGCAAAGGTTAAACAAGAGCCTAAGATCAAGTTCAGATATATAAAGTTTAGTGTAATCTGTGTTAACTTGTGCTTCTTCTATATCAAATAGAAACAAGGAAATGCTATATAATACAGCTGAGAGCTATTACATGCAGCAATGTTGGGATTCAGAAAAGTTTTCTGTAGAGAAAGCTGTCTAACTCTGTGGCTTGTAGTTGCCTAAGGCACAATTTTCTTTGTATACAGAAGGGCCTTTTAACAAAGAGAGGCTTATGTGCATTGTGAATCTGGATAAAAACATCTGAAAGGGAGTGCAGAGAAAGGCAGACATGTTGGATGGTGGTGGTGTGGTTTTGCCACTTCAGACTAGTGTAGCAAGGCCTGTTAGTTGCTTAAGACAAAAGTATGGCTGTTAAAGATGATAGACTTTCAGATAATTAACAGATGATTAATTGTCAATTTACTATGGCCTTGGCAAGGTCGAAGAAAGTTAACTGTTATTTTAAAGTGGTTGAAATGTTACTTTTGACAAAAACAAGAGGATTACAAAAAATAAACCTCTTGTTTAATTCTCTTTCCAAGTACATACCTTCATTTATGCAGTGTAGGTACTTTTTTTTTTTGTTTTGTTAAGAGAATAAAGTCTGTGAGAACTTGAAAATCAGCTTGCTTAACATCTTGTCTCTGCCTTGGAGAAATATAATATTGAACTGTTCTGGGGAGAAAGCCCTTAGTTTAGTGCAGGATGCATGGTGTTTTTCCACTCTGTTTTGGTTCTGGGCTGCTTAGGGAGCTGCCAAGTGGAGCCTGTTCTACCAGTGTTCAGATATGTAGCATTTAGAGAGATTTATGTTGATTTAACACTGGAACATCAAAGGTTTTACCTTCTCCAGCCTGCCTGCTCATCTGTGATGGATGCTAATACCCCTGAAGCAGGAGCACCTGACCACTTAAGGAGTCAGCTTCTGGTCACGGTTTAACCCCAGCCAGCAGCTAAGTACCATGCAGCTGCTGCTTACAGCTGAGACAGGGACACTTCTGTATGCTAGTTACAATGTCCTTTACAGAGCAAGAGTGGCTTCATTTTGGTTTCTGTAATGAGATGAGTTGAAGGCTGGAGCAGTTTTGGAATGATTCATACACTCTGAGTATATAGGACAGGATGAAATCCCAGGTATGCAAGTGTTAGGGATCAGTGTCTCTTCATCCATTTGATTTAAATTGATCACAGTCCATCAGTGTGCCTAGTGATCAGAGCCCCTGCTTTAGCTAAGTAGTGGTCTTTCCTTAGTTTAGTTTTCAATATGGATTTCTGTGGGCACTCACCTCCATACTTCTGATTGTACCTTAATGTGAATGGAAAAATTTTACTAGTGGTAACTATTTGAAGACTTGGAATGAGTTAGTATTTTCTCTAACTGGAAGACCATTATTTATGGTAATGCTTTCAGCTGTAGTAGCAATGGCTGCAAGTTTTCCTGAAACTACAGGCTGTTGAAATTGTGCTGAAATTAATTCTTGAGATCACTTGCTAAGTCAAAAATACAGCTGCTTTGAGAACAGGAACTTTAAAGAAGTGCCTCTTTCTTCCAGACCTGTTAGCTAAGGCAAAGGTGTTAGGAGCTGAAAATCACAGTTTTAAGATGCAAATCAAGTAATACAAATATGTAGAATTGAAAATATCTGAACTTTAGGATTATAGCATGATGAGATGCTGTTATTGGTACTCTAGTATCCATCCTGCTTCAACAGACCATATCTAGAAGCTTTTAGAGAAGGCTTATGGTTACTCAGATTCACTATAATGAAAAAGGAAATTTTTTCCAATTTTTGCTTTCTTATGTCTTGAGGAAAGTCCAGTTGTGTAAATAACTCCTCTGTGTTGATCAGAGTCAGACTGTCAGCATTTTGTTTGAATAGATAGTAAATAATGATTGCATCAAATCTGTTGTATTTTAATAGTAGGCTACAAATGTTTTGCATCTCTGTGAGCATAACTATATATGAGTAGAGAGATACAAGCAAACTTCTGGTTTCACCACCTCTGTCTTTTTTGTAGCTGCTTTTCTAACCCAGACTGTATGTCTGGATGATACAACGGTAAAATTTGAAATTTGGGATACAGCTGGGCAAGAGCGGTACCACAGTTTAGCGCCCATGTACTACAGAGGAGCACAAGCAGCCATAGTGGTATACGACATCACAAACGAGGTAAGTGCTGGAGCAGGGATGCACAAGGGGGATTGGGGAGTTACCAGTCTTGCATTGATCTTTACGTATTTTTTCCTGACTTGTGTAAATCAGTTCATCATTTTGTAGAATCATAGAATGGTTTGGATGGGAAGAAGCCTTCAAAGGTCGTCTAGTCTGACACTCCTGCCATGGGCAGGGATGCCTTCTGCTGGACCAGATTGCTCATTTCATACTGCACTGTGTAATGTCAATTTGTGTCCAAACTTTTCTGGCTAAAAGACTGTTTCTAGAGTTGGGGTTTTGTTTGTTGTTATTTTTTTTGTTTGGGGGATTTTTTTGTTGTTGCGTTTTGGTTTGTTTGTTTGTTTTGGGGTGGTTTTTTTGTTAAAAAGAGGGAAAAGAAGATGAGAAATCCTCTTGTAAAAATGTTTCTAACCCACCCTTAAATCGGTTTATGGAGTTTGAGCTTTTACTCTCATCACATTGCTGGTGGCACCTTTATTTCTGATAATGCAGCCATTATTTTAATATAGTATTTTTGCAAATTTTGATTAAGGATTGGAAAGGTAGCACAAGCTATTGAGACCAAAACCAAAGGTTATTAGATTTCTTTTTATTTGAACTTGGATGAGATAAGCTTCACTAGTTTCTGATAAAATTAGACTTAAAACCCAAGTCTCTCAAAAAACCCACAGAAATCATGTATCATAATGAACAGTCCTCAGTAAATAAAAAGTAATTTTGAGGCCTTCTCAATGTAGCTGTTCATACCCTTGAATCTCTCGGAGAAACTGAAATTCCTGTTTTCTCTCTTAACCACTTCTTTCTTTACTCTGTCTACACAAAGATCTTCCTACCTATTTACTTCAGCATTATCCCAGCTAAGCACAGTTGAGAACTGAGGTAGGAATGTTTCATTTTAAAAGCTCAGTTGGCAATTTGGAATGTGCCTTTGGACTAAGGTAGCAGCCTTACATTGGCATTTTGTGCTCAAAGTGTAGATAACAGAGATGGGGATAATAGGTAAGTAAAAAAGGATGATAAAACTCAGTTGCATCATTTATAATCATTAACAGGAGTCCTTTGCCAGAGCGAAAAATTGGGTCAAAGAACTTCAGCGACAAGCAAGTCCTAACATTGTAATAGCTTTAGCAGGAAACAAAGCTGATCTAGCTAACAAAAGAGCTGTGGATTTCCAGGTATGTGCATAATTTTGTTCATAGAAATTGCATTTTGTTTGAACAGATAGTAAATAAACCTACGGGGAGCTTATATGCATAGCCTAGCTAGTTATTATGGAGGTCATGCTGTTAAATATAAATGTCAACTGAGACTAATTAAATTATACATGCTACCAAAAAACCTATTTCTGTACAAGTAATATGGAGGAATAGGCTTTTTGTAATAATTAATTTGACTTTGAGGAATAATTAATTTATTTGCTTATCTTTAAGGCTAATTGAGTATCTGTTCTTTGATGTGACCTCTTTCTGTCTCCTACCCAAAATTACCAGTAACTAGAGTTTCAGTGGATGAGATAGGAGCAACTTCTGTCTGGCTTGTCAGCCAGAGAATTTTGATTATCGTGTGATACAAAGCTGATTGATGTGCCTAACTTGCTTAGACTGTACTGTTGAAGCAGTGTTGAAATTTTAATTGAGTTTTTCCTGGCATTTCTTTTGGTTTAGTGATTACAGCTGTGCTCTCACTGGTGTACTTTATCTTCTAGAAGGTTTAATCAAGCCATCAGAAAATAGCCTTTAAACTGAATTAAACTAACAGCAGGTAGTTTTGGTCCATTCACGATTGACTGAATTTGAATTAGGATAGTATTTATTAGTCAGTAATTGATGGTTTTTAATCTGTGTTTGGGGTCACTGTTTGAGATACAGCTGCGTATAGTAATGAATCCTTTTGTAATAGAGAGTTGAATTAAAAGGTTAGCAGTGGTTTAGGTGTTTTTCTGCCAGTTTTAATTTTATACTTCTGTGACAGTTTACAGGCAGCTTTGGTGTTTTTTTAAAAATTGTGGTATTTAGCAAAAATTTCATACATGACTGTAGTCAATAAGGCAATCACATTTAACTAACAAAGTAGACCTTCCTGTACTATTTCTTGAACAATTACAGTCTTAATATTTTTCCAATGTTAGGGGGTTTGCTACTGTGTATTTGTGGGCTCCTTGTGGGCTTGACAGGCCTTTCTCATTGCAAATCAACTATTAGATTTCTAAGTATTTGTTAATGTGTTGTTTCAGATACAATTACATAGATCTTAGCAGGTGTCACTTAATTATAGAGAGTCGTCGATTATTCTTATGATCATCAAAGGTGTTCTGTAGTTCAGCTTTTTCATGGATTTCTTATTGAATGCAAAGGCAGTTACATAATCATAAGAAGCTGCAGATTCTCAGCTGAACTGACTAATAAGAAGTGGCAGAAATAATATGGTTCTTAAGAGAAGTGTATCAGATTGAAATTCATACTGAAAAGGGAGGTAACATGGCAAATTACGGATTATTTGCTGTAATTGTGAATTTATGTCAGGATAATAAAACTGTTCTGATCCATCTGCCTCAGTGGTTGAAAGATTCAGGATAGTTCACTGACTCCCTTTTTCCAGGGTAATAATGGACTTACTGACATTTGATGGCACTTTTGAAGCCTATTTGGTCTTACTGTCAGAGGTTATATTCTGCATTGGGGTTATCTCTTTCATAAATATTTTCATTTATTATTTAGTTTTGTCTGAGATTTTTCCACCTGGATATTTTTAAGATTAGTGAGGATCTTTAAGATTCCAGTTATAATTGTTTAACTGATTGGTGAAATTGTAACTTCTCCATAACTGGTGTATAAATTTGTGAGATGAGTATTTCCACAAACTGTCTTTCTTTCAAAATGCTGTAGAGATTGGTTTTTTGTAGCAATTAAAAGTACAGTGTGTAGTGATTGTATGAGTTTACTTCGTAAGAAAAAAATAGAAATGTATTCTTATTTTAACTTTCAGGAAGCACAGGCTTATGCAGATGACAACAGCCTATTGTTCATGGAGACATCTGCCAAGACATCTATGAACGTAAATGAAATATTCATGGCAATTGGTGAGTTTATGAACTAAATGAGAGCTTTAAAGGGAATGGTTTTCATGACCATGGCAATCTTCCTAACCTAAGATCTTTGTATTTCAAGTAAATTATTTTTGGTATTGAAGTGTTCTTACTCCCTTTCATTTGTTTAATTTTATTTAAGCATCTATCTGAAATCCAAAAGCTGTGCCAGAGATGGCAATGTGTGCTTAAATTCAGTGTCCAAGTCATAAGTATAGGACCCTGCATGTGAAAAGTAAATCTACTCATATATTTTTAATGTAACATAATCGTAGGGATTTCTGTAAACATGCTAGCATGTAGTAGTAAGTATAAACCAAGAACTTTTGTGTTCCATTGATACCCAAAATTGTATTTAATTGTTAATAGACTTATGAAAGTGGAGGAAAAAGAACTCATTTTTAGGCTGGCCACTAATCTATTTAGTAGTTATCTTAATTATATAGATTCTTTGATAGTGAGTAGTAGTAATGTATAGCATCAAATAACCTCACTCAATCTGTTTTGCATGTTGCACCTCTCTAACCTGCTTTTTATAAAAAACATCATTGATGTTAAATGTTTTTAAAAAGGTCTTAATCTTCTGCTTTCCAAGCCAGGAGAGCAGGAAGTAGTTTTTGGTGTCTTTCAAACTTCCAGCAGATGCAAATTAAATTATCAGCATAGCAACACTTTATAATAAGTACTTGCTTCATATTAACTGTAAATAATTGAAAAAGGGAGATAGACACAGACACTTAACTGTCGGACAGGAAAGCATATTTTTGTCATAAATGTTCAAGATAGGCCTGCATTTAATGATACAGAAATGCTCAACTGTACTATTTGGGTGAAATGTCAAGATTATGTTTAATAGTGCAGGTTGCTTCCTGTTAAAAAAAATCCCCAAAATCTCATTAAAAAAAAAAAAATTGATATATCAACAATAATTCTTGCCTCCATATTTTAATGAAGCCTGTAAAGTAAATTTGAGGGAAAAAATGCCCAGTTAGTAACTGTGTGTTTTGTGTGCAATGTTTTTTGGCGTGTGAAAATTTTACATCAGTGGGGTGAAATTCAGCTTTGTCAGTGCATCAGAACAAGATCTGTGCAGCAATAGACTCTGAATAGAAGTTCTGATGAGGTTATGAGTATTGCATGTAATTTGGAATGGCCTGCAAAATATGGATGCAATTTTCAGGACCACATATAAATATGATCTTAAAGCTGAGAGAAAATGAAAAATGGGAATGTTGAAAGAATTGTTGGATGCAAGCTGCAGCTGCTTCTAAATTGACTGCTTCAGCACTCATTCAGAACTCCCAGTTAAAAAAATCCCAATGCTAATTCAGTTCTAGATACAGTTCTAGAATCCAAAACATTGCTCTGAAGACATTTTGCTATTGGTACATTCACCCTTTGTACTGGCTCAGCAGCTTAGTACCATGTGGATTCTTGGGTTTTGCCACAGAACTGTAGAACAGCCCAAGTTGGAGGAGATATCAGAGGATCCCTGTGGCCCACCCTTTTGCCCAGCACCCTGAGGTTATCTGGCACCACAACATGTTGATGTCTGCTCTGTGGGTTTTTTTTGGCTAGGTTTCATTCATTTTAGAAAAAGTTCTTTTAAAAACTGACAGAAGTAATTACTTTGGAGTGAAACAATTCAGCCAAACTATAAAACAAGGGTGGTTGTTGGGCCCTGGTAAGATAGGCCCATGGAAGTCCTTTTGTGTAGAACTTAGCAATTTTCTGATGGAGAGAAATCCAGGAGAAGCTACTGCTCAGAAGGGTACAGCTTTCACCCTCATTTTTTGTGTTAAGACTGAGGGACCTTGGAGCTACAAGGGCAACAAAGAAATTACCAGTCAATTGACTGATAAGAGCTGGAGGGAAAAGACAGCTTGAAAAAAAAAAAACAGGAGTGGCTTGATCTGGTGTTGAGGGTCATTTTATATGTTGTCTGCAAACACTTACTTGGCTGGATATCTGGGAGCTGTTTTACCCATTTCTGTCTGTGTTTTGTGCCTTTTCAATGTTTCTGTATCTTTTTGCCCTAACATCCTGATCTTAAAGCTTGTTCTGTGTGGGTGGATTCCCACAAGAGCTGTCATTAACTGGCATAGCACACCTGTGCAGATACATTTTACTGCTCAGATTCCCAATGCCATTTCACTCCTGGAAATCATAAAGTAGCTAATCATTAAGAAGTGTCTTCACTTCTTTTATTACCAGTGCATCAAATCAGATTATACAATGAGTACACTGATATGCCTATAATGTGTTGTTCTGTTTACTCAGGTGATTTAATCTTAGTAAAATCTCAGGTTTAACTCTCACTTCCTGTTCACCTTACAGCAAAAAAATTGCCCAAGAATGAACCACAGAATGCAGGAGCCAGCTCTGCCAGAGGAAGAGGAGTAGACCTTACTGAACCCACACAACCACCCAAGAGTCAATGTTGTAGTAACTAAAAGATCAATTGCTTTAAACTGTTCTGAATATTCTTCTGCTTCCTAACTGTTAATAACCATGGAATTGGAGTGCTTAACCTGGTCCAGTACAGCTTCCAAACAGCGAAGAGACTTACAATAATAGTCAAGTTCATGATACAGAGTTTTCTTTTCACCTAAAATTTTAACATGCATGTATCCACCACTGGCTGTAATGTTTCAGCAGTAGAGGAGAGATGGAGGTGGAATAAACTTCCTTCAGTTGAAAGGTTTTAAAAATCAGTTGTTATTATTAGAGGTGTAGAAGAACTACTTTCTGTGGACCTAATTGGCCAGTTCCTGTAGCCTCAATACTGATCACTGTTATAATAAATAGAATTGGGTCTTTTCATAATTCTCAATTGTGCTTTAAAACCTCCTTAGAAACAGGGTCTAAAAATTACTTAAACTTATTTGCAGTATTGATGCAACCAGTTGTTTCTGCAGGTATCCATTGTTTAGTTATACATTCCATAGGTTAATAATTTTATTACAAATAATACTTGCATTAACAATTTTAAGAATCCTATGCTTGCCAGAAAGTGGAGTTTTAGTTGGTACACTGTATGTAAATTATATCAACCCAGTTAGTTATCTTAATGAATTAGTGATGAATCAAGTCTAACTTCATTTCTAATCTGTTCAGAGGGTACAGACCAGTAAATTCAACTCTACAACTTAGGATATGGGGTTTTTTGTCCTCTACAAACTGTAAGAGCTCTTCAAGTAAAACCACAACAAACTCGGTGTCTGTGACTTCTTTCTTGTTTCTGATCATTGCTGGCCATTACAGTTTGTTTTTCCCCTAAGGA
This sequence comes from Melospiza melodia melodia, assembly GCF_035770615.1. Taxonomy (NCBI): domain Eukaryota; kingdom Metazoa; phylum Chordata; class Aves; order Passeriformes; family Passerellidae; genus Melospiza; species Melospiza melodia. Next base: position 37,648,386 of record NC_086194.1, read on the forward strand.
AAAAAAAATAGTGCACTAACGATTATGTACATCCAACTTGATTTTAAATTTGGATATTAATGTACTGTAAATAGGTACTCTGCATTGTAGTCTACATTTGTTTAATACTTTCTGTAATATTTAAGAGTTGCTTAAAGGTATACAGAATGTACAGTTACTTAAAGCTAACTTTTTTCCTCTCTAATCAAAGGGGGTTCTGAGTTCTTCCTTTATGGCTAGAACAGTAATAAATGATGCTCCTGTATCTGTAACATAAGTACTGCTGTCTGTCAGTAATGAACTTCGCAACTTTGTTTTCCAAAGTACATTTTATTTTGATCAGTCCAGTATATTGCACTAATTCTTTTAGTTATTTTCATTATATGAAATCTACAAAGTGTGTCAGAAGAGATGAATTAGTCTATTTAAATGTTGAACTGATAGAAACTTACTTGTGCAGATTTTAAATTTGCAGTAATCTGGGTTTAGCAAGAAAAATGACAGTTCACCAGTGTTTAGTTTTATATTGAGGTGCTCAGGTTTGAATAAAGTGGTTTAAAAAAATTTTGATTACTGGTTCTTATTCAGAGTTTCAGGAGGTTTTACTGCATTTGTACAGTTTCAGACAAGATGTCTGATTCACTGTATGGGTCAGCATTTAAGATGCTTACAATAAATTCATGGCACAGCTAAATATAAGCTTGTCCTATATATATTGTGGCACTCCAGTTATCCTGTGATAAATCTTTAAATGTTGGGGTAATTGGGTATCTTATCGCATCCATTTAGAAGTATGATCAAAATAGTAATATTGTCTCTTGAACCTGGAGCTAATGCAGTCTTTGCCCGTTGTTCACAAGGTGACTTGTTGCATTGCAGTGTCTCTGAGCTCTGTGTCCTCTGCAGCTTGTGATTTGCAATTGATTTGGTACATTTTTGTGTCTTTTTCAAACTGTGGTGGTGGTTTAGAACCCAGTGGTGATGCAGTCTTTAGCAGTTCTTGACCAACATCACCTGCAGTTTGTCACAAAATGAATTGGAGTCCATTTTTTTCTGCCAGCTGTGTATTTGAGTCAGAATTAGATGGCATGGTTTTGTCTATTTTGAGGGCATTTTCATTGCTTTAGACCTTGATGCCAGCACATTCTCTTGCAGCTGTTTATAGCTGTGACTTGGACCTGTTGCACAGAAAGTGTTGGTTTCTTCTTGCTCTGAAGTCTCACTGTGGATGAAAACTTGGATAAAATTTTCTGTTGTCAAACTGAGTTCTTCAGAGTCACCTTGTGTGTTAGAATTGGAGCAGTATATCTCTATTCTTTGAATTTACTTCATTGTTACTAAAAAGAGACAGTTCTGGATTAGGCTGATTTTTGTGGTCATTGGTTTCCTTATTAAGAATTCAATTTTTGCTATGCCTATAATTCTTCCTGGAACATTTTCACTGATTTTGTTTCGGGTTGCCTTTTGAGTCACTCTGAAAAATACTTTGGTTGGAATAAAATAGCTGTATTCTATCTTGCAGATGATTAATAGTGTTTGAGTCAGTTAAGTTGTCTCCAGTGAGGGATACTAGATACTGACACACGGTGTCCTCTTTTGTTGAACAGCATTCATGCATTCTGAAGTAATGAGTGGATGTTAAGAGTTGGTGCAAGTACTTTAGGTAATCCAGAACCCCTCAAAGCCCATTAGAAGTCAAAATAAGAAACTGGCAAGTAACATTGATAGGGACAGATGCAGTATGAAGTACAGATATAACACACGTTCTTTTTACTGGAGCTCTGTGATGTCCAAGAGCCCTTGTAGTTCTCAGGTATCCCTCTACAAATCTGGTTTATTAGTGCTGATGTTTCCACCATTCTGAAGTGTTTTCTCTCACATTAGAAGTGCTGTGCTCTCGAGAGACCTGACTCCATTTTTACGTAAGACTGCACATACATCATCTGAAGTTTAAATAGTATTTATAGCACACTGGGTGTTTTAAAGATACTGCTGTTACAGTCTCAGCCTTTTGTTAAGGACTGGGAAGAAACCTGAGATCATAGTTAATAATCTACTTCACATGCAACAATATGTCCATCATTGAATCTGTTTCTGGTTTTACAGCAAAGTTGTCTTTGGATTTCCCCCTTCCATTCTTAGAAGACTGTTCTGGAATCTTCATCTCTTGACTGCGAATAAACTCTTATGAGGAGACTTAGGTGACATTTCATTCAGCTTAAAGTGCAGTCTAATATGAAAAATATGCACTCTAGTTTAAAAGCCAGTCAACGTGCAACTTCGCTATTTTTCTCAAATACTTTTTCTCCTATGAGACCATGTGCTTTCAAGTGTCTGAGCTCAGCAAGAAGTTTCAGCTCAGACTGTTTCTGGCAGCCTACAAATTCTAGTACTTGAAAATACTTTGGACATGATGTAGGATTTACTGTTTACTTACAGGATGCCTTAAATCTCTTGGTTGAGGCACCCAAGGGAGCAAGAATTCTTAGTCATTGTGGGAAGTTGAGAACTAATTTCTTGGCTTTAGTAGGAAGAGGTATTTTCCCTGTCCCTCAACGTTTCTGAAATCTGAGAATTAAAAGTGTTAGTAATTGCAGCACTGCAGGAGGCTGGTCATGTCAGATTTGAATGCAGAGCATAAAGGAAGGAGCTCTGAACCCAAGTGCTGTGTTGTTTGAGATCCTCTGTGGCTGCCCTGGGAGACCATTTCTTGTGTTAGGGGAGGCGTTCAGTTCCCTCCAATGTGTTGGCATAAGGGCAAAAGCAATGCTAGGCAGAAGGAACTTCCTTGGGATGTGGTGACTTTCTAGGCATGAAGCTGGCTGCAGTGTGTTCATTTATATTGTATTTTTAATATCATCTGGCTAGACTGGGGCCCAGACCTCTGGAAAGGGTGTATGAGTAGGCATTGCTTGCACAGTAGTTGTGCTTCTTGGGCAGCATTGGCATCATCAAGTGTAGGAGACAGCTGTGTGTAGTCTGTGAAGGCAGATTTCTTCTGCCTTAAATCAGAAAGTGATTCAAAATACCAAACTGAAGGATGCACCTTTTTAATTACTTATAAATTTTAGAAGCCTTAAGTTTTGCTGTATATGTTTCCTTGTGCTTGTTTCCCCCTCCTTCCTCTGATTTCCATGGAGAGCTAGAAGAATGTGTAAAATATGCTTTAAACCCTTGGAGCAAGACCACCAACTGTAAGCCTGACCAAGGCCATAATATAACTCATGTGGAACAATCTGACTGCAAGAAAGAGTAAAATCCAGTCCCTTTTGGATGCAAGTCTCTTGTCTGCAAACCAGAGACAGGGCAAAAGAATCAACAAAACTTAGCTAACCTGTCAATGTGGGACTAAATGAAGAAGATAGCCCATGTTACCAGCTCCTGCTCCTTGTATCTGACCATCCTCTTTAATTGCTTACCTGGAGCTGAAGAAACATGTCTGTACTTCTGTAAGAATGCACTCCTTGGGGAAAAATGAAAGTTCATGTTGTGTGAGTGCTTTCCTTTGATGTGGTACATTTGGTGGAAAATTAATTGTATTAGATTAAATAAACGTGTATTTAGCAGTGGTTCAGAAATGTGGACTTGAATCATAAAAGATTTAAAGTACCTCTGAAGAACTTCAAACCTTAACTTGTTAATAGAGCTTGAATTTGTTATCCTTAATTGCAGCCCACATGAAACTCTCTCTGTAAGGAATGGATGAGGCTGGTAACCAGACCCAGAAGCAATTTTGGTAAAGAATTCACCCAGCCTCAGTTCTTGCCTTAGTCAATCTCTTTGAAATAAAATGTATTTCCAATAAGGTGGAAACAAATTCCTCTGAAAACACTGCAGCCTTTCTTATGAGTTAATGCTGTATTCCAGTAAAGGTGTGACTGCATTTCCTGAAAGAACAGCTGAGCTAGTGCTGAACTACCTGTTTTGATACCTGTACCAGTCAAGGTCACATAGCTGCAGAAAGCTTATTTGAAGTAAAGTACAGCTGTAGCAGCAAGTGTTGAAGAATGGAGGTGATGAGATATACCACAGTTACCTAGAGCAGTGTCAGTGCATGATAAAGTTGGTTTGCAGTGTTTCTCAGGCTGGCAGATGACTGCAAGTTGTTGTTAAGGAAAAGTATTTTTTCAATATCTGGAATTGTTTTTTTCAAATGTAGAACTTTTTTTTTTTTTTTTTGTCTTGACCACAATGAAGTCTCTCAAATGGTTCTCCCTTTTTCTACTGATATTTGACCCTCTTCATTAATTTTGGTCAAATTCCATATGGAGAAATATGAAGAAGTCTTACAAGTTGTGTGAATGCACACATCACAGAAGAAAGAGTGCCTCTGATGTCAGCTGCAGTGTCAGGCCACTCCTTACTAATGCCAGGGAGAGTAAGAGAGAAGTGGTGTAGTGCTGGGCATGTGCTTCAGGCAGAGGCTGGAAGAGAATGTAGCTGCAGACACAAATCCTTTTGGAACTCTTCACTCACCTGCTTTTTTTATACGCTGCTTTTTTTTTTTACCCACTCTGCTTGTGCACTTCTTTGTGGGAAAACAAGTATCTTGCTTGTAATCTCACAGCTGTTTTACCTATAGGAGAGTGCTTAACTGGTAACAAAAATCACCAGGTGGGAAGATACAATGACTGGAGTTGCCAGTCTGCAAAAGCTTTTGTAGTATCCCTTGTAACAGAGGTGGGTGAAGAATTATTAAAAATGTATCATTGTTTCTGATTGTAATAAATAACTGATTCTGCACTAAAGAGAAGCAAAGTTCTACTTCATAAGGAAACAGGTCTGAATAGTTCTTTCATAAGAGTAAAATACAACAGATTCCTATTTCAGAAAGTAATAATTCAGATTATTCCTTTAAATCATCTTTTCAATTTGCAGGTAGCAAAATGTAGTGACACTTAGTCCAATGAAACAAATGAATTAAAAGAATATCTTAAGCATGTTTCATTGATAGAAGGACTTGGACACATCAAAAATCAGAAGCCTGTCCTAAAGTGATGACACTGTAAACCTCATAATTTAAAAAAAACAAAAAATGTAAACATACTATTCTTACAGAGGTCACTTGTGTATTATGGAATGTTTCCTAACTCTGTCTTTTACATTAGTAAATTGAATGTAATGCTTTAATTCAAATACTGTGCTCAGGCTACTTATAAGCTGAATACTATGGTCTGATAGCAGTATCAGTTGTAAGGGAATTTATCATGTCTCCTTCACATTGTCAAGCTAAAGGAATTGCTTTTTATCTCTAGATACCAACTGCCAACAAATGTCTAGATTAATTTAGGCTTGCTTTTTTTTTTTTTTTTTTTTTTTTTTTTTTTTTTTTTTTTTTTTTACTTAATTGGATGAAGGGAGAAAAAAATCCTGGTGTGGAATATACTTACCTGTAATAGCAATATGCAGTAGCCCAGCAACACCTTTGGCTGTCCTGGCTAATGGGCTGTGTGTGTTGTTTTCAGGATGTTTTCTTTCTTCTTCCCCAGTGCCATCCGTCTCTTCTCTAGGAATTCTTTTTCCTGCTGAACCACCACTCCAGTGAACTTTGGAAACCTCATTCCTTCACAGCTGTAAAAATCTGCATTCTCCAAAAGGACTTAGCATACACTTTCACAATAGACTGGTCTTGTTGGTCTCCTCATTGCTTGGTTCTTCTCTTTTTTCCTGTAATCTGCCTTGATTAGTCTGGCAAAAAATTCTAGAATTTGCTCTTTGTCAGTTTTATTTTTGTGGGAGGAATCTATGTGAGAAAGCTGTTCAAGAAATAGAAGTGGAAGCTTTGCTACAATTGTTTCTGTAGCTGTCACACCGTGACAACCATCATGAATCTCCAGAAAGCATGTATCTGACCTACTTTCATGGTTGTCCAGCACAATAAACCTGTCTTCCATGTCTTTCTGCCATGTGGAATTTTTATCTTAGCAAATCAGGAATGCTTTTATTAAAGATTCGTTTACTTTCTTAGAAGTACCAGGATTGTTGATATTGGCAAGATCACAAAATGGTGTGGGAGTGGGATTATCCACAAGGAATTCAAGTAAGTAATGAACCTTCTGCCTATGTGTCTCAGAGGATTTAGCGGTGTAGAATTTCGGGTACTGCAAGGACCTGACTCCAGTCAGCACCAACTTTTCTGCCTGTCCTCCAGGCAGAGCTTGTGGCTTCCCCCTGCCCCTGCACCTCCAGTTCTTCCACTGCAGCTCCTTGCTCCAGTCTCCCCCATCAGCTCAGTGTGTCTCACGTCACTGTGCACCCCCAGTGCTGTTCCAGGCCTGGCACCTGGTGCTGCAGAGCCTCTGAGCAAGGTGTTTCCTGACAGAGCCCTGGTGGCACAGAGGGACCTGTCTGAATTCACTACCTGCACAGTGGCATGGCTCTACCTGGCATGGGCAAACTGGTGCTGCTTTCTAAATATTGTAACTTGCTCTGGTTTGGGCAAATTGACAAGAATGAAAAGAAGCACTGCTGATGCCATTTCAGCCAAATTGCCAAGTGGTAGTTTAAAACCTGACCGTCTTGGAGCTTCTCTAGAAAAAAAACCCTTTTAGGTTAATACATTCAAAACAACATATTTTCCAAATCCTATTCTCAGGAACAACTAAGCCATTTTACCTAGAATTTTTTCCCAAGTGATTTCTGCTTCAGGCTTGGAAAATTTCAGTATGAACTGCTGCTTGCATAACATCCTCTCCCCCTAAACAAGCACGTGACGTACATGCACAGACACCATAACACAAAATCCTGACACCATGTGAGCAGCTAAGCTTGCCAGCCTATGCTTCATGTATCTACTAAGTATGAAAACACAGTGTTTATATTCAAATTGATTATGGGGTTTTTTGAGTATCTAGCATTTATGGATGAGAAAAATCAGAAAAAAATGCATGTGCTGTTGTATTCTGTTATGAGATTTCTGTTTCAGTTAATCTTTGTCAATTGCTGACAATTCATCACCAGGGCAAAGGAAGGTAGTTCAGCTGCAGTAGTACCCCACAGCTGCATTACAAGAGCAGCCCTTGGGAATTTCATTCTACTTCAACATCATTCCTTTACTGGGACTCTCTCTGCATTCCATTCAGCCACACCTGACTAAACTATTTTGCACCTGCTTTCTCCTGCAGGATTTCAGCTAGGAAGTTTTTGGTTTGTTGTTTTTTTTTTGATTTCACTACTGCTCTCCATCACCGGTGTGTATTATAAGGATTTCTGCAGTTTGTGTTTCAATGTGTGCTGCTTTTTTGTCATGGCAGCTAGATAAAATGTTAAAGTCAAAGCCCTAACCTCCTCCAGCTGAAATTAATCCTAATACATCTTAATGAATCAAGTGCCTCTGATCAGCTGAGGTAGATCAATTACAACATATCTTCTGCAAAGGCTGATATTAAGCAGAGCCACTTAAAAACCCCTCACGACAGTTTAGATAGCTTATCCTTTCAGAGGTGGCTTGCAGCAGGCTACAACTCTCAATCTGCTGTAGGATCAGTTTATAGGAAAGTCTGTCTCTCTGCAAGAGGTGAACATCAGACTCCTCTGAAGATGCTGCACCTCTCCAGCAGGGAAAGGTAAGGAGGTGCATGAGTAAAGCTGCTTGTGCATATCCCTTTTCCTTTATTCTGCATAATTTGAATTTGAGAGAGATGTCACAAGACTTTTCAGTGCTTTCGTTACAATGATGCATTCAAGCCTGAGAAAAATTTGGACTAATGTATACAAAACACCAGGTAAGCTATTTTTTGTCAGTCTTTTAAATAGTAACCCATTTTATGTTTAGTGTATATAAAAGCCCGTTGGATTAGAGAAACGAAATTGATAACTTTCAGCAAAATGTTAGCTTGATCTCAGCAAACTGAATTCTTAACACTCACTTATGTTATATGTTATATCACTTATGGAGATACAAAACCATGCATTTTTACATGGGTGATATCTCCATAAGTGGCTGTAAGTGCTAAGAAATCACATTTTCAAAGAACCAAAACAGTCCCATTAATTACAATGTGTAAATAACCAGGAGAATATAATAATAATTCATGTAGCAGGATAGGCTGTAACTCTTTAGTTGCAATAACTTTGCTTATAATTATTAAAAGGGCAGCCCTGATGTTAATTTTTTATGCTATGCATAAATTGCTGATGTTAATAGCTAAAAACCTTGTAAAAATATAAAAAAAGAAGCAGTTGCTTTGCTGATCTCTACTGAAATAAAAAGATTAGTCTGTATGTCCTTCTCTCCTTGTATTTCTCTCATCAGGAACAAAAACAGACTGGGAGGTTTTATTGCTGTCAGGTTAAAGGATAACAGTGAGATACTGACAGCACAATACAGCAAGCTAAGGCACTGCCAGCCTCACAGTGAAAGATAAAATTCAGCTTTCTAGCTCACTGTAGTTTCCCTGTGCCTATTTAGGGAGCCAAAACCCAACACAGTTTAATGTTCTGAGATGAAAATAGAAGCAGATAAAAAGAAATTAGATGTAGAAGAATGGGGAGTGAACCACAGCTTGAGATTGTGCATGTTTTCAAGGGCAAAAAAATTGTATTTACTGTGTGTCATAACAAAGAGCTTCCTGGTCAGTGCTTAGTCTGCCATACACTGGCCTGTCTAAAAGGGACAGAATGATGCAGAGCATGAGGTTCATGTGGCAGATGATACCATTATCTCAGTAAATATCATATTTCTGGAAAACCTTTCTAGCTATGACACTCGCAGCTGCTTGCTGTTAATAAGGTAAGGCAAGATTATTTTCTGTTGCTGCAGTTTGGCACTACAACCATCATTTTTTTGATTACCAAAGATGGAAGATGTTCCTGAGCTTGGAGGATGGAGGATCTGAGCTGTATGTGAGCAGACAAGTCCCATATGCAGTTATCTCCCTTTGCAACATGTTGTTCCTATCTCCACCCAGAGAGAGCTTCTTCCTCACTTCCCTTTGACACAGTCAGAACTGAGCTTGCGCAATCTCCAGGCCTGAACTCCTTCCTCTCTTAGGTTTGGGGGTTTTATTATTTGCTACATACTTGTGGTCTTAGGAGATGGTGACTGTTGATGATGCTGAAACCAGTGCTGGAAAGATGCCTGCCTGTGGGTGATGGGATGAGGCAGAGAAGGACTGTGGGATGTAAAATGGAGGTCATGGTCTCCCTGAGCTTCTCATCAAAATATTATCAGCTAGTACATATAAACAAATTCTTGCTGAATGAGCACCAGCTTCCTTGCCTGTCTTTTCCTGCTTCCCTGATGTACTTATTTACTTATTGCTCATGTCTCAGGTGGTGTTTCCCTCTCAGTCCTCTCCTTCCCATGTGCCTGTGACACCAGGACATGGCTTCATTGCATGTCACCTTCAGCACAGTTCCTGCAGCAGCTGGAAAACTGGAATGCATCACACCCACATGCAGCAACCATGGCAGAGACTCTCAGCATGGCCAGGACTGTCCCTGAGCTGCAGGGTTCCTGATGCCACCAGCATGTGTCAAGGAGCCACCCAGGGTGGGCAGTGAGGCGTTGGCACTGGTCTGGTGCAGCGTGGCTGTGCTGTGCAGCTCATGCCCTGCTCACAGCTGCAGCCAGCCTCTGCTGGGGGTGCTGCCTTAGCATGTCCCAGGTCCACGTGGTCATCTTTGGCCAAAGCAGCAAAGACCAAATATCTTCTGTGAAAACCCATACAAAGCCTTCCCTAAACTCATGTAAGGCCTCTGAAAAAGTCTTCACCTGAAAAAACAAACTCATTTGCTAACCCAGGAGCCATGCCCTATACCTTCCATTATTTTTTTATCAGAACTGATCCTCTCATTCTCTAAAACCATCCACAGAGGGAATGGTGCAGAAGGAACAAGACATCTTCTCCCAAGTGAGTCAACTTGGGTGTGCATGTATAGCCTACTTACTGCATCCCCAGAAGCAGTGATGCAGCTTCAAGAAAGTCTAGTTATGATAGGTGTGGGAAGAGATAAAGGCAAACTTGTGAGTCACAGGAGAATGCCAGGGGCAGAGCCTGCATTCAGGACTCGGAATCCTGTACTCCCACCTGTAAACCTGATAATAGCTAAGAAAGAAGGAAGTGATTGATAATTAAAATAATTATGGAATAAATTAAGATAATTAGTCTCCTTATTTATCTCCTAAAGTGTTGTCCAAAACTGGAATCCCGGGATTCCAGGCTCTCTGGTATTGTGCCACCCTCTAAAATAAGAGTCCCCATCATTAGGTCTTCTTTGGCAAGAGTTATAATTTGTGACACTGTCCACTTGTGCATTGCTGCAGCTCCTCAGCTGAGAGGAAGCATCAAAATGGGAAATGGGAGTAGTGAAACAACGACAAACCAGCTCTTTCTACACTCCAGATATTTTGCAGCTCTTCCTCATAGATGGGTCAGTCTCAGTGAGGCAGAAGTAGCAGTTTGCTATTCCCCAAGGGCCTGTGTGGGGCAGAGAGGCTGTGAAACAACGAGTGAGGATGGTGAGCCTGCAAGCCCTGGCACAGGAGGTGAGGGATGTGAGGGTTTGGGGACCCACAAAGAAAGCTGTGGCAGAAGGTAGAAGATGGGTGGTGATAACATAACTGTGCCTTCTGCAGTCCCAGTGAAATCCTGCCTCCCTCACCCCACAGATCCCATCTGGGGTTGGTGCTGTACTCCTGGGGTTCCTCTGCATTTGTCAGCTGTACACAGCACTGTTACAGTCAGTCCAAATGGATGTTTTTAGCCTGTCTTGTTTCTGCTTCTTGGCTGAGGGGTTGGCAGTGATGCCTGTGGTTGCCTGTCAAGTTCCTGGAAAATCCAGGATTTCCAGGTGGTCCCCCACACAGATATGTGGAAGGCTCATGACTGAGTTTGCACAAGTAGATGTGCTTAGGCCACTGAAACTTCATCTTACAGAAATAATATCTATGTCAGTGTTGTACCAAGGGTGCACCTGGAGAAAGGAGAAAGGAGGCCCTTTCTGTCCCATCCCTGCCAGCAGTACCTGGGCCAGCCTCCCAGGGGTATTTCAGGCTTCCAGCACCAAATGACCTGCCCTACATGGCACAAGCAGTCAAAATGCACCCAGTGGAGTCCCAGAGGTCTGCAGGGATCTCCGCCATGAATTAAAGCATTAAGAGAGAACATAAAAATGCATTAGAGAAAGGAATAAACAAAAGAATTGTGAGGAGTCAAAGAGAAGGTAAGGGAAAAATAAGTGTTACATCCCGTGTTTGCGAGAAGAGATCCAGAGCTCTACTACCACAAAATAATACACTGTAAGCCTATGCAGTGACTGCTGATGGCTAAATAACTTCAACAAACATCTTCTGGACATCACACACACAGCTGAAATGGTGCAAAGGCAGGAGTGACTCCAGCCTTTAGCTTTCTCACTTGGTTTGGATTAAATCAAAACTCTGCAGTCAAGAAGAGCATCCTCTGGGTAAGAAGCACATAAAAACTGCTAAATGGTCCATCACTAAAAAGAAATTTGTGTGACTGGAGCAGCCATGGGTGTTGCAAATGACATTTTATCCATTTATTTTTCTGCATTTTTTCCTTTAGAAACTGGGTAATTGGGGTGTGAGGTTTCCTACCAGAGCAAAAACCTGATGGGAAGGTCTGTGCCATTGGAATCACGTGTGAGCACCATGGGAAGCTGACGAGATGCTAGAGGCAGCCTAATGAGCAAAACTTTACTATTGTTAATACTTCCAGTGATTCATAAATTATTGATAGCACTCCTGAATGCCTGCTGGCCAGGAGGGAGGCCACTTCACCCACAAGGAATGCACTAATGAAAGGACACAATAGGATTTCATACTCAGTTCCCTGGAAGAGCAAGAGCTATGCTTTTCCTATTGGAATTGAATGGCAAGAGTAAAAACAGGTGGAAGCACTGGAAGAAAATCTCTCTTGAGCTAAAGGAGGGAGACAAGGCTGGGTTGGGCATGCTGGATCTGACTGGGCTGTCAGACAGGGATGAGGGTTAAGGGTAGACTCCCAGAGCTCAGCTGTGGGCTGAGTGGTCCCTGTCAGAGCAGTAGCATACAGCATTAGGCTGCTATTAACTGAGTCATTCTTTAATTTATGGGAGCAAGATAGGCCCCAAAAGCCCCAAATGACAACTTGGTAATAACCAGGAGTCCGGCACGCCCTGAAGTGTATTTTGATTTCCTCTTTTGTGACTCAAGAATGCAGCTGCCTCCTTTGCCTCCTTGGAATAATAGTAACAGACAGGCTCTTGCATTTAAGCCTGTCAGGCGTTCACGGTGAATTCAGGCAGGAGCAACAAATGTGAAATGCATGTCTGACCTGCAGGGAGCATGGGCTCTGGGCAGGGATCTGCTCGGGGCTATCAGCAGCCTGAGTGAGACCTGAGACCCACATGAGCTGGCACCTGTGTCTCACCTGGCTCCTGGCTTCCCTAGTTTGATGCAGACGAGTAGCATTCCTGAAGTCACCTGGCCACTCACCTGGGCTTGTGAGCTGAGCAGCACAGGCAGGATCATCTGCTCCCACCTGGGCTTCCTCAACTCGGGTTTCAGAGTCAGCTCCACTTGTGCAAACCCACTGACGTGCCCCAAAGGACAGAAACTGAAAACTGTGGTGAGGGTTTTTCAGACAATACTGTGAGTTTGAATCTAATTTAATACATTCATGTTTAATGATGAAAACCAAGCAACAGAGGGGTTACGTGGTGCTCAGATTTATGCATGCATTATAATTAGAAAATTAGTACGTGCTGCACTTCTGAATTCAGCCAACAGAAGAAACCAGCTTGGATATATGCAACAATGACATGAGTCCACTCCTATCTCAAAGCATAAGGGGTTTGTTTTTTGTCTTTTCGCTCCTTAGTCTTGTTAAAATTTTAAATGTAATATTTTTCTTTTCACTACAGGAGTTTCAGACAAAGTAAAGCTTTTTTTCATTTTGTTTTTAACAACATATTTGCACAAAGTTAGAATGTGAGCAATGATCAGTCTTAATGTTAAAAAAAAGAAAGGGGAAAACTTACCTATTCACAGTTAGAGTGGTTTCTTTCTAAGCAGCTTCTAGCAGGCAGCAGTTCTGCAAGTGTGGTGAAATTAGTGTTTATAAATGTTACTATAGTAACTGTATCTGTAGCCACAAGCTGGTAGACTTACATTTCTGGTTATCTGGCCAGCATCAAGGTAGAATGGAAAAAAAGAGACATGGCAAGTAAGGCAGCCACTCTCTTGAGGATTCAAGAAGGAACTGCAGTAAAATTATTTGCTTCCTGACAACTTTCATCTTTGATTTTACTTTAATGGAAGTAATAAGTTTTGAGGCTTTTAAGGTTCCTAAAGAATAAGGTTGCTCACCTAGGCTGTGATCCTGCGAGCATTCACCTGTGCAGTTTCAGACATAAATGCCCACCGAGTGGCCTCGATGCACATCGGTGGAGTTATTCATCTGTGTGAAAGCAGTATTTTCAGTACCAAAACTGTAATTCATTACATGCAAGTGTGCAAACTTAATGCTGGTTTAAATATCACTATCTGTCCGGTTAAAGGAGAACCTGGTGTTTGGGGAAAAAAAAAAAAACAAAAAAGGAAAAACATACAGGGGCATGTAAAGGTACGTAACTCCCAGGATAACTAGGAGTCGATGTTCAGGCGGGGATATTAAGTGGTCCATTGCAGCCAGCGTGTTGTTCCAGATGTGCTCTTTGCTCGTAACATTTGCTCTGCCGAGGAGGAGTCGTGGGAAAGCTGAAAGCGAAACTAAGCAAGAACGGTTTCATTTTCAAGTCCGAAAGAAGAAACCTAACAGGCATAAAGAAAATGCAAGCAAAGAGCTTCTTAGGGGCCGCTAATATACACCGGCTATTTGTTATTTTAAAACGTGACTCGGACACTTACAACAAAAATTTAAAAATAAAAGACGAAGATAATTCTCTCCTAAATTACAGAGAAACTGGATTTCCGTATCACGTTTAATTTCCTATTAATCTTGAGGTTGCTGCCGCCAAGGGCAGCGGCTCCTCCACCTTAACCAGTCCGTCTTAAAGCGGCGGCGATGGCAGCAGCCATCTTACGGGTCGCTGTCACCGCTGCGGGAAGCCCGAAGCCCGCCCGGCTGCTCCCGCACTGCCCGGGTGCCCCGGCTCGGATGGCAGCGCTGACCCCATCCCCATCAACACCCTGACCATTTTAAAACCTCACCTCAAAATAAAAATATACATAAGCAAATAGAGAAAACCAACAGATCTCCCTGCTTCATTAAATGCTTCATTTTATTCCATTCTGGATTCCTGTAATTTCGTGAATATGTCAACTCGCTGTGTAACACCACGTTTGAAAATATCCCCAGGAGCTGCGAAGGGAAGAAGGACGCCGCAGGGTTTTGTCATCCACCCTTCCCCCCAAGTATTACTTCGCACAAACCTAGAGTTATTTTTGCTTTCCCCATGCAAGCTGCCAAGGCCCTGTGCCTGCAAAGCCCTCTCTGTGCGCTGGGACTTCCCTCCAAACTCACTCTGCTTCTCTGCTTTTTTGATAGTTTAGCTTCACACATCAAAGAACCGTAAATCCCACGCAAACGCCCAGCCTCAATGCCAACCCTTCAAACCGGGTGCCGTAGTACGGAATTGCCATTTGTGGTTTCTCACGGCTCAACCACGGTTTTACATACGTGCAGCGGGGCAGAACCGCCTCGCAGCCGGTGCACTTGCTGCCGTGCACGGAGTGCGCTCGCTCTCTGGAGCGGGGCCATTTCCTTAATTTAACTTTCAATTAAAGGGTAATCCCTTTAAGGTATAAACTGACCCGCTCTCAACACTTGTTTCTGGACACAACAAAAAACCAAGCCCCAGATCCGTGACACGAGAAGCTGATCTGAGAGTTTTTGAATTAGCCAGTGTTTGAAACTGACCCGTACTTTTACATTCAATTAGAAATGATCTGGGGAAGAAGACGGAACCCTTCAAGGGTGGCCGCGGACGACGCAGTGTGGGAAGGCAATGGTTAAGCCAAACAAAGTAGCGGCGCTCCGAGGGGCCACGGCGGCTGCGGCAGCACCGCGGGTTCGCCGGGGTTCGGGACCGTGCGACACCGCCAGCGATGCCGCCTCTTTTCAGGGCAACTTTGCGCGCAGCCTCCGGGAGGGCCGGGATGGCTCGGTAGCGGCTCCGCGCGCCGCGGGTGCCGCCGCCCTTCCCGCGGGGGCGCCGCCCGCCCGCGCAGCCCCCGCGCAGCCCCCGCGCAGCGAGCAGGGAGGGCGGGCGGGAGGCGAGCGCGCCCTTGCGGTGCGCAGCGGCGGGAGGCGGGTGCCGGCCCCCACCCCCGCCGGCGGGGCAGGAGCCGCCCGCGGAGCGGCGGGTCCCTCCTCCCGCCCCCCCGGGAGCAGCCGCCGCCGGCGGAGCGGCGAAGGGGAGGGTCCAGGACCGGGCGCTCCGCGCCGCGCCGGCGGGCCGGACGGACGGGCGGCTGCCGCCGCGCCGCGGGCATGGCGGAGCCTGGCGGCGGCGGGGCCGGGGCGGCGGGCGGCGGCGGGCCGCAGCAGGGCTCCCCGGCCGCCGCGGGGGTGGCCGCCGGGGGGCCGGTCCGCGGCGCCGCCGAGAACCCCGGCGGGGCTGGCTCGGCGCGCACCGCGGGGAAGAAGGCGCAGCTGCGCGCCGCGCCGCGGGCCAAGAAGCTGGAGAAGCTGGGCGTCTACTCCGCCTGCAAGGTACCCGGCCGGGCGGCCGAGGGAGCCCCCCCGCCCACGGAGGGTGGGGATTGACGGGAGGGGAGGGGAGGGAGGAGGTGGTGGGGAAGGGCCGTGCCCTGCCGGGGGCGGGGGCGGCGGCGGCCCGGCTGCCGCCCGGCGCTGCCCGAGGAAGTGGTGGCTACGGCGGTGCCGGTGGATCCTGCTCCCCCCGGAGCTTTCCGGCCGGTGGCCGCAAAAATGAAACCCGTGCGCACCGAATACGGGACCGCGCGGGTAGCGCCGCCTCCGTCTCTCCCGCTGCCCGTCCCGCTGCCCGTCCCGCTGCCTGTCCCGCTGCCCGTCCCGCTGCCCGCCGCTCCGGCCGTCCCTCCGCGGGAGGCGGCGGCGGACGGGGCGGCTCCCGGTGCCGGCGGTGAGCGCTGGGTGAGCGGCGCTGCTGCAGCGCTCTCCGCGTAAACATCCCGGGCGGGGAGCGCCGCTTCTCTGCTCCGCCCGCAGGTCCCGGCCCCGGGCGGGGGCTGCTCCAGCCCGCCCTGGCCGCGGTCTCGCAGCGCGGAGCTGTTGTCACCGCTGAAGCCGCTGCTCCGGGCGGGAGCTGCCGCTGTCGCTGGCAGAGGGGCGAAGGGGCGCGGCCTCCGCGCTTGGGAAAGTTGTGTCCCCGGCGGTCACGTAGCGCCGGGTCGGTGTGTGGTGCCCGAGCGCACGGCGGGGTCCCCTGTCCTCCTGTATCCTGCCCCAGCGGGGCTCTCTGCTCCGTGTCTGCCGGCGCTCGCGTTCAGGAGTGCTGCTCCTGGTTTCCCATCACAAGCACTTTCTGTCCACCTGAGATTTTCTTCTTGGTGGGATAAGCAGGACTCGCCTGTTTATTATAGAGGGAGGGAGCTGGGTCAGAGCTGTCGCTCCCGCCGCTAGAGCTCACGCCGCGGGCATTGTCGCCTGTGCTCAGAGCACGGGCCGCTGGCTGCGCTGCTGCTGTCAAGGCAATTTGTGGATGCACAGCGGGGCTGACATATTTAGATTGGCAGTGCTGATGTCAGATCCCCTAGTAACGCTTTCAGCTTTGAGAGTAGCTGTTTGTGAAAAAAGTGCATCTTATTTTCTCTGTTCTCCTACTTCGGCAGGTGTTAAGTGAAAGGCCAAGCTGACAAACGAGACGAGGCATCATTGCACCACGCTGGCTGGCCGTGCGAGGAGATTTGCTGTAGGCAGAGGGCATGGCGCAGTGCTGCCATGGGAGGGCAAATTACGGCAGCCACACATTGCAATGCCTTAGCTGTTCCCACATGTGCAGGCACCCACTCTTCAGCTTTGCAGCCTGCCCGGGACAGTGTGAGATTACACCGGTGCCAATAAGGTTAAAGAGCAGCTGCTGTACTTGAACTTTGCAGCACTAACTGTGGGCAGAATGATATGGCTTGAAGCTTTCCCAGTGATAATTCCCCTTTGCACCCCCATATTTTAATGTTACCAACACTTGCTAATAAATGAAGCTGGTTGTGAAGTGGGTAAATTTTTCGTGGGCTGTTAAAGAAGTGTGTGTGTGTATTTAAATTGTTTTTTTCTTCCTTGGTTGGTGCTTTTTTTTTTTAAGTTTTCCTCTGATGCACCTCCAGAAGATGTTTTTGAGGGTAAAAGCCTTCTCCTGTAGTGCTCTGCCCCGCAGAGGTTGCTGTGCTATAGAGAAGCCTTGTCTCCTCTGAAACTCTTTGCTTTTTGGGGGGCTCACCAGCCTCTCTCTTGCAGGTGCTTTGTGGTAAGCACCATTTGGAGGGGAGGAGGGCACACTCTGGCCTGCTGGCAGCTCCTCTTTCCCTCCTGCAGGACTCTGGTGACAGGGTACAGAGCAGGAACAGCTCCTGTTGTCCGTGCTCTGCTGGGTGTCCTTGCTGGCCCTTGTCTGTGACAAATCTTGGATGTGTGTCTTGGTACTGATAAATGGAGCAGGACCCATGGTCAGGGCATCTCCCTCCTGCCAGGATGTAGGCACAGTTCCAGCACTAAACACTGCACTGTGTTCAGGTTAAAATTGCTGTTTGACTTCTCTACAGTGGCATCTACATACTCATAGCAAAAACAAGTAAGCAGGCTGGAAGCTTCTTGCAAGCTTCTATGAGATAAGGTGGGAAGGATGGTGCACGGTGGAAGAACGTTTTATTTTTTCTCCTGAGCGCCTGGCAGGCGCTTCAGAAGGACACATTTGGGCTTGTGACATTGCTGGAAACTGTAGCCTGGAGAAGCTGGTTTGCCAACTGTAGCAGTGCAGTATGTAACTTTAAACTTTTTCTTACTTTGGGTTGCAACTTCTCTTTCATTGATTTTGCATTTGTGTGTGTGAGTGCAAAAGAGTGAGAGGAGGCAAACACTCACACCATCTCCAAAGGGGACATCTGTTCTCATTCAGCTAGTGACTGTACATGGATCTTATGTAAATCTACACGGAGCTGTGCAAGTTAGAGTGCTAAAATATGTAACAGCATCCTTAACGCCAGTCACCTTCTCCCACAGGAGTTTCATTGCAAAATTCAGCACGCAGAATTCATTAGGAGCTCAGCCTCAGGCATGTTTGGAGTAACAGCCAGGGAGCACCTGTCTGCTAGGGATAAAGTCAGAACACAAGCAGGTGGAGAGGTCAGTGACCGTGCAGAGGGTGAGACTCAGAGCAGAAATGCTGAGCAAAGAGTAAAAAGCGCTGCTCTGGGGCAGGGTGCTTGGTCCTCAGGAAGGATCTCCTGGTCCCTCTCTACAACCCATCCCTTTTCATCATGGGAAACATGGATAAAGACTGCTGGTAAATACATATTTGGTGTGCATGTATCCTGAGCAGAATGAGCCTGAAATTTAGGGAGCTGAGACTATACAAATGTGGAGTTTGGGTTTTTTCCTGATAAAAGAACTGGACCAGGAGAGTTGTAGCTGTTGGGCTGCTCCACTTGACTTGTTCCTGTGTGAGAAAAGTCTGGGTGGAAGGCACAGAACAGGCTCTTCTTATAAAAAACCTTCTTAAAAGCCTGAATCTGAAGGAGGAGGGTGGCATTCTGAACAAGATATATGAAAGGAGTTGGTACAGTTTTCATGACTTTTGGAGGTACACAGTAGTGCTGTGTGCTGTGAGGGGTTTTGTATTTGGCACTTGCTGTGTCTGTGTGTGTATGAATGGCTGCGTACATCGTTTTGGTTTTGTCCACTGTGAAATTGAGCATTAGGCATGTGAGCTTGCAGCATTTTATATAAAAGCAGCACTGTGTGACTTACACACATAAATATATTTAATGAAGATGTAGGAGGAAGCCTCCTCTGCATTTTTTCCCCCCATTGGTTTACAATATGTGAAAATACAACTCTCTCTCCTGTCTCACTGGGAGCTTTTTTTGTAAACAAGGTGAAATATGAACTATTTTAGTACACTAAGTTTTCTGTAAACTAGTTTAGTTTTCATTATACATGTCTTACAGTAATGCCTTGGTGTTTACAGATATAATTAGAACCCTATAGTCTAGGGTTATATATATAATAGTATAGTATTATATATAATATAATATATTATATATAATATAATATATAATATAAGTGCTTTAGACTACTATATAATAGTAGTCTAAAGCACGTGCACAAAGAATAATGCCTCCTTGAAGGAAACCTTTTTGCTTTAGATAAGCACAGTAGACAGAGTGAGAAGGGCTATGGTGAGATGACTTGGCCAAGGCCCTGCAGCAGGTGAGCAATGGGCAGATGTGGAAGTAAAATCCCAGCCCCAGGCTCCAGACCAGCTGCTGATCCTTCTGGAAGCATTTCTTCCCACTTCTCATTCTAGAGTGGCCTCTAGTTTTCCCACACATAAAAAAAAAAAAAAAAAAAAAAAAAAAAAAAAAAAAAAAAGAGTTCATAAGGTAAACTTGTACCACCTTTTCCATAAGAAAATATTTAAATATTTTATTTCCTGATTTTTATAAGGCAGATTTAGAGGAGGCCAATTTGGCCACATTACTTACTGCTGGGTTTTTTATACTGAGAGTACAGCTTCTTGAAGCTCAACTTGAAATGTGTTGTTTTCTGCACAAGTGTTTAGGAGACAAAGAAGTCATCTAAAGCTTTCTTATCACTCTCATTGTGGAGTGAATCTGTTTTATAATGTCTTACAGGGCCAATTAAAGCATCTTCCTTTAAATAGGAAATTACCATTAACTTTACAAGCTAGGAACTTGTTGCTTATTATTAATAAAAGCTTTATATTGTAGCCTACTTCTCTTCTGTAATGATTTAAGGAAAGTACAGGGAATAAAATAATTGGATCAATCAATAAATTAAGAACGTGCCCTTTAAGCTGCCCATTAAACTCCTTATTTTGTATTGTTTAAGTTAAATGGGTCAGCTAATTTCCTGATTCCTATGAGTGGCTCTTTGAGTAGTGTCCAGCTGCCTGCTTCTTGGGTACTGGACATATGAGTAGGAAAAATATATTATTTAAATTCATCAGTGTGTTTATTATAATTTATGTGATACTCTTTGATAAAGTTATCATTTTAACCTTGCTGCCAGCACGAAAAAGCTTATAGGGTATTTCACTCAGCTTTTGTGTTGAGAGGAAGATGTTTTCTAGAGTAATTATACTTGCTGGAAATAGAGAAGATCTGTAATGTTTGTGCATAATCTGTTGAGCCTGTTTTGCATCTCAATTACCAAACAGGGTAACCTGTATGATTTTTAGCTGGAAAGAAAAATCCTGCACAACATCTATTTGAAGCTCAGATTTGGAACTGTTGGGGTCTTTTGCCTTGTAATTAAGTTAGCTTGAAGTTTGCACATTCACTATCCAAAAGGGGGAGGGATATTTTACTCAATAGGTTATTGTAACTTTCGTATTTATTCTTATTTGCAGAGCTGAAACTCACCTAAAAGGGGCTGAGATATGTACAATATTGTAACTTTCAGGTGCTTCCTTTTTTAATACAGTACTGACAATTTGTGTTAAAATGTGCTGTGTTTTTTCATGGTCTATTTCTATCAATGCATTCTTATTCAATATTCTAAGGGAAATGATCACTTTAGTTTTCCTAGAGATATAGTTTTCACTGCCCAGAGCTATTGGGCAGTTTGATTCCTCCCATTGTAACACTCCACCAAACATGGAAGGAGTTAAAAAGAAAATTGAAATTGTGTCATGCAGTGCAAAATGTACATAATTTCTGCAATTTTTTTTGCTTGTTTTGTGGTTGGCTTCTTTTGTTTGTTTGTTTGCGGGGGGGGGGCAGGCAATAGCATGTAGTTGTTGTGTTTTATTTTATTGCACTCCTCCAATTTAATTAAAAACCACCAATGAAGGTGTGGTGTTCATGATCCCTGCAAAGATGATGGTCATTATTTTTCAGGCCTCATTAGGGCACAAGTTCTACAGGGGATTTATCAGAGCTCTGCAAATGTCCCAGAAAACAGGGCTTCAAGGAGTGGATGTGCTACTTCAAATACTTTTCCTTCCTTCCCTCAAAACTGTTTTGATCTTACATTAAGTTTTTGCAGAGGTGAAGTCATACTTTATTTTCTAATGAAAAGCAGATGAGTGACATTAAAAAAAAAAGGAAGAAAGGAAAAAGCTGAAGATAGTCAAAGAAAGGATTGAATGAGCAAAATGCTGTGGAACATTTAAAACAACTCAGCAATTTAAGCCACTGAGGAATGCACATTGCATATTCACTGCAAAATACTTGCACTGTCAACATCTACAATAAATGCTAAGTTTTAAAGAGGACCTTTTTAGGTTCTGTTTTGCCTTGGTTAACAGAACATTAATGCTGATTTTGGTATTTTATTGAGATTAACAAAAAAAACCCCACCCTAGTGGTTGATTGGTTAAAGTCTCAAGAATAATTCGAACAATACCAATTAACAGCTGTTGCAAAAAGATCTGGAGGGGAAATACCAGCAAGAGCAGAAAAAAATTTGTCATCGAGCATGCTGGTTTTGTTCTTCTGTGGGTGGGTTGATATTTATTTTTGTCAGTTTAACTGAGCTGTTATCACGATTCGTGCATCTGTTTGCATCTTTGCTGTTAATTATGGTGTGGCACTAAAGTTTGCATAGTTACTCACTGTTTATGGTTTTTTGGCTTGATAGTAAACATTGTTTGGTGAGCTTCTGTGACATACTGCTTCCACTCAGAGGAAAAAATAATCTCAAAAAGCTTGTGCCTATTTTTAAGAGGGAGTTCTGGATATGCTTCATTGTGGCATGATTTAAGGCAATAAATAATAAGCATGGTGATATGTCAGTAATTTACAGTGCTGAACATTTGTCCAGACAGCTGCATGGGAAGGGTCAAATCTTACTTCCCTAAAACAATATTCAATCTTTTTTTTTGTTTGGCAACGCCTTCAGAATTGTTCCTTGCATTTTCTTTGTCAATAATCTCATTTTCAGACTTTTTTTGTTGACAGTTTCTGTAGCCTTATGTTAAATGCAAAAACTTTCATGGGAACATTGCCTTTCTCACAAAACAAATGTGCACAGTTTATTTGGCATTGGTTTTGCATTGGGAAGCTAATTGAAAATAAGGGCTTTGTGTCATCTCCCAGATGTCCAGAGTCCTTGCAGTGGGGCAGTCTGTGCTTCACAGGTATCCCCCAATCTCTGATCCCTCAAGTCCATTTAGCTTGGAGGGCCTGTAGGGCTGGATGCAAACACAACTGGCTCAATGCCTGTGAAACTGCAAGAGACGGCTTCTGCCATAAAATTACACTTCAGTTCTCTGCCAATCACATTACTCACAGAAAACACGATAGGAAAAGAACATAAACTTCACCATAAATCTTCTCAGATTGCGTTTTATGAGACTTAGAAAAAAAAATTTGCTTTCATCTTCCCCTCATTTCATCCTGAAGCCTCGCTGATTTCACTTTATAAATGCACGGGTTGGCAGGCGCTGTGCACCCACTCAGGGAGTTTGGAGAGCCAGGAGGTTCAGGCCACGCAGGCTGTCCCTTTTTCAAGGGAAATAATGCAGAGATGGTTTTGCTGGGCACTTGCAGGTGGATCTCTGAGTCACCCCGGTGCCTGCAGACAACTCACAGCCCTTGGTGCCAGCCAGACTGCCCCAGGACAGGCCGTGGCACCCAGGGCCAGGAGCCCAGCTGGGTAAATGCTTAAGCCTCAGAGATGGTAAAAACATCATGTGGTGCTCAGCAAACTGCAGGCAGCAGTTTTCTTGGTTCTCAGGTTACTGAATATTGAAATGAGTTTAAAAGAACAATTTACCAGCCATTTACAAAGCTGTCAGTGCTAGGAGCTGTCAAGCTGTGATCCTTTCTGCTTCTCCTGCGTTCTTCTTCCTTAGGTAGGATGGGATTTGGAAACTTAAAAGGAAAATGAAATAGGTTCCTGAAATAGATCACACTAAATGCACGCAGAATCACTTTTGAAAAATGATACATTAGTGCTGCATATATTACCATCACAATTTTTCCTACTAAGATTGTTTCAGCCATAAATATTATGCAGCAATTGGCATACTTTCCTCACTGAGGTCTCGGCAGTGCAATTTCGTGAGTATCTTTTTACAACCCGGTGCACAGATATCTCTGGAGAGTAGAAAAGCAGGCTTTCTTTCCAATTAGATCTTCAAATAGGAGTACTAATGATGTTAGAATAACCAAGTTCTTTTGGGTGTGCAAGAAGAAAATCCCCTCCTGTGAATCTGCTCTTTAGATAACTGGAATTAGTACTTTGATCTTCTGAATGATTTGAGACACGATTACCGAAGTCACAACCTCTCCCTTCGTGGTCTTCCCTTTGAGCTGCATTCTCTTGCTGGTTGTTTCACACTCAATGAGTGTAAGCAAACTTCCTAGGGAAAGCAGCAGGTTGCAGTGTAAGTGTCACTGTCTTTGGCATCTGTTGCTTCAGTAGCCAAGCATTCCTTGCCTTAAACAGCCTTCTCCAATAGTGCATTTATTGCTTGGCTATTTCAGCATTAGTTAGCCCTGCCTGGGTTGACATGGGCTTGGTTTCAGCTGTGTGAGATTCCTTGGTGCCAGTGCAGCTGATGAGGCAGTGACAAACGTGCTGCCTGTTGGGTGACCTGTTTATGTTTAAATAATTAAATCTGTCTCGGTGGCAGTGATATAAACGAGAGCAAGCTCCTGGTACTAAGCGATTTCAGCTTTTATTATAAGAAAAATAAAGGCCTAAAGCAAGAGGGCCCGCGGGCCGAGCAGGAGCGGTCCCGTCGAGGATGCTGCAGCGCTGGCGCTGGGTTCTGTCTTGAGCAGCGATGTCCCCGATGTCCCAGGTGGAGCGGCACTGGGTCACAAGCCCCTTTTTATCCTGTTTTATGTCGCTTTGGATTGGTTTCTTTTTGGATTCTTCATTTGCATGAAGTTTTAAGGCGCTTGATTGGCCCATTGCAGTTCTGTCCAGGCTGGCTCGTTTCGCTTGGGGGTGGTGCGCTTTCCTTCGGTGTGTGATGGTGCGTTGAGTGCCCTATTTCTTAAAAGTACTCTTTTAACCCCTTTTACAATATAATAACCAAACTAACAGAACATGCTAATGATCTATCAATGATTTTACAGCAGTTTCTAACCTATCTTTAACAGCAGGATCTGCAAATGTTAGTTTACTAGTAAATATTCGAATACTTTTTTCAGTGGAGTGAGGGCTGTCTGTAAAGGAGCTGGGCAGGGTTGGTTATGTATTCTGTGTTAATTGCTCTGTTTGGGGTACTATTCTGTTTCTGATAATTTCCAGAAAAGAAGGAAATAAGTAATGTGGTAGATAAAAATGCTAATGAAACAACAGCAAAACTCCCCGAGTCCCCTCTTCTCATCTTCCCCCTCCAAAAAAAAAAAAAAAAAAAAAAAAAATTATTGCTTTTGAAATAACACAGTTCCAGCAAGTTCCTGTGTTCTGTGGCATTGATCGATATCCCTTTGCTTTGATTTCAGGCCGAGGAGTCCTGTAAATGCAATGGCTGGAAGAACCCGAACCCGCCTCCTACGCCGCCGCGGGCCGAGCTGCAGCAGGCAGCAGTGAGCCTGGCCGAGCCCTGCCGCAGCTGCAGCCACGCGCTGGGTGAGCTGCTTCTTCTTCTTCTTCTTCTTCTTCTTGTGCTTCTTCTTCTTGTGCTTCTTCTTCTTGTGCTTCTTCTTCTTGTGCTTCTTCTTCTTGTGCTTCTTCTTCTTGTGCTTCTTCTTCTTCTGCTCCTTCTTCTTCTGCTCCTTCTTCTTCTGCTCCTTCTTCTTCTGCTCCTTCTTCTTTTGCTCCTTCTTCTTCTTCTTCTGCTCCTTCTTCTGCTCCTTCTTCTGCTCCTTCTTCTTCTGCTCCTTCTTCTGCTCCTTCTTCTTCTGCTCCTTCTTCTTCTGCTCCTTCTTCTTCTGCTCCTTCTTCTGCTCCTTCTTCTTCTTCTCCTCCTCCTCCTCCTCTCCTCCTGCGCTCCGGGCACCTGAGCCCCAACATTTCATGTCAAGGCCTAGAAATGGGAGTTACAATTAAGCGTAAATGTCAATAGCTTCGATTGGAATATGTTCGATATTTTAAAAATATGGTTAATGTGGAAATAATCCTAAAGTTAGTTTTAAAGAAATACAGCTAAGTTGCAACTCCTAACCTTCAAAATTTGTTGAAGTGCAAAAGCATCATTAAGCTACCCGCCACAATTTTAATACTTTGTGTTACATATGCCTTAACCTTACACAGCTCTATCTGCCTTTGTTACAAGGTGAATGACTCTCTACTGTAGGCTGTATTATGTTTCCTTACTTTAGAACAAAGTATAAAATATTGAGCATCACTAAAACAGGTAATCCTACGTGCAAAAAGAGCTGTGTCTTTTCTGAGTCACAGAAAATAAAACTAGGTTTGTACATCTTAGCCTGGTCTGAGTTATTGTGCAGACAGCTTGCATGTCTTGGAAGTAACTGCTCAAAGTCCACTGTTAAGTGCTGTTGTGGTTTTTGGTTTGTTTTTCAGACTTAGAATAAATAACAATTTGTTACCCACATAGCCTGAAAAACAGTGCTGAATCACTGTATTATTATTTTAAGAATTTATACTTATCCAAAATAAAAGCTGACGGCTGTTTCTGCATATATCAGAATCACAGTTTGAGTTGGGAGGGACCTTTTAATGATCATGTAGTCCAGCCCCCCTAGAGTCAGCAGGGATACTTTCTGTTAGATCACATTGCTCTGAGCCCCAGTCAGCTCTAACTTGGATGTTTCCAGGGATTGGGCATCCATCACCTCTCTGGGCAACTTGTTCTGGTATTCCACGACCCTTCAAAGTAAAAAAAACCTTTTTCTGAAATCTAATCTGAACCACTCTAAAGCCACCACCCCTTGTTCTGTCACTACATGTCCTTGGAAAAGACCCCCTTTGGCTTTCTTGGGGCCACCTCTGGGTCCTGGAAGGCTGCCTTAAGATCTCCCTGGAGCCTTCTCCAGTCTGAACAACCCCACACTCTCAGCCTGACTTCATAGGAGAGGTGCTCCAGCCCTCAGATCACCTTCATTGCCCTCCTCTCAGCTTGCTCCGTCATAGATCCACATCCTTCTTAGCAAACACAGAATAAAAATTCAGCTAAAATAAAATTCAGAACTAATTTAAAAGAACCACTTAATATTTAAATTTTGTTGCTGCCCAAAGCTTAGGACAATGAAATGGAAAAAAAAAAAAGAGAAATTTAAAACCTTCACAATAGACAATTGATTATTTTACTTTAGAAAAAGATATTGCACTTTGAATTGAATTTTTTTTTTTTTTATGGGATTTATTTCTGTTTTTTCCCTCCTCTTTTTATGGTCTCATTACATGTCATTTATTTCTAGGCTTTTCAGCAGGATTTTTTCCTGGTATTCCAAATCTCTGGGTTTGCTTTCAGGAGAAGATTAACAAATGCATAGTATCACAGAAAATTCAGTCACTTTAGCCAAGTTAGTTTCAATTTTTCATCACAGAGCTTCTCTGTGCTGCTTGTGTTTGTGCAATTAGGGTGGCTTATGTTACCTGTCCCTTTCAATCCTGGCCTTTGAAGAAAGACCTATTTCTTTCTTTTTCTTTTTTTTTTTTTAAGTTGCAAGATGTGCCTGTCAGTTCTCTGCTTTTCAGCAGAATTTATGGATGCTGTGTATTTTGTAGAAAAAACTCAGCTCTTCTAAAAGCTGGGCCTAGTTTTGGTGTATTAAATATTATTAAATCATTCTTTAGCCAGGGAACCAGGGAAAACCAGAACTGTAAAACCAGCAAAAGTACTCTATGAAGAAACTGTACTTTTATTTACTGCTTATTGGGTTTTTTTTAGAAAATACTTCTTCTGACTGCAGCTAATGAGGAAGATGTTTCATTTAAAATAACTCAAATGAGTTGCTGTGTGCTTCCTCATACTACTGGAAAAATATGCCTTTCAGCTGTGTTTTCCAAGATAATTTTCCTTTTCATCTCTTCTAAATTAGTGTGTTAGTGTGAAGGAATACTTTCAGCTATTCTGCTGAATACCTTTAAAACCAGATTTACCACAAGATGTGTGGGTTTCACATTAGCTGTGCTGCTTTTCTTTCTCAGAAAGCCATTGAAGTAGCAATGTGGATATGTGCTGCTTAAAGCTGTACATGATGTAAAAATGTAGGATTTCTTTTCTTTTTCTTTTTTTTCTCTTTTTTTTTTCTTTTCTGAATTTATTTATTTCATCCAGAGGTAATCCTACATACTATCTTGCTTGAGATGTCTCTTTTTGGGGGTGTTGTTTTATCTTCAAGCCAGTGCAGCTTTTGGTGTATAAATCTATTTGATTGTGTGTATTATTGTCTACTTATCTACAACATAATAGATTCATCCTTTTGGTGCTCAGCCCCACAGTTTGGCTCAATGTGGTTGTTTTAATGAATATTTCTTTTATTTGGATGATATATTTTCTGGCACTGTGGCTGGATTAGATGCTGGGACAAGTCACTGTCCACCAGCCACAAGACCAGGTGTTGCATGGTCAGAGACTCTTTTCTATTTTATTATTTCTCCTGTTTTGCAGGGTGCATTTTTAAATTGATAAATGCTGTTAGTCTTGAATCACTTTTAGAACTAGATAATTAATGTGCTAATACACCTTATATGCATTCAGTCTCTTTTTTTTTTCCCTATCACTGTCTTTGGTTCCTGCTGTTGTTGGTTTCTCTGGGTCTGTATTGAAGGCACTTGAGACAGTAGTTCATGTTTGGACTCAAGTGTTTATTATTTCTTATCAGTAAAACAGTCTCACTACTGTGAGATCTGCAGCTTTTCATTAGAAGGCAAAAAATGGCCAACAATCTCTTGTTCCAAAGTCTTTTAAGACTAAACTGACGCCTAGATTACTTTCCCTTTTAACCCAATAACTGATCCCAAAGAGCCTGCAAAACAGACTTTTCTGCCCAATAACAAAATGCCACCCAAACTCATGAAGAAGAAAGAAGAAGCATGAAGAAGAAACCCAGGATGACACACTGTGCCTTCCATCTTGCTTCCATCCACAACACACTAAAAATCCCAAAACCTACATTTCTCACCAAGTGATACACCTACACTACTCTCTATAATCTATTTCACACTTTTGTGGATTCCAGTCTATCTTGAAGTCTAGGAAACTTTCTCCATGAATGAGGGTCAAAGTCAGTGCTCCCCTGGGGATCATGGCACCCCAGAGCAGACAGAGAAATATTCCCACTTCCCTGGGTTTCCACGTGCTGTGCACCTTCACACAGCATATTTGGGTATTTCTTGGTTGTAGTGTTTTGAGATAGGCTGGACACATTCCTTGTTAATCTGTGTTTTCACTGTTCCTAATTTGTGCACTCCAGTGCTTGCTTGCTGTAGTTGCAGGTCTTCCTGTCACTGAGCCTGGTTCTTTCTGCTTGCTTTTCTGTGCATGCCCTAGCAACCGATACATGAGATATTTAATTTTTTTTTCAGGCAGAGCAGCAACTGAGGAAAAGTGTACCAGTTGGGCAGTGCATGTGATTGGGACTTGTAACTCTAGTCAAGAGTGATGCAGTATTTGAAGTCGGTGTACCAAAGCTTTAATTTTAATAAACCACTTACTAACAGCCACAGAGTTTGGGAATGGGCAGTGAACATCTGAATAAAGATAGTTTGGTGGCCTGGTGTATAAACATTGGTGTCCCTTTGGCAAACACATGCTGGTAATACACTTAACTTTTGGATTCACAGCATAGGTAATAATTCTCTAGTTTAATAAAATGTTTAAACACCACTAAGTAGTCAAGGTTCAGTATTGTTATGGAAACTGCATAGAAATGGCTTCTTATGCTGATGTTTTATTCATATGTTGAAGGCAAGGTTTCTTTGGTATGTTATCAGTTTCTAATGCAAAGCTCCTCTAGAAGGATATTTATTACTTGCAAATGATCAAGACAGACTGCTGGGGGTATTAACCCTTCATACCTGTCTTAAAGACAGAAGTTAAATGATTTTATTCTGCCCAGAATATTTATCCTCAAAGGACGCTTATGATGGCCAGGTGCCTGAGACACTGTATTATAAATTTTCATTTAAGTGGAAACAGTTGCTGTCATATTTTTAAGGTTCTGCATTACAGTGTACTTTGTACTTGAAGCCAAATAAAAGTATTGAATTTAAATGTTTTGGTATCACACTAAACTTCTCAAAACAAACCATCTGCATGACCAATAAATGCGATCATTTACAAGTCAAGTGTTATTTTTTCCTCACCAGCTCCCCAACTAAAGAGTCAGATTTCCATTGAAAAAATATGTTAATCTTAAGAAGTAAATATAGAAAAAATTATTAAAATATAAAAAGCTAATATACCTGAAATTAAAAGTATTTTTCTTTTTCTGTGTAAGGATATTTTCTTGTACTTTCAGAGGAAAGGATAAGCATACCATCTACATTGGCCTGGAGTCAGCTAAAATCATTGCTTTTTGTAATGCAAATATCTTCTTTCTGGGAGTTGACTTTTTGTTTTACACTGCCTTCCTTCTTCCCAGGGCCAGTTCTTCAAACGAGCTCGAAATGAATGTCCCATTTTACAGGGAAAACCTCAAGCTTTTGAACATTACAGATGTGGAACTGTATTTACCTTTGGAGATGATAAAAGGGAGTTTGTCACTTGGAAATGAACAAATGAGCACGTACAGTCTGCAAAATCTCTGTTAATATAGTGTGCACAAAGTACAGTTTGATCTTACATGATATGAAAGCAAGGGACTTAGCCAATAATGCCCAGTTTAAAACAAAAAGGCATTTTTTGGAACTGGATTTTTTTTCATTCTTCCTGAAATAAGGTGCTGCTTACATCTGGATTACATAATTTATGGAAATTTTGGATTTATTTTCTTAAGTCAAGAAACCTTGTCTCAAATGCATAGCTCTAGGACAAAATTGTATGTAGTTATAGAGTGCAACATATTCATACAAGCAGGACTTGTGTAGTCAGCCTCAAGTGTTAACAGATGATGTGATTCCAAGCAGCTGCCATTCCTCTGCTGTGGAAGTTGCCACCCCTGGTCAACCTTTACAAACTGATGTGATGTGACACAGGTTTCAATTACCTCTGATAAGATGTGTTCTGTTTAAGTGGGTTATTACAGGGTCAGTGCCTTTACAGTTAAGGCTTAGGTGGAGATCTCCTGGGGTACAGTTGTGCTATGGGCCCTCTCAGTAGCCTTTTACAAGTCTGGGTTTTTATTCTGTTTAGCTGCTCATGTTTCTCACCTGGAGAATGTGTCTGAAGAAGAAATGAACAGGCTCCTGGGGATTGTATTGGATGTGGAATATCTGTTCACCTGTGTCCACAAAGAAGAAGATGCAGACACCAAGCAAGTTTATTTCTACCTGTTCAAAGTAAGCTGAACTTGTGGAGTATCTTCTCAGATTTTTCACTTTCTCACATATAAGCCAATTTCATTGCCATTCAGGCATGCATTGACTTTATCTGCTGAGACAGTTTTTCTCTAGGATGATTCTCTACTGAGTAACTGTGGGCTGGATGTTCTGGTACTGGCAGTGTACTGATTCTTACTCCAAAAAGCCATCCAGATGATTGAGGAACTGACCCTGAGTCCCATGTATAAATTGCAGCCTCCTTCCCTGACACACCAGGAAGAGTCAGTAGGCATGAATGGTAACTTGACTGCCTTCATTTCCTCAGAGGAGCCTTTTGTACACATTTCAAAGAAGGTGATTTCTTCACTAAACAGTGAAGTTTAGTAATTACAAATTCAGGTGATTAAACAAGCAGATATATATATATATAGCCAGGAGAACTCCAACACTGCTCACAGTGTGTTGTGCCCTTGTGACTTCCATTGACTCTCTGTATGAAAATACACTAACTTTTAAAAATTTGTGTGTTTGTAACAGCTTTTGAGGAAGTGCATTTTGCAGATGGGAAAACCTGTAGTAGAAGGATCTTTGGAAAGTCCCCCATTTGAGAAACCTAGCATTGAACAGGTAAAGAGTCAAAATGTGGGTTTTGTTGGTGTGTGCTGGGTTTTTTTTTTGTTGTTTATTTATGTATTTTAAAATCTTATTTTGGTAGGGGCTTGGAGGCCTTGCTTGTTTTGAGATTTTTTTTTGTGGTTTGTTTTTCTTTTTGTAAATGTAAGCACTGGTTTTGAAAACATGGCATTTTTTAAGCACTTTGCAGGTGTTTCTGTGTTCTGCTCAGGACCAAATAGGGGGCTATAGGACATTGCTGTTGGTTCTCCTTTTAGTGTTGGTACAATAGTTACATTATTTGTATTCTATTTCTCGTCATTGGTCTTAGGCTTTAATGAAAGTGACTTTTTTTTGTGGGTTTAGAGAATTAACTTGAAATGCTACTTTTGTGTGGGCAGTTCTAATCTTTCTTTGTTTCAAGTGATGAAAAATGCTGTTGAAGTTTTGAAATCCAATATTAAAATGAAGCTTGCCTTCTGTATATCAAGGAAAATGTTGCAGTCCAATTCAGTGAGATCATAGCCTTCTCTTTCAAAGGGTACACAGGAAAAAAACAAAGCTGAAACCAAAGAATAATTGAGGCTTTTGTGACTCTCTGTAGATAAAGAACATATGACAAATTCAGTTTTTGGTTAAGCAAGCTCCTAAGAATGCACTCCTGGCAGAGAAGTGGGCCCATGAACTCCAGTGAGACTCCAGTGCAGAGGCTCACATACCTCGCTGAAACAGGAGCTCCATGTTTTCCCATCCCTGGATGAATGGGTGTTCTATTGTTAAGCAGGATAATTTAAATGTGAAGACTCTTACTTGTAGCAATTATTTCTTTGCAGCTCTCACTTATCATGTAGGAAGATCAAACCACTTTATTGCAGAATTTCTGAGAAGTCTTCACTCTAATTTCTCCTTTAGTTTGACTATAAACAAAAAATGTGTATGTAATCCCCCATGACTCCTAATCCTTAAAATACACTATTAAAAAGGTTTTGTACAATGCAATTTTTTGTCAATTTCGTCATAATGTTCAAGTTGCTTAAGAAAATAAAGCATAGGTATTAAAGGATAGTTCTTATTACATCTTACTTCGAAATAATTTTTGCTATTAAAAAGACCAATATTTTCAATTCTGTTTTTGGCAGCTCAGCCACTCAGTCAAACAAAATTATTTGCTAAGCCCCAGTATTATAATGGGCTTATAAAATATATGTGTTGCAGCGCTTTTAGTCACCCATTTTAATCATGTTCAGTAGATTTTTCTTCAAACTGGACAGTGTCCAAAGTGCAATGAGGAGACATGATTGTGAGGTATTAAGACTTCTTGAAGAAATAATGTGGTTTGTAGACCTAAACTTAAGTAGAATTTCATAAGCCCTAATCTATTATTGAAAAGTAGCTGGTGAGTTTTGAGGGTGATAGTTGATTTATGTATGGATTAAAGCCTACCAGAGCTCTCTCTGTTCCTTGACTTTGAGAAGGAAGGAAAAAAGGAATTTCTTCTTTTCCTTTCCATCAGCTGCTGAGGGCAGGTTAAAAATACCTGGATGTACCTCCTGCTGTGTACACAGGTACCAGCCTGTGGCATCTGCATGAGTAGCTGAGCAAGGAGCTCATGGTCTCCAATATTTCTTTTCTTTCCCATGCAATGCAAGTTCATGATAAACATAAAGTGAGGAATGTTTGAGGCTGCTTCTGTAAAATTTATGGCTAAATTATTAAACAGATTATTTTTTTCTTTTTAAGGGTGTGAATAATTTTGTGCAGTACAAATTTAGCCACTTACCCTCGAAGGAAAGGCAAACAATAGTGGAACTGGCTAAGATGTTTCTGAACCGCATTAACTACTGGCACCTGGAGACACCTTCTCAGCGAAGACTGAGATCACCCAATGATGATATTGCGGGGTATAAAGTGAATTATACCAGGTAATGCTGCTTCTGCTTGTTGGGAGACTTCCTTACAAACAGGGCATGTTCAAAATTCAGGAGTACATCAGTATCTTTATGCCATAGATGGACCTTGTGAATTCTTGCAGATGTGGATTTAACATGACGACCTAAGGGTTTTAGTGAGACTGTATCAGTTTCACATGCATCCTTGGGTCTTGAGAGATATGCTCTTATCTCTAGAGCCTCTTACTCTACTTGCAGAGTAGAGGCTGGAACACTTGGAGAGAGTGTCCCAAGTGTTCCCATACTCCAAGAATGGGGAGTAGAGGCTGGAACATTTGTATCTAACAATGCCTCTGCAAAGTTTGTATTTGTCAAGTGCTCTCGGTCTTAATATTTGAGCCTCATGTAAGTTCCCTATTTATTATTCAACTTAAAAAAAAAAAAAGAGAGAAGATAACATTTAGCATTGTAAAGCATCACTGTTTGAAATCAAATCACAGAGGAGTTGAAAAATCAAACTAATTTTGCAAGTGCTTGAACGCTAAATGGGGAACAGACATTACTAGGTTCCTTAAAATTACAGTTCTTGTTATGACCATTTAATGCATTGTTAGAATTTAAAGGAATAACTGAGTCGCTGGAGGATGAAGAGCTAGGATAAAAAAACATGTCTCTATTTATTTTCTTTTTCTCACAGGAGTAGTGCAGTGCCTTTTTCAGTGAGCAGTTCAGTGAGAGCAGTTCAGGGTGCTGCAGGTCAGGCAGCAGGTAGTTAACCTCTGTCAGCACGCTGCTCTCAGGAACGCCCCGGACATCTCTGCTGGCCCAGGGTGAGCACCACCTTCTGGCTGCTTTCCTGGTGGCCTTTCCTCTCACACACCTCCTCTCCATGGGGGAGAGCAGCAGCAAACCTGGTGTGAGTTGAGACTCTGGCTGGTGACAGAGCAGACTGCTGTGTCTGACCTAGATGTGCTGTCACCATAAAGGACACTTGTAATTCTGGTGCTCCTAAGACCACGTTTGGTGGGTGTTTGACCTCCATTTGTTTGTGATAAGTGGGGTCAGCCAGGGGTGGTAGGAGTTAAATCTTATTAGGAATTGATAGATAATTGGTTCTGGTTGGTGGTTTTTTGTTGTTAGTTATTTTGTCACTTGTGTTTTCTCAAACTATCCCACCCACAGTCCCTAAGGTCCCCCCACGACCCAAAGTGTTCTTCCCACCAAATCTCACTTGTCATTGTGAGCTTGTCTCCTCTGTGTTGTCCAAGGCAGTGCTCAGGTGCTGCTGGGCACCATGGGCACACCTGAATTTTTTGCAGTTCCAATTTCATTTGAGAACCCAAGGATTTGAATGAAACTTCATCAGAGTTTCACATGCATTCTTGTGTTTTGAGAGCTGTGCTTTATCAGCCAAGAACAGGGAGTAGAAGTCTGTGAACAGCTCTATCTCACAAGTCTTTTGCAACACATGCTTGCAAAGATTAAGGCACAAGAGTTTGGGAGAACATTTCGAGACAGGCTGTACTTTGGGTCTGGATGAGGAAATGTGTGCAAGATCCAGCACAGTATGTTTGCATCCAATTCCTAATATTTTCCTTTCATTGCTGGAGCTTTCATAGTGGTTGTGGTCTGATTCTGCTAAAGCTCCAGATTCCAATGACTGTTCACTTACACAGATATCAAAATCTTGTTTATAGAATTAACAGATATTGTGATGTACATAGGCAGTGTACTCCTGAGTTATCTCTTTGGTACCATAATCTCTTTTCCTAGAAGGGAAACATGACATGCTGTAATTTTCCTCAATGAAAAGTTTATTATGGATGGAGATACTGGTAATGAAAGAGTAACAAGGCAGGGTATGATGGGAAGAAGCCAACTGGTGGAAGACCAGGGCAGGAATCCAGTTGGATTGGGATGGAGCTAGTTAAAAGTGTCACCCATTTGGCCTCTATGTGGGGAAAGGTAAAAGTTTAGAGGGAAAAGTTTAGAGGGTAAAACAGGCTGTGCTGAGGGTCTTTGGAGTCAGAGGCAGGGGAAGTGTGAGGCTGAATGGATGAGCTGTGGAGAGAATCCCTGACATACCCATGAATTGTCTGTAATCTATGATTATTCTCTGGAACAAGACTACTTTGTGTAAACTAGACTGTAGAGAAAAATAATATATGGAAACTTAAAAGTACTTGGTTGTCATTTCTGTAAAAAACTGGGCAATATAAATGCTGCTTAACTCTGTCCAGCCTTGTAGTGGAACTGATTTATACACTCATATAGCTCTCAGCTGCGCTGTAAATGATGTGGGTAGTGGTTTTATTGCATTAAGTCCTATGTTAGGTGGTGATAAGTATCTGGCTTTTTTCCTCTTTACAGGTGGCTTTGTTACTGCAATGTCCCTCAGTTTTGTGACAGTCTACCTCGGTATGAAACCACCCAGGTGTTTGGTAGGACATTGCTTCGCTCTGTTTTTACTGTAATGAGACGACAACTGCTGGAGCAGGCCAGGCAGGAAAAGGACAAGCTTCCTCAAGAAAAACGAACACTAATCCTCACTCATTTTCCAAAGTAAGGGGTCACAGTGTGCCTGCATTCAAAGTTAACTTCATTGTGGAAAGGGAGAAATTACCTGCAGCTTAAAATAATTTATCTTTTTATTCAGTAGCAACTAGATACTGCAGCTTTCTTTACTGTCATAACTTAGATTAGTGTATTTTATATAGAAAACTGCTTGCTTTGTTTTGTCCTAGGGTTTACTTTATGAAAGTAAAAACATGAATATATATTGAATATATATGGATATATATATATAAAAATTTATAAAAATATGAATAAAAGGATTATTGGTATTGCTGAGGGATTGTACTGTTTGCCTGTTAGCAGGTATTGTAGGTCAATTACTTTCTTTTTCTGTAGTCCTTGGAAAGAGTGGACCTCCAGAAACGTGCTTACATCTGCTTTGGTGGTGGAGCATTAAAAAGGGGCAGTGTTGTACAGAGTTTACAAGAACTTCAGTTTAATTTAACATTGTAATAGTGAACAAAGTAGTCACCCCACCCCCAGAGGAGATGGGGTTATTAGAGAGGAGTCAGTATAAAACTGCATAATTGAATCCTAAACTGGTAAATTTCATACTGGGTATCTTTTCCAGTACTGGAATGTTGATGACAATCTCTCACAATAAAACAGCAATAATTACCTATAGCGGTGTTGAAACATGCTCAACTTCGATAGTTATTAATTTCAAACACTTTTACTGGTGATAAAGAGGGGTAGTGATGATGACAGGATCATTCATTGTAATGAATTCCTGTTAAAATAGTGTATCACTTTAAATATATCCTTGTTTTACAAGGGTAGGTTGGTTCTCCAAGTCATACTTTAAAAGCCTGTCCCTCCTAACAACAAATGAACCTACAGAAGACTGGTGGCACTGATGCTATCTATGCAAGCTACTGTGTTGTTCCAGAAGATAGGTTAGAGCTCAGGGGAATGAAAAACAACATGAACTTTCCTAAGCTGAGTAGAGCCGGGATTTGTCCTCCTATAATTGATAATTTATTTTACCACTTTGAAAAATATGTACAGTATCTTTGGGGTAGAGTGGATACAGGCCCTGAAACAGATATAGAAAAGGACTTGACACCCCATTGATGCAAGGAGCAGATTTGTGAAGGAAGCAGGTGTGCATGTGCTCCTGTTTCCACTGCCTTTTAAAGCCTTTTGCAGTAATTTGAAAAGCATTATTATTCACCATAATTCCTTTTGATATTCTGCTGGGGGAAAAAAAGACAAGCACTGTTTGCAGGTGATCTGTGGGAATATGAATAACATTTTAAATCTTTCATGGGCCATACTTATCTGAATCATTTGTCTTTCCTCTGGCACTGTTCTGAGTGAGCCCTGCAGAGGACCTGTGTCTCAGAGGATGGAGCCTGGCATTGGCACAGGGCTCTCCTCTGCCCTGGGTCTCCTTTTGGGAAAAGGAGCACGCAGGGGTTGTGTCTGTGCATGCCTAGGAAGGAGTGGCTAATGGGGCTGAAGGCAGAGCCTCTGTGCTTCCTGGAATTGGAGCTTTGGCTAAAGTTGAATTTGTCCTTCTGCTCTGTCACAGATGGTCAGGTCACTGCTACAAACTTTTTTAGCCATCATCAGCTGCACAGACAGCAGCAAACTCTGCACATTGCTTAGGTATGGCTGTCCTGTATGTACAGTATGAGAGTCTGACTGGATCCTGAAAATCCCCGTCCTGTTCAAGGAAGTTTTGCTCAACAGTCCTGAACAGTTTCTATACATGTAGATGACTCCAGAGAGTAGCAACGTGTACAACAGCAATGTGCCATGTCAACTCCTGGTCTGAAAACCCCTTTTGTGCAATGTAGGGTAAGCAGCTGTCTTGCTGCTGGGAGGGAATTGTGTATTGGCCCTGAGAGGGTGAGTGTGCTGGACAGTCTGATCTGTGGAATTCAATAATGCTAAGAGAGGTTTAACATGGTGCTGTTTCTGTAGCTATACCAAAGTAAGGTTAAAAATACTGTTATGCAACCACAAACATGCAATTGAAAGTTACAGTAGGACACTTAAAAGAATGAAAATATCTTCCTAAGAGCATTGTTAGTAACACTGGGATTCTGTCAAAGGCAGAAAGCAAATGCATCTGCAAAATACGTATTTATCAAACCAGACTTATTTGCCATCATTGTATAACATCAATCAACTCATAGCTTTCTCATTGGTGGAATTTTGTTCTGTAAAAGTAGTTTGTAACTGTCTTCCTGCACTTGCAAATTAGATTACTTACATGTAATCAGAGGTAAGGTTTAGTAAGTGAAAGCATTCTACTGAATTATGATACTTCATGTCTACTCTGGCTTGTGTGATTTTTGCATGTATGGGGTTTTCTTTAATAGCACTGGCCAACAGCATTTCCTTGCTGACTTAGTAATGTTTTTTAATTTAAAAACATTGCAAGTGCTTATTTTGAAAAAGAACCTGTTTGGAATGATCCCATTAGTTGCTATTTTGCCTGGTTTTGTACCTAGATTTCTGTCTATGCTGGAAGAAGAAGTGTACAGCCAGAATTCTCCTATTTGGGATCAGGATTTCATGGTGTCCAGTTCCAGAACTGGCCAGCTGGGAATCCAGACAGGTAATTTGCACCTAGTGATGGGTAACACAAAGGAAAAAACTGCATGATTTAGAACTAATGTGGGGCTTTTTTAATGTATATATTAGAGAGAGAGAAATGTTAATCTGTGACCTTTTAAAATAATAGTTTCATTCTCTTAATTGGCGAAACTCTCCCTTTCTTGAGTTTGATTTGTCCAACCAGTCTTAGAGCACTGTAAATAGGATAGATGGAGCTGAATGATGAGATTTAGCTTTTCAATAGAGCCCTACAAAAAAGGTTTTTTTCATGAAGCTAAGTGCCAGCAGGCTTGGCAGGTATGTGAAAGAAGTTTGTTTTCTTAGCTTCAGCTCAGCACTGTGAACTGATGAAGCCTGATGTTTGCAATCCCTGTTATCCAGCAGTCCCTCCTTAGGTAGAATTCAGTTTAGAAAAATACAGTGAGATAAAGCTTTAATGTTTCTACTTGGGAGCTGGTGGCGTTGCTCTGTTGCACAGTGTTCACTGTTACTTTTTGGGTGGTGGGTGTCCATCTTTGGGACAGTCTTTCCATGAGCACCAGGATGGGTTCCGTGACCTGATTTTTTCTGTGTTTGTTTTTTATGTCACCGCAGTTATCAGTCCGCCTCCTGTTGCAAGATCTGTTGCATACAGTGCAAGTCCTTCATCTCTGGAGCAATCCAACAGTGGGAATATGAGTCCAGCTTGTAAAGTTTCTTCTGCCCTTGACCCAAACTTAGGTAATGGAGAAGGAGCCTTGCCTTTTGACTTCTGTTGATATTATCAGTAGTTGCAGTATATGCTAACCTTTGCCTTCACTCTACATTAGCAAACTTGAGGTGTTTTTGCTGAAAGATTTACACAGACATACCTTTTTCTCCACTATGGTAATGTTTAACTAACAGAAATCACAACTGTATTTGCAAAAAAAAACCAATTGATTTGTTTAAATTAAATTAAAATGGGGACAGGTCTGGTGGTGTCAGAGGTTTTTGAAAAATACTTTCTTTGGAGTACA
This sequence comes from Melospiza melodia melodia, assembly GCF_035770615.1. Lineage (NCBI taxonomy): Eukaryota > Metazoa > Chordata > Aves > Passeriformes > Passerellidae > Melospiza > Melospiza melodia. The sequence goes on from NC_086194.1 coordinate 37,687,470, forward strand.
TCTATTGTAAGTCATGAGGAGAGGTTTCATTTAAATGATGGTGGAGTAGAAGGAGCCATCACATTTGGGTTTTTCAATCTTTCAAGGTACTGAAAATGCATACATTTGAGCAGTGAAGAAAAACACAGACATACCAACTAGGTTAAATTTAAAACCTGAATGAGGTTAGGTCAAAGAAAAAAAAAACCCTTTCAAGGAAAAGAGTTGGTGGATGCATAAATTCTCCTAATAAATCCTTTTTCAAACATCTCAGGATTAATGAGCCTGTCAAGAGAGGTTGTTAGGTCAGAGAGATGATCCCAAGCTTATGTAAAGTGAGTCCTCAAAGAAGGAGAAAAACCAAAACCAAAGCGAACTTTGAGTCTCAATGTTCACTACAGAGAAACTTAGGGCAGCTCCTAAACTGCAGTTTTCCTTAAGGTCATTTCTCTACTTGTCCCTCAGAAGTGGGAATGAGTAGGATAATGAGTGGGATAATCCTGAGCTGGCAGCTGGATCTCTGTTGCTGTACCTCTGCTAGTCCTTGGTGGTCTGTTCTTCTATGAATTTAACTAGTTTCTTTTGTTGTATAATACATGTGACACAGCAGTCAGTAGGGCAGTTAATGATTAACTTGGTATATTTTTATTTGGAAATTCTATATGGATTTTTTAGTATGTATGACACATCAGACTGTATGGGCCGCTTGGTTTACAGAAGACGTGAAAGAATTTTGTGATGGATATTTAGTTCCAGTGAATCCTAAAAGGGGATTTTGTGTTATCAAGAAATAGGCACTGCAATTTGTGAGTTGAGCACCGACCTTCCAAGACAGCAGCACAGGGGTTCCATGCAGAGGATTTTGAAGCAAAAAGAAAAAGCAAATGGTTTAACTGTGAATTCACAGAGGTGTAGTGGAAGGAGAGGTATATTTTTCCTGCTTCATGCTAATACCCCAGTGTAAAGTGAAAATTGAGAAGTGATAAATGTTTTCCAGGTTTCATTTATTTCTCCTTGTCTATAGGGATAAACCCCCCCCCAAAAAAAAACCCAAAAAAACCAAACCTCAAACTTGTCATATAAACTAGAGGATATAACAGACGTGCTAGACTTCATAGTGCTTGTTTGTGACATTTTGGTGCATTCTAATTTGTCCGAGTTTTGTTTCATAGGGGAAAAGAGGAAAAATAATGAACCCTATTCTCTGGAGGATTCAAAGAGACCAAGGGTTGTAGGAGATATCCCCATTGAGTTAATCAATGAAGTAATGTCAACAATTACAGATCCTGCAGCAATGCTTGGGCCAGAGGTGAGATATAGGCTTGGTGTTTCAAATGGTCTGTTTGTGAATGGTCTGTTCTTAGTAAATGTTCCACACGGGTAGAATGTGATAAGCTAAGAGTCCTGTCAAGAAAAATAGACTTTGAAAGGGTATGATTTGGGGAACAAAAAATACATCATTAACATGAAAAATGCTTCTACAGTTTTTTTTATGCTTTGTGTACAGTTAGCAAAGAGATGTGTAAACTATTAATAGTAAGAACATAGATCTCAGGTTATCCTGCAAGGTGCTTTTGTTACAGAATGGTTAAAAAAGGCAAATTTTTTTAACCTTAACAAATTTTTACAAATCAGAATAGGATAATGAGAAAATAAAAACTATATCTTATAATACCTTTGGCCCACGCCTCCCTTCTTTCCAAGCTTAGCTGCATTCATGATTCTCTGCCTTCTCCCCCAAGCAGTGCTGGGGGATGGGGAATGGAGGCCGTGGTCAGTTCCCATTGTGGTGTCTGCTGCTTCTTCCTCCACAGGGAAGGACTTCTCACACTCTCTCCCTGCTCCAGTATGGGGTCCCTCCCATGCCAGACAGTTCTCCGTGAAGTTCTCCAACATGGGTCCTTCCCATAGGCTGCAGTTCTTCATTAACTGCTCCACTGGTTGAACCTTAAATCTTTTTAACCTTAATTATTTTTTTTTTTTAGTTTTTAAATAAAAAATTTGTTAAGGTTAAAAAAAGGTGATTTGTTGAGGTTAAATAGGGTTCAAGTATTGCAGCAGAATGAAAGATCCAAAGTTAAAACCTCTCTCTGGTGCAGGAACTCATCTAAACAGTTATTTGCTCTGTCTTCCCCCGTTGCTCTTTTTTTTTGTCTGGAAGAGAAAAACAAACAGAATTGCAGAATTGTGCCATGCACAGAATTGCACTTTTTTTTCCTTGGCTGGCTTTTCCTCCTTCTGTTCTCTCTGCCAGGCTATGTTTTGCCAGCAGCTCATTTGCCAAGATTTAGCTAGAAGCTGCTGAAGATTTGGAACCACCTACATTTCTTATTCAAACTATGCACTGTGACTGATGGCTCTGCATATTACAAATGCTGTGCCAGCCTGGCTGTTGGGGCTGGCAGTGACTAGAAACCCAGCAGCCAAACTTTGCTCAAAAAAGTAAACAGTATGTGCATACAGAGATGTTTTGGCATTGTAAAATGATCTTGAAAAAAATAAGCTAAATAAATTTTCTATATTAATTTAATCAGCATTTAGATATGTACATGCAATTGCTAGATATGTAACAGCAAATTCTGTAGGAATTGAAATATTTTTTTAAGCTCTTAAAGTAGTGGTAGAGATAGTGGAAAGCACTAATAAAATGAAAAAGACCTACTTTTCCTGTGCTGCCATTAAAATGTGTGATTTGCAGTATGTGTAGGCGAATCCACAAGTCATGCCCAAGCTGGCTAAGAGTAAAGCAAATATGAAAACTTAGTGGCATAGGCTTAAACTAGATGTGTGCTATCCCTCAAGGGATTTTGGAACTTTTTGAGTCATAACCATTGTTGTTGTTATCTAATCTGCATCAATATAAATTCTGATTGGTCTTTGTAGACTGTAGTGCAGACTTACATCTGGCTTATTTGATGGTGTCCCTTCTGCAAAGCTACGTTACAGAGGCAGTCATTGGCAGTTCTGTTGGAAAAAGAGAGTGGGGTTTATTTGTTTGTTCATTAAGGCTGCTCTGTCAGAGGATGTGAAATCCCAAAACTGTGATTCTGTTCCTCGTTTGTGTGGCACAGACCAACTTCCTCTCGGCACACTCGGCCCGGGACGAGGCCGCCAGGCTGGAGGAGCGCAGGGGGGTGATTGAGTTCCACGTGGTCGGCAACTCCCTGAACCAGAAACCCAACAAGAAGATCATGATGTGGCTGGTTGGTTTGCAGAACGTGTTCTCCCATCAGCTGCCTCGGATGCCGAAGGAATACATCACCCGCTTGGTCTTTGATCCGTAGGTATCCTTGGGCAGGGGGCTGCCCTATGAGGCAGAGGGAGTCCGGCGTTGTTTGCAGCAGAGGAGGGATGGAGAGCAGCTCTGCCTCTGCTTTTGCCATCTTTTCAAGCCCTCATAACTCCTGTTCAATCCATTTGGGTTGTACCCAACTACATTCTTCGTGGCTGTATTAATAATAAGTGGCTTCTTGTGGAACGGTGGAGGGTTGACATTGGCTGTATGCCAGATTCCCACAAAACCTGCTCCACCGCTCCCCATCTCAGCTGGACAGGGGAGAGAAAGTACAAAGTTCTTGGATAGAAGGACAAGGAGTGATCACTCACTGATAACTATCACAGGCAAAATAGACTCAACTTGATGAAAATACTTTGATTTTTTACAAATCAAATCAGAATAGGATAATGAGAAAATAAAAACTGCATCTTAAAATACCTTTGCCCCATGTCTCCCTTCTTCCCAAACTCAGCTGCATTCATGATTCTCTGCCTTCTCCCCCAAGCAGTGCTGGGGGATGGGGAATGGAGGCCGTGGTCAGTTCCCATTGTGGTGTCTGCTGCTTCTTCCTCCACAGGGAAGGACTTCTCACACTCTCTCCCTGCTCCAGTATGGGGTCCCTCCCATGCCAGACAGTTCTCCATGAACTTCTCCAGCTTGGGTCCTTCCCACAGGCTGCAGTTCTCCATGAACTGCTCCACCAGTTTAACCTTCCATGGTGAACACCCTGGGGAGGCGCGTGTCCCTCTGCAGCCTGTGAAGGAGCCCCATGCCGGAGCAGGTGGATGCCTGAAGGAAAGCTGTGGCCCTGTGGGAAGCCCACCCTGGAGCAGCCTCCTGGAAGATTCTGTGAAGAGAGTTGCCCACACTACCTGCTAGAGCAGCTTTGCTGGCAGGACTGGTGTCCCTATGGAAAGGGACCTGTGCCACTGTGGTTCCTGTAGCCCATGGGAGGGACCCCACACTGGAGCAGGGGAAGAACTCCTGTGCCTGAGGAGGAAACTGTGACATAGCATGTGGTGAACTGACCATAACCCCATTCCCCTGCACTGCTTGGGGAAGAAAGTAGAGAATCAGGAAGGAGGAGGGGAAAGGTAGTTTTAGGATTTGTTTTACTTTCTGTCATCCTGCTCTGATTTTGATTGGTAATAAATTCAGCTAATTTCCCCAAGCGAAGTCTGTTTGGCGTGTGGTGGTAGTTGTTATTTCTCCCTGCTCTTACCTCAACTCATGAGTTTTTCATTACATTTTGTCCCCCCTGACCAGCTGAGAAGAGGAGTGATAGAGCAGCTTTGATGGGCACCTGGCATCCAGCCAGGGTGAAACCACCACAAAAGCTCAAGCTGCTGCATGGCTGCTGTCATTCCACAAGTAAAAAAAAACCAACACTAAAATATGTACAAGAAAAAAGAATATACAATAAGTATAAAATCTTTTCCAATGGTGGCATATATAATATAACTACTCTTTGGGCTTTTTGGCAGGGGGTCACTTTTGGCACCAACTGTTTTCCCCGAAATACATCATCTGTATATTGACTGTATCATTTATAAGATTCATATGATACTGTATATTGAATAATCTAAAAGATGGTGCACTGTTTTCACACCTTGAGGATTATACTAAAATTCCTTATCCTTGACATAAGAGTTGAGATTGCACCTTGCTGCATCTTTCCTGGCAGTCATGCTAAGTGCAACAGAAATGGATATTTATTCTGGTCTTGATTCCTGGAGGAGTGTGTGATTAGAAATAAGAAATGTTCTCTCTTACTTCATCAGCTGTATTTGAGACTGATAGGTTAACTATGGAGATTGCATGCAAGGAAACAGGAATCCCTTAGAAACGACTTGCTCTCCTGTAACTCCATTAACTTCTAATTTACTCTGGATAAAATCACCCTGAGAATTGTGCAATGGTGTAACTATCAGCAATAGATTCAATAAAAGCAATACAACTTTTATTTATTGGGCATTACCTGAGTATCTCAGAGTACTTGGCAAGGCCAGGAGATTGCTCTGTGATGATCACCTTTATGGTACATTGAAAGCATGATATTAAAGTAAGAACTCTTCTATAGATACAGTGGCTAACTTAGGAGGCATACAGAATTGCATTATCATCATGGAAAGAAGTGAATCAAGTTTCTGAAAAAGGAAGGTTAATGGCACTTGATGTACTATGTACATGAATTAAAGTGATTGTTATTTTTGTCTGCTCAGGAAACATAAAACCCTTGCATTAATAAAAGATGGTCGTGTTATCGGTGGTATCTGCTTCCGGATGTTCCCCTCCCAAGGATTTACAGAGATTGTTTTCTGTGCTGTGACTTCCAATGAGCAAGTCAAGGTAAAAAGAATTCTGTATTACTACTGTTTATTAAATAGATTTGAGTCCCATTCACCCACTGCATGTGCTCCTCATACTTTTAGTCATGTTGAATATGCTGCTGATTTGCCAGACAGAAATAGATTTTGAAAGATACAGCAATTCTGAAAACAATGCACAAAAATCCAACTAAAATGTGCAGATTTAGCATCATCATCATAATAGTAGGATTACCTGTATTTAATTAATTAAATAAAATTTTTCTCAGCAGAGCAATAGAGGCCTGCCATTCTTGGAATTTTCATGCCTCTGTCCCCAGTAGTTGTGTCTCTGTCTAGTGTAACATCTTGTGGTTGACTGAAATATGTATTGCTTGTGTGGGGCCGTACTTTGTGTTCAAGGACTTTGTGACATTACATAACTTCAATCTAAATGAGATATAATAAAAAAAAATAGGTGTAGTTTTACATCTCAAAATAAGCACAAGGTCAATTCTGTACACTCTTTTTTGAGTTAAGGCCACAATATTTTCTCAGAATTTTGAGAATTAGCATCTGTGTTGAAAGGATGCAGAGCAGTATGAATTAATGAGATTCCTCCAGCTTTTCCAGCTACTCACCATTTGGTTCACTGTTCTGCCTTTAGATGGTGCTCTAGCTTCATGATTTTAATTTCAAGAAACGAGCTGAGATGTGGTTAATTCAGAGTGTATAGCAGTTAACATGCAAAAATTGTACACCCAGGTGCAAAAGAGTAACACAGTGGGATTGAAAGTCTGTAACAACTGTTAATACTCAGGTTATATTTAATTTTATTCTGGTGTTAGAGAGGAGCATTTCCCTACATTAAGCAATGACCTGTCAGCATTCAGAGTGTTTTAGCAAATGCAAATCCTTACAGAATATGCCTAAGCTGTGCTTAACTGCACTGCACAGGTGAGGCTGCCAAAGGTGTGTTGTGATTTTCTAGGAATAAGCTTTCAGAATAATAGAGCAGATAATTCTGACCCATCAGATTGCCCTCAGGGCTGCATAGTACACTATTTATTCTTTTATCCTCTGGGTGCTTTGCTGTATCAGTTGAGTGTTTCTGAAAATTTGCCTTCCCGCTTTTTGCTCTGACTGAGCTGACCCTGTCAACAGGTAACTGAGAAAAAAAAAAATGTTCACACATGGGTGACCTGCCAGGTCTTAAAATATATTCCTATTTTAATTCAGTTTGAGGCTGGAGTAAAAAAATATAGGAATTGTTTTCCCATACAAATTGAATTGGTTTTTAGGTAGTTTGGTCCTCCGTTATAAAATAATTTTAAGTATTACTGTATGTGGCTTAGTTTCCTATCTGGCACTTGCCATATTTGGGTCTATGAAATTGTAAATTAAATCAGAAGTTTGTATTTTCTAAGTCATTTTTTCTGGCTTTTTTACATAAGTAAAAATTTTCCCAGTTCTGAAGAGCAGAGTACCCAAAAGGAATCTGTGTATGTTTCTCTAAGTGTCCTGTTAGTCTGCATTTTGAGAAAATGGAAACATTTGCAGGAACAAAACATTATTATGGGATTACCTATCTATTTTACATTTCTTCGTATCACAGCAGAAGGGGATGACTATAGCTTCCTTGGCAATGTGAATAAATGCAACCTGTTGTTTACTTTGGGGCTGAATTTAAATGGAAATCATACCTGTGTGCAGTCAGAAGGCGTAGCTGTTTATTTGATTGTGGACTCTATAATTTTCTGCTCCTTATTATGGTAATTGTTCACTGTTCCTTTTTATGCTTATGATAAGCTTAGATAATAAATTCTTTGAGGCAGAGACTGTTTTGCTACAGCTGCACAGAACACTGGAATAATTTCAGTATTGTTACTGCTTTGTAGTTTTGAAGTGATATGGCTCAGAAAGGATGCTCTATTGTTACAGTATGTGCAGTTTTGTTATGGGTGAAGTATGTGATTTTAATGGTTGATATCTAATTTAAAAGAAGAACAAAAAAAAAAAAAAAAAAGAGGTGGGCACGTTGAATTACAACTTCCATGCTGGGTCACAAAGGTACCCCTACAAGGCTCAAAAGAGTTTGCTCTTGAGTGTGCAACACCCACTTAATTAAGAGAAAGTCTTTTAAAAAGGATCTGAAGGAAAGATTGCATTTTGAAAAACAGTGTGTAATAACCCAGGGTCCGCAGGTTCTAATATGTCATGGCTTTTTCCTGCTATGTTTCACCCAGGGTTATGGGACTCACCTGATGAACCATCTGAAGGAGTACCACATCAAACACAACATTCTCAACTTTCTCACATATGCAGATGAATATGCTATCGGCTACTTCAAAAAACAAGTAAGTTCAATGCAAGAAATTACTTTGTGCAAGAAGTTTTATATCTAGTAGGGTTGACTAAATAACTAGGCATGACAAAGTAATTGGATAAAATATATAGTGCAATTTTACATGTGTATTTTTTATCTATAAAATGTGCTCACCTCATGTAATGTTTTTGGCTTCTAATACATTTTACTTTGCTAGAATCATCTGAACATAAGTATATGGTATAGTCTATAATTTGTCTAGTCTAAAAACTAGTAAAATGTCAGTTCATTCACTGATCCTATAAGAAGTATAAAGAAGGACTAGGCATACCTGTGATAGATGAAAACTTACCTGACCTGCACTTACAGCTCCTCCTGATCTGAAGCATGAGGTTCAAATTCAGGAAAGATGGCAATGTCTGTTCTGTAAAGTAGATTTGGTAAACAGGTGTCAACTATCTGGTCAGTAAAATGGAGTCAGATTTTTTTCAGAGGTGTACAGCATTAGGCAGTGAAGATTACCTGAATAATAGGAAATTGCAACCAGGTAGAAAGAAATTGTTTTTTTCCTTTCCTGTCCTGAGGGTGGTGAAATACTGAAAAATGTTGCTGAGGGAGGTGGTGGAATCTCTGTCCTTTTACAATATTCAGGATTGGTCATGGCCTTGATCAGCCAGATATGATGAGACCTGTTCTGAACTGAGATGGGGCTAGATGACCTCCTCAAGTTCCTTCCAGCCAGTTCTATGGTTCTGCATATAAAACTGGTACAATCTACTCTTCACACATTCAAACTGAATACAATCTCCCCAGTTGCCCTTCTTAGCAATTAACTGTTCTTTTATCAAGTGTCTCCCATGAGAAGGTTCATGCAACACTGAACCATGGTATGTAACTCACTGTTGTATTTTTACACTATGATGAATTTGGTTCTCAATCCTCATTCATTTCAGTTAAAACAAAAACATAAAAGGAAAATGGCATAATGACAATTTAAGTTATATTTTTTCTTCTTTTTCAGGGTTTCTCCAAAGATATTAAAGTACCAAAAGCAAAATATGTTGGCTACATCAAGGATTATGAGGGTGCCACATTAATGGGCTGTGAATTAAATCCAAGGATCCCCTACACGGAATTTTCTGTCATCATCAAAAAGCAAAAAGAGGTGAAGGTTGAAATGAAATGTTGAATGTTACTCTCTATTCAGATGTTTAGAAACAGTTCAGTGGGTGCCAGGTTAGCTCTCTTCTTTGCTTTGGTGCTTAAATTTGAGTACATACTTTTATTAGTTAGAATAATCCCTTCATTCAAGTCCCAGTGCCAAAACTTTGTAGTTGAAGCATGAAATTCTAACTTGCTGACTAAACAAGAGCAAGACTGTTAAAGTACTGGTATTTTCAGGAGTAATTCACAGTTCAATTTTGTGGTCGTTAACTAAGCAAAATCTTGTGAGATTGATTTTTTGTAATGACTTTGTCAGTTCCTTCCCTCCCATATCAGTAGTGTTCATTAGAGTGACATTTAAATGGAGTGTTTGTATTGCATGGCCTGTTTTACTTGAAAGAAAGAGGATTCTTTTTTTTCTGCCATTTTAAAAATATGTAAATCAAGGGTGGACTGTCTTAATTTCCAGTCTGTCCCTCTTTGAATTTCATGTGGGTTGTTTTTTATTTAGTCCTTAATAATATTCTACATAATAAAGCAGTTTATTAGCAAAACAATTATGACATTCCCGCTTGTTTTTAAATACTTCCCTTGGTTTTTAAAGAAACAGTATTTATAATTTGTTCTTTCAAGATTGTTCAAACCTGACGTTTTAATTTTGGTAAAAAAAAGTCTGAATTTAACTTTTTCCTGTTCTTTGAGAGGAAATACTCTGTATGAAGGAGTGAAGGTCCTTAAAAATGAATATATGTCAATTTTTATTATTTCCAAAGAAATTATTCTATCAGACTGGCAGTGTGCATGGCTGTGCATTTGTTTACTCCAAGTTACAAAGTTTTGAAAGTCACATATCCAGGACACACAAAGCTTAAGTATCTAAGTGGGTATCAAGAGCACCAAAGCAAATTGCTTAGAATTTGAGGTAATAAGATTGCAAAGTAAAACAGAGTGTACCCTGGAGTGGGAAAAGCCTTTCCCTAGCATTTGCAAGAGAGAGTAGAATTTTGGTTCTGAAGAGTCAATCATTCTGACATCCTCCAGGGAAAATCTTTGATGAGAGTATCTTTGATTGATACATAAGCAACTCCTACAGATATATATATATGGAGATTTTGAAGTGAATGGGTTTCTAATTTCTAAAATATTGGAATATGAATATGTATGTACATAAAAATACATGCATTCACTATGTGCCTTGAATTTTTTGACCAGCTGTGCTGAAGCATTTCAGAAGTTGCAGTTGTTAAAATTTTACAGCCAGTTCTCAAACCTTTTTCCAGAAAATTTCCTTCTCTACCTCTGCTCCTGTCTTCCCAAGAGCTGTGCAGCTTGTGATCAATAGAGCCAGCAATGACTCCTTTCTTTCTAGATTTGTGCCAAAATAGCTGAGAGACTCAGTAGCTTCATTTGCAGGATCAGTGTTTGCTCAGGTAGCTCAGCCCCATTTTCAGCTTCATGGAAAAGGACTGCAAAGTTAGGATGTGCGAATGTTTCTGTTCACCACAGTTTTGCGTTAATCTTCTGGGTGACTTTAGACCAAATAAATTATTTTTTGTTTTCTCTGCTGCTTTATTACAGATCATTAAAAAGCTCATAGAAAGGAAGCAAGCTCAAATCCGAAAAGTTTATCCTGGCCTTTCTTGCTTCAAAGATGGAGTACGGCAGATTCCTATAGAGAGCATTCCTGGCATTAGTATGTATCAAACTCTTTTAATGTAGAACAGAAGCAGAATAGCCCAAGAAAGGTCCAAGACTAGAAATACTAATGTAGTCACATAGTTCTTTTTTATTAGAATGTAATTGTTTTGGTCTGCTGATTTGATTTCTGTGAAGATTATTGTATTTCCATTACAACTGCTGTCTTTGAGATTTCCCCAAGGGATCCCAGGCTGATCCTCTTTTATGTACGTGTGTATAATTTTACTTACATGTGATCCCTCTTTGATTTGTATCACAGTATAGGCAGCATCTTCCCTCTGGCACCATTTTAATGCACTGTACTCCCAAACAACAATGATTTCTGTGCTAGGCATGAACGTACAGGACAAAACAGAATTTAAAATAATTAAGTATCATATTTTGGGGGACATTTTTTTGGCTATGCTTTTCTGCAATTTATTCATTGTCCCTGGGGAATCAGATTGGATAACTTTGTCACGATTATTCTTTCGAGGGGTGGGTTGAAGTAAAATATGTATTGAATTATTGAAAAGAAATGTGTTTCATACAGAAATATTGTAGAATCTTTTCAGCAGTCTGGTGGAAGAATCACGTAGGAAATTGAATGGAGCTGCGGGCTAGATGGTTATGTTATTTATTAGGAGTAGCTTTTATTAAAACAAACCCATTTTACTGCAGTAGTGCTGAAATGACTTTTCTTCTTTGAGTTGCAATAATTCAGTTAATGTTTTGACCTACTGTAGTTCCCATATAATATCTCATGTTGTTGGTGTACAGGAGAGACTGGCTGGAAACCAAGTGGAAAAGAAAGAGGGTAAGTGCTACACAAAGTAAAGTGTTGAAGCAGTTGGGATATTCCTGTGAGAAAAGTCTTTAAACAATGTCACTTAGTATTTCCTTCCATCCACTGGAAATCAAATAATCTACAAGTGGCTTTTTGGTGGTATTTTTTATTTTATTTTTTATTATGGGCAAGTGTGGTTTGGGTAGGGGGGTTCTTTTTTGAGGATTTTTGTTTGGGTTTTTTTGCTTGTTTTAAATTTTATTTCTTCCATAAAATGCTTGAAACTTTGGAGTTGCTTTTAGGTAAGATGTAGATTGTAGGAACAAAGATAAAGGACTCAAACTAATCTTTTTGTATTTATATTTTCCTTCAAGTAAGGAGTCCAAGGATCCAGATCAACTTTACAGCACGTTAAAAACCATCCTGCAGCAAGTCAAGGTGAGTGCTAGCTCTAGTTTACTTTCTTTAAATATTTTAAAATGATTTCCAATATCTAGTTTCCATATTAGATACCTTACTTTTTTCTTTACCAAAGAGCCATCAAAGCGCTTGGCCCTTCATGGAACCCGTGAAGAGAACAGAAGCTCCTGGATATTATGAAGTTATAAGGTTTCCCATGGGTAATGCCATTAACATTTTTTAAGTAGAGTTTAAAAATCATTATAGCTGCAGACATAGCAGATAAATTTTAATCTGATTGTTTTATGGTAAAAGATATATGTTACTTGCAGCTGAATACCTTGCAGCTGTGAAGTGTCAAGAGTGTGATGTTGTTGTTTGAAATTGATGAGTGCTCTGTGACCTCTGTGAAACATGTGTGGTGTACCTATCTGAAATCTTAGTGTGCCCTAGAGAACTCTTAACAAGCTCTTAAATGGTGCAGTCAACTGGAAGCTTTCAGGACTCAGCTGGTGTAGGTGAATTGTAGGGATATATTCCTGTGTGTGGTAACTGGTCATCGCAGATCCCACTCATTTGTTAAAAAACCTGAAGGCAAGGCAAACTTTCAGGAACACCAGAGCATTTGAGTTGCTTTGAAATACAGATTTAAGATTTCTAAATCATATAGAGAAAATATTTTCAAAGGTCACATGGTTTTCTAAGTAAGTCTTAATACTTTGCTCCAATTTAAGTTTAGGAAAATGCTTCATGCAACTAATTTTAAGCTAACTTTTATCTTTCTCTTTTAGATCTGCCACAGTTTTCTGAGGTGTTACATTTATTTCTTTATTTATTTTTACTTCTAAGTAACACAGCTATTTTTTGTGTAGCATTGCTTGCAAAGGGAAGTACACAACTGCTAATGTTTTTCTTTTGACTGCTTCTCTTATGACCCAGCTTTTGACTTCTGGGACACATAATTTCAATGATAATTCAGTGATTCTCTAAAAGAATGCTTGATTTGTACTGCACCAGATTTAAAATCTGAATTCTAGCACTCCTTCCTCATTTGTGCAATACTCACCTGTATAATTTTGATTTCAGTTTCTGAACCCTTTAATATCATTAGAGAATGAAATACAGGTTCATGGCAGGCTATTAGCTATCTGTTTCTCAGAGAATAAAAGTATTTGTTCATGTTGCTTTGTGCATGGGCTCCAAGCCCATGTCTATCAATTCAGTTTAATTATTTTTTAATATTCAAATTACCATTCCCAAATAGCAGATGTATATATACTTTATAAACCAGTTGCTGGCTTCCTGTACCCCCAACACAGATTTATTTTCTAGCAATGAAGAAAAAGAATGTGAATTCCCTTCTGTGGCAGTTTTCTCTGTCTGCTTTTCTGAGAGGTCTAGCTCAGAAATCTGTTTAATCTGAACAGTGGTTACAAATAACTTACCTAAGTTGGCAAACTCAAAGTAGGAATGTTGTCTGTCCTTTCCTTGTTCAGATGCATTACAGTAGAGGTAGGGGCAGTAGTTTACTTTGAGGATTGAGCTGAGGTCTTTGGTTTAGTTTTGCTTTGTTTTTTTTCAGCTAAGGAACCCAGCATGACTAAACTGTGCCTTGATTTGTGATAAATTCAGATTTCTTTCTGCTCTCCCTGCTAGCATGCTGATACTGTAAAAAGTTGTTCAGACAAGATAGAACAGTTGCATTTATGTTTGTATACAGACTAAATGGTACAATTTTTGAGACGTATGGCTGTAAATTTTTTTTACTACCTCCTAAGGTCAGTTCTCATGTAGAAATGCTTTTTTACCCTGTTTTAAGTGCTCTTCAGATGCTGTATCAAGCAAAACTCTTTGGGGTTTTTTCTCCTTTTCATCTGCTATTCAAAAGCTGTATGGCTGAGTGACAGATGGAACCAAACTTTGACTGTGCTTAGAGTACGACAGCTTAACTCTCTAGCCAGGCAACATTTTCTTCAGGGCAAGCTGAACAGCCTTCTCAGCTGGGTGCTATAATTAGTCTATGGATATGTACTTTAGGTATAGGCACCTGAATTTCAGACTTAATGGGAGCTGAATGAGCCTTTACTTTTGCAAAATACTGTGCAAAACTAGGGAGTAGCAGGTTCTGTACCATTAGAAAAAGTATTTGAGAGCGTCCATTAAACTTTCCTTGAATAATCCCATCCGGTCAATTTGAAAGTGTTTCTTCTCCTTTAATAAATTCAAATTCCCCTTAAAAAAACCCAACCCACCCCCCAAAACCCCCGAAACCATTACCAAAACAAAAATACAACCATATTTTAAAATCTGAAGTTAAAAATTTCAATTCCTTTGCATTGGAGGTCTTTGGTCTCTGGTGTCCTTGCAATACTCATTGACATTAAGTCCTCTTCAATTCAGCTACTTCTGTTTCAGATTCACAAAGGTGCTGTTGATGCCTGGCTCAAACATTGCTAAAAACTAGTTAGAGTATCTGAGGTGAGAAAAGCCAAGGCATCCAGCACACCTCCCACTACTTCTATTCCTGTACTCACTACTAGAACACTTGTAATGTAGACAGAATTTTTAAATGCTTGATGAGAATTGCTGGGAACGTGAAAAGTGACTATGTGGAGAACACAGATGATTTACATATTTTATGGATGACTGATTTTAGTATAAAGGAGAACACTTCTTAAAGGAGAACACTTCTTAAAGAATGTTCTGTAAGTAAATGTTTTGCATGATGCTCTGAAAACAGGGGAGATCAGTTCTCACATGGTTCTTAAAAAGGATATACAACTATAAATTCTGAAGAGATAATAAAAATATATGTAGAGCTTAGAACAAATTTTATCTTTTTTTTTCAAGGCTACAAATCCTGCTTGTAGTGTAGACAGACCAATGTATCTTCTCTGCTGTGTTTGCACAGCAGTAAGGATTTTAGTTTAACGTACATGTTTTGTGATGTTTGAATTCTTAGCCCATATACCCCTAAGGCCTCCTCCAGCAGAGCTGAGAACAGGTTGTCTCAGGACAGTCAGAAGAGGATTAGGGACATCTAATAAACACAGAAAACTCAGAGCTCTAAGTATGAGAACAGAACAAAAAAAGCTTTAATGTTTTAAAGAATTAAAAATAAATGCTACATAAATTCATCCTTGAAGTATTGCTTAGTTCCAGCAGCTCACTTACTTTTGAAGCTAAAATACAGACCCTGCCTGAGATGAAGGCAATTTCCATTCCAAATCCTAGCTTTGCCAGTTCATGTTAAATGGCAAATCAGTCTGAAGGGACACTGCACACAAAACGTATTTGAATCCAACGCTGTTAATCTATTTTTCTTCTGTGCAGATCTCAAAACAATGAGTGAGCGCCTCAAGAACAGGTACTACGTGTCTAAGAAATTGTTCATGGCAGACTTGCAGCGAGTCTTTACAAACTGCAGAGAGTACAACCCCCCCGAGAGTGAATACTACAAATGTGCCAATATACTGGAGAAATTCTTCTACACAAAAATTAAAGAAGCTGGATTAATTGACAAGTGACACTGTCTTTTTTACAACCAAATAGTGTGCCTATGTTATGGACAGGGAAAGCCGTTCTATATATGAGTTGTGGACTTTTAAGAAACTTCTGTTTAATACTTAGCACTTTTAAAAACCCTTTTAGTTTTGCAAACATGTATTATACTGAAGTTACAAAAATTATTTTATTAAAATGCTTTATAATGTATTTAATTACGGAATATTTCTTTTGTGTGCCGATTACCTTATGTTCCTAATAAGTTTATCAGCTACAGCCTCAGAAACCCCACAAACATGGGGGAAGTTGCACATGTTTGGGAAGATGAAGAAAATTCCCAGACAACAGATGTTATAGCTTACCTAATGCAGTACCTATTTGATAAAGTTTTATTATTTTTTCCAGTAAAAAAGAAAATTGTAAGGGAAAACAACAGGTGTGGGGGGGTTCTGAAACACTTGTTTCTTTGTAGAATCTTTTTATAAGATATTATTTTTTAAAAGAAACACTCAGCTGGTTGAGAAGCTGTGAGAGAAGAGCAGTCAGTTCTGAAAAAGGACTGCCTGTGATCTTTGATAGATGCAAGTTTTTCTATTAATTTTCAGTTTTGATAAATATTTTACCTGCAAATTGTAATCTCATAACCACTCTTAAAAAAAAAAGAAAAAAGAAAAAAGAAAAAAAAAATCTGGCTAGATGCGCAACGTCATAGTGACTTGGCTTATGCAGGACATAAGTACCCAAAATAACTTTAGAGACTACTTTGCATCTACTAGACAATTCTAATTGGCTCAGTAGAGTTAAGGTTTTGTGCACTTCATGATCCACCCTGCTTACTACTCCTCACTGCTAAATTCTTTAGGTTGTTCAGCAGAAATAAGACTATTGTACACAAAGGAAGACAACATAGGACAGCTTCGAGCTTAGATACTTGGCTCTGTGGTAAACTGGATTTTCTACCAAGCTTTATTGTAAATGCATATTAACTGTGATTATTTAGACCCAGGAACATATTAACATTTTACAGCTCTTAGTATACCTTCCAAAGGAACACACACTCATATATACATAAAAAATATATACATTTTGCTGCTTACACTACATTTAAGAGGTACACTTAAATCCTTACTGGAGATGAGTACAGGCCAAAAAGCTGTCCCTTGACATTTTCTAATTAGAATTTGTAAGTTATAACTGCTTTTGTGAAAAACAGATTAAACTTTCATTCTTGGTGTTTTATATTTACAGATGTTATACTGGTAAAATTCAAGTTATGAGAGAGAAAACCAATGCTGTGCTGTGTCAAAGAATCTATTCCTGCAAAATGCCTGTGCAATGTTAGATCACAGATCAATTCAGCAAGGAGATGTCAGGAACTATCTAGAAGTAGTAAATGTGGTACCCAAGGTATTCAAAATGTTAATGCTGGACTTGCCATCGTGTTTTGTATGAATTTAGTCTGACCTACATTGGGATCTATAACAAAGGTACAGTGAGTACTTCTTCTTTAATAGCCAGAACAGGATACTAAAGACCTGTTTTGTAGATTGGGCCTACAGATGCACCTGTTAAGCTTGGTAACCTGTGAATTTTTGTTATTTTCAGAGTAGATTTTCTTATCGTCTTTCAATCAGATTGTCTCTTCTATATTGAAATGTGTTTTCTAATTTAAGAATTAATATTTTCATAGATACTGTGCAATAAAGTTATGGTAGGATATGTGGTTTTGCAAATGCTTTAACAGCTGATGAACTTTACATTTGTCAAATTAATATATTGTACTGGTACAGAATAGTTTTAAATTATATATGTACAAAACCCTACTTATTTTGGTCTCTTTTTTTCATTACTTGGTACTACATCGCTTCAATTTTTAAAGCTTGCTCCAGGAAGAAAAAAACTACCCAGACCCACAACACCTGCCTTGGGTTGCTCTACAATGACCCTATCCTTTTTCTCTCCCTGCTAAAACAGCTGTTGCAGATTTGTCTCCTTAAAGAGCACCTGGGGTTGACAGAACACCCTCAAGGATCATTAAGTACACCTCAAACACGAATGGCTGATACAGGGATAGGACCCACAACCTTGGCATTATTAGGATGAGGCTCTAACACTATAGTTCAACCACTCTGCTTAAGTTCCTGTAGTCCTAGAATTCCAGCCTGAGATGGCGAGGCCTTGTGGCTAGAATTTTAGGATACAAAGGTAAAGCAAAGTTTCCATTTAAACATCCAAAGGCTGTGTTGTGAATGACTATTTTCAAATGCTTAGTAGCTGAAGCTAGTATTAGTAGTACTGATTGCCATGGAAGAAGCTACACATAAAATAGTAAATAACAGTTTTATTACTGAAAGGGAGAGATCTTGCACCTATTGAAGTGAAGTGGGACAGGCAGACTTACAAAACAAAGGAAGAGCATGTAGTTTCTGTGTTTTCCCAGTAGGTGTTTAGAATGTAGCTTTCTTTTAGGTATTCACAAACCTATTAATACTTCAGTGTGTCTCAAACAAAGTAGAAGTAGTTTGAGTGGTGGACAGTTGAGAACACTGTTGTTCTCATATGCAGCCTAGTGTGGCACCAAATAGCACAAGCTTAAATGTGGCACTCTTCCTCTGGGAAAGGCACTGGGCAAAGCAGGGACAAAATTATTATAAACTGTTACGAATGTCCCACAACAGTTGGGATCCAAGTGGAGCCTTCTTCACCAGGAGAAATTTGCTTTGTTTCTGTCTGGTTGACACTAACTTGCACTCACTCAATGCAGGACCAACTAAGCCTAAGTTGCTGCTTTTGAGAGCTGCAGCTACAGAATCAAATGGCAGCTGCAGAATTGCTTCTAAACAGTGCTTATGCCACCACGTAAGATGGGGACAGAATACACAGGCCTGTAATGCCCACTGCTGACATTATTGTCTTTGGAGCAACTCTGGAAACTGCCAAAAGAACAGAATTCACTCAGAGCTGTTTCAAAAGACTAAGATGTTTATTGTAAGATTCTACATGAAACTACAGCCATCACATAAACAAGATCTGTACAGTTATTAAAAATACTTGCTGCTCAAAACATTTGAAGTGCCTAAAGTTCACCCATACAATGATATTCACCATCTTATCCATCAGAGATTTCCCATATACTCCCAGATCTGTTCAAAAGGAGCTTGAATAGAATCACTTTAGTTATAAAAGTAATCAATCTGTATCATTAAAAATAAGTCACTAGAATAAATCCAGGCCCCCTTAATCTGATGTCTTTAATACTAGACACACAAATATTTACATATTTATATAACATATTGTGCAACAAAATACTTCATCCAGGAAAGTATGAAGTATTTTGAAATGAAATTATTTTCTTCATGGCAGAAGCATGGTTTTGCTGAGGACCTCAAAGACAACTAACCAATTTCTCACTGGATATTTTCATAGAATCTTATGAGAATGTCGCTTAATGTCTTTTTTCAGCTTGAAAATTGGAGAACACAGGAACTTTGTATCTGTAAATGGATCTCCTCTCCTGAGTTTCCTGTTTGAAAGAAAAAAAAAAAGGCAAAATGAGTTCTGTTCCATACATCACTCAAAACAATAACTTTTAGCTAGCAAGGTCCATTTCACACGAAATAGGCTGTATTATTAACTTTAGAATTTGAGTTCTTTGAGCTCATTTTTAAGGTCTTATTGTCAAGATCTAAATAAGCTTTTAAAATCCTCTATTGGATAGAACATCATGAACTTTATGTCAAACTGAAAAGTCAAGACACTTACGCTACAATACTTGGTTCTTTGTAGTTCACAGTAACACTACAGCTTCGCCTCTTGCGTTTTGGGGACTGAGGTCCTTCACCTTCAGGGACAATTTCTGCATCCCCAGTGCTGGGGAGCACTGCAGCTGTATTGGTAACATCGCAGAGATGCCCACGAGATGGCTCAGGAGGCTGCTCTGTGAAGAAATTAGGAAAAGTTCAGTTCATTCAGATAAGCAAGCTTTAAAGAAAATCTAACCATTCTTAAAACATTACTCTTTTAGTTGCTATTAAAAAAAAAAAAACAAACACTAAAATAAAAAAGCCTAAATCTCCTAAACAATGTTATCTTTCAAGAAAACAAAACCAATTACAGAACACTTTCTGTACTTACTAATGGACTTATCACTTGATTTGTTTTCAGTCTTTTCTTCATGACAGAGCTTCTGCTCACGCTGTGCCAAACATCTTTTAGACCTTGGCCTTGGATGGATTGGTGACATAGGGCTCTCATCCACTGAACTTTGCCTTTTCTTTGATTTACTCTTGTAAGGCTCATAGAGGCTGTCATCTGAGTCCCCTGCAGTACTGCTTGACTCAAGGGTATTGGTTTCAGCTGAGTCTTCTTCATCCTCCACTTCAGTATCACTGTTGTTCACCTTGTTTTGTCGAAAAGGTGTAAGATGGACACTCTCTTCCAAATGAAAGTCATAAGCATCACTGATGCGACCCACGAAATTCTGCTTTTCTTTAGAAGCCTCTTTACCCAGTTTTCCTGGTCTTTGTTGGGAAGTAAGTGGCCGTTCCAGTTTTCCTTTCTGATGCTTTTCTTTCCTTCGTTGAGGTTTTTTTCTGCTTTTACACTCTGGTTGTTTAAGATCAGAATTACGTTTCAATTTCAACTGTGCAGTTTCAGAAGTTTTCTGCCTCAACACCAGCTCTGAATCTACCTTGCTTTCATTCAAGTGAGGAACAGCTGCCTTTGTATTTTCTGTAGCACACTTCTCTAGACTTTCCTCAAGCCTAATTTCATCCTGTTCAGAAAGTTCTTTTACTGAATCAGGTGCTTCTAAACAGTCCAAGACATCAGTACAAATTACATCAGGGTTCCTCATCGTTGAAAAGTGACGTCTGGTGGATACACTTTTTGGTAACACGCTACCACATCCAAACTTTACACATGAAGAAATATTTTCCAGCTCTGGCTCTGTGCTGTTCAGATGAAAATCAGATGGCTGTCCTTGTAATTGAAGGGAAAATGTCATATTAAAGGCAAACAGAAAAACCTGCAAAAATTCTGAACCTGTCAAAAATTCAGTCTATTCTCTGGGTTTTCTCCACAGAATTTTATAAACTAGGACTTGGCAATTGAGATAAGCTCTGCTTAACATGGCTTCCATGCAGAAAGCAGTTAGGTAATATAACACTGGTATTTTCCTCTAAACTGTTCCTTTTGGAAAGGTTATTTACAGATCATTCATTTTCCTGAGTATTTTGCTTTGTTAACAAGTTTTTATCGATTTCATAAATGCTAATGACTGTATAAAGGCAATTTTACTTAGTTGAACTGTTTGATAGATAATGAAACTGGACTGCAGCTATAGAGAAGATAAGGCAGTTTCAAATTCCTCCCCATTTTGCTGGACATCTTCATTTAAACAGTTTAGCAGTGGACAGCATTAGTATTTGCCCTTTATGACAAGATGCAGAAAGATACTTATCAGTTCCTTTAAAAGCAGCAATTTTTAAAAACTTATACTCACACATTGTTTTCCTAATTCAAAAATAGAGCAATACCTGATACTTTGATTTAGTTACCTTCACTTGGAATTATTTTGGTAAAGGAAATGTCACTGTCAGATTCCACACAGATCTTTGCCAAAGAATTTCTGTCACCACCAGCTTCCATCCCACTTGGAAGGACAGGACTGTCTTCAAGAACACACTTTAGAGGTCCTCTAGAGAAAATACCAAAGGTAGTATTTACTGAACAGCAATGAAGTTTAACACAAGGAACAGTTTTCATTACACTGGGTTGCTTCCCTTTTTCCAGCCAGAAAATTAAACTTCCTGTAACAGATTTTTCCAAAGACAGCCAGGCATTAATCAACGATACTTACATTGAATGTGTTGGTCCTGTGACACTGCAACCGTTTCCAGGACCTGAAGAAAGCACTCTTTGATTCTGTCAACAAAATAAATCTTACTGTGATTATATGGCTGAAACAAGTTTGCACCATCTACAAATTTTACACAACAGCCAAGCTACCCCAAAAGCACCCAAGAGACTCTTGACTCTCTTTCTGTCTAGCTAATACCAAGTGCTGTGGGTGTTAGCTAGCCACCTTCTCAGCCTCTGCACATCAGCACATTCATCCCCAGCTCAATCCTACAGCCAGCAGACAGGGGAAGGAACTGTGCATAAAACCCCAGAAAATCAGGGTACTCCAACCACTGCCTAGCAGAGCCTCAGTCCCCCTTATCACTTACTGAGACACCCCCACAGTGTGCACCCCGGGATGCTGGGAACTGTGGGACTAGTCCTTGCTCTGAACTAGGGCTCAGACCTAAAAATCTATGTGCAGCTGTGGTGGAAGAAGTGAAGGCCATCAGAAAGAGAAGTCCTGCTCCTCAAGAGGAAAAGGCACTCACTACATCTGTGGAACACAAGTCCTTTGCTGGGCCAAGGAGAGCGACTGAGTCCAGTAAATTCTGAGAGACTTTGGAAATTATCTCATTCAAGGCTGACAGTCGGTTCTAATGGACAAAGGAAGGGCAGTAACACTGTTACTATCATCCTCTAATATCAACTACAAACTCATCAGCATTATAACTAAAATCTGAAGAAACCTCTGTCAGGTGCCTTCACATGTGATAAGCTCCCTACAAAATTTACAGAAGATAGACTTTAATTTTTGTTAATTAAGTTTTTATGTTTACTCTTTCTTATTTGAAGTAAATGAGAAAGAGTAGTGAGAAAAAAAATTCATTACTGTGTGTCAAGGTACCCAAACCAGCATACCAAGTTAGGTGAAAAAAACTCCCATTGAACATACTGAGCTAATGTTTTATGAAACATTTAAGATCATAAAGATATCTATCAATGGATTGGTACAGATTCTCATGTTCAGCTTCACCAGCTCAAATAGTTATTAAAAATACCTCCACACGTCCTTGTTCTTGCTGGAGCCTATGATTTCTTTGCAAGTCAAACATTTGAACCTTCAAAATGTGATACTCTTTCCTTAGCTGAAGAATGGTAGCTTCAGCTTCCCTTAGTTTGAGCTTGTGTTCTTGCAAGGACAGAGCCAGATCTCTGTTGTTTGCTTGAATGATCTTCATTTGGTTGGAGGTGTTCTCTGCAATGCAACAGTGAGTGTTTCAAATGGGATTGAAAAGAAAATAAGTAAATTATAAGTCCTAAGACATTTAAGCATCTTACTTGCTCTTTTGGCCTTTACGGTGGAGAACTGGGTAGTTTTGCCCAGCCTTAACCATTTCTGAGTTCTTTTCTCCTTCATACGTTGTTTTATATCGCTCAGGCTGTCTTTGAAGGACTTCCTCGAGGATTCTGCCATCTTCTACCTTTAAAAGTAGAGTGTGCGAGGAACTCACGAAGCTGGGGTGGCACCACGCACCCCCGACGCTAAAGGAAAAGGCACAGGGACAGAGGAGTGAAGCTCGGGGCAGTTTTAAGCGGAGGAACACACACAGCAAAGCCCCACAGCCAGGAAAGGACATGCAGCTCTGGCCATTCTCACCGAGGCCGCTGTCCCGACCGCGCGGAGGCTGAACTGCGAAACGCTCCGTGTCCGCGGCAGGGCCGGGCAGGGCTTTAAACAACACCGGCGCCGGAGCCGAGAGCTCGCCTGGGGTCTCCTCTAAGCGCAGGCACAGCGCCCCAGCACCCCGCACGGCCGGCCGTACCTCCTCGGAAGGCGAGCGCAGAGCCGGGCCCTTCCCCCGACCGGCTGCGGCCGTCCGAGCCCCCGGCGGAGGCGGGACGGCCCGCACGGATCCGGGCGCAGCAGCGGCCTGGATTTTCCCTTGTTCCGCAGCTCGCTTCTCCCGCTCTGCGCACGTCCAGCTCCTCTCTCCCTGCGGCCCGGCTGTGCCCCCGCGGCCTGGCTGGGCCCGGCTGTGCCCCCGCGGCCTGGCTCGGCCCGGCTATGCCCCGCTCGGCCCCCGGGACGCGCAGGAGCGACCGCTCGGCCCCGCGGGGCGGCACCACCCGCGCCTGCCGCTACGCGCCGTTCAAACGCAGCCGCCGCCGCCTCCCATTGGTGCGCCCCCAGCATCGCGTCACGCCGCGAGCGCCGCGCGCACCCGCGCCTGGCCCCGCCCACCTCCGGCAGGGCGTCAGGAACCGCGGGGCGGGCAGCTGAGGGTTAAAGGGCCGGGCCGGAAGATTAAAGTCCTTAATTAAACTCCTTATTTAACCCCTTAATTTGTGGTGCTTTATTGCCTGTGGCCGCTTCTTGCAGCAGTGGCAGGATGAGCCTTTCACGCTTTGGAGCTGCACTGTGAGAGTTACGCACGGCCAGGCCGTGAAGTGTGGGAAAAGCGCGAGAGGAAAGCCAATGTCTTTACAAATGATTTGATGGGTGAAGGTGTGGGTGTTAAAGTCCCTGAAATGAGTATTGGTATCTCTGTCTTTGGCAGCAGGTTTGTTGCAGAGCCCAGGCAGCTTGGCTTATGAAACAGACAACCACAAGCCTGAGTTTCTGAACTTTGGAATAAAACCGTAGGTTCAAGGGGGATATATGTGGCAGGCGGTTCGGGAAGGCTGTACCCTCCTTGTGCCTCCGCCATGGGCAAAGGAAGAGGGCAACATGCGGCCGGGAGTGCAGGATAAAAGCAGGCTGTGCCCCTGAGAACCTCAGGAGAGAAAACTCTGCGTCTCTGTGTCCAAGTGGACTCTCTCTTTATTAGAATAAAGTTATAGGACTCCTCTGTCTCCTTTTTGGACATAAACCTCTCTGGCATTTGTGGATTTTCCTGACAAGTGTGAGGGAGCTTACATCTTCTGTGTGCTTATGCACGTCTTTACCACGGTGTGCTGAACCTTGATTAACCACTGAGAGAAATGGGAGGAAAGAAAAATCAGCTAAATGATGTCTTATTAACAGAATAAATGGTATTCTCAGTTCTGTTAAATCAACATTTCATAGATGCTACACTTTTTTTTTTTTTTTGTCTTACAGTTATTCCTGATTTAATTCATTACAGCTTGGATGTGTTTTGGCAATCTGATTTCAAACTTGAAAAATTCTCATGGATTATGAAAGAAACCATGATGTGCCTGCTTTTGTCCTTTCCCACTCCTGGCAAAATCATGTAATTTGTGTTTTTGCAGTTCAGCCTTGAAGGCCTCGTCTATGTAGCTTTACAGTAGTGTAAATGAACATTTAACTTACTCCCCTGCTTCATCAATAGATACCATTAAAGTTGGTGTTGCATTCCTGTCAGTATAGTTCTCCTGCAAGCCCAGTCCTGGATGAAGTGTGACAATTCCCTTTGGAGACATGAAATCATGTAATACCCCATATTTTCTTTAGGATTCAGCATGAAAAATTATGAGCAATTTGCACACATTATAAACCCACTTACTTACTAGTAACACACAAAACCATGCCAACCCACAATCTTAGGTTCTCACTAAGGGTTTTTTTCTTTTTTCTCATCTGCTTGATGAACCTAACATCAACCCACCCATCGTTCCAGCCCCAAAAAACTCTCCCAAAACAAATCACAACTTCACAGGCCTGGGGGAAGAAGAAAATAAAGATTTTTAAAAATCCAACCAAGCAGCCAAAAAAACCCCAAACCACCTCAGTTTCCCTTCCCCTCTCTCCCTCCCCTGCCAAGCCAGAAGAGAAATAGAGGCATACTGGACATTAGGAACTACATAGTCTGTAGAAATGCTGGTTTTCTGCTTTTGTGTGATTAGCTTCACATCCCCATCCCTCAGGCCTCTCACTGTTTTAAAGGCCATAATTGGGCACACTCCTTCACTCAGCTGCAGCAAACTGTGTCACCTGGTCACCTGGAGCCTCTGTCTCTAAACATAGATGAAACTATCTGGTTGAATTCAGCTTCTGGGGGCTTGGAGGCTTGTTTTTCAGCTTTTTTTTTTTTTTTTTTTCCCAGCTAGGTACAGCTATTCTAACCCAAAGCAATACCTTTCCCTACAAAGTTTGTCTTGCTTAAAGGCAGCAGGTGTTTCGCATTTGGCCAAGTAGCAATTGATAGTTCCCAGCAGTGCTGGTAAGGTCTTTTATCCATTAGTCATTTATTAGCTTGACACAAATACACTGATTGTGATTAAATGAACCCTGTTTTGATTAGAAAATAATGCTTTCCTCGTTATTATCTAAGTGCTACTCTTTATTAATTTTTTTTGTTCTGACTACCCTTATATCACCTTTTTTTCATTCTATTGTTTCCATCAATTTTGTTACAGCTCTTTTAGAAACACTTTCGAATCTTTCTGCAGATTATCTTTTATTTCCTGTATTTGAATTTCTATATCCTGATAATCACATTTTCACTGGTACTGAGGTATGCTCCTTTGTGCTTTAGTCTCATCTCTGTAGCCAGTTTTGTTTCTATTAGATTATTTGCAGGCTGCACCCTGTGTATCATTTTACTTATTTATAGCAGAGGATTCCAAGTAGTGAATTTTTCTAGCTCTACTGAATCTTTGCTGTAAGCAATTTCACGTTTTCCTCTATAAAGATTGATGCTGTCATTGCTGCCAGAGTTGCTGTGGATTATTAGTTTATTTCTAGCGGGTGTACTCATGTGGCAAAACAGCTGCTGCTGTGACTGCAATTGCAGTATGGAAAGATTTGCTCTCATCTTAGATTTATTGTCTTGCATTACAAGGCAAGAGTTGCTTCAGATAATGACAGCAAATTACAGAAATCAGAGCTGTGATTCTGGGGGCATTCTGGATACTTCTTATCAGAGTTGCCTGGGTGTGATGTTAATTACATAGTGATGTCCAATACATTCTGTTAGGCCTCAAAGTTAGAAAGTTTTTTTTCCCAACTTAGCAAACAATCAGATATCAATTATCCTGCGCAGATTTAAGTAAGTTACTTCTATTGCTACCAAAACCAATGTCTTCAAATAAATGGAATTTTAACTTTTTGAGTGGATGCTTATGAGAGGCATTGATAATCCAGTACTCGATGGAAAATATTTTTAAAATTCTTACTGGTTTCAATAACAGGATGAAGCATATGAGTCTATAAGAACAGATGTTTAGACTTGCTGTATTTAGTTTTTACTCATTTTTGATGACCACTAGTAGGGCACAGAAGAGCAGCCATGATGTGGTGACCGATAGCAGGCTTTTGTTGATGCAGGCAGCTGGGTAACCTCCAGATAACCAGCTTAAATACCCCACCCTTCTTTTCAGCTGCTCCACATCCAAGCCTACATCAACCACAGTGGTGATGTTGGTACTGTCTGGTGTTAACCATCACTGTTGCTGAGTTAGGATGAATGTGACATATTTTACTACCTCTAACACAAAGAGGTGCAGAGCTGGAAATCACAATGTATGGAATGCAGTGCATACTGTGTGGAAAAAAGGAAAAGTGTATAATGTTATGTGTAGTACCAAATTAATGAGTCCTGCAAGTGTCCTGTTATTGGACATCCTTAGAAGTGGCTCTTACACACCAGTAGTATTTCCTTCCCTTAGCAGAGAGAGAGACTGATTAGTGGCACACAGGACTGTCTTGCTTTCCATTACCTTTGGGATTTGGGAAGATCATTTATGTCTTGCTGAGTCGGCTCTGTTCTCATTTGCTCTGACATGCACACTGATGCTGCCTCGCAGTGCTTGGCCACTGGATGGCTCATTTGTGAGCTGCCTTCAAACTGTTCAGCTCTGATCAGCTTGGAGTAGGATATTTGTAGCTATTATTCTCTTGGAAGTATCATGACAGGAGTCTAAGAATATTTGACGTGTGAGAACTGCAAGATGCTGATGCACACTCTTCTTCCTGAAAATAGAAAAGCAGCAAACATTTTTTGAAGAAGCTGGCACAGACATATTTGAGTAAATAAGGTGTACTAGCTTGAGCAAGTTTAGCTGAAAATCCTGTAGAAATAATGACCTAGAAAGATTTTGACAACCAGATAACTGATATTTGTCCTTCAGCAAGGTTAAAAAGAACTGTGAGCATTTTTTGGGTGTTATTTTTTTAATGTATGTCCCTATGTGCTATTTCTTTCACTTTTCAGAAAGATATATCAAATTACAGCCATAAGTTGCTAAAGTTAAGACCATTTCTATTGTGGAATATGTTATTATTATTACATTCTCTATTCTAAGTTATCCATAACCACTTTCTAATTACAATGCTATTTTTTTTCTTTCTCAAAAATAACTTTGTTCTACTTACAAGCAAAACCACAAATAGAAGAGGAAAAGAAGCCTGAGTTAATTGAAGCATGAGGCAACATGGGTTTCATTAAGCTAAAATTAATTAGCTATAAATCAGCATTCCTACATTAGTTGTATCAGTGTCTTTTTTCTATAAATATGTATTCTAAATTGTTCTAAATGCATATATATACATAAATCTTTGTGTTCTAACTAATTCTAAAATGTTTTTAATTATTAATCAGTTTAATGTAAGTAATGATGTGAAAGATTAATAAGTGTCTTGATCTGTTTATGAGAAATATTCTAGAGACAAAAACATATGCAGTGATAATTATATGCATCAGATACAGCTGTCTTCCACTTTAGACATGCTGAATTATACATGTCTGAGTTGCCACCAAATCTTTCCTTTCAATGCCAGGGAAAATCCAGAATCCCAAAAGAATGTCTTAATCCGTAGCAGTATGCAATAATGTAAGTGCCAATCGGAAATCTTGAAACTAAATGGTCTAATGAGCATGAGGAATATCATGTCAAAAGTGTAAATTAAATGTTAAACATTTTCTCAACATTTCTGTTGAGTACCTACCTTAATTTATCATTGTACCACCTGTCAGTAGACCAGAACTCTGACTTTCTCCAGTACACAGCAGTTCCAGTGCATGCAGTCAGAAGCAACCTCCTCCCGCTCAAATTTTCTATCCTTAAGTCTCCTACTAACCTCTGTCTCACACTATCGAAGTGAAGCTTAGCACTGCTTCAAGGTTACCAGGCAGTAAACTTTTTTCTTTTTAAGCTTTGAAGGTGTTTTTTTTTTTGTTCGTTGTTTGGTTTTGTTTTTTTTTTTAGGTTTTTTAGCCATTGAATATTTACTGACTTTTTCTTTTCCTTCTACTGTTTGTACAAATATGTGGCTTTCCACCAGTTATTACCCAGTTTGTCCTGATGAATAAATAGCTCAGTAGTAGAATATGCCACTGGTAGAACTGTAGCATAAAGAGACAAAGGCAAAAATGACCTGCATAGTGGATCTTGATGATAATGATGATGATGATGATGGTGATGATGATGATTATACTATCAGGCATAATGGAATGAAACTCATTCATGGATACAAGAATATATTTTAGTGTAGCCTTTCTTAATGCTAATATACCTGCCATAATCTGAGAGGTGAATATTAATCATATGATAATAAGTGCAGAAATCCTGGATCCTGCTGGAACAGGGTGCCACCAACTTCCTCACTCTTGCATACCTTCTCTCTCTAGGTGCTGTGGTGTCAGTGGAGAACGTCTTGGTTTTCATGGGTAAACCTGGGGTTAAAGTTGACCTTTCTCTTTAAACACAAGTACCCTAATACATTACATGCAAGTATTTATTTGAGGCCTTGTGTGTACAATGCTTGCTAGCTCCTAAAGTCACTGGTAAAACATGATGAAAGACAGAGGACTGAAGAAATTAACAGCAGCATTTGGCATGCACATTGGCTGGGGCACTCTGGTACTGGGTAGGGAAAAAATGTCTTGACAGCCAGCATTTCCTCTAGATCAGTATATTCAGTTAAGGAGGATTTTTATGAAGTGTGGAAAAGCAAATTTTCCTTCCTGCTGGGGTTGTATTGCTGCAGTCAGCTCTCAGAGGTTTGGGTCATGGATGAATGGCTTTCAAAGAGCTAATCATTGTTCATAGGTAGGAGACAGAGATATAGATTGACACTTTGTTCTCTCAGAAGAGGTCCTGCACAAACACTTTTTACTGACTTTAGTCCACCACAGAGAACAAGACAGGGTAGACAGGGGAAGATAGGTTATAATAAGTTATATAACTGTAAAAGCCAAGGATAGACAAAGAAGCAAACACCATTACCCCCCAGCACTCCATTTGGTTCTGCTCTAAGTATGTTGCCCATATTAAAATAGCAGGATTGCTTTATTATTTAAATACTTTGTGGGAAATGCTGTGGGTAACACCAGACAGAAAACAAAGGCAAAAAAAGAGGGGTCAGTTCCAAAATAAAGCAATGCCCTGCAACCGTCATTCAGTGCTTCTGTTGATTACAGATCTACTCACACTGAGGCTGCAGTTTCTTTTGAAGAAAGGTTTGAATGACAAACACTCATGAGGATCAACTGAAATCATAATTGTATGGACAAAATGACATTATAACATCTGACATTAAAATGTCTTCCAAGGTTTGAGGATGTTTTCTTTCTGTAGCTTAGCTTGCCACTAACTTCCTGATGTTTACTTCAACAGTTGAAGCAGATCTGTCACCAGCAAAAGCTGTAAGTGGCATGACAGTGGTAAAGAGATATGGAAAGACAGCTGAACTGCTGCAGATGTGAACTTCAAACATGACACGATTTTTGACTGACAGAAAAGTGGAACAGAGGCGGAATTCTCCAAGGTCTGTTATCTTTGCACTTCTCTCTCCTTGTGTTCCTCTGTATCTTGGTACCTTTTATCATTCTATTATTGTGCTTTGCAACTCTACTGTAGTGTCCAGTGTTACAGCTTTTCGTTCCCACAATTTTATCTGGTTTTCTGTCCTTTCAGAATATTTTCTCTCAGTTTTATTGGAAAAATCAGAATAAAAAGATATGATATTGTTATTTTATATTTGTAGACAGATACAATAGGCATGGTAAGAACTAGAGATTGTATTAAGAAAGAGGAAGCAAAAAAACAGTATGTTGAAAAAGGCTATGTTTAATGGATGTTCCATAGTTCTTTTAGTTTATTTTGTGTAATTCAAATATTTAAAAATTTAAAAACATTTGAAAAATTAGATACTGTGACCAAATTTCTTTCAATCTGAACTATTTCAATCAATATAACTAGAGCACAGCATTTGTCATGATTGTAAATAATAAGTGCTGGAATATTACTGGAAAAAAGTAATTAAACTACTATGTAACAAATTTTAATGTAATCAGTATGTTCCCAGAAATTTTTTCACTGTAGTTAAGCCAACAACTTCTAAAATAAAAGGCTGGGAGGAGACCTGATACAAAAATTTCAAAATACTGTAATACAAAGCAGTTTTATAGAAATGTCATGAGATAAATTAGATTGAAGTAATTGTTTACCAAGAAATAAGCACAAATCTGAACAGAGTTGCTCAAATGACAGTTTTCTATGCAGATGCTGTAGAGAAAATGAAATTGCAGACATGGAGCCCACTCAACATGCAGTCACATTCCTACACATCTCTTCTACCACTTTTGTGTTGGAGACTAGATGTAGACTGTTGCAGAAGATTATCAGAGTTCCTGTTATATACATTTAAATAAAGCTACTTATTTCTGGCTTTCCTAGTTTAACTCCTACAGGTAGTATTGCACCTGCATCAGATACCCTGGCTGCTGCCCCAGTCAGCAAGGAAACCAACACACACACATATGGATACTACTGATCAGCTTAGGCCAGCTAAGAAATGATAGCTAACCCTAGGCCTCTCTTTTTTATGTGTTTTTTAAGAGGTCTAGAAACACAGAAGTTCTAGAAATAGGAGGAAAATACTGCTATGCATAAAATAGGATCTCAATGTGCGCACCATATTTTATCTGATTGCCTGTAGACTGAAAAACCACATATTACCCAGCTGTAAACCCATTTTAATTCTGTTATTTTTATATAATTTGTCAGACTATGCATTATTTGATAGCAAAGAGGTTTAGGTCTTAGTGAATGGTTTTCTGTAGTCAACTGAAGTACTTACAAGTGAGCAAGGAATGAGGGAGTCTGCAGCTGCCATAATTCTTTTGCTAAAAATGTTTTCATGCATCTGCCTTAGTACTGGCTTATTGTAGCTTCTCTCTTGCTTCATGAAAACTCACTTGGCCTTTTTTTTAATCCTAAAATCTTACACCAAAGTACAATTTAAAATCAGATTTACCAGATATTTCAACTAAGTATTTATTTTCTTCAGTTCAGCCTTCAGCACAGATTTTACTAAGATTTTACACAGATTTTACACTTTCTTCTTTTAATTTGTATTGTATTCTAACCAGCTTATTGCTCTCTACTTCCTTATTAAGCTGCTGTTTGCTGGACAGTCAGTTTACAGTTTGGGATAACTGTGATTTTTAACTCTGGAGTGGATGACTTCTTATAGGCCAGTGGAATTTGGTGTTGCTAGCTTTTGTTAGAGACAATAACACTAACACTAATTCTTCAGGATTCCAAAGATTGCATTTCTCTCTAATTGATACTGAAGTCCATAAGTCATAAAGGTCTGCAATTTCAAAGGAATAAAGTCCTAGGAAAAAATCCCAAGATTTTTATTTGCCCCTGATTTTTAGCATGAAGAATACGTGTAATTCCCCCCCTGCCCACCATTAGGTGCAGTGTCAGATTAACAAGAAATCAAAGCAAAAATCTAGTTTTTAGAAGCATCTCAATGTGTTCTTCAAAAGGAGTCAGTTCAGATCCAGAGGTGATTTTCCTTGCTATTTTATTCACACCCCCTGCACTTTCTCAAAATAACACCAGGATCTAGGACACTAGCACCTTCTATTGGTCTGCAAGGTTGTCTGTTCCCTCCTGTGACAAGATGCAGAGTGGAATACCGCTCTGACGTGAAATCCCTCAGGCTTTCATCTTACAATGAGCTCCCCCAAAAGATATAAACCATTCTGGGCTAAAAAAAGCTAACCTTTATTTAAATAAATAGTTGCATGTCTACTTTTTTTAATATAAAGAACTCTTAAGGCAACTTGAGGTGACACACACAGAAAAAAGATTTATGGATTGTTCTCTTCTTGTCCACTATCACTGCAGACAGACCTTAAGTTTGAGCTGCTGGGTACCCAAATTTCTGTGTAGTCCTGTTTGCAATCTCTTTCCAGTCTTTCTAGAGCCAGACTGCTCATTCTTGTTAATCTCCTGTCTATTTCTTCTTGTGGTGCCCTGTGGTTTTCTCTTCCTTGGGCATGCTGAGTTATCTCCTGTTATGTGGAGCAGGCTTCCTCCTCAACCAGTCTTTTCAAAGGAACACACAAATTAAATAAACACTGCATTATTTTATAGCTATGGACTATGGCAGAGAGAATGATAATCCAAAGATATTAATATATATTAAATTAATTTATAATAGTTTGTATGCCCCGTGTGTGTGTACATCCATGGGCGTTGGTTTATGATTCTTACCAATAGCTGTCGGCCCCTTGCATTGGTTTTTTTGTTAAGAATTAATCAAAGTAAAACTGAGTTTGCTCAGCCTTTCCGTAGTCTTCCTCACCAAAAGTAACTACTGCATGTAACAATGATGATAAAGGAAATCCTGCTGTTTATGGTAAAATTTACAATTGATTAACAGTGATATTTAAACTGTATCAACTGCATCATGGTAGTTTCAAATTTCAGCAGAGCTACTTTCTCATGCCCCTGTGAGCCTACAAAATTTAAGCCCAGGGTCTTTGGATGGGTTCAGAAAGTCAATGCAGGCAGCATCCAAAGCAATTCCAGTTTCACTGTCAGGCTTTTCATAGTCTCTCCCTGGCCACCTGAAGTGCTTTAAAAACTTCCCTTTCAGAATGTGCTGTTGTTCAAAATTAGTTTTGCAGAAATCATTTTATAATAATCTTCTTTACACCTGTGATTTTCATCCACTTTGTTTTTAGCTGTCCAGAGCTTGTTCTCTTAGACCTTACATTAAGGACTGTGTGTAGCAAGTTCATTCATACACATTCTTGATACTCCAGCAGGCTTTCTCTCATTATCTCTCTGCACCTGGAAGGTGTAGAATGAATTTCAGGAAACTAATTTACTGTCTTGCCTCCCTCCTACCCTCCTACAATTATTCTCACAGGATATTGTTGTTGATGGAGTTACTAATAGTAATCCAATGGGTACTTTTGTAAGACAAAATTTTATCATCATCCAGTGGGACAAGTAAGTTCCTTGCATTGCTTCAGTGTTTTCCCTTACCATCTACACTTCAAGATAGTCTATTTAAAATGTATGATATAGTAAAGTTCAAAGCTATCCAGAAAAATCCCACGTCACCAAATTAGGTTAATATTTAGTACCCTTTTGTGTTTTCTTAGGTCCAGGTGTCGACTAGCAATCACAGCAATCGTCACTTGGTGGAGCCAGATTACTCTGCAAGTGAATGTGCTTCACA
The DNA here is from genome assembly GCF_035770615.1 of Melospiza melodia melodia. Lineage (NCBI taxonomy): Eukaryota > Metazoa > Chordata > Aves > Passeriformes > Passerellidae > Melospiza > Melospiza melodia. The sequence goes on from NC_086194.1 coordinate 37,721,163, forward strand.
AATAGTTTGCAGAAAAGCTATCAAAGACAGAATTTATAAATTTTGGAGGAAGATAATAAAAAAATTGTGGGATTTCAATACATCCTTTTAGGATTAGAAGCTTTTTGGCTTTGCTTTTAATTACTCCAGCACAGAAGAAGTATCAGACTTGCTGGCCAGAACAAAGGCTATCTCCTTTTGCTGGAATAAAATGGAAATACAGTATATTGATATATTTGATAATGTACATGCAAATCTGCAAGGATGAAGCCATAGCTGTCAATCTTGGTACATTTTTTTAAAATTAAACATGTTAATGTTTATATATGTTTTTACATTATTTTTCCCATTAATATTTTAAATGTATTCCATACTTGTATCTCCCTTCTAAATGTTCTTCATAAAATCTGGAAAGACACCTAATTTATTTCTTGTGTAGGGAACAGATTATACTTGGAGGAAAAAAGGAGGGGATACTACCCTGTAAACACCTTCTCTATACTCTGCTAAGTAGGAAGAACCCTCAGTAACTTTTCCTCACAACTTGTTTCTTTTCTATCCATATGCATGGGACACTATTTAAAGAAGTGTCAACAGCAGAAGCACCTACTCATTAATATTCTGCACTGTACTGTGCACACTGTAACAAAGAACTTAGGGAATTTATCTCTCTCTCTGCCATTGTGATAGTCAGCAATCAGAGGTTACTACTGGCAGTGTGTGTATTTTTATGGGGCTTGATGTGTTTTGTTTTTTTCCTATTCTCATTTTTTAGTGTTTTTAGTGTGCATTGAATTCCTCTGAGATGGATAAGGATAGGTCTTTTTAAGCAGTTGTTCTGACTACCATGTGAATAAAATCTTACACTTCCAATACATTCTTTAGACTTTTCAGATCTCATTTACTGGGAATAGACTCTGTCATTTGAGCTCAAGCTTCACATTTTATTGTGTATTATATTGAGCACATGTCTCTTTCCTGTTTGGTGACCCCCTGTGCCAAAAAAGAGCCAGTTCTTCCAATCAGCCATCTGTTGGCAGATATATCTGGCAACCAGGGTTATAGAACAGGAGAGAAGCTACAGCACTGGGGAGAGAAGCTTAAGATTGGCCTGCTAGAGGGGTTTATGCTCTGAAATCCAAGTTAAAAGACAAAATTCTCAGTGACATAATGTCATCACAGTCCCACACATTGCATGCCTTCGCTCCCAGCTCCCGTGTGTGTTTTTAGAAGTACATCTGCTTCCCTGACCTGTCAAGTCAAATGACAGTTGAGGTTTTCAAGCCTTTGAGATGCTGGCAAACCTGGCACAGAGTGTTCTTATGACTTCTCCTATCCTAGTATGAAAAAAAAAGAAACTTCTAGAAAATCTCATGTTGCAGCTTCCTAGACTGTACATGCAAAATCATACTAGGGACATTATTCAGCACCACTTTGATTTTCTGAATAATTAGATTTCCTCAATTATTTTTGCATAGAACATGTTCTTTCTCAGTGAATAAAAACATGAATCATGAAAACAAAGCACATTTCTAGAACATCTTAATTTATAACTGTGGGCAGCAACAAGATATATGTTAAGGACAATTAAAAATTACTATTTCTCCCTTGCAAGAGAGGAGGGAAAAAAAGGTATATTAAACCTTCATGTAAAGAACAGATCACATTTTATGGAAAGACAGCAATGACATTACTGGTGAAAAAAAGGAAAGGTCAAACAGAAGAAAAACTTGAAATACAGAAGTGACTTTCCCACCTACAGAAGGGCAGGATGTGCTCTGTTAATGTTGGAAGATGGATGTGGCGTGTTGGTTTTGCACATCCAGAATATCTGGAAAGGGCCCTTATGGTGGCCTCTTTCTGGGTCACTGTCCAGAACTTCTATCCAGGCAAAATAAGGGCAAGTGTTAAATTTTGCAGTGCTTTTCCAGATGATGAAGTCTGTGGAGGTTTGGGTGGAGTTTTTTTGGTTTTGTTTTTTGGTTAGGTTTTTTTTTTTTGGTTTTTTTTTTTTTTTTTTTTTTGGTTTGCTTCTAACTGGATAGCTCTATTTCTCTTTTATACTTTTGGTTACACTTTGGCAATTTGCATTTGGTTTCTCTGCCTTTTCTTAGGATAAGCAGTACTTATTACAAGTTGCACAGGATTTTTGACATTCTTGAGCAGGGAAGGAAATTTTTAACATTTCTTTTTCTGATTTTCTGCTTTCCTTCTGTGCTACCATTTGAACAGCTGTATCTAGCTCTGCCAACAAGGGAGAGAGGTTCTCAGCTGAAGGGTTTTAAAAGTTCATTAATTTAATTTATTCTGCCTCTCCAAAGGAGATTTGCATTGTCATTGGAATAGCAGCTCTTACTGTTTTTTTCCCTCTTCCTTCCTCCCCAGCTGAATTGGAGATTTACAAACAAAATCCCTGATTTCATGCATTTTCTAACTGGCATGTCTAGTTTCATTCCTTTTATATAAACTACTTGATTTTATGTGCTCTTATTTTCATTCAGTTTATTGCTCTTTTCTTTTTTTCTATTCTCCCTGTGGTTTTGTATCATCAGGAAATTTCACTTCTTCCTGAACACATCTTCATCCAGGTTAAAAGGGAGAGACAGTCAATCAGTCAGTAAATCCCTACTCCCTGAAAACACAGTCAGCACCAGCTGTAGCTCAATTAAACTCAACACTTGAATAGTTCACAAGAGAACCCACACTTGTATACACACATTAATCAAATAAATCCATTTTAACCTGTAGTCATATTCCAAACTTCCAGTTAATAGCTTGGACAGTAAAGTGTGGGCTGGATATACGTGATGCAAGTAGCAGATAATTAAACCTTCTCAGCATAATGTTTAAACTTATGATGCCCTGACATACAAAGTAAACAAGGTATGCTAAAGGAACCTTAAATATACAGAGTTTACATGCCTAAACGTTGATGAACACTTCCCCTAAGTACTACAAGCAACTCAGCTGTTCAGGACCGCTTGACATCTTTCTAGTTTGAAAACAGAGAAAAATATTTTGTTTTACTTTTTTTTTTCCCTAGGATTGCGGCTGCAACAGTTTGTAGAAAGACTATTTCTATACATGTTCTTAAGTCAACTTAAAAACATTGTAAATAAAGTTATGCTTACGTTATTGAGACAGAATGTCTGTCTGCATTTCTTAATTCTGCAGATATTAAGAATAATTCCCAAGGATCAATGATTTCATAATCCATATTTAGAACAACTTGCATGTAACAATATGTGCTTAAATCCTGCTGACTCAGTGTTAATGACCCATACTGCCTTGACCATGGGACTGTACTTTGGAGCCAGCAGACCCCTACTAAAGGGCACTCCAGCTAAAAAGCACCCCAGTCTGTGGAGAACACAGGCCACGTCAGACTCTGTTCTAGCTTTCTAGTCTCATTAAGTAAATGTCTTCTGAGCAGATTTCAGACAAGGTCAGGCTGCCCATGCTGATTGCTATTTCGAATGTGTTCCAAAAGGAGCATTACTGACACTGGTTGGGAATATTTTACTGAAATAACTTTTGTCATTAAGTGACTGGTTGTCAAACTGAAGTATATTTAGCTTAATTTGGGACAGCTATCTCGACCCCATGCTGGGGACAGATAAAGATGGACAAGCAATTGTCCCAAACCACAGCAATCAAGTTCGCAAACACTACTGGGATCAAGTCCTGGCTGCAGTAAAATGTTTGAGTGTTTATAGATAACATATATATGCAACAGCTCCACCCCCAGGAAACCTGGTGCTCGTGCTATGTTAGAAAAAGGCTTAAACTCACACCCCTTGTTTAGACCAGGTTGTAGATCACAGTGAATCTGATCTGGAAGTGTCAGGGAAAGCATGCTTTCTCTTGGTGAAGATCTTCAAGAAGCTTTAGTTTCATACTCATGTGGAGTGAAAAATGTTTGAAATGTGGAATTACATGAGAAAATACTTTTTTTTTTCTCCACAGCTGTATTTAAAATCCCCTTTTCTCTAAAGTGATGGGGAACATTTTTTGGTGATAGACTAGTAGACATAGCTGTGAAAATGTTTTGCTTGTCACAGGCCATCAGCTGTGATCCTCCCTTGGGCTGACAGCAGTGATACAGACAGATCACTTCCCACACCCTCTGCAGTAATTGAGTTGGATTGCTTGAAATGAAATCATGTGTTCTTTGGCTGGCTGTTTCACCTTGCACCCAAACATTCCCAGTTCCAAGCAGAAAAAGCCCTAACCTGGAAACCTGGGAAGTTGTTAGAGACACCCTGTGAAAATTGTACCACTGTTCTTTCTTTTGCCTAGTGGCCTGTGTTCTGACACTGAGAGCACTGAAGTTAGCTCCAGAGCTTGCTTAAATCAGTGGGATCCTTTGGATTGGCTTTGTTGTCTATGGATCAAGTCCCAGCAGAACTCTGAAAATAAAACTCCAGCACTTTACAAAATATTATTAATTTAGTGGTGAAAACATTTGCTGTATAATTGATAAATAATAGGAAATTTTCCAACCCGATCTTAAAATCTTTACCTCACTGACACTTCCTAGCTCCAAAATAGTTTTTATAGAGGATTATATTAGTGCTCTATGTTCTGAAATCACTGGTGTATTCTTTCAGACATTCCTAGGTATATGCTTGCATTTGAAAGGCACAGACAGTTCTGAACTCTGATTAAGGCATGATTTATGGTATGAAAAACTTGAACATTTTTTGGTAAAAGGAGAAAAGATACCCTGGCTTCAAAAGCTGCTCCAGTTTTGAAACTTTAATATATTTTACCCATTTTAATTCAGTGTAATTTTAAACAGAATCACTGAAAACAGTGCCATAGGCTACATGGTGGCACAGCTTTAAGGTGGCAAGTGAAGTAACTTGTGGATATTTAGAAGTGCTCAACAAAGCAGAAATTACAACAAGGATCGGAAGACAGGAAAAACTCATATGCCTACAAATAACTGAATGTTTCCCTAGGGCATAAACATTAACGACTTTAATTAGATTATAATTGCTCGTGGAAGCATAGTCTTGCACAAGATAAAAATACCTGACATTGCATTTGCAGCTAGGCAACTGCATGAGAAGCACAAGGAGGTTTAATGTTAAACAGAAGTTATTTACTAAATATGAGGTGGTGCACAGTATATGCTCTGTTCTCAGGATATACTCGTGTTTTTCAGATGGCAGCACTGCTTCATATATTTGGCACTGAGTTGTAGCTGTTGGAGTTAGAGATTGTAATAACTGAAAGGATAACAGATGGCAGCAGTGTTTGTTTAACTGAGGGTCTTTTTATTTTCTTCAGTACACTTGCAAAAAGATGCCTCAGTGACAGTGCTTGGAACACCCTATCCATGTGTTGAGTGAAGATCTAGATATTCCCCCAATATTTATAGTTCCACAAATTAAAATCCTGATTTAGGTCCATGAACTGCATTTCAGCTAAAATAGTCCTGTCACATTTCAGGAGGTTTGTTACACCAGATTATAAAGCATGTGTGCAACATGGCCACATGATGACTAAGTCCTTTTGCCCATTCTGGAAGTCTGCTGGTTGCCAACCTGTAAAAGTCACAATAGGGTAAGTACAGTTGATTTTAAAAAGTGAATTTATTTTCAGTATGGGAGCTGAGGAGCTTTAACCCTCAGCTACAGTCTTGCTGAAACATTGCCTCTCATGGAATCTTTGTTCTCTTGGCTATATGGCAGTGTAACCACGCCAAGAAGAGTGCAGATAATCTCCTGCCCTCTTAGCTTAGAATCAAGTGATTAAATTTCCTGTCAAAATAAGTTTTAAACCACTGAGGTAAAAGAAAAATGAGTTCTATTCTCTTACACACTATTTAAACATACTAGCCACTAAGCAATTATGGATAGAAGAAAAGGGCCACGACGAAAACACTTACACTGAAAAGATGCAGCTGCTGCAGATTGGTTCAAAACCCTGTGCAAATCAGAGAATCCCTGCTGTCTTAGCATGGGGAAGAAATGTGTCAGATGTTCTACTGCTAGTTTCTCATATGGATGGATCATCTGTCCAGTAATTCTGCTCTGTTAGAGGTAGAAGGATCCACCGTTACTGGCATCTGTTCACACTATTAACAAGATAAAAGGGGTTTTTTTGTTATTGGTTTTCACAGGAAGTGGTTACATGAGAACTTCACAATTATGAAATGTTGTGAGAGAATGAAAATGGTTAAAATATATTAATGTCTCGATTATGTGTTTGTATTGGTGTTAAAAACTTTCAAGAAAAGTTTGAAAATATAATACAAATATATAATACATAAAACCAAACACTGGATCTGACTTTAATCTGAAACATAGTCTGAGGCAGCAGTAGTTTTGTCACTGAGAGCATTTGATCATTGACTAGCATCAAGGTATTAGCTCTGCCGCAGACTCAGTTCACGACTGAGATCAACTATTACATGGGCTGTTTCAAAAGCATTTAGACACTGTCTGGAGGACAGAGCCTGTGCTCTGATCAGATCCAGCAGACCTGTGAACAAACCTGTGTGGACACTGCCTGCAGGATAAACTTGGAACAGTGTACACTTGTATCTTTGGCATGGTTGAAAAACACGTGCAACCCCACTAAAATGAAATGTAAAGGAATAGATGTAGATGAAAAAGCACCATGGAAGGTACTGATCCCATGATGTTGATTTTACAGCTGAATCATTATTTAAAAGATATTAGCTATGCTAAAATATTGTAGGGTGGCAGGAGGGGGGTGGGTTTTTTAAAAAAATTCCTTATCTTTAAAACCAGCAGGATTACCTAACTGACAAGGTCCTTACTTTCATATCATTGCTTCCCAGGTTAGGTTAGTGTCATTGACCATTGGATCTCAGGAACAGCTGGAGGTGTTCTCAACTAGCACAAACACTGCTACAATTAATTTACTTCTGCAAGACTTTGACCTTGCTCCTATAGCAAATAAAGTGTTTCAAACAATTGTAAGACCATTAGTTACTCCTAATGAGAACACTAAGATTACACAGATGCTTTACCTTTCTAACATAAAGATGTAGCTTGTTAGTGATGAAAAATAGGTCAGGTGAAAATACTAGAGGCCTAACTCTGAGATCCTTATTTCATTTTTATGCACTTCTTTCTCCTTTTTATTCTGGATGGATAAAACTTTTGACAGAGAGATCATTTAGGAAATTGGGAGAGAAAAATAGTCTTAAGCTCAATACTCTTCACTGATTTGCATTTAGGTAGTGGTATTTCCTTAAAGGATGGTAGGTCTTTTGATCTTCTCATATGCTCTGCACTATAGCTCTTTTAATTTTCTTCATGTCATTATTTTTACCCTACTTTCTTCTTTTATACTTCCTTGACTGTTTTAACCCTATATCTGCCATAATTCTGGACTTTACCTCCATGACCGTCAAATAAAATAAATCCAAGATGACAGTTACTGTCATACCTATAATGATCCACTGACATATTATCTCACTTTCCCTAGCCCTCAGTTATCTTCAAAGCCGAAAGCTCCTAAAGTAGGATTTGTCTCCCTCCATTTGACTCTGTGGAGTCCCAAGGAAATTTTGGCTCCTGAACTGTATGAGTGAATGCCAATTTAGTGGGGGTCCAAAACCTTAAAGCTTCTTCCCCTTTTCTCTATAAGTGGTGACTCACAAGCTTGGTGTACCCTGACTTGTAGGTAATATGCTTGTGTTGACTGCACAGCCCATTCTTCCTCCCTCTCACCCTACTGGCTGGAGCTGTCCCTATCCCAACCCATGACACATGACATAGTTTTGTTGTTTTAGCCACTGTATCCTTTCTGTATATTGTATGCAAGACAACAGTTTAAATAACAGAAAAAATAGGTCATCAAGATTCACACAGTGCAGAACAGTCACTGTAAGTACTGAGTGTTTTGGATATGGTAGAGTTGATACTTGAGGAGTCACATATTTCTGGGAATACCTTAGATTCCTAGATCTTGATTCATGAATACATGTCAGTGTTATTTACTGTGTTTTTTAAAAAAAAGGTACTTAAAAATGTGATACAGCCACACTTATTGTATACTAAAACAGACTTAAAGTCAGGGACATTATTGATAATTGATTAGCTTTAAAGTAGAGCAGCATTAACTCATCCCTTATTTCAGGGACAATTTAAACAAATGTGTGACTTTAAATGCTTATAAGTTTACAATTACTGAACCATTTTTCATTAGCCATGAATAATTTTTCCTTCCTCTGTGAGGATTTATAAAACAACCTGGAATGACGTGTGGAGAATTAGCCATTTTTAAGATTTCCATGCTTGAAAATTTCAATCAGCACATATGGCGAAAGCGCAGCTTATTTTTCATGCTGCCTTAACTCAAGTGACTGAATTGATTTTACTCATGCTTTCCAAAATAATTCATCGCTGGACTGAGAACAGGCGCAGACATTTTTGGCTTGACAGAATTTGCATGAGAAAGTTAGGAGCCACTGATGCAGGGGAGGGCTGAGCAGTGGATGGAATTCCTCTTTAATGACAGGGGTCACTACCAGTTGGATCCTGAAGAAGCTTGATCTGCACACTCAAGTGAGCAATAATGGAGGATTCCAGCAGAAAATTAATAGACTGACAAATACTTTTTGTGCTTGATGAACTGTAATTGCATAGGAAGGCCAAACGCTAATGGTAAAACATAGCCTAACAAAAAAAGATTTATGCCATGGATATGGGGATCGTTATTTGACTGTCTGCTCAAAGCAGCAGTTATAATTGGGGGAAAAAAGCTTCTGTCAATCCCTTAAAAAAAAATAACCATTATGAAAAATGAACCACTGCTCTCTTTTCCTCTTCTCCCAACATCTATTAAACTAGAAACAGAAAATTACAACTAGTAAAAGTAAAGCAAGTAAAACCTTGGGAATTTCGTTTCTGGACAGACTCTGACATATATATATAAATAGCATTGACATGACATTGATGAATCAAGATCTAGGATTTTGGTGCAATCCACCTTGAAACTGTGCACAGTTCAGTCATCAGTACCTCAAGTGGTAAAAGATATCTTGGCTTATCTGTGCTCGCTCAATATCTGCTTCCATTCTGTCCTTTATAGTTTCACAGGGATGTATTGCTTTTCCTCATGAATTGGTTAGCCAAATGAGACTTCTGGCAAGATCTATGGAAATTACATCATCCAAAGAAAAAAAGTAGGGACTTGTTGGCAGATCCCAGAAACATCCAAAACAAAAGGGTCCATCACCAAGAGTGGCCCTGACCCCCAAAGCAGTATCCAATGATGTTAGCCAGTCTGGGGCAGCATGGGTGTGTTAACTGAATCCCTGGGCTAAGAGGTGTTGTTTCTCAGCAGGGCTATTTGCTTCAGCTGTAAAACCACCTTGATGCACCTACATTGTTTGGGGAAAGCTCTTGCCAAGGTAATGATTTTGGACAACCTGGTGTTCTTGTTTAGTGAAACAAACAAGAGATGGAGACAAGCTTCTGAGTCCAGATACACCACAGAGGAGAGGGAGGAAAAAAAAAAGGAAAAGAATGGCAAGTACTGGCCTTGATATGAAGGGAAATAAGTCAATTCTGACCATAAGGAAAAATAGGCTTAGACTTTACAAAGGCTTCTGGCTAGATTTACAAGCAGTTTTTAGAACAAAATACTTATGATAGTAGGGCAAAGAACCTACAGGTGCCTTGAAGTGTATCTCCTTAGATCTAAAAAACAAATGATTTATGATGTTGTTAGTGAGTTTAAGCATCTAGACTTTAATGATACAGTCCTGAAAACCTCCCTAAATTTTTTAAATATTTCTCTAAGAGTAAATAAGGCAACTAATTGAAATTCAGACAATTTTGTTGCTTGCTATTCTTCACAGCTTTTCCCTAGCTGATAACTATTCAGAGCCTTGCTTAGTTCTTTCCTTTCTGCCTGAAGAGCAGTTAATTCAGATTCATACCTTCTGCTTGTTTGTACAGGAAATAAAGCAAAACTCTTGCTGGTTTGCACTGCCAAAAAAAAATCTCCCTGAATTTCAATTAATGAACAGGTTCATTGAAAACTCTTCACTAGCTGGTGAAGTATAATTATCCCTGCAATAGTTAGGGCCAGCTCACCTTGCCCCTGAAAAGAGCAGTGTCTCTCTCTTCTGAAGCCTTCTGAATTCAGCCCTCAGCTATATCATTGTTACAGGATAGATAAATTAGAGGAGAAATGAGCAATATAGGTGAACTTTATTATCATTTTTGGGTTATGGATTGTTCTTCTGTTTCCTGTCTTTTTCTTTCCTAATCTACCATAACTGTGCCAAAGTATATGAAATGGTGTTTTTTTCCTTGTCTGAGAACAGTAAAGCCTGCTGGAATTAATAAGTGAATCAAGGGTAAATGAACTCCGAAAGCGAATAATGAGAAAAATCTCAGGATAACAAACCTTTTTATATGCCCATCAAGAAGACCTGAAACTTTTAAATTAGTTGCCTTTAAATGCATACAATGTATCAAAGAAATTTTAATACCTACTTTATGCCTTAAAACATTATAGTGCCTCATTAATACCCTTGATCAGCCAGGTTGTTAAATGTCCATCACCAAAGAGTGATAGAGTGCAAGAAATTGCCTTCTGTACCAATAAAGTGTCCCCTAAATCCAGTTTGGAACTGGTGTTTTAAGGTTAGCAAGATAGAAATTGCCAAAGAAATTTTGCTTTTATTAAATGTTGTTAATTTTTATTCTTTCTGAGCCCTCAAAGTTGCTCAAGTGTGTAATATGACTCAGTTTAGATGTCCAAAATAGTGCTTAAAAATTTCTTTCTGTCTTCTGAAAGAAAACCTGGTATTTTAAGGACCATTCTTAAAACTCTAATTTGTTAATATTTTCCCTACAGATATAGACATGCAAGTTGCAGTTGGCTTCCAAGTACCATGACAGTTTTGATCTTGTCTGTGCAAACAGGACCAAAAGAAGTTGTACTGCCTCATGGACAGCCATGTCAACAAGAGTTTCCTCTGAGCTGATGGAAAAGGCTGTTTGGTTGGGCTTGCAGACTTTGTCTGAGCTGCCCAACAAATTATTTGGGCCAGCCAAAGGTAGAGTGCAATTGAGTCATGCAAAGACGTCTTTTAGTCCCAGGCCTGCTGACCAAGGGTGTTCTGGCATCATATTAACAACTGGACCTTAAATTTGAAATTCCAGCTGAATTGCATGCTGCAAAATATAGGCAGACCTTAATGTTGGTAGAATTCACCACCGCATAGGAAGAATGTGTTTTATGATGACTTGAAATAATTTCTGTGCTATGTAAATTGTGTTCTAATTAGAATTGATTGCTGACAATTTCCCTGTGGTTGAAAGTTCACCCTGGTGATTGTCAAACATAATTCAGTTCTGACTGGTCTCCTTTGCTAAGTTTACTTGGTATTTATTGAGTATGATATATTCATGTTTCAGTTCCAATGCCAACAGCTTGACAAGTCAAAATTTCTATGCAGTTTTCATTCTAAGATTTGTTAATAATTTTTTACTTCTGTATGCCTCTACTTATGTAGAGCTACTTGAATAGCCCTTCAATTTTAAGGATCTTACATTTACCACCATTAAAAGAATGTATGTTTCAGATGTTTGACTGACAGCTAGGTAGTTGACTTTTTAATGTGAGCTTTTTTGATCAGTTTTTACTCACATTAATAGTCCATTGCACTGCAAAGTGATTCTGGGATCACTCTCCTCACTGCTGTTAAGAAACAGGACATATATTAGGGGCATTTGGATGATGTACATGATTGATGCTTGAGGGATTATGGGCGGAGCTTAGTCTAAGAGTATTGCAAAATTTTTTTTCATATTCTTGTAGATGGGTGCTACCTGTCTTGCTGTAGAGTTGAATATGGGTTGGAACATGTGTAAGGAGACCAGGAAAAGGAAAAGACTTGTCTAATCTGTAGTCTCTGATGCTTGGTTACTCTGCTTACAGAATCAGAAAACTATTTTATAAGTCTTTTCTGTTAAATTACTTTTTTTCTTGTTTTCCTTGAAGACTTGCATTGCTATCCATTTTAATAGACTTGATTAAATATTTAATATTGATTGCATTGAACTGGGAGGCTTATGATATTTCTGCTGTGTTCCCATTCTGTTTACTGTTAACAGACTGCTACTCCACTAGGAAAACCCCTGAAAGCAGCAGCCTAAACCCCAATAATAACAGCCTCCAGACTCAGCTCTTTGGCTAAGAGGACCAAACTATCTCTAATGTCTCCTTTAATTTGTGTCTTCTTCTTCCCTGATATAGCATAGAGAAAAAAAGTGACTTTCAGAGGCCCTTTTCTTCTCCTAGTTACCTCCATGTTCTGCAAAAAACTATTTGGCCAGAGCTAAAGGTATGGTAGAGGAAACTGTTTGTTTGTTTGTTTGTTTGCCTATTTTTCCTATTATGCCAGGGCTATATTAATGTTTATAGATGGTTGCTACATCAATCCATGGAATATAAAAACCAGCACAATAGGTCTGGAACAAAGAGAAGTAAATTAACCATACAGTGGAATTCTGGAGACTGCAGATTTAGCAGGGACAGTTTAATTCATCTAATTATGTCTTATGAAAAGCCTGCTGAAAGAGAACTTTTTTCCTCATACAGATACTGAGCAAGTATCATCAGCAATGTGGTTACCGTTGACCATCTATGAAGATGGGTATGTGGTATGTATTACTAGTAGCAAAAAAAAAAAATCAGTATTTCTTGGATCTTCTCACTGTTTTCAAAATCCAGGATAGGGATCTAGGGACTAATTGGCCTATTACACACAAATCTCTTAGGAAGACTCTCTTGCTACTTGATGCACTCAGGACTTACATAACTATGTATCTTAATTATAGTGTGGTGAACTTGCTCTCATAAAAAGAGAGCAGCTTCCATTCCTCAATGTTTGCCTATTTTTAAAGTCAAATTTGAGCTTCCAAAGTACCTTCTATGGAGGTTATGTTCCTAAGGACTGCGTACCTTAGCAGAACAAGGTGCTGATCCCCCATGTGACTAAATGTTGTGACAATTTGAGGACTAATTTAAGCTGAAGACAGAGCAGGAGGTTAAATGGCTCTTTCCCAGTGCCTTATCCAGGCAAGAGAGTGCAATCCAGCAGGAGTCTGGTAGCAGTATAATGCACCATGTTCTTGGTCTGCTAACCCCTGCTATGAGTCTGCCCCAAACATTGCCTTGATGGAGTTTGAGCTGCTATTCAAATGGATGAGGGTAGAAAAGTATTGGAACTAATAAACTCTCCAGAAGAGATTCTTCACTGTTTTTTTTTTCCCCTGTTTAGACCAGTTGGTATAACCTCATTAGGGTATCCACATGGCCCTCTATCTAACCAAGAATGTTTTTAAAATAAGTGAATGAGTCAACTTGAAAAGAAGTATGGAAGCACCATGTAAATTTGTGACAGGATGGGGGAGGGAAGTGGGAAGAAAGCAGCAGTCAAAACCTATTTTGATACTTCCAAAAGTCATCCTCTGGCATGACAATTTCTGTCTAGACCTAACAGGGCATCCTTCACATTGGAGTGATCCGGTTGCTGCGGTCAGAGGATTGGGAGCAAAAAAAATAAGGATCTGTGTGTGCTAACTTGTGGTATGATGTCTCAGTCACATAGGGATTGTAGAGGGATACAAAAAAAAAAAACCAAGAGCACCCACATTTCCAGCAAGATGGGGGTGCAAGTAGGGAAACTGTAACGCCAGAAGAGAATGGTAAGGGCTTATTGCCCTCAAGCCTTGTGAGAGAGTGGTGTGTATGCCACTGTGAACCTGGGGGATGCTGTAACCCTTGGGATTAGTTACAGTGTGCATAGAAATTTATAGGTATTAATTAACATTTCATTCTAAGATTGTGGTTTATGTGTTGTGATACTGATCCTGAATGTATAGTTTACCGACTGCCAGCTAATCACATCAATATTAAGTCACAGCTTTCTTTTTTCATGGTTTGATTCAGATCACGTGAACTGAGCAGTTTTTTCTTGCAATGTACCCTAAGACATCATTGTGCAGCAGCAAGGTTATTGCTCCTCAGTCACTGCCTTCAGGTGGCTATCTTCAGCTTCGAGTAGGGAGTGGGCTGTCTTAAAATGTTCAGGTTCTGAGGGAAAAGACAGGCCTTCTTGCTGTCTCCCCATGGTAGTTTTCTATTTATGCTGAATGGCATATCTTTAAGTGAACACAAGATATGTCTTACAAATAGTTACTTGGGCTCTTCATCCAATTATCTGTTTTGGATTTTAGTCTTCCAGACTAAAAAGGGAGAGACTTCATCTCCCTCAAGCAAAGACTTGCTTATACTAGCAAAGAAAGCAGCTTCTGAAAGTGACAGTCAAGTGGATTTAAAATCACAAACCAACCAAACAAAAAGACCCCTAGTACACTTCCCTGTGTAAAATGGTTTCCTCTAAAATATATGGACCACAAAAATAATTAATTAACAATTATATGAAATATTATTTTATTTTGAGCCTTGTTGTTGCTTTTATAGTTTCTTGAAGGTAATTCAAATTGTGTGGGTTTTAAAATTATTTTTTTAACCTCCTACAAAATCCTTTTCCAAAATGAACAAGTGTAGGAAGTTAGTATTGCAGAAGGAGTGTGCTGCAGGTTTGAGTACAGATGAAGAAAGCCACTGAATAGGTACAAAATGTGATGCAAGGAAGAATTATGAATAATTGTCCTGGTTGGTTTTGTGCATTTCTAGTGGCATGCTCTCCAGGCTAGTTCCTAGGTTTCCGGATGGTCTGTGGCAGAGCAATCAAAGATGTGGATCAGAACTGTAATAGCAGGTGGAGGACATCTAATTAAAATAAGCCAGGCAGGCCGTGTGATACTTGTCTCTATTCCAGGCCTAATATTAGCATGAGATGAATCGTCTCATATAATTACATACTTCCTGATGTTCTTCCAAAGTAGTGCTTCACCCACACAACGTTGTAGTTGCAAGTACCTCCTCTTTAAAAGAGGCAAATGCAAATAATCTTTGTAAAAATTATCTTTGGAGGAATTGCTTCTTTGCTAAGACAGCTTGGTTGTCAGCTGCTGAATTCATCCAGATCCATGTGCCTAACATGGTAAGAGGTCTCACCAGCATGGAGGAGGTGTAGGGATGAAACTGATTTCTAATGGTAGCAGCACCCCATGTGATGAAAAGGTAAAGATTGTAAATATTTACAAGGGAAAACCTGTATTGTGGTTTGTTCTTAGTTTCAAGCAACCCACTGATTAATCAACACATACTTAAAGTTTACACCTCATTAGGTGTAGCAGTAGTCAGTGCTTTTGTTTCATGTAGACCCTGACATATCATTTGGTGGAAGTCTAATGTAACTCACTTCATGGCTCTTTTCTTTTCCTTTTTAAATTTCCAATGAAATTTCTAGTGAATAAATTAGTAAATTTATCATTTTCTCTATAATAGTGTCACATGGACAGTTTGATGAAATAGCTCATTACAGTCAATGAAGTGAAATATGAGTTCCATCAGCACATTTTCATCAAACGGAGTTACAGAAATTAGCTTGCTGTTATCAAGGACTGTGGAATACAAAAATAAAATTAAGCAAGCTATTAGAGGATAGATTTAGGGAGGGTCCCAATTGAGTTGGAACGCAACTGCCACTGTGGAAAACAGAAGACTGCTGTATGCTTAAATGAATTGTGAAACATCAGTATTAATTGTAAATGATGTACTTTAGGGACAAAATTAAATTCAGAACCACCTGAGTGTACGTGAATATCACACACTGTGCAGCCACTCAACCAGGAATGAATGAAAAGCGAGTGCTTGCTGTTCTGCAATCGCTGTCAAAGTTTGTAACTGAGCTAAACTGTCTTCACCAGTGTTACTTCTGTGACACCATAACAGGCCAAATAGATGGAAATTCTCTACTGTTAAAGTTTTCCTTTTACCAAATATTTTCCAAAGTCAGAACAGAGAAAGAATCTGACCCTGAAGAATTTCCTGTACTCAACCTGGGAGAATTAAGTACTGAAATAAACCCTTCCATAGTGGGGTGCAGCTCTCTACTGCCAAACTGAGAAGCTGTTGACAGACAATGAGTTTATTCTTGAAGCACTGATTTTTAAGTCAGTCAATAATCTGTGATCAAGTGTGATGTACTTAGGGCTTTTCATTCATGGAATACTACTCCCAATATTTAACTTTAACCTTGGATCTTCAGCTGACATTTAACATTTTGTTTTAATAAATTATTATTAGACTTTATTTGCTGTGTGCAGAGAGAATTATTTCAGCTGTTTCTACTTATTCATGTTATTTTTGTATGTGGTCCCTTTCTAATTTTACTCCTTAACTAGACAGGGAATGAATTCTTAGCGTCTTGATAATGATGTTACACAGACTAAACTCTCCAGGCAGCCAAATGCCAGTCTCATGTGACATTTTTTGCAGGTGTCATATGTGGTAAAGTTCTTATATATGAAAGAAGAGGAGGCAGCCTAAATCCTGCCAGGCAGGAACTTGAAGGGATTAGCGCACTTGAGGAAGCTTGGAGGCTGCCTGACTTCTTGCTGAAATGAGAACTGGCTCACTGTCATACTTATTTTCTCTTGAAGGTTATTGTCCTAAGTAAATTCACTTTCACAATTATGACTCAGTCTCTAATGAATTCTAATAGACTAAACTGCCTGCTCCATTTAGAAGCATGCATGTGTAACATTCTCTCCTCCACTGAGTCATAGGACTTGCCTAATTTTGGAGACTAAAATTAAGTTTAATTTTGGGATGGCATTTCCCAAAAGGGACATGAAACTATAAATAATGGAAAGCCGTAACCAGTAAAAACTGTTTGCATTTTGATTGCCCTGTTATGTCTATTATGCAATAGTTTCAAACTGTAGAAACTCAGGCAGTTTTGTAGTTGGGGAATATTGCATGGACCACCAAATTTAGTAAAACACCCAATTTATCTGTACATGTAGCATCATTTGCTTACAAAAGTAGGATGGTATTTTGTCATTTTCACAGGTCTGCTTCAGCTATCCACAGAAAGAATTCCCACAGCCATTTCTCACATGTTTCATTCCACCCTACTGATGGACTAGAAAAGTGAGAGAGGATATGGGAAATGTGATACGACTTTTGCTCTTCCCCTGCCATCCTGCTCCCACATTAAAGGAAATGTTACTATCCCTTTCAAAGGGGTCTGACTTCTTCCAGGAAGAAGTCAAGATAGAGGAGGATTAAGATATACAGTCATTAGGCTAAGGTGTAATACAGTAAGAGATCCCTATACTTCCACTTGGAAACTTTTTTCCCATCCAATTTAGTGCCAAATTTTTAGAATCAACCGAAGTAAGGTAAGACTTAGAAGCTGAGAACAAGATATTAGAAGTCTGTTGCAAATACACAGGCCTAGAAAATAGAGATTTCTGATGGGCCATAGGATTGGGCAAAAAGTGAAGATAGGCTCAGGCAGAGGAGAAATCAGTGGAAAAGTGTGACTGGTACTTGGTAGGTGTGGATGACTGAGACTGAGACACTGTTATGGTCATTGCCTCTTGAGAACCCTGTAATGGGAGATGGCAGAGGAGATTTACACCCCAGCTGCTGCCCTCATGCCTGAAAAAACATTTGTATATATTTATATTTGTCACTTTGTCCCGCTGACATGTGGCATGAAACAAAGTTAATAACTTTCTGTGTAAGGGGATATGTATAGTGTATACTTGTATGTAGGCAAAATGAAATTTTGTGTTGAAAAATTTTGAGAATGTCTGCCACCATGGAATCCTAGAGTGGTTTGTGTTGGAGGTACCTTAAAGATCATTCAGTTCCAACCTTCCTGCCATGGGCAGGGACACCTTCCACTAGAACACATTGCTCAAAGCCTCATCCAACCTGGCCTTAAACACTTCCAGGAATCATGCATCCACAACTTCTCTGGGCAACTTGTTCCAATGCCTCACCACCCTCACACTAAAGAATTTCTTCCTAATATCTAATCTAAACCTATCGACTTCCAGTTTGAAGCCATCATCCCTTGTCCTGTCACTGAATGTCCTTGTAAAGGGTTCCTCCCCAGCTCTCTTGCAAGCCCCCTTTAGGCACTGGATGGTGCTCTAAGGTCTCCCTGGAGCCATCTCTTCTGTAGGCTGAACAATCCCAATTCTCTCCATCTGTCTTCATAGGAGAGTTGCTCCAGCCTCCTGATCAGCCTTATGGTGCTCTTCTGGACAAATTCACATTTTTGTTCCTATTAAAGCTGCTGATGTCATGGATCTGCATTATAGTTCCCTGAAGGTTATTCTAATGAACAAATCTAGATTCAATTATTCAAAAGTGCTGGAATTCTGCCTGTACAATTTTCATTTCACTAATGGGCTGGGCAGATTCTGATTTTTCTCAAACAGTTCACAAATGAAGCTTAACATCGTGTTGTTAACTGCTTTTATTACATTTCCCATAACATGAAGCAAAACATAAATTTTAAATGCAGGAAAATGAAAAAGTCAAATGAATGCAAGTCTGAGGTTTTGTTCAAAATATTCTGGTGTCATTATTGGCTTTTTTTCATTTCAGTTCACATCAGCTTAACATATTTGCATTCTGTCTGTTTATATGACTGACAGCTTAGGAGAATGCAGGGTAGGAGTTAACCTGATTGACTTCTATTTACCTTCAGAAAGCCAAGCTCTGGTAAGTGAGTCATATGTAATCATGCAGAATTTCTGGTTCTCAGCCTTTTTGTATTTCACATTGCTACCTCTGTCAAAGCATAGTATACACAAATACGCTGTTATCAGTATTATTTTTTGCTTCCACTTCATGCGTGTCAATATGCTTGCAGTTTGGCCCAAGTGGCATGTAATGTGTGTCACAGCCTTCCACACTCTGCTTCATCATCCTTTTTTCCGGCTCAAACCATCAAACAGATCAGGGGAACTTTAAAGAAGGGTGCTCAAACTTTTCTTCAGTTTGCATAGCCTCAGCTTACAATTTCATTCTCACACGTTTCAAGCCAAGTGTTCCACTCCTGTCCTCTGTGACTGAGGATCTTTCACAGCCTGGAAATCACAGCTGAAATTGTAGCACACCTTCAAGCTTGAGCCTGCAAACGCTGCAGCCGGAGACTTGAATTCCATAAGATCTCATTTGGATGAATCCATTTGCCCACTGTGGACCAGAGGCAAGCTTTAGGAGTAGGCTGATCTATCAGTGAGTAAGCCGCTAGTAAAACTGAAAATAAACCTTTTTAAGACCTGTGGTAAATTGTTTAAATTTCACTGGCTTAATCCCTCAAGTATTAAGCAAACAGTCATGAATTGGGACTTGAGGAGGAATCTGAACAAGATGAGGGTTAGGGTAAATGTTCGTAAAATTAGAATGGTAAAATTAGAATAATAAAACAAATCCAAACTGTTAAGTGGGCTGATTAAACAGTAAGAGCTCATTTTCCCCTTCTGCTATTCTAGTAATGTTACGTTCATTTTAATGACATTCCTATATCTTTCAGGGCTGTAAAAAGTTCTGTACATCTTTCTGACAGCAGTAAGAAGCGAAGGGCATGCAGCCGAGGCCTAAATGACCATATGACAAATTGAAGCAAATCTGGATCTGCTAGACTGGTGAGGCATGACTTAGGACTGGGATGAGAAGCTGGTGTCACTGCTGGAAAATGACATCCAGGACAGATACCTCACTGCTCTTCCTTTTTGCTCTCTGCATCTGGAAAAGAGGGTGATCACAGCATTGTACAAAAGGGAAATTCAAATTGTGAGTTCATTTTGGATGTTGTGGGTTTCTCCCCTCGTAGGAGCTTTACTGTCTCCATTGAATCATAAAAAGCCTATGATATTAATTGATTAAAAGTGGTGCCTAGGACTGATTAATGCAAATGCTTTTTTTGAGTGGCATAGAAACATAATTTTAGTGGAGAATTTAAAAGTTTGGATAGCTCAGGTGCTGTTCTGGTTTACCTTTATCTGAATAAAATTTAAAGGTCATTACACCAACCAACCACATACAGTAATCTCTGTGGAAGGACCCATAGTGTGTTTGTATCGTGCAAGTTTAAAGCAAGCCATGGTATTTAGCATTTCTGTCATGAGAAATCTGTAATACTGCTACAGGAATCTGGTTTACAGCTTTCCTGAGTTTCCATGGGTTTGAGGCACTGTCCTTAAACAGGACTGTCCTGAAACACTTACCAGGCATTATGCATCCACAGCTTCTCTGGGCAACCTGTTCAATTGCCTCACCACCTTGATAGTAAATAATTTCTTCCAAATATCAAATCTAAACGTACCCCCTTTCAGTTTGAAACCACTCCCTATTTTCCTGTCACTACAGGTCCTTGTAAAAAGTTACTCTCCATCTTTCTTGTGGGCTTCCTTTAGTTATTGGAGGGCTGCAATCAGGCCACCCTGGAGCATTTGCTTCTCCAGGCTGAGCAATCTCGATTCTCTCTCAGAATTCCCGTGTAGAAGAGGTGCTCCAGTCTCTAAGCATTTTTGGTGGCCCTCCTCTGGACTTGCTCCAACAGGTTCCTGTGCTTCCTGTGCTGGGGATACCAGAGTTGGATGCAGCACTGAAGCTGAGTGTCACCAGAGCAGAGCAGAGGGGCAGAATCCCTCCTTGCCCGGCTGGCCACACTCCTTTTGATGCAGCCCAGGACAAGTTTTGCTTTCTGGGCTGTGAGTGCTGGGTCATGTCCAGCTTCTTGCCCCACCAGCACCCCCAAGTCCTTCTCTCCAGGGCTGCTTTTGATCTATTCATCCAACAGGCTGTGCTGATACCGGGAGTTGTTCTGGCCTGGGTGCAGCACTTGCATTTGGTCCTGTTAAACTGCATGAGGTTCCCATGGGTTCACTTCTTGATCTCATCCAGGTGCCTCTGGATGCCTTCCCAGCCTTCAGGTGTTCCAACTGCGCCATTCAACTTGGTGTCGTCTGAAAATTTGCTGAAAGTGTGCTTGATTTCTTCATCTTAATATCTTCTTTGCAAAGCTATTGAAGAAATTTCCTGTGGTGTCCTTAAATCTCAGCTGTTCTTTAAATCATCTTATGTGTCTGTTCATCTTATAGAAAGGATAATGTGATTCTGGTATGGAAATAGCTTATTTTTTTGTCCTGTAACTTCAGGAACTAATTGAAATTTCTTTTCCTTTAAATCCTCCTTGAACACTTGAATTGCTCTATTTATACACATTTATAACAATATGTTTAATAAATGTAACATGTTAATTAATTCAACAGCATGGTTATTCAGCCTGTTAATTTTGTAGTGCAATTGTTCAAAGAAAGACTTATAGTCAGGGAAATAGCCAATGACTAATCCAACATCCTGAATGAGATTTTTATTTACTTCTTGAGAGTTAGGGATGAATCACATCACCCCCCACAAAAATCCCCACCAATTCCCCCCTAACTTTAAGTGGTGCATGTTTGCTTACATGGAGATAAATAACAAGAAATCTTGGATTTTTTTTCCCAGAGAATTGTCCTTAACATAACCACAAAAATATATGGTAAAAAAAATTAAAAAGATATAAAATCATTCATTAATGAGACTCTGTTGAATTAGACATGGGTAAGAGTGAGCAAGAGGAACCTAAAAGAATATTAAAGGAATGAAAGATACATACATCCTACCTGAAAAACTGTAACAAGCAAAAGGGGTATATTCTTTTTTTTTTTTTTCCTGAAAGAAAAATAAGTATTTGAGAAGAGTGATGAAAAAAATCTCCCGGAGAACCTAGGGAAAACCTGCTAGATTTCATTAGCAGGCTTGGATCCTATGATTGTAACTTCTTCAATATCTTTAAAATGAAACGTAAGAAATTGTAAATAATGTAATTGTAAATAAAAAATGTAAGAAATTGTTTGAACCAGGGTTGTTGAAGTCAACCAGTTTTGCTTTTTAGGAACTACTGATTACTCCAAGAAAACTCCTTCTTTTATACCTGAGATTGTTCTGTCTTGTGGGTCTGGTGCAGACATACATGCCATTCCAGCAAGGGATACCTTTGACTTTTCCAAATTGTGACTTCTGTTTTGGAAAACTAGAGGAGTTTTTCCTAAAACCTGAAACCAAATAGATGAGATTGTCTGATCTGGTGTTTCCTTAGGAAAGGTCCTTGAACTTCTAAAGAGCCATGTGGGATTTTGACCCAGAGGGGACACAACTGGGCATTTATCCATAGTCTGCTTGAGGGTCTTTGTTACAGGTTAGGAGCTGGCAAATACTAGGTTTCCACCAGAATCAAAGTTAAAACCACAGCAGATCACTTGATGTAAATATGATCAGCACAAAAATATGCAAACCTTGAACTGGCCTGTTAAGGAATAAAATTATTTTATGGCCCCTTTTCTGAGTCTTCTGCTCTGCTCTGCATTTAGATGGTCTTACTTTTGAAACACATGCAGAAATAAATGAGAGATTCAGAAAAGAGAGAAAGAATTGGTTATGTGTGTCACTTGGGATTGATTCTTAAACTTCTTTGAGATGTAAATAATTGAGTGCCAGCAGTATCAGGGAGGGTGGGGATGGTGGGTAGTATAATCTTTCAGTGGAGACAGGAGCATTGCTGTCCCATTTGCATATGATATTAAGTGTAACACAACAGAAGAGAATGGATATCCTGGGATAGACTGTTCTAATGGTCTGGTAATTAGGGCATCCCTGTGGTAAATGTGAGTCTCTTGATTAAGATACCTGATATGATATGGGCAGCTGGAAAAAGAGAATTTCATTTCAAGAAATTTCTCTCAAGAACTTATTATTCAGAAAACTGAATTACAGGATCTCACATAAAGTACAAAGGCAAGAGAAAGGGGATAAAAATTGATTGATGTATTTTCTATTTTTTTTTTTTAACTTAACTTGAGCATTTGCTAGTTTATAAGCATTTCTATCAGTAATGTTAACTGAATTAACACTTTGGAGAAATTAATTAGTTACTAAAAAAATCCAGTTACTCTGGTATACAAAACAGGTCAAGTTTGCTGACAGCCCTGTCAGTAAATTGATCCCATTCTATATAAAAATTTCCTTTCCAGAAAATCTTAAGCAGTCTTGTTGCTGTAATCTCATCTGATGTCCCTGGTATTACTAATAAATTAATTTTTTTTAATGACAAATAAATATTTTTAAGCTTCTCATTATGTGGGTCTACTATTGAATATCAAGTGTTTTGGCTTTTAGCTAAGTGTCAGTAAGCAGATCAGAAAGTATCAGGAAAGGCTGGATAAATTAAACACAAGCTTTGATCTCTTTCTCTTTTCTCTGCTATGTTTTTAAGTAGCCCTTTGGGTTTTGGTTCATTACTAGGTTTTGTTTGTAGATAAGGTTAAGGGCTAATGTGCAAGGTATTTGTGCAAAAAATAGTTGTGCTCTCGCCAAGTGCATTAAGTGCTTTGGAGGATTTACAAAATGTTTCATTACGGTGCCCATAGCTACACACATTTGAACAGCTATGTGTAAAGTGCTCTACAGACAGGTATTGAATGATAGTTTTGGCCTCAGCTCACAACAAAGTGTAACTTTTGAGCTTCATCTTTTTTTTTTAAAGGTGTCTGAGATATGCTAGTATATATTGCTGTGCTATATTTGAAAAAATAACACATGAAGATAGTAGCATACAGTGATATTTTGTTTGCTTTTAAACAATATTTTCCCCCAGAAATAATCATTTAGAATCTTGGAGTGCTGGAAAGCCTTTAGGTTGGAAAGGCTCTCTGGAGATCATCTGGTACAAGCTCTAGCTGAAAGCAGGCCATTGGACTCGGTTAAACAGAGCCCTGTCCAGCCAAGTCTTTAATACCTCCAGCAAAGACGATCCCACCACTTCTCTGAAAACCTCTTCCAACGTTTAACTGCTCTCACAGTAAATAACTTTATGTAATACCCCAGGTTCTGCATGTCGCTTTTTGCTCTGTCACTTTCCTTCCTTTGGGAGAGAGTGCTTACATCCTCTCTGTGACTGCCTCTCTTAGGTACTAGAAGGATAATTTACACTGCTCCAGTCCCATTTCAGCTGTTGGCTTTTTAACATTTTGTTTTAACATCTGGCATAGTTTAGTATAATCTTAATCAAGTAGATTATTAATGCAATGCTCACTAAAACCAAAACTATTAAATGGAGAGAAGAGCCAGTATCCCCTTTGCCATTTATAGGAATAATTCATTTCTTATCCCAGGGAATAAAACCACAAGAGATCAGAAAGGTGTTCTCCACTATATCATCTGCTTTCTGGAAAGAAAATTCATTGTAAGGTATCCTTACTTTAGCTCTGAAATTAAGCAAATTCTAGCTCATAGAAATTCTAGCAGACATAACAGTGTGACAGGTGACTCTGGCTTAGTGCTGCCCATGTCACTTTACATTAGAAAATACTCTGTGACAGACATGAGTGATATAAAATGTCAAGTAAGTCACTTGTCAAAAATGAAATTTGGACCTTTTCTGTTTAAATATAACAAAAGAAACTATGTCTTAAAACCAATTTAGGCAGCCTGGATTTTGTTTGGTTCTCCTTTTCCCCCCACTAAAGGTAACCTAAGAATATTAACTTCTAAATAGTTACAAAGGTTTTTGTAAATTTATACTGACAAGCTCTATCACTGATGATCAGGAGCAGTCTTCATCAAGAGGCAAGGGGACTTTCAGTCACATTTCTTGCTCTGTGTACACCTGAAATCACACTTTCCTGCTCTGGAGGTAACAATTCCTGCATTCCTAATGCTGCTCTATATATTGTCTCCAGCTCATTCCTATGTGAAAGCAACAGAACTGTGCAACTGCCTTAATTTCCCACTTTTCTCATCCCTACTGTTCCTATAAGCAGGAAAGCCTCCAACACTTGGATAAGATGCATAACAGTGTTTCTGTGCCTTACAGTGTGATTCTCTGTATAAACCCTTGGACCGGTTTCATCTCTAAGGAGATAAGGATGCTCAGGAAGTGACAGCACTTGATCTTACACAGTGTTATAGTCATAGTTTACAAAATCAGATTGTGGTCCTGTCAGGTGCACTTTTAGCCCTGTGGGAGAAAAATTGTGTCCTGGACTTTAGGGTATATAACAAGTAGATTGTATAAAAATAATTTAAATTCATAGTTATAAAATACAAGTAAAAGAAAATTCTTGAAGTGATTCACAAGTAAGATTTTTATTATCTGAAAAATATTTATTGGCTGAACAACTCTCAGAAGGTTTTATTGTTGACTTTGGGAAGCTGGACTATGGCAAAGGTGCATGTCTACAAGGAAGTTTCCCTTTAGTTATTCTGGAAAAGAGCTTTCCATGGCTGCTCTTGCTGTGCAGTGCAGCTTCATTCTTCAGTGCATCCTGCAGTTCTGCCCTAATTTGCTCTGAGAGATCTAGCACAGACACAGAACTTCCTCCATAAACTCTGGTTTTGATAGATTCGTGGACAGACTTGTTGACTTCCGAAAAAGCAGTAGAAATTGTTACTATGTATTAGACCACATGCACTTGCACTCCTCTTTACATGAAAACATTCTTCATCATTTTCATTTATGAATAATTTTAATACCACATAAAATGAATTTTTGAAATATATATTTTGTTTGTTAGCTGAGTGCAAATAAAAACAGTGATTTAAAACAAAGCCACCTGCTCCTCCTGGTGTTTATGAACATGAATGCAATTAAATTAATTTCTGGGATGTTTTCTAGATAGTAATGCCTTTGTGCCATGATGTAGCTACATAGATTTAGATGTCAAATTTAGTGTGAGGGAAGGTAGTCTGTGACAATAAGACACTTAAACTATTATGTGGCACTTAAACTATTTTGGTTAATTCTGCAGCAGATGTAAAGTGATGACAAGGAATACATATAGATCTTAACTCCTCCTCTGGTTATTTCTCCTGCCTGCTAAGAACTCATCTCAAAAAAACAAAGGAAGCCAGATTTGCCAAAATCAGTAAAATAGGACATTGTATGAATTATGCTGCCGTCCCAAAGTGTAGTATGGCATAGGCTGGCTCATCCTGCCTAAAGATCAAATGGACAAGTACAAATTAGGGGGTGATGTAGCCAAGAGTGGTCTAGGTTAGGAGGCAGAACTCTTTTGTCTATGAAATACAAACTGTGTACTATGAAAGGGCCATTGACTTCTGGATCAAAAAACCCAACCAAAAATGTTGGGGGAAGGAGAAGATTTTGAAAATACAAACACTGCCACCTCCTTCATTTGGGTTGGAGCTGTTGGACTGACATCAACATCCTGACCCATTTCATATACCAGATATTGAAGCTTGATTCTTCACTGCAGTTCCTTTCTTTCTTGTGTTCCTTATGTCTTGAATATTATAATTTTCAGCAAGCATTCACATAGCTCTTTTTGCTCTTCCTTACATCCTCTGTGCAAGGATTCTTTTATAGGTCAAGCAACATAATGTATTGTGGTGCTTCAGCAATGCCAGCTGTGACTCCATGTGTTCCATACCCTAAATAAAACACGTAAGGCAAGTCCTTAGGTCACGCAGTTGAATATCTGTGATCAATCTTTGCCATGCTGGCTGTATCAGTCATATACAGTGTTACAGACCATGGTAGCAGCCAACATCTTTCAGCTAGGATTATGCAGCGAGAATAATAAAATATACAAATTCATAATTTTTGCGCTTCTTGCCACAAACACATAAATCTTCTAAGGACACTAACGTATTTCCACGACCTGATACATGGAGTAACTTGTAAAGTATGATATCTAGAGGAAAAAACCCATTATTTTTTTCTTAACACATGAATGGGTGCTGTTGCTAGCAATTTTAAAGAGACGACAAATCTTCTCAGATCTGGAGCAAAAAGACCCAGTGTTCTGGGCTGCAAAATCTTCATTCTCTGCAAATGCATTTTATTAGAAGAGATTGTGGGATGGTAAAGGGGATGGCACTCAAAAGGTTGTTTAGAGAAAGGGTGTTGGAGAATTCTGCTCAGAAATGGCCTTAAAGGCAGCTGTGAGGAGCAAATTCTCACAGCCTGTTTCTGTAAACAGCTAAGTTCTCAAGCCTGTCTTCAATAACATGGAGGCCTTGAGAACTTTCATAACAGGGTGAGAAAATAAATCTTGGTTTCAATAACAAACCACAGGTATTGAAAACAAAAGGAGAGGTTAGTGTTTGATCTGTGGCCTATGAGGAGCTCGGGTTTGCAATATGCATGATCTTAATTAACACAGTTATAAAAATGTGCCTTTTGGATCAATAAATCTGGAGTCAATGCTGATCAACAAAGATGGGTCGTCTCCCTTCGCTTTCAACAGAAGGGGAGTAAAATATAAGCAATTTACATTATGTCATAAAATAGGCTTTTACAAACAGGTTCAAGAAATTACATAGTGCTCATGCAATTGGTTTCATCAACTCCCAAAAACTGTTCACTAACCATGAATGAAAAAGGGAAAGATACTCAGTTGAAGGAAAATGCCAACACATTTCTCAGTTGTTTCAGATGTTAAATAACTACATGTTTTTGTAGCATATGTTCGCATGACCTTTATTGCATGGATTGAAGGATATTTTCATATGATGTCAGAATACTTCTCATAAAGGAAGAAATTACATATTTTCAGGCTGCCCACCTTCTGAATTGTGAAGCAGCATATAATTGGAGGGCTAACAGCACAGGCTGTACCCTTTATAGCAGAAGTACAAATCCTATTTGTCATGAGCTTCTCCACTATGGAAAATAGGTCATCCTTAAGCATTAGGATTAGGGTTCTGCAGACCTGTTTTTATCCTTGATTCTGCACCTGACTTAGTCCTTAATTTTTCAGCAAGTCATTTTTATTCCTCTGTGTTCAGAAGTCTAAAGCCATGGTGTTTGGTCATCCCTTAATGTAGTTCAAGCCTGAGGCCATCTTCTGCTGTTTGGAGAGGATCTGGCACAGTGTGCCCCTGATTCTGTGTGGGTCACACACAGTAACAATTGTCATGCAGTATTGTTTCTGGATCTGTCTTTGCCGAAAGGTCAGGCATTGGCTTGAGACAGACATGGTAAGCTTCTTGTATATAAAAAATGGAGGAAGTTCTGTGTATGTGAAAATAATTAAACAATTACATGTGAAAGATGAGGAAGATACAGGAGAGTGAATAAAGAAGGCAGGAGCTTGAAGGCAGAGGCATAGGAGTCATTCTTACCCAGTATCCAAGCACCAGCTGAGTTTCAGTAGCTGGTCACACGTGTATCTGGAGAGATAAATCCTTTTGGCTGTTGGGATTCTGTCTTATAATACAACAGAGTAACACTTGATCCCAAACTACCAAATCAATTAAAAAAAAAAAGGTGGCAATATTTAGATTAATAAATTTGATGAAATAAGGAGGTATAGAAACACCCTCCTTTTTCTTAGGCTTTAGAATTGAGAACTGGAGACTCTCAAGCTTTTGGTGTATGCAGTCAGCACATGGAAGCATTGCTTTTATATTTATACATTGAATAATTTACACATTTATCTTCTGTATCATGCCAGTAAAGGAAATGAGGAACACATATTCTGTGAAATCATACAAGAAGCAGTTTTGTCCTAGACCAGATGAAAACATTTTTTTTTTTTAATATACACCTAAAGAAAAATAATACTTTTGTTAAAGTAGAAGGGGAAACAGGAGGTATTCAATGATTTACTTCTGGCAACATCTTCTGCACATACTATTCAAGGCAATATAAACTGTGCTTTTGTCTTCAGAATTGTCATGGCAATAAGCTGTGATTAATACACCTTTAATGTCACACACAGGAAGACAAATTCTTCACTTTGAAATCTACCAGCCTACAGATGGGCTGACAGTCTGAAATGCAAATTTCCTCAAAATTCTCTGCTTTGCTTAACCTTATTTCTAAATTTACTGATTAAAATCCTTTTTTTCTTTTAATTACATGAGGTTTTCATTTAATTTGTAATCATATAAAGGTGGATTTTCCAGATAGGTTCAGGAGCCCAACTGCTTTCCATTTTAGAGAGAGTAGTTGGTTATCTCTGGGGCTGGAGACCAGAATAAGTATTTTTTCTATGCTACTTTGCAAAACTATATGATTTTTGATTAGAATAATGTGCATGTTCTCATAGTATTTTTCTTGATGCCTCTGAGTTTCCAATGAAAATAATTTCACTGTTCAGGATTCCATGACTGTAGATAATTTTTAGATTTAGTCAGAGAGTACTCACCACTGTACATGAGGTAGCATGTACAGAGTACCCAAAGAAGTGAAATTTTTTGTTATGAGGAGAAACAAGCAAACAAGCAAAATCCCCCCAAATAACCCCTAGCCTAATTTTAAGCTGGGTGTTTCACTAGATTGCAATATATTTGGTCTCCTTGCTATTTTTGTGCAAGTCTGGGACACTGCGAGACAGTTTATGGCAATATCAAGAATAGATCTGTGAATGAGAGGGATTAATGCCCAGTATGGAATGACAAGTTTCTAGAGTCTTCCCAAGATTAATTTCACACTTCATAATTTATTGTGGAAGAGCTGTCCAGAAAAGTCTGAATCAATACAGTGAGATAGGTTGCTTGGTTGAATAGGAACTTGTTCTTACTCTTGACCAAAATTAACCAACATCTGCTTTGATGTAGTCTTACTAACTTTACAATGGTGCATGTAACTCCCCATGAAATTAGGTTGGGCTGAAGGTGGCCCTTAGAAAATTTAGAAAGTTTGCACCTTCCTATATTTAAAAAAAATGGGCAGAAATCCATTTTCTTAGCTCCTGACATTAACTGCTCAGTCATCATCGTTTTTTAAAATGAAATGTCAATTTTAAAAAATGGTACTATCTTTTGCATTGATACAGGAAAATGTACTTTCAATAGTAAAACTGCATGAAAGGCATCTCTGCTCCTTTTCTTACCAGCTGTGACTGTCAGCACTTTGCCTTGGTGTTTACAGTTACCACATCTGGCTAAAGATGTCACTTCTGTTAGAAGACCTATCCTGGAGAGAGGTCAGGTAATAGTTGGCAAACAGGTATGATGCAACTATTCTGGTGTCTCTTGACAAACATATTCAACTTCCTCCAACAGCAGATGGATCAACAGGCTACTCCATGTGTGTCTGGATAATAGAATAGGAGAGCAGTAAGTGTCTA
This sequence comes from Melospiza melodia melodia, assembly GCF_035770615.1. Lineage (NCBI taxonomy): Eukaryota > Metazoa > Chordata > Aves > Passeriformes > Passerellidae > Melospiza > Melospiza melodia. Next base: position 37,751,231 of record NC_086194.1, read on the forward strand.
GTGGAGGTGGCACATTAAAGGCTATCAGCTTTTAGGACTGATGGAAGACCCTTTCAAGATCATTAGGGAAAGAAGATGTTGAACTTCTTCCTCAGTTTCTTTGTTCTGTATAATTTTTTTTTCCTTAGTGAGTACTGAGAATAACTCTTCAAAGCCCAGTGCAGTCATGCTGTGATTCCCAGTCTGGTTCTGCACAATCTAGCTTACACCTGAGGCACTGCAACTATATTAATGCAATGCTCTGCCCCAGCTAATTAACTCTAAGCTAGCTCACTCTTCTCAAAATAGTGCTGTAAAGCATCTAAATATTTACTTGTGAGGAAGAAGGTGGTGTACTGGAGGGCCATGGCCCTGCTTTCCACTTTTCCCATTAGTACCATCCAATTACTTACATTTGCCCTGGCACCTGACAGGATTGCAGCTACTTAGCTGGCTTTGTTCACTTGGAAATTGTGAGGAGGAGGTTTTGGGTAAGCACTATACAAACAGTGAGCTTAGAGATAATTTGCAATGTAGATAGACATGTACCATATGGATAGACAAAACAGATGGTGGGTGAGGGAGGAGGAGAGTTAGGAACAGAAGCACAGAACAGGGAACAGATTTCCTCCCAGTTGTCCTAGAGTCTAGTACAGGGTCAAAATTAGAGCCCAAATTCCTTGGCCTGAAGGCTGGTTTCTTATCAGCATTGCTTAAGTCAGGGAGCATTCTTTTCTTATTCCCTGAACTCATTTCCTCACTTTGAGTATTGCTATTACCTCCCAGAGAATTTAAACTGGAGTTTGTCTTTATGTCCGAAAAGTTTAGAGATTTTCTATTCACAGTGGTTCTCATCAGGAAAGGTCAGAATAAATGACATTTTTCATAGTCTAGTTTAAAACCTGGCCATGGTTCATGCATAACAACAGCAACGATTTGCATTTATATAGCACCTTTCCTCCCTCAGGACCTCACAGTGCTTTATAAACCATATGTGGGAATAACTTCACTGAAATAACAGTGGAAAATCCTCCTTCAAGTCCTGCAGCCTGGGAGATAGCTGAGGGGCAGCATACAGCCCAGCACTGCTGCACAGCCCACAGAGGAAAGCATTGGGAAGGTGCTGTTTCTCACCACACAGTGCTGCTAGATGAAGGGAAAACACAGTTAAATTGCATAGGAGGAAATTTGGCTTGAATGCATTTTGAGAGGGTATTATTCCCACAGAAAGAATTGTGATAATATTTCATGATCACTGGTCTTTGGGGCTTTGTTTTTCTGCTGCTGCTGTAGGTTGATACCTCTGACAGTACAAGTCATTATGGTACTGGCTCAGGGTGAGCATATCCATATATTTTACTGTTCACACTGTCCTCAGTCAGGATATTTGTTTGGGTTATAAGCTTCCTAGCAAGCTATGTTTGGTAATATGTATGGTCCCAATATCAGCTGAACCTCTCTCTGCTTCAGTCTGACAATATGAGCATGGAGGTTTTTTTGTTACACAGTGCCTTCTCCTCCAAAAAAAACCCACCACAGCCAAACTTGTATAGTCATATGCATTCTGCTTATGTAGAGAGCAATGATGAAGGTACTGAGATGAAAGTATTATCTGCCAGAAGATTTACAAGAAATGGGGAAAATTCTGTTAAGTGAGTTTGTCTTAATCAGATAAAAACGTGCATGGTTCTCATTCCAAAATAATCACTTCAGCTACTGAAAAATAAGTAACATACATCCCCACACTGTCCTTTGGAAGTGATAAAGCAATGAGGGAGCAAAGAATACTATGACAGACAGGCTTTCTGTGATGGCAGCTTGTCCCAGTGCTTTTCAAGGTGAGCATGAGGTGTGGTTATTTTTTTGGTTTGTTTTTTTTTTTTTTTTTTTACTTTCACTGAGTCATAGGAAAAAGGAGTTTAGAGATGAGTATAGCATATCAAATATACCATTAAGTTTGCCATTGTTCTAATCACTGGACATACAATTCCTGTTAGAGGGAGCAGGCAGAGTTTAGTGCCTGCCTTCAATCAGAGGGAGGCTTGTACCCTACAGCATTCAGTGAGCCCAGCAGTGGCACAGCTCTTCTTCCACATCTCAGTCATCTCTGAGGGCGCTCCTCACGCTGTCCTCAAGGACTGCTGGGGCAGTGCCTGATGCTTCAGCAGGAGCTGGGGGTGCTCACCCTGTGCTCTGAGTGAGCCCCCGGCAGGGCTGACTCAGCGCTGCCGCCTTTGTCACGGCACCCACAGAGGTGAGGACACACGCTTCTGCAGGGAACCATCGAGTTATTAAAACCCATAGTGATGATATAAAAATAATATCCCCCTGGGGATATAATTTGTTTTACATGAGAGGAGGGCTGACAAATGCCCCTGAGAAAGACTGTTATTGTTACTGCTAGAGTGCAAAATGATGTAATAACAGTCTGAGAGGAAACTGGCTGCTTAAATGACAGGTTATCAAACCTTCTCTCAATCATAAAGTGCCTCCTTTTTTCCACAGTATTTTATATTTTACTACTATGACCAGGGGAACTCTTTGTAATAAGGTGTCTAGTTCTTGTGACTAATTTGCTCAAAGAAAAACAAATGCCTGTAACCTATTGTTATTCACCACTGTTTTACTTAAACCATATTTCACTTAAGAAATACCTGAAAAACATTTTTACCTCCAGCTCTGCCTTTAAATAAATATTTTTTAGTACTAGTGTGTGTTTAGGTCGCTAAGTTGTGTGGTTTTGTTTCAGTTACTTGGCTGGATGATTAAAAATGAGTAAAATGTAAAAAGAGAAGACTTCAGTATAGAAAGGGAGATAAGAGAGAAGATAGATGTCTATAAAATGGTAATAATAGAGAAAAATAGAGAATAAAGTGATGGAACTCTTTTCCATAGGGTGTTGCATAAAATGAAAATTCCTATGGGTGCCTAAAGTAAATGTACAAGCACATGGGAGTAAAAAAACAACAAAATAGGTATCCCCATACATGGTTGTGTTTCCTTCATTTCATGAGGTCCCTGATCTATAAAACACTGGGTATGAGGGCACAGTCTGAGGTTGTCACTTCAAACTTTTACTGTTCTTGTCCTCTCCCCTTGACTTTGCTGCTGGTCAGATGGAGAGAGGTCACTGGGCTAGTTGGATCTTTGGTGTGGCCAAGTGTGTTGTTCTTCATTTACTGAATTTCAAGTTGTCCAGACAAATCATTCCTGCCTGTCAAATTTGCAGGCGCATGTTGTATGAAGCATTGCATCACTTATGCTTTCTAGAAATGTTAAAAGTAAATGGAAAAAAAAAATGTTTGTATGCTTTACAGGGGGAGACTGAAAGGTGGGGGACTCTTGATATCCTGGTTTAACTTTACTATGGTCCCTTGGAGGGCCTTTAATGCAGGTGAGCTGAATCTGATGTGAATTAAGGATGGCACAAGAGTCCTCCCACTCTGAGGGGGACTCTTGTGCCATCTTTGAGCAAAAGTTGCAGTCAGAATGGGAGCAGTGGGTATCCCCAGGCTGGATTCTGACCTGGAAAATACCTCTACTGCTATTTGTGGTTATGGAATAGAGGCAGAGCCCCAAGACAAACCAGTGCTTCAGAATATGATTAGGGAGGAAGTTCCTTTCTTCTTCCTTGATGCCTACTCAAGGGTTCTAAATGCTTTGACTAGCTCAAGGGATGCCTTGGGGCAAAACATTGTTTGTGATCCTTGTACTTGTGGGACAGACTTCTAGATTTCTCTGGGTGTAGAGGTGTTTTGAGTTGCTGTGTATAATGGAATTCTCCCTGTCAGCCTCTTGCTTTCTCCCTTTTCCCCCTTGCCTCTCTCTGCTTACAGACGGAGCCAATGGGGACCCTGGAGCTCTCTGTGGCTGTTTTATTCATAGAATTAGCCCCTTTCTTAGCGCAGCACTTCATAAAATATTTCTCAAGGACAACTTTTCTCCCTAAAGGTTTGCTCAGCAGCAATGACTGTCTCATCTAGGTAATCTATTCTGATTAATTTGACTTTAGCTTTTTTGCTGCTCCAGTGGAGTCCAGATTTGTCAAGGACTTAAATATATATACACACACATATACACCAGGGAAGTTTCAATAAAAAAAAAAAAAAAAACCAAAAAACCAAACCAAAAGAACAAAAAAGGCAAAAAAAAAAAAAAAAAAAAAAAAAAAAAAGAAGAAGAAGACGAAAAAGCCAAAATACGGAACACAATGAACTGCCTCCTAATTTTATTAAGAGGCTCACTATTGGGAAAGGCACTGCTGTTACCAGCCTGACCAGAGCGGCATGCATCAAGCATTTAGCAGTTGAAGCTGCGAGCATTGAGTAGTTTCTGGCATAACCGCGAAGCGTTCAGAGTCACTCTGTGTGTTCGTGCACGGTATATTCCTGTATTTATTTAATTTTATTTGATTTTCGGGCTCCGGTGCGTGTCCCGGCGGCCGTGCGGGGCCCTCAGGGCGCGGCCGGCAGGGGGCGCTGCCCGCGGGCCGTGCGGGGCCCTCAGGGCGCGGGCGCGGCCCCCGCAGCCGCCTTGCCGGGCCGGGGCTCAGCTCCAGCCCAGCCGGGACGTGCAGCCGCCTTGCCGGGCCGGGGCTTAGCTCCAGCCCAGCCGGGACGTGCAGCCGTCGAGGTGCTGCGCTGCAGTGCCTCGGGAGAGCCCCCGGTATCGACACAGGCTGGGGGTAAAGGGATGGAGAGCGGCACCGAGAGCGGCCCTGCCGGGAGGGGCCGAGCAGGTGTCGGTGCATGGAACGCTGCCCGTGAGGCAGCAGTGTGCGCTCACAGCCCAGACAGACAATTGCACCGCGGGCTGCAGCCAAAGCAGCGCCTCCAGCAGGGTCAAGCAGGGGATGCTGCTCCTCTGCTCCCCTCTGGTGAGACCCCACCTGCCGCATCCAGCTCTGGGGTCCCAGCACAGGAGGGACATGGACCGGCTGGAGCGATTCGTAGGAGAGCCGTGAGGCTCTGGTCACACACTGGAGCCCCTCTCCTATAGGCAAAGGCTGAGAGTTTAGCCTGGAGAAGAGGGGGCATCGGGGAGGCTTTATTTCAGGTACAGAAAAAGGCTTATAGCACAGATGAGGGCAAACGTGTTAGGTGTTGTGGTAGGAAAAGGGGCAATGGCTTTAAACCTTTGAAAGAGAGTTTGCTTTAGATGAGATATGAGGAAGAAACTTTTTACAATGGGGCTAATAAAACAGTGGCACCGGTTTCCCAGAGAAGTAGGTGCCCCATCCCTGAGAACATTCAAGGTCAGTTTGGACAGGGTTCTGCATAACCTGACCTAGTTGAAGATGTCCCTGCACCTCAGAGTGGGAGTCAGACTAGGTGATCTTTAAAAGTCCCTTCCAACGCACACTATTCTGTTATTCCATGATTCTATGATCTTGATGTTATCCCACACTCTTTTCCCTCTCTGTATTTCCTTGTTTAGCTAGAAACCTGTTTATTTCTTGTATTCTATTCTGGTAGAGGAACCTAGTTTTTATAAACCCCCTTACATAGGTCTTTCTTACCTGTAGTCCTTGCTCATAAAACACACTTGTCCTTAAACAACATTTAGCCACTTTGCTGTCATAGTTTAGATTATTTAAGTGGGAATTGATAATGGAATTCATGAAGAAAGGAGTTAAATCTCTTCTATCATAAACCAATAAAAGCATCACTTTCTTGCAGAACTAAAAGAAAAACTGAGGTAAAATACAAGAAGAGTGAAGACAGAGCACCTTTAAAGATGCTGATAGGGTCTTGGATGATACCAGAAACTGAAGGATAATGTGACTGGAAAACACCATTTCTGACAGGCTGTGATGAATTTCTAGGTCCCCAAGAAAATAAGTCACTCTTGTATTCAGCTGTGGCTTCTCTGCCTCTGCTCCTATAGTGAATGCAAGTTTGAGTAAGGAAAAGAAACATGACAGGGGAAGTGAAGGTAAGCCTGGTTTTCATCATACCCCATGGAGTAGTGAAGGTAAGCCTGGTTTTCATTGTACCCATGAGGTATTAATGTTGGAATGGCTGTGAGTTAACTAGAGCACTTACAGGTATCTTTGTGAGGCTCTTAAGCTGGCAGTGAAAAAAAAATTCTCTGAGCTGTGGAGCTCATTGTACAGCTTCAGAGAAGATGGCTATAAATCAGTTTTTTTTTTTTCCCTTTCCCCCCATGTTGTCTGTCCCACAGACACCTGTGTGCCTGACCCCACAGGGTATGTGCCTCAGCTGGCCCTGTGATTCAGGTCCCAGCTGTGCCATGCTTTCACTTGACCACCCGCCTTTGCCACAAAGTCTATTGTGCTGTTGCTCAGCAGGTGAATACTTAACCCTGGTCCTGTTTGTTACATGTTTGATGCCCTGAGCTGCCATTTAATCCAGGTGGGACTGAAACATCCTTTTACACAACCCCTGAGGGTGTTCAAGCTTTAAAATGTGAGCTGTGATGGGTGACTCTCAAGAAGCATCTCAAAGCTGGGATTAGAACATCTCACTGAACTAGGGCTGATTCCCCAGAGCTCAGGAGGGCTGAGCCCTTGTGAGTGAGCAAAGAAAGGCAGACTTTCTTTGAATTTCCCAGGGCCCTGATCTACAGAGCTTTCCTAATTTTCCATTTGGGTTGCTTTCCTCCTCCTTGTTCAAGGGTTGTCTGTAGCTTTGGAGGGTCTCCTCTCCAGGACTCTGTCTCATTCCCAAGGGCAAGCCAGAGATGAGTCTACCGTGCTTTTTACGTCACTGGGTGCTTTTGGTATTGGCAATTCACTGCAAAGAAGATCCTGAGAATTGATTCCAGCTAGGATGGGATAAGCAGACAGGGGCTGTCCAGAGAGGCAGACTCCAGATGCTTGTCTGTGTGGTGCATTACCTTTCCTTACTTGTTCAAGGGCACCATTGAAAGGTGAATGCATTTGGAAGCATTAGCATTCCTCCACACCTTCTGAATAATTTTACTATTTTATAGCAGTTAATTTTGTTTGAATTTCTTCCTGTTGTTTTCTTTCCCAATCCCCACCACTTAGGAGGTCAACAGAAAGCTCCAGCTTGCCTCATATTTATTCAGGTACTTATTCAGATCAGCATCTGTCTCTTCAGACTTCTCACATTTAACCCCTTACTATGGGTAGACCTTTGCTTTTAGGTTTGGAGATAATTCACTAAATGTCCTCTGCAGTCTGATTATGACATTGAATTTGGAGGAAGATTTCTGCTTCACAGGGTTGAAAATTATTCAAGGGAATGTTGTGTACTCGTTTTCTTTTATGTTAGACATTTTGTACTTTCCACAGAAGTATAACTTTGAAAGCAATATGTTCTGTGTTATCATACCTAAGTAAAGTCATTAAAAATATCTATACCATAGCACTGATAGATTAAACCCAGGTTGTTCCCACAAGAATCAGATACTCAAATCAATACTTCTCTCCAAGCCAACTTTATTATTTTTAAGCAGCTTTTTATTGTTTTAAGAATGTGTATCTGACAGGAATTACCAGCCAGAGCTGTGTCTTAGGTAATAAACTAGTGTTCAAAGTTGCCCAACAGAAAGTTGCCCAACAATTTTGCATCCTGATTTTTTTTGGGAGGGGAAGAGGGATGGGAAGGTTTGATTTTACTTCCTATTTGAGCATAGTCTTTTAGTAAGACTTTGCTGCTATTGGCCATGTACTTTTGCCTCCCCAGTGTTTGGGAGTCTTATTCTGAGGTGCACTTTGCTCTCAATAGCTGCTCTCTGTGTTTAGGCTGTGAGTAAAACCCATTCCCTGTCCTTCTTGGCTTCCCGTGGTGCTAAATGAAGGGGAAAGTGGTACAAAGCATGTGGTTGAGGTGCCAGCTCTCATGGGACCCTTGTGACATGTGGGGTTCAGGCACTATGACACCAGCTCTGGTGGCTTCAGGATGAGCAGGAGGCAGCAGCCAGTCCCCACTGCAAGCCCAGGATCTGAAAGAAAACATGCAATAGGAATTCTCTGTACCATCTTCCCCTTGCTCCCCTGTGTCTGAGCAGACACTATAAATCCACTTTATGCACAGTGTATAGATTTTTACTCTTCTGTTGTGTGCTCAGATGTGCAGAGAGGACATACATGGTAGACATAGAATTGCAGATGCAGGTAATATTTTTAAGCCAAAACATTTTTCTCACTGAAGAACAAGTCTGCATTTATCAAAGATTTCAATGAAGGGGTTTCTGGTTTGTCTTCCACAAGAAAGGATTATGTGAATATTGAACTTTAACATTTGTTCTGTGATTTTTTTAAAAACAATGTCTCTGTTGGGAGTTTGCTAAATTTTTTTAAACACAGCAATCTATAAATATTGGAGTTACTTCAAACACTTCTGTTACTCCCAAAAATGTTACTCTCTTCTTTCTAACAATTTTAAAAGGACTTAGGAACAAAAACTTCCCATACCTAAATGTCTCTAATTTTAAGAATTGACCTACAGTGACTCTTTGAACACAAAATAAACTTATAAGTTGAGGAGTCAGCTTTTATTCCTTCTAGAGTTTCTGTAGAGTGATTGTCTACAGCTGAGACTAAATTAAATTGTAAAATTATGAATTTTAAAATTTAATTAGGAATTTGACATTGATACTTGGAAATTTGTTTCCATTTGATTCACACCTACCTTTTTATGAGAACAAATGCAACAGCAGACTGTAGAGGGATCCTAGTTTGTGATTAAAGAAAATTTTTATTTGTTTTAAGGCGCAGGAAGAGTCTAGTGGTGAACAATATTTATTAGTACTTTCATTTGCAATTAGGCCCAATGCATAAGTGTGTGATCTAGGAAACTAGATAAGTGCTAGATTAGGAGTGCTGGAGAATTAGGGTCTAGATTTTCAGAACAGTCTGTTGAATGAACAACTTTGTTTATTGTGTTTGTAAACCCAGCCTTTGTTTAAGAAGAGTAAATATTTTACAGATGTAAACACACGGCCCATTGTGTGGTGATAGAATTCAGATGAACACCTTCCCTGGACTATGCTCAAGTGTCTGTATTATTTTTCATGATCATTTCCTTCCAAGGATGACACTTGTAAACCATGCTGCTTTGGCCAGGGAAGCAGCAACTTCCTTTCACAGTTTCCATCTTTATTTATAATGGGGTGCATGCTTTGATTTAGGAATTATTGCAACTAAATGATGGGGAGGCAAAAGTTAATGACATGTCACCATATCTGGAATTGTCCAGAGAAAAAACACACTGTGCCATGGTGTCCTCATCCTTATTATGTCCAGTGGAGGCCCAGGGAAGCAGTGCTGGCTCAGGACAGGAGTTGGAGGGGACGCAGCCAAGGCCTCTGCACAGAAGGAGCACAGAGGAGGTGCTCTGCAGATGCTTTCCTACATTTCCAGAGGGAGCATGCACTGCAGAAGGCAAAACTAATGGAATGGTCTCTTAATAATTCTCTTCTTAAAAGTAGAGAGTATCTGGGAGTATCTTTGGACATGATTTGTGAAATTTCCCAGCCTGAATGGTCTTCTGTGTGGCTTTAGAGCTGTTTCTTCATGAAGCTGCCTGCATCTGTAGAATTGGTTGAGAAAAAAATTTATGACACAGGAAAAAACCATCAATATACACGTCTTGTTGTTTTGGTGAAATATGTCTTAATACTAGAAATAATTTGAAAGCAATACTTTTATTGAATATGAAAAAAAGGATGGAAAGAAAAAATTTTATGGCCCCGTGTTTTTGGTGTCAGGGATTTCTTGGTTGTTTTCCACCCCCAAGGCCCCCCTGCCCAAGTGTTTCTTAAACCCTAATAACCTTGTTGGCTTTTGAAAAGAGAACTTCCTACCACTCAAAGAAAGACCAAGGCAAGATATTGTTCCTGAGAATGTGACATTTGACATGAAGACAATACCACATTCTTCTGAGGATAATACAATCTCAGGACTATATTGCTGGTGCGTGACTGGGTGTTTTCACCAAGAAAGAATTGCTCATCTAACTTTGAGAAAAAGAGTTAAAGCAACATTTTCTTGGGTGGGGATGGTGACTAATATTAATTGCTTTTATGGAAACATGCAGCCAAAAAGGAGTATAACTGATGGATAATTAGTAGATGTGAGATGGATATATGACCTTACGTCCCAAAGACAAGTTCTTGCCCATTATCCCTTGATCACAGGAACTGTCTGGGGAGAAGCATTTGGGGCTCTGAGATTGCTGAAAGCCTCCATTGTGTCATCCTTGTGTTTGATGCTTTGCAGAGCACCTTCTCCTACTCCGTGTCTTAAACTCACCATGCAGGACACAGAGAGGAAAATTTCCTCTTTTTGCTACACCTATCCTCCACTTATGAGGGGGAAAAAACTCCTTCATTCCCCTTGTCAGGGCCAGATTTATCCTGTAGAATGCAAGCTTTATGGTTCTTTTTTCTTTGCCTGCTTTATTTAATTGAATGCTAGGAGTGATTTCTCTAAGAATGCAGAGAGCAGCCAGCCTGGAATACCAAAATATGGCACCTTCTTAATTAACCAAGTAATCATCAACTTGATCGAATCTCTTTGAAGTTTTCCAGCAAGTACGTGCACGCCATATGCAAAGAGATCAGTAATGTGGAATGGCAGTGCTGGCAGTAAGGTCAGCTTCTTGATCAATAATAACTCAGCCTGAGCAGACATTTAATCTGAAAGAAAGAGGTCATCTCCAATCAGGTCCTTTAAAAGATCAACCAACAAAATCTTATCACTGATTACTGAATATTTAGTCATGCAGTGACCTTGGTTACTATTGTTTAATCATACATTATTAGCTAATTCCTTTTAACTCCAGCTTGTGAATTAGATTTTGTCCTAATTATTATTACAACTGTTAAAGAAGGAAGACATTACATTTTATATGACACTGACTTCATAGGCCAGAGCCAGCAAAATCAAATCCAAAATGTTTCTGTGAGGCTGAGTCTTTCTTTCTCCATATCATTCCTAACAAATATTTCTTCAGCCTTTTCTTAAGGACTTCTTGTGTTGGACAATCCCCAGCTTCTCAACATAGCAGAATGTTATAACATATCTTTATCTCATACACAGGGGAAAAGTAAGGAATATGTAATTTCATAGGTACGCTGAAGCGGAGCATCTCACTATCAAATGTCATCCGTGTTAGCAATGAAACAAATGCTAGAAGTTGCTTCAAATCAAAGAATTTGTGTGTTTAGATAGGATTGATATCACTGATAACTTGGTTAATTTTTAAGAGCATGTTGTAAGGGGACCAGTTCATGGTGGGTAGCAGTAAAAGAGCCAGCAGCATAAATAAAAGTGAGGGACAATAGTCTTCAGATCCAGATTCACCTTGCTGTTATAAGGGGATTTATTTCCCTCAGTTTGACTGACCAGGGGTGAATAGGAGATAGGAAATCACTTTAGATTTTCCAAACATTATATCCAGAAGATATATTGAGAATGCTCAGAGTTAGTGAAGATGCAAGTCATTTGTATTGCTTCTGCATTTGAAAAAGAACCAAACAACAAAACTAACAAGAAAAATAAAATAAACTCACACTGGATTTGAGATTACAATAATCTGCTGGCTCACAGGGAGACAATATTTTAAGGCCAGCATTAAATCCAGGATGATGAAAATAGGATTTTGATGTGATTGTTGAATTCTCAGCTCTAGCATTCAGAATGTGTTAGGTGATAACCTGCAATAAAACTGCTTTTTTATAATTTTAATTTTTTTTTAAATTTAGGTTAGAATTGTAGAATTTGTAGCACAACTTTGTTGTATCCCATGTGTCTCAAACTGTATAAAAGCATGATATGAAGTTAAAGAAATCATAGCTTTGGTTCATCTTGAAGCCTGTGAGAAAGTGAAAACACAGATTCCCACAGGTTACTCTCCTGATCAGCATCTTTTGGCTGACGTGCTGCCCTGGCTGCACTCAACAAGTGGCCTGTTCTCTGTCAAGCACCAAAAAGATACAAAGATACTTTTACTCTCTGACAATTTTTGGAAGGAATTACCACAGCAGAACCAAATCAGTGCATCCCATGGCTGAGGAATGACAATTGAGAATAAGCACCAAAATGTGATAGCATCTCAGCAGGGGGAATTCCAGAGCTGCTGACAAGACTGTGCTTGTTCTTTCAGAAGAGCCCCTTGGTGAGCTGTAGCTGCCATGGTGCTCTCTCCAAACCCCTGGCTGTGAAACACACATGTGACAGCTGTGTGCCAGGTGTGTCCAGAGGCTCTTGAGCCAGGAGCAGCGTCAGTGCTGGTCTGCAGCAGGACACTCTGTCTGCTTTTCACGTTCATGTGAGAGAACCTGCCTGTCTTCCAGCTTCACCCACACTTGCTTATTTCTTACACACTCTACTAACCCTTGCTTGTGGGATTCTGAGCCCAAAAATGTGTCTGCAGTTTTTTTTCCAAGTGTATTAACTGTTCTCACTTGAGGTGCCACCTAACTCAGTGTGCTTTGCCTCTGTCTCCTTTTACCATAGCTCAGTTACACAGACCTCTGTTATGTTACTCTTTGGCCATAATTTCAGTAACAATAGAGCTCTACTGACATCCGCTTCCTCTTAAGGGCAGTACTGACCCATTTCATGCCTTAAAATTCAGCAGTGATCCATGACAGGCTACACCAGTCATAAATTAGAATTTTGTGACTTTTGAAGGAGAAAATGAGAGAAATATTAACTAGATGTTGTTCAATTAAAGTTGGCAGTTGGTAACTATGTTTGTTTGTCTTGAAGTCTTGACATCAGACTGCTTATGTATTACAGTGTTTTTTATGAGGAGACATTTTAGTATTTTGCATCTGTTGCTCTCAGAATTTTGGGATTTGAATTGCTATTCTCACACAAATTTAAGACAGGGCTCTGATGCCTCCCATATCAGAGTCACACAGTTTGTGATGGAGCTAAGGAAAGTGATTTCAGGTTCTTCTTGGTAATCTTGAGAGATATCACTCTACTACTTTATGCCTCAGCCATCCAACTGGGAAAGCTATGTATAAATCAAGATCATACGCAAAGTTAAATGATGCCTCAGTGGGTATATTCAGTGCAAAATCTTATTTTCTGTATTTTATCTTTCCTTCAGATGGCTGTCCTAGTAGACAGTCACACTGGGATTTCATTTTACATGAAAAGAGAAAATAACTTTTACTGAAGGACTCATTGTGGCTTAGCCTTGCAAATCTGCAAATATTAGACCTCAAATGTACTGAAATCTGGAAGATTGATCTTGCAGAAGCCAATGTTATAACCTCAAACAAATTGATATTCTGTTTGCTGTGTCCTCTGGCCAGGGACTAAAATGAGTCACATGTTTGTTTTAGTGCATCTTTTAAATGTTTTATCATGGTTATTGAACCATGCATATGATGTTTTGATAAGCAAGGATTTTAGAAATACTTTAAATACTGATTTCATAGCTGATAACTATTTTTAGTGATTTTAGTCAGAATTGGTTAAATTTATCCAGGTTTTTCAGCCATGTGTCTAAAGTCAAAAGGAGGAAAGGGAGGAGTTTCCAGCAAACTCTGGAAAGTTGATTTTGTTTTATTGTTGGATAAAATACCATAAATCTCATACAGTGTGTGATTCCACAAAAAAATTTCTATGGGAGAGGATTTTTTTTTTTCTGTCATTTCATATTGTATATTTTCCTTTTGTTGGGGTAATGTGTTTATTTCCTTATTACAAGTGGAACCGAGTCCTCTGTTCTCAGTACAGTTAAGGGTTGTGGGTGCTCAAAAGGATGGATGCTTTTGAGGTGCAGGACCTATCAGCCTCTGGATACCTTTTCTCCTCCGATTCAGCACAGCTAAGTGTTAACAATGTCTCCTGGGAAAGGGAAAAAATAGCCTTTCTGCTTAGCTGCTGCTGTTGGAGTGTCTGTTTTCCTTTTATATTTATTGTATATCGTGACACCACAAAATAGATATATAAACAGAGTGGATGTTACTAGGAACTATTTATGTGCATTTGCATGTCCTTGTGTGTGCATTGAATAGGAATTTTCCCCAGAAATACATTAATTTTCATTGCATTGAAATATTGGCAGGGAAAAAAGCCGGCAGAGGCTTTAACCCTCTAGGGTGCTGTCTGTCTACATATGCAATCTCCCTCTGAAGTGCCCTGGGCTAAGCAGAGCACATCATAGCAGGGGAGGGTAGAAAAGGCAGCAGATCTTGTTCCTGTGCACAAACCTGACGTTTTATATCCCAGATGGTAGTTTTATGGGCCATTATGATGCTTCAGACTGACTCAATAGGTGAAATGACAGAAAGAAAATAGTCCTATTGCCAAAAAAGAAAAAGGAAAAAATAAAAAGAAGGAAGAAAGGTTGATTTGGGAGCTCAAGAACTGGCCCTCAATCGGGCTGAGTAAGTCACAGACCAACTGCTGTGATTTATGTGATGGTACAGTGTGATTAACTTTCCCCTGGATCATTAAAGAGTCTCTGTGGGTGGTGATGTGCCAGTTACTGTTCTCAGCTGGATGGAGGATCAGCAATAAACAGCCAGATGGGGGGAAAAGAGGAGAAGGAAATTCTTAATCAGAGCTGAATTTTTTAGATTAAATCTGCACAGATTTTAGGTCAAGTAGAAAAATGCTTACTTTCTTAACCTCAGGAGCTTCAGTTGTCTTTCTCTGTAACAGCAGGATATGGGACATCTGTCACCCAGCTTTAAATCCTTGTCTGCAGTTTGCAGAGCGAGCTATAGGAGTGCCAAGTACAGTTATACCCAGCCCACTCCCAGACCCACCATGAGAATGTTTGCAGCAGGGAGTTGGGTATGTGTGTGTCACAACTGTTCTGTGGGGTGCTGGAGAAAGTACCCAGGATGTGAGGGTAGGTAGGCACCTCACTGCTTGGCCTTTTCAGTGATGAAAGTTTAAAATTAAATCAGATGAATTTCACTTTGACAGGACTGCAACTTGTATTTGACACTAACTCCTGGCATCTGCTACTGGTTTACTGCTAAACTGAGCTTAAAAAGAAAACCTTCCACCGTCACAATGGATGTCCTTGAGCTTTACCCTTTTTTTATATTGAATATCTCCAAATGCAAAGACTTCAAAACTTCTCTGGGAAACTTGTGCTGGTGCTCAGTCATCCTCCCAGAGGAGAAGTGTTTCCTGATGCTCAGATTATGTGTCAACATTTCAGTTTGCGCTGAAACACAGCCTGTTTCAGTTTGCGACTGTTGCTTTTTGTCTTGTCACTGGTTACTACTGAGAAGAGCCTGGTCCATCTTTATACAGTTTAGGTGCAAAAGGTGTACTCTTTGCACTCTCCTTTCAGATACTTATACACTTTGATCCTCCTGAGCCTTCTCTTCTCCAGGCTGAAAGCCCCATCTTTCTCAGCCTTTCCATATAGGAGAGTTGCCACAGTCCCTTCATACTGTTCTGGCCATTTGATGGGCTCTATCCAGTATGTCCATGTCTCTCTTGTAGTGGGAAGCTCAGAACTGAACACTATTCCAGGTGAGTCCTCACCAGTGCTGAGCAGAGGGAAGGGATGCTTGCCCTCCCCTTGCCCAGGCAGCCCCCACTTGCCTTCTCTCTGGTGAGGGCACATTGCAAGCTAGGTTGTGCTTTTTAGTTAATGTTGGTTTTGAAGTTTGCAGTCACGTAGCAGTAATCTGTGCTCCAGAGGCCTGGAGTGTGCTGAGCTGGCTGAAAGCACATCCTGCAGCTTTTAAACACTTTTCATTGCTTCAATCTGCTCTCCTACCCCTCGGTTTACCCTCTGCTATTGCATCTTTTTCAAGCCTCCCTGTGTATTGTTCTACCACTGACAGAAAGGCTGTGGCGTGGTGTGGCAGGTTTTTACATTCAGACAATCAGGATGAGTTTAGGGAAAATCAATGCAGGGGCAGCAAACTGTGAAATCACTATTAAAACGACTAATTCTGTAAAAGAATACAGCAAATCATGCTAGAACATTTCCTCTTGTGAAGGCTCTGCCTTCAGTTTTGCAAGTGGAGTGATCTTTCAAATCACATTGTAACATTTTACACTGAGTATGTAAACCTTCAGCCTGTATGCAGTAGCAGATAATAAATCATGCTGAACCCTTTTTCCTAAAATCTTGTAATTACTTAACAGTATGTTTCATATTTTAATGTTTCTAAGTGCAGAGAAAATGATTGAAAAATCATTGTTACAACCATATATAGCATAATAGCCACTCATATATATGTCTTTATGATATCTATGCCATCCAATTAAACTTATAAACCTCTTTGCTAATTGATCTCCATCAGAGATAAATCTCTCTCAAGTAGACATCATTGTAATAAATCATAGTTAAAACACCAGACCACAAAAAAAATGTTTCTTGTGCTTATCTCAGTGTAGAATTTCAGTTTTACGTGGTTTGTTCTACAGCATCATTCGTAAGGATGTCTGCAAGTCCAGTTTTCCCTCCCAAGGGGCCAGAACTGAAAATACTTGCATCTGGATCAGTGACAGGTCTGAGATTTGCTGCCTTGTGAACCATCGGAGACAGACACTGCAGCTTGCTGTCATTCAAAATCGTGACTCACTATTTCCCAACAAGATAAGGTTTTAGTTTCAAAGTCCCTCTATTCAGGAAATGTGAATCTTAGTATACTTGAATTATTGCCTATGGAATATAGAAAGCTTTAAAACTTGCTATTTGTCATATCCCTCCATCTGACACTTTTATGGTTATCTTTTACTTTATCTTTAATTTAAACATTGAGAATATAAGGAGCATAAAGACCCTAGCCTTTCTGTAAGGCACACAGCTCTTCTGAATGCCTTCTTGTCCTTAGGTTGTGTTTCTCTCTCTGCCACAGATAATCACATAAATTTTCCATTTCTGGTTATTTTTATCTTTTCTTATATGTCACATCTTTGTTTTCTTCTGAATTTGATATGCTTCTCAAGTTGTGAGATTGATAAAACTTTAATATTTAGGGTTTGAAGCAACTCAAAAGTCACAGAGTCAAGTGTAGGAAAAGGAAGAACAGCATGAATATTCTTAGTAATTTAAAGGGAATAACCCATTCATTATAAAGTTGCTTAAATTAGGAGAGAAATAAAGCTCAGGGTGAGTGAGACTGGGGACACTGAGTAGTCACTGCTACTCCAATCAGTATTCTTACTCAAGTCTTTTACTCAAGTCTTCTCAGACAGGAAAAAAAATGAACCAAATCCTTTTTCACTGTGGATGGGAAAAAAAAAAAAGCATTTTCTTGCTCTTCCTTTTTAAATATTGCTGTGTATTTCCTTTGCCTTTTACATAGTTTGTCCAATTTAGAACATTCAGTTTTGAACCTCTTGGACTGTTCCATCAGTTAATATACTGATTGTTTCATCTGGTCTTCAAATTTTAAAAAAGAAAACAAAATCATGAACAAACTAAGTCTGATGATATACACTAAAGTATGTTGCTTGATTGTGTCTCATTTGCAGTTGGACAGTCTTCTGGAAAATTGGTAATTTGCACAGCCCTCACAGTGGCAGACAAATCCTCACTACTGAAACAGATCTTGCTGAAGAGTCCTGCATCACTCTGAACTGAAAATTGCCCCTGTTGTCTGAGCAACACTATCACTCAAATTTCTGACCTAAGTCAAGTAGAGTCTTACTTGAATAGTGGATCTTGTCGGTATTTGCCTTAGGCAGTGCAAACGGGTACATGGCATGAGAGAGAATTAAGATTATGTTTATAGATTACTATAAGCCTTTTAGACAACATATGCTTAGGACCTGATCCTGAACTATCAATAAATTTGCAGAGGGTCCTTACCTGGAAAAGAAATGCAGATGATGAGTTTTAAGAGTGGAGCTGCTTAATCCATTGCTGGTTTACAGCTGAGCTATACAGAGTGCCACTGTTGGTTCTCATGAGCCTTAACAATTTGCTTGGATCTGCTTTTTAGCAGACCTTGTAACATTATCCAGACAGTTTTCAACCCCAAGTCTCATCTTCTGTATTTTAAAAATCATTGTTCTATCCTTATAGTGACAGAGGTCTAGCAGGGAATGGGGACATTGTATCGCTTTGCACAGTAATGGAGGGAAGGAAGAGGAATTGTCTATAATTTGTTTCTCCATCTAGGCAAGTCAAGCTAAGTTATGATGAGAGCGGTGCAGCAGTCATGATCACCTACTGTTTTATAGCTGATGTGATTGTTTTTATGAAGCCTATAACATTTTTAACAGTGCTGTTGTGCTGATCGTTGTTCTTGTCTCAGCAGAACAATATTACTACAGTCAAGTTAATTCAGCTTGCAGGCAGGGTGTGCTGCTGACAGAGTGTGAGAAGAAATCTCACAGAAAACTCTTTTCCCTTATTCAGATGTGGTCAGGGACAAGAGAGTGCAGGGACACTGTTCAGTTGGTCAAACCTTTCAATGAATTATTCAAAGATTTTTTTTCTTATCCTTTTGGCAAGGTGACGAACAGTTCTGCCACATTTCAGACAGATAACAACCTGCCATTTAACTTGACTCCTCAGCTTTTGTTATTCACACAGTGTTTGGGTGAAGGGCACAAGCGTGGATAAAAATAAAGACTGGAAGTAAAGGTTTGGGTTTTTTTCCCCCATTGATCATTTTGAATCCTTCAGAGTGCTGCTTTGCAGAAGGTTGCTGAGGAGTCAGCATAGTGCTGGCTACAGCAGCCCCCCAGCAGAAGGTAAAGGCAGGTGGGTGGCAAAGAGGGGGCAGAAAGTACACTCCCCATTCTTCCAGCTCCTTAGCACAGGGTTTTTCTACTTGCATCCTCCTGGCCCTCATTTGACTGCTCTCTTGAGTACTCCTATTTCCCATCTGAATTGCAGCGGAACATGTCTCGTAAACAAATCAGTAACATCTTCCTAGCATGTGGTGAGGTCAGGTGCTGCGCTTGCCCCTCTGCTGTGTTGGTGGCCCTGCTGAAAAAACTTTCCTATCTTCTGCAACTCCCCAGACAGTCCAGTGCTCTTTATCACTGTGATAAGACGAAAGATAAACTCAGCCTACTTCTCTGATCCTTGGATATTGCTCATGTCATCTGTCTCCCTGTCTATTCCTTCCTGTTGGGAGGAAAGAGGTAAAAGTAGATTTGGCAAGAAGAGAATAGTTTTTGCTCAAGGTGACCTTGCAGTTTAGAATGCTAAAAATGTTGGTGTGGGAACACTCAATTTATTTTGCCTAGTGTTGTTCATCCTCTGCCTGTTTTGAGAAGTAGAATTCCTGTGTAGGAATGACACACTCTCACAGACACGCCTGAGATCATAAAAGCACAGCCTTGAGCTAAATTGCGTGTGTGAAGACCTTTGATGTATTGGAGAGGGCATTGGGCCCTGGCCCCCACTGTCCACTAAGGTGAAGTGAGCCTAACAAAGCCTGTGTCCCTGTGTGGCTCTGCCTGCTGGGATAGCTGAGCCTAACAAAGCCTGTGTCCCTGTGTGGCTCTGCCACCTGGCATTGCTAGTGAGGTAATGACATAAATGTACTCTTTGCATTTCAGCTGTGTTTTGGTGGTCACCTTGGTTACCTGTACCTGTTGATTTACACACTTCTCATTTACTTTGGTGATACCTTAGGCATTTTGGTTCAAAGTCAGTGAAGTTAGACTGGTTAAAAAAGTTTCTTATTTTTCTTATTACTTTTTCTACAGTATGACCTCCACCATTTTTGCTTACCACCATCTGCCTGCTGCTGACTTAAATAGAAGTCCAGTGTATGCTTTGACAGTTGTCCTGGTGTTTTGGTCCCAGGAGACATTTTAAAATTATTTTTTTTTTAAATCAGTGTTACTTAGTCTAATAAAGGATATTAATTCTAGAAAAGGGGAAAAAATAGACAAGCCTTATGAACCTTGACGTAGATGGAATTCAATGTTCTGGAGGAAGGTGAAGAAGAAGCTACTGTGTTTTTCTCTTGCCCTTCATTTTCTGTTAATTATTACTGGGAAAACTTGCCACTTTCTGAAATTCATCTGGGTTTAGTTTTTTGCTGCTTCTGC
This sequence comes from Melospiza melodia melodia, assembly GCF_035770615.1. Taxonomy (NCBI): domain Eukaryota; kingdom Metazoa; phylum Chordata; class Aves; order Passeriformes; family Passerellidae; genus Melospiza; species Melospiza melodia. Next base: position 37,771,161 of record NC_086194.1, read on the forward strand.
TGTCTTTTCTATAACAGTTGTTTGGAAATGGGTTTTTAAACAAACTGAGCACTCAGACCTACAAATAAAAGCACTGCGTTTTCTGTAGATATAGAAAACTATTCAGCAAAACAGCCAGGGTCTACAAGTGGTAATGCCTGTGGATTTACTGGGCTTTGCAAATAATTCTTGAAGGCAAAAATGTTGATGTAAGTATTTCTTAATCTAGGCTAACCAGAAGGCAGAAGAAATCTAAGAGTCACCAATCTAAAAAATCACCCAAAGTTTGGTGATTTTTGAATTGAAATGGTATTTCCAGTAGCTGCACATGCAGAGAGTAGAAAGTTTTAATGGGGATAGACAGAATCTTGTAATCTTTTCCCCTATGTGAGGATTATGCTGTTGACAAGGACAGCAAATTGTCTGGTGCTTTAGTGGAAATTGAGGTGTGAAAATGTTTGCACTGATTTGTTTTTTAAACATTTGCATGTACAGAAATGCCTGTGAGCATTTTTGGGCACATGCTTTAAAGAAATTTTAAAACCAGCAATGAGTAACTGGCAACATAAAATACCAGACTGAACTCTTGCTTACTCTCACTTTAAGTGTGATCTAAATAGTTTATGGACACTGGAAAGAATGAGGAGGAAACTTGTGGGTTTAGCTGGTACTTTCTTCCTTTTCCCAAAATAAGCTCTGACATCTAGGCCTGAGTCTGAACTAGCAACTGCTGCTTGACTGCACTACCAGTTTCCAAGTCATTTATTTTAAAGTGCTCTAGCATACTTGGAGTATGAAAGGTATCACAGAAAAGCAGATTTTCCTTCATTCTGTTTGACACTTTGTGTTTGAGCTTACTATGCTATAATGGTACATAGAGATGTTAAAGTTTACTGAAGGTCTTGCATGTGTTTATGCAAAAAAATACTCTGTGTTATAGCTGGGAAAACTGAAATTAAATGAAATATGAATCTCCAAGCAACAGGTACTTTCTACTAATTTTTAAGACTCAAAATTTCCTGGTTATCATCCCATTAGCTCCCATTAAAGCATCACAAGCTGTTTAAGGTTGAAGAGTGTATTTGCATTTATGTGGTGTGTTCCCCTATAAGCTTACTTCTTAATGATTTAATGAACAGAGGCCATATTGGAGGATAAAATTGCTGCATTCCATTATATGAGAACTTTACTTACTTTTTCCATATACACAGTTGTATTCTGGAATATACTTTAAATATGCCTACATAAAATACTCGTAGATATGTGTTGCACATGTATGGTCCTAGCTGTTGGACGCACAAGAAGAATCCCTTGGACAGAGTGCATTAATGACACTAGAGATCTCACCCTCACACTTTTTTTTTGCAAGGTCATGAGGAGCCTGAAGCTATGGATTAAACATTCAGGTTCATGGCTCTAGGAAACTGTTCAGCCTTCTCACCTCTGGTTGGTTTTGCTGGCAATCCATATCAGGAACATCTGGCCCCTAATTGGCTTTGATGTGGGTTTTCTTTCAACATACGGCTTTGGAAAGGCCATTGTTCTCTTTATTAAAAGAACCTGGTTGAAACAAAGACTCATGTCTGTCACAGACTTAGAATGAAGAGAGAGAGAAAGAAAAGTTGTATTCAGCCTGTGAGCCAGATGAGTAAGTGCTTTAGCATGTCAAGGTTCTCAGAGTCCTGAGGAAGTCAGAGGTGAGCAGGGATTCTGGATTCTAGCCCAGTGGAGCGATGGGCGCCTCTGTGACCACAGGCAGCTAGTTAAATCTCCCTGTCCCTTGCCTGGTCCAACAGGAAAACTGGATGAAAGACAAGACCTGGTTAGATACCAGATGCTGTTTCTGAATGGAATTTTCCAAGGAGATGTAAATGCAAACAACTGTGCTTTTACAAAAGCCCTCAGGCACTTTTATCAGAATGTTCAAAAGTGATATGTGAAGCTGACAGCTATATCTTTTGATTCATTAGTGGGCTGCCATTTGAAAATCTTCTGTGATCTTGGAAGTGTGATGCTAGACAGGCTTTTTTGTAGTGCTGTGTTTCTCCTGTGAGTGTTTCCAGAGTTCATTGTAGGGGAAAGGGCAGAATTTATTTGTGAGTCTCATAAAACAGATTTTGTATCTACTTCCTTCTTCATTTCTAAAGTGAAAGACATGCTTGACATCTGTAGAGGAAGAGATCTAGCTGATGTAAATATTGCTTTGTCTAAGGTTCTGTTTCTGATGACTGTGTGACAGAAAAGGGAAGCAGGAATGGGAAGATTCAGTGACATAATTAAGCTGCTAGAGCACAACTGCTCTCCCAAATTGGAGGGGGGAAGTTTCCTTTTATGTGGCAATGTGACACATTGCTAACAATTCCACCACTGAGGAGTAACATTTGTGCAGCACGTGAGTACCTCAAATGTGCATGGCTACAAAAATGAACTCTTTGTGGCTCTGTGTCCTGTGTCCAAAGCACATGGACCTGATATGGGTGGCCTAATTTTTTTCATAGTGTCTAGGATTTTCATTGTTTACAGGATTTTTATAATATGTGGAAATCTATATTAAAGGCAACTAGCATGGTAATTACTGATTAGAAGGAGGTTGGAAATGGAAAATATTATATAAAACATGTACCAAGGGATGGGAAAGGAGGGATGGGAAAGGAGGGCTGCTTTTGTACAGAATGGGGTTCAATAGTCACATGTGAAGTCATGATTTCACTGTTGGTATGATTTTTATTTGACTCTCTTGTGGACCTAATTTCCTCCTCCTCCTTTAGAAGGAGTCCTGACGTGATAAAGCTTGCTATGACACAAAGTGAATTGTGGCAAAACCAAGGTTGTGCAGTAGAGAATGATCATTCCAAAAGAAAGGATAAAAAAAAAAAAAATCTCTTTCCATGCTGAAGCTTTCTTTTTTCTCTCCCAATTTATCCTGGCTTACAGGGTGTTTTGTTTTGGTTTTTTTTGGGCAATATTCACTTTAAATAAGTGCAATTTAGAAATAGAAATTCACAATGTTTTCCATCCTTCCTATCTTTCTTTACTTGCCTCCCAGGACTTTGCTTAGGTCTCTCAGTTGGCTGTCGTTTCCCATTGTTTGACTGTGAGAAGAGCAATACCTGAAGTATGAGACGTAGTCATTACAAGCACACTGCCTTTGTAGTATAAATGATATAAAATGCTGTCTTATTTAAACAACAGTGACAAGATATTCTGAGTGCGTCTCCCTGTGTAAAACAATCTGCATTCCTACTGAAACACAGCTTCTTTAACTTTCTTCATCACTGCAGCTTTTGTTAGGTTGTTTCCTGATGCTTCAAGTTTCACAGTCTTCCACCTTGCTGCAAGCAAGCATTACAATTTCTTCTGCAGCCACTTTTAAATTCTGGGCAGCAGATCTGCCATCTGCAGTCCATCTGCTGGGTCTAATACCTAAGAAAAAGACTTCAACCATGAACAGCTAACCCCCAGAAATTGTCAGTAATGAAGAGTCCATCATAATCACTTAACATGTCAAACACCTGCGTGAGCAAGACAATGAGGGAATGGCTTTTGCAGGAGAATGGCTATAGGATTAGATGGAGCGTTACTTGGGGCCTGGATGGGAATATTTGTTTACAATGAAAAGGGCAGTCATTGTGGCACATCTCCTTGAAGCAAATAATCAACCCTGCAAGTCATAGAGAAGCACACGTCCCCATTTGGCAGTGGTTTTCCTAAAGAACTGAGGGTGATACTTAAAACCTGGAGGTTTTTTCATGGGCTTGTCCATGACCATGCCATAAATATATGCAGAATCACACAGAGGTCCTACTTTTATGAATGTCCCCAGTTATTTACAACCTGAACTGGAGAGATGGTGCAGCACAGCTGCTGTTGCACCATCTATCCCTATAGCCATGGCACACTTAAAGCATTGTGGGATTTTTTAACCTGCTATGTCTGCTGTGCATATTTTCCTTTTCTTAAGCTGCTTTAGAGGGCATGTGGTCACAACACTTCATTGCTCTGCCAGTGAGGGCTCCATTATTTTCAGGATGCTGCAAAGAGAGGGAATGAGCTGAGATCACAGAGTGCAGTGTCTTTGCTATAAATCCCAAGGACCAGTGTTAAGAGTTGCTGTACCTCCTATTTCTGTCACAGAACTGGAATCCTGTGTTAATAAAACTAGAAGCGTGTTTATTTAAGACCCTCTCATGTGCCATAGAGTGTTTCTAGCCAGCCACAGCAAACTGTGTCCAGAGCCTGTGGAAGTTCCTGCAACAGCTCCAGGTAAGATGTTACTACAGATACATTGCTGGAAGTTTTAATGAAAAATACCTCGAGGATGGTACAGAAAGAAGAAGAAATTAATTGGCATAAAAAATGCATGAAGATAACCAGGCAAAATTGTACAGAAGAACTTCTTATTTTGTGGAAGGAAAGTAAGATAGACAGAAAGTGGGAATGAGAGTTAGGATGTTAGCAGATTGGAGCTTGTGCCCTGGGGATGAGGTTTGTGAGCCTGATGCAGAAAGTGATGGGAAGTCATAGAAGGATGATAACAAGAAGAATGACCTACAGTGAACTTCTGGCTTAGAAAGTGAGACAAATAAGCTTCTTGAAGAAATAGAAGGTGCTATGCCCTTGGGAAAAGATCAAAATGTTTAGCAGTTGAAGCTAAACTGTCAGAGTTGACATCAAGAAAAGAAACAATTTGCCTCCCCTTCCCCCGTTATGTCTTCCTTGTTGCAGATTTTGTTTGTTCAGGGTTTTTATATTTAAATTTAAAAACATACACACACATCATATTTATTGTATTAAAATATCTGTTTAATATAGCATATATTATACACACACAAACCTAAATTTTCCCATAGACTGGAAGATATCTGGATTTGCTGAGAAAAAATTATATTCTGGTCACTTTCAAAGTGGAGAGTGGTAGTGTAATTGGATATAATGCCAAAGGCAATTAGGAGGTGCTAAAGCCGTCAAGCCATCCGTGTCTCTAATTCTGAACAGACCTGATGGAAATACAGTCCTTTTACCAGGGTGGCAGAAGCCATTGTTCCATGCGGGAGTTCAGCAGGACACCGAGTATGGTTCCTTAAGAAACATGCTGTGGATTCATCAACACTTTGCTAAAACCAAGATGTTTTGGATGGATTTTATTTTTAATTTTTAACAGGTAATAATAATAATAGTTTCCAAACAGATGTGGAAATTTAAGGAAATTCTCAGTGGAAAGAGATCTATTAATCTGGGAAAACTGGAAATTTAAAAAATGCTTTCATTTTTCTTTGTCTCTGCAAGGTTATTGTTGGAAACAAGTTGATTTCAATTGGATGTCACTTTTGAAAAGAGTCACCAGCTGTGTAGCATTTCAGCAGCAATGGAGATGAGACACCAGTCAGGATTATATATCTATATAAGCCTATATTAATATAATTCTAACACATTTGTTGTCAGTCTATTTCACCTGAAGACCTTTAGGTGTTTTTTTGAAGCAGTTGTCAGCCCTTACAAAGAGAATTCAGTCCTAGTGAAAGTGATTTTCCTTTTCTTGGTTTGTCTTTCACTGTAAGAGTGGACAGAGGTCCTCAGATTCTGGGGTTTATACACCGAGAGTGACTGATCTAACATAAAATGAATCAGATTTGTGTAGTGTGTCCCAAGAAATTATTTTATCATCCTTTTCTAATGATCACAGATCAGTCTTCAGCCTTGTGATATGTAACAGTAATAAAATTTCTGAAATTTTACATGAAACTGGTAAATTGAATGACATAAATTGCTGAGGTTTGCACCGCTTATATTTTGGGGAGCCAAAGGTGATGAAAATAGAATGAAAAAAGTTCTACTCTTAATTGCTACCTTCAACTCAGGATATTTGTGTGTACTTAGCAAAGAAGTTGATTTACCTAATGGTATTAGGATGGGTTAGTCAACATAGTTGTTATCCTATATCCAGTAATATCACTGCAGTTATGGGCCTGTCACTGCTTTAGTTGTTAGCCTCCAATCTAAAGGTTTTAAACGTCGATAAAAGATGTAGTTTAGACTGGAAATTTATAGACAAAGGTGGTTGTCCTCCTTTTAAGGGCCTGATCAGGTTTCTGGGCCTCTCTGCTCACTTGTGGTCTTGATTTTTTAGGTTTTTTTTCAGATTGTTAGTCTGTGCTACTTCTGAGTACATACATTGTGGTCTTGTCACCTGTTGACCACAGCAAGTTGGCTGCCAATACAAATTTTCAGGTCTCTCAAAAATAAAAAACTCTGGTCTTCTTTTTATTTTTGTTGAGCACCTGTGAATGATGCCAACATCATATATAGGAGGATTTATTTTTCTCTATGTTTTGTATACTTTTACCTCCAGAGGACCTCCAAATCAAGGCAAAGTTGCCAAATTTTGTATGGGATTGAATGAAAACAATATATCCTTCACTACTATCTAAGCAAGTTGACTGAATTTCAGGTTTATTAAATAAGGTGCACAGATGCCTGTCCAGGGCACTTCGCTGGCAAGTCTTTACCAAGCTGAGCTGAATTAAAACCAATAATGCAGCAATTTGGAGAGGAGGTGTTCATATAAAAGCCAGGAGCATTCATTCTCCTTAAGCTTGTTTTTAAGGTAGAGATTAAAAAGGTTTTTAAGGTAGAGATAGCCTTTAGAAATCACAAAATTGTGTCTTTAGCTTCAATAAGCCATTAATCAGAAATTATTGTGTTGGTATATTTTTTTTGTTGTCGTTGTTAGTGCTTCTATTTTATACATTACTTTTGGTTCAGAGTGGATTTTTTTACTCTTTTGGCTCTGCTTTCAAATATTGTCTAAAGAAAGTGTTACCGTGTAACATGACTACAGCATGAACTTGCAGCCCAGATTCATTAAGCCTCTGAAAGAATGTGCCAGAGTATAGGGATAAAGGTCTGAGTCTTTGCAGCTGGAACGTATGGATTGATTTTTTTTCTTTTGCTTTCTTTTTTTTTCTTTTTTCCTTTCTTTTTTTGCTTTGGGAATAAGTGGGGGAAAGTAAGTACAGGAAAATTTAAAGAGTAAAGTCTATATAAATGGTTGGGACTGAAGAATAATGAAGCGCACTTAAATTGGATCTCTTTATGGCTGGATCTTGGAACTTCTTGGGCAAGGTAATTCACAGTATATATGTTATCAGATTTTGATCAAGTTTTCTCTAAAGAACAACACTACTCATGGAAATTTTTAGAGTGTAAAAGATGCACACAAAAGTAATCCCTATTTTGTAAAATGGGTAGATGGTCAAACAGAGTCTTCTGGGTTACCTTTCTTTTCCTGAAAGCACCAGTAGGATGCTATAGAATATTTTTTTTTGTCCCCTACTTATCTCTGGCACTTTTCCTGATGTAAAATCCATAACATTACCAGGGGTTGAACTACCCTCAGGTACAGAAAAAAAGAAGATGCAACTTTTTAAACTACCCATAAAAAGGAACAGAAAAAGTCAACAGCTCCTGCATTACTCTTGACACAAAGGAAGGTCAAGATGGTAAAGCCTTGTCATTCAGAGCTCCACCCTGAAGAGTGGGAAGGAAATAGAGCACTGTCATTCACAAAGTTAGTTACCACCTTTTTTGTCAGCAAAGCAGTTACTAATGTTAATATTTAATCCACCAACTGGGTTATGCAAGTTAATACCCCAGAGAAGGAGTCAGAGTTGCTGTTTTAAGCTTTTTGCTGCAAGCACTATTAGTCACAACTGATTTTGAAGATTTCAATGGCAGCTTGTGAAATGTAAAGACTTTTTATAGGAAAGAGAAGACCTTATCTACATATAAACATGGCACTGAATTCACTAAATCAGCTTTCCTGGCTACAACATAGCAGAAAACAGGACATCAGCCTTTCTTCCTGTCACAAGATAATTGACCCCCATCTCCAAGAAGGCTCTGAGATGTATGAAGGAAAGATGATAATCAGTGTTTCATCTAGGATAGAAATATTTGGATTTTCTACCTTCCCAAGCTTTGTGTATCTGAGTATGTGTATGATATGAGCTCTGACTCAATTTGTTTACCTTCCAGCCCTGCTCCCATAACATCTGGTACATTTAATACAGAGATCCCTTCATGCCAATGGACTGTACAGTAGGATATAAATATTAACCAGAATAGTAAAATGTATTTTCCACTCCTGTTCTCAGTAATGTAGTTGAATTAAAAAAGACAGTCTTAAGTGACATATCCTTACTAACTTAATGCTGTTCTACTTTGTATTCATAAGTCTTCTGCAATTGCACCTGCTCTGATGCAGTATTATGTCAAGAAAGCAATATTAACCAACTGCTTCCTCTCTCTGCATATTAAGTAGAGTTAAAAGAGCAATACCATGGTAATGAGATAAGGAATTCATATTCTGGGAACTGGCAATGTATTTATAAGGTGGTGGGCAGAAATAACTGTTTCTGAAAATACAGTACGTATCTATTTTAACTTCAGTGTTCTGTTTGTGCTACAAGATTTGGTTGACATAAAACTCTGGAGCTTCAGTGGATTAAAATAAAATATGTTAGTTTTAGCCCAGTGACAGCACAGAGACATGAATTAGAATATGCATTATTGTTGAGTCAATAATAAAAATCCCTTCCTCTTCGTAGAGGATTATTGCAGGTATTAAGGAAACTCAAGGCTTGGTGAATTCTGCCATCAGCCCCATTTGTCTTTGTTAGCCACTTTCACTAGCTATGCAAGGGCCTTTCCTCAGCTTTGTCACGGTGTCAGCTGTGAGATACATCACTTGGATTGAGTTGCAACAAAGCTGTCAGACCTGAGGAGACACTAGACTCTCTGTTGTGCTTCAAGCACAGAGCTGTCTTCAGCTGTGATTCCAAAGCCTGGAGGTTTTACATGCTTCATATGCTGTCCTGTTATACCTGCCATGGAGGGCAAACAAGCAGGAAGAGGACTGGAGAACCATGGTGGCCCTGCCAGTGTTTTGTTGTCTGCTGCCTTTTGGCCTTAATTCCCAAAATGCAATAGACTGTCAGAAATAAAAAAACAAATCTGTTTCCTCTGATGGGCCTCTCATTTATTTAAAATTGTGTTTCCAAGGAAGATCCTTTCATTGCTTGTTTGAATGTATCTTGTGTCAAGAATCAATTTTTTGTCATGTGTAGGACAGATCAGTTCATAATGTACAATTATTTATAGCTATTTTGTTTTTTCTTCAATGAGATAACACAGGCAAGACAAAAAACCTTTGGGGAAAGCAGCTTTTCAAAGCCTCTAAGATTCTGGAATATCTTTTCTATTTGTTTGAACCAGTTTACTACATCCAAATATCCAAAACGGTGCCATCGTCTGTTGTTTAAAAGAAACTTCGTATCCACTGAACTTTCTGACCTCCAAAAGGCAGACAAGTTTTGACCAGTAGAATCTCAGTTTCTCTTTTTTTAATTTCCAGACACCACAAAGAATGTCTCACACTGTTTCAGCTGCTGGTTTTCTCTTTTAGACTATCAGACTTAACCTGTGAGGTTAAAAAGGCTGTAAGAATGGAAAAATGTATTTCAAATAGGTAATTTCTATTTCCTTATGCAGAATCAGTTTCTTGATGACTGCTTTTTAACACTGATTCTAATTTTTAGGCAAATAATCTCTAAAAAGTAAATGAGTTTCAATTACATACTTTTAAGTAAAGCACAAAATATATTGAGTAAACTCTCAGTACGTGCTTCTGAATAATTTTCCCCAGGCTTCTTTCTGTACTTGAAAGCTTACTTTATTTTTATTACAGATTAGAAATATTTCTACTTCACCTGAAATGGAAAATAGCTACACTTCTTCTGATGCTATAAAATAAGTCACAATCAATCTCATTAATTGTTTAATTCAAGCCCTTGATCTACCCAGATATTACTTCTATACTTCATTGCATTTTTGTCTTGGTAGAATTAGAATCTTCAATGTCACTTCAAATTATAAGATTTAAATATAATTCCAACAGTGTTTCTGCATAAAAATTTACTTTTTTCTTTTTGGTGAGGACCAATCAGACACCTGGACTTTTTGAAAATATTTTATACTTATCTAGACATATTAATCCAGAATTATCTTGAAGGACCTTTAGAAGTAAATTGTTGCTTTATGTACAATTCCGTACATAAATCAGGGAATGGGATTATAACCTTCATCATTCACTTTGGGAAGTAATTGGGAGACTTCAGGAATTTCCATAGTATTACACATGATCAGATTTTGTGTAATAATTAAAAAAATGCTCTTCCATGAAATTGTGAGAATTTTAATGAATTCAAGTAGATGAGAATTTTTTTCTGTACTGGAATGTTCTTAGCCTTATGCCCTAATAGCAGTTCATCTCTGACCTGGTAGTGAATCCACACCAAAGCTCTTCAGCCCAGCATGCCAAGCTCTTGGAAGTTCTGAAGGACTTTGTTGCAGACTCACCTTAAATAGCAGCTCAGGGGAAGGATTCTGATTGTAGTGGCCTGGATTTCACATCTACCCAATGACCCAAGCTAACCTCAGTTAGCTTGTGAAATCTTGCAAGATCACAGCCCGAGATAAAGGATTAAGGAAACAGGAGAGGTAAGTTGAAAAAGGTAGTTTGTTCTCTTAGGGTCAGCCTCAGTATAAAAGGTTAACTCTCCTGGTCTGTCTGTAGTATTGATAACCTTGATAGAATTGCTGATGGAGTAAAACTTCTGTGTGAAGAGATCTTTTGTGCTGCACTTGGGCTGTATTTAAGACTAATTCCAGCCTGACAGAAGTTATTCTGAAGATTTCATATGAACTGTACTGGCTGCCTGCCACCCACTGTGGTTATTAAGCTGAGCTGTGCCATTTGTTTCTTTATCTCAGGTTGCATGTGCTCGAGCTCTCCCTGAGCTATTGTCAGTTTGCCTGCATTAATAAATTGCAGCCTCAAGACCACTAATACACAACACTGTGATATAAGTTTTTGTCTTGTTGAATACTTCATAATTCACCAGTGCTTGTGTCTAGCTAGTGAATTTCAAAGACAATACATCATGTTGTGCTTTCAAGGGCTGAATCCTTCCTTTGGGGTTATAAGCAAATACTACTCTTATGTCACACAGACACTGAAATATCTCTTGGGTTCAGGCCTCGTTCATCTCCCTTAATGTTATCTCTGAGCAGCCCTGTGCATAAAAAAAAGAAGTGGAGTAATTGCACTTGCTGCCAACTGCTTGAGAAAGGGCATCCAGGCTTCAGATGGAAAGCTCTTGATGCAGAAAATCAGCAGGCTCAGAGAGGGGACAGGCATCTCCCCTCCAGGCAGAAAGGCTGCAGGGTTTCCTTCTGTCCAGCACTGTTGCGATCCAGGTCTGCTGTCATCTGGTCGCTGCTGCTAAACGCTGAGTGGTTAGAAGCCAGCAGGTGGTTTCTAACATTTTGAAAAAAATTTCTTTCTGTTGGCTATTTTAGTTTCCAAAGTTAATTCTCCTTTGGATTATCTTTTCAAAGGGTTCTTTTCCAGTCACTAGATCGAAAGGCATTTGCTGACTCACATGACTATTCTAATTCTCTCTCCTAACCATCACGCGATGCTACCTTGTCATGTTCAAAGGCAAAAAATTGCTGTCAGAAAAAGCTGTAACTGCAAGAAACTGTAACCTCAAAGACAAATGCCTGCTGACAGGGATAACTTAGTAGTACCATGATCAGGACAAGAGACTCCCTCAGATGAAATAAAAGCCACAGAAATGAGGCTTTTTTTCTTGCTGTCAGTACAATGCCAACAGCACCAACTTTTCCAGAGTATTGCTCTGCAAAAACGTGAAAGGAGAAATCAAATGTCTGTCTTGAAATTCTAAAATAGTTTTTAAAAGTACTTGGGAGGAAGCTAAGACTGAGCAGCTCCAGTTGGAGCTTTGCTGTAGTCCAGATGACCTGACAAAAAGATACATTGTTGGATGAATGGATACTAGTGAGCATTTCTGAAGGGCCTGGGTATTGTATAGTCTCGTAACTAGAGACACAGCTGATTTTTAACATTTTCATGAGGCAAATTTATCTACTTCAAGGTAACACATAGTCTGTGCTAATTAAGCAATATCAGATCTCCAGATCTGCAGACAATTGACTGCAGCAATTCTGCTGCTCTTGCTGTTTGGAGGGAAGATAATAATTTATCCATTAACAACTACCTGGGAATGACATTGAAACTTTAAAAAACACTTTGATTTTTTTTTAATCTTATTTTTTTCCCTGCCACTAAATAAAAATGCACTTTCCAACACTAATAAAAAAAGGCTGGTAGAGATACATCTGTGGCAGACATCCCAGAAATCAACAACCGAATAAAAGATTAAAGGTCCTTATTTGGTTTAGAGACATCCCAGATGATGGAGGAAAAAAGCTTGGGACCTAGTTTTGACAGATGCTAAGTGCATTTCAGCTTTCAGTGAGGGCCAAAGGAGTCAGAGAAACTAAGCCCCAATGGTCTTGATATCTGGGAATTTTGGCTATTGGCCTGTGCTTGGAGGATTATTATAGGCTTTGCCATCCCATTCCACCACCTTTTCCTATCCCATTCTTAAGCTTCAATTTTCTAACCTGGCTCATTCAGAAAGGCAGTCCTAGCAGCAAGAAGAAATGGAAATTTTGTTAGCTCTGAACAGTGTCACCAGGAATTTTATTGAGGGGAGTGTGTTAACCCTTGAATGAACAAGCACTTGTCATCTGTTTTGCAGTCAAGGTCACCCATCTTGAGTGACTCTTCTGAGTCATGATGCCCTCTTTAAAAACGTGGGTTGCTAGAAGGATAGTAATAAATTGAACATAAATGGAAAGAACAAATAATAACTTGAGAATAAAATGACACCACCCTTTCTGGTGTTCTGCAAATACCTTACGTAGTCAATGAGCTACTCAAATAGGATGTTAAAGCAGAAGTGCCTAAGTAGTACAAAGGAATTTTAATGGCTTTCTGTGGAAATTTAGTTTCATATTTCTTCATTTTCTGTCTTATAAAATACCATTGCAGGAATAGAGAGGATGGTTTACATTTATAGAAGGTGCCAAAGGCAAAGAAGAAATATGGTGTTCAGTACAGTAGAGGAAAAGAAGAGAAAGCAAGAAAAATAGACTCTATTGCTCCAGCTATAAGACACTATGTATTTCAATTCAAGCCTCTGTTGTCTCCTGTGCTGAATTCTCCCTGATGGGCTGTTCTGTAATCTTCTCCTCCCTAACAGCCATTTTTCTTATCGATATATCATTTCAGAATGAAGGCAGCAGAGATTTTAGCTAAAGTCGTAGTTGCATGTAAACGTAAATCTGCCCTTGCAGATCTCAGCACTACATGACAAACACTGTGGTCCTGTGGCACAGACCCCCTCTTCTGGTTCAAGTGCATTTAAAAATCATTGGCAGGTGAACCTGGAGGCTTTGTGCCCCTCCTGTCTCCCATCAGACTGGTACCATCTGCTCCCATCCCAATCCAGTGCGGAGGTCACATAAGCTGTATAAGCTGTACATTGTGTGAGCTGGATTATTTGGCAGAATTTGGCAATGCATTATTAGGAATGCATTTAGGCAGCCCTGCTAAAACAAGACTAAACATGTAGTGCTTTGTTAGCACAAAGATCTGACACTGATTGGCATGTAGAAAAGAGGAAAACCATGGGACTTGTATACATTCACAGTGGCCTCTGCTTCCTGCACTGGCTTATCAAAGCTTTCCTACTCCCTGTGCAGGACTGCTAGCCATGTAAGGTGTTTGTCTTTTGGTGAATGATTTTTCTTTTGCTGTACAAACTTTCAATGTCACACTTGAGAGACATGAGCTCAACTGTAGCTTCTTCTGTGATGTAATTGATTTAAAAGACAACAAAACCGTGCTCATTTGTTAGGCCTGATACATAGATATGTTTAAATGATATATTGTGAAACATAAGTTTAAGAGCTAAAGGGCTTTAATCTGACATGAAAGATGTACAGGTTATAATTCAGGAATTTATTCAAGTAGATAAAATTAGACTTTAGTTCCTTTTTTTTATTTTTTTTTTGGCTGATACAAGCTATTAATAAATGCCACTGCGTGCTGGGGACTTCTCGTAACAGTGCTGCAAATTTCTGTCCTTTGCTTACTAATGTGTGGGCATCCATTTTTGGTCCAATATTAATTTAATCAGTGTTATGTTTGTCAGTAACACGTATTAAACATTGGTAATAGAGACGTATCAGTGTAATTGCAAGAAAGCAGAGTCATGAAGGAGCCATAAGTCATGGCTTCCAAATAAGAGTTATGACAGGAAACCAGAAGCAAAGTCTGAACACGTTGGTTTGTAGATGGAGGTAGTATCCTGCCTTATTCAAACTTGTGAGGAGTAGTGCCTAAACTTGATAGCAGGTTATTAAAATTAATAACCCTCTATGAGTTGGCTTTTTTCACTTGACCATTGGTTCCTTGGGAAAACAAGGAATGAAGCAGACTCTCAGCTATGTATTCTGATCTCTTGCATTCTAACATCTACCCAGTCTGAGGCCACATGTAACAACTGCAGAGTCAGTTCATGAGCTCACTGCCAGTTACCCAGGAATTCAGAGGACTTTTCAAAGCACATGTGAAAAGTCCTCCTGGAGGTCATTTAACCTGTTAGCTGTGTTTTAATTCCCTGATTATATGCAAATCTGTGCCTGTTGCTTCACTGTGTGATGCAATCTATGGCACGAGAATTCTTCAGTGGCAGAAGCGTGTTAAATCACTTCCTTTCAAATTTGTGAGATGTAAAAAAGTAGCCTGAGCTTCTCACTTTTGATTTTATTGGGGCCAAAGGCTTGTTTTATGGAGCCGAGTGGCAGCTTTTCCTTTGCTGAATAGTTTATCTTCTGCAATCTGAATTGTATTTTCCAGTTACATTTAGAGAAGAACATCATGTTTCATGATGTTTCAAGAGCATCATGTTTCATGTTTCAAAAACAACCTGTTTCATAATTTGATGTAGCATTTTTAGTTTAATCTGACTTTACACATAAAGCTTTTATTTCATACCTTTTTGCCCTTCACTCCAAAAGTCATTAAATGAGGATTATTTTATCTTTACCTGGTTCTCTAATAAGCATTTAAAACATTAGTGAAGAAAAAAGGCAACCAGTAGCCCAAACAATCAAATAAATCTTTCAGCTTGAAAGCTGTTAATTTTGTCATGATTTCAGCATAAAACTCGTAACTGATAAATAAAAGATTCAAGATAATTTTCCAGAAAGCTCAGATTCTGGATGGACTACAAAAAATGACAAATTAATACAAAGTGAAAGTTTATTTTAGTTTTGTACGTATTTCACAGATCTTCTAGAGTTAAACAATTGAAAAGGGCTAACTAGTATGCAGCGTAATTCAGATGAGGTCCTTGTTTTCCATTTTTATTACACTTTAATACTCTGCAAGGCTTCCTTCTTGATGGTCTGTGTGCTTTTCTCCCACTTGACTAGTCAAGAAATTTGAATAGGCTAGATGAAAGATATGTTTTTTGTAGTTTGTTTCATAAATATTTTTAAATCTTCAAAGATTACTTTTGTAGTCTGTCTGAAAACTAGACACCACTTTTTAAACAGTGCTTTATCTCTTCTTTTTAGCACTTTGTGCTGGGATTGCAATGTATCAATTGTTCTTTTTCCTGACCTCCTACAACATCATGGGGAGAACATTATCTGTGCCTATGCATTTATGGTGTTAAAAAGTGAACTAATGTTTTCAAAATTTTTTTAGTTGCAGGTGAAGAAAAGGGAACTTCAAATCTTATGTTAATGCTTGCAAAGCTCAGTAGGAAATTAACATTTTCCTAAGGGAACTTTAGTGGTTTCATAATATTTTGTATTAGGGAAAAAAATAAGTACTTTGCACTGAATTTTGACCTCCAGACATGTCCGGGTGCACTGAAATCTTGAATGACTCACAAGCCAAAAGTGGGTGTGAGTTTGCCAAGCAGATGAGGGTGGTGAGATGCAGGAACAGATTGCCCAGAAAAGTTGTGGATGCTCCATCCCTGAAACTGTTCAAGGCTAGGCTGGATGGGGCTTTGAAAGGTGCCCCTGCCCACAGCAGGGCTTGGAACTGGATTATCTTTACAGTCTCTTCCAGTCTCTATGCTATGATTCTGTGAATGCTACTTTAAAGATTATTCTAACTGGTTCCCTCTAACACTCAAGTGTCATTAAATATGACAAATGCAATTTTTTCCCATTCACTTTTCTTTGCATTTTGGAAGTAAAATACAGAAAATGAGTTATGGAAATAAGATAACCTGTGTAAAAACATAGCATGGTGTGGTGAGTGGGAGGTATCCAGCAGAGCTTCACTGACATGCTGGTTTTGGGGAACAAGAAATACTGGTTTTAAAATCAAGGATGCTAAATAGGATTTGGTGAAGAGAGTAGTCATGTTATGCCCCTATCTAAGAGCATAATGTGGACTGTCACTGCTCCAAATTATGTGCAACAGGATCCCAGTTCAGGACTAGATGCAGGAAGTTCTTTATCTCTAGCAGTTGCTTGTTGCCTACAGTTTGCCGTGTTCTGTCCTGAATTGTGTTTTCAGTCTGTAATCTTGTATGTGAAAGATACAAAATGTGGAGGAAGTGCTGGTGAAGACTAAAGGAGCAAGTCCCATTAGATGTACATGATCTCTGTGCAACTTTTCTGCATCCAGGTAACACCCTGAATTTGAAAAAAAATTAATTATATTTTGACACAGAGAAATATGCAAAGATACTAAGCAAAGATAGCAGTTTCCTTTTATACAATCTATTTATCTGTGTACTTGTGCTTTAACTTGTTTCATTATTTTGTAGTCAGACATGGAGAAATTCAAGATTACCTGCATTGAAAGTTGTATCCTGATTTCTGCTGTAAACATTTACAGTGCAGTAATCCAATTATTTATTCGAAAAATAAAGTAACGGATGATAAACTAGATTTCTGTTATGATAATGCAATGGAATTTTCCATTCAAAATGTTGAATGATTAAAAAGGCACCCAAAACTGGGTATGATAATGAGCTGTTAAAATATTATCCTGAAACCTGCTTTTCATCCCAGTAATTTACAGAATCATTAATTGCAAGCTGCATAAAGTATTTCCAGTCATAAGTTTTAAGAAGGAACTATGGCTGTTCAGCACACAAGATGTCAATGCTTTTAAAATCATTATTTTTTTTCCATATCTCTAATATGTGATAAAAGTCAGAATAAGGTTTCTGGGTCCTGTCAGAAAAGAAGGTGCAGATTTTTGGAGGGAATGTGGTTCTTTGACTACATCATGCTCATGTAAAGTAACCTGGAGTCTCTAAAATTATGAGCATGGATGGAATTTTATGAACCCATAAAACCTGAAACCTGAGGCTCAGCTTCAGACTGCTTGATGTGCTTCAGACATTCCTGCTTAATTATTTTGGAAGAACACATCAATGTTTCTGTTCCTTACCAACCAAAATGCCTCAAACCTTTGAACAAATTATTCCCCTATGCCTTGAAGATCTGCCAATACTGCTTTTTCTGTCCTACAGAAAATACATTTTAGAAGACAAATATGACATTGTTATGAACAGATTGGAAGGTAGCCTGCTGTCTTTATACAACCTGTTGTCAGTCTGCAGAATCACTGGCATGTCTGTAGGCTGGCAGTGCACTGGCATTCACTTTGAACCATTTATTAGGATCAGAATTGAACCTCTCTGTTCACCTCTCACAAAAGAACTTTGACAGAGAAGGCAAAATGGTGAAGATTCTGTTCCTACTTTTAGCTCTTTAACTCCTTAGTCAGTCCATTTCCATTGGCACAGCAGTTACTATGCAGAACTTTCTTGTGCAGATAAGCCTTGTGCAGATAAATCCCCTGTCTTTGGAATATGTGCATTTTCACTGCTGCTCATTAAAGTGGCAGGTGTGCTGCTATCTGATGTCACCTCAGACAAATATTCTGTGTCATTGCTATGCTGCCTGTCCTGTGGCAGAGATGGATGCTTCTCTACTCATAATAAATTGTAAGTCAGGGAAGAAAAAGTGGTTAGGCACAGGTTGGCTGGTGTGCAGCTAAGTTAACCAAGAGATTACTTTGTTTAAATAGCTATAAATGTTGCTCCTGACACAAGCAGGGTTCCCCTCTTTCTTCAAAGGTAAACCAGGTTTCTCATACCTTTTTCTCGCTGCTTCTAACAGCATACAACACAAGTCACATTGTTCTGTCTGACTGCTGCAAAATTACCAGGACTGTGAAATCCAAAGCATAAATTCAAGAGCCACATGCATTTTTAATTTCTGTGCAATATCACTTTTAATAGTTGGAATAGTTAAATTGAAAGCAAGCTTTAGCAAGGTTTCTTATTAGAGATTATGGTATGAACATTTTCTATATTAACTTGAAATCATGGGAATCCTGCCAATGCAAAAAAAAAAAAAAAAGAGGACAACCCGGGTTTTGCTTTATTGAAGTTTAAAATTTGTCTCAGCAGAGAATTAAGTCTGGATGAGTTCACTTGTATAGGAAACTTTTTATAATCTCTGTTTTACACATCAAACCTAGGTATTCTGAATCACCTTCTCTGGAGACTGCTTACCTCTTTCCCCTGATGCAGAAAAGTTAGATTTCCACTATGCCTGAGGTGACTATCTGCTTTTGGATATTTGGTTCAGTGAAGGCCACACAATAATAAAAATTAGGCTTCTATTGGAAAATTTCATAAGCTTTTGATAAAGGAGAGTTTTTAACAGCACATTACTGATAATATTTAAATCAAGTCAAAAGTGGACAAGTCATAAGCAAAACTTCGTGGAAGTGTAACAATGTTTTTGATATTTCACAGTTACAAGATAAATGGCTGATGCTGATGTTTTAATTTTTTATTTGATATAATCAGTGAAAATGGGTTTAAGAATATTTAGGTAGGGAAATCACTCTGGATTTAATAATTACCATATCAGTGTAATGGTATTTTTTTGCTTCCTGTTGAATCTAGTTCACAGATATAGGGGTGGCAAAAATAATAGTATCATTATTGCCTGTTAACATAGCTCATTAACATGTTATAGTAGTCATTAACTTTGCAAGGAAGTATTGATTCCTGTAGAAACAAAGGCTTCAAGTTAAAAATAAGTAAATGAAGAAATGTCTCCAGGAACAATCTTTGCACTGCATATGCATTTAATTCTTATAATTGTACTTTCATGCTGTTCACTAGACTGCTTGCTCTTAGTACAAGTCCTAATGGCATAATGAAAATGCATTGTATTCCATTCTCATTTGATATTTGTTGCTTTAATAATTGTAATGCCATTATACAAGGAAAAAATTCCCTGTGATCAGAATCTTCTTGCAGTAAGATGGAGAAGTGAATTTTGTTTATCCATGGCATACTTGTAAATCCCGGATATAATTCTTCCAGATTTGAGGCCTGAAGAAAAGGCCTCAAAATTATTAGGCCTGAATGAATTAGGTGTAAAAAAGGTTACATAATTTTGTTCTGTTACTACATTGAGTTAGTATACAAATCAAGAGTGTTGTGGCTATGCTTTCTTTTCAGTATTCAGGTGAATGTGCCCTGTTGATTGTCAACAACGTGGGCATTTTCAGACTTCTCAGGGCTTTCATCATTTGTGAATACAAAAGAAATTTCTGCAGACTTGGAGTCTGGCTGTTACTCTCCTTCAACAGCAAGATGTGTCTGACTTCTCTCTTCTGGTTCTATTAACATTCATCAGTGATGATGAATTCCTAAGCTCTGCAGTGTTATGGAAATTTTCTCTGAGCTATTTGAGCTCTCGTTTTCTTACCATGTGGTTTTGATTTGGAGGCATTTAAGCCAGTAAAATTTACTTTTTAATTTCTGCATCATTTTTATTTTCTGGAAATCCTTAAGTCAATGATCTTTATGAGTGTTTGCAGATTTTCCAAGTAAAGTAAGCTGCTACTCAGGTGCCTTTCTAGATGTTTGATAACTTCAGATATTATTTCTCTTCATTGCCTTTAAAACATGCTTAAAAATTATAGATTGCTAGAAATTCCTCTGAAAGCTTAAATTTCACTTGTATGTGGAGGTAAAACTAATCTCGTGGTTGGTCCAAAATATGATCTAAAATGCAGCAGTAATTTACTCAAGCTAATATGGCCTATCTGGGATAGTCCAAAAGGTTTGATTTGCTCACAGCATCCTGAATGGTTTTTGTGATTTATGACGTGATCTTTGTTGCTCTGTCAATGACTTGCTATCCTCACTATTTACAAATCTCTTTATCTTTTTTTCAGTTTGATTCCTTTCAAAAAAATGATTTATAAAAATATTAAATAGCTAAGCACCAACAACTCTGCTCTGTGGCAATGCCCTTGGAAGTACAGCCACAGCCTGGTGCTTTCCAGTGAGATCAACAAGACCTATCCTTGACCAGTTTTAATTCTTTTATGTATGCAATGCTTTTGTGTCCTTGTTTATTAATTAGGATATTGTGCAGTGTGCAGTTAGTTGTGCCTTACAGGAATCTAATTGTATTGTATAACACTATTAACCTTTATCAATCAGAAATATAATCTCATAAAAATATTGAACTATATTGAGATCTATTATCTGTAAGAGCATTTAGATTAGTACTTCAATGTATTGCTGTCCTTTAATTGAGTCCCCTATCATATATTCCATTATTTTCATTGGGATCAACACAGGATAACAGTCTGTAATTACTTCAGGTATTGCCCTATTTACCCTTTCTGTGTCTTAGCAGAAGATTATTTTCTTAGCTTGCTCCTCTGAAAATTACCATTAAGAACTGGAAATGAGTCTTTGGTCTCATTGGAAATCCACAACAATTCAGCCTTCTCCTATAGCAGTTCTCCTGTAGCTATTAGTTGAGAGTTATCTGGATGTGCTGAGTTAGAACTGCTTTTGAATTAAATGAATTTAAAATCGCTTCTATTGTAATATTTTGTCTCAGTACTAACAGAATGGGTTCATTATAACCACATAATTTACTTTCTACAAGCAAAGTACGTAGTAGAAATGTTTATGGAAAATCTCTGTGTCTGTGTTATTAACACTTGCCCCTTGCTTATTGAACAATATCCCAATATAATTAAGATACTGATCGTTATTAGTGTAATAAAGAGTCTCTTCCTTTGGTATTAATTGTAGTGGTCAGAGACTCTTCTTATGACTTTCAGCTTTCCTCATTAGTGGTTTGCTTTCCACTAATTTATATTCATTGCTATTATCATCCCATTTTCTAAATGACATTTTCCAAGAGATTTGTTTGTTTTCCTGTGCTTCATCTGGGTTATTAATTAATTTCTCCTCTTGTCTTGATCATAGCTTTGGAAATTTTGTGGCCTCTAGGGAAGTGTTCCAAATCACAATTTCCTTATTTTTTATAACTATTATTTATATTAAATTATTTTTCACAGAAGATCCACCTTATGTTTTTTCCATTTCTTTTTTAAAAGCAGTCTTTGAAAGCCCCAAACACACGCCCTTGATATGGACTCCACAGTTTTTGCATACAATGAGTATAAGGATGTCATGTACTCAGGTAACTGCTTTTTACTCCTGGAACCAATACCTGTTTCTATCTAGATGATGTAAACTTCACATATTTTTTATTTGGAGGCAACGTTTTTGACCTAGGAAAGTGTCATCTGTACTTTGTGTATTCTGTGGTGCCTGTAATGGTGGCAGTATGACACTTCCCTTCTGATGTGTCCCTGTGTGGCAATTTAACAGTCTTTACAGTCAAGACAGATAGGGAAGGAGCTGAAAACTATATTCTTAGATGAGCAATATATTACCCAGTCATTGGAGATTCTGTGTGAACTGATGTCTCCAAAAGTGCCAATTCAACTTTTTCAACAGAGGATGAGTGGGACTTGAGAGGGACCTGAAGAGGTTAGAAATCTGTCCCACTCTCTTTTAGTGCATACACATTTAATGTTTTAGCTCTTCCCTGTGTCTTTAAAATATTGTGTAAGAGAATCGTGTTTCACTCTAGACTTTGGACACTGTGACCAGAATATGGATATTCTTCTATGGAATATTCTTGGAGTAACAAGAATGCTTTGGAAAAACTTCTGCTTTAGTGTAGGCCATGCTTTTGCAATATTTTCTCTCCTTACTCCCTTCAGTCATGTCCCAGGGAATTTTCTAAATAGTTACTGCAACCATAAAAATATAGTGTGGGTTTTTTTTTTAATTAGGTAGGCACAAAAGCAGAATTAAGGTTTTAAAGTCACATTAAATCTTTCTGCTTCTACCATTTATCATTGTCCAACTAGAAAGGTTTCTTATGTGCTTAAATAAATTGTTCCCCTCTTCTGTGAGTTTTAGTACAATCCCCCCTAGTTCAGACATTTCAAAAGCAGTGGTTGCCACCATAACTTCATCTTATGGGAAATGTTCTTGTAAGCTAAACCCTCATATTAAATTAGTGACTTTTTATTGCACTAGATATGGAAATATTCAATGAGTAACCAGTCACTGCAAGAGGCTTTTCAGCAGCAATGCTCCAAAGCAGTGCACTGAAAAGGAGAATGATGTGGTTGTATTAGCAATGGCCATACCAAAAGAAATATTGACCCACTTTCACTAAAAATCCATCAGTTACTGCAGGAAGATGAATTTAACAATACCAGAAATATTTACAGCTGAAAACATTTTGTATCAAGCCATGCAGCCTATGTGTTATTGTTTGAGAAATTGTAGCTTTGCATTTCTGTTTGCCAGCAACTGGCTGCTGTACTACAAAAGCACAATTATTCATTTCAATGGAAGTGACTTCTGATAACATCCTACCTCTGAATTCCCTCTCTTCCTCATTGTGTTCTGGCTGAGGCATCTCTTTATCCCTGATTTATTACAGGAAAGAAAAATGTTTTTAATCTCTTTATGATTTTACTTTTTATAGTAGTTATATATATATATATATATGTTTTAAAATATCTTTTTCAGTTTGTTCTACAGCCTGCATGGTTTTGTTCAAATCTAGATTGGGTAAGACCAGTTTAGGTTTTGCTGATTTTGTTAATTGTCCCTTAGATATTGCATGGTTTCAGACCAGAAACAGGTTCCACCTGCTGTCCCCTCTCAAAGCATGTTGGCAACAAGCCCGAGGATCTTTGTGAATGCGCCATTTCAGAATCACTTATAAATTCAAGGCTATATAGAAACTCTGATTTAGTAAGTGAACTAAAGAAAATGCTTTCCAGAATGTTACTTTGGCTCTTAAGAAACACCAGTTTTGCATTACATTTTTTTAAATAGGCAGCTCAAATATTTTAAAGTAAGACAGCAAAAGATGAAACAACAAAAAAAGCATTCTAAAGTTGTCTATTTTAACCCCTTTTGTTTTTCAGTGATTATGTATTTTCTGTACTCAGAGCTTATGTGTCTCTCCCCACTTGTCCCATCGGTTTTAAAAGAACACATAGGGAAGAGTAACATAATGCAAATTTGGTTCTTTTCTGTAGGACAATTATTGAAAGAACAGGTTCTTACTTTGCATGGCCTTGTAAAGGTACAAAAGAAGTACCTGCTAACAATGATTTTGAAGAGTAGATATGAATATGATTTAAAAATGTTGATTCCAACAATATTGTAATGCAAATCCAGATCATAAATCTTAGCTGATTTCTGTTGATTTAAACTATTGGCCTTTCTGATTTTTAAATCTTACTGTGGGAAGTTTTCTTTCTTGTCAGTGGGGAGCTTGGCAACACAGATTGGAACGTTTGCAGTCTAGTTACATGATGTGTCAGCCTGGCTGATATATCAACTCCAGACACAGTTGGATCAAACTGTAGATTTATTTGGCAAGTTTAAGACAGAATTTCTACTCACCTACTGCCCCATCCCTTCTATTTAAGATTTTTCTGTCAAATATCATTTATGCTTTAAAAACCTTTATGGGAACAGATGAATTCTGTCCAGTAGAAAAGGCTAATAAGAAAGTTTCCACATGCATTGACCAAAGCCCATCATGTCAATGCATTGTCCACACAAAAGTGGTTGGATTTATTTTCCTTTGAAGGATGATTAAGGTATAATTTGACTGACTCAGGCTCTGACCTATAAATACACATTTTTAAAGGATTCTTAAAGGATTCTTCTTTGAAAAGATATTGTTCCTTTTTGGAAATGTATTTCCCCAAGTGAACCCAAATCTGAATTTCTATTCAATTTGATTGTGTTTGAAAAAAAAAAAAACATTTAACTGCTTATTTAAAATAATTTACTTACACCTACACTAATCAAATACATGACAAAGACCTTAATCCTCAGAAGAATCATTGATTATTTCAGGGAAAAAGTAAAAGGAAAACAAAGGAAAAAGCAAATTGAGAAAAAATTATCAGGAGGAACTGGGAGGGGGGAGCAGATGGGAAAAAAAGGAAAAGCAACCAATTTGGCACCTGTGAGAGCCTACATCTGGAACTGGTAAAGAATAAATTGTTTTAAAAGCTTGTGATATCACATAAAAGCAGGCAAACTCATTCTAAGGGAATGATGGAAGCTTTTAACTGGAAAAAGGAGAGAAGGAGTAAGAAAAGAGACCTTCTTCCTGACTTGTAGTTTTCCAGTAGACTGATGTGACTACTGCAGATGCCTCAAATACAAATTATTCATGTACACACACACACACACACACACACACACACATGTAAAATGCATGTGCTCTTTGTAATTTTTTGGTTAATGAAGGATTTTTCTATATTTATGGAAAGAGAGAAAAAAAGAAAATATTACCAAGCCAATTAGGTAATTTGTAAGATTTACACATCCAGCATGCCAAGCAAATCTCTGGAGAAAACACTTCTTACTTTTTGATTAAATCCAGAATACCAAAGCTAAAACCCACTGTTCCAGGGGCTGTGTAAAAATTCCCATTATCTCAGGAAGAGCAATTATTCTCTGATGTAAGTTACAGCACTGTCTTGGAATGGCAAAAAGGCTAAACTAGGATCAAAATGGTATTCTAAACTAATTCAGCTGAGAAGAGGAATTAGCAAATAATTACCATGTTCAATTATTATATTTGAATAGTACTTTTTATTACAGTCTCAAGCAAATACATTTGTTTATCCCAGTAACACATCTTTGTGCTAGGAGTTTTCATATTATGCTTCACAAATTTGGAACCATTAAGAAGCAAACAGACTACTGGAGATTTCATGCATATAGCTAGAAATATGAATATTCATGACTGCAAGTGTGATATTTCACCCTGAATTCTGTTGACAGTAGATGATGCCATAGAAGAGTTTGATGCTCTTTCTGAATTTTATGTCTTTAATTCAAGGTCCATATAGCATATTTGGTACTTTAGTTTAGTATCCATAATCTAGCAACACACATTTTGGCTTTTCTGTTTTGATAACAGCATTTTTCTCTTTTTAATCAAACCTGTTTTAAGAGACAGGTTTAGCTCAAGGGAAAAAAAATCCAGGTTTAAAGCTGAATTCCAGTAGCAGCATCTTACTTTGTCTGGACCATTAAAGAGGATCAGTAGGACACTTGCTTTAATGAGAATGAGGTGAAGTGCATGTCTAATGTATATATGGCTTTAGCTTGATCAGGGAAGAGAGATTATTCATCTGAATTCAGACTGCATCCTTTGATTTGGGACAAAAGTATAATTTAAAATTATTAATTTAAATTTTTAAATTTTTTCCTTCCTTTGGCTAAAAATAAAATAACATAAAACAAAATTTGTAATTCCCTGATGCTTCAGGGAAGATTTTTTTCCCAATAAATAAGATCCTGGCTCTGATCTCGCAGCTGAAGGGCTTTACACTAAGTCCTAAAAAAGACTAACTTTTTCCCAGTAAAGGTCTATGTAAATTTAGCTGCTCTCAGCCCAAAAATCTCAGATATCTGGAGACAGAATCCTATACTTTAGATGTGTTTGATATAAAGGAACATCTTCTCTAAGGGAGTCTTTCAAAAGAAAAACATTTCTGCTGTCTGATGATCAGTCGACATTAGGGAAGAGAGGATGTAGCTAAATATAAGACTTTGAGGAGCCAATTTAAGAGAATCTCTTTATGACCTATATTTTGTATTTGTTTCCATTAGACTTTTAACATAGCAAGCTATTATTTCTTTAATTAAATTTATAGTCCTGCATACAAGTTTTCACATTACTGAATAGAAATGCTTAAGTGACTGTACTTCTGTAGCGGGAAGAATGAGATGACAATACATTATATGACTAGAAAAACTTAATTCAATTCTCCTGAAGGTAAAACCGATACTTCCTGTGTCTGATTTAGCTGATGTTAAACCTAGCAAGATGCTGGCATTAAGGAAAGAATTAGGGAAATAGGGAATAGTAGGGAATAGTAGGGAAATAAGGTTTTGACTTGGTATTACAACACCCCAGGTTATCAGATATTCTTGAACCTTTATTCCTAGATTGACCTCTCAAGCTGTTTGAAAGGCAGGTTTTCCATGCCATAGACTCAAGAACACCAAGAACACACACAGGAAGTGTTCTATCTAGGTAAGTGAAGGGAGAGCTGGGTTGATCTGTTTTTTCACTTTAATTTGTGCATACATCAAATCTTATATCTGTGATAATATCTAATACCATTTGAAGTATCCTCATTATTTTGCAGTTACAGTTATTTGTTTTTTTAGAAAAAATGTTATCCAACAGTTTTATGTAAGTGATATGGCTTGGCTCAGTCTCCCTTTATTATTTATAGATAAACAAATAAAAAAGGACATAAGCAGCCATAGAATTTTTTTAAGCTTTATCAATAAATTATAGCCTTGCTACGAAAAGCATGCTGTGTAAATGCATTTTCTGCTAGCTATACATTAAAATCTTACAAGGGCATGAGGAATTGAAAGTGTCTTTCTAATGCATTATCCATCTTAGAAATTATTTGAAGTCATGGATTAAATGTCACCTTTGAAAGCTTTTGGTGATTCATTTTGGATTTTAGAAGAAATACCATCTCTACTGCAAAATAAAATTATTCTATTTTCATATTCTGCATTAGTTCTTTCTGGAAAAATATTTTTAGAAAAATAACCTGGGGATGCTTCCTCCCCCCGCCTTTGAAAGTTTCTAGCCTTCCATGTTGCATTGGTAGAGGAGTTGCCAAGACAAAGTAGAATGCTTAATGGGAATAGTGTGCACCATACACTGGAAAGATGACACTGGCTAAATGTGCTGATATTGTTACTCAGTTGCCAGTACACAGAACTTGGACAGAGTTTAGCATAGAACTTCTAAAAGAGTTGAAGTATTGTAGCAAATCCTTACAGTTCTTGCAATAGAAGTGAAGGGAAATATCAAAAAGTATTTATCAATTTGACACAATCATTTAAGAATGGGGTAGAGAGAAGTGTGTCCCTTCCCTTGCCTCAGGCAAAGTGAAAAGTATTGATGGAGAGATGATTGGCAGTCAGTTAAAGCAATAGAAAGATCCTTTGGCCTTTTCATGGATTTAAATCAGGTTTGGAAACACATTAAATAGAATTAACTTCAGACATTTAATTGCAATGCCTGAGCTAAGAGCTGAGTAACTTTAAGCACCTCTGTAATGGAAGAAGATTGATAGACATGTCCAAAGGCAATTCAGCCTCCTCAGTATCTGGACTGTCCCTCTGGTACTAACCCATTTTCTCCTCTGTGATAGTTTCCAGACTGAAATTTTTCAAGTGGCTAAAATGAGACAAATTGAATCCAGGTTTCAGAAGCCAAAATCATTTTGTACTGATGAGGAGAAGCAGGGACAAAATTATTGATGGATCTAGCTTTACAGGCACTGAACAGAGTGGAGCTTTGTTTGCCTTAGTTTCCCCGTATTTTGAAGTGTTTAAGGAATTGTCTCTCAACTGATTTCTTCATAAAAAAAGCAAAGGGGACTGATCTATTTATCAAGTGCCTGCAAAACTATTCTGGCAGATGAGCTTATAGGTAAAGATGCAGTTTCACAATTTTAATAATCAGAATAAGTATCAATAAGGCAATATGCAGTGATCCCTTATATTTTTGAATATGAAAGTGCTGGATCTTACATTTTCTTTAAATATACCTATGAGAAAGTGCTGGGGAGACTCTAAGATTTAATAAGTACAGAGTTATGAGAGTTAAATTTATGGTGTTGGAAAATGTAGATGAAAAAATGGAAACCTTTGTTACGAAGAGAAGATAGAACTTCAAGATCTTCATGCAACTCTGAGAAAATGAAGGACTAAATTTTAATGAGTTAAGGCCTGTGTACTTTTTCAGAAAAGGACTGCCAAACAAGAAAGGAAGTCTTTGTTTTAAGTGAGTAAAGAGCTTTAGGTAATCAGAATTGCAGATTTTCTATTATGAGCTAAGAGAAAGCCTTGATGTTCTACTAACCTTTGCCTAAAGATTCAGTAAAAGCCTCTTTCAGGAGTACAGTACTGAAAATAGGAGAAACAACAGACTGTTGGTGTCATGAACAGGGTAGGGGAAAAGCCCTAAAGATGCTCTAATGTCATTATGCATGTTTCAGAAAAAAGTTTATTTTGAACACTGCGGTCAAGTCTGGTTATTTCTCCTATAAAGTGTTATGGATAGAGAATTCATCTAAATATAGGAGATAAAAGTAATTGAGATATAGGGCAATAAAAATAGACTATAAATGTTTGGATTATAATGAAGCAAGAGAATGAAAATGAAAGGCTGTGAAACTGGAAAAATAAGACAATTTGTGTGTTCCATTTACAGGAATTCCATTATACAAGGAAATCCCATTATACAAGATCAAAAGGAATTCAGATGGATTGAAAGTAATGCATATAGATATGAGAGGATGTTTCTAGCTGCTGTGCTTTCAGTTGCTGTCCACTTCATCACATGCTTTCACACTGCTGCTATTCCCTGCTGGCAGAAGTCCTATTCAGACCTTGTAGGACATGTTTTTTCAATAGCAGAGAACAAAATCTTGGTTCCATTTATAACATGAGTGTTAGTTGATGTCTATGGCTTAGACTGTGTCACGAGAGTTAGTGCTTTCCTGCCATGTTTCCATGGTACAGAGGACTGCCCCACAATTCTTACCTTTCTTCATAGCTAAAAGAGCAGGTAAGATGCCAGACTTTTTCTTTTACCTGGGAATGCCATTCCTGTGCTGTAGGAAGAAATCCTCTTGTACATACTGATTTCCAGAGTAGCCACACAACTAAATTCATCATGACTATATCAAATGGGAGAAATAATAAAGTCAAAAACCAAATGAAAATAGAGATATGCTAGCCAGAATACCTGACTCCAATTTTTTTATACTTTGGTGGAACTTAACTTTAATTTGGTGACATTGAACAGAACAAACTCGTTAAGCAGAATGGAAACAGGCTGAAAGTACGTGGCAGTTACCTGGCCCAAAATATTGGTGCTGGTTTGTTGCCTTTAAAGTAGTCAAAATTGTCTTCTGGGAAAGGGCATATGGTCTGACAAAGAAGTTTGCCACTAGAATAATGGGAAACATAAGGACATGGTAAAACAGAACATCATTTAAAAGCACTTACATTCTCTTAAAATGCACTATAGGATGTTAAAAAGGCTGCTATAAACATTCCTGCAATTGGGGCCATGGGCTGGTGCTCTTCAACAGATGCATACTTCTGGCTGAGTAGGACATGGCTTTCTTAGGCACACTGGTGGAAAAAAACTCTCAAGTTTGTGACCAGTAGATGAAAAAGGTTTTGTATGTGGTCAGAATAAGTGTTTATACATGCTGGCTTGTTGTCTTGATGGATAGTTATTGTACCAAACATAGTACTGCTATAGAAGATAAATACCTGAAATCAAAATATTATTCATGGCCAGTTAAAGAAACAACAATTAAACATCCTTAAAACAATAATTTTATAACTTTGTATTTACATAACTACCTTGAAAGACACAGACATTTTTCCCTGGGGGAAAATGAAATTTCAAAAATTGATTTAAGTTATTCTGAAGATATAGTTAACCCAGAAATAAATATTCTGAACAGTTGCTGGAATAGCCTATGTGAGTAAAAATGCACTAAAGATTCATTGCCTTTGCTTTGGCCAGGATGGATGAGGGAGAAAGAAATAATTTGGTTCTGTGTGAAAAAGACAGGAATTTTATTGAGTTGCTTTTTAAAAAGCTTTTATGGCTAAAAGATATAATTTCAAATACAAAAGCAATCTCACAATTTAAGTGAGATAAGTATTAGTTATAGCTATTTTAGGATGAACGAATGCAGTCCTGAGATTTTGGAATGAGACAGAACTGCTGTTTGCATGCTGCTTTTTAAAAAGGCAGGAACATGAAAGGAAGCTTCAGTGTCTGTCTCACTGGGGAATGCTTAGGACCATGCTGTGTTTGAACACTCTGTCTTTCCCATTTTTGTCTGAAAGCCAAGTGAATGTTTTAGTCTGAATCAGATGACTGCAGGAGGTATAGAAATGTGTGGCTGCTGATGAGTGATGTTCTTTCTGAGGTGAGGTGGAAGGTCAGTTGTACATGTTTTTCTCTGCCAGTCTGCACCTACCAGACTACTAAATCAACAAGGCCTCCCATGTAAGCCTACTAGTTCAAACAGTTTGTCCAAACTGACCTCTCAGTGGTTCATGTGGTATGTTGATGCTGGAAGTCCTCTCAAAGCAAATTGTGAGGGGAAAATGAAGATTTATGTCTTGATTCTTTATCCATTACTTTTTTCGTTAGTTTGATTTTTAGCTCTCTTGAGTTTGTTCTTCCACTCTCAGATATTAAACTAAAAAATAAGGATTGGAATATGTCATGGGAAGTAACTGAACCATGATATAGGAATGGATGATCTGATTGAAACACAAACTTTTATGCACAATCTGTCTCTTCTATCATCTGATCAGGGTGCCTGACATTTAAAGTGAAGTATGCAACAAAACTACTTCACCTACCAAGTATATGAAGTATCATGTCTCACCTTTTAAATGAGCACTGGCACTTTAGATAGCTATTACCCTGTTTCATCTGTGTAAAATGTGCACTCATGCCACATTTAAAGCTAAGGATCTCTGCAGGAGCAAAACTTTACGGTGGGTTTATATCTGATTCTTTGTACAGACTATTAGCCTGGGAAAGGTGGCTAAGAAAGGGTGGGATGAACAGCTTGATCCTCTGTTTTTGCAACTGCATTAATTATCATAACAACTTTGGTTCATTGCAGTCCCTCATTTGTGCTTATATTGACTTTTAAGATAATTAAATATATTATTTTACAAACTCCAGAAGACTTTAGGACAGAATAACGAATGGATCATTGACTAAACTGCAGTCAATAGGCTATTATTATTTTCCTTAATACAGCGATACTGAAAGGCTCTACTTCATTTCAAAGATTACAGTTACTGAGCAGTAACTGCAAAAATAGAGAAAAAAGCCACTTGAAGTGTTGGATAATAAGGAGATGGCATGAGAAATTATGGTTGTGAAAGTAATTCTCAAATTCAGTTTAACTTGGAAGATGGCTGTCTTTCTCATTCAAAAGTAACAGTGATTCTGCTGCCATTTAGTTAGGATGGGTGAACTCCTCTTGCCTAATTTTG
The DNA here is from genome assembly GCF_035770615.1 of Melospiza melodia melodia. Classification (NCBI taxonomy): domain Eukaryota; kingdom Metazoa; phylum Chordata; class Aves; order Passeriformes; family Passerellidae; genus Melospiza; species Melospiza melodia. Next base: position 37,802,654 of record NC_086194.1, read on the forward strand.
GATGCTCTCAAATGCTGTAAATTCAGAAGTTTACATTTGAGGCCAGTTAGGCCATCACTGTATCAACATTTCAGTTAACATCCCCTGTGACAAAGAGTAAGAGGTGAGGACACTGTGTCTGACATGGACACTCCTAACGTTATTAAAATGGAACTCTGAGGAGCTGTTCTTCTCCAAAATGTCTTTCCAAATAACCCCATTGATTCATCATTTGACATATGATGTGGACTTTTCAGTACATTTGAACTGGTTCTGAAATTCTTGGCAGATAAAAGGAAAAACTATTATGGCCCACTGGAATGATGCAAAAAGAACTTATTTAGTGTAGCTATTGTAGCATAGATGAAATCTGATCTCATCTTGGAAAGACTCCTTTTGGACATGGAGTAGTCATGGAGAAATGATACATGAAATAGAGGAAATTATTAAAGAGCTTTCACATACAGACAAACTTGTTAAAATAAGGTGATTATTGATTTTGTGATTAGGCGGGAGCATTCAGACTAAATGACTCCTGTGAGTGTAGTCAGATAGATTAATGTCTTTATGCCATCAGTTGCCATTAAATGAGTTCACAATTAATGGAAGGCCACTTTTTGAGACCAGTGCTGAAGAGGATTGTGTGGGAACATAAGAGACAGGAACATTATTGTTGTTTGATAAAATAAAAATATTTACAAAGTATGTAGTTGTGGTGTGTGAGAATATTTTGTTTCTTTACACAATATTCAGACTTTTTAATGCTCTTTTCTGGGTAGCTAATAGAGTAGAAGGGAGATGGGTACAAAGACAGGTATAACTTCTAATAAAATATAAATTTGATAAATAATGTGAACAGGTGAGAAAAAATGGGAATTATCTGGAAATGGACATATTATTTACCTGCAGCAGGTAAATAGGACAGGAAGCCCTGCCATGGAGTTGGACCTCTCCCCAGACTGGTCCTGGGGGTACCTCAGAGAGCTGTTGCAGCCAGGGAAGAGCCAGATCCAGTGGAAACAGCCAACAGTGGAAGTGCTGTGGGCACACTCAAGAAGATGTATGATGTGCTCACTGAGCTGGAGGCAGTAGGCTTCACATTAGTGGATACATTGCTTCCAGCTTGTGATGGATGGCTTCACACTATGCATCATTTTCCTGGTACAGGAAAAAAAAGGCTACTCAGGAAGGATAATCTACAAGATGGTGTTAAGGAAAAGAACCAAGGGATATGTTAAATTAAGCCATATCAGTGGGAAAACCTATCAAGGCTCAGTAAGCTATTTGGCAGCACTTTTCTCCCACCATGAGGTAAATGACAAGATAGTGACAAAAGATGAGATTTATTTTAATGAAGTGTTCTCTGAGACAATCTCAGTGCTGTAGATTATGGAATGTAAGGAAAAAGGGTCAAGTTCCTCACCAGTTAACCAGGACTCACTGTTGAGCAGATATTCCTGGTGTAGAAATTGACCAAACTCCTGAAACATTAGATATCAAATGATGGCACATAAGTTTTGTGCAGTATTTACATAATTTTAGTGCAAATAATTATAAAATGTGAACTCCTCTGAAGGCATCTGTAAAACTTGTGTTTCAACAAGCCTGTCAAATTTCCACTTGACGGTATTTTCAGGGTAGGAATAAATACAATTGATAATGACTTTGAAGAAATTGGAATATGAGCCTTCAGAGGATAATATCTTCTTCAAACATTAAGATTTTAAGACTGGTTATTATAGAGGGGCTAAAGAATTAGTCTTCCACTTGCTATTGAGTGGGACTCAGGCACTTCATTTCCTCTAAGTGGTTTGCAACTCATAGCATAAAAGAATCACCTTCAGGGGTTTGTGTGCCCTTTAACAGAAATACAAGTGGATGCAGACAGCATCCACAGAATAGTTTCTTTTTTTAATATGTGGACTTGGTTTATACTGTTTAAAGAACAAATGCCTCCAGATGACCTACCTGATTTTATATATGTTAGTAAACTCATTATTGCAGCAAGTGGGAATATTTTTTAATATATGCATTTTGCTGAATCTCAGAGCTTCCTGAGTCACGTTTTTGCTTCTCTTGCATTTCAGGAAAGTTTATCTTTGGCTTATTGGGAGTGAAAATAGCCACATTCCTTTTCCTTGCAATGCTAATTTATTTCTTCTCTACTTTCTTGTCTTATTATTGTGTTGACATGAACTAAATATGCAGTCTGAGACCCATTTTATATTAACACTGAATCTTCAGGGTTAAGGTGTATCATTTGGTATTCAACCTTAGGTGGAAAAAGTGTCTGAACAAATATATCTGTCTGTATGTGCACTTCTTGAATACTGTACTTCAGGCACAATTTTAACTATTTCCCTTTAATTATATTAAGACATATGCACACATTTACATGCATATATTCCTACAGTTTTATACATAAACCTTTAGCATTTCACTAGCGAATTTTCATAGCTTCAGCACTAGAATTGTTTTGGCCAGCAGAACAGAATAGGAAATTATGGGGGTAATGATGTGTAACTGTAAGCAGCTACCCTTTGAAAAGACAGAGTGAATCTACTATTGTAAAGAACTTTTTTAGTATCTTCCTGAAAAATAAACTTTTGAGTAATCTCTTGAAGTCAGAATTGAGTTAATGATAGAGGTTTGCTCCTGTATAAGATGCAGAAATCAGCTCTGACTAGATCTATGCCCCACAACATGTTTTACTCGTAATCTAGATGTGCATGCAAATCAGATTGGTTTTCAAAACCCAAAAAGTTTAGAAGAAGAAAGAAGAGGGAGAAGGAGGAGAAGGAGTAGTTTTGCAGTTCCATGCACTTTTTTTTGGCCAAAGCTGAGGGTGTTTTTGATGCTGCTCAGGCACATAACCACAGAAAGTAAAGCATGTCTCATTCAGAGGACAACTGCATTCGAAGAGTGTTTCTCTGGTTTCTGTCAGCAATAGCTGAGGAAGGCTGGAAGAGTCCAACTCATTAACTAATACCATAATAAATAGGGAACCTGGTTAGAGCTTCATAAACTAATAATTGCTATTAATGAGATTCCTACAATCCATTCCAATCAATGAGTAGTTTCTAATCCAGAACATGTGCTGCCTTGCAGAAAATTCTGGTATAACAAGGAAACAAGGTACAAATTCAAAAAGTTTTTTTTTTCTCTCCAAATCAAATTATTCTTGAAGTGAACTAAAGAACTTAGGAACTTAATATAACTTTTGAGTAATGCAGCATTTTTTTCATTCTCCTTCTTTCTTTTCATCTGTTGCTATTCACCCACTGAAATTTAATTTTTCTTTTTATTTTCTTCCTTCTCTTCAGCCCATGGGTCATCTATTTATTGTTACTGTGTTCAACTCTCTTGTTAATGGACTACCCATGTGTAGAAAAGCTGTAATGTCATGTTACTTGTGTCTATCAACCATGTCTCAGCTGTGCTGGGAATCAAAAGTGCTGCCCAATCACTTTGAGGCAGGCTTCATCTCTCATTGCAGCGAACAAGACTGAAGAAACTTGATTGCAGTACTTAAACATTAAGATATCTATGGGACAAAGCCCTGCTGACTCCTCAATTCTTTCTTTATAAACTAGAGAAAGGATTAAAAATAAGTATATGGCTAGTATTTAAAGTCAAGCAAGCTTCTGATAGAATTAAGTCACAATATTTTTACATATTGTGTAAAATATACATCCATATACAGGAAAAAAATATCCAATAGTGAATTCTTCATGTACTCTCTCCAGATCAACTTTTAATCTTTCCCTAAGAGATAGGTAAGAAAGATTTCATCTTAGTATGTGGGTTCTAAGCAAAATATAAAATCATGGAGCATAAAAGTACTTACAGTAAATGACTAAATCATGGCATCTGATCCTAAACTCTATAGTAGCTATTAAAGTCTATGAATTCTGAATTGATCACTAGCTTTTCATTAGCTTTTTCTGTATCTTAATATACATATTCCAATGATCTATATAGCCTTTTTCTCTTGTCTTGGAATTCAGATTTATTCAATGGCTGTATTCACAGTATAAATATTACGTTCTTGCATCACCTTGTATGAATCCCCACACTCTTGCCAATAACCTCCTGATGGGGCTTGCAACAGCACAAAGTTTAAGGGAAGATTTTATGGATTTTATGGCAGCATGTTCAATCTCTTCTAATACTGCTGTTGTCCTCTGAGAAACCTCTTTGGGGAAAGTCAGTTGCTTGATATTGGTGAAGAAAGAGATATCCAAGGTACCCATTCTGTTTCCTTGAGGGATTTTACAACAGTGAAATGAAGGAAAATTTGTGAAGATCTTGACCGTCAAGAAGAGTACCAGTCAAGAGTGCTTCAACTTGTTGAGATTTGGCAGGTAAATGATTCTTTTTCATGCAGTCTTCTAAAGGCTCATGTATACCACACTTCTGCATGCTATCATTTCCAGATGCTAATTTATTAGGACTTCCTGAATATGACACAAGGGCTCTTTCTCAAGAGCTGATTCTGGAACACAGCCTGCAAAGAATTACCCAGCTCATTTGCCAGGTAAGAAAAGCAGGCTATGTTCAAACAGATTGGACTTAAAATTGCAAAGTTTTCCCCAACTATTCATCCATTTTTTGTCAGAATATTTTTAAACCGTAGTGTATGAAAACCACAGGGAAAACCATAGAATGATATAAATAACATACATGACTAATAAAACAAACCCTCAGAAATCCCTGTGCAGACATTCAGGCATTGGAAGAAGGAAGCTAAAAATATAGACTCATACCTTCACAGTCAAAGCAACATAGTGTACGTTCCTGCTTAGGAATAATAGAAAAGCAAGCTGTAAAGAGGCCAGGGGAGGGATCCCACACTGGGAATGAGGATATTTATGCACAGGCTAAATGTGGTAAAGGAGGTAGTTGGGGAACAAGGTATGAACTCTGATGATCTATTTGAAGGGTCTCAATAAGGTCTCTTCAACAGGATGTACCTATGGTTTGGATACCTCCAAATTTTTGAAATGACTGTCGCTATGTATATTCTAAGGCATCCCAGAAGATTCTGCAGCACTTCTTCCTTGCCTTTTGTATTTAATATGGTAATGTTGCAAGGAGACTGTGAACTGTTTCTTTTAGCAAGTCCTGTAGCATGCTTATCACAGTAATGGAAATTACTCCTGAGATGCAGTCACTGGTGGAGTATAAATGGCTGTGTGAGAATGAGTTAATCTGCTGCCTTTGTTAGATGTTTATCCATGTGTGGGAGGCCTTGTTATTAATGCACTTTCTCCTGATCTGCAGATACTGTCACCATTCCTATATGTGAATTATATCTCTGCTTTCATAGGTTTGGAACCTGACACTAACACTAGTAAACAGATTAAAGTCACTAATATTAATGTCAGAAGAGACTCAAGCAATTTTATATGGAGCCACCTGTGATTTGCTTCATGCCATTGCTGCTTGTGCTGTCACTGGGTGCCACTGAAAGCAGCCTGGCTCCATGTTCTTTACTCCCTTTAGGTATCTGTGCACGTTGATGAGATCTCCCTGAGATCTGCTGCAGCTTTTTTATTTCATCTACACACTAATATCACTGTACACTGTTCAATTGTATGATTGCTCTCACAAGCCATACTATAGAGTGTGTGTTTCCATACTGTGACCAAAAAGAGTAGTTTAGCAGAGTGTGAAGTGAGATGATATTACAATATTGTTGGCATAAATATATACATTCGTGAAAGCTGTTTAAAAAATTGTCTTCACTAGGCAGAAGTTTATAATGTTTTGTTATTTCAAAGCCTTTTAATTTTATCTATGGTATCTTCACTGATATACTTGAAGATGATTTTAAGAGACAACAAAAAGGTATTTTTCCATAGATTCTGAGCTTTTAAAAGACCGCAGTCCGTTGTTTTCTGTATTGTAAGTAGTTAATATACAAAGCTTCCTCTTGTATATATAAGCATAATCTAGAATTTAGGAAGATATCCAGATATCACTGGGGGCTATAACATAAAATGAACTGCCCCAAAGAACACAGGTGAGAATTATTGAAATCAGGATGGAAATATATGTTTAAAAAACAAAAAATCATCCTGAGTTAAATAAAAACAGAGTTACAATCAATGCCTAGTGAATCAGGCCAATAGCTCCTTGCTTTCATAGAGAATGTAGGATCCTCCTTTATCTTAATTTTGTAAAGATTTTAATATTTACACCAAATGAAGAAAGAACTTTTTTTGACTTTAACAACTGATATTTTCTACAGTTTTTGATCTAAAAGAAAGAATTTTGTTATCTATGTGTGCTTTTCTTCAGACTGAGCTGGATAAGAACATTATTTGTCTGGGATATGCCACAGCTATTCAGCCTATCTCTTCTAAGACATAACTACTAGGTCTTTTAGCACCAAATGGAGTTCATAAGTATCTCATATATTGTTATGAAAGATTTCTTTATACACTGCAGCACCATTCTGAAGGAAAAAAAAAAGATTTTAAAAGATACAGAAATTATTTTTTTAGTTCCTGCTACCTGAAAGACAAATTATTTCTAAATCAGACCTTTCCAAGAGCAGCTACCATATTCTAAGATTATGCTTTGATGACTGTGTATATGACTAGAGAGAGAGAGGAGGAGAGGGTGATGGAACTAATAATCTATTGGATTACTGTTTTATCTTTAAATAAAATATGTTGTCTCTACAAAGCATTAATAAAATATGTTGTCACTACTGTACAGCATACTAGTGTGTGAATTTTCCTTTTGATGCTTTTCAAATACTACATTGATAAACTAATTGCATTTGCTTATCTTGAAGCTATGATAATTTCATAATTTGTTATTCATTGAATTTGGAAAATGTGCTCAACCCTCTATGGGAAAAAATGTGGATTAAAAAATACATGAGTTATTTATTCAATTGCTGAGTAAACTGTTTGAGGGAAAGGTCTTTTGATGAGGCAATTCCATTAAGAGAGATGAAATGATGGCCTCCACCTTTATGATTTAACGAGACTATTTTTTGCATTCATTGACAACGCATTCTCTAGAGATAGCCTCTCTTCCTCCCTCTTCCTTCCAAATCATCGATATTGCATTCAACATACTTCTCAAACTTTTCAACACCCATCTCTCTACACTGTGATTTTGCCTTCTGCAACATTTAAAGAAGTTTGTTGAGGCAATTTCTTTGTTGAAAAGCTTGTTCTTACAGTTGTAGTTATGAGAAGAGTTTCCAGACAGGTCAGACGTCTGTAAGTTGCATCCCTTCAAGTCTGATAAGGTTGTCCAGTAGTGGTTACACGACATCCATCAGTAGTGGATGCAGTTGTCAACTGGACATTACTTCCCTTGAACTTGGAAGGATTTTACTGTCTTCAGCTTTCTTCTGGGTAATATAGTCATCTTTTGGGGGAAGAGCTCTGTCCTGACTGTGGTAAACTGTATTAGTGGATTTTTCATCTTCAGTAAGGGAGTAGAGTGAGTGAAGATAAGGTGAAGTATCTCAAAAGGTAAATTTCCCTTTGAGATACTTCACCACTTGTGTAGGGCATCAAGTGATATCAGCAAGGCAAATGGACAGCAGAACTTGGTTGGTGTGTATTGTAATTACATATGTGAATGCAAGATATGTATATTTAACTTCTTGGGATATCATCCCATATGCATGCACGTATCTTTCAACTGACTGAATCTGAATTTTAAAATCAGCACCTATTAATGTAACCTGCTGTGTAGGTATTTCATGTTCTCTTAAAAGCTCTATTGTACTGCTAAATTGTTAAAAACTCAGCAGATAGGAAAAAAAATTCCTCTCCAATAGACAGGTAGTTATTTTTTAGCAGAATTATCCATGCAATCAGCTTTTCAACCTATCCAGGAGATTTCTTTATGCTAACATCTTTCCATTAGTGCCAGGTGAATACTGTCAATACCAAAGGCAAATTGTCTCAAACAATAGGCACAGTTATGCCTTATTAGCAATTACAACAGGAAAAGTGACATATGTCTTATTTTATTGTTATAATATCATTAAAAAGTACCTATACTTTCTGACTGAGAACACTTATGTCATGAGGGCAATAAAACAGGGTTTTATTCTTCCATTGCCAGGAAATACATGAGAGACTTGAAAAATGAAAACATTTAGTTGAATAGAACCATCTACATTTTCAAACATTCTATTACATGAATAATTGCTGAGGTTGGGATGAAATTGTGAAGTCATGTGAAAATGTGGGAATCTAGTGGTACAGCAGTGCACTATTGCTTAATTTTTAAAGTGATATGGTTCGGTTCTGCATTACATGTTTTCTTCATTGCATCCATGATGCAATTCACCCCAAAGACGTTTGTATATATCTTTAATGTATTTTTTATGTATGAAATGGTTACAGCAGAGGTTAAAAAATATAATTGAGGAAAGTCTGCAATTATGAATTTTGAACTGAGGTCAGTACAGTTTTGAAGTCTAGCAGCAGATAAAAGAAGATAATGCCATTTAAGGCAGTGCAAAGTTTCACTGGACTTTTCTTAGACACCAAGTGCAGTAAAAAGATCACTTTTCTCAATGCAGGATGACTTAAACCAGGTTGTCTCAAGTATTTTACTCCATATTAACTTCAATGAATTAGGAAAATTTCTATTCCTTGCAATGAATAGTTCCTAGCTGTGAGTGTAAGATGGCGCTTCCCAACTAATTGGTGGACTGTTACTCCTTGAGAAGTACTATATTAACTATTTGATTAGTCTTTCAATGTAAATACTAGCAATACAGTTAAGTAGTTGTGAAACTTCCTATTCAAAGTACTTGCAGATGTTAAAATGCCAGTCTTCCTCTGACAGCAGATAAACAAATGAATGATCCTCTGCAATTTTCATGCTGTATCCTTTGTTTTCCTATCTAAATGACCTAAGATTGTACTGCTCTTTCCTCTGTTTGTTTAGAATAGAGAATATCTGACTTGTACTTCCATATTTCAAGGAAAATGTGGAGTCTAAAACAGAGCCATAGGTGATATTTCTGTTTTATTTTTATAATGATTTGTGTATCTGTTCACATCTTGGCCTGACTCTCGGGAAATGGATCTCTAAGAAATTGTGGGAATTGATAACATTTGCTCATAAAACCGAATTATAAGACTGTGTGGCTTTGGCCATAAAAGAGCTCCTTCCAAAATCCTCTGCCAGTGAATATCAGCCTTGATCTCTAAAAGCCACTGATTTTTATGTCTTGAGCTACTTACAAACTGAGACTGCCAATTAAATTATGACTTCATAAAATTAATCTCATTTGAAACACACATTTTCAATAAAAATAGAAGGCTTTAATAACAGTGCAATAATGATGACACAAAACAAATGCTTTTACTTACATCTATGCACAGATACTCAGCTCAGTGCAACTGAGTGAAACTTAATGGAGTTACAGCAGAGGGGATCTTATTTTCTAGTGGTAAACTTTTTGGAGTCATATAGTGCATGCACTGTTAAGTCATCCATAAATTCTCCTTTGCTGGTGTGATTATGCAACAGCTCAGGCATGCACTGCGTTTTAGCCATTCTTGAGTCTGGTATGTAAGATTTTTTATCTTCATAATTTAAAAAGTTTTAAATGACAGACTGCCATGCAACTAACAGACAAAATGAGATGCTGCAAGAACAACTTCAAAAAGAATTTATTTGTAAGACCAAAATCCTATAATTCATTTTTGTTACTTCAGGGAATCAACAACCAAACAATATTTCTTTCCCTGTTTGCTTAAACTCATAAAAATGCAGTCAATTCATGGTAAGAAAGGGAAATTATGGACATTCCAGCTTTGGGGAAGAAATGGATTTTGAGTTCCTTTTACAATTCAAGCTGGTGCTGTTTAAGTGATTCAAATTGTAGGTAAATTTTATATTTGAAAGAGTGCCATAATTAAGGTATTATAAAGAAATTCTGTCTTTGCACAGGCAGAGCCTATTTGTTCGGTCTTTATCAGGCATGTAGTATAATCAGTATAATATAATAAAATTGCATGGTAAATCATGTAATCTGGCTCCTGATGAGACTTCTCAGGAACCACAATAACACAGGATCATACATATACATACACATTGTGTGTGTGTGTGTATACGTATACATATACAAACACAGTGTTTCATTGCCAGGGAGCCTATAGCTGCACTCCAGAATATAAAAAATATCTTCTGAATAATTCTTCCTGTAGGCTTAGGCTAAGAAGATTGTAGATACCCTCTTTTATGTGGTTCCTCACACTCCACACATTAGAGTGGATGATACATGCTAGCATATTTGCTCACAGTATTGGAAGAAGAGCAAAGAAATATTTGTTAGGTCACATTTTAAGTGTCATATCTTTGCAAAACCAAGACATTGCTTATGCTCTGAAGCCCACTATCTGTCCAAAATGGAAAGGAAAACTGGTGTTATTCTAGATGAAGTCCTTTCCATTTCCTGCTTTGCTCACTTCAGCTTCCCAAGTCTTCAGCCCACAATGAAGTTATGAAATCCTTACGGCAGTTATGGAGCACTTTTGGAATACCATCAGTGCAAGTCCAGCTGAGACACTAGCATTTCTTGCAAAGAGCTGTATTGCAAATAAACTGATTAGGAGTGTGTTAGGATCAGTGAGAGGCATGTCTTGCCTCTCTGGACCACGGGCTTAGTAATGAGTGAAGCAGCAGCAAGTATAATGCAACTCTGATCTCAGCAATAGCATCCTTTATCATAGTCCTAGACTCATGAACTGATGAACTTTTCCAACAATCATTGCTTGCCTTTAAAGATTTTTAACTAGATGCTTTGGTAGTATGAGAAGTAAGAATGACAGAAGGTCATTCGGTAATTGATATGACTTAGGTGGATTTCAGCTCTTCAATTAACATTGTTATTGTACAAATCAAATAAAAATGATCTGTTCAGCCACACAAACAACCACCATGGAGGCAATGCCTGAGATTTATACAATGTTGAAATGAGAAGAAAGTGAGTCAGAACACTGGGGTCTTTTGAACACATTATTAGTCAATTCACTGGTCAGATTGTATTCAATCTAGATGAAAGGAATCGATGGTACATTTAATTAAAAGGGTTATTGCTTTTGTAAGAGGACTTGCAGAATGAATTACAATTCTCAAAAGGTGTGTTTCAAAGTGTTCTTCATAGGGCACAACATGTGTCTTTTATGCCAAAGTCATACAAATGAAGGCATTTCCTTCAAATGTGTGTAATTGCAAATCTGTGCACCTAAGAGGCTCGATTTTCAGAAGTGCTGCATGCTGACTTATTTTTAATTTTACAGGTCCTCACTGCCTGTGTAAAGCAGGCCATTTATATGACTGCCTAAATATAGATTTTGGTGCTTGACCTTAGGCTACCACGCTTGATGATTTTGGCTAAGATAAAATAGACTTTCTAAGATGAAAGTATGGCAGTAAACTTGGCTCTAGCTAGACAAAAACTGATTGTATTACAGCAACAAAATGTATATCTGTTGCACCCATTCCACAAATTCTAAGTGCCATGAAAAAAATCCCAGCAGAAATGGGAGACTGAATTCTGAAATTAAACTCTAGGCATAAGCAAACCCTGACATTTGTATATTTCTTTTACCAGATTGCCCATTCTACTGAAAAAAGTTTAGATGGACTATCAAATATAAATTTGTTCATATATTTATGTATGAGTATCTCAAAAGCATAATAATCAGTGACGGGCATGCAGTCAAATTCATTGCTTTAGAAACTATCTTCTTGCCAATTTTATCACTCTTTTTACCTGGTAGGTTACTCAATGTCAAAAATTCCAACAAACAATTCAAGACTAGAGCTACAGCTGTTGTAAATCCATGTGCCACATGGACTTCAAAGAAGGGAATATGCTGATATAATCCAGCTGAGCCTTTGGCCTCTAGACATGAGTTTACTTTACATTCAGCACTGACAGTGAGATCTACAGGTGGTATAAGTCAAAGCAGATCAAATGCAAATTAGTAGAGCAGAACTGATTTGTGGCAGTTGAGGAGCAAGACGTAGATTATGATGACAGAGATGTTTCTCATTTCCTTTCTTAAACACTTTCTTATTTTAAACAGGCAAACAAATCCACATACTCGTGTAGAACAGTATAGATTGGCAGTTTCTGCTTTCATGATGGTTTCTTTAGTGCTATTGCATGGCACTGACTTTACAGTTGTAGGTGAGACATTGAGCTCTGCTGAAAAAATTTTTTGTAGTGCGGAGCGGAGTGTAGGAGCACTGCAAACTTGTCTGATCCTGAAGGAAGAGGGGTGTTGGAATGTCTTCCCATAATGTAGATGCAAGAAGCTTCCAGAGGGACATTGTTGATGTTTTTTGTTGCTGAGGAATTATTGTTTCAAAGTACTGGATTTCTGACTGATGTAAATTAGGGTCAATCTGTTGAAAATCAAAATGTTCTGTTGATTCAAGTTCACTGTAAAGTTGATTTCAAATGTGCTTGTTCTAGTGTTTCATATAAGACTCATGTAAAGGTGAAGTATATAGTCTTAAAAGGAATAAGATAATTTACAGGGAGGTAAGAAAAAGGGACTTAAAATTTTGGATTAGACTTTTTTCTTTTATAATAAAAAAGAATGGAATTGGGTGCTTTAATACCTGACTATTTTGTTACTCTAGATGAAAGTCCAGGATTTATAGCTTTGTATAGGGGGATTAGCTCTGAGGTTAATGAACAAGGTAAACTGTGAGAAGCTACATACCTTTCTGGGAAGGGTAATAATTAGGGAAATTAAATGGGATTTAGTTGTGCATAATTTACATGTAGAATTACCTTTGATTTGTCTGAAGCTGCAATACTAATGGGTGTGTTTGCATGTCACGGTGCTTGGCAAACTATGAGCAGCTGCCCTTTGAGGTGTTCAGGAGAACAGCATGTTGGATTGGAGGCCCAGTTCCCAAGATGTAGAGCCCTGAACTTGCCTTGAGAAATATTTTCAGATTTTATTAAAGATAATGTGACAGTGGAAAGTGTGTGAAAAAGCATCTGTTTGCAAACTACTGAAACAACACAATTCAAAAGTATGCTGAAAAATGTGGGATCTTTGCCACTGATCATCTGTTTATTGCAAATAAGTGCATGAGGGAGTATTCAAGGAATTTCCACTACCATATCCTTTAGCCCTACAAGCAAAGCAGTATCTGCTGCCAGTGTACAGCCCACGGTGATCCTGAGCACTGGAAGGCTTGATAAAGCACAGGAGGCCTCTCACATAAAGGAGAGACTTTGCTCTTCCTGATCATTGGCCTCACATTAGTTTTAATAAAACATTGAATATGAAGTTTGAGTCTGGCCTGATACAGAGCTTTTTAGTGTGAGACCAAGGAGCAAAGGAGATGTGATTCTGCAGTAGTTGGTGCATTTGTGTGCAAAATCCCAAGTGCTGGGACTTGGTTTGCTTGAAGGGCTTTATTGCTTTATAATTCAATGCAAGCACTTGGTTTTATGGCTTCAAATATTCTCATATTTGCTCTTTGTTTAGGCTGATGGCTGCTGCATTTACAGCCAAAGTGACTGACTGCCTGTTAATCCCAAATCCATGTGAACGTTTATTTATTTATTAAATGTGTATGAAGAATTTCAGGAAAGGTTTTAAAAATCTGGCTTTGGGGTAAGTGTTAAAGAGGTTTGATTCCTTTTTAAATATAAAACTTTTTTAATATACTTGTGCAATTTAGATGACTTTACTGTTCAAAATCCATTTGCTTCTCTGTGTGGTAGAACCCATTGCACAGAGAGAAGGTTGGTCACGCCTTTTGCCACCAGGACAGTAAAAGTCACAACCACTCAGCTGTGAGGTTTCACCTAAAGTTTCTTAATCAGGATTAATTTTTTGATTTAGGGAAGAAATTGGCTTACCTAAATGCTTGAGGGAGAAGGAAGCAAAAAAGCATCTCTGCTCTGTTTTTTAGTCATCCTTTCTCACTCTTTAGGGGAACATCTTTACATTATTTCTCTTTTCACTGCCTCTCAGACAGGAAGGCCTTAAATTCAACCTCTTCTTTTTGTTATGGCTCAGTAGTTGTTCTTAAATCTGACAGCTGGAAATAAAGTCTTAGTTCCAATACCTGCCCACCTAGTTTTCTTACATGGGTTTTGTCTTTTTTTTTTCCTTCTGCATTAAACTATGTTGATAATTTCCAGAGAGAAGATATGTGCTATTGGTTCAACTATCTATTTATGCTTTGTACAAGTGCCAAATTTGTCTAATACAGCTATTTCTTCTCTTTATAAACTATTTTATTGTGGATAGCTATCTATTCAACTCTTTTGAATTAACTGTATATTGCAGGTCCTAACTATGATTGCTACCTTTTTCCCCAAAAATGCATCTTTTCCATCTCTTTTGATCTAAAGCAATGTGACTTGCTTTACAATCAGTTTTCAGTAGAACCACAGATGAGGGTAAGCTAGTTTGCCCTTTGTAAAGTGATCCTCCTCTCTGTAATTGTCAGAGTCAAGTAGGATAAATATTCTATTTTTGTTGATCTATAAAAGGCCTCAAATTATTTGGTACCAACAAGGAAAAATAAATGTGCTGGGGACAGTAATAGCAAGAGCTTCTTTCCTGAGTAACAGTCTGAGAAGAAATTATAATTTGGCCTACCATCATTCTAGGTTGTAGAAAACCAGAAGAAAGTAAATTCTTTGTTATTTGTGCCACTTAATACAAATCTCAACAAAACACACAGTTTGCATTGCTTGTGCCAAACCACAATATCTATCTTTCATGAGCTGGGGGAAAAGATAGGAACAAGTAGGTGTAATGATTCAATTGATGCAAAGCAATTTAAGATCGAATAACTTGATTCAACACATATACAACAAGGTTTGTGTTTTAATACAGAAATGCTGATTGTTGGGAAGAAGGGGAATGGATTTCCTCATCATTTTAGAATAACACACCATGGAGGTGAATTTTCTAGGCTGTATTAGTGCACAGAACCTCTGCTCTTCCGCTTTTACACCAGACAGATTGAGTTGTGCAGAGCAGAGAGCTGTGACGCCTAGGAATGAGGACAAAAGTCCTTCCACCTCCCTTCTCTGAAACCAGAGCAACAACAACTTTCTCCCTTTTCTTAAATTCTTAGAGCATTTGGACACTTGGGACTTTGACTCACTTTGTCAGACCTGTCTCATAAAAGCTTTTCCCCAGAAGTATAGCTAACACAATTATCTCCCTTAATTTTTGCTTTAGTCATGGAACGCTAATTAGGAAAACTCTTCCAGGGTCAGCCTTTTGTTCCATGTAAGTCAACAGGCTGGGACAGGGACACAGAGACAGTAGGAGCTTTCACACGAGCCACAACTAATTTGAGTGTGTATGAGTGTTCTCATTACAGATGAGTTCATTGTAGTTTCCTGTGGGAGTAGCTGAGAAATTATCAACCTTTCCCTTAAAAAATCTTTTATGTGAATTCCAATTTTTTCAGTGTTCTCCCATCCAGCACACTCCAGAGGCCACAGCAGCTCACGTATCAAGGGCCAGCTTCTCAAATGTTGGATGTTCTTCCACTACAAACCTGGCAGCAGTGGCGTGGAGAGGTCTATTCCTGTGGAGAAGGAGGGTTTTGAATCTTGAGAAGGCAGAGAGGGGATGGTCCTCTACCTGTAGAAGAGATTCTTTTCTTGGAAAAAGGTCATGTGGCTATAGGGCTTGCTTTGATTTCAGAAACATCAAAGGCAGCCTGTAATACTTTTCCAGTGGTTCTTTGATATGTGTCAAGTACTGGATCCAGAGATAAAGCTTTAATAGAGCTCCAAAAAAATGGAGATGAAGTTAAATTTTACAATAAAACAGCCTCCATGTCTGGGGTAAGAAAAGGAGGGGCCTTTGTCCACAGGCTGAAGGCTTTCTTTGGGAAAATAAATCTTGGCATATCATCTTCCTTTTCATAACATGCCATGTTTCATCTTTATAGGTACCACAGTAGGAGTTATAACCATGCCTTCAGACGAATGTATCAGTGTGGTTATAGTCAGGTGGGGGTTGGTCTCTTTCTCTAAGCAGCAGCCGATAAAATGAGAGGACACAGTCTTAAGGTGTGCCAAGGGAAGTGTAGGTTGGATAACAGGAAAAAGTTTTTTACTGAAAGAGTGACAAAGTACTGGAATTGTCTGCTGGGGAAGGTGGTGGAGTCACCATCCCTGGATGGGTTTACAAGACGGGATATGGCATTCAGTGCCATGGTTTAGTTGAGGTGTTAGGACATGGGTTGGACTCCATGATCTTGAAGGTCTCTTCCAACATAGTGATTCTGGGATTCTAATGCTTGTAAGAAATGTATTTAATTCTGGTCCCGCCCTTCTCCCACTATTGTCAAGCAAAATTCAAACCAAAATGAACTATCAAGGTAATGAATATCTTGAGTACTTTTGCTGTAATTTTCTGATTTCAGAAGCAAAATAAACCAATAGTTTATCACAATCTGATTTCAAGGATGACATATTCCAGCTTTCTCCAAGTTACACTGAGACATCTGAACAGACCCAGTTGAGCAGGTGATGCTCAGATGGTCCCACAGGAGCACTTGTGGGGGTCCAAGGGCTGAGGTGGGTTCTTCTGGCTCAGCAGTGAGGTCAGAGCCTGCCCTGTGGGGCTGCAGTCCTTGTGGGCAATCTGGAAGTTTTGTTCTGAAAACCTGCAAATTTGAGAGTAATTCCGGTAGTGTTACTTATTCACCTTCTCCAGTTAGGAAAAAAAAAGGCAAATGAAGATTAAAATCCAGTTGTTCAGACAGTTTACAACTGAATTAATTCATTGAGGGGTCAGTAATGTGGTACTACACGTGATTTTCTAGTCACAACTCTCATGTTAATTGCTCAGTCAAACTGTCCAAAAATTCTCCACTGCCTGACCTGTTCGTCATATGAGTCTCAAACTGATTCTCACCTGCTTATGTGTTCCCAGAGTGCTCATTTATTGCTTCTCTGATTGCACAAATTGTTTTGCTGAGACTTAATTTCTACTGGGTCTCTTAAAATAGACTCACAGAGAATGTGCAACTCAATTTGTAGTATAAAAACCTTTAATAGAAACCCTGAGAGTCTAGGGGCTTTGTCCAAGTTTGGCATTATACAACACATATTTTTACTGTACAGGAAGTAATATAATGATTTTATCTTTATAATTATACAGTAGTGATTAATGAAGGCTGCTATAGTAGGATGAAAGGTGGTTTTTGCTAAAGAGTCTTTGAATCCAAATCTATATAAGTCTGATTAAAAAAAAAAAAAAAAACCAACAAAAATAACAAAATACAAAAAAGCCCTAAATTGTTTTGAAACTGTCTGCTGATGAGCTACTTCTGTTTTTGATGAGCCATACCAGATGAGCATTTCTGGAATTTCTAGGACACCACCTTTTAAATTACATCTTTCTTCTTCTAAAAGTGCTACTGTAAAGTTGGAAAAATAAAATGAAATTAATTAAACTGGGGTAAAACGTGTCATGATATTGTAACTAGGGCCAAAGTGTAAAACCTTCCAGGTATTTTCTGTAGAGGTTTTGATGTACTCTGTGTGTATGTGGTTTATTGTGGGTGGTTATTTTGTTTGTTTGGGATTTGTATTTCCCCCTTTTTCTTAATTCTAGAAGATTTAGACCCCCCATTTTTATTCTATCATGGGTGTTCCTATTTGTAG
Organism: Melospiza melodia melodia; assembly: GCF_035770615.1. Classification (NCBI taxonomy): domain Eukaryota; kingdom Metazoa; phylum Chordata; class Aves; order Passeriformes; family Passerellidae; genus Melospiza; species Melospiza melodia. The sequence continues at coordinate 37,820,310 of NC_086194.1, forward strand.
AAAATCTTTGGGAACATATTGGCCACAATGACCTGTAGTGCATCTCTCTTTAAAGAGCTTTAATTTATGTTCATTTGCTACAATTATCGTGTTGTAAACTCTCCATACAAGACACCACGTTTGATTGCATTCACCTTACCTGAGCAGGATGATAGGAAATTTTGCATCACACTAGTCATTCAAGGTACACTGCTTGCCAGTCTCTCAAGTTTCAGCCTCCTTGTAGTTTCATAATTTAAAAACAGGCACTAAAAGGATTTCATCCCTGTTTTTAATTGTTAAGGCTGCTGACCCATCAAATCCAACTGGTTAAGAAAATCTGATCATGTTCCTTAAAATATTGTCACATGCTATCTGGGTTTTGGATGGTTGTACATCGTGTTGAATCAACCACTGTACCTTTTAGAGGGCAGTGACTTCCAGTGAGAGACATTTCCTTTACAGTTGCTTTTACTAAGTGGCAAGTGCCTGCTTTAAATGGTGGATGTTTGTACCACCCATCTCTTAGTCTCATACAGCATGAAAAATTACTGTATTTTGCTTTCTTTTTTTTCTTTAATAGAAAAGAGTTATTTTGTAATTGCTTTCCATTGTTGGAGGACCTCAGCATTTTCTGAAATACTGATGGTGCTGTTTGTATTGCTCTTCAGCAATACCACGTCAAGCTGCTCAGCCTCAGTGACCTGTCCGTGCTCTGTGGGATTTGGCAGAGAAGTGAGTGCTTGTGGCTGAGGAGAGGAGATGGCTTTCAGCTTCCTGAGGCACCTCCTTGGTAGATCTGCTTCTTTAGTTGTGGTATAAGTGCAAAATGAAGTGGCATTCCCTGCCCCAAAGAGCTTCAGTAATGAATTGTGGCATCACATGGGTTTGTAAACTGCTGTAAGCGGAATTTGCAGCTGGGGCAAATGGAGGCCTGGATAAACTTGTAATTTTCTGTGGTTACTCATGAAAGAAATTATAGAGTTGGGAGGCAAAACCAAGTCTTTTACAGGACTGTAGACATACTCTGTAAAAGAAGGCCAGTGGCCCATGCACTATCCTAAGGAATTAAAAGTGACTAATTTAAGAAATACCTCTAGTAAACACAGCATTATTTTTTCCAACATTGTCTGCTTTAATATAATTAAGGAATTAATGTGTCTCTAGAATCATAGTGGATACATTTTGTAAAACATATGATAGCCATTGGTTCTATATAGTTTAATAAGGGCAAAATTTACTTATTTAGGATACAGTTACTTGTAATATATCCTCAGACATCCTGAACATAAAAAGAAGAAGATCCAGAGACCCTATGAGGGAAGAAACCACCTGTAGGTCAGACATAGAGAAATTGTCTATATACACTTATAACTCACTGTGATGCTTGACCACAGAATTCATTTCTTGAATTTTAAGCCATGAATTATATATTTGCTTGTGAATTTCAGAGAAAGCAGCACTATAGAGAGCAGTGTTCAGAATAACAGTCCCAAATTAGGATCAAAATGACGCTGTGCTAGGTGTTATAAAAACACCGTAGCTGGTGCAGAGATTTTGCAGTCTACATGACAAAGATCACATTTACTTGTAATATACAGTGGGAGGGAAAGGAAAAAGAAATAAATGAGGAAATTGAGCACCATTGTGTATTTGATGGTGAGGATCATTAACTGAAAACAAATAGCTTGTTTGAACAGCGTGAGTGCCGTGCTTGTGAACTTTATAGAGAATGACTCCCAGAGTATTGAGGAGCAGTGAGGAGATGCACTGGGTGAAATATAGCCTGCCCACAGTAATCTTGAGTTTTCATCACAGTCCATAAGTAGCCTGCTTAAAGCTCAAGATGCTCAGCAAGATGACTTCTATGAATCTCAGTGGTGTTTGTCTCAAGTTCTGGCGCAGAGGAACATCAGGACCAGTTGATTTATAGCAATGGATCCTATGGGAGTAAAAACAGGAGGATCAGTACGTGTGTCTTGTTATCAAAGCCGTAATGAGTAGTACCATGCAAGGATGGCAAAATACATGTATGTGTGCACTTAGCATGTGACTTTGGCATCTGTTTCATATTTCAGCATTTCTGTTACAGTATTTCATTTTTAAAAGTTTTCTCCACATCTTTATGTGATCTGTGAACTCAGAAGCCTGGCAGAAAGTTTTAATTTGTTTTTAAAGGGTTTAAAAAAATGAGAAGCTGGATTACATTTGAGAGTATTAGCTGCCATTTTTGTTGATTATTATAAGGTCTGTAAAATCTTTTTAATGGATGTGAAAAGACAGGTGATCTTGCTAATACTGCACAACTGTAACTAAATCACAGCAAGCAGTTGACCATAAGGAAAAAAAGCCCAGTATTCTTAGTGCCAAAGTAGGTGGAATAATTTGTGCTTTACAGCATCCAGACACGTGCAATCACTTGGGACTTGTCTAACTTCATGAATTTTCTCACATCTGTCTGATGAATCAGGAATCCAAATGCAAAAATGTGTCATTCATATCCACCACGTGTGTCTCTGAATGATTCATGCTTCTCTTGTGGGGGTTTGCTTGCAAAATCATTGTGTAGTTGATGAAGTAGAGAGACAAATTCTTTTTCTAAGGTTGCCTCAGTAGGGAGACTAATCTAATATGGCAGGGTTATTATTATACTAATAATAGTAATAATGCTATTTCTACTCAGATTGTAACAGCCAGCCATTCCCACTTGTGGAGCATGACACATCTGCTTCCAGCCCAAGTGCAACACAGGCATGCAGATGAAGGACATATGAAAACTGAGTGGCATTGGGTGACACAAAGGGATCTTTGGGTGAGGACATTGAAAGCGCAGTCTTTTCAACTTGTTGGTAGCTGTTGTTACATAATGCACTTCAAGGAGAGACTTGTTCAGATGTTTTCAGAAGACAAATGTTTCACACAGCCCAGGAAAAAGCACAAGAATGCTTCTTTTCATATTTAACAGTAGGTCTTTACCTGTTGTAATCACATTACTCATACCTGTTGTGTGCTCATAATCCTCATGAATCCTGCACATAATCTTGATGTTTAAGAGATTCAGACCTTCAGTGAGGGCCTATGCATTTTCACAAGAGTACATCTCTGAAATGCTCATATAAAGGCTTAAAACACTATTATTTCTTGTTGTACAACCTGCCTATTCTCCTGTCAAAATGTCATCTACTGCTCCTTGGTGTTCTTTTGACACATAAATTTCATAAACCAGTAGGATTAGTAAATCAATATTTCTTATATTCTATACAATCCATTACTGATTCTATATGACAGTGTTCTTAAGGGAATTACTTATGTTAGGGAAGGGATAATAATACTGATATTTCAGATAGGCCATGGTTAGTGATACTAGCCACTAGACAGTGTCTGTTTGCCAACATAATTTTCAGTAGTTCCTTATTGCAAATTCTTTAGTTGAACTGTAATCAGCAGGGACTGGTTTGTATTAAACACCTGGTACCTCTAGTGGTGTCAGCTGCATTTAGTTTAATGTAGTGAACTATGAGTGAATTTATAGTAATAACTATAAAATTAAAAGTTCCCTAGAGGACATCTGATCAGTCAGGCGGTGCACAGTGAAATTTGGTGAATGTTTTCAAAAGAAGTTAAGAAAGGGAGTTTGGTTTTTTGTTTTTTTTTTTTTTGTTTTTTTTTTTTTTTTTTTCTTTTTTTTTTTTTTTTCATTTGTCTTTTATCTCAGAATCTTACCTTTTCCATGGTGTGAAGTTGAGTACCCAGCTTGAGGCTGATCAAGGAGCACTGACAGGAGAGTGGGCGGGGATTAGGTTGTCTGCAGGCATGGTAGCCCTTCCATGACCCAACCATGAACAGGGATACACCCTGTGCAGTTTTCTGGCACAAGGATTCAGAGATCAAACAGATAAACATGATTCTTGAAAGCCCAGATATCTCAAACACCAACATATATCACTGTCCTCTTTTGAACATGTAGGCCACAGGTCTGGCTTATGTTTGGTGAGATAATGTTTCCCTGAGCTCTTAATTCTGAGCTACATAATTTCACATGTAGACCTTGTTTTCCCATTTCTCCATCTCAATGATAATTCCAGCAGCTGGACTGTCTCTATTGTTTTTCCTGCATGAATATTCATGTCTATGCATTTAAATATTTTCAGTGCTTTTATAGAAACAGAAATCTTAATATAGTTCTGAAAGAATTTAACAATGCCCAATGGAAACTTGCTCTGCTGCAGAAGCAAGGCTTCTGATTTCTCATTTAGATGCTTTAGGGAAGTAGCTCAGGAATGATGGAAAACTGCTGCAGTTCAGCCGGTGGAATGGAAGTCTGCACATGAGCCTGCTGAGAAAAGCTTAATTGCAAGTTATCTAAAACTCACAGTGTTGTAAATTACTAGGAAAAAACAATCTAACATGTGGACTTCATGGAATCTGGCCTTCTTGTGCATCAGGTGATATAAAAAACCCGAAACATCAGCTCTAGAGATCATGAACTGTTTAAAATCTCTCTGGTACATAGAGATCGAGGAAGCAAAATGAACAAAAATCCTCCTAAGAAAACCTTCTCAAGTGTGAACTTTTCATCAAGTTTAGAAAGGTGATGCACAAAGTTCAAGAGCTAGTTTCCTTGTTTCTTCTTTTTAATCTATATATGTATCTCTCTACCTACCGACCTACAAGTACAACCTTGCACTTCTACCCTGTAAATTCTGAATGACTGCATAGTCTACCTCGGTAGGGTATTAAAAAATTATTGCCTGCCAGAAACTGCCATCCCTTAGGGTGTGCTGTATGTGATGCAGAAACCCTGATGAGCCAGACAGTGGCATAGCTTTTGGATTTAAATTGGAGTCCCATCTGGAAATGACTTCCTGCATTAAGTTAATCAGACACAACTGAGCGGAGCTGAACTCTGGCATTGCTTAGAGGTTGGGGTTCTGTCTGGCCAGAAACAGATGGGGGCTATCTACTTAGAAGATGGACAATGTGTCCTGATCATAATTTTTACAGATTTTTTTTTTTTTTGTGGGAGATTAGGATTTTAGATTGACTATCTTTGAAAAGTAGATGAGGGCTCCAGTTTAGTTGTGTACTGTTTAAGCTTAGAAAATGTGTACTCTTGGCTTGGTTGCATAGGCTTTGATTCTGCTGTGACCCCTCAAAGCCAAATGCATGGCATCTTGTCTATAATTTCTTTTTATTAACCCAGACATAAATTCACATCTCCCCCTCCAAAGAAAGAAGCAAAATTGCAAAAAGTGACGTTTCTCAATTTTAAAGTAGGTGGTTAAGGGTATACCCTGAATTTCAGTAGTATCACACTGAAAAACCATGTCTCTGCCTTAATTTTTGAATTGTGAAGTAGTACAAGGATTAAACCAGTAGCACAAGAATGAATCAGAAATGCTCTAAGATGTCCACCAGAAAGTGATCAGAGGCTTCACAAATTCTTGAGTGTCATTGCGTACAGTTATTTTATTTGTTGGTTGTTTTTTTGTTTGGTTTGTTTTCCCCAAGCTTTTTCTGTGAAAGTATATTCCCTTCCAGGAGATAAGGTTGCATTCTAAGGCGAAACCATTAGTCATCCTTACTGGATGTATTAAGCTTAGCCTTTACTCCTTACCTGAACTGCATTATGCTTTCCACAGTGCATGTCATCTTGTCACTGAGACAGTACTTGAGCTTTTCAAAGTGGCTTGAATTGAAGTAATTTTTACTAACACTGCACATAATGAATATAAGATTCTTAATGGAGCAGAGATACTTCAGATCAAATGAAATTCCACCCAGACACTCAGATAAAACCTGCCAATCAATTGTACCTCGAACAGGGAAAGATAAGTAAGCGAGATCTCTTATGGATCCTGTTGAACAAAAAAATGCCACAAGTTTCATGGAGATTTCATCATCCAAGTTTAAAAAAGTGGAATTTCTATCACACATAGCAAGCAGTGAGAGACTCATCCTTCAGACTTGGTCACTAATGGATTTCTCAGATAGGATCACATTTTGAATACCAGCAGAAAGGTTGTTTCCTTAAGAATACCAAAACAAATACAGTATGGATTCAGTCTGACTGTTGCTGATAGTACTGCCATATGGGGAACTCTTTCAGCAACAAAATATTATTGCATGACAGTAATGTAGAAGAGGTCCCGTTGTCCTGATGCTGTCTTGGCAAATGTCTCCCTGCCTGTAGCCAAGTTTTTACTGACATCTCTGCCTTGTAAATTGCTTCATGTTTCTTTCTGTCAAATCTGATTTCCTTCCCATCCTACTTCTCAGGCAATATATGGTTGGAATTTCTTCAGCACTAAGCACATGATTTGGGAGGCTAATAACTGGTTCTGAGACCTTCTCCAAGGATCATCCTGGTAATTATGTTGGAATCATCTTGCACTCTATGAATATCCAGGTGCTGCCTGTCTGTTGGTTATGCTGTGTGTATGTGAGTTAGAGTGGCAGTGAGAGCAAACTTTAGAAGCTCCTTGCTGAAGGTAGTGCTGTCACTTGCTGTCTTTCAGCTGGGTCTGTCAGTTTGTTTCATGAGACTTTTGTTCTACTTAAATCTAGCTGACATCTAGACAGGTTGAGACCAGCCCTGGGCTGTATGGTTGCATCTTCTCTCCTCCAAACAGTTTTGTGTTTTATTCTTGTTCTTTGTAAATCTGGTTCATTTCTCAAATAGATTTGAAACCAAGCAGCCAGTCAAGCTTAAGGTCAACTTCTCTCATGCAGCAGTGACAAGCAATGAGTATGCTAGAGGCAGAAACATCTTTGTGTCTCAGAGCCATGCTAAGCAGAGCATAAACAGTCTTGTTTGAATGTACAAGGTAGAGGAAAAACTTCACACTTGGTCTGTGCTAAGTCAGACACAGGTAGGTCCCATATTTGTGTTTAGATGAGAAATCCAACTAGTAAAGTGTCAGACTTGCATGGATTTTTTTTTCAAAATCAATTCAGTTGCCAGGAAGACTGAGCAGATTTTTATTTCTCTCTCTAGTTTATATCACTTATGACTTAGATGATTTTCTTTTATAATTTTTTATTATACTTTCAGGACAGTTAAAAGAAAAAAAATTACAAGTACATTAAAAGCTGTAAATCAATTAGTCATACCGTCATATCACTGAATAGAATATGCAATACACCCAAAAAGGCATGTTAAAATGTCCAAAATTATATTAATTATTAATTTTTTAAGGCAAACATTTAAGAGTTTGCCTCATCCATCTTCATTCATGCCCATGTTGTGTTTGTGTTAAAATGAAGTCTTCAATCACTGGGTCTTGTGCTTTCCTCTCCCAAGGACCTGTAAGTCATTTGGTGCGCAGCACTAAGAGAATTTGCCCATTGACTTCAGTGAATTCAGGGAAAAATAGAACTTGGTTCCCTAAAGCTTAGTTTTCTCTGTATTCAGTATATTTTTAAAGGTTTTGATATATTCTGATAAATAGAGAATGAGCAAAATATCACCTCAGAATGGAAGCTGTGTGACTGAAATGGAGATTCATGGGGTCTGACTTCTCCATGTGCACCTGCCCATACACACTCTGTGCAGCTCCAGTGACTGCTCACAGAGGATCCTGTGGCAAAGTAAGAAATGCCTCAGTTTGGAGAATGGCATGATGTAGAATGGCTGTGTCAGAGGCAAGGACAGAGGCTGGGGAAGGAGTTCTCATCTCAGTCAGTGGTGCAGCCATTTGGGGTCCTTCCAAAACACGCTGCCCCCTCTGCCCCACACCTTTCAAATTGCGCACCAGACAGGTGGGTCCCTCCCACACCCTGAAATCTCTGTTCACCCCTTATGCCCCAACACATTGTTCCTAGTACAGAAGATGGTAAAGAAACCATGGGAATATATCAGGATCAAGAATTAAAGATTTTCTTGTGATTTTTATATATCTGTATATTTTAATATGTATATTTGCATGTAGGAATAGGGATGGGAGTTTTAAGGTTGCTGTTAACTAGCTGGGCTTTGTGGATCTGGCAAATGCTGGTTATGCAGGCTTTTAGGTCGGTGAGACTTACTCCCCTTTGCATACTTTTTGTAGAATTTCCTTCTTTTGTGGTATGTTCTAGTTTAGCATATCAATAAATTATAATTGGATAGAATAGTGCTAAATTATGTTGAATAACAGTTTTGTGCACAAACTTCAGACTTGTGCACAAAGAAAACCCCTCTCTTTTAGAAGGAAAAAAAAAATTATCCCCAGAAATACAAATTAGGAAAAAATATTTTAACTTTTTTTTTTGTTTAAATGCATAATCCTTAGAAATGGAAAGACCTAAATCCTAAAACTAGGAAATGAGACTGAGTAGAACATTCATTTTACTCATCCAGATGAAGGAGGAGGAGAAGGACAATTTCTCTATTAAAAATAATTTTAATTTTCTGAAGTATTTAATGTTATTTATTCTTTGACAGAATCTTAGTGCTAAAATGCAAATGAGTGCAAAAACCATTAAAGCCTTTCCTATGCCACAACTGAATTTTGGTTGAAGCTGAATCTCTTGAGGATCAGAGATTTTTATTCTCATTATAACTTCTACTTTTGTTTTTATTTAGGGGCTGACTTTCTAGGCTACTTCTTGCCAAATCTCTGCCAGGGCTGCATTGTATAGGTTGCAGGGAATAATAGTCTTACGTTTTGTAATGTAAAAATAATGGTTATAAAGACCTTAATGATTTCTTAATAACTTAGGAGATTCAGCTCAAAAATTTGTCCTCCCCCACTCCCCTGCCCCGATGATTTTATCTACTCCATTAGGCGATCTTAACAGGAAGATAATTATGTGGATCTCTGCAGGATCCACTGGACTAAAATTTGAGGAATGAGTGTTGGCAACTGTTTCTACTCTCTTCCCTTGATAAGGGAAGCTCATCCCTGGTTTTATAGCTGTTGCTAGGTTTTAATGCAGGTATTATAAATAGATTTTTCTTATTTATGTATTTTTTGAGAAGAAAGCCAGATTTCTGGAATGATTATTTTGTCCTAGCTGATGTGATCTCAGCATTATTAAGAAAATAGATCTGCTGTCAAAGCCTTTGGGAGGGTGAATAAGGGGGAGTTGTTGGCAGCATATCCCAGCATGTTGTCTCTGGCATTGCTTGCATCTGGGTTCAGGTTATTCAAGGAGTTTGGATAAAGGTTCTTACATGACCACTACAGGGTTTAAGGAGGCACCATGAACTTACACTTTTTTTCAGCCAAGTAAGATTCATTCCCAAGGGTCCCAGAAAGGATTGATGTACTTGCAGTAGAGCACTCTGTGAAAATTCTGAACTAAGTTGAATAATGTTTCAAAATGTTTCCTATTCAAGGAAGCACACAATCTGGTCATTCTATAACTGGAAAAATTAGAAGAATGTATTAAAAACTCTCTGTAGGTTTAACTGAACAGTGGACCTCAGCCTCCATTTAGATGAACCCTTCCTTAATATAGTAGTCTGCTGGGATCATTAGAGGCCATCAGTGCAATGTCTCTTCCTGAATTATATAATGTCCTCAGCAAAATCCTGGGATACAGAGTATGTTTTCTAACATGGAAGTTAGAAGCTCAGTTGGAGCTGAGCTGTAAGGAAGACTCAGTTGTTTTCTAGCTGTTGAAGAATAGGTTCATGCTTTCCAAGAACAGTGATTAATGAGTATTTTATTAAAAGCATTAATGGAGTAAACTTTTCTTTGTACAACACTTTGAAGGCTGCTTCTGACATAGGAACCATACAAATACAGAGATAGTCTTTTTCATGGTTTCTTTAAAGTCTGCTGTGCAGCATTTCAAGTACTATCCCTAAAATGTATCCCAGAAGCCTGAAAATTTTCATGTTTAAAATTCCATTCAGACCCTTCACTGGGAATATTTTCCATTGTGACAACTTAGAGGCTGTCCTTAAGTCTCCCAGGGTTAGTTTTAAACTAATTGTTCTTGCTTGCACTATGTGTGCACAGAGCAAGATGGAGGAGGAAGGATCATTACTTTTTCATTAGTAAAGCGAGATGGTGATGGGTACAATATTTAGTAAGGATGTTCTAATCTGCAGCTTCAAATGTGCAATTATCATCTTCTGATTTTTCACAACACCCTCTTATCCTTTTTTGTTCTCTTTCATGTAGGTTGAATTTCAGGAAGCAAGCAAAAGGATTGTAACATGGAAAGTAAAAGTTAAGATTAAGCTGTGTAAGGTGTGAAGCAGAGTGCATGTGTTAGCACAAGCAAATGAGACAGGGAGTCTACTTACAGTCAGAGTGAACAGCAAAAGAAAGCAGAAAGATAATATAATTCCATCTCACATAGTACTGTCCAAATAAAAATAATTTTCTAAGTGAGATAACTAAAGCAAAGACATTCAGGAATTTGGGCCCAAGTTCTGCAGCAGGGAAGAACTAAGCCAAAACTTTCACCAAGTTTACCTCATTGAGAGCTTGGTTAAGTTTTAGCCCTGTTCTGCTTCATGTCCACTCAAAAATTTAGACATTTGTCTTGAAGAAATTAAAATATTAGATGGAATCTGAATAATGCCTTGTCTTGTCTTATCATGGGTTGAGTTTAAATCAGATTTAAGATTCTCAGCCTCTCTCAGGAGATCCTTCTTATCTCTAGAATATCCTTTACCTGTAAATCTAATTAAGCTCAAAAGAGCGAGTCTCTAAGAGTATTCATGAAAGAGTTTATTGCAAGTATTTCAACAAGAACATTGCCTTATTGATCTCCTGTATGCATAATGCCCATTGACTGCAATATGGCTGTTGATATTTGCTCTTCAGCTATACTATTTCTGTTATTGGTATCAACATTAATTTTCTGTATTAAAATTCTGAGCTGCAGATTTTACTATATATGATTCTCAGACAGCAAATCTTAACAATTGTTTGCTAGAGATGAGTTTGTGGCTGAGTTATAATCTTGTGTTATGAAAGATGTGAATTTAAACCTTTTACCTGACTCACATATTTTTTATTTGCTATGGTTCAAGGACTTTGACCTTTGTGGTAACACTTGAGTAAAGAAGTGAATTAAAATAACCCCACAGTTTTTTGGGATTTTTTTTTGGGTGGAGAGGGCTAGCATGTGTGTCCGTGAGGACCCCAGATACCTTAGAAATACCAGCCATGCACCTTTCTACAGAAGGAGGTTAACCAACATGTCCAAACATCTGACCATGTGATAAGTCAGATGAATTTTGAAGATCAATTAATAAGCAACCCAGAAAATAAAGCATTTTGTGCTACTTTGCATCTATTATTGTTGAAGACTAGTAAGGTTCAAATTGAATACAACAGTTTACTGTGTGTTCTGCAAGTAATCGAGGAGGAGACAGCAGAAAAGGGGTAAAAGAGAAGCTGAATTCAGTGAACAATTAAATTCCTATGCTTTATTTGTCCCAAATGGCATAATATCATAAATCCATTGGATTACCTCTTGGCAATTCACACAGGAAGGAAGGGGGTGCTGTCTCACCGAGAATTGATGCAATTTGTGGAGTTGTCATTCCCAGCATGTACATTACAGCAGGAATACCTCTGTCATGACCTCAATGTTCCTCTCTGTTCCAGATCTCTATGTCTTCTCACCACTGCCTAATTAGGTGATATGATAAAACACAAATGTCCATTAGGGACCAGGCTGAAATTACCAGAGTTACTTTATTTGCAACCTACTTTGAATTCAGGTCTCAAGAATTGGAAAATGGGCAATTGTATTAATCCAAATTTTAATAAACCCTTGATAATTTATTATTAAATTGGGCATCCTTCATACCTCTGTCCCCAGCCACTCCCCACAACCCCTTACCCTTCACTGTAAAATATTCTGGGACTTCTTTTGCATCCCAGGGAGGTCTAATGAAAATTAATTGGTAACACCGCAAGCTTTCCCTTTAAGGCTATTGCAATTTGGATATTTTTGCAGACAGAAGCAGCCCATAGTTTATCCATTATTTAGCACTTTCTGGTACTTAAAACTGACATCGGGCATTTGCCCTACAGGTGCCCCATCAGCTTGGTTACCCTTATAAAAGGGTAACCAAGAAAGTCTAATTTGATTTACCAAACTGGATGCTGCTGTGCATAACATCACAGACTTCCCACTATTATCTCTGGCTGAGATGGAATTCAGCAGCTAACAAAAGTAGGTAAGCATCTACCATTAAGAGTGAAGAGAAATCCGTCCACAATTTTAAATAGCTTTGCATTTCTAAAATGCTTAGGGATCACTTAAAATCCACAGATGCTTTTGAAAGAGGCATGGTTCACTTCACAGTCAGTCATAATGTTGCCTGGTCTGAGCACAGAAGAGATATGCAGCTGACGTAGCTTTGGAAGGTCACAGTTGCTGTATTTACTGGAGCTTATTATTAGCTGGAAACTCTATTTTTGCTATCAAGTGCTCTTGTCAAATCCAGGCTTGCTGTCAGAGGGCAGTAAAGAAGTGATATTCCCTGAGAAGCTGTCCTTCTTATGACCGTTCAATAGTATCCCTAAATGAAGATTTAATGTATTTTGAATGGAAAACAGAATCTGTGTTCCATCCATTCTGAGTCAGGAAAAAAACAAAAGCATAAGCAGCACTCAGCCTTTTCTCCATGGATACATTTCTGCAGAGCAGCAGGACATTGGCAGCAGAACTCTCTTCATAAAGCAAGCCATTTTCAGGAAGGTTGGTGGGGTTATTTTTTTCTTTCTCTTTTTGGAAGAAGAAATAACCCAAACAATGTGTTCTGGGAGGTACTTACTTTAGTGATTCCTGAAATTCTCTCCCTTACTTTTCAACTTTAATTTTATTATCTAAGTATAATTTTCTTTCCTTCCCATGTGTTGTGCATCTGCTCTACAGGCTCCAGCCAGGAGAATAACCATATGGGAACATGAAAATATCCACTGCATTGATGCCAGAAGACAAGTTTATGTTCATTCCAAATGGCATAAAAGCCTGCTTGTATATTTTCCCTTTACATCCATTCCAGTCACTTAAATGTGTTGTTGTCTAAAACACACAAGAAAGAAAAGGCTTGTCAGATTATGAACTGAAAAATACTCCTCATAGTGCTGGAATTTGGATGATCAATGAGTTTTACTTTAAACCATTTATGCCACTGAGCGTTTTCTGCTTCTTTCTTTGTCAGGTAACAATTACTGCACAAGGACGAGCTCTCCTTCTGACTGTTCCCAGTACTTTTCTTCATTTTTGCTCATGACAGATTCCTTCCCCAAGCCTGTATAGAGGCAATATTCTCTGTAGGAGTGAAAATCATTCTGTTAAAACTTCTCCAGTGTCTGGTACTCTCATTAGTTAAATACCTCACCTGCTGCAGTACCTTTATCGTTTAGTGCTGGTTAGAACTGGTATGAAAATACTGTGTAGGCATTGCTAAAAAAGACAGTCAACATCAACACAGCTTGATCCAAGCTGATGCTGAGTTACTGACTTGTCCTGGGAAGGGGTAGTTACCTCATGTTGGACAAGCAATTATTGTGCACAATTGCTTGTCATAAAATGAAAGGTTAAAGAAAATTGTGCCATCGTGGACAGAATGGCATTTAGAAAAAGTAATAATAATCAAAAGTCCTGGCTGTACTTGAGCAAAAGTAGCCAAGTACTGATTGCTTTCTGAAGAAATCAAACTGTGTGATATATCCTTGTTTTTATAAATAGCTATTTGAAAACACATGCAAACTTCTGGCAGACATGGTCCTCACCTATATGTCTGACCTGAAAGAAATTTGGTGTATGGAATTCATTTTTGCTCAGTAAAATTCATTTTACTTGGAATGAACTCGTTGCTAGAGGGGAAAAAAGCAATACCTACCATTGTTTTCTCTGACACAGGGCCAGGAACACTACTTGGTCTAGCATGGCTGAGAATCTCATGGCCATAGTGCAGTTCCACAACATGGTGCTGGTTCCTGTGCCAGCTAGGACTACTGAACCTTGGTGCTGGTGTTGCTCTCTGAATGATGATGGCTTTCAGAGATATCTGCAAATAGAAACTTTACCCTAGAAATTTATTTGGATCAGGCTGGAATTGTCAGTTATTAGCTCCCTAGGACTGAGCTTCCTTGTAGTATTTTTCCAAAGCTTGATCTGTCCTGCTTACCAGGCGTGGAGAACTTTGACTTTTTACAGAGAAAGAGTCAGTGTTCCAAAGTCACTTTGAGGAGTTGGTTTCTTTCCCATTGCTTTACATATTTCTATGTCATGTTCCCATTATTTTTTGTTCTTCTGGAGTCCTGTTTCCAGATCCTTCTGACTTGCATATTTCCCAGTGCCATTTCTTATTTGCCAGATGTGAGACACAGATATCATGGTCTGAAATACTGAGTATCCTCAAAATCTGTGCAAATAAACCCTTGTTCTGGAAGTCAATGCTCTTCTGCAGCTGAGAACGCTCAGGAGGCAGCAAAAGGAACAAATGGCTACCCACAGTGTCAGCTCCTCATTGTGTTGCCCTCTGCAAGAGACAGCAGTCAGCAAAACTTCTTACAGGCTGTGTGTCTGAGCTCTGTGGCTGTGGGGGCCTACATGTCCAGAGTGTCAGTAGAGGTACAGCTTAATTTTGTCTATGTAATATCAGGCAAGTAGCCATCTGTAAAATGCTCAATTTATCCAACCTTAGAAATACATATAAGCATAATACATTTCTATAGAAAACTTGCCATTTTAACTTTTGTTCATCTATGACACAGCTCAGTCCAGAACTGGGAACATATTGCTTGTGAATCACAAATAATCCGCTCAGGACAGGATGCGGTCTCAGCAGCAGGAAATTCATGCTGGTCAATGCCTCTAAAAGGATGGGTGTTCTCCTTATTTTGTGAGTTCCCTTCCTTCCTTGTCCTGTGCTGCATGTCAGCTGAGGCTGGGGAGTGAGTTGTTGAAGTATGGTTATTAATGAAGAATGAGGGAGACATTCTAGATCTGATGTGCACAGCTGTCCATAATCCTTACATTTATTGTGTTCTCCATTAGCTTTCACAGTGACACTTGGTATTTCCTTAATTGTGAAAATGTTTTAAATTGATCTTAAAATTGAACTGATTTTCTCTGCTGTCACATCTGCCACTTCATGTCAGACTTCAAACATTTCTGTTCTGGCTCAACCTCGGTATCCTTACAGTAGTTGATATGTTTTTTTCTGGGAAACGTATGCCAGATTCCAGAATAATTTCCTGCTATTTCTAAATGCCAAGGTTAATTCTGGATGTTGCTGGGTTTAGTACTGGCTTCATTATTGTAGCCATTCCTTGGAGGGTCGTTTTCTTTTTCCCTAACTTTTGGCTGTTTACACTAGTGAAAATACATCTCATTCTTTATGGCGGTGTTGAATTAGCAGTGTAAATGTCACCTTTGATTCTTTTAGATATTATCTGTCTATTTTCCTGTTCACTAAGGAATGATTCCTTAGCTCTCCCCTCCCTTTGATCTTGAATGCTACTTTTCTCATTACCATTATCAGAAATTTAATTATAAAGCACCACTTGCTATGTCTGTGAGTTGCAGAACCTGGCCTTAAAGTAATACATTTTGTCTTTTATCTTTTTATTTCTTTTTTGTACAGCTTTACTTAGAATTGGCTTCAGAAAGATTATATTCAAAGGAATTCACATTGAATTATAGTTTGATCAATATTCCAAATGCCAGATATTAGACTCTAAGCAGACTGTATTTGTGGATTGCATTCATCAAAGAGGCTGTGTATGCCTGTACTGGGGAAGACAGGGAGAGAACAATCAGTTATATTATTCTGTTAGTTAAAGTTGACAAAAATAATCTTTAATATTCTTCCTTTATGTACATTTCCTCCTGGTTATCTTGACTAGAGACAACAGTTTGTAGCACAAAAGAATTTTTTATAAGCTGATTTTCAATAGTTGGAAAAGATTAGTGATAAGTTGACACAAGCTGTGGGCAAAAATGCTAATAATGAAACTATATATTGCTGAATATCACCTTGTTTTGAATTAAATAAGGTCTGTGTTCCAGCAGATGTCTAGGCTGGAGATTCTGCTGCCTACTGTACTGTTTCCATTCTGCAGAGTGGAGCCATTATGGGGGAATAGCATGGCATATACTGATGTCAAGTGAAATTCCTTTAAAACTGCTGAGAACTTAGCCTTTGTAAGGACTGATTTGGATATGTAAGGCAGTTGAAATCTATGTGTATATGTGACTTTTTGCATAATTGCTTAAGGAGTACCAGTAATAACAACTTCATTCGTTATAATTTCTACAGCTTTATAAAGAGTATTTAAATCAAGCCACCAGTTGTGCTGGAAATGCAATTATATCTAAATAACAGCTGCTGTTTTACATTAACCTCTGCTTCCAGTCAACACATAAAACTGCAGTATGAAAAAAGTGTAAATTCAGTGGAAGTATCCCAAAGTCAACAGCAAACAAAAAAAAATCCACTTTGTTAAAAGATTGTGTTTTTTTGGAAAATGAAAAGAAACAATTCAGAAGAACTTTTAAATCTCCCTTTATCTTGAATAATTTGCATTTGTTTGCTTGCAAAACATTTGCTGTACTGTTTTTCCATATGCACATGCCTGTTGAATATAACTTTAAAATATGCTTTTTAATGGACTTTCTTTAACTTTTATTTATCTTAATTTCAAATGT
Organism: Melospiza melodia melodia; assembly: GCF_035770615.1. Classification (NCBI taxonomy): domain Eukaryota; kingdom Metazoa; phylum Chordata; class Aves; order Passeriformes; family Passerellidae; genus Melospiza; species Melospiza melodia. The sequence continues at coordinate 37,836,909 of NC_086194.1, forward strand.
GTGCTTCAGAATAGGTGCTTGACAGATGTTTTGCTGGGCTAAAGCTGAACCTTGATATATGCCTCATCTTCTTTGAATGTTCCTCCTGTTTTAGTTTTCATTTTTCTCAGAGAAACAAAATGAAGGAACTTGGCATGGCAATTCAGCTTGACGCTCTGAGGCATTGCATGAGTCATTGGAGGAGACTGGAAGATATTCTCATTCTTGCCATCAATTCAGCCTTTTTACAAGGTTCTTGTTTGGAAGTAATGGACAACCTTTCCATTGCAGTCTCTTCCTTCTGCTTTAATTCACCAGTAGTGCCAGCATGATGGGCTTCTCCATTGTAAATACAGCAAGAAGTGTAATTATTTTTAATATTTTAAGGGGTTTTTTTTAACCTGTTCTGTTTTCTATTAATGATGAGTCAATTATTTTCATGGATGAAAAAACAATGTGCTGTTTCATGGTGGGAACACAGTGAATCAAACTAATTAATGTAACCAATGTCTTAGAAGTTTATTAATGGTATTTCTTACTGAGTTCCTTCTGGACAGGACAACTGAGAAAAAATGCATGAACAAAAATTTTTCAGTTATTTTCTAATTCTGTATTCTGTTCCTTATTCTATTTTCTAATTTGAATTCCTAGATTCCATTTCTTCTCAGCTCTGCCTTCCATTGCTATTATGTTCCCTACTAATCTCTCTATAGTTAGTGCTGGCATGTAGTTTGAAAGATGTAATAGCAATTTGGGTTTATGATTTCTCCATCAGCTTGAAATAGAATTGAAACTGTTGTGAGTTAACCTCAAATTTAAGCCTTCCAAAATGTCAAGCCAGATCCCACTAATCTTCAGAAAATCATCTGTTCATTTTAAACAGAATCCTAATTGTCTTTCTCCCACTGCTATGCCTTTAGCCACTGCAGTGAAACGAGAATGTATATGGGGATCCAAAACAAACCAAAACCAACACAAATACCAAATAAAATACAAATACTTAATAAAAAGCTCAAATTGACTTATTAGCCTTATGGAGAATCTGTGAGGTCGTAAAAACAGTATCATGGTCTTTGGACTACCAAAGAGTGAGGCATAATATGACAATTCCTGTGAAATACATTAATGTTTTTCCTTTACCAAGGCTCTTTTTTCAAAGGATATTGAGACTGAAGCTTTCAGTTAGGTGATGCCTGGAGGGAAGGTTTGTTTCTTTTGAATTTTAGATTAGTTACCAAAAATAAATGCTCCTCTTCTGCCATCTAATATGTCAAAATAAGTATATATCATAGATATGGTGTCCGATATGTTTCCTGTGTCTGTTCTTCCATTGAGTCTGTCATCAATTTTGTCACTTCTAATTGATACTTATTGTATACTTTTAATTCAGTCCTTTTATGTGGTATGTGAGAAATCTGATGGTTATTTTTACCTAGTTCTGGAGACATGGTTTCTTGAGCAACTTTTTGTGCAACAATGAACCCAGCAGCACAGTCACCCATGGACAGCCTGCAGTCTCTGTGAGGGTGTGCTGGTTTTGGCTTAGTTAGAGTTAATTTTCTTCATAATAGCTGCTACATTTTGGACAGAGCTGTATTCAGAGCTGTGCTGCTGAGCACTTCTTGCACAGGGCCAACGCCTTTTCTGCTTCTCACACTTTCTCCCCAGTGAGTGCGCTGGGGATGCAGGAGAAAGAGATGAGACACAGCCAGGACAGCTGACCCCAAATGATCAAAGGGATATTCCATACCATATGGCATCAGACTCAGTATATAATGAGTAGGGAAGGAGGAAGAAGGGGAAGGTGTTCAGAATGATGGTATTTGCCTTCTCAAGGTACTGTTACCTCCAAAGGAACTGTTACTGTTACAGGAAGCTGTGCTCTCCCTGGGATGGCTGAACATGTGCCTCCTCCATGGGAACTGATGAATGAATTCCTTGTTTTGCTTTGCTTGTATGTGCTGCCTGTGCTTTCCCTAATTATCTCTTTATCTCAACTCACAAGTTTTCCCACTTTTAGTTCTCCAGTCCTCTCCTTCAACTGACTGTGAGGGGAGTGAGCAAATGGCTGTTTGGAACTTGGTTGCCAGCTTGGGTTAAACCACATAGAGAGCCTGGGTCTGAGGGTCTAAAGAGACACATTCCTCAGAGGACGCTTAAACTGTCCCTGAGCCCACATGTGGAAGTTCACTGGTTTCATGAGCCATCAGCCTGGTGTCAAAAACAGCTATATGCTGGTACCAAGCCATGTGAGCAGACATACCTAATGCAATTTATTTTAAATCACAACCCTGAGATTGTTCTGTGGATCGATGTCTCAAAATATTAGAGGCTGACATGAATCCAAATAGCTGGATATAGAGGTCTGTGGTATGGATGTTATTGCTGCCAACCATTATAAACAGTCTGTTTTATTGCTTTCTTGAGGGAACAAAGCCCACATTCACGCAAGAAATGAGGGGTGTTGGCCATTTCTAATAAATGTTAAATAGATTTTAACCATTTGCAGTTTTACTAGATCAAATTGATACAATGTTCCTGCCAATTTGTTACCACTTCTTTAGTTGTGAAATACAGATGAGCAAGTATAACATTCATGTGACAGAGTGAGAAACAGATTCTACTTCAACAATTTTGCTGGAGTTTTATGCCTTATAACTTGCTTGGTAAGCTGCATGCTTGATTGAAAAGGAAATGGTGTGTTCAGTCGATGTCAGACCAGTGTCAACAAGATGCTCATGTTAGTGCCGATTTAGATGCAGAAATCAAACATTGGTTTGAAGAGTCAGACATTACTGCTTAGAGGTACTGCCAAGCATGGGAACTTACACAGCTTGTCATTAGTTGAGTGGTGGTAAATATCTACACCAGTGAACTGAAAGACAGTCAAGATCCGCTGGATGTACTAATATATCATCTTTGTTTTTGTAATTTAACTGAAAACTAGGAAAGAGAGTTAATGTAACCTAGGGTGAAATACTCCTTAACATTCGGAAAGAAATGCTGTGCTAGAAAAGCCCAGCTAAACTTAGTGAGGTAAGCTGCTTCCTTTCTCTATTGAAACTAGTGTAAAAAAAGATGGAGCTTCTGATAATGTACAACTTGAGTCACTAATTTTTCCTCTTTATGATTAAGCTGCAGGAAAACCAGCTGATGTTAATGGTGTGCAGTAGTGAGAACACAGAAAGAGACAAGGTCTGACTAAAGCTCAGTCTAAGCACTATTCTTCCTTCAGTGGTGGCAAATGGTTAATGACCAGGGAAAGGTGCAACAGGTTAAACACATGAACAAGTTTCTGCTCTACATCTTCTCAGGTTCTGCTGATCTGAGGCTCAAGGGCAGAGACAATATCAATCCAGTTGTGGTTCCTCACCTTTGGAAGTCTGTTTCTTTCTGATTCCAAAAGCTCTTTCAATTTTTTTGTTAGGACTTACTTTTCTTCGTCAGAAAATTTTGAGAGTTTTCCTCCAATGTGTAAGTAGATCCTATGTCATGGAAGATGCTTTCATGGTCTTATAGTATTTCTTTTTTGTTATTATCTGTTTCTCTCAAAGCCTAATTTTTCTCAGTCTACCATTCCTGTATTGTGGATTATTGATGAAATATGCCAGTATGTTATAGGCTACTGGCAGTTATGTTAGTTCCTGCTGCTCGGTTTCCTTTACCATGTTTCCCAGTTTGTTAAACGATGTAAAAACACAGCAAAAAATGTTCAATTGAAAAACTTGATATTTTATTCCTCCTTTATGAGGTTTCTTGTAGGAGAAAACCCAACAATAGTTCCTGTTGAATAGAATTTATTTCTCAAATGGTGTTCTTCAAACAAGACTTTGTTGTGCACCGGTAGATCCATTTATTAAGTCCAGAAGAAGTCATTATTGAGATCCAGTCATAAATGTTGTGTAGTGCAGGGCATATAGTTCCTGTGAGTTTTTCCTTCAGCAAGACCTCTGACATGTCTGCCAGAAAAGCACCTAACTTTAATTAGGTGCTAAGAATAAAGCTATCAAAATGATCAAAGTACGTACCACTGACCATTCATTGGGCAAGTTATTGCCTAAGTTCATGTAACGTGTCCCAGCAAATGATCTCTCAATGAAGTCAGTGACAAAATTCTAGACAAATTAAATAGCCAGTACTGAGCCCATTGTTGTAAGTCCAGTTTAAAAGAAATAAAAAGAGGCTTGTCCATTCAAGATGGCAAAGTATAGTCAGGAATGACTATTATTATCACTTTAAACTGTGTCAGTAGTGTACTACCATTGTAGTTGAGAGTCATATGACATTGTGCTGTATGCTGAAGTTTTCATCATGCTACAAGTTTTCCCATGTTGCTGTCTTTCAAAATTTCTTTTAAAAATCCTATTTAGAAAAAATACCCAATATGTATGAAATTGGATGTTAAAAATGGTAAATTATAATGTAGAAATATTTAGAATACCTCAACAGACCTGTATATCATTAATGTCTGTGGATTAACAACTAAAGAAATACATTAAGAGAAAACTTGAGGATTGAAATTGTTGTGGCTGAGGAACTGATGTTTGAACCGTGTTTATGGTCCTGAATTTACCTCAGACTTGCTTCATTCTGTTCCCTGAACAGACATTAGCAGCCAAACAGAGCACATATACTAGGTTTGTTTCTCCCGAGAGATTTCCAGTTTTTCTACTCTGATACCAGTTTACAAATAGGGAAAGCCAATAAACTATTGAAAACCACACTGCAGAAGCAAAGTAATGATGATCAGCAATTTCTTCATTCCTCTTACTGGACTTTTCCATAACAGATACCACAGCTTCTGGATTTACTTGTTCTCCTACAACCTCCTTATAGCAGGAGCTGGTTAGTTGCAACAGAGAATGACTATGGATCTTAGGTTCTTCACTTGAAGAGTAATAGTGCCATTTGAATTTCCTGGATTCTTTCATGTGGGTGTTTGAAAATCCAATCTAATCCTGTATGTATTTTCAGTAGTTCTCATCAGGAAAGCCTGAAATGAAAAACTGGTGGACAGTTTTCCTGATGATTCAGGAGGTTGATAATTCTATTCCTCTTTTTTCTTGACTGCATTAAGCAATGTGACTTGGCAGAAACACAAGGAAGCCTTTTCCGACAGCTCCCCAGCAAAGGCTGCCGTGTGAACCACGACATTACCATTGCATAATGACAACTTCTCACCAGCACCCCACCTGAGGCTTGCCCCCTCGCTGTAGATACAAAACACTCATGGGTGTGACATAATTTGCAATTGGGGATGGGCAAAGGGTTTCTCTAAATAGTAAATCTTTAGTTTTTCTAGAACTCTTCAATCATTTATGTTTAATATAGCAGCAGTATCAGCTGACAAAGGGAAAATGTCATGGTGATATGTCCAGTAGATAGGGGATGAGAAATTCCATTTAAATTCTCTATGCATCCTAGCATGAATGTGGATCTTAATTTTCCAGCTTGCAGGCTAGCAAGCACACAGAAAAAGCTCTGAGAATTTGTTGTGAACTCTGTCTTATTTCTGTGAATGAACATTCCCCGGGGCAAAGAAGAGAACTGAGGTATGTCTGGTTCCAAGAAGGATGCCCTAACTGTGAGGTTAGAGTGTTGCTTTCTTGCTCCTGTGCTATTTTCAGAAACAGTCTTTTGGAAGAAGTAGAATGGCTCCTGAAGAGTAGGGCAGATGAGTACATTTTAGGATGTTCAGAGTCACATCAAAATAGTCTGTAAATATTAAACATGCCTTAGAAAACCCAACTTTTTTGATATTTAGCTGGAAGAGAGAGACAGTCCCAGACTGTTGGTGTGATCTGAGCCTGGAGTGCATTTGCACTTGGCTTCTTTAACTAACACCTGAACTTCCTTGGAAAAGGAGCTCTGCATGAATTTTGTCTCATTCAAGAGTACTTGCTGTGTTGTATTTTACGAGACTGTTATTAATGTTGGGTGGGTTTTTTTGTAGCCTGGAGTGAAAGGTGTTTCTAATTTTAAAGTACTGTCCTATATTTCCTTGATTTTTAGCATGTTTGAAGCTGAATCAAAACTCCACAGAATGTTCTGTCTATGTAGATCAATTTTGTTTTCAGTGCAACAATCATTTGAAACCTCAGAATTTTAAGAAAAACTGATCATACAAAAATCCCTTTGTAGCTTAAAAGGACAGTATAAGGATCCTGTCTGAAGTCTAATTCATAGATGTAACTTTGTGTTTCAGACTTTGACTATTAAATAAAAATTCTTTAAGAATCCATTTTTACTTTTGTAGCTCAATAAGAAAATTCTATGCAAAGAAAAAGTATTCTGGACAAATTAATTACTGGCTATGTAGACATGCTGTGCTTCCCACATGTTTTATTAGAAAGGCTTAGCTCGCACTGTATGTACCAGCTAACCACTGCCCTTTGGAAGACCTCAGCATTTATGGATGTAGACCTTCCTGGAGCAGTGTGGAAAGCAACTAACCACAGCAGAAATTACACAGGTTACTATATTCTGTTATGCTGAGAAGTTTGTGTAAGAGAGGGGTTTGGAACCAAAAACCAAATGGTGATGAAAAACAAGTAGTGATTATGTCTCTGAGCTCCTCTTGGATGTCTCTTTGGGAAATAACATCTCAGAATATCAAGATTGCCTTGAAGAAGCATAGCTAGGACTAACTTGTGCTCATCCTCTCATATCTAACAGTTATTTTCTGGTGTGAGTATACAGCATTAAGGAATAAAAAAGGTTTTGATTCCTGGGCAAATTTTATATATGTGTGTTTTCTGGCTAGTTTAACTATCTCTCCACATGGACTGTGACTGTGCAATGACTTTGAGGGAAATGTTCCATCTGCAGATGATGGAATGACAAAATAAGTTGGGTTGAAGGGGACTTCTAGAACACTCTTCTGCACCAGTCTTGCCTTGGAGGAGTGAGGAATTCCTTTTTCAGCAAAGAAATTTCTTCCACACCTGCATGACTTTCTACATGTTGAAAAGGATTGTTCTCATATTTGAGAAGGCTGTCATAACCACACACCAAAAATAGTTCTGTGCATTCTGAGTAGTGAAATGATTTTGCCTGGATCAGTGAACATAGCAATAATAGCCATAAAAGCTTACTGCAGTTTTTGCAGAAGAGGTTTCTTAAATAGCCAGAGTAGTCTGTCAGATGCAGCAAAGCATGAAAATGAACGGGGTTATAAAAATAATTCTAACATATAATTTTATGAATACAATCCTTGAAACTCTTTTTTGTCACTATGAAGATACAGAAAATGACAAAGCACAATTGTTTACTGCTCCAGAAGTAACAGAAGCACACTAAACCATCATCCAAAATAGTTCCCATAGATCACTTGTTTGGGATAACAAATTATTCTGTTGTTTGCTATAAATGAAGTAATTTGGTGCAGCAAAAGTTTCATGTACTGCTGGTATTATTTCCTTTTGCAACCACATTAAAAAAGGCAAAATGTAGAAAGGGCAAATTATTTTCTGTAACTCTGGTTGCCTCAATTAAAAAAAAAAAAAAAACAAAACCAAAAATGTTGCTAATGCATACAGCTTAAATGAAACAATAAGTTGTCATCAATAGTGGTTTTCAAGAACACTTGGAAAGTAGAAAGCCTACTATAGGCAAGGGGTTTAAACTTGGAGATGTGCTTTCACTTATGAGTGGAAATGAGAGTGCAGCTCTCATAGAGATACTGCTTTATTAACTAATAGTTAAAAATGAGAACAAATCTATATTTCCATCAATTGTCCATTTCATAAACTGTGTAATATAGCAGAGAATCCTACAGGTACTTATTATTTATCTTCTTTAGCTGAGAGTTCTAGATGTTTCATTCTCTAAAGTTTGAATTAACGAAAATTTTGAACTCAGTGTCCACAAGATGATGATTTCCATAGTCTTCAGCTGCATGAATCATAAAATAATCTCCATTTTATTAGTTTCACTAAAGATTTAGTACATTAGATAAGATGTGTTTTTAAAGCCCTTTAAAAAATATAAAGATCTTCTATATATATTTTTCCGTGAGACATTTCCTTCATCGTACTATGTTATATGCTTTAAACTACATTCCTAAAATTAAAATCACTTTGTGTAATATATGTTGAGCTTTATTATTCAATGATTTTCCAATGGACATTAAGTGTTACTAAAATATGATTACTCTTTAAAAATTGTGAATGTAATCTTAATTAAAAACTATCATAGTAAAATAAAACAATAAATAAATACACATTTTCCTTGAAGAATTCACAGTGCATTAAGCTAAACAGTCACTGTGATTCCATGAAACACACAGTTTAAGATAAGAATAGGATTTATGAGGAAAGTAAGGTGTGTCACAGAAATATGTCTGTCATTTCTTTGCATGAAAAGTAGGATCTACTGAGAGATTAATGCATTTTTGTTTGCACAAACTTGAGCTGTTTAAAGAAAAAGTCTATTTTCTCTGTTACTCAGTCTTAGTGAGGTGGATTTCTTAATGCTTGTGGAAGGAAAATTTAAATGTTTTCCTTCTAGTGTAAAGAGTCTTGGACCAGTGGAAAAACTTTTAAATGATAGTTATCTTTGTGCTAAAATCTAAAGTTAATGTTAGTTGCACTTTTAGAATTGGTAATGAACAATTGGTTTTAAAGGAACAACAAAACAAAAGCTAGTTATACTTCTGCATTTTAAAGCTGGTCATATAAAGGCATTTTAAACAGTGCATTGAAATTTATGATGATTATTACTGTGAGGAATTAAAAATGGAAGAAAAGTATATGGTATACCAAGGGCTTCTTCCTCATCAATGCTGGAAATGCACCTGTCTTAGTATTGCTCTTATTTTAAGTGACTTCATTGTCACATCTTCTCAAGAAGCATGACTGCTCTATCTCAGCCATTTCTGGTAGAACTGTCCATGGTTATACAGGCCCTTCCATTGGAAATGCAGAGTATTTTGTTTGTCTAATAAAAGCCTTACATAAAGCCCAATTTTGACATTTTCTCTCCCTAATCCTTCTGTGATGCTAAGCTCCCCTGGCAGCATGAGGACTGACTGAGCTACACTCGGGGGGAGCACTGCAGGTGTCTTGAGCAATTTATCTCAATGTACATTCAGATTATGGCCCAACATAACCTGGTGGTGATTAGTTTGGTCATCTTCTGACCTTGCAGATCTCAGGAAGATAGTATTGCATAGGCAAAACTGCTACTTTGATATAGTATATTTAATAATCATAAGCTGTGAGATATTTTAGGAATTGTGCTCTCCAAATAGCACTGACAGTTCTGGCTTGCAAGAAGAATAGAAATAAATTAAGTGATACAAATGCTCTCTCATCAAAGAAGGCAGAAAATAGTTCTCATTTTTTTCCAATTTTACTTTGCTGTTTGGGGAAGGATGCCTTATTCCTTATGGAGTCTCCAATTATTTGAAGAGCTCTAAATCTCATCCAGATGGAGTTCCATGTGATGCTGAGTAAACAAAGTTGGCTATGGCAGCTGTGCTTTGCAGTGCTGTGTAACTACAGGCCAGGTTCAATGACACATAGGGCTGCCTTCTGCAGCACTGTAGCACATACACTGAGGGTGCTAGACCTAAGAGTATGTGTAGACATCCTGCACAGAAATGCCTGCCTGCTCTGTTCTCTAGTCTTTTGATAGTGCCTTACTGATAGCCTGTTTGAAAAATATGAATTAAAGGGGTTAACATGCCTTTGTCACTACAAAATGTAGACCAACATTCAGTGCTGCATACAGACAGGTTTCAGTCTACTTATACTCATAGCAAACAAGATTAAGCATTTTTAAAGATATAAAAATTGTGGGGTGGGGGATTCCACTCAGACTTGCAAAGCATTAATAAAAAAAAAATCTTAACAGCCATTATTATTCTCTTTCATGTTAGTTTAGAATGTTTCTATAGAGACCAGTTTTCTTTTTACTTTGCTTTTAGTAAATCTTATCTGACAGTCTTTTAGAGTATACTGAGAATGATAACTATTGGAGAAAGACTGAAGAAAGAAGGTACTAGGGATGTGAGCTATTGAGGTTGCTTTTGCTGATAACAAAGCAACAGGCACACCGAAGGAGAGAGGGGGAAAAATAACAGCAAAGACTGAAAATGTAGTTTCTTCTTCTGCCTCATGCTTCAAATCTTACAGACACAGCACCTGGCCTCCTCACCCATTGTAAAGTCTGTGAAATATCAGCATGCGGAGGACTGTGCTTTTAGCTGCCTTTCTAACATGAGAGGCACTCAGCAACATCACAGAAACAAATAGGAAAAGCAGATGTAGTAGACTAAATAGAAGGACAGGAGGGTCAAAAGGAGAGCGAGGGAGAAGAAAATAATATGAAAGGGAAGAAAAGCCTTGTGGCATGGTAAAGACTTCTGTTTAGCTGGTTCATATGACTTATGTACCTAAACAAACCAGAAGTCTTTTTTCAATCTGTAGTCAGGCCATCTCTCATCAAGGAGGTGATAAAAGAAGGATACTGATCCTGGATGCTTCTTCTAGCCTACCCACCCTCCCAAAACCTCTGATTAGAAAAAAGGTCTAAAATTAGTGGAGTAGTTCTTTTCTTCAATTTATTTACCAGTGTGAACTAAGCTCCAGGATAAAAATTTTAGTTAACTCATTTCCATATCTATACATCTCATGTTCACTAGGTATAAGCACAAGGTTTTGATTGAGTGCCCTTTTTTGGGTTTTGCTAAATGTTTTCTCTACCATGGTCTTTTGATGATATTTCTAACCAATGTAATCTAACAAGTGAAGTTGGATTTTCATTATTTGGACAAACATGCACCCCTTGTCTTAGGGAACATAATTACATTAATAGAGTACTTTCATTTTGGGATTCTAAATAAAATTAAAAACCACTAAGTAAACCACAAGCATTTTAGCATCTTTTTGAGAGCATGCTAGTGCTGTTTTTCCCCCTCCCTCCCACTCTCTTTTTCTTATATGAAAAAATAGTACTCAAGGAGATGATGCAACTTGCTGAAGATCATTCAAGATGTTGGTGGCAGAGCCTGGAGCTCTTGGCTCATATCCTTGTAATCCAGGCAATGAAGTAGTCTCCTTTAGGATACTGTAACTAAAAGACAAATGCTTGTAGGCAATGTGAGTAAGAATTTCAATTAAAAAATCCTTTATTTTAAATTTTTTTTTTCCCAGGCTCAGAAGCATAACTATAAAATCTTTCATGATTTAACTTTAAAAGCCTAACTTATTTTAAAATTGCATAATCTTGTTTCATGATTGCAATTTTAAGTAAGCAAATCTAAAATAGTCATGAGGCAACATAACCAGTGGCTTGGTATTTCTGTTGGGCACTGTGCTGTTGTACTAGATACCATTAACATTTTGCAAATGTGATTGAATACGAAATGAAGAGTTTCTGTGTGGTGGGTACTTGTATTTTTATAAAGACTTGCCAAACCAATATTTTCCTTATTTTTCCCTTAACAGCTGACTAAGAGGTGGTTGGGGATCCATGGTAGTGATCATGGCAATACTGCTTTCAATTATGTATCTTCATAGAAGTTAGAACTTCTATGGATTAGATTTTTGTAAATACAGAGGTGGAGTTTGTTCCTTAATAATATGCAATGCAATGACTAAAATACAAGCAAATAAGAGAGAAAAATCCTTTCATATTAATATTATCTTATTAAAATTGTTTGTTGTACGGTTATACACCGTACAAGAAATTACTAAAATAATGGCAGACATTTCAGTTTAAAAAAAAACAAACAACCAAACCCCAGAAAATCATTAAGAATAAGTTGACCTAATAGAAAACAAAGTTAATCTGTCATTATTCAAGAGATTTTCTTTCTTTCTGCTCCCTGTCCATTAATATAACATAGATAAAGATGGGATATGTTGCTAGTTAAGAAAACAACTCTGTGGGTGCTAAACAGTATCACACCTTTGTTTTGTAAGGGCTAGTTGATGTGCTGCCTGCTAGCCCCCGTTTGATTATTATCACTTAGATTCACAGGTGGATTTTGCTGAAAATGTGTTTGTTGCTGTGCTGCAGTCACTGTTGCCTCTCTTGTATCTTGCACATCTTGGAGGACATCACTGAAGGTGCTGCAAATGCTGCTCAGCACAATGTCCTTCCTGAGTCAGTGAGACTTCCCTGGTGAGAGAGGATGATGAGCTGCCTGAAAGGCAGCTGAGTAGTGTGATGGATGGGGAGACATAAGACACTGATAAAGAACCATTTTGTGAAAACAGCTGAGTTTTTTTTCCCTGTTTTTCTTCCTTGAGTGGAGAGTGTGAAGAGTGAAGAAACATGTGCTGATTCACATTTATTTTAACTGGATCGGGAGGTAATGTCTACACTTGTATCAACAGAAGGGCATCACAAAAACAAGTAGTACAATTAAAAAAAGAAATCAACATTTTCTTAGATGCTTAGTGTATGAGTCATTCGGAGAACAGCCATTTGAGTCCAGCACTCCACTGAAGGCATTTTTTTTACCCATGTTCTTGCCCAGTAGTGCTGAAGGGATCTCTGAGACACTCTGTTGTTTAATACTGACGTCCTGATAAGTAAAAAAAGTTCTGGATAGTCTGATCTGATCTTCAATATATGGGAAGATCTTGGGAAAAGCTGGAAGAATTGCTGTATACCAAGAATGACTTTTAGTTTTTGATTTTTTTGCAAAGAAGTCATGTCTCTTTTATCGATAATTTTATGTTACCACAATTTCTGTGTTTCACAGAAACTTCTGTAGGTATGAAGAGAACAGAATCATATTGTATTAATTTCACAAACTCATATACTCAGACCAGGTAAAGGTCTTTGTACATTCCCAAATGCAACTTAAAAACCCTACTAGATTTCCTAGTTCAGAACTCTCCCCCTATTCACCTGTGGTCACTGAAGGTGTTGTGAAAAACAGACACTTCTATACACATCTCTCAGTATTTAAATATCTTTGCAGGTATTTCCAGAACTGAAAAAATTTTTATTGGCATGCTCCTCTGTCAACCATGCTTGCTGACACTGACAACGAGTATGTATCTCATGGAAATCTTCCTGGCATTAGTAATATAAATAAAAATCCTCTCCCTCTCTTCATAGTTCCATACATAGAAAACTCCTCAAGAATTTGTGAGCACTGCCTATGATGTATAAAATGAATCAAAGATATTTCAGTGAAGAATCAGATCCACTGCATCCTTCACCTGCCTTGCAAACTGGTCTGCATGTGTTCCTGAAAACATGCCTCAGTTTAAAACAGACTCGTGCCAGAATTTTGAAATTATGCCATTTCCACATGTTCATTTCCCATCTGAGTAGCAACAATCAGGTATAACACAGCAGAATTTCAAAGACTTCTGAGGAAATCTCATTTTTATATGGAAGCCAGTGCCACCCCCTCCCAAACAGTGGTCTAATGATAAGGATGACAATTCATTTGCCTCTGTGAGAGATATGGAAGTAACTGCAAATCATGTGAAGCGTTGTGTGGACATTATCTTTTCAATTCTGGGAGTTTTTTGGTATGTTTGTATTTAGTAGATACATGCAATACATATAGGGGCTGTATATACTCCTCTGTTAGCTCAGTAGTGTAACCTTGACTTCCACTCATGGCTTTCTTTTCCAAGCTGACATTTCTGTTTCTAGTACTGTGTGGGCAGTACTAGAAACAGCATACATGTCATATATTCATGAGCAAAGGAGATGTATGAAAAGCCCAATAGACTTGCCTAAGAAATTCTATTTTATGAAACATAGGTTGCAGAAAATCCTCCATTCTCTATGAAACTGGAATAATTATTAGGGTAAAAACCAGGTAAAACTATGATCAAATATTTAACAGAGTTTTGGGTTGTTTTTTTTTTGCAGACTGGCAATGTTAATGGAAATTTCTAGCTGGATCTGCCATCACTTTATCTTTTTTTTTTTTTTTTTTTTTTTTTTTTGCCAGTGTTTTCACTCTTGGTTTATTTCTAGCTTTTACTAGAGTTTGAAACCAAACCAAGTCTCAGTCTGCAGATTTTAGTGTAACTTACTATAAATGGAAGGCAAAACAATAAAAATCTTTGCAAAAATCCTCACTATATTGCTTTAACCAGAGCTTTAGTGGACACTGTTATACAATATTGCTTTTTACTAAGACTTACAAAATGAATACTGCCACTTTTTATCAATACTGCTCCAACAAAATGGTTCTGTGGATATGTCTGTCCCAACCACTAGGTTATCTGTTCATTATGTCTAATGTATTTATGGAAGATGAGGCGTTTAAGACATAAGGGTGAAGCTAAGGTTAAACTTTCAGCCATTATTGCTCTTCCTGTCTTTCACAATTACTTCATTTAAAAACCATATCTGTTACTTAACCCTCTGCTTCATATTCTGCTTTCCTGTAATGGCTTAACTGGTGATACGAGCTCAGCAGAAAGGATTTTTTCTTCTTGTCTCTGTAATCCAGGTGTAATTTTGTGAACTTGGAACGTTGCTTTATAAAAACTGTTAGTCTAAACTTTGTGTCAGAGCTTTTTTCTATCTTACTTAGAAAATAGATTTAGAAATTAAGAAAGTTCCTCCAATTACTTTAGAATCATTTGATCTTCTCCAAATTCCTTCTGTCTCCATGAAGTATACATCAATTTTAGTTTGTTTGTTGCCTGTGTAGAAAGTACCTGCTCACTATTGATGACCTACCACTTGTATTTCATGCCCAAAGGGAATATATTTACCTTTATCTTAGATAGGGTGTCAACCCATTATCTAAAACAAGAATACTCCTTCAATCACAAAGCTGAAAAAGATTAATGGAAAATGTAGCTGTGATCATTAGAATTTGAATATTTCATTTTTATCAGGTGCACATTATTATAACACTAAATCTCAACTTTAGCTGCTCATCAGACAGGATTTTGTGCAATAGTGGGAAGGGACTCAAAACCCTGGATCTCTATGCAGCAACATTATAAGAGCTTCTGAGTTTTACCTTTTGTCTTTCATTGCTCACAAGCTTCCTCCCTCCATTCCTACTGACGAAAGGGTTTTTAAATACACTTTTGAAATAACATGAGTAAGGAAAAAGTAATTGTTAATTCTTTACCTATTCTCCAGTTTAAATAAATGTCAGTGCAAATATAGAATACTATTCTGCACTGGAGTAGTTGAAAAGGAGGAGGTTTGAGTGCTTTGTTTTCTTTATACCAACAATTCTATCTATATTACAGGAAGAGCAATGTCATTTCAAAATTCAATATGAACACCTATTTCATTTTGGATAATAAAAAACCAAATTTGCAGAATAACATTTTCTAACAGATAATTTACAGAGTAAGTTTTATTTTGTATTACAGTATGTTTCTCATAAAAATTCCAAAATTGCTATCTAGGATGTATTGTACATCCCATTCTGTGGAATGGCATCTCAGAACATTTATTTTTAATGTGCAGTAACTTGTGAGAGTTCAGGGTTATTGCTATGGTAGTATAGTTTATCAAAAGGAATATTAAAAGTAGAGGAAAGGAGTGCAATCACTCTGCAGTAGGAACAGAAAATCATGTGGTTCAGTTTAGAAAAACATGTTAAACATTGACATTCTGGCAGTAATGGGGTTTAACAGCCTTCGTGGTGAGTCAGTGCTCAGCAAATTGAGACAATGAGAAATACAGCTGAAAACTTATGACCTACATTTCTAGTGACTGGTGATTCAGAGCCTGGAGCCCTTGTACATTCAAGGCAAGGCACAGTGGAAGGGACTAGCTCTCAAAAACAAGAACTCTGGAATATCTCCAAGACTGAGTTACTCAAAATCAAGCCTCACTTTTTAAAAAGTGCATCACACTCTCACATCTTATTAAAAAGTAGGGAGTAAATAATATAATTAGAATGCATATACTGCTACTTTTACTGAACTCTTTGACCTCATACAGTTAATTCATTTGTGTGGCAAAGTCCTACAATGTTGATGAAAGAAAATCTATAAGAAAAGCTTTTGAACAACTTCTATTGATCTATATGAATTTACATCATCTGGGGACTTGGCTCTCAATGCACATGAAACCTGGAGCATTCACTGTAGTCTACTATCCGTCTGTAATTTCTGCATGTATATCATATATATTCTTATATAAACAAACCCTACAATCATAGAATGGCATGGGTTGGAAGGATCCCTAAAGATAATCTAGCCCCAACCCCTGTGCCACAGACAGGAACACTTGCTCTGGGACCAGGTTGTTCAATGCCCCATCCAACCTGGCCTTGAACACTGCTGGCTTCCTTGCTCTCTCTGGCTTCCCTGCAGGCCTCCTTCAGGTACTGGGAGGCTACTATGAGGTCCCCACACAACCTTTTCTTCTCCAGGTTGAACAGCCCCAACTTTCTCAGCCAGCCTACATCATCTGTATTTACTTTATAATCATAATTATTTATCTACTTTATAATCAACATTTACTTTATAATCATCTTGTTAACAGGCTTGCAAAACAGTCAGACTGATGTAAAGGAGTATTTTATAGCAGGGGTTGAGCTCCAGCCCATGCAATGAACCAGCAGAGAGCCTAGTTACCATTTGAGACAGGCCATCCCTACCCCTGGAGATGCTTCTGCCAGAGGACATCAAATCTGCTTTTGTTCTGATGCACACAAAAATGTGTGTCCATGCACATTAAGTGTAATGATGTACATGGACATTGAGCATAAGTTGAATGCACTGAAAATGAGGTAAACTTAAATATCAGGAAGCAGGTATAAGAGCAAACAGAATACATTTTAAACCAGTTAGACTCCCAGGGCTGAAGGGGTGGTTGCAGTTGTCCCAAGACAAGGTATTATAGTTCTCATCGTATTCATGTACATTTTGCATCTGAGTCTGGAGAACCAAGTTTATGTTTAGGCTTCCCTCTACACCCCCTGTATGATAATGGGCAGATAATCGATGGATTATGTCTATAACAATCTTAACTGCCCTTGTAATGGTTGCAGACAATAACTGTGTCATTTTGAGTAGGAATAGCTGTGTGATCCTAATCTGGATACTTCTAGAAGACCAATATGTTTCATTATTTCTCTTTCTTCTACAACATTCAGACAGTTTTCTCCTCACTTCTAAACTGTGGTATGTTTCCTAGTAAAGCACAAACCACACTTAGCTCCTAGAGTGGTATTAACACCAAAATTCTCAGTGCTGGCAGGATTGACTGCAGAGATCTTCCCTTTAATTTGTTTTTCATCTCTCCTTTCTCTTGTGAGTTTCATGGTCATTCATGTAAGGGTTTCTACTGTGTTGAAACCTTTTTCTTTTGTGTTCACAGATTCTCTATCTGATGGCTCAGCTTTGTTTTCTCACATCTCTTGGGAGAGATCCTTTTTGTAGGAAGGTCTGATTTAGGCCTCCTGGCCATGTGCTGATTTAGACATCAGATCCTTTTCCCAGTATGCATACAATGTTCTTTGATGAAATGAGCCTTATGATTGCAAAGCCTAAATATTTGGAAAAGATGAAATTTAAGGATATTTATGGACATTAGTGAAATGAGCAGTTCATTTCCAAATCATCCATGTATAGTAAGGAGAAGCTTGAGTTTGTGCAATAACCATATGATTATGATGAGTGCATAATGATTGATTTTTTATTATTTGTGATAATAATGTGATATTTTAAGTTTGATTTAACTGCTTTTTCTCAAGTGGCTTCTACCAAGGAAATCCCACACATATAAAAAAGAAGTAATGTGTTTGATGCATTTTTCTACCTTGTCATGTTGAAATTAACTTTCTCTCTAAGTTTCCAGACTTTTAATCACTGAACAATTCTGTGTTCCCTGAAGGGCTGTTATTTTTTGTTTGTTTGTTTTTAATTTAGGTTGCTTACATTGCTGCTTTTCACTCCGGAAACTTTATTTTAATATCTTTTCATTTTGTTTTTCAGTATTTTTCTGTTCATTAAAAATACCTAAGCATCCATTTGCTCAGTAGCAGGCAATTAAAAGATCAGGCATGTGATCTTTTGCAGTTGGGTGCAGTTGGGCAATCTGAAAAAATGTAAAATATGTATTTATGTCTTACATTGTTCTGACTTTTAAATCAATAGCACCTTGTCTTCCTCCTTAGATTAATACAAAGTTATGTTAACTCATGAGATTTACAAATTCTGTATCTTCTAAATATGTTTAATACCAAAACCATGTTTAATACCAACTAATCATTACATATTTATTACTGTTTATCTCAGTTATATAACTGAGCTACAAGTGAAATACTGAGTATTTAAATCTCTGGGCTATTTTGTGTTTCATGCTTAAACATTTAGTTTAAAAGTTGAACTGGAACAAGAATAAAGAAAGAAATAAATGAAAAAAAAAATATAAAAGTAATATGATGTTTCATCTGCTCCTTGAAGTAAATTTATAATAATCGGTGATGGCAGTTGTTGAAGAATTTGTTTAATGTTTCAGTGAATTCCTGGAAGATATTAGCTCAACCTCAAAGTAAATAAAATTCCCTTTTCATCTTCTCCATATTTTAGTTATCTGAAAAGAACCATACAGTGCCTGTATTATATTTTAAGTCATCTTCAAGTTATTATCCATCAGTTCTTCAGGCCATCGTCAAAAACAATTATCTGCTTTTTTTGTTAACATATCCAATCTCTGTGGGAGCAAGGTATCCTTGAGCACATTGCCACATCAGAAGGCTGATTATGATCATGAATAATGGTGCTGAGTCATTTTGTTTCCTTTCTTCCTGGGTGGAGGTGAAAGAGCCCAATATAGGTTTCCAGCTGCCCTAAATACTGCTGTATTATTCCAGTGTAAGTGAGAGTCTATCTCTAGCTAAATCCAAAAGTGAGTGCACGGGAGAGAAGTGCTCTAGTAGAAAGCGATTGCAAGAGACAGATTTTTCTGCTTTGTCAATTGTTCACAATTTCACCTTGAGCAAGAACTTCAAACTGTGGTCTGCTGCATGTGACTTATCTAAACAGTTGTTGAGGTTCTCAGTAGGTATAAATCTTCCTTATCTCCCTGTTAAAAAAGACCAACCAAACAACAAAATCCCAGCGTCTTACAGAGTCTTAATTTCTTTTTTTTTTCTTTTTTTTTTTTTCCCCAAGCAAAATTGAGAATAGATTGTCTTTTGGCCAAATTCTATGCCAAGGCAAAACTGAACCACAAAGGGAAATGACTTGGAACCTTTGCTTGTTTCTGGCACTTAAAGCAATGAGTTTCTACTCAGAACAGACAAGAGACTCTCTGGAGAAAAACAATTCTTCCTGGCCATTCCCAGCTTTAGCCTGTTAGTCCTTCTATTTGTTTATATGTTGTTAAACAGAAGTATTCTACAATCATTAGAGAGCCCAGAATGCTCAAGTAGTCCTTCACTACTGG
Source organism: Melospiza melodia melodia (assembly GCF_035770615.1). Taxonomy (NCBI): domain Eukaryota; kingdom Metazoa; phylum Chordata; class Aves; order Passeriformes; family Passerellidae; genus Melospiza; species Melospiza melodia. Next base: position 37,856,244 of record NC_086194.1, read on the forward strand.
GAGCTAGAATAACTAAAAACTGTGCAGAAGAGAAGCTTCGTCAAGAATTTTCTACAACCTTTCCCATGATTGCCATGAGAATTTCTCTAGCAAGATGATGTTACAGGGACAAAATCTCCAGGATGTAGGGCTTCCTCCAAGCCAGAATTTGATGCTGCAGCCAGAGAAGAGAGGATCTTGATTCAGTTGGTGGAATTTCACTGCCAATTAATTGGCATCCAAGTAGCATGGCTCTTAACCTGACAAAAGGCTGTTGAATATGGAATGAATTTAACATCTCTTGATTTTGCACTAGCTCTACTTATTAAGAAATTAAAAAACTTTTTCTCTTTTTAAATTTCTGAGAATAAAAGTAAATATCATACTGCCTTCCATTATGGGTAGAAAAAAATCATTTCTTGAGTGCTCCATAATAGCACTTAGGCCATAAGACACACCTTCCTGACAAATTGTGATGTCATGCTTGGGTGGCAAAAGTGACAGAACAATTGAAAGAAAGAAATTAATCATTGTCATACTTCTCCAAAGTAATTTCTTTTTGGGTAAAATAGGTGTACACTACTTTTGCATCCTTTTCTTCCAGAATATGAATGGAAGTCACCCAGGAATGGAAGAGTTTTTCACTGTTATTCTAGAAAATTAAAGTAAAATCATGCATTTGTCACTAGTCTTATATAAACACTCTAATTGCATCCAAATGCAACTCCTGTTTGAAGAAACACATTGTAAATCGAAGTGACAATGACTTGTAGACACCTGAAAATGAGAATAAAGTTTGGAAATGGTGATTTTTCAGTAATATTCTAGGCTCTCCACCTAGACTCTTTTCATTCAGCCACAGTAACAGAGAAACCTGCTGATTCTTAGCATCTCTTGGAGCACAGTTGTAATTATTTAAGGACATACATTCAAAAATGGAGAAAAGTGAAATCACCAGACTGACATTTTGACCTGTTTATCTAGATTGTTCTATTCTCTGCACTGAAGCCTTCAGTCTTTAACAGTGCATCTTGGTAAAACACCTCATATTTATTCTTTAAATGTATTTATTGCCTCTACTGCATTATGATTGCCAGGCCAATTTAAAAAGAAATCGTTATTCGATGGAATTACACATTCTTCAATTACCTCCAGAGTTTTTATCTGATTGGCCTTCTTGAAGAATACAGTATACTAGACAGATTGCATTGGGAGTTTTAAAAACCCATTTATTCCTTAGCACCTTCATAACATTTTAAAAGTAATGAAAAAAGTTTCGCTTACTTGCATTCCATCCCCTCTAAGCATGCTTCACAAGTTTTCTTACATTTGTTCTGGCAGCTCTTACATTGATTTCTACTTTGCCCTCTAACCCCTTTTCAGCATTCAAGAGAGGCAGCTGGTTGTCTGTTGATTATGGCAGTGACTTCCACTTCTCATTTCTTGTCTTTGACCAAATGTTTCAAACTTCTTTTTGATTGCTGTAAGATGGCTTTTATGGCACCCAGCTGTAGTCAGTGCTTTAACTATGGAAATCTGGTTCCATTTATTGTGATTGGAGTTATAAGAGTTTACAAGAGTTTCAAAAGTTTGGTAAGAATGATATTGTTGGGGGCAAATACTTTGAAGCTGGATGCAAGAAGGCTGCAAGAAGCAGAGAGAGTTGGATAAATAATTTTATCAATTCCTTCCATGACCTAAATTTTCAATTGGCATCTATGGGAAGATGTGATTGTTGTCTTCTAATCTGGTGTTCTGTGACTGTGTTTAATTTCCTGTCCACTTTTTAAGTTAAGGAATGTCTTTTTTCCTCTGTTGAGAAAGGTAAGGAAGCAACCAGATATATTGTCAGGGAACTATTTTTTTCCTGGAATATATCATTGGTATGGTTGTTTGCTACATCAAAATTACATCAGTGAAGTTACACCAGAGAGGAAAGACACTTTAAATAGAACCGAAAAAAAAGTGGATCTGTTAACTCGGAATTTGAGTATTACATGTTATGTGAGATAGTAGTCTTTTTGACCTTAAAGATGAAAATAAATTAAAAAAAAACATAGCGAAGTAACGTGTTGACAGTTGACATCAGAGAAAGATGATATCATCAAAGATGAAATGGTTAATTTGGGTTTCTAAAGTAGGAAGTGAATCACAGACAAAAAACCAGTCTATTTTCATATTTTCCCACAATGCTACTCATGAAAAAGGTTGATTTACATTAAAGTTTAAGTCATATCCTTCCTAACTAGATGTTTGTTTAACCCCATTCATAGAATTTGACTTGAAATTAAAAGCAGAATGCTTTCCACAGAAAAATAAAAAGTGGGTCATGCTGTAGCCTGCAATTACCTGGTTACAAGTTTGCACAATCTTTCTTTCCTTCCCTGGATACTGGCTACTATTCTACAAGCACTCCAGTTAAGTGTAAGTTTGTCAGCATTGATTGAGTGTGTCTGTATTTTGCCATTAGCCTGTTCAGATGCCTCCTCTCTCAAGAAATGGCTCAGAGAGCAGTTTCTGTCCCTCGTGCTCATTAGGTGAGGGCTAGGAAGTCTTCATGCCTGGGTTGATTGCTCTCTGCAATTGGTTTGTCCTTCCAGCCTTCAGATGGCTACTCCTCTGCCTCTGCTCAAATTATTTTCAGACCTAGATAGTCACCAGTTTACCATCTTACTCCTACACCTGCTGTCCCCACCACAGACATGGTCCCTATTATAAGGGCAACATATCCATAATGACTTTTCCGTTTCTAATGGGCTTTATTTAGTCAAATCCTACCCAAGTCTAGATTGCACCCAGACTATCCATTTCATAATCCCCTCTTTTTTGGAAGGTGTCTTCAGTTTCCTGTGTTTTTAAAGCCTGTGGCCTGATAGGATCCCATCTGGCTAAGACCTGTAGCTCCTCCCACAGTAAAATCCTTTGTGTGGTGATGCACAGCAAGATTGGATTTTCAGTTTCAGAGAAGTAGATTAATGTTTCTATTAGTTACTCCAGTAGTTTTGTGAAATGTTTCAACATCTGCTTTGGAGAGACAACTGTTCTGCAAATACTGCCACTGTCCCATGGAAGATAGTAGGGGCTGATAGCATGGAAGTGTGCTCATTTACTTTTGCTGAACATCTATCCCATGGATAAAATTCTGACATGTATTAAGTACAGTTTCTTTTTTCAGACCAGTGGATTTTCTTTATAAAAGTCTTTTTTGTCCACTTGGTAGGAAATCTCAATATGGCCATACTCTGAATTAATTAATTTCTGTGTAAATCTGGAGTCAGTTCTGAAAATGCAGGATGTAAAGTTGTCCTGCATTAACTTCAGTGTCACACTGATGAGGATACTGCCTGCTGTCTGTCTTGGTGCTACATCTGGTCTGTCACCAGTCATGTGCATTTTCAGTTGACGGGATTGCCCTTTCCCCAACTGCTTCCCTGACAGGTGGATTCTGTAGTTACTTTAAAATACTCCAAATCCCAGTGGATAGAATAATTAGTCTGGTCATTGCAACAAGCTTTCCATTGACTGCTGGACCAGTCTGTATTTAAACTGCCATCCATCTCCTAGGCCTTTCTTGCTGGCAGCATGTCAGCTGACATTATCCCTCCTGCTCAATGGAATGAAACTGGACAATACTGGCCTCCTGCCAGCTCAGCATTTCATCACCAACTCACCTCCTAGAATCTAATTTTTTGTGGGTAACCATTTTATTCTGCCTCAGCCACTTTCATTTAAAACTCCTCAATCTTCAAAGCAATAACCTTTTTAATCTATGTGCTATAATGTTTTCTTAAGAATCTATGATTTTTTCATTCCTCTCTTCCTTCCTAGTTGTGAATTGCCATATTAGCCTATTTATAGAATTAGACTGCAAATGCTCTATGGAAGGTCCTTTTCTTGACCCCCTTCCTCTTCTACAGATAAAAAAAAAAAATAGAAAAAAAGGACTTAACCTTCGATGAACTTGCTGCTAAAGTAGATTAGCCATTTTCAGTTGGCAAGATTGATGCTGCCATCAATATTATTAAGTAACTAGGTATGAATTCCTCCTTGTGTAAACCCAAAGTAATAAGTGCCATTAGAACTCCAGGCAATCCATGTCACTCTTGCCTTCCCAGTATACTTTCCTAAGTGAAAAATAAATAAAAAAACTGCGTGACTGTTGACTTTGTTTATATTAAAATGTTTTGTTGCTTGGTTTAGGTTGGAGAACCGAGAATTGCAAACTGCTCTGAGTTGTGGCTGTTTTTCACAATTTTGGAAACAGAATGTTGTATTATGGGTTATTGTGCTTTTCAGTATTTCTCCTTGTTTGGCAGTGTTGGTAAGGTTTCCAGTAAAAAAGGATTCTGAAAACAGACAAAAGATAGACAAAATAAGCTGACTTTCAAGGAATAATTCATGGGAATGGGTCAAAGTATTGGGGAAGGAGAATTCTTTTTTGATGTTGATTGGTTCATCTTTTGTTGCTTCTTAGAGGAACATATTATGGGTACCAACAGCTCAGTCTTCAGTTCTCTCTGCCCCCAAATTGTCTGTCACACCAGCAACAGTGGTCCCCATTCTAAACTTGGACACCCCATTCGCTTCCTATGAAATTAATGCAAAGATCTGTACTGACACTGATTTTTCAGTCATATTAAGAAATTTTAAGGGTGTTATTTTGAGTCTCAACATCTTCTCCTTGGAAGAGAAAAATGACCTTGAGTGACCTTGGCAAAAGCAGAAGGGTGGAAAACACATGAAGTGAGGTGGTTATGGTATAACAAGTATGGAGAAGTATTTTTTATTTCTTGTTGATTTGTTTTTTTTTTTTTAAGTTTTTTAGTTTTGATTAATTGACAAACATGAGATGCAGTTGAGTTTTCCAAGGCAAATAATGTAATTTGCTGCTCTACTTCTTTGAAATAAATTGTTTCTTTTCCTTCTAGGAGGAGACATTAAGTAAGAGTTCTAAGATGTTTTACTCCTTTAAGAAAACACTTTTTCCTGAGATAGTCAAAGTCAAGAGCACTTGCTGTCCTGTCACTGTCCAGACAAGAAATCTTTTCTATTAGGAGAAAAATTAATTGAGTCATGTGATGAAATAATGTCAGCCATAATGCAGTTGCATTGAGATGCAGGAAGTGAAAAGTTTCCCTCACTGTACCTCCAGTGTTCCCACATTTCAGGGAGGATTTATTGCGTCTTTCTTTGCTGTGTGCTTCAAGGCTGCTGGCTGTGTGCCTCAGAGAAGGGAGCCAGAGTTGACAAAAAGTCTAAATGTTTCAGAAGGGCTGGAGAGTGTCCAAGGGCATCCATGACCCTTTGACTGAGCACTAAACTATACAAGGAAGTGAAACAATAGATATGGCATTACTTTGGCAACCAGTGCAGAACTGCCTGTGCCTGTCAGCATTTTCAGGGCCACCATGACTTCTGGTCTAAACAGAGCTTAGAACTTTGTGAAACAATTTTCTTCATTCCTTCCTCATTTGGAGATTTTCAGGGATTTTTAGTTTTGTCTTCTGATATACCTTTACTAGATCAGAAAGCTAAGCCTTCCTCCACCTGAATTTTGAAAGTGCAATTGTGAACTTCAAGTCAGCTTTCATGCCATATAATTGTGGGCATAAATGAGAGAATGTAGTCAAGCAATGATTTAATTAACAAGCAGGTGGGAGCCCAGCCTTTCTACCTTTCCATATCTGTATCTGCCATACTAGATTGTCAGCTGAGTTGGCCTTTTTATCAAATGAACTACTATTTTGATAATACTTTGATTCCTTTGTTATATATAAAGAAAGTAAGAAAAATGTTAGCTTATTACATTTAGATCAACTGCACTATTCTGCTCTTTACTGTCAAATGTCATAATTCTCCCTATCAATGTTATGTTTGGTTAGACCTGTTAACCTGATGTGGCAGTTTTTAATGTTTTGCTTGTGTTCGATGTTCAGAGCACACTGGAACTTTAGTTGTACAAAGCCAGAAGAAGAATTTAAAAGATGTGCAGGAGTCTCACACAATCCTTGATGTGTTTTAATATCTGTTGCCTGTGAGAACGAACTAAATTATTATGCATTTGCTGGTGGTTAGGGCAAGGGATTCTGCATATGATGAAACTGAAGAGATTTGTGTAGAAGTTCTTGCTTAATTACTCCATTGTGGTCTCCATCAGTTACACAAAAGTAGTTTGATTTTGTGAAAGCCCAGAAGATATTTTTATCTTTAATAGGAGGCTGATCCTTTTTCTACTCAATAAGCTGTATTTTGAAGCCCTGTGTATGAACCATGAAAGTCACAGCACTTCTTTGTCAACACTTCTGATTTCATACCATTTAGAACATGCAATGAAAGTGTTTCTGAAGGCAGAAAGTCTGCAGAAAGCAGTTTCTGGAGGCATCAAGAGTTTTTCTGGGATGGCATTTCACACTCTACATAAGCATTTCTGGAAGAGTGGGGAATGTGCTATGTGGAAATGAAGATAACCAATTTAATATAATTTGTTAATAAACTAATATTCTGTAGCAATGTTTCTCCTAGCTTATTATTTTTCCAGGTTACTCCTGTGAGGAAGCCATCTTTTCTAACCTTCTTTTCCCCTTACTACTCAAATCTGAAAATATTCTACAAAATGTCCAGTAGGCTCCAGGTTAACCTCAGCAGTTCTGCTTCAGATTGCAGCCAATTCATCACCAACAAAAGCAGACTGACACAAAGCTTCTGTTAGCCTGTAAATCAGAGTCTCGGGGACAGAACCATACCTCTGTAAAGACTGAATGAGAAGTCATGTATCTGAAAGCAAAGTCTGAATTAATTAAAATCTATATGAGTTTTACAAGTTAGAGCATTAGGTGGTCCTCAAAGAACAGTATTAAATTTTTTACTGAGTTCTGTCAGCTTCTATCTGAGAGTAGGGAAAGGTAAAAATACTGTGGTCTTAAAAAATCTTGACATAAGCTGGAAATCAGACTTTTGGCATGAGTGAGCAGTTGTGAAAATCTATGTGGGAAGAATGTTGCTAGTGGTAAGGAGGCATTGAGGGAGAGCATAGAATGGCAGGGAATCAACCAAGAAAACCATCAAATGGGCTGCACGTGGAAAAAAAACCAAAATATTGTGAAGCTTTTGTAACCAAAATACTGTTTTAAATCCCAAATATCAGAATGAAGTATCCAGGGATACAGATTTCTCTAGCATTACTTTAGTCATGATGTAAGTCAGTGGTGCACAATTATTCAAATCTTTCTGCACCTCTCTGAGTCCTATTTATGTGGCCCTGTTAGGGCCACAAAGGCCTGTTCTACTCCTTGCATCACTGTTAAAATCTGACTGGAAAGGTAGATTTCAGTGATGAGATATGGTGAGCAGAAATCATAAGAATGCAGTACACTAGCATTTTCTAAGCTTTATTCTGAACTGTTGCACTTTAATAAGCTAGTTTATGAGGAATGACAGTGGTGACCCTGAACTGCTCTGGAGAAAAGAATTAATCTTAATCTCACTTTTAATTCTAATGGCAATGGGTCGGGTTTCTAAGAGAATTTGTATTACAGTGAATATATTACAGAAGAAAAGCATAATTGGAAGACAGGGAAATTAGTGAACAGACAAGTTGTATTTTATGTAAAGATGCATTTTAATTTGAAGACATGCTAGGATCCATAATTTTCAAAATCATGTGCTTTTTTAGGACTTGCTGCTAAACTTCTGCACTGGTTTGATATTTTTGGAAGGAAGACAATACAATTTTCTTATTTATTTCTGATTTTCTTTAGATTTTCTTTACTCCTTTGCTTTTTTCCCGCCAAGGTATCCTTTGCTTTTCTCTTCAGACATGAGTACAATAAACTTTCCTCAACTGAAAATGCAACTATTCTCTTTTGCCTTTACTACTTCATTCCTACTTTTTCTTAATACTTTTGCTGCTGATCTCTCAGTAGTGCCTTTTAACTATGTGAAGCAATTGAGAAACCATATCAAAAGCTGGGGTTTGTTGTGGTTGGTTTGTTTATTTGTTTGTTTCCCCAGCACTATAGTTAATGAATTTTAGTAGACAGATCTGCTTTCTAAGAGTTCAGTTTTCACCACAAGCTTGCTTCTGCAAGATCTCAAAACAGATTTAATAGAAATATGACCACAAGGAACAGAGTTGCTTTGATTCTGTTCCTGTAACCAGCAGAGAGGTTTTTTTTTTTTTTAATTCTGGGACAAGCACAGGTTGGCTGTGAACATGTTAGAAGCTCATGGTGCTTTAAATTCTGCCTTTTCCTCTTCCAGTAACTCATTTCTACATCAATAAAAATATTTGTTTAGTTTTTTCCCCAACAAATTTTCTCTATCATTAATATCTCATGCATGTATTTTAAGGTCCAGGTGGAGAAGAATTACTACTCCTTATGGCATTTTCTCTGCGCTGCTTCCATGAAACAAGTCCAACAATTTCTGCTTACATTTTTGCTGCTTGGCAGGAAGTGTCCTCTTGGGGATTTGCTACAGATCTGGTCTAAAGGCAGCAAATGTTCTAGAGCTCCTGACAGTATATGTATTTTGGGGATTTGGGGCCAATGAAAAAGGGGAAAGGTCATGCTGCAATCAGTTTAATGGTCTTGTAAGGACCCATAAATTCATTGATAGTAGGTCCTTTTGCTTTCCTTCAGGATTAGAATACTGCAGCTGGATGGAGGGCCTTGAAGCTTCAGGGAACAGAGATTATTTGTCATAGAATTGTAGAATATCCTAAGCTGGAAGGGACTCACAAGGATCATTGAGTCCAACTCCTGGCCCTGGAAAGCACCCATCCCCAAGAGTCACACCACGTACCTGAGGGTTCTGTCCAAACACTTCTAGAGCTCTCTCAGTCTGGTGCTGTGACCACTTCCCTGGGGAGCCTGTTCCAATGCCCAACTACTCTGTAGTTAAAGAACCTTTTTCTAATGTTCAGCCTAAACCTCCCCTGACTCAGCTTGATGCTGCATCCTGTCAGTGGTCACCACAGAGAAGAGAACAGTGCTGCCCCTCTGCTTCACCTCACCTGTAAAAAGCTGTGAGGTCTCCCCTCAATCTTCTCCAGGCTAAACAAACCAAGTGGCCTCAGACTCTCCTCATATGATTCACCAGCTTTGTAGCCCTCCTTTGGGTGCTCTCTAATAGCTTTATTTCTCACATTCTGGTACCCAAAACTGCACACAGGACTCAAGGGGAGGCTGCACCAGCACAGAGTAGAGTGGGACAATCACCTTCCTTGACTGGCTGTTCTTGCTGTTACTGATGCACCTCAATACTTCGTTTTTGTTGCTAACTTCTAAAAACTTCATTAAAATGAAGATCTCACGCAACATTATACTTTATACTGGTAGTGCTGTTCTTTGTTTCACATTCATCAAAGTAACAAAAATGTTATTCTGAAGTAGTATCAGCAATTTGCTAATAATTCCAGATTTTACACTCTGCTACCCTATTAGTTGTTTACATGTAGAAACATGAGGTATTCAAAACAAGTGATACCCTCCTGCTAATAAGAATGTTTCCATCTATGTGTTTAGATATGGGCAGCTAGAGAGCCTGAGACTGCTATTCACGTTCTTTCCATGAGTCCTGCTTTCTGTTTCTTCAGATTCTGATCCTTATGTCCTTTAGTTGTCTCCTTAGACCCTAACTGTACTACTCCTCTGTTGCTTGTGCACTTAGAATGCACACACAAACCCCGTCTTTATTTATCCCTTCTGCTCAAAAACTTTCTTTAATAAGTAGCTAAGACAGTAATTTTTATTAGAGTTCTAATCAGGATGATATGTCCTATTAAAAAAAATATTACCATTATGTTCTGTGCTGATAAACTTTGCAGTTTTTTTCATAGAATCAGAGAAAACCCATGTTGGAAAGGACCTTGAAAGGCCTTTTGTTCAAACCTTTGCAGAAACAAAACTCACAGTTATAATTTCTCATGTCACCTAGAAATGTAAAGAAATTTCTGCATGCATTTTAATTCATCAGTAGTTAATATTTTGTCAGACTACCCCGTTTGATGTTCTCTATATTGCCTACTAATGAAAGTAGTTACAAGATGCAGATCCATGGATCAATTCCTCTGCAAATGTAACAAAAAAGATCCAAAGAAATTTAAAAGGCATGCTGTCTGTCTAAATATTAATAATACAGGGAAAGATAAAATGGGATGTATAGCAGAATATTTGGTTTAAAATTTGTCAGTCTGGGAATGAGAGACCATATTCTTGCATGGAAGATGTCTGCTGATTCAGAATTGGAACATAATATCTTAATATTTGTTTGGTTTTCAGTTTGTTGATGATTGTTCATTGTTTTGTTAATGTTACTATCACCATTTTTGCTGCCTAGTGCTTCTGTAATGATTTTTGCAAACACATTGGGAATGACATTTAAAAATAAAATTTTACTCTTTCAAAGAAGTCTTTTGCCTTTAATTTCCATCACTTTTCTCCTGTACTCATTTTTGCTAATCTCATCCTGTGAAGTGTGTTATAGAAGTTTTTCTAACAAGATTCAAAAGAGAGTATTGTCTCACATATATAAATGTGTATATAATTACTTACAGAATGAACTGCAAACTTACCTTTTGAAAGCTGTGGAACAGTGAAATTAGGTATTAGTTAATTTCCTAGCATTATTACTGTATGATCATGATATTAAAGGCTACATTGTAGTAGAGATAATTCTTTCTTTAATTTCATGATAACATCCTTTTTTTTTTTTTTTTAAGTGGTCCCCACTTATCAAAGTGTAAATGATCTTTAAACAAAGAGGGATTCACCATTCCATCTTACCCTTACTGCTAAAAATTTGGCCCATGCTCTCTGTAGGACATTTAATGCAGACTGTCCTCCAGAGAAAAAGACATTAATTTCTGTATGAATTGAAGACTTAGCTCTTACTGAGTAGAATTTTATAGCATGCTACAAAAAGGTTTCTGACATTGTTGTATTATAGATGGAGATACCAAAGCATGAACAGCTCAAGATTTAAGTGTTTCGTTTTGGGGGGTGTCCTAATGTTAAATTAATGAGATTCAGTTGATGCTTTGCTTTATTTCCACAGTACTAAATATTATTTAGCTTTTTATATCTCACCATTCCCTGACTGCTACAGCATTTTTGTGGGGCACATTGACAACTTGAAGGCTTACGTGATGATGCATAAAGGAACTGCCATCACTGCTGCAGCTGTGGCTACTGCAATACAAAACATTTACCTGGCAATGCTTTGATAACATGTGAGAGAAAGCAGGTGTAGAGTCCAGTTATCAAAAGTGGTGCTCATGCACTCTTTCTGCAGTACTCTCTCATTCATCATTTTCCTGCAAACTCTAGAAGTAGTAAAGGGTCCTGTGCTCAAATATCTTGTTCACTGCAGAGTTCTACTAATTCCTGAGACCAGAGGAAGACTAGGTTCTTGTCAGTAAAGGTTGCTTCTGTTTAAGAAGGCTTCAGGGTGATTTAATTGCAGACTTCCAGCACCTGAAAGGAGCCTACAAGAAAGATGGAGAGGGACAATTTACAAGGGCATGCAGTGACAGGACAAGGCAGGATGGCTTCAATGTGAAAGAGAGTATGTTTAGATTAGATACTAGGAAGAATTTCTGTACTGTGAGGGTGCTGAGTCACGGGAACAGGTTGCCCAGCACATTTGTGGATGCTCCAAGCCATGCAGTGTTTTAGGGCAGTTTGGATGTGGCTCTGTGACCTTGTCTGGTGAAAGGTGTCCCAGCCCATGGCAGGGGGCTTGGAACTAAATGATCTTTAAGGCTTCCAACCTAAGTCATTCTATGATTCTGTGAAGTAACTGGGTTGTATGTGAAGATGTTTTGTATCTCATGTATCATCTAGAGAATTAATTTCTCTGCAGCAGCAGAAAACTAAGAGCATGCCTTCCAAACAGAGAGAAAATGGATATTGTGTTGAATTCATGATAGATAAGAGTTCGGTTTTCACCGTTTTTTTCACCGTTTTTTTTTTTCCTCTTCAAACACTGATTTATTCAAGAAATCTAAAGACACATTAGCTTTATTCCCCAGTTCTGCCCTCTATGTAGCTGGGTAACAAAGGTCATACAATGGAAGGGCATCAGCCTGAACATAAGTACTGCTGCACCAGAGCTCTTAGTTTTAAGAGAACTGTTTCTTGTGATGCACACTGGCTGGTTTGCTACTGGTTCAATGTCCCTTTCCTACAGCCTTGGTTTGAGAGGTGTTCATTAGTGTGATTTTGTTTTGAGCAGCCCTAGATCTATGTCTAGCATGCACATTATAGTTATCCTGATAAAGTTACAGTGATGGCATTAAATCAACATGCTAAGTTTGCTTCCGGGAAAGTGTAAATGTCATTTTTAATGAAGCAGAGAAGGGGTTAATTAGGAAATTAGGTAAGAAAGATATTAATAATTTTGTTTTGAAGCTAAGATCTGTTAAACAGGTAGGAAAATAACAGCAAAAGGAAGGACCTCTATCAGGAGAGATGTAACTGTAAAGGAGATTCAGTGCCTTTTGCAGCAATTTGGAAATCATATGTTTCAGGTCCTGTTAAACATCAAACTGCAGGTGTTTGTTAATAAAATGCTAACCTCCACAACAAATGATTTCACACTTGTTTCTTATCTCTCATTTTGGGATCAATTGAAGTGACACATTCTAGCAGTTTCCAGGGAGACAGCATTTTGCTCACAGGCCAGACTCACGTTGTGCTGCTAACTCCACAGATACTTTGATTATGGGAGAGAACTTTTTTCTTAAAAGTTTTTTAGCCTTTGCCATCAGTAATGAAGTTTTCTGAAAACACCCTCAAGTGCTTTATGATGCTGTTTTCTCATGCAGTTAATTAATAATGTTTTCATTTTCAGTGTTGTGTGATCGTTTCTCATACATCCACATTAGCTAGTGCTCTATTCCCATATTCAAACTAGTGGGGCTTGCTGTAGAATATAAATTACAGTAGTTTAGCTTAAATTCTTTCAAAAATTGTCTTAAGTAGGTGTTTCTATTTATGTGCATATTTTTTAACCATTCAATCTGTGTTCAAAAGTGTTTTAGTTCCCAAAATATTTCTAACCATTACAGTGCTTTCAACAGGGAATGCATCACTTTTAAAAAGCAGCAGTTTCAAAGCTTTTCTCAACTCTGCATTGTAAAAGAGGTCATCATTAATCAGCATCTTGTTTTTTTCACCAGAAATCATGCAATTCTTAGAACTCCTGGTTGTTATTCAATTGCTGTGAGGAAAGTAAATGTCCTTTGAAGTTATAAATTAAGAAAAGCCAAAGACCATCCAGCACATAAATTTCTACTGACTACAATGGGGTTTCACACATCTACCTAGTAAATTACTGTGGACAAATAACGTGCCATGAAGAATTACTTAGATTTTATTAACCTATACTGAACTATACTCCTCACACTAAAATATTTCACTGCATTATTTTATTGCCTATATATTGTCACAAAACAAACTACTGACTATGGAATGATGTACCTGTTTTGGACAGATTGATGGATTTAGATTACATGTCTTCTTGGGACATTGCAACACTAAAGCAATTCTGATGTTCATAAAACAGAGCAGCAAATCTTAGCAGGGTTAGGACATGGAACAGAGGCTGACAGCTGCACAGGCAATAGGGAAGGTTTCAGTTTGCTGTTAAAGAAGATTTTCAGAGCCCTTATGTTTAGGAGGTTTGTTTCTGCAAACACTCAGGGGAAACTTCTTAAATTTCATATCAAAGTAAAACTTAAGTCCAGCTAGGTGTTGAGCCTAAATATAAATAAAACACCATAAGTATCTAAGCCATGGTATAGATCTGTTAAAAAAAGTGGGCCAGGGTCAGCAAAAGTCTCTGTGTAGCTCAGCATCCTAACTCTGGCGCTGACCAAATGTAGGAAAGGTTAAAAAAAAGAACAGCACATATGCCATGTATCTCCCTGTCCCTGGAAGCTTAGGGAAATTCTGAATGAGGCATTATTTCTGTGGAGTGAAATAAATGCCTGTGAAGTTGTCCTTTCTGGGCAGACATATCCCTGTAGATGTGGCAGTTCCTGTGCAGCCATTTGAAGGTACCCAGGCACAGAGTTTGTCAGGGTAGAGCCTTTAGACTGAGCTGCTAAACCAGCTTGTAAATATTTGTATGCCCAAGTAAAGTGTATGCGCATTGCTATTTCTGTAATTTGGAGCACACAGAGGCAAAGTAACAAGATTCCTTTTTTTTTTTTTTTCAAGTTATTTTATCTCAAATCATGTTTTTTGGGAAGGTGATTAGCAGTCTTTCTCTGCATGTGAACCCCTGTTTAACAAGCATGGCAATGGTTACTTATAAGCCTTAGACGAGTTTCAGTGACTTAATGAGATGTGTTTTCACTTTATTGCAGTCTGAAGAGCTGCTCAAAGTGCTTAAAACTTCAATTTAATTTTTGTGTTAAATTTAATATATATATTAAAAAGCAAAGCACTTAAATGGAAATTCTTTTGATTTATGCATTAGTATTGGATGAAATGTTTTAAACTTCATGTTAAAATAATAGTTCTCTCTTTATATTTTTCCCAGAAAATAAAAGAAGTAATTTATGAACCTGATTTAGTAAAAATGTTATATTTATATTAGAAATAAAATATTTTTATTAGAATTGGGTTCACCACAAGGTGGATTTTGTAAGCTTCCCATCACCTTTTTTCCTAAAAAAATTAATTTTACTGCTAACCTGTGTTTTCACGTCAGCATATGGAAGGCTTAAATAAAGTAGCAGATAATTAATTTTTTATATGTATTTTAAACGAAGATACCAAGGGAACCTGCAGTGCAAGGGGTACATTTTAAGCTTAAAAAATGTAATGTAATGTAAACTGAACCTTTCATGTCCAAAATGAACCATTATAACTAGAAAAGGAGCAGTCATCTCATTATCAGCTAAACTCACAGACCTGTCTGGAAAAGTTACATCTTTGCTTCAAGGCAGATCAAGAAATAATCCTCTGTCATTTTGGAGAGGTGGTGCAGGTGTCCAATGAATACTTCATCCTTGGGTTAGCTGTGAGCAAATAGACTGTAAGTGGGGAAACCTTGTTGTTGTGGAGATGGAGACAAGACAGAGTTAGCAGGACTAGGCATATGCTCCTAGAACTGCTGCTCCTGATGATTAAATGTGGCTAATCAGATGCTGACTGCTGAATTTCTGAATTCCCAGCTGTATTGCAGGAACAATGATCATTGAACATCAGTCATTGCCAGGTAATTTCAGGAGCACATGCTATTTTATACAATGCCTACAGGGCTTGAAAAGAAACCAAGATACCTTTGCAATGTGACATTTAAAAATATGAACAGTATATTTTTTTTTTTGGCAGTGGATTGTGGAATTGACATTCTGGGTTTTCTCAAATATCATTGTTAGTGTTTCTTAAAATGAACCATATCTCATTAGTGGCATGATTTTCATGGTAATGTAACAGAAATGCAGTCAGCACAAACATAGATGTACATTAAATGAACACTGCCATAAAGCATTCTATGATATTTTTTCCCCTGTATTATTAATTGTGAAAGGTTCTGAGTTTGCAATGTTTCCAAATGCCATACCCCATTTAACCCTTATAGCCATTATTCAGCATGACACTTACAAATGTACTTTACAAGAATGTTCTGTAAACAATGGTAGGGACTTGCTCAAGGATCCTGAAATACAAACATTGAATTGCCCATCCATCCTAAAATAGTAATGTCATCCACATCCAGCAATACAGGGTACTGTAAGCAGTGGTTACATTCCATTTCAAAAGGCTGGGGGAAAAAAATCAAGCAGAGATCCTAATAGAAATGAAAGGAAAATTTGCTAGGATGTGAAAGAGTTAATACATTTACAAATGAGCCTTATAATAGTACATATTTTATTATTGTATATAGATTCCATCCAGTACCTGAAGGGAGCCTACAAGGAAGCTGAAGGGGGAGTCTGACAGGAAATGCAGTGATAGGACAAGGGGGAATGGCTTCTAAGTGAAAGAATAGGTTTAGATTATATGTTAGGAAGAATTTCTGTACTGTGAGGGTGGTGAGACACAGGAACAAGTTGCCCAGAGGAATTGTGGATGCTTCATCTCTGGCAGTGTTCAAGACGAGGATGGATGGGGCTCTGAGCAACCTGGTGTAGTGGAAGGTGTCCCTGCCCACAGCAGGGAAGTTGGAACAAGATGATCTTCAAGGTCCATTCCAACCCAAAACATTCAGTGATTCTGTGATGCTTCAGGCATAAAAACGTTGCTTTAAAGAATGAAGCATTGCTAAATTTGATCTATAGTGAACAAAGTCTGTTGGCTTTTCTTGTACAAGGGAATAATTTTGACAGGAATTGAAAAACTCTAGGGTCAATTTGCAGATGAAAATGTAGTGTGCAGTATCTTTTCAGTGATCCTGACATCATAAGTAAAGAAGAATGAGGAAATTAACACCATAAAGTGCTGCTTCATTGAAACCAGGCAGTGCTGCAGGTGGCTCAGTCCAGCTGGCTCGTAGAAATATAGCTGGTTCCCAAAGTGTTTGTTAATCTTATCTCTCTCAGTTCTGCTTTCCATCATGAGACTTGGCAGACACTTCCCACTGCTCCTCTTGAACTTGCTCCTTCTCATCACAATCCTATAGGCACATCAAGGGGCTGGATCCTGCTGGGGCAGGCAGGGGAGAAGGGAACTTCCAAAAGGAGCATATTTAATCCCTGAAACAGTGTTTTCCAGCAGAATACTACTCTATTGGAAAATTCTCAGCTGGCCCCAACTACTAAGGATGGTGAATCTAAATACATTAAGCAGTGATACCTTCGAGTATCAGTTTTAAATATGGAGTTCTCTTTATCAAATCGAAAGAATAAGGCTTCATTGCCAAAACCATGGAAGCTATTTACTTTTATTATCATATGTGATGGGATAATAGTTAGAAGTAGTCTTGGCTTTTGCAGGATCTGAAAGATCAGAGAAAGATTTTTTTATTAATATTATTTTTCTATTAAATGAAAAATGTTGCCTTTCTGAAAATATCTGGACTACTGGTCTTTGAAGTGAAAAGGAGGTGGAATATCACACCTTTTGTGGTGTTAGCTTCAGGATGTGGAGTCATATTAACATTTTATGTACTTCACTGAGGATTAAACCTGTGCTTAAATGCTTTTGCTGAACTGGGCCGTGAAAGAGATTGCTTAAAAGAAGACAAGTTACCTGGGGAGTTTGAAGAAGAAAATCAAGTCACTCTCAGAACTTAGAAATGTCATATAAATCCTCATCTCAACATCAGTGGGAAAATCCAAAACTGCATGTTGCAAAGCTTTGCAGAAAATAAGAAAATGAGGTTTCACTTTGAAAAATTCAAGCTGGTACTTATGCATAAGATAATCAGAAATACAGATTATTAGAGCAGAAGGATTTGAAAGGACCTATCAACTTGAAATACGTTCATTTAGTTTAAAAAGCATTAACTGTAGTATTTATAACAGATAAAACTCCTACTCTGTGGTTGCTCTGGAAATTCTGAAGGCTTTACAGTCATGATTTTCATTCTGCTGTTACAGTGTGAAAGAGTCACAGAAACATGAAAAACAATGAAACTGAAGATACACGGAGGGCATGCAAATGTAGAAGTAAACAAACTAAAAAGAAGCAGAAACAGTTTTTAATTTTTACTTGGTTTTGGAGTTGTTACAAGCCTTGGGGTTATGCCAAACAATAAAAAGCACATTACTTTCAGGCAACAGACTGACTTTTAAGTGGTGTTGCTTAAAGGCAAAAGGCATTGATCCTCAATTAAATGAAAATTAATTTACTATCCTTTTCCTTTACTCCTTCACAAAGGTTTTTCGATGGCCTTAGTTTTTGTTAATCAGAATCCAAAAATTATTTCAGACAAGTCTTGTTGGCAGTAGAAAAATACTGTTCCCATATAAGAATTAGGTCACTTAATTTTGGCACCTCAATTATTTTTCATCTTTAGCAGGATTGTAGAAAAAGACTACTTCAAAATCTTGTTGCAGGATGTCAAGCTATTTGTAAATTCATCTAGAGCAAGGAAGTCACAAGTGCTAAAACATGATGCTAATTCTACATTTATGCCCCATGGCCAGATGGCAAACTTCATGTGATCCTACCACTTTATAGACACTGATCTTGACTAGTTCTCAGGCTAGTGCACATACACTGAAATCAATTTAACTTTTGCTGCAGAGAAATAGGGAAATAAGGAGAAGTGGAAAATTAAATTAGAAATAGATTTTCCTCCCTAAACATCAAAATATTTTGATAACAGAATATATTGGTGCACATAGAACTAGGTGACCTAGGTGACTCAAGATTGGATGTTGAGTTTGATGGGACTTATATTTCATTTGGTCTTGTATGCAGAAAGAGGAGAAAAAAGAATTGCTATCATTACCTATGTTTTTTAACAAGAGATCTAGATTTGGTTTGAGTTGATTTTGGGAGAACTCACATGTTGACAAAACTTCTGTTTTTCTGCAGTGCTACACATCACTATGATATCACTATAATCATATATCTACTGTCTTGAAGCTATGTCTTTTATCCTCTTAATTTTTCCCAACCTAGTTTTAGCAAATGACAAGAAAAAATAGAGGAGGTAAGAGAACATTATGCATCTGAAGAAGTATTTAAATACTGATAAAATATTTCTTAAGGTGACTGCTAGTTAAATTAAATAATGAAAATGTATTTATACTCTTCTCAGCTTCTAGTTTCAGACATTCTAGTTTCAGATTCTTCTCAGCTTCTAGTTTCAGAACTTCCTTGCTTTTATCTTCTTTGTGTTGTTTTGTTTGCTCATTTTTGTTAACACCAAACCTAGTAAGATTTGAGCAAGATATGAGACTCAACTGGAAGCTTTAACAGGGAACCTGTTGAAAAAAGTTGGGTAGCACTATATTGAAAAGTATTAGGGCAGGATCAGTCAGTTCTTCTTTTCCAGTTTGTCTCCTGGTCTCACATTGCCCTTGAGTTTTGCACTGCAGTGGCTGTTGGAATAATTGATTTTTTTCAGTTCACTGACTGAAAAAATTCCATTCACACTGACCTTAAATGATTTCTTTAGGAGGGGCATTGCTCATCATTTGAAAAATCTGAAGGCTTAGAATATTTCATTGGAGATAATTTGAGAAAACAAAAAAACCCCAAACAAACAAAAAAAAACCCCACCAAAACAAAACTAAAGGTAAATGCTGAGGCAATCATCAGTCTGAACTCAAAATTCTTTTATTTTAATAATGGCAGAAAAATTGTTTTGACCTTTAACAATTGTTTTTCCCCACTGAAATATGCCATGTCTTCAAATGAATTCTCAAATAGTTTTGATGGTACTTTATTGTCCTAGAGATATGCTGGCCACAGGATTTTTTTACAGTATTACTCCAAGGCTGTACAAAATTTTACAGATTTTGTTTCAAGATAGGGCAAATTAGGGACAGTATCCATATTTTCTTTAAGTGGTGTGTTTTCAAGGTTTTTCAGACCACACTTTCATGTTTCTGCCTTGTCAGCCCTAGGCAAGCTGGGTTCAAGTTTTAAGCATGGATCCAGACCATATTCCTTCCTCAGAGGAAAGGTACCACACCTGACCTTTCGGGGTCCCTGAAAAACAGAGTACACGTTCATAGGACATGACTGAGATCTAGAAATAATTACCAGGGGCCAGTCCTTATTTAAATTAAGGAAAGGTTTTTATGTTTCCATTTCTTCCTTCCTTCAGATCCAGCTGGCAAAATTGTCATGCTTCCTGTGTGCCTGCAAATAGTGACTTCTCAAAGGAACTGATTCGCTTCAAAAGCTTTAAGGGGCCTTGTACTAAAATAGCCTTTAAGAACATGTGCACAACTGTTAAAATCAATACCAGAGATGTGTTAACAAAACCAGGGTTGCAAGGCAATGAGATGTGAATATATAGCAACCAAAATAGTGCAAGCCAGCCATGCCGTGAATAACCTTCCCACATGCTACAGTAATGCTACATATTTATATCACAAAGAGAGGAACTCATGAGAGCTGGAACATCGGGATGAAACATCACAAACACCACAAATCCAAGCCTTAAAGGAATGTTATCTTGACCATGAATTCTGGTTGAATTTTTGGTGTGTTGAAGACATTTTTTTTTAATAATCATAGAAAAGTTGAAAGGTTTGGAATGGAAGGGAGTGTTAAAGTTCATCTATTTCTACTCACCCTGCTATGGTCAGGGGCACTTCCATTAAATTGAGTTGTTCAAAGTCCCATCCAAACTGACCTTAAACATTTCCAATTATGAAGTATCCACAACTTCACTGGGAAACCTGGTTTTGTGTCTCACCACCTTATATATTCTCCCTGAATCTGTCTTCAACTTAAAACTGTTGCCCCTTGTCATATCACTAGAAGCCTTGGTAAAAGATATCATTGTAAAATTTTTTTTAGCCTCCTTTAGGTACTGGAAGGCTTCTATAATGGTCTCTCTGAAGGCTTTGCTTCTCCAGGCTGGACAACCCCAGCTCTCTGCCTGTCAACTCTTTGCCTATTTTCATGGGAGAGGTACTGCAGCTTTCTGATCATCTTCATGGCCCTCCTCCAAACCTGCTCTAAGAGCTCATTGTCTTCCTTTCCTATACATCTTACTATAGTGGGAGTGACACATGACTAACAAATACACTACTTGCTGTAAAAGCCTGAAGAAGAGGCTGGGCCATTATTTGTTTAATTGAGTTTACACCTTCTCTGCTAAGAAAGCTGCTGAGAAGTCTTCTTCTGTTTAATGGAGAGAAAGAAAAGCAATTTAAGGATGGGGTTTTGTGGCCATATGTGAGACATCTAGTTTGGATGAGTTCATTTTCTCTCAATAAACTTTGCAGTGAGTAGATTACATGTAGGTGTTGGTGTTAAGGCAGGGGAACCAAGTGCAGAACAGAAGGTCACACAGCCCCACTAGTCTGTGGCCAGAGCCTGGGTTTCCTCTCTTCTAGGTCAGTGAAGCCTTTAATACTGCATTTTCCGCAAAGCTGTTTCTTTAACCAGCTGTACTTTACGGTTAGTGCTTTGCAGGTTTCCTGGGCTGCTTATTTCTTTCCCCTCTCTGCTGTCTACTTGAATGCTGAATTTCAGCTGGACTGTGTATTGAGTAAGAAAGCAGTTCTCTCTTTGTCCTGTTAATGAAGAAAATGTTGGGAACATGTAAAAGTTGCCAGCTTGCAAATTTACTAAGAAAAATATTAGGTGAAATGGTGTACAGATCATCCAGTTTTTCATTTTTCATAATGACTGAGGTGGACTATTCTGGTATGACAGTTAGGACTCATCCCTTCTGGGAATATAATTTACAGTAAGGTCATTACTTTGACTTTGAACATTTTTACTCAATGGGTATTAAGGGGTAAAATTACCCTTACAATAAACTGGATCCTTGAATAATATGCATATTCACACTGACTCAAGGCTTACTTTTGGTTTAATCTTTGTTTCAGCAGCAGATTGCTTTACACAGTAACACTATCAATTATAAAAATGACCTATTTAAAAGAACTGGGGAAGGTATCAAAGTTGTGTGGTCTTCTTATGATGAAGACAGCAGACAAGTCAGTATGCACCCTGGAGAAAGAGCATATCTCTTGTTTTGCTTGCTTTTTTGTTCAAAAAACTTTTGACACCTGCCTTCCTTCCATTTTTTTGATTTCTATGAGGCAGCTGCCACCATAATATTTAAGTGAAGTAAAAAGAATTAAAGGCAAAAAAAAATCACTATTAAGGCAACAGAACAGTGTTTTAGAACATTCGGGTTCAATTACCAGCTTCCTTTGCTCCTGCTTTCCTTTGTAATCTCGAGCAAGTTCTTTCTTTGTATTGTTTTCCCTCATATACATATTGTGTTTAACAATACTTCCTTCTCCCACTTATCATGGTTTTGGACTAGAAGTAAACTTTTGGAGATGGGACCAGTCTTTCACTGAAAGTCTAAAGTCTAGTCTCGAATGTACACATCCTCTTGTAGTGGTGCATAATTTAGCTGCAGCTGTGATATTCTTGATTACCACTGTATCAGGATTCCTGTAGACTAGTCAGTAGAAAATGTATTATAACACAGTTTTTAATGAGCGAAAAGATTCTGCTAAAATGCTTTTCTTTAATGACCACTCATCACTAAAGATAGCAGCTTGATGAGTAAAGTGCACAGTCTGATTAAGTATGGATAATGTTTCTGTATTTTCAAACTCCTATGTTCATGTATATGTGAATAAATATATATTCATGAAAGTAAAAGATCTTTCCTCAACAGGTACTTGAGAGTAAAAAATCTGTCTGAGATGAAGAAGGAAAAAACCATTAGAATTACAATGGCCAGGACAGATGGCAACTAAGATTTAATGCAAAAGTTGATTGATTATTTTTTTTTCTTTAACCTAAATTAGTATGTGTCTCTAGTTAGCCTGCTAGTGGCAGAGTAAATAAAAATTCTTCTGAGATCTGAACAAACTTTGTCTGAAATCTGATGTCATATATTGCTTGTGGAGTGAGAGCAGTTGTGATACTGCACTTATTTTTTGTCTTCTTTCACAGTAATAGCAAAGTCATTGGCTCTTCCAGAACTCGTACTCTAATACACCACACAAGAAACACTCTGGCAAGAGAAAAACTAAAGGCCAGCTCTTAACAAATTACCCATTTGACAGAAGAACAAATGGACAGATTGAACATAATGCATGCCCACTAAGGAAGGTCACCTTGTGTGTTCTGCAGAGAGCTGCTCTCTGCTAGAGAGCAGCACGCTGTGGGAATACACAATGTTTGTATGACGGCGTGCTCGGCTACTTGACTCGTACTGGATTTGCACTGGAAAGCTTCCCTGTTCTGCACATGCACCTTTTAAAGTTTGGACTGTAAAAGTGCACATCTGTCACCTCTGGAGATTGTCCCCATCATGGGTTGGTACTGCAGGGTGCCAGACTCCAAATTGCACACAGCAGAGCTGATGCACAGGAGGGATATTGATGCTTTGCAGTTTCACAGGAGTCAACTCGGCATGAAGTAGAAACCACTGCCTCCTGGAGATGCTGAGCATCACTGACAGATGGCATTTTGCTTACTTTAGTGGTAGAGTCTCTTGATTCTTGCTCACTTGATATTTTTATGCTTAACTTCTAACCTGTAAAGTGAAATATCATTTGATGAGCTGCCTTTGAAAGACTCCAGACACCAGTCTACTTCAATAATTGCTGGAGCAGCCAGGATAGCAACCATCTTTCAAGTCTGTAATATCAACTCCAAAAGAAATGAACATTTGCCTTGCTACTGGTAGGATGATTCTCCAGAGGAATGAGAGGATTATATATATGATCCTGACATCTCAGCCTCTCTTCCAGCATTGGAGATGAGTGAAGACAATAAGGTTTTATCTATTCTAAGGCCTTGAGAGAGTAGTGCAAGAGTTAGGAAGGGGAAGTAGAGCTAGTGTCCTAACTACTTTAGGACTCTGTGACTGCAGTGACACAATAGCTGTTCAGAAAATTAATTAAAGCAAATGACATTAAAATTCTCCTCCAAGATAAGCCAGAATAGTAACCCTCAGAGATGCTTAGCTGAGACATTTTAAAGGCTAAATACCTTAAAGAACCTTGTCTGAATAGAGAAGTTTTATGTATTGCATCAGATGAGATACTTGAAAATACTATCAACTCTGAACCTAACCCAAAAGCAATCCACTGTGTCCTTTCCAGTTTCAGAAGAATGAATGAACTCCACTTCAATGATTTCTTTGCTCATATCTGTAAGCTTGTCCTCTGCAAATGCTGGACAAATTTCTCTAATATCTGTCAATCTGCACCACAAGCCCAGACTCCCTAATGTGATAACTTGAATATGAAGAGGACCTTATGTAAATTGTATTGAAATTAAATCAAGGAAGGCAAACTGCAGACATCTGCTCCTTGCTTTAGTACTGTTTAGGTGTTTTCCCTTGGTCTGCATAAAAATGCTTACTTTGCTTGAATAAATGCCAACCCAACATTTTAGCTAAATAACCATGTGATTGGCTAAATAACCATGTGAGCAATGGCAGTGAGAAGGTAAATGGGAAGGTGAAGGCATCACAGGATATGGATTAGCTGGCTACTGTTCCTCATTCAAAAATTGCTGATTAGTGATCTCCTTTAAAATCTGATTAGAAAGGAACATTGTTTTCATTCATTTAAGTAGGGGCCGGTCACCTTTTATGCCTCTAATATATGAGACAGCGTTTATAGGAGTATGACTCTCATGGGTGAAAAAAAATTATTAATGAATGGCTTTGGAAAAATAACATTTAGATCGTCCTTTAAGCAATGAACACATTCTCCTTTGCTTCCCTTAGTCCTGATTCTCCTTGAATCATAATTCCTATGGGGTGAAACTTTATTAGTCATGACAGACTTTATACACGAGATTTGTCTGGGATGTTATAAAGTATCCACCTTCTCATACCCAAACACATAACCTCAGTGCTACAAGGTGGCCACGATAGGCAACAATCCACAATCCACACTGCAATTTTGCAGGTAGGGGGAAGAGCTGATGGCTCTCTAAGGCTGCTGCAGGCAGTGTCTGTACCCCATTGCTTTCATCCAGGCACAGGTTCTTATTGTCCCAAAGCTTCTGAAATTGAGGAACCACTTCACTGGTGCTCCCAATTCTTCCAAAATTTGGATTGGTAGTCTTGCTTCATAGTGCCGCACACTGGTGATAGCTAAAGGGCACATGTGCAGAATGCTGTCACAGTGGAGCTCCCTATAGGACTGAGGTTTGAGCTGGCTTCCAAACTTGTTTAGTTTCCCTCTGTGACTGATTGGTAAGCATGCTGCAGTGCTGCTTTTTGAATTGGGCTTCATATGGAGCATCCCTGGAAGTGCTTGCTCCATCTCATTCCTCTTTTAATCGTTCAGCTACTAATTATAGCTCAGACTTCATGGTGATGATGGGAAGGATTTAACTTTTCTCATCTTTCTGAAGTGATTTGAACCTGGGATTAACTACTGTGGGCAGACTGAAGATGTTCTCATTCCCCCTGTTAAAGCTTCTGTTTTATGTGGAATAAATAAATGTGCACCATGCCAGATAATAAACACGATACAGGAGTGCTTGAGGCATCTCAGTTCTGTTCCTGCTACTCTATTTATATTCAATAAACCCCACAGAGGGATGGGATTTGAGGCATACTTCTGCTTTAATGTTGCCTCTTAGCTTGCTGCTATCTTCACAGTGTTTTCCTGCTCTTTTATTCCTTAGGCTATGGCTGCAAGGAATAGAAAATATGGTTTTAGAACCAGGATTTAAATGTAGGATTTAAAATGTCACAGCCATATGGTACGGCATGGAACTGGTTCAAAGTAACCCTGACTTTTCCAGTGTGCTCAAGGGATTTTCAAGGCAGGCAATAATGCACTGGATTTTATGCCAGCTCAGATATTATCTGACTCTCAGTTCTGATGTTACTCACAGCCAGATACTTTCTCCTCTACTGAGAGTGACATAAACAATCTTTGCCTACCTTCCTAATCCTGGTCAGGGTCATGTGGCTGAACGATCTCAGGAAGTCCAAGTCTGACCCTGGTTAGCACAGAACTGTGGTCTTATGTTCCTCAGGCAGTTTAGTAGTCTTAGACATAAGCCTAAATGTGATCCATCTCTGCCTTTTGTAGTCCTAGTATTTGGCAAAAACTTAGGTTTCTATTATTGGGATGAAATCTTTAGGTAGAAGACAATATTACATTGATTTGATAAAACATATTTGTTAATGTATATAGAGGTTTGTCTCCCAGATCAGTAGAAATCAAAAAGCAGAATGCTTTTTCTCTTATAATTCCTGCCCATACTCCTTTGTTTTTCAGTCTGCATTCCTCTCACAAAGCCCTCCTGGGTTTCTTTCTGGTCAGGGTCACACCATGACTAGCTGCCTTTGACTTTCTGTTGTGTTCTCTGTCTGTGATTTCTGTGTGTCAGTTTCTGCATACATGTGCCTGCATGCATCTTCAATGGAAAAAACAGCTATATTTATTTTCTTTCATTCTCTACTGGACCTCTCCCTACAGATATTGCTCAGCTCTTGATTAGACCTGCATTTGTGATGGTGGCTCTTGTTTTTTCCTCTCAGACAGAATAAGGAATTTATTCACTTTATACATATGAAGAGGCCATCATTAGTTTTTCCATGAGTCTTCCATCCACAATCCATCATCAATGAAATATGAAAATGGACATTCTTATTTATTACAAGGTGAACCAAATGGCCTTGGGCTTGACTCTTTAGGAAGCGTGAAAACTTTCAAGTATTTATTTTAATCCAGATATGATGCTGTGAGATCATTTTTAGGGCAATTTGATTTCATAGGAAAGATCTTGGAGTTGTATGCAAGTTCTGTTTCCTGCTACGAATGTGTTAGCTAAGAGCTGGCAATGGGAGAAGGCAGACACGCATGTTGCTGAAACCTGGGTTTTCACAGGCAGTGAAGACATACAATCTCACATTGGAAATAAAATTTACTGAATCCAGGCATTTGCTCTAAGATCTGAATAGCTGCATTGGTATATTGCTGGGCATGTTTGAATATTTCCTTCTCTTTGCAGCCAGATGTGTCTACATGCACCCTGACAGATGTGCCCTTAGTCTGGGCATGTCAGTGGGTGTTTGTGTAAAGTGAAGTTTTGTTGTGTCTCCCCTTTCCTTTCCTCCTGTATGACTCAGGAACTTTGAGTAGAAAGTTATGGCACTGAGTCTTGAAGAGCTAAAACTGACTCAGTGATGACTCAAGGTTAGGTGACACACTGTTCTATTGGGTAATGAGTGCACACAGTGTAATCTCTGGGAAGAACTGTGCTGAGTTTAGCATGTCCTTCAGATGCTCTGGAAAAAGGCATGTGACAGTGCAAATCAGAGCTAGCAGAGCTATTCCAGTAGGAACTCTCCTAAAAACAAGCAAAAATGCAGGATGGTACAGCAGTTATTAGCATTAGGTTGCTATCACTCACCCTTAAACCTCTGTCAGGTCTAATTTTTACTGGCTATGTATATATGTATTGAGATACCAATATGCAAACTGCTAGTAGTTCCTCAGATGAAAAAGCAAGTGGGTCTAATGGCCAAATTGCTTTGTATTTAATGAGTATTGCTGCACCTGGAATGAACACACAGTGCTACAAGTTTAAGACCTGACCCAGTAAAACAGCTGCAATTTAGTTTGTACCAATCTGCCCTCAGTATGGCACTGGCGAAACTCCCCTGCAGCAATTCCTACCTTGTACCTTGCACTCAAAATTTCCCCAGGCATGCTGGTAGTTTCCAGGGTCAGGGAAATGCCCTGGAGAAGCAGTTATTTCCCTTGTTATGTCCTCAACCTGCCACAAGATGACAATGTTTCAGAACTTTGATGGCTAATAATAACAACCAGACAGTTGTATCCTTTCAGCTGACTGCCTAGGCTTGGGTGGCGTCCATAAATGACTGCGAATTTGGAGTGCTAAATGGGATGTGACGTTATAATCGAGAGAGCAGAGATATAAAAAAGACTGTCAGCCCACTGAGGTGCTGTTCTGCTGGGTCAGCCAGCAAATGAAGGCATTCTAAATCTAGCATTTGCTTTGTGTCTGTCGTCGAGGCAGCCTGCTGCATGCACACTCAGTCTGTTTCTTGCCAGAGGGCCAAACACAAGGTGTGTTGAATTTTATCATTCATATCTGGTTTGGAGTTGCTGAATGAAATATAATTGCCTGACATACAAAACCAAACTTAACTGGAGATCGTACAGCTGCAACATCAGTTTCACAACTCTTATTTTTATTTAAATGATAGTACTTTCATTGCTAATATCCCTTGACTATTAAATGACAGTTCTTGTGCTCCCTTTCAAAGAGCAGAAATTGAAAGGTTGACAGCTTAGACGTGGAAGATGAACATAAAGTAGCACTCTTTCCTCTACTTTTGACTTGGCTTTGCTTTTTAATAGCTCGATTTACCTAATAGAGGTTGTTTTTCTCCCATTATTATTTTCTCCCATTATTATTTTCTCCCATCAGTTGGTGGACTGAAAAGAAAGGAGCAAACCAGGTTTGCATTGATTAGGAATTATGTTACTTGTTTTGACATAATCTGCTACATAAATGTGTTTAACAAGCGTGCATATTTAAGAGATCACTCATAATCAGAAAATAATCACTACTTAAAAAGAATCCATGAACTCCTCAGTTACGAGTCTTTATAGATCTACATGGGGATATATCTTCTGAGCTACTATTTAATTTTAGTTTCTGTTTCTAATAACAGTTTACCAAAAATCTGGTATTCTATCAATAATTTTTCAAAGGTTTACAAGGCCTGGAGTACCATTTCATCTATATGAGCCCTCATGTCTTCTTCCATGAAGTGGGGGCAACAGTATTCTCCTCTTTTTTTTTTTCTCATAGAATTCTGTGATGACAGTGTGACAGCTCAACCAGGTTTGCTGGGTGATGCCAAGTTCAAACAATAAAGTCAAATGATTTAGGAAAACAAAACCTTTCTTTACTTTCTTTTTTTAGTCAGAAATTTTGTCAAAAATATAAGGCAGAAAAAATCCCTAAAATTGCTTAGGAATTAAAAAAAACATATTCAATTGAAATACTGTTAATAAATCCTCCATGTTTTCATTAATTTCACTGAGAAGGAGAGGAGGCATTAGTCTCTTATAACTTTAGATATCTCAGAGTTTTTCATCTAGTCTGACCTATTTACCTGGCATGGTCTGTAATCAACCTGTAGGCAAGTCTTCAAGATAATTAATCCCATATATTTTAGACATTGTTTTTGAACCAACACCCTGTGCTTGAACCAACACCCTGTACAGCTGATATTAATTTTCCATTAACTAAAGAAACAGCCTAAAATCTTGCTTAGATCAGGCTTGGTTTTAGACATCCTAAACATCTGTCTGCCTGCATGACTAGATCACCCACTTTAGGCTTTAAAAACCTGAAACAGGTATTTTTTAGAACTCAACTATATGACATGAATAAGATTTGCCTTTAGGATAGATAGGAATGGATTCAAAGAAAAACTGGGGAAAGAGCTATTGTGCAAAGGAGCCTATATGCTGCTGCAGATTTTTTTTCTTACCTTGTGAAAATTTTTCAGAGTTGAAATATATAATATATTTTTTTTAAATTTTAAGCCAGGGAGTTATTTTAAAAAAATAAGTGAAATTTAAGGAATTAATGTTTATCTATCAAAAAACTTTTTGTAGTTTTTTAACATTAAAAATAGTTGCAGTGGTTAATAGTCAGCTTAAAAACAGTAACAATAATGTCAAATTAAAACACTAAAACCTTGTTTTAGTGTTGATGAAGAAAACAACCCCCCATTCCTGGGAAATATTTTTATAATTTATAAATATATTTAGAAATATTTTTTATAATTTCTAGGGAGGGAAGAAAACTAATCTTAAGGCTTTCTGTTAGAAAAATCTTTGGGGGTTTGGATGAACCAATATCTTGGGAGGGGAAAGAAATTTCTCACTATAAATTTTCCCACTGTCTTCTTTCCAGACATATTTGGGAAGTTGAGGTGTTTCATGAGCATTTAGGTGTTGAGTGGATCAATTTTGCCCCCAGAGGGAATGTGCTGAAAGAGAAACTGACTGATAAATCATTGACACCTGGAGAAAATGTTAATGGAACAGAGACTTTCCTCATATCTTGTTCTTAAACTCTTCTCTGGGTGTGTGCTGCTGACTATTTGCAAGCACCAACTCAATCTTGACCCAATATACAGTTGTACTGGGAAGCAAAAAAGGCTAATACTTTGGCTTCTCTCCATCTCCTGAGGAGCCTGGGGAAAGACCAAAGATTCCTCATTCCATAGTGCTTTCCAGGATTTGTCCAAGGATGTCTTAATCCAAAACGATTTACTAGTTGCTATCCTTTCCCAAACTCCAAATTAGGAAAGTAATCCCTTATGTGAAACTGAGGGACAGCATCACATTCCTGCCATCAGGAATTGTCTTGGAATGAGATGTATTCACGTAAGACAGCTCTAAATTAAGAGGTCAGAGCCTGCAGGCAAATAAAATCTGAGCCATAAATCTTGGGAAGCCAGAGTCTGCAAGTGTCAAAGGCAGAAGTAACTCTTATCAACCCAAATCCCTTCCCTTGACATGACAAACAGTGAGGACCATAATTCTTTAGAGTGTCCATTGTGATCTACGTCAGGAGGGCTTTTTTCTCACACTGAGGTGCATCAGCAGTGCAATGTCTGACTTCTGCATCTGCTGGGTTTATTTCAAATATGTTTTTGGGAGGCATCTGTATTAAAAGGTTCTGGAGACTGTATCCTCCTTCAGCTTCCCTGCTGTGTGCTGTGCTGTGGAAGAGTGGCCATGCAGCTGTGTGTCCCACCTGACCAAATAGCAGCTCTTCCCACTTCTGTGTGGAGGAATACAGCCAGGGAAATATCAAAGAAAAAAATAAAAAGCTTCACAAAATGAATAAAAATGAAGAACCAACAAACACACTGATTAATAATTTCTGAATTACTTGTTTAAAAACATACAGGTCTTAGACTAAGTTGATGCATAAGTTATATTACAGCCTTTTTATAAACTTTAAATTCTTAAATAATTTGATTCACTTAGATGTTCTAATATCACTTAATCCCTACTAGTGGCGAATGAAATTTACATAGTAACTTGACTTGCCTGTCAAGAAGCTATTTAAAGTAACTAAGGTTATCTGTCTTAATTTACACCTTTGGATAGACTCCCATTAATTGATTCTCTTGTGGCACTCTTCTACTAAAGCTTCGACACACACATTAAGCCTGTTTTAACATACATGAACCACTTAATTTATTGAAGTTTCTACATGCTAAAAGTAGGTTTAGAGAGTCTAGAAAATGTAGTCCTCACTAGCCCTTTGTGTGATGCATTTTGGGATCTCTGCCATTAGAGAATAGAAATTTCTGGGACTACTCCAATAACATTGAAATTGGATTTTAAATTGTAACAAAGAGGGTTTTTTAATGCTTATTTGTTTTAGGAGGCTGCAATTAACTTGACAGAAGTATCACACTAGATTTGTTTCAGAAAACAGAATCAGTCCCAAATAGGTCTTATGACGGTAAGGTCATTGATGCACATGGTCTGTGTGTTTGCTTCTTGCAGCTTATGTCCCAGAACTCACAACTAGGAAAAACTATTTCACATGGCAAGGACATGCCAGTATGCGGTCAAATACTACCTTTAAAATGCCTTCAATTATGATGTGACTAATTTTCATGTGTAAGAGAAGGTAATTCTGCTCTGAGAAGCTATTATCCATGGTGTTGTGACTTTCACCAAAAGCAACAGATGGGCTGTCACCTCAGCAAATTGATTTTGTGGAGATATGACATCTTCCATTAGTGGAGGATTACTCTCTCTCATCTTTGTTCCTTCTGCCTACTCTGTCAATGCAGTTAATGGGATCTGGTGTCTAAACACAGATGCCACATTTTAAAGAGCAGATATTCTCCACAAATCCAAAGTCAAGTAAATATTAAGGATGGAAAATAAAATGAGATGCTCTGGAATGTTAGGTTTCCACACTAGTTCCCAAAATTTGAAGACTGGTTTTATTTCACAAACCATTTATCTTTTTACACAGGGGCTGTCTCCATGTTCCTGGCATGAGGGACAAGGGGATGTCCTTGATATATCTTTCTATAAATAGCTAGGAACAATATAGAGCAGCTCGACCTTTGTCTTGGGGGGGATGAAAACCTGATAATATCGTAGGAAGGCTCATCTTCCAAATGATACAAAAGACTGTGAGGCAGCAGGCAACGCAAGAGCAAAGGAAAGAGATGTCAATATCAACTGCAGACTTTGGAGGAAAAGGTGAGGAACTACTTAAAGATGTGCAATACCACAATCAGAGAGTCCTATTTAAAAGTGGAAGCAGAGAAATACAACTTAGATCATGAAGAAAGGGTCCCCAGGCAGAGGAATGACTTTCTGAGTTTCCAGAGAGCTCTGCCCTTGGCCCAAACAAGTTTTTGAAGAGTGGAGAAAGAGGTCAAGCCTTTTTAGAACTATGTCTAAATCTGGATATTTCTTTTGCAAGGCATAACTGAATTTGTTTGATTTTCCTGTTCCAAGTCTTTCAGGGTATCCATTTTACTTATTGTCATACATTGCATTGAATTTATCAATAAACCTCATGTCCTTGCATGGCTAATGTTCTGGAAGGTGACATACTTAGATTATTAAGATACTGGGATTTCTGAGAGTAGTGTCCACATCTGTGCCAAGAGCTTTCGGGTCTTGAGCTGAGGTGTTCCCTTTTACTCTGGCACAACTCCTCTGCCAAATCATATCCCATGGACAGAAAGGTGGGATACAATTGTTCTTCCTGGAGATTTAGAACATATGGACTCCTTGTGCTGGGGCCAAAGAGATTGCCCAGGAAGGGAGCAGAAACAGAACTATTTGTTGTAGTTTCTGTGTGTATGTGTGAGTTTCTAGTGATTGAAAAGGTGTGCTACAGTTCCACTCCATTTCTTTCAGTGATCTTCTTATCAACTATATTTTTTCATAAATTGTAAGATAGATTTTATACAATTCTCAAGATTCTAACTTGAAGACTGGAGAAGGAGGATGTTGGACATGAAGAGTTATTTTTTCAGAAAAATAGAGTAATAACATTGTAATAATTTTTGGCTAACTGAAGAAGGAGGAAAAAAAATGCTATCTAATACATAACTGTCATTTGTTATGAGTCACGTCTTTCATTTTAGATCCAGATTATCTCCATCCCACATAAATGTGGCATTCCTTAACTTTCTAGTGATACAAATTATTGACTTAAAAAATGTGTAGCACTTGAAGGAGACTATTTTACTAGAGGAATGAGTCATTGCAGACTTCATCATCCAGACTTCACTATTACTTGTCCTTATGTCTCAGTGTAAGTTTTTCTTTAAATGAGGTTTTAGGAAGGATTAAATTTGCTATACCTTGAAGCTGTTTACCTTGGGCTTTTATAAAATGTGGACTTTGAGATTGTTGCCTTTTGCAGTAAAACTCAGACATAAAATATTTCAGCTGTGAAATTATATGCAGCTATTTGAGGAACTGTAAGTGGGGAGAGTGACACTTTTACCAAAGGAAAGGAAGATGATAAAATAGAAACAAGTCTAAAATAGGAGCAAAGAAATACGGGACTAGCACTATATCAGTGATGGTACAGGGTATCTTAGGACTCTCTTATACCATGGTTTTCTCAAAGTTTCAGTATTTCTAAGGCACCAGCATCTCCTGGGTAGCAACTGGGGGAGATTTACATTGGCAGCTGTGTACTAATATTCGACGAGATTAAAAATTCAAATGTGATCTTGACACAGAAAAAGTAAAAGTAGAAGGCCTCCAAAATTACTGTGTAGGTTGCTTAATATCTTGAAATTACTCGAAGGTCTGGGCTAAGAACAGCAGAGTGAACCTGTTTGGTCATTCTTGAGAGCTCAGCTGAAAAGTAAACAGCAAATAACACAGAAAAGAGGCTATCTTCTGGTTGCTGATGTTACCTTCTATCTTCTTCTGGACTACCACTTTAACTCAAGAAAATGGAGACGTAGCATACTGTAGTGTTCAACATAGAAAAACTGGTTGGGAACAACATTAGCAAGGTACACAAGTATTTTCCTTTAAACATTTGTTTTCTAAACCCTGTGGCACTTCAGAGCTGATGGTTAGAGATAAGAGCAGAAGAACATAAGCAAAGAATCCCATAATCCAGTGAGGATTAACAGGTCAGAATGAAATTAATCTTGAGTAATGGACACAGTTCACTTTTTTTTCATGAAAAAACACATTAAAACTGAATTAAAAAGATTCCTTCTTTCTCATTTACAGCGAATAAACCAGGACAAACTTTGCTGAAGCCAGTAACATTAGAAAGAAAGAGATCAAAATATTTTTAATCTCTTTCTGCTCTCTGCAACCTTCCCTTGTGAATATATTAGGGATAGTGAAGTCTCAACTGTCAAATAATTAGTTTCTTAGCTGTAAATCTTGATTAAAATATAAAATTTCTCAAGCTTGGTTTATCATCCCTTATTTTTGCATAAAAACTAACACTTCCAGGGAGACGCTGCCAGCAATTTTGCCCTCCCACAAACACTAGCAAGCATTTTTTATATACATCCTTTCCTTGTGACTTACAAGTATTGATTGAATAATTTCAGTCCTCCACTCATTTGATTTTGAAAAGATGTAAGTATATTTTTCATCTGCACTCTGTCCTTTCATTCTGCTCCATTATGTAGCCTTTCTGTCATCAGTTTCTCAGTAGGACTGGTTTACATTTTGCTTCTTGCTGTGGCTTTTTTTTTTTTCATTACATTGAGCTAGATTTCCAGTTAATTTATAGTCGCAGCTCATAAATGAACATTCAGATGGTTCTTGAGAACACATTTCTCCAATTAGAAACGTTACTTTCCATCCAGGTTCACTAAATAACTCTGGGTCAAAGACAAAAAAGTTTCTTTAAATTTTCTCCCCAAGATCATTTATGTATTAAGACCTCTTTCACGATTGATTTTCCCGAATGCCCTTACTTCAGTAGGTCTGAGTTCTCTTTTTCATGATTTGTCTGACACAAAACTAGAAGTGGAAGTTGGCTGAGTAGAAAAAGAGGGGTTTGGATTTCTCAGGGTCTAACGTAAAGTCCAGTGCAATCTGTGGGAAGCCTCCCAGCAGTTCCCTATTAAGTTCTGTCCTGACTTTGTGGCACGTTCTGGTACAGATAGATGTAAAATTCACTTTTACATTTTTCCATGTTTTATGAGTTCATACTGGAAGAATTAATCCAGGAAAAAAAAAAAAAAGATTTTCAAAAATATCTTCAAATTAAATGTAAACCTATCTAAGGTTCAGATAATTCAGTTAACTGCACTCTCCAGTTACAGAAGAAAAGTAGAAGTGTTAAAAGTACAGTTTTTCTGTACTTCTGTGCTAGTTCAAAGAGTGGACAGTGTGGGAACTTCTCAGAGCCAGTCCTTTCAAGATTTCTGAAAGTGAGAGATTTAGGAGCCCAAGCGCTTCCCAGGCTTTGGAAAGTCTCCTGCTATAAATCCTGGTGCTGTGGTCACTGGCAGACATAGAGTCACTGAGTTCTTGTCATTTCCAAAACAATATAGCTTCACATTATGAATTAAACGTCTGATGCAGGTAAGTAGCCTCCCAAAATGTTTATTTAGATAACAGTCCAGTTAGGTCCTGAGAAGCAATCAGTGTTAAAATGGTGGATTTTATTGCATTCAAGAAAACAGTTACATGTTGCAGAAATGACGTCTCCATTTTTCAAATAGCTAGAAATTGCTGAGCTTAATGGGCACTGGAGTGATGGCATAATCACATTTTTCTCTGGTGTATAGCCCCTATCATTTATTATTTCAACTGCTGTACATTGGAATCCGCTTACTCTGACATCCCTGCCTCACCACAGGTCAGCTTGATAGCATCAGCTGGGAATGGGTAATAACCAAACTGCTCTGACAGCAGGTTTGGCAGAGATAACTTTAAAGGTAGAAATATGCTTAAAAATACATGAAGGTGTGACAAAAATGGGAATTGAAGCAGTCCTCACTAGAGTTTTATAGGACTTCCTGGATTTTTGATTTACAGACGTTTTACCTATCAGCATTCCCTGATGGGTTTCATTAAAATTCCAAAATATGTCCGACACTCTAAGCTGCTCAGAGCTATGGTATTGATGATATGGTGTGTAGTCATGTAGCCATGGATACAGAGTAATCTTCCTTTCCCTCTTTTTTTTTTATTTTATTTTTTTTTTCTTTAATGGAGAAGCACTGTTTACAATCCTCAACAGAGTTGCTGAGGAAACTTAGCAGTTCTGGCCGTCAGATTCAAACATCATTTTAATGGACATGTTGAGACCATTGTCTTTACTTGTAGGGCTAAGTACAAACCACTTGTTTGAGACTATGGAGATAAGCCAAGCCTGTATGGCAAGTGACTCACAAATGACCTACTTCCACCCCCTGGACAGTCTGCAGGAAGCCAGTTCATTGGAATACTGCATGCAGAGCTGATGATGCTCACACTGCCATACAGCAGCCATGACTGTGCCCAAACTGTCTCAGTTCCTCTTCCCCACACTGTGCTGCCAACGAAAGGGGAGTTGCATTCAGCCCAAGGAGTCAGAGTCAGGAGAGACAGCCCGCAGAAGCTCCTTATGCAAAACTGAATCCCAGGAAAATAATGCTGAACTGAGGCGCCTTCAGTTCATCACAGTCAGATGTGGTCTTGCTGCGTTTCAGGGCTGCATTTCAGTCCAAACAGGAGCCTGGGACTTTGGGCTAGAGGCTGAGGCATGCAGATGGCACAGTACAGCTGCTAATGACGATCTGGTTCTCTGCAGCCTCATTCAAACTCTGAGAGACGTGTCTGGGTAAAGCTGAGCAGTTCTTGAAGAGGCAGGTGGGGCCACCTCCTGTGGGACACAGCTTGAGGAGGCTCAGCAAATACCTTCCTGATTTAGTGTTCATGAGGAAAAATACTGAGCTCTTTGTATTTATTTGTTTCTATGGTCCTCCTCCACCTGAAACCTCCTCCTTTCCTTGGAAGAGTATGTTGGGGTTTTCTTGATATCTCCAAATTACTGGTAGTGGGAAAGAACTGCTTGCCAAGAGAGATCATGGAGAGTTTACTGTTTTTAGTGCAGCTGAAATAAGAACCAGATTGAGAGCTATGAGCAGAATTGTGTTGCTGTCTGTACAGCATTCAGGGAATTTTCTAAAAGGACATTTAGATATCTGGATTCTGCTCCTGTCATCTTACAAGGACATTTTTTGCTGCTAGTGTTTGTGCCAATTTGTACCCGTTTACTTCAGTTCCCCCAAACCTTTCTGTATCTATTTAATCTTTTCTCCTGTCTGTCCCACTCAGTCCCATGAACCAGCCCAAATTAACCCAGTAATGTGGAGCATTTTTTTTCTTCTCCCCATTTCCCCAATCAGAGCATAAATATATACACTTTTACCCTTAATTAATGAAATAATCCAGACACAGCTGTAGCAGAGCCATGTAGATTGTAGATAAGGAACTGTTTTCTCTCTACTTTGTGATTAGCTGCCAGAGATCGTTACTTGGATTTTACTTTCCCCTCTATCATATTACACTGCAAATTCATGGCTAGTGAGATGTCCACAATTTCTCCAAAGTACATACTGCTTTTACTGCTTCCCTGGTTTTAACCTGATCTTT
Organism: Melospiza melodia melodia; assembly: GCF_035770615.1. NCBI lineage: Eukaryota > Metazoa > Chordata > Aves > Passeriformes > Passerellidae > Melospiza > Melospiza melodia. The sequence continues at coordinate 37,893,493 of NC_086194.1, forward strand.
GGATGCCTGTGTCTCTCATTAATTTTCTTGAGATATTCTGGCTTGCAATTTTTTAAGATTAACTTGATTTTTGGTGGGACCCTCAGTCTGCATATTTCTGTTCTCTCTTCAATCCAGTCACGTATTATTTTTTTTCTTCTCTACTAGAGCCTCATCTGCTTTATCAGAAACATACAGCCTCTGAGTATTAGGGTTCTCAGGCTCAGCTATTTTTACAATATCTACTGCCACATTCCTTTGTCTTCTTTCATTCTCCATCTGCCTCTTATCTGGTCTCTCACCTAGTTTTCTTTCAGCTGACAAATAAATGTAGCCAGTGTATTTTTTTTTTGCCTCCCATTGTACATTTTGCTCTAACTACACTTTTTTCTCTGAAAAACAAGGTAACCTGTCATCTATATGTTATAAATATGTAAACTCCAAAATTCGTTTTGGAATAAACAGGAACAGCCTGTTTGATATTTTGTCATCAGAATCTGGTTTTAAAAGCATTCTGAAAGAAAAAAAAAAAGGCTGTCAAAACAAGCAAAAAATTTTAACGAATAAACTTAGCTTTGATGGGGTTTGCATTCTGGCTTGGTAGAGTGTAAGTTAGATATCACCATTCTAAATACTTTCCTTTGAAAACTGTATTTGATTCTATTCAAGTTTATTTTTAAATTAGTTCCATCCTTTAACCACTGATATAAAGTTTGGTCATAAAGACTTGTGACAAGAAGACGTATTGCAAAAGAAATCCCACAGGCAAACTGTTATGTATAGAAAGTAATAGACCTATTAGCCTTAGCTTACAGAAAAAGGAAAAATAAACACCTTTTAAAAAAATGTTTCAAAATGTTCTGTCTTATTTAAAAGAAAATACTCTTCAAACTTTGAGGTTTAGTACCAGAATCTCTGTCCTAGACAGCAGTTGCTATGAAATAGGAGTTTGTAACCTGTGAGAACAGGCTTTATATCTTTGTTCATCTACTACTCTATGTATGTAACATTCATTACAATGACTCCTTTCTTTTCCATGATAATTGCACATAAAGTGAAAACTTTTGAAGGATGATTCTCCAGTATTTCATGTCTCATACTTGATTATTTAATTTCCTCAATCAAAATTTGGTTGAAGATTTAAGTAATAACTCACAGTTACCTGTATAATGTGGAGGTGAGCAGGTCATAATTTGAACAACTCACCTGAGAATTTCAGCAAGAATGCAATTTTTTAGGAATTTCATTGCTCATTCTGAGAAGAAAGGAAATTGAAATGGTTTCAAACCTTGGATTGTGAAAAAAAATGACAATAGAACAAATCCTGCAGTAAAGTAAAATTATTGTTACATTAGAATTATTTTTATTTAATATAGATAAGTAAACAACACCAAATTAAAAAAAATACCATCCTGACTGAAGCTGTTGGATCCATACATGTGGGTAATTGCTGAATACTGTGTTGAATATGGGGCAGGCATTGGTAGCAGTTTTCTACTAAAAAACAGTATCACTCTGGAAACAAGATAGGGGAAAAAAAGAAAAAGAAAAAAGCCAAAGCAAAGCAAACAAAGTAAAATTGAATAGACTACAAGTGGTTTTACCAGGTTTTTAATTAATGAGAACACAGGAGATTGCTAAAATGAGTACATTACCTAATTGTGAATTAATATTCTATGCTGAAACATCTCACAAGGGAAGAATTGGATATGCTAATATTGTATGAAAGAGATTGCCACTGGCAAATATTTCACTTTAGAGAATTCCACATTAGGCATAAACTCAGAAAAAAAAAACAACCCTCTTAATATATGTCATGAAATATTAATTGCCTAGAAGTTGCTAAGGCAAGATAAAAGCTTGATTATACACCTTTGCATCCTTTTGATGGTCTTTATTGACCATTGATCCAGAATTGCTTTTAGAAATGCAATGCATTATTGTATGAGTAATAGAACAGGCATTTTGTGGTATGAAGTTATAATTCCTAAGCAATAATATCTGAAACTGTAATTGGCCTAGATCTAGTGGGACATTACTTAGAACATCCTAAGGGGAAGATATTTGGCTTTAGAATTTGCTTTCTTCTCCTTGGTTCAAAAATACTGCCTGCCCTCTAGTACCATTTTGGCAAGCTGCTCTGAAAAATGCACCAGTTATTTTTCTTAATCTGAAGAGTGGATGGAAATGCAGGCAGTACTGGATCTGAAGTTTGTTGTGTCATACTACAGCACAACTTTCCTTTGGTAAAATACTCTGCAGTATCCCAGGAGTAAGTGAATACATTTTTACAGATGAACAAAAAAAGAGGAAGGAGTTTCTTAACTTTTACATTTAGGACTGAGATAAACTGTTACCCAAAGGAAATAGCACACAAGTCTTTGTGTTTTGGCCTATGAATATTCAAGGTACCTAAACCTGAAGGAAAGAGCCAACTTTTATATTGTTCCATTAAAAGCAATGAATCTACCTTTATTTACTTTAACATTCACTGACTTCAGTAAACTCTAGGGAATGAGATTCAATTTTCATACTTATGAGAACTTAAAATAATTACTGTTTTCTTGAAGTTAAAAAAAAAGCCCAAATGCAAAACAATGCTCCCCCCAACTGTATTGACTGCAACAGACAGACATAAATTTTCAGGGTAACACAAAGTTTGACTGTATAGCTTGGAGTGGCTGATTTGCATCAGACACAAATGGCACAGTTTAAATGTTGCTAGTAAGTGAACAAATTAATGTTTGGTTCAATTTTTTAGCTCCCTTGGAGCCATTGTGGTGATTGTTATAATTTCTACTGAGTGACTTGCTCATGCTTTTCTCTGGTTAACCAGTTGCAAAATAAAAGGTTCATTTCATACCTTTGCTTCCCTTTGAATATGAACTGAAATTAGTAAATTATTTGCCAATGCTTTTTCCTTAACATCTGATGAATCTGATGATCTGATGAAATCTGTTTTGATCTTAAGGTTCAAGATGTATGAAATGGCAGAGAAAGGCCTTCAGCTGCTGCAAACAGGCAAAGATCCACTTATTTCTGTGAAGAGTTTGTAGAGTTTTCAGTGGAAAGCAGCTTAGCTACACCTCATCTATTCCATCTAGAATATAAGGCAACTGGTGTTCTTCCCAGTTGCCTTATACTCAAAACCAAGAGTGCTCCTGAAGAGTTGCTCATTCTGAAAATATCAAGTGTGTGAGTGAGAGGTTTATCTTGTAGTTTGAGTGGGAATATCTGAATAATGATTTCAGCCTTGTATTTGGTCACTGTACATTTTTGTTGCTGGCTCAGTGCTGTTTAGGATATTTTCTTCCATAATAGTATTTCTTCTGAGATGCTGCTGCTCCCATTCTCCTGGCTTCTGTCATTCTCTTGAAGACGGTGTATGACAGTTTACTGCATGTTACTGCTTTGTTCCAGCCATTTCATCTTCCAGGCCTGAGTAGTAGCAATCACTATAATCTTCAGAGTGGCTTATTAAATAATAAGTAAACCTATTTGACAGTGCCTTCAGAGATTTGATTCTGAGCAGTTTACTAAGCATTTTGTTAGGCATTATAAATATCACTTCTTTATCTTTCAACTTTCTGATTAAATGCTTTTAAAATAACTTTCTCAAGAAGTCCAGTTATATATAGAAGTCAACGTTCTGCATTTCTGGTTGCATGCTCAGTGAAGTCCAATGATGCAATGTAAATATGGTCAGTGCAGGAAGCCTGGCACTATTAAATGGTTTCCTAGAACTGGGTATGTAATAACATTGGGTGAAAAACAAAGCAAGGATGCATAAATGACTGTGACTTCATTGTTTGTACTCAAGATAGAGTACAGTCCTAATATGCCTGATTGTGAAAGAAATTCATGTAAAGTAAGCCTGAATATAAGAGTCACTGTCAGATGCAGCCAGGGCATTACCTGGAAAAGTACAGGGTAATTTCAGTTCTCTAACATAACTGTCTGTGCGAGCTGAGACTTTGTTTTTCTTAGTGCTGCACCCTGGCAGGAAAATGTGAACCCAATCCATAGCATCTAAAATCACCTCCAGGGACTACTGTGCCAGCCTGTCTGAGAACTTCAGATATATCTTTTTTTTTTTTGGAATGTTCATAGTCATTAACATAATTGGGACAAAGGAAAGAGGGGAAAATGCTGAAAATACTAGACTAATTCTACATAAGAATTTTAAGATCTAATGTGGAACAGAACAGAGCATATATAAGGGGTTTCAATAGTAGAAAGAAAAGTGGAGGTTGCTGCAGTTCAGAGGAGATTTATGCCTTGGACATGGCTTGGGAGATACTAAAAGGTAAGAAGGGCAGAAGGAAAGTAGTCTTGATTCTCATCTCATGCTGTTCAGCAATTCTTTGTCTCAGGTTTTTAGGTGCACCGTTCTTAGTAAACCTGGTCTGACTTGCCAGTGATCACAATCTGCTGGGGTCACACTGACCTACAGCTGCCCTGAAGCCACAAAAGATGAGTAAGTTGCTATGTTTTTTCCCTTATCCTGGGCCTCTGCCACCAAAGGTTTTTTGTGACCTAAAAACCTGGTCCTCACTGAACCTGAATTAAATGTGCCTGTGTCACTCTGACATACAGTAATATACTGACAAACAGTAATTATTATATATGTGATAAGCTGTGTCGTAGACTAAACCAGAAATCAATATCTGCCACCACTTTGTGCAACAATGAATTTGTTTAACCTTATGATTTTTAATTTAAATCATGGTGTTGGAGATTTTCCTGGATGAAGTGATACTAAGTATCTTCCAGGACCTGGACTCTCAGACACTATCCGGTAGAAATCCAAATTGATTCTAGCCATCCCTTATGGCAGGATATCATCATATGAATCCACTTGCAAGCTGGAAGCCAAATTTGAAGTTTTCTTTCTGCTAGCTTAGTGGCTTTACAGGGATCATGGAAATGAATTCCAGCATAAAGGACCCGTGCCTTCTTTCAGGTCCTTCCTATACTTGATCTTCCTATAGCCTGATCCAAGTGCAGCCACTCTGGCATGTTATATTGTCCTGAGCTACAAGCATAACTAAACACAGAAAGGGGATTATCCCATGTTGTACCTGTTGTTTTGAGGGGTGAAGATTGTAACTGTGTTGGGGGGAATGGGAGAAAGCAAATTAAAAACATGCTACAGAGTATCAGGAGTCTTACTTAGTGCATAGGTATAATTATCTACCTTAAATGGGAAAATCTGTGCAAAGATGGGATTTGCATTGAATCACATCACAGGTGGCAGTATTTTTCTGAGTAGATGCTGCTGGCACAAATACCCGAGGATTTGGCAAACAAGCAGATGAAAAAAAATTAGTATTTATATGGTGTCTGTAAGGATGTCGACTACAGAGGGATTATTATGGTTGTAGATTGTCACGGGTAGGGAATTGAGACCATGTGTTCCCTTAGAGTTCCCCTACAGCAATGTCCCTCACCTTTTATTCCTGTGTAGATACATAAAGTCACTGGCATAACTAGTGTTCCTGCAGGTGCAGGCCAGGCTGGCAGCTAAAATGTGTCTCTGTTTTCTGCCTGCACAGCAACCACTCAGATGGGTGTGCAGCTCATCACATTTGTTACCCTGGTATGGGTTGTAAACACAAAAATATGCCAAAGTAAATTGTTCAGGTGTTGCCTGTGCCTGTAAAATGATGGTCAACCTTTGAAAATAAACTCATGGAAAGCAGGCTATGTATAGAAAGCCATTTCTTTGATGGATGTTAGCTGCAGGGGGAGGATAAAACAGGCCCTTACCTGTAACTGCACAGGGTAATCATTGCTGTAAGTGAAACTTACTTCTGTAATCTCACAAAGACCTGAACACTGTGAAGGCAAAATCAAAATGCTCGCAGACAAGTTGTCCTCCAGTTTATTAGGGCTCCTTCCCAGGAGAGCTACATTCAATTATGTTTTCCGGTGGTTTGCCAAAAGAGCTTCACAGTAAAGCCAGCTGAGTTTGCATTCAGATTTTCTACTTTAAGTTACAAATGTCTTGCTTTTCAAAGCTTTCCAGCTGACCTGAAGTGTCATGCCAACAGTACTACAGCTAATTGAATATATATCTAATTTTTCATTGTTGCAGCTTTACGGACCATTTCCTCATTAAAAAGGTGAGTGTTTGCACAGGAGCAGACAGGAGAATTAAGCAGCAGGAAAATCTCTATAACATGACATTGTCTTTTGTTTTTGAGCTTGGCAGCTGGATACTTCTGTTAACTCATATTTATCTTGCACTAAAGTAATAATCGGGAAATGCCTACTTTGCTTTAGCAGAAGTACCCTGCAGTTCAGTGTAAGAAGCTCTATTTGCCTCAAGGCTGTGCTCTATTCTGTTTATAGTGTTGTTTGTATATATATCCCTATAAAATCTGAAGAGACCATTTACAATGATTATCAGCAAAGCACAATTCTGCAGGGATTGAGGAGGATAAAAATCTCAGATAATCAGTGCACATGCCTTTGATTCTGGAGCTTGGTGCTATTTGGGTTCTCAACAAGGGGTACCATTTTCCATTGTGGTTTCTTTCTACTAAAGAAAATGATTACTTACACACATTTCAAGGAAAACTTGAGTGCTTTTCTTGTGCATTGCAGAAACCAGTGCAGACACCAAATATTAGCATTATGCTCCATGTTACTTTGCAATTTATAATCCCTTGAATTATTCTGCTCATGCAAACAGGAAAAGTGTACATAAGGCGAGGTACACATTGGAGCTGGGCAGAGGTAGTGCATGGGCCTGAACATTAAACAAGCGTATTGAGGTAGAGCAATATTGCTGTTCAATAAAGTTTATTGAAGTAGAAAATAAGTTAAGTCTCAGCATTTTTTCAAAACGACCCTGAACACAAGCTAATTCCCACACAACACATGCAATATTGACTCCCATCTCTCATTTCCCAGATTTCATAGATTTCATATGCTCCAAGTGGTGTTTTAAGCATTTTCTTTCTGAAAAGCAAAAATGCTTTAACAAAATGGGTGAAAAAATTAAGTATTACTGCTGTAATATTAAATGGTATCTATTAGGAACCTAACTTTCTGTTGCCTTGGCTTATGAAAATGACTCCCAAGAGTCAGTGTCCCCTATATTGAGTGGTCTTATTGTATTTGTCAAGAGAAATGCTTTGATCCTTAAGAACTTTTCTGACTGTGCCCCTCTGACTCAGTATTGATCTGGTATGCAGATATTTGAAGACACTGAATGAACAGAAGCATGATCAAAGAGGATCAAAGAGGAAGGAATGGCCTAAGACTGCCCTGAGTAGGAAATCAGGTCTTTGAAGAGCCTTAGAGGGCTAAAAGGTGTTCCTGGTATGCTCAAAAGAGCAGGTGTGCCCGGTGTCTTTGAGAGGAGAGGGAGAGACAGTGAAGCACTAGTTTGGATTCTGCCGCTGCCTCGCATTTCTGGTCAGTGAAGCAATTGAGCAAAATAGACTGACAGAATTCCCTGCCTCAATACCAAAACCAGCTAGATACCTCTGGTTTTGACAAAAAGCCCTCTTGCCTAGAGGTCCTGGGTGCCTCCAGATCTACGGCTTTTGCTCTTGCTGGCCTCAAAGCAGCTGTGACAGATGAACTGGGTATGGCTGCCCAAAGGGTCAGTCTTCTGCCTCTTGGAAATCACTGTCAACATTACAGTTTTAGGTAATGCAAAATGTCGAATCTTTGTGTTAAGCAAAATGTCGAATCTTTGTGACTAAACTCATAATTTGAAAAATATTCCAATTATTTAATTGGTTCTTTAATTTCTTGTGGGTGCAGACACGCTATTTGCAGTGATCCTTTGGTCAGGCCTGCTGTCCAAGGGCCAGATTTGCAGACTGAAATACTCACATTTGATGAGGTATATTGAGTGAAAGCCTGTATAAGCTGATCAGGATATATCACAGAGTATGTATTGAAGCCTATCTGTTAGCTACAGAAGAAAATATTTTTATAATTATTGCAGTACTATTTCCAAAGGAGATAAAAGGGCCATATCAGATTCCAAGTCTCTTCTGGGCAGGTTCAGATGACTTTTTGGCACCTAATTGAGACTTCACCCTGTTTGAAGCAGTAAACATGTGGTGAGACTTTCTGGAAATAAGATGGACTTTGGAAATAGTTGTGTTATTACTTAAGTATTTGCAAGCAGGCTCAGTGTCCACAGTTGGGAGGTGTTCCTGTCAGCTCATAGAGATGACTTGCAGATTCTACTTTTCTTCACCCATTTCACTCCCTGCAACACACAAAACTCCCCAAAGCAGAGGTTGTACTCTGGAGTTTTTCACATTCACCTTCTTTACATGTCTTTTATAAAGCAAAGAGCTGTGTTGCTGGAAATGTTGAGGTGTTTTGGTCTCTTATCCAGTGTTCAGGAGGTATTGTAGCAACAGAAAGAAATTCTCCCTCTCAAAAGAGAACTCTTAGGTTATCTAGTGAGACTTTTTGGGTCCTTAAGTGGGCTTTGATTTTGAAAAAAAATATTAACCTGCCTGTGGGTTTCCATTATGGAGCTAGCAGTGGAAATATTTACCAGAGGATTTCTACAGTAATGTAAACATCAGATAAGACTGAAGTGTTGGTGCAGGTAAGGCTGTGTTAGGAATGAGAAGCTTGGAGAGTTTTGACAGCTGAACTGATCCTCTTGGCCATTTTCATTTCTCTAAGCTGTTCTGCTGAGGGCTGTCAAGCCCTGCTGATCACTCATATTGAGGATACTCAGCAAACCAGCACTGGTAATCTGGAGGGAGAATATTCTAGTGGCAGGTTTAAAGTGGGTAGTGCCTTGGATTTATGTGTCCAGGTGAGCATGGGGACAAAGGAGGTTCTCTAGGCATCAGCAGTGGGGCATGCAGGAAAGAAATCTTCAAAGGTGGAGGGTGGCATTTTGTTGGAGATTGTTTTTAAGAAGCATTTCTTATCAATACTTTACTGTTAATAGTAAGTTCTGGCAATAGATCATCAATAGTTGTTTTATCAATTGCCTTTGATAGCAGCATGGAAAAAAAAGACAATGAGGATTTTTCCCCATGTGCAGATACACAATTGCTGAGGTCTGGGGTTGAGATAAGACTCTCTAAAGCATTGGGCTTTATTTCAGTGTCCAGATACAACATTAACAAGATGTATTAGTACCAGGGAACTTGTCACCTAATGTCACCTAGGTACAGTGGCTTTCCCATGAACATCAGAAGAAAAAGCCTTCACACAGAGCTATAACTTTTCTGGGAGTTACACCAATGGTGTCCTAACTCAGGTATGCTCAGTCATTGCACAACAGCTACCTGTAGGCAAACTTTCCACTGAATAAATGTTACCTATCAGAAAGTATCAATCCCTTGCTTTGTATGAATACGGCATCATCTAACATACTTTTTCCAGACCCTCCTGAACATATTCTTCTGTCAGAGATCACAGGAAGCAGATTCTGCTTCTAACAGAAGAAACACACCATTGCCCCTGTGAGGAGCACTCTAGAAGTTTTGGGGTAATATACACCAGATTTCTCTGAGCTCAGATGCATACAGTACATGTTGGAATGTGTTTTCTTTCCATTCAGTGCTTCCCAGAGGGATATAAAACACCCAAAGACACTTGTGAAAAAACAGTGGCTTTCAGAATTTGTCCAGCAAACCAGAACAGTGGTCGCAATGCCAGTTCCCAATGGAATGGAGCTAAAATGCACAAAAATATTCTTCTGCCCCTATTCCTGTGTGACAGAGTAGTGATGTCACTGACACTTACCTTATCAATATGTTACCTGCCTTTTATATGCTGGAATATTCTGCATCTTACGTCTATGTGTCCTGGTTTGGAGAGGTGTGCATTTGATTCAGCAGATACACTGAAGTTACACAAGCTGCCAGTGGCCTCTCTTTTCTCTTTGAACCACTTGAGTATTCAGAAAGCAGGAGCAAGCAGACTTCCCAACATATGTTCACCCACATTTATAGTGCAGGAGGTCTGCTAATTCCCTTGGTTCATTTCAGTGTATTTCTGAATTTATGGACTGAGATACAAATATTCTGTCCTTTCTTTAATGCTACTAAGGCTGGAAATGAGCACATTTTCCCTTATTTTTCACAGAGAAGAATAAACACACTCAAATACTTTAGCTATGGAAAGAACATAGGTTCTTGTCTGTATCTGGTGTCTTCTTGTTGTCCCTCTACCAGGGAGGATGAAGCGATTAATTTCACATCCACACCCCCAATTTTTTTCTATCCATTAAAGGGATACATCTTCATCATTCTGCAGTAGAGTCAATTACAATCTGTCTATTCACGTCAGTGCAACCCTTTGAAAATATGAAGTACTGTAAGTGCCGAATGATTTCACACTCCTTTTTGTGAACACAGTCTTTTCTGCTGATCTATAAAAATCGTGTTTCTGTTGGTCATAGTGAATGAAAACCAACATTTTGCAGCAGCAGCAGTATGTGAAAAAAGATGCATGTGCCACCACAAAAATCTTAATGCTTAAAAATAATTTAGCAAGTTTATGATAAAGGGTAAATATGTGGTTTTGTGTGGTTTTTTATTTTTTAGAATGAGCCTTCTCCTGAAATAATTGAAATTCTATTCTGGATTGAATTTGTGAACAGAGCACTTGTAAAATTTATTATATTTTGTGTATCAAATTTGTTGAAAAAAGATTACTTTGTTCACCTTATCTTTGTTTTGTGACCTTGATCATCATATGGCTTTACGGAATCATACTCTGATAGTCTTATTTATGGACAGACTTAACCTCCATGAGGACAGCAGGGACAACAAATCCAGTCTGATTATCTGTCCTGTCCAATTTAACCTCAGTCTATTATCCTGGCCTCCCTCAGCTTTTTATTTCCCCTGGATCCTCACCTCTATTCTAATTGTTTGAAATGCTATAAGGCTGCTGTGTCATTTTTAACCAGGAGACTTAAAGTATAATCTGAAATAGTTATCACCTCCCCTTGTTTCCTACCTGTGGGGAATTCAGTTGAAACTGAATCTGGAAATAAACCAAGTATGCTTTTATTTTTACCGAACTACAAGGCTCTTCAAAAATATAAACACTGATCTTTAGTTACCAATAAATAAGTTTAGCATGGCAGGTCTGCTTAATGTGTGCCAGAACACAGCTAAGGAATAGAAAGGCTTTGAGTTTTAAATCAATAATGTTTTTTTCCTAGCCAGTAATCACAAGACAAGATGAAGCATTAAGTATCTCTTTCAGGAGCAGGTAGGATCCATTCTGCACATCATCCATCTTTTACCTCACATAAAAAAACCCGATAGTTGCACAAGACAGACACAGAATGATTATGGGCACTCCAGCCTACAAAAATTAAATAAAAATAACATCTCTAGTAATTTTGAACTTATTTGAACAATCAGGATAAAAATGAGGCATATAGAGAGGCAAATTTCTGTGTATGGTAGTGGACAGAGAGGGGTGGAATCAAATTTGTGTGTGTGGATGTGGAGGGGTGGTATCAGATTATTGATGAATCCACACCAATCCTGCTGATTTGTGAGGATGTTTTTGGAGAGGACTGCTTTCTAGAAGTAGAACTTCCATCCTCAACTCTAAATTTTTCATCTTTGAAAAAGTTTTACTTTGCCTTAACAAGTGTTAACAGGCTGGCAGCTAGAAAGATCTACTATAATTTTAGATCTCTAAGGGCTTTTTTTGCATGATTCTCCCTGGATTACTGGAGATTCAAAATTAAACAAACTTGAAAACTGGAATTGGGTAAATACAAGGCAAATTCTAGGTAAAAGCTTCCTCAGTAACACTAAAAACTCCATTTGTCAATTTGCAATTTTTGTTATTAAAGACTGACAGAGTGTTTTATATGAAGCTGACTTGGTATCTTGGTTTGCTGAGGCTGAACACATGTAATTTGAGGACAGTCTTGTAAGCATTTATTTATTTATTACAGGGAAAGCCACTTGAAGATCTCAGTGGCCATTTGTAGGCCTAGATATCCACCTTTTCATATCATCTGTGCTCACACTGGAACCTGCAAAGTCTGAATTGTATGAGGTAGTGTGGCACAGAGAAGGCTGGACATGTGAATCTGTATCTGAACATTGAGGAGCTCAGTGGGTTAATTTGTGCATTTAGAAACAGGATGACTGAAACTACTCTGAGGTTTGTGCTGCTTCTGAGACCCATGTAGGGCATAGTGAGCTGTTTGAGGCATCTCTGCACACTCACCAGATGTAGTGCAAATGATATTAACAACACACAAAACTGCAGCTTAAAAGATAGATTAACTTAAAAAATTATCTGCAAAACTAAAAGGGGTCTTTGTATCTCAATTTTTCCACTTGTACACAACCAGTAATATTACGTATTTACTATTATGTAAATAGTTGTGTATGCACATATGTATGAAATGACTATTGAAGACCCTCATGGAGCCTCATGAATTTAAAGATGGGTTCAGAAATGTCATTCTTTATTGTGACATTTTGTATCACTTTTATTAAGTGTAATGGCAATGATGAAATGAGAAAAATAATAGATGAATGTGTTGGTAAAGAGGTTTTTATTTTTATTTTCTAAACACTGCAGCAAGCCATAATTTATTCCCAACATATGCTAAACCCATCCAAATTAGCATAAATAAGTTTAGAACTGCAAAATGTAAGGACAAAGTCAACCAAAGATCCAGATGAAAAATGAAACAAAGCCTCTTTGGGCAGGAAAACCAAATCATGTATGGTGAATCTACACTACAAAGAATTTAGTATCCCAGACAACTGTGGCAAAGTGACATTTGTATTCCAATGACCACAATAGGGAGGAAATAAGATGAGAGGAGAAAATTCATCATGTGCTACACTTGGTCTTAATTGTTATTTCAACAAGTCAGGAGAATAAGAAAACATCTAAAGCAAGGGCTCAGTTCTTCCAGGGGAATGTGTGCTTGAGTCTGCCCCCTCCATCCACTTTCTTGGTAAACATCTTAGGAGAAAATCCCAAGCTGACATCCAGGCATTGAGCTCAGATAGCTGTTTTCAGAACTCTGATTTCCATTTCTATTATTAAATGTTTAATCCTCTATCTCTCTATAGGTTATTACACAAAGTGTACTGCAGGGCTTTCAAGTCCTTGGATACAGCCTGAGAGTGGAAAATTTCTAACCACTGCTAGCCTGCTTCTTGAAAAATGGAGCTTATAATTCTGAAAGCAGTAATATCTGGATCAGAAATCTTTTCCCAGCCAACAGCTCCATGAAATAAAGAGAACTGCTTTCAGACAGTGCAGAAAATCAGAAAGGCACAGTACCTGCTCATTTCTGAACCACTACGAGTTTCATCTTTCTGTCCCTGCTGCAATTCGTGAACCAAGCTGGAGTCTGGTGCAAAGACCAGTCAGACCCTGGCCCCAGATGTGCTGTGGGTCAGGGTCCATCAATCAATGGACCAACATCAATCAATATCTCCTGTCATTCAATCATAAGACTGTTTACTATTCCAGTGATTTCTGGAATAGGCAAAACCAGTCTGGGCTGACTGGTTATCATGTATGATGATAACCTCACACTGGGCACCAGTATGCAAGGGTCAGGAACCCACCTTTTACAAAGGAACCCACTTGCTGCGGCAGTTACGTCCAGATATGGACAACACTGGACAAACCAGAGCAGTGAAGAGCTTTTTTTTTTTATTTTCAGCACATCAGTCTCAGGACATTGTTAGACAATGGAGACAGGATGTTAACAGCTCACTGATCCATAGGGAATGCCAAGGGGGTGGAATATTGCAGATTGGCATAAGACCATCTCAGTCTAGATTTCAGCCAATCATACGTAGAACAACACATATTGACAAGCATTCTATCCAATCTTATAAAACACACGTAATGGTAGTTAAAACAAAGACTGGTTCATAAGAGACAAAGAACAGAGCTCTATTCATGCTAACCTTCTAAAGATATACATTAAATAACCTTGTTGCCATCCACAAGCCAATTCTACAGCGGCCTATTGTTATTTGTCACATATGCTCTACTGCTTGGGAAACTTTTCTGCTGTATTTGCAACGCTAACAAAACTTCAGTCTGAGGCCTATACTTTTTTAACCATTTCCTAAAAACCCTCTAACCTTATGGATTCCAACAATCAGTTATCATTTTCCCCCAAAGTGATAGTATACTTTAATTATAACTTAGTATCTAAACAAGAAAGGGTCAGTTATCCTGGGATGTATGTAAATGAATTATAATTTGAACAAATTTACAATTGCAGTGGAATTGAAGTCTGGAATGCAGACTAGTCCTGTCCCAACTCATCTGTTAGATATTAAAGATTCAGGAAAAAAAGTAGACCATATTGAATCTGCAGAAAACAGTGGTTTGACTTAAATCAGTATGTAACTTTTTTGACCTGTTCCTTTCTTCACCAAAGTACGTGGAAGTTTTGCCATTGATTTCAGCAGCAGCGAGATCAAGCCTTTTGAGATGAAATTTGTCATTACATGCACACTCTGCCACTAAGGTTAAGTGCACTTTCATCCTTTGATTGTTAAAAATCCATATTTTATTTGATGATTGTCTTTTAACAAAATCACTCTTGCTGTGATGCATTTATATTTCTAATGTCATTAAGAACCTCAAAGAGTAGGTAAATTGGCTGTGTTTTTACCAAACTCACTTCCATTTCAATCTGAAACCTGACTGCATTTTGCAATCCAGCAGAAAGCATAAGCTGACATGAAAAAGATAAGCTTTTTAGCAGAACAAATTTTAACTCTACATAGAATATAGTAAGGAGGGGGAAAAAGGAAAAGAGAAACTCAAAATGAATGTATATGAATCTTTCTGAAAAGACAGAAACTTTTCCTTTCTCTCTCTCTCAGCATTTTAAAGGAAGACAATGGCAGTGCTTTTCTGTTTTAGCAATTTCTTTCAGATAGTGTTCTGATTTTTTAAAAAGGAGAGAAGCAAACGCTTTTAAACAAAGTCAGTATAGTCGCAAACATGGCTTGTACTAGAATGCATAAAATGTTTGTACCTATAGAGTTGTGCTTGCAAAGTGCAATTGGTGAATAACAGAACCTGGGAGTGCATTGTAAAAGCTAAGCATAGGAAGAATTTGTTTATGTACACAGATGTTGCTCATTGTATCAGTCTTTTTTTCTTTATTTATTATCTGGATATATCTATGATATGATCTTAACCTGAAATAGCAAATGTAAACACAACAACAAAGCCAATGTCTAGAGAGTACTGGAAAGGAATATTTTTCTAGTGACCTTCCCTTGTGTGCCCTTCTTCTTCAAACAGAAGTTCTAGAAATTATGTAACTGCCTCATGTGTTAAAAATATTCATCTCACTGACTTGTGCATATTTTGTAACTCCCTTTTACAACTACGATTTTTAATAACCTGTTTCCCCCTCCATTTTAATAATGTCCATAAGTAACCCCAAAACATAACCCACCATCAGCAATTTATTCACTCACTTTTCTCTTATTCACTTTGTGTAAATATTCACAAACTCACAAGGGAATAAGTTGTAAACTGCTTGTAAAAATCTAGCAATCTTCATCTGTTAATGCTTCATGAAAGTCCAAACTGCCTCTGTGTTTGAGAGCAAAACAAATCAAAACTCAGGATGGTCCCTGTCTTTTCTATCATAGCGTGGGGTAGCTGGAAAGGGAAAGTGCAATTAAGATATTTAAGATATTTTCAAGATAGTATTTCAGTATCAAGATATTATTTCAGAATCAAGATAACTCTGAGATTACTACATGTGATGAATGGTATAGCCTTCAGTGTGGGCATACCAGGGCATTTTATGACTATCCCTGCCCCTAGCCAATACTCCTCTGTGCCTTCCTGAGGACTCTGATGGACCATCTATGTCAAGTGATGCTGGGCTAATGCCAGCATCCTGCCCAATGCCTCTTGGTGTCCTCCAGCTGGAGGCACAACCCTCACAGTCTGAAAGGACAGCACGGTGTGAGTGCTTCCAAATAGGTCTTGGACGATGTCATCTGCTCTGGCTCATTCTCCATGTAAGTAAGTCAACCCAAACTGGTTTTGCCTGGAACAGATTAGAGACTTCTCTTGTCATCCCTTCTTTGCTGGCAATGCAATGGGAGGATAACCCTTGGCAGAGGTCAAAAACAAACAGCAAAGGAGCAGTAGTGTTTTCAGCTGGCAAATGGTTTGGAAAATGAATGTCTGCCTGTGGCTTTACAGATACCCTGGGAGCCTTTAGATCAAGAGTGGGAGGACATTGGAGAGTGATTGTAGACAAATAGTGCAAAATTAGGCCCAATGCAGAAGAGGTATGTGAAGAATTCTAACTTTTTGTAAAGCATTATGTGTCCTTGAAATAGAATATCCTATAGAGGCCATTAAGCAAGATGTGAGCCATAAATCTCTTTGTACTCATTCAACAAAATAATAGTGCATTCCTAAAGGAAGGGACAGGGGATTCTGAGTACTCTGAAATGTCTTAAATTGTGGTATTCTTTTCACATGTCTTGCATTTGGCATTGACAGGGAAATAATTTGATTGCTGTCAAGTACCCTCCATGCAGCATCTCTCATTCCAATGGAGGAAAAATATTTGTTTTGCTGCACAGACTGCAGAAAGGTCTGAGTTGTTCCCACATGTTTCCCCCATAGACAATTACTCTGTACTAGGTAGTACCACTACAAGGCAAAATGTGTCTCAGAACTACTCTCACTGTGTTACAAGAAACTGAGCAAAATTTGCATCACGTGCAACAGGATTGAATAACTTCCCTCTCTGTATTGGTTTCACTGTAAAATGAATGTGAAAAAGATTATAAACTTGCTCAATTTTCAGATAAATATATATGTAGCAATTTATAAATCTGTTTTGAAATGAAGGTGAGTTGAATTTCATTCCACCAAGACATACTGGGTGGTTTCAGCTGTGTTTCTCTTTTATTTTTCCTGTTGGTAAATTCAAAATAATAGAGTTAGAAAAACACATTTTTCAAATGTGCTGGCGAATATGCAAACAAGCCTATACAGGCCTTTTGCAGACTGTGTCACCTTCTCTGTATCAAAATACACAAGGAAAATTAAACAGCTTTCAGATTTCTTTTAGGATGAATAATTAGTGTTGGGGTGCTTGTCTGTGCTTTCAGAACCTTTGTAAGCACATCACCAGCTCAGTTTGACTTGCTGTTACTGAAATATTTCAACAATCTATCAAACCTTGGTATGTGTTTCACAAATAACAAATAGCTCCACCTTTGAAAAGAAAAAATCCATATTTCCTTCAGTATGTGAGCTATGATACTTTTAAAAACTGGACAAATATTTACCTGCTTTATCATTTAAACTTTGCCATTTGTTTAAAGGATGGAACTGTCTGTTGTTGCTTTTGCACAACCTTGGACCTTTCTGAAATTATTTAACTAATTATTAAAATCCCTCAGAAGCTTTGATCAACACCTAGCTGAATGTTTTTCCAGCACCAAATCAGGTGGCATTCGCAGCTGTGCAGGATTTCCCTACAGTTTTGCACATTTCAATCAGATAACTCACCATTTCCTTCTGCCTGAAGGGATTAATAAAGGAAGAAAGCAACAGAAGAGCCAGACCCAAACACAGGTAATTTCTGGGGAAGTTGCATATTAAATCTTCATTTTGTGAAGTAATCTCTTGGTCGCAGACTGCTTTACAGATGCTAATAGTTTTTCAGGTTGCTGCCAACATATCTTGAACACATTATAGATTAGAGGAACCAATAAAAACACATTTGTGCCAATACATCCCAAAATTGCATTTTGTACCTTAAAGGGAGATGTACAGAAAAACAATGAAGTTTTTTCATTGCTTCTAAACATTTTCCATGAAGCCACAAATAAGACTGACTAGTCTGAATCAAAGAACTAGATATGTTCCTTGGTTCTCCCTAAATCTTTCTGCAGTTGTAATATAGGTAATAAAAATGGTATTCTGCAATTTATTGCACATCCATGTTTACTACATTAAAGACTCTTCTGCTTCAGGGGTATTTTTAGATTAATATTCCAACCTAGAATCTGGAAACAATTAATGTTGTGCATTGTTCAGCTTTTGATAGACTGCTGCACTTCAGTGATACAGTCTCAAGTGAGACTGCATCTTGAGGAGCTAAGGGAAGAAAAAACGCGGTGCACAGAAACAAAATATAGTGTGGCAGTTTGAAAACCTTGAAGGTGACTTTTTCCAACCCACTGAATATCAGGTTCATGCCCTGAAATGAAGTTCAGTGAGATTCATTACAGTTCCTTTTGTCACTAGAGTATTAAAACCCCAAATGCATCATTAACTCACAAGTGGGCTTTGCCATTTGGCAATAGGGGTTTGACACGACTCCAGTGACAAAACCACCTGCAGGAACACCATGGACTTCTGCTACATGAAGAAGTAATTACTTTTATATTAGAGATAAAAGAACGCATTTTGGTGCATTTAGTAGCTGTTGTACATTTTATAATGAAAAAAGAGCTTCCTATATAAAGGACCTTGTCTGGATTTCCTTAGGGAATAGAGGGCACACTGTGCTTCTCCTTAGAAGGCTTAAAATACAGGTGCACTGAACTGCACCCACTCTTGCTAACATAAGCACAGCTAATGAATGTGTAAGATATCAAAGAGTATAGGTATTGACTAACATTCACCTTAACTTTCAGTCATACATCAGGAAGAGATGAAAACCACTAGTACGATGAGGCAATTGCTCTTGCAGGACATACCTTGGCCATAGTGATCCTTCTGTAAGTTACCAAACCCCCAAAATACTGCTAGAGTAACTTCAGATGTCTCTAGGCTATTAATTTTGTGAACAAGAAACAAGAGGATTTTGGAAGGTGTGGATAATTGGTGAGTTCTTTCTTTCTCTCCCACCTAAATCCCCTTTTCCAGCCTCCCCAATTTACCTGACCTCATTACTTGATGACTGACAGCATGGATGTTTGAGATGACTTTTGAAGTGAACCACTATGAGCCACAAGAGCCAAAGGCTACTTTATCTCATCAAGGTATTGTCTTTGTCAGTACAAAGTTACCGGAAAACTTTTGACAGCCTCACAAGAGAGGCTGAGGTCTCATCCACATTTCAGCTTAAATAACCTTTCTACCCACATTTCATTTATCTCAGACATTGCCTCAGCAGTGAGGAGAGGCCAGGGCAGATGCCTTCAGGACTGTACCAAACACTGAAGGCTCAGGTTCAGAAGCTGCAATGGGTGCTGCTCCTCCCTCTTACTTTTTCAGGAAAATCCGTTACCTTCTTCACCCACCATTAGGGTCCAACTCCTGTTAAGAGGCCATAGCTCCTCCCTTCAGAACCTCTTGCTACTATTGTGTTGAAGCAAAGAAAATAAACCTGTAGCATCAAGACAGTCTGGGAAGCAAGAGGACAGATGCTGGGAAGGATGGGAGCTTGATTAGGTTTGGGTCAGAGAGAAATGCCCAGCTGACATGTTAGTAATTTTTGGTACTGAAAGACCTTAGGAACTTTTCTAAAGATTTTGTTACAGAGTGTGTAAATGGATGTGTGTGATGGTCTGTACCATTGTTTCATTAATCCAATGTGATAAAGTTATGGTTCATAATATGTAGGCAGATATACTAAAATGTGTCCCACTAATAATGAATCAGAAAAAAAAAAGCAGTTCACTAGATTTCATAAAGTTTAGTGATTACTTGCATAAATAGAGGGGTTTGGGTGAAATCTTCTTTAGTGTAAGCAAAAGGGCTGATGGGACAGAGCTTCAGTTTTTAAGTGCCCTTTTACGTTCCCTGGGCTGTATTCTCCTTGCTTTAGCATGGTGCCAAATTGCAGTGAATGAAGTGTGACTATTTTGGTCATATATCTTTACTGAAAATTCAAGTTAATCAGAGTGTTCCCTTATCACCGTCCAATTACCAGAAAGCTTTCTGACAGCCTCAGTAGGAATTCCACAGGCTCGGTTAAACTTGACCTACCCTTCTGCTCAGGGCCAGGATCTCTCCAGCAATTATGGCAGTGGCAGCAAGAACACCGTCTGCAGATGTCTGGGATGCATTGTGTGATAAAAAGGAAAACTTACAACTTTACTGCCACTCATTTATCACCTGTATGGTCATGGATTCAATAACAACTGCAGCATCAGTAGTAATTGGGACACATTTATTACACTGTTTGGGGACACTAGTTACAGACCAGGACTGAATCGCTCTAGGCACTTTACAAAGAACAAAGCAATGATCATGATTCAAGGACTTTACAATCAAGTGGAAAACTAAGAGCAAAAGATGAAAATAGAAGATGGGAGTAGAAAAAGACAGCAGCGAGACAGTATTGATCAGAGGACTCAGCACAGCAGCAGCCTAAATTGTTGTCAAACTGAATAATTTAAATCAGAATACTGATATGGAGGAACGATTCTCTTGTTCACTGCAATGTCTTTGAGCTGTAAGCCTACCAAATTTAATAGCATTCTTCTTCAAAGACACCAATACAACAATACAATCAATTCTGCTTTGTAACAGGATGTGAACTTGAACGTTGTGAATGACAGCAGGACTTAATAAACTGGACTAGGGTATTCTGTACCATAGAAATGCCCATCCAGCAAACAGAGAGAAGTGAAATTAGCAGAGATATTGAAGGTCACCTGCTCATCTTCGTTTTAGGAAATCATTCTCCCTGTAAAGGGGGAGGATGTGTTCTGCCTGTGAACCTGTTGTTTCACACAGAAATTTGCACCAAATGCATAGGAACCAGCTGATGAATGTAGTTATTCTACAGCCCTGCATGCTCAAGCCTGGGGGAAAGGGACTAAAACAAATAAACAAACAAAAACAGAGAAAAAACCCCAAAACATAAACCTGGGGAAATATTACCTAGCCCAAACCTGCAACACTGAGGATGGCCACAATACTCGGGCGTCCTGATCCTTCCCAGACCTCTTGTTGGTATCTTCTGGTTGCTCGCTTCTTCATTTGCACAGAGCTTGAAGCAACTGCACAGAGAGCATTTCCCAAGGGCAACTAGGCAGCTTTTGTATTGAGGGCACTCTGATATCAGTCTTTAGGGAGCTGAGAACTCCAACATGTCCAGAATGTGGATGCAGTGCTTGAATTGTGAATTCAGAGACGTGCACCTGGAACACAATGTTGCATTTATTTGGACAGTTTTGCTTTCATACTTGGCTTGCAGAAATATTCTGCTATATCAGCAGACACAAGGAACTTATTTTCCTTTTGCAAAAATGATACATATTGGGTGATAAGTACCTCAATCATCAGCTATTACATTGTCCCTATGGAATCCTACTCTAATCTAGACATGCATTTTCTAAAGGTCACTGGTGATTTCTTCTAAAGTCCTCTCAAAGACAATGCTTTTGTTCTTGTTGTTGTTGTTGTTTTCAAGAAAAATTTTAGCTTACAGAATTAGTTTCTACCTTCATATGCTCAGCTTTTTTTTCTTAAATGATAAGACAACATTTTTAAGAAAGAAAAAATGATGTAATAACTTTATTGAGTCAAAGACAGCATGAAATAGACAGCTTCTGGAGGACAGCAGCCTGCTTTTTATTATCAATTATTCATCTATTTTGCTATTCATTCACAGTCTCCTTTTTTTCCTCCTAGTTTTTCTGTCTTTTCATCCTATAATAAGATCTTTCAATTTTCTTTTAATATAAGAAATGGAAGTAAAAGGCCCTGGTTCTGTATACTATTTTGTCTTTTTTCTCCACCAGCGCTTTTCTGTTTCTTAATTTGGACAAAAAAAATTAAAAAACTGTAACACCTAGCCACCACTGACTTCAGGGTCCTTGAATAAAGTCTTTTTAAAGTCTGGGGAGGTGGCAACTTGAGTCAGAAAGGCAGAAATCACCAGGAATTTTGTTGGACCTTTTAGTCTCTGACATATATCTAAGCAATCTAAATTGATGATGAATAGATGACTAGTAATGTGCCCATTTCCTACATGTCATTAAAATCCTGTTCATAATGAAGAGACAGCCTTAAGCCAATATTTTTAAGACTGAAACCTTCCTCACTGTCTGCTTTACCTGTGTTTAACTATCTGGTCAGATGGGTTTTTTGAACACTGGACAATAACAAAATGGATATATTTTGAAAAACCTCACACTGTTACACTGTGCTCAAAACTATAATTTAAATGGACACCGAGGTAAGAATTTAGACCAAGCATTAGTGGTTTTATAAAAGGCAATAAGAACAAATCTTGGCTTAATTTTTTCTGCTGTTCTGGGAAGCATAAACAGAAGCAGACCCTTGGGTGCACAAAAATATGATGGAAATATTTACTCAGAACTAATATGACATCGAAAATAGTCTTTTTCTATTTATAAAATAGACTTGCAGTCAGTCTGTATAAGACTGCCTTAGGTATACTCAGGTGCAGCTCAAGGACACAGACTCCATCCTCATTTGCACCCTGCTGCATTTCAAGAAATGGAAATTACTGTGTATGTTGCTGTTAGTGATCCCAAACATTTGAGTAGTAAACAATAATAACATACAGCAACACCTTAAATGTGGAGCATACACTCGACCGATACATAGGAAAGCTTGTTTTTAACCTAGTGTCAGAAGAATAAACACTGTGACAAGGCTTAATAATGACCACACATACAGGTGAATGTCAGGCTTTCCCAAGGGACGGATATACAAGAACACAATGCAGCCAGAACTTGGAAAAAACTACTTCAACAAGCATAGTTTAGGAAAGAAAATGGTATTTTTAAAAAGATGAAGATTGAATTAATTTCTCCTCACAAGAATGGGAACCGTCTGCAGCAGCCACTGCTTGCAAGAGCATGAAGAGTGTGAATCTGGGCACAGACACTCTGTATAACCAAATGTGACACAAAGAACTTCAGCTCTTTCTCCCAGCTTAGCCTGGGTCTCAGGGGACAGAGCTGCCTCACAAAGGACACTGCCTAGCACCAGGTGCTGAGATGTTGTGCACACATTCTGTGCTGGTCAGTATAAATCGAGTTGACCCAAAGTCCTGTGTAAGAGAATGTGTGTCCCATTTTCCAGCTCACACTGGTAAGGACAGTGGTCTGTGGGGAGACACTGGTAAACAGCAGCAACAGAATTTAGAGGAAACAGGGCTGTATTTGGATTATCAAGAGGAGCTCCTTTCTCAAAAGCAGCAGTGCACACAATTAAGGGGTTTTCTTAGTAGGAATTATACAGTGTTAGGATCTGAGCACTACTTCTAATTCCCAAATTAACCTTGCTATGAAGACAGAACCTGCAAGAATTTTATGTCCCAGAATTTTATGTGAACTGTCATTAGCTATTTTGTAACTCAGGGATTTTGAGTCTACCTTATGAAGCAAGATAGAACTGGGAGAAATATTGCAATGTTCATCCTCAAAAATGTTTCCATATCTTTAGCCACAAATTTTTAATTGAATTAGAGCCTGCAGATATTATTGTGCTCCTCTGCCTGTGTAGTCTTTCTGTAATGAGCAGGGATATTTCGCTTTCTTGCATCCTGTTAAAATCAGAGTCTAGGAACTTGCAAAGGCAACACCCATTCTTCAGTCAGTGAAAACAAATGCAATAAACAGTATTCAAAGTAGCAATATGTTGTGGTTTGTGCTGTTTACATTTTGGAAGTAGACTACCAAACTCAGGATGCCACTTCCATCATAACACACCTCACAAACTGCACTGATGGAAAACCTGATGTGCCTCATGATAAAAAGTATTTTAAAAGGTACAGGAAACTAGGGTTTTTTTCTGTGAATATTTTTCCCTCATTCTGTATCCTTGGCACATGTAGGCCTATGCTGAAATTAGGGCAATACTCAAGAGCAGATTTCATAGGCTCAGATTCTTGTCTGAACATGAAAAATGACAGAGTAATTAAAAATAATTTAACTGAAGATGCTGCAGAGGTGAGTGTCTGGAATTACTGCAGAATATGACCAGAACTGGTCTTGCTGTAACCATTTGCTGGGCATATGAATGAATCAGAGGGATCTGATCCTTCCTCACTTACGAAGGAGCAGACAAAATGTAGATACCCTGATATAACTTGTCAGTGAAAGGACAATGAATTATCAAGTTTTAATAGACCTTCAATTTCAAAAAGCTTTTTTTAAATGTAGAGGTGAACTCATCCCTAAAAACTTCACTCTAGATTTTAACATGAAGCTATTTGTGCAGATTTGATTCTTTACATCAGGATAAACTTTGCCTTCAGATATGGATTTGCCAAGATGTGCTGATGCACTGGGTGTAACCTGTCTTGTACAGGTTACAGGCAATTTACTGTTGCCTGCAAAATTTCAAGCAAGTTTTGACTGTTCTCTGCAACTTTTTCAAGCAAGCTGACATATGAAGTAAGAAGGGATGATACCATGAAGATCCTACTTCAGCTATGCCATGTGGGATCATCATACCAGGCTATACCTGAGTGCGTGGAGTATTGTAGTCAATTTCATGGGCTATTAAACAAGACAGAGGGGGGGAAATAATAACAATTTTGAAAGGTTTATATAAACATTAGACAGACTGAAATATTCCACACTGCATCTTAGAAAGATAATGTAACATGGCACTGTGCATGTTCTTTTTATTGTGCATTTTCCTACATAAAAAAAAAGAAAAAAAAAGAAGTGGAGCATGTCTTTGAGACGGGGCAATAGATGTAAAACAGGAGAATAGGAGGTGATTCTTGAAAAAAAGACAGAAGGAAAGAGACAAAAATTTTCTACACTGATTCTTGATATTGGCTGTAAGTGCCTGTTTTAGCTCCAGATATTAGCAATTTGCAAGATGGACTAACCCAGGATCTGCTTTCATGCTGCAAGACAAAAGAGTTACTTTTTTGTTTGAAGGTCTATGAGCATAAAGCATGGCAACAACAAAATCTGAAGAATACTTAACTCGGTAGTGAAAAGCACAGCTCAGGAAACTCAGCCAAATGAAAGAGACAGCAGTTTAGGCGTTTAATGTATGTGAGGATAAATTTACTTTTCTGAGTGTTGCCTTATTTGTTCTTTTCTTGACTTGGAGAAGCTATTTTTCATCACTTTTTCATTTTTTAATACAAAAACTATTTTTGTTGCTAGAAAATTATACAGAGAGACATGGCAAACTGCCTTGAAATCATCATACCCACACGGAACTGGCAAAGGGCCCAAATCCTCCACTTCACTTTGCAACTGGAAATTTTCTCACAGCTCCCATTCTAGCTCTCTTCTAAGACAAGGCCTTGACCCCCTGAGGTCTCTGAGACTGCTCACTGAAAAATGAGACAATGGGAAAACAGGATATCTTACAGAACCACATTTTTGAAAGGAAGAAAAAACATTTGTGAGGATTCTCTCTCTTTTTGTCTTTGCTTTGTTTGCTTTATAATTGCAGTAAAACAGGTAAGACAATGCACAGCATGTGGGCACACTAATCCAAGGACAGTACTGCTGCTGCTTTGGCAGACAAGACAGCCTCAATATGGGTGAAAGATTTTCTGGCTCTGCTCAAACAGGGAGGCAACAACCCTGACATAACCTTGATTTTTAGCAAGGTATTTAACATGTTCTCCCACAATATCCTTTTTGACAAAATAGTAAGATATGAGCTGGAGAGATGGACCTGTCCAGTGAGTGGAATGCTGCTAAACTTCAAAACTTCAATCATATAATTACTGTGCCAAAAGTGAATTGACAGCTGGATACAAGCAGAGTTCCTGGAGGATGATGTTTTGTCCAGTACTATGCAGCATCTTTTATAAAAGACCTAGATGATGGGGTGTAACTTATCCTCACCAAGCTGGTAGATGGAAACTAAACTGAAAGGTAGATACTTTTGAACGGGCAAACATTCTTCAAACAAAAATCAGTAGCTGGAATATTGAGTCAAAAAGAACTGCATTGTGTATGGCAAAGATAAATATGGTACGGATTCATTCCAAGCAGATGAACAGGCTGGGGGTCTGGGTGCTTGGGGCAGCTCTGCTGGAATGGCCCTGGGGGTCCTGGAGGGCATCAATCTGAGCAAAACATGTTCTGGACTGCATTAGCAAGAGAACAGACAGTGGATCAAAGGATGTGTTTATTTCAACCTCCTCAACACTTGTTAGGCTTCACCAAGACTGTGGTTTCCTGTTCTGCTCCCTCCAGTTTCAGAAAGATGTTGAAAATAGGGGTGTGTCCAATGGAAATCTACAGAGATAATTAGAAGATTATAGAACTTGAAATACAAAGAAATCGTAAATGAACTTTAATTATTTTGGGAGTCTATGATTAAAATATTCTACTTGCTTTCTTTTGACTTGGAAGACAGGTTATTTAAAAGAAAGGTGTATGGATCAGTGACACATTGCCATCCCACAAATACTGTCTTTAAATGGCACACTTACATTTCCCCACTGATTTCAGCATTTCCTCTTGTAGACTTTTCTGCCTCTTCTGAATCATCTCATCCTTGTGAAGGAAAAAACCCATTGTTGTGTTGGACACTAGAGATTCTTGTTATAAAAATGATTTTGATACAGCAGTTGTGCCCAGGCTTCACATTGGGATCAAGAAAGCAAGTGCAGATTCCAAGGTAAGAAACACATTTTTGATTAATCAAAATCGTAGGAAGCCTCTTTAAACACACAATTATTCTCTAAGTAAAGATGCATTGAAAAATAAAAAATGGAGATAAACTAAACACAGCTCTTAATGTGTGTGCAGCTGCACTGTTTCTATATCAATTCAAAAGAAATTATTTGAGGCACACTTCTGGTGAGCAAAAAAGAGTCAGATTCCTTTCAGAGACTTCCAAAATACAGTCAAAAGAAGTTTGAAAGGCAAGTTAAAATACAAAGGAGAAAGAAGTAGTGTGTCTTATTTTAAAGTTTAATCCAAGTTCCTTGTGGTGTTGACTGTCAAACAGTCTGTCTGTGTCCCTTTCTTGCAAGGACTTGTGCTGGCAATGGGATCACTCACATTCACAAAACGCAAGTAGTACATGAAACATATGCAAAGTCACTAACCATTAATTTCATTTGTTCTTCCTTTTTATTTTAAGACCCTGTGTCTGGGATGTTGTTGACCATGGCACCTTAGTCTAGCAGAAGAGAAAAAGCTTTCCCTGCTTACTAAAATGTCAGATACTCTCATTACATTTTCTCAACGTTTCATTCCAAACATAACTTTGACACAGACATAGAAATTCCTGCATTTACAAAATTCAGCAGGTTCTTCTTAATTTAGCAACTTAAATTGTTATTCTTGAAATGTAAGATCTGTATTACTTAATATTTTTCAGCTAATTTAAGAATGTTGTGCAAAAGAGTATTAGTTAGAACTGTCACTGTTTCTATTCACTTAATTCTCCAGGCTTCATCACTTCTTCAGACATGTCTACTGTGCAGGAGGGGTAGAGGTTTCTGTCTCATATTGGCATTTGACTTTCAGAGGTGTCAAGTAAAATGCCCAAGAGGAAATGTGTTTGACATTGCCAGTAATAGCATCCTGATGATAATTCCTTCTTCTAAGTCTCCAAGTTTCATTTGGAGAAAAAAAAGGAAACCATTTATGCATTTGCGATGATATTTATTTCTATACATCTCTATAATTTCAAACCTTAATACTTTTATTTAGCCAGATGTTTCCAAAAGCATCACACCCTATGACTTCAGATGAATTGATGTAAAACCATATATTATTTATTTGTTACCCTTTTTTCTTTCTTTTTCCTTTTTGAAATTTCATTGCTGCTGTAAAGCATTAAAAATGTGTGTAAGTGCACAGCCAAATTGTCTTTTTATATCTTGCCTTTGGCAGAGCTGAGTGCAACAAAATCTTAGCGACACATATAATGTTTTGTCTGATGCTCTGTCACATTAAGAGACTTTCAGACCCAGCTCACCTAGAGATCAGATGAGTAAATTTTTTTTCATGACCCTTGGGCATGATTTGTCTGGGTGCACTTGGATGCATTCACATTATACACGCCAAATAGTGAGTAAAATAATTACCTGCTCTGCTTTACCATACTGAAGTTGAGAGTGGGGTAAACAGATGAGCATTATGCCATTTTTGCATTGGAAATGGTACAGCTTAAACGTCTTTAAGTAGCTTTGTGGTGCAGGTAGGTTGAACATATGCAACCAAATGCAGTTAGCAACAAAATTATTTTTGTCTGACTACAGAGAGTTTCACCTGAACATATTCATCATGCTCCGGTGGTGGTGAATCATTTCTCAATTCTGTTGAGAAAAGGCTACAAGCAAAGTGTTTCTGCTGAATATCTAATTATCATGAGAAAATTTAATAATTCCTCACGATTTTCTCCCCTTCGCTTCAAGCATCAGAGAAGCACTGAGTCACCACTTGACCAAGTAATTTGTTAATTTTTTTCCAAGCAGTCACCTACCCTACACTCATAAATTAAGCAGTAATAAAAATGGTCTCCAGCCTGATTAATTTACCAGTTTGGCTGTCTAAGCAGACTGTCAACAGAAAGTCCTACAGGATACATGATTCATATCCAGTTAAGAATAATATTTGCTTTTTATATATTTTCTTTGACATAGTCAAATTTAAAGAAGTTCAACAATCTATCTGTTTTGACTCATCACGAAGTTTCATTTCCCTCCCCATATAGACCCTGGTTATCATTAAGGAAATGACTTAGTTACAAAATGGTAATATGACTTGGCCCAAAAAACTGGAGGCAGAATGCAGAGCTGTGGGAGCAATTTGGGAAGGTTGAATCAGGCCCATGCTCAGTCCACAAAAGTGATCTATTGCTCTGTGACTATTTTCATTCCAGCTGTAGCCAGCAAACTCTGCTATACTGAGGTACGTTTCTGAATTGTGGCTGTATTATGCCTTGGATAGAAGTCAGACACTTTTCTGAAGGGGTTCCAGTAAGGCTTTAGATGCTGATCATGCCAGGAAATATTCTCTAAAAAAAGCTAAATTTAAATCCCATCACTTAAAATTAGCTTTGCAGCAGGGAGACTGAAGAGAGGACCTCAGAGACACTCTTCAGAGACTTTCTGGAATTTTAATCCCCTTGGTAATCAGTCCTGCTCCACAACAGTGCTGGGGAACAATTATCAATCACATGCTGAGGAAGTTTTACTGATGCAGGAGTTTAAATAAAGCAAGCTGTTGAAGCCTTTTCTCACTGTTACCACTGCCAACTCAGCAACATTGGTAATAACAAGGGTGGGAAATTTTTTTCTTGGAAGACTTTTCTTAGAAGAGGGCTCGTATACAGCTGTAACTTCTTTTGATCCCTGTAGAAACATAATCACAGTAGGATAGATAAAATCTTGAATTTAAGCATTTATTTCCATTTTCCTTCATGAAATTATTTTTCTGTTTCAGTCATCTGTTCAGTCTGAGGGAATTGGATAAGTATTTAAGGAAAATAAAAACTTTTAGAAGTTTAATGGATAAACTTTATAAAAATTATGAGTCCTGACTTTACAATGTTCTCTCAGTATATGTTTAGAAAACAAAATAATTTCAAAGGAAGGCTCAACACAACTGCTTAAGATGTTTTGGGAAATATGACAGTTGGAATATGTTCTTGAGGAAAGTTAATATTCATGACTAATATTTACATAATCTCATATGATTGTGTGTTTTAATGGAGTTTAACATTAGCCATTGTTTTTAAAATGCTTAGCTACGTGAGAATTTAAAGAAAACTTGAGAATTTAAATTATTGATGTGAAAGAAAGCACAACGACATCCTCATAACTTTATGGTTACATTCTGTTCTTCTCTAAAGGCAGCATTTACTCCTTAGATCTGTGAGTGTTGGAGAAAAAAGAGCAAAAACTCCATGAATAACTCAATATCAGACAAAAAATTCTGTGATTAAATGTGGAGTCATGCAGTAGGGAGGAACACAGTGTCCACAAATTATTTTTGAAAAAGTGCTAAGCATTTACTAGGGCCTTTTCAAGCCCTTTAAGGCACTTTTGAAAGGCACATGAGTCACATCACAGCTAAAAAGGCAGAAATTAGAAAAACCTAGAGAACCTGTCATAGTTTCTTTCACTGAAATTTTTAAGCTCTCAGAATTATTTGAGATAAACATTGCAGGGATTTGGAGCAGCAAAGTTAAATAACAGAACTTAGATGACCAACAATATCAGCTTTTACTATTTGGCTTGTATATTGTCTTTGATATTATTTCCTTACCTCTCTCCATTAGACTTCTCTCATTGCCTTCAATTCCACCTTCTCATTGGTCTCATCAGCTTGTTATGTCTGGGTTTTCTGTAACATGCTAAAACTATGGCAGATGTATACTTGAACTGATGGTTTCCAGACAAATGAGCCAACAGGTGAGGGAAATGCTAACTATGCCAAGCATGCTCTTCCAGAAACTGCAGCACCATCTGAAACATTGCAAAGACCTTATGGGTTTGGTTTTCATTGACTGATTTTTGAGTTTTGTTTGTTTGCTTGTTTTGGTTTTGGTTGTCTTTTTTTTTTTTTTTTTTATTTTAGGTTTAAATCCTAGGTTTGGGTCTGCCATCTGATTTCTGAAGTCCTCTTTTTCATGAGCAGGTAGATGTGTCCATAGTGTTTCTCTGAACATTCTAATAAAAAAGGCTCTCACCAAGTCATTAAGTTCTGGCTCCAAAGAACTGCCTATCACCCTATCCATTATGGGATACCCATGAGATTGCCATCTGCCTTACTCAGATGCAGAGACAAGTGGCATCAACAGAATCACTTCAATCTCTATTCCTCAATTTCCCCTCCTCTGCTCTTAGATCCAGGGGAAAAATCAAGGGATTTGATCCAAATAAGCAGCTCTTGTTCATCCCTGCCTTCTTGTGCAGACTGACTGGGGATCTTAGGAGAAAATCTGCTGTGTTCCCTGTACATTTGGTAGGATGGGGGAGAAGGGCTGGCAGGCAGTTACCAGGATAAGTTCAGAGAAGGCTGCTGCCACTGGGAGGCTGCCTGAAGGGCTCTATAACCTGCTGCTCCCCACCCGTTCTGGGCACATCAAGATTTATGCATGCTGTCATTCTTCTGGTGACCACAGTGGGCAGGAAGCCCCACTGAAGAAATTCAAAATATTCAGAGGGATGGGCAACTCCTAGGCTCTACTTGCTTCCCCCATTTAGCATAAAAGAACAAACAGAACATAAGAGCTTTACAGAAAAATATATAATAATTTATGTGCAAAATACTATTTACAAAAGATGAGATGTGCTAATGACATCATTCTTACAGAGATGGCTTTCAGTCTACGCAATATCTGAAACAAGGCATAGGCTTTCGAGGGTAATTTTGTTAGCAACATTTTCTGCCCCCTAATTTTAGGATACTTGTAGCAGTAATGGTGGGTTTTCAAGAGTCATTTTGCTCAGGCTGAATGTCTGACTGCTAATTGCATTCAATATGTATTCTTGTTCTACTGCATCAAGTTGAATGCATGCACAGAAGCTGTTTAAATGACTTTCCTCTGAATGGCTATTTCTGGCTGATATTATCTCCATGCCTTTATTTCAGGTTGCAGTGAATTCATTTTCATGAATGCGCAACATCCCCAGTATGACTTCTGCCAACACTCACAGCCACTGTACAGACCAATACAAAAATTGCAATCTAGTGTTTAAGTTGTCCTTGGCTGGAGTCACAGCACACACTGCTTCTTTGAAAGGCCAAATAAATTTCCCCACTAATCCCTTTTTGAAGAATAGGAGGGAGGGAATATGACGGGTTTGAATTGTTTTTCCTTCTGGAAAATGGCCAATCTGTAAGTTGGATGGAGCCTCCTACTTTGCAGTTTGTTCAAAGTCTCACATCCTTAAAAGCAATCCATATTGGATTCACCATCTAAGCAGAAAAAAGCCCTCAGAATTAATAAAGTCCTTTAATCAAGGTATTAAAATATCATATTAGATATTTTAACATCCACCATAATCATGAACACCATCAGACTTAGTATATGCCACACTTATTGGTTATTGGACTGTTGAGTATTTAAAAGTGGTCAAACAGAGCACATCAGGGATGCATAGTGTTGACTGGTATGACCTCCATGTCCTCTTTTTGTGTCAAGTAAAAATACTTTTGCTGAACCAAAAAAAAAAAAGAAAAGAAAAGAGATGTGCTGGAATATAATTTAAATTTTTACACTTCCATACCAGCCTTTGTCAGTTTTTCAGACTGTGTGTAGCCTGAATGACATGGGAAGAATCATTGCAGGGCCAGACATGATGATGCCTGTGGCTGTTATTTTTATGCAAAGATCAAAACAGATGTTGGTACACCCATATCTATCCATTTCTGCTTTCTTTTTAGCTTTGTTGATTTTAATTTGTTTTTATGTTGAATTTAATTTCTGTTGAATTGAATTTGCTTTAATATTTATTGCAATTACTTGTCACCTACTTGCTTGCATATTCCTAATACTTCTATCAGGAATTCTGACAGGAGATATGTCTTTTTTTAATCTCAGTTGTTATTCTGTTCTTAAATTCAAAGAGTAGGAGAAAGCACCATAATCTGGGAACTGTGAGTCTGGGCTGATGTTCTAAATTCTCAGACTACAATCTGTGTAATGAACAAGCAATGGAACAGGCTACCCAATGGAGGTTTTGAGGGTGCTCCATCCATGGAAGCATTCAAGGACAGGTTGGATGGCACCCTGAGCAACCTGATTTAGTGAGTTACATCCCTGCCCATGGCAGGGTGTTTGAAACTATAGCATCTTTAAGGCATCTTGCAACCCTAACCATTCTACGATTCAATAATTCCATGAATTATTTCCCATATTTGTTAATGATAAGAATGTATGTTTATATCTTCAGGTACAAATATGTATTTTTCTGATTACTTTTTATGTGACTCCTTGAGAACTGTGCAAATGCTCTGGAGAGTTGCTCAAGTCATTACTCATCTATGGCTTTGGTAGAAATGTAGAAACCACATTTGATATACACACACACACACACATATATATATATATGTATGTATAATATAGAGCAACCCAAAATACTTTACATAACCCGGCCCATGCAGTTTTCCAAACAGCACCTACAGATGACATTTGAAATACTGGCATCTCACTCTACTGAAAATCTTTTTCTTTGTGTTCTCTCCCAAATTCTTCAGACTCTGTTTCTAGGCTGAGTATGGTAAAGTCCAAGTTCTACGTTTACTAGTAAAGTACATATATATGCTGAGCTATTAAAAGAAATAGTGACCAGAATCCAAGTCTGGGTTAATTTTAAAATCACCAGAAATATGGACAGCATCATTAAAATGCTGGCAGGAAAACTATCTTCTTCATTCCACATAACCATGGTTAAAATTCCTGAGTCCTCACAGTTCTGAACTCTCCCTCAGTTTCTGACAACCACAGAACATGCTGGCAAGGTTTGTAAAAAGTGTGGCCTTGTCCCCTCTGCTGGCACATTATTATTTTCACATAGTAAGATGGTAATATGATCCTTTTGCAAAATTGCTGGGGGTGGGGGCAATGTGGATTTCAAAATTAAACATATGCTTGGATAGACCAACCAAATGTCTCTTGGCTCTTCTCTATGAGAAAATATAAGTAATTTCATGACATAAAGATTTAGCACATGTTATTTAATTTTACTCTCTTTTAAAATGCTTTAGTACACAAGGGAGCAAAACTTTTCCTGTGAATGCTTTTGGAACACTAAACCTTTCTGTAGGTCTGCAGTTTTTGCAGTTTGGGATGACATTGTTATGAAATCACAGAAACAGGAGTTTACTTTCATGCTGCTCTCAAACTATTTCCCCAGCCATCTTTTAAAGATGCCCAAACATCTTTGTTTATTGTCTTCGAAATTATACAGCTGTAAAGATGCTAGATCATTCTCAGTGTATTCCATGCTGTCATATTCCATGCTACAAGGTTTATGGATGTAGTGCTCTCTTCTTGGTCTCATTTTACTTGTTGTAAAGTTTTCATGATTCTGTTACAATTTCCCATCATGTTTAATATCTGTTTCTGTTGAAAAAGCTATTAATGGGAATAATTTGGGATCAGCTGCGGCATAGACAATAACCATCACAAATAGTTTATTTTACATTTGGCACATGGACCAGATCCTTAATGCAGCTCTTAAAGCCCTTGTAAAACTGGAAGGTCCCCTTTGATTTCATTAATCCAGCTGCTTGTTGAGGGCTGATTTCATTTGGTTTTCATTTCTACCTGTACAATTAAAATGCTCCACAATCACCCAAGGGTGTTGATGTGGATGACTCTATAGAAATTTTACAATCTGAGCAAACGTCTCGTCAGTTAGTTTGCAGGACAATGACAGGCTTCACATTTGAATGTAACTCCAACTCCCATCACACCTTGTAAAACTAGTACCTTTTCATTATCACTGAAATGATTAGTTTTTATACAGTCTTCCAGTGTTTCTCTTCAAGACTGTCTTCCATAGAGCGTTGAACACTTCTTTTTCTCTGAATCACTCCTCTTTCTTTTTAACAGACAACATTCTAACAGCAGAACTGGGTAGAAACATTTTTTTTTTTTGCTTTTTTATAGTCAGAAATATCAGAAATATTTGGTTCAATAATCCAAATGCATGAAATTGTATCTGAGAAAAGTTTCTTGTGACTGGAAAGGAATTTCTGTTTGGGAAAAAAGGTAACAACTGTGGTCCCAGAAGCACCAATTATCTTGGTGTATAATGCATTTGTATGGAAAATCAGGCTCAAATCTCTGTTCTGCCTAAATCAGACCAATGCCTTCAACCAGCCGCTCCACATTCCAGCTTCGTGCTTGCCAAACAAGTTACTGATTATTCTGCAAAGAAAGACATCAATCCTTCTTTCATTTGTCATGAGAGAAGGAAAAAATAAAGGAGTAAGGCAAGTAGAGGTCACCTCATCATCTTGATGTGAAACTGGAGTTTTTCAAAATCTTGTGCTTGTCTGACCAAGATTCAAATCTGCCAGTGTGTTGTTTAGTGTTTGATGCTGCAGATTTTAGACTTTGGGCACATAAATGGATTAGATTGAGTTATGCTATGTTAATGAAGTACCATTCAGGAATGGAGCTGCCACAGAACATTTCAGTGCAAACATTAAAAAAAATTTAATGTTTCTTATCAATCATATTTGTTTGCCTGTAGCAACACCTTCACAATTTTTGCGTGTCTACAGTTTGTTTGCCCACTTTTCATCATTTGTAGAGGACTCTCTGTCACTGTGAATTTTAGGATCACTTCAGTAAAATTACAATTGCTGAAAAATCAGATGAGGATAAAAAGCTCCTCTAACAGGGCTTGAAGCACTTCTTGATCCTCTTGGATTTGGATAAGTCTCAACTCCTGAAAAGCATACAATCCAGCTCTTTCACTCTGCAGTCTGCTTTACATTGTTCCTACATCTCAATATAATTTTCAGTTTGAAGACTCAGATCTTCAAACTGTGCTTGGAACTGCAGATGTCACATTGAATTCAGTGGCAGCTTTGACACACTACTGCTTTTTGCTCCATCAGAACAGACATTTGTCAGCATCTCCAAAAGTGTGGAGGGTAGATATGCGGCGTGAGTTTTTTTGTAAACTGTTACATGAAGTTGGAATATCTCCAGTACATGTTTTTCCAAAAATGATATTCCATCAGGTCTTGACAAACCTAACATCCTCTTTAGCTGAGTATAAATTCAACATCTTTATATAATGTTATAATATTATATGTAATAACTCATCCAAGAGATTGGCACTTTATGCCTTTTCTGGAAGAAGAGAGTATTAATTTTTCTCTATTATGCAGTAAGATATATTTTACAAATTATGATTAATGTAAACATACTGCATTGTAACTTCCTAACAATTACTATGGCCTTAATAAGTAGTTAAGGGGTTCAGCCAAAAGTATCCCTTGAAGTTTTACTTGATCCCTTTTCCACATGGCAACCACTAGTCCTTCAGACATTCTTTGCCTACACGTAGTAATATGACAATGAATGCAGTAACAGCTTTGTTCACAATCTATCTTTGATTTCTTGCCCTTGACATTCCTCCTCCTCCTGCTAGTCTGTTTCTGTTCCAGAGCTAAATGATTTATCATCTTGTCAGTGGATTTCTTCTACACCTTGTATTTATTTGTCCCACCCTATGCCTCCCAGTAATTTTTATCTGTTTTTTGCATTGTTTGTCAATTTCTTGACAGTTTTCAGAATTTGACATAAAGTACAGTGTGTGGCCAGGAGGAGAACTTTCCACAGTAAAATAGGATTTTAAGCCATAGCTTTAAAATTTATCATAGAAATCCACAGATAAATGGAATAACTTGTTTTTCACAAACACATTGGTAAGACATGAAATATATGTCAGATCTTCCTATGTTGTCTGGACAGGTCTGAACTCAACTCCAAATGCTCCATAGAGTTTCCTCTAGAGATATTTTACTGTTAATTAAAACCTGGCTATGGTGGGGTCAAGGCTTTAAATGATGTGACAAGCTGAACCAAAAATAGAATGAAGAGAGTGATGTGTGACAGACAGTTCTTGTAGCAGAAGGATTAGAATTAATTAGAGAAGTTAAATTTAAGTTCAAAGCTACAGATGGTTTATGTTATTATAAAAAAAAATTAATTAACATTTTAAAAGCTCTCCCCATGTTAGCAATCAAGTCACAAGTTAAAACACTCTTGGACTTGTGCAATAAGCTCCAGTTCTTCCAGTTACCTGGTGCTGAGCCAATTTCCCAACTGTGCCTATAATAGTGCATTAACAGCCAGCCAGTCTGTTCCCCAAGCACAATATTGGATCTGTCGCTGCAACAAATTGCAGATCAGTGACCTCAGTGGTAAATGTTTAGTATTGTGTTTGGCCTGGGTGTTGTATTTTTGATCCAAAACAAAGGCAGAGATTCAAGACAAACACCAATGTTCTTTATAACCTTACACCTCGTGTTTTAAAATTAAAGTGACATGAAGGAAATGGCATTTTAAACAGTGAAAAGATGAGCTGTTTCACTCTCCTTCGTTTGTCTTTTTGGTGGTATGTTCATGGAAAAATATGGCAGGAAAAAAAGAAAAAGAAAAATAACAAGTAACAGCTTGCCTCTATTTGGCATGAAATGTAGGGAAGCAGTGTCCTTCCTGAGGCAAAGAAGTTTCACAGCAATGGGCTGGGACCAGTGAGCTGGGTCAGCTGTGCGAGTGCCATAAGAATGAGAAATTGGTGCTGTGGGCTGGGAGGGGTCTGCAAAGCTGTGCTGAGGGGGCTGAAAAGTTCTCAGCACCCAGCGCAAATGATTTGTTCATGTGTTGTCATGTGTTGGGGAGTTGCTTTAGTGTACTGGATGCAAGGACTGCATGTGTGTCTGTTATGAGAGCAGATTAAGTGTGGTCCTGGAACACCTCCTCTGGTTTAGTGACATCCCAGTGCACCCCAGCTGGGGTACGCCAGAGCTGCTCGGCAATGTGAACAATAAGAGAGTAAAAAGAGGTGAACACAAGTCTTACTTCAAAACTAAAGCACTTGGGGAGGTAGACAACACAGACTTGTGTCTAGAAAGTGAAATAATAACTCAGCAAGGTGCATTTTGGTGTCAAGAGGCATGAATAACTAATATGCAAAAGTATCTTGATATTCATGGATATAAAATTTATATCATTTTATAACATTGTCATCATTACATTGCCATGCCCTCACCATCATTTCTACCTTCAATAAATAATAGTGTGACCTATGGAGGCTGTCTGCTAGGTGAGGATGACTTCTCAATGACGTTTAAATCAAAATACATTTAGGCATCCTGGAATTTAACTTTGAACAAATGTGGGTGCTACTTTTTCCATTATAATGTAGATTTGATGCCATCACTAGCTGACCATCCAGCTGTAAGGGTGCTCTACTCTTGGGATAGATGCAAAGACACTGCACAAGGAATTATTTATTATTACTGTAAGTCCATGTAAAAAATTGGACTCCAGCAATCAAAGGAGATTCATCTCTTCACTGTGTGACCTAGGCGTATTATTTAAGCTGATAGGTATTCCAGATCTTTAAAAAGACAGTAATACTGTGGATGAACAGTTAATGTGGACTGAGGCCTGAACAAATATAGAACAGCTGAGTATAAATTTTGTAAATAACACAGGCCAGGTGTTAAGCTGTTCCAGGATGTATGAAATGAGACAGGGTGGTCCTTCAGAGACCTCCAAAGAGGACTTTGGTAGCAAAATCCTAGGCCTGACTCCTAGCACCACGTTATTAAATGTTAAGTTCAGCTTTATTTTTGTGTAAAAAATACTAACTTTTAAATTTTTTTTATTACTCCATTCTGTAAAATCATAGAATCATAGAAATATTTAGTTTGGAAGAAACCTCTAAGATCATTGAGTCCAACTGCTAAAGCTGCACTGCCAAGTCCACCACTAAACTGTGTCCTCAAGTCCACATCCACACCTCTTAAATACCTCCAGGGATGGTGACTCAACCAATTTCCTGGGCAGCCTCTTCCAATGCTTGATCAGCCCTTTCAGTGAAGAAATTTTTCCTAACACCCAATCTAAACATGCCTTGGCACAATTTGGCAGCATTTCTGCTCATTACTTGTTGCCTGTGAGAGGAGACCAATTCCCCACATTACTACAATCTCTTTTCAAGAAGTTGTACAGAGCCATAAGGTCTCCCCTGAGCATCCTTTTTTCCAGCTGAACACCCCCAGGTTCTTCAGCCACTTTTCAAAGGACTTGTGCTCCAGAGCCTTCACCAGCTTCATTCTCTTTTCTGGACACCCTCCAGCAGCTCCATGTCCTATTTGCAGCAAGGGCCCCAGAACTGAACACAGGATTTGAGGTGCAGCCTCACCAGTGCAGAGCGCAGGGGGATGATCACTGATCACTACAAGCCTCTCTACTGATATAAGCAGATGTTGTTCGTAGGTGGAAATAAAACAAAACTGAGCTTCAATGTATCATCTCTTGCCACATCATTCCTCAGAAAGCTGAATAAAAACAGGCAAATGCACAACAGGGTAAGTTTGGATAAACATCCATGCAGAGGTAGGTACCCCTCTGACTGAAGTCTGAGGAGGAAAAAAGAACTTCAAATTGCTTCAGAGGCAACAGCCCAAGATGAGGAGAGAGCTTTGCTTTCTCGTGGACAGGCCCTGGCTGATATCTGTTGGTGCACCAGCCTGCATTAAGTGTATATCCATGGTTACTTCTCTCAGGTGTCAGGAAAGAAACTTTTCCAGTACTGCCACTTACTTGTTACAGTGATAATCTAACATTAAACTTTTTTTCTTCTTCTTACACCACTCAAAGATGATCAACAAATTCCCCATCAGCAACCCCCCCATAAGTTTCTATCTTTCCCTTCCATTTGTTGTCAAATGAACTTTCTCAACAAAGATGAAAGTCACTAAGTTTAAATGCATTATAAAAATTTTTGGTTTAGTATTTTGCTTCAACTTCAGTCTAGAAAATGCCTACTCAAAAGTTAGTGCCTAAGTGCAAATTTATTAATTTTTATCTGGAGCTGCTTGAATAGTAACATTACAGCCAACAGAATTTGTCTCACAACTTTGAATCTAGTATTTTAACACTTAAAAAACCGAAGTTTATGCATGTCAGGCACACTTGGAAAATTTTACTTGTTGAGATGAACACAATAAAATCAACAGAAATCTATCTCAGTAGTTTTATCTGTAACTTCTCTATTGGCTTCTTCTACTTTTTTTCCCTCCTTCTATATGTTTAGAAATGTGTCATTAATGGGTATAAAATCTTTATTCAGTTGAGAATAATCCATGCTTCTGTGCACTGATTATAGGTATCCCAAAAGTGGAATTACAAAGCAATACTCAGAAATGCAACACATTAATTGTCTTCTATTATTCTGAGTTATGGTCATAAAAAGTATACTCTAAAGACCTATGCGTTACTGATGGGCTTCTCTTAACATCCTTTGTGATTTCTTTATTACTTTTCTACTCTTTTTCTTTTTGATAGTGTCATGTTTTAGGCATTCAGGAAAACCTCTTCTCAGGGTTGTCCTGCTGCCTTCCAGACCATCATTCCAACATCTATATTGATGGAGAAAATGTTTTGGTCCACAAATTCTTTTCACATTCCCTTCTTTGCTTTTCATGTAATTTTATGTCAATTTTCGATTCATACACAATTATCTTACAATAATATCAGTCTCATGGAAATCAACAGGACTCACAATAATTCTAGTGACTCAAATATTTATCTTTTGTATTTCAAAGCAAAAATTTATCCAAACATTTCAGTATGTGATTACTGCTGCCTCTAGAATCGCAGGGTCCTTTCTTTGCAAAAAATGAGACCTTTCAATCTTTTATTTGATTATTGTGTGTTTAGATTAAAGCCACATTTGGGACCATTACATTATACAGTATTATTTCCTGAAGATCTCTAAAAGGGATATTTTCTTTTGAACAGATTTTGTTTCTCAATTTATATCTCCTCCTTCTTATGACTCATTTATGAGGAGAATTGGAGAAACATTTCTGCAGTCTTCTCAGAAATGTCTGTTTTCTACCATCCCACTCGTACCCCATGACAGAGATAAATATCTTGGGGTTTGATACTCTCTGATGAATACTTGGTTTTTAGGGTTTTTTGTATTCTTATTTCTGTTATGTCTTACAGACAGAAAATACAGGAATGCCATTATGAAGCACAGGGTACAAATACAAAGAAAATGAGTCCTTTATATTAAAGGACTCATTTCATGTATGACAACAGTCTGCAAAATAAGATGCCATTGTGGTTAACAATGATGCTATAATACATATTTGTGCAGTAGATGCAGTGCACCCACTGCAAGTTGTGAGTCACAGGTAAACTTGATCTTGTTCCAGGTGTGATTCAACCCTACAGAGAAAAGCCACAATTATACGATACTGAACTGAGTTATTTTGCTCTGGGCTTCCTCAGAGGAACTGCACCATTTTCACTTCAGTACTGGCTTATAACAGCCTTGCTGTAATGTTAACAAAGCAAGTTTTAGAAGCAGATGGTCTTACACGTAAAGATAAACCAAATTACATGGACCCTT
Source organism: Melospiza melodia melodia (assembly GCF_035770615.1). Taxonomy (NCBI): domain Eukaryota; kingdom Metazoa; phylum Chordata; class Aves; order Passeriformes; family Passerellidae; genus Melospiza; species Melospiza melodia. The sequence goes on from NC_086194.1 coordinate 37,934,492, forward strand.
CAGTCTGGTATTCTCTCCAGATTTTTCCCATTGTATGGAGAGTTTCCCCTCCAAGTTTCCATGTTTTTTAAATGCAACCCTCCAGCTCACATCAAGGACTGAATTCCTCTTAAGTATCTAGACTTTAAACTCTTATGGGAAATGACACCTTGGTAAAAGTGAGAAACCTAAGTACCTCTTGGTGTTTTAATCTAAATCTCTGGGGACTTATTCTCATCTTGTTTAATCAATTTAAAACTCACAAAGGTGCTTGGGGTTTGATTTGGTTTGGTTTGGTTAGTTTTGGTTTGGTTTAGGATTTTTTGGGGCAGATTTTTACATCCATGGTCAGTATTGATCTAAATGGAATATATTCCACTTGTTGCTTTGACTGCAAGTATACAAGTGTCAGAGTTCAAAGTGCCGCAGGAGGACTTCTAAATTTAGATCCCTACAAGAGCAAAAGGGAAAATTTCATGTTTCCTATGATTCTATAATTTATCTGGTGTGATATCTGCTTGGTCAGATAGTTCTGCCCTGTGAAAAATGGTTCAAGTTGATTTCATGGCTCAGTAAAACCTAGGGGAAAAGTCATACATTTAAGGTAACATCTTCAACTGCAAATTGCAATGAAAATGGAATGTGAAGCTTTATTTGCTCATTAGGTGGATTGGTGTCTGTTAATTACCTTGTACACATGCAGAGGAAAGGACCTGACATATATGTAGAGCACACTCTGAGTTTCTCTTTTGGATTTCCCACCAGATTTGGTTATCAAAAATGTAAGCTAGAGATGGGGTAGATTCAGTTTCTGTATTAGATATTCTGCTTGAAGATTTTGGATTTGATCACTCTCTAAGCAAAGCTTCTTTGTCGATATTAACCTAGGAAAATATTTCTATATTTCAGTCTGCAATGAGAGGTTTAACTGCCTCCTCAAAAATTTTTACAATATCTGTGATCATCTAATGGAAAAAAATGTTTTCTCATTCTCATGTGTCCCATACATCCTGCACTTTATTAGTTCAGAGTTCAGACTGCTAGAAGAAAGCCATGCTCCACATGTAAATCCTATAGTAGTACAATAATTTACAATCGTCCTTCAACCAGCATGTCTACAGACACATTTGACACTAAATAACAGCATGTGAATTACAGAGTGCAAGCAGTGGCCAGTTTAAGTTCAGCACCTTGTTTGGGAGACTCCACCAATCTCAGTTTCTATGAGTTATTAACCTAAAAGAAGTAATCTGTAGAATGCACTTACAAATAATTTTTAATTTCTGTTCTTCAAAAAAACCCTCCCCACCTACCAGCAGCCAACTTTTTAAAGGCTGTAAGATGTTAATGGCTAGCTATCTAATAGGGATTTTCTACTATTGTAGAAATTAGGTATTTCTGCCTTGTATTTGGCATTTTTCCAAGAGAAAGTCTGCAACAGGTATAGTTCTCTTGCCGGTCCCACTTAGATCTGTTTGTGTTGGCTGCCCCATCCCCTGGAGCGGATTGTGTGTTGGAGCTATTCCATGCCCATGATGGGAATTTCCTTTAGGTACTCCATGAAGCGTTTCAACTCAGAATATTACTGCATCAAACTACAAACAAGCTGCAGAGCAGGTGGAGGTCAATTGGTACTCTGTAGGAATACTTTCTGGAGAAATTTTTAAATAATAAATGCTATGGTTCAAATCAGGTTGAAAAATGTTTGTGAAAAAAATTTGCTTTTTTGAACTGGCTGAAATTGTTCAAATTGCTGACAATATTCTTTTTCCTATTAAGCGGGGGAAAAAAACAAAACAGAAAGGAAACAAGGAGAATCTTTGCTCAAGAAAGCAGTCAAGAAACCATAACAAAGAAAATGTATTTGCAGAAAAGGAACTGAAATATATGTATTTTTAATAATGGTCTTTAGTTATCCTGATAGGCTACTGAGCCTGTCTTTCAAGATTAAATATCTATCTACATAACAGACAGAATAGGACATAAAAATACCAGTTCTTTTGAATACTTTAACCAGTATCGTAAAATTGTTGTAAATTTTACATTAATCTCATTCTGCTGCTTTAATATCCTTGTAAATAAAATATTTGAACTTCTATAGGAATTGATATTACTTTTCAATTCTCCATACAATATGCTCCTCTGCATATAAAACACGTATAAATTAGTTTAAATGTTCATAATACCTTCTCATGAGTTTCATTAACTTGCATAATTATGCAGATGAGATACCACAGTAGATGATGGAACTAAGGTTGACAGTGCACATCAATAATTTAAGACAGAATGCATCAGAAGGAGCCTCTAACCCCAAAACCCAAATGTTATAAATGAGGAAATTCAGAGTTAAAATTTCATTTTAAGGATATATTAACCTGTGAAACTATAACAATATTTTAAGATGGACACCTAAATAGACATAATTGTACACAAAATTACTTTTCCCATGATCATTTTAAACTAATAGCCCTTATCCTGAAGAATTATGAACACTCTTGAATTTCTTTGTTATAAATAGCCATACTGGCATCATTGGGAGTACTCATAGTGCTTAATAATTAAGCAGCTGCATGATCCTTGGAAGAATCTCGAGAGCAAGTAAATTACTTTTAGATACATCTTCCTCATTGCATAACTACAGGGATTTTTGCCAAAATGGTGTCTCCAACGTCTGAGGTTTACATTGACCTTCTCTTTATCCTGCCATTAGGACAGTTTGTCATGGGTTGTGCACGATGCCAGAGCCTTTTGTGGCAGTAGGAGCAGAAGCAGATTTGTGGCCCATCAAAAGGCGCAGAAATAGAAGAAAGAAAAAGGACAATGTAAGGTTGCCCTTTGGAGCAGACACACAAATCTATGTTTTGGTGATATTTAAATCAGAGTTTGAATTATAATCTGGAAGTGAGCTCTTTTTCTAGACAGACTTTTGTAAGATTACTTTTTAAATAAATTAATATATATAATTGGAGCATTTAATTATTTCTGGGGTAATTACTGACCAACACATATGGATAGCTGTGATGTTTGATAAAACTGAAGCTGAGCTTATAAATTTGTTTTAGTAACTGCAACATCAGTTGATAACAATCTTGAAGAACATTAAAAAAACCCTAGAAAATCTCGTGATATCATCAGAGCTGCCCTTTATTTCCCATCCCTGTTATTCTTGTTATCTCAACAAGGAATAGAGTTTGCCTAATTTCCCAATTTATTTTACATTTGCTGTCCTAAAACTGTTCCTCTGGTATCACCAACATTTCTGTATATTTGCTAAATTCTAAAGAACAAGGTGATGTGCTAGCACAGCAACAACAGGCAGGATCTCCTTTCCAGGGTCCAATAACAAAGGTTATTGCAATGAAAGAAAAGACATCTGCAAGAATAAATGTATTTTGTAAGACAGACTTGCAATGAGGACAGTAGGTATAAAATCAAAGGGCATCTATTCTCTGCACAGTTTTACTACTGTGAGGATTTGCTAGCGTAGCCAAAGACAGTACTGCAATTGTCAGTAATTGGCCTTCCTGCGTATTCCCAGTAAAAAGACTACAATCTGGAGGGAAGGAAACTGCATAAAAGAAAAGGTACCTCCTCATGTATGAAGGTTGCTTTGCAGGAACTGCAGGGTGCTGAAAGTGTAATGTGTGAAACTTGAATTAAATTTGACTGTTCTGGTGATAAAGATGAGACTTCCTCTTAGGTTAGAAACAGTTTGTGAGCATACAGTTCACTTGAAATGAAGATGGAAACTCAGTATTTTCAGATGTATCTTATGTGGGGAAGCAAGAGCAGAGAAGCAGCTTCTGGGGAAATACTATTTTTTATTCATGCTCTGGGCATGTATATGAGATTGTAGATTTATAGACTTATTTTTCCTTTAGATGGTATCTATCCTGCTGTGCAGTTCATTGCCCACAGAGAAGTGTCTCAAGGCAGAACTTGAGCACACGTTACTGGTGATGGATGAAAAAGCTGATTTTCAGAATCAAATAGCTGTTGAACTAGGCACTCCTTCTCCTTAAAATATCTGTATTGTGTATTATATAATGATCTGTGACAGACGTGACCCAGATACACCTTTTTATTGGTCAGTTGTGGCCTGCAAGTGAACTAGGGAAACAATTTATAGCTGGCAATAACAGCAAAAATTTAGCTGAATGGCAGCAATTTATATGTTCTTAGGAAGATTGCATAACATCATTAGTAGCTGCTGACATGACCAGTAGATAACAGAAGCTGCAGCCCGTGGGTAATGCTGTCCAACATGTGTCAGCATGAGGGGATGTGCTGATACAGAACTGCATTGCAGGACTGTCAATTTGTAACACTGGAAGGTTATCAGAGAGAAGGGGGTTGCCAGCTTTCACTCAGGAGAAGCTCTTTTCTAATGACAAAGTCTTAAAAAAGTTGCACACTCTGTTGATTTTTTTTTTTTTAAATAAATTAGGTTAATGAAAAAAGCCGCTGTTAGGTCAAGCACAGAGCACGAGGCACAAGATGTGTCCCAGCTGCATTTACAGTGCAGCCTGGTGGCTGAGGCTGTTCATCCCAGAGCACTGTCAGGCACCAGCGTGTGACAGTCCTCACACAGTAACCAGAAGATGACTCTGATAGCTGGCACTTAGTTGTTGAGGTGCAGGGACGGTGAAAAAGAGCCAGGGCAGAGAAAAAACAATGAAATACTTTATTTGGAGCCCATGGGGGTTATATGTACGTGTGGTGACATCAACGTCAGGAGTGTTACTCATAGAGAAAAAGGTGTTGTTTAAATAATTGATTAAAGTAAGAACATTTCCTATTAAAAAAAAAAGAAAACAACCAAACTCTAATTTTTCCTCAAAGTTTACAGGGATAACCACAGGATGAATTATAGTTTAAACATAAGATTTTTTTTTCCCTCTCTCATATCCAAGTAATGAAGAAAACCAATAAACATGTGTCAGTAACAATAGTATATTTTCAGTAAATATTATACACTAGTACTGAGCACAAAATTACCTGAGGAAGAAGAAAAGAAGAAAACGAAAGTTGACTCTTTTTCATCCATTCTCTCTTTTCATCTCATCATCTCCATCTCATTATCCATTCCTTCAACAGTAACAACAAAGAACAACAGTAACAATAAATAAATAAATAAAAGTGACAGCCATTCCTGCACAATAGATCAGAAACCCATTTATTATTTAGTATTTCAGTCAGTTCACTTCTTTCAACATAAATAGACTGCTGAAAGGGAAGGTTTTCTAGTCAAAATGGTTTGTTAGAAACTTCTCCGTAATCCCCACAAAACCTGCAATGTGTCTTTGCCTGACCTCTGAAGGGTGGGAATCTAATACTTCTGGAAGATTAAGGATACACAGAATATATAGATATAGATATAGATATAGATATAGATATAGATATAGATATAGATATAGATATAGATAGATATAGATATATAGATATAGATATAGATATAGATATAGATATAGATATAGATATAGATATAGATATAGATATAGATATAGATATAGATATAGATATAGATATAGATATAGATATAGATATAGATATAGATAATCTGTTTTAAATTTTAACAAGGAATGAATTTTTACATTATCGTATGAAGGATACTGAGGAACTGACCACACATTTGGAAAACCATGGCTCAGTGGGATCCAGTATCAAAATCAAGGACACAGGAAGTTTCTAACCAACGGCTGATCCCTTAGGCTCTGTATATATGTGTTTCCCTTCTCACAGAGGCATTGCCTGTGCCCCAGCCCAACAAAGGCAGAATGCCTTCAGGCTACCAGAGTTGTGCACTAATCCTCAATTCACTGTTTACTCCTCACCTGCCTTTGAATAGACTGATACAGTCATTTAAGTGGCTAACCCTAATATCTCCAAAGAATACGTGTCTGAAACAGTCGCATCAGCCCTCAGGCACAAGGGCAGAGAGCACTTGGTCTAAATGGAGACATCAGCTGAAGAGTTTCCACAGTGAGGGTATCTGGGAATTCAGCAAAGAGCTATGTAGCTGCACAACAGTGACCTTAACTTCCAATTTTCCACCGCAGCCTACTTTCTGCAGCTCTTTGAAGTGTGTTACAGAGAAAAAATGTAGAAAGCCCACAGAACTTATCATCTTGGTCAGCCTTGAGTTGGTGTTGCCTTCTCTAGCCATTCCCAGTGATCCAGTGATTCCTCATGTGCCTGTGAGTATATTCTCAGAAAAATGACATTTTTATCTTTATAGGGACTGATAAGATGCTGATCAACTCATGTTTGGTTACCTTTGCGTTCCTTCTTTTCTTTCTTAAAGGTAGGTGAAAGTTTAGCCTGTTTCCAGGCTGTTAGTGTTCTTTCCAAATCACACTATAGGGGCCTGAGTAAACATATGTATGGCAGTAAAAGATCTCTGTATTGTAAAAGTGACCCTGCCCCGATTCTAGTTATTGTAAGCAGGAGCTTTGAATCAAGGAGCTGCAACAGCAGAGAGCTGTGAGAATATGGCCTTTGAGGAAAGGAGTCTGAGAACATCTAGGGAAATTTATGTATTCAAGATATGTGTATTGTAACTATTGTAATTGAAAAATGTGTTAAAAGGAAAGGGGGAAATATAGGGGCCTGAGTAAATATATGTATTGCAGTAAAAGATGTCTGTATTGTATAAGTGACCCTGCCCTGATTCTAGTTATTGTAATTGGGCAGCAGCTGTAGCCCGTGGAGGTAGCTGGGATAAAAGGGGGTGGGGCATTCAGGGAGAGCTAGAGAGGAGCCCTGACTGAGAAGCAACAACAACAACATTATTGCTGTGGAGAGCTGCCGTGAGAAAACCATGCAGGATGTATGAACCTCTAGAAATATGGCATACAACAATATGATTACAACATCACACAATGGTTTTTCCCCAGTCACTTTAAATGTCGCCTTGTTGTTGTCACTGCAACTCTTAGAAAAACCTCTCTGACTTCTGTTCTCTCTATAAATTAGATTATTCTCTAAATAATTCTCTTCTTTAAATATTCGCAAACCTGTTTCTGGATGCCTTTCTTTCCACAGCATGTTGGTAGCTGAGAGATTTGAGAGCAAACTTTTTTCTACAGATGAAGGCAAGAAAGGTTGAGTGCTTCAATCATTTCTCTACCACCTTAGTCAATGAAAAAGAAAAATTAATTTTAAAAGAGTAATTTGTATTTTGACCTCCATCTTCTTTCTTTCCCCTCTGTTCCATATCCCACTTTCTCCCAGCAACTAGGTCAAACAAAAAAATATAGTAGATCTTTTTAAAAAACGGGGAGAAATTTTTAAAAAGAGATGTCTGTCACTCTCAAAGTTTTACTGGGTTTCACATCCAGTGAAGGGATACACATAATTTGTCTTGGCAACCAACAATATCTTATGCACTATTGTGTTTTGCATAGAGCCATTCCCCATGAGGGTGTTCAGTTCAAGAACACCTCTGTCTGTAGTCAAGTGGTCTGAACTGCTCCCTCAGCATGCAAGGTCTTTTTTCACCTGGTGTGGACTGACACAACCATTGATATGGTTACATTAAATATCTGCAAACTGCAGCCCTCTGAGACACACTCAGCTGAGGAGTATTTGGGGCACAAGTGAATCCCAGTCACAGCTAGGGAAGGACTTCTAAGTAATTAGGGGAAAAGGACACGTAGGTATGAAATTATGAATCAGAATTTCCTAATTTCTGCCTCTTTCATGTCCAGTTTGTGGTCTTCTTGTTAGTCTGGGGGACTTTTATAAAGCATTTGGTTAGTAGCTTAAAATATGTAGTTATTTTTTGAGTTTATGTTGGCCAATCTGAGTCAAGCTGGTTTTCAGCTTCTCCTTTATACGTGACAGTGCAGAGCTTCTGGAGGACAGAACTTGTCATCTACCTTCATTTTCTAACTGTGACTCAGTAACAAGATGCTATCACTTTAAAATGTTGCTGAATAATGATCATTTGTCATGATGATGCATAAGTTTGTATTAATTTATTGGAAGATGTCATTTAATGGCAGGTCCACTTTGGGAAGCAATTGTAAACTATGAGGAAATTTTCCCATGCAGTTGGGAATTGTGTGAGCCTTCCTCCTCTGAACCTTCCTCTTCCAAGGAGCTGAGAGAGCCTCTTGTTCTACTTAAGTAAGGCTTTTCTGTCCTCACTCCAAAGCACTCAAAAATAGGTAGCATATATACTTAGGAATTAATTTTGTGGGTGCTATTTAATGAGAACTTAAAGTGAAAAAAAAATCAGCTGGCACTTGAGATCTCATTCAAGTCTTTCTGTTGTCCGAGTTACCTCAGAAACACAGCAATCTGTAAGAAAAAGCACATTCCTTGCACAGATAATGTGAAATTAATTTTTTTGAATATGCAAAAGAAAATATCATTTTACTAAGTGGCCTTTGGTTGTATCATTGTCATGTTGAGCCAGAGATGTGCAGAAATGTGCCCACAATGCCTTTAATTGCAACAGCTGCTGTTGCCCCATTCTGTTTAACATCTGTTTCAGAAAAATAATTCCATTGACGCCTCTGATGTATCTGCCAGCTGTTTCTAATAAACCAGGAAAAGTTACAACCCTTTTAAGTGACAATCATTCAAGATGCTCCATAATTGCATAACTGCATAGAAGAGTGAGGCTCTTTCTGAATGCGGTCAATTAAATATTTTGATTATTTACGTAGAAGTCTTTATTTCTGGGTGACAGATCAAGTGAGGGAAAAACTCAACAAAACAGAACCATTGCACACCAAAGGTTATCATGCCATCTGAAAGAAATCATGAGGGAAACTTAAAGGAATTTCTATACTGTAAAACCAACTAGAAATTTCAAAGACTCAAAGTTTTTAGCTCAACTGGGCATTCCTCTAGTAATTTATATTAAACTCCTGAAGGCATTTTTTCTCTTCGTCAGCAGTAGAAGATGGGTTAAATGTATTGTAAAGTATAAAAACCACAGAAGAATAAATAAAGGGGGGCATTCTCACTGCTTTTTTTTTTGGAAAAAATCTTCATAGAAACTTGCACCTTGAAAAATATTTAGTGAAATATTCCCTCCTAAACAATAATATCTGTGGTAGTCATCTATTATAGCCAATGCTTTGTTAGAAAAATTGAATTACTCCGATTGCTATAGAGAAAAAGTATACTTCTTTCAGGCAAAGAAACTCATGTATTATAGTTCCTTTGTCTGGCTCAGTGAGATATCTTGTTTTTCACTCCCTTGTGAGTACATCAGGGAAGAGTATAAATTCTGAGTGGAGTTTTGAAATGTTATTTTTTTGTTTTCTGTCATCTGTAAATGTCCTAGGTACCAGGGTTTGGCCCAATCAGCCTGTGTTTCAGGGGTTTTGCCTTATACTTTGGGCAGATTGAATCCCAAAACCTTGAGAAGGTATTTAGGCTGCTCTGTGAGTCCCAGTCAGTGGCCTTGTAGATCATAGTGTAGGTCATGTTTCCATAAAATCAAGGACATCTTAGAGAGCACCACAAGCTGCGCATTTTCTGCACATAGACTATCTCACTTCAGGGAGCAGGCTCCTACATGTGCATGCCAAAAGACAGCTGGGGGGAGTAACTAGGAATGCACAAGCATCTAAGTATTTGAAATTTCCTTTACCTTAAAGCTGAGATGTGATCATAGAGCCCTGCTCTCAGCAGCTCCACTGTGATGTGCCTGCAGCTGGATTGCCCTGTTCCACTAACAGGTTAAGTGAATCACTCTGAGAGCCTGGGTATTTGCACTGTGAATGTTTCTGGTATGCAGAGGGGAGGCTTCTCTCTCTGTACAGTGTTTTGCCCTTTATGGTACTAATTTTTCAAGATCACTATGGATGTCATCCTGTGGGGTCAAAAGGTCTGGAAAATTAGCTCATGATGGAAAAAAAGGTTTTTGCTTTGGCAATCAAGCTGGGCTCTCTGGAATACAAACAGTATGTTGAAGACAGTAGAGAAAAAGAGGGTTATTGTCAGCAGGTACATTCTTTTTTGCACAGTGATTGAGATATCATTTGATCTAAACGTGTGCAAATAAAAATATCCAATGTGACATTTTCTTCAAATCAGTTGTATGCTTTTGGGAAGATGTTTCCAACTTGGCCAAGCTACTTGTTTGAAGCCTGCATGTCAAACTTCACATAAAAGCCAGTGTTGTCCTGTATGTGATATTGACCTTTGTTTCAACCTTTTCATGATTGGTCTTGTTCCCATTTCCCAACAAACCAAAGTGGAACCAAGTAGGAAACACAACATGATGTTGGCTGTATGCACCATCTGTGTGAAGCAAGGAAAGGGTTTTTTTGGAGATATGAGTACATGAAGTACAAGAGAATGAGGATTATGTAAAAGCAACCAAGCAAGAGAACAATTTTTCTTACACATGAAGGGCTGCAACCCAACTCCATTTTATCTTAGTAGTACTGTTGAGAACTGATAGAGGAAGCAACACTTTCACAGTTATAGAAGAATCTTAGGAGAGGATAAAAAAGAAAGGGCTCAAAAATAGCTGTTTACACACTGTGAGACAGGAGATCCTGAAACATTGATAGAATAACAAACTGAAAATGGATTGAGTCTTAAAAATGGTAAGGAAATAATGTAATGTTATAAAAAAACACTGTACTTGAATGCTGTATTCTGCTGTCATTTATATCTAGAGAGAAAATAAGCATATTACAGATCTGAGGCAAAAGGGTTATATTCAGCATTTTTTGCAATACTGAGAATTACAGAGGCAAACTATGCTTAATGTTGATGATACAAAACTAAATGAGGCATATTAATTTGGGCTATCAGGAAAGCAAAACACATTTCCTTCCCAAGCAGAGATAATATGCAGGCCATAGACTAAAATTTTTCAGAAGGTCTGGAAATAAGAAGTCTGACAACAGCTTAGCCAGAAAGTCTGTCTGTACCTTTTCTGTGACAGCACATCCTCACCTAGGACCTGTCAGCTTAGAGAGTAGTGCTGAAGAAAACTAAAACACTGTTATTTTGTGTACAAAACCACTAGTGACCAAGCCTATCCAACAACAAAAGTAAAGTAATAAATTCCTTGTTAAACTAACAAGAGAGATTTGGGCAGTGAATTTGGGAGTATAGGATAATATAAAATATCTACCACACTCCCTCAGAGACTTACAGTGTGTATTCCATTGAAACTTCAAACTGAAAGGAATTATTTCACCATGTCAATTATGAAGCAAGAAAAGAAAAAGAAGCATAGTACACGCAAAGGAATATTGTACTAAACCAGCACAAACAGCATAACGCTTGAAAGCACCTCCATAAAACTCCTGATTTTCTAGTTTTTTCACTTGCATTTCATTTGATCCTATCTCCTTTCCAGAGTATTTGTAAGCCTTTCTTTTCTGATTCGCAAGATTCCTTTTCCCTTCCCGAAAGGAAATGAATGGAAGAGGAATCTTGCGATTTCAATGGGGACTAAGAGAGGAATCTTTGGTGCATGTCCCTGCCCTTGATGGCATGCCATGCCTTTTGATGGCTTTGACTTAGGGAAAGACTTTTTCTTTTTTTTTTTTTAAGGATCCATGCCATGTCCCTCTTATCTTCCCCTCCAAGTTCTGTCTTCCTCCTTAACTTTTTGCCCTGCTTTTGCAGCCTCTGCGTGCTTATTTTTCACCTGTTTAGGTCCTTTGCAATGCAGCACATTTCCTCACAGCCTATTTTTTGAAGACACAAAAACTCCCAATTTTCTGGTTTTTCACTTGCATTTCATTTGATCCTATCTCCTTTCCAGAGTGTTTGTAAGGCTTTCTTTTCGGATTAGCAAGATTCCTTTTCCCTTCCCGAAAGGAAATTTCATTTCCTTTTGGGAAGGGAAAAGGAATCTTGCGATTTCAATGGGGACCAAGAGAGGAATCTTTGGTGCATGTCCCTGCCCTTGATGGCATGCCATGCCTTTTGATGGCTTTGAGTTACCTCCAGAGACAAAAAAAATCCTAAAGAAAGGACTATACATCTCTCTGTCACTCTTAGGTACCACAAAATAACTGCCACAACTGGAACTAAACTTACACATGCTTGAGGTTTTCTGCTGCTTGTGTGATTTTTCTGGTCTGATCCTAAGAGATCAGTGACAGTTAGCCTCTTCTATATTTAGTGGATATCTTTAGATCACTAAGGAATGTTTAAAAGTGACTTGCTGTTGAAAACATGTGGACTGGTTTAGAAGAGAAGAAAATCTCAGCAAATCAGAGGAAAGCAAGGCATTGAGAGAGCATACAATTCAGTAGGCAGAAAAGACTCTTACATTTCTCATTTTGGAATTACACCCGCTAGTAAAATTCTTCAACAAAAACTAGAAATTTTGGAAAGACTGTTGAGATAGCAGCTTGTAATGTGATAGAAACAACATGATCTTGGAAAGGAACCTGATAACAAGAGGTCATATAAAACTATCAGGTTCAAGAAAGTGGTTAGAAGTACTAAAATGCACCAAATCTGTATTCCCATGAAGAATGCAGCAAATGACAAAATGAAGCCAAGTGACAAAATCTGAAGTCACAGCCAACGAAAGACCAAATTGCTCTTGCTAGTCCATAAAAGGACTCTAAGATGACTCTGAGAGGTGCATGCTGTGGTGAAGGGGTCAGAGAAGAAGGGTACTTTTGTCTGCTCCTGCAGGAACAGGACTTATTTGGTTGAGTCATGCCTAGGGAAAAATCTTTCTGTTAAGACCTGAGAGAACACAAGGGACAATGTGAACATCTAAGTTTTAAGTGTTCAAGCCTGACTAAGAACAGCAACAAATAAACACACCAGCACTTGGATCCCACTCGCTTGTAGGTCAGTCATTTCTCAACAGCAGTGCCAGGCTCTGTGAGGTTTTATCTCATACAAGAAAATGGCCACTCCTGATGGCATGTGGGAGATAGACCTGCTCCAGCTTACTCTGTCAGGCCCCACAGCATGTTTCTGATATATAGAAGTTGCAGAATAAGTAAAAAAGTAAAACTGTTTCTACCCATGAAGTGAGACTAAATGGAAGATTCAAGATGTTTAAGTTAGAATTCCAAAGCTACTAGAGTTGACTTATTCCATAATAATCAACATTATGCAATTATATGGAGCTCTTGCAATTTCTATAGTTCCAGGAATGTATTTCATCTCCCCTCAGCAGCTGGAAACATCACCCCTGCTTGTGAGAATTAAGTGTAAATGTCCCTGCATACTCATCATGGACTGAGACATTTTCCTGATACTTTTAATGTTTGTTGGACAGAGTGTTAATGTGTTTTTGAGATATAGTTACTCATGGAGAGTATTAGAACATAAAATCCTGGAAGAGGGAGGGAGGAAGGAAGGAAGGAGGGAAGGAAGGAAGGAAGGAAGGAAGGAAGGAAGGAAGGAAGGAAGGAAGGAAGGAAGGAAGGAAGGAAGGAAGGAAGGAAGGAAGGAAGGAAGGAAGGAAGGAAGGAAGGAAGGAAGGAAGGAAGGAAGGAAGGAAGGAAGGAAGGAAGGAAGGAAGGAAGGAAGGAAGTGTCGGAAGGAAGTGTCGGAAGGAAGGAAGGAAGTGTCGGAAGGAAGTGTCGGAAGGAAGTGTCGGAAGGAAGTGTCGGAAGGAAGTGTCGGAAGGAAGTGTCGGAAGGAAGGAAGGAAGGAAGGAAGGAAGGAAGGAAGGAAGGAAGGAAGGAAGGAAGGAAGGAAGGAAGGAAGGAAGGAAGGAAGGAAGGAAGGAAGGAAGGAAGGAAGGAAGGAAGGAAGGAAGGAAGGAAGGAAGGAAGGAAGGAAGGAAGGAAGTGTCGGAAGGAAGTGTCGGAAGGAAGGAAGGAAGTGTCGGAAGGAAGGAAGGAAGGAAGGAAGGAAGGAAGGAAGGAAGGAAGGAAGGAAGGAAGGAAGGAAGGAAGGAAGGAAGGAAGGAAGGAAGGAAGGAAGGAAGGAAGGAAGGAAGGAAGGAAGGAAGGAAGGAAGGAAGGAAGGAAGGAAGGAAGGAAGGAAGGAAGGAAGGAAGGAAGGAAGGAAGGAAGGAAGGAAGGAAGGAAGGAAGGAAGGAAGGAAGTGTCGGAAGGAAGTGTCGGAAGGAAGGAAGGAAGTGTCGGAAGGAAGGAAGGAAGGAAGGAAGGAAGGAAGGAAGGAAGGAAGGAAGGAAGGAAGGAAGGAAGGAAGGAAGGAAGGAAGGAAGGAAGGAAGGAAGGAAGGAAGGAAGGAAGGAAGGAAGGAAGGAAGGAAGGAAAATAAATATTAAATGATGAAAACTCTTTTGTTACGTTCCTCTAACAAATGTTTTTTTCCTGTTTCAGCAAGCTGTTATTTTCAGCAGCTTCTTAGATTTCAGAAGTCCAAATATAGAACATACTTCCACACAGCATTTTTATCTAAGTTTAAATTCAGCTCATTGTGTCTGTATGTCACTTGATGAGGCCCAATTCCTTCAGCAAGCAGACTTCCAAGCTAAGCTTCCCTGTGCATGTCCCTAACACACTTTGCATATGTCTTTCTCCTTGGGGAATTCTGTGCTCCACAGATCACCCGTTTAACTGGTAATTTGTAACTAAGAGGAGTACAAAGTAGCATATGTGGATGTACTTTCCCCATGATTCTAGGACTGGCGTGTTTTCCCATGCCCACTATTAATATTATCCAATAAGAACCTCCCTTTCAAGAGTAGTGCTACTGCAAGCTGCCAACCTGGGAAAATCAGTTATGGCTCACTATTTCTTTCTTTCAGATCCTCCTTAAACAAAAACAAAATTTTGTTTCATAAGGATGAAAAATTATACATTTTACCTGTATTCCATGTTTATGTCCAAACTGATGGTCAAGACCATCAGTTTGAAATATACTTCCAGAGTCCCCATCACTACATGGGTCTCACTATAAAATTAGCAGGAATATATACATTATACATATACAGCATACTGTCATCAGTCTTTCCTTAACTGCAGGCAATAACACAAACATTAAGGTTCAGAAGGAGAGTATCTGTTCATGGAATCAAAGGTTTTCCCAAGTTAGCAGGGACCCATAATTGAAATGCATTCTCCTGAACTGTTTAGCAAGATGGTGAAGAAGAAAGAATAATATTGATTTCCTGCAAGTCATAACCTAACCAACCACCAGCAAGATCTGAGGGCTAGAAGCCTCTGTTGGGTGCACATTCCAATTCCAAATCACTGTGTGCCTCATTCCTAGTGCAAGGATGTTGAAAGCAAAATACAGATCACCTCAGTCAAATTTGTCTCTGCACTCACTTTATCATATTGGCCATTTTCTCCCTTACTATCGCCTTTCTATTGTAACACATTACTAAAACAAAATGATGTTTTCACTTGTGAAATTAAAAGTGAAATGAATAATATAAAATAACTGTCATGTTGTGGTGGTGAACACAAAAATACTGAATAATAGCATTTAGGAAAAAGGAAAATTAACAGTGGTGAAAGACTTCATTAGTTTCTTTAAAGTCATAAGTAAAGTTCCTTCTTTTTTTCCAAAAACTTAGTCAAATGCTCCTAAGAAAAATATACTACCTTAGAACAGACAAAGCATCCAAACTTCTGTCAGTATGATTCTTGTACATCTAAAATTTTAAATCAAAATAAAATAATAGTCCTTGTCACTTAAACAAGGAGAGGCACACTCACCCTTAGTTATGTTTTTGTACAGGGGCTTGTCCATTGTGTGTTCAGTTCACGCCTACACTGGAGCTGAAAATATGAATCCAGGATAACAATTCTAAATACTTGATTGCAGGGAAGAAGCTGGTAGTTAGAGATTGGAATAACCAGCTGTTCACCTAAATCATACTTCAAATGCAAAAAGGATTACAACACCCAGCCTCTTCAAATGTTTACCCTTGCATGTGTTTTTATAAAAGCAAATGCCAGCTAAGGGTCATTCTTCTTCATAAGTCCTGCTAAGTTTGAACTCCCACTCTCATGAGATCCCTTGATCTCCCAGGAGTTATATACAAGTACTCCAGCTGAAAATTTTTGCCCAGTGACGAGTTATGCAAAGATTTACATTATATGGTAATAATAGTGCTCGTTGTCCTGCATTGCATATCACCAATGTACCATTCCACACGTCCATTAAAGCCAGTTTTATTGCTGTAATGTGTGGCTGATATGGCAAAAGTACTAGCTAAAATAGAGAAAGCTTATAGGATGTAATTTTGGTGCAATCAGTGCTGTAGCAAGTCCTTGTCTGAACAGTTTTCAGCGGATGCACCTGCAATGAGTGCATATCAAATGCTTTTACTGTACTTTAGAGGTTTGTTCTGCCTGCAAATTTCCTTTAGGAGTGCAGTCAG
The DNA here is from genome assembly GCF_035770615.1 of Melospiza melodia melodia. Classification (NCBI taxonomy): domain Eukaryota; kingdom Metazoa; phylum Chordata; class Aves; order Passeriformes; family Passerellidae; genus Melospiza; species Melospiza melodia. The sequence goes on from NC_086194.1 coordinate 37,950,735, forward strand.
TGTTTGGTGGCCAAAATGATTACCTGGCTGCAGACTGGTCTTGCTCATCAGCATTCTGTACCATTGCTACAAGCTGAAGGAGAAAAAGACAAGGAGGAGGGGGGGAAAAAACCCCTCAAAAACTAGATACACAAATGGGAGAAGTGATTAAAGAAGATCACTGAGGTGGAAAATAAGCTCACTGTCAAGCTGTTTAGAAACAAAATTCCACATACTCTAAAAGTAGTGCATTCCAGCAGAGTGTTTGTCCTCCTGGTTCTTTGTGGGTTTCCCTTAGGACTGAACTACAATGCAGAAATTAACAATTTCATGGGGCCAAAAAAGGAGGATGTGGTAAAATTTAGTGGAAGGTCCATATATAAACTTGGTACTGATGTGAAAGAAGATAATAAAGTGTCCATACAGCTGAGGGAAGGAGCAGGGTGAACAGGTACACTGGAAAAACCTACCATGCCACCAATCAATGAACCAAACTTGGCTTTGTTCCTCTTGTTCTGTTTAAAATCATAAGGACCATTAAAATTTGATGCTTCCATTTACTTTTTCCAACATTTATTATTTCTCAGCCTCAAATTTGAGTTTTGGCCTTTGACCTGTTGGCAGCAATGTTAGCTGTCAGAAGCCTATCTGTATTTGAAAAGAGGGTTAAAATTCCATTCTTTACATTTATGTTATTATTACAACTTAGGGTTCATGTGCTAATATTCATTAAAAAAAAATAAAAAGATTACTCATTAGGCATTCAGTTTAAGTCACCTGAGTTACATATTTACATTTTTTTAAAAGGATCCTAAATTCTAGGCATTTTGACTTCCTGTCATCAAATATCCACAGTACTTGAAACTACTCTTGATGGAACACTGAGAAAGGAAAGGATTTAATTTCTTTTTGCATGAAAGCCTTTAACCAGGCTGTTTGCACTGTGATCAATTGTACATGAATGGGGCATCAACAGAAGTAGGGGAAATGGGTCACAGCTGTTTTTTCTCTGCTGCAAATGCCCACTGTGACAGAGAAGTCAATAGTTTGATTGGAGGATGAGAAGAAAGCAGTTCTGGTTGCTTTAAGGTATACCATCCCCCCAGTACTGAATGCCAGTTCTGTACTTTGAGGATGTATTAACATCAGTGTTCACTCAGAGTAGCAATCAATTTCTGAAGAAGATCTCCCACGGGCCCCCAGTTACCATATTTTGGTTGACATTGCAGAGCATGCAAATTGTATTCTCAGAATAAAGGAAGCCAGAGATACTCCAGGAGCCTATCTAATGTCACCCAGTGGGCCAGAATGGTCAGGGGAGCACTTCATTCCACCTCATCTCACACCACTGCTTTGTAAGCAAAGACATCCAGTCCAATCCTTTTCACTGTCTAGATCTTCTGCTGCTCTTGCTCATCCCATATAGATATGACCTGAAATCCCCATTTGAAGCTAGGCTGACCAATTTCTTGAAAGGATGCTGACTCCCTAATTGTGGGCCCTCATGTGTCTGAAGCTGACAAGCCAAATTACTGAACTGAGTGTTGTCTGAAATCAGCCCTATGGACAGAAAAAGTCACAAGCTAAAGCACAATACACAGTGCCTTTAAAATATGGACCCAATTCAGGCTTAAAACTTTATCACACAAAATTATAAAATGGAAAACAAATAAACTCGTTTATAAGGGTGGAGACTTTACCTCCTTCAATTTCAGATTTTTCAAGAGCTACTTCCAAAATGTTTTCAGAAGACTGCACTGATTGTAGCTTTCAGAGGCATCCTCAGCATTCCAAAGATATCACATTTATGTTTTGCAGCAACCCAAATCAGTGTGCCACCTATGGCAACAGGCCAAATCACATATAATCCCATTCTCTTCAGCAGTTGTTTTCCCAGAACAGATGCTTTAAGCCCACATTAGATTCCATTGAGTGAAACCATCTGCGTACCCTTTTCTAGGGCTTCTTCTTTTTCTTGAATATAAATATATCTTCTCAAAAAAATGACCTTTACATCAATACAATAACAGCATGTGTCAGCAAAAATTATGATTGCTCCTCTAGCATGGAGGAAGGGTGAATAAGTTTTGATACCTCTTTGCTGCTATAAGCACATAACTTCAGTGGAATCATATTTTTGTCACTTTCAATTTTAAAGATTTCTGGGTGCCATATCTCACTTTTGTAGCATAAAACCTTAATGTTACCTATCTGACAAGATGACCTTCCTCTAGTTCCTTCATAGTCTACAATACACAAAATATGACAGAGAAACAGACAGTTTCACAGTTGGTCACTCAGGATCACATCTCAGTGCCAGTTTCAGACACTCTCAGCTTTGTCATTACTTCTTTTTGATCAGAGAGAATATGACCAGCTATTTATATGTCTTCTCAGAAAACTGGGAACACCAAGGCCTGTCACAAGCCAGACTCTAAATGTGTTGATTAGTTCTAGTAAATTCTGTCATTGTTTGCTTCAGTATTTATTTAATTTTAGAAAGGGAGATATATGTTTCTAACCTCACGTAACAACCCTGAGGAATCTGAGCTTTGGTATTTGACACAATTTGATTTGATGCCCTTCACTTATATGGTAAATAATTCCTACATAAATACACTGAATAAATACTTATAATTTCACGGATGGTTTTGAGGGGATTGTTTAATTGAGGGGGGTGGGTTTGGGTTGTTTGTTTTTCTTCTTCTTCTTCTTCTTCTTCTTCTTCTTCTTCTTCTTCTTCTTCTTGATACAGCTGGTGGTATGCACCAGTATAATATTTATCTCTTTGATGCTTAATGGTTCTGACACTAATTTCTTGATCATCTACCATGATGCTGGACAGATAATTCTATCTTATCATCTTAGATGACAGAAAGCACATTAGCATCATACAGTCCCACACAGTGAAGCTTAAACTACCCTGCCAGCTCCAAGCATGAAAGCACAGTGGAACTGTTTATACATCTCATGAATTACAAATATTTATGAGCATAAGACGGACCTAGATTCTAGCTGATTTAACATCTGTATGTGAGGACCCTTTGACCAACGATGGTGATCATTTCCAAAAGAGAAAGATGGCTACAATTAGTATAGAAATGAAGTGCTTTCCAAGGAATAGTTTTAAAGGCATATATCAGCATAAAATATGGATAGTAAAAAGATATTTATCTGACAGTGTACTGAGACATCTTCAATTTACTCTGAAAACTATTTAATCAAGAAACATAGCAAAGCCTTAGTTTCATATATCATTCATGAAATGGAAAATATCACGCTATCCTCAGAGTGCAATTATCTGTTATGATTTGAAAATGGTCATTCCTAAATCATCTTCAGCGTCACTTTTTGCAGTACCCACCAGATTTTGGGAAAAGAAAATGCAGATTTTAAAATGGCTCAGGAGAGCTGATTGGCACACATCCAAAGAAGGTTTGGCTAGAGGTTACACCTAAAAATTAACCATTCATTTCAAAAATAAAATCAACTTTTTACAAAATAAATATATTTTGAAGTATCCTCCTACTTACAAGGGGCTCCATAAATAATATAGAATTCCTAGATTTAAAAAATAATAATTTTCAAAAATTGTCATTTGTTCAGCAAATAAAAATCAAACTCTCCAATGGCCACCCAGAAATTTCTTATGATAGAGCCTTATAAATGATTGCATTTTTACATATTTCCTTTTTAGTCTATTATCTTATGGGTATAAATGCACATAAACACACACAAACACCACATAGATGAGAATTGTTTGAAATGAAAATTTTCAATATCACAAATGAGAAGCTGCAATCTGGAAAATAATTAATCAGTCAGAGAAGATGCTATGGCCCAAGTCCTCAAAATACTTCAAGCTCTTGAGTGGTTAATTCCTCTGCCTTCTTTCTGGCTTCAAGTTTGAATAATTTCATTGACCTTGGGGATGTGTCTTTGACATTGGTCCAAGAAGTTTCATGTTTTAATGGTCTATGATGTCATGTGCAACAAAAAGCTTATGTTCGAAGAAAAGGCCATCAACAATAAAACACTGGAACTTATGTAACTGAATATAGATTTTGCTTGCACTCAGCAATGCATATTAATGTGGCAGTGAATCACTGAAGCCTGCTGCTGTAAGCAATACTGTTTTAACGGGAGGCAATTGGAATAAATCTTGACAGTATATGAAAAATGTTTCCATTTTGCTTTGCTTTAAATTGCTAATCAACTGCTTTCTCTTGATTGCTGTTTCCCAGTTATTTCAAGAAATAACTGTATGTTCAAATGAAAATAAACAGAATCAATGTGCTTTTAAAGCTGTTTAGGATTGTACATGAATGACACATTAGCTACACTTCACAATAGAAGCATTGTAGGGCCTTTTCTTTCTAACTGAAATGTACTTTTCAAAGAACAGATTACCTGCTGGGAACTGAGCAGGCTGCATATGTAAGCTAACCTATGTGCAGGTGGCTTTCAATTAAAGGCATTTCATCTAATTAAAGGCAGAGTGGTGACCTGGCTGACATTACATTTTCTGAGTATTAAAAATGCAACTTTTTTTGTTTTGCACATTCTGTCAGGGCTCCTCTAGCTGAGGCATGGAGAGATGATGCCTCCTCTCATTATCCCTGTGGTTGCTTTATCCTTATGTTTGTTCTTCACAGACATAATGATATCCTGCCTTAAAATGGGATTTTAACTGTCTAAAGAAACTCAGTTATATACCTTGCCCCTTGCCTTTTGATGGACTAGAAAATGAGGCATTATTCATAATGGTTGCTGAGAGAACTCAGTTCTCTGTTCTCCTGGTAAGTCTCAAACAAAAGCCATTAATATCACCCCAAGAAACAACAAGCCATGGTATTTTGAGGTATTTAATGTGTGCTACAACATGGTTTTAGTCCTAAACTTAAAAACTTTGCAAGATAATTTTTTAGTTTTGCCAGCTGATGCTTTGCAAACTTACTGTATAGGAAGAGCTCTATGTTTTATGGGTAGAGTGTGTCAAAATTGTAGTAAGGGAGAAACTGAGCAGAGAGAGACTTTAATAGAATGGCTGACATAAAGCATATCTTTAGGAGGGACATTTATTCAGTGTCATTAAAATTTAATTTCTTGAAAAAATTTGTGGAAAAAAAAAGTTGTGGAAAAAAAGTAAGAGTTTTTTTTCAGACTCTCAGTTTCTCTCCTGATCTACTCTTGGAAAAAAACACCAAAGATAATAAATCTTTTACTCTGGGAGAGGAAGGTCATGGCTAACACCTTGTGCTTGCACACCTTGTAAAGTCCAGATCCTTCACTACCAGATACTCTTCAGGAAACTTGAGTACAAGAGTACCTAGGCTTTAAAATGGCTATGTTGTATGCACTGTGCATGAAAGCTACCCACCCTTGTGATTTTCACATAATGGAAGAAGTTGTACTGCTTTGAGTTCTTAAAAATTATTAGAAAACAAAGAAAATTTCCCTTATTTGTGAGGAGCTGCCTCTCAACTTGTTACAGCAAGTTTATGTGCTAAAGTTATAGGTAAAAATACTCTCCAAAATTAAACTAATTTCTTCCTAATAACTTTTTATTTAACACATCTGCAAACTCTATAAATATTCCATTCTCACACACGGCATAGACATCTGAAATAGAAAGCTCTTATTATTTACTCTTTGTTCACAACAGTTGATTTTTTACAAAGAGGCAGCTGTAGATTAACTGAGTTAATTCCTCTGGTGGTGTTCAGATGATTCAGTTGCTCATAAATGTAACTTTTTATTCCTAAGAAAGTATCCTAAAATGTTGCATTTTAAAATTAGAGAATGGATTCACGTGTATCAAGTTATTATAGCTGAAGAATTTACTACATATGATGTTTAGCCTCATTTAATTTCTTGCTGTTTATCCTGGTCATGATTCAAAGTAACAGAAGTTATAGAAAGGTATCTGCAAGGTTATTAATTAAAAGAAAAAATTCACCTTGCCTATAAGATACTATTCTTTAGAGACTGTAAATCTTGCTAAATGCTTCCTTATTCAAGTTAAACTTTCCCTAAATTGCTGTAATTAAAACAAAAGCATCAAATACAGCATGTGTACAAATCAGGAGCCTTTTTCTTTTGACCTCAATTTCTGGAATAATCAGTGATGTTTTGTGTTTTACTGTGGGATTTTCAGGAACTGCCACAATGGTGGAATAATTTTTAGAAGTCCAGAGGCTTCTCCAAAGCCTGCTCTAGGTCAAGCCATCTTCTGGCCTCTCTCTGGAACAGGAAATAATACAGTGAATGCATTAATGGTGAGGATGATGAGGCAGGAAAGGAAGGAGAGAGCACACAGATCAGCCATACAGCTGCAGCATCAAAGTTGTCCAAGATTCTTCCCATTTCAGATCTTGAGGTTTTGGACTCCCACTAACATTATTGAAAGAACTGAAGCCCTGAGAACAGAAAAGTCAGCTGAATAGCAATAAGTATGGCTGTTCATTGTTCTTCATATAAATAAAAGTTCATGAAAGAAACAAATCTAGACAATGATCCAAATTCTTAAATGCTTTACTTGCAAACCAAGATATACTAAGTTTTTCCATTTTCCAAGAGGATATTATCTGCTTGTTTTAGGAAGCAATTGAAGCTGGACAGCAACCATTAAAACAAGTTATCTCTTTGTAATCAAAATTAATCATTCATCCCATAAGTCATCTAATTTTATGCCAAGCTATATCCCAGATATTGCTATTCCAAACTGACTTTACTTTTTGACAGATGTGCAGAAATTGGCTACAAGCAAAGCCCTGACTTCTAATGTACAGAACAGTTCCTTAATTTCTAAGAGATTTTACATAGATTTGAAACATTGATGACTAGGGACTTTAATAGTTCTTTTATGTTTCAAGCATTTTTAGATTTCTTTCATATTTCCTTTCTAATCCCCAAACTCATATTATCACATACAAGTTTCTGACTTGCTCAGCCCCGTGGGAAGCTTTTTGGCTGTGGTGTAGTAACATAAAAAAACCTTGAAATCCAGGTGTGGTCTATCTCATTCCACTGTTGACAAGCAGTTTTACCCCAAATAAGAACTCATTAATTTACTTACTATGAACTTATTTCAGTTTTAATTCCTACCATAAGTTTGCAACTGTGCCTGAGCACTACCTTTAGTGTTCAAAATACCAAGGAGAAGAAGACTGTCACTCAGAAGAGAAACATTTTTTATATGAACTCTTAACTAAATTTTGCAAACAAAGCTTAGAGTTTTTCACATGGTAATAATTTGTGCTTTCACAGGTTAAAGAATTTAGTTTCACTCCAATGTAAGGTGATGGCTCAGAAGATTTAGCTTTTTGATTTCCCTTTTTGCTTATGCAATATGTGCACTTAGGCATATATCTGAAAAGCACAAAAACTTTCCATGTGAAAACAGATATTGAACTATTAGTTCAAATTGATCTGTTTATCACAGCTGTAATAACCAGTGCCAGTGACACTATTGAGCCAAAATTCAACTAATTTGGAAAGGTTCTGCTAGAAGGGTTGTCCACACTGTGGGATCCCAGTCACAATACATAGTGGAGAAAGCTCTTCTTTCAATGTTTATTTCCATCATGTTTATCTGGACATTTTTCTTCTGATACAGCAGATATCTGAATATTGTGAATGTTATTTAGTCTCAATAATTTTTCATATTTCCTATGTAAACCTAGACATATCTGCCAAAACTGTAAAATACTTTCTGTTCATATATTTAAGATTCTCTTACTAAAAACATGATCAGTAAAGATAGAAATTTCCATTGTTTCAATACAGCACAATTACTCTATAATCACAGTGTAGCCAAAAGGTAATAGCTGTACATAGATAGATATTAAAGTAATTCTACTAACAGAGTGCTGTTTTAAAATAGAAGAACAATGAGTTCATCTTTTTCTGAAATTCCATTTTACAGAATGATCAGTGTAAAGTAACAGGAAACGAGGGACAGAAATATAATAAAAATATCGAGCCTTTAAGAAATAAGTAGGGAGAAGTTAAGAAAGAGATGTTATACAGACAATAGAAGTAGTTCTTGTTGTAAAAAACTTCAAAAGAAATAAGAAAACTAGTTTCACTCAAATTAAAATACAAATATGAAATCATAAGTTAAGAGAAATGACATTGTTAGGGAATGCACTGAAGACACCCCCTCCCTCACTACAATGATCCATATCCAGCCTATGTTATCAGAAGACATTGTCATCTGAGGGATTTCTGCAGAGCTGAGAGAAATGGATGGTCTTCTCATGTGAATATATTCTCTTTCATGATTCTCAGGGGTGCAAGGGGCTGAACTGGTACTGAGAATTTACTATCTCCATTACAAGAGATGTCACAAGGCACATTAGGAAAACAGATTATGTGCTTATACACCACAGTTTTCTTTTATAGCTATTGCTGAAAAACCAGGCTAAATGTTTAAGTTCTTTTTAACAGTATGTGAAAGTGCAACATGGGAGGCTCCAGTGCAGTCACATTATTATACCTTGAGCTATAATCTTTTGTTCATTAACCCAGAGGGCTTTGTATACACACGAAAGTAATGCTACAGCTTAATCTTTTCACTGGGCAGGAATTTAAGCCACATGGTTTTTAACATTTAGGAATCTGGGAGCAGTTCATGCACAGTTACTGTGCCTCAGCATGGAGGGTCTAACTTGTTGATCAATACTAATTGTGGCTATGAGCCCCAGTTTTGATCTACATTAGCCCCTTTTCTCATTTGCAAGTAATGAGAATTTGCCAAGTGCATGTCACCCTTTCACTCACAGCAGCAATCACAGAGATATCAAAGGCAGTTTTCAATTAACTTGTTCAGGTACTGGTGAACATTTCGCTGCAGAATCCTGAGTTGTGGAACAAAAATGAGGTTTTTACCCAAAGCAAAAATAATACCTAACAATGTTTTTATTTTTATTTGTCTCTATTGTTCCTATTTTTCACCTCAGATAATCAAGGCTAATATTGAAATCTGTAAATATATCAAGTGCATTATAGTCACTGTATCTTATTGGGAAAATAAATTTAGTTAGCATTTCCATTTGCAGCATAAGGATTTAAGTCTGGAGACAGGAGGTTAATGACATTTTCATGCACTATAGCGTTTTGTTAAAATCTGGTATGGTAGAAGGAAATAGAACTTTATGATGCTTACTGCATAAAAACTTAATATTCTCCCTCACCCTCAGCACAATCTGTGCCAGTCAAATATACAGTCCTGTAGTAAGCCAGCTTGATATTAAGAACTCTCTTAGCTCTGCTGCTTCAAGCAACATTTTCTTGATGATAGGAAGGAAAACCAATAAGGAAATGCTTACTTTTTTTTTCCTTTCTGAAAAGTTCTACCTCAAATTTGCTAGGTTAAAATGAGATAAGCACCATGTCTTCTTATAAAACAATGTCATTAACATGCATCTGAGCAGAAAAAATGAGAATATGTGTTATGGAAAGTTTTAACTTTTAAAGATTGTGCTGTATTTAAATTTAGTGAGATGCTAAAGCTGTGAAATTCCAGTTTACCCCTCAGGTCAGGAGCTATGTTTGCACAGTGGCAACCAAATCTCTGTTGAATTGGCTCTCCTGTTTTTCTGAGAAAAGCAATATAAACAGAAGATCCAATGCTTGTTGCTTTCTTCTTTAATTTGTCAGCACCTTCTGTCTAGAGGGTCTGTGGTGCCAGACAGAATGCTGCATAAAGAGTGCAGCAGACAAATTGCATTACATATTGTGGCATGTACACTGACATGGAAGTGCCTTGAAAAATCTAAATTATATCTTCTGTCTAAATCTCAGCCACCACACTGGGGATAGGTTGAAATGGATGATTTTCATGGCTCAGGTGTGACAATCCCAAATATAGTGCCCTCTTCCCCTCCACCCCACAAGACTCTCCCAAACCAGATAATGCTCATTTGTTCCCCCTATTTCCCCTCCCTATTCTGGGGATGGAGTTGAGAACTGGAGGTATAAAAGGGTGAAAATTACAGCTTGAGATGAAAACAATTTTCTGGAAACAGCAATGAGATAAGAAAATGAACACTATCAACAACAATATTGTTTCTAAAAGGTATACAAAAGGAGAGAATTATTCACATGTAAAAATGCTTATTGCAGAGCCTGACTGACCCAACCACAGCCATCTTTTCACTGATTGGAGAAAGCAACGCCTTTCTTCCCAGAAGGGAAGAAAAGAGTCCTTTCCCCACCCCCTGACAATGATATAAGATGGCATTTTTCTATCCTTTTTGTGCCAGTGACAAAAACCTCCTGTCTTATGGGTTACAAAGCTGCTGCTTTCTTTAAATTAACTTTATGCCAATATATTTATGCCAATATATTCACAACCTCTGGAATGCTATAAGGGAGATGACACACTTCTACCATGATTGCCATTTTAAAAGCCATTGAGTTTTTATTGGTTTTCAGGAAGAACTGGTTATGTCAGAGCACAGATAATAATAATGTGATAACACAGCCTTTTTGGTGTTTTCCAGATGAACACTAAATATTTGGAACAACATTATAACGCTAATATGGGGGAAAAACTATTAAGAAATTATTTTCAAGAATTTGGACATTGGTATAAAATTGAAATTTTGAGAAAATTCATTAATGTATGGACGACTGTCAGCAGGAGATAGCTGAGAAAGGGAATTTTGCATTTTTGATTTTACATATAATCTGCTACAGCATAAGCAGGTCAGTAAAAATCAAACTGAAGTTTCTTCTTACTTTAAGAACTAAGTGCACTTTTGTTTAATAACCCCATATAATCATTCCAAAGTTTTGGAATATCTTGATATTGACTTTACCAGAGCTATCTTTCTAGGCTGGCATTAACCTTTTTCCTTACCTAATAAAAAGAAGAAAATATTTCATAATCACAGTTTAACTAGTCGAAAGACAAGATTCTGTTACTTATGTTTGTCTTTTCATTGTCAGCTTGGAGCATGTGGCGAGGTGTTAAAGTGACACCTCTTTGTCAAATTTTTCTCTGTAATTCTCTTTTATGATATCTTTATGACATCTAGGAAAATATGGTCAGCAAAACTTATTAATTTGTCAATGTTTATGATCATTATCATGTTTTAAATGCAATTTACCAGGAAAAACCAAAGTTTTATATAATACATTGGGAATAAAATTCATCTTCTTAATTGCATGATTCTTAATCTTTTTGAATAGACAATGAAATTCACAGTTGCATGACTAAGTGCAAGATTTGACAACTTTTTCAATTTATTACAGTAAATTACAATTTCACTGAAGCACTCATTCTAGGTTAATTAAAATGCAAGTTGCCAGTAAATGAATTATGCAAATAAGATAGTGCACAAGTCATGCAGTAATTACCAATTCTACATTTATAACCTTATTGATTTTCAATAACTTGCCCTAAATCTTAAATGTGTAATGTGTAATTAAAGAAAAGATTAAGCACGAAGTGTTATGTGAGGGGTTTTGAAAATAAACTAATATTAAATCATTGCTTTTCATTCTTTTTGCAGTAAACCATTTCAGAGACGTAAATTTTGATATGGTATATTTTGATCATAGCTTGACCAATCTCAGTTTTCAGCAGAGTTAGGCAGATTGCCTAAAAATCAGAGAATCCCTCATTTGTTACCCAGTTTTAGAAGAAGTCAGAATGGCAGTTCTTTATATGCATCACTTATCTTTATAACTGTGCAAAGAATAAGTCTTAGTAAATTGACAGGCCCTGGAAGGAATAAAAGATCATCTGGTTTGCTTCTTTGCCTTGTCTTTCTCTTCAGAAGCTGTGACCTAGGGAAATTCTTGTGAGACATTTCAGCCTAAAAGCAATGTCTCACTTCCATCTCTTGCAATTTCATAGGACTGTTGTAAATTTCACTGGAATTTCCACATGATGCAAATAATCACATCCATGAAAGGGGCTTCTCTGCTGCAATCCCAAACTACAGTGTGGAGGTCTCACTCCCAATGCCAGATACAGGAGCTCACACAGGACTAACTCTCTCACCACCCAGAAACTCAGTTGTATCACAACTGGAAAGTATGAACATGATTTAATGGGCAAAAAATTAGAATATTATTAAAATTAGCTCTGTATTGTCAGATTGCGTCTGAACCATTTTAGTATCACTGTCTCAGACTCTAAATGCTGCTTTCCCCAAGGATCCCCCCAAATTTTTGCCAGTAATAAGATCAAAAATGTGGATTGATATGGAGGCGTCATTGCTGAAACATTTATAACTAGGAGAGACAGCAAAAGTTATAAATCTGCACACGAAAGTAAGAAACAACTGTCTCTTTGGTTAATTAGAATTTAATTACTGTATCACTTCATTAATGACTTTTAAAAGGTTTTCACTTTCTTTTTATTGTAACTTCAGGGCATCAGAGAGGTATTACCTTTTTGTGGTTTGTATTTCTCAGCCTCCCTGAAGAAACTACTGCAGAGCACAGTGGTACAAAAGGTCAAAAGTCTGCTGGACTTCACACACTTAACACATGTAGAGGTAATTGCCAGATAGCAGCGTGATTTCAGCTGCTGCTGGCTATTAGCTAAGGTTCAGACAATTATCTGTGCCTGAAAAGCACAGCCTAGTCCTGGAAATATTTTGGACACAAGAGGAAACAGCACCAGATGGTCCAGTCCAGCCAAGCAGGTTTGCCCCTGACCCACACCCAGCAGTGCTTTCTCTCTGGCCCCAGCAACGCCCCAGAGCCGGTGGTGGCAGCAGGAATCAGGGCTGGCTTCTTCTGGGTTTGTTTTAAAATGGGCAAAGCTGCCAAAGGAGTGATTTGTCAATTGTCTTTATGCTCCCTGGAGTGTCACAGACGTTTTTTCATAAAAATCCTTTCTTTTAGGATTTGTCCTTTCTGGGAAGCTGAGGCCACAGAAGAAAAATGTAAACAATAATTATCTGCTGATGTGGAATATAACAGGTGCATCTGTGATTGGTCTTCTGTGAGTGTTTGGATTTACTGACCACTCACAGGAGAGATTCTCCTGCTTTCTGCCTGGACACAGAACCTTGTTTTTAGATTCCTATGCTATTCTTAGCTTAGCAGCTTCTGCAACTTCTCTCTCTATTCCTATTAGTATAGTTATAATGTATTATATCATTATATTAATATCATATATTAATAAATCCAGCCTTCTGATCATGAAACAAGATTCTCATCCATCTCTCTCACCCTGAGGAACCCTCATCAAGTCACTGCAATACTGGAGAAATAAGGCAGCATTACACTTTGCTGCTCTGTAGTGCTGTAATAAGCAAGAGAGGAAGAGAATTACTTGACTTTATCTTCATGTATAGGTATAGATAAAACATCCAAAAGTAACATACAGATGGGATTCAAATATTGATTATTTCATTTCTTGCTGATAATAGCTTTTAGTCTGAACTGTGTATTTGCAAATCTGCCTTAAAATAAACATCTACTGCATCCAATTTTAGAAATACTTTGATGAAAACAACATCAGCTATGTTCAATCACTTTTAATGTTCTCTTGAAGTGTCCATAGAGGATACCAAAATACTGCAAAACTCATGCTTAGCTTGCAACACAAACACAGAATAATATGAGTGGTTTGTGCATGAGAGAAAGTCCCAAGGGGAAGATCCCAGCTGAAGGCAATTGTCACTGCCTCTCCTCACAATTATACAGATCCCTTTGGCTAAAAAGAGCTGAACCTTTGGTTATCCAGAAATTCTAAAATCTTGTCTCCCCTCATCCAAGCAGCCAGGTTAAGAGATATCTATAGACTGACTGAGGAAATAATTCCTAGCTCAATCCTTTCCAAATCTTCATGTTCTCTTTCAAAATGGTCTGTGGATGCCACAGTCTCATGTATTGTGTTATTTACCATGATATGTCAGACAGAAAACATCAAGGTCATGTGAAGGTTGCAGAAATAAGCACAGTCTTTCCAGAGCCAAGATATGAAAGCTGTTCAGTTTTTGAATAAAAAGAATATAAATTGCTTAGAAGGGACTACCAAAGGTGTTGTAAGACAAGGTGGCAAAAGAAATGTGAATTACAGCCCCAAGTGGCACGAAGGAACTGAAGAAGGTCTGTGAATACTCACTGTGAAGTACTGTGCTATGTGGAAGCTCTAGGACATGCTGATCCTGTGTACTGCTCTGGCAGATCTGGTGGCAAAACTGTCTGACTTCAGTGCACAAAATTAATACTTAGGACAACCTAAATAATCACTGTAATGAAGACTTTGTCTTAAAGAATATATACAAGTGTTTAAGTGCTCCAAATTGAGAAGATAGCTAAACCGTATTGCTTGTTCACATTAAGTGAGCAAAAGTAACTTCAGACAAAATCCAGGGCCAGTGTTTTAAAAAGGAAAACATTTAAACAACATTTAAGAAAGCAAAATAAAAGCTGATTCTCCAACCAAACGACTAACTAAAAGTAAAGAGATAACAAAAAATTGTAACATTCTGAATTTTGACCCAGTACTTCAGTGACTATTCAAAATCATTGCATAAGTAAGTTTAAAAATTAATGCCATTTTTGCCTTCTTCCATTGCCTTAAAACAAGCAAACATGCCCCCCCCCGTCCCCCACCCGAAACAAATGAACAACTAAAATCCCCAACCCTCACACCCCACAGGTTATTAAAAATCCCCTAAGGGACCTGGAATTCATTGACTTTAAAATCTACTCAGTGCAGGGAGTGATCTGGGCTGATCCAGTGTAAGAACATTTGAACTGCACACTGGGTAAAAGCTTGCTGACAATGAGGTGTAATAGACTGTGGAATGATCTCCCTAGGGAAATAGCAATGCTTGATGCCTGAAACCAGACTAGATAAAGCAACAGGAAACACACTGTTGTGCCCAACACCATATTATAATGTGGCCAAGAAGTGACTCACTTGCTATTTCTTTTCTCTCTAAAAATCTATATTTCTGTGATATTGTTGTGGTAACAAGCAGCTCTACAGCTCTTTTGATAATATCCATTAGGTAATGGAACAGCAATGACTCTGTAGAAAATTGATTCGAAGTTTTGTCCTGTTTGATATTGGAATGGAAGGCTTTTGGCAGAAGGGAGGAGATTTTTATCCAAAATCATTTCATGAGCTGAGGGAGATCTCAGTGAACCACGGCCCATCATGATGTGCTAAAAGCTCACAAGGAGGGGGCTTCAATGCACACCAAGGTTCAAAAGAACACTCTGCAGAAATAAGAGCCATGCACAATCATTAGAGGTATAAGGAGTTATTGTCACTGACTATTTTTGTCTGAGTACAGCAAAGTTCTCTACTGATTCTCAAATATTTCTGTTCCTGGCATTACCGCTCATCTTCTTTCATCTGAGAATGGAATATTTCTTTCTTCTTTTTACTGTTGTATAGAACTGAAACAATAGCATCAGCAAAACTGGATGTAATACAAAAGAAACAAAGAAATTTCTTGCTTTGGAAACTCAATGAAAAAGCTTCGTAAAAAACATGAAAGGAAAGAAATTTACAACAGAGAATGGCTGGAAATGTCAATTTACTTTAAACTGAACAGTAAAAGTTATTTCTTGCAGGAACAAGAAAATTGCACTGGGACTAAAATAGTACCACTTGGTTTAAACCTGTTGTTAATAGCTAGAAGGGTAGCTACAAAGAAATGCTTGTGACAAAGGTACATTTGTTCTGTTGAATGTTGCAGTTGTCTGTATGACAATTTGCTTTTCATATTAAACCAAATAAATAGAAACCTATTTTCTGAGCAAATGGGAATTGGAAATGGGAAAAAGGGAGGCATTATCTGATCTTGAGCTTTAGGAAAAATTAATGATTCCTTTGTTGCAATTTTTTTTATCATGAGAATCTTTATCAAATGCAACACTATGTTTGCAGCAATGTCCTGAGGCAATAGCAGAAGAAATTCACTCAGTGCCGCAGCAAATGATCAGATTGTACAGGGGCAATTAATTCAAAGCACAAACAATAACATTTAAACAAATAATAATAAATGATCCAAACCAAACAAACTCTTTAATTAAAAAGCCTCCTTCAGAGAGATGAAGGACCTAGGGAGGGAGAGAGATCAAATCTTTGTCAGGAAGGCTAGTGTGAAGAAAAGCAGTTCAGGAGAAAAAAAAATGCTTTCTGAGGAAATTTTTATTTTACAAAATATTTTTAATGAGATCTTCAAAGCTAAGGATCAAATAAAAGAAAATTGATGGGAAAGACTGTTTTGGTAGATAGCTGCAAAGGATCATTCATCTCTCATTTTTTTTCAAAAGAGTGATTCAGAATTGGTTAACAGTGAAATAAAATCTGTCTTCTTCTTATAAATAAAATCCTCTTCATGAGGACTAGAGATGTCCTCATGAGAAAAGAAAATTTATAACGAAATAACAAGCCATGGACTTTTCAGGACAGGTGACTCAGCCAGGATGATTTGACAATTCTGGCTGAAGATCCTGTTGCAGTCAAGTAGAAACCCCTCCTGCATGTACTAATATTCAATTTAAATAAGATATGGAAGGAAAGTACTTATTACTTCAGATCAAATACAACTGAACATGGTATTCAACAGCCAAAAAAAAAAAAAAGAGTAACAGACTATACATAATAAAACACCCCACCCCACCCAAAAAACCAAGCAACTGCACCCAAACACTGATCATCCAGGAAAATGAGAATCTGGAAAGGTATTTTGTTTGAATTACCCTCAAGTGCCTTTCTGAAAATTTTTTGAACTTCTGTCTGTCTTTTCTTCATCCTCTCAGAGTTTTAATAATAAACAATTGTCCAGGTGTCGAGGCCTGACCTACTGTAAAGCTGAGCCCATTTTAGCTAGATTAGCAAGTAATGGAATATTCAAAAGACTGACACATAGTGGGGAAAATCCCAATATTAGTGATGGTTACTGGAATTCATAAACCCTTAAAAGTACAAAAAAAAGAAAAAAATGCAAAGCTTGTAGGAAAGGTAATAAGTTTCATAAAAGCAGATAATCTGTTGGGAAAAAAAGAAAAAAACATCCCACAACCAGATTCGTACGCTTACCAGAACTTTATTGAGTCTGATGCACCAGGCACTGCATATGATCTTTCTTTATTGCCTTTTCCAAGAAAATGGAGAGCATTCCCACAGTTTGCCTTTCATGGCATAGCTGCAGATCTGTGTTTCAATAGGGCTTTGCTGGCAAAAAGACATTTCTTGTTTTCCCTAAGAGGCCAAATTCAGTGAAATGCACATTAATTATATTGATTCCTGTTAATTTTTCCTCCCACTTTTTGAATCAAAACTGTGAATCTTACAAAGAACTAACAAACCAAAACTTTATTGAAATTCCAAGGTATATATTCCAACTTTGAGAAATTCCATACAAAAGGCAATGCACAAGTGACTTCCTTGTGTTTCTGACAAGCTGTAAGGGATGAAAATGGCAACCTTCAGCCCACTAGATCTTGGAAAAATTGGATGAAATTTCACAGGATGAAGAAATTTGCTCACTTTTTTCTCTGCTGAATTTCAAAAATTTCATCTAAGTGATAGAGTTGTTTGATGAATTTGCTTGATTTCATTTTTTGTCAGTTTCATGAGTCTTTCATGATGAAACTATTAGACAAAATGAACCTGAGTTTCACTACAGCTGTTGAGGCACATCATTGAAATACACACTTCAGATTCAAAGGGAACTTTTGGCTGCTTCATCCTTTTTCAAAATGGTGGCATTTATTCAAGACTCACTTCTGGCCTTTTTTTTTTTCTAAAAAGAAAGCACTCCATCACATAAACATGTAACTTTGCTTTCTCATCTCAAGGCCAATCCTGAAATCCTTTTCAATATTCATCCTGGCAGGAATTTTTATTTTCAGACAAAATAAAAGTAGAGTAAGGATTTCAGCAATGATCACTATAGTCTATGTTCATTTCACTCATTTTCTTTAGTTTTAGGGGTATAATTTTTGTTTCATTCCTGACCGATCTCTCTTTAATCCAAACTTTGCTCACTAGTTTAATGTTCCAATCTTCCAAAGAATACAATTTTTAGAACAGTTTAAGGAAAACACTGTTAGAGTGTTTGATAGCCTGGGGCATATAGCACTTTGCAGAAAAGAAAAACAAAGTGTGTTTTTGCTGACAGAACTAGAGAAGATGAATTTTCAGCAGTTTGTGCCCATAGGCACAGTGTACAATTGTCTTAAGTCCAGTCTTTGGAGCGACAAGAAATCACTTATTTTTTCCTGTGCTAATATTGTGCTTAGATCTCTCCACAGTACTGGATCCAAACTTGAGCAGTTTTACATCCTGTGAATAGAACAATAATAGCCATAATTATGTGGTATTGAGTAATCTGAGACCAAGTTTTCTCCCTGCCTCACATTACACAAATCTTAATTTGGACTGTAGATTTGTCCTAGTTTCCTGGTTCATAGCAAGTGAACAGATTTCAAGGTTTTGGAAGTTGACAGTCTTGTTTCGAACCATTGGTCAGTACTTCTGCAGAAGGGACAGACTAGCAAGTTGCTTTTTAGCAACAACGAAACCTCACACATCTCCAAGACCAATAGTCTTGCTACTGTGTTTCATACTAATGTCTATTAACTCGAGAATAAAGCACTCCACCTTTTTTTCTTAGGTGTATGTTTTGTTGATCCCAGGCAAAATATTGTCAGTTCCATTTTCCTCACAAGGTTAATGAGCTACCTCTCCCCAGTCTAATATTTCTGGTAAATTCTAATTAGAGAGTAAAAGATTTACTTTAAGCATCGTCTATAAGAAAATTCATTCTGTCTCTTAACAGTATCTGTTTTGGTACTGCAAGTTTTCCTTACTGACAAAATGAAAAGTATGTTAGTGAAACATATAATTGTATTCAAACCACATTTTTGAAGAAGAAAATAAAATTATTTAATAATCAAAAATCTAGTACAAAAAAGGTTTTTAAATCCAGACTTTATTGTGCTAGCAATTTTTGATCTTGCCTGAGAAGACAACACATCTGTCAGCAAACAGAATACAGTGCTGAGATATAGTCCAAAAAGTGAACACACCATTTTGTCACATTTTACTCTACTCTTACTACTCTCCAGATTTATGTCCCAGCTACCAGGGCTGCAAATGAGAACAGAGAACCAGTTGAGGGAATGATAGACAAGTAGAGACATTGCTACTAGTGGCCTCTACGTTAACTTTTGTTCTTAATATACTATTAAAAGCTGTTATACAAATAGGTACTGTTTTTGTATGAGGTCAGGGATTTTGGTACTTTCTAATTACAATAGATTGAGCTTGATGAGCAATCCATTTAATTTAAAGAATCACATTCAAGAAACTATCTGAAAGTAATAACCTTCATTAAGTCTGGAAGTTCTGTCCTAACTTCCCTTAATGTTTTCAGCTGCTGATACTCACCTTTGAGTCATCTGTACATACTAAGGGTTGTACAATCAATTCATTGATCTAGCCCTCTGAATTTAGGATTTACATCATAGCTGAGCTCTTGGTGCACAATATCTAATCACAATTATGATCAAAGGCTGAAATTAAATTTGAGTGACTTCAACACGGAGAAATACGCTCCCATAGTAAATGAGTCCCTTCAGATTAGGACATGTGACATGCAATAAACCTGTGCAGCTGTCACAAAAACTCCATATTTCTGTACTTTTCATTTCACATTGTGCTGATTTGGTGACACTGCCCAGTAGAATATCTGCATAAGGACTGAACAGAACTTATGGGATCACTTTTTGAATAAGGTATCTCAGGCTGAAAGATTCAGTGGAAACTGCTCATTGTTGAGTAGAAGAGCCAGAGGTGCACTGAAAATGTCCTGTTGTTTTTTAAATCTCACCTTCTCCAAACCCTAATTGTAAGACCCAAGTCTTGTCTTTACTAAGATTACCTTTATCTGAATTTAAGTGAATATACATAAATATATAAAAACACACACAGAAGACCAAAGGAAGAAGAATGTAGTAGAATTTATTATTGAATAACCCTACAAGCAAGGTTTATTAATTTTTATTAATCATAGTCTGTCAACTGGTGTGTCTGAAGTCTTCTAATTACCTTGCTGAATTAGCAGTCAAGTGGCATTATTTGTTCTTTGAATTTATGGGGTCCACTTTTATTTAAATGATTAATGATGCATATTAATCAAGAACTGAATTTCTGCAGAAAACTACCAGCTTGGGAAATAAAGCCAGAAATTAATTAGCTCGTTTGAGGTGTGATTGAACTTTTCTCCCCCTGAAAACATGCACTTTACAGTTTCAGATAAATTAAAAAAGCCTTAATATCTTTGGTTTTTGTTTGTAGTGTGAAAACCTTCAAAATAAATTCAGGCTCAAAATCTTATGGCAACTTGTCCCACAGGTTATGTGTGTATTATATATTATACCTATATGCATTAAGTAGATCAGAACATAATTAAGTATGTACTGATTGATTTTCCTTTACAGGAAAGGCTGTATGCACTGTACCATATGCAAAAGCAACAGTGTTCCCCTCTTCTGGAAGGAGACCCTCCCCATCCATGTGGGCAAAAGGTTCACTCCCTTGAGAGGCAATGTGGATCCCAAGTTTTTGCCCTCTCCCTTTCACAGTCTTTTGCTCAGTGTGAAACTCGCCATTGATGCAAACAAGAGATGCCAAGATTGTTTTTAGGTATCAAAAGACACTGATAATATACAAATTTCTCGTTTCTGTGTTACAAGCATTTAAATCTACACACACACATATTTCATCTCCATAGTTAGCTGCTTGTCCCTGGTTTTAGCTAGCATTGACTGCCTGTAAATTATTTACTCATAGTAGTAGACTGTCAGAAACAGCAAAATAACTTTGCTTGACTATGTCAAGACTTTGCTTGACTCTGTCAAGACTCAGTCTCAGTGGTGACTGCTCCATCCCTAGAACAGATGGAGGAACTGTTACCACAGGAGACCACGCCTAGTGGCTAGGATCCATCAAGAGCGGCTTACAGTAATCCTCCTATTCCTCTGGTAGCAACAGCCTGAGTCAATTTTTTTGGTTTTTGGTATTTTCCATGAGTTTTCTTTTTACTTTTTTTCCTTAACAGCCTCTGTTCAAGTCTGTGTTTGTATAACAATGTTCAAGGTTGTCTGTACCTGGCTGGACCTGAAAGCTGGTTGATATCAATTTAGCTGATGTCATGAGATCAGATCCTGAAATCAGCTGAACAAGGAGATTGGCTTTCATTTCCTCAGTGGCAGATTCAGCAAACTCAAAGTGCAGCTGAGTGTGGTGAGGAACATGTAGGGCTACCAGAGGGGCTTTTACATCAACAGCACATGGAAAACAAGGGGAAAAGTGTGCCTACTGTTGAAGGTTTGGAACTCTTATCACCTAGAACAAGGGAAAGGCTGAGCTACTGAACATCTTCTTTGCCTGAAACTTTCACACTAAATCTGGCCCTCAGGAATCCCAGGCCCCTGCCACCAGGGCAAGTCTGGAGCTAGGAACATTTGCCCTCCACAGAGGAGGTCTTGGACTAGACAATAACCAGCACTGGGAGTTGACTCTCCCTGTCCACCTCAGCTGTACTGTGGTTCTGTGGTTCTGTAAAAGGTGAGAAAATTTCAGTCTCCAATATCTGGAGAAGAGCTGAAATAAAATAACGTTGAACTTACAAAGGTCTAATTGTTGAAATCTTGTCAGTATGTATAGATTTATTTTGCTAGGTCTTGTCTGTCTATGTCTCACACCATTTTAGTGTACTTCTTTCAGCTTGCCTGACAGTTATCACAAGATGTGAAGACATTTGCCTTAAAAGATCTTCAGCAATTTTAAGGGTAATATGGTCAACACAACATGACTCTTAAACAAAAAGGAGTTTCACAGTGGAGAGAATCAATTTAATAATTTCTGTTCATCTCCCACTGTATTGAAGTCCTCAAACATTGGAGATGTCCATTTCCATAAATCTGAAGCTGTTTTCCTTCATAATAAAAGTTAAGAATACCAACTTCTGACCCGCATAATGAGGAACTGAACGACCCTGTTTTTAGTGACAAAATAAAGGATCCAATAATAAAATAAGAGAGAGAAATAAGTCCTGCTGTGGAATTAAACCTTTCCACTAGACTCAAAAGGCAAGCTGTCTTGAGGTGGGTTCAGCCTGGTGACGCAGCTATCTTACAGGATTTACTTTCAGGATTACTTTGCTGATTCAGCATATGGCTCTTGTCTCTCTGGTAAAATAAGAAATAAATTCTCTATGAAGCTTTTGAAACCGTGGCTTTTTGAGCAATAGAAGCCTTTAAGTAAGAAGTATATTTTAACTGTTTAGTTTAGTTAATGAATTAATAACATTTAGGTTCTCCTGTCCTAGTCAAATTCCATCTTGTATAATTAATATCTGCCTCTAATGCTCTCTGGTAAATTCTACTTATAAATTTATTTTTCACTTTCCAATCTTCATAATGATGTAATGACAGTAAAACATAATTATCATGGTTGTTTGTTTTTAACACAGGAGAATTCAGCTTCAGGGGTGGAAATTAACAGCCATTCTGTGCAGTAAATGTATCAGCCTGGAATCACTCTGAGGTTGAACTATTTGTGAGTTTCAATTGGTTTTACACAAGGGGTTGCACAGGTCTCCATGCACAAATGGCAGACACACCTTTTCAGACAGTTTGTCTATCCTTAAACTTTTGAAGTTTCCCTTTTACAGTTACCTGAGCAGACACAGAGACAAGTGAGCACACACACATCCAAATGCTGTTTCTCCCTTAAAGGTTGCCTGAAACCTCTGTATTTTCCCTTCTGATTTTTGTAAGTTTATATTTTCAAAACTGAATTTGTCTGATGACTCACTGAAAAAAAGCAAATACAAAAGATCTGTTTTATTTCCCCTTCACAGTTTGTGAAGGGAAATAACAATTTACTGTCTAAGAAATGTTCAAGATGTAGGTTTATGTCTTATTCAGTGAAGATAGTCTATACATATTTCAAAGCAGAAAATGAAAATGAAGTCAACAGTTTACTTTTAATAAACCAAATGTAATAATTTTTACTGCATTTTTCTCTCAAAACCAATTTCCTTCAAAGGAGGAGATTTTCTGTGTCATTTTTATGTTAACTATTCTGATTATTTCACTAAAAACCTATCAGTCTTATCAGTTCACTTGCAAAACTTCACTTGTGAAGCTGTCATTTGAAACTTTATTTCTAGCTAGAAACTGATGAAAAGTTGCCTGAAGAATGCTGACTCAAAACAGTGGCCTAGTTTACAGAGGGATGTGGCTGCTATTCATATCACATCACAAGCCACTAAAACTGAAGAATGTCAGCACACCTCAGATTGTCTTGTTATTTGTAAAATTTAGCTCCTCACGGATCATTTTTATCTGGGCATGCAGATGTTGATAACTGCCAAGCAGGTGACCAGCTATGGTACAACTGGGCAATTTCCTACTAAGCCTCAGGAGATCCTTTAGCGATGCATTTAGTGAAAATACAGGAGTAATTCTCTTCACAATTCCTCTACAGCAACAGGGTGTGTTTGGAAAGAAGAATTTCCTCCCTCTCATTTGTAGCAGAGTCAGGATCAACTCCATTGCAATCAGTGACTCTGATGCTCAGTACAGCTGGTTTACTATTTTCCATTGTTGGTAAATTATCCAATTTAGATCCAATTCTCTGATAATTTTAAATAACCTTCACTTTGACCAGTTCCCAGGGTTGAATTTTAATTGTCCATATCCTTTAACCATAGATTTTGGGTTTCGGAGTTCTCTTCATTCATCATCTTATTTTTATTGTTACAACAATTTTATGTTAAAATTAGGCAGATGCTGCAGTCATTATTTTTTCCTTCAAAATGATTGAACAATTGATTGAAACAATTTTTTTTTCCAAAATATAATTCAATTACTATGAAATTAAAATTTTCCACGAGAATCTTGCTAATAAATTTATGTATAGAATTTTTATAAAAATATGCAGAATACAATGACATTTTAATACTTTAAATTTTTATTTTAAAAACGAAATTTAATTTTGATTTAGTCTGAATTTAATGTTTATGAACATAAACATTTCCTTCTGTGTTGCATCAAGTCCTCTTTCCCTTCTATGGTGATCTTTTCCTTGACTACATCTTCCATGAAAAAAATGTGGTTTCCCTTCTGGTTTACGAGTTTATTTATAGTGGTTAGAGGGTATGACTGAATCTGTAACACTAAATTACATGGGAAACACAGTGACATGAATGATCTTTAGCTGACTTAAAATGAAACTTTCCAACATTTTTCCAAATACTTCTGTTTCTGATCTTTGTGTCTGAGAAAGCATTCAATAATGCAGAAAATAAATGTTTTTTCACTCATTTATTTTGGCAAAAAATGTAAATCTCAACTTTTTGTTTGATTTTGGATGCATTTCCGTGTAAACCACACAGAATCAATGAATAATTCTACACAAAAGGAATAATAAAGCTACACAAAATTAATGTGCATTCCTCCTTGTTTGCCAGGCTAACCTTTATTTCCTTGTTGGTTTAAAATGCTTAAATAACATATCATAGTCCTTGCCTAGTGCATTTGAGTGCAAGAAGTGATGATTTTTTTGGACAATGCAGTTCTATCACAAAACAAATGAGAAAAGTTTTTCTGTGTACACATTAGGTCTTAATTCTTCAATGACAAGTAGAACAGCGAGTCAACTATCATGAATGTGCATGATCAGAAGAAAAAAGCTCGAAAATTTTAAGTCATTGGAAAGTTGAGCTTGACAGACATATAGAGGCTGATTGTAAACTAGACTAGATGCACTAGTCTAACTAAACATGAGTATTGTGTATTGAACATAAAAAGAGAGCTTTCATACTTGCTATTACAATAATGAATATACTGAAATTCTTGCTAAGTGGTAAAAATAATTTTATTGGGAAACTAGGATTCATCTTTTGAAGAAGCAAAAGAACTACTGTGATTTGCAATTTTGACAGGCCTCAGAGTGAATTTACCTTTGAATTTTTGTATGGTTAATTCACATGTGGCAAAGGAACCTGAGATTTCCCATCTAATTTGGGAAAAGGAAAGACCTATCACATCTATCCTAAAACCATTACAGAATGCTGAAAACATTTATTCTACTATTAATTAAAAATGCTCAAATGACAAGTTGGATTATAAGCTGCTCATGTTTTCCCTGCTTGCAGATAATTTTAGTGCTAAATGGGGGAATGGGAGTGTGTTTTTTACACATAAAATACAGTTGCCTAAATTAAAAACTATGCTCTTTATGTAACCTTTATAATCACTGAAGACAATTTAAATGCTCTGAATTTTAATTTGGACAATGCTGACTGTACTTTTATGTGTGTCTGCCTTGGTATATATACAATACATTTATGACATAATTATACACACAAAATATATTATTGTACGTATAGGGTGTCTATTCACACATGTACAAGTATGTATCAATATGCATATAATGTGTGAATATGCACACATATGGGCTTGGATAATTCCTACTTGTATGCAGTGTGGAGATTTAATAGCTTGGTCACCTGAGTCCTGGCTGACCTGTCGAGTCCTTGCTTATTTTCTCTTCTCACTGAGACAAGCTGTAATCACAATGGACATTTTTAGGACAACATCTAGGAATAAATTGTCTCTGGTTTATATCTAGTGCTGCTTTGAGTCCAGAAAAAAAGCTTTTGAAGCTTTACTTTTCGTTGTACCTTGCACCAGCAGGGGTGAATGTGAAATATGGAATGTTCTTGTGGTGAAATCACAGAGAAATACAAATCAAGATCAAGGAAACCACCAGTTCATCTGCTCAGAGGACAGCCAGTATTGGGGTCATTCCTAACTGTCTAACTAGTTCTCAAAAGAATTTCAACAATCAAACTCCTCAATCCATAACAGTACCTCACTACCCTGTTGCAGTGATGGTTTCTAGTGTCAGGATTTGTGCTTTATGTTATACTTTAAATCCGGTATTTCTTGTTCTGTTCACAAAGGTTGTTGAAAACAGATGCTGCCTTCTCCTTTGTAGTAGGTCTTTATATGCTTTAAAAAATTCGTTATTCTATTCTTCATTATTGACATTTTTCAAATAAATTAAGAGCACGTTCTCTAGGTACCATCTTTTTTTATATCAGAACATTCTTATTGGTCTCTGGGGGTCTTGTCCTAACCAGTAAACATCTTTTTGGGGAATGAATTGTCCAAAATTGCATGCCCCTCTAACTGAAGCCTTTCCAAAGCAAAATTCAAACCTAAGATTTGGGGCGTTTTTTAAAGAAACTTCTTTTTTATAAGATCAATATCTTTTTTATTCACCTTGTGCTCTATTCTAAATCTAGATGATTTTCAGAAATTTTCTCTAACTGGTTGTTCCCATGTCCTTTATTGTGCAACTGATTTTAATGTCACATTTTCTGATTGATTTTCAGACTATTTCTTGAGTATATCAAGAATTGTCCTTCAGCATTCTAATCTTGTCCTCCAACAGGCTTATTGTCCTGGTCTGATGTTGTTTTGAAATTTAAAAATTTAACAAGATCATTTTCTGCTACATCATGCACTTCATTAGTGAAAGTATTGAATAGAAGCAGATGCACTTTGATTCTGCAGAGCTGTATCTGAAAACTTTCTTTTATTTTCATAGAGAATTGATGGATTACTCCTTGCATATGATTGTCTAACCTGTGTTGCACAAATTTCAGAGGCTTTGCTGTCCTGGCTGTAAAGCTGCTGTCCTGCCTTTTCAGGGCTATATCAAAGCCCTTCTGATGGCAAGAAGCCCCAGGAAACCTCCTACTTGTTTCCCATCATCAAGATCCAATGAAGAAGAAAAGTTGATTATTGATGGGATTATTAATGAAAAGTCTATCCTAGTTCTTATTTATCTATTTTTTATTTTCCAGTTTATAGGTCTTTGCTTCAGGTCTTTGCTGGGGAAAGAATTGAAATGTGACTAACCTGAAATTCTCATGCTACTCTGCTTTCCATGCTAAAGGAAAACATTTCCTTTCTTTGTTTGCAAATGCATATGGATTTTGCGTTTTGTTTGTTTGATTAGGTTTGTTTGTTTGTTTGAAGTTCATTCTTCTTCCAGCAGTTCTCATATTCGAGTGATTCTACAATGGTAAAAGGGTCTGGATGTGGGGCATCCAGGAGCAGCACCAAGTTCTTTTTCCCAGTGGGAGAGGGTTGCACTCAGAGATTTGACAACCCCCTAACTAGCCTAATAATCTTTAAATTTGTCTTGCCTGTTCTATTGAAGATCTTGCTCACTTTCCTCTACTGCCAGCTGCACTAGTTATAAACTGACCTTTTTATTGTCTCAAAAACGACTCTGACATTTTGTTGTTTTCAATTTTATCACCTGCAATTAGCTTCTTTGTTTCACAGAGGGAGTAGGCCAACACTTGCTTCAGACTGCTTACCTTACACAGTTAATGCACTTCTAAAACAGTCCTTGTTATTCCTGGCCTGGCTTGCTAAATGCTTCTATTTTTTAATTTGGCCTTTTGGATTTTGTCTCTACCAGCTTGAAATATTCCTTTACAATCCTTTCAACAATGCGATTTGATTTCTACTGTTTGCTCCCATCTTGTGCAGAAGTCAGTGAAGAATTTGCAGCTGAAACAAGATGAGCACCTGTTGTGTTTCTCAATCTTTTCCTGTGCTGCGACATGCTATGTTTATGTGATTAACAGATCTTTTTAAGTACCAGCCTTCCTTGACAATTTTTTCCCTTTTAGACTTACTTTTCAGATCAACAGCACAGCAATTACTTAATAAATAATTACAATGATTATTGCTTACTCAGAAGGACCAGTACCTCCACATAGTCTTCACGGCATTTTTTTACTCATCAGTTTGACAGTTCTAATTGCTAAGGGTAGGTATTTTGAGAATGTGCAAAAATTGTAAGTAGGAGAGAAGTTCCAGAGAGACAGGCAGGCTGTCTCATACATACTGTCATGCTCCTAACCAGTTACTTTCAGCATCAGCCTTAATGAAACTAAATGGGTTTCATGTACAAATGCTACCCATCAGCACAAGGATAGATTCCAGCTTACTCTGAAAATATATGTAAGCCCACAAAAACTTTGAGGTAAGAATCTTTCCCCTGCACTCCAACCAAGCACGACAATTTACTTACTAATTTATAATTTTCTTGTCTTGTTTTTAGAGTTAAGTGGCCCAGATATATGGAAAATTTTCCTTTTTTTCTTTTTTTTAAATTTTCTTATTTCATTTTAAGGACATTCTCCAAAAACAGCCTGTTCTAAATCTGTTTGGAACAAAAGGGGAATGTATGAAAACTGTTCACAAAGCAACTGCATTTTGTTTTCTTAAATCCAGTGGAGAGGTCAGATCTGCTATTTTTTTTCTTTCCCTCTTGAAAAAAAAGCCAAAGATTTGTTTATCATAAATGTAAGCACTTCCTGGAGTCTGAAGTTTTCTGATCACCTGATAGTCTCCAAGAGAAATAATAAAATAAAGACGTCTATTTTTGTTTGTGGATTTAAAAAAGAAGAAGAAATAAAGGACTGAGAAACATGACATATACTATGAGTGAAACATAGAACTGACTAAAGAAATGTCAGTAAAGGGACAGTAAATTTCCTATCACTCAGAAATGTTAGCTGCTCTTAATTAAGGAAGAGACAATAAAATGTCCTTAGTATTATCACTAGAAAATTTATGTGCAAAGGAGGTACAGTCACCATTTCTTCATTAGGATGTATATGTTCATTCTTTGCATGTAATGAGGACTAAATTTCTTAGGCTTACCGAAGAAAAACTAAATGCATTTTTTAAATTCTTTCATTAGAAGCATGTTTAGCTCAAATAGGAACAGATATGAGCACATTTGAAAAATATTTTTACAAATTGATTATACTTTGTGAAATCCTAGCTCAGTTTTGGACAGGGAACATATCTGTGCATCTGCAATTCTTATTTATTTAATTGCTACCATCTTACAGGAATTGCAACAAAACACACAAATCCAGCTCAGAGCACACAGTGAGATTGCAACCTGTCGAGTTAGTTATGCTCACCTGAACTAAAAAGCCAAAGATCAACTCTCAACACATTAGTAAATTAAATGAAGATAGAGTAAATTGTATTTTTCTGATCTTAACAGAAATTTAAGCCACCTTTTGGCTCACTACACAGGGTAATTTAAATGTCCTGACTTGATACTCTATTGCAGCTTCCATATGTTCTCTCATACTCTGAGCCACTTCCACGGCATGCCTTCCTTTTCAGGTGAAGTAGTGAAATCTTCAGTAAACAGGAATTGCTCATGTGAAGTAAACTGCACTTTTGGGATTGAATTAAGATTGTCTTGGACTAGGATTTTCTATATGTTGGGCTGCTTCTACCTCTCTTGTTCATTTATTCAGTAGTCTTCTTTATGACTTTTGTTTACCTCTGTGGAAGGAAGGCGTGAACTCTCATGCTGGTTGTGATGACTCATGAGGGTGTTCTACTTACTGGGGGATGGCTCCTTTCTGCTGCCCCATTCTGAAAAGCAGAATGAGAAACCCTTAGAGTTGACAACCTTTGTGTAAGAGAGAAGATCCATCTGTGTCTACTAAAATAATATTCCTAGAGTCATCAATATGATCAGCATGTCATAATACTGAACTTTAATGCCCAGCCATGGTGTTTGGAAGATAAGGAGGATCCACTCATCAGTTATGTCTGTTGTACAGATCTTCATCCATGGCTTACATTAAAATTTAGTTGGTTTAGGGCCGAGCCTACTTTTCAAAAGGTCAAAACTTTCTCCTAATGAAATTAGCACCTATACACACGTGTCATGACTGTGAGCACAAATATTAACTGAAACATTGTTTGCATAGAAATATGGCAGAGGGTACCAGCATCCATTTATTTCTGTGTGGAAATCAGTGTTACAGAGGAATTTAGGTCATGTGTGCCCATATAATCCCATAAATTTTTAGGTAGCAGCCATTTCATTTTGCAGTATATTTTAATCAGGTTTTCTGGATAAACTGCACAAGAATTATGTATAGCAATTTTAGTATGCAGTAATACTGAAGATTTATAGTTTATGAGCTTACTTTTATCTTGTTTCTCACAACTCACAGTTACTTGTGTAAAAGCACATAGCTGCAATAATTTTCTGTTCAGGGCCTTAAAATAAAATTTGAGAATGATGCTCTTGTTTATGTGTTTATAAGTTTTTCTTAGAAGATACAGAAATGCTTGAGATTTCTATTGAAAGCAGAAAATTACCATCATGAGAAATTTCAGAAAATATATCCTTTCTGGTCAAAAAGTGATTCAGCTCTAGATGATTATTTTTATTTAACAGTTACTTTGGGACCATTTACATAATAATGTCTTTCATTGAACTGAGAAAAACTCAACTTGTTTTCTTACTGAAAACCTAAAAGTAAGCAGGCAACAAATAAAATTATGAAACAATATTCCTGTTCATTAATTCCTTTTTTATATACATAGTCATAAATTAATACTTGCTGGGAATGCATTTGGAAGTATAAATTTTGAAGGTGCGATTGGGGGCAGAAATATGATAGGGAAGAGACATCTGAAAAATTAGTAATGAATGATCCATTATTCAAATTGGGATAGCTGCACTGAAATCCAAGCAGTTATGTAAGTCAGAGGACCATGTAAATCTATTACAAAATAATAGAACATCTTCTCTTAAGGAGGAATAGGCACAGCTTTGTTAACACACAAAAGATAAGGTCTTCTAGGTTTTTTTTGGTGTTGATTGAACACAGTTAATGACTGTGGAATATGAATTCAGATCATACTTGCAGTAATATTCAGGATGTCGCTGAAACAACTAATAACAAAAATATGAGGTCACCTCTACTGTGAGGCACCTCTTATAATGTCAGAATAGTACTACCATTGGAATTCCGAGAAAAGGTCAAATTTTGGTTGATGAGGTCTATCCATTTCTAATCTTGGAGCTACACAAGCTCTGTTAAATTTCAGTAAGACAGCAAAGTACTCCATGTAATCAGACTCACAGTGGGAGGAGGAGGAAGCAACAATCACCTTGTTACACAACTCTTGCTCATTTAGTTTAACTCCTTAAGATAATTTCATTATGAAGGTCATACATATTATACTTGACTATTTGAGTCACACGCCTCATATGAAGGCCCCAGATGTTCACATAAGAACATGCTTCATGTCTTGAAACATTTCAGCTGTCTGACAAGTACAGTACAATTATGCTCATTGATTCCTACAAAGTCTACAGGAAAAGATTTCCAGGAACAAGACATGCTATTACTGCTTGTGCCTTGGAGTATGAGCATCTCTTTAATAATGAGAGAATCACCCCACCTGTAGCTGCAGACTTGATGGTCACAAAATGTGGAACTAGATCAGCAAATTTCTTAGTTTTCCCTCCAAGATAAGAAAGCTAACCAAATGACCTTCCTCCCTCAACCAACTATTTGCCTCCTTATTTAAAAACATCTAAAAGGCATTTATATGTGTCTATGTACTGTGACAGTAAAATACAAAATTAGCATTAAATGTAAAAGTATTTAATAATGAATTTGTAATTAAATCAGATTTTGTATGTCAGCAATCGAATGATTTGCTAAAGGACAGCTCTTTGAATTGATGCTTAATGCTCATCTAAGGACAAAATAAGTTTTGCAATATAATTAAATGAATAGAAATGCATAATCATAATATTATTAGTATGTTAACCTTGTAAAAATATTTTAGTATTGCAGGCACCTAACAAGATAGCTATAGCAAGTTAATTAGATTTCAAGTAAGTTTCTAACCATGCTAATTCATATTTTATGAGAATATTAATTAAAAACCAACATGCTATAGCTTCACTGAACTATCTTGCTATATTTTATACCAGCTCTGACTTACAATTAAACAAAGCAACTATAAAGGACTAGAAAAGTGCCAGAAACCATTTCTTGCTAATATAGTAAAAATTATTCTGCAAATGGTTTATCTTTTATTACATTTCGTGAAGATCTCTCTTTAGGAGTCAGTGTAACATATGAATTTTCTACGCAAACTTAAATATGGAGTTGACAATGCAAATATGTATATTAGGGCAATTTTATTGCTCTCTTTTCATTCAGAGGAGAGAATTAAATTATCAAAGGCAAGAGTTATAGAAAATCATGAAATAATGAACTGATGGATATTTTTCCCTTAGGTCCATGGCAAAGTCACCAAATAAAACATTCTTGTAATCTATCAATTAATCTATCTTTTTAATCAATGATTAAATCACTCCTGATGCTGGGCTTAGCTAAGCAGCAGTAAATGTTGTGCAGGTATTTCCATTCATAACTGTAGCACAGAAAATTTATTTATGGCTAGATGCTATAATTACTGCTATTTTATCACATTCTTAGATGGTAAAGACTCAAGAAACTCCGGAATTCATCGTTAAAATTAAGACCACAAATTTTCTATAGGAAAACCAAAGTAGCTCAGCTATGTCCTTCAAGATGTCCACTTTGATCCATGAAACTAAAAGTCCTTGGATCTAGGTCAAGTAGGATCCTCATTCTGGAGAACAGCATGAACCTGGAGAAGAGCAGAGGGCTGAGTGTCTTTTTTATCAAAATTATCGAAGGCTGCATGTAATTCTTCTTGTTACTCTGAACTCCAAAGAACCTGGCCTACACAGATCCTCATTAATTTTCCAGGTCAGCATTTGGGATGTGTAAACCTAAGACACCAATGCTTCTCTTGCTGTCCTGGGTTCTGTCAGAACCATCCCACTTCCTGAGAAGATGCCAAACCTTTTCACAATTGCTTTTACCTGAGGCTTCCTCAACAGAATTTCCTTCGTGACAAGACTTTCTGCAAATTCCAAGGTGAGATACTGCTGCCCGTTTTTCAAATGTTGGCATTACTTTGACTTATCTTGCAAACCACAGTCCTCGCTAATTTGTGAACTCTGATTTAGCATGCCTTGCTTGGTTCTTTGTAGCATTTTTGTTCCCTGTTATGACCTCAATGTCAGGATGTTATTTACCTTCTATAATCTTCAGACTGAAAGAGTAAGTTATTGATCTGCTCCATTTTTCCCTTCAGGGTCCCATTTTGCTCCTGTTCAGAAATCAGTCTGAGGCACAGAAACTGATTTGTTTCATTTTGTGTTTGAGATGTGGCCCAGATTTTGCTCAGTTTAGCAGTAGAAGAAGTTCCTATAATCTCATGTCTCTCCTTAGTTTAATTTCGATGAACAGGCAGAAGGACAGAAACAAAATAAGTCAACCTCATTAATTTTTAATTTTTTTAGCTTGCACATCAGTGGGGTATTTTGTTAAGAACCAAAGGCAGCTAATGACATTATCCTTTCTCGATAAATTTATCATACATGCAATATTTTTCATTGCTTCTGTGCTTGCTATCTGTCAGGCTTTACAGTCCCTCCCTTTGTTCTTCTTGCTCCAGATGAAAAGCAACCATTAAATGAAGATATTTCCTCAGCAATGCTGTGCTCATCACTGTGTGGATAAAGCGGCCTGTTCCACACATCCCTAAAGCTCATTAGATATTCTAGACACCTGGCAGTGTTACACACTCTCACACAGACAGCAGTGCAGGGAAGAGCCAGGGTGCAGGAAAGTGAGGATTCCCCTTTGTTGATGCAGAAAAATCTTGTTTCTCTTTACCCCACTGCATTATGTGCAGGACTTTGATTCGTTCAGTTAATTGTTTATCTTGCTTTATAAAAATATCTATAATCAAAGCTTTAAATATTTACTTCTTCCATTTGCTGATTAGAAAGTAATACAGTTGTAATGTAATAATACAGTTATAATGTAAGATAGTAATGAAAAAAAAAGCCTGAGTGTCTTGAGTCCTTTTATCCAAGCTATATTTTTATGCACAGTACAGGAAAGCTTGTGCAACATGGGCAATTAGTTATTCAGTTTGAAATGTCCCAGTGTTTACTCAATCATCCCTTTGCGAAATTATTCAGCATAAGGTGGTAAGTAGCACATGCAATTATTTTATTAATTTGTATTTCTCTACGCAGAAAAGGTATCTTAAAATTTTACTCAGAAAAATGATAGTGAATCATGCCTTGGCCATTCATTTTATTTCTTGCAGACAAACCATCCAGAAGATTAAAAGCTCAGCAAGATACTACATGTAGGAAAAAGAAAATCAAAGAAGGACATTTTACCAACAATTAGAAACATTCTTGAGGTGCCTCAGACCTCTTAGGGCTATTTAAAGGTCATCAGGTCTGCAAAGGGAGACAACTGAAGAGCCAAAAAACTTATGCTGAGAGTAACTTCCTCACAGTACATGACAGAAGTCCAGATCAAACACCTCTAAGAAAAGCTAAAGTACCAGTTATAAAAGCCCCCTTTTATACTGGTTCATGTCCAAGGTATTATTGCCTTTCTTGACAGGCAAAAATGAGCTCTCTGGTGCCATTCTACATCAATACCTTTTCCATTCTCCCATGTGGTCTGTTTGAGAGATACAAGACAATAAGCTGCGTCCTCCTGAGCCCTTACATCTTCTTCAGACACCATGTGGTTTTTGAAATCTGCTGATAGAGTGTATCACAGTGAGTAGCAAAGTTCAGAGCTGCAAGAAACAAATGCTACCTCTTGAAAATGCCTGGACGGGAAAAAATATTCTGCTTTTTTACTATCATCTAATAGCAGGTGATTGTTCACAGCAGAAACTAGGCTGTGAGCTTTTGTTATTAATCATAGGGATTTTCTCAAATAAAAGCCCCTGGGAAATCCATCATCTTCATCAGCCTGCTCCCTCTAGTCCACCATTATTGTGCTGGGATTGTGTCCACTCTAACAAAGTTTCAGCCGAAACATTGCCACCCAGCTCCAACTATAAAGGGAACAGTAGGATGAGGCACTTATTCTCTTGTTTTCTCACTTCTGCAATCCTTAAAGCCCAGATGGCATTCACCCTTGTATACTACTGCTCTTTAAAAAAATACATTTCCTCTTACAGTAGGACATAGAAACACTGAGTGGCAGATAAATGTCCAGCAAGAACAAATAAGTGTTTAAAGGAGCAGTCAGTATCACTCACTTACCTCCAGATTACTTTTGCTGACAGAAATGAACTGGCCTGAGGTCACAAAGTTCGACTCATAAAATGTGAAGTTTCTTCTAAAATTGAGAAGGCTTGTTTATTTCTTTGAAACTTGCTTTTAAATCATGAAGATTGTTGGTTACTGTGGTATGAATTCTTGAACAAACATATTTTATGCTGTGCATTAGTGCAGAGACTTTCCTCCCAAGGCAGAAAAGCAAGAACATGGAAGGTTACTGGTAAAATATGCAGTGAAATACAGTGTTCTGAAAACCAAAGTGCAAGAGGGTTTACAAGTATTAAATATGTCAAACTTTAAAGGTCTCGCTGCCCTTCTACTACTGTAGTGGTTTAAATTTTTTTGAGCAGTTCCAAATGCTGATGTCCCAGTGTTCATGTATTCTGAGAGCTGCATTTGGTTTTGCTTAGGCTGGAACTATTTGTCAGATCATTGTTTTGGCCTCAAAGATAGTATTGTGATAACTTACAGACAGCATTTCTGTAGATGAAATTGAGGAGAAATAGAAGTGAAAGGGAAACCTTCACATGGAGGCCAACCTTACCCTTTGGCATCTTCAACCACCAAACAAATAGAGAAAAAGGCTGGCTTTTAGCAGTTCTCCTTTTGGGGGGGGTTGGTTTTTTTTGTACCAGTTTGGGAAAAAAAATTCCTGCAGTTTTATGTCTGAAACACCAAAAGAAAAATTCATGTCAACAACAAAACTGAGAATAGTTTGACCTAATTTATAACTTTTAAATATTGTTTTCACTGCAGTTTCTTTATTAGTATGGAAGCCAAGTTCTCTTATCATTTTTACCCTGATGCTTCTGCTTTCATAAATCATATATCAAGTTGATAAAGAGAAATTCAGCACAGCCCTAGGAAAATTCAACAGGTTGTCAGCTATTTCTTATTCAATAATTCATGAGAACAAGATGTCTCCATTACATAAATAATTCCTTTGAATTTCATTCAATTATGCTGTTATTTTGATGTTTACTATTGAGAGAAAATGTGGCTTTTGAAGGGCAAAGTGGATGTTCTGAGTTGAAAAATTTCTTGAACTCGAGAGATTAGTAATATGGTATTAATAACAATCTGTAACACAGAACATACACATGAAGAAAAATATATTCCTTGTAGAAGAAGCAATATATGTTGTGAACCCAAAAGCCAAACAGAATAAGTCATAAATTTTTCAAATAAATACCCTCTCCCTGGAAAAATAGGATTTATTGGAACCCAAATTTGCCATTAATATTATGTGTTGCAATTAGTGGCAGTGGGGCAAGTCTGACTTTAATATATGAATTAAAATTGCCAAGTAATAAAAAGAATGTTTTCCTCACTAGCTACATATGTAATCAGAGGACACTGAGACCTCTGAAGATGATGAAACCTTTGCCTTTTTTTAACATTCTGCTTATTTTCTCTTGAAAGGGACAGCTGATACTTGGTGCAGTCCATCCCTCTGAAAACTTTGTAAACCTACTGAAATATTTTTTGTGATTTTGTATCGGTGACAAAACATGCAGTCATCAAAGACTGCAGGATATATGCAACAGTAAATCTCATAGCAGCTCATTGAAACAGGTCAAAATTTGTTACAGCTTTTAACATGTTTTGGCAGATACATTTTTTGAACTGACAACCTAAATGCAGTTAAGGACATGTGTGGCTTTATGCAGCCTGCAGTGGGAATTTCACTGGCAATCCCAAAGCTTTCAGAGAAGGACATACGGTGGCTCAGTATATGTACAAAAGGGGTGAGGTGGGGAAAGTTAAAAAATCCTTTGCAAGACAATGGTTATTTTGTCTGCAATCTGACATACAACCACTGAATCCCTTCGCCTTGTATTGTCTTAATGGTGATTAATCTGTGCACAGCATTGTTTTGATGCTTTAAGTTTTAGCTTTCATATTTTCCAGATTCTGTACTGCATTAGTATATAACTGATTATATATAGCATATAAATAATCATATAGTGTATAGCTAATAAATACTGATTCCCATTTTCTATTACTTTTGCTAAGGCTTGTGTTTTAAAGCACAGGTCTTCATATATTCCCTTTAATTCTATGTTCTGTCTCTTAGTGGATAATGCAGCAATGACTTTGGCATTTTGGTACTCTAGGCATATGACTGTCACATCATGGGGTTGCTACAGTGAGTTTTCCTGAATAACTCTAATCTCTAAATGATTATATCATCTAGTATGCAATAGAAAATGCAAGAAACTACAGGCAAAATTTGCCTGAGATGCATATATATTATTGATAGCAAATGTATTGTATGTACCTCAATAGCAAGATGTTTTTAAAATGTTTAATTCAGTCTGAGGTTTGATTCTGATTTGCTTCTAAATCCAAAATATGTGCAAGGTCTGTTACTGTCATCTGTCAGCTACTGGATGAATAAGCGTATTTCAAAAGTTTATCATCAATAGAGAAAATGAGTTGATAGCTTGTATCAGTATGCTGTCAAATTTACTTCTTGATTCCTCTTGCAGCTTTGTATATGCAGCCTTGCTTGGCTCTTCCGTCATCATGATATTGTGTGTGTCTGTTCCCCAAATTCACTAGTTTAGCCAATGGCATGTTTCTCCTTGTGTGATCTTTTCAAAGTATTCCTCATAGCAGATCATACCTAATGCTTTTCTGTTCTGAACTTTTAAGTTCATCAGGTTTCCAGATAACTACAAGCGTGTCTGCATTTCAGAACTGAGATCTCATGTTCGTCTCCCATTGACAGGGCATTGCTGTTTAACTGTCACACAACTCTCATATCACAGCTAACAGGAGAAGCACAAAAATATGCGTATGATGAGACCAAAGATATACATCATAAAAGCACATTTTTGTTCCTTTAACAGTAAAATTTTGTCTAATAAGTGCAGTCTGTGAAATTAAAGGATTATTAATCATATTGTTAAACTGGTATCTAGAGCACTTTAGGTAGACAGCCCTCTATCCCCTGTTAACCATATTTATAGAACCATAGAATGTTAAAGGTTGGGAGGATCCTTAAAAGTCATCTAGTCCCAACAGCCCTCTGCCTGTTAGGTAGGGGTACCTCCCACTTCACCTCCCTTAGATGCTCAAAGGCCTATCTAACCTGGCCTTGAACCCACAAGGGCTGTGGCAGCTACAGCCTCCCTGGATAACCTCTCCCAGTGCCTCGCCACTCTTACAGTAAAGAATCTTTTCCTAATATCCAGCCTAAATTTGGCATCTTTCAATCTGTACACATTCCTCCTTGTCCTATCACTACATCTCCTGATGAAGAGTCACTCTCCAGCTTCCTGGCAGGCCTCCTTCAGACACTGGAAAGTTGCTGTGAGGTCTCCACTCAACCTCCTCTCTTCCCCAGGATGAACAGCTCCACCTTTCTCAGCCTGTCTTTGTAAGGGAGGTGCTTCAGTCCTCTTATTAATTTTGTGGCCCTCCTCTGGAATTGCTCTGACAGTTCTGTGTTGACTGATTCCACAACACAGAGTTCTGCATTTGGTCACATGAATGTCATTTACAATTGATTTTGATTAGACACTGGATTGGAATTACAGATGAGGTGACAATAGGTGCACTCGAGTTCTCCTGACATCATTCAAGTGTTTCCCCCGTATACTGAGGACAGTTTTAGGAGTCCAGTGCTGTTTGCCCTGGACGAATAGGGCAGGCTAACTACAAACAGGCCATCAGCTGTGCTTTATTTGTGCCTCAGATCAAAGAGCACTCAGTTAGTTTACAGCTGATGGAGTTGTGCAGCCAATGGTGAGATCTTATGTTTGCTCAGGCTGCCAGACACCATGCATGCTGATGTGAGAGGTAACTGCCAAATCTGAATAGTTGCCTTTACTGATGTAGATAGTAATGAGCTATAATTACCATTTGCCTTTCCATATGTCGCTAAAGAATTTGTGTAATTAACTCCATATTTAAGTATGATTCATCTATGCAAAATTAAATGTGTCTACTGGATCCAGGAGCCTTAGGATTCCTCAGGATTTCAATTGCTTTGCTAATTTGTTCAAGGTAGGGGGTTATGTTAATTTTGCAATGCTTTGGATGACCTATTTCTTTATGATTTATTTATTCATGATTGTCTGTTTATCGTCTGAGACTGTACTTAGAAGATGCATAAAAAACCACAATTAGAAAAAATAAGACAAACAATTGTTACATTTGCTCCAGTTTTGGTACAAATAGATTTTAAATCCTAAAGTTTGATATCAGTAATTTGGATAGCTGTTCCACATTATATATTCTTTTAAAATACAAAAAATCCCCAAACAATACAACAACAACAACAACAACAAAAAAAAAAAAAAAAAAAACTAAAAACCAAAGCCAAAAAAAACCAAGCAAACAAAAAACCAAAACCAAACCCAAACAAAAACCCCAAACAAAAGAAAAAACCTCCAAAATTTTGTAAGGTTTACTTGTAAAAAAAATATTTAAATTGTCCCAGACTGAAATTTCAGGTTTTGACTTTATGAAAAATTTTAAGATCTTGGAAATTCTTACTGAATAGACAACTACTAATTGGACTAAAGTCTCCATTCAGTCACTGAATTGTCCTTCTCAACCCCAATGAGGGTGAAAGAGCCATGAGATGTTCAAAATGAGAGAAAACTCTTTCCTAAAACTGCCTTGCAAACCCTGATAAAGCATGTTAGCTTTGTGCCTTTAACCATGTGGTTAACATATGTGCCATCTTTCCCAGATCATAATATTTCCATTTTTCCTGATTTAGTTTTTCTGAGTTGACAGAGGCTCAGCTGTTGAGTTTTACCTTGATTTGGTTCCCCTCCCACTCATACTCATACATCATACCCTGGATTCAAATATCAACGTAGCTTCTCCAAAAAGCATACATAAAACTTGTTGCTTAACAGTGACATTTTTGATTTGTCTCTGTGGTCATA
This sequence comes from Melospiza melodia melodia, assembly GCF_035770615.1. NCBI lineage: Eukaryota > Metazoa > Chordata > Aves > Passeriformes > Passerellidae > Melospiza > Melospiza melodia. Next base: position 37,990,704 of record NC_086194.1, read on the forward strand.
TCCCCCAGGAAGAATGAGAGTATAGCCATATATTTCCTATGTTACATGGAATCTATTGAGAACAAAAAAATACCAAAAAGACATCACTTGTTACAGTTTAAAATAATAAATTTCTTTAGTGAGACTAGTGCACTCTTTGAACTTCATAACTGCATGCACAGTTGCAGAAAATAGATTGCATGAATTTGTAGAGCTTTATAATATTGCAGCAGTGTTTTGTGGACTGGATATGCTATAGGACCAATGAAGACTACAGGACAGGTGAAGCAAAGCCACTTCCAAAATCCACACATGCTGCTTTACAGAGATATAACAAATCCTTTAAAAAAACTAAGTGTGAAGGTTAAATTAATAGTTCCACCATAACCTATTTTTTTTTTAATCAGAAATGATGGGCAGTTGTATGACTTATGAGTACTAATGAACAACTAATTTTTTACTGGTAAAGTAACAGATCAAAGGTAAACACATGAACAAATCTAGCTGTTGTGCCAATGATTGTTCACAGCTTTCACAAAGTAAGAATAACAACTTCACCATAACAAAGATGTGGCATCCTAAAATTTCCAAATACCCTAGGAATTAGGATAAATAAGCAAAGAACAACACTCCACAAATCCAGTCTGAATTACAGAAAACATGTGCAGAGTTTTTTTCCAAGCATTCCCAAAGGCAGAGTAAATCAAGTCATATTGAAAAGGCAGCCTCAATAAATGTGTGAGGCATTATGTGAGTAGATTAGTAGGAATTCTGACAAATGTGGAAATATTGTCAATGTTACACTGAAAAGCACTGTAACTAAATGGTGATCAGATTGAATTACTGTAGTGTGGAGCAAATTAAATTGGGGAACTTGAAGGAGACCTAACCATGTGTATATAAAGTACATTTAACAGAAGGAACCCTTACTGAGCTGTTACCTAGGCACTTAGTGAGGTCTTGCTGTAAACAAGAGGGCAGCAGATGACTGGGTTTATTTAAATTAAAAGTCAGAAAGAGTGAAATTAAAATGGCTGAAGTAAGGGCTAAAAATGTGCCTCTGTTAGTTGAAGCTGCTAGTAGAAACTTTTTATGGAAAATCTTTTTTCCTTATTGCATCTCATTCTGTGAGATGAGGCACTTTTAAGGGTTAATACTATTAGTCCCACACAGTATTGCAAATATTTGTGATTAATATGGTAACATTGCCTAAAGGTGTTTGGTTAGATGCTGAGGAAAGTGTTGCCAGGTACATCTGCCCTGAAATGCAGGCACCTTGGTCGTCAGAAAACAGTGAATGTGTTATCCTAGCTGGGATGGGTAACCATTTCTCTCTGCCCACTGAAGATTTGCCACTTCAGACACTCCCTGGCAAGTGACACAAGTAATGGCATTTATACTCTTACTGTTTGAGATTTGCAAGTGGGTCCATAACTTGTTTCTGCTAGGAGAGTCAACTTAAAATGTGTGAGATGTGTGAGTCACATCTTGCAACATCTCTGCTGTTTGTAACCTGTATTTTCTATCCTTGATAGGCACTGCATCATTTTCTGAAGCTGAGTAGCACTTGAGACATCAAATTGCATTGAGTTTCTTCATATTTTGCTTTTCCTTTTCTTCCAGAAGCTCCTGATTCTGATGTCAGTATCCAGCAAAGCAGCATTTCTTTTGACTGAAGCTAAGTACCAGGGCTATGTGCCAGCTGGGCACACCTTAACTGGATGTTTCATTAGAATCTTCTTGAAAAACCTTGCTCAGTTGCCATTTTCTGAAGCTGCAATAGTAAAAACCTGTACTTCATTGCAAACTGCTTGAATCCACTAAAAAAATTTCACTATTATGTAAAGATTGCCACTTTGGGAAAAGCTAATATGCTGTACATAAGCATACATTAGGTTTTGGGTGTTTTTTTTAACTAACAGCTTGTAAAAAACTAGAATCATTGTCCAGAAATATTTTTCACAGGCAAAATAAATTAATCTTTTCCAAATTTACTACCTAAATGTGCTCTTTCTCTCAACTTGGCCTACAGTTTTGCATATGAAATAAAAGTTTTCCTAATGTTCCTCTAAGGACAACCTAAAATATCTCTGGACCTTCTCTTACATTTCTTTTACCCCCATCTAAGTTTCTTGTGCTCTTTTCCACTATTTTCCCTTAAAACCTGTTTTTCTACCCAGAGATATTACCCAGTTCCAAGAAAAACCCCTTACAGTGATATTAAGGTTTCAGAATGCACTGTCCCTGTCATCTCTGACTAGTCACTTCAGGTGTTTTCTGTCATGTCTGACATTCAACTTTATATCTATAAATCATTATCCAGATTTCATCTGAACACAAACAAGTTTTTTACTGTACTGATATTGATGTTCTATCTTTCAACTTTTACACCCTGCCCAGACACTGGAATGCATATCTGAAGTCTCTGCATCTCTTCCAAAAATATCTTTTCAAATGTTACTTTTTTGTCTGGGGTATAGAAAACAATAAAACAAACAAAAAAAATCAGATATGTTATGTGTTTGATAATTTTTTTTAGGGTGAATTAGTTTCCCTTTTTGTTACCCATTGGTTTTCATATAATGTTCGGGCCCCAGTTTGTGAACTTTTCTAACTTGTAAGACCTGCAGCTTAAAGGTAAGAGCACGTGAGTTCTTTTATGCTGAGACATCAGTCACCACTCCCTGCAACACTGCCTGCTCTGCTATGGGTTATTCCTAAGGTAACAATGCCAGAGCCAATGTCTTGGTCTTGACTCCACCACTCTCTCGTTACAGCTACGAAAGGTAATTTTGCATTGTTTTCCAAACGTTGGGTTTGTGCTTGAAGCTCTTTAGATGGGATTTTCTGGATGCCATCTCTGAACTGCCCAGATCCTTCTACCTCTGCCCTCTTGAGGTGTTTTGAATTAACAATTGTGAGCAGCATATCAGAACACTACCAACCTATTTTAAAGAGTCTGTGCTGACACACATATCAACAATTTTAACTGTTTTATCCAGGTCTATCTTTTAATTTTCAAAGAATCTTCACCCAAGTTTTGGTTTCAGATCCCGCTTAGACATCTTGTCCCAGACAGTGCCTGAAGCCCTTAGATACTTCTTCCTTTTTCCAATAACTCTTCTATACATTTACATCTTCCTGAAGCCTGTTTTAAAAGCATGCCATTCATTTTTTGCTTTTGTGTGGTCTTTGGTGCTTTTCCAAGGACTGAAATAGCTGCATTGTGTCTTTTGCCTAAGCTTAACTGGAAAGAACAAAAAACCTCTATTACTTCAGAAATTGCTACTATGAGAAATAAATTTCAGATTAATATTCTTTTTGATGGAAAACTCTCTTTATCATCACAACTAATGCTCTCTTTACCTCTGTTTTCTGGAGAATTTAATGCACTTTTAACTTAACTGTTAGAGTTGAGCTAAAAAATATTATTTGTCTGATTTCATTTCTACTTCACTCCAGCTTATGTAGGTGTGAGCTCTGTGCAAGGTGAGCAGTCTGGCTCATGCTACGGCCTCATGCTGGCTCAGAACTTTGGCTGAATTTCTTGAGGTGAGAGAAGGCAGGGAAGGTATCACCACCCTACTTGTCACTCAGCTATTCTTATCCATGTGCACCTCTCTCTTTCCAGCTTTTAATTCTTCAGTTCTGATATCATCTCATTGCAGTAAAAGCCTGTTTTGCCACTCACACCAGCAGATGCTGAGTGGATCCAAGGGTACAAACCTTGGAAGAAAATTCCCTGTAGGATTGTACACACCCTCAGTCTGCACCAAGGGCAGGTTGTATTTGCAGGCATGAGTGGAAGAGCACAGTCAAGGACAGTGCTTGCCAGGCCAGCGTGCACTTGGGAAAAACATGTTTTATCCATGGTTCACTCCATGCCTATTTCTATTCAGACTCAGCTCTCTGAAAGGAAAAGCTGGATACTTTCTCAGATACTGTATGTGGCAAATTACAGCTTTGCAGAGGGTAGTGCTGTGTGTACATATATTGAAGACTGGTACAGGGGAATTAGCCAGTAAATTGTTATTTATTGCTAAATAAGTCTCACTTCTATGAGGCTAATAAAAATCAAGTGATGAAGTTCTGGAGATAACTAGATTCAGTTTTGTGGCAGTAACAACACATGTCTAGATAAAATTCTGTCTTCCTACTTTAGACCTTCCAGGTGGCTTTCATAATTTTCCATTAACCTTGTTTTTCAGAAACATGCAATGTGATCTAAGCTTCAGAGCACCTAAGTGAGAAATTGTTGGTCTGATTTTCATGACCACTGAGTACATCAGGGTCTTAATTTTGAAAATTATCTCACATTGAGAAATAAAATATAGACATAAAGAGCATCTAGCTTTAGATACATATCTAACTTGCATGTTACCTTATCAGTCAAATGTTTTTATGGTATCAGAGTCACTTGTTCAAGAGACAATAGCTGTCAATTTCAATACTTTAAAATCACCTAATTGGAGTAGACCTATCACTATATGTTTCTCTCTTTTTCTGAAATAAAACCAAAAAATACAGAATGCCCTCTTAAAGAATCACGTAAATGCCTATCTTCATTGCCTTGCATTAAACCTAAAGCCATACATATTTGACAAAGGGTCGCAGGCAGGGCATTTCCTGCAAAAGTCATTAATGTTTGCAAATTCTTGGCTATTACAACATATTAACTGTTAAGATATACTGAGAGGGCTCATTTGTTTCTATATCCATGAGGTAGTAGTGAAATATTTTATGTACATCTTTTTTTCTGCAGACTTTTTCCACCTTGCAGCATATTTGCTGATTACTATCAGGTAGAAGAGGCAACTTAGAAGTGTGATCTCTTTTATAGGTCTGTATTGTCAAGGGACACGGAGAGGAGGGAACTCCAGTACAAGAGATAAATCTGAATGTGTTTATTCCATGGCTTCCCACCTCTTCTGTCAGAGAGAAAGACTGAAAATCTGTTTCTGCATATGTTTCCCATTGAATTCAAGGCATAGTAATGCATAAACCATAGCAAAATTTTTCAAGTCACTATTGCTTATCACAAATTAATGAGAACAACTGTGTGTACTCTCCACATTTTAGTTGATATATAAACAGACCAGTGGGGTTAATTGTGAAAACTGTTTACTTTCCAGGGAGGAATAAAACCCACTCAGATGCTGACTTTTTTCAAGCTGTGATTTTCTTTTTCTCCATAGCACATATGCCTTGCTACAATCTGGCAAACATACCCATGAAAAAATCAAACCCAGAATATATTTTTTCCAGCTTGCAGTAGAAACTATGAATTCATGTAAATTACATATAGTTTCTCCTATCTATAAAAGTATCAAAATTGCACATTAAATATTGGCCCCAAGACTGTTCTGGCATATGTACCTACATCTAGTTACTAGCAAGGAAAAGAAGCATGCTCAGTTTGAGTCAACTTCACAGTCCAAAAAACCAGAAATCTGGTTTAATAATATTTCACTTATGTGAGGTGTAGTGTGCAGGGCCAATAGCCTAAAACTTATGTTTCTCTACTGAGAGCATTGTTATTAAATATAATATCTGGCAAGAACTGTCCCAGTTGTATGCCCAGTGTTTCTCACCACTGTTTTCTCTGCAATAATGGCCTCTCACATTGATTTATGTACATTTACCTAGTTCCCCAAGGGTATTCATACCTTAGGACATGAAATAAATCTGGTATTTGGCTAACTACAAGCCAAAACCCTTACAAGGGTTTAAGTGAATCAAATGAATCAGTTTCTTTTCTCTCTTTTTTTTTTTTTTTTTTTTATTGGATGTGTCTTGGCCTAAGTGGTAAATAGACCAAATATTAAAATACATATTTTATAGTACATTACTTACATAAATTTTGAGCAAATCATGGAAATATTTCTCCAGCACTGTTTAATTTCTGCCTATTCAGGACCTAAATGATGCTGCAGAGCAGAGTTGGATCACACACCTGAGAATGATTTGGTTTGCTAGGACCTTTCTAGGCTACAGTGCCAAGCAGGGGAGAAGACAAAGCTCTTCTCAGAAAACAACTCTGGAAAATCCAATGAAAAAAAGAGTTAGACTGAGGCAAAGCTGCATCCTGACCTGCTGAGGTGTTTTGCCAGTTTGACTGACAGGCAGCCCAGCAACAATCTGACCAACTGCACTACCTCCAGCCTCCCACCTCCCACTGTAAACGAACAGATAAATGGATCATTCTCCCTGGATAGTGGAGGTACACGATATTCCACGCATCCCTAAGTCTGTGGAGTCACAGTAAGCACATTTATAAACTGTTTGCAAAAAATAAGATTACTGGATTCAGTGGAAATCATAAAATCATGGAACCGCAGAATGGCTGGGTCACAAGTGACCTTAAAGATCATCTAGTTCCAAGCCCTGCCATGGGCAGTGACACATTTTGCAAGATCAGGTTGCTCAAAGTCCCATCTAACTTGGCCTTGAACACTTCCAGGGATGGGCATCCACAGCTTCTCTGGGTGAGCTTTCTCAGTGCCTCACCACCCTCACAGTAAAGGATTTCTTCCTACTGTCTAATCTAACCCTCCCCACTTCCAGTCTAATGCCATTATCCTTTGTCCTTTCACTACCTTCCTGTGTAAAAAGTCTCTCACCAATGGTCATGTAAAAGTTTTTATCTATCAAGAATTTCCCAAAATACAGTCATAAATGAGCGAAGTTTGTCCCAGAACTAAGAGAATAATGTTAAGGAAAGAAAATTACAAGTGCAGAAATATTTGAACAAAATATTCTATATAAACCTAAGAAGACATCAATTCTTTATGTGGCTGCAAAATATTTCTTTTCTTCCTGCTTCCCTTATGTATCTAGGGGCACCCTACCAGGAAGAGAGGACTATGACACTACTTGTTATGTGAATATTATTTCAACAGTTCTTACTTTGCAATGTAATTTTGGGTCCCAGGTCACTAACTACATCAGTATACAGAGAACAGACTGTCTTCTTGCTTTTCCTGCCTTCCACATCCTCTGCTGAAAGTCATGCCTTGCGCTGAGTTTTACATTCCTGACAAAACCTTCATCCCATGTAGAGCTCAGCATCTTAGCACCTCAAACAATGATAGACTTTTCTGACACAGCTTCTTTTTGCAGTGGCCTCAAAATTTTTATGACCTAAGAGCTGTTTGGTCTTCTTGTCAGCCCCATTTCTCAGTCAGTGGCTACATATTTCAGCTTTAGATTCCCCATGGTACCCAGGAGAGAGAAGAGACATGTCTGATTTCTTCAGCAATATTTAATGAAACTAAAGCTGAAGCTTCTTCAGTTGCTGTTGCTTTTACAGCACTGACATTTTCTGGCTTAGTGGTCCAGTGGATAAGGTAATGAACTGGGAGTCACAATGAAAACCTATGCCTCTGAATACTATTATTTCAAATTATCTTAATTTTTTTGTAGAGCAGTGGACACATGGTGAGAAATTCATTAGCTGTAATTAAATAATCTAGAACTTGGTGTCTCACCCTGAATAAGAATCCACAGGTTTCTTTTGCAAGCAATGGAGGCACATAAGCACCCACAGGGCGATTCATTTCCTAGTGACATATGTCTGCAATGGGACCTGTAAACAGTTCTGTTCATTAGCCAAAGGAACTCATCACAGGAGCCCAGAATTAGACATGTAGTTTTTAGAAATCTGAATTTCCTCAAGAAGACTTTTATTTACTTTGAAGTTAATTCAGGAAATATTTGGAATTTGTAAAAATCTCAGCACTTTCTATTTCTAGTTCTTCAATTCCCTTCTTTGAAAAAAAAATGAAATGTTGTTAAGATTCCACATTATCACTGTAACTATATTCCCAGCTCTAGGGGAAAAAAACCATAATGGTGCTGCTTGGTATGAAAAGTTTATATTTGTAAACCCCAGCATTTTTATACTGCAGATTACTCATATTGAAAAGACAAAAACTGGTGGAATCAGAAACTAAACCAAGTAAACTCAGAAGGAGATGTTACACTGAAAGAGCTCTGAATATATGAAATAAATAATTTAAGAGAAGACTGAGGCTGAGACATGAAAATGAGTTCAAGAGAGCCTCATATATCCTTCAGCACAAAAGGGATCAAGTCATAGAGTGAAAAGACAGAAAAGTGGGATTAAGATGTACCAAAAAAAGCAGACATGCTGAGCCAGATATCTTTTTCCTGTTTGTAAATTCCATGTTTTCAACAGAAAATGAGGTGACTGCACAGATGGTCTGTGTTATTCCCACATCCTTTGAAATTCAGTTTCCAAAAATGTCACCTTGTTCTGTATCCTCTCATGTAGTATAAAGTGCATACACTGTTTTCTGACAAGCTCACATGCATTTTGCTGTCAAGAATGCTCTATTTCATTAGCCATGTTCATGGAAAAAATAGTGTAACAAGGGGGATATAAACATTAATAGGATCAGATTCTGCTGTTAAGATCTGTGTGAGAGAAGGCTGCTGGTGTCTAAGTCAGAGTGTCCAGATTAGTATGCAATTTGGCCCCAAAAGAACAAATCATTTGGTGTTGAGGCTGCTGTGGTTTTGGTCAGTGCTGTTCTGGAGCTCTATATTGGTCTAGGAAAAAAAAAAATCCCTCTACCTGCATTACCAAAGCTGTCTGAATGCCCTAGCTTGGATGCTAAATAAACAAAGTAACCTGCTAGCATGGGAAAGCATTACATACAGGATGGAACATATAGTTTGGGTTGATTTAGAGGGAATCCATCTATTGCATGCCACAACAGGTTTGAAAATGGGTTTAACATGGAGCATGTCTATCCTGCTGGTCCAGATCAAAACATGCATGAAAATGTAGTCTTTGCTCCAAGGTTCATGCCTGACTACATCTAGTGGTTTCCGATTTGCTCCATCTTACCAGACACTGCTTCACTATGGAAAGTGCTTTTGGATATTATCTGATTTTCATAACATCAGTAAATTAAAAGAACAGAAAGCATGTAGGAAGTCCAAGTTATCCTACAAAAAGTCCCATGTTTGGGTTAAGCTGTGCTCCTGATCTTAGACTGATTACAGGCAACAGAAGCAGTCTTAGACCTCAGAGAAGTCTGTACCAAATTTGTCCTACATTTTCTTCTCTGGAATCAGAGCCAGCAGCTGCCAGACTTCCCGTTCAGTCACTTTTCCTTCACTCACTGTCCATTCTCATGGCATAAGTGAGAAGGAAGCACATTCCTTTCTGATAGCATAAACCTGAGGATTTGTGCAGTTTATGACTATTAGGAAAATACCTTAAATAACAAGAACTTAAATAAAAAAAATTATATTGAGATTTTCCATCAGATAATATTCCTTGCAACTGCTTCTCTTTCTCCCAGTATCAGCATTTCCTTTAGCTTTTCCTTCTAAATAATGAACCGAGATATGTTTGCTTTCTCCACCTCACAAGATATCCATAGGCAGACCACTACCACACCCTTCTACACAATTTAGAAAATATTTTGCAGCAATTATGCACCTGGAGACACTCAGTCCTGTGTTCTGTCTGCATTTGGACCCATTGTCTCCCAGTAACCACGCCACATATCCTTGCAGCCTACAGTACTCCCTTTTCCAATGGCACCTTTTCCTTAAGAGGGGAAATCTTGGCAATAGGAGCAAGATTTCCTGCTGTGATTACAGCGGCAAAGAGTTGTAGTGAGGCGTGGTTCCCAGTTCCAGACAGTTATGGGCAAGGGATCAAACCTCCAGTAATGCCCTGTGGAGCAGGAGAACATGGCTCTACTTTTGTTACTCACAGACATAACGTGTGTGGTACACATTCAGAGATAAAAGAGCCTGAAGAAATCCATCTTCTGACTTCCTCCCGCCTTCTCTGCCCTTTTGGAAGGAGGGGGGCACAAAACCATGTGTTTTTTGTGTTGAAACAAGTTCATGTTCAAAAGCGGTGAATGAACCGAACGCCAGGGAAACTCAGAGTCTTTTGAAGGCTCTCATTTCCTTGACAGAGTAACTTTGGAGTCTGGGAGATCACTCCTTAGCAAAGCTTCCATAATATGAAATAAGAGTCAGGCCCTCATTATATTAGTCTTTTCCCACAAAAGTCCTAAAAATAATAAAAAATGTTTGAGAGTAAATGTACTAGTCTGCAAACTCTAGCCTATTAAAGTTTAGTAAAGACAACAAATAATGCTAAAAAAGTCTCACAAAACCCCCCACTACAGAATTTCATAAAATAGGATTTCACCTTTGTTGTAATTCAGCCTGACTTCACACAATCTCTGGACACTTAAGGATACAATTTTTGCTTTTTAACAGTCCTGAGGGGTACATCAGAACTCAGCTCTATGAAAAATTACAGGCAGCACATGCCTCTGAGTGCAATTCTGGAAGATTTTCAAGTAGAATGTTTTAAAGTTAAGAGCAATTCACACACCTTATGATGATACTATACTCAAACTATGTTTTTACATTTGTTTTGGAAAGGAAAATCTCTATCCAAATCTCCATACAATAAAGCAAATCAAATGCAACTGATGAAAATCAAATCCAGTTAAATTATCTAATTAAATATAAAGAGGCATTGCATACTCTCCTGTTCCCCTCACAAAATACAAAATATTTTAGTCTAAGAAGAACATTTGGCTATGTCATCCTGCTATGAGGTGACTTAAAACATTGCTTTTGTTCTTTCCTTTACACTGTCACTTTCTGTTCTTAATATATTGTCCCTGCCACGGTGACTGCCCAGTGTTTGCTGGTGCACCACACGGTGCTCCACAGGATGCTGGTCTGTCAGAAAGCAAGGCACACAGTGGCATCATGAATATTTGTACTTTAAACTGTAGTTTTCTTGTCCCCAGACACCAGTACTGCTAGGAAGCTGTTCTAGCCACTCCTGCAGCTTTTTTTGAGTGCAGCTGGGAACACCAGGGGTTAAGTGACACTGCTCATACCACGTCTGTCTCGGTGGCAGGGCAGGAGGTTGTGCAGCAGGGCTCTCACAGGAAAGTGAATGCTTCTCCTAATGAGGTGGAGCTGATGGCTCTAATGCAGTGGAACAGCTGCAGCAGCAGGCTCTTTCCCAGCTCGGAGTCACACTGAGATCAGTTTCAGCTCATAGCAGCTCTGCTTCCTTCACACATTACAATTAGGATTGATTTGCAAAACATGTAATATGTTACCTTTTTATAACAGGAGCTTTAAGGTTGTGAGGAATTGAGGAAGGGGGTTTGGTGCTGTTCCAGTGAGGACCAGCTCCTCTCTGCCTGCTCAGTCTTCTCCTTGGCTGAGAAGGTTAGTTTTCCCTTTTGCTGCAGTCTTCTGAAGGTACTGGGGGATCTGGGAACTGGGAGGAATCAGGAATCCTAGTTCCAAGTTTTATAATAGTGCAAGCACAACCTGTCTGTTTTGAATGCACATGATGCGTAAAACACAGTCACAAGAGACGCGTGGCTTTTCTGCTTTTTTATAAACAATTCTACCAAGTTTCCATTAATGGCCCTATGTAATAGTTAGATGTCACAGCAGGTATATGCACATGATTTGCTGCCTGTAATATTCAAACTGCTTCCCTCCAAGCTCAAAGTTCAACACAAAATTCCTGATTCCCCAGATTTATCATCTGGCCCTGTCACAGCTGCGCATCCCCCTGCCTGGACATGTAGATATCTCCCTCTTCTGAGTTCCCAGGGGTCAGGACATGTCCACAAGGCACATATTGCACCTGTGTGTGCAGTGAGATTCTGAGCTAGTCTGGATAGCTGAGCAAAAGAGAGCTTAGCAGTATTCCCACACAGATGTTGAATTTCTGGAGGGACAGCAAGCTGGTTTCAGTCAGCCTGCAGGCTCTGCAGAATTGCTCAGGACACTACCTGTCCCCAGAGACATAGAAAAGAGCTCTTAGAAAATAGTCAGCCCTTAGCACTGTTAATTAGTCTTTGGTTTGTGCAATTACATCTGTAGTAGTGGGTTTTGTTATTTTAAGATAGGGAGCTTTTTGATTGAAAAAAAAATAAAAAAAAAAAACCAACAGAACAAAAACCCCCAGAAAACAACAACAACAGCAGCAAAACAAAACAAAACAAAACAAAACAAAAACAAAAACAAAACCAAACAAAAAAACGAACAAAAAACCCCAACAAACAAACAAACAAAAGACCAAAAAACAACCACCAAGGAAAAGAACCAGTCTTGGTAAGTAGCACAAGCAAAATGCAAGATACATCCATTATAAGAAAACAAATTGTTATTCAGTCCTTAACTATTTGATCATGAAAAGTGTCCAGGGTACAGAACAAGCAGAGCAGAAAGCTTTAAGGAAAGAAATGATAATTTGCTTTCTGGTGTGTAAGCATCAGATTAGACCAGGACACGGGAACTTTCCCTGCCAAATCATTTCTCAGTTTGGACAGCTTAATTCTGGCAGCTCTTAACATTTTCTGGTTAGACACCACAATTTGAACACTCTTTTATTATAATTTCTATATGTAATTTTGCATGAAATGCATTGTCTGCATAAGGATACGTGCTTTGTGATTTAGCAAAGAGGCTAATTTGCCCTTTAAGTTATAAGACAAAATAATGACATTGCTGGTATATTAAAATCCACAGGCAGCATACATCCAACTTATTATGACACAGTTCTGTCAATTGCTAGGCTCAGTGGTGTTTCTAGATGTAATGGCAGAGTTCAAAAAATATTGTTAGGAATTTTTGAGGGAGATAATAAATAAATTATAACTAATAATAATGTTTTCAGCAAATTGCTGTCACTTAAAGGAATAAAAGCTGTTGAGCCAAATTGAACCATATGCTTTTTGAAAAAGCAATTTCACAAGTGGAAACTCTATTAATATCTCTGTATGTTATTAGGACAGCAGGATTTGTTCTGCAACTAGACGTATTTGCTGTATTAGATTAGATTCAGTAATGTACAGAAATATGCACAGCTCTCCAACATGCAGTATAAACTCTGTAGAAACTAAAACAATATCTTCAGCTGTTTTTAGTTATATCGAGTATTTCTTACTATATGGGCTTTTTATTTATCATTTTCATGTTGATAAAAAACAACGGTGAAAGAAAGGAGAAAAGTATATTGGTATTATCTCCTCAGCTTCACATAGAATGAGAAATATGCAATAACAACAGATGTATTTAAAACTCCAAATGCAATCAGAGACCTAATTCTGTGAGATTGTCACCATCTTTTAACTTTCCTTATATGTTGGCAACTAAGTTGTAATTTGTCCCATAGCTAGAACCTTGTTCAATTTTAAGTGGCGTGTAAAGGTGATGGTAGCTGTAAAGAGTTTTCCTGAGAGAAGAAGCAAATGAAGGTATTGTACCCCAGGTGCCAGCCTGGGCCTACAGGAGGGCTCAGAAAATGTGTATTTTGTATTGCTGTGTAATGCACCTGGAGGCTGCAATTTGGGATAGCTGTGGCAACTAGATTGTGGGATATTTCCTCTATTCCTTCACACCGACTGACAAGGACACAACAGACAAGATAAGAACCAGGACTCGGTCCTTCATCTGAGAATACCAATTTTGGTTTTTCCTACTTTATCTCTCCATCCTATGAGTATGTTGATGTCATATGACAACAAAGTCATTTTCTCAGAATTTTGCTAGTATTTCAGATTGTAAGCCAGAAGAGATGCTTGAGTCTCATCAGCTGCACAGGCAGCTCTGAAAATGTTCCCTGGAAGAACAGACCAAGACAGACCAAGTAAACCAGAAGACATGATCATTCCCAAAAAAATATATAGCTTCCTCTTGTGTTTATGCTCTATACAAGTCTTTCATGATGCTTTGTTGTGTCTATAAAAAACCCAAACCCATCAACCAAAAAAAAAAAAAAAACAAATAAAGGGGGAAAAACCACATTTTATTATAGGCAACTGAACAAAGTTACTGCAAGCTTTCAAAAGAGAAAAAATAATTCCTGTAGCTTATAGGATGAATAGAAAGAATGTAAAGCTATTTCTATTTTTCTCTGCTGATCTCACCAAACTTCTTAAGGACAGACATGATGATGTCAGTCCATGTTATTTCCCAAAGCTTTAGTAAATTAGTGGGATGGAATTTATGCTTTCAGAGGAAGACAGCCAAGTCTGAGCCTGGATTATCTGTAGCTAAGTACAAAATGGTCATGTTTTGCCTATATAACCCAGGTTTTGTTGAAAACATCCTGGATGCACACAAAAAGGTCTCTCTCCATGGATGTTGTGTGATTCAGTGAAGCCTGATGCCTCGCTGAGCCCTGGAGCCTGCAGAGTACAGGGAGCCTCAAGCAGGGCAGGACAAGCACTGCTGGGCAGCTCTGAGGAATGGGCTGGGCTCAGGCAGACAATTCCCTGCTGGAACACTGAACTCTGTTGGTGAAGCTATCACTGCAGTGAGGCCAGGAGTTTTGGTGGCTGTCAGCTTTCACTATAGCAAGATCATATATCGCTGCTAAAATGTAAACCTTTTCCAGATTAGCCCGATATTAAAAGAAAACACCCTCTAAAGAAATTGCAAAAGAAACTTAAAATGCCTTGGAGTGCAGAAAAACACGACATCATTGCTGCTTTTAATACAATACCAGAGCTCTATTTTCTCTCCTTCTTGTCCATGCTTAAATTTAGTAACATTGCAAGAGAACATCATAATTTTGCTGATGCAGAAGTCCTTGCCATTCCTTCTTTTTGTCCTGGCTAAGCTACTGCAGTGATTCGTTCCTCACTAATGCCTCTGCATGCACAATTAGCAGCTGATGCAGAATTCCCTTGCCTGGTCTCTGCTGGCATTGAATAGGCACAGCTCATAACTCCAGACCTGGCTCTGTTGTACTGCTGGCTGTTAATCTGAGCTCATGTTAGCTTCAAGATGTTCTTGCTACATTAGGAAGACTTTTCATCTAATTCTGACAATTGTTGGACTCTGTTTTTCCATAAACTCTACTTTGCCTCTGTTACAGACTCCTGGTTTCCACTCTCAAGATGAAGGATAACTGAAGGCTTGTAACTTGCCCTTCAGACAACGTTTTCTGCCATGGCTCATGCCTGGGTGCTCACAAACCCTTGGTGTCTTCAGTCTCTGAGGGAAATTTTATTATGTGAAAGAAATTCAAGACAGCTGCCTATATCTTTGATACTGATCTGCTGTTGCTAATTTAACAGACTGTCAAGAAAACACCATCAAAAGAAGTTGTCTGCTTCAATTCTTCAAGTGAATGGTCCATTTTCCATCTTTGTCATTGCAGATTACAGCTTTTGAGAACGTTTAATGATGTGTAAGTGTAACAGGGCAGTCAACATGATTTAGTTCCTGTTAAAAGGGCCTTATTTTTACGTCCTTTGCAAATTACCTGCTTCCATCTTCTGTTATAAACAGAGGTATAAATATTACCAGAAATCAAACAGTTCAT
The DNA here is from genome assembly GCF_035770615.1 of Melospiza melodia melodia. NCBI lineage: Eukaryota > Metazoa > Chordata > Aves > Passeriformes > Passerellidae > Melospiza > Melospiza melodia. The sequence continues at coordinate 38,006,053 of NC_086194.1, forward strand.
AGCATCTCACAAGAATTCATGGCTTCACAGACTTCCTGCCAGTCTCCCAGGTGAAATTGTACAGGTAGAGATTCAAACATACTGGAGAAATTAAGAGGGAAAAGTAGGGTGGGGTGGACAGAAAGCAAAAAACTAATTTTAAAGCATTTGGAGATTCTACCCCTCATTAACATTCCAATGGATTTGGATTTTTTTCCCCAAGGGCAGAAAAAGGCCAACACATTAAAACTTTTTAGTCTTCTAATCTAATCTAAGGGACTCTTAGCAACAGACAAATCTCTCCTAATTGTCTCTAATAAGTAAAGTAACATGAGAACCAAACTCTGTTGGAGACATTCCAGGAATTTTCATTTCTTCATTTCTGCCTTCTCCCTTATGATGATGGTAATTTCTTTTTATCTGCTCTTAATTTGTACTGATTACTTCCCTTACAAATTAGAGCTGTACTTTAACTGGCTGCATGTCAGTTTCTTTAGAGTTACGGCTCTCAAAATGTTTCAAAACCAAATCCTCCCAGGCTCAGTCTTGAGGTTTTGTTTGTTGCCTTGCAAGAGAGCACAAGCAGCACAAGAAGGCTCTTCCTCAGAAGTGCAGGGAGCCCTGCAAAGCCCCTCTGCTCTCCTTAGGAATCCTGGTGACCACAGCTTCTGAACCCTGTGCAAAGTGGCAAGGAAAGCTCTGCCTTTTGTAAGCATTCATGAATCCTCATTCATTAAATGCTTTGTGTGTGCACATGATGATGTATAATGAAGTCATGATATGATCCATGCCCACTGAATCCATTTGTTTCAACTCCCTGCTCTCCTTTGACTGCTTAGGCAGGCCCTGCTGGTTGAAACTCACATTTCTGTTTGGTTTATTGGCAGTTTTTACCTTTCTGCTCACAAAGTTATAATAATTTTGGATTTAGTACGTACAGAGTAGTGAACTCCAGGGCATTTTTGCCAAAACATCATTGTTGTTATTTTCCAACATAAATTCAGATGGGATTGAAATCCTTTAGGCCTTTAATGAGTTTCCAACATTATCTGGCCCTGCAATAATTCTCTAGGGTTAAAGAATTGAAATAATTATTGCCCTCAGTCCATTTTATTTTTTAAAAAAAATTCAGATATAATTACTTCCTCAACTGTCTGCGCACAACTATTCCTGTAGAGATGTAGATTTCCTGACCCTGGTCCAGACATTATCTCTTACTATGAATAAATTTACTCAGAAAGCTGCTCACTAAGGGAGCACCATCACCCCAATTTGTTTTGACTGGCATATGCCTATTGAAAACTTCCAGAAATTTAGCCTGAATTTAATGATAAGCTACAGACATTTAAGGAATTACATCAGTGCTAGTGGAATCCAAGCAATAGGGTATAAATGCTAGTATCTGTATTTGAAGGAAGCTACCTTTTTTATTCTAAGACATCTCAGTGAAGAGTATATCAGGGCATACAAAAAAATGCAGAAATATCCAAACATCTATTGTTTGAGCCAAGTCTTCTTCTTAACACATCAATATATCTCTTTGGTGGAAATGTGTCAGGAAGAGTACAGCAAGTGCATTTAGTTCCTGAGCTGGTAGGGACAGGCATTTCAGAGAATTACAGAATATGCTGATTTGGATGGGACAAACATGGATCATCAGTAGCCCAACTCCTGGCCCTGCACAGGACAAGAGTTGTACCGTGTACCTGAGAGTATAGTCCAAATGCTTTTTGAGCTCTGTCAGGCTTGGTGCTGTGTCCACTGCCCTGGGGAGCCTGCTCCAGGGCCTGACCACCCTCTGGGTGAAGAACCTTTTTCAAACATCCAACCTAAACCTTCCCTGACACCACTCCAGGCCATTCCCTCTGGTCCTGTCACTGGTCACCACAGGAAAGAGATGAGTGCCTGCTCCTCCACTTCCCCACATGAGGAAACCTGTTGACAGCTCTGAGGGCTTCCCTTGCCCTTCTCTAGGCTGAACCAAGTGAGAACAAGTAGCCTCAGCTCCTCCTCATATGACATCTCCATCTTCATTGCCCTCCTTTGGACGCTCTCTAGTAGTTTAAATTCTTTCTTATATTGTGGTGCCCAAAACTGCCCCCAGCACTCCAGACGAGGCTGCCCCAGCTCAGATCAGAGTGGGACGATCCCCACCCTTACTTGGCTGTGATGCTGTGCCTGATGCCCTCCAGGACATGGGTGGCTCTCCTGGCTGCCAGGGCACTGCTGGCTCATGTTCAACTTGCCATCAGCCAGGACCCCCAGGTCCAGTTCCGTGTCACTGCTTTCCAGCATCTCATTCCCCAGCCTGTACAAGTATCCAGGGCTGTCCCATCACAGGCGCAGAATTCAGCACTTCCTCTTGTTGATCTTCTTATGATTGCTGATTGCCCAGCCTTCTGATTTTTAAGGTCTCTCTGCAGGGCTTCTCTGTCTTAGAGGGAGTCTACAGTTTTGGATCATCTGCAAACTTGCTTAGTATCCCTTTCAGTCCTGCATTCAAGTCATTTGTGAAGATGTTGAAGAGCACAGAGCACCAGATGGAGCCCTGACGTGGGATTCCACCAGCAACAGGACAGCAGTCTGATGTCACGCCATTCCCTGATTCCACTAGTGACAGGACACCAGTCTGATTCCCTATAACTTTTTGTGCCCAGCCCATGACCCAGTTGCTCACTGATCATGTAACCTGGTTATTGAGCTGTGTTGTCTTGTCCAGAAGGATACTGTGAGAGACAGCACTGAAAACTTTACTGAAATCCAAAAAGACTACATCAACTGACTTTGTTTGATTCACTAGGTGGGTTTCCCTGTCGTAAAAGGAAATCAGGTTTGATAAGCAAGACTTGCCTCTTGTGAAGCTGTGCTGGCTGTGACCAATGACTGCATTGCCTTTCAGGTGTTTTTCAATACCTCTCAGAATAGTCTTCTCCATAATTTTACCAGGCACTGAAGTGAGATTGACAGGTCTGTAGTTTCTGGGGTCCTCCTTCTTGCCTGTTTTGAAAGCTGGACAATATTTGCCAGCTTCCAGTCAGCTAGAACTCCTCCAGATTCCCAAGATGACTCCATAGTCTTCCAGAGAGGTTTTGTGATGACATCAGCTGTTTCTTGGAGGGCTCTTGGATGAATCCCATCAGGCCCCATAGATTTATAGGGATACAGCTGGAGCAGCAGCTCCTAAAGTTTCATAGTCAACTGTAAGTTGATCCTTCTTGCAGTCATGGTCCTCCAGCTCAGGGCACTGAGAGCCCCTTGGTCCATTATCCATGTTGAAGATGGAGACAAAGAATACATTGAACTCTTCTGCCTGGTCTCTGCCCCTGTGTGTGAGGGGACCATCTTCATACCATAATGGGCCAAAGTTATTTTTACGCTGCCTTCTGCCATTAACATATTTGAAAATATTCTTTTTATTGTTTTCCACAGTTCTTGCCAGATTCAACTGTAGCAGAGCTTCGGACCTATGAATCTTCTCCCTGCAGAGGCAGCACCATGTCTGTATTCTTCTCCCATCTCCTGATCTTCCTTCCACTGGGCATACACCTGCCTTTTTTGCCTTATTTCCAAGAGAAGATCCGTGTTCAGGCAAGCTGACCTCCTGCACTGTCTGCTTGACTTCTGACATTTGGGAATTGCCTGCTCCTGTGCCTTTAGGAAGCGATGTTTAAAAGGAGACTAGCACTGATGAACCCCACCACCTGCAAAAACCTTTTCCCAGGGAACCTTACTTACTAATTCCCTGAACAATCTGAACTCGTCTCTCCTCATGTCCAGATTTGAGGTTTTACTGGCACTTTTCCTCCTGTCAACAGAGATTTTAAACTCAGTTTTTTCCATGGTTCCTGTGGCCAAAAGGGCTGCTGTTCTCCATTTCACTTACAAGATTCACTGTATTGATTCCAGTTAGAATTTTTTGTTGATTTCAGTTAGAAGACCTGGAGCCTTTTTGGTTCAGTCTAGACTGTATTCAATATTACATGCTTTTGCTTGTAAACATCTTGAATTTATGTAGGCAAACTAAGAACAGGAAAGAGTCTGACACTGGAAAAATTTTACAGCTCATTACTGGAAGAAGTGCAAGGGCCTCTCCTATTCAACTATGGTTTAATTCTCTCTACCTTTAGAAAAAGGAGCAATTACAAAAAGTTTTCTCATATCCTTATCTGTTTAAAAGTAATTTATTTTAATCATACTGGCTGGGTTCAACCTTTTTACTGATTAATCTACATTTAATGGGTTTAATAATACTTTTAACTGTCCAGTTGGTGTCTGAATCATCTCCAATTTCTTTTTATATTTATTTCCACTGGATCAATATTACTTCACCAAAGGTCACTGCTATATATAAATAAAGAAAAACAACATTGTTACTTTACCTGATTGTATTTAAATGATCATATACACCAAATTTCTGTGTAATCATGGAAAAGTCCTGTGTTACTTTTTTTACTTGTTCAAACATAAAATTTCTCTTTAAGCTCCTGCAATGTATAATGAATTTAAGTTAAATTGATTATTCACTATTTTAAACAATTTTCTGAGCTACTCTTTTTTTTTTTTTTTTTAAATACAACCCTTCATGTTTCATATGCAAACAGAATTATTTCTCTGGCAAATTGACCTTCCTTATCCTAGGCATAGGACTTAATGTCTAATTCTTCAGCTCATCGTGAGAATTTGAGTTTACAGTCATCTTCAAAATTCCACCTTTTAAAGGTCTACTTTATCTTAAATATGAAGTGTATTTCCCAGGGCTTTGAAAAGTGTAGGAATGTTTTAACCATGTTGTTACAAGATTGTAGGCAAGACAAGGATGTTTCTACCACATACTGAGCAATTCTTATTGTATAAATTATAAAGTTCCTGCAGTACTATATAAAAAATAAATTCTAATATATTATATATAGATATAAATAGAAAAATACTCCACTACCATATGTAAGTACCTATGTGTATGTGCCTGCATACACACACTCTCCAAAATGAAAATTAAAAAAAAACTAAACAGGATGCCATCAGGCAAGAGAATTCAGAAAATTTGTAGCTTTTAGTCCTAAACCTAGTCTTCATTCTTTAATAGAGCCAATAGGAAAGATATTTCAGACATCAAATTATCAGTGAATCACTAGGTCTAGCAGGAGATGGTGGTGGGCAAGCCATTTCCTTATTTGAAAGTCAGATAGTGTATCATAAAAAAGGGAGGCAGAGTTAGTGCCCAAATGTGAGGGACAGGCCTGTCACCTCTCTATTAAGAGATTTTTCATGCTTCTGGCCAAAACTGTGAAACATTTGAAATGTGTCTCTTACTGGAATTTGGAAAGGGATAAAGAATAAAACATAATTTATTCTAAGAGAAGAAATTATCTTCCCAAAACCAGCTTTTGGAGTTCATAAAGTTCCTCTAAGTGAAATCATTGTCAGCTGGAAAAAAAAGGAATTCAGGGATGTAATTTGAAAGAAGATTTTCCCATTTGTTCAAGGAAAGACTCCAGAATTAGGGCTGTTACCATGCTTCAGACTTGAGAATTGGATTATTTATTTTAGGAGAAATGATGGGTTCAAAACTTATTCCAATCTACTCCTATTTAAAAATGTAATACCCTTGGATACAATTTTGGAGAGTTATGCATGGATAAAACCTATGCCTCCTCAGTTCATAATTACGTATCTATACAAAGAGTACATTTAGTATCTGTATCATTCTCAGCACAAGTTTGGGATTTGTGTTATTCATAATGTTCAACCTCCTATTTTCAGGGTCTAATTTTGAATACCTTTACCAGATTAATCCTATATCCACTCCAAAACAGAGACTTTTCCACTGATTACAGTGACCTCAATGCAGATATGTGAAATGTGTTCTTAATTAATTTACCCCCCTCAGTGTTATGGTTTTAGCTGGTTTATTCTTCCTGTGACCAAATACTGTCACTTGGTGGAACTGCAATATTTAGTGGTGCTAAATCATCATCTATTTGTCCCACTGGGTGGGACCAATTGTCAATCACAAAAAAGAAGGCAGCTGCTATTAACCACAAGGCAGATTGTTACAAGATACTGAAAGTAAAGTACTGGAAACAAAGTATTTTGTTCAAGTCCATGCCCAGCTTTCAGGAATAACAATCAGATATGTAAGTGTTCTTTGTAAAAAAGAAATACAGGAACAAAGACACTTAGGCTTGTGCAGTTTCTATGAACAAAAAGTTTAAGGTTCTTTCAAAGCAATTATTTGATTTTTTTAATCTTTTCTTTGCAGCAATTTACCTTTGGTGATTTACAAATATTTGAAAAGAAAACTTTTGTTAAGTGAATTAACATTTCTGTTACTTTTGAAGATTTACAGAACAAATGGTCAAAGTGGAGCACGGTTATGAGCTAGTCTGAGCACTTGGGTAAGATAATGCACTCCCAGTGCGCAGGTTTGAGGATTCATTATTTTTCACTGTTAGAAATGTGCTTTTTATTTTTGCTCTACCTCCCTGGTTCCTGCTACCAGCCATTAAATCTTGCCACATTCTCTGCTAGTCAGGTGGAAGGCGTCTCTGTTATCGGATTTCCACTTCCTAGACTCCAAGGCACTAAAAGGTTTGGAGGAAGTCATCCCTTTGCCTTTCCTTTGATATGTTAAGTAGATGAAGGACCTGAAGAGCGTCTCTAAGATTCATGTTTCCTCCTCTAAAATCCTTAAGGTTTTTTTCTTCATCTAATATACCAGCATTTTTTTCACTCTAGATGTCAGACTGGGGAACTGGGGTGGTGATATAATTTCCTCTTAATGTGATATTCCTTAGAGCATTCAGTTCAATGACTACAATTCATCATTAGGCTTTTCTGATAAGCTGGTGAACAATCACACCCCCCTCCCTCCCTTCAAATGCTTTGCATCATTATTTCTTTGAAGTTCATAATTCTTTCCCATAGTTAAAAATTATGTTTCTTGTTTCTCTGCTTGACTTTGTATTTTGCTGTCACATAACACTTGGGTTCAGACAACCAGACTATTATTTATCATTATTTACTATGTCCATAAATGTCTCTGTAGTTTATACACTTCATTTATACCTATGTTACTTCTTCTTCAAGATTGATGGTTCTGAAATTAAATCTAAATCTAAGATACCCCAAAAGAAATACACTCATCTCATTGAGATTCCTCTCCCACAACTAGCTGTGTTTTAGAAACTGAGAGCAAGCTTTGAATCCATCTATATGCTGATTATAGGCTCCCTCTACTTCTTAAATGAAAACATTATCTGTTATTATGCCCCTGCAAAACTCAAACTATATTGTATAATTCATATTACATTTATCAGCCAAACTTGTAACTTCAGTTGAGATGCTCAAATATTCAGCATTCATTTCTTAAGCCTTGCCATCAAAACTGAAGAAAATCAGACTTATATTTGTATTTCTTCAGATAAAAATCAAGATGGGTGGAAAAAATCCCAATAATGAGCAATAAACTATCTTTTCAGGCCAGAAAGTACATTACCTCTTGGGTTTTTTTAAGATGGTTTTGTCAGATGATTATTTTTGTTCTTGCCATTGGTTGAAGACTACAAATTCTCTCCATCATCTTCTATCTAATGGGTCCATTTATCTCTAGATTAACTAATTGAAAATACTCCTTTCCAGAGAGAAATTTTCCTTTTTCATATACCATAAAAATTGGTTTATGATAGGCCCAAATTATGTCCATTTTTTGTTATATACTATGCGATCCATAGACATTAAAAATTTAAGATGAGGTTTAATTTTTCTTCTTCAAAAAATATAATTACATATCTATTCAACCTCATTACTATGAGACTCACAGTTTTATTTTAGATGTACCGGAAAAGAACTACTTTATTCTCATGGGGGAAAAATAATAGAAAAACATTTGATAAAAAAATCTCAAATAGATTAAGATTTGCAGATGACTTAAGATTTTCAGGTCAATACAATACCTGCTAGAGACCTGCAAACCTAAATGTGGGTTATGGGGTTTTCCTTTGTTCCATTGCAATGTGAGTATGTGTGACAACCCCAAATTTCTATAATTTTCTCCAACTGAAAATCCTGAGTTGACGAACATCCTTGGATTTTATTTGCTGAGGGCAGTCAACTGAAAACATGGAATAAGAGAAAGCTTCATGTACTTCCTGAATTAGAGGTGCAAATGGAGGAAGTGCATGAAGTCGAGGTAAGTGGGTATGTTTGTGTCTGTGTTTGCCTACGTGATCAGGTGTTGTAGCCTTGTGATCCCAATAACAGCACCACCACGGCTTGTGGCAGGCCAAAGGCTTTACATTAATGCTGCAAAGCCCCAGAAGTAGGACTTGCCAGGCTTGATTTGTCTTGGCCTGACTGGGTCTTTGCTTCAGCTTGTTTAGCTAACAGCAATTTTCTTGCTCCTGGGCAACTGATACCTATTTTCTTAGCTTTAGTTTAGCTTTTTGTGATTGTGTGCTGCAATAAGTGCCAACTGTTCTGGTGCATTTTTGCAACTAATCAGTGGTAACCAGCAGCAGTTATTCAGTGCACAAAGAAGTAGCTGTGGCCTTAGAATAATGATTTGTTGTAGAGGGTTGTAGGCATAGGATGAGAGCAGAGTCCTTGCAAGCATGGGAACAGTACAAATTCAGAGGCCCTGGCATGATAAATAATTGATCAGCTCTCAATTATTAATCATGAAAAGATTGAAACCTTGGAATATTGTTAATTTTAAATGGTTTTTAAGCATAGCAAGGAGAATAAAGAACAAGTGTCTAACTCACACCAGTAAATTAATCAGTAACATCATCTGAGGACCAATGGAGAGAAGAGGACAGTGTCCCAGTGTATAAAAATATCAGAGCTGGAGTGGGGAGGAAGCAATCCTCACTATCTATATCATGCTCTTCCCAGACAACATGGAACATTGACAACTCCCCAGAAATCCTCTCCCCTTTATCCTCCTCCTCCTTCTGAGGGTAGATCACGCTGCCTGCATTCGTCTCAGAGCCCAGGAGAACAGTGGTGGGGTGAATAAAACATGAGTAAAAGGGGTAGGGGTTACATGCTCAAAGGAATCAGGAATTGTGTGTACCTAACAATTTTAACTGTGCTGTTAACAATTGCTATACTACAAAAATTAGGTAGTTTTGACTGTAAGTGTTACTACTGTTGTGACTGGATTTTTTGCATTTTGTCAAAAGTCAAAGACAAAATCAACTGTGTTTTTAAGAGATTATTTTTTACTACCCAAGACTTCAAAAAAAAAAAAAAAAAAGAGAAGTATGCTTCATTGGAAGACATTCAGTGAATTCTCAGCCTTAGCCTTATTTGTAAATCATATCAAAAGGTTGAACTTTACACATCAATGCCTTAAATTACTGATTCATCTACCCTTAAGAAAATCAAATCTCTAACACCTTCTTCACATTTCCCTATTATACCCACATTCCATTTACTTGGAATTTACACCGTGATACCTCCTGCTGCCCCTTCATGTACCTCTGATCAATGCTGAGTTTTGTTTTGCTCCATCTTGGGGATTTCACAGTCCCTTCCCTAATGGGTGTGTAGTGGGGTGACCCTGCCTGGATGCCAGGTACTCACAAATGCCCATTTCCCTCTGCAGCTGGGCAGGGAAGAGAAAATACAGTGAAAGATTCATGGGTTGAGATAAGGACCATGAGAGATCACTCACCAAGTGCTATCACCAGATTAAACTTGGGGATGTTAATTTAATTTATTTCTAACAAAATCAGAGGAGGATAATGAGAAGCAAAATAAATATTAAAAACACCTTCCCATCACCCCTCCCTCTTTTCCAGCTCTACCTCCTCCCCTCCAGCAGGGCAGGAAGACAGCGAAGCAGGGTTATGGTCAGTTCACCATGCACTGTTCCTGCTGCTGCTCAGGGAGAGGAGTCTCTCCTCTTTTCTGGCTTGGGGTCCCTCCCATGGGAGACGGCTATCCACAAACTCCTCCAAGGTGAGTCTATTCCATGAGCAACAGTTCTCCCCAAACTGCTCCAACATGGATCACTCTTCCTTGGGGTGCAGCTCTGCAGGCACAGGCTGCCTCAGCATGGGTCCCCCATGGGGTCACAAATCCTACCAGGAAACTTGCTGCAGTTTGGGCTCCCCTGTCCCTGGGCTTCAGGTCCCTGCCAGGAGCCTGCTCCAGCATGGGCCTCCCACAGGGTCACAGTCTCCTTTCAGGCACCCACTGCTCCAGTGTGGGTCTCTTCCATGGGCTGCAGGTGGATCCCTGCACTCCCATCTTGGCCCCTGGCAGGTCCATCCTGGAGCTGGCTGGCACTGACTCTGCTGGACATTGGGTTTGCTTCTGGCAGCTTCTCACAGAAGCCATCGTGTAATCCCCCTGCTACCAAAACCTGGCCACATAAACTCAATAGAGTGTCATTAAAACCTTTATGTCATGAATTGTTAACTCTGATGTCCTCCAAACACAAGAACAATTTAAAGAAGGTTTCTGGGTTTAGTTTAGCAGCCATACTCTTTTCTGACAAACTAGATGGTTTAACCTGTAATGCAAAAACGCCAGATATCTGATGTTTCCAGTAATGTATTTGCTTTTCAGTCTTTGTATGACCTTGGGCAAATAATTTAATCAGAAATACGCCAATTCTGGCATTTCTATTCTCTCGTACATTAGGAAGGCAAACTGAAACAAGCATGAGTTAAAGGCAGGTGAGCCCAAAAGAATCACCTAAATAATTATTGACTTTGCTTCTTGGTACAGATCTCCATAAACATTGTCTTCCCTGTGATTAATTCCTCTGTTTGTCAGCGATACTGTCACATTTGCAGCACCAGAGAGAGGCCATTCACTTAGATCTATAAGAATTATTGCAAGGACTCATTCATCACTTAGATTTGCAAGTTCTGCAGCTAGCCTTTTTTCAGCTCCCTTAACCCTCTCCCTGTTCCACTTCTGATTTTATGGAGTTTGTGCTGAGCCTGCAAATTCCCTCTGAGCCCAAGGAGTCCTGATGAAGGCATTTCCCTGCTCGGGCATCCATTCTGCTCTATCACCACCACTGCTCTGGAGAGACAGTGATTGTGTGCTGCTCCTTCAGTCCTGGTGGCAGGCTGGCCCAGGAGAGCCACAAAGCTGCAGTTTATATAAGGCTGTTAGCAGATTCTCTAGCTGACATTAGGAAAGAAAATCAGAGAAGTGCTCTAGTTGTGTCTGTGAAATCATATGGATGATATCTCAGACTGAACCAGAAAGAAAAGAGTGTGGGGGTGGACATGTGGTTGTCTGGGAGTCCAGGCAGAATGACTGCCAAAACAGCAAATTAACATCTCTGTGCATTAATCTGACACTGTCTGTCCAAAATGCCATCAAATAACTCAGTATGAATTGACAAAAAACCCCATATCTCCTCGTCACTTAGAGGCACACAAATCAGAATTACTGTTTGTGAAAACTCACAAGGGAAAAAAGAGAACGAGATGGAAAACACATAAATCAGAAATAAAACCTTCTCATAAAAAGAAAAAAAATTACCAACCCTTCCCCCCTCATCCTCCCTTATTTGGAATTTTTTCACCATGGATTCAAAAGTGTAATGATTTTTTCAAAGTCTGCCTGTGTCTATCAGATATAGGGAAAAGGCACCAATCCACAATCAACATCACTGATTTCTGTTACAGGGTATCTGATATAAGATATATTTCCATACTATTACTACAAAAAATATTACAAGAACAGGAGTAATAAATGCATTAAGACCATTAAAGTTGTCTATGAATAGTCAGAGCAAAAAGAAAAGACTGTACATTCTAAGGAAATAATTTCTTGAGAGTTACACTCTGAACTCAAGTAATTTATTTTTCTAAGACCTTTGAAGTGCTATACTAATGTTAAGCCGTACTTATTTGACTGCTACCCCTCCTTTGACTCAATTATTTCACAGCCACAAGCACAAACCCTCTAATAATTAAAAATAATTTCTTAATCTGAATTTTGTGCTCTAAGAAAGACCTTGTAACTCCACAACTTCCAATTTCATTGTCCAAAAAAAAAAAAAAAATTCTTTCAAATTTAATTTTATTATCCTTTTCCTTTTTTTCCTCTCTAGTAGCCACTACAATGTACAACACTCTCAAAAGTTTAGAGTGTGAGAAATCTTTATTGTAGGACTCAGTGCAATGTGCAGTAGATGAAGGAGGGGCATATTTGAGGGGAACGTGTTGTTTAAAATTGACCAAAAAAAATTACATGCATTAAAAAAAGAACAAAAAATCCAAATCAAAATCTTGAACAAGTATGTTTCCTATTCCCTAGACTGTATGAGCATCATGGGATATGACTGACACTCTGCATTATAAACTATTCACAGCAGAAAAATAAACTGTATTAAAAAGTTAATGATTAATTTGGATTTGGCCTTGAGAGATACTGAGACCCTTTCATAGCTGCAATTGTTTTCCTGGCCCCATAATCTCTCTGAAGGGGACCTCTCTCAGTGCAACAAACTTTTAAGGTATGCCATACACAAGATTAGATCACTGAATATTAATTAAAATTGTTAATTAAATTTTAAACACCTTATGAGTCTTGAAATATCCATAGAAGTGTCCTGTGAGTTGCTATTCAGGCAATAAATGCTGCTAACAGGGTCAGGCAACAGGGAAAGTTATTGCCCAGCTCAGTCTAAAGTCAGTGTAAACATGGTCATCATGCTAAGCCTAACAGTCTCCGGGAGTTTGCTGGGTCACTGGGCCAAATATAGATTGCTTAGAATTTTGTGCTCTTTTATTAACTGAAAAGTAAAATCTTAATTTTGAAGTTGTAAAAATAATGAAAGATTGATTCTCAGCTGGCACCATATGTAACAGAAATTTTCTCATGGGAAAATAATTTTCAATAGAAACAAGAAAAAATATTTTCCTTGGGAAGTATCCACATTAGCAAATAATTTTTTTAATTTAAATTTCCACATAGTTTTATTTCTTTATAAACCTGAATTTATTTGGTATGGGTCTCAGAAATAAGACTGAGAAAAAATTAAAAAAAAAAAAGGAGGGATGATGATGATAGAAAAAGGACACATTTCTAAATCACTGTCATGACACTCCTATCACTCTGTGTCTTACGCAGGAAAAATTATTGAAAGAGTTTACTTTACATTACCAGGTTACTTTTAACCCAGCCTTTTTACTTTTGAGTGAAAACAATAATCAGTGTCTCCAAGGCACCCCAGGAAGGTGATAATCATAGTCATCTCCAGACTCTTAATACTACTTTAAATTAGTGTTACAGATAGAGTCATGCCAATCAAGTTTGAATAACCAAAAATCTTCAAAATCCAAGCCTTTCAATAATGGCAATGTAGTCTTCTTAATCAAAATAAAAGAAAAAAATCTTATTCAGGCCACTGAACCAGATATAAAACAAATAAAGCACAAAGACTATTTAAAAATCAAGTGTAGTTTGGCATACCACGATGTAAGCTAAAACATGCTGTACTGAAAGAACATTGTTTTCTACACCAGTGACATTTTTCTTGTTTCTTAGATGATATGCACTGAAAAGCACTTTCAAATTCTGAAGCTGTGTTTGTTTTGGAATACACAGACTAATAAGGCAGCAGTGCATTTAGAGGCCTAGCAAGAGCAATGTTGTGTCAGAGGGTAACTAAAGGAACTCTTGGCCCAATTTCTCTCTATAACTCTCAAAATCAGTGCAGAAAGCCAATTTTTATTGGTACAACATCAATAGAAGTAAATAAGATAGATGTAAATATAACAGGCTAGTGAAAGGCATACTGCGATTTAAGCCTCCACAGAGGTCAGGGTATAGAAGCCTGAATGCATTCAAAATTTGCTACAAGTGATCTCTGACAACGCTCAAGGGAAGGGAAAACGAGAACGACAAAGGACACGTTTCACCCCCAATGAAAATATGAAGAGGTGTCATTGCATTCCAGGGCCTACATTCCTTGGCAGTGGTCTAGAAGATTAGTGGCATGAGAGAATCACTACTGAACTACACATTTAGGACAGAGTGAATCAAGATGTTTAAAGGAATCTGTTCAAATCAAGATCAAATTTAAAGGCAAGAATATATATTTTTTTTAACTGACCAGGTAGGGTTCAGGTCAGGGATAGGGTTCAGTCAAAAATCACGAAAACAAAGCTTGGGCCGATGCAAGCTCCTTTGGGTGAGATTTTTGACACCATTTAAAACTCACATTTCAGAACTGGTGTCCATCTTTCTGGATTTGAATCTGAATTAGAAAGAAAAGCAATTTCTAAATCAATTTTTTTATTATGGAAAGGAATGACTCAACAAACGCGTATCAGTGCACTTAGTCAGACTATATTATCCTCCTCTGAGGATATGGTTCAGGGAGAAATCAGCCTTTCAACATGCAAAGATCAAGCTTGAAGTCACAAACAGGACGGTCACAAAAAGCAACACTTAATTAATTACTTCAGAGTATTTCATATGTCTATATACTTTTCCACTGGCCAGAGTCCAAAATGGAAAACTGATGCAGAGATGATTGTTATGAAGTAAAGAATATGAAACCTTCATTGGCAGTAGGCTAGTGAAAAGACAGTAATTCATTCTTGGAGCAGCTTGCAAAAGTTTGTCTCTATTCTGGACACATTTTGTTTATGTTACAAGATAGTTACAGTTGAGGGAACCTTTACGAATTTGTCTTGAAAGTGGATGGGTTTTTTGAAGTGCCTGCAGGAGACAGCTCAGTATGATAAATCTGGTTCAATATTGTTGATCTCTAAAGGTACTGCGGCTGCTATTCTCACATGAGACGTTTAAGAGGTGCTTTAGAAATGTGAAATTATCAAAATGCTCATTTCCTGGTTAGTTTTGCGCCACTGCACAGCTGTGCTCAATTAGGCAGACATTTGAAAAACAGCAGGGAAAAAATAAAAACCACCCAAAAAACAAACACAAAAAAACCCCCAATGCATTTTTCTAGCCATTGCGTTCTTAATTTACACAAGCAAAAGCCTAGAATAAGTGATATTAGAAAACAGAATACATCAACCTCCCTCTGCAGTTAAATGTATTTTTGGGAGAAAATTTGATTTTTTTTCAAATTCCTCATGTCATTATTTTCTAAACCTAAAGAATGATAATGAAAGGGGATAATAAAATTTCTTGTCCTCTAGTAACATTAAAAGAACACACTCAAATTCCAGGTACGTTATGCTGGACAGAAAGTCTAAGATTCATGATCCCCATCTTAAGTTTTTTCACAGTTTGTAACAGATTTGTAATAGATGATGAGAGGGATAGAAACAATGAGATAGTTTTTCCATTAGACAACTTGTTCTGAAAGATTTTAGGATATCAATCTGAAGTTTTATTTACTCTGATCTCAGCACTTAGATTTCTCTACAACTCCTATTGATTTCTTCTAGCTTTTGTGTATCTAGATTTATCTATTCTGAAAAAAATGAAATAGAAAAAAAAAACACAGTCAGAAAAAATAAAAGGAGAGAAGAAAAAAGTTCTTGGTGAAAACAAAAAAAATCTCAAAACATTTCTAGAGCTTAAGACTGCTTAAAAACTTCCACTTTCTGCAGGTATTACCACTCTGGAATTTCAAGGGTTGGTCTCATTTTCCATGAGAGAGAAAAATATGAATGTATCTATTCCTATAATCTCATTTATTTTATGGCATTGCAAGCAAATTTCTAGAAAAAATGTTCCAGTTAAAAGTGTTTTACTATATAATAAGACAAATAATTTTGGGTTATGACTTTTTGACGAAAACACAAAGAGACATATGTATCTGCAAAGTGAAAGGCTACTTTTTTGTACTCTCTAGTTTTAAGCTAGAATTACTTGTTGCTTGCTCAAAGGCAGCAAAACCAAAAAGATATTGCCTTGCTTTGGAGAAAAGAGCAAAACTAATGGGATTGTTCTGCTACTTCATGTAGTGGTCTTCACATTCCTGTGCTGGCACTTTTGTCATGCTGCTTTTAAGAAGTGAACAGGAAAGCAACTGTCTCATGAGATATAGAGATACAAACCCTTGGTTGCCTGAAGTCATATAATAATCACACTACATCTCTGTAATGTCAAATATCTGTCAGGCTCTATAAAACATTGCAGTCAGTTTGTCCAAATTTCACTACCAGTGTTTGCTGATGATTCATTCCCAAAGTTAACAGAGAGAGGAGAAGCAGCAGCTCCTGCAGAGATGTCTACTCTCCCTGTCTAATAGGAGGGGGAGCACATTTTCAGTAGACTGCTGTTTTCTCCCAAACTAAAATCTGTCACATACACATAGCAGTTTCAGTGAGATGGATCCAATGTAGAAAAAAAGGAGATGCAGACACAGCTCTACCCATTTTGCCTAATTTGGTGATGACATTTGTTAGTTTCGTATCATACACAAGGATCACCAAGCAGAAAGAAAAAAAATGTTGTTATGATCAGTTATGCTGTATACTGACAACACTGAGGATAAAACGACTTTACACAGAAGTAATTTTTGTCATCAGATGGTCAGATACCTGATAAAAGAAGGAGGAAGCTTGTATATTGATCTATTTCAACATAGCAGTCATGAAACACTGCTAATTCTCATTCTGAATCAGAAGACATACCTGAGAGTTTTCAAATCCCATTAGATTTATATGTAGTTTGCTACAACTCTATTTGAAGAAATAATGGAAAAAAATCAAATGATTAAAAGTGGTAGAAGATGGAAAACAAAATAACACAAAATGTATCTCATCAAAGTATTGGAGACCACTACATCCTTGTACTAACTGATCTTTTCTTGCGTAAATATCTCCTAAAATGACTCAAATAACCATTTCAGGAAAATAAGATCCATCCATGTGTTAACAGATGTTCATGTTTCACATTGTACTCATTGCTAGTCATCTGTTTCCACCCCCACCACCTTCCATTTTTCATGTCCCTTCAAAAAATGTGGTGTGGGACTTCATAAATTATATCTTTTTTACCTAAGGAAAGTCTGTCTGGAGTGAGTGGATCTGTCTGTTGAAGTGGCACAAGAGCCATGTCTGCAACCAAATTCACTAATGTAGCAGTGAGGTTCTCCAGCCATGCTCAGAGCAGGACCAAAACATCGTGAGAAGGGATGCATGGGCTGCAGCCAGGGAAAGGCCCAATGAACAGCAGGAGGAAGCAGGTTCTCAGGCTTCCTCCATGAAAAAAGCTGGCCTGGGAACTCCCACAAATACCTGCAGCCACACAGCACAGGAAAAGAATGGCAAGAATGAGAAGTCCAAGTACAGCTGCAGATCTGTGAGCTCATTTGGAAGGAGCAGATGTGGTGGGGTAACCTGTGCCACAGGAGTGCTGTGTTGAATAAGAAGGAGCTCCTCAGAAAGGAGGAAAAAAAGCATTTTTGGTAATGCAGCTGGCTGAATTCAACAAGATTTTTCTAAGAACTTAGGAGATGCAAGACACAAGGGTTAGAGGACAGACTGACACAGGTGACATCAATAGTGACTTTATGAAAGATAACAAAGCTGCTGAAAGGATTAGACATAGGGACACTTTTTTCACCATAAGGGTGATAAAATATTACAACAATTTCCCTAAGAGGATGTGGAATCTTCTTCCCTAGAAATATTCAGAATGAAACTGATCAAGGCCCTCAACAGCCCGCTCCAAGTTGCCATGTCTTTCAGAGGGGGCTGGACCAGATGATACCCAGCAGTAGCCTCCCAACTAAATTATTAATTTATTTCATGAATTAATGCAGATATATGCAGGGGGTCAATGGGAAAGGAAATAGTTAAATATTTGTCATAGTTGCAGACAAGTTGTTCCTTTGGTGTCTTTCTTATTTGTTACTCTGGATCATGATGTGTTGCTTCTGACGCATTCACCTCTCCCAGCAAGAAATCTGCAATTTGCTTAATCTTATTCCAAGTGCTTGATTACAAGCCTTAATCACTCAGCAGGCCTGACCATAATTAGTATCTGAGGATCTTTCCTTTGAGAATTGTGAGAAATGGCAGATTCAGCAATCTAAAAAATAACTTCAAAACAAAATATGGTTTAATCTTAACAATAGGAAGAAGGTAGAGCAAAAGATAGTTCTATAAAACTATAAATATGTATAGAGGACGTTCAATTAATGAGATGTGAACATCCACATTGTTTATGTCTGAGATAATGTATACAGAAACTCTTTATTATTAGGACACTATTTCAAACAAAAGGAGAAATCTAGGATTAAGGATATTTATTTTAATCCAAAACTGCCTGTAACTCTCCATTAATTATGTTGAAAGAAGTGTAGCCAAGGGCAACTATTTTACCTACAGACACTGACACTGTAAATGTCTATATTACATTAAATAATTCCCAAGTTTCAATTCTTGGTTATCTCTCAGTCTGGGTTCCAGTGTACATCTACAAACTTGCACTTTAGCCTTTTTTCCCCTGAAGTCTTCTCCTTTTATTTTAATCCAAGTTTTCTGTTTTCTGCTCCATTTCCTGATCCTGGCTAAACCAAGTGAGTCAACTGGCAGGAATGTCACAAGTTCAGGTATAGGCTGATGGAGCTGCAATATTCTGAAGTGTTTCTATGAAATGAATATAAGGATTGTAATATACACTGTTTACAGAGCCAATTTCCTGACAAACATGCTCTGTAGATGCATGAAGTAAACACCACAACAATCCTGTTAAGCCACAGCATTCATAAAATATTTAGATGCAGCTTTGAATTTGTCACAATACTTTAAATATTTAAAGCATTATCACTGGTAACTTGGAACCATTGCAGTACTTTGCACCCAGACTTCTCATTTCAAACTTTCTGCAGACACTGCCATATGTTTTCAGCAACTTTTGACAAGTTTCTGCAAAATTTTTGCATCCAGTAAGAGTGCATTTTCTTCCATTAAACAGAAGATAAAAGCAAGGCTTCTGAAAACAAGGCCTGCAAGAATCAATCTTCCATGAGATGCTGTAAAAGAGTGCTGTTTATTCAGCTCATTTTACACAAAACATCTAGTGGTGTTGCAATACAATTTTAAACAAATTTTATGCATGCTCCTCACAGAAAGAGAATGAAGGGAGGATGCCAAAAAGGTTCAGGCGAGCTTGAGAAAGAGCAAATGGAGATATCTGTTTATGACTTTGAAACATCATCATTTTCTGGAACATGGGACAAGGCAGTAAATAGAAATCAGGTAGCAGGGGTAAGGTTGGGAAAAAGAGCACAATTGAGAAACAATACTACATTCTAATCCTGTTTCACTCTTAATTCTGATTTTATGAGATCAAGCTTTGATATTCTGTGCATTTATCAAAGTTTTCCAACATTCATCATTTTATGGGGGCTGATCTATTTAATTCATTGCTTAAATACAAGGAACAAGGTCTTAGATGCAGAGGGGTGTGATTCTTTTGTTTTCAGTAAGAATTCAGAGACAAGTAAGTGCAGAGGGCAAAGAAATCATGTGGAAATCCCTCTAAAATGTTGTATTTCTCTCAGTGTATGACATAAAAATCCCACATAAAATTAGCCATGATCACTTCAAAAACTTATTCCAGGTTTCTCTGCAGTTTTTCTCAGCAAATGTTTTGTTTCTAATAGGAGGTCTGTATAACACAATGATGCACACATATCCTGTTGGGTGAAGTCTCAAGTCACAACTGTAGAGAACAGCTGTGTTCTCTGTGATTTGTACTCAAAGATCTTTAGAGAAAACAAAACCTGGAAACACAGTAAGTCCCTTTCTCTTTGTGCTTCATCTCTACTGTAGAAGTCACTATCATTTTCTTATCTCTTTTCCATTTTTAAACCCCTGGAAAATCTAACCAAAATTCATGTCTGGGGGGGTCTGGCAACCTACCCAGAAACCTGTTCATTACTTTTAAGTCTTTGGTCAGGCCCAGCAGTTTATATTGCCTCTTTTTAACACAAGTACTTGTAGTGATGACAGTTCCCAGTCAGACCCAAGACCTATAAATCACTGAAGGATTTTGTTTAAATACGACCATTTATTTTTCTTGGCCTGTTAGTTGTTGCTTATATTCAGCAAGAGTCAGAACACAGAGGGTAACACCCAAAAAAATAATTAATCTTAATGCACATTCATCTATTGATATAAAGCCTCTTATTTTCCATAAGACAAAGAGGTTGTGCAACAAAAAAATTAATTTGGAAAGACTTCACTCCTTATATTAGTGTTTTATTTTGGGGAAAAGAAAGCACAACAAGGCACAGCATTTTCAGTGGGGACCTTACTATAAATTGAGTCTGAAGAGGAATGCATAACCTTTATTCCCTTTGCTCTCTGGTCTTCATTTACAAGTGATACATCTTAATTAATGCCCTTACACAATGCATCTTGTATACTTTAGAGAAATGCAGTTTCATTGGAAGGAAAGAACTCTTTAAAAGCAAATCATGTCATTTGTTACAAAATCTCTGAGAAAGGATGGCAGCCTATGGCTACAGTCTGCTTTTCTACTGAGTGTTATTATTACTGCTCCAATGTCAAGTGCAGAGCTGCACACAACAACTCTTTCTTCAAATAAAGAGACATCTACAGAGGCTCAATCTGTGCACTAGTTTTTTTAACCAACAGAAAAAAGGAAGAAAGAAAACTTCACTCTGCTATTGCAAGACTCCATTCTATTCACTCAGACTTTCAATGGAGTACACAGGCACTCAACTTACTTTTCCCACCAGCTAAGAAGAGAAGGGCACTTTCAGGAAGAATAGAAACCCTCTGTTTATGATACTTTTGAAGCTTTCCACTTTTGGCTAACAGTAAGCAGATGCAGTAAAAAAAGGAGTCCTAAATGGAATCTTAGGTGCAGTATTGTTTTGCTCATCAATTCAAATTACAATGACTTTGAGTTGTACAATTCATGCAGCATTCAAAGACAAACACTCAGGGAAGAACACCCAGCTCTTAAAAATGTGTGGAAATTTATATAGAAAGTAGCCTAAAACTATTGCAGAGCCAAATTCCATCACAGTCAATATGAGCTGTTCTGTTAAACTTTGGTTGCTTTTACATCAGGCTCTTTAGTCAGTTTTGAACTGTAGTATTTCCTCTCTTTGTCTCATTCTCGTGAAACACCACAACACAACAAAGGTTAAAAAGATGATTTCAAGTGTGCTGTATCCATCCATTCAATATTTCACTTTCTTATAATAAAGCAAAGACAAAACTATCTAGAACTTGAGTCAAATCAGATGTCTTATTAGTCCAAAAACTCATCCAAAACAAGTGTTTCAACATGCAAACAAATCTGTCTTCAGAAGAAGAAAAAACAATTATATGTGAAAACCACCCACAAAATAGTCTGGTTAGGTTCTCATAAGAATTTACAACAAGGAATTGGTGAAATGGTGCTCAGTCTTGATGCAGTAGGGTAACTGCAGCAATCAGCAGCAGTGCATCAGCTGTTTCTTGCAGGGAAAAAAGTCCTTGTGGACTTGCATGTAGCATGCTGCAGAATTGACAAGGTGACAAGGTTGCTTGTTTAGTTTTCCAGTCCAACACAGGTCATTGCTGGAGGCAGGGTATAATACCAGACCAGCTGTTTTAGAGTAGTGGTTTGTAATGACAAAGATTTCACTCTTGCTGAAGAGTCAGATTTTTAGAGTAGAAAGTCTACCTTGTATAAGCACCTCATAAAAAATCATGGCCCTCTTTTCCTGACATGGCAAATGACAGGTGAATCTTCTCCTTTATGTCTTGTCTCTTGTTCATATTCCCTGTGACTTTGATGTAAGACTGTTGCTTTGTTGTGGCTCTGTTTTTAACATACGCTTCGGTTTACAATGCAGATGGCACATTGATTTAGTGCCAAGATTTTTTATATGTGTATTTCTATTTATGTCTATATACACACTGCAACTGACATCGTAAATGGATTAGAAAAATGAGGGATATATTATATCTTTCAAAATGCAAAATAGATTTTTCCACCTTGAAGTGGGGAATCTAAATCATAAATTCATTCTGGTACAGAGATTAATTCTAATTAGGATCCAGAGTAGAGTGAAAAAAAGTATCAATAAATGACTCTGTTATAGTGACTTGTTTTAGCTTGGAAAATACTCTTTGGTTTGCACTAGAGTTTCATTATATAATGTGAGGTAGGAAAGAATACAGTCACAGGCAAAGCAACTAAATAATTGTCACAACTAAAGGATGATTCAAAAATCTTTTCCTTCCAAGAAGGATGATTTCATGAGAGATTCAGAATTTATATTCTTACAAATTGCCTTTGAATATGGCTGGCTGTGAAATGTCTATTCACCTTCAAGCACCAAAGCAGGAAGTGTTGTATTTAAACACCTTGCTCTCTCATAAAGCGGACAGTGAGAAAATCTAAATCACCTCTGTGTTATTTTTCAAAATTCCTCATTAGCTTTTAACCAAAAAAATAAAAGTGTGTTTGATACAGTTAATTCTTGAATTATAATGTCTCAGCTGTCCTTGAGAGACATGCAAATAAGTGTACTTTTATCCGCAGACTTAGCATATATCCACAAGTTACCACTCTGCAAAGGATGATGAAAACACTCTGTAACTGTACTAAACACTTATTTTGGTACTTTTTTCAAAAGGAATTTATCAATCCTGCTAATGTTTGAAAAAAAATATTGTTACAAACAACGGCTATAGCAGCTAATTCAGTCCTCAGGTAAAGTAATTAAGCACTCAAACCTCAAATTTCCTCCTGCTAATGGACTCTTGGGCTTCTCAGCAAAGTCTCAAATAGCTTTAGTTAACACAAAGCTGTCCTTTTTCTGGCTACAGTATGAAAATTAAGATAATAACCGAATATTTTATTCAGAATATTTTATTCCACTGCTAATTTTTGTAACATTTTTAATTCTATATGTGGTATAGTGCAACTCCTATCTTGCCACATCTTCAGCAAAACAGAAACTGCCTGTCCTTTTTAAACATCTGTTCTCTGAGTTTGGAAGCTTATTCAACATGAAGTCATTATTTCTGTCTTACAGATTTGATCCCTCTTGTTTTGACAAAAAATCCAATGAGAATTAGCAAAAGATACAGTGGATTCAGAGATTTTCCATGGGCTGAATCAGTCAGCAATTAAATAAATGTCTTGCAAATCCTATGTCTGCCCAGGAGATGCACAAGCCATCAATTCTCCTTTGCCTACATGTGGATCAAGGCTGCTGCACACAAGACCTTGGAGCATCAGAACCTTGTCCTGAATGCAGCAGAAACTAAAAACAAAATCAAAAGTTAGGAGTACTGTGATTCCATGAGTCATTCACACACAAGTATTTTATTTTTGAGCTCCTCTGTCAAAAAAAGCTCTGCGAAGATTCTCTTCTTGAGGATGTGTATGTAGCACTTGCTATTCTTTATTATCAGTGTTATTTAAAAAGATCTGTCTGAAAATAGAGTGGGATTGCAAAAGACAACTAAGAAGAAAACAAAGAAAAGAAGGAAAGATTTTTGCTGTAGGGCAGCATCATAGCAGTAGTGGGAAAAGAGATTTAGTGAGCACAAAAATCTCATGACCTGCATCTCCTGTAATGCCTCTTGATTCCATTGCTATGAGTGATCCATAATATGCCAGAAATGCTTTAATTTAGTGTTTCACCAAATTCTGAGCATTTAATGAAATTTCTTGTCAGAGAATGGAGCCATGAGTCTAGTCTTTGAACAAACAAGTCACTATTATGATTATTTCCTTGTTTTCACTATTTGGATGTATGTTTTCCTAGAAATCTCACAGCAAATGAAATCTCTCCTGTAACAAATCAAGTTTTTCCATAAAGAAAATGAGAAACTCCTCTTATGTGCAGCTACGCATTCCTTAAACCTGTAAAAAAGCAAAACCTCAGATTTTTGCAATTTGTCTCTATGGTGGTCTGATTGCATATTTCAGGATTCGTCTTCTCTTGGGACCTACATTAAGGCTCTCCTCATCAACGAATCTTAGGATATTCACCTGCAGTATAAGGTGCTAAACCTCATATCTCAAATCATGCCCAGAAAGGGCCTTGACCTCAGTGTGATAACACCTGAGCTAATAATGTTATACAATTCACTCTTAGGGCATGGCTGCATGTAGTTTCCCTTTTTCATTCAAACCAGATATGTTTTAGAAGAAAAAGTTTTAAGTTTAAAGAGTAAAAAATTCTCCAGGATAAAGAAATTTAATTTGAACATGCCTGACAGACTCTCATTCCAGGCAAAACATCAAAAGAATTTATTTTAAATAGCTTGTAATCAGTCCTTTTTATGGTATGAGGTAGCTTTATAAACAGCTTTCTAGGCTCTCAGTGGATTATTAATTTTGATGGTTGATTTTAGCACTAATCCATTTCAGTCTCCTAAATACAGAGTGTTTGGTTCTGAAAAGAGAAGGTTTGATGAGCAGACTTCAAATGCTTTAAAAGCTCTTGCAAGAAGCTGGTAATAATCTGTTCTTCATGGATAAAGAAGAAGTAATGGACTTAAATTGCACTGAGCAAAGTCCAAGCTAGCAATTATCAAAGACTTTCTAAATGGAAAGGGGAAGTGAATCCCTGAAACACTGACTGGGAGAAGTGGGGTGACTCTGTCACTGTAGGCCACTAAGACTGGGTATAGAAAGCATCAAAAGAAAAGCAGGTATAGATGATGCTGCCTTGGACTACAAGGATGGGCATTGTCTCTTCTATGAAATTTTTTAACATCCAACCAAAATTCAGCACTTATATAAAGAAAGGTTATTTCACAAAAGGTTTTTCCTAGATTAGTATTAGAATCACCTTTTACATGTGAAAGGTGAATGTTGAAATTTTCAGCATTACACTGTGCCCTTTGTAGAAATAAAATTTAGCTTCTTATGCAGCACTTTACCTCACTGTTGCTTTAGAATATGTGATTAAATCACATGTACAATTCTTGGCAGCTCAATTTCGCTCTTATTCATTTATTTCCTTTAGTTTCATTTTTTCATTTTCTTCTGAAATTTGGACTTAATTTGCACAGTATGTCTTCTGCATTTATGTCCCTGTGTATGAGGAACGTCCATTTCAGCTTGTGAGGTCAGTGAGGTTTATGTATTTAAAGTCAAACAAAAATTCTCTTGAATTTCAGCCTTTGCTTAATGCAGTACCATAAAGGCTTTTATACAAAAATTGAAATACTTGAATTGAAATAGAATGCCTTATAATGTACTGTAAGATGTCAGAAATATGGAAAAATGGTTCCTGGGTGAATCTTTATCCTAATTAAGTTAAAAAGGGCCAGAAATTCAATAACATAGAATAAAATTAGCAACAATTATCAAGATCCCAGAGATTTCAGGCCATGAAGTTTAAGAGGAGGAACAACCTCCCTGCCTGGAGGTATCTGCACTCCAAATATAATTTAGAGCCTGTACAAACCTTAACCTTAATACATAGCATATCACTGTGCAGTCCTGAGCCTTTCAGAATTTTTTGACTGGCTAAAAAGGATAAATGAGATTTCCCTCAGCCCTGTTGTAGCTTAACTATGTTCAGTTGGGTTAAAGATACTCAAAACAAAGCATTTGGTGAGGGTGGTAACTACTGGAACACATTGAAAATGTCAGCATACAGAAGGTCTCTATTCCAGGTACCACATCAGTCACATTTTGTTCCCAGTTCTATACTCTGAGACTATTTTGATGCTGAGAATCTGATACTTTCAGAATCATAACTTTGTGAATTCCTTGTACAGGCAGATTTATTTTGATTTCTTCTCGAAGAAATTGCCAGAATTCCTTAAAATAAAACAGAAGAAAATTTCTTTATGTCCTTTTAAATTACAAAGGAACCTCCATAAAAAGAAGCAGCTTTTCCCATTATCACTTGTAATCAGAACGCAGTATGATCAATTGAACAAAAGATGGCTAAAAACATCAACCCTGTTGCTAATCCCACTATTGTGGCTGCAGCTTGGCACAGCTTGCATTTCAAAGTTTAAAGCCTTTGTAGCCTGAATGCCACCAATATCTTCATTTTGTCTGTAATAATCAAAATATTACTTAGCAATTATACTTAGTTTTATTTAATTACAGAATTGTGGGTAGTTAGCTTTTGAAAAGATTTAAGCCTGTCACATTTAGCCATAAACCAAAATAAGAACTCACAAGTTGCACGGAAGCCTATCAAAAATACTCTGGGTCATTGAACAAATTGACATGAAGTACAGATTAATCAATTGCTTTAGGCTCTGCTTGAAAACTATGGGGTAGAGTTGCATTTTTGCACCCATTTTTATATTTTTTCATTAAATTTCAGTGAATGGCAAATGAATCCTGCTGCACTTGATTGCGGAATGTTCTTTTGTTATTTGTGTTAGTAGAATGAATTTAAATTATTGTTACAAAACTCCTTTACATCATATGTCTCTATTTTACCAGTACTCAGGATTTTTAACTTATAATTTAAAGGTTCTGTTCCTCTATTGGTTTACTATATACAGTTGCTTTTCAACACTTTTCAGTATGGAGGATTACCCCCACACTTTCAAAGCCATAAGGTAATTCCTCTTCCCCTTCACCTAAGAAATATTCTTCAGCTTCAACTAAAGCCTTAGACAATCTGGAACTTGGAAGGGGTCCTGCTGTTGCATCCACCTGCAGGAAAATACAAAGCTCTTTTCACAAAGCACACAGGAAGAAAAATTAATCAGCACTCTTTTCCTGGCTGCATTGTCTCTGCAGCACTAACTGAAATAAACAGCAGTTGACTTATTGCTGTCCCTTGTGACTTGAAAGCACACAGGAAAAGAGTCTTTCATTTGAAAGTGACATTTAAACAGCCACTTCTTGAAGTAGACCCATATTTAAGGAGGCAGTGTTTTCAGCTGATGAAGTTCAACTTGTCAAGACATTTTCAATTACCTTCCTAGGCATAAAGATATAGCTGGTGCTGAAGTGATGCCTTTATTGGTTTTAGTTAGCACCAAAGAGACCGAATCAGGAAAAAGCTCAGAGAGAACAATTCTGTTTTTGTGGGTTGGTCCACACACAGTCTATTTGTTATGCCATAACCTCAGGCCATAGTTCAGGAAACTCACTATGGACAAGAGGAATGCCAGAACCCTGCTGGATTGCCATTGAAGCAGACAGAACTCAAGGGACACAAAACTAAACACATACGAGCTGCTGCTGCCTCATCTGGAGACAGTGTGTGGGCAAGAAGGGCTGGAGTTCACAGCACAGCAGCTCATGTGATCTGATCAGGTTAATTTGGAAGGCTGTGAAACAATGTTCCCTATCCTCCTTCCTTTGCTCATTTATTCACACTTGGTTTGGAAAGCCATAGCGTATTTTTAACCAAGGAACTCACTATTAACTGATTTTATGTACTTATACAGAATCTTCTCAACTAGAATTTTCCTTTTATCCCTAAGAAAGATATAGAATCAATCACATTGAGTCATGAACCAGTATTTGAAAATATTTTGCCAATTCCCTTCAAGCCACTGAAACAAAATAGTAGTTGTTCATATTTTTGCTTTGTAGCACTTCCAGATTTGCTACATGCCTATTCCTTTTCAAGAGATAGAAAACCATCTATTTCAGAATTATTCACTTAAATTACAAAGAATAATGAGCAGAATAGCAAAAGCCTGTCAGATTTTTTTGTGCTTAACTGAATGTCTTGAAGAATATAGTTTAATTGCCTCATGATTAATCTCGAGGTCATTAAGAATATCTTCCACATCCAGGCTGATGTCCTCTGTGTAATACAGAGTCTTTGTGTCTTCTTATTTTTGTTGAAAATGAGGTTTTCCTATAAAAAGTTACCATTTTGAGGCTCTTACACAACCCAAATAATAGGGTTTTTGAGTGAAAAAAAATTTCAAATTTTGTTATTAAAACATTTCCTTCAAATACTCCTAACATCTTTTGCCTTAACTTCTACCATAAGATCTATAAAGTGATATCTTTACTGAGTACAGAGTTTAATCCCAGTTTATTACTCTAAAAAGTGCAGGGAATAAAAATTAACAGCATTTTTTTACAGAAATATTAAGTCTTAACCTACATAGAATAACATTTTCTTTTTTATTTAAATAATTTGAAGCTGCATATACTGCAGCATCAGTTATCTAGTTATTACAGTTTTGAAATGACACATGAATTCACTGCATTTTCATTTTTGTAAATATCTCCTAAAGAGAATTTCAAAACATGGTGTGACTGATTTATCTTCACAATAGTGGGTGCAGCAAAGTTATTTCCAGTTATAGGGTGTATCTGATAGACTGGAAAATATTTAACCAGTCTATACACTGCAGAATGCATTTAAGATTATGACATCTTTATGTTTCAATATGGTATAGGTGTTCTTATATTGCTACATAACAATCATAATTCTATTATGCTGATGTATCTGTTCAAGACCTGTAATGGACTATTTTGCTAAGTAGGAGTTCCCTGTGGAATTATGAGCCAGAAAAAGCACTAGGTAAATCTTTCAAAGGAGAAACGAGTGAAATTCTATATATCTATGAATATCTTGCACACTTTTTGCAAAACTCTTTGGAAAAATTTAGTGCTATAAATTTTTTCAACATTGAAGATAAGGGGCATAAAAGTAGTTACAGGTGAAATTACTATTTCCTGTAATTGAATCTGGAGACTTCAGTATATTTCTCCAAAATCCCACTATAATATGTAGCTGGCAGTTTAAAATGGAGTGCCTCAATTTGCATGAGAACCCTCTGGGAAATATAGGATAGGGACATATGTTACATAACAAGGTTTCTGAAAAGACAAGGTTTGACTCATGAATTTGCATAGTTCATATTAAGGAAATAGATGCAAAAGAGACATTTTCAGCATGGAAATTTATGATGGATATATTCCATGAGAGCAGATATCCTGTCCTGTTTATGCACATTGGACATAAACAATTATTTACCATTGCTTTAGGTATCAAAGATAAACACTAAACACACAAATCAGCCACTCAGGATTTTTCAGCATTAACAAGCTTCTTATTTATATACAGATAAAAGGCACCTGCAGCTGTATTTTATTCCATTGGAATAAAAAAATGACCTTCAGTGACCAATCAGGCTAGTGAAAGAAA
Source organism: Melospiza melodia melodia (assembly GCF_035770615.1). NCBI lineage: Eukaryota > Metazoa > Chordata > Aves > Passeriformes > Passerellidae > Melospiza > Melospiza melodia. The sequence continues at coordinate 38,035,079 of NC_086194.1, forward strand.
TTTTTTTCCCAAAGGGCATAGTACTACCCAAATTTCCCTCCAGAGGCAGTCAGGCTGGATTAAGGCAAGAAAAATGTATTCAGCCTTCTTCAGACCTTCTCTGTTAATTGCAGCACATTGTGTATGCTGCATCTGTGCTTGTGTACAATAGGATGCAAATGAAAAGAAATTACAAGACTATTTTTAAAAGGTAAACAAAACATGCAGAGCTCACCAAATTGAATATAGCACTAAGACCACCTGATAACACAAAGTCTGGGAAAACACTGGTGGTGATGAGTAAATAGGAACCCCGCTGGATGAAAGTAAGACAAAGGTGTTTTTTGAAGGAAATTTTACTGACCTGTCTATATTAATTATAGGGAATTGTTCTCCAGTCTATTTTACTCGGAACTAATTGTGTAGACACCGTTTGCCATGGACAGCATACCACAATAAACAGGTACAATCAATGGTACCTTATGCCTATAGTAGTTCACAGAGTCACTAATACATTTTCTATCCACTCACCTGATTAAAATAAAAACTGGTGTCATTTTCTTGCATTTGGATCTGTGAGTTGTAGATTTTTGATATTTATTGTCAAAATATCAAGCCCTGTGTTGGGCTCATCAGATTTTTGTGGACAGTAAAGTACTACATTTAGACCATAAAGCCAGGTCATATTGTCTGTTTTTCAAAAACATCTGAAAGAAAACATTTATGTAGAGCTTGGGGTTTGTATTTATTGTGATGGTTGCTAAAAGCTGCTTGATATCAGAGTAGTCCTGGTGAGATAGATTGCTCAGGAGATGCAATCAGAGATACCTGATTAATGTACCTATCCAAAGTACTTATGTAAGTCCTGTTCTCAAAGTACTAAATACTACATGCTCTTGTTTAACTTCAGAAGATCTCTGAAAAGTAGAAATGAACTCTTCATCTATATTTTCGTAAAATTCAGATGCAGGTAAGCTAAACGTGGGTGATCTAAGAAGTGGCCAACCAAGCAGAGACTGGAACACAAGTCTCTACAAATTCACCTCTTTCCTGGACTCTTCTTCTCATTTCTCTAACTGTGAAGTTTATCTATGCAATGTCATTCTATGCAGCATATTTCTCCATGTGCTCTAAGAGCTGTCACAGAGAGAAAAAACTCAGGAGATTCTCGAGATGAAGGGCAACAAGAAACATAATCAACAGAGCTGCTAGGAACAAGAGAGAAGGCAGAAGAAACTCAGTTCCTAGAGTGCAGTTCCTTCTATTTCCTTAGCTGATTTCATACTGTGCATTATGGTCAATAGGGATAAACACAAGCATTCTAAACAGATGTCAAAGAACACAGGGCTATTTGTGAAAAATGGTAACAGCAAAGAGCCTCTTTTCCACTGAAATGTATTGAAAATGTGCAGTGTGTCAGACTATTTTCTCTTAGTCTAAATTGCTCAATATCTTTCTTTCTTTTGTCTCATTTCACAAAAGAAATCAAACAAAGAAGTTGGCTTGGCTTTTCCATTGCTCCAGTTTCTGTTCTTCTGTAAAGAATCACTGCCTTTCTACTTCCAAAGCCTCCCTGATGGATAGTTCAAGAAAAGGTCCGGAAGCAGACTAAACAGAGTTGCTTTGATTGATGACACAGAAGCCAGAAAGCTCCAAAACAACTTGCTGCTAGCAAAAAATACAGAAAGGTTTTACTGGCTTCATTAATAAAGATTAACTTTTTTATTTTTAAACCCAGAAAAAGCCTGCAAACCCAAATGCAGCCCCTCAGGGAAGGGTGTTAGGAAAAAGACAGTCCTCTGGGCACTCTGTTTCTTCCCACATCCAGGTCAGATGCACTGGGAGCCATTGTAAATTCAAGTCTCACACAGGCAACACTGTGGATCTTACAATTATCACAACAGTGTTAAAGACACCTGCTCCAAGAATGATCCTCTGCCCCAGAACCAGACAGTGACATGACTTCAGACCTCCCCCGGCTGGAGCTGTCCAGAGTGACCTTCCATATCATTTACCCACATCTTTTCTGAGTCTCAGGTAGCATCTAACACCCCTTATGAATCATTATTACCTTTTAATTTTGTTTTTTCTTAGTTCAAAGTGCCTGCAATAATGCCATTAATCATTACACCTATTCATCTTCAAATTAGTTTCCAGTTATTGCAGGGAATTGATATAAATTAATCTAACTGAAAAGGCTTGAGTCAAACATCATGGCTTCAACGGTTTCATGGCAATTTCTGCTTACTGTGCATTGTGCCTCTGTCAGCTGCTGCCAGTGCACCCCTCCAGCCTGAGCACCAGGAGAGAAATGCTCCTCTGAGAGGTCCTGTCAAAGGGGCCTCATCTGTCCAGCTCTTCCAAAAATCTCTCTGCACTGCTGTACAAGCAGCTCTGGGGAACCATGACACTGCAGTAAGAACTCAATAGCTCACATCCCAAATGTGTGGGGCACTTGTAGGTAAGAGGTGTCTTGCCAGGATAAAAGAAAAGGAAGGCTCCTTTAATTGAGCACTGAGAAAACTGGAATATCATACACCACCATTTCTAGGACTATTACCCACTTCATCCTTCCCCAGGAAGCCAGTACATACACAGAGAAGTCATCAGCAGGGATTCTTAATTCCCTGTGGGCAATAAATGTGTCCCTCGCCACTTCTTTTTAGTAGAGAAGAGCTACTGAACTACTCAGTCTGTCACTTCATTAGAATGCCACTAAGAAAGCAGACATACTTTTATAAAAAAAAGTCTAGTACAACTAATTATTTATTTTTGTTGAGTTTAGTTTGTGAGAAGATCTGGGCACAGTTCTATACTGAGCTGTGGCTATACATTTTTTTGGTCCTTAATTGTGTCATGCTTTCTTTTCCTGGGTATTTTGTTCCTGGCATTGTGGACAGCATAATTTACTTCATTTTCATTTAGTAATAAAACACCAGCAAAAACTACATAGGACCTATGAAAGAGCTGCATGTACAGCCAGAGATTACTCTTCCTTTCTCTATATTACTTATCAATTTGAAATATCTAATCTGAAACCCATGTGCCACTGAGCATAACCAAAACCAATGAGATAATTTTACTGTCTCCCCTTAAAGTGTAATTCCTTTTGGTAAAATCTTACTCTAATTTTTTTTTTTAATTTAAAACACCTTCATTTTCCTTATTTACATAATTAAAGCCTTTTGACAGTAACAGAGCTTTTAAATTTTTAGACCTATGACATCCTTATTCTGCTTCTAATTAAGCCTCAATTATGAGGTGTGACTCCCTGACCGTGTTTAAGTCCCTTCCCAAATGCATAACTTTGGATTTACAGCCACCTTTTGTAATAGCTAATTAGTTTAAGATCAATGTTATAGTTGAAGGAAACACACTGAAAATAATTGAATTCAATAACTCCCACACAACCAGGGTAGCTATTTTGGGCTGAAGTGGGCTATTTGGAATACTCACTGTGGCTGTACTATACTAGTCAGAGATGTCCTTTGACATTCATTTGTTCCAAATACTTCCCTGTGCCTATTCTGGGGTTTTCTAACAGACATATTCTCTCTCCTGACTTATGAGATGGAACAAAAATTGGGCAGGCACTTAACAGTACAAATATAGTCTACAGTCTGACCATGGACAATCAGGGTGCAGGCTCTGATACAAAGCCTTTACTGTACCATAAAACTCATATAATGTTTGCCAAAGCAGCTAATGCTGACAGAGCCTTTCCACAGCCCTAACTGCTTCTGGAGGAATATCTCAGGGGAATGCATTGCCATCTAAGTAGGCCAGTGTAAAAGCAGATGATGTGCCCCAAAGAAAGTCAGGTTACTGTGTGTAGCTGCTTAGCTGAACCCAGACCCATAACTTAGTTATCTCTGGAGTTATTCATTCCCTCCTCCTTCTCTTTTTACCCTCTGCAGTCCTTATACCTCAGACACTGAGCAGTGAAATACTGGATATATTTTGGATTTTTTTGTGATAGAATCTAGAGTTATAAGGCTGGGTGTACATAATTACAACTCCGAAGCAGCAAGAGGAATGATAATCCCATTGCACTGTGCACACCATGCACTGCACAAGCACTTATGCACAGAAAAACTAGAGTCCAAGTAAGCACAATGGCCAGAAGGTAGGAAAAGTAAAAGCAGCCTGACCAGAGCCTTGGCCCAGCTAGGAAAAGAGTTTGATTGTACAGCTCCTAAACCATTAAACAACAGCTCTTACTCTCATTTAAGCTCAGTATTAAGAATTTACCAGTCCTCAAGAGTTTGAGTTTGTTTTTTTTTCCCTGAGCTGCTAATTTTCACTGCTTCCTCCCAGCTCCACAAAAAGAAACCTATAACATCATACCTGATAGGAAAAAATAATTTTTGCAAAATTGTCTCTCTGAAGATGTGACACAAGGAATAAACCACCAAGATCAGGTTCTGTGAGCAGTGGGGGAATGGGCAAGAGAAATGTCTGCAGAGTAATGATGCAAGCAGCCTCACACCATTACTTTCAGTGCCATTGATTCTGATGTATCCATTGTATCAGGCTCACTAAAAGCAGTGAGATTGTTTTGTTTTCATTCTTTTTCTTAATGACTAAGAATATAAACTTAATTTCAATATGTGTACGCTTCCTGAGCCAAGTATGTGGTGTTCAGCTTGTCAGCAACTGTGACATGCTCTTGCACACCAAATTACACTATCATTGCAAAAGGCTGCCTTTTCTGTTCTTGTCATACATGCATAACTCAAAATAGCTTGTAAGAAACATTATGCTCATTTGTGGTACTCACCAGGAAAGGACAGAAAATTTTAGTAGGGATTATAAATTAACACCACTGTGGTTATCAGAAACCTTTACATGCTACTAGAATCTTAAACATGCTCTCACTGAAGCCAAATGGAAAACTAAGAATCAAACTGCCCCAGAGAGAAGTTTCGTGTTTTCTTGGCCATTGGTTGGAAATTAGGATAGCTATTACAGTAGTTATGCAGCTGGAAGTATTTAAAGTAAACAGCAGGAAACACAAAAGATTATTCAGAAGAGGCAATGCTGGATTAACCCTTCCAGTGCATTAAAGCTCAATGTACTGGTCTTGTTCTGACTCAAAAGAAGGCCATAAGAAAAGTCTTTGACTTGAGAGAGGAGGGAAAAAAAAAAATCACAACCTGTGTTTTTCATTAGAATATTATTAGTGCAACTGCCATGTCACAGAGAATTAGACAGCAAGGATGAACACTAAAAATAGCTACATGAAAATCCATATATCTTCCTTTTACCCTCTGCCTATATGGAAAATTATCTGCTGCCTTAAGGTGTGTTACTCCCAGAGATATTTGCCAAGCATGGTACAACCTACTTCAGGCACAAAGTAGGGAAACAGTAATAACATGCAAATTACTTCAACACAGGGGCTATGAACCATGGAAGTCCCACTTGAGCACTGAAAATAGAGGTTTAATTGTAACATAAGTGTTTCTGCCCTGCAAAGAGAGAAATTTCACCCAAAGAGATCCACAGGTCTGCACCAATAAATGCCCATCAAAATGAGTCAAGCAAAAGTAAACATTTATATTAGGCTGTGCTTCACTTTTTCAGTACAATGAAGAAATACTGCATGACAAACTCTGGTAACTGATTTCTAGAACAACTCTAAAGAGCACTTATTTTTTGCAAGACCTGACAAATGGGTTTAATTTGAACAAACTTGCCACTGGACTTTACAATGTTCTCTGCTTTATCACATGTAACTTTTACAAAATATATTTAGATATAATGCAGAATATTTACACAAGCCACCTTTTGTACTGCTTTTCTGAGTCACACCAGGAGTGTGTATAAGACTTTGCCATGATCTTCCTTTTATATTGTATTGTCTTTACAAGTCTAAGCAAAAAAGGGACCTTCATGAACAAACTCTGTCCTCCTGCACAGAGATTTATTCCAGTCATTTTAGACTAAATGAGACTGAATGGATGCTGAGATTTTTGCCCCACCCTTGAGTTTATCACAAGGAAAATAGTTTAAATGGCATTATGCAATTTTTTTTCCAACATCTGGACAAAAAGGTCCAAAGTATCTTTTTTCCTAATTGTCATTAACATTGCACAAGACAGCAATATTTACTTATTTTTATAGTTTTGAGTTTCCTGCTGGAACAATTTCCTCTGACACAATTTCATCATTTCCTCATTGAATTTTTATGGCTGCAGTGAACAGTGCCAAAGGCTTTACCCAATGTAACCTCATAAGCATCTTTCCACTCACAATTTCTCAGCACTGAGATTACAAGTAGATTTTTCAAAGCACTTAAATTACTTAAAACTTTACATACATTCTCTAAAAAAAAAAGAGGAGGGCATGTAGAGAGTTCCAGGAAAGCGAGTACTATGTTAAATCTCACAATAGTGAGGCAGCTTTCCATCAGCCAGCTCCAGCTCTAACAGCAAATTTAGCCACAGCAATATGGAACCCAGTTTGGCAAAGTTTTGAGCTGTGATTAAATTGTTATTAGTACATGGGCTGCCCCTTAACTGCTGCTATAAATTACATGTCTCACACCTTGGAATGGGGAGGTCCCCTCTTCTGACAATGACCTGCACTGTGCTCTCCACAATCCTAAGTCACAACTTGCCAAGACATAAATACTAAATATTTTTGCTGAGAGTAATTCCACTAATGAACAGGGCAGTGGAAAGGGTGGCTCATTTATAAAATATTCAGTCCATCAGGACACTATGTAATATTTTATTAGGGAAAAAAATCTATAATTGAAAAACAGCAAGTAGCTTAGACATACAACAGCATTACTATGCTGGAAGAGGCTTGAAGGTAAAACATTTTGTCTTGCTGTCTGTCCCTGGTGGGCAAGGACATGTACAGAGTCAGTCACAGTGACACAACAGATCTGGTGAAGTCACAGTAACTCAGACTGTCAGAGCTATCCATCCCCAGTACTCCTCTGCAACTTTCCTATCCCTTGCACATACTCTTATGTGTGTGCCCAACAACTTCTTTTTATCCTTAGAGGGATGAGAAAGACAAGTCAAATATAATATGGCTTAATACAAAAGCCCATATCTTCTTAACCAAAGCCTGCCCAAAAAAAGGGAAAAAAAAAAAGCAGTAACCTGTGTTAAACATAGTAGAGCTTCAAAGCCCTGGTTCATGAACAAAGTTCTGGAGTCCCTACGAACAAAAGAGGATCACCTGTGCCCTAAGGTATTTTTGGAAGAGACTGAGGAAGGAAAAAAGAATCACAGATATTTGAAGTGTGGCAAGCCATGCTTCATGTTCACGGCAGTGAAAGGTACATCTCAGCTCTCTGATAGCCTGCCTCAGGACTCAGTACAGACAGCGTGCATGAAAGAGGAACTGATAATTAATAGGTCTGATCTGAGCACAGAAGTTAGCATAATTTCCTAGGTAGAAAATCCTATCAGGAAAGACAGAATTCATCCTCTTCCTCAAGCAGACACAGCTTAGCACCTGCTTCGTTAATGCACTAGAATATTTATGAACACCATGTTCATACACTTTGTCAGACAAGTACTTGACATTCCTTGGGCTTCTCACAGTATCTCACCTCTCTCCAGCAATGTTACACTGGAACTCTGGTGTTTTGGATGAGGCATTGATTATGCAGAATACCTTCTATTTCACTATCCGTTCACTTCTTCACTCCAGACTGCCTTCCTCTTGTTGCCAGCCTCTGTGCTTCTCTATTTCAAACTATGTTCTATGCCTGAGGCCATCCAACCTATCAACCTCTTTTATTTATTTTATTTTTAAAAAAAAATCACTTCTGTTTCTAACAGTTCTTAGCATCTGCCCTCTTTAATCTCAAATGCCTGCCTGTTCCAGGCACACTTCTGTCACAGCGTCTCTTCCTTCCCTGGATCTTTCATTAATGTGATTCCAACCGCGTACAGGCAGAGACATTGTTTCCAGCAGAATTGTCACCTTCCTTGAGATGGGCACACAAAGCAGCAACAGTGGCTACTGTGAGGAAACCTGAAGTCAAAAGAGGGTGCAACAATGGAGATAAACAAAAACAGAGAATAAAATCCCCAGTCATGAGGTAAGCTACTGCTGGGCAGACAGTACCTCTAGCCAGAAACTAAATATCTGTTTCTTTTTTATTTTCTTTACAGTTTGGCACTGCTTACATAGCTTGTCATGTCAACAGAGTGTTTGATTGGAATTTTATCAAGAACCACAGGTTGACAAAATTAAATCTAATTAGCAAACCCCTCTGCTCCTGAGCATCCAATCCAGAAAGATTTTACCTTCTAATCTTACACTAAGTATAGGAATTAAATCTATTTCAGCCATTACAGCTTTCATAATACTCTAAAATATTGGCAGAAATTGGCTTGTCACAGCTTTAAGTACATTTTCAAAATGCACCCACCAAAACAAAACAAAACAAAACAGAAACAAACAAACAAAAAAAAAAAAACCAAGGACATATATAGCTTCACAGAACATCAAGCCTCTATCAGTGCACCCAACAGAGCTGGATCATACTGTGAGGGACTGGGAGCAGCTCTGCAGACCCTGGCTCTGATGTTTACTTGCCTACAGTGAGCTTAAGTAGCACTGCTTGATATTGACAAAAACCCAAGTCACAACAGTCATGGACACAACAGTCATGGAGCCAACAGCTGGAAGCAAAGGAATTTACAAGGAGAGATTTGTATTAAATATTTATATAAATGTATTTGTGTGATATTATAAACATTCATATGTATTTATTTAAAATGAATCAGGGACTTGAATTCATCTCTTCTTCATGGACAGCAGCAGCAAATGTAAGATAGAAAATCAGATATCCACCATTTGTATTTTTTCACAATAAATAATCTTGTTGAAGTGATGTGATTTTCAGCCATAATTAGATCTAAGATAAGTAACTCAACTTTGCTCCTTCTGATAAAAGAAGAAGCCACAATTAAAGTGTGGCAGCTTGTTAACATAATATATTCAATACAGTTACTAGTATAATCAGTTGACTTAGTGGATTTTTAAAATTAAATATTAAAATTAGTTTAGTGCCTCTAGTATATTAGAACAAAAACTATCAAACAATTTAGATCAAGATCTCATATTTTTATGTGGACAAGAAACTTATAAATTTAATAAAAATCAAAATTAAAAACCTCAAAACACATTTCACTGAGCAAATAAATTCCTGAATTGCCTGTATTAAAGAACTGAAACAGACATATTTAAAATCACAAATAAGAGGTTTACAAATTTTATTTGTATAGCACTGACCATGTACTCATGCCTACAGAGAACACAAAAGAAGTCAGTCCTTGCTCTAAATATAGTGCAGAAGGTAAAGTCTTTATCTCTGCAACTAATTGCACATGGCACAAGTCTCTTATTCAGAGATGAAACAGAAGTAGGATACTGAGCATCAAGAGCATCTTTAATTCAGCCAGGAAATTCATAGTAGCCTTTTACCTTGTTTGGTTGTGTAAAAAGCTCAACATGATTTTCAATAGATGGTCAAAAGGAAATTGAGATTGCTTTGTGGAACCTACACCCACAAGAAATTAAAACTTTTTCCTAATATTTTTAAATAAATTAATGATCTGCACAATCATTTTGCCCAATCATGTTATATTTTTTGTCCTAAGACTGTAATACTAAATTTAATGCAGGCATATTATTACTTTTATGCACAAAAAAGTTTCAACCTTCATTTATTATAATACATCATTTCTGGCAATAAGTTATTGCTCTCTTCCTGTATGATGATAAAATTATAAAGCAAAAAAATTAAAAGCCAAGTAACCTGAACTGATATTTACTCTTGCTCTTCCCCAGAGAAATTTTTTAGTATTTTTGTTATTAGGCACTTAAAAAGATTTTAGGAGGGGGCAGAATTTGCATAGAGAATATAAAATTTCCATAATTCTGAGATTCATTTTGTTGTTCTTAATTTACCTTTCACAGCACACTCCAAAATAACCTGTGCATATTCAAGGCTGTGTGAGCTGCAGACCGAAAACCACTTTTGAATATAGAGAAGTAGGAATTAAAATAATTTAATGTCATCACTGTGGCCAGATTAAAAGGAAGAAATCTACATAAATATGCCTTCAAATCCACAAGTATCAGGGGAAATAAAGGCTTTTTTTCAATTAATAAAATGTAAAATGTTCATTTCTACTCATAAATGATCTATCAAGACCAGCTGCCCTTTTGCCCCAGGAGCTAAATCCAGTTCGGCAATAACTGCATCAGGAAAGACTTCCTAATTAATAAGTTACATTTCTGATCCAAAAAAAAAAAAAAAAAAAAAAAAAGAGAGAGAGATAATGGGATCTGCTGTAGCTTCTCCAATGTTAAAGGGTCAAGCCTGACTGCTGCATTTGCCTTGAAAATTTGCCTTGAAACCGAGCCTCCAGTAATCAAGGCCAGGGCTGCAATTCCTAATCCAGTTTAAAGAATATTCCCATGGGATGCAAATTCCCACATCTGGGTGCTGCCTGGGTCCTGCATTCACATAGGCTCTGGTCTCATGATGCTCTCGTATCAGATCTTTGGAACAAGAGATTCAGGGGGCATCTTGCAGGGAATTCCCACCTCATGACTCACTCATAATCTTCACTTTCAGATTCTTTAGAGAATCCTGGTTTCCCTAATAGGCTCTGAAATGCTGCAAGGGCTTTTAGGCATGTGGAAATCATTGACTATCTCATTATACATTTTACCTGCAAAAATTTTTTACCTTTTTTTTTAACAGTTTCTTCCTGGCACAGCACTTTTAGTAGATCTTTTCCCCTTCTTCATAACCTAGCAAAATAAGCCTTGGTACTATGACACCAGAAGAGGGAAAACAAGGCCAGGGACTGAAATTCATTACCATAAATTATAATATTCTTCCTTCCCTTGAGGTCTCAATTAGAAGGAGAAAATGGTATTAAAGAAAAAAAAAAAAAAAGAGTGAAAAAGTATTAGAAGAAATATTTAAAGCTGAACTTTATTTTTGGTCTCACTGTTCCATTCCCAGGTTTGTCACAGATTTTAAAGAGATCCTGCCATCTAATATTGCTGAAGAATGTTTTATAACCATTTATATTTATCTAATTCCCTCCCTATTCTTACCTCTTCCAACACAGCTGGAAGAGTATATGTCCTTCTTCATAAGTCATTTCTTGTTGTTTTAAATGTATCTGGGAAAACAAAATTACTACAGAAAGAAACGCAACAGAGCAAATACATAAAATAATTGCAAACCCTGTTATGGTCCATTATACACAGTGGTGTCAGCCTCACAGGCTGACTTTGTTCACTGGCCAACCACACTGACAATAAGAGGGAGAATTGACAGAAATCATAAAGATTGCTTGCCTGGATCTTTCTGAGAAATGCTGAAGCCCTGACTACATTCTAGAGCAAGTTCTACAAAAGGGAAATTTTAATATGAGACAGTGAGTTTGAAAGTTGTCCTGAGGAATTTCTTACATTTTTCTTCCTCACCTATTCTACACTCCATTTTTCTCTTGCCCTGCCTTTTTTTGTGTCTTTTTTTTTTTTAGTTAGTCATCAACAACTTCGCCTTACTAATAATTTCTTCAGGTCTATAGCTTGAACATCACCATCAATTCAGGTTTTTTCCTTGTGTTTTCACATCCAAAGGGATATCTTGCTGCCAAACATCCCCAAAAGAATGGGCCTTTTTTATCTCTTTCCATGTTTAAGCTCTGCTATCATAGCTGAAACATCTGCTTCTCTTCAACATTTCTCTGTCCCTACTTGTTCAAAATGATGCCCAAAACATCCCTGCTCTGATAGGCCTTGAAAATGACCCTCTGCTCTTCTGGTTGAAGAACAGGGAATATTTGTAATTGGAAGAATCTCACCAGCTATACTAATTCTGCATGGCCCAGGAGATTCAGAATCTAAATACATGACTTGCATAATTTTGACTGAATGTCAAGAGGTAATTTTGGATTATACAAATTGTGATTGCGTAATGTCATTCTCCCATTGTATTTTCCACGTGTCTCTTTTCTATTCCACCAAAACTTGTGCACCAGTTTCTTCCATAACCTCCTCATGACATTCCCAGGCTTCCTCTTGGCTAAGGAGGATGTGTATGTATGTACTTCTGAAAATTTTTCCCTTCCATGTTTAAAGATGCCTTCTCCAATGTTTGCACAAATATTGATTACTTTTAAGCAGAAATTAACAGCCTGAGCCATAACAAATAAAAAATTATTGTTTTGCTCCTTTTACTGTCTGTATACTAGAGCTATATCTAGCTGATCTTTCCACCCTAAATTCACCGTGAACAAAACAGTGCCTTTTTTTTCCATGATCAGCTTATTACAGATTTCTGGTTCTGTATCTTAGGATTAAATTTGAAGTCTGTTAGCTTTTAAAAATACCCATTTATTTATGCCAAGCTTTAATTATTACATTGGGAGACAATAAACCCAGGGAAAGTTATTTTTAAAATCACAGATAATGGTTAGAACTAAGAAAATAAAGTTTAAAAAAATCTTTCAAAGGTGTGAAACTAGTTCTACAGAATCTGGTCTGGGAGAAAGAGCCTCCACAAAGCATGTGGCCAGGAGTCAGCCAGAAGCCCAGTCCTAACCTGCTCAATCTGGGGTGGTAATGTTGTTTTTTGTTATTACAGATACTGAGTTCTGATTGTGTGAACAGCCTCTGTTGTATTTAAAATTGCCTGAAAATGAATAGAGAGGTAATTTTGGACTCAAGACTGTGTTATTTCTCATCCTTTCAAGGGGAATTTTTACTGCCTCATATCTGCAGGAAAATAGTGGGTTTATTTGGTTTTACTTTTAATTTAAAGTTATCAAAGATTTTTTCCCTTCTGAAAAGCAATTTTTTTTTTCTCAGTAATTACTCCTCAGAGCTGTTAGATATCTGTTTTAGTTTGCTTTTGGTAAAATTTGACCATTCACAACATACACTATTACTACAAATACATGAAAATTCTGGATATTTCAATATGTTATTTATAATTCTAATTCTTAATAGATTACAGTAAACAAAATTACTATGATTCTGTTAAAAAAGAGTGTATCAATCACATATCTAAAGGAAGCTTTCTACTTGAAATCTACTGTGAATAGACTGTAATTCTAAAGAATGCCAGTGATTCCTGCAGACCACTTGTAGTTCACTCTGCTGGTTCCATTCCAAATAACCTTTCAATACTGCTGATTTTAAAACAGATTAACATTTTAAAAGAAAAACAATAGCAACAATAATATTTCCAAATTTCTAAGTTTTCAGGTTCCACAAATTCTTTTTTTTGCCTCACATATTGACAGGAACAAAGATCCACAAAAGGCAGCATAAAGTGAGAAAACTTTTATCAAAAAAGATCTTTCAAGCATGAAAAAGCAAAATTAAAAGCAAGAACTTATTAGTTGTGCCTCTAGTAAATTATGCAATTGCACAAATAAGATCTATCCACCTTATCAGCCAAGTTCAAGATGTTATTTCCATGCCCCTGTTTAATAACACCATCAGGACTCATTGCAGATCTTGTCCCTGTGTTTCAGTTTTCCAAACATTGAAAAAGTCTGCTGCTTCTACTTGCAAGAACATCTGTTTAATTATCCAGCCATTATGGCAACATCACTTTTAATTTGGTTTTATTTTTTTGTGCTGTGAGTTTAGGTCTAAATACTTGCTGACATTAGTCTTAGTCTTTTTCCCACTTCTATTTTTAACATCCCCATTGAATGCAGTTGATAAAGCCCATCAACAGCCTGTGTAATTTTTCTGTACAACTATTTAATATTTTTATCATCTGGGCTTCCCTCTTAATTAACCTTCAGTTTTCAAATTCTAGCAACTACTAACAGTTTGCTTTATTATATGATTCCTTCTTGAGAAGGCTTTTCATGGGTTTGTACTGAAATCGTCTACTGGCTTTTCCCATTCATCCAGTTTTGCAATGATTTGTGAGATGAGACATAACAAAGATTGCTTCAGGGACACTACCTTTTCATCCTTCTGCTGGTGAGCATCTGTGAGAATAAAGCCCATGTGAGAACAGCTCACAAACCACAAGCTGTCACATGTCCCTTGTGATCTGTATCTGCTGCAGAGTTCATTGCAGCTTTCTCTGTTTCTTCCTTAAACTGTGCCAGAAAACACAAAATTTTTTGTCCATGTTTTTGTTCATGTACATAAGGTGATTTCATCTGCCCTTGATCCTCAGCACAAGCTCTCCAGCATCACAGTTTTCTGCTTTTTCAGATTGGACCTAAACGACTCAGCTCCTTTATTTTCCATATTTCCACACCAAGTCTTTCCTCCCACTCTTGTCACAACATGTAGGAACAATAAGTTCTTGATATCAGAAGCCCATCATTTTGCTGCATTTTAGTCAGCACTCTGCAAAGTGCAGAAGGTGCTTGCAACACTTAAATACAGACAAGGAGGAAAAAATTAATACTTGAGATACTCCTGTGCTGAGACTCTGCAGAACTGAAGTTCCACATAAGAAAGGTAAAACTAACAGGTCTGCCTGTCTTCTAATAGATTTTCTCAAAGACCCTTTTTTTATCAGCTCAGCTCAATATGCAAAGATCAGAGCAGGGACTCAGACTCACTTCCTGTTACATATATATGTGTGTGTGTATTTATATATATGTATGAATATAGAATTCAGATTCATGGTTTCAAATGTGACCTGTTATTCAGTGCACATGTAAAATAAACACACTAATATCAATGGATATTGATAGCAATGGCCATAAAAAATTCCACAGAGAAAATACATGGATTAGACTGTTGGTTATGTTTTGCTCTAAAGTGCTCCCCAAGGTCCTTCCCATAATACACTCAAAGGAATGGATCATTTTTCATTATCCTTCACTTACTTGACACATTTCACTGCAGCTTTTCATAATTCAATCTTCAGGGATTCTCAAACATTTGATAAGATGCACAATTTTTCACCAGCGCTTCTTTAATTTTTTTTTTTCTCTTGAGTAGAGCCAATATGAGCAGTGCTTGTCATTTGTTATTAATGGAACTCAGTGAAATGCAAAAGAACAGGATAACTTCCACCATGTTATCAACTTAAGAAATCTATAAACCTGACAGAAGATACTAAATGGAAAAAAAAAGTGATTTTGGAGAAGAAATAATTTCACAATGGTTCGGGTATGTGTCTGGAGATTCAATCAAACTAGTCAATGTATGGCACAATATCATACGGTATAATTTGCAAGTTTAGAGTTCTTAAAAGCTTTAATTTTAGGCAAAAGATGTTCAGAGCTGTAGGATGCCGTTAAACAAGTTTTATTTTCTTGCTTTGCAGTCATTGGCATTTCTTTTGCATAAGTTTCCTTGAAATTCTGTCAATTTATCTGCCTTTTTAATATAATTTTAGCAGCTTCAGAGAAAGGCAGAGGCTAGTTTCATTTGCAGTTTTGATGAAGGAGAAGCGAGAGAAAAAGGAACTGTATCATCATTATACTTGCTCGAAAGAGCCAGAAAATTCCCCTCTGGATAGCTGAGACTTGGAAAGCGCAGTTCTTCCCAGTGGGGAAGCAGGAAACTTGGCAAATCCCTTCACTAAACTGTCCTCAGTATCTGGCTCCTATCTGTGCTCACTGCTCAACTCCTCACCTTTTCTAAAATTGTCCTCATAGGAAAAAAATACTCAAAAAGAAAAAATTAAGCGCTCAATAAATATCTGGTATTATTAAAAAATCCACCAATGAACCACTATGGAGGATTAATATTAATATTTTTATGCTTAATTTCTTATGAAACAGCAGGAAATGTGAAAACAATGAAATATTAACATAATAAAAAAAGGTTTAAGTCTACTATATTTGTGCCCAAGCTTATATTTTTTTTAATGAACTAAAACATACCTTTTTTTTATATTCACAAGTTCACCAGTAAATAGGTAAAAAGATGGCAAATTATACATTGCTGTACAAAAATACAACAGTGGCAGAAGGTCCTACTGAGATGTTAAGGAATACCCAAAGAGCACAGTCTGGGGAAATGCAGCCTTGCCATTACTTTAGACACAACTCTTGAAGCCATTTGTTTGTGTCCAAGTGTGTGAATACAGGAACAGCTTGGTGACATCCAGAACAAAGTCCTCAGGCTGGACTGAGCATAAGTGACCAGAGGCAAAGTGCATATCTAGAATGGGACTAGCTTGGTTTCTGAAGTATGCTTGATACTACTCCCAGTCCTCAGATTATTTTTTTTTTCCTAATTAAGGCACCATAATATGCTTTGGATTAACACACGTGTGTCTCTATTGAATTGTAGCCATGCTAGGGATGTTAATGCACATATAAGATGTGCCAGGCCTTCCTGTTACATAAAACGTGCATAACTCACACTAGAAACTATTTGAAATATATAAGTAAATCCATTTCTCCTCTCCTTGTTTTATTTCTCCAGTTTTCTGGGATAGATCACCTGTTTGAGCTTTTTAGTTTTGAGGTGAATCCCAAGGAAAGGATTACTGTAATATATTCATCATTGAGGAATAAATTGGCAGAAAAGGCAGACATTTATATAGTCCTTGGCCCACTCTTGGGGTATTCAGAGTCACTCAGAACATCTGACAGAGGTGTCCTTCAGGTCTTTCTTGCCTGTTCTAAAATGCTGAATAAAACACTGGCTGGTCCTGACTGATGCAGACCAGAACACACTGAGTATATACTTCTGTAACACTCAGAGTCAGGCACTCAGTCTAACTCCCCCAGTGCACAGCATAGCAACACTCAGGCATGAGAAACAGCACTCAGGGTCACGTTGAGACCCTCACAGACCCTCCATGAAACAAGAGATTGTCATGCTCTTTTTTCACTAATCAGGGTTCTTTTCAAAACTCACAGAAATACACTTTCTTGTTCACATACTGATGACTTTCAACCTGAGCTGTGGTTTAAAAAGCTTTTTTCCCCCTCATTTTGAGTTAAGTACTTCCATGTGACTGATTTAAGCAGGATTTTCCTGTCCTTCCTCTTTAATGAAAGTATGTAAGCTGTTATACCTCATTGTTCATACAGATTTCCCTTTTTTATTCACTTTTATCCCTGCTATGGGAATGCCACCTGCTCTTCTTCCAGCAGCTGTCTCTTTTTCCAAACCTGCTCACCAGGATACAGCACATCAGGGTGCAGTATTCATGCCATAAGTATGGTTTGAATTACATATCAAAACTCTCATGAGAGAATCACTTGTCAGGAAAACCCTTGTCAGGATGGTCTCACAACTAAACCTTCCCTCTCTTGCGGACTGTCAAGAGGACCACAAACATCCACAATTCTAAAAAATCTTGTGATACAAAGATAGATCCAGTTCTGTTGACTAATGGCAGTACTCACTCACCTCTGGACTTATATGACTTACCACAAACCAAATGGGGTAAAAGATCACCAAATGGGGTAAAAGATCACAAAATCTTCTTTATGTAACTATGGGAAAGATCAGCACGTGTATCTAAATCTATTCCAGTTGTGCCTGTCCCATCATAAGCTAGCCAAACGCTTGAATAAAAACGTTGATTTCAGAAACTATATCAAGTTCATTGACACTGAGTTACTTCATCTAGTGGCATTGGCTTGTGCTGTGGTCCCTACTTGAATTTATAGGAGATTTTGCCATGTAAAATCCAAAAACCAATACAGAAGTGCATCTAATTGCCCAGAGCCCAACAAGACCCAAAATATGATCCTGCAGGGCTGTCACAGAGCCTCTCTCTCTGTTTGTACCCACCCGGTGCACCAGAGAGGGGCAGCTCCTTGACTGTGCAGGTGACCCTGCACTGAATCAGCTTTCCTAGAGAGGCGGTGGAATCTCCCTCAGGGGAGATATTCAAGACACATTTGGATGTATTCCTGTTCTGTGAGCTCTATTATGACCCTACTTGAGCAGGAAGGTTGAAGCACCCACTGTGGGTCCCTTCCAACCTGACCCATCCTGGGGTTTGGTGTCTGGCAGAGCTGATGGTGTCCATACAGCAGCAGCTGCTTGTATCCATAGGCTGTGTGGGTATGGCCATTTAGCACTTTTGTAGTTCTGAAGTCACTCCCGGTAGAACTTTGGTATTATTGCTTGTAAGACTTTAGCCATGTCATTTGTCCTGCATGTGCACTCAGACCTGCTAACACTGCATTTCCTCATGAAGCAAACTGGGCTCAACAGAAAAAATGAAAACAAAACAAAAAAAATATACTTTTCAAGTTTTCCAAAGAGCTATTCTCATGTGAATTAGAAATGGAGTGTGTGCAGGAGCCTCCTATCTACTTTTACTGCAGTGGGGAGGTGAGCAGGACCCCAGCCATCCCCCACAGCCAGCTGCGTGGGTTTGGGGCCAGCATCCAAACCACACAGCTGGTGGACTTAAAGGAAGCTGTAATGGGGAAAGCAAGAGTCAGCCCCAGCAGAGGATATCTTTCTCAACTTTCTTGGGAGCCAGTTGTAAGTGAAGGTTTTCTCACACTCAGATCCTTCCTGAGCTGTGGTGCAGCAGCGTCTCAGCTGGGGTGCAAAGTGCCCACCTAAACCCAGTCCCTGACCTACAGACCAGCCCCCCAGCCTAACCACAGGCATGCTTTGTCACTGCAAAATGGGCTCTCAGCTGAGCCCTGGCAGCCATCCCCAGGCCTGCAGGATTGTGCTTGCCTTCCCACTCCCCTCACTTTCTGGGACAGTCTGCCCTGCTGCTCCCTGTAGTCCTCAGCACAGAGGTACAAAAGAGTGCAGGAGAAGAGACAGGAAATTGCAGAAGCTTTATATCTGTTATCACATATTTAAAACAAGAAATTAACAGTATCTAATACACTGAATATTTTGGTGCTGGCCAGAAAATGAGTGAGACATTAGTCGGCTAATAAATGCTGCATGCTGTTATTTACGAGGCCAGAGAGAACACATATTTTACACATAGCCCTTGGATGATAAAATCACCAGTCAATATGCATGTATAATTCTTGTGAGCATCATTGTTACCCCATATGTTCTCAGGCCTTAAAGGCACCATGTGAACAAGCCCTGGAAGGGCCTGGCTGGTCATAGCCAATTATCACCGAGAAGGTCGTAAATCGACACACAAACCTAGGTCTATTAAAAAGTTATTAGATCATCTACCATTCAGCTGTTCTGAAATTGGACTTGGGCAAACATGTGTGGTCTGATGCCCAAACAGTCATCATTCAGCTGTCCTTTTCCCACAGAGAGATCCTGACCTGCTCCAGAGGCTCTCCAGAGACAGAGATCTGTTGCACAACACACAGCATGCATACAGAGGCTGTATGCAGCCTCTCTCCAAGCCATTTGCAATTGCTCACCCCTCACAACCTTCATCTAAATCTGTATTTTCCTTCTGCTTAATACAGGAAACATTTTCAGGTGACATTTGATGCAACTGCCATAATCAAATGTTAACTCCAGTATGGACAGAGATAGCAATATTCTGGTACAGTACACCTGCATTTATAATTTCTCACTAAGGTATTTTGCAACAGTTTACCCTTCCAGCACTAGACAGAAGAGTAGAGGCAGACCTCCAGGCTAATGAGGTGGAAAGCTATCACCTAAATATGAAGTCAAGAGACCAGAGACCTTCCTTGCACCCCTGGCACAAGATTAAGTGGAACAGAGAAAGGCAGTACTGGTAATATGGGTAGAGTTGCAAATTTGGAAGGATGGCCCCAGTTGCGCTCATGCTGCCAGCACTGCAATCACAACTTGGTGTCCAAAACTGGACTTGTGCTGCTCTGTGTTGGATCGCCTCATTAAATGCTGATCTGAACTCTGCCATCCTTTCTGCTGCAAGTCCTTCTGTGAGGGCTTTGCTCAGTTCTCAATCATACTGACAGGGTGCCTTCCATTCTCTATAAATTTTTGTATGTAGTGGGTGACTTCCTCTGCTTTTTATATTTTAATTGCTTTGTCAAAAAGAGTAATTCAGGGCCTTTTAGAAAATTCCCAGAGTGGTTTCACCACAGTTCCATACATGACCTCTTCTCCTCTCAGAGAATTGCAAGAGTGACTTTTATCCTTACAGCACCAAAACACTTGTATGCTTCACCTCTTCTTTTCTTGTCTCTGAATGATTGCATGGCATTGCTTGTGTTCTATTTAATCCAAGAAGGAAAAGGAAAGGTCAGTGTCTCAATCTGTATATCTTAACCTTTTACAAGCATTGAAATTCTAAGAAAAATATGTTTTTAAAGTAATATATTTTTGCAAAGGTGAAAGAGAGTCAGCTAGTGCGCTGATCCTTTTCCTTCAGTTTCAGGGATTCGAATTCAAATTATTCATTCTGCCACCTTGTCTAGATTAATGAAGCTGAATATGGAAAACTTTAAGAGAGATTATTAACTTTGTACCAAGAGTAGATGAAGTGCATGGTCCCACACTAGACCTTGCCTTCTGCACTAATAACAGTGATTTATCTCTGGTCTTTCATTATTTAAAAATAGTTTGCCATCCAAATGCATGGCAATGAATTTGAGTGAAAGGCTTGACTCTGTAAGACAGCATGTACAACTAGCACTGCTTCAAGAGAATAAAGTGCAACTTCATGACAGAATAATACTGAAGGATTTTGTTCTAGTCATTTGTATTACAAGCAGCAGTTGATTCTCTGTATGATCCTTGGTTTTAGTCTTTCTGTGTAGGATCCATGTTTTTAATTGTGCAAATGATTTTAGCTTGATCTAAATAGCTATTAAACATAATAGCTATTTATATTTATTATATAATAGCCTATTAGGAAAGTTTGCTAAAAATCAAATTGTGCCTACACTTCTAGACCCTATCAAAGTGCTTTTCAAGTTTCAGTCTACTCTTTTTTTCCAAGTCCAAGTAGCAGACCATAGTTAATACCTAAAATTTCTTGAAAGTAGCTTTTGAATTTATTCATTGCTTCTTGTGCCATCCAACAAAAACTTCTTCTTATGAAGTTCACTTGCAATGCAACATATATTTGTGTATCCCCAATTGTCTGCTCTGTTTAAGCTGGATATTGAGTTCTGGACCTTTAAAACTAGACCGGAGAGCAAAGAGTGGGGAAAAGAGGTGTAATTTTTTTGCAGCTGTATTCAAAAACATAGAGATAAGGACTTCAGCTCTCTCTTGGTGCATGTTGTCTGCAGCATGGACAGGGAGCTGGAGAGAACTCTCCTTTGCTTTTAATTAGTTGTTTTAGCTAGCTGAGGCAGAGAAGTTCTGCAGACTGTGGCTTTTCTTTTCTTGGAACTGGTCGGCCCTGCACTGGACTGAAAACCCAGAAAACCACCAGGAGCTCACACCTGTGGCCCACCAGGAGCCGGGATGCAGCATTTTCCAGCACTGGAGGGACTGATAAGGGACTGAGCGAGCTGAGCTACATCCCACAAAAAGGACTCTCCCTGAATTTGTCATCTCTTCAGAACAGTGCGAAGTTCAATTGTTTAATTTTTTTTTGTGTGTGTGTGTGTGTTTGTGAGTAGTTTCCTTGTTAAATAAACAGATTTTTCCCACCTTCCTTAAAGGAGATTTGTGTCTCCCTAACCAGTGGGGAGAGGGGCTGCTTGAATTTGCTTTCTAGAGAGACCCCATTATAAGGTTTCCTCCGAAATCTGTCCCAAACCAGGACAGTTGCTAAGACTGCTAAACCTGCCTTCACTGCGGGCTGGGGATTAGGGAGGTAAAGTCTTGACTTCTGCCTGCAAAATGATCTTGGCCTCCCAGATTAGACCATAAAACTAGACTTCAAGTCTGGTAGCATGCTCCCTCTCTCAAAAACAAATGCAAAATGGCTGATCAGGGTCCCTTTGGGTTTCCTTATCACATGTTCCAAAACTAGAAGGTGCCCAGCAAAGTAAATTATTCAAAGGACTGAAGCCACAGAGATAGTTCATGTATCCATATAAGTTAGTGACTGCTCAATAGCACAAGAGGAAAGAGTTCTAGCTCTAGCAAATATCCCATACCTACATCAAATAACAGTGTAGAAACTACCTCAGTGCACTTCCATGATGCAAAATCACAGAGCATCTTCCCTTCCCTAAATAAATAACCGTAGCACTTGCATTTTGCTTAAACATTTTCACAGGTCTCTTTTCTTGCACATTCAGAGTAATTATAGAAGATTTATGCAAGCCCGACCCTAGAGCAGTGGGACTATACTTTTACTTACTTAGCTTTGGAGGGTCTTTGCTCCTGCCCTTCTACCTTCCAAGCAGGAGCGAATCAGTGTGCAGGAGCTGGTTTCAGAGGCCTGGAGTACTTCATGTGAGCCTCTATTGACTCAAAAGTGACTTTGCAAAATTGTCAGGGAATTTTCCAGTTCAATGTAGCTGCACCTTTGAAAGGTATAGCACTAAGTGTCTAAAAAAATATTTATTTTCATGAATGGTAGTGTTTTCAATGAGGGGAAATTACCCCCATCTTATGAATTAGAAACAGACTTCATTTCTGTCATTTACTCTCTCTCCCTTAGCATCTCTAATTGAGCCATCTCCCAGCAGCACCACAACAATTTCTAAAATCCCCTCAGGCTTTCCCCTAGATTTAGAATTCTAAAATTTAAAAATCCCTTTTGATCCTAAATTCCAGTCTGGGACAAGTAAACAACCATTGGTGAGTAAAACTACTCAGCTGCTAGGAGCCTGTCTGCCAGTCCATAGCTTCCCTGCTGTTTCCTACAGGTTCCTGCCAGTCTCTGATATCACCTTATCATCACCGTGATAGATTGAAGCATTCTCTCAGTTGGTGAGAGCACGGTGCTATTAACGCCAAGGTCACGCATTCGATCCCCATTTGGGCCATTCACTTAAAGAATTGGACTTTATGGTCCTGGTGGGTCTCTTCCAACTCAGAATATTCTGTGATCCTGTGTTATTCCCTGCAGCTTTCCCACCTGTGATCTAATTTCAAGTTGTCTGGACAGAGTAATATCAAACAGAAAATTGAGGGACCCTTGATGCTCATTAGGAAAACATGAATATTTCATTTATTCTCCTCAGCATACCCTTTTCACTTGACTGAAAGTACATTAGAAACTCATATGAAAGCTCACACTATTTCTGTTCCAAGTGCTGTTCAACCCAGCCACATCTTAATGATTGTCATTCCCTTTCTTTTACCACACTGAAGAAATTCCTGCCTTCAAAACCAGTTCATTCAGTTGCCCCAATATGTTTTTGTATTTTGCTTTCTTTTTTTTTTCCTCCATCCTGCCTTTGATTGATTGACTGACTTGTGTTCTTGACAGCCAAAGAACACTTCAGTTCTGCTAGGGAAGACCCCTCCTCAAGCTTAAGCCTTGAGCTTTAAGGCACTTTTGTGAAAGCAGATGCCATGAAAGCAACTTGTTGTTGATCTGAGTCTGAGAAATAAACACTCTGTGTTCCATATATGCATATTCTGAGCTTTACTTCAAATGTCACATAATTTTAACTTTGTATATAACCGGGATGTTTCTCCCTGCAGCTTATACTTTTGCATTATGCATTTATGTAAAATGCATTTAGCCAGGAGTAATCCTTTGAAATTCTCATCTTTATTCCATGGGGGAAAATTATGGACTGGCTTCTACTTATACAAATCTAGAAACAGCTGCCTGAGTTACTATATAATTTAATTCCTTAATTTGAATCTAGACTTTACTCCACTTTCTTCCTTTGTTTAAAGTTTGATTGATAAGTTTAAAATCATCCTGTAACTATTGTCCTTGATTAATACTTTTATTGACTGTATTTTCATTTTGTCTTTTCATAATTTTTCATTATTTTTTTTTCTGATTACACTGTGTGTGTTAATTTTAATTCTGGTTACTTTTTAGAAGATGCTAGAGAATGAATTCTTTTTCAGTCTCATTCTCTTCAATTCCTTAATCACTCAACAGTTGCATTTGTTGCAACAGTTTCTTATTTATGATGACATTTTTTCCTCTGCAGGAAATATTTTCCTGAATTATATACTTACTCCATCTTTTTAAATCTTGCAGCAAACTCCTAGTCCATTTGCATACTTGTAATCTACCTTCCAAATTCATAGAATATTTGGTAAATAATATCATATTTAAATTTTCAGTCATTGTAGGCATGGCAAAACAAAATGAAAGTGTAATATCTGTATACTCCAGTAAAATATATATTGTGGTATCTGATACTTCACAATGGAATTTTCTGACTTTTCTGTGCAACCAAGTTTCAGCAACTTCACATCTTTTGTGGAAGCATGTTAAAAAGGTAGCCATGAAGCTATTTCCCCACCATTTCCCATGAGAGCTTTTGCAAAAGCAGCCCCAGGTATTCAAGTCAAACCTGAGGGGAACAAGGACTATGGACAGGATCAGTGAAAACATTACTTTCAGTACATGGTTTGGAAAGAAGAACTAAAAGTTCAGAAAACCCAGAAACAATTATATTATTCTAGTTTTCTACAAACAATTCCTATCTTTTTCTTTCCACCAATTCATTTCTATCCACTTCTTTAACACTCTATCCAACTATCCCCTGTGTTCATGCACACTGCCTCACTAATACCTGCACCTGCAGTTTAGACAGCTTGTTGATCTAATTTTGCCACAGGCAATTATTGATTTTCATTTTAGAACTGGTCTAAACCCACCAATCCCACCACCAAAATTACTTTTGAAGAAATGCTATCCAAACAGAAAGCAGCTAAAAACGGTTTCAGCTGATGCTCTCACATCTCCCATGATTTCAGGGATTTCAAAGCCAAAGTGGCAGGCACAACACCTTGCCTGTCCTTGCTATCACAGACATTAAGAAATATTACCCAGCTAATATCATATTTTTGAAGGTTTTCAGTATCAAGAAGTACTCATGCTTATTTTCATTTCAGTATAACTGATATAAGGAAGAAAGATTAGTCCTTTTAAGGTGTACACAAAGTAGATAATATGAGATTGGCTGTAGCAGACTTGGATCTGTTCTGCATAAGCTGTAATGAGCAATGGTTAGAGTGAAGGCAGCACTACTGCCACTGAGGACACATCCAACTAGTGAGAAAATAAATCCATCTATCAAATTAATTGTGGTAGCAACACCCCACAAAATTATATCTTCAAAATTATAACCTTTTTTCTACCTTCTGCTCCTTCCATTGTAGGTGAGCACATCCTGCTCAGCTGCCAGTCTCCCCTGGGACTCAGCTACACCCACCCTCCTGGCCTTCCATGGTCACTGACAGTCAGTTTAAGCAGTGAGAAGGCAGCAGCAGCTTTTGCTTTATATTTTATCTACCTTGCAAATATTATGGGGGAACTTACCGAGAATGAAAGCTCACATATTTGGAAAGGAGATGTGGTATAACTCATTGAACCAAACCCTCTAGAATACATAAGGCTCAGGAGAATAGAGCAGGAAAAAAAATAGCAAAGAATATTCAAAGTTATTTTAAAAATTTGTGGTCCTTCACTCGAAGATCAGAACCATGAAAAAATGCTCTCTAGGGCTACAGAGAGTCCCTTTTATTTCTTCCACAGAAAATAGACACAACAATACCTAACAACAGCTATTATGGCTCCAAAAAGTATAGTCCCCTGAGGATCTCCTCTTGCTTTCAAAAAAATTAAACTATTTGATTTTCATTCCTGGCATTGTACAGCTCCTCAGTGTAATCTGCTCAGGAGTTGGGGCAGGTGACCTGTTTTATCTGAGTCACCAGCCTAAATCAATTTCAATCCCACTGATATGATTTACTCCAAACTTCTCTTTTCACAGTACAGCTCAACAGCAGGTCTGAATGAAATTCTTTTTTATCAAACTGTCCAGGCAATTCAAAGTAAGGAAGCATGTTTGTATCTACTAGTCTTAAAAAAATCCTTCAGGTTCTAAGGTCTGTGGTCATGTAGTCTTATGGACTTAATGGAACAGAAGATTTTCTATAAAGTCATAAAATAAAGCACTTGGTATATAAAGTACAGAAAACCTTCAACAAATTGCATCCCTCTTTGTCTTCCATCTTCATATAAGCTACAATACAATGCTCATTTCCATTTACTAAATGGATATGGCTATAATTTTTTTTAAATTGTACATGGTTTGTTTTTATTTTATCAGTGTGAGAAGTAGGAGTAATTTAATTGACATTAAAACAGCAGTGACTTGCTATCCAGCAAAACAAATTGTGCAGTCGATTCCTTGCATACTGCTTATTAGTTTCCTTAGTAACTCATAATCATTTGCCTTTCTAAAACAGATGAGATGTCAACAAATATGCACTGTAGTAGTGGTTTGATACATCAAAACCAAAAGTGCTGTAATGACAGCATAATAAATCTTAACATGAAAACTTAATGGCCACATTAGTGACATAATAACCGTAGTCTCGGGTTCATGCTGCTCCCCACTGCATACTTTTGTTTCATGGCATGGTTGTGACATGTAGTAGTACATGAAGCACCTCCCAGTACATTCTCCAAAATCAACTCCAGACAAAATATTTAAAAGCAATCATTTCATATACTAAAATCCCACAACTAAATGATGTCAGCTCTTCCTAGGGTGATGCTATTAATCAGACAAATCCTATTCCAATTCATTTTAGTCATAGACGTTATGTCAACACAGACAAAATCTTTATATGCTGCCATAGAGGAATTCTCAAAGAATAGCAAAAAGTTCTTTAATACCTCCACACATTTCTGACATGGTTTCTTTTCAAGGCAGCAATATTACAGAAATCCAAAACAAACAAAAAACCACTAGGGTTTTTAAGTGGAGAATAGAGATGACAAAGGGAGTGCCTTTATAGTTTGGGAAGAGATAATGGTAAGTGATCTCTAGAATTTCAAAACAGAGTTCCACCAGCTGCTTGAATGATGTGCAGTAACTTATGTTCAGCAGAGGAAAAAATATAAAAAAGGAAAAGAGGATAAAAAATAGCTGTGAAGAAATGGAAGCAAAGGTAGACATCTACTAGAAGCTAGTAAAGCCTTTGGTACTATTTCCCACAAAATTCTCCCAAAGAATCTGGCTGCTCAGGCCTTGGAGAGGCATACCTTTTGCTGGGTGGCTGGCTGGCTGGCTGGCTGATTTCAGAGAGTGGTTGTGAATAGGGTTACATCCAGTTGGCATCTGGTGACAGGTGTCCCTCAGAGATCAGCACTGGGACTCATTCTGATTGTTGTACCAATGAAATGTCTGAATGAGGGGATCTAGTGCACTGTCAGTCAGTTTGCAGGCAACACCAAGTTGGGCAGGAGTGTTGATCCGCTGGATGGTAGGAAGGCTGTGCAGAGAGATCTGGACAGGCTGCATCCATGGGCCAATTGCATGAGGTTCAGTAAAGTGAAGTTCTGGGTCCTGCACTTGGGCCACAACAACGCCAGCATCAGTGCAGGCTGGAGAAAGAATGACTGGAGAGCTGCTTGGCAGAAGAGGACTTGGGTGAGGGGGATAGACAATCATCTGAGCATGGGCCAGCATGTGCCCAGGTGGCCAAGAAAGCCAACAGCATCCTGGCCTGTATCAGGAATAGTGCGGCCAGCAGGAGCAGGGCAGTGATCATCCCCTTGTACTTGGTGCTGAGTAGGCTGCACCTTCAATCCTGCGTTCAGTTCTGGGGCACTCACTACATGGCACACCCTGAGGTGCTGGAGCAGGTCTAGAGAAGGGCAATGAGCTGGTGGAGGGTCTGGAACACAAGTCTCGTGAGGAGTGACTGAGGAAATGGGTTATTTAGCCTGAAGAAAAGGAGGATAATGAAGGAGACCTTATTACTCTTTCCAACTACCTGAAAAAGGTTGTAGTCAGGGTTGGACCCAATCTCTTCTCCCAGGCAACCAGTGACAGGACAAGGGGAAACAGACTCAACTTGCTCCAGAGTAGGTTTAAATTGGATATTAGGAAAAATTTCTTCCCTGAAAGGATTGTCAGGCATTGGTACAGGTTGCCTAATAAAGTGGTAGAGTCACCATTCCTGGAAGCATTCAAAAAATTGTATAGAACTGGCACACCGGGACATGTTTAATGCTGGTCTTGGCAGTGGAGATTTCAAATGCTGGAGATTTTTAAAACTCAGCTGGACAAAGCCCCAAACAGCCTGATCTAATGTTGAAGAGAGCCTTGCTTTGAGTTGGACTTGATGACCTGCCATAATCCAAATTAAATTATTCTATGATTTATGTAGATCATTGGCAACTGCAGCACAGATAGGCCTTTGTCATCTTTAGAATTAAGTGGCAGTTGAAGAGGGATTTTAGTTTGCAGTGATTATGGATGTATGAGGGGAAAAGTGTAACTATGTGATGCCTGTTGGGACCTGTGTTTTAGTTTCCAAAATCTTTAGGAATTATTGCAGTCATGCTGCCTTGTACATCTGTGAAAGCCAATGCTGTAGCCTGAGACAGCTGTAGCTAAGACGATGAGGACAAAAGCAGGGTCTAATCTCTCTAAGTGACTAACTACTACATATTTATCTCAAAATTACCCTTATACCTTACATATTGCACATCAGTATTTGAAAGAAAAAAAATCCCCATGACTGATCTACAGACCAGATACATGACTACATATCCAAATATCTTTCTCTTCCCCAAGATTTCACCAAGTAAGGCAGTGTTTTTAATCATCATGTTTTAGTGATGGACTAACTAGTTTGCAGAAACAAGTGGAACTAGGCAAACTGCTAATAACACAGCTAAACCAGGGAACGTAAAATGAACAGAAGAAAATAAATAACGACGAAAGGAAGCTAAGGAAATATATTAATTTCAGGGAGACCACCACCACCAATGTCTGATGTGGTTAAGATAGGCCAATATTGGGCAGAAGCACATGCTTTCAGATAAATGGGGAAATAACAAGAATAGCTTTCTGCTGCTACTGGACATGTACTTTCACTAGTTTATTTAATCCATATTAAATCATTTGCCACCGTGCTTATCTGTGTTTTAAATTTCCATGTTGCCAAGAGTTTAGTGATTTGTGAGTGGAGTGGGATAAGAGTTCCCCAGTACTTTCTCTGCTCCTGTGCAAACACACAAATGAATTATGCATCTACACGTGCCAGTCCCTCTAGGCTCATTTTGAACACCCTTGTGAAGAAAATCTGTGATCTCTGACACTCTGGTCACCCCCTCTGCTCTCTAGCAGTACTTGTAGAGCAGAACATATAGCACTGTCAAAGTCTCTGGAGATTTAAGCAGCTAGGCCATGACAGTGGGATCCAAGATAAGGAGATAAATATTTAGGAAGAGATTTGAAGGGGAATTTTGTCAACCCTTGAACAAACATTTTTGACCCCCAAAATTCCTTCTCTGTAGCTCAGCAAATGCTTGAATGACACAAGTGCGTGCATTCCCTCCTGCAAGGTATCCTGGCCGTCACAGCTGTATTGACAATGTTGATGCATTGTTTTATGCTAATCTATGCCTAATGCTTTTCCAGATTTCAGAATGCTGATTAAAAGAAATAGAATTTCAATAAGGTATAAACATCAAAGTCAAAGCAGGAAGAAGCTATATCCATATGCTGTCTAACTCAGCCCCTCCTAAAACTTACAAATTTTATAATCTACTGTCTCTCTTGGGAATCAATAAGTGTATCCTAAATGACATCTTGCTAGCAGCAGAAAAGATGCATTTTTAGCCCATTTTCTTTCGGCAGGCTCTTAATAAAACACTATCTATCCCCCAAAGAAATTTTTCCTCCTACTGGCTTGAATGTTTTCCAGGACAATACCACCAATGAAATTTATCCTAAGCAGTGCTGTCACCATCATGGATACTTCAGCTCTGTGATTTTGGGAGAGGAGAAAGAAGGACACACACAAAGCAGGAAAATCCGGCTTAAGGAGATGGTGAAGAGTTTTAGGGGCAGTCAGAAAACTGGGATAAATTCTTCAGTGGACAGGGAGTTATATGACTATGAATGTAAACATTTTCTTTCAGTTATTTGTATGGGAAATATTATTTGGGCAATCCTACCAAACTGAAGTATTTTATTATTTATAGTGAGCTCAGCATGCTTGTCAGTGTATTGCTTAAGCCCAGTAACTGGTGGTTACTCACCAGTTTCATGATATGCCCATTAATAAATGGGAGCTTAAGCCACATGCCATTCTCCATAGCACTTACTCAGAGCCCATTTTTAGTAGCAGAAAGACCTTGAGAAATTCACCAGCATCAGGAACAGTCAACATACAAAGCATTAGTGCATGAATCTGCATGGTGCCTTCACTAGACTAGGATTTCTCCACCACAACCTGTCACAAAGAGTAGCAGACTGGAACAAAGTGAAGGTAATAACACACTGACACAGAAATTCAGAACTTTTACAGCTACAAGAGGATGTTCATGCTACCAAAAGCAGTATTGGGACACATGAGTTTGTGCTTTGATCACACCAAAGTATTTAGGCCAAATGAGGAAGATTCCATACCTCACCCAAGCAAAAAGTGGTACATCCCGATTCTATAAAATAGTAAGAAGCTATTATAATTTCTTTCAGAATGACACAAAACTGCCAGCAGCTACATAGATTAGAAAATAAGAGTTTTTTGCATGAAGAAATTATTTAACCTATAGGAGTTGGATGTTAAAGCAGAGAAAAGTGGAAATAACAGATCTCAGAAAATTTCACAGTCACTCTCTCAGGTGAGACAGTAGAATATGACAATTTTTAACAGGGGCCATCTCTTGATTATGATTTGAAAATAACAAGTTTATTCCCAACTATTTATCAGATCTCAGCCACTAAAAATTGCTAGAAGCCTAGAAAAATAATGAGGCCATGCTTATTTATAACAACTGTCTGGCTCTGAGCTTTCAAATCGAACAGCTTCAGCCTTTAGAAAAGACTGCAAAAGCCCCCTACAAAAAGTGAAAACTTACTGCTTTTAACCAACAGCTCTGTGCAATGGAAGGAAACACCTGGCTTCTGATAAAGTTTTAGGCAACTGTCGTTTCTCAAATCACAGGAATTTTTTGAGATGCTAACAGATAGGAAAAGCTCTCTTACCTGAGAGGGACTGAGCAGTGTTGGAATTAAGGAGGGCATATCACTCTTCTCAGAAAACTTTTATAAGCCAAATAGAATTTATACTTAAGATTTACTTGTACTGTCCTCAAAAAATTTCTATATTTGTTTCAGTCCTCTGCTTCTTTATTTTAACCTGATTATCCCATGCTGCAAATAATGGTGTTTCACTGAAATGCTGGGTAGGAGGAGAAGGACTCAGCCACCTTTCCGCTATCATTCTTTGTGCTTGTATGTAAAGCTCAGTGTCTCCGTTTCTTTTCCTGTTCTTTGATTCCCTTTTACTCTGTAATTTCTAGAGTCAAAAAAATCTTTTCTAGTCTTTACAAAGTATGCAGTAACAGTGCCAAGGCCCTGTGTGAATCCATCTCCTTCATTTCCCAAGGGTGAGCTGGCTGGGCTGCTTTGACACAGCTTGGTCAAGCAAAATGGGAACAAACTGCTGGAGAACAGCTCAGGTGAGAGAAGGAGCTGAGAGAGACATTTGGCCTTGGCTGGGACACCTTGGCTTGGCACCTGCATTTATGCTTTGTGGGTTGCCCAAGGTACACTGTAGGTGTGTCTGGCACTGCACCTTCTTTGTCCTGCCTGGTACCTGCCTCACCACTACAGACTGGCCTGGGTTGACCAGGGCCCTCACCAGACTTAGTCCCTGTTATCAGACCTCCTGCACACCTTGCCCTGCTACCAGCCCCTTCTTGGGGGGCCCTTGCCTGGCTGCCCTCCTTGGCTCCCAGCACCCCCTGCCCTGAGGGTGCAGCCCGCTCTTCTTGCCCTTGCTAAAACAGAGTGGGTCCCTGGAGAGTTTTTGGACACCGTAATTTTTGCTTGAAATTAAAAAAAAAAAAACCCAAACAAACCAAAATAAAACAAAACATGCAAACGCCCAAAATACCCCAAAATAAACCCGAATTCAAAACTTTTACAAACTTTTACATTACTGTGCTTGGTGTAATAAAAACTTCACTGCAAAAATTTCTTCACTTTTAAGACTGAAACTAAACTTACTAACAAGGATATTTATGTCTTTTTCACACTCATCTTGCATATGAATGACTCAGTTCCATCACTGTGCTCTACCATACCCTGGACTTCATGCTGGTTGTTCCCCACCCTGAACTAGAGAGTAACTTGCTTACACAGGATTAATTTATGACATACAGTATTTGCTTAACTTTTTTCGTCAATTTCAGACTCACATAGCACAGATGTCTACCTCTCATTTTTTATCCAATATTTCCTTTGTGATCTGTGGGGAAAATAAGCACTTCCAGTGCACAAGTAATCTCATCCCATAGTAGACTTTTCATGGAGAGCAGCTCAAAATCTAGTGAAAGGTAGTGACAGAGGTATACACATTTACACTACTGTGTATAGTAATTAAAGGAATTAACTCACCTACCAGATTGGGGAACTGCTTTAGTGCCTAACAGCTTTACCAAGGTCCTAGCACAAACCTAGGTCTCCAGAGAGCATCAGATGAACTTGAATCACATATCTCAGATGGCCAATCTCTTTCTTTCTTTCTCATGAAAAATTGTGAAAGCTTCCCAAGTTATGCTGGCATATAATGAAAATAACTAAGACTTGCCTTCTGCTATAAAATGAAACTCTTATTTTATTAGCACAGAGAACCTTGAGACACCAATACAGCAGAAATAAACAAGAAATGGCCAGGCTGTAAAATGGCCAATTTGTAAAAGTGACAAGTTATTAACCATGCTCTGCATAGCTCTGAAATATAGATTTCCATTAACAGATGGTATAATCTATGAAGACTTTGAATTTAAATGTTCTCATACTTAAAATGTTCAAATTAAAATATAAAACAGTGGACTAAATAACTGTAAATCTACAAATGTTGCAGTTGTTTTTTTAATAAGAAACTGAGTCTAGATTGTATTTAACATTAATTAAGAAGTCAGAAATTAAAATTGGTTTGGCCTCAGTTGTAAGGAAAACAGAAGGCTTCCTTTCTTTTTAGCCAAAACAGATTATGTTTTTGTGCTGCAGTCACACAAAGCTTTTAGTTCTGTAAAATATTTTGAACATGCTTCATTTGGAAGAATATTCTAAATCAACTAAAAAAAATATTGAACATATTGCTGAACATTGACTCACAGGTTTTGGGTTTTTGGCAGGGAGAGGTTTTTTGGTTGTTGTGGTTTTGTTTGGGTTTGTTTGGTTTTTTTGGTTTTTTTTTTTTTTTTTTGCTCATTACAAAATATGGGATGGAGCAGAAAGTAAAAATGTATCTGCAGCGTGCCACAGCATAACATTTATATTCAGTTCTTCTTTGAAAGGTGCAAATCTGTGACTTCTCGGCAGAGGAAGGTTTGAAGAAGTAAAGATGTGCAGGTGTCAAGTGGCAATTTATTTACCTAATTATTAGCTAAACCCTGAGTTGAATGCTAAGTGTTAAGAATCAGACATCACAGACTAGTGCAGTAACTTCAATAAGATCTGTATTTTATTGTTGAGCTTTGGAACTCCACAGCTTAACTTAATGGCTTCTCACCCACCTAGCACAGTCATAGAACATGCAGGCACTCCTTCACTGAGGAACACAACTCACAGGATTCAGCAACCTCAGCAGAGTGTCTGAAATAAGTGAAGAGTGAAGAGGCCTTTTATTTTGGCTTCACCCCCTTTTATTGTTGCAGGGACATGGTTGCAGGTATCTGTCTCCCTATGCCATGCCCTGCCATAAAGTCCCAAGGCACTTGTTGCCCAAAATAAAAGATGAGCAAGTCTTAAACAGTTACCAAACTCTGCATATTTTCATGAATTCAGTGAACTAGAGACATACTTTTTGCTTTCAGCACTGTTAAATATTTTCACTCGTCTGTCTGATTTTTTTACAGACCTGAACTATGCTTAGCAGCTGATTGTGACAGATGTGTTTTGACATGAGATTGTCTAGGAAAACTATTCTGAATCCTACTTCAGCAAGGATATGACAGACTCTTCCAGCTGACACGCAGTGTCCAAAAAGCTACCACCAAACATACATACTTACAAACAGATTTGGAAAAATTTTCTTACTATATTTATGTGAATACATAGATTAAATAAACCCTGGGCAAGATTCAGAAGTCTTTTTCGTATGGCATGTCAACCCTCATATTTCATATATTTCTCTCCCCAACTTGTCAAGTCGTGAGTAAAGTCAGTAACATATTTTGGAATGCACACTAAAGTATGCTCTGACAGAAAAGGGAGCAGTCTTGCTGACTAGGGCCTTGTGCCCAGCTAGCTGCTGCCACAGCAAAGGCGACACAGAACCTCATTCATAACCGAGAAAAAGCCCACCTGAGTCTTTGCCTGCTTGACACCTTTTCTGTGTTTTAACATTTACAAGTATCTTTAAACTGCCAGAGAATTTTCAATGCTGATTTTATAGACATCAATTCAAGTATTTATGCTTGGAGACCTTCTTACCTTAAATAGGTTTCTTCTTTTCCTGATGGCTACCACCATTTCCATCCCATCGTAGAAGGAGCAATTGGATCTCTTTCGTGCTCAGCCTTCCATCCTTATTCTAACCATGTAAATTTCATTATATTATTTTCTCATCCCTCATGTCTTTTCCAAAAAGATTTAATTATACTTTATTATGAATCAATTAAGTTGTCAAAATACCAAGTTCTTATTCTGTAGTGGTATAATAGAGAATATACCTCAATTAAAATTTTTGATTTTGTTTTTAACAGCTATATCAAATTTGTAACCCATTGCCACAAATGGTAATACCTGTACATTGTGCTCTTCAGTTGTTTAGAGCTACTGCATTCTTAGAGCTAGTTATTATTAGAGTCTAAATGCATGATTGCACCTTTCTTTCCTATTCAGCTACAGCTCCTTTCTATTATATCAGTTCCCAAGGTCATTCTATTCTTTCTGGAAAATGTTCCTTTCTCAATTGATGATAGGTCCTAATATGTGCTATCAAAGAAGTTCAAGAGCACAATTTTTTTCTGTGTGTAAAATCACCAGTGAAGCCAGATGCAACTTAAAACTGCCTTCTACTTTCTCTCCCCAGCCTAACAATTCTCCTTACTGTAACTCATACAGACTTCAATTAGTTTCTTTCAAAATTATTTGAATTGCCATATTGCAAATTTAATAATTTTTATGGATCACAGTCTCAAATATCTAAGCAAATCTGGAATAATTAATCTACACTTACCTAACGAAGAAATTATTAAAATTTTGATAATTTTGCCTCACCTAATTTACCTCTGAGACAACTCAAGTATCTTCTTAGCCCACTGCCTTTTCCCACATGGTTGATAACTCTGACCTTTAAAAGGCCCTCAGGCAGTTATCAGGTGTTTTAAATAGTAAGGTATAATTGCCCCAGTCACCTCCCTCCACTCTTTTTTAAGAGGAGATATTATATTGACTATTTATGAGTCAAAACTACTATTACAAACTACCAGACCATGAAATTTTACTCTTGGACTTATAAAAACGTCATCTAAATTGATAGTGTTTTTGAAGAGTGAATGGATCAGGGCCAGTTTTTGTAAAAGTGTCAGTACTTGATGGTACTAGTGATAGTAAATTAGTACCCAGTAATTTAACTGTGCCTTGCATTCCTAAAAGAAGAACATATGCTGGTTATCTGCAAGCACTAGGAAGAATATTTCATTACCCTGGTAAATAACTTGACTTCATGTTTGAAATTTTTTGCTGCAGTGTTGGAGATTGTCTATAGTTGGAAGAACATCGTTCAAAAATGCCAACAAACTTCTCCAGTTCTCAGTAGCTGCAGAATATTTGGCATGGTTAAACTTGCTCTCACACTTTGGTTCAGAAAGCACCACCCTCCATTTAATTTCCAGAACCTTCTCTGGCACTTGCTGTTGAACTAAGTTGTTCTTCTGAAGGTTCTTTGACACATCATGTAATGTGTGTGCTCTTTAGTGCTTTCACTTGGTAGGTTTTGAGGTTTTTTATCCAAATTTAAAGAGTTTAATGAGTCAGTGCCATTGGTAGATGATTTGCATACTGCTGTGGATTATGTATCTGTTACATGGGATAGTGATCCATTGCAGCCTGTCTCAAAGAGCAGAACTGAATAGTTTCTGAAGTATTTAGTGCCACTATGAAATTCCTGACAGTCAGGTAGAACACAGGTATCAATGAAACATGAAAGGCTAATTTACTTTTTTTTTCCCTGCTGCTTTTCACAGCTGTATAAGGAGGTGATAAAAGCTCTAGGGTTTATTCCAAGAATTCACTTGACATGAAAAATACCCCTGTGGAGAACAGAGAACCTTACACGGTTAGGGAGAGGCTTAATTATAGCACAGCCAACAAAACTGGCTTCAGTGCTCACCATTTAAAGCAGCCAATACTGTAATGAGGGGCTTAATGCAGGACTCCAGCCACATGGTTCGATTATGCCACTGAACGGGATAAAGGGGTGCTGTATTATAACCCATATTACACAGACCATAAATGGATGTTTTGGTTTTTCTTTTGCTCTTAAATGTTCCTTGCAGTGTCCCACGGTGCTGAGGGAGTCACAAAATGTGATTTAGCAGAAGGATTGGAGGGAAGTAAATCTGTGTGTATGCAGAGAGACAATGTGCAGCCATTTGTTGACTACATGGTGGCTTTAGTGTGGGTCATCGGATAAAGAGCTACAGCTCTTTCCATCTCCTTTCTAAAATTATAAAAACAGTAGAAGAAGAAAGAAACAGGCATTTTCTTTTTCATTGATGAGTAGATTTTAGCAAACTGGTACGACTTGAGCAACTGCAGGAAGAAAAAAAAAAAGTGACCCAAATGGAGGCTCATTACATTTTCATTTTTAATTCCTGGGTTCTCCTTCTCGGTACCAAAACTGACATGAATAGTTTTATTCCAATGCAAAAATCAGATTCAGGCAGCAGTTTGCCTGGCAATAATATCATGGCAAGTCTACATTGAAAATATATCTGAAGGAAAGATTACATTTTTGGGTGGGAGGGGGAGGGATCATCCCCCACACTGAAGCACTGGTTAAAAACTCTCAAATGAAAACTTTTTTCAAATTTACATCTTCTGTGTTACAAATACATCAGAATGACCACATTAAGAACCTCTGCCTCTCCCCATCAAGCCACCAGGAAGTTTTGAGAGGGTTCAAACAGGCTACTACAGAGGCTCAGCTTTGCCTGTGTTTTCTCATCTCCCACTCTGTTGTGCCCCAAACAAATCTCTGCACTTGACAGATTGTGTTTTGAACTGACAGTTTTCACCTGATACATGTCTCAATGAGAACAGTTCCCATGGTAAATGCCAGCCACGAGCCACAAGCAGAGAAAGGGCTGACATTGTTAACAAATGCTGCAGGCATTTGTAGTGAGAAAATGGTTTGTAGGTTTTATCCCTTTTTATATTGCTTTTGCACTCAGAAATACATAGATGTTTTTACTGAACGTAAGAAATAACGTTTAAATTTGATTAAACCTTTGAAGGATCCCAAAAGATGAATATTTCAGGAAAGTATTAAAGGATAAAGAGATGTCTGTGTCATAAAACTCTAGATTAGGTAAAGAGCACTGTAGTATAGATGTTCTCTCTTCACAATATTTTACCATTACTGTGGCTTTGCTGCTTTAAATTCTTTATTCAATTTATTGATTCTGATCAAATGGCCCAACAGGGGCCTTGATGATTACATATTTCTTAAATGTTTATTTAATTATATGGATTCTGTTCATTCATATGAGAGACAAGACAACCAATAAAGAAACATTGAAGAAAAATCAAATTGTAATAAGAACAAATAAAAAGTATGGACATCCTTTCTGGAGACCCAGGTGTTGACAAAATGCAGTGATATCTTGGCTGGTATGAACACACCTGAAGACATGGAGTCCTAAGGAAAATTATAATGTACTTCAATGGTGTGTCCAATATGAATATTATTAACTATGCTTGTTTCTAATCATGGGTGTCAAACCCTTGATTTCTGCTGTGAACAGGAAAAATGTCAGGGTATTGACAGTGTGCCTAGCATCAAGACCAGTGCTACAATTTCACCGTGGCATCTAATCCAAAGAATGTCTTCTGAGTTCTTTCTCATCAAACTTATTTTAAAGTTAAGATCTCACAATCTTCAAGGTCCCTACATTTTTATCTAGGAACTCTTCAATGTCTCAGCTTGTTCATACCTCAGAAGTCCAATTTGAGAACATAGCACAAGGAAAAAGGGTCAAATTAGTCCACAAATTTCTTTACACTGACTCTTTCAATACTTCTTATTTTACCACCCAAGCATCATCCCAGCATGAAGCTGGCCACATGAACCAGGCAGCCACTAATAATGTTTCACACTCAGCCAAGTTTCTTTATCAAAGTATCAATACAGAATCAGAGTTGAATGACACCTAATTGCAGTACACAGCATGACTACAAAAGGCCTCATCCACTACAAGCAAAAAATTGCCTCTATTGAAATAAAAGATTTTTGCAACTGCTATCGGGAGTCCCAAAGTTAAGAGCATTATGTTTTTCATACCATTGTTAATTTTGGTCGAGAGCACAGACTCTTTCAGCTGCTGACATTTCAGGTCAGGCTACGTAATAATCATCTTCCGGATAGTCACATTTACTCCAAAATGGTCCTGAATTTTTATAAACTTGTAGAAGTGAGAGGCCATAAAACTCTGGTCCTTGGCTAAACCCTTCACTGCGAGATTGAGATTTAAACTAGTTTAAGATAGGATTGATCAGTGTTACTGTTTCTTTTAGTCATGTATAGAATTCCAGCACAGAAGCTTCTGTATGATTCATTGGCACTGAAGGAAGGAATGGCACTTAGAGATAAACAATGAGAACAGGAGAAGACACGATGTCAAAAAAATACTTAACATTTTACATAGTATAGGCTCACGTTTTCACATGCATCTTGATAAACAGGAAGCCCATTCTTATTTTCTTGAGAGCTTTGGGAGCTTACAGTCTTGAAGCTTGAACTGTGCTGAAGCCAGTTTTAGAAATGAAAATTCAGACACATGTTAGTAAAAAGACCAGACTTATTGTTGTGAGTTAACCCCAAAACCAGGACACTTAGACAGTAGTCCAGGTTCTGATTTCACATGTTTTCAGAAAGATTTGTGCAACCACATATTTCGAGTATCTGTGCTTCATATCTACCCAAAATAATGTTATAGTTGTGAAAACCTTTTTAGATCCTGCTCCTCAGTGTTGGTCTAATGTTCATAAAATGACATAATGTTTATAAATTTATTTTTGCAAAAAAAAAAAAATCGAGTTAGAAATTCCCCAGATTACTTTGAAGATACTCTAAAAACTATGTGTTTTAGTTTTAGTACTCTAAAAATGAAGAAACAGGGCCTTCTAAGCATGATTTCAAATTTCAGGGAATATGGGGTCAAAATGCTACTGTATCTTTGGCAATTAAATAAAAGTGACTAAAGGCAGGTCCGTTCAGTTATGGTATTCCTGATGTAAATGGAAGATAATGAAGTGAGACATTAAATGTACCAACAGCATCCTTGCATTGATTCGACATCTAGAAAGCCTTTTAAACTTTTAAAATGTAGAGCCAATTGTAATATTTCAGTACTAAAATGATAGATGTAATTCTTCTAGTTATATTAACTTTATTTAGCTATTCTTAATTTTATATAATTTTATATAATTTATCTTAAAATAAAGATGTATACTTTTCAAATACAATATTTCTTGACATGGTCAGTCCTTATTTTTTCATTTTAGATCATCATATTTATACCATTTGCTTACTGACTTTTCACATCAGCTTTTACAGCAGTTTTCAAGAAGGTAACTAAATTGATGGTTCAGAGCAATGATGATCCCTCAGAACAAAGGTTTGAAGCCATAGGTAGTTGGAAAAATGCAGATAGCATAGAAATATAAATATATATAGATATATACCTCCCACAAAAATACCATCTCTTTGGGTCAGAACAGAATAGTTATTCTTTAACACTTTGAATAGAACTTAAGAAAACATCCCTGAACCTGATTGTCTTTCTGAGTTCATTACCCAGCCACTTCTCCGCAGGCTGATTTCACATTCTTATTCCAGTGAGTGACTCTGTCTTCGATGAAATTATCTGCTTCCTTGTGCTTTAGGCTTCCTCTTGGCCCTGGAGTGGTAATATGAAATATGATGGCATTTTTTTCTTAAATAGTGCTCTCCACACGGGATGTATTGACAAGTAGGTGTAAAGTGTCTTCTGTTTGCTACCTCCTCTGTCATCTGCTGTGGACATACCCTTGACCACAGCAGAAGTTCTCTTTCCCCCATTAGATAGCTGTGCCAGTATTTTTCTTGACATATATATATAACATAGAACGGTTGTACTGATGTCCTGGGTACATTGGCTTGTTACTGACCGAGAGAGGTGTGGAGCAGCAAGGCACAGAAAATCCACTATACATTCTAACATTTAGGCTTTATCCTTTATTAGGTAGTGAGTAAGAGACAAAAAGAACTGAGTTTGTTGTTTACAGCTGAACTTTAAAAGAGACTTGTGTGAACAAAAACTTGTTCCATAGAGCACTGTGACAAAAGAGGTCCAAGAAAACTGAAGGTGTCATTGCAAATTAGCTGATGTAAGTAGTTAGAATGACACTCTTATTTCTAGCAAAATTTTTATGAACTCTGCTCTTAGTACTGTGCCTCCATACATGCCACAGGCCACGTTTTGGCAAGGATCAGCCTGTTGATTTTGATGGCATCACAACAACATGGCAGGATGTACAGCAGGTGTCCATGCACCAGAAGGCCGTGCATAAGAGCCTTCGGGATATATGTCTATCTCCCATTTTCCCATCTGCCTGCTTCCTCATGGGGAAAAACTAGCCTGCCCAGACCTTCTACCTTCCCAAAATGTGAGTACTTCTCTGCTCCTTTAGCAAGATCTTACTTACACAGGGTCTTACAAAAGGCTCTGGAAACAAGTGGTGGTTCATGGAGCACAGCTTGAAAGCTGCTGCCCTTTTCAAGGAGGAATCTGAACGCAGCTGGCAATGGCACTACAGCTTCTGCAAACAGATGGAAGGTTGAAAGCAGGCTTAAAAGACCAAGTACACTGAATCTTACTATCTCATGTACTCAAACAGAATGAAAAATTTTCTAAATTGAATGAGAGGAGCAGGTTTTGAAGGCTGGCTTATTTACTGCCTCTTTACTGGGAGCTGTAGAGTAGAGAGCCCTTTTAAATGTCAGCCCCTAGTTATTTAGATATCTAAACTTGGCTTCAGGAACTTATTCATACTGTTGTTTTGAAAGTTAGGCCAAAGCAATCCAGCTGGTAATTAGCCCTGGAATCACCATCATGTATTTTTCATGGCTACATAGGTGTGAATTGAATATAAACACAAGCTCATTTCATTTCAAGGCACAAACGTTTGCAAATAAACTGGATGAAATAAAAATACATAATACAGAACTTATTTTAGTACTTCTAGATAAATAAATGCATCTCTTTGGAATTCTTCGGACACAGATATCCATGGAACCTCTTCTTTCTCTCTCTTTATATATTTTTTATAAAATCTAAATGCGGAGAGGTTTAAAAAAATGGCAAATACAAATGTATATGGAAGGCTCACTGATGAACTGCAAGTCAAAAGTGCTGTATATTCCCATCCTCTATATCTCCCACATGTCTGCACTAACCACAGGCAGCATTATATAGCAACCACATGGTCAATATTTTGCATTACTGCCTTTTAATGAAATCTTTCAAATAATTTCCCCATCTAACCTTAAATTATGCTTTTAAATTTTATTCTGCCTAAATGTATGGTAGGCATTTCACTTAGCTACACTTCAGAGTGGTTGCATGTGACTCAGCAGCACACTCCATAATATTAATAGATACTTTTCAGCTCCCTATGGGAAAAAAGCAGGCAGCAAGGATTATTTTTTTCTCTGTTGTTTGTTACTTACCACTTAATGACCCACATGTGAAATCAATGGTTATATAATTATTTTATATAGTAGATTTTCTGTTTATAAGTTATTTTTCTTACTCTAACATATATACAATATATCTATATATACCCCTGATAAAACTTACTTTAAAGGGACACAGTCAACCCCCTTAAGCCTCACAGTAAATACATAAGGCTTTAAGCTGTCCATACATCACGGTCAGCTACAGAATTCCAGGGTCCCTTGAGATCCTAAAAGTTGTATTTGTTCCAAACCCATGATGTGCAGTTATCTCGTAATATGTATCTCATGTGTCACTGTTTACATTTTATAGGTATATTAAGACATTTTATATCACATCAGTAGGAAATAAAACAAGGGAATAAGTCTGTTGCTAAGACTAAACCTATTGCAAAAAATATTACCTGTATCTACAGACACTCCCACTGGTGTGATATAAAATGAATATGTGCCATTCTTGGGATGAAATTCTGGCTACACTGCAGTCAGAAGGAACTTTAAACTGACTTAAATGAGACCAGGATTTCTCTCCTGTTTTTCATTTGTCAGTTATGACTCTCTGTAACTGATTTGTGTCTTCCCTCTGCTCAACACTGAAGTGTCAGGCCTGTTTCATGATAAGATCATATTTTTGGTTTTCCACTGTCATGTCCTAAACATTGATCTATCATGTATGTATTACACTTTTTGAATAAACACAGAGTGTACAAATACATTCTCAGGTAAATAAACATTTGACCCATTCTGTGTACAGTATCTGAATTCTTTTTCCTCCACTAGATCCTCTTTATCACTTTCTTTGCCCCAACCTAGATAATTTTCATTCTTAGGTGAGTGAGGAAAACTTTTCTCACCAGGAACAGCTCCACATTATTGTAATAATTTTTGACTACTTACCAAAGTGACATAATTTTGTTCATTTATCTTTTGCAACTCAGTTAGAAACCTAGTGGCATAGATAGAGACACAATACTACTGTTTTACAAGACATCTATTGTATCTACTTTTGTTCAGATAAATACCCAGTAACTGCTGATTTGGCAGGAGGATTGGTAAGGGTACTACTATTCACAGTGTTTCTTTTTTTTTCCTTCTTCTTTAATCTACAGAATAAAGTGTTTTATATACATTGGAACCAGTTAATGCCCTTTAGACAAATTTATAAGTTGTTTCGTAAAGCAGGAAAGACATTGCAGGGAAATATGTGCCAAAATGCACAGTCAAAAGGCTTTGTAAGTTTTATATGTCACTACAAGTAAATGATCAGTTCTAAAACGATCAATGCTCAAGAGAAATATTCTTATCTGGAGAAAATACCACCCATTCCCCCTTTCAGAATTTGTTCAGTTCTCTATCAAAAGTTCTGGCTCTTCATATATACTTTAAACTATAAATAAACACTGCATAGTTCAATGTCCTTGATTTTCATTTTTTTTTTTTTGTTTGTTTTGATTTGAAAAATTATTGCAGTACAATTAATTCCTGTTTGGAGTTCAGTAAGGAGCAAACAGCACGGGAGTGTGGGTGGTCCGTATAGGCCCAGGAGCTGGTCGTAGGAGCGCTGGAGGAAGTGCTGAAGTCTGGAAAAGGGTGGCTGCTGGGGCTGTGCGGAGGCTGAAGGGGGAATTCACAGCCACAGCAGCAGCTGCTGCTGCAGCTGCCAGTGGATTTGGTAAGATTCGTGGGGCCATCGGCTTTGAAGGTTCCTTTGAAAATACTAATTTTACCTGTGGGGAAGAAGAGAAGACAAACAAACAGAGACACATAATTTTTTCATATTAGTTACATGAGAGGGAGCTTGATTTAAGATTATATGTGCAGAATCAAGCAAGAGAGACCTCAAGGTCTACTACTTTGGCTACTGACTCTATGAGCTGTTGGCACCTTGTAACAGGTGATACAACCTCCTCGATGGACAAGGTACAAGGATTTGGTTGGGGACAAGGAGTTCCAGTGTTCACACCTAATTGTTGACACTCACAATTTAATATGAGATTAGAAATCAAAGCAAATCTAAAACCAGACTAGGGAATCTGCCCCAAAGTAAAGCTGCATG
The DNA here is from genome assembly GCF_035770615.1 of Melospiza melodia melodia. Taxonomy (NCBI): domain Eukaryota; kingdom Metazoa; phylum Chordata; class Aves; order Passeriformes; family Passerellidae; genus Melospiza; species Melospiza melodia. The sequence continues at coordinate 38,079,039 of NC_086194.1, forward strand.
TACCCTGTAACAATTAAACAAGGAAAAATCAGATATCCTGCAACAATTAAACAAGGAAAAATCAGATATCAATTAATAGATCTACATCTGGACAGCTTAATGCAGAGATATTAAGAGCAGAATGGAAACATATCTTATTCCCTGGTCTTAAAAGATACTTTTGTTTTAATCATTAAGATGAGAGTTCTCCTTAAAATTAAGATCTCCATAGAGCTCCTCTTCATTTACTCCTGCTTATAATAACAATCAAATAAACCAATCTTATATTTCATGAGTTATGAATATCTCATGTTTCACATGTTTAAATGGGTGCTGTCCCATATAATTCTGCTGCGTATTCAACTGTTTTCCACTAAGATCAGGTTCATTTTTACAAGGATTGTGAAAACCTGGCAGAAATTTTAAAGTAGCATTCTGCCAAACTATAATATTTCTGTGCCTATAACTGAGGTTTCTTCTTAAAAAACATTTAAAATCATAACATGATTTTCTTGGGGATTACAAAATACAAATAAAAAACCCCCTCATTTAGTTTCCTAAAAAAAGGGAAAAACCCCAAACCATAGAGTTTCTCCAGTTTCTCCAAGACTGAAAATACTCACAAGAGTTTCAGTAATATTTAAGAAAATTTACATTTGGGATGCATACAAATCACCATCAGAGTAATCTCTACAGATTTCTGCAGTTTTCAGTGGAATTTCAAGTTTATAATGAGATGCCAGGAGCCTGAATACCTTTTCAGTCCTGCTTTTATAACTCTGAGATAAGTCTCTGATGGACTTTTGGTAGGTCTGTGTCCTAACAAGACCTGAGGCCTCTTGCAAAGGGCATAAACTTGAATACATGGTATTGAATATACAGAATATATGTACCATGCTGTGGTAAATCTCAGTGTAAGTATAGACACTTTTTACTTACAAGGAAACACAACTTCTCATTCTTGACTTAAAAGGGATTTTCAAGTAATTAAATTGAATAATATCACTTTGACATTTTCAACTCAACAGAACCCTAGTGAGTGAATCATCAGAAATTAAGGGCAGGAGTATTTTAGCACGAACCACAATTGAGGTTCATTATTACACTACTACCATATTCCAAAAGGTCTGTTGGTTCTTTACTGGCCAGATGGATAGAGGTTTTTCATTTTTCCCAACACCTATCAGCAAAACTGCTGGCTTCCAGGCCCTTTAAAGCTCTGGGAGAAATATTCAGATCAAACCAAATTCTTTAATTCTCGAAACAAAGGATATAATAGATGCTAGATATAAAATTCCTTATGGTGCCTATTAAAAGCAATTATCTGATCTTTTCCTTTATCAGAGTTATGCTCACTGATCCAAGCTGCCTTCTTTCTTTGCTGAACATATGACTTTTTCTTTCCTTCTCACATTTTTAATACTTTTTACAGCCTTATTTAGAACAGAAAAAAATCCCCAACCCAAAAACTAACAAACAAACAAAACCACAAAACAAAATGAAAAAACACCACCCAAAAAAACCCCCAAAACCACCACCACCACCAACAAAAAAAAAATAGCCAAACCCATAACAACCCTGAGGAAAACAAAAACAAAAAGAGAAAATAAGTAACCCTGAGTACTTTGTACTCTTTAGTCCAGAGTTCCCGGTGAAGGGGATGTTTTTTTGTAAAGTTTGGACTATTAAATGCTTGATAACCTTTATTTCTCCAGTGCAGTGTTTTATACATGCTGGACAGTTGTGGCTTGAAGAAATATCAAGCAAGTCCAAATGCTACAAGACTTCTTAAACTCTGAAATATCAGTGTGGGAATTTATAAATTTTCTGTCTCTGAAGCATGTAAATCTAGAGCAGACAGAGAAGTACAAATTATATTGAAAACATGGGAAAAGCAGGTTTTTGGTCTAACAAAGCCATGAAAATATAGCATGTTCTTTTTTAATTTTCTGTAGACAACTTTGGCAATGTCATACATTTTGTGTAATGAAGAACAAAGATCTCACGTGACTGTTTCTATTAAAAGACTAAGGCTTTCTTGCCACTCTTGGAGGAATCAGGTACTTCTAATTAAATTACTAGACTACTTCTAGTTAGATAACTTTTCAGTTAACTTGTCAATGTGATTCTAATTTGAAGGTAGTTGCAAAACTAGTAATACTTAACATATGCAGTAACTTGCTTGTTCATTTCTAACGCCTAATTTACCCACAGGCCAACATTAGGAGTAAAGTAACCATTATTTGGAATGGTAACAATGAAACAATCAATTTTTTTCATTTCCAGTGAAGTAAACTAAGGGACAAATAACTTGAAAAATTAATGGGGAGCATCCTGGTTTCACCTAGGGAGAAGGAATAAAGGAAAAGTAAAGAAAGAGCATTAAATTAAAGGTGAAATTAGTTGGCTTGTTGCTCTGCTATTCTGCACTTCAAGTAACAACAATTCCTGCAGTTTTTATATTCAAAACCAAAAAGAATAAATGGAAAACTGGTCTCTCCTTTCTTATAGAATCCACAATTCTACTACATATATCTGTTCATTTATTGCTATTTTTTTCTCTCCTTCTTAAATCCCCTTTGCCTTTTTTATGCCCTCTAGCCTGACCTGTATATTGTGAGCAATTGGGATTGAGGGAGAGGGAAAAGGACACCCTGTTGTTATTTGTCTTGAACCTTGGCTGGAGTTCTCAGAAATCACCATTATATAAATTGGTAGAGAGCTGTGCACAACTGCAACAACAATGTAATAGTTGTTTTCATCTCCTGGAAAATAATTTCCTAAAGGAATAACATTCCTGTCAAAAAGGCTTTCCTGATTCCAAATCCTACTTACCCCGTTACATATTTTCTATTCCTTTCAGTATAGTTTGTATTGAAGACCTTGATCTTTCCTGTGGATTACTGAGAAACCCTATGGGGCTATTTCCCTATTAGTGGATCCACCAGAATGGCGCACTGCTTTATTTTACAACTGAATCCTGCATGAATATGCCACTCATGAGTGCTGCCCCAACAAGGACACAGTTTTTGCTGCCATGAGCTTTAACTCAACATAAAAAGAAATGGGTTTTCAGAGAAAAAAAAAAAAAGCTCCATATTGTGCCTGCATCAGAGAAGATGGTCAAGGCATAAGGGGCTAATCTCTACGAGGACAATGGATCAACATCCTCCCTCTGCCAGAACCATTTATATAACCCTACAAAGCAGCAGATATAACATTCACAGAATTCACAGAATCACTAGGTTGGAAAAGACCTTCAAGATCATTGAGTCCAACCCACGCCCCAACTCCTCAACTGAACCATGGCATCAAGTGCCACATCCAGTCCTTTTTCAAACAGATCCAGGGATGGTGACTGCACTATCTCCCTGGGGAGGCCATTCCAGTACCTTATCACTCTTTCTGTGAAAAACTTTCTTCTAATATCCAACCTATATTTTTCTTGAGACAGCTTGAGACTGTGTTCCTGCTCTATCAGCCTGGTGAAAGAGACCAACCTCACCTGACTACATCCACTTTTCAGGAATTGGTAAAGAGTGATAATGTCACCCCTGAGTCTCCTTTTCTCCAGGCTAAACACCCCCAGCTCCCTCAGCCATTCCTCACAGGGTTTGTGTTCCCAGCCCCTCACCAGCCTCGTTGCTCTCCTCTGGACACGCTCAAGCTCTCAATGTCCTTCCCAAACTGAGGACCCAGAACTGGACACAGCACTCAAGGTGTGGCCTCACCAGTGCCGAGCACAGGGGAGAATGACCCCCCTGCTCCTGCTGGCCATGCTATTCCTGACACAGGCCAGGATGCCATTGGCCTTCTTGGCCACCAGGGCACACTGCTGGACACTGTCCAGCCACACCATTCCCAGCCTATAGTGCTGCAGGGGTTTATTGCGGCCAAACTGCAGGACTCATTCATTCAGTTTAACTGATGGAGAAGAAAAAAGAGAGATGTTCACTATGCCACCCACAATATAAGCTGCTTCTTAACTAATGGCAGCATCCTAGAGGTTTTTTTATTTAAAAAAAAAATCTGCTTTTGGATCTAGTAAGAATTGTGTTTCAGATAGTTTATCTTGGCAGTTAGAAATGTGACCAGAACTATTCTGAAACAGTTGAATGAAAGAAGAGGCAGGTTTTTTAAATTGTTTCACTTGTTATCTCAACAATTCTCTAAATAAGGATAGAATGAATGGTTTATATTTTATAGAGTTTTTATTTAGTTATTTCATCACTATTGTCCTTGGTGAAAACTGGAAAGATCCTGTTTGACATCTGGAGGTTTTTTACGTCTCTTGCTCTCTAGTGACCTTTGCAACAAGCTTATTTTCTGAGTTTATTCAGAGTAGCTACAAAAGCAAGGGTCCACAGGCTGTAGTAAACACACCTTAAAGTATATTAAAAAATCCCTTGTGGGCTTCCAGTGGCTCCTTGATGTACTTGATACTCTAATTGCTTACACTATCCTTCTACTTCTAAGCATTTTCCCACTTATGTTTTCTAAAAATTCTACTCATCATGATTAAAATAAAAGTCAAATAACAAAGGGTGATTGGCTTACCCCTAGCGGATGTGTTCCCTTTTGGAGTTTGTTGTAAGGGCTGTATTTAGGTTTGGGTGGCTTCCCAGCAGCTCTGTCTTTGTGCCTTCTACTGCTTATGTGCTGTTAAAATATATTAGGGAGGGAAGGGGAGGAAAGAAAACAAAGGGTCATAGTTGATAGTTACACAAAAGATCACTTCAGATTCTGCTTTACACAAGATTAATGCTCCAATAAGAAAGGCTTTTGCTCTACAGCAGCATCACTTTGGCTAATTCAATAATGAAAAGGAATAGGCTCTTTTGAACTTTGAAGGATCCTTTGTGCACCAAATATTGGGGCTGTAATTTTCATCAGTTCTAAATTCAGCTCTGCTTCCACTACAGTTAAATATTTTCCCACCTTTTCTAACTTCAACAAGACTTGAGTCAGGTTAAAGCCTTTGAAAAACTCTTCCCTAACTCTATAAATCACCCATCAAATCCAATCCACTGATGACAGAAAGTTTTTGAGGAATATTAGGTAGTAAAGCATCCCCTATTTGGGGAAGAATATAAGGTCAGAAAATTGTTCAAATCCCTAAGCTGTGTGGAGATCCTTCTGAGATGGTTACATATCAAACTAAGAGAGAGTGAAAACAACTGCACAAAATCCATTATCTTCTTCATAAGTTCTGTGAGATTTTTAAAGTATCTTTCTACACAGATTTTCTTGCAGTATTAGAAGTAAGGGACATTTTTCAGAATTCTTTTTTTACTTTGATTTTCATTTTCAAGAGGATTATCACAATAAAACTACATAGAACTGGACTTTTTGCTCTGAGACCAGAAGAATGGGTATTGCCATTGTCCATTATTGAATTAATCTTCATTCTTGTAAAGTTTCTTTACAAGTATTTAATTACAATAGGCATATGGAATTAACCTAAGTGTTTTTCTGAAAGCTTTGATCATCTAAAGAATGACTGAACATAACTTAGAGTAATTGCAATTTAGAGGTCAGGCTTCTCAGTTAGAGTGAAACATTGATAAAATATTAGAAATTCTCTCCATCTTACATTTCTAAGTGGGTTACTTAGCATTCTGTGAAAGTACTGCTTGCATCCACCTTCACATCTTTGTCAAGGCAAATACCATGCACTACATGAAATGGCAGATTTTATTAGCTCAGGACAATTCTAGCAGTCTAAAGAGAGTTGTAACGTGTTACACTTTCAATAACTCTTTACCAAAGGTGCATAATTGAGAGCTTTAGAGAAGACATATTCCATGCAAGGGAAAATCATAATCAAAACAAAACATACAGCGTGGCAGCCAAGTACAATGGACAAAACTGTGATTTCCATTTGGACACAAATTATCCTATTGACATGTGCTGTGTTGGTACTTTACCACCATGAAAACAAAGAACAGCCAAACATTCTCACTCCACAAGCTGGCTGAGTACCTGTTTCAGTTGTGTCTCGGAGTTTACGTGTACATCACATATTTCACAGTGAAATGTTTTGTTCTGAAGGCCTGTGTTTCCTTTATTCACAGGTCCTTTGCCTTTTACGCCTGCCCGGGGAAAGGCTTTTATGGTTCCACTTCCATTCCGAGCTTCCAGCATAGTTTTGTGCTTAGTCCCTGGAGACAACAGAAATGGGAAACAGAAACAACTTTGGCAATTGGGTTGCCTTCATTGTTTTATTTTCCTTTTACAATAAAATCATATGAGCCTCAGCTTGGTGCCATGTGCTCTCCTTGGAATAGGGCTGTCTTGGTCTGTATCAGAGTCATACTAATGTAACAGTATTTCACACCTGGTATTTATTTACTAAATTACATACCTATAGGTAATGCACTGGAACAAAGCAGCCAGACCAGAAAGTAGCAGCACAATCAGGTACCCTGATGTGAAGTTAAATGTGTGTGACTTTTCTCATTAACTCCTGCTGCTAATAAGACCAGAATTGTAGTTGCAAAAGAAAAGTAATTTAGCTATTAAAGATGTAGTTGGCTTTGATTTGTAGTCCTCCTGAACAGATTGATAAACAGTATGTCTAGGTAGCTTACAATTAAATCTGTAATTAACTTATTACTCTTCAAACCAGAAAGGAGCAGAGGTTCCTGGAAGCAACCTATGGATCATTAATGTCTTGGACAGAAACCAAAACATGTGAGAAGCATGTATGAGAGAAAAATACAATTCCCTTTTTTTTTTTTAAATTATAAATAAACATTGCATAAAGAACACTAGTGTTCTGTTGCTGCACCTTTATTCAGACTGAACAGTTTTTTACACTGTTGACTCCCACACAGGTAGCCTGTGATGATAATGGACTAACTACTGCATACAGAACCACCACTCCAGTGCTAATTGCTGTATGCATCCACAGACTTGCAAAAAAAAAAAAAAAGCATGTGTGTGAGCACACACAGAGTTTATCAGCACAGGCAGCAGAAACTTGGAAGGTTGTGTTTAAATATTCAGAATAGTGTTTTGGCTCTCAGCCTGATCAGAATATTTAGCATTTATATGAAGTTAAATACTTTAAAAGGATACAGCTTGAAGTTGAACTTTCACCAGTTGAAGATCTGGCATATAGTAAACAGCATTCAAAACTGATGGAATTTTGTTTCTCATGAATGCCAAGAAGTCATAATTTCCATTCTAATTTGAGTTCTATATATATGCCAAAGTTATTTCTTTTTAAAGTGCATCATAAAACCTTTGATCATTTTGCTCTAGGTATTTTATCACTGTCTCTAAATTTCAAACCTAAGGTTCTCTTTCTGTCTCTGAACTCTACTTACCCTTGATAAGAGGCAGCCCCTGACATCCAAGATCAGGAACTTTCTGTAAGATGGCTATAGGTGGTCACTGCCACCATATCAAATCCTTAGATCTTTTAACCCCACCCACCACTGAGCCAATCAATAACTTGCTTAAATTAGTGACTGTGAATGGTGGCTGTTCACTACCAGAACTTACTGATGCTACTAGCTCTAATGACAAGAAAAAGTTAAAAAACTAAGAAAGGGAGGAAAGCAATTACGCATTCAACCATCATGCAGCAGCTGCTATCAGTTGATGAAAACAAAGGGAAAATATACATAATTTTAAGAAGTTGTTTATTAACAGACAATATGGAGCTAAGAACTCTTACTCCCATCATTGAACTCTGCCTGACTGATGCTCCCTCTTTCAGCCCTAATTTGTTAAATTTCAAACAAAGCTGATGGCATTCATCCTCAGTTTGCTAGTTGGCACAAGCAAAACTATGCAAAGTCTGAACACCAAAGGTAATGAAGTAGAGCTGTCATTTAGCTCAATAAGGTTTTGAAGCTGCAAAGGCTAAAGTGTAAGAAAATCTGCAACTTGCAATAAATTCTTTTCTTTCTCTTTTTTGAAAGCCTCTTTGCCTGTCATTTTTATACTTTAATAGTTAATGAATTCCATGTAATTGCCAGTTTTCTGCCACCTCTTTGTCCCCTGCTGCAAGAGATCTAATCTATTCAGGGGAAGATAATTGCAGCGCTCTTGAGACAGAAGGGGAAAAAAAAAAAAGGGAAGCAAGCAAGCACTGCTCCATCTCACCACTGTTGTGCGCCTCCAGCTGCGAGGCAGAGTTGACAGCGACTTTGCATAGTGAACAGTACAGCAGTCTTTTTGCTTTCTCTTCCTCAGTCTCCACGGAAGGGCAAGTGCTGCTGCTCGTGGCTGTTGTGGGGATTTTCTCCACTTTAGAGGTGATCTCAGTTGTCATAACACTGCTCTTCCGGATTTCCACGGTTGTCGTCGTTGATATTGCTGGTGTCCCTGTGTTTGTGTCTGTGGGCAAAGAGAGGAGATGGAAAGAAATGAAAACAAATAGAAAAATATCATCTGACTTTTGGTGTTGGCTTGCTGACGTCCCAATGCTGTGATGACACAGAGAGGCAGATTGTTCTGGTGGTGGTTTGACTAATGGTAATGAACTAAACCTGACCCTTTCCTTTGTATTTCGTGTGGTTACAAAATACAGTACTCTCATGTATTAGAAAACCATGTGTTGTCTCCTGCAGTCTGCCCACACAGAACTCATAAACTGAACAAAAAGGTCATTAAGAACGTACTGTACAACAGAAGAAAAATGCAATAAAACAGGTCATGAAAATGACCAGCACAACAGGCAGTTAAAATTTATATACATAACTTCAGAGGCATAAACAGCCATAGTAAAACATAATACTTATGCTGATTGGGTAGCCAAGCTAAAGTTTTAACATCTTCTACTAATACAACTAAAATGAATAAATCAGCCTTTATATCTGGTAAAAAAAAAAGAAATTGATACTTTACTTGATTTTTCCCAACACCACACTAAAAGAATGAAGGTAATTATAAATACACAGTACACATTGTTATTCATTTTTACATAATAATGATACATACTATATAATAACAGTAACTAAATGTATATATAACATTCCCTATCTGACACCTAAACAAACACTAGTACGATTTTCATTCTGCCTATCAGTTGGAAAGACTACAAGCAAGATATATACCTCAATCTGGAAACTTATTTCTTGCAGCTAAGAACGTGTGCTTTTCCCATACTTATCAAATGAAGGAGAAAGAAAATACACAATGATATTTTAGTTTGAATCATTGATACATGATGTTTGGATATGGCAGTATCATGTGGCTGTTAAGTACTTAGCAGGGTGAAGGACAGCAAAATGCAGCAGTGAAGGCAGTGAAGAAGATGGCGGGTCGGGGACATGAGAAGGAGACAAAGGACAGGACCTGTTCTGTCTTCACAGATCTGCATTTTATCATATTCAGCCTACTGAGTAGTAGCTTTAAAAAAAAAAAAATCTTGGTTACTTTACTGCAATAGGCCTGGATTTGGGTACTTTCCAGCATGGCTCACTTTGGTTTCATACATTACTTGGTGTTAGTGATGCTCTACCTGTACTATGCTTTATTTACTGCCCCCCACCAGAACAGACAAAATAGCAATTCTTTGCCTTCGAGAGCTAAGTACATGCTCTGATGCAGGAGGGACACAACTAACTGGTTGCACCACAGTGGTGCATTGCAGACTAGTACTGTTCCAAACTTTGTTAATGGAGATCATTCCTAATAGCTTAGCAGGCAATATCAAATTGGAAGTAAGGCAAACACACTGAGAAACCTGATTCAAAACAATTTTAATACATTGAAGAAACAGTTTAGAAAATTAGATGCTTTTCAGTAAAGACAATTGCAGGAATCCACACTCAGTAGATTTAATCTGATCTATTAAAACAGAATGATGAACAACAACCACAGTACTGCATTTGGGGAAATTTTATTGTATATTTCATTTTGATTGTTTTCTTTGTTTATTTGCTTGGTTTCAGAAAAATCTTTCAGTAGCAGACATGATGAACACAGATCTCTTCTATCATTGTGCTATAAAACAGGTCTCCACCACACTGAAATTGCAAAGCAAAAGCTTTAGGAGGTATTTTTCTTCCTCTGATCAGCTCTGAAGGCCCTGTGTCCAGCCTGGGGACATCAATGTCAAAAAAAACCCCCAAGAATTACTTGCTTTGCTGTTAATTCATAAACAATACAAATGCAAAGCAACAAGAGAGGGTTTGTGATGGAGGGAGCCAAAATAAATTACAAATTTAGAAAACATGAACTGTGAATATGGAAGAAAAAGAGCGAGCACTGACATTGTTTTTCATATCTGTAGAAGGCAGCTAAATATAAGAGAATATACTCTTCTCCCTCATCCCTCCTCGTAGAACAAGGACTATTGGATTACATCAAGAGAGACTTAGATTAGATGTGAGGAAATTCTTTCTAATATTAAAGTTTATGAAGCCTGGGAATAACCTACCTATACAAATCCAGAAATATTTCGTACTGGGGGACTTGAATCTGGCTGAACAAATATCTACACAGATATCTACACAAATATGATTCCCTTTCAGTCAGTGGGAATACAACCCTTTAAGCTCTATTAAGTTTTTTACATTGTATATTTTGTCATGTTTCTACATACTCTCACAGAGGGTTTTTAAAAATTATCATTCATAAATCCAAGAAAGCAGATTTTCACGTGAATATTCTAGGTATTGACAGGCATTAAAGCATGTAGCAAAAAACAAAGTCCCACTCAAGGTCAAATCACAGTTTGGTTTTCTCTTCCCTGAAAGAGTGCCTGGAAGTTTTCATATCCTGAAGGTACTGGGGATGTCAAATACCAGTGCAGAAGGAATGAGGTTACCTTGTTGAAGAGTGTCTTCTTAGTTATGATTTTTTTTATAAGGTTTCAAAAGAAAAAAATTTAAATATTAGGCATTTTGTTGGGAAACTGATGAAAAAATAAAGCCTTAGAAGATCTGTCCACAAAATTGTAGAGCTAACTAGTCACTCCTTTCCCATTCCAGAGAATCCATTGAATGTTTGCTTTCCTTCAGTCAAAAATTGCTGCAGTGAATTATTTTCCTCAAAAGCCCAATTCAAATCCAAACCCAGTCACTTTATAAGCATTAACATTGCTTTTAAACATCAGTTTGTGCATCCTGGTACTACTGTACAGTAGTAGGCTTAGCCAATGTACTCTCTTGGTGACATGGAAGGCAAGGGACAGATGGCCCAGGCAGGGGAAAGAGGACATTAACATTCTCTCAGGATTGATAGCAAAGTTGGTGCTCATTCTAATCTTGCAGGAAATTAGAAATATACATCAATCACCACTGCCAGCTTTGCAGTGTAAGGGTCAGTATTTAGCCCTAAGCAAAATATAGATGATAATTTCTTTACTTTCCTTAGGAAAACCCGAGGCAATGAATGAAATAAAACAATAAAAGCTGAAATTACAACAGATTTTATGCTGCTTCAAGTATCTGACCTTCTGTATCTTTGCTGATCTAATATTTTACTATGTAATTATTTAAAAGCTAAAAGAAAATACAGACAATTATGCTAGCTGTTTTAAATATTTTGAGGGTATTTTGAAATGCACAAATGAAAGCAGCATAGTATATAAAAAATTAAAAATGGTAATGGTCATCAGGAAAAAAAATCAAAGTTCAGTGCATTTATTCTGCATTTTAAGAAGTGCCCTATGTGAATACACTTGATATTCTACTAATGCAAATACATTAATGACATTAAAACATAAATAGAAAGCCATTGAAGTTCACCATGTAAAAGTCACGAAATATTTAAACATGCAAAGCTGCTCATTCTCATATAAACTTTAGAATTTTCAGCAGAGATTAGGAATAAAACATTCTAAAAGCTGTCAAGTAAGCTTACAAAGAGGCAATTCAATTCCTTTTCTCACAAGAACTTCTAATCTAACCAGTGTGGGTCCCTTTGAATATTTTAGTGTTGCTGCCTGTCTGGAGTTCAGTGCCTTAAATACAGGGCAGAGCATTAAAGGTAAAAGGGATGAAAAACCAAACAAACAAGGAAAAGCAACACCAAAAAGAAGTAGGAAGGCATTTGAGTTCATGCCTTGTAGACTGAATCAGCATTTCTTAACACTGTATTATGACAGTGCTTTAAGAGCTATTTCAATTATAAATGTTCTAAAATTGAGCTGGAAATTCAGCCACAGTCAAATGGAAGATTTGTTTCTGGTGACGCAGGCTTGTAGCACTGTGCTATTTTCATACCAGTGGCCCACAGCAAATATTCATTATTGCAACTGTCACTGCTTGGCTTTGGTATAGAAGTTGATTGCTGATATTTTACGGAACTGGACTCCAGCAGCAAAAAAAAAAAAAAAAAGAAAAAAGGAACACTTCAGGATTCAAAAGAATCCATTTGTGATTCTGGTCTTAATATAGCAACAGAATAAAAACTAAAAATATAAAAATATTACATTACAATCTAATCTTAGTCACGGGCAAAATCAAAGGTCTGTTTTAACAAGAGACAAAGACAGATGAAAAAATATTCTGTGAGAACTGACTTCTTTGAGTACTACAGATACCATGGTTCAAATGGAAAAGTGTATTGTGATTAAGGTTCTCCTAAGTAAGCAGGATTCATTTTATATCCCAGCTAGAAGAGTCACGAATTTTCTTTAGTCTGAAGAAATAGAAAATTACAACTCATGTTTTTCTTCTGAGCATGTGAAAGTTCCACTCATCAGTTCCTGCCACTAAGCCTAAGAATTTCTTATCCTGAAGCTATAAATAGACCCACAGAGAGAGAAATGTACTCTGACTTCAAACAAATCACAAATATTTATGAGCATGTTTTTTCTTCCGCAATCTCAAGTGGCACACATTTAAAAATATCTGATTTAGCACATACCCATGCATTCTGGTCTCATTTAAATCAAACTTCGCCTTTGACATAAAAGGATTGAGCATTCGGCCCATAACACTATTCAGGGAAAAAAAAATAAACAACAAAACAAGCCAAAAAACCCCAACAACTGCACCTGTGCAGAAGGTAGAAAGCACGTTCTTTCTCATAACAAACAGAACTTGATATGAAATATTTCACTGTATGAAACCACTTAGTATTGCAGGAACATCATCAGCTGGCTGTATAGCTTATAACAAACCCATGCCAATGCTCCCACACAGACCCTTGATACTGGCACGTTCAGGGCTGGGACTGCGACTCACAATGTTATTTTCCTGACTACAAAGAAAACTGTGTCCTCAGTTTCCTTGCGCTGCTTTGAAAACTCCATTTTCCACTACTTCTGTGGTAACTGCATTTGAAGATAAGACTTAAATTCTTTAGAATCTATGAATTGAATAGTGGAGTACCCCAAAACCAAAGTATCACCTCCAAAAAAATTATGGCTGACAGATACTTTTGCACTTAGCTGATTTTCTGTTCTCATATGCTGAAACGTAAGCATGTGTGCTAGCACATCACTGGCTCCAGCACCTAAATAAAATACTGTGAAAAATTTTGACTCAAATGTATCAACTTCTTATCCCTTATATGTGCAGAATACAAACTTGCATATTTTGTGGTCGGTGCATATCTGGCCCCTCTACAATATATTGTACAAAAAAAAATCTTTTGGTATCATATTATCAATAATCCTGTCATTAGACTTAGTTTTACATTTAAAACTTGGATTCAATCTATTTATTATAGATATATCCTGCTCAGAATAGATATATTTACTTGGAGAGATAGAAGTATATTTTTAGAACTCAGAAGGACCCATATAAATTTTCTCAAAGAAAAAATAATTACATCATGATTTAGAGACATAAATAGCAAACATCACAGGGTTTTTTGCATAAAAGACCTAAATATATGATTGACAACTGTTCAATTCATCACTTTATGGTCACCTTCAATGGCACAATATGAAATACTAGAAACCATGGTGTTCACCTGATCTTCTACAGGATGGATACTAATTATTATGCCATAATGGAAGGGTCAAGAGCTCTGAAGTAATAAAAAAAGCTGAGTATGAAAAACCAGGAACAGTATTTGAAAATTTTTGATGAGCTGTCTTTTTTGAACTTTTTTTTAAGTCTGTTTTTTAAACAGCTCTTTACCTGTTTTGTCTCCCTTTCCTTGTCACTATCCTGGCTTTTCAATACTTTCTTGGTCAAGTTCCTTGTTAACTTTCTTTGTCTAGGTGTTTATCAAAATTACTTTTAATATCCAGAAAGTGAGTCTGAACATGTCTAAGGTATTGCCCAAGGTATTGCCCAAGCTTTTGCCCAAACGTACCAAACAAGCATTACTGAGAAACTGAAGGACTACAAAATTTCCCAGAATGAGCATGAAAGATAAATATCAGGAATTTTCTGGGATTGTAAGTGGAGAAGCAATGACCTCAGTATTTTGAGCAGCCCCTGCTTTTTAACACTTAAATAAATCATATGCACAGTGCTCATCACTCAGAAACAAGATGAAGAAACAATTGGCTGCACAACAAATGACTTCATTGGCTGCACAACAAATGACTGCTGCCTCTACTCCATGCTTCCCATCAAGATGCCTTGGCAGCGATTTGATGGCAGGGAGACAGAAAACAGGATGTTTGGTGACAAAAGGTGCCCACAGAGAGTGATGATGAAAAGGAAGTAGCAAACTTCATATATTTGATCTGTGGATATTTTCCTCCAGTTAAACTCAATTCTGTCAAGTCCTCAGATGACCTTCTTCATTAATTAGGAGTACAAAATATTCTAATGAAATTATACCTAATTTTTACTAGCAGTTCTCTTGGTTTAAAGCACAGTTCATTAATCTTCAACCACAGAGGGACAACTACGTTCCTGTTGAGGTTAATTGAGCTGGCAGCAACAGCAACAGCTAGGGGTAAAAAGCCTGTGGAAAGCGAAGGAGTTAGAGAAATGTCACACCCTGTCTGAGTTTTGGGTTCTTGGGCAAATGTAGCTGAGAAAAATATGACTGGAAGGTAAGGAAATGATGAGGAGAAGCCATTTATTTTTCAGGTCATTTAAGGGACACTTGGTGATTGAGTTTGGACACTGAGCTGTCCTTATGATTGTATAGATTTTTCCTCAGCCAGGCAGAAGACCAACTTTCACTGGCTATGAGTGAGAGGGTCCCCATGCAAGGAGCTGCTGGCTGAAATTACTCTCACAGCTTAATTAACGGGTACTCTGTAGTGAAAATTTGATTTGAAATCATAACAAAGTGTTTGCCTAACAGGTGGAGCTCACACTCAAATGCAAAGAGGATTTTTGCATGCTTGAGGCTATGCTGAAAAATTACCACCCGTTTTACATCTTCATGCATCTCTGTATTCATTTACCAACTTTAAGTAAAAGTAAACATAATAAAAAATATACTCACAGCTAATCTTAGTACATGAGTAGAAATCGAGCATCAGTTGAGTTTATTACCAATAAAAACCAGAGAACTGAAAAAACTGAAAAAGCTAAAAGCCCAAAAAGGAAAAAAGTTTTGCAAGACATCCTACAGTAAAATAAATTTGCCTTGAATGTCTCTTTCTAGAGGCCAACACATGCACACAGTCCCCATCTGTATTATCATCCTCTCTGCTCCTCCAAAGCAGGCCAGCTGCACATGAACTGCCTCTGTTGCCCCTTGGCTTGTACTGAATGCCAGACTGCCCAGGCATATCTGGGTGCTTCAGCTTCATCCAGAAGTCATCCAGAGACAGCTACAGCAGTGGGAAGGGATGATTGCATTTCTGTGTCCAGGAACATCCTTGGCACCGTGTGAATCACCAGCACAGACAGAAGCCCAAAATAATGTTTAAAAATAGGGCCTGCATCAGTGCCAAGGTCCAGGTGGCATGAGTTATATCCAGTCAGTACTGGAGACAGTATTTCCCCAAGGAGAATTCAGGGAGCAACTTTTCTCTGTGTCACTAACTGCAATGGCTTCAAAGTATTACCTTCCTACCCAAAAACTCATTAGAGCTTTAAGTCACGCCATGTGCCCAGGAGAAGATATTGCTCTTACCAAGGTCAGTAAGTAACTATGACTGAGTTTCTGACTGCTGCTCCTGCTGCCCCACACACCCCATGCAGACATGGGAAAGGAAGCAGCAGGCAAGCTGTTCTCTTTAACTTTGCACTGTCAACTCTAGTGATGGAAGTGAGCTTTGAAAGGGCCCTTCCTAAACTCCCCTTCTCTTTGACAGAGACAGAGAAGGCACAGTCTAGGCTACACACTGCTGCAAACTGAGAAGTATTTTTCACAAAATAAGTAGGTTGGCAAAGCCTATTTAAAACTTGATATCAAAAAAAATTTACAGTGGAAACTCTCCCCAGCAATCTGCCACCAAAAACAAAGAAACATGGAGAAGTATTAATCACCAGCAGAAGAGGAGAAAATGCACTGCTTTCATTAATCAAATGGAACAAGGAAAGAATAAGTGAACTGCACTGCAGATTGGAAAGGATTGCTCTCCATTTTAAGCAGGTAGTTGATTTTTTTTGCATTTTAAGCAAGTTGAATGTCCTCTTCAAAACCTCCATCTTAATGTTGAGTTTCAAAACAGATTTAGTCATAGAATCCCTAGAAGTAAATTAAAATAACTAGAATATAACTCAGAATTTCTAAAAGGTCTGACTTCTGACTGCTCTTTTAAGTATAATACCTCATGGCATTCCCCTGTCTTGAATCCAGGAATAATTAAAGCTATTCCCTTTACAGCAGCTCACTTCCTTTACTGGAAAGCAATGAACTAGTAAATCTGATTTTGGCAATAACTGAAATTGTGTCTAACACAGGAATTGTCCCTTGCGGTACCAGCATCACAATTATATAACTTTTCTCAGCGGAGACCAGGCAGGGAGAGCAGGGAGGAGACATCCTTTCACATATCTGTCCTGTAGTGCATTGGAAGTGGAGCCTGTAGGGGATGTGTTCCAGGGACTGATCAGCAATGACTTCTGTTACAAAACACCTGCTCTTCCTTAAGTAGCTGAGATACCAAATGCCCACATTTGGAATAACAGATTTCACAAGGAATTGAGGAGACAACAGTACAGGAGTTGTTAGTATTATTGCCATTCCTTAATTTACTCTTTGGAGTAAATAATTGTTTTGATTTTTCTGGTATCCCATTCAGATTTTTATTAGTCTTCTTCAGTCCAATGTTTTTACAAGGAATTCTTTCCCTGACTGGTCACATATGGTTAATAACATATTTTGTAAATTGAAAAGAGCACTCTTGCTATAAAAGTAGCATCCAGTTGAGTGCCAGGGAAAAGAAAACCTTTTGCAATTTTCAGAGTCTCTGGAAAAGACTCTTTTACTATTCACAGCTGCAGTTACTATGACCATCTATTTAACTTGTTCTTAAATCTCCACCAGGGTCCATATTCTAAAATAAATTATTTTACTACTGCCTGCATGCCCTCTGTTCCTTCCTCTCTCCCATCCACCACAGGTTGCTCCAGGGCTAGGACTGAAACAGAGAGTTTATGAAATGCCCTGTGTCACCATTACAGTCAAAAACATTGAATGATGTTTGCAGAGGGTTTCACAGACAATACAGACCACAATTTCTAAATAACTCAGTGTCATCACAGTTCTTGGTATAATTTACACGTTTTTGGTTGCTTTTTCTTACTTTTTAATAAAAGAATCATTTTGTGCAACACAAGCCATCTATGTTGGCTCTCATGTGTCAGTCTTTGCCTCCAGGCAGACTGCTACCAACTGAACTATTAGTCTAATTACATTAGCTGGCAGAAGAAACATACTGAGTAAACCACAGTAAAGCTGGATGAATGGTCCTGGGGTAAGGCAAAGACCAACAGAAACCTGTCTACTTTGACAATTTAATGAGTTCCCTTTCATCAAATGTTGTCTTTGTCAGAAGGGACTGGATCAACCCCTTTTTATCTCTTCCAGTAGTGCTCCCTGACGCCATCCACACATATCCAGCAGAGAGGTTATTAGTGCTTTGTTGTTTGGGGTGTTTATCTAGTCAATATGATAATTTTATCAGGCAAGTTCTCCACAGAAGAAAAATACAAGAAGTGATGTTTTTCTAGCCCAAAGCTGTTCTCATGAATAATATAAATACTTCTGCACACAAGAGAACAGTAAAAATCAAGAAGTATTTCCTTGTGGCACCATTCATAGATATCACTCCTATTTTCAAAGCTCATAGAATCAAATATTTTATTTGATTTAACCAATTACACACAAAACAATGATGGGTTTGTATTTTAGGACACAAAGCTAGAATAGGCTTTAAAAGAAATCACTGCTCTTAGTTTGCAGTGACAGTAAAAGAGAGTGGCTGCATATTAATCTATATAAGTATCAAAATGGCAGCACAAGACTGGCTATAGCAAATATTTGAAGGTTCTGGACGAAGTATCTAATTCTTGCTCTGCTTTGGTCTTTTCCTATATATCCTCTTGTAAGGCTGACATTAAATGCCTAGGTTATCTGGAAAACTAGAAGTGACATAAATTAATACTTATAATGATGTAGGTAATTTTCAGAAGGTTTGGTCCAACACTTGCAAAGACAGAAGTTCTGTCATGTTGAGTGAAGGTAAAGCTGTGCTTCTTAGGCATTAGTCATAGGAAAATGAGAGCTCCAGTCTGTTCAGAACAAATATCATGGAGGGATATTTGAAGAAGGAAACCTTAAGCAACAGGAACAGGACTGAAAATAACTGCAATCTCTGCTAGTTCTGTTCAATTTTTTTTCCCCAAGCAGGAAAGGGTATTAATGACCATAATTACAGCTTTGATTAATTTCTTTGGTAAACCCAAATTGTCATTCTCTTCATGTGCCACATTTTTCTTTGTATGCAGTTCTTTCCCTAACAACACAACACTGTAGCAACAAAAAAGGTTTCAGCTTCCCTTCTAAAGAAGGCTGTAAATACTACAGCACTTACAAAATCATACCCCAGCTTCCTCTGATAAATTTTTTTCCTTTCTTGTACATGATAGTTATTCAAACATCACTAGATCTGACATCATTCAGATCCAGCATTATCTGTTAGAAAAGAGAAAAAGACAAAATAGAAGTTCACCTTATCAGGGTAATATACTATTGTTCTGGTTCCTTATTTTTCATTGTCATATCTCTCTCCCATGTACACTATAATGGAAAAAAATGTATGAATGAGTCCATGAAAGCACTAATAAAAGCCCAAATATTTGAAAATTGCTCTCATTTGTAGCTATTTTATGAATAACTGTATGTATTTTTCATATTCATGTTTACACAGTGTCTAGGTGAATAGGTGCAATCTGCCTGCCTCAACAGCCTTTAGACATATAAATATTTGTTAATGAGCTTGTAAATTTGAAGGATTACATAAAGACACTAATCATCACTCCATAGCCTCACCTTCACTCAGTTTAGCATTATGGCTTTTCTTTAAAACCCACTTTTCCCTCCTAAAAGACAGTATTTTTAGCATTTCTATTATCACATCAGGTCTTATGTCAAGAAATCTAGTTCAAAGCCCTACTGAAGAGAAGAATACACAGAGAATGGGGGAAAAAATTACCAACTGGATAATATAATTAATAACAATAACTTAGAATAATTCTGTGTAAGGTCTGAGGGATTACCAGAGAGACGGTGGTTTTTGTATGATGCATTTTATCACTTCTTGCTTACTCCTACTTAGTACGTAGAAAATCATTAAAAAAATGCAATAAGTGTTTCAAATTTTTCAGATGAAACCAGCTGCACTTAAAAAAGTCATTTGGATGAAAAATACGGATATAAGGGCTTAGTTTTTTGCGTTAGCTTTCAAAAACCTTGGCTAAAAGTTGTGGTATGGCTGCATTAGTGGAATAACAGCAGCTGAAACAACAAACTTCTGAACATCCTTCAGCTTCTGCAATATCCAATATAAAGACATTTAAGACTCTCTTTAGCATTGAATACACTATATTAGGTGTATTCTCAAGCTCTTAAGGTTGCTACTATTCAATACAGACAAAATTACAAATAGATTTTCTTAGGATAACTTTGCATCACACAGCATTTTTAAAACCTTAGCAGAGGTTATGAAAGATAACAGCACTGCTTTTCTGAAGCAAAAATTCAGATATGACAGTCTCTGAAATTTCAATACAAACTATAAAATGGAGGTTTCAACCATTGGGAAAATTCCAGTGTTTTAATTTATGAAAGAATTTGGCCAACACTTGCACAAGTTTCCTTACATAATGCTTGTGCATTAGTCATTTGGCAAGCAGGTAGGGAGCTTACTTACTTCTCCTTCAGAAAATCTGCATCATTTGTGATCTTGTAAGCCAATTGTTTCTGCTGGCAATTGACCTACAGCCTTAGGAGATACAGGTCTACAGAATTAGAAATATATACATATATGTATATATATATAATTGGTTTTTTTTTTGTGAGTGGTAGAGAAAGACTGTGAGTTGATCAGACAAGAGAATACTGGTTCCTCCTTCCCAAAGCCTCTGAGCTGTAGACCAAGTGAATCTACAGATCAACACATCCCTTAATCCATGACCATGAGAAAAATGCATACGTTTGTACAGCTGCAAGATTTTTGTGAAATGGAAAACGAGAAGGTGGGAAAATGCTCAAAGCAACAGCTCCAGGCTTCCATTACCATTCAACCACTAGAAAAAACCTTGTGGCCTCACTCTTCTCCAAAAGGCTACACATTGTCTCCTCTCCCTCAAAAAGTATAATTATACCAGTGCAACCCAAATATATCTATTTACATTATAGAGAATTAAAACAATAATTTGGAAAATTGAAGGATTTGAGGCATTAGGTTTCAAAATAAACCTTCCATCAGTTTTCCTGGAAAGCCACTTTAGTGTGCTTCCCAAGTCTGTTTGCTGTACAGCATGCAGATATCTGATACCTTGCATGTCCAGGTAATAGTGAAACCAAGATTTTTAAAGGCTGTGCATTGGTTAAAAACATATAGAACAGAAAACATGTCTATACCATGGCAGGAAATAACTCTGGACAACCACTTGAATATTCACTACTCCTAAAATGAATTGTACTGACAAAAGAGATGAAGATCAGGGTAGACAAGATAACTCGTTCAGTGTGGAAAGTGTGTTTTGTATCATCAATAAAATTCTGCAGGAACAGAAAGTCAATCATAAACATCACAACTCAGAGGTGACAAGCTGTGCTTTTATAAACTTGTTCTTATGGCTTTCAGACATTTCTCATAAGAAATTCAAGTCAAGATTCAGTAGGTAAACAATGTGGCAATCTCAACACAATTCTCATCAAAAAAAAACCCAAATCCCTTCACTCCTTCTATCCTTAGCTTCCATGTGTTTGTAAAGTAAGGTGGAAATTATATTTCAACATTTCAAAGGCTACAGCATGCAGTAGAAGATGCAGCTTTGAGATGTTGTGAGAATCCTTAGAAACACAGTACAAAGAAGATAAGATTTCCCAATTTTACATGCTAGGCTGTCAGTGAGGAAGAGTAGAGCTGCCACTAGCTGAGAGCAAAGCATTCAGTCCTTTTTAATATAAGCAGACCTCAAAAGTAACAAAATATTTTAAAATATAGCCTAAAAAGGTGAAGGTCTAAGGGCCAATTATACGTTGCTAACCACCTATAGCACTTGCACAGGCAGCTTGACACTAAGTAAGAGTAGAAAAGTCAAAATGGAACATTAAAGCAAATAACCAGCAGGACTACCTTTCTTTCTAGCTGAAATTTTAATATTTATTGTCTTAAAGGAAATAAATTCTAGGAGTTGGGGTTTTTGGACCCCAAACACTTTTTTTTTTTTTTTTTTGTGTGTGTGTGCACTTTCATGCCCTGTCTGACTACTTTTCTACTTATGGAAAACCCAATAAATGTCCTCATATAACAAGCAAGCAAGCAACCAGTTAAAGTTCACTTACTGTCCACTTCACTAAGTAATCTTCTTCATTGTCTTCATTAGGCTATAACTTCTCAAACTTCATTTACAACAGAACTTAGTGATGCCAGAAAAGATGATCTGGACTAAAATGCCTCTGAGTCTGTGCTCTTTCACGATCTGAAGACACAGCCCACAACAGTCGACGTTCCAGCCAATATTAGGTAAGATTGTCACTGTACACGGAATTTGTTCTGACATGCTCTCCTAGATGGAATCTCAGAGAACTCACTCAGCTTGGGAAAATTGCGAGTACTGATTTCAGCCTTTCAACTTCTGCTTAAATAGTTTAAATAATTTAATAATTGTTTAATTAAATAGTGTGCATCACAGTTAACATTTCTAGCTTCACTGCAGGATTTTGAATGGAACTTTTCTCTCTGAGGAAAGAGTCATACCTTTAAATCATTTAGTGCCCATACTTGAGAGCTACCAAGCAGGTTTTTCTAACATGTAAATCACAACTTTGTCAACTGATCAATGATCTCTCTGCAGACTTAAGTTTTTCACCAATTCCACAAAAATAAATATTATTGGACTGGAAAGCATCCATGTTGTGTAACATCTTTCTTTTTGTGACTTCGGGCTGTAACAGCTGTTTCAAATGTCAGCAGATAGGGCAGAATTAAAAAGGATACACAATGTGGACAGGGGAATTGCAGATCTAACCTACCTGTGCCTAATGCCAAGAAATTTGCAGATGGATAGCTGTTTATCAATTTTTCATCTAAATTTATTAATACTTTTAATCAGTCTAATTATGCAGCTGCCATAATGCCAAATAAGATGAGTCTGATAAACCAATCCTCTGCTCTACAGGGATACTGAAAAAATGTCACATAACAATTGACATCCCAGGAAGGGCAAGTTTTAGCGAAATATTTGGGTAATTGGTGTTTTAAAAACTATCTTTCAAATTCATTTTGTATGCTATGAAGAGGACACCCATATTTCTCTCAAAGACAGTTTACAAACAAAAAGACACAGGCTTCTCATTTAATTGCATAGGTGAAAGTCTTTTGTGAGCTGATTACACCATACCTCTGGCTGCCAACTTATCCTCTGAATGCATTTCATGACCTAAGCCATTCCTTTATTCTAATTGCTAAAACTAGACAAGCATTTTTTATGATCTCACTTTTGCTCATGTAGCCTGATACGTTGCTGCAGTGATTCTGCTAAGTTTGCCACTGGTTACACTGGTCTAAGACATGACATAATCAATTTCTCTCCAAAGTATCACCAGTAGCGCTTGCACTCCCCAGTCACTTCAGGCTGTGCTTGCAGTACAGAGTTCTGGTTACTCAGCTAATTTCTTCAAATGCAGTTTAAGGCCACAAAAGAGATCTTTTCTGTAAGTAGCACCAAAAAATGGAAGAAGATCAGCTGTTCTTACAACAGCTGATCTATTAAAAAGTCTCAGAAAGGGAATATTGCCATAGATCCCTTCCACAGAAATAGCGTATTTTTATCTTCTCATATAGTTTTGTATGTCAGATTATAATTACTGGACCTAACCAGCTGAATTTAACAGAGTATAACAATACCCTTAAACCTAAATTGTGACCAGCCTCTTCTTAAATATAATTTCTCATAGCTGTTAGCATAATCCATGTAGTTCTTTATATGTGGAGTTTTTTCTCCAAAACAAATACTTCAACAATGTTATTTTCCAAAAAAAGAAAATAAATAGTGCCAGCCTCCAGACAATAAAAAAACCAATCTGCATGCATGATGGACAGGAACAAATGGTAAGTGTTTTTTTGCTGTTTCAAGCTTTCATGAGGTAATATTTGCAAAAGATATAATAAATCTCATGAGTTTGTAAATGATGAAAAATATTTCAGTAATGCTTTTATAAACTTTTGAGCTAAATATGTTTCCAATTTATCTACTGAGCCTTCAAAAAAATTTCATTACTCTTGTCTAGATGTACACTGCTTCTTCCCCCTTTGAACTTTAAGGCCTTTAATGCTTTTTTCCTTTCAGATTCTCTTCTTTTTCTCCAGTCCAATGGCTCACAGTAATTCACAGGCTGCTGCTTTATGACCAAAGTCTTGCACTGCACTGGCTTGTATCATCAGTATCAGCAGCTGCTGTTAAATCACCTGTCAAATTTGCAAAATTCTCACTCAATTTACCCTGAATTCCAGACTTGCACTTTTTTTGTCCATGTATCTGTTTGGGTTGTTTACACAAGGGTTCTATTGGGACCTATGGCCAACCAGCTTGAGCTTCATGCACAGATGATGCTGTAAAACCAACTGCCTCTCCACTAGGAAAAAGGGAACAGAGGAAAATTCTAGGTTGATGCTTCATGTACTGGGTTGCATAAACCACTTATTCATGTATGAAGTAGTCAACTTTGTATTTGGAATATCAAATTGGAAAGCCAACAGTTCAATTTTTTGTGCACATATCTTACAAATTCATTCATTACTGTGAAATATCTGTCTTGGAAATAATTTTATCACTTTTCACACGTGGAACACAAATGGGCTTGCATGAGCACTATGGTAACTTATATGAAAAATCTTTCAATATTGTAGATCAGATAACAACAATAAAATCTTACAAATTGTGCTTAGAGAATTTCAAAAATGATGGGCTTTAATGCAACATCTACTCCAGACCAAAATGTCTGAGAGTAAAAGACATATTCTGGAAACAATTTTCATCAGTTATGGCAGCTATACATGAAGTCTCTTACATATTTCGAACAGACCTCTACAATAATAGAATTATAGGAACACAAAGAATACTTTGGGTCAGAGATTTTTCACCTACATGATAAGAAAAGAAGAGTTGTGTAATCATTCTTAAATCACATAAACAAGTATCCTCTTCTTGGGCACCACTGCTTTAAGAGGTGACTGAGAGCTGAAAATCCTTCATCATTTTCTCAGTTTGTTCTCCCTCTCCCTTTAAACATGACTGAATTGAAATCCAGATCTGCCAGACCAAATCAATTCTATGAAATTCAAGGTGAAAAGCCTCAGGTTTGGTTTGCAATTACTACTATGAGTTCTGAACATAAATCTTTCAGAATAGTTCACAGAAAAATTGATTAGCTACTAAATTCACTTTAGTAAATCCCTGTGTCAGAGCTCTGTTGGTCCTTAGCATCAAGCCATTTGTTTTAAGAGTGCCCACTCCAGCTGCACAATCTAGGATGCTGCATTATGTTTATACACAGCTAAGCACAGACGTGCATGCCCACACACCTTAATGTTTTAATGTTACAGAAAAAAATGAACTGCCTCCTCAGTGCAGTTTGTTCGGCAAGAAAGACAGTTTTGAACAACTGAGAATGATTTTCACCTCCACTTTCAGCATTTTGAACATGTACTGTGTTGATGCTAAACCCTCTGTAAAAAAAAAAAACCATGATAGAAAATTGTATACAGCATCTCCATTTGTGAATCTGTCTGTCAAGGTTACACCTCACTGCCTAGTCTGTGAAATATTAAATTGTTTACCTGCATGAAGAAAATACCATTTGTTGTTATTCTGAAAAACTGTATTTTTGTTTTGTTTTATATTAATGGATTCGCTTGCCAGTTTTCCTCTCTAACTTGCTGTTTTACTTTGAGCACTCTTATGCACATGCATGACAGCAAGAATTAACTCTTCTATGTTTGAATACCTGTAACCTGCTAACCATATTTGGGAAAAAGTTTCAAACTGCCATAGTAGCAGGAGTAGTAATACCCACAACATTTATTTCCTGACTTTTTTTGAATGAAGTAATGACTATGATATTGCAATTGTAAACAAAACTAACATAAGTATAGCTCAGTTTGCAACATCAGCCTCTTTCTGTACCAGCTGTTGAACAAAGTGGTTCCATTGGTTTTTTTCTTCCCAGTGCTCCAGCACTGGTAAGTTAATTCAGCTCTTGATGACAGAGGGATCTCCTAGGTCATTTTAAGAGACATGCTCTCTAGACTTTGTGGACTTTAAGTTTCTTGACAAAATTGCATCAAATCTACTTTCTGTAATGTTTCCTTTTTTTTGGTTGTTGGGAGTTGGTGGCCAATAGGGGGGGTTACTCATGATCAAAGCACAAAATCTGGGTTCTGTGATTGCATAAAATCTCAATAAACACATCTAAAGCTAAGTAAAGACAGTCTTTTTATTCAAAGACTTTCCTTGCATGCATGCATGATACCATCAGAAGTATTAAAATACTGATACTTCACATGCATCATGGAAAAAGAAATCATTTTTCCAACAGGCTTAGAACTTCATTCACACAACTAAGTCTGCATTACCAAGCTTGTTTACATGCCTTTGAAGGATTTATGCTGCCCCCTGAGAATATTTAGAAAATGTGGAAGAAGGTGTGTTGTGAGGAGTATAGAGATAAAAACCTGGAAGGCTATTTAAGGGATTCAGGCTTTGTGGAGAGACTTTAAGAGGCAAGGGATATGAAGGTTATCTAGCACATATGAAGAGAGAGCTGTGTCAGAAACAGAAGTTATATAAAAAGCTGACACCAAAATGGCATGGAACAAGACAAAGGAATTTCCCAGAAAGCAATTTTCACAGAAGTCTAGGGCTGTAAGAATTCAACAGACAAGAAAATAAAGCCTGAAGAGCAATTTTCCATTTTTGATGGAAAACTTCTGATCACAGACTTAAAAAATGCATACATTTGTATGGTAGGAGATATGTCATTTGTATGACATTGCATCACATGTTTGTCTTCACTGTTCATGGAAGGAATATCACAGAGTGGCAGAGTTAAAAATGCTGCTTACTATTGTGCCCACATCAAAATGTAAAATACAGGAACTCCACTTTGAGAAAACATTAACATTGCCCTTAAGAAAAAAAATAAAAACCATGTTCCAAACCCTTTATGCATGTTTGTGTGTTTCAAACACAAAATATATCCTTAATTACACTTTCACTTCTGTTTTGATTATTACTCAGACACAGTAGTGACTATATTGTTGGATGATTCTATATCAACATGTATTTCATGTATTGCTAGAATGATTTGTCTGATCAAGAAGATATCAATGTCATTAACAACCTTCACCTCTGAATATACAGAAATTTTTCTTTAAAGATCTTTCATGCATCATATAAAGAAGTTGGAGTTATTTGACATTGGGTACATCAGGTACAGTATAATAATTTGATTTCCCAAAGATAAGGTACATGTTTCCTTGAAAATTTAAACAGAAATATGGCACCATTTTGGAACATCTATTTTTTTTACTAAATTAAGCTCTCAGCTGATAATTTAAATAACTTACAAAGAAAAAATAACAGGTGCTTCAAGCAATAATTGAGCAAAACATTTTCTGCAAAATAACAAATGCTGTAAGGGAACTTTGAAATTAATCTCTCAAAGTTTAAAAAAAATCACAAATGGTTTAATGGTCTATAAATACATTTCTCAGGTGTCTGAAGCTCGAATAAAAACCAATCATTAATGGACCATTAAAAAAACAGAAGTTCCTTGATGGTAGCAACACTTAAAAATTTTTCCTTGAGATTTTACTTGTTCCTTATTGAATACATAAATTATTCTATCTAGGCAAGAAATTTGGCTTAATCACCAGCTCTTCTCTCATGCATTGATTTTACTTTGTTTAGAAAAGTGAAAAACTTACTCCTAAATTTCCTGAAAAATAACCTAGTGGACTTATTGACACAGATTTAATGCAGAAAAATAGAGAATTTTGCTCCCTGATGAGTAAAAAAAAAAAAAATAAAAAAAAACATTTTGGAGTGAGACCCAAAATATTTAAATAGTATCTTAATTGCACAAAACTGCAAAGATCAAATTATGCACATAATTACAATTCCTAGTTATTTTAAGAAGTGAAAGCTGATGACAAATTCTGTTAATTTACTCATTCAGATGGAATTTGGCAACCTAGATAAATGCCTATTCCTTTAAGCTAGTCCATCTTGAAATTAGGTGAAAATCAAATCTACTTTAGTACTAAGTGTACAGGGAATTTACCAAAGCAAGGATTATCAAAATACTGCAATAATATTTTAGTGAATGCAAAGGACATGCTTTGAGTATGACTCTTAGTATCATTCTCAAAAGGATATTCAGAAGTCTTTTAATTTAGAAAATAAATAATCTTTATATTGGAAAAGGAATGATTAAGAGTTATCCTAAAGTGACTAGAACGCCCCCAAAATACTCCTGTCAAAATTTACTAATACAGGACTGTATATTGCACATGATCTTTCATAATTTTTTCTTGCCTCATTGGATGATTTTTGTCACACTTATAGGTGGATTTCACTTTAAAAAGAAAGATGAAAGCAAGAAAAAATGCAGGAAGCTTTCAAACAAGTCTTGCTATTAATGTAAAGCAGGGCTTGGTTTAGGAGTTTGTTCCTGCCCCTTGGAAGTATATATTCCAGTATCTTTTTAAGAGTGTTGTCCAACTGAACAACACTTATTTTACCCCTTATCATGCTTGGAGTCCCAGATGCCCTCTCCACTTCGACTTTAATGGATAACAGATGTCAGGTTGTTCTATGTAGACTGCAAGTCTTAAGACAATGACCACGCTTCTCCTACAAATCCTGTGAGGGGATTTCATGGATCACTGGAGAGCACTATAAATAATGATTTGCACATGTTGGATCACTTCTTATTGAATATATTCTAAAGTCCTGTGAAAAGTAGTATTTTGAATCCAATACATTTACGTAAATCATACTTTGAGGTTCATTATGGTCTTACAAACATCTGGACCAGAGAGCATAAACTAATCAACATTAAAGAGATTTAGAGCATACTACTAATAACGAACATGCCTAATATATGCCTGGAGTGCATGCTTTTACTGCAGACAATGGGATTTGATGAGGATAGCATCTTTTCTTTTATACCAGAAGGATTTACCGTTACTTACATCTCCTGGCAAAATGATTTTAACTTCAGAAGCAGCTAGCAACATTTCATTTCTATCTGTATTCCTGCTTGCATGAAGTGACCAAGCTAACTCTGACATTAAAATGCCACTCTCATCTGCATTCTCATCACACTGTGTGTGATGTTACTTGGCCCATGTTGTCCACACTTGGGTATTTCAGTCACTCACAGCAATGCAAAGACATTAATTAAACCCGTGCACTTTTGACAGAGAGAGTGGTCAGATATTACACTGAGCTGCAAGAGCTGTCAGTGGGTCTTAAAAACAAAATTGGCTCAGTTTAAAATAAAAAATACATTTAACTCCTAGATATGTGTTACAATCTGGCTTGCTGGGCCCAGGCTTTTGATGGTGGATATAGGAATCAAAATGTTAATCTGGCCTACAATGTAGCCATAATCTCAGCCTGGAAGTGTTTGATTGAACATTGTACTGTCCAGCAATCAATCATGACCAAGGAAGCTGAAACTCAGAAGGTAAAACATATAAGTTAAAATATATAAGTTTTACATGCTAATGTAAGTGATGGAAATATAAACCAAAATAAACTGATGTAAAAGCAAAGATTTCCATGAATCAAATTTCTTATTAAAAATACACTTCTGAAAAATCTGTCAGTTTTCAACTGAATCCTGTGGAATGGAGTATTTGTTTTTATTACCTGTCCATAATATATTTGTTCCTATAATACAAATAATATTGCCGAACTGTTCCTGTCATTTTAAAACAAAGCACCATCTCTTCTGTGCAAAGAATCTACAATATCTTTCCTAGACTAAAATGAGACCATCTCAACAAGCATATCAAATTGCAAACTATATTTTAAACTTTCTGAGGCAACCTGTGCTGCCTGAAAGATTTACATGGTTCTAATTCTGGTTATCTCATATTCCCAGTGGGAGGTGTATCGCAGCTGGAGGATCAGACTGGAATTTAGGTTCCATGAATTTCTTTTCATGAGATCATTAAATTTTTGGAGTCTGAGATGAGAAATAATAATACAAATAGATAATAATAAGGTTAAAAAGATAAATTTTTAATGGAAAAAATATTATTCAAATATCTTTTTTTATTTTGCTGTAAGGAAGGATCATGCTGAGCATATTACATATATATATAGCTAAATTAAAATAAAACCAATTTTGAAATAAAATAAGAATATTCACTGTACACCTGTATATAGATAATTAAATCCCGTATCATCACTTTCAAGAGTCTGAAATAATAGGAGAAGCAAAGTGAACAAATGTTTTACCTCATTTCTGTTATTAGATGATTTTATGGAAGACTTGGCATTAATTCCCATGAACTTTTCTGTTCTCAGTTACCTATCATTTTGTCAAAATCAAATCTATAATATTATTTCTTTCCCACAATCAAAAAAACTTCCTTTAAGTTGAGCTAGCCTTCAGACATCTCTGGGGAAGACATATTTTTATGAATTCTAATTTGGTGGATGCACACTGCTCAGCTGCACAGGCAAACAGCCCTATTGCCTACAAAATTAGAACACCTGAGATATATGCTGCTCCTTCATTTTGCACATGGGTAAAGATTTACTTTGTGTATGTGAAACTTGCTCTTTATCCAAAATGGGCAAATGAAAGGTAATGTCAATATTGATGTAGCTCAAAGAGGGAGGGAGCAAAGTCAGCCGCACATAAACCTTTTCTTGATGACTTCCTGCAGAATTACCTTTTTTCTGGTGTCTGTCTGTCTGGACTACTTAGGAGTTAGCTTGCTATGGCAAATGAGTGTGTTGGCAGTTTAAACAATTTGGCCATTACCATAAAAATTAATCCTTTTTTTGGATGTTTTCCATAAGAAACATACAAATGCTTACAGCAGGTAGCAGGTCTGCTGTGCAGCAGTAATTTCTCAGTGCATTTTTTTAAATGGAGAAGAGACAGCACTACCCAACAGATCCTGTTTGACAGGAGAGAGGCCTAATGAACATATCTTAAATACTTATTAAATTTTCATTTTCTTTTTGTCCTTGATACCCATAATCTGATATTTATAATTCTTCAAAGCCAGCCCCTATTTTCTTATCAAACTCATCATACCAAAAATGATATTTTAAACATTTTTTGACTGCTAAATCATTGGGGTTTTGGAGACACTTATACAATTGCTTCACTGCTGGCAACTTGTTATTGATATGCACTGTGGTTAAAAATTTCTGTGCAGCTGAAACAGATTTACTCCCCTCCCAGTCTCAGTATTGTTTGATTGTTTTGAAAGCGCTGAACAAGTACAGCAAAGTCACTTTCTGATGGATATTTGTGTCTTCCTTGAGTCTAGTTATTTCATAGATTTTTAGTTTTTGATTAAAACTTGCATAAAATTATGTGCTTAGCAAAACTTTACACTGTGAACAACATCACAGATAGCTAATGATTTCTCTTTAATGTAGGTATTTACTTGAAATGTCAGAAGACATTCAGAAAAATGCATATAAAAATAAGAGGAAACAGTAAATTACCTTCGCCCAGCAGATATTAAAAGACTCAAGCATACAAATATGCAAGAGCAAAAAGTTGATGAAAAAGTCATGTAATGAGAGCAGAAATAAAAATGGAATTTTAATACTTTGATTGCAGTGTATGACTGAGTTTCCAAATACTTTTCCTGGAATTCAGGAACTAAGAGCTGGGCTGTTCTACACATTCAAATTAGATAAATTTTGAAATGAAAAGTCCCATGGCTCATATGACCCTCACAATAATCAATAAATATAGTGACTCTGAAATAAACAGGAAATGGGTTCTGAGAAAACTTTAAGATAATTGCAATAAAGTTTGCAGAGGAAGGATAGTCCTGTAATTTAAGCATTTTGTTGGATTTCCAGACAAGATGAAGACCATTACAAGAACAGAGCCCCTCTAATAAATTTCAAAACCAGACATTTTTCCTGAAGTTTTGATCATCTCATCCCTTTCTCTGTCTGCTTATCTCTCTCACCCAGACCTGTATATACCACTTTAACCTCTTCAGATCTCCAAAGAGAAATGGTTTGCCAAATAATCCCCAAAGAACCACAGCCAGAGATATCTAATTCCATTCTTTCAAATGTGAAATAATGCAATTTCTCCACAAAAATACCCAGTCTAAAAAGCAGGAAAGTCAAGCAATAATGCATTGAGAAAAACATCCTTGCATCACTACTTTTTCATACCACTTTAAAGGAACCTGTGGTCCACCTAGGTCAATGTTCTGTCTTCAGCAATAGCTGACACTTTCAGCTTGAATGCAAAACCAGAAAAAAAGACCAAATCAAAACTAAACAAAAAAAATCTATAACCATCAACATTTTGGAATGGAGATCATGATATTGTGCCTAGAAGCTGGTTCATGTTCAAAGCTGTCCAAAAGGAGAGAGAGCTTTTGCCTCAAAACTAGCTAAATTGCTAGATAATAATTTTTAACACATCAGATGTGTACTTTTTAAAACTCTTTCAAATGTCTCAGGTCTAGATCCACCATGTTTAACTCAATCCCCTGAGGTACAACCAGTTCTAACAAGAAAAAATATTTCCCTGCATAAATATTTAAAAACATTGCTCAAATAAAATAAAAAACTCCAGCATGCCAAACTCAAGACTGTAGCTTTAAACTAGTCAGAGCCAGACAGAATTTTTTTTAGTCTTTAACACAGTATTTTCATTTGGAACAGAGAGAGAAAATAGAGCAAGTAATCCTATGTGACACCATCAGCAAGGCAACTAAATTCTGTTAAGGAGGACAGCCTCCAGAAGCAGCATGGTTTTTAAACCAGTCTAATCCCAGTGAGAAATGAGGCATTGGCAGAATGTTATAATGCCAGGATGCACAGGGAGCAATAGAGAACTTGCAAGGAGCAAGAAATGGTGAGTATTGCCAGCTAACAGAAACAAGAATGACATCATCTGGAATGGAAAATCTCTTTGTATGTTAAAATGCTATCT
This sequence comes from Melospiza melodia melodia, assembly GCF_035770615.1. NCBI lineage: Eukaryota > Metazoa > Chordata > Aves > Passeriformes > Passerellidae > Melospiza > Melospiza melodia. The sequence goes on from NC_086194.1 coordinate 38,111,751, forward strand.
TAAAACTCCCCAACAAGGAGAGAAATCTTCCATATCTTCCCTGCCCTTCCCTGCTTATTCCCTTACATCTTATTTCTGCTGTGGCTGTTATGTTCCATTGCACCCTAATGTAAGGGCATTTAACATCAACTCAGTAAAATTTTACTGGATTAAAATGATTGAACAAAAATGGAATTACTGGGTGTGCACCTCTTCTGATTCCAGAACAGATTTGCTCCTTGAGATCCTGGCTCCATTTGCATTTCCTGATTTTACACCATGGATGGTTCTGAGGAAATGGAGAGAATTGGAGCATAAAATGACACATCAATGGGGTCTGACCGCTGAAACAATAATTCAGCTGCAGTTTGGGCAGGAAAGCAAGCACATGACAAAAATCATAGCTTTTTCTCACAGACTTGAATTTGATTGCTTAAAATATTTACGTAAATGAGGTTCTGGTATTGCACATGCTGAGCTGGGCTTCCATTTCCACCCCAAAATACTCAACCTGAGAGTCAGTTCAGAGGTACAGGCTCAGAGTAAGCCTCACATACCCCAAGACCTCAGCCAAAACTGGTATGAGACCTCCACCTCACAGTCCCTTTGAGGGTAGCAGCACAGGTCCCCAGACTCTATCCATGTTTCCTGAAGGAAATTAGCTACATCAACTCAACACCATCTCCCACACACATCTGTTAAATATACAGCTGTACTGCATGAATTAGCAATGCAGACTGTATTTTCTATAAGCTTCTCACAATGGTGACTCTGTCTGACTGAGTGACCAATCTTAACCCACTGAAAAATGATGATCATCTCAACCAGTCTTGAGCTTAAATAGAAAGCATCAATAATAAGATAGTCACATACACACACATATACACAAAAAGTTGCACAATTTCTGAGGATTTTTATCAACTAATTTTTTTAACCATTTAAAGCAAAAATGAAAATAATGCAGATTTGTAGTTGAAATATTCCACATTAAGTAACTTAAGAATGAAATCAAGCCATATTTATCACTATTTAAAATATTCTGATGGTACTAGATGATCAGGCATTACATTTTAACACTGATCATTTGGTATCTAGCCCTTTCACCACAACCCTATCATAAGATTTGAAGTGCCTTTATTTTCACCACTTACAGCATCTTAGAAACCTGAAGAATAACTTTGCCTAAACAGCTTTCTTAATTTGGTCTTAGTTTTGCCAGGCTTTCTGCATGTGTGACTCCTCTGAACATGAGTCATTCTAGTTTGGATTTTTTTGAACCTTTTAAATCTCTCTTTTTAAGGCCTCTGATTATACATGTGCTCAAAATTGCATACAGCTGTCCAAACACAAGTTTAAAAGCCCCTTGGAGCATTAAAATAATTTTTCCTGCACTGCACTCTATCCTCCTCTTTAACACTAACAGTGTTCTCTTTGCTTTTTTATCTTCACTTATGTGGAATACTGAGGTTGATTCCTTGATTGTTTGCTGTCACATGCAGATATTACTCATCTGTGTTTGGCAGGATGTGCCTGTTAGTGCATGTCCTCACTGCTCTAAATCTACTGCTCCACTCTTTCACAATGACCTGCTTGAAGATACAGATTGAATCTTCCCACTAAAGTTTCATAATCTTAATAAATGATTCTTTGAAATTAATTCTGCTGTATTAAGTCCTGACATAATTGGCCTGAATTTTTTTTTTTTTAAAGAAGTCTTTATTTGATTTATAGGATTGGCCATAACTATTGTTTTGTTTTATTTGCATGTTACATCATGGTGCAAATCAAAAAGTTATTATTTTGGTGTACAACTAAGCTAACAACCATCTTCCCAGAGCAGGTTTCCTCATGCTGCTAAAAATTATTTTGGGCTCTGTAAGTGACCTAACATTTGGGCAAATATAGATGCCATGAGCTCAATCAATCAATACAATGAAGGCTCAGAGAAAAAGTTGGTGGCTTTTTGCTGTTTGTTTTGTTGTTTTTTCCAAAGAATAACTATTACTTAATTTTGCACTTAAAAAGGCAGAAGAGGAACACAGAAATGACTGGAGATTAGTCTTCAAAGCTGGTATGGGATTAATTTTGGTGATGACAACATTTGAAAAATAAATAGGCCTATTTCATCTGGGGAATGAAAATTCTGGTACTTTAAAAGGCTATTGTGCAAGACACTAGCAATGCTTATTAGAATAAATGCATTCCATGATACAAAGCCTCATTCTAATTATTTGTTTGGCTTTATCATAATTGTTAAAGAACCATGAATGACAAATACTGCCTAATCTAAGGCTGAAAGATGCACCTTTTTTTCATGAAAGCACAGAGTAAATTACAAGAGCCAGGAAGTGATTTATCAAAAAGGAAATATAATAGAAATATAATATTAACTAATTCATTCCTCTTGCATTGATACAATTTTTTCTTCATAACTGTAAATGGGGATAATTTCATTTTTCTTTTGATTTTCTTGGAAATATAAATATGAAACCAGGAGATCCATAACACCATACAACAAATGAAATAAATATATTTATATAAGATATTAGGTATAACTCTAATTTTCCATCTTGATACAGGTTTCTAGAGGCTTATAGATTATAGAAAACTGTACTGGCTTTTAATTTATGTCTAATAAATAATTTTTCATACTTTTTCTACCTACCTTTCTAAAATTTCATTTTTAAGTGAACAAAGTTAATATAGTGTTGCAGTCTGAAGAGATCTATCTCTGACAGACAAGTTGAGGACAAGAATAGGGCATGACAGCAGTAAGAGCTGCAGCAGGCAATGCAATAGGGGGATTGGGTGCAGCAAAGGTGTTTGAGAGCAGAATGGAAAAAAACTCTGATAGAAATGTTTGCTGTAGCCTTTCTTTGACACCTCTGACCAAAATCACCTTTAAAAGCAGGAGAGAGAAGCAGTGTTCACAGACCCTTTTTAAAAGTATGATAACAAAGACAAATTGATCCACAGCTAGACATCAACATTAGTATCCTTCTCCAAAAATGATTTTCCATAATCCAGACATAGCTAATAATGATACCATGATGCATATGAAACCAGAAGCAACATCGGGTGTTCAGATAAAAGGGAAAAGAGAAAGTGGAAGAGCAGGAAGGTCTGAGCAGCCTTTGAGCTCTCTCTGTTCCCCTGAATTACTGCTGCTCAGACTGAAACCAGGTCCTGAATGAATGAATCCCTTTTGTTGCTGGATCACTTCCTTTAGATGCTGATAAATCAGGGGAATCCATTTTACTCCTTTTTAATGACCTGTCTCTTTCAAATATAATTACTAAGACCTATTGACATGCTCTTCGGGGTCTACACCGTGTGTGGTAGACAGTCAAATTAAGACTATCAACTCAAATTACTTGACAGAGAATGGAAAAGGACATCAGATTTTTACTCTTTTAGGACCTTTGCTCTCCAGTGACTTGTCAGTTTGAGATGACATGCTGTCAGTAACTTCTAAATCTGCAGCATTCACTAAAAAACATCCAACAAGGACTGGTGTCCCTCATGTGCCAGTGAGTGAAATAATATTCACTTTTAAACAAGCTGTATTAGGAGATAGTAGTGATGATAGTATCAACAAATATGGCCCAGAATTCTGACTTTTAGAGACAGTTATTAACAAAAGAGACAAAATCTAAAATTCAATTTTACGATGTGCACCTCTGTTCAAAAATTCCTATTTTTTGTACAGACTTAAATCCAGAATGAAGTGATTTATGTTTCTGTAGTTCTAAGGAGAAAAGCAGATATTCTGGATCCTCTGTGTGAATATTTATTAAAAAAAAAAACCCAACTTTTTCTTCTTTTTATTTTTTTAAAGGAATGTCATTCTCACCTTAGGCAGAGAGCATCAAGTGAGATGCTTAAGAGATGTGAAACCACAAATTTCAATTGGAAGTTTAATATCTTTTACCATGCTTCCAATAATAACCCTTCAGCAAAAATCTTACTCCTAGTACAGCTGCTTTGGGTTTGTTTGGTTTGTGGTTTTGTGGGTTTTTTCCTCTCCAGATGGTGGGTCATTAAAACTTTCCTGGATAACCTCTTTACAAAATGTATATTTTCATCCTCTCTATTGATCTTTAATGCATAATCATCTAAATAGTTTAGAGATCTACCAAGAACTGCTGTTAGCTCTTCATGCCTTTTTCACCATAGAAGTTTAAACATCAAGAGATTTAATTAACTTTAGAAGAATTTTCCTCACATGGCCTAAAATCTACACGCTTATTTCCCCCTCAGACTCCTTAGTGCTGGTAGAATGGTTCTGGAAATAACTTATCCTTAGCAATATTTACATATTCTGCCAGGAAACTTTCAGCATTGAAGTCATAGAGAGAGAAGAATAATCAATTAGCACTTGCTAGGAATACTCTTTCTCCTTTGTCTAGGAGATCGAAGCTGAATCATTACTTGATCATATTCACCAAATGCAAATACACAGAGAGAATGCATTCAATTTTTCAAGTAATTTTTGGCCATTTTAGGAAGATATCATTATGAATGTCATAACTAGCCATTACTGATGACATTTTAAATTGTGCTGTTCTTTGAATAAGCACTAATAGTTTAGAATGTTAAAGCCAATATACACAGTTAGATGAAATAAATTTCAAATTGAATGAAAATGACATCTTGTTAATGCATCTTGAGGAGAAAAACAAACTGAAAAAAACTACACATCAATAATAGATATTTTTCTTTCCTTTAGAGGACTCCAGAACAAGAATATTAGAGCAAAAAGCATAGTCTTAAATGTCAATATTTCAATATCTGAATTTCTTCAGACAGTTGAGAGGTGAAATGGATAAATCCCTATTCCTATATTCACTTCATTTTATTTCTTTCTTTACACTTATTGTTTATATAAATTCTACATCTGGACAGTATTAATGGCAGCCTTCTTGCATCTGAGCACACAAACATAGGATGATTTCTGAATTTAAGTGAAGAGATATTTAGAAGTTGGTATTTTCTAGCTGAGGAAATCATGACCAAAACATTTCTTGGCAAAAGGAACAAAAAGAGACAGAAATGGGGCAGAAACCAGCATTAATTACACACATATGTCAACAAAAAATAGCTTGTTGTTTTTCTTAGGCCACACAACTTAAGCTTGTTGAACCTCTTAGATAAACTGATGATTTGCAGTAATGACCTATGGAAGCCTCCATACTTGATGGGAGCTGGCAGGCAGGATGGTGTGAGGTACTGCAATCTTGCTCTGCTCTTGGAATAAAATGTAAATATGACATCTCAGTAACTACTCTGTGGAAAAAAGTTTTATGTCAATACAATGGAAATTAGGCACTGCATCAAAATCTTAATTTTTTAAGAACCTTTCATGATTTTCTATTTATTATTTGATTTCTCTTGACATTTTCTAAAATAGCTTTGCTTGCTGTATTGGATTATAGAAGAATACTTAAATGGAGCACCCTTGGTTCTTGAATGCCTTTGGTGAAACATGGAACACCTTATGGTCTTGAAAACTTATACAGGGAAACACAAACATGTTGGTTGAGAATACACTGACAATAGTCAGAAACAACAGTAAACTGATTCAATAAATATCAAGGCTGTAAGCAGTAACTTGGACAGTACTGATGAATACATTTGTAACAGCAAAAGTCCTGGATCTTGGACCAGAGTGGACTAACTTATTTTATAACAACAGGAAGACAGAAGTCAGTAGAGGTTTCTCAGTTTGTTGCTGCTTGTAAGGAAGCAATCCTCATGAATGAAATTCACTTTCATTCCCCTGAGAGCATTTTGTTCAGAATAATTCCCCTTTCACTGAAGTAAATCAGTAATTTCGGAACCCGAACCCAACCAAAAAGATTCTCCACCCTAAGAAAATTAAAATCAATATCAACAATAAAAAGAAAATAAGTGCATATAAGAATGACTAAGAAATGAAGGGAATATCTTTAATACAAAAATGTTAGAACAATAATAGTTCCCATGGAACCACTCCAAAAGAAAAAAATAGACAGGATAAAAGGAGATTGGGTTCAGGAGTTCTAATTTATATATCTCACAGTAAAAAAATCACTTTCTATTGTTGAAAAAACTGTTAAAGTAACCTTCTTGTTTTCCCTCTGTAAGTGAAAAAAAAAAAAAAATAGCAGTGAAGAGTGTTGCTTTTGGCTTAGCTCTGAGCACCCTGTACTTCTTATGTCAAGGTAACGATAATAGATGAAAAGGTTGCATATGTATAAGAGGAGCTTGGGAGGAAAACAGATGCTTTAAATTGGTCTCTCTGAAGCACTGAGAGTGCAGATGGGAAATACACTATTAAAACATTGACATTATATTACTTTTACTATCTCTAGTCTGAAAGAAACAGAGGTCAGGTAAGGACTAACTTGTTTGATGATTAACTTAAGGGAAACATTAGCCCACTCAGGGTTAATAAAATAAAACATGCTTAGAAACAATTTTATAGTAAAATATTCTACATAATAAGCTGAAAATAGCCTGTAACAGCTGTGAAGCATGAGAGGGATAGCAGCCTCTGAACCTGGTGGTTTGGCTGGCACTCCAAAAGCAGCATGCTTTTACTACCAAAGCTAGCAGAAGGTAGAGGGTGTAGACATCTGAAATGAATTAGGTATTTCAGGAATAAGAAAGAGGCAGAAACTGCAAAGACAGAAACTCAAATTTGGTTCTCATTCATCTCTAAGACCAAACTAAAGCTACAGTAATAGAATAGGGTTTATTTAATCTTACAGATAAGAGTGTTTCAATAACATCAATGCTCACTTAAGTTAAAAAATAAAAGAAAAAAACCCCAAAAAAAGCAAGCAACCAAAAGAATCCCAAAAAACCAAAACAACAAATGCCACAAATGGATATGTTGTCCATGAACGCCTTGTCCATCACCAAATCCCTACACCTCAATATTCTCCCTTTGGAGATGGAAAGAGAGAGCAGATTTATGTGAACTTTTTTGGGAAATTACATTACAGTGAGATAAATGCTCTCTAGAAGACATGGTTTTATTCAATTGACTATGCAAATTGTTCCCATAAAAGAAACTCAAGTATTCTCATCTTGGGTGAGATGAACTCAAACCAAAGTATGAGATTTACTTGACTTACTTGTGTGTCCCTAATTTTTTTTCCTCCATTTGTTTTGGAAAAGTAGAGAATTGAATTGTTACATGGATTGAATGGAATATTAAACACATAAATTGCAAAGGACCTTAGATACCAAGACATCAACCATTGTTACTTGGCCATTGTTTGCCCTTCCTTCCTCCTCCCACCTCAAAGTATAAAATCTCATTTATATAGTTATTCTTCAGGAAGCTTATAAATAGAAATATATCTCTCTCTCAAACTATAAGTTCCATTTGGGCTAAATAGCATTACCAACCCGTACAATTTAAAGGACTAGTGAAATTACTTTTATTGAAAATTCAAGAAGTATTTGTAGACATGCTTGGCAAAAAGCATCTTAACAGAAATAACTTGCTTCTTGGAAAAATTCAGTAAATGAAATATACTTTGAAAACATCCAAAAAATCTGACAATACTTTCTTGTATTGCTAGTGAAGCCCACAAATTTCCTGTAAACAATAGTTTTACTCCTCAATAATGTCACATAATAAAGAGTTGAGAAAAAGTAGAAACTTACCTAGAAAATTCTAAACTACTTTTTCATAACTTTTTTCCTTGGTATTCCTCAGAGCAGTAAAAAAAACAACAGACACAACTACACTGTGATATGTCAAGATTTTAACCTACACTGTTAAAATCTTGACATATCTATTCTCCCTCTTCTACATTCTCTTCTATAAAAACCTTTGAAAGTTATTATAAAGCAACATTTCCAGCAACTATAACTACATAACTTGAAAGCTGAATTCTCATTCTTGGATTAACTTCACTTAATTTAAAAATTAAAAATTGAAAAAATGAAAATTTTAAAAATTAAAATTTTTAAAATTTTAAAATTAAAACATCTAAGTAAAACACAATAAGAAACATAAAAACCAGACTTCACTGAAATCAGTTATGATTTCTACAGGAATAGGACATTTTTAATGAACATTTTCAGCTTACTTAAAATAGATAGTATGAAATTCAAATATTATTCTTATTAATAATTCTCTTCAGGCACAGCTATTTCCATACTGACAGAACTTCATAAAAAATGTAAATCATGTTAATAGCTTCCACACCTTATATTTTCTAAGTAAAGAATAATTTTTGTGTCCTGATTATGGAAGATCTATCTTCTGATGAAGAATTGAAAGATGTAAGCAGCTTGTTTTAACACCATTATATTTTCAAGCTTTCCTCAGCTTTTGAATAGATATTTCATATTTAAAAGGTATTGGTATATGGACAAAGGTAATCTTGAAAAGTAACTTGAAAATCATACTGGGACTGTAATTGTAGATAAATTAAAAGATTTGCACAGTCATAAACAGTAATTAATTTATTTCCAAGAAGACTCTTTGACTGTTACATGTAGATCTACATGCACAGTATAAGCTAAAAATCAGATGAAATATAATAGCATATTATCAGCTTTAACTACAAGAGGTCTGATGAATGCTTAATTGTTTAATTCTGTGAAACACAAGAAAGGGAAAAGCTGATTCTGTTATGTCAGTGTGAGGAACTTAAATACTAAAAACTGAGGTGTCTCTGAAATAGAGATAAAAGATTAACAAAAGCTTTAAAAATGGTTAAGTTCAGACTTAGTTCCCTAAATTCCACACTTCCAACATCTAAGACCTGTCACTAGACAGAGTTATATTATCAAATTTCATAATTCCTTTGCTCAATACTTGCTCATTTGAAAAACAGCTTACAGATTTGTTTCTATTTAGGCATATCCCTACAGAGAATCAAAATAATATACCCATTTAAAGCTAATTAATGACACTCATTCTAAATCGACATTTGCCAATTTTTGCTTTTATTATAGAAGATGAATCATTAGCCATCAAAGTACTATGACAATGATAACAGCAACAAAAAAGACATATGGTAATTGCTTTCAAAACTCCAAAAGTGTGACTGTCATCACCTGTAAAAAGCAAATAAGAAAAATACATTTGCTTTTCAAGTTAAACTAGTAGAAAATAAGATTTTAGCATTGTTATACCTTACTGGAAACAGTCTTTGTAGTCATCATATACTTACTAAAATTCTGAATGAGTTTTTTGGTACTGAGAAAAAAAGTTCTAAATAATATCTACACAGAAAGTCACAATTTTCCTGAAAAAGAATTTTCCTGTAAGGGTGTTGTTTTGATTTTAGTTGCTAATTAATGCTAACCAGAAATGACCCCTCTCCTCCAGCCCAACCAAATCCCAAAAAAACCCAAACCAAAATCTATATATTGTTAAAATTGTGAAGACCAGCTTCATGCACATAATACTTAAGGCCAAAGTCTTTCTTCCACTTCCTAATCCAAAACAGCACACATCAAATTTGAGATCAAGGAAAACATCCTAACACAAATCCAGATGCATATTTTTACAATGACAGTTAAAAGCAAAGAATCCTTAATTAAAATCAAATAAACAACAAAAAAACCCTGGCATTTTCACAATCTGTATAAAAACAGACAGTCAAACTTTAAGTTCATTCATCTTATTTCTGATGTAGAGGGATAATTCTTGTAGTTATTCCTTAAGTTGCCTGAATTGTCATAGATGGCTGAACAGCAAAGAGGTGTTCTGATGTGTGAACAGAATATGAGAACAGAGAAAAAACAGCACAACTGATGAGTGAAAAGACTGTAAACTCATTTTCTTGAATATGACTTTTAATTTAGTTAGATGCATGAGCAAAGTACTTGAAAAGTGGTATCAATGCTCAGCAACTTTCAGATGACTACCAAGTGGCCTAATTTTGTATTAACATTAGAAAAAGAAATTGATTTACAGTGGAAGACTATTTGCTATAGCAGTTAATACTAAATTTGTATGCCTCTATAATTTACTTCACTTATGGCTGTCTCTTATATTAATATTCATTATAAAAGTCCTCTTCTAATATTGCTTGATTTGACAGGAATGCATTAGCTATGACAAATACTTTATAATGTGCTCAGACAATATTAATACAAGCAGAACTTCTGATAATTGCTGTTACTTGAATACAAAGATTTTCTTTTTTATTTGAATTTATTGTCTTCTCTCTTCTTCCAAGCTTTTTGCTAATGCAAGGTTTAATAACTATACATCAGTCAGAATCATTCCTAAACTCAACTTGCAGTGCTAGACCATATGAAAAACTACAATTCAGTCCTTCCAGGAATTTTAAAGTACAAAAATGCTATTATGTTTTGGTTTGGGGAGGGATGTCATCTCTATTTTATGTTAGAGTAAATAAATTTTTCCTCCTTAGGAGATGACCTGTTCATGAAAGTTCCTTATCCATATGTAATCTAAGACAACAATCAGAATGTTTACTGGCATAAAGTAGAACCAATCTGGCTGTCAGGTCTTCTACTAGTTTACACAACTGTTATAAGGTTTGACTGGAGAAATAGGGCCTGAAGTTTCAGCAACTACATAAGTAATGTACTACCAGAAATGTCATTCAAATAGTGCAACATAAATAGATCATCATATTAGTCTATAAGGTCATACTGCAAAGATACCCATTCAAAAAAACCCCCAAAAAACCTAAAACCCCACCAATATGTACAGCATCCTAATGTAACACACTATAAGCCAAAATTCAGCATTTATAAGAAATTGTAATCATAGCTCAACTTCATAGACACATTAATTAATTAACTCAGAACAAACCACTAAAAATCATGTTGTCTAGAATGGCGCTATCAATGTTTTTGCTATAATTGCTATGAGTCTATTTTGTTCTCAGGCAGAATTGCCAAAAATTGACATCAAGAACATCAGAATCAACCCTCAATTTCTTGTTTTCTAAGCCATTATATGATATATTTTAATAGCCTGAGGTGCCAGAGTTGTCCAGATAAATATTTGCCATGATCATTTATAAAAAGAGACATAGTTTAAGACTTTGCTTTCTAAAAACCCAAGCCCCAACTAATCTATGCAACAAATATTCAGAAAAAATATCTTCATTTCTGATATCAATGGATATATTGATATCTGATATCAATGTTTCTGATATCAAACAGGTCATTAATTGAAGCAATAAATCTGTTGGACTACCAGTGTTTGAAATACAGAATATCTGTTCTAGAATTAATATGTTCATGGTACACAGCAAAGCATGTTGACAACCTCATGAGAACTTAAAGACTGAATAGAAGAAAACAAGATTGTTTTGTAGAACCATTTTAAAGTAGAAAATTCACTTCAATAGACTGTGCTACATTAGTTATTTTCTTTGTATAAAAGTTGCCATTGTTAGGATTTGTGAGGGCTGGTAAACTCTCCTTCTCAGAAAGGCCACTGTCCCTTCCTCTATGGAGACAGAAATGTGCATGGTTTGGCAGAAGATGTGGCACAGAATAAGTGCCTAAAATCCATTTTTGACTTGAATATGTTGGGAGATATACAAAAAAGAGAAATACAAATACCAGACAGGCAGTTACTGTACTTTAGCTGAATCCTGAAGCTCTTCATAGTTTTCCTTTGGTGATTTCTGGGGCAATGAACAACACAGCTACCAAATAGGTAATGTTGTGACCTCCTAACTCATAACTGAACTTCAGGAATTCATCCCTCAATTCCACTGGGTTTTCTTCCCACTTTTGCGTATGTGAAAGTGTCCCAGCTTTCTGGATTTTTCCCCACTTTGATAATCTTAGTGCCAATGAGTATGATAGTAACATAATTCATTTGAATTGAAACTGAATAACTCATTCTATTAGCCCAGAAATTCTTTATTTATTCAACTCATAACACTATATCAATCAGTGATGAATGGTAAATAGACATTTATACAATGGGCACTGGGGAAATTCTCTTTAAACCTCTCTCTGACTTTTTGCAAAATTCTACCAATGGTAATCAAAACTTTTTGATCCACTTAAAACACACATTCCATTCAGAAACTCTTGATTAAATAAATTTTGGTAGCAAATCTTTAAGGATTCTTCTTCAGGATACATGCTCTTTGCATTTACAAAACTTTGCAAGTAGTCTATTAATAATTCTGCTATGATGAGTTTCAGCACTTCTTTTTTAAAGCTGGAAACTATGAGTTTGACATCATAAGTATGTCTGATTTAGAAGACAGGCAAACTTGCCATAAACAAAAGGGGAGAACAACAAAAAAGCTGTACAGGACTGAATTGCTAATGAAGTCCTCTGTTACTTTATTAGAATTGTTCATTTCCAAAGAGACTCAAAAGAGGAATCACCCTGTTGTTTCACTAGTCTGTAGCTAAGATAGGGTAAAGATGTGTTCAAATAATAAATTTTATCTGACTTATAGAATCACAGAATGGACAGGTTGGAAAGGACCCTAAAGATCCTCTAGTTCCAACCCCACTAGCATGGGTTATTACTTCTCATTCTAAGTAAAAAATAAACACAATAGATTGGCAAAGAACAACTGTTTTACAAAAGCACAATTGTTCATATCTGAAAGAAGAATTTGGGGCATCAGTTTCATTCAAGCCTTCGGTACCACAGAGATGCATCTTCCTTCCCCATCCACACTGCACAAATTCAAACCCAATTCAACTGGAAGCCTCTTGGGTAATCACACTGAAGTAAAATTAAACCAAAGAAATTCTTACACTCTCTATGAAACAAATACTTAAATCTCCTAATGTTTCTTCCCGTCAGTTTATGAACTTTATTGCCCATACTTCAAATACTACATTTAAGTACTTCAGATATTCAGGTGAGAAAAAAATTCCATTAAAATAAAACAAATAATAATGAATTCTTCAGACAAGGAGATAAAGCAGTCAGCAATATTTTAAGTTAACTACAAATACTAAAAATAAATGTCTTGCCTCAGTTCACACAATCAGAGATACATTTTAAAAAACTCAGTCTAAAGAAAAATTTTTAAAAAAACCCCAAACCAAACCAAACAAAACAAAAAACAAACAAGGAAACAAAACCCCAAAAAACGAAAAAAAAAAAAAAACCAACTAAAAAAACACCCAGATCACATGTACCACAAAACTTCTTTTCTCTGGTAAGATATCAAATTCTTGTCTCTTGATTCAGATGCTAACTAAGCACATAGTAGTGACCTTCAGAATGTTAAGCATATTCTTGAAAGTTGTACTGAAGGACTGGGTAGGTAAAAGGTGGGCTCAGGCGCTGGAAAGCACTCCCTGCCAACCATAAAGCACATGTGCACACAATAGCTGCAGCTCAGAGCATGGTGACACACTGCTAAAGGAAGATAAATGAACTCCCAAACATGTAAGGCCAGAAATGCCAGCAATATATCTCAAGAGTTTCATAATGACAGGTATCTTGACTCCTTCCTGTCCACAGCATAGGAGGAAGAGAAAAACACTAAGCTCTAAGTAGCACAGCTGCATATAAGAGCAGGAAAAGAGAAACTCTTCTTTCCAACTTTCTGGTTTGGCTGTTGGGTTTGTTTGAATTTGTTTGTTGAGACTGGCAGTTGCTTGGTTGGTTGCCTTTTTTTTTTTCCTTTTATAAACAGCAGCCAGTAACAAACTCAATTAAAGCAATAGAGCAGAGGCTGAAGATAATGCAAAATACAATGACCTGCTCTGCATGAATCAGATTAGTACCCACAACACTTGAATTTTTTCCCCCTGAGTATTCTCATTTCAAAGGCTTACTTTGAAGTGTCCTGGAAAGCGAAGTTTTGCATTTTTAAAAATCTCTTTAAAGTACTCTAAAGACTGTTACCTGAAGGAAACAATAAGAGATTTCCATTACAGATGGTTCTTCGGGACGATTACTGATTGACAAAAACAAAGCAGCTGACAACAACAGTGTTAGTGCCAATTAGTAGAAGTGGGCTAATTCAAAATTCCATTAATTTTCTTCCTTTGTTTAAAGTGAGCTAGGAATTGTGAAAAGCTTAAACCAAAATGACAGTGGATGACAGTCATGAAGCAAGCTTCAGAGTTGTGAAAGAAGACAACCAGGGACCTTGATTTCGAGCTAGACATAAAATTGGATAATTAAAAGGCAGTACAGTAACAACTTGGCATTTGTGAACAGCCATCACAGTGGACAGCTTGAAGAATCCCCTGGCACAGGAAAAACAGCATGAGAATCTCAAATTTTGTGCAGTGAAACAAATGTTAAAACTGAAAAATTATCAACAAAAAAGAGTGATGACTAAAGTTTCAAATCTAAAGTAGCAGGCTGGGTAAGCTTCCTTTAAATTTACCCAAACCCACTACTAGTTAGGTAACTAAATATAACTAATTATGTAGTGCGAATATTCAGTTGGATGGCTGTTTTGCTTTTAAATGCTTCATATAGCCTTAAATAGGTCCCCTGACTTTGAATCAAGAAGGCATTCAGATATCTGCAAAAAAATTGAAACATTGATGGAGCCCTTGTGCAAGCAGAGGATGGCCCCCCAAATCTGGTAACAGTTTTGTCAGTATGAACTTTAATTCTACTTCATTAGTTTCCATACTGTTCTTCTGTTCATCGTGGGTATATCTCACCTTCTTCATGCAGTAATGGGGTTACAACTCTCACTGGCAATACCTGAAGCAGGAGCTGCAGGACCCAGTACACAACACACACCTAAGGCAGACAAACTATTGGGAGCAAAAAGAAGCACGAATGAAAGCCCTTTTATTTCCCCTCTTCACCTTCACAAATAAGTATCTGACCACCCAGGTATCATGCCTGAATTTATCTACACTTAAACAAAAACATCTAGCTGACTTGTGATAGATCCATCTTGTAGGTGGATCTCATAGATTAGCGTGTATGAATTTTCATGAGGAAAGTGCCAGTCATAAGCTTCCAGTAACAAAGCCAATTGTTATCGTTAGAAGTTCCCAAATCTCAGCAGTTTGGAATAAAAGAGCTGACTGACATTATGAGATCCTGCCAGCCATGCTATTGATTTGTACAGAAGCTTTGCCCAGGCAGCATGCTCCCCAGGCTGCGAGCATTGCCGTTCCCCTGCACACAGAACAGAACACCACAAGTGTCCCCACAACCAATCTATTAAATCGTGCCGCTCAAGTTCACTCACACCAGCCATACTCTGTGAGGGAGATAATGCACTAAGCCTTCTCCAAGCCATTGCCCTTGCCCTGTGTCTGGTGTTATAACAAGAACTAGGAGCCACAAAGCATGTGTAGGAAAAGCATGATGAGGGTGTTCGGCAAGATCTGTCACGTATTTCAAGCTCCCTATGTATTGTCATCAATAGCTGCTGATATTTTCTGATATGTGAAAGCAGGAAAAAAGTGAGGCATCTTTCCCTGCTGGGAAATAGTGGTTTTATTAAGGGCAACTACTTCAAGCAAATTCAGCTGGATAGCCATAGTGGGTAATCTGTTGATGCAAATTGCAGAAAGATCTGCTGAGACAATGCTAGAAACTTGCAGCTGCTTAATCAGCAGAGCAGAAAATGAACCAGAAATAGTAAAAAGTAAAGTATAGCAAAGGAATGGATTAAAAGTGCATGGCAGCAGTCTCAGGAATCTTCTGATAAGGTGAATGAACTAAAGAGTTCTTTTGAGTGCTCTAATTTAAGAAAATGGTTATTTGCAAGGAGAAATTAGATGATTTGAAAAGTATGATAAAAAAATCTGATTTCTTAAATTTGCTTTCCCTCTAATAATTAGCTGGAAACATGGGTTACTCAAAGTAGTATAATTGCCTCTGCTTTGATCAGTACAGATCTACTGGATTAAATAAGTAAATCCTTCTGAATCTTCTAAAATGCTTATTAGAGGTCTTAAAACTAATCAGAAGTGGAACAAAGATGTAGAACAAGAAAGTAGAAGCAGTACTAATTCTGATTGAAAGTAGTAAGAATGCCTGCAAGTATACAACTTGGGAATTAAAACATGAATTTTCATTCTCAATTAAAAATCTAGTAATGACAGAAAAATAAAATACTAAAGTAGGTGTACTAATAGAAAGAAATTAATCTTCTAGAGAAATAAAACATCTTCAATTATCTGGAGTCAATTTTGTAACATAATTAAGGACACTGAGACAGGATACAGTCAACTTTGTTCCATAAAGCTTTTTTTTTCAAACAAAACTACACTAGCAACTATGATTTTCTATGGTTTTACTTGATCAACCACTATTCATTTGTCCAGTCCTCTACAAAACACAGAAAGATAAAATTGTATGACCTTAGCAGGACTTAACTTCAAGAATCATTTCTTGAGCTTTGAAAATGTATGTTTGACTGAAGTTAAACAAATTGGTCTCATATTTCAATTTAAGTATTATAATTTTTGCCACTTGGAGGACTTCATTACAGAAGGTCTCAAATGAGTAATACACAAGATTTGCAGCCTCGAAGCAGCAAACCTTTTTTTCTGGGTGTAGTGAGGGAAAAAAAATCATTTGAAGCCTGAAATACTTCTGCCCACAGCCTACTATGGCATAAACCAGGATATTTTCCAAAGGACTTTCATTATTGATTCCTGAGTTAAACCTGGTATCTTCATTCAAATGAATACCAGAATTCCACATGAAATTTTGATTATCTTAGAATCCTTTTGAGGATTATGCAACTTTTATCTTGATTGTGGAATAAGGATAACTATTTCCCACTTGCAATGTCTGGATACAGTCACATCTCCCAGGTAGTAGGGGCTGTTTTACTATAAAATTGGTTTTTTTGTGCCAGTTTTTACAGACTGTAATCAAAATATTTCTGACTTTCTCTTTGACAAATACTCAAGTTGAATGCATCTGTCTCCTTAGGTCTTTCACTATTAAACCATTCTTAAGTAATTGTATTAGATCTTCCTCTATTTGATGCCATTCTTTGGAAAAAAAACCCTCATCTATTTCATTTACAGTAATAAGACAAATCAAAATCTTTACAACCCTCCATCATGCTCAAAAAAAGTATTTATTCCACAAGGTTGTCTGTAAACATCAGTACACCAGAGGTTCCTGTGTAGCAGATATTTAGCCATGTGCTCCCCAGTCAACCTCATCTTTACATTAAGTACTTTTCAATAAAGTCCATATGGTTCTTTACTGTATTAAATGCATTTGATGCACTGAATCTACAGCTCATGTTTATTACTTGCCCAAAATTCTAGTTTTTGTGCCATTTGTAAAGACTTTTTAATTGCTTGCAGGCAACAGATGATGTAAAATTATATTATAGTTAAGACTTCATTCCAAAAGGATTTCACTGGAATATTTCTACACTAATTTGTATCTCAAGATTGCATTCCAAGGCCTATAATTAGCAGGCTTAAATCTACTTAATATGTTCCATATTCAGTCTGTAGCATTCCAGTATCTTAGAAAAATTTTAACTTCTGCACTTGCTAGAGCCATGCAAACACAAAACAACCCTTAACTTTTATCAATCAAAAATTTAATGTCATAAAAATATTAGGAAGACAAGTATAACTTTCTCTCAATTCATATTCATTTTCATTATATAATGGATCTCATTTACTTCAGCACTCCAGTTCCCTGCCAGCTGCTGCTTTACTTTTCACGAGATTAGTGTCAGACTGATAGACCTGTAAGTACTTAATTCATCCTGTTTACCTTTTGTGAATATTGACACAACATTAGCTTTCTTCTGGATTTTCTACAGTGTCTACAATCAACAGGAAAACATAACAGCTTGTCCAGAATGCTCTTTATCTGCTTCTTTTAAAACCGTATGCAAGTTTTCCTGATCCGTTGTCTAATTTAGGACTTCTGGTTAAACATACTAAATCTTACTATTAGTTGGGAAAGAATCAACATCATCATTAAGTTTACATGAATAAAATGGTTTTGTCTCCTCTCAAATTAAATCTAAGACACAGTTCCTTGGTCCTGTTACTCTTAAAAGTGCCTTTTTGTTTCCTTTATAAGTCTATATTTATTTTTGTATCCATTTTGTTACTATAATACTAATTTGTATTTCTTAATTTCAATTTACATAAATTTTTCTAGCTCCTTTAATTCCTATTCAATTACAGACATGCCATAAAACAAGAGCTTTAATACTGAGACTATTATTAGATATAGGACAGTGGAGTACAGAATGCACAAAGATGAAATGAGAAACACAGAATAATTCTTCAAAATGTTTGAAACCCTATATGAATCTTGAGAATAAGAGGCTCTGAATACACCTGTTCTGAAGTTGTAAGTGTGGCCTGCCTGAACTTTAAACTATGAGCAAACCACTTTGTGTATGGAAAAGTACATTAAGTCTAAGAAGCAGAGAGTTCAGGTGCATGAAGACAAACTTGTTTCCATTCCTCCTCAAACATTACAGCCACAGCTATGTTTTTTCTCAAAATAACTTGATATTTGCTGGTGCTGCAGATACCTTACTAAAGTTTAGCCTAATTTTTGGCTTATTTGGATAAGTTGCAAGTGCAGTGGTAGCAAACCTTAAAACAACTAGAAGTTAGGCAAATGTTTGTACTTTGCCATATATCCACTAATTCAAAGCAAAATATTATTTCTTTTCTTCAGGGATAAGGGGGGGAAATGGCAGGAAGACAGAAAGTCTTTGGTCCTGTCAGATATTTACTTTGTTTGACTGGTACCAAACATCAAATGAAAATTTATGATGTCTAACTCCATTAATAAAGTAGAGTAGAAGGCGTATTTCAGCAAAAGAATGACACAAGTAGGGAGGAATTTCACCTGTAAGCATTCTCTAGCTGAAGAAAGAAATCACTGATCTGCACAGACTTCAAACACATTATTGAAAGTTGTCCAATACCAAATGGAAGACAGAATAAACAGAATTGTTGCTCAGTTAAATTGCTCTTCCCATTCTTACAATAGATTTTAATACTACTCACTTTTGGCCTTTTTCTGAAAACACCTACTATATGTACATGGAATAATCTGTTTCTAAAAATAATGATTTCTGCTGTGCTGAGTTCTTGTCACATGAATGGCAAATGAAATGCCAATGTCTGGGTAAAGCAGATTCCCCTACATTTATCAGTAGAACTCTTGCAGCTATGGCTGTCTTTAGATCCCTCTGAATGGTGCTATGAGGGGATCATATAGCGATGTCTCCAACATTTAGCACAGGATATGAATATTTATTCATATCCTTAACCCCACTCTCCACTCTTTCTTGATTTAAGCATGGAAAGAACATGAGATGAACCACAAAAGGAAATTATCTAAGCAAGCTCTAAAGCATCTTTGGAGATTTTGTTGTTCTTGCCTTAAAAACATCCCCCCCAAAACAAATCCAGTCCTCAACAGATAACTGACTACCTCCTAATTTTGCTGTGTCCAGCCAGTGTGATATCATCTTGAAACCAGATGGATCACTTGAATGAAGACACACCTTTTGTTGCCCTCAAAAATGACTGTTCTCATTTGAAAAATTCCATACCTGCAAAAACTCAGCACCTATCTGACAGCATTGCATCAAGAAGCTTCTACTCAATCCAAATTAGTCCATAAACAAATACTCAATAGTAACAGGCTTCTGAAACTGATGCTTTGCAATAAAAACTTGAAAGGAAATCTAGGACTACAATAATTTTTTAGAAAACCTGAAGGCCAGAACTGAGGCCTCCTCAGACTCATCCTCTTAGATAGGGTCAATGCCCAGCCAAACATAACAACAAAACACACCATGCAGAATGTGCCATCCAGCAGATATGTGCTATGGTGCTTGATTTGCAGCAGTACTGATGATGAATAACTTATAAACAGATACCTAACAAACAGAAGATAACTCCCAAGATTTCCAATTGTTGCTACTTTGGGCATGCAGCAGTCAAGCTGATTTTTCCCTTAGAACAAAGGACTCTACTTGCAATTTCAACAGAAAAGGCTTTTCAGACCTCTGAACAATACCATTGTCAGCACTGGACTTTGACATGGATTCAGTAGGCTGATACAGATGTTGTGACTGACAGCAGTTTCCAACTGCAGGATTATTCAAGCATAAAACTGCTGTGAAGGCAATTGCAATCAAAAGCAGCTGGGTCCACAGAAAACACATGGTGTTCATATGATGAAGCTCTCTGCATACGTAGCTGCAAGCAAAGGAGGATTTTATTTCACATTCATGATCAATTGAGGCACACATAAATTACTGTAATTTTTATATCGTCATTTAGCTACACTCTGAAAGAAAGAAAAAGCTCTAGTTCTACACAGAGATCTAAAGAGAAGCTATTGTCTTCCAAATTGCCATCAAGCTCTAATACAAAATTGGTACAACAGTCTGTGGAATGCTGATAACATTTAGTGCTGCAGTTAGCTACAGATTGTCTGAAGTATGGAAAAGTCAAAGCATAGATGATTTAAAGTGAAAGATGGCATTGCACGCTTAAATTTTGTTGGTTTGGGTTGAATTTTCCAGGCATGTGATAAAGACAATTGATAGTTGTGAAATAGTAATTTCTAATTTCCAAGTAAATTACAAGAGAATTAAAAAATACGAACATCTCTTTCAGACTACAGCTTCTTTTTATTTAAATAAAAAATAAACTGTTCAACTTTAGAAATTGGGTGGTTGGGAAGTGATCCATGAAGACCTACAGCCTGCTTTGAAATTCATCTGTATTCTGCTAATCACCAAACAATTGCTTCTCCTTTATTATTTCACATTTGCAACTTTTGAATGTTCCAGGCAAAATATCAAAAACAAGTAAGTATGAAGTAAAAATCCTCATAAATTCAAACTTCAAGGTCATTGTTCTATTTTGATGTGTAATAAAACGTTGAGTTGCAAAGAAAAGTAATTTACATCCTGTATCTCACAAGCCTGAACCAGAGTTAGCCTGTTAATTTTGCTGTGCCCTAAGCAATGCTGAAATGATCTGAAGAAATCACTTGCCAAAACAATAGCATGCTTTATGATAAAATAAAGCATATGGAAACAAAACAGCTAAGTGAAGCAAACAGACTGCACTGAATCATATTCCTAGATTAAACATCCTTAATATAATAATTACATGTACAAGGGCACCCACAGCCTAAGCTGTAAAAGCAAATTGCACACTGGGATAATACAGCAAATTGTTTCTGCATACACCAGCAGATTTGGAATAGTATTAAATACTATTTTGAATTTTAAATACAGTTGACATAAGCATTGTTGCTAGAAATAGAATTTTTTTTTAGTTAGAAAAGATCACAAGCAAATCTGCTGCCTATAAAAATGCTAATAAATAGGCAATGTTAATATTATAAATACAGCAGTATATCTTCCTAAGCTTTCATAAAGATAGAAAAAGTTAGGGCAGTTTGGCATTAGGAGAATTAAAGAGAAAAAACAATAAATATAATAATAAAATAGGGTAGGTACACCAAGCAATACCAAAAATAATTCAGTAACTCTTAATATATGGAAATCATCATAAACATGAAACCCTAGCCATTTTCAAAATGTATGCTTATTATAAATAGATGAATGTAAGGGAGATAAAATTAAATTGAAAATAAAAGGAAAGCAGAGAGATGAGGAAAATTATTTTAATTTTTAAATGGGACTTCCTTCCTATTACAGGTTCTGGAGCTGAACCAGGAACTGCACAGATGCATCTGTGTACAGAACTAATGTAACACATTAAGAGATTAAAGAAAACAAGCAAGGTGTGCTAATGCATGGTACTGGAGGAAACAACACGTAAGTACTGGTCAGAAAAGGGCAAATATTTGTAATCAAACATGCAGAAGCATATTAATACAAATAGTAGCACTAGTCAGTTATAACTTGTCCATCCATAAATATTCACACAAGCAAGTTTTCATTTGAGCACTGTGTTTGAAAACTTTTCCGTACAACTTACGACAGAAATTCTGGATCTTAAATAAAGCATTACCTACTAATAACAAAGAGCCCCTTGACTCCTTATTGAGACCTGAAAGAGACACAATGGTCTCACAAGGACATTCTTATTCACGTTACAAACAAACCAATCAAAATCAGGAATCTCTGACCTCGGAGATCAGGATAAAGGAGTACTGGAAGGAGGACTTTTCCTTGGTCAAAGGACTTTTCTCTTGGGTCAGAGAATGCCTAAAAAAATGTGACATCCACAAGCCCATGGTCCCTGGCAGGATGCATCCATGAGTGCTAAGAGAGCTAGAGAACACCACAGCTGGGCTGCTCACAATCTTTGAAAGGTCACAGAGAAAAGGAGAGGTTCCTGAAGGCTGGAAGAGAACAAATGTCACCCTGGTCTTCCAAAAGGGCAAGAAGGGGGACCCAGGGAACTACCAGCCATTCAGCCTGACCTCAATCCCTGGAAAGGCACTGGAGTGCCTCATTCTGGAGGCCATCTCTATCCACATGGATGACAAGAAGCTGATTAGGAGTAGTCAGTATGGATTCACTAAGGTAAATCATGCTTTATCAACCTGACTGCCTTCTAAGGTGAAACAGCTACCTGGGTAAATAAGGGGAGAGCAGAAATTACTGTCTGCCTTGACTTTAACAAGGCTTCCAACACTTGTCTGTACAACATCCTCATAGAAAAACTCAGGAGGAGTGGACTGGATGAGTGGACAGCGGGATGGATTGAACACTGGCTAGACCAGAGAGTCGTAATCAGTGAGACAGGGTCTAATTAGAGGTCTGTCACTACTGATGCTCCCCAAGGTTCAATACTGGGCCCAGTATTGTTTAACTTGTTCATCAGTGACAGATGAAGGGGCAGATGCCTCCCCAGCAAGATCACTTATTATACAAAGCTGGTAGATGTGGCTGATACCGCACAGGGCTCTGCAGCCCTTCAAAAGACTTCAATGGGTGGGAGAGACGGGCAGAGAAGAACATTCTGAAATTCAACAAAGGCAAATGCAGGTCCTGCATCTGGGGAACAATAACCCCCTGAACTCGCCCAGGCTGAAAAGCAGAACTGCAAAGATGGACCTGGGGGTCCTGGTGTACAAAAAGCTGTCTATGAGTGACAGTGTGTCCTGAGGGCCAAGGAGGCCAATGATGTCCTGGGGCACATAATGGAGAACATTGGCAGTAGAGCAAGGAAGGTGATCCTGCCCCTCTACTCAGCCCTGGTGAAGCCACGTATGAAGTGATATGTTCAGTTCTGGGCTCCTCAGTAGTAAAGAGACATGGAGCTCCTGGAGAGGGTCCAGAGGAGGGCAGAAAAGATGATTACAGGGACTGGAGCATCTCTCTTATGAGGAACAGCTGAGAGAGTTGGGCCTGTTCAGTCTTGAGAAGAGATGACTGAGAGAGGACCTCATCAATGTCTACATGTATCTGAAGGGAGGGTGCCAAGAGGATGGAACCAGGCTCTTCTTTGTGAAGCCAAGCAGTAGGAAAAAAGCAATGGGCAGAACGTGATGCACAGAAAATTTCGTCTGAATGTGAGGAAGAACTTTTTTACTGTGCAGGTGACCAATATTGCCCAATATTTTTAGAAGCCTTCATTTATGGCTGAGGCAATGGGGCAGAGTGTGCCTTCAGCAAGTTTGCTGACAATTAAAAACTGGGAGGAGGGCCTCATTCAGCAGATGGATGGGTTGCCATTCAGAGGGACCTGAATGGAGAAATTGCACAAGAGACGTCCCTTGAAATTCAATGAAGGAAAGCACGGAATGGGAAGCCATTACGCTACACATCAGTCTGGGCTGGAGGCTAAGCATCTGGAAACAGCTTTGTGAAGAAGGACTTGGAACCCTGGAGGGCACCACTTGAAAAATAAACCAGCAGTGTATATATTCCCTGATGAAGTCAGGGAATATAAAATACAGAGACTCTTTTAATTGTCCAGTGACAGAAAAAGGCACAACAGCCAGGAGCTGAAATACAGGACATTGGACTGAAACATAAGAAAAAATCTTTGCTCTTTAAGAGTGGTCAAACCATAGAGCGGGTTGCCCAGAAAAAGGTTGTGAAGATACCCAAAACTCAACCGAAAAATATACTGTATCCTGCTCAGACTGACTCTGTTCTGACCTGTAGGGGTGGCCTTGTCAATCTTCAGACAGACATAATGATATCCCTTCAGAGAACCTCAAAAAATCTGTCATCCTCTGGTATTTTGGATGCCAAACTCTTACATATTTTTCTAAACCTTTCCATTTCATGCCATTTACCTTTCTTTCTCCTACAAAGTTTACTCTAAATTATGACATCATTTCTGACGGCTTTCTCCCTCCTTTCACTTTGAAGTCCAAGACCTTGCCTGAATGACTGTTCTCTCCCACTACAACTGCTCTCAATTTCATAACTATCCCGGCTGTACTGAAATTGCTATTCCAGGAATTAGTTTCATCTGCTGACCAGAAATATCCTACCACATCTTAGACAAAAATTTAAAAAAAAAACAAAAAAAACCAAACATTAAATCTTATGTCTTCACGAATTCTGTTACCCATACATGGTTGGTATTTGAAAAAAAACACAACCCTTTTCCTTTTCCTTCTAATCCATCCCTCAGTGTTTTCATTTCTTGTGATGCCTTTATCACTTGAACACATTTATGTTACCACTCCTTTAAACACCTGCCTGTTACATTTACAGTGTCTGCTCCATAGGTTTTTTCTCGTCCTATGTGAAACTGTAAGCTATTTAGGACAGGCACCAGTATTTTGTTCTCTGACAGCACAGAGGTCTCTTAGCTGTTAAGACTGTACTAGTGATAGATGATCTTGTCTGTGCCTTGGCCCAGATACACACTTTTTCTGCTCATCACATTTCTGTCTGTTTTTAAGAGCTGTTCATTGCATTTAAGTACATGGGATCCAAGGCACAGCGTATAACACCCAAAAGCAGCATTTAAGACTGCCATACTGGTGGCTCCTAATGCAATCTTTTTCCCCTTTGAAAGGTCTATTCCTTCTTTTCCACTGATACCAAACAATATAACTGATACTGAATTCTCTGCTGAATAAATACAAATAATGTAACTCATACTGAATTCTCTGTTGAATAACTAACTAACTAACTAAATGCAAGCCAAAATCTTCACGACTTAATTTGTGATAACGTGGTCATGGACTGTCCTGCTTAACTTCACATAGCTTTGGAAAAGATTAATATTTAGTCATATGCAACAACTAGAGGGACATAATTTTACATGGATATAATACTGCTGATACAATCTATTTTCCAAAAATCCAAGTGCAGGACAATAACTTTACTGGACATGTATTTTAATTAGAATGATAGAATGCACTCTATCTAAATATATTTTGACTCTAAAGTATAAGTCCTTACAGCTGAAGATATGAAGCAGCTTTTTGAAGAAAACCTTTTCAGAAATGAAGAGCAATTTGCAAAGCTATCAAAGATGTTTAACAATTTCCTATCAGGGAATATGTATGCATGTGTGCAAAAACATGCATTTTTATTGTCACACCTGAACTGGAGAATCAAGAAATAGTGAAATCTGGTTTGTATAATGCCATAAAGTGGGCTTCTCCTTGTAATTCTCACATTTTCTGTTTTTCTGTCCTAACTAACTGTGTAACATAAAAATTGGTGAATACTGATGAAAGAAGCATGTTAAATAGTAGATAGCATTAAAGGTTCTCACATCTCAAGAATGGCATTGCCATTATATGATGTCTTCATGATGTTTAATTTCTCAAAAACTTTTTAAGTTCAAGCCTTCTAATAATTCCAAAAGTGAGTAGGAAAAAAAAAAATTAACAACATTCACAGAATGAGAAGAAAGCCCTCATATTTAATGTTTTCTCTTTAACACATAATTTAAACACCAGGAATCCTGTGTGAGAGGTTTTAAGGAGTTAGATTATATTGTGAGCTGCTCAGTGTCAATAACATGTGCTGGCATCACATCTAACAAAATAGTCCCAGAATAAGAAACATCACAAATTACAGCTTTAGCCCTTGAATCAGTTTGTATACTATGTGATTTTTTTCACAATCCTTTATTGCATAGCAGCACAGATTTCCTGATAACATTTTGTTTACTGTAGCTGCTAAGGGCACACAGAACCAGTGATCTGAAGCCCTGACCAATATGCTGTGACTGACATGCAATTCAGCATTTAACCCCTGCTGTAGATGATATATAAGAAGTGATATGTACTCGACCCTATCCTCAGTCTATTTGGGATAAACTATTAATCTTCAGCAGACAGTTTTAAAATATTGTAGAAAAATCTTTTGTTCCAAATGATCACAAGTACATGGACTTAGTAACTTTCATCTAGTTACAAAAGATTAATTTATGAGTTATATTGTTAGTACAACTATTCCCTCAGAGCTGCATACTACTATCAGGATGTTTGACTTTTACAGTGTGTCAAGGTTTGACACTGGCACAAGGCCAAATGCCCCCATGAAAATACACTTTCTCTGGTGTCTGCTGTGAGATTTTGACCAGGAACAAACAAAGCAGGCTCTCACTTGAAAAAAAAGAAAAGTTCATTAACTAAACTACAAAAACAATTACTAAACTACACACAAAAGAAAAAGAAAAAGACAAGGAAAATGAAAACCTCACAAAAACACTCTCCTCCCCCCTAAATTCCCAATACAATACATCTTCCAAAATCATCAATTCTGGGTCCAGCACCACCCTTTAGAATGCTCAACTTCCCGTTCCTCAGGAGGAGAGGGAGTCCTTCCATGTGTCGTGGTGGCCTTTTCCATCCTTGTTCCAGTGCTCTCACCACCGAACAAGAATCAGGGCTGCTTCCAGGGTTGTCTTTTAAAGGATGCTTTGTCCAGTTCCAGAAAAGCACAGTCTTTCACCTTTGGGACATCTATCACCCCCCATATTTTATATACCCCCTGGGGCCGAGGGGTACCCACACTGAATCTTCTTTGGCACAGGGACATTTCTCCCCCTGGACTCAGTCTCTGTATCACAGGGAAACATGGCTCTGTCCATGGCTACACGAAAGAGTCCAGCATAAAATGCCACTCCCTCTTCTCCATTCTTCCAACATCTCTCACTCTCTCTCTCTCTGGTCCAGACCTTCATCACTCGTCTAGGAAGGGTTAATGTTCTGTGAAATTTTCATTGTCCAAGAAGGGTTAAAAAGTCCTCCAAGCATCTGGACTCCTGGCTGCACCCCCCCCATCTCCTCAGCCGGGCTGCCTGCTGCCAGCACATGTTTACTAAATTTCAAGGTAATGGCCACAAACACAGGCTGCCCTCTCTCTCTGTCTGTCTCCGGGGAGGGGGGTGAGGGTGGGGGGGAACAGGCTGCCCATTGCTTCCCGGCATTTCTTTACTTCCTCCTTCCACCCTTGGAGGTGGGGGGGCCAGGCCTACCTCTCCCGGGCCGGGCCGCATGGCTTTTCCCCTCCCCCCGCCCAGCCAGCAACTGGGCCGGGGGAGAGACCCAACTCCTTCCCGCTGGAAATCCAAAGAGCAACTGCCAGGGGGAGAGCCCTGCTTTTACCCTGTGTTCTCAGAGGTGGATCCAATGCCCAGTGGTTGGGCCAGATGGCAATATTCAAATCTGAGCACTCATTGGCCCTATCTACAGCATCCCAGAAATCCTGTTTCCAGGTCAAACCATGACATAGTGATAATTTCCAAATGTAGACACTCACACAGTGCAATATATTCTGCTGTTCAGAATAATTTTGCCCTTAAAAGTTCTATCAAGCTAATACAGGACATAAGAACAACCAGAAAGGAAATAAAATCCAATTTATGAAATTTTTGACGTTTCGTAGTAGACAGAAAATTTCATCCTTTTGGCTACCCAAATTTTTTTCCCCTCACCATGTATACATTCTTGACAAAAGATAATTTATGCCAAGAACTTTATTCTGTTGCCAGTCACATCAATGCTGATCTGTAATAACTGCATCTGGATAGAACTGCCTACCTTACTTTGAATGCAAATGGTTGAATAGGGTTTTTGGCAGCTGTTGAATATGGCTCTCAATAATTTAAGAAATTGTAAGATTTTTTTGTTTTTTGCCAATTAACAAAAATACGTAACTTTTAGAACCCCATTAGGGTCAGTGTTTCTAACACAGAATAAATATATGTATTCATATACATAAACATATGTCTACAAACATTCTATGACATGAATGCAGGAATTTGCAACCACTGAAGAAACTCCATCTCCCACTGTTGAGTATGAGTGCAGCGGGATTTCTGATATTTTCTTACTTATGCTGATATGAAAACTAATCTAGACTACTGACCTTGGATACAGGACAGTTCATATATCTTGTCAGAGATCTAATGCAAAGCTTGACAGAAAAACTCAGACTGGTTTTAAGGTACATTGGAAAATCCTTCAAAATTACACAGCATAAGATGAAAGCTTTTGAATAATACACTTTAAAGCTTTAAAAGGTCTTCCTTTTCTTCACTTATTTTCTTCAACCACTAGATAATATTTGGTAAACAATAAATCACTCTTTCACACAACATCCTCCTTCCTGTCCTGAATACCTCAACAAGTAACATCACAAGGCACTTTTTAAGGTATTTGTATATTTACAAACACATATTTTCCCAAGTAACTTTTGACATTTTTTCTATTTTCTCATACTTTATTTCTTTCATCACACAAAACCTCTCAGAATATTTTCCTTTTTCTTCTTTGTGGAACAAAGACAAAAACAATGTAGCAAATATTTCTTAAAGCCATCATAATTATGTTATAAATCTGCATAGGAAAAAGAAAACGCTGCCTATAATAGTAAGTTATAACTAAGATATATTTATAGAGAGAGACATAGAGCTATCTGTCTATAACAAACATAGTGAAGATGTGCCTTCAAGCAAGTACTGCATGTGCTTGCAAGGTACTTTCCTGTGGTATTATAGTTGGTTACTGTACATCCATTTACAATGCTGAACTTACTGGATCAGAAGTGGTTCCAAATGAGCCATTTTCAGCATCAGTAGGTATGTTGTTATATATATCAGGAATCTGATGTTTCACAACTTTGGGGTTTTTCTCCCGTGGTTATTTTTGGCTTGGTTGGGGAGGGGGATTGATTATGTCTAAAGATACAAACTTTATGCCTTTATACACAAGAGCAGTCACACCTTCTGAGACACTAGACTACCTCTTAGTGACCTTATAATCTTCCTTTGAAATTTCCAACAATAGCTGCCTATTTAAAATGCCATAACAACCAAATCCTGCTCACTTTAAAATATGCAGATTTTATTTGAAAAGGAGTAACTTTTACCCACACAATAAATTAAACAATATTCTTTCAGTATGAAGACTCTTTTAAGCAGAATAATTGGCATCAATAGCACTTACCTGATTGTGAGGAATAGAGGTTATACAGCTCTTTTCCATTTCAAAACCATGCAATAGCCATTTAAAAAAAATAATGCAATGTTTGAACTTTATGAAAATTAGGTTTTTACTGCAAATGATTTTTAAGAGGCTTCTAGACACAAATAGCGCAATTTTTTACATTGTGGTTAAAAGAAATGTGCCATATATAATTACTGATAAAGAGATAGTGCATACAGACCAGGAGGTTTAGATCAGTTGATATGTTAATCAAGTAATGAGTACTGCATTCCATCATAGAAAGAATGTCAAGCCTCTTTTCACTAAGAGAAATCAGCTACATGACTATCAGACTATCACCAGCCTACTGAAAGGACTTAAAGAAATCAATATCACACAGAAAGATGGATCGAGCATGAATCAATGTGGCAAGCACATAACCAAACAGACATGGAATTAAACAAGAAGAAAAAAAAAAAATATAAGCCAAATCAAAACTAAACCAAACGAAACCAACAAAGATTGTCGCTTAACCTGTTTTGTCAGAGCTGGTATTGATGGTATTGGTAGTGATGGAAGTGAAGGTAGTCTTTGCGCTGTCCTTGGTAGTAACAGATTTCTGCTTATTTTTCATGGCTTCCAGTGCTTTGAGCTTCTTGGCATGTTTAGTGCCTTTGTAGTGGGCCGCAGCCTGGCTCTACAAAGGAGAACAAAATGAACCATGCAATCAGGCTCATTTCTAAACTGGCATTCTCTGTATTAGTACAAATACAGACTACCTTTCAATAATGGGTACCACTTACATTATCCAAGTAGTGACCAAACAGAAAATTATAATTAGAATGATGCTTGGAAAACGACGGAAAAAGTACTAGAGCCACGCAAATTCAATTAATACAGTATATTACTGTATAACAGTAGATTAATTTCACACCAAAATTAGGTTGTTTTAGTCTACCTTGCTACGATTAGTTTTTCTATTAAGATTTATACTGCTTTCACATTAAAAAAAAAAATCTCAGGCAACGGGGAGAATGGCATTCTCCTCCTGATAGCTTTGTACTTTTCAAGTTTCTATTTCAAACTAGAATTTTTATCAAAGCTTCCTTCAAAGAACAGTTTACTACTGACAGTGGTATCAGCAACTTCTCAGCAGACTGACAGTAAAAAAAAAAACCAAAAATACCCCAGCCCAAAACTAAAGCCCAAACAAAAGAAAGCAAAATATAAAACACTTCAAAGTCCATCAGCAGAGACTTAACTGAATGTGAGGCAGACATGGAATTATCTGGCTCTTTTAAAATAAATTAAAAAAAAAATTTAAAATAGAGAATTACTTTTGTTCACCTGCTACAAAAGCCAGTGTTTGAAATTCAAAGCCAGGAGCATCCTTTCGAAGGAGAAAGCTCCCACAAATCCTGTCACAGTTCCAAATATATTTTGGCTACTTCATATTGCTAAGATAAAATAGATTTGTATATGCACTGCTATTAAAATTCATGCATTACATTACAAATAACTTTACTATTTTATGAGTTACTACCAAATTTATTCATTTAATATATGTGCAAGAATATTTTAAGATTAGTATTTTATCTATTAAACTTTATACAAAAAACACTACAAAATTTGGAGGAATATTCAGAATTTTTTTCTTCACTAATTATTTAAAATCTCATAAGAAAGACAGTACTTCAATTGATAAGTTGACAATATGAAAAATTGCTTATATCTTTTCATTTGAAATTCAAACTCTATGGAAAGTATCTCCATTATTACTTGAAATAGAAGTTAAGACTTCAGAAAGTAGTCAAAATTTATCTATTACAGAACCGAAAAAAATGAAAAGCAACAATTCTGGGTCAGCTCAAGGACCCATAAGATCAGTATTTTCATTTTAGAAAATATGAAACAATAGAAGATACTTAGAACATAAAACAAAGGCAGATGCTTTCTACTGTGGAATCAAAATAATCAAAATATATATATATGGAATTTAGTGACTATAAACCTAAAGCATCAAATGGGATAAAAAGACACAGTATTCCCATCACTAAGCTGCTCATGCAGGTAGAAGAATCCTGTATTATCTGGCATTTATTAGTCATTAGACCGTTATTGAATGCTATTTGTTGTCCTAAATTTTGGGGAGAAGATTTCTAGTGATTAACTATGACTCTAAGGATACATAGAGGGAATTATCACTTTCAGCTTACATGAAAAGTCTTGATTCCTTCCAGATGCCTGAGATTTGAAAAGTGTAAGGTGATTAGGAGCCCTTGTCTAAAACCAATTCACAATATTTGTGTAAATGTATACATGTGTAGATGTACACACACACACACTCTCTTGGATATTGAGATGCATCATTCAGTTTGGTTGAAAGCCAGTTTCTCTATACCTAAAATAATGTAAATTTTGTATTAGGTACCCTTATTGAAAGAACACTGGACAGTGAAGTACTTAATTAGAAACAACTTGAACAGAAACAGCACAATCATGCACCTTTTACAATTCTCAACATATAACATTGAGACATACTGTAAGCCAAATACAAACAGTCAGAGGATGTTAATTATAATCAAACCAAAAGACCAGTGTTAAGTTACAATGATCCATTAAAAATTACATAATACTTTACACCCCTGTGTTGCTATCATGTCAACTAATTTCAGAGTTTCTAGTTAAATTTAATTATCAGTGAGCTTCAGATTCTGACTGCACTTTTTCCCTTAACTAACAGTGTCACTAGTCAAACATCTGAAACATTTTCACAACGTGGTCCTTAATACTTAACTATGAATGCTGATATTAGTTTGATGTAAATCCCAGCTTTCTTCACAGAATTGTTGGCAGACTTTTATTATTCTGTTTATTATTTATTATTATTAAGTTTAATTATTCTTCATCCACAGCTCTCCAAATTCTCTCAGCTTTAGTTCCACAAACCTCATCTCAAGTTGTATGTTGGATGCTGAAGGAATATATAATGAGGACCTATGCAGAAATTGGTGACCTTTTCACTGCTTTGAAATATATGAATGAAATTGCTCTAAAGTGGAAACACATTGCTGGAATTTACAGGTATGATAGCTGCTACTCAGAGCTTTCCATAACTCACTTCCCACAGAGTGCTGCCAGTCTACCCAGCCTCTATTTAAATAAGGTCTTCAAGTCTTTTTATGTCAAAGTTTAAATCTCTTTCCTCTGTGGAGACATGAAGCCATCTAAGCTTGTTTCAATATAACTGTAGCTGGCATGTTAATGGGAGTTCTATGTGAGAGCAAACAGATTGCTCCTAAGCCTTTAACCAGCTCCAAATTAGATTATGCTGAACTTTTACAACTGAACTGAAGCCCTAATTAAAAAGACCCAAAAAAAAAAAAAAAAAAAAAAAGAAAAAAGAGTTCTGTCATTATCTTTCCATGCAGGAATAAGATGAAGGAGATGCAAAAATATCAATAAACATATTTTCCAGGAAAGCAACATAAAATATGGTACCTCACTGAACCATTTCTTGCAGCCATAAGAGGACCAAATCATCCTTACTGCTTAAATGGCTTTTACTTGTAGCATATAAAATTCATTGCTGAAAGAGTATTTACTTGTAGGATGAATACATAAACAAGATAGATCATAAAATATAATTATTCCCAACTTTCATGCTGAATTAAGCAATAATAGGAGACAGCAGAAGAGTGAAAAACAAGTTAAGTACTAGTTTTTGCTGCTAACCATGATGCTTAACTGAATGAAGAGACTGTATCATTTCAGAAAGGTGAGAAGAATTTCCTTCTGGAACACTTTTACAAAAGGATACATTAGAGGAATACTTTAGGAATGAGTTTACTTTCTTCCTTCACCACAGTTTCCATGTTTGATGCACAGAATTAACCCTAGCACTGCAAAGACAAGTCACTGTCAGCTAACGCCAGTGATGAAGCGTCAGAAATACGTGAAATATTGCTAGTGTAATGTTATAGAGAACTTTAGGAAACAAAATCCATTCTTGAAAAAGATGTCCAACATGAAGATAAAAAAATATTTTTATTTATTATAATGATATATAACTATGCAAGATGTAAATAATATGAAATATAGTAACATTATATAATTAATATAATTGTATAAATAAATAATTTAATTATAATAATTTTTATTATTACTTTGTACCTAAGTTGAAAACTCAAGGATCCTCAAATAAATTTTGAGGACCTTGATCCTAAAAATTGCATGTAGACCAAATTTGGTCTGTGGGAACTACTTCAATGAAGTGGCAAAATGTCTGCTAGCAAATCACTTTTCAATGTTATTTGTAACAACTTCCTACTTATTTGGCAGTACAAGTCAATTTAAGCATGTCCTAATATTTTCATCTGGTTCCATATATCAGTGTTAAAAAGTTAGGGACCTTTCTAAGCCATATATTTTATAACCTTGACAAATTGCTCAAATATAAAAAAGGATTTGTCTATAAAATCTGTCTGTGTATTTATGTTATAACCACACATAAAGTTAAACATACTACAAAACAATAAAAATACTGTATGCAGATGAACAGTTAGGAAACAGACCCGGGGTGTAAAACTCAGCTGTATTTTCCTTGCTTAAGTGCAGCATTGTACCACAATCACCATCACAGCATCATATTATCAAGCAAATTGAAATGTGTAAAATACATTGAGAAAGATGAAATTAGATCTAGATTGTCTGTTTTAAACAATCCAGACAGTATTCTTTTGCAATTACAGACAACATATCTACATGGCAGTCTTCAGTATAAGTTTGTCTGCCTGACTAACGTACTTCACTGGATTATATGCCTTCTCACTTATGCTCTTTAGGCAGTGGTCCAACAAAAACATTATGGTTAGTTTTTGCATCGAGAATAAAAACATGTCTTGTCCTATTCTCAGAGAATTTTTAACTCTGCAGCACTGCATCTTCTTTTTCATATCCCTCCTGATCCACCTCATGTTACCATTCTTCTTACAGATTGTTTTCCTGCCTTAATCACTCCCTCTAGGCGACACTTTCATAATCAAGGCCAGTTCAAATAAAAGAAACCTTTTGCAGAAGGTGTAGTGGATGTGTTCCACTGATTCTTTCTTGCAAAATTAAATCCAACTATCTTGCATTATGTCTTTCTCTTTCACAATGCATTTTGAAAGATGTCTGTTGTTGGTAAGGCTCCATGCTTTTACTTGGCTAACTAGTAGCAAGGCTACAGCATGCCTTCACCCTAAGAAAGCACAAAATTGAGAAGGCTGAGAGTGCTGGAAAGTCTATTCTGTCTGCCTGGGACTACAGAAGTTCATGCTATCTTTCTTTTTTTTTTTTTTTTCCTACCAGCTAATGGATGCTACCCCCACCTCTGTTATTATTCACAATACAATAGTAGTAATTTTGGCTAATACAGCAACTGATGTCAGGATTCTCCAGACCAAAAAGCTCTAAAACAATAACAAAAAATTAGATTCCCAGTTCAAACTAATACTGTCAGTGAGCTGGGCACACATGCACAGTTATAATACATAACTGCATAAGCCAAGAAGGCTTCTGTTCTTGATGAAGTCAGGGAAATTGCTTATGAGAGGTCTATCACACACTACCATAACTTCCAAGTACAAATATTTTCCTATAGTTGGGCTGTCAATAAGTATTTGAAAAATAATTTTACTGGTGTCCTAAGCCTACAAGAAAGTGATAAAATTCAAATGACCTTCTTATTTTTGGAACAAGTGTGTCATTTTCTAGTGACTCCAAAGCCTGACCAGCCAGTGATGACAGCATTGCCCAGGGAAGGTTGCAGGGAAGGATGCAGCTGAGACATCTGTATCCTACCAGTTACATGTCATTTACATAACCAGAGCTGATCTCCATGGAACTTCTCCTGTAAGGAAACTGGGGAAGTTTACAGGGAGAAAGTCTAACAGCCCTGAGATGCCCAACACTTGGTTCAGCCTAAAGCAGGGCTCTAACAGTGAGAAACAGCTAAAAATTTTGTAGAGGATTGTGCAGTCTTTTTCATAGAAATATAGTTACTCTATTTAGTAGTTAACTTTTTACATGAGGATATATTAAATTAAAAAAAAAAAAAAACTTTCTTGCAAGGCCCTCTATTTGTTTGGTCAGTGAGTGCACATGAGAAATCCAGAATTACACCCAAGTCCTGTGCTTACCCACTAGAAAACAGAAAAACTCCACAGACTTTAGCAGTTTCACAGACACTGTACATGAAACATTTAATTACCTTTGCAAGCCTTAGCACAATAGGAGATTAAGTAAAAACATGTAATGTAATTTTGAAAGATGATGTCAACATGATGATATGGTTCATATTGAACAAGTATCCTAATTTCTGCCTGATACATACAAATTCAATCTGCAGTCAATAATGGTGAAGATAAACATTGCCTATCATTATTTCTACCTTCTGCTAAGCTTACTTATATCTTCTGAGTTGTATCATTTAAATTTTTTGAGCAGTCTATCACAACACAACTCTGTAATCCAATTACTTTATTCACTCAGGTGTAATTGCGGTACTAAACACCAAGGATATGTGTAACACGATTTCTTTCAGATATGTTCTGAGAGAAGGCTTTTGCCCCCTAAATTGTGATCGATCAATTCACCCTTTCTGTAGAACCAAATATACAATAACAGGTCAAGAACCACAAAGGTCTTTTCTGAAGAAAACAACCCAGAAGAATTCTCTGTCATTATGGCAGAACAAAATGCTCCAATATATTATTCTCCAGGTATTTATCTTTCTATGGAAAGAAATCTCCCTCTTTCTGCTCCCTCTTCTCCTTCCCAAAGCGTTTATTCAGTATACTCATGAATGTACCCTGAGACTCACTGATCAGAGTGAATGAGTGCTTCCTGAGCTCACTAGCATCCTTGCATAATTAATTTGCTCAATCCCTGTTCTTGAGCTTCTTCCAGAGTAATTTCTATAATGGTGAGAGATTGCACCGGGCAAAAGCCTGCATCACATTGTGAGAGATTGGCATCGACACCATTCTTATGGTAGAACCATCCATTGTTTAGTAAAATCAATTTCATTTTCATTATGAAAAGGAATATAATATTTTCTTATGGAAAGCAAAACTTGTTTTATCTTGGTCAGATGAAGAAGGTAAAAATTTCATACCTAACTTCACTTGTTCCATAGGACAGTATTTTTATGACCATGCATCTGCTTTCACTATAAACTGCCATTGAGTGTGACATTACCTGAAATAATTTAGGCAAGATACAAAAATCTGCCTGAATATAGCACTGCATTCTGAGGCAACATACACTGTGCCAAAATATATATACTGAAGGGAATATAACTCAAGTTATCAATCAGTTCTCATACCTGGCATTTTTCCTTTAAGGACACCAGTACTTCATGCAGCACAACAAAATTTTGTTACACGTTGAAATACAATAAACAGGCCATTCATTTTGCCATCTATTTTATCCTTTTTATTGTTAAGAAAAAGCAGTTTTAAGCTTATTTTGACAAGGTTATCAAGTTCTAGAATCTGGAATTTTATACATTCTGTTTTCCAAAGTAATATGGTTGTTTAGGGGGATGCTCTTTAAATGGGGAGATGAAACATGGTCTTTTGAAAACTACCGTCATCAATAAAATTAACTTTAACATTTAATCTCATCTTTACTGTATTCATTAGCATCATCATTTATTTTCCCCATAGCAAATCTTAGTGCAGCTAGAATTTCAAGAGAATATTAAACTCATTTGGTATTTTTTTTCATTTAGATCAACCAAGTGATTAATCTCAGATTAATATTAGAATTATATACCAAAAAAAGTTAATCTATACACACTGCTATGAGCTATGCATATCATAAAATGAAGCATATATTCATTCAGCTTAGTAAATATAATATGCTTCCATATTTGAATCTGGAACTGATATATTCCAAATGGACAACTTGAACAAACAATATATGCTACTGGTATTTTGTAGAAATGTAGCCCAGATTCCTTGCACTAGCAGTGTGCACTACAACATATTTTTTAAACATTGTATTAATAATGTAAATTTAGTTCAATATTCAGGTTATACACAAATTATGATTATTTAAAAAACAAGGGATCCTGTTGAACTTAACTTCAATTTTCTGAATAGTTCAGTTTTTTCTGGTGCCACCAAAAGAATGACAGTGTTGGATACGGAGCCACCACCTGTTTGAATAAGAGCTTGTTCACAATACCTAATTGGAGTCAAGGATCTACACATGCACTTACCTGCCCAGACACTCATTTAATTTAGAAACTTTTCACTGTTTGAACAAAACCCACTTGATTCAGCAGGCATCTTGTGAACTTATAAGTAAAGAGAGTTGAGTAGGTGGGTTTGGAGTACCTTGTCTGAGTGTTTTCACCTGCTTTCGGTTGCCAAGGAAACTATTTCTGTCTGTTTACCTTCACGATAAAAATCTCATTGAATTCTGAGTTTCTGATATTTTTTTGACTGAAGCATAGCATCATGGAAGAGCAATGGTCAGACACAAAGATACTACAAGAAATTTCATAAAACAGTAAAAGCTCAAAAAGCGCTTCCTTATGATTTGAACCTTATATTTGAAATTACAAGTTAATATGATTTCTATATACAAAACCATAAAAGAGAGTCCACAGAGTCATTGTAACTGCTCCTAAACACAGTCTTAATACACTTATTGCAATCACTGTTTTTAATACTATAATTAATAAAAGCTTTTCAAGTTTCAGTTTTGTGTTCAGAAAAATGTTGATTCAACTTCCCAACTATTTCATAAAAACATACAGTTTCACAGATTTTTCATTTTGGATTCTCAATATATATTTCAATCATTATTTTAATGTAAATATTTCCAATGTCCTTTAAATCAGCTCCCACCCATAAGCAGAAATTCAAAACCCACAAAAAGAAATATAAATGCTCAAATTTCCTGATTACAACTCTATTTTATGTGAGCTTGACTGTAGGTTCCCAGGTTAAATCTCCAGCCTTCTTCTAGAAGACTGTAAATATACATAAAATATCATTTGAACTTTTCCACTGTGAAAAGTTTGCACAGGTGCACAAGGAGGGAAGAGTTTATAGATTCTTTCATTCTCTTAATAGCTTGAAAGGCACCCAAGCCTTCCATGTACAGAAACATCCATAGAGAGGCAGTGTGTTTCCTTGTAATAAAAGAACTCTTATTCACTAGTTGTTTGCTTATTTAGACACATTTTGTATGTCTAAAAGAGTTCTATGCCAGTAATTTGCTTAAAAAGTGCCACTATAAGTGTGTCCATAAGACTTCTCTCTCTAGGCAGAAATACACATTACATAAAAAAAAAAAAGGGAAAATAAGTAAAACGAATAAATGCTGCCTACTAAAAACAAAAGTAAAATGTTTCATGTAATGAATCAATATAAATAGAACACAAATAGCTTAGTGGTGATAAAAACTAGTGCCATATCAAGAAAGAAAATTTGTATTAAAACCAGTTTTTTCTAAACAATTAGGCAAGGAGAAAATATTTTGAGAAAATAATCCAAAGGGAACAACGGTTTATAGGGCACAGGAAATTGAAGATCAGTCAGTCTACAATACAGTTCTATTTATTCCTTTATATATTTTTAATTTGTTTTGCCTTATTTTCAGTTATCCGTGAGTGATTTTGTAAACCTATTAAGGGTCTCAGTGAACTTCACAAAATACTGTATGTACCTGTAAGATTTGCCACTGCTCTTCTACCAACCGGCACAGAGGCTTAGCACTTTGTATCATTACTTTAACATATACGTAGAGCTCACAGACCTGCTTGTGAGCAAGTCATTAAATCTGCCATTAGAGCTAGCCATTAAATCAATTAATATGATTGGTTCTTAAAGTAATACATATATGTGGATAGATCAAGTTGTTCCAAAAGTAGTGAAGGCTGAAAACTGAGGTTTATTTAATGAGACATGTAGGCTGTTGTACTACCATCAATACAGAAAAGGCCATGATACCTTCCAGTACAAAGCTTTACTCCTTCAAGCTGTTAGGTTCCCTGCAGGAAGCCACAGTTAGGGATATTAAACACTATATAAAACTTAAAGAGATGTTCTGACATCACTTACTGTTTACACTGCAGTTACATTTTGTCTCCTTCCTACAAAACTTTCTACTTAGTTGATGTTACACTGAAATCTGAAAATCTGTTGGGTTTTTTTTTCCCCATTGAACAAAACCAAACTGAAGATAAAAGAAACTGGCTGCAATCCTATAAACTTTACTGGATAAGAACAGTGCTTCTGAAGTCAACTGGACATTTTAGATGTTGAAGTGCTATAGGAGAAGTGTCTCAGAAATGCTCTATATTTCTACATTGGCTTTGGTTTCTCATCTCCTCTAGTCAAGCACAGGTTATCAGGTTCAAAACTGGAACAGTTATATGAAATCATAAGGTGTATAAAGTAAAAAAAGGTTAAACTAGACAGGTATAAAAGCTCTTTCTGGATTTAAAACCTAAGACATTTGTTTGGGCAGAGATTACTTAAAGAGTGAAATTTCCAAATGGTACAGAAATTTAATGCTGAGATTCCAAAGTTTTTGGAGCAGGCAAATCTCTTCATATCTGTTCACAAAACTGATTAACAAATTTATACTTATTTATTTGTTCTCTCTTGTTTTTATGTTGCTCTTCCTTTTGCTATGGCAGAGCTAAGGAAAAGACAGTACGTCTTCCCCAGTCCCTAAAAAATTACTTTCAGAAAACTGGTTTCTTTAGTAAAAACTTGTAGAGATTTCTGAACCTTCTTTGAATAAAATGGAAATAGGAATCTTTAACTTCACCTCCAATGAATAACTAAAACTGTGAATAGCTCTCAGTTTGCATCCATGACATCTCACTGCTAGGATAATTAGCATGCCTCAGTGTGCTTTGCAGCACCCCAAATTTATACAATGGAGCATGTTGTAATGAAAACTTCTATATAAAAAAGCCAAGAACTCCCAACAAGGAAATCTCCTCATGGGTTTCCAAGCTGGTGGCATACATTTGGAGTGCATGGACAGTTTGATTTGGGCTCAGTGAGCTTCAGGATGATTTCTGGATTTCACCACTGAGTACAGGTGAAGCAGCAATATGGGGCAGCCAGGTTCTTATGTCCATAGCTTTATAATTTTTAAAACTGATCACTAAAAAATTTCTTTCATACGTTATGCTTAACATTACTATTAAATTGCATAAACCAGTAAGTTATTTTTTCTCTCGGGAATGTATTCATGATTACTTTTTGCAAATAAGTGCACAAATATGATTAGCTTTTGAAAATTGCTCCTTATTCTGTTACTGGTAAGTAATTTTTATAATTCTGCAGTGTAAACAGATGCTATTTTCCACTACACATTCAGCTGTAATGAGCTAATTCAATGTGTTAAAAACAACAAAAGATCTTCAAGAATGAGCTATTTGCTTCAATATTACAACCTCCTTTGAAATCTATGTTGAAATCATCAGTGATAGGAAGTTAGAAAATTACTGTAGAAGCCCTGTTGCAAAAGAAGGGCTCAGTTCATTTATTCAAATCCCAGCTGTGTTCTGTTACCTTCCTAACAGACATGTTATCCATCATATTGATCCCAAAGTTATTTTTTGACCAGAGCTAATATGCTTCATTACTTTTCCTGTAACAAAACAATATTTGGGCACAAGTTCTGTAACTGTTTTAACATTCACACTTATGAAATCATTATACACCAAAATCTGGAAACAATGAACCATGATATTTGCCTTGCCCTTTGGAAATGGCAAGGACCTCCTTCCTATGAAAGAGAGAAAAATAAAACCAAAACAGAAAGCAAACATGTTGAGTTTAGATTGTGTGGGTGAAATCCTGGCACCACTTAAGTCAACAGAACTGTTGACATTTATTTCACTCTGGACTGGCATCTGAAAGAAAATGCAATGCTCCATCTGGAAACAGTGTGAAGAATTTAAAGATGGACGAACAGCTTTTGACTACACCAACAAAACCAAATGTACATCACAGAAACACATCAGCTGAGAAAAAAAAGTTCTGTTTTCACCACAAAAATGTGTCATAACTTGGAATATGTTAAATGCTTAGCCTCACTATAGGATTTGTTTTAGTAACTGCATCATCTTGGTTGGCACTTTATACTAATATTCAGATGCTACTGGTATCTTGTGCATAAATATATGCTACAAAATAGTGAAAATAAAAATTAAGAACACCAGAACAAAAAAAAAAAAATAGCCCAAATAGAAATGACTTGATTTTTCTGCTCTCTTTTACTAGGTTTTTCTTAACACTGCTAGAGACAAGCATGGGAATATTTTCCAATTTCTTTTATATTTTAGCAAATCTGTTTGAGAAAGGTAATTGTATGTGTATATATATAAGTATTTATATAGTTACACACACAGCATGGAAAGCTGCCATCTCACCAGAAATATAATATTAGATGGAAAGCTTTCCAGTGTGGAGTACACTTGAAACATAGATATATATCCCCAGCAAACATCCAGCTATAAGAGACTCACAGTTTTGTCACAGAGACATAATCCATTGCCCTTTTCCTAGAGAGTTGCAAATAATTTGTGCAGCACTTTATGGACAGATATAAAGACACAATGCATATCAGAAGCACCACATATCAGAAGCACCAGGGAGTATGACACCAGAAGAAGGCAGATAATCATTAGAACTTTCAGTCTCAACTGAACTTTTGAGACTATTTTTTCATTTTAAATACTTTCTCACTTTTGATCCGAGAGCTGGATTACATCTGTGTCTATCTCGTAATA
Organism: Melospiza melodia melodia; assembly: GCF_035770615.1. Classification (NCBI taxonomy): domain Eukaryota; kingdom Metazoa; phylum Chordata; class Aves; order Passeriformes; family Passerellidae; genus Melospiza; species Melospiza melodia. Next base: position 38,153,810 of record NC_086194.1, read on the forward strand.
AAAATACAAACAAAATGTAATCAAAATAAATAGACAAAATAAATAACTCAATTTATGTCCCAAAGACTGTGCTTTGCAGTATAAATAATTTCAAGAATGACTGGTATTTCGACACGAACGAACCTTAGATAGACCAAGAAAACAAAGCCCTTTCCTTGAAAAGACCTTAAGGGTGTGAGTTCAGACTATGGATTTGGAAGGGTATTAGCAGACAGCAAACATTGTGACTGTAAAAGAAAGGACTTGTAGATGTAGGTTCCTATGATCTACCAAATTATGATGAATACTTGCCAGTAAGTTATCTGCCTGAGGCAAATTAACTGGCCTGAGACAAGTCAACATTCCCAGTCTCCTCAGAGCCTTGAGAGGCCTCCACTCCCAGCTCTGGATGAGGTTCCTCTGTGTGCCACCTACTCCACCAGCCACATCACAGAACTGAAATGGCTTGGGTCCCTTTCGTAAGGGATCTGAAGATCTCCTGTTTCCATCAGCTATGACATTGGCAGAGAAAACTTCCACTACACCAGTTTATGCAAAATCCCATTCAGCCTGGCCTTGAACACTTCCAGGGATGGGCCATCCACAAGTTCTCTGTTCAAGTGCCTCATCACCCTCACAGTAAAGAATTTATTTCGAATATCTGATCTAGAGCTGTCTCAGTATTAAGCCATCCTTCCTAGTCCTGTCACTACATGCCCTTGCATATAATCCCTTTCCAACTCTCTTGTAGGCCCCCTTTAGGCACTGGAAGACTGCAGAAAGGTCCTTCCAGAACCTCCTCTCCTCCAGACTGAACAGTCCTAACTCTCCCAGCCTGTCTTCATAGGAGAGGCTCTGATCACTTTCATGGCCCTCCTTTGGATTCACTCACTCCAGCAAGTCCATGTCCTTGTCCTGCTGGGGCTCCCAGAGCTGGACACAGCACTCCAGGAGGGACAGAGGGGCAGAACCTCGACCTGCTGCTCACCTTGCTTTTGATGCAGCCCACGATTCAGTTTTCTGCCTAGGCTACAAGTGCACATCAACAGGTCATGCTGAGCTCCTCATCCACCAGTATCCCAATTTTTCTGTATTCGTAGCAGGCTACTTGTCCTTCCTTCCACTCTGCAGGCTTCCTTTTTGTGTTTTTCATTTCAAATACAAACTAGATATTACTTCCAGCTGAGTGGTTTAAGATGCATTAGCACCTTCAGGCTTACAGAAGGGAAATCTAGCAGGCTGCTTTAGGCAGAAAACTGGCCAGGAATAAAATTGAAAGCTTTCAGGCTAAGCCAAAGTGTTGAGTAGCCCAAATATGGTAGAAGGACAAGCAGTTACCTGCTAATGATGGTAACTCTATAGCCCAAGTGTTTATTCAGTCATGTGCAAAAATCTTTCAGTAAGTCAAACAGGTCTATGACTTTTACTGTCCCGTTCTCGGCTGTTTTTGATGGCCTGGAAAGGCTCGGGATGGCCTTGGGACAGCCCGCGCTCCAAAGGACGAAAAGGGTCTTCAGGTTTTTTCTCGGTCTTCGGTGTTTATTAGTTTTTATCTACAAGATTTTCTCTCGGCCCGACAGAGGTCTGCACAGCACGCCAGCCATGAGCACACTGAGAGCCCCTGGGGCGGTCACTTATCTTTATACTCAAAACTACGTATAAGATATTTACCTGTTTTCCCCAATACCTTTCACCCTTATTGACCAGTGCACTTTTAGTAATAACCAATCCCAAAGTGCCAACATCACCACAGAAGATGGAGGCCAAGAAGAAGAAGGACGGGACACGCCCTAATTCCTCCATCTTGTTTCTCTAGACCCCCCCTGTACTGAAATTCTAAAACCTGTGTTTCACACTCTAACTAACTTATCCCTTCACCATTTATCCCAGTGAAATCCTCCCATCCTCATACAGGTGTCGTCTCCTGTGTAGGATCAAAGTCCAGCCACCAGACCCTTCTGGCAACATTCCAGGACTCCCGAGCCCCCCAAGGGTGGTCTCGGTCACTCTGCACATCAGGACTGCTGTGCTGAGATCCCACATTTTACAAGTTCAGGAATATGGGTATAAGCCTTGATATTTTACAGGAGAGACCCTTTACCTCCTTTATCTGATCAGACAGATCATCATTGACCAAATCATTGGTCCTGCATATTACCACAGGAGGCAGCAAGAGAATTTAAACATTATTTTTGCAGAAAATGTGCAGATGTGGCACTTGGGGACATTGTTTAGTTGGACTTGATGGTCTTTGAGGTCTTTTTCAGCCTTAATGATTCTAGAATTCTATGATAATATATCTGAATGTATGGCTATTTACAGTGCAAGAATTTCAGAAAATGACTTGATGTTAATGATAAAATCATCATTCTGTTTATTTATCCTTTGGTGCTGATAAAAGAGAATTATGCTTCTCTCCAGCCAAAGGTCCTCAAGGGCCAGCCCATCACTCACCAGTTACAAGTTATCATCACTTATCAGGTTGAAAATGTATCAAAACAGCTTGCAGAGAAACACCAGGAGCCCTTGCCTTGTCCTAAATGTAATTCATCTTCTATTAATAACATACTGGAATGAAATGAGCTGCTCTTACCCACTCAGCCAAGGAAAATCCTGCTTCATAGCCATAGTTCAAACCCCTCAGTTTTCTGTGACTATACATACTCAATTAAAAATGCATATTTGGAATTGATGGGACCTTTTTTACAGAAAAAAGGAATCATGCCTGCAAAATACACCGATTCTTATGACTGCAATGATCAGTTTCAATACTTAAGTCAGAATTCATAGTCCAATTTCTCTAAGTTTTTATACCTCCTCACTGAGACTCAATCTCTTACTATTCATATCAGGAGCAGCAGCCGTAAAAAATTGCCAACATGAGGACATCATTAGGGGCGGGAGAAAGGAAGGCAAATATTTTTGCCTTTACTTTCTTAATCAGGGAATACAAAAATCAACATCTTTTGGATACAAGTAGACTTTCTGAGAAAGATGATGTACAATCGTTGCTAATTTTGAAAATCCAGATTTAAATCAGTTGCCCATTTAAGCTATTCTAGAACTGCTTCTCTCATTGTTCCTTACTGCAACTACCAGAAAAAGGCTCATAGAATTCAACCACTTTAACTTCTGTATAGGTTTTATTAGTGAGTAAGAAAAAAAATATTAATTAAGGCTGACTTTGGAAAAGTTCTGAATCCTAAGTAACCCCAGCTGAAGAGTGTCAGGATGACAAACCTCCTCCCAGTTAAAAAAAAAGAAAAAGACTTGCGGTGGTCAGGATCATGTATTTCAAGATTCTGTCTTCAAACCTTTCTGCTCTCTGGACTTGGATGTACTTTCCTTGGGATAACTTTTTCTTGGGTTTCAACAAATAGCTTTAGGATCATTCGGCATTAATAGCTTCTGGATGGCTCTCATTGTGCTCCTACTTTGAGATAAATTGAGTTTACGTTGACACCTGAAATTTTCCATTTCTCAAATCACCTATTTCTGTCACTATACCCCAAATGTTAATCATTACCTATGATAGACTCATAGTGTCCTTTTTTCCCACATATTGATCTCCTACTCTGCATCATTGCACCCATTACTCAATATTGTTTGTTTGTTTCTTCTCCTATATAGCTCCTTCTCACTCTTGCAGACCTTAGAACAACACACCTCAGTGTCTGGACCAGAACCTTTGTTTTCTCACTGCAGTCCATACTCCTCATGGTCCTTATTGCAGAATGCCACTGCATCTGCTGCTTTCTTCTTCTGAATGTGTGTCCTCTCCTTGTTTCTTGCCTTTTTTTTTTTTTTTTTTTTTTTTTTTTTTTTGTGGCAGCACCACCCCCAACAGCACTAATTTAGCACAGGAGAAGCTAATAAGACTACAAATATCCCAGGCTTCTCCCTGTGTCTTTTGCCTCGCTGGTTTACCATGCCTGTAAGGCCTGTCACCAATCAGGACATGGAGCTCAGACTCTAGAAGAACAGGCAAAATACTTCTGGACAATTTTTACATATACATGACGTGCATTTTCTTAGCTCTCCTGTGAAGGACGTTTCATTCTTACAGCCTTTTCACACACTGAAGAGATACAGATTGGGCATGTTAAATCACTTTGGAATAAAAAATTCCTTGCCCCTGAGAATTACACAAAAGAAAATACTGTTAAATGCATAAAAAAAAAATCTTCATTTTCCCAGTGTCCTAAATATTAATTATTTCCATATACTGCATGTTTTCTGACATCTTCAGATATTCTTACTCATTTATTGCTTCTTCTCAGAATGTGTTTACATTAGAAATCTATTTTATTACAACCGTTTATCCTTATGTATGGCTCTGGTATGAAAAACATGCTAGAGAATAAATTGAAGGATGACAGGTGACTTGTGATGGGCTATTTGTCTAGAACTGTATTACTGAAAACCCATTAAAAATATCTATAACAAAAAAAAATTCTGTCCTTTCTTTATAACAAGTGACGAGAGTCTTTGAAAAGGTAACACAGATTGATGAATCTGTAAAATAAAAATATGCCATATGCTCAGATTAATTACTAAACCATAAAAACAAACAGATTGTAATTTTGGAAGAACAACTTCTATGCAACAGATGAAATTCTGTATTTGGCAAACAAAGTATTCAAGCAGACAGAATATAAGGACCGAGGCTCAGTGATTATTTGATTTGCAATTTAGTGCTTTTATCATCAATTTAAAAAGAAACAAAACATCTGAGCAAATATCCCATAGTTTTAAAGCTACTGCATATACCAGTGGCTTATTGAATGATGAGATTTAGACATGTTTTGTATTGGTGTTAGACTGAGGTGAGAGATAATAATGCTGAAGTGTCTGCAGCTAATGAAAACATAACACCTTCTATTGGGTGGCATGGCTCACAGCAAAAAAAGCAATATATCACTGTCCTGAAAATGACCAGCAGGAATAGGAAAATGAGCTACTGCTAATTAAGCTTTTTATGTAAAAACACGATGGATAATCAAATCCTTATCACCCCACCCTGTCACATTCTTTCTTCTTCATTTACACTTCAGCCTGTAATCCCTGAAGTATCAGCTTCATAGTTGTCTTATATGTTGTTTTTTTGACATGTGATAGGATTTACTTGTGACAATGATTATTTAGAGAAGATATCTAAAATAAAAAGTGACCATAGATGAAAAAAAGAATGGTACAATTAAACTACATCTGGTCATTCTGATAGCTAATTAAAAGTCATATTTAATTACTAGCAAAACATAAGGCACTTCCTCAAGCTGAAATTTCATCTTTCTTGTGACATCTGAAAACCACCTTTATTACAAGGAAAAAAAAATTATTCAATAATGACCCAAATATAAGAAGAATTAATTAAATAAAGGAATTATGCCTTTGGATTTTAATTATGTAATTGCTATTAAATTGCTATACAGCCTTCAGATAATTTGAATACTGATATTACCCTAACAAGATATCTAATTAAAAGCCAACAAAATTGCTTTTTCAAAAATTCTGGGCTAGCATATAAGAATTCTAAATTTCTACTAATGGAGCAGCACATAACAATTCTATTTTTAATTTACATGGTTAAAATTATTGCAATATTTGTACAATAAAGTGAAAAAGAACATAAGATATTCGAAATAGAAAAGCATTCTTTTATCATGCAGGGAAAGATCAACTGAACTTATTATTTTTGTCAAAGAAATAAAAAAATCAAAGCAAGCACTGACAATTTCAATACTCTAAATGTAAATTAAAATACTTCAGACAAAAGGCTTGAAGGCAAGTGATTCTCCCACCAAGGGATGATTTTCACTTGTCTCCAGGTGTAACATTATGTGCACTGATGGGCTGATCAACAGAACAGAACTTCTCCCCAGCTGTAATCAGGAGTGATTGATGGTTGGGACAAAAAAGTTGATTATCATGACAAGTCCGCTGATGCAGAGAAAATAGGCTATGCTGGGGAAAGGATAAAACCTGTTCAGAGACTACCTTATAAAATCTCCTTTCTAAGGGATAAAAAGAAACATTTAAACCCATCTAAAAATTGCTAACATAAATTAATTCAGTACATTTGCTATGCATTTGTATCTAAAGTTATCCCACCACAACACAATGAGACCTATCTAAATACAAAACAGAACTAAATCTATTTTTAAAATCATACTTTGAGGTCACCTCATCAAAAAATTATATATATATGAAAGTACCTGTATGGTCTACCAGTAGAACATTACCTCAGTTTAAATACATGATTTGAATTCATAATTTAGATTATAAAGTCTGTGGGGGAGTTAGGTGTAAGTGCCATATTGAATTCTTTGCTGAAAAGAAGTCAGCCCCTTTTAACCATTTAAAACCTTTAAAGACTGCAGTTTCAATTGAGCTAAAAAAAAATAAAAATAAAATGCACAGGTGTGGGCAATATGCCCTCAAAAGTATAGTTGAAATGTGTGTTTTTTCTTCCAATATAAAGCTTTTAAAAGGAGGTATTGGGTTGCCATTCCATTCCTTCAGAGGATAAGGTTTCCAGCTGTTAGCTGTGATGTAAGTAAGTACACAGAATAGCAAAATCTCCAGAGACTGCAAAAGACATGAGAGGAGTGAAAAAAGAACTTGGGAGCTGAAAAAGCCAGGCCTGGAGGTTCTGAAGTGGAAGTTGTTTACATCGGGGCAGTTGTGTTTAATAGCAACTCTTTCAAAAGGAAACATTATATTTGCTCCAAGAAGAGGCTGCACCGACACAGTGGAGAATATATTACAGGTACCTAAGGGAGCGCAAATTTACAGACCAAAAAGAGAAAAAAAAAAAAAAAAAAAAAAAAAAAGGTGTCCAGAGTCTGTGTAACATTACTTGGAAAGATTTTATAGGTGCTGAAAGAGAATATCATCAACCAAAGCCAAGTATAAGCACTACTAAAACACTACTTTACTCTTAATGCATTTTTAGAAGAAGTTTTTGGGGGTGGGGGGATGGGGTGGGAAATTGATGAAAAATACAATTTGCTGCACATTTTCTTCACTTTTTCTGTATCCCAGACTGGGATATACTCTTGTCTGTTTGTCTCTGGGGGTATTTTTATGTCCGTATTTGTGCCTGAGAAAGTGAACCAAGAGTCACTGCTTGCTAACTGGAAGAGACAATGTTTTGCCACTTTTACAGTGAAGTATGTTATCTGCACCTACTATTAATAACCCAGAATCTCAGACTCCCTGCTATATGAATTCTTATTTTTAAAAATAAATGTGAAAGTAAGAACTTAAAACAGACTAAAAAAAAAAAAAAAGATAGATGAAGATCGCACAACAAAGAATTTAAAATTTTTCTTTCATTTGAAGTGAGGACTTGCTTATGGAAAGTGGTTTCAGTAAAAACTCCCCAGCACAATTATTCTTAAATTTCAATTTCTTGTTAGAGTTGACTGACTTTTCATGTTAACAGAAGAGGTTGACAGAAAAAAACTGCCTCAAACACATCTAAGTGTAGGGCAAAAAGTGAAGAGATTTCTCTCTTTGTAGCTTAAACAGGCAGATTTTTCCATGAATGTCACAATACAGAACCAGAAGAGAGACTTCCTTCCCCCTCTTTTATACTACCTTTTCCCCTGTGTATACTAATTCCCTCATGTATACAATGGTGTTTTTCAATGTACAGTTTTCAATGTACCATACTAAACACTGTCTTCTTTCCCAATTCCAGCCAAAAACTTTAAAGCAGCTCTGGTTAGCCTCTACCTGCCCAACCATAGCATTTTAATTTCATTCATATATTCCTCCATCCTCCTCCAGGCAAAAAGTCTTTCTGACTCTGTTGTAACTCAAAGAACATAGTTACAGGACCAAATCCATTGAAACAACTGGAAACACATTTGTAATTTGCCTGGAAGACATCTCAGTGAGTAACAGATAATCCACTCAAAGCAGATTTTGGAAGATCTAGGACCTAGGAGACCATTTAGGCCTGCATGCTGCCTCCCAGTACAATGTTTTCTGATACTTTCTTACATATTAATTTAATCATTGCTGAGAGAAAGGAAATTTCTGACAGTAACACACACAGATGTGGAGGGAGGTTGCTTTTATTTCAGACTTTCTGTCTTATTAACTGCTATCACCTCTGCCTTTTCTTCAGCTCTTAGCAATTCTGAGATCCACGCCCACCTAAAGTTAAAAGTTGGCCCCAAAAGGGCAAATACTGCAACTGTTCTCTTCAGTGCCATAAGCAAAAACCTTTTCAACTAATTTGTCTTCATATTCCACAGTCAGAATACCAGCCATTAATCTTTTGCAATTTATAAACAGCACTATCAGAGAGAGCAATTGCCTATTCACATATCATTTCTGGCAAACTCTAGTAATTTAAAAGAGATGTCAAACCTTCTGCACAATTGACTTGTTTTATCAAAATAAGTGAGAGCTTTGAAAATGAAATAACCTAATAGGATGAACAGAGGTAGGAAGCAAGAGCTGCCAAATGAAAATAAAAAAAAGTTTGAGTTTGACATGAACTAAATCCTACACAGCAACACCTGATGATCAGCTGAATGTTTTAATCTCTTTCTATAGTGACTCTGATATTCAGCTGACATAGACATTTCTCCTCAACCCTTCTTCTTCAGGGACCAGGTAGCTGAAAGCATTAGACTTTACTTTCTTCTGGATATATAGAATAGTTTAGATTAGAAAAGACATTTGAGATTGTCAAGTCCAACTGTTACAACAGCATTGCCAAGTCCCTAAGTACAACTTCTACCCATTTTTACCTTAAAGGATGGTGACCCAGCTGCTTCCCTTGGGAGCCTGTTCCAGAGCTTCATTAATCCACTCCCCCTTCTACTACTGCTGCTGAAAGTGGCTAGAGAGTGAATTTTGAAAGTGTAATTCTTGTAACACGAATGCAGTGGACACCAAGGCACTCCATGTGTCCCCACCAGCAACCGCCTAAGAAAACACCTGACATTAAGAATGTTCTTTCTTAAAGTTCAGTCACTTAAAACCTTCTTCTATACTACTGCCTTCTTGACCTGAGGCAATGTCCCTGTGGGCCTGACAGCCCCAGGCTGCTCCATGTTCTAGGACAGTACAGATTTTCTAGACAAAATCGGTTACTTTCATTAAAGGAGAGGAGATAAGGACAAGGATTATCAAGAGTTTGTGTAGTGAGTTTGTCTAGCAAACTCCACAGCTTGCAGACCATACAGAGACCACTCACAGCAATTACTGAGGGTAGTGCAGAGTATTTAGATTGCTGCCAGTGCTTAAAAGACAAAGAAATAGTCACAACCTTATATGAGTCACAGGACTCAGTTCAACACCAAAAGTACTCCAAAAGTACCCTGGAGTTCAAACATCAAAAGTACTTCAAAGGCAAACAAGGTACTCTGTCAGACATGAATAATTTCTGCTTCTATGTTGTACAGATATATAAAATTACAGTATAGAAACTGAAAATTATGGGAAAGGTACTTTATACAACAAAAGGAAATTATTTATACTTTCTACTTAAGCATTATAGAAAGATTTAAGAAACTGGAGGTTATGTGAGAATTTATTGCTACTCTTAAATTCAGATTATTCTGGCTTTCATAATCTAGAAATTAAGTTACTTATTCCATACATGAAAAAGGTTATATATAAGAAAATAAGGATAATTTTGTTTCAAAATGAATACTGAAAAAAAGGAAAATAAAAATAATAAAAATTTTGAATGCTCTAGTATGGGAAAGACCAGAGTTTCACAGGATCTGACTGCAATTCATATTACTATCTTTAAAACTGTAGTCTAGGAAAGAGGATGTAATTCTTCTAAAATAGGCAGGCTAAGCCAATAAAAACAGACTCCACTGAACATCATACTAGGCAGAGGCTATACCAGATTGCTTGCAAAATTCTTCATGTAAGCAATTGAAAAGCAGAAAATTCAGTGCTATTTGATTAGACTATTAGAATGCCAAAAAATCAAGTAATTAAATACTTTGTTAGCAATTCTTTATGGTTTCTATATAGTATTGATGCAAATGCCAGATATCCCATAGAAATCTCCAGCCTAATCATTTTCTGCCATTACTTGCTACTTTTTACATTGACTACCACAGACCAATACCTCTGGAAAAATATCCACTTTGAGTGTATTTCCATTCTGACTCATATTCTGACCTCAAATAAATATCATGTGTAAATCTGTAACTGGAATCAGTATTTGTTCTCCCTTACTTTAACTTCATAATACAGGAAAGATGGTGCATTATTAGAAAGAAATAGCATATATAGAGAGACAGTTACAGAAATATATAAACTTCATACATATATATATGTATATGAATAAGTTTCATCTGGATGGAGTTTTGTGTTTGTTCAGGTACAACTGCTGCAATCAATACAATACCTTCATATAGTAATACTGATTTTAAGAGGATCCTGAGCATCTGTAAATATTAACACAAAAGAATCTTCCTTAAAGAACCAGGCTGATGAATTCATATAACACAGACACATTGGTTTTGGAAAGAAAAAAAATTAAAATGCTCCAAGATAATCAATCAATCAATCAATGTGCTTGATGGCTAATAACGCCTGCCAAAAGTGACTTTGTTTAAAAAAGCTGAGCACTACAATTCATGCAGAAATTATTTGGTTTATACCAAACCAGGATTGTAAATCTCTAGCTTAATTGTAAATCTGAATCTAACCCACAATTGTTGTACATTTGCATGTACAACCAAACATGCAAGAATGAGACCCTGTGGTTATAGCCACAAACAGAACAGTGATTAAAGCAAATAGCACTGATTGCTTCAAATACCATTTAAGCAAATTGACCAACAACAGATTTCAGATCGGAAGGGTGAAATGCTAAATAACTTCTAGTATTTAACTGTACCAGGCTTTCCTGGTTCTTAATGGACCAATATGTTAAAGTTCCCCTCTCTTTGTAAAACAGAGACCACAGGCCAAATGTGACTGTCATTGGGTATGGATGAAGAAATCCCTATTATATCTTCCAAACTACTGAGAGAGATCTGTAAATTAGTCAAGCAAGATGTCATATAATCTCTCAGGAGTGGGATTACATTCACCATCTCTTGTCCAGCCTCAGAAACAGGTGCCTAATTTGTGAATACTCTCTGCCAACAGGCACCCCTCAACTGTCTGTACATTTCCTTACAAAACTTCACTACCATTACAGTTAAAATTGTTTCACAAAGCAGTCCAACAAAAAATCTCTTAAATCAAATTAATCTGAAGAATTAGTCAAATTTATTTGTCTATCAAAACCAAGGAAAACAAAGATCAATTAGTCACTAAACTCTTTTAACTCCCTTTGCCAATTATATTTCCCTGGCCTTTTTTGCTATACATCTATGCAGTTCTTTTTACTCTCCCTAGCTGAGTGAATTTTTTTCATGTCTTGTCATATTAGTGGATGTGTTCTAAATCCTCCAACTAATTATGCTTTCATTGGAGTGTGATGACCACTGTTATAAATAATTCTTCACCTGAGGCATTGCCAATTTCGACTCATAGAATCGTAAAATAGTTTGAGTTGAAAGTGACCTTTTAAAGGTCATCTAGTTTAGCACCTCTGCAAGAAGCAGGGATATCTTGAACTAGATCAGGCTGCACAGAGGTCAGTTCAACCTGACCTTGGATATTTCCAGGGATGGGGCATTCACTTCTTTGGAAAACCCATTCCAGTGTTCTGGAATAACCCCCATTTTAATAAACTTATTTCTTATGTCTGATCCAATTGACCCTCCTTCAGTTTTAACCCATTACCTCTTGTCCAAAAGTTTGTTCCCATCTTTCCTCTAATTTCTGAAAGGCCACAGCATTTCCTTCTCCAGGCTGAACAACTCCAGCTCTCTCAGCTTTTCCTCACGGGAGAAGTGTTCAGGCCCACTAAACACCTTGGTGTCCCTTCTCTGGACATGCTCTCACAGGTCATTGTCTTTCCTGTGCTGAGGATCCCAGAGCTGATGCAGTGGTCAAGGTGAGGTCTCACAAGAGTGGAGCAGAGGAGAATCCCCAACCCTGGCCTGCTGCCCACACCGCTTTGGATGCAGACCAAGACCTGTTTGGCTTTCTGGGCTGCAGGTGCATATTGTTGTGTGATATCCTCCCATGTGTAGCCTCCCATCTACCAGACCCTACCAGTCCTTCTTGTAGGGCTGCTCTTGAATATTTGCCGTGGAATACTTACTTATTGATAAATCTCATATTTGGGGGGAAAAATTATCATAGGATTAGTTGGGTGAGTTTTTCTTTTTTTTTTTCTGCATTAGCCATCATATTTGGATTATGATTCATAATCCCATTAAACCTGACATTTACTCATTTTAGTACTTGTGCACTTACTTTTTCCAGTCTAAGCACAATAGCTCATGCTTTTATTTACTGCACTTGTCAGAATTCCAGACTGTTTTTTCCAACTGGAGATAATTTTGGACTGAGATCTGGGACTTACCACCATCCATCAAGAGCCTGCCACCCTTCATCTAGATGTCATCCACAAAACTGGCATGTGTACACTGTCCTGTCAGGCACGTTGCTAACGAAAAATTAGAGTAGCAGTAAGCATGGAAGAGACTCTTTCAGATCCTGACTTGTTGTGACCTTTTGTTTTGACAGGAAACCATCAGGAGCTACTCTCACTGCAGCTCTTCATTCTGTTGTGCAACCAACATTTAATAATTTCACCTGGACTGTATTCCTCTACTTACTTTACAGGACTGTCACACAGGAGTGTATAAACCCTTGCTACAGCCAAAATATGTCGCATCTATTTATTCCCTATTATCCATTCGGCCAATTACCCTGTCAAAGGAAAAAAATTAGATTCATTTGACATGATTTGTTCTTGACAAATTCATGTTGACTGTTTATTATCACCTTATTATGCCCTAGGCCCTTACAAGTTGATACATTAATCTTTTGTTCTAGATATCAAACATAGCCTAAATAGGACATTAGTCCTCTGGTCCTGCTTCTTTCCCACCAAAAGTTAGAACCATGATAAAATACTGCAGAGTTATATTGCATCCTTAGCCTCAAAAAAAATCTTTCACTGATTTTTTTAATGGAAGTTGGTTTACCTTTTAATGTTTTATCTTTTGATTCCAGATAAATTCATACAGTGGAACACTATATTAATTTGGTGATACCTTTGTTTCATAGAGATGGAGAAAAATAAGGTAAAAAACAACAAATAAGGACTGATGAGCATCCCTGATTTGCAGGGAAGTATTACTACTGTTGCTATTAAAGTCAAACAATAATTTCTGGCTCATATAATTGGAAATATTTTTAAAGTGTATCATAATGGAATTCAAGTCCTGTGAACAGGTCAGAATGCTGCCCAACCTTTCTACAAAGGCAAACTGGGTCATTACTCAGCCATCTTGTTAAATGAGAGGGAAGAAAAAGGTAATCCCTTTGCAAAAAATTGACCTTGTTGTCAGATACTGATAACTATATAGCTTCATCAAATAATCCCATGGGCAAAAGAAGATCACATAGTCAAGGCAGAAAAATTCAGTAAGTGATTTTTTTTTTCTTTTATTTTCCAGGCCATAAGCAGAAAATTACTCCTACAGCTACCTATAGGCATCTGAAATATCCTACTGAAGTTGTCTGGACCACATTTTACAGATACTTTTAGATCTTAAAGATTTAATGTTTGCTACAAGCAAGCATTTGCTGGTGCAATAGCTCTCAGCAGCTGCCAACATGCAAGGGCAACACCGGGCCCTTGCAGCTAAGCATATATTTACACGTTTCACCCTAGTTTGAATGCGCAGTGTGAGTGGAAATGATATGTCTAGATTTCTCTGGAAAAAAAAATGGACTCCACAAAACCTACCTTTGCTGTTCTCATGTTTTTGCTCAGCATGGAGAGGCTTTGGTTATTTGCACATTCCTCCCTTTCCTTGTATGAGATTTATTTAAAAAAAAACATATGAATACACAGCTGTCATGAAGATTTATAGATAACTCCTTCACAAAGAAGCTAAATTATTTTAGACTATTGTACCGCCTTTTCTCATCTTTTTTAAATGTGATTTTTATACCATGTAACCAGAAAAAAACCTCTGCTGCTCTATCTAAAGGGAGAAAATTGTGTATTCTATGCAAAAAAGAAAAGTCCCACAGACCAGTTTTATTGTAAACATTTTCATAATATTGTTGTGTAGCAGGCAAATGGAATTTCTATTCATTAGTCTCTGATAAAACCTATCTCCCCCATCTAAAAATAGAGACATATTGGTAGAATAGACACAAAGCCTAGATTCCTAGACAGAAAAGTTATTTACTGCTGTTATGGATTTAAATTGTGTTCAACAAAATATGATGAAAATGAAAGGTAGGAATATTGAGTAAATGAAAACTTTTTCATGATAATAGGAGAAAGAATTACAATGTGTGTGCTTGCCATTCATAGTAGAGTTATCAAAAAATGATAGCTAACAGCTCTTTTTCTTCAAAGCATTTTTTCCTTTGAATCCAAATATTAAATCTTTAGTTTACCACATTTTTTGCTTCAAACACAGGTGGAAATTTCAAAATTAGCTAAGCAATGGAGGAAATAGCTCTGCCTATTCCCCTCATTTTGCAGAAAAACATTCCTAAACTGCAGTGGACCTCTGCATACAAATTATTTCTTGAACATCTCAGCAGAGCACTTTGTGATTTTCAGCAGTAATAACTATAAGCACTGGAATGAGGAGACACCATCATAAAAATATCCACAAATTGCCTCTGTGTGGTAGTGAGAAGAGGGAGAGATATCATTCCATGTTAATCAATGAGCAGATTTTGGATCGTAATCTCTCAATCATTCAACACTGTGGTAGCTTTAAAACTTAGGCAAATATTAAAAGTGGAAAATGAAACATACTCATCAAGAAGGTCTCCCCATTCTGTAGAGATAATATTGATCTATTAGAGAGAGGGGAGCATTAAAAAAATCTTCTGAACAGTGTTGGCTATTTGAGTTCAAGCCTCAAACACCTGAAGGTGTGAAGGGACAGATAGATATCAGCTAGTCTTCCAAGAGTTTTCTGTGAACAGCTTAAATTAACACATGCCTTCTGAAACCAGTTTTTTGGACACTATAGATGGCTGTGAAAATGGCCTCTGGTTCCTCCCTCTCTGTTCTTCAGAAACCTTTCTAAAAGCAGCAGAAAAGGAGCAGTATGGGAGCAGAGTAGTCCTCTGAGTAAAAAGTATCAGTGTCCACTGATGCTTTGCTTCTCTCTGTGTAGGAGGACTTTTACTTCAAACATTTTATTCTGGAAAATGCCTAGATCTTCTCAGCTGAAAAATTTTCCACTCCACATATCAATCCAATTAGTGTAACTGCTAATGGACTGAGTAACTTTATCAATATGTTCATCTTATCTTTTGTCTAGACCTTTTTGAAGACAAACAAATGGTATATCCTCTTTGAAAGGAGGTGTTTCACTCTGATGTGTAACACAAGTATTTGATCGCTCTTTCAGCTATATACTGTGTCTGGTTTAGTGTGACATGCTTTTACCTGAGACAAAGCTGAAAAAGCTGAGAATTTTGAGTGATAAATTGGGCTGCTTGGTTGGTAAGATCCATTGTGGCTCAGAAGTCACCATCATCCCATCCTCATTAATGACTCAGTATCCCCAGTTCTAATTTTGGCAGCTGGTTTCTAAATGGAAGAGCCTAATTTGACTCTTCTATTTTTATCTGTGATGGACATGACAGTTCCAGAGAGTGTATTGCCCTTCCTTGCACCACTCTTTGAGAATTATATCAGTGTTATAAGAGAAGGCGTCCATTCAGTAAATGAGCTAAATAACCTGGAGTCATCAGTAAAATTAAATATGTGATGCTGTCTGGTCCAGAAATTGTGACTGAGTTATTTTTGAAATTATTTCTGAGGGATAAAAAGCTGAGAGCAATGAAAAGAAATCCAGTATTTTCACTCCCAGATGGGAAATCCCTACAATTAGGCTTCAATGTTCAGTTTTTGACAAGCTCACGGTTTTGATAAATAATCAATTAACTAAAAATAGTACAAACTGTATATAAATAGCTGCCTTGTAAGAGGCAGGAGTACAAGAAGTATTTCACTTCTTCCTATGACTAGAATTAGAAAGGAACCTTGTGGACACTTTTGGGTTTGACCTCACTCTAAGTCAAAACATTTTTACACTGGCAGAAGTAACTTCTATATTTAAATAACATAGTGAACTAAAGACAGGGGAAGATTAGTTCCCACTATCAATGCCCATGTGAAGAAACTTCCTGAAGAGCCTAGAATAGCAGAAAAAAAAAATCACTTTACTATGTCAGGTTTGGTCTGCATACACAGTGATCCTGAGAAGGAAATAGAAGGGCTAAAACCTAAGAGGCTTTCCTGTGACACAACAGGTATTAGTTGGCAAGGAGCACCACAGCACAGCTCCCTTGGATAATTGTGGGAGACAGGTTTCCTTCCTTGGTGTATTAGAGAGCATCTCCAGTTCAGCTTGTTCTGCTTTGTTGCTGGAGAAGTGACAGGATGCAGGGTAGGAGCCAACTGAAGGGACACATAAGCAGGACTGGTAGAAGAATTAGGATCCAGCAAATATACCAGCGTTATTAGCAGTAATGGATCAGTAAATTTTTCCTATTTACGCTCAGTGCAGCACAACTGAAGTTGATGAGCTTACAGGGATATATTGGCAGGGAAAATCTGGCTGGGTGTATAAACACTACCAAGCCATTGTGTTTATTTGAAACACCCTACAGCCTTTTCATCTGCTGAGAGACAAACCGAAATCATAACGTTTCATTTAGGCTCAATTTCTGAAAATTATGGCACATCCTAGTAGATAAGTACATATTTCTCATCTGATACAAAATGATCAACTTACATCAGAATTGAATCTCAGCTGGCAAATGTTGCATGATATGATTTGCTTTCTTCGATGAGGAAGAGGAACTCCAAATGTATGATTTATTACAGCTTTTTGAATTGGGTCCATCTGTGAAGAGAGAAGAAGAAAAATAAAAAGCTTTTGCTGTTCCACTGTGTGCTATGTTATCTAAAATCTCAAAACAGATTCTGCATCATTCCATACCATGATCTAACAGAAAACTACTATTTTTCTTTAAACATGAGTATTTTTTTAATGTAGTTATAGAAAGAGGTTATGCAGAAGGAAAAGAAAATGTCATTGACTTTCTTGGAGTACGTATATTTAGCTCAATTTTATATTTCCCTTTACTGAGGAAAGGTATGAGCTGTAAATGCTGAAGAGGTTTTCCTACCCAAACATCAATTTGTGATTTTTATATCAGAGAAAAGCTAGCTCAATAAGCAAAACAAGAACATTTTAAATAAAATTACTAAGAAAAAGATTAATGAAAACGTGAAATAATATTATGTACATATAATTTCAGAATAGCACACAATACTTCAGTATTATCAAATAATAATAATATCCCATGAACCAATAAATAAATCTCTTCCTTGAAACAACATCTACACAATTTACAAAAGATAAAAATCCTCCAAATATTATTTTCAGTCATTTGGAGGAAACTATTTTGTATAGACTCTGCTTTAAGGATGAATTTGGACCTTTATGAAAAGGATTATTCTGAGTTAATTTCTACCAGAACACTGATCTGATAGTGTCTGCAAGTCAGGTTCCCTATTAAAAAAAATGAATGCCATTTTGGCAGAGAACTTCACAAAAACTACTTGAGGTATACTTTTTTACTTGGAGGATTGAAATCAACTTCCCCAAATTCATTGAACAAAATGCTTCTTATTTCTTTTTCACAAAAAACCATTTGACAGATACTTTAAAAATCTGGTAATAGCTCTGCAGCAACTTGGTTAAGCCACTGATATTTTTTTTTGTCTTTAAATTGTTAAAAAAATCACGTATTTTGAATAATTCTGATAATCAGTATTCACAGTGTACATAATGAAAAAGATTCCATCTTTCTCCCTGCCCATGTCTCCATGATTCACTATTTTCTAGTCTGTTGGCAAAGAGTTATTTGATAAATAAAGAATCAGAGCTTGTCCTTAGAGTAATCAATTATTCATGAAAGCTGTAATGGTAGACAGTCATGGCCTCTATTGCAGTGAATCCAGAGCAGATCACTGCAGAATTTTTGCATCACCTGACAGCTGTTCAGTGTCAAATATGAAATAGGTCTTTAAATTAATTCCTGTTGAAAAGAAAATAAGATTGGTAAAAAAAAAAATAATATTACACCGACACACACAAACCCCCCAAACAAACCAAGGAAGACAGCAGAGCTTTATAGAACA
The DNA here is from genome assembly GCF_035770615.1 of Melospiza melodia melodia. Classification (NCBI taxonomy): domain Eukaryota; kingdom Metazoa; phylum Chordata; class Aves; order Passeriformes; family Passerellidae; genus Melospiza; species Melospiza melodia. Next base: position 38,172,099 of record NC_086194.1, read on the forward strand.
ACAGACTGGTCTGGAAAAAATTCTCAGTTTGAGCATCTTCTTCAATTTGATATGAAACACCACATACATTTGTGTACTGACCAGTATAAAAGAACACCAATCCCACCTAGAAACGAGGGATGCCACTTAACATTAACCCCAAAATAACACTGATGACTGAGGGCATAGTATATCAAGCTCTGAAAGACAACAGCAAGTTGTGTAAGACTTTCTGCAGTGATCAAGCCATGCTCTAGCAGCACTCTTACTGAGTAACACGATCTAGAAAAAGCCCACAATCCAAAAATACTATTATGAACACCAAAAATCACACCACTACATAGGAAAGTAAATAAATTGTAACAGCTCTTCTTTTTTTGACTGCTCCACAGAGAGGTGAATTCTTACACCAGCAGAATCAATAGACCTGTATCTTGCTATTTTTAACACTGAAGCATGACATGGTCTTAACTGATGCTAATTCTGTGCTGTTCAAGCTTGGAAAAATTCTGTTCCTCTTGCCACTGCAGGTCTAAAGTAATTAGGGAAACCTGAAGTTCAGATACATGGATAAGTCAGCTCAGGGTAACAAGAAATTGTGCATTCTTTGATCCAGTGTAACTGTTTGGTTTCACATTAGCCACAGCTGTGAGATTCTTTAGAGAGCTTCTTTGTTCACTTCCTCAAGTTATGGCACTTGTCAGATAATGTGAGATAATGGCCTTCAGTGTTACCATGTTAATCTTTCCCACTATCTCACAAGTGCCCATTACCTCACAATAGCTTGAGAAAGCAAAGAAAGTTCTCTATGGGTTAAATAAAAGGTACTACCATGGTTCAGAAGATAAAAAAACTAACTTTTTTTTTTTTAACTGGACTTACCCATCTTCAGAGTAAGTATTCTAGCAACCTCTAGATGAGGTTGGATTTCTGAGGCAACTGATGCTTTCATATTGAGAATGATACAAAATATTTTTTAGAATTAAAAACATCATGAATGTGCAGAATAGTTGCTTTATGTTAAACTTAATTTTAATTTGGTCTCATGGAAAAATGTGTGGTTTCTTTCCTAATAAGACCACAGGTTTTTCTCTTGTTTATCTGCTGATGCAGAAACCCATCAGCACCTTTCCCTTTGAGTTTTTAAAGATGTAGAATTCTAGGTGTACAACTACATGGTATTACTGGGAATGTGATGCTTTGCATTTGTGGCTCTAAATGAAGAACTCTGGATAGTTTCCAAATTAATTAAGAAAAACTGTTTCAAAATAATAATCCGTTCTCTGTCAGTTCATAGACTCATATAATTGTTTGGGTTAGAAAGCACCTCATAGATCATCTATTTCCAACTCCCTGCCATGGGCAGGGACACATTCCACTAGTCCATGTTGCTCAAAGCCCCATCCAACCTTGCCTTGAACACTTCCAAGGATGGGAGAATTGTTCTTTGACACTGCAAAGCACAGTTTCAAGTTAGACTTAAAACTTAGCACCAGATTCTAATAAAGTTGGGACAGAATTCTTGAGGGATATTTAATATTATTAGTTTTCCCTGGAGATTTCATTTGGGAAACATCACGAATCCATAAATTCCAAATAAACATCCAAAAGCATCAGATAAGCCTCTACAAGTTTTATGCAGGAAATCTGAGAGGCAACAGGATACTTAGGTGCAGCATGATAAGGACTCAGATCTCACAGATACTGGAAGACAGAGAGAAGACCTGCTGAGAGTCAGAGGAATAGAGCTTGCTGATTGCAGAAAATTGAGAGCAAGAATTGCAGGGAAATATAGAGAGGGTAATAGTACCATATAGGCAAGATAACCAGCAAGTGATGAGATACTTTAAAGCATCACCATGCACTTTGAGACTTACTGAACATTACTAATTACACATATAAATTTCATTTCAACTTATGTAAGTGGTATGCACTTTCAAAATAAAGGTTATCATGATAAACTTTGATAAAATCTGCTTTTAACTCATTACTAGTTCTCTTTTACAATTCTGGATTTTATTTCTTAGACTAAACTAATTTAATTTACTGTCATTTAAAGTGAAGGACAGAGAAGTTTGCAATTCACATGAAAGATTATCATTCAGATGTCAAAGCTGTACAACACAAAGAGGGTTTGCTCTGAGAGCTGCAGTGTTTGACTTCTCCATCGCCTTTTGGCTTTCTACTCTCGAGCATCAGGTATTTTCTATATATCTCACTTTTCCATGTGAGATATGTCTAGGGATAGCACAGTGCTCTAGGTTTAATGCAAACAACAGGATGACTATTAGATTGAGAAATTTAGATAAATATATAAGTTAATTTGATTAATTTTTGGTTTCAATACATGCACATCAATAACATCCTCTGTGTTTTAATTATTCAAGCCAAAATTTGTGGGAAGATGATATGATTCACATTCTTTGATCAAATAATGTACTCCCCAAAATCTTCAGGAACTTACTATACTTTAGAAAAATCCAGGTTTAAACCAAGGGCATGATAGAAATTGTCTCCTTACTGCATACTCTTTGCTTTGACCCTATCACTATAATTTAGTTTTGCTTGTTTTAAATTCAGTCATGTCTGACCTATGATATTATCTGTATTCCTTGTTCTTGTGCTTACTATAGAGAATGAAATGCTCTTTATTTTGTGGACTGAAGATGAAAGGAGTGGCTGTTGCATGAACTTTTCTGGAGGAAGCACCTACCACAAAATCACCAAGAAGGTGACCCAGGAGATCCCTTGTTATCCTATCTGGGACACTTTTCCACAATCACCATAGCTGATATCCTTGAAGGCTGGCTGTAGCCAAGTCTTCATCTCATTAAATTTTCAGTAAATATCTACGTAATGCAGAACCTGAGATGATATATGATACATACAGAGAAATGTGATCCCTTGGAAAGTAAATCTTACATATTTTCCACAAATAAGTGTTTTCGCATGCACACACTAGATTTTGTGTGCGTGTGTGTGTGAAGAATTGTTTTATGCTGAAGCTGTAATTGAAACGCAGATTTCAACAAATTTCAGTGTCTTCCTGAATTTCAATAATTTTTAATATATATAATTTTTATTAGTTTCTTTTCTGTGACTTCTTATCCCAGAGGCATAAGAATATGCCTAAGTTAAAAACCATAGCAAAGCAAGAGCCAAAGGAAAGCATGAAAGCTTGATCCACAAAGGCTCAAATCATAAAGGGGATATAAACCAAAGGGACTTATTTTTTAATTTTGCATTAAAACCAAAAGCCATGATATGAGCATTTCAGATGCTTAAGGTTTGCAATAAATTGAAATTCACTAAAGTCTATAAATAAAACCATCCAGGTCAAAGGATAAGATGATGTGGATGCCTAGAGCTTATTCAGAGCATATGTTAGGCCTAAAGCAATCAAAAAAGTAAGAAAGTATTTTTACCTCAAGACCAAAGAAATTAGCTGGAAAAGATTGACTCAGACGAGATATGGTCTTACACTAAATGAGCAGAAAAACATGTCAGGTCATTGAAGCTCACAGGAAAAAATTGTTCTAGACCATTTGAGACGTAATCTAAAAATAAAAATTACCCACCAAATTACTGATTTCCATTACTTGAACAGCTAAGTGAATTTAGTGACACAGGTACCACCACCTCCCAGAATCTCTTAAAATCTAGATCCTAACATATTTGATATTAATATTGTGCTTATTTGGCCTCATTTTGTACTTACTAATTTATGTGGTTGTAGAAGTCCAGACTGATGGCAAGAAACATAGTCATAAATATATAATTATATACATCTAATTGTAATAATTATGTACAATTACTCATAATATAATTCCTTTAATGTTATTTTGATTGTAACATTGCACTGTGTTAGGGCTGTAACATTGATAAGAAATAAAGATAACTCAGTACGGGCTGCTTTCATTCATTCTCTTATGTTTCAACAAACAGCGAAACTAATAAGAGAATAAGAAACAGTTTAAATCCTATATCAATCTTTGCCATTACCAAGCAAAAATCCCAAAATATCACATCCTCCACGTCATACTTATTGATCAACCTCACCCATTTTTAAAACTGCATGATAAATACAGATTTAACACCAACCAGTTCAAACATTAAACTGCCTACTTGATTATTACTGTGCCATACTTAGAGAAACACAGAAAGGTTAAGCTATAAGAATGCTCCTCAATGGTGCAAAGTCACTGTCATTTATAGCTCAGGGCTCCTAGAGCCAGCAATTTTCTCACAGCATAATTTCACTATTTCAAACTGAAAACTGAGCAGCTCCTCTGTGATCTCAGTGGCATCAAGAATTCACAGACATTTCCTCTGCAATCATGCTGGTCACTTGTAGAGATGCAGCAATATTACATTAGATACACTACATTGTATTATTATTACTTATGCAGAAAGTTAGATATTTTGGAGAACTCTTGGACTTTCAGACTTATATTGGCTGTATAGACTGCCCACATTATGAGCACTGGGCAGCTGAGTAGAAGCTACTCCTTCTCCAAGTAATACCTGGCATCTACTGCATTTGCATTTTCAAGCAGCACAAAGCATGTGCAACGGGTATAAAACTTCCTGGAAAAATATGAAGTGCTGTGTGTCACACATTGCTGTTCATTTCTGTGTTTGCACAGCAATCCCAACATTCATGAAAGTATTTATTAACCATGCACATTAAAAAAAGAAAATCTCTCTGCAGAACATGATGCTTTCCAGAAGTGTCAGATCTATAACTTACAATCTACCTGACACCTTCTTAAAATCCAGGTGACCATGTCAGAAACAGAACAGCTCAGCAGCAGCTCACCAATTTGATCCTAAGTGCATCTGACATTCCATTTCCATTAGAAATAAGTCCCATTGTTACGGTTGGCACTCCACGGCTGTTTTTTTCAAAACCACATTAATCTGTGAAAAAGAATCTTATAAACTAACCAAAGAACACAATTCAAAAGGAATGGTGAGAAAAGCTTAGTAAGCATAATTAAACACACACACACAAAAATGATGTTCAACAGTAGTTTGCTTTCATGTACAAATAAAACAATATCAAACAGAATACACATTCTAGATGTGCTATCTTGCATGGCTTAGCCTTTTGCAGCTAATTTATTCAATGTTGCCCTAGTAATTATGGTGAATAATTATGCAGAGCTGAACTCAGCACTAACCATTTTTTCTTAGTGTCTACCATTACTGTTTTTATCAATGAAAGAGGGTAGAACTAACTTGATGCTTTCCATGTACGTAAACTGAAATATTGCTCATCCTTGTTAAATATAATTCATGTAAAACATCTGCACCAACTACAATGATGCTCAATGTTTACAAAATAATTACTTTTCTTTTAAAAAGTGGTATCTATTAAAAAGAAAATTGCTGTCAGTTCTCAAAAATGCAACAGATCACTAAAATAGTACTTCAGAATGAATTCCCAAAGTAAACTTTTTATTCTTTTGTTGAAATCCTGTGTTTCTTTCTTTTTTTTAGTTTTTTCCTAGCTGAGCTATTTAATTGCAGCAGTTGTCTAGTCACCTTTCTGATGTGACTCTAGTATTTCTTCCCTTTTTTTTTTTTTTTTTTTTTTTTTGTAGATTTTTCCACTTGCAAATAAGATGCTGAAGCAGCAGCAGTATTCCTGGCAAGCTGCTTGAATATAGAGAAACCACTCAGAGCAAAAGGATTTGCATTCACAGTGGTATTGCACACAAATACTGTAACCACAGAGAGATTATGCAAATCCTTATACTCTGATTGTCTAATAATGGTTGTCAGTCAAAAGACAAGAATTTGCATATGCTAAGGCTAGTGAGAAATAATCACACAGTGATTATGCTAATCAAACACACTAAACAACATGTGAAGGATTGTCAAACTGGAACAAATCTGTGTATGTATGCTAAATACAGAAACACAGTACTAAGAGAACATTAAGGTTGCAGATCAAGCCCTTAAAAACATGAAATGCCTATAAGCCTTAATTTGACACCCTTGTGAAATTATATTTCTGAAATATGCTCACATCTTTTCCCCAGAAGGTTTTGGCTTTGTTTGCTTAGAAGATGGACAACATTCACCTAATGAGCAACTGTTCAATGTTGTGTTTTGTCCAAGAGGTTCAATGAATAACCCTGAACCTAATTGACTCTATAAAGCTGAAACCTCACTCCCAATGGGAATTATCAGCCTATTCATTGGCTCTCCTACAGTCTTCACTGTCCCAGGATGTGAGTAGTTCACAAGTATAATTAACTTACTTTGAAAACTTCTTTTTTAGATAGATGGTATTTTCTCAGAAATAAAGAACAAAAACTGTACACCAGTTCCAGTTACTCAACCTAATGTACCTGAGAGTACTTACTATTATATTGCCTTTCCTATGTTCCCCACAAAGTTCCTGTTTGCAGATTCATCTGTGAGCTACTAAACACAGCTTTACAACTGCATGTTGGACTTACAATCCATAGAGCTCTCTGGGAAATATTTGTGTTAAGCTACTTGCCTAACATCTCAGGGAACAGCTCTCTGGAGTTGTTCAGAGAATTGTTTCAACTGATTTTCTAAAATGGGATAGCCTTTATTTTAGTCCTACCTCATTCAAAATATGCTTTCTGGTTTATGCAACAAACAGAGCAAAAATACTATGGATAATAATCTCCTCAATTGTGAAACCATGATTGATTCTCAGTGCTTAGCCAAAGGAAAATTCTATCAGATCTATAAGATTCTCCTAAAGAAGAGAAGATGAAAGGCAGCCAAATGTGGTGAGTTTATCATACTGCTCAATTATCTAGTTGACAACACTCTCAATACAACAATTGCAGCATAAGAACAGACCAACACGAAACAGATCACCTTGAAAGTGAGAGAATCACTCATTCCTCTTCTAGTAGGCATTAACAAAGTGGTGTGCAAAGAAAGGGTGGATTGCTTCTTTTATCTGCTCACTTAAGTGAGCACTGGCAGATGGTAAAAATATGATTAAAGCCAAAACAATTGCTTAAAACAAAGACACATAAATGCTACACTCTCCCTAAAGATATCTCTAAAGATACCAATAAAGATAAAAACCCAAGGTTCATAAACACCATTTGTTTTCTGAGACTCACCAAGAACAAAGCAAAAATAAGTTCATGAGAAAAAGAATCCATTTTAAAAAGTTAAGGGCATTTTAATGTTTGTGCTCAAGAGTTAGGAACAAAAGGTTGGCAGGGCTAATGAGGGTTGCACAACAAATTCCCAATAGCATCATTCATTTATGAATGCACCTCAGAAAACTGTACCAAGTATTATAACTGGTATTAATAATAGTGAGTCTTTCTAATCACAACAACAATAAAAGCAGGATATCTGCCTGAGAACTGGCAGGGAAACACTTGATTCACTCTTACAAGTGAATTGCTTACAAGTATCAGGGTGCAAAGTGGTCTCTGAACACTACATGTTTTTCAGAGAAGTGACTGGATATGTATGTGCTTAAGGAGTGAGAAAAATAATTCTGCAATGCCAAGTTCCTGTTCATGCTGCTACACTTTTTTAGCCTATTTAAACTATTCTTCTTATTTACCATTTTTATTCTGTTCTATAACTGGAATGTTTAAAGAGGTATATACTCAACTTTAAAAAATCATTATATGCTTCAGACATCATTAAAATACTCTATAAAATCTATAATTTTAGAGCATTTCAACACATGTTAAAATCTTACTTTATTAAGATTTAACACCGGGATAAGTTACAATTCTTAAGCCATACTTGTAAAATCAGAAAATAAAAAACTAAAAGGGACCCCAACACATTTAATCCATACATCCCATAATAAAAAGAAAAAAAGTTAAGAGGACAGAATAATTTTATCCCAGATTCTGGTGGGTAATACTTCAGTGAGCAAGTATTTTTAGGAAGCACGGGCTAAAACATAGCAGTTGAATGTTGTAGAGAAAGATACTTTCCAGATTCTCATTTTATAATTGTTTCAGTGTAAAACACTTCAACATTTCAATTGAAAAGTTTTATATAGCTGCTCTGCTTGTTTAACCACTATAATTCTCACAACCCCTTACAATGGAGTAATTAGAAAATTACTGCATTTTTCTCTTGGCTTTTAATAGATGTCTGTCTATCTTCAGAACCTGGTACAAGTACTTCACTTCAAGTGGAAGCAGAGATATTTGCTAGCATAATTATTTGACTACCGGTGTTCCTCTGGTGTGTTTTCTTTTTTTTTTCCCATTCCCTTCTCTTGAAAGGAAGTTCTACTCTCCTTTTTGTAATAATTCCAGGATATAAAACCACGTGACCAACTCTCATCATTGTGTCTCACATCTGGAGATTCAAGATGATTTTATTTAAATTAATTGCGTCACCAGCACTCAATAGAGAAGTATAATGTTCCTCACACTTTTCACATATGAAGGGCTGGAGTTTGCACATGCAGCTGAAAACACCCTTATAACATGTAATGGTGAAATATGAGGGTAAATTATGTCCATGGCTATATTCCTAACTTTAATAGAGATCACTTAAGAACATTATAACTCCTGGCATGCAAATAATACTTCACCTTTGCTCAGATCATGGATTATGGACCACAGGAGAAGTCATTAACCTGCTTACTCCCTCCATAACATGATTACCTCTAAAACCTCCCTGAGTTTTTAACCAGGATAAGACTGAGTTCACTTCCAATAGGATATTCACTTCCAATAAGAGAGAGAGGAATATGAAATTGGAAAATGGAAAAAAAAAAGTTGCAATTTCTTGATATAGTTTAAGAGCTTACATAATAATGTAAACAAACATAGCTCTTAGTAACTATGTATGCATAAACAACATTAGGATTTGGTACTAAGCTGAGAACGATCCCAAGATAAGGGGAAATAAGTGGCCAAAGGTGATTTGCATTTTAATAAAGTACTTCTAACTGAAAAATTAACATCTACCCGATTTCTTCTTCAGGCTCTCTAGGAAGCAGAAAGCAGGAAAATATAGAAAAGAAATAATTTAGAAATAAATGGAGATAATTTCCAACTCCAATAAGTAGAGATTATAACCCAACTCCCAACCAGTTGAAATGTCTCATTTTCTTAATGGTAAAAAACCAGGACTACCTTCCATTTTGATAAAAAGAACACACTTATACCTTCACTGGGTACCCACATTACTTTTCCAGTAATTCCCTACAGATTACCACTGAGATTCATTCCAACTCCCCTGTCAGTCTTAGTGACTAAGTCATTAGTGCAATCCTGAGTGCACTGAACAGCTGTGGAGAAAATAGTTATGGCTCATTCACTACTTGAAGTGCTTTAATCCCTTCCTACTCATCTCTGAAATGCGATGCATTAAATAATTCTCAGCATGTTTTTATATAATTTGGAAAAAGATGAAACATTAACAGTGCACTTTTCCATGCAATTTCATCTTTGAAGTTTTATCTGAGTAATATATCAAAATTAAAATTTAGAAAAAGGTGTTGCCAGGGAAGTACCAGTCTGACCCCGAGTTCTGAGCTTTTTGTAGATCAAAACAGAACTAAATGAAACCAGGGAAGGAAAGAAACCTGTTTTTACATGTCTGCATATAGAAATACCTGTCTATGAGTTCAAGATACTTTAAAACAGGATTAAAGTTGTAATCTCCCCTCCTTGCAAGATTCTACTACTGTAAAATAAGTATTAATATAACTACAAATACCAAAATGTTGAGTTAATAAGAACTTTTGGTTTCTGGCACAACTTTGGTAACTTTGATTTTGGGAAAGGATGCTATCACAAGGTGAACACATTCACTTTACTGACATGGCAGGGTGTATTGGTCTGGACTAGTTCACGCATTTTCTTGAAATCTCTGATTGGTTAAAATTGCTTCATATTGATTTTGGTCTTTATCATAAGATCAAAAACTCGAACTGGATGTCTGAATCAGCTTTGACTACACTGGTGGCATACAGATCCTGGCACACACAAGGTAATCAGAGGTTCAGTGACCAGGTGAGGACTCTGGGCTGTAGTCCAGCGAGTAAGAAGGGATGTTCTGTCTCCCTCCAGGCTGTAATCCCAGATGAACTAATACATGCAGATGGGAGCCAGAATTTAGGCAAACATGAATGGATGAAGCAGCTAGACAGTGAACTACTGCAGGTAAGCAGCCCTGAATAGTTCTTCCATCTCCTCAGCTGACCCCTGCCAGCAGGACAGCCTCACTTCACATTAAGTGAAACTATGGTGTCCATTGAGTCTTTGGAACTAGGGAGGCTGAAAAGGATTTGGTATATATTATGAACTTAAACACAATAGGAAGTCTCATCTGAGTATTTCCCTTTACAAAGATCATTTACAGACAGGTAATTAACATGAAAACTGAGATGCACTAGAACTTTTGGCAAATCCACTTGATCTTATGCACAGCCTTATGACTTCACAGGAGACAGCACAGGTATAATTGATTCAAGACCATCCCTGTCTGGAGCACCTCACAAAAGTACCTGTGGATGTGAAAACAGGCAATTTTATTGCCTGTGAACTGTGCAGTTGTTGTCTGCAAGTCAAGTACTTAAAGACATCTGTCCTGCTAGCAGGTCTTTTCAGAGAAGAAACTCCAGGATGCACAAGCAGCCCAGCTTTGATTAATTTGAAGGTTCAATTCTTTTGCACTGTTTAAGGCCAATGGATATTTTAAGTACATTGTCTCCACTTTTATAGTAAAAGTTCAGTTCTGGCGATATCTAAAACACAGAATAGGTATGAAGGACCTAATAAAATAGCAGAAACTTTCTGAACTCTGAAAACAAATGAAGAAGACATGAAAAGTGCAGTGCAAATTCGCACAGGGTTTGCTCCTGTCATCTTAGATGTCTTCAGGGCTCTCAGCCCTGTCCCTGGTCCTGTTTACTACTCAGTTAATGATCTGTGATTATAAAAACAACATCACAAATGAAAACATCATTCCTCCTGCTGCTGTAAAGTTTTTATACTGATGTAATATTAGAGATGAACCCATGACTTATTCCTGCTTATCTTGACACTCTGATGGAACAAGTGCAAACCAAGGCTTGACCTTGGATCTCAGCTTTGACAATTATGATTAAATCTTAATACACACTGCACACATTCCAGGACCAGGATTAATCATTAATGATCAGGATCTTTGTGACACACTTAAGAGGCCAGGAAATATTATCCTCATCTTACACACAGGAACTGAGAGCAAGTAATAGTCCAAGGTCACTGTGAAGGTCTGTTCCTGAATGCGGAGTTGAAGCCATCATCTCTTCCACCAACTCCTTCTTGCTAGCTCAGAGCAGCATTCTTGATCAACCCTTACCACACCTTGTGTCTTTCGGCTCTTGTTTCAAAAGACAGTCTGATTTTTAACCCAGCAGCTCTCGGGAACCACAGTATGCACAAACAGTTCTGCCATGGGGTAGGATAACTAAAAAAGTACTTCCGAAGCAGCTGCAAACCACAGTGCTCCAACCCTCCATCTTTTCCTGTGTCTTAAAAAGTGCTGCTGCCTTTTTGGGCACTAATGAGAAAACCCTTCTTTTTGTTATTTCCTTGTAATTTGCATAGCAGATTGCCTCTGCAGGGGCTGTGCCTACAGCTTGAAAGAAGCAAAAAGCAGGAGACTCAAAAACAGAATTAAAACAAAATGTTGGTTGTTATATTGAAATGGACAAGTGTCTGTTTTTCCTTCCACACACACAGAATATATACTATTATAAAAGGCATAAATGCAGTCACCCATTTGAATAAATAAATGATGGGAAAGGTTTTTTTCTTCTTTCCCCCTTTACAAAATCTTCAGTTTACACTCTACATGAGGAGACACACAGCACATTTGCAACATGCAGCAGTGTCAACTGACCCTGAAAAATCCACTATGTTGTTAAGAATCATCATGTTTACAAACACTATTTCTGAACTATCATCATTCAAGAACCTGGTTTTAGTTTTCCTTTCAGATTTATGATTACTGAAATGGAATTACCAGTGCAAATTTTCTCTCTGTCAGTTCTTGCCTTTCTCTCATCAAATCTCACCTTTTGCTGATCAAATCCAAAGATAAACAAGTCGAAAACTCCCACATGGCAAAAACTTTTATGATACCAGGCTGGTCGGGTTTCCCAACTGTTCATATTAGACCTGGACTCAAGCAGAATGTGCTATTTCCTGGCTGCTGCCTGCAAAACCAGCCACTCATCACATCTGCTTCTGTCTGAGATTAGTATCTGAATTTGCACTTTTGTTTGGCCTGACGACTTCAATGTGAAAATCAAAATGACATCTTCTGGCCTCCACAGAAACCAGAGAGAAAATACATGTGCTTTCCTTAATACGCTTTGATCAGAATGAACACCTCACTAATGGTGGTCAATTACTATGCAAATATCCAGTAATTGCACTAGTCAAAAGCAAAACATGCTATGAAAAGCACTTTAAAAAATCCTCAACAATCCACAAACAAAATAAAACCTAAGAATCCCCAAGTAAAACCAGAAATGAGCAGTACAAGGCAAAAGTTAATTATTAAGAAACGAAGAAAACCTGTTTCAGTCTAAATTTTCAAAACCTATGTTGTTTACACTGATGTAACTACAAAAGAAGAAAGCTGCAACTTTAAACTAGCACATTGTAAGTCCTGTGTTTCTATAATTATGCTTTTGCTGTCTAAGATTAATCAGGGTAGTTAATGATGCAAAAAATTACATTTATAATCCAGTCTGAATACAGCTGTACTGCAAGCTATGATCTAAGTGCCATTAAGGTAAATGGAATTAATGGGCTGTCCCTGGAAATTTTTATATCTATCAGTTACTAATTAACATTCTTCTGCAAAGAATAATTTATGGGGGAAAAATACATACAGAAACAGTAATGTTAAAACTTGCAACACAGAGTGGTCACAGGGTAGCTGTGCAGCTGTAATAGACAATGTGTTGTGCTCGTTTCAAAAGAGAGCAAGAAAGTGCCAACTGGCACTGCAATCAGTAAAATCTTTTATGTTAACTCATTTATTTTATATTACAGCAAATTATTACTGCCAAGGATGAATTTTTGTGAGAAATCTCAACTTCAGCTAATAATGGAAGGACTGAGCAGAAGCAACAATAAAAACTTGGTAGTTAAATTAGCTAGTAAGAAAAATGAGCACTGTGTGTTATCTTTGTAGATAACATAGCACATTTGCTGCTCCCAGCTTGATTACTGATTTTATGCATTTAGTACTTGCATTAGTTTTAAAAGTGTTCCTGTAAAACCTTTACTGCAATCTTATTGTAGCTCCCTTGTATTCCTCACTTTATGACACAAAAAGCACGGCATAACTCTTTAGGGTCCCTTTTGAAATCCTCCTTATCTTCTTGCCTATGAACCTATGCACCATCATTTCACATACCAGGAACTAATAGCAGAGAATAAATCTTACAGTGAACAACAAAGGCTCCAGAGGTTATCATATGCCTCCTCTTTTTTTAAAAGAAAACAATTTTTAAAAAACCCTAAAACATACACAGAAAAACAGCCAAACCCCTTCAAACATTCATCCCCCCACCTGCAAAAACAGCCCTAGGAACAGTAAGACACAGAAGTGGGTGGTAGAATCAAAATCAAAATCTAATGGTGACTGTTGCATCTGAAAAGTATTCCCCACACTAAAGGCAGTGGTAGTTAGTGGTTTTAAAGGAATATCACAATTTTTAGGTTTACTTACAGGACGAAAACAAACACGTTAATCATTCTGAATTTATACTTACAAAAATCCAGCTTAGAGTTAATCCTTCAAATCCCTGGTAACAGTATTATTCCAAGTAAACATCATCAAATTAGGTTGATTTTAATCTTCCCAGACCCTGACCAAAAATGGTATATAACTCCGACAAGATATATTACAACCAAAAATGGCAAAAATAATGTTACTGGTATTTATATAAGTGAGATTCATTATGTAATAATGGCATTCCTTCAGTTTAATACTTATTTCCTATGTCAATCACAATGAATCTTGAGTTTAGAATGACAATTCACCAGCATAACAATTCACACTAGGAACAATTTACTGCCTTCAAATTGAAGTTGTAAAGCAACACTTAGGATAGTTGCATTTTAATATAACTTAGGAAAATGCCAGTGATAAAAAATATCTTAACTTCAGAACTTACATGAACAGCTACTTTGAACATTCTATAGACAATTATCAGATAAGAATTTAATTAATTCACAAATACTTAGTACAATTTTTCACATGGGGGAAAAAAACCTGAATTCTTGAGAACAATAATTACATTGCTATCAAAAATGTGTTGTACACTGCAAAGAATACCATTCTCCTGCTATAGGAATAAGTGCTAAGCATTCTCGCATGTTCTCTCTTGTGTATATCCTCTCCTCCCTTTGTCACTCCACTAGGACCCCTCCAAAATACAGAATTGCCTGTTTAGACTGCAGAATTTTAGTTAGAAGGGCAAGAGAAGCTTGCTAGAATAAAATCCTGATTCACAAAAGTTGATAATCTTGCAAAGAAAAGAAGGAAAAGTCCATAAACCCAGTATAGAAAAATACAATACACCTGGTGAATTTGCTGCTTCAACAGCACAAAGAGAAATACATAATTTCATTTTTTTCTGAGGGAATTGGATGAGATAATAGATAAATCCCATCAGGATTGATCTGACTGCACTGCAGTAAATGATAAAGTAGGTGTCCAATATTTTCATTATACAGGCTGGCACATTTGCAATATAACTAAAAATACAACATATAATATCTATGCAAATCAATGCTTTTAAAAAATTATTTTAATGCTTTTGATTTCAAAGCATATTCAGATTAAGAAAAACCAAAACCACAAAACAAGACACCACCACACACTTTAAAGCTTTTTTCTGGTGCTCTCTATGCTAGTGCATTAGGCATGTTATTGCAGGGGCTAGTGGTGCTTCTACACTAAAGATTTTGGCAGGCTTCCCCACTGTAACCTCTTTGTTAAGGAATTTATTAACATATTGGATGATATGCTGTTGCTCTGAACTTCAGAGAAAGGAAATGAAGCTCTTTTCTAGGGGAGTACTTATTGACCTAAAATCAAAGCAAATGGCAATGCCATGTAAAAGTATCTACAAACACCATGCCAAAGACAAATATTTTTGTAATGCAAAAGGAAGATAAGTAAGACAATTACATGATAATTTGGTTCAATCTCTTTAGTTATTTGCTTTTAATAGTGAATATTATGTTATTAATAGAGCTGGAGTGGCTATTCTGACAGTGGAATTCAGTCTTTTAGTCATCTATAATGAAATGTGTTAATTCACCAGAAGTTGCTGGATAGCAGGTCATTGTGCATACCTTTGATGTGCAAATTCATGCTTAAATGCTTTGAAGACTTAGGGCCTAAAGTTCATACTGTATCCTCAGCAATTTAACATCCTATCCATTGGTGCTTTATCTGAATGCTGTCTTTGAGACAACTCTTACAACAGCTGGACAAAGTGGGACTCATTCTGCAATACATTCAGTGTGAAAAGCAAATTTTTAGCTAGTGCATAAGCTTGAAAGTGTTCTTCATTCTTACACACATTATGTGCTTGTTGCCACAGTATTGCCACGCTGTTCCAACCAATGTGAAACAATCAGAGTATTGCCCTTCCAAAGGCTTTGCAGTCCTACAAATGTTGTTATGAACATTTAATTTTTAAACTTAATAATCTAATGTAATTAAGTGAGGCATTATCAATTTGCATTGTGGTAGTTGACTGATGTTTTACAGCTAATCTGCAATTGTCAAAATAAAAGAAAAAGAATTTTTGTCTTATGGTACAAAAAGAGATGCAATTGCAGGAGTGAAAAAATTCTGATTTCATAATTCAGTAATGAATCTGCTCAATTAAGCAATTTTATTATGTTAAGATGGTAGCTCAGGGTATTGGAAGCTAAGCACTGGAATGGATGGGCGAAATAACTCCTTATGGTCAATAAGCCCCAAAAAAGTCCTGTAAAGGAAAAAATTCCTCAGGATATAAAAGAGGTTTCATCTCAGACCTACTGCATACTACTTACTTCCTACTTAATTACTGCATCTACTACTTACTCTTGTACTTACTCATTAACAAACTAGGGAAGCTGTCACTCTTTGCGTCTTCTCATCTAAGTTTGACTCTTAAAAAAGCAGGCTAAAAAGGTTATAACACAATATATGTTCCCTGGGGACAGCTACAGTTACTCAGAAAAGCACCTCTGAGGTGACAAGCACCTTGGTTTTCACTTTCCTCTGGGTGGATGCCAGTGACTCAAATAAACAAGCTGCTGCCATTGCTGTTACAGGGCACCTATGGGTGCTGACCAGCTCCTGAAAGTCATCTCAGGTGCCCATGACAGAGGCTGTCAAGAGGCCTCAAACAGTTCCTCAACAGCAAAGGGACCTCTTTTGCAAAAAGGTTCACACAAGCAAAGAGAATCATTCAGCCTTCCCAAAATCTGCAGATTTGACTTTCATGTTTACCTTGGTGCTTCTTAGAGAATTCAGTTACCTGTTTGGAAGCAACATCTAACCCCAGGTACAACCTGGCAGGCAGCTAAACACCACACAGCTGTTTGCTCACTTTCCCCTAGTGAGACAGGGAAAAGAATCAAAAAAGAGATAAAACAAAGGGGCAGAGATAAGTACAGTTTAATAGGACAGAAAAAGAAGGCAAATAAAGGTAAAAGAACACACAAAATTAAGGATGCACAATTCATCTGCTCACCACCAGCTGACCAACGCCCAAGCCTGCCCCCAGGAAGTGAGCTGTCATGCCCCAGACAACTCCCCCCAGTTTTCTTGTTTAGATGCTATATGGTTACGATGCCACATGGTTTGGAATATCCTTTTGGCCAGCTGGGTGAGCTTTCCCAGCTGGATCCCCTTACTAACTTCTCATGCATCCCCAGCCTCCTTGTTGACACAATGATGTGAGAAACTGAAAAATCTCTGACTTAGAGTCAGCACTACTCTGCAACAACCAAAATGTTGGTGTGTCATAAAATTTTTCTCATTCTAAATCCAAAATACAGCACTGTACTATGAGGAAGAAAATTAGTTCTATCACAGCTGAAACCAGGTCACTCAGACAAGAGAGAAAAGTTTTCCTCCTACTCTTTCTCTCCTAAACTTTCCACAACAACATGTCAAAGCATTTGTTCTCTGTTCCATTACCTTTTCTCTCTAAGCAGGATTTTTTAATGTCTTAAATATTTTTTTTTGCTCTTAGATGCTAGCTTGTAACAAGACAAGCTTGTTAACTGAGATGGCAACAGGAACATCAATATTTTCTGGTGACAAGCTCATCATTTTTTCTGTCAGGGGCCTCAATATACTTTCTAGAGATAAAGTGTATATCCTTCATTGTATTCTTCAATAGCTATTCCTCCCTTGAAGCCTCATTTGATTTCATTATTGAGCAGCCAGAATAATACCAAGCAGGTAATCTTAAATATAATATTCATACAAAATAACATTGCTTCTCCACAGCCTTATATAAAATTTCCTGTTCCAAAGCACCTGTGATTGATTTCTGGTTGTGTCTTTTTTTCTTCCTACTCTTTTTTTCTTTCCTTAAGCATTTTTCATAAACTGGGGAAAGTTCATAACCATGTTTAAGTGACAACAGATCAAACAATTTTCCAATGCTACAATATCACTGAAGGGTTACTTGGAAAGAAGTGGCACCAACATACTGAATCCTGTGTTGAAATCTGTTTTAGTCTCATTTTCTGCTGACAGTTGCTCTTTTTTGCCATCCAGTGTTTACACTGTTGAATGACACAAGTCCACCTTTGCTACTGTGGGAGTCAAAACATTCCTATAAACATTGAGGTAAGACTTTCTATTCTTCAGCAGCAGGTAGCACTTTAGCTCATAGATTTACAGGAAAAACATGACTGTAGAGATCCCAGGGAGTGTGAGTACAAACACACAATTCCAATTTGAGAGATGTAGAATTCTCCCTATTCCTTCTGACTCATCATCTGCAATATCTCTCTTCCTCCTGTTTGTCAACTATGCTACCAAAATCAGCCAGAATTCAGGGGGTTTTGCACATCCGGATCTTGTTCCTGCTAGACACAGAGTTTTAATTACATAGAGGGTAGGACAGTGGCACTTTCACATCATTGGTACTGATGAATTGGAGGAAGACCTTGTAGACAAGAAGCCCATTTTGAAGATGAGGAACTGAAGGGTGCCAAATGATGACATATTAATGAAGTTAGTAAAAAGGAAAATGGGCATTCTACTGTGAGATTCAGAAGGAGGAAGGCATATTACTAGAGCTTCTTAACTAACACACAAAAACATAGAAAACCAGTAGCTCAGAGATACAATATTTCATATGCACAGATATAACAAATGTGCAGATTGACAGAAAACTCTCAAGATTTTATTTTAATGTTCTTGGGGGAAGAGGAAAAATTGCCTTAGGATCAGAACTGCCTGTTCCTTCATTCTTTTGTCTACTGTTCTCTATACAGTTTCTTGCAATGCACTCCTTTTCCAAACAGGCTTTTATCACAATCACCTTGTCTAGTTTACTCCTAATGAAAAATTTAAGAGATATGCATTAGTCCATCCTTTCTTTCTTAGGTGACCTGATTAGAGGGAGGAAACTCAATGATTACATAATTCCCATGCTGTTCTGTCATCCAACAATGACTGCATTTATTTCAATACAGACCAAGGAGCTCTTTTTAATTCAAAATGCAAAGCGGATATAAAACAAATCAAGCTACACTAATATTAGATAAAAATTCATTTCATATGAGCTCCTGGCCAATACATATGAGTTAAGAAGAAGATGCCATCAAGATTTTTTGGTCTAGCTTTTTTAGATAGCCTTATGTCCCAACTCATGTTCTGTAAGAATAGTAGATGTATTTAGCCCTTTCAGGCAACAAAGCAGATGATACGAAACTTGCTTCAAGGACTAGCATGCTAAATCAAATACATAATGGTAACTCAAAAGCAAAATACAGTTTGCTGAAAGTCTCACTTTAGAATGATACACTTAAAATGCCTATATCAAAATTTCTATACTAATTCTTTCTCAATGAATGAATTTTCTTGTAATGTGTTCTATCGTAATAGTTTAATTTGGGCCCCAGTTAGAATATTGCTAACTTATGACACCCTAAACTTAAACTCCAGTAATACTCTGGATTGAAAAGTGTGAACTTGTTCCTACAGAATTTATTTGCTCTCAATTCACTATTTATTCAGCAAAAAAAAAAATTGATTAGCTATTTCATTGTTTTACTTTAATTGTCTTTACTTGGCACAGCCATTAACTGCATTTAATAAATCTTTGTTCCAGAAAAGATGTATGACTTCTACTTGAGGCTGCAGCAATCCTAGAAGTTAAATGGACACAGATACAAACCTATAACATTTTAACTACAACATGGTAAAAATATGTACAGTTAAATATAATACTATACTCTCATTTGTCCTCTGCCCACTCAAAAATACACTATTTGTTAAAAGACTCTGGTAACCATTTAAAACTAAAAATACATTAAGCAGAACATAATTAGTTGCAGCCAACACTACTACTTAAAAATTACTAGGAAAGACATAGTTGATGTATCTAATCCTTTAGATAATTTCCAGAGTATGTAAGAATATTTGGTATCTCTGAGCAATGGAGACAATTGACTTAAATCACATTAAAATAATGGGTACTACATTTGAGGAACTGAAAATGACCCATTTTGGGATGTCCACTTCACATCATAGTCTTATGTTTGAAAGGAAATGGCAGCTACCTCATCCCACTGCAGAAAAGTGCCTGCAGTAAGCAGATACCACACAGTCTAGAGGAATTTAGGTCAATCTCCTGCTCAAACACTTATCTCCTGTAGGACATGAAGTAAATGCCAATGTCTTTCCACCTCAATTAAGCCATCAAAGAGAAAATGAGGTACACAGGGTGCTGAAGTGTACAGTCATTGAAGACTGAGAAATTCAGAAACTAGAACAACTAGCAACAAGTTTTGCAAACCAGCATGGAGGTTTATCCCCATCTCTTTGCAGAAAAATATACTACAAAAATGGATTGTCCTGGAGTCCTTAGCTGTTTCTGCCATTGCATTTAGGAATAAAAAGACAAGTAAATTTCTTGACTACAAGTCCGCAGAAAGAGAGAACACAGCTCTTTGTTTGTATGCACATATGCCAAACTCACAGTGTGATAAATTTAAATTTTCTTTGTAGATGGATATCTAAAGGAGGAGGGTTTTTGCATCACCCACTGCAGTGGCCTCTATTCCTTACGCCTGTGCATTAGTCTTTAAACAACCCATTGCTGAGTGCTAAGAGGACTGAGAGGGCTGGCATGTTCCAGACACGGCAGCCCTTTGAAATGAATAGTAACAGGGTCAGAAGGGAATATTCCATCAGAGGTTAGGACATCACAACTCAGTTTTACTATGAAGGAAAATAACAGGAATGAACACCCATAGCAATGCACAAAAGACAAACCTCCAGAATTTTAATAGTAATGTTATTAAGCTGCAGGAAAATAGGTTAATCAAAGGAATTAAATTTCACGCAATGTCAAAAGAAGACATCATTTTACGTCAGATGTTTTGGCAACCAGCATGCAGACTAAACTGCAAGCTCTAATTGTGAGCTTCTCCCTCGCAGTATGAATTTTCCAAACTGAAAATCTCACTGTCTAATTGAAGCATTCAACAAGCATACATTCTGCTCAAGCAACTGTGTGGATGTTGAAATACTGTATATAGGCAGCATTAATTTCTTTTGCTTTCAAGGCACCAAACCCTTGGAAATAACTATTCCTTAATTTAATGCTGAAATGTAACTTCAATTACTAAGAAACAGTCCTTTCTTGATGAAAAACGATTTGTAAATATCCAGCAGGGAATGACATCACAGCTTAATACAAACCACAAATTTTCATCTCTACTTTATTGCTTCTCCTTTTCTATCACAATACAGAGACACCAACAGGTTTTAAATCAAGTCACTCATACATCCAAGTTTGGACAGAATCTAGTCAGCATTCCTAGATCTCAGTCCTAAGACTCGTAACTTTACTTGAGAGTCATCCTTTGGACAGGAGGCAGCTCAACCCATATGTGTGATAGCTTTTTTACTCCTACCCTCCATTCTCCTGCATTTGCTTATAAAATTTTAGCCAAAGATGAACCAAGCACTGGAAATCAGATTTTAGGTCTCTGAGGAAAAATAGCAAAAATGCAGTAATTACAAACTTGGGGAAAGCATGTCTTAAACAAAGATCCATTTTAGAACATCGCATAGTATTTTTCACAAACCATCCTTAATTCTAATCTCATCCTTTACTCTTTTTCTTTGATACTTGTGTTTCAGTCAGAGTTGAATGTTAAAGGTGGCAGGAGTTGGGGGGCAGGGAACGAGAAGGTGAAGGAGAGGAAAAGGAGAGGGGGGTACTTGAAGCTTGTTGTTCTAACATAAAATATTACTTTTCCCGATCAACCTTGCATTGCTTGAGCCACAGTATTCAGCAGCATTTCAGGCTGGACAAAACCCTTCTGGCTTGGTTTCTTCATCACCTCCCTTTCATCATTCCTTATCTCCTCTAAACACAATAGTCTTAGTCTCTGCTTTGCCGTAATGCCTTTAGAATTCACAAGAGGGTTTAGCTTAAGAAAACATTTCTGGATGTCATCTGTTCCACATCCTTTGTTCTCAAAGCAGTGCTAACCAGCAGCATTGTCCAGGCCCTCACACCAGGTTTTGGCCAGTGAAGTTTTGAGTGTCTTCTGGGGTGGAGAGTCCACAGAGGGAAAACCAGTATGGTGCTTGACCTCACTTACTGTGAAAAAAATTTTTCCTAAGTTATAACCAGAATTTCCCATGCCAACTGGCTACTTCAAGTTTAGCATTTTAAGACAGCACAGTTGGTATAGAATTTATTGAGGGTGTCTCCTGCAAATGATTCATGCCATCCCTGGTGAGCATCTCAGATGGGATAAGTTGGTTTCTGTGGCTACCCATCTTTCTGCATTACTCTGGAAAGAGCTGAATGGTTGATACAGATTGAACACCTTTCTTTTAGACATCAATTTTGGTCAGATACACTTCATTCACTCTAACTTAAATTTCTGAAAGGTCACAGAATGATTTGTTTATATCCTCTTATGCTAGGGGTTTAGAAGCATACTTTGACATGTGCTTGAACTGTAAAGCATATAGAGATGAAAGAACAAAACCGGATTTTTTTCTGGTCTTTGTGCCAGAATGGTCTCAAGTTAAATATCTCAAACATTACTAAAATAGTTAAATATACTAATTTGTAGCACTGATCTTTTAAGTGGCATTACCATTTTGGGGAAAAATTTTACTTAATAACAGTAAACTTCTCACTGAAAGTAATGAAAATATCAGGAATTTATTTCAACATTATTTTTTCACTCTGAACCAAAACTAGATCTCTTTTTCTTTTTCCAAGAAATTGCCAGAAAAGCCTATGGCAGTCTAATTGCTTGTTCTTTCTGCCATTAAGTTTATTGACCTCTACCACCTTCCTTTTTAAATCATTCCATGAATATGCATTTGATGTCTAACACACAATTGGATTAAGACATTTGTCTTCATAGATCAAATATTCTAATTTGCTTCTTTGTTTAATTCAGTTCCTTAATACTGATTAGAAGGCCAAATCTTAATATATTCAAAATATTTCATTTAACCATTTGTCTAAGGAGGAGCCAGCAGGTGTGATTGCAATAGAAGTGAGATATAAAAACTAAGTCAAGAAAATCTCAGTAGTTAGAGTCATATACTTCAGGGAAAACATTGTCAAAAACTGTTGGGAAGGAGAACTATTCAATATCTAGAAAGATCAGTAGATTTCTTTAGTAAATCAATTTCACACAAACTTCTTAAAAACCTAAAAATGCTTACTTGAATGAATTATTTTCATGTGTTTACCCAGAGATGGATCTGTGAGGCTGTGTAACAGATTAAACAACAAAAATGGGATTTAACTCTAATTTTGTTTTTTCTTTAATCTGCATAGGGCAATGAAAAAAATGCCTTTAGGCATTAAAGCACTAATTTCACCTTAAGCATAGCTGTGATAGATGTTCACATGAAAACAAAAATTAAGTGATGGTATCAAGCAGTCATCACTGTCAAACCCTGACTACCCAATACTAATAAACATTTTGCAGCATCTAGGGAGAAAACATAAGGGAGAAGTAACTCATATCTACATAGGATAGAAGCATAAAAACTTTTAAATGGTACATATCTGTAAACCTTTTTCACTTTTCAGACTCTTCAGGCACATTTTGTTTTCCATGCCTTCTGTGAATATTTGCCTTGTTTTCAAAACACAACCAGAGCATGAAAACAGAGCCTTAAGGGCATGAATGCACTATCACTCCCTGTCAGAGAAATGGAAAGTATATCAGAGCACTAAAAGGGAGAAATTACTTTCCTAAAGTAAGAAAAAGCTTAACCAGGCCCTAGGAATTGTCATTAGTTAATGGGGATGAACAATCTGCAGAACCAGTCAAGAGGCATTTTGCTGGTTACTGATCTCTGCCAGCCTGCTTAGGTTGTTCACACCAAAGAGCGCAGACATTTTCTGAGCTTGCTCCAGATGAGGGAATCAAACGAAAATTTAAAAAATGACCAATAGTCACAGACCTTCTCAATAATCTGTAAACCAGGGACTGATAGTAATTACATTGTAAGATAAAAGATGCATGGTAAAGCCAAATTTAAGTTACTCAGGGTTGACATCTATTGTGCAAAATTAATGACTGATAAATGAGATTAAATAAAACAAAGCCTAAGGATGTGTTTTAAGACTATAGTGTCAACTTGAACCTTTGGGTTGAAACTCATTAGACTAACTTGAACAGATTTTCTTTTGTTCTACATGTCTCAGTATTGCTGGCTTGAGGAACTTGAGGAAGAAATACATCAAAGAGGCTACTTCAGGCTCAGAAAACATGAGGAGAAGAAAGAAAAACAATGTATGGCTATCTTATCAGTTAGAGTTGGAGCTGGCTACAAACAACATTCAAATTAATTCCCAAGCTCACAATAAGTCTCCACAAGGTCCTGTTATCATAGAGAATTTCTTCAAGTTCAAAAACCACCTGACTACTGCTATCCGTAAGTTCGGCAACTTTTACTCAATAAAACGGCCAATCCCTTTAAGAACCATCCCCATCAGCCAGATTGTTCTTCCTCAACAAAACTCTGTCTAAGATTTGGTGTTTCTCTCTCATTCTGTGCTTTGAATGGCCAGGAACAAATAATGGAAACCAAGATATTTCTTTATATTATTACATGACAAGAGCCTAGCAAGACAATAGGTCCTTGAAAGTTTGATATAATGCACACTTTTCACCAGCTGTAGCCATCTCAAAAAAAATTAAATAAATCTGCTGATTATATAATCTTCTTAAAACCCTGTGTAGGTTAAAGACTTAAATGTTGTCAATGACAGCTAAAGATCAAAGCAGATGTTCTCTAATCCTCCTCTTATTTAAAAGAAGCTATAGGCTAAATAATACATTATTGCAGTATTAGGCAGCTTTTTGCTCTGCTGATTAATCTTGTGTCTTACTGAAGAACTTGACAAATGTTTTAGATGTTTAAATACTGAACTCGAAGTTGGTCTTCATAGTCTTCCTTCTGCTGTGATTTAGTCTGCAGAAATTATTTTTGAAGAAACATAAAATATTTATTGGGAATGTTTTACTGGGAGTCAAACTAGTATTAAGGAGAGATATTAAACAAATCACCAAATGAGTAAGTAAGGATGAGAATCCTAACGCATTTTACACATTGCACATTCTGTGTTTTTGACTATTAAGTTGGTTATGTTATGTCTTTTTCTCATTGAACTAAAACAAACAAAGTTTTAATTTTACCAAAATTCAAAATCCCTTGGTTGTTTACAGTAAAAGTCAATTATTTGCTTCTATTAATGCAAATGCCATTAACAACAGAATTTTTTTTGTACATTCACCTGATCTGTTCAAGGCACACTAAATTTAGATCTCACAGAGAGAACCCTTTACCCTCAAGGTCTGCATCAATTTATGTGCCATATCACAGCAGCTTCTTAAAAAAAAACAAAACGGAAGTTCTTTTTAAAAGTGGTTTAAAAGCTTTTTTAAAAGTTGCAGTGGTTTCTGAAGAAATAGCTAAATGAGATAATTCTAAACACAATAAAACATTTCCCAATCAACTGAATGGAGAACATTGGGGTTCTATCAAATGAAAGAAAACACAAACTAATCTTCAGATCCATAGTTTTTTGCAATTCAGTGTAATCTGAAACAGACATTTCTTCAGGTTCTAGAAACTCAGTCAGTTTGAAGAGAATAGAAGATATCTTTATGACATTAAATAGGAGACCTGAACACACAGTACTTGCTGAAGTAGAATTTACCTTTATTAATTATTTTGTGTAATGGGAAATGAAGGGAGTTTAGACCCAAAATATATGCTGTCCTCTCTATGCACAGAAATTTATGAAAAATCCCTCTTTATCAGGGAATCCTTACTGAAGAACAGAGAGTGAACAGCTGTGCTGCTCTGATATTTTAGAGTATCTAAGGGTTTCTTCTTAAATAAGGATTTTCTCTGACTTCAGATACATAGACTCTAATTATATGATTGTTTATAGTTCAGTTTGAGACATATTCTCAGTAAGTACCAAGGTAATTTCTCTCTTTTCGTTCAAATTTAGAAGAAAAAAAATAATGAGGTTTCAAATAGCATCACTAAAAACAAAAATAGAGATTTAGAGATAACAAACTTGCCACAAAAACTTTCAGGAGATAATAAATTCCTAGGAAAAGCTTAAAGCTAAAAAGGAAAAGACCTGTTCCTGCCAGAAACAAGGACAGAACGACTCTAAATGGAAATTGGGTATTTTAACTCACTTTGTAGGGTTTCCACCATTACTTTTATGGCCAGGTGTGTACTCTAAGCAAGTGCATCTTTCAAATACCTGTGCTGAGATATTTCTCTTTTCTTGAAAATCTTCTGCTAGTCTTCACATCTCTCTTCCTTGCCAAACACCACAGAGCCAGTATTTTCCAATCCTTTGGAAATGGCAGTCTCCTCACTGCCTCTCCTCTCCCAGGCATCACTCTCTCATGTTACTTCCTAAGGCCAACAATAGCTTTTGCTGCCTCCCAGAGCTGATAGTGTCGTTTGGGAGGGCACTGCTATAATTAACTCAGGCATCACCCCTGTGATTTATCTTGGTCATCTGAGTCCTAGCAATACCAATAATGTAATAGGTCAGATCCATTAGCAAATCAGTCCATTACAAACACAATAATATGAGTAAGGTGATGTACATTGTTTTTCTTCATACACTTCCAGCTCCCACAAATATAGTACCTTAAAAATAGTACCTAGACTTCTACTGTTTATAGCAAGTCAAAGATCATATGTTCTCATCTCTTCCTACTACTTAGGTTACCCAAGGAAATTTTCCTGTGCATCTCTCTGCTTGGATATATTAGGCTCTGTCTGGGAAAGGGAAGGAGAAAACTCAAATTACCACATTAGTGGCTAAAATAAACAAACTCTCCTGCTGATTCCATCCAGTTAAGTATGTCACCTCATGGGGGGCTAGCACATGCCAAGACAACACATTTGGCTCAAGAACTTCCTAAAATATACCTCATTGAAGGCACAGTCTGGCAAGCATTGCTACTTGTGTTCTCAGCTCTTCTGGTCTTCTGTAACTCGTCAGAGCAGGCACATATAATGCTTGCCTTAGTCCTGGCATTTTAATTTTTAACAAAGCATGGGCATGGTGGGCTACAGATAAGCTTAACTCAAAGAAATAAAGGCTTCAGATTTACACCGTTTTCTATTTTCTTGACAAATGTTCCAGAAGTAAATAAATACTGTTGCCCTAAAATTTTCTTTCAGTATTCCTTTCACAGGCCTATTATGTTCAACTTCAGGAATTCTTTCCATGGCCTCAATTCATTAGAATTGGTCTCCTTGCATTCAAATATCCTGGCAGCTTGACAGCAGCAAATTACTGAAAGAAACTTCTCCCAGACAGCTTTGCATCAGGTCTTACACCATCTCTAACTGTAATTGTCTCTTTCCTATAGAAATGTATTGTTTTATCGGCCATTTTCCTTCTACTTGTAGACTCTTTAGTCTTCTTTTGTGAGTCATTATGACAGCTTTTACATTTAGTTCTAAACATAATTGTTTTTATTGTGTGAGGAAACTACACAATCAATTTAATTTTTTTCTTATAGTTTCTTATAAAAATGTGCAAATGCAATGTGCTGTCTAAAACTTTTTTACTTGTGAAACCACAAAACATTTAATTCTGGAAAAAACTATATTTGGTAGAAAAACTCTGCTTTGTATTCTCTAAAATAGTAAGAATTTGATACTCATCTGCTTTATATAAACCAATACATTTAAAAGAGAAACACAGATTTCCTGGGAAATAACAAGGTTTTGTACATTCTTTCATTAATTTGATTACTAATTTAATCTATATGAATATTAACATAGGATCACTTTAAGCATTCACTAGAGCCAAAAGGAAATATGCCAGGAAAAACAGTAGTTGCATGAGAATCTGGAATTCTGTATCCAACATATGACCCTTGGGGATTTTTTTCCCTTATCAAAAAATATTAGAAAAAAATAAATTAGACAGGACACGGACATTAGAAAAATATTTCAATGGAGAGTGCAACATGCAAAGACTTCAGAGTTCTTCAGCATGTGCCATTTACCAGCCAACTACTGTGAGTAAAAAGAGTAGAAAAGAGTCCCAAATTTTCCATTATCATAAAGGATAAAAGTGCATGAGTTTTAAGGCACATTCTTGAATAGTAGAATCACTGTTACTGCATGCTATGAATAAACAATTAATGAAGTAACTGTGCTTAAGAGTGCATTTACTGTTGTGAAATTACCTGTCATGTAAACTCATGGTTTTTTGAAGATATCTTTGAAATTCCTAAGAAAAATTGCAGGTTGTTAAGAAAAAAAATCTGCAAATAGTTATTCATCTACATTAAAAACACAAGTGTACCTAGGGTTAGAAAAAATTCATGCCTTACTTTAAATCTTTCCAAATGTCTGTCTCATCAACAGAAGTAACAGCGATTTTAGAATTTTATCACTTCCTTCATCCTCAGACTACAGTAATAAAATCATTGCTTTGAGTAATTCCTTTTCACTTTAATTGCAGCTTTTTAAAAACAGGTTAATAACCATCCATATTTAAGCTGTAGATTTTATGAGTTATCCTTATTATGCGAACCATTAAATTTTTATAGTCTTTGCAGAATAAAATAATCATTGATCTTTTTCATCTGAGTGCTATTAAGGCAAAGGGTGTAAACATAAACCAATTAAAACACTATTTAAAATGTTTTAAAAAATGTGTTATTAAATTTAGCTTTAAGTAATTTCACTCATCAAGACTTGACAAATCTGAAGAATACTCCATTTAATTTCCTTTATAAAAATGTTTTGCATTCAAAGCAAAATCCTGAGGGAGCCTCAGTCCCCATAAAAGGCTGTGCAGTTGCCTTTGCCTTGGGTACTATGACTTCCCAACAGTAGGCTGGCTCACAGTGCAGTGCCCTCCAGCAAATCCAGTGTAAGGCAGGACAAGATGACTCAAAGTCTATTCTTTAGCTCTTCCTAATCACCAGCTAAGCAAACAAGAATGTGGGTATTTAGATACTGTTTACTGCCTTAGGAACAACAAACCACTTAAGTACATTTTAAAAATACACTGAAAACAAAGTGTATAGTATGTAATTTTTAGGTATGTGTAGTTCTTTTCCCAGAAATCACTTCCAGCCTGCAACACTGCTTACAAAAATGTCGTCAAGTTTATACTCCATGGCCTCCTGTGTGGCCATTTATATGATAGCAGAGTTATGAGCTTGCACAAACAGGGTGTTTGTGGCTCAGACCTGTTTAATTATGGACATGAGAATCGGTAGAGAACAGTTAGAATAGTTAGAAGTTCACCCATTCTCATGTGACAAGGAGGAGCAGCACAAACATGTCTTCCTCAGAGACAAGGTGCTGAGTCACTGAGTCACTGGAGAGTGATACACTGCGTGGAAAATCCTGAAAAAACGGTGAGCTATCAAACAGAGGATGAAAGTACACGTATGATAAGCTCAGCTTCCACAAAGAGCGGCATCTTACCTGCACCCAAAAAGTATATACAATCTGCAGGTGGCCAATTGACCACCAGCACTGAGGTATCCATCAGGACCTTGAATGAGGCCATGGAACTGAAGAGAGATGGTAGGTGCAGAAGGCCAGACACAGGCAATGCTGTTTCACACATGTTTATACTAAAATCTTCCAGATAAATCAAAGCAGATTAACCAAAGACACACATTATACCCCAAAAGTTGGACAGCAATCCGGAAATGGGTATTTTATTTGCTTTGACATTACAGTTATAGAAATTAATTCAAGGATAGGTATAATAATGTTCAGCAAAGTGAAATGACAAAACACAGGCTATCTTAAGATAACCTTAAGATTTGCTTCCCAGGAGAACACACACCCTAGAAACCTGAATTTCTTCAGAAAGCAATCATGGAAGGTCAGAGCACCCTTGATTCAAATTTAACTTAAATAAAAATAAAACTATTTAATTGATATTTTTATGGCATCTACCCATTTGTACTCAATAAACTCCTTGAAGATCTCAAGGCTACTGTATTCTATGCAATGGGAGGTGACAGCTGCTCATCATAAGCATAGGAGAATGCAGATTCCCTAATTGGAACATAATCCTAAAATTGCTCAAATAAGTTGTGGTAAATCAGAGCCAGAATGGGTTGTGCTAAAAGGAATCTGTAAAGATTGTCAGGTCTAATTCCCTGCCCTTGGTAAGGACATCCTTCACCAATCAGGTTAAGTCCCACTGAACCTGACCTTAAACACTTTCAGTGATGGGGCAAATTAATATCTTTCATAATACCTTAATTTAATATAATAGAACTTAATGTCTTTTAAGATCTTCATTAACAGCATCAATAGAGGGATTGAGTGCACCCTCAGCAAGCTGGCAGATGACACCAAGCTGAGTGGTGCTGTTGACACACCTGAAGGACAGGATGCCATCCAGGTGGACCTAGACAGGCTGGAGAAGTGGGCCTGTGGGAATCTCATGAGGTTTAATAAGAACAAGAACAAAGTGTTGTAGCTGGGTCAGGGCAAACCCTGATATCAGCACGGGCTGCGGATGAACAGATTGAGAGCAGCAGTGTTGACAAGGGCCTGTGGGTGATGGTTGACAAGAAGCTGGACACGGCCCAGCAGTGGTAGCTCAAAGCCCAGAGAGCCAGTCCTTCCTGGGCTGCATCCAAAGCAGCGTGGGCAGCAGGGCCAGGGAGGGGATTCTGCCCCTCTGCTCTGCTCTGCTCTGGTGAGGCCCCACCTGGAGCACTGCATCCAGCTCTGGGCTCCCAGCACAGGAAGGATCTCTTTGAGCGAGTCCAGAGGAGGGACACCAAGTTGATCAGAGAGATGGAACATCTCTCCTGAGAGGAAAGGCTGAGAGAATCAGGATTATTCAACCTGGAAAAGAGAAGACTTCAGGGTGACCTGATTGTGGCCTTCTAGTACTTGAAGGGAACTTACGGGAAAGATCAGACAAGACTATTTACAACAGCATATAGTGACAGGACAGGGAGAAATGGGCTCAAAGGGAAAGAGAGTAGGTTTAGATTTGATATTAAGGAAAAATTATTTACTGTAAGGGTGGTGAGGCAATGGAACAGGTTGCCCCATGGGAATTACTCAAGGCCAAGTTTGATGAGGCTCTGAGCAATGTGGTCTAGTTGAAGGTGTCCCTACCCACAGCAGGAAGGTTAGAACTAGATGATCTTCAAGGTTTCCTTCCAGCCCAATTAATTCTATTATCATATGGTTCTATGAACTTCTCTGGACAAATTGTTCCAATGCATCACCACCCCCAGAGCAAACAATTTCTTCCATTGTAAAGCTACCCTCGTTCTTTTAAAAGACATTTTCCCTTGTCCTATCACTACAGGCTCCAGTAAAAACTCTCTCCCCATGTTTCTTTTAAGTGCCTTTTACTACTGCTGGGCCAAAATGAGCTCACCCCAGAGATTTTTCTTCTCCAGGCTGAATAACCCCAACTCTCTCAAGTCCTTCCTCGTAGGAGAGGTGTTCCACTGCCCTGACAATTTTCCTGACCCTCCTCATAACCTGCTTTAATATGTTGCTGTCTTTCATTGGCAGCAAGATGCTGTACTCCAGGTGGGGTTTTATGAGAGCAGAATAGAGGAGAATAGTAACCTCACTTGGCCACACTGCTTTTCCTGTAGCCCCAGCTAAAATTGTCTTTCTGGGTCGCAAGCACACACTGCCAGGTCATGATCATTTTTTCATGCATCAATACCCCAAAGTCCTTCTCCACTCAATCCTTGGAGTCCCCAGTCTGTCCTGCTACCAGGGATGGCTCTGACTCTGGTGCATGAAATTACTCCTGGCCTTGGACTTCATGAGCTTCACATAGGCCCAGTGAAAGTAATTCAAAACACAGACCAGAAGCTCTGCTACAACATGAGATAATTCTAAGAGAAAGGTAAGAAAAATTTTGTTGTTGTCCGGGTTTAAACTTGCAGAAGGCCCAAGTACAAGTTGCAAATTTTTTGAGGGAAAAAAACATTTAAAGGAGGTTGCAAAGGGACTAAAGTTAGATGTGCCTTAACAGTGCATCAAGTCCAAAGAACGTAACAGCAATGACTCTGGAGACGAGTCCTAGGGATTGGAGACAGTACAAACAGAAATAACATCCATGCAGTCACAGGTGACAACTTCTCAGGAGCACCCATTTGTACCAAGTCAAAATATAAACTCTCCTCCCTGTGCATGACATGGAGATCATATATAAAAACAGGCAGAGTATGCCTAGAGATCTCAATCCAGTCTAATCTGACTTAAAACTGGAAAAAGACAAAAAGCTTATTTTCATGATGTCTCCTGAGCTGTAAATCTTTCCTCTGCATCAGGAAATCAGTGTTTTACTGGTATTTCAAACAGAACCCAGGGTGTAGCTTAAGGATTTAAGTCTATGGGAAACAAATCTGGCCACTTCAAATGACTGAATATTTCATACTGATGTTGATTCATTCTTGTTTTGCAAGCACCAAATAAAGCATCTGAATCGCCAGGATTTTCTTTTGTTTGCTCTTTGCCTAATTCCTGTGCTTCTCCTGCAGATTTAATTAAGTATTCTGGGCAGCAATGAAAATGCTATTATAATAAAGAAATCTGGAACTCGGCCATTATTTTTCTATTGTTCCCTATTTGCAAAAACATTCAGCTAAACAACAATAGAGATATAGATTGTAAAGAAGAGTATAGCTATCTTACAGTTCAACTGCAGTGCTATGTAAGGAAATTAAAAAGCCAAACCCTCTGTTTCTAGGTACCTGTAAATGAGCAGTTACTCAAAGATTGACCCCAGAAACAATAATCCCCTCCGTCTGACAAATGAAAAATTTGGTGCACTACAGTTCTCCACCTGATAAAAGACCTTCTCATGGAAATAACTCTAAAAATCAGCACAAACTATATTTTTACTGCCAAGTTCTTCTATATATGCACTATTCCATTTTGATTCACATCAGACTTAGGCCATTGTGTTGTTGCCTGATTATCCTCTTCTGGAAACAAAGCATTCTGACAGCGTGTCATCACTACTGAACTTGAAAGGATTTTATATGAGGAAAAATAGTCTCGTTACACTACTCTGCTCAATTAAGTCAGAAAGCATAAAACAAAACCATTGTGTAGTGGCTTACAAAAGATTTGACTTTATTTTGTAAATTTCAGTCCGATAGTGTTTTAAAAAACCAACATGTATTTCAGAGTCCTCCTCCAATCTTCACTATCAAAACATTACTTCTTACTCATAACATCTAGAAAATTGGCACATCATTTCTGCAGCACATATCTCTCTTCTAGATACAATAACTACCCAGGACAAGAGCCTAAGGAAAAGATTTCTTAAATCTCTTCTGACAGCTTTCTGACAGGTTTTCTCTGCATTTCCTGGCATAACCCTTCCCAAAAACCCTTCTCAGCAAGCAGGTTTTCTGCACTGTCCATTTTTATCAGCTGTCTGGCCACAATAGGAGAAGACTACACCTACAAACACAAGGTTGACCTCTATAAATAGAGAGTGCAGACTTTGTGCTGCCCTGGAAGCTGCTGGGTTGTGGCACAGGGCGGTTTTCAGGAAGCAAGGAGCACCACATTTGCACTCTAACACAAGTTACCACTGGAGCCCCATGCTATGGGCAAGGGACGCTGTTAACTCCTCCTCCTTTCCCATAACCAGGAGAAGGTGAAATAGGAAACTATTAATAATGCACCAGGTATTATTATTACTACTATTATTATTATTATTATTATTATTAGTAGTAGTAGTAGTAGTAGTAGTATTAGGCATAGAACAAGCAAACAGGAAAATCAGGGAACTAAACAAGGATTACTACAGATGGATCATGAGAAACATGTCTGTAGGGTAACTGTTCATTTTCCATCCATGTATAGTACAACTCTGACATTGCCACTGCTCTTTGAAGTCATACTTTTCTAGTCAAAACTGTAGTGATGTTTCTTTCCCAAAGCATGTTTATTTGGAAAATTTTCTATTAGCAACAAGGCTTTCATTTGGATTTAGGGATGAAGCTTTTCAAGCAACATCACTCTTTCTGTTTTCAAGCATTTATTCAGATCTTCTACACTGTCTACCTCTTCCTTTACAGATTAGGCTCATACTACAAAGGGTGATAAAATATTTTTTAGAATTTTTTCAGAAAGATGGTCAGCATATCCTTCAAAGAATAAACAAACAAGGAGCGCAATGCACTGTCTAATTTTCTACCTTGTAATGGCAAATGTTTCTAAACTTTAAATTCTGTCTCCTGTTCAAGAGACTGAAGTATATAATTCTGAGAGCTTTGGAAATAGGCAAAACTCAACTTCTGATGAATCTGTGATTTGGAGACTACCAAAAAGTCTGCAAAAGATTTTTTTTCTGTCATAGGGTCCATCAGCTTAGAGGTGACGCTGATATCTTGCAAAACTAAGCATGTCCTCTTAGACCAGAGACCCATCAATATTTTTCTACAAGTTAATTAACTTCTAGACTTTGTTGCTTTGTGAAATTTCTCTGCAACAAACTCGTGAACAGAATAGGCACATTCACATGCAAAGACCCATACATGCTTAATCCAACTGTTAAAGCTTTGCATCTCCAAGAACTAATTCTTAGATGTATGCAGACTTGCAGCTTCCCCCTCTGCAGAAGAAAAGGCAGAAACATAACAAATGTTTGCTAAATTATCTCAAACTATTTTCAGAGGAATTTAATTATTTTTCCATTTATCTGAAAATTTTCAAATAATATTTTAAAAGCTAGATAAATATTATTTAAAACCATAGTTTCTTCCATTAAATAAAATTTAGCCATTTAAATCCTATCCAGTTGATTAATCTTTTCAGATCAGACAAACTTGCAGTGAACCTGGGATTCTTCAGGGTCTGCTCCAGTGGGCTGTTTTCAGTTTAAACAGCTGTGTTGTCACAATTTCCTTTTACATGTGACTTGAGGGTGCCCATTTGCTTCGCAATTAAGAGGATAGTACTTACAAATGTTCAGCTAACCAGATTGTTAATTGCTATGTTTGCTTTACGCTCTCTCCTATAAATAGAAAATGTTCCTCCTGAAAGGGAATGGTTCAAAGGTTCAAACATTATCTTCCTAAGTTTTCTCACGTTACTCAGTTTTTTTCTTTTTTTCTCTACTCTCTGTCCGGGGATATTACTGATAAAGGTTTGGTACTCCATGCTATCTCTTCTAGTCTCTCCTTCAATGAAAGTTTTGACTTTGTAGAAATCAGCACTGAATGTTTTCTTCAGAGGCAGCCAGCAAAAACTGAGCTTGTTTTAGAGCAAAGTCATCAGTAAGAAATAAAACTTTCACATGTAATAAACTGAAGTAGAGTGAAAAATGTTATGAAATATACCTTACTAGGATTATTTGCAATACTTTAGGTTAGTATTTGGTGTTATTAGTTCTTATGTACATGTCTGTCTTTCTCCACTGATAAGTTACTTTTGCTTCCACCTTTCCTAATCTTTCTATCCAGTTCATCTGAATCCTCAAATTCCCTGAAGATTGTCTTTAGATAAAATTAGAAGTATAACTGCTTAATAAATGGGAGCATTCCTCTGCAAACATACAATACAATGTCAGCACTTCTATCGAGATTTCTGAGTGGAATTTAATATATGGGCTGTGAATAGCTTATGACCTGTCCCATAATGTGGGATTCATCTAAATGTAGATGCAGCTGAGCCAGTCCCTCATTACAGTCTGAATAGATGATGAGAACTTTCAGGGTTCACTTCACTCCATGACAAAGTATACATATAGCTTGCATTGCAAGCTACCTTTGTGCATTTTTATCCATGCATGACTTGGAGAAATTGCTGATTTTCTCCATTATATTTTGTGAAGAAGCTTAGGCTGATTACCTCAGATGCCTATGTCCATCACAACCACATTAATTAGGATTGCGAAAGACTACTTATTTTCTCTGAAATATGTCTGAACTTTGATTCAAGTTTTCCCTTGGTCATGCTGTTTTCAAGTGAAGGCTATTGAAAAATGGCCAATAAGTGGCCAAAATTCTGGACTTCCCTCTAGCCTTTTGAGAAGTAGTCCAGACATGCTGCCAAACTCATTTGTTCCTGTGGAATTTGTTCCTGTGAGGGTCAAGAGGTCTTTAGAAATCCATTGCCTATGACTCAATTTATGACCCTGATGTCTCAGTCAAGCGAAAAGCTAATTTATTGATATCACAAGAGAGAACATCCAGTTCAGGTGTTGTTATGGACCACTTGCTTGACCTGGGTTTAGCCACAGAGCATAAGTGATTCTCCACTGACACTGCATAGGACTGTCAGTGAAGTCTATGAAGATAACGCATCCTCAACAGCTGCAGTCAATCATGAAGAGCCATATTTACAAAGATGATTTTTTGATTAAACACATTTTTCTGCCTCACATTCACATACTGAAGCCCCTGCCAGAAGTTGTGTTTAAAGTCTAACATGATGCATGGGTTAACTTCTTTTTGGGCTGATAACAGTCAGCAGCTGATGTGTCCCCAGAAGTTTTGTCGGCTTGGAGAGAATTTCTGGAACAGTACAAAACTACTCAGCTAGTCTATACATTTGGAGGTTGCTGCTAACCATCCCTGGCATATGAGCTAAACATAGCAGCGTTCAATAATGTGCTGCTCACAAAGAAAATGGGAACACGGAGGATGACGCTGCATGTCAGCACACATGATGAGAAGGCAAAGGTCACTTAGCAAGGCATAAACTATGAGCAGCAAGGCAGGTGACAGCAGCTCTGATGACAGCATCCTCACACTCAGGACTGACATATCTGCCAAAGGTGGACTTGGCAGATGGCCACACATCACGGGAAGCAGCATTTTGCATGGGAACAGATTTCAGAGTGCTGTTAAAAAGGGCTTCAAGTCTCACTCCTGAAAACTAGGCTCACTTTACCAGTGCTCCTACCAAATTATATGCTACTAAGATAATGTTCAGGAATAACATGGTTTGATACTAGTCTATTTTTACATTCTTACTTCCAAATTAATATGACTTATCCACCCCTCCCTCAAAATAATTATAGTAGCAAAGCAGTTTGTGTATGAAGAAAGAAACTGGAAATTTATAGAGTAGCGCAGGATTAACAATTATTAACATTCATCATTAAAATTCCATTTCAGTTATATAATTAAACAGTTAGCAAAACAATCTGAAGACTCTGAACCATGGAAAATCCTGAGGAAGAAAAATACAAGGCATTCTAATTGATATATTTTTAAAATTCCGCTGGCCTATTGCATTAATACAAACAGCGATCACAAGGCACAACTGGTTAAAAGATCTCAACTCTAATGCACACTAAACAAGTTTCAAGTTGTATCCATTTCATTATGGGTTATCAGTACCTTGGTTAAACCCATCACATTTTAAGACCTTATAGACTTTTTAAATTTAAAGTTTACTTGTAATAGTAGTTCATTGACATATTGTTTCTGTGCTTTTTAAGACTTTTAGCTTGTAGTTTCTCTGTTAATGCTGTGAATTTCTTGAATTCAAGACTGTACAAACAGTTTTGACAATTAGCTTATTTTAATTACTTTAAAGCAAAATGAACATCTATGAAAGATAAAAAATAAAAATTTAAATACAGAAATTCGCTATTGATTGCTATAATTTGTTTTCAAGAATGC
This sequence comes from Melospiza melodia melodia, assembly GCF_035770615.1. Classification (NCBI taxonomy): domain Eukaryota; kingdom Metazoa; phylum Chordata; class Aves; order Passeriformes; family Passerellidae; genus Melospiza; species Melospiza melodia. The sequence continues at coordinate 38,209,487 of NC_086194.1, forward strand.
ACATGTTCCTTTACTATTCTTAATTATTTTAATTAAGATTTCTGCATGTCAATTAGAATTGGTTCAGAATGGAAGATTCCACGCCCTCTCTGTCTCTCAAAGCAGGTAAGAACACATTTTCTTAAGAGGGTTTTTAGTGTATCTAGAGTATATGTAAATAAGGAAAAGAGCAACAAAAAGGAATTGAAAAGGGGCATAATTATATAAAGTCAAAACTAACATAAAACCAATGTAGACCCTTTTTTAGAGCATTAATTATCTCAATCTGAAACAGGAAAATTGGAATATTGATGACATATGTCAGTAAAATAATTAAAATATTAAAGAAGGAATGGGATTTCTAAAATTATACATAGCATGACTAAGTAAAAGAAAAAAGGGAGAAATCTACCCCAGTTTAAATCTAAGATATGAGAAATAACACATCTTAACCTGAAAAAAATACCCTGGATTGTTTCCCACTGAATAGCTCATACAGCAGTTAACATTGTTCTCATTCTTACCTTATTTGCCCTGACAGAGTTTTTCTTCTTTAGGCTCTGTAAATTTTTTGTATTTCTCAGGAAGTGTGTTTGAGATGGGATGTAGAATCCCAATGCTCTGAAACTTTCCCTCTCTGAGAGTTGCAGTGAACTGTGAGTTAGTGAAGCTCTGCACGTCCTAAATTACTGTGGGAAATTCACAAGCCCTGGGACTGAATACAGCCTGAAACTTTATTGCATGTCACTCGGGATCATACAACTTTTTTCCTTCTACATTTCTTCTGACTAACACCCAGGTAGGCTTCAATTTATGGCCCATCAGCGCGTCTGAAAGAGCTGTTTGGCCCTCAGCAAGGGAGAGGATATTCCAGGTGTAATGGAGTACATAAAATCCTGCTTTGTGCCCACTTGAGCCTTCCACGGAAGCTGTGGCTCAGTGGAACTGTTGGGAGAGTACTTACTGCATTGAAGTTGGGGAAGAGATTCACTGCTGCAGCAGTGTCCAGAGGAAACGGGAGGAACGGCTTAATATCCAGCGATGGTTGCAGGGGTGGTGCAGGAGGACGCACAAGGGCTGGAAGAGCAGGGCTCTGGCATGTACCACCTGCAGGCACAGAGAGACAGAAAGCATTCAGCAGGTGATGTGATTAGTGAGGGGGATAAAAGCCAGCACACACACACACACACACACAAAGCAACAGTAAAAAGACAATATTTCATCAAGCAAATATATTTTGACTCGTCCAAAAATTACTGCATTAGCGAAAAAAAGCCCAGCTGACTCAGTGATTGAGTTGGTTGTAATTCTTTGCCAGAAATTGCTTCATGTTTCAGTCTATTGTGATTAGAATTACCTTATAAACCATTTCTTTCCATGGACAATCTGGAACAACAGTTCAGCATATGTCTAACTTCCCTTGAGACCTTCAGCTAGTTTCATTCTCTTATCATTTCAGTGCTTCATCCCTACCCTGTTGCTCTACTCTACAAAGGCAGATTACTCAAAAAGATAAAGAACAACTTGCTGTTCAGCTCAGCAAAAGTCATGTAATTTGCAGACTTCTGTTTTATTAATTAAATGCTCACTCATGGAGACAACGGCATCCGCTTCAACCTAAACCTCACAAACACAACAAACCTTGCTGCCCCAACAGTTGATCAATACAAATCTAAAAATAACAGTTTCAGGAGCCACTAAAATTCTGTTTATGGGAAGGTACCGATGAACACCTTCTGCTCTTTGCAAGGGGTGGAGTTGATTCAAACTCTGAGCAGCAGAAAGCTCCTCCCAGCTAAAAACCAGCTCTGTGGGAACATAATGCAAATGAAGAAATCCCCTTGCATACTAACAAGGCACTACCTGTTTGCAGTGGACCCTATTTGGCTTATTTGTTTTCCCCTGGCCACAGCCAGCAATAAGCTGGAAGGATCCAAGTTCATTCTCTGCTTTCAGTGTCTCCTATATTGGTCAAACTCCAAAACATCAATTCCCTGTTAATTAAAGACTATTTGGATCCTAGGAAACTGTTAAAATATGCCAGCGTTCTTCTAATCCTAGAGGCAGGCCACAGACTGTAAAAACCTCTTGGTAAGGGTCCAAGAAACATTGAACAAAAAATGAAAGGGGAGTTTTACCCTACTCACTAAACAGGGACACAGGCATACAGATCAAAAGAGGGAGAGATCAAAAATCTGTTTCTTTTTTCCCTCTCATACATACAGACATTTTATTAGATGAGTTGCATACATCCTTTAAGAGTGCAAATATAAAGTAGTCAGAAAGATATATGACATCTCTCCATATTTGGCCAGCAAATCTGCTAACAAGGTTTGTCATGTTACACATCTAATTGAGGGCTAAAACCATAGGACTTAATTAACCAGTTGTAGAAGATCATCCAGGTTGTGTTTCTAGATATAAAATCAGCTGGAGCCAAATTTTGAAGACTGTATTTTTTGCCAACTTTCAACTCCTCTGTGAAGCATTTCAATAAGAATCACTAGTAAATTAAAATTAGTGGATTACGGGTCACTGTAATCTCACGATAGTTTTTAATCCCAGGAATAACTGCTTAAAGAATAAGAATTAACTTATTAAAGAATAATTTTTGGGATAGTTTCTACATGGTACCTCAATGTAAGTGTATAAGAAATCAAAAGTTTTTGAATGCTGCAGCTGAGGATATAGGCAACAGAAAAGTAGAGCACAAGCAGCATAGAATTATCAAGTATTTGATTGCCATTGCTTTGGCAATTGTTACATTCCCATGACATGGTTACAAAAACACTGTAAAAATAAATCTAACAGGTCAGAATGATGATAGGGTAGTGTTGAACATGCCAATCATACTACCTTGGAATAGGAAAGACTCATAAAGGCACTTTTTAAAATGCTGGAAATACTTAGCTTTAATTTTATAAAGCTTTCACACACCACGAAAGGAAAAAGTCACTCTTACTAAAGAAAAAAATAGAGATTGCACCTGAGATTGTGCAGAATCACACAGAAATTTCAAGGTGAACATTTTCCTGGCAATAGCAAAGAATTTGAGGCTAATCAAATATTCTATAACTCACAAATGCAAACTGGACTGAGAAACGTCACCTGGGCTTGGGGACACAGCTCATGGGCTGTATTATCTCAGTGCTACGGAGAAGAGCTTCACAGGTGTGGATTACCTAGAGCAACAGCATTCCTATCCCAAACTCATCTGAGGTACCAAACCATGGAGGATGAAATATTTCTATTCTGTGATCCTTTCCTGTGGCATGACTCGGCACTCGCGCACCTGCTGCTGCCAGCCAGTGTGATGCAAAGCCATCTGGGGACGGGAACAAGCTTTAAATGGAAAAATCCAGCCAGCTCTGCAGGACCTTGGCTGGGACTCACAGCCTCTGGAACAGAGTTTAAAATCTACCACAGTCCTGGCTACAGTGGCACAGAAAATTAGTATGGTCAGGAGCACAGCTGCTCTCTGTTTTTTCAATAGTGTCAGACATGTCCCTAAATGATGGAGCATGTGAGAGGCATCATGAAATCTGAGCCTTTGCTTAAGAACTTCTCTAATGTTTATGGCTGCAAAAATTAGCTTCTCTTTCCATTTAACATGTACAGAGTTGTAGTCTAGAATCTGCAACAGAAAAACTGAAGCAATGGCAACCATTTTTGAGACTCAACTTAGCTTGGACAACCTTTGAGAATGCCAGCTTTAATGATTTCCCACCTAATCCATTAGCAGAGGGATGGAGAGGGGTAGAAGACCACTGGGAAGAGTTCTTGAAGAGTGTACAAATTCCAAGTGTTATGGAATGTTGGATTACAATGAAGAACCATAACATTTGCTTATGACAATTTTGGTATTTTGTAGGATGAGTTTCTCCACAAAGACCTCCATAGCATTCCCTGAGCAGATGCAGCACTGCTGATCAACACACAGTGAGGGTGAAGGTTCAATGTCAGCCTTTTTACAAGCCTTCTACCAGCAAGGGTTGGATAACATTGACCAATAAAACTAGGATAAAATCCCACAACACTGATAGGTTTTGTCCACAGCCTGCACTTATAGCTCCCTATTATTATTACCTGAAGTTCACATAGATAACCTTGTCTTTATGAGGAGCATGCTACACCTTAAAATGGAAGGATAATACGGTATTTTCTAATTCCAGTCCTTCAAGTTAGTGATGTTAGAGTCTCATGTCTTTCTAAAGAGGATAAGAATCAGATTCTAAATGGGAGATGAATGTTCATACATTTGAGAAATTCACATCAATATTGTTACCTTAATTTTCTTTGTAGGGAGACCAAGAATAATACTACTTAGAAGCTTAATCCGCTCAGCATTTTGTCCAAGTTTGAAGCAATCATTTGTTTCTTTAATTTTCAGGCAATTTAAATCACAGGCAAGATAATCTCTTGGACAGAGGCACTGGCTATACATCCAAAAACAGTGTGGGCATACAAGTTTGGGGAAAAGCTTGCAACCAAGCTTTGCTCCTTCCTATATCACATTGAGCCTGTTTTGACCTTGGAGAACTCCTCCAAAGTCAATCAAAGAGCACTGTTTTTGCACAGGGATGCAGTTCTGTGTCTCCAGCTGAGACCAGACATTTTGCCCTACCACTGGGTAATCTGGTTTGAAGTACAACACCGTGTTCTGGGCACAGACAAAGGCACGTGAGCAACATGAGGTTCATGCTCCTGGTGACACAGCCCAGTCAGGCGGGTTCTCCTTCTGAAATCACTGGTGATGTGAACTTAATCACCACAAGAACTCTCTTGCCTGAACCAAGGGAATATGACAGAAACAGGTGAAGAATGATTCCTGCTCGTTGCACCTCAAATTGTCCATTCCATGAGGAATTGGCTCTTTTTAAAATTATTTTTGAGTATGAATGAGAACAAATACTGGTGTCTTTCCTTTCCCCTACTTCCCCTCTACCCCATTTTGACTTTAGAGACCATGTTTCAATGTGGAACTGAAAATAGATTTTAAAATGAGAACCATTCTAATGCATTCTTGAAAAAAATGGTTCATTTTTAATGTGTCATTAAAAATGCTTAAGTTTTAATCTTATCTTCACAACTTTTTTTGGTGACAATTCTTTACAAAAAGTTAACAATTCTGGGGGAAATTTTGCTTTCAATGAAATAGCACTTAATGAAAATAAAGTTTCCCATGTAAATTTCTGTGCCCAGTTCACCTGAAATTTTGCTTGGATTGGTGTTAGGTAAAGAGTATGAACAACTGTAAGTACTCACCCTAAAATCTGGATTAAGAGAATCACAAAGACTGAATATACACGTAGGAAACCAATAAAAATAGCCCTAGAGTAAACAGATATCATAAAGTAGGGTGGTTTTAAATACAGGATAATAAATAGCAAATTTCCTTAATGTTTTTCAAGGAGGCCAAGATCCCTATTTATCAGGTTCCCTAACAAACAGCTCAACAAATTGGCAACCACCTCTTGTTATTTGTGACTTGGCTATAGAGAAAGTTATGTTACATGTTTCTCTGCACAGTCTTTCCTCATGCACACCCTCATTCCCAAACCCTCACATTTCAACTTAAATGCAGGTACAGTTTCCAGAAAAAGAATCCCAAGATGCATTATCAAATAGTCTCCCTAAGGAAGAATCTAGCTCAGCTTTTGCAGACACAAAAATGTAGATAATTTTTTGCAATGCATTTGAAACTTGGAGGTATGTAAACTGGGCAGAAACTCTAAACTATTACCCCATTAATCTAAATCTTTTGCAGTTCTTCCATCACTAACTATTACCACCATAAACACTGAGTGAAAAAGCAAATCTCTGCAGAATTTTATTTTCATTCCTTCACTACTTTGCAAGTTTTTCCTTCTGTCCATGTGCACAGCTATTTTGAATACAGCAAAGACACTCAACCCTTTCCTTTCCTTCCTAGAGTCTGAGTTGGTTTTTAGGATCATAAACTGGTTTCTCTAAGATATGGATATTTCCATGTTTTGCAACCCATCTCACACCTCTCTTAATATTTCCATAATAACTTATCTGAGGTCAAAAAAATATACACATTGTGCCTTGGCAAAAGCTCAGAGAACCTTTCAGCTGGTATGACTCAGTGGAGAAGCTGGGAAAGTACCACACATTTCCCACTGAAAATTTGACTTTTAGGAGGCTTTAAAAGAACTTCAAAAGCTATAATTAATAATGTTTATATAGGAATCTAATATCTAATAGTACACATGCACTAAGCATTAAAATATATCCTAGAGAGCCTGAGTAAAACCAGGAATTTTAATAGAAAATTTACAAGAACAATGACTCCGGCTATTTTAAAATATAAAAGGGAAAGGATATGTGGGGAGCTCATGGTCAAGCTTATAAATGTTAATAAGCTTACATTTGGATAACTCAATATTAGCTAGAACTTTTGATTTGCGATGAATCAGGTTTGCCAGTGGGCCAAAGGAAAAGTATATTTGGAGGGATTTTTTTGAAAAGACAATAAAGACACAAGCATTTAAGAACAGCAGGCTATCCATGGTGAATAATGTTCTTTCATGATCTAAAATAAGAGATAGCCCATTTATATTTTCATGGAATCTGATAAAACAGGAAATTTTAAGATATCCAAAACCAAAAGAATAAGCTTCTCTGGGATCTAACAGAGAAAATATGACATGAATTGTAGATGTGGCTTTTAGGAATTAGTTTAATGTAATTTGTCATGGTCCATAGTCACTAGGGTACTGCTTTTTATCACTGTATGGTAATTCTGATTTTTCCAACAGATACTTTTCTCAAAAACTGCTGAATCGCCCCTTTAAAGGTAAATTCAGCTCCAGAATGAGTAGTACCAGTGATCCAACCTCGCACGGAAAAATGAGACTCAATCACCAAACTACTTAGTTGTAGTTGTAATAAAGTGTCTAAAATATGAACTCAGCATACAGAAAGTTAGCTAACATGCAACCTCTATCTTTTACATGCATAAAGAGATAAACTTCTGATTTTGAATATTTCTTTTTTGTAGGTTATGGGTTATTATCTGTGAACTGAAAGGAGATTAGATGTAAATAAATGACGTGAATGGTAAATTTAGTGCTCAGAAAATCTACTTTCTGGCCACTTACAGTCTTAGAACTCAGCTTCTTGAAAGGGTTTTTTTAATAATTTTTAGTGGTTTGTTTCTTTTTTTAAATTTATTTCTTTTAGAAAGGGAAATAATCTTAAAGTGCTTTCGACTTCTCTATTGTTCACATACTCTTTTTGGAGAGTGCTTTCATTATTTAATAACCTCAAAAAAATCTTTAAAAATACTATAGCCACATTTAAACACAATACTTTTACATATAATCACTCTTAGGTCCAGAAAAGAAAGAAAAAAACTCAACTGTATTAAATATTTGAAGCCCACTTGAAAAGAAGAGCCTTCAAAATGGGACTCCAACCACACCATCCTCAATCCTGCTGGTTCTCCTGAGACAGCTTGAGGATCAAGTACACGGTGTGGCCACACAAGCTTTTCTTTCACAGGTTTTTCTGTTAGCAATGCTAGCAGTGGCTAGTCACTTTGAAGAGGATGAATGCAACACTGTCTCAGCTGTGGAGATCTGTGAGTAATTGATTTTTCAGTTCACCAGCCAAACCAAAAAAATAATGACAATTAAAGGGGGAAAATCCCACCACTGTGTCAGCTAAAACTCTTCTTGCACCTAAAATAACACCCTATAGCTCCTACTTAGATACTTAACTGTTTTTATTATTTAAATATTAACAAAATTCAAACATCCAGATCCAAACAACTCAAAATGACTCATTACAAAAATATTTTCTTCTCTTCCCTATTTTTTTTTCCCAGATTGGCACAAATCAGTACCCACTGTTTATTTATAGACAGCATTTTTCAGCACATACACTGTTCACCTGGAAAGTTTGAATCAACTCTGGTCATTTACTGCTATTCAAAGTATTATTTTTTCTAGAGAAAATATTTATTCTCTGGTTCCTGCAAAGTGAGCTAGTTTAGAGAAGGAATTCTTTTTATTATTATTATTAGTTTTAGAAGCCTGCAGCAATGCATCATGCAGTGTTTTTTAAAGTCTTTTCTTTCACACATACTAGCATTTTGAAACACATAAGACCATATACTCCAACAATTTTGATTGGAAAATGTACTTCTCTAGGTGTACAGAAGAGTAATTTTCTCTTTTCATTAGGTAGAAAGCTGTGAAACTACTATTATGATGCTGGACTGGGAAAATGCAGAGACAAATTTGCATGTGTAGTTTGATACCCATTATCTCCTGTCATTATTTCCTTTACTTTGCTAAACAAAGGTTTCTGCTCCCATTTTGCTACCTTTTTCCCTCCTGTTGCTTTATCATCTGCATTACAGGAAGGTGGGCCCACCTTAGAGACAATGAAGCCCAGTTCTGACTGAATGGGACTGAGGTGCTCAGCGTTGTGCAGACCTTACCCACCTCAGGGCTCAAGGCTAATTAATGTCAGAGCCCCCATTAACCCCACAAAGTATCACCTCTTTTGCCTCATATCTAAAATATGCCATGGACCCCAGGTAACACTCTGCTGAATAAAATACTGGTGTGTTTTGCTTTGGATTTTTACATAACAGCTACTGAAAAACCGTGACCTGAACTTCAGTACGAAACACTGTCAAGCAAGGAATTTGTCTAACCTACTATGGGCCACATCTTATACAGATTTCAAATTGCACAAGGGCAGAGACTTAGCTTTTTATTTTAGCAACACGACCTACCTAATCGAGCTCTTCAGAGTCCTTTGGGCTTTTATTGCAGCTGGTTGGACAAATTTGGATTCTTTTTCCCTATTGGAAACTGTTGGATCACTGAAAGTTAAATGATCCAAAATGAATGTTCCACTTTCTGTAAAGTTCTGTCTGTTTCTAGTATAAGGAAACAACTAGAAATTGTCCAATTTGGTCAGCATGCTTATTACCAACTGCCCATACCAAGTACCAAGCACGCCAACTACCAGAGAACCATAAAGCCCAAGACAGAAAGTCATGGCTTTGGAGTAGACAAACTAGAATACTCACGATCCTCAGCTCTCCTCCCTCTTTAGAATGGAGAAGCTTTTAATTTCTATTTGCCTTACAAAAAAAATCAAATATTAAATACCCAGCAGCCTTACTTTTTTTCTCTGTGTAATTCCAGTCTTAATTCTCTGGACACTTCCACATGGCGAGAGATTATCCAAATTTTTCAGCTAGGAAGAAACCTACGACAGACAGCAAGAGTCTTCTTCTCAAAGCTTACACAGGAATCTGTGGCAGACAAAGGAGCTGACCTCTGGGTCCCCAGATTTAGTCCTCTGAGCACTCTAATATCCTCTCCTGGTTGTAGGCTAACTGCAAACTGAATGCGCTTTCACTTAGACTGTAATGATCTCACAGACAATGTCAAAACTTGCTCTTCCTTCGGTGCCATAAATGCTAGAGGGAAGAGAAGTTCACCAATGACTCTACAGCTGCACTAATGATTCTTTTTGCTTTTGGCAAACTACATATCCCCAGCTCTATTTTACAGTTTCTTCTCATACTGCTCATGTTTTATACTACTTTTTACTTTCTTTGGTAAGAAAGCGAATCCAAGGAAGCAAAATGCCTGCCTTGCACAGAGTGAGCTAGAAATGTACAGAGACATTTCTACCACCATGCAGTAATGCCAGGACAAAAAAGATGGCTGAGAAGGGATCTCACCAATGTAAATATTTGTTGGAAGGGAGGCTGTCAATAGGATGGAGCTGGGCGCCTCTCGGTGGCGCCAAGTAACAGGACAAGAGGCAATGGGCAGAAACTGATGCGCAAGAAGTTCGAGGAGAACGTGAGGAAGAACGTTACTGTGTGAGTGACTGAACACTGGATCAGAATTTTCAGAGGCTGTGGAGTGTCCTTCACCAGAGATACTCAAGAACCATCTGGATGCAGTCCTGTGCCATGTGCTCTAGGATGACCCTGCTTGAGCAGGGAGATCAGACCAGATGACCCACTGTGTTCCTTTCTAACCTGACATACTTTGTGATTCTGTGTAAAAAACAGGTTTCCTTTTCATGATGATCTTGGCTAGTTATTCCCACATAAAGCTGCTGCCCTAGTGTCATTTCCAGCCTGCAGCAGAAAGATTTACTTTCAGACTCAAGCTAAGGTGGGAAGCATGGGTGTTTTCAGAGAAGCGCTACAACCTGATGAAGTTCGAAGAAGGTCACAGTGTTACAAATATGCATTTCCCTAAAACTACATGCACAGTGTTTCTCAACACCTTTCAGCCTACAGATGAATTTTGTGACATTGTTGAACTTACTGCACCATTATTTACTGACACGTCGTGGATGTTTCCCAGCCAGTGGGTCAGTATATGGTTTTTAGCCTCTATTGGAGAGATACTTGATCTTATCAGATCATGCCCAGCAAAAATATGTTTACAAACTAACTGGATCCAAACACTGAAGAAAATGCTGATGATTAAGATGCATCCCAAAGTGTGCTCCCCTGAGGTCACAGTCTCCTGGTAGATCCTAACCACAAAGGCTCAAAAAACCCCCACCATAAATAAATAAGCTAAGCAAAAATACAAGCATCAGCCAAGTATTATAAAAATCACATTAATTTTAAAGCTTTACGCTTTTTGACATTTTAAAAAGTCTTTGACCTGGCATATTCTACAGTTAGATTTTTCTGATGGTTTTATAAAGGTCATGTTTATGGTATAATGAGCACAAATTTCCAAGGCTTATTAATCAGAAGAACACTGTATTGCAAACAGATTTTCAAAGAATTTTTCATTTTTTATGAACATATTGAATATGATGAATATATTAAAGCTTTAAAAGTGCCATTTTTCAAAAGCATGCTTGGGGAAGAAATAACTATTAACTTCTGGTGTCTTTACTTGAAATGAAACAAGCGTATGACTGAGAAGAATATGGTAACTAATGTCATGAAATGGACACACTCCACTAGTAAACTATGAAAATAGTTCTGTGTAGCAATGCATCTTCTCTTCAGCCCTAATAATTCCATTTAGCATTAATAATTCACTGAAAGTGGTTTTTGTAACTGCATAGTGCAAAGTAAGTAGAACTTAATGACAAGTTAGTGCATGTTTCCAGGGTACCACTTCACTCTTCTGCTAGCTGTCAAACCTCTGTTGCTTTACCAAATAACAGGCAGATCAACTTCAGAAAGTGATGAAGTTAGGAGAAGGATGGCAGAATCCAAGCCAAAAGAGCAAAGTCAAAGCTAGCTCCACAGAGGGAGTGGAAGGAAAGGAAGGAGAGAGGTGTATTGAGAAAACAAGTTGCAGAAAGTCTGTGGTTTTGCAGCTGCACATGGCTGTTGGTCTTACAGGTAGCACACAACGATGGACATGAAAATACCTATGTCAACCTATGCCAGTGTAGCATAGCCTGGACCATGATTCCCTCCTGAACAAACCTCACAGAGCTGGATACACAGACTTGCCTATGTGTATGTATGTGACAAAAGCACACACTTATTGAAATAAAATAATATTTTTCATTTTTCTTTCCCGTGCATAATGACATAAATGCTTGCACAATACATCAGAAACTACCACAGTCTCAAAAATTTTGATTCACAAAAATCACTCCAAGACATACATGTTTAAAATTATTAGGTTTATGATCTTTCATAGGTAGGTAAAAGAATAAGTGGAAAAATTAGAATGGAACCAAAAGCACCGGATTTACTAATGGATAATGACCAGTGCCACAGTGGATAGAAGTATGTTTTACAGGACAGGCTCCTGGACATAAATAACTTTTCAGTCCATGGTGATTTGAAAGTTACTTGTCAAGATAAATTATAGATCATAGCATCATTTTTCCTGTATGCATGTATTTCTAAATTAAAAACACTTCAAATTATTTGGCTCAGGAACTTTTTCCAACAATGAAATAACTCCCATTCTGAATGAAATACTTGAAGTCCTTAAAGAAAATTTAACCAAAAGAGCAAACACAAATATCTTTCTTTTTCAGGATGTAAAGTCAGAAAAAAAACCTATTAGATCACATGGCCCACTTGCCTCTAAACCCCAACCCATTGCTTTTCATAAACTTCTACTATATTTGATTGAAATGAAACAAGTTCAGTCCTCAGGAGATACAGCTGTTTGTGCAAAAAGCAAGAGCCTGAGGCTCTGTGGCTGAGAGTTTCTGGAAAAAGAAGTTGATGCAAAACTGAAGTTTTCCTACCAGGCAACCTATGCTTTGCATTGAGAAGCAAAGAAAAAGTAGACAGTGCTTGGCAGTTTGCTCTCCCCACATAGACAGGGGAAGGGAGGGATAAAATATTTAGTTAACTACTAATTTTGAACCTTCCTAGGACAGAATTTTATGCCATCTCAAATCACACATGCACTATGTCAGTCATGACAACACCTTGGATTTTCATCAGCAGGTAATTAAAAAAAATGTTGTTGTAGTGGGGAGAGAAAAACACCTATATCTTCTGCTAAGTACCCAAGTACTTGATGATTAGATTAGAGTCACTCCCCTCAGCATTAAGCAACAGAGATCAGCTTACATCTTACTGGAGCTGTGCCATCAGATGTTGCTCTCTTGGCCCACTTCAGAAAAGTTCAGGTTCAAGCTGAACACTCACACAACACAAAAGCGTGACCGCTAACAACAGAGCAGCCTTCCAGCATGAAGAGGTGAGGAATTCACCAGGAATTTGCAGATCACTCCTGACTTGCTAGGAACCTTTTTGCAGTCCTGATAAACTGGCCAGCCATTCTTCATCTGTCTGAAAAAAGCTAGGGATGCAAACTATCAGCAGTTCTGCACTGCAGACAGAGCTTTGAGTTCAGCAAGGGAGCCACGAAAGGAGAGCTGGTGCTGATAGAGCACAAAACCCTGAAGAAAATGATAAGGGCAAGGAGTTCACATCAAGTTTGGGAGAGGGAAAAGTGCAGGGGGAAGAAGGGGAAGTAAGACAGTATAAGGCAAAACAAGACTGGAAATAAAAGAATGGGATGTTGGAAATCAACGGGGAAAATGTGAACCCTGGCCAGAATCAATTAAACTGTTGTCTTCTGGAAATGCTATATCTCCAGCCACAGATTTAATTTTAATAAAGTTTAAATAGGACATGTTATAGCACTCTTAAATAGTAGTAATTGTGTAACTACGGTATCTACAAATTGTATCTTTGCCAAACATTATTTAGTGCAATCACATGCTGCTCTTGTGCAATTCAAGTGATTTTACTATTTTTTCCCCTTTCTTAAACAGAGACAAACATGTGTCATATGATATGCTGGAACACAGAACTAGGTGTTAATTCACAGTATATGCTGGTGAGTAAATGTTTTTATTTTTATCCAGAAACTGTGCAATTGTACAGTTATATGCATATATGCATAGCTGCAATGAAAGAAAAAAAGAAAGAAAAGATAAAACACAAATTCCAAAAGACTGACTCCACTGCCCAAGCAGGGTACCTTCATTCTCACTAGCAGATCCCAGCCATGACCCTTCCGCAAAAGGGAAAACATAACAAAACAGACTATATTGAATTCACTTTTATAAACCTTTTTATTCCCTGTCATAAAGGACCAGTTTGAAACCATGTTTTAATAATCTTTGAATCAGGCTGCGGGTTTGCACATGCCATGGCAATTACAAAGTTACTGATAATTAATCTATTCCTCTGTGCTAATTTAGCTGATGCTTTGCTTCAAGATGCGATTGCTTATGGATAAGAAAACAGCAAAAAATTCAGCTTTTTCTTTGTTGCAAAGCTCTGTCAGAATTTATCTTCTCTTCAGATCTACATGGAAGCTACACTTTCACACATAATGTAAAAACAAATTCTTTTAGAAGTTTCAAAAATTTAAAGAAATCAAGGTCTGTATTTTAATCAACGGCCCATATTGAAGCCTGCTCTGTAAGTCCTCAGCACCTCAGGGAAATGTCCCAATAGTTGGGCTGTTGACTGACTGGGGAGACTTGCACAATGATACCATTTTGGAGCAGTTTAGATCTGTGTAAATGTGTATTCACTTCAAGGAGGAATTTAGCTTGTGTTTCCAGCAGCCCACAAAAATCCCTTGACCTCAGGGCCAGTGTTTTTCTGGGGAAGTGAATACATTCTTTTACAGTGGAGAAGTTCTAACAAAATGGCTATTTATAAAAAAAAGGACTATGAAAACTTCAATTCTGGCAAGCTTACACCTGGTGGAGCTGATTTAGGCAAATGCTCTGAGAGCTGGAATATGTGGCAGTTATTAGGTTGACTGTCCTTCTCCAGACACTTGTGAAAATGCTGACAGTTTTGTTTTTCAAATCTCTACGAAAAATATGCCTGTAATTTAAAAAAAAAGTTTTACAAGCCAGTAAAATTATCTCCTGTCGTTCTCTATAGGTGGGGGAAAAGCATTGCTGCTTTTGCAGACAAGACACAAAGGACAAAAGAAATTTTTGTCCTATTTTCCAGAAACACAGGCATGTCAAGCCCAATTTATCTAATCCATGACATGTTGGATGCTCCAGGCTGCATCTACGGAAATAGATAAAGGCTTGTCCTCCACAGATTTAATGAATGGGAATCCCTGCCCCTGGCTAATATAAATCATTCTTGTTGGTGGATAATTCTATTGATTACAGTCCAGTTACATTTACACAAGTACACACAAGAATTTTCTGTAAAGCAGCACTAAGTGTGGGCCAAAAAATGTAAACCTAGTAATATGTACACATTTCTTTAAGCTGTCTGAAGTTATGACTTTTCAGTTTTTTCCATATCCTACCCTGGTGTTCCTTAAAAGCATTTTATTATCACGTGACATAAAATTATTCCATAAAAAAGCCACATGTGATTATTCACTCTATTCAGAGCTTTTACCTCACGCAAAAAGCAAAGAAATTTTTATAGGTTCTGATACATATTTTACTATAGTATTTTACATACAGGTTTTATATGTTCTGATACATCTTATACTATAGGGTTTCCTACGTCGACCACACAGCTTGTAACTGTAAACAGAAGGCTCAGACCAGTGTCCTGTGTATCTTGGTTACCACTTTATATGGGCAAAAATCTAAACGGAAAAAAAACCCCAACAAACCAAACAAACAAAAACTCCATGGGGAAAACCACCCCCTGCAGGGATATGAAAGGTGGCAAGGAGCAGTCTGCATACCAATGTGCAGATTTCACTGCTGGCTAGGGATACCAAGGCATGGTTGAAGGGACAAAATCTCCTTTTTTACATAGGCCAGAAACAGCCTGAAACCCTCTCTAAAGAAAAAGAAAAGTGAAAAAATCTCAGGTAGTAGTATCTTTCCTGGACTGCTCTTCAGTCAGCCTGGCTATGTTGTGGTCCTCTATCAAACCACCTTAAAATTTTATAGCCCCTGTTCCAGGAACCAAACACAGAAAATGTTATAAAACATTTAAATAACATTTTAGAGAGAGCCATGCTTGCTCACACAATCTCACTAGTCAAAATAGTTACTTCTAGCCCTATGTAACTATTAAAATTTCACATTGTGTGCATCAAAAATCAAATTTGGCATTCACTGATTTTGCCCTCATAGTTATTAATGGTCTATAATTCAGCATTTCTTGAAATAACTCTAAATATATATTGAAACAGGCCTAGTATAAAAGCAACCCACTTCAAACATTTCAGTTTGTTGTAGTCAAAGGTCATTTGTCATCTACCTTCTTCCTAATGTGTTCAAAAAGATCAAGCCTTGGGCATAAGACACTAAAAATTATTCCACAGGGGAAAAAAGTCTCAACTGGCATGTTTTATTTTATTTTAAGGTTTTCTCTATTGGAGAGGCAAAAATAAAATAAAAAAAGATCAATAACTTTGATTCTGTTGCATTACACAATTATTTGAGAGACACTTATGGAAACGTGGGGGTTTTAAAGGCATTTCTAGCAAGCCTTGTAACCATGATAAAATTGAATAGTACCAAGAGGAGAAAAATTCCGGTGTGCACTTTTCTGATAATTCACATAGATCAGAAGGATCAGGATCTTGCATCTTCACAACTTTAAGTCTAGCTATTATAATTCCAGATGTTATTGAGTATGTGTATAGCATATATGCATACATATATATATACATATATATATATATATATGTATTTGTGTGTGGATATATGTGTATGTATACATATATATATATGTGTGTGTGTGTATGTATATATATATATATTTGCTCTGATCCATGTTAAGTCATTGTATTGTTTTGCTTGAATTATATGGAATGAAGACCTAATAAAATTCAACTTTTTTGCATCACATCATTTGACACATTTCTAATATTTTTACTACTTTTTCAGACTAAAACAGAAAAGTAACACCTAAATTTAGCCAACAGGCTTTTATCTAATTGAATTTTGTGTCAAGTGTTTCAAGCAATTTCTTAATATGATTTTATGGCTTGAGATGAGCAAGTCACCCCCTCTACAAAAATTAAAACCTTTGAGTTTTAATGAATTTGGGTTATTAACCTGATCAGAAAAATCTTACAAAAGCTAAGAAACAAGGAGGACAATGTAAGAGCAAAGAGCCTTAACAGAACCATGTGTTGACAAGCTAGATCCCTCCTCCCATCCTCCCACTCTGCTGCTAAGGAGTGAAGGGAGCCTCACATACTGTAATCATCTTTGCTTTCCATAAGAGGTAATCTCACAATACATTTTCCACAAATGAAATTATATTAAACCAGTGAAGTGAGCCAGCCAATTGTCAGATTACTACTGAAATGCAAGGATTTGCTAAACCAAAGACAAATTTCAATCCTATAAACACTTTTGCACATATTTAACTATTCCAATCCCTCAAATCAGTGAAAAAGCATCAGAAAAGTTAATTATTTTTTAATTCAGAAGTTCATGCAGGAGTGGGGTCCATCCCATATTTGTGTGATTCCATCTGACTAAACATTCAAAATGTTCCATAACAATGAGTTTTAAACAAAGAGATCTGCTATTCTACTATAAAAAAATTTGCCAAGGGTTCTGAATTTGAAGGATTAATCAAAACCCCAAATACACAACCCACATCACTATATACAAGAGAATTTGCTTGTATAATCCAAAATTTGTCACTGTTTTCTTTAAAAGCAAGACAAACCCACAAAGTACCAAGATACACAAGAGAAATACATGATGAAACTATAAACAACAGATGAAAATGAAGATAGTCTAAGTATATTGCCAAAGATGCAAGAAGACGCCCATCCCTTCTTTCTGACATTATTTAAAAAAATTCAGAATGATTCAGTGACAAGAAAACACTTCCTGTGACAAGAAGATGCTCCCTGTATCTAGAAATGGCACTAAAAAACTCCGTAACCTTACTAAAAAAAGACAGTGTGTTGAGAAGACAGTTCCTCTATGATTCCAGTGGCTTAAGGAGAGTTACACTGGGTATTAGTTTGAGCTGAGATACTAAAGGACAATTATTGCAGCACACTGAATCTGCTTAATTAGAGGTATCAATTCAAGTAATGAGGCCATTTTGCATGCAAGCCTCCAAGAAACCTGAAACCAAACACAGCTTGCTTGTATAAGGGTTGCATTCCAGAGCTTAAGCTCAAGCCAGTTTTACAGATCTGGAGTTGCAGCGAAACATAAATCACCTGATTCACAGCAAAATGTTTTGGGCGTGTTAACCTGAAACACTGAGAAAATTTCAGGAGTGTTGGCCAAACCATGACAAAATTCAAGATCTGCACAATCTTCTTCAGCCTTAAAATGCTGATGCTGGCACAGTTCTGTTGTCCACACATCTGCACTAGGCTGGGACCTTACAGCTTCTGCTCCTCTAAGTTGAACACATGGTGTCTGTAGCTTCACAAATCTGCTGCCTTTGTTTCTGCTTTACAGAAAGACTTGATTTATAATCTAAGAAAAGACTTCCCAAACCTGTATTTCTGGCTATTCTGTTTCACTTGGACTTGGGCAGTATACATGGTAATTTTGTCTAAATACAGATAAAATTTAAATGGGGAGTGATAGGATTTCTTTATTACACTCCTCAGACAGCTAAATTATACTTAAAGTACACTGGCAAAACGTAGAGCACAGACAGCTGTTTCATGTTGCTATGTAGTTCTGTTGCTACCACATGGCAAAAAAATTTACATTTTATTTCTCATTTAACTGACCGTTTAAGTTCACAGAAAGCATCAAATGACCCAGGTGTTCAGCTACATGAGTATGTACAGTTACAAAAGTTGTGAAAGTAAAATAAATCTCTGTGTCCAAGGTCAAGCACCAACTGTATTAACAGACTACTTATGAAGTTTTAGACGGTGCCTGTAGCCTTGGGATTGCAGCAGGGACACAAAACAAAACAATGCAGAGTTCATCTTTAGGTTGCTACACTGGGCACTTTTCAACATATTTTTGTAGAGCATTGCCAAGACCATGCCTGGTCATGCTACTAAATTGGTAAAGTCAGACTACCAAGACTGGTGGAACCCCAAGAACAGCAAAACAAGACTGAAAAAATTCAGTGTAATTCAGTGTCTGACAGCCTGAAGTAAATAGACCACTTGCAGAGAATTTGGTTTCCACAAAATATCCATTTCTTGCATTTATAAGGCCCTTCAGTGTTTTCCTACAACTTCCTCTGCAGATGCAAGCAAGTTGGCTTTACCCAAATTAAAAAAAAAAACAAAATTGAAAAAAACAAACCAACTTAAAAGCCCCTTCTGTTAAGTTTACCACCTCACATGATTTCAAGATTCTTTCTGCTCAGAAAGCAAGGAAAAATTGGCTGAGCTATTTCCTAGAGCTATCACACACTGAAAAACCCACATAAAGCAGTAAATGCCTATACACACCCAAGGGGACTAGAAACTCTTTAAATTTTTGTCATGGAAATCTATTTTTAAGAACATTTCCTTAATTTCATGGTCTTGCTCTAACAGCATGGGCAATGGCTTCTTATGGGACATGATTTAGTACAAAATTTTATCTCTTTTCTCCTAAAATTCACTATAAATTTCAAATTTGCTATATATTATAGTAGTATAATATTATTTGGCCTTTTCACATTCAAAGGTCAAACCAACTTTCTAATTATAAATTACGGTTTCCTTGTCACTAGAAACTATTACCCATATACAATTTTAATACACATCCATTCAGTAGCTCCAGACACACAACTGCAAATGTCAAAATCCTGCAGACTAGAAATGAACTCCCACATGCAGCTTTTTCTGGCTGAGATGCAAACCCACAGAAATGAGAGCTTGATATGATTTGTGGTCAGAAACTTCAACAGAGCTGTATGAGATGATGCTCTAAGAAAAATGTTAAGCCTCCTCTGCTAGTGAGGGGGTGGGGGTGAGGGAGGTGGTGAAGATAAGAAATCCCAGATATTTCTTATTGCTGCTCTGCTGCTCAACTAATGGAGTCTGTTGAGTGAAGGAGAATCACCCCAAACTACTAAACTATTCAATTAATTATCTTGATTTTTAATGATATTGCCAATAATGTGCCTTAATGAGGCAAAAAAGGAGTTCAACAAGGCATTGGAGTGGTGGCCCCCAGGAAAGTAAATAAAACTAAAATAAAAATAGGGCTTTTGTGAATTAAGACTTACTCTACAAACTTGTACATAAACAGGAAAGCTTGCAAGCCACTATCCTACACATATAAATGAATTCCTTACAAATGTAAGCCAAAGAGGGAATTGGTTTAGGCTTAGGTGTGTATAGAACTAAACAGTCCAGTTGACCCAAGAATGTCACATGATCCTTAATGGCATAGATGGCTTGGAAACAGAAATTAATAAGGACAATAATATACGTGTTTGCAGTAGCAAGCTGCATACTAAGCTCACAGAAAAGAGGTTTGTAGTTTTAAAACACTTCCTGAAAAGAAAAAAAAGAAAAAAAAAGAAAAAAAAAGAGTAACTTTCATTGCCTGTTGATTCCAGAGGCTTCCTATGGAAACCATCAAAGCTGAGGTGGACACGGGATGATGGAGTCCAGTCCCACAGGTATTCAGAGCTCCTCCTAGCATGGTGAGACCTGCAGCACTGCATTCTCTCCTGCAGATGCATCTGCCCAGAGGTGGGACTCCCCACACAAGGCCAATGCAATTGAAATTATCCAACCACCCAAGCTCATATTTCCATCACATTCATTGCCCCTTCCTGTTCAGATACAGGGAGCACCTATTTAAAAAAGGATCTGCAACCCAAATAGCTAAATCCTTCACCATCACTGGATCATGCTGCCTCTACCCCAGGCCTGCAGCCCGACTGGCTGCCAGAGTTTGACTACACTGCTGATGATCAGTTTTAAGTTTTAAAAAGCATTTAACTCGCATTTGAAATGACTGGAGACATTAAACACAACTGTCACAAATTATTTGGCAGTTACCTTAATTAGAATAGGTCTAATTTAATATTCCAGCACAGCTGAAACTCTTACTTTTCTGGGGGCCATGGAAGTTTCCCAGGATGTTAGGTCCAGGAAATGAAATTGAGTTCAAGCAAATCTGTTAGCACAGTCCAACACGTTCCACAGTTCATTACAAATAATAATTACTTTCTGAAACATCCTCCTTCTCCATGAACAGATCTGACTCAGAAAAACAGCATCAGTGAAGAAAGCTCAATTTTTTTTCTGAAAGACCCTTGAACTCACAAGAGCTTTTTTTGATACCTGCTAGCAGTTGCCATGCTTACATTATACCAACAGTTTTCAAAAGCTGCCCAACTTCTATCAGACAAACCATCAATATTACTTTAACTAATTTACTACTACAATCAGCTCCCTACATTATTTACTAGAATAGAATGTGGCTACAGAGACAGAAAAACTTGCAAAACTGGAAATTTGCCCATCAAAGGCACTTCACAAAGACTTTAAAAATATTAACTTATTCATTATGGTAAATATTCTCTGACAGCATTACCGATCTATTGCTGTGAGCATCTAGAAAGGGCCAACAATTTATAATTACCATTATTTCTTCTTATCTTTGTGATTTGGAAGATATTAGCTCAGCTGGAGTCTCTCAAACAGATATTTGATATAAAATATTCATCATTCATTTGACTATATACTGAGGTCAGATGGCAATATTTCTGTTTGCAGATGAACCTAAAGTGAGCTTTGTATTGCTGAAAATGTGCTGGCATAGCTTTCAACATAAAAATCCTCCTATAATAAATAACAATAAAGCATCATGCAATTTTTATCTTTGTAAATGTTCCCATGAAGAAATGTTCCCACTAGAAATGCACAAAAACTTATACAAATTAAATAAACATTGTTAGAAAAAACTGAGGGATATTTTAAGGGTATTAATTATTAATGTTTTTCAATGTTAAGTATCATCAAAGACTGCCTACCTGAGACAATTCTGTTCTGCTTTTCATCCCTACACTGAATCTTCTGGATACATTTAGCTTTCTTTTTTTAAAAATAGGGCAGGGGGTAATAAAAAGTAAAAATAAATTAATGTTCCACACATCTGCATTTTCTTCCTGAAATCTGTGGAACTTTCTGGGTGTCACAGTGACATGTAGCATCATCATTCATGGTTTTCAGAACGCTAATTTCAGATTAGTTAAATATTTTTTCTTCCCTGTGTGTTGATAATAGCATGTGATGTCAATTCTGCTTCAAACTAGTGGCAAAACAGAGCAATTTTGTTTGGCCATCTTGGAGTGTTTGTGGAGGGTGGTGCTGCCAGTACCATTTTGCTGCAGCACCAGGAGGCCACCCCACTTTACCTGCTGCCTGCCTTTCTCTGCCAGCAGAGTCTACACACATTTCACACACTCTTAAGTTGTTCCACAATCACATTTTGATTGTATTCACAGTGCTAGAGAGATTTGCAGCATTGCTTTGGTTGTTTTTTAATGTGTTTTCAGCCTTTCCATGTTTGTTTATTACATTTGGTAAGTTCATTCACATGAAGGAGCACATCTGTGGGGGTATTTGTGTAGTAATGTCCCTCTTTAGGGCCATTGACTCTTTCAACCTTGAAAACCTGCATGTTTTCATGCAGATAACATATTGCATGCAGTGTTAGAGTGTGTGGAGCTAAATGTTAATATGGATGGGGTGCTAAATAGCATAGAGTAAGTAGGTTTGTCAGCTAAACCTATGCAGGAATATATATGTTATGTTCTACAAAAATACTGCAAAGGATTGGGAGACATAAAAAACGAAAAAGGGAAAAGCATTAGGAATTTGTAAATGTAATGAAAATTTTTACCTCAACCCAACTGAAAAAAAAAAAAAAAAGAGTGGTTATTTTGAAACCTTCTTTAATGAAGAAATAATGGGGAGAGAAAAATTATACCATGTAGACCAATGCAATTTCCAAGAATTTGGAGCTACTAAGATTTAAGCCCAACAATCTAAATGTGTTATTAGGAGGCTGTTGCAACTGCCCTCGCACTGCATGTGGAGAGGAGGACCAAACAACCAGCTCTACAAGGCAGGCAGACTGTGGTCAGGATTGGCGAGACAAACGTTTGTAAACGATTACATCACGTCTTGAGTGCTGAAATCTTGTAAGGATACTAGAAATACAGTTCAGTGGCTTTATAGTACCCAAGTTCATGTGGCTACCATGCCCTCAGTCAGAAGGAGACAAAAAGCAAAAGGATTTAAATATATCCTTACATATGCATACACAACTTTTTATGGCCTGTTTGACTTCTTATATAAAGGACACATTCTGTTCCTTTACAAACACTGGAATTGCAAAGTTAAAGAGGAGATTATGTAAAGTTTGACATATGTCTGCAAAGTTATTACTTTTTTCTATGCTACCTAAAAGCAGACAAGCCATGCAACTTCGACTGTCGAAAAATTTGCTGCTTACAGCAGCACAATTTACCAGCAATAATAGAAAAACAGAGAAACAGTGTGCTTGCTACATAATAGTCACATATCTGGCAAACTGAATGCACCTGTTACATTGCTGGTTTTGACAGGAGGTGAGTGGATTTGCTATCACAGGTAAATACCAGCAAACAAAACCTAATTTGCTAAACATTGCACTATAGAGACAGTAGACCCTCAGGTCACTACTGAAAAATGACTTGGCTTAGCAAAAAGAACACTGATATTCCTTGCAGTGCCAAGACTGCCTTCCTCTCCACCTGCTCCTTCCTTTTGCATTCACAGTTGCAGATCTGGTCAACGTTCTGTGTTTTTTGACTTGGTTTTCTGTGTTGTTTTTTTCTTTTTTCTTTTCATTCAGTATTGATCCTTAGTGCAATGATGGGTAACAATATTGGAAAATGCAATCATTATCTCCCTCTATCTTCATAGCTTACTACACTCCATAGTAAACAAACTGAGTAAACAAGGTCAACAAGAACAAAAGAAGCTGAGAAAATTTTCATTGCTTTCATTTGAATGAATTGTCCATCTGCTTTTTCAATTACAGCATAAAAGTAAATAAATGAGAGAACCGCTATGAAGTAACACTCAAAGAGAAAATTAAGCCTAGCTTTTTTCTTTTGTTCTCAAGAAAGAAGTTTTAATATTCAGAGGAGGTTTTCTAACATAAACCTGCTTTTTAGATTCTATCTTGTCTTCTGATTGAGAGAACTGGGGAAGAGACTGCTAGTTTGCATTGTAATAAAGAGAACACATAAACAGCACACAGTATAAAAACTACCAGTATGAGCCAAAGCCCTTTGAGACCCTAAGCATATGCTAAAATTTCAAACAGCCATGCCCAGAGTTAGCAGACACAGTCAATCTCATTTTTGTATCTGCTGTAACTGCTTCAGAGATGAAGATACTATACATTATCAAACCCCAGGAGCTTTTCAAGCTTTACTTGAAAAGCAAGTGTTACATTATGGTTTTAAATTCTGAAAGCTGCAGGGACTACAAAACAGAGTAAATTAGTTGGCTTGGTAAAAGATCCAGGACCTCATCTCATAGTGATGAAAGAATTTCTCAGGATTTCCAAACAACTGGTTCAGCCAGCTAGCAGAGGTATAAAAATATATAAAGTGATTGATCTAACCCCACCTTTTTAAAATAGGTGGGGGGAGGGAAATAAGCAAAAAAGGAGGAAAAAAAGGCAGAGGGAGAAAAAGTACTTTTGTTTAAACACCAGATTAGGACTCAAGATGTCTATTTTTTCAAACCTGCAGAAATTTAAAATGGATATTATTTTAAGCATCAAAAGAGACAGAACTGTATTATCACACAATAATAATCACTGTATTATGAACAAGAGGCAAGTGTGTATAGCAATTGAACTTTCATAAGAGCCTCCCTTACAATTCCAATCTGAAATTACAGTTGCATTCTCATATTTTACATTTGATCCAGACCCTTGCCAATTACTTTAAGCTGTCGTTCCATGCTTAAGATTGCAGTAACTTATTATGGTGAATATATACACAGAAAAAAATTGTCTAAGAAGAACATGAGCATGAGACTGATGAGCTGAAGGAAGTGGTCAACAAAATGAGCAAGAAGGTCTGAGCATATGAGTCAGTAATGCAGCTTCATGTATTAGATTTTTCACCCCTAAGTAGATTTCTCAAAGAAGTGTTGCTAAAATAACTGAGCACACAGGCTGACCTACAGAATATGGTTTTGCCATATAATGACTGAGACCTACAATAGAGGAAAGCTTATCTCCACTTTCATCCCCAGCAATTTGATTCAAGTGCAATCTCGGCCACTTCAAGCTTTGGTATTTCTCACTTTTGCTGCATTTTCTCTGAATGTTACCAATCATCTATGCAATTTCAGCTGCAAAACTAATCTTTGCAGTATATTACATGTAATATCTCCTTTTTAAAAACAGAAGCCCTTATGACCTCTATTGTATCTCAAAAACTTTTCATGATCTAATGGCAAATTGAAATATTTCCTTTTCCCAGTCCAAATATATTTCTCCTTTTTCAAATACCACCACCTTCTTTAGTGCAATGAGAGGCAAAATCTTTAAAAGGTTTCCTGTAACCTGATTAACATTTTTGTAATTGCAAGAATTTCTAGAATTGCCACTAGCTTATGAAACAAAATCCAAATAACATGGAAGGATATTTGCACACAGGCACAGAGACATATCAGCCATATGACTCTAATATAAATACAGTCAAAGGCTCTCATTATTTGAAAATACTTTGTAAAAATTTATGTGTTGCCTTTCAGAAAAAAAAAAATAAAACAGATGCATGATATCACAATGAAAATTTTAAAAATCTGGTTTCTTCTTTATTTAACTTCTTAACAGAAGAAAGACATTTGTTGGGAAGGAATGCAGGATTAGACTCTACAATCATTCCAGTTAAAATATGCACAGACACACATTCACATGAGCACGTGAGCGCACACACACTTTGTTAAAGGATCTTCAGCTGAAGCAACTGTGATCTAATCTTCTCTAATGGAGCAGGAAGCCACTGATTCCAATTTTGGGTTTGGAGCAATTCTGTCACCCACAAGAAAAGTCATACTTGGAATGATTTTTTTTTTTTTTTTGTCTGTGAAATGGCAAAAGGACCTTTTGTTTAAGGCAACATACTGAATGTATTTTGAAGCATTTCAAATTAACAGTTTCTGTAACAGAAACTAAAAGGGTGCAATCTAGCACAGAGCAGTTTCTGTAAGTTCAAACAGGATTTTTTTAATTGCTATTACGTATACATGCATTAATGATTATTCAGTGCTTCAAGATATGAACTTCACTGCCCAGGAGGCTGTAATGTTCCAAATATAAACATCAGACTCCTGCAGCTTTCAAGATCCTATACATTGGCTTGCTCAGCTGAATTCTTTTGTCACACACAGCATCCATTATATATTAACTACACTTTCTTATTGCAGATGGCTGGTGATAAAACACAGTTAGTAATCCAGTATCTGTGCTTCACAAAACGTTTTAAAAGAACAGCCTTATCAACAACAATTCATCCTGACTTAAATGAAAACAGAAATGGTACTAAAGGCCTCCACAGTGTCTAACCTAGAAGGAAATATAACCTCCTAAAAACAAACCAGTAACAACCAAATATTTTCATTGAAACAAAAAAACAAAACCTGTTTCAGCAGTTGGTCAGTTGGCTTGTACAGTGTGTGTTTTCTTTAAAGAGGTGATGAGATTCGGGGTGTGGGGGGAGGAAGTATTCTTTTTATTCCATGACTCATCCAGCATGAATCTCTTAAAGAAAGTGTTCCAGAAATAAAAAGTGATATTCAGAATAGTAGCATGCATGCAGATGAACTACTACATTCTGCAACATTGACTGAAAAAAGACCCTAAAGATTTAAACAGCCACCACGCAAACAGAAATGTTATGGCATTTTTGGGTAAAATTATTTGTTTCCCTTTATGTTATATACAGTAATTTCCACGCCAATATATTAATTTCCTGTATAATTGAGAAGAGAAGTTACTTAAAACAATAATAGGTTCAGAGGAGGCAGGGAGGGAAGGGAAAAAAAAAAGAAAAAAGAAAGGTACAATTTTCTCCTTTTCCCCTCTCCCTTTTCTTTGTAAATTTTAATTTTAGCATTTCTTTGGGTTGTGCTTCTTCAATAAGGCCAAAGTATGGGCGCAGTGATTTTTTTGGTGCTGGGGGTGAAGGATTCGCTCTGCTCTCGGTTCCAGCCAGGCTCCCCGAGCCCTGAGGACCCGTGCTCACTGTCCCAGAACCGCAATATCACTGCGGCGTTCCCTCCGTGGAGCGGTGCAGGACACACACACAGCAGCAGCAGCAGCAGCTCTGCCCCTTCCCCTGGCTGAGAGCATTCCCCACCTGCCCCAAGCACACCAGTCACCCCAGCCCCAGGGGCGGCCGCGGGGCCACCGCGCTCCAGGACAAGGCAGCTCCCGCGGCCGCCCACGATGCCAGGCCCAGGAAGGCGCGCTCATGGCGAGGTGGCCAAGCCAAGGGGACAGTGGCCAGAGGAGCCTTTCAAGGTAGAGGTGCAGCTCTGGCCATTAGCCACAGCAGAGCCCTCACGCTGAGCAGGACTAGGGGAGGCTCTCCCCTCATCCGCGTGCAACATCAGCGCTGTGGCACTGAGAGCCACCCACCATTCCTCCTCTCGGAACGGCTGAGAATGGTCACAGCTGACTTTTATCTCATGCTAAATTATTAACTTGGCTATAAATGCAGGCAAAAGTTGCTTTGAGGTACATATGTATGTTCCTAAGCACAAAACCACTCCGTATGATAACACTTAACAGAAATGTATTATTTTCATTGGCTTTTGGCTTACTCTATAAACACACTACATCATTTTGTAGGATTTTTATTACTATTATTATTACAATCCCATATTCCTGTTCAACTTGAAATGATGAATGCAAAATCAATACAATAAGTAACAAATGTATCCACGGTGACCAAACAACAAACTCAAAAGCACAGCACGGTGAGTGAAAATTAGCAGTTCTTAAAACAACTACATCACAATTCAGTTACACTGTAAAAGAACGGCTCATGAATTTAGAAGGGTTACAATGAGCTTAATTATTTGAAAGATCAGCTCAAAAAGTAAAATACACATAGTAGGATGTAAGATAAAGGAAGAATACCTCATTGGAGGCTACAGCTTTAAAGAGAGAGAGAAACATGATGGCAAATTCCCCAATTTAGCAACTTCTCTCTCTGATAGTTAAAAAACTCCCTTCACCTAACACTTGCTCTATAACAATTATACTATCAGAAGGTTAGGTCTTACTTTTCATGGTAATTTTCAGTTTTTCTTTCAACCTTAATGCTGCACACATGCATTCCCACTATGCCACCTCACATCAGCAGCAATTCAAAAGAAGGCCCAGAAAAGCAAACAAGATGCATAGAAACATACAGAAAAATGCTTTCCTTTTCTTCCCTTTCTATGCTTATGTGGCCCAATAGGTGCATGTTTGGATTTAAAAAATAACCAAACAAAACAACAACCCCCCCCAAAAATCCTACAGAATTCTTTATCAATATTTAAAGGAAAGTACTTTTAATTTTTCCCTTAGAAAAATAAAATTCCAATATTGTCTATGTGATGGCTGTAGCTATTTGAAATCAAAGGAGGTGCACGATGTACGCAGTGAGGCTTTCATCTGGCTCAGTGCAATACTGCTTTGTGCAGTAACAGGGACAGGTGAGATTACAGATGTTCTTGCTTCTCACTGACAGTGCAAGAAAATACCCAGAGTAACCACAGGTAAATATCCCCCCAGCTCATGCCTTCTTATGCAAAAGACAGGAACAATTATGTTCATTTAAAACTTAATACTGAAGGAAACTTCAGACTGAACACAGCAGACAGATAACCTGCCTAGCAGAAACTTTCAGCTCTGCTCTCAGTATTGAAATTCACTACAAAGCACACCACAGTTTTTTTCCATTTAAGAACTTGTGTTGCACCACAAAACAAATAAGCATATGATACAGTGATTTTTATTTTTTCAAAGTAACTCCAAAAAAAGTTTGATCATCATTACATGCTTCTAAAAACTACAGACAGAGAAAAAATTTTAAAATCAAATACCATGCAGCTAACATATACCTAATACCCTAACTCTATAACTTCAGAAAACTGCAACTTCTAATCCCACACAAGAAAAACTGATTGTTAAAAAAAGCCAACCAACCAAAAAAACCAAAAAACAATCCATCTTGCACTTGCAGTTCTGTTGAAGGTAGAAAAATACTGGAAGGAGATGAATAGCAAGTTAACCTGGCTTCTTTAATGGTGAAGAGACTTAATCCAAATTACTCAAACCTAAAAACATATTGCTTGCCTATTCCTCCTCAGCCTTTTGAAAATGTAGTAAAGAGAAAATATTGAAAATTTATCGTTGTAGGGGACACTGAACAGTTCTCATAACTCAACCAATTTGTATATATCTTTCTAGTAGGTTAGTTTACATCTAAATCTATCGGCTTTCATAATTGATGTATTTCACTGTTAAAGACAAATCACATATACGTACATAGTCTTTAGTTTTATGAAAATAAGAAGACAGTGTTTAACATGGCAAAAGGCATAGTACTTTTTTGACAGAGCAGAGAATATTACAAAAGTTCTTCCCTTAAAGCTTGAAGTGAACTCCTGATTCAATATTTAATGAAACTGAGAAAGCTGCTGAATGTCCCAGAAATCCTTAACTCCCTGCTCTCTGTTCATTCTAAGTACTATGCTGCTATAAATTAACAGTGAGACTAGATGAGATTTCAAGAAGCCAAGAATAGCATTTTTCCATCACACCACCAAATTCTTTGTTTTTCTTTGCTCTTTAACAGCACTAACTTGCAGCATTATATTGCAATCGTACATCCCAGCCCAGTACTGCAGCACTACATTGCTCAGACATAGCTCTACACTCCAGCATGTTTTTAGGGTATGCAGCCAGCTCAGCTGTAAGCTGAAGGAAGATTTCTGTCAAGCAAGAAAACTAAACTCTGCACAAATATTTAACAGCTCCAAGACCCCTAAAGGCTTAAAATAATATGCATTTTGTGGCATGCTAGGAGCCAACTCCACACCGGTGATGTGCACAGTGCAGAGTACTCGGCAATCGCAGCACTGCAAATAAAACACTGTTTCCCCTTTATACCTTGGAATTCTTCAAACTAAAAGCTGAATGAAATACTGAGGTTTGCTGTGCCTCCCCAGCACTGACAGTGCACTAGCAGCTCGCCCATTACATTAAGTTCGTCTAAAACTTCCCATGCCTCACAAGCATTTCTCATCCCCTCTCAGCAGATGAAACACAAGTTCATTTAAAACAAACCTAGCATGAGTTCATCTTATCTAGCTTGTTTTTCAAACCACTAGAACTACGCAGTAGCCCACTCAAACAGAAAATTTCCCAGACAATGGAATCCTTTCAAACTGCACAGCCGGCAGGATTCCCCAGTTGTCAGTTTTAGGTGCGTGCCAGCACGAAATGTTCTTGAATCCGAAATCTGTAATAATCACTCCTATTGATAATGTGAGCAGAAGCAGAATTACATCACGGTTAACACTTACCAAAATACATTATGTTTCTCATTAATCATGCAGTCAGGATCCCACGGCTGTGTATTCAGCATTAGCTCCTGCACAGGGCTGACATGTAAAACAGAGCTTTTTCATTCTACATTATGTGGAAATTTCCCAGCACGAGAAGCGTGAGAGAGCAGTGTGCCTCCTCAGGATGAGCGCTTTGCAGGCAGTCTTATCCCTGATACAATCCCTGTCTGATTTAGCGTTTACTCCGGCTGCATGCTGCACTGCCCATTCTTACTGTAATCTGACTCCTCCTTCTGATGTCCTTGCTGTGCCTGTGACATCAGGACTAAGAGTACTACAAACAGATCTTTTCGTTTCGAGCTCGCAACGACATGCTCTTATACCCTGGTTAACCTAACTCTGGTTTGGACAAAAAAAAAAAAAAAAAAAATAAGCCCTTCTAAAATTATACAGGCTGTTTTTTTTTTTTCTTTTCTTGGCAGTAAACGCGTCTAGTGACATAACGTGCTCAATTACATAATAGATGGGAAAGACAAAGCGTATATTGTTAGTGTATTTTTCTTTGAAGGGCAGGCTCCAGGAGAAGCTTTGAGTGCCTCAATATCCCAACTTCAATAGAAGATAAAGATGCCTGGCACTTTGCAAGACCATGTACCCCTTAAGACTTTTTTTTTTTTTTAATCAATAGTTCCACTTCAATAAACAATTTCAACCCCAATGTTGGATTAAAAAACAAGTCTGTTTCTATTTTTTAAAAATCAGCTGGCAAATAGTTAGTTCAATTTCAATACAGCTGAACTGATTTTTTAAACGACAATTTCTTCACCTGAATAACAAAGCATGAAGACAGGAGACATATGACAAAAGGATCTGCGATGGAGTTTATAACCTTTCACCCTCCAGGTCTCTAGCTGCTTTCTGGCCCAGGTTGATGAGTCATTAGCAGCTGGTAAGCATTCTATTATTCTGTGGCAAATGGAGTGGTCCAAAGTTTGTAAATAGGTCCCCACACAATCCCCGACGCTACACAAACCAGTAGCAGCTTCAGAGGAAGAAGGACCAAAGAAACACCAGAGTACTGTCAACCATGTACGTGGCAGTGCCTCGGGATGGATCCAACAACATGCTGGTGCAGACAATGTGGTCTGTATTTATGCACATATGTCTCCTCTCTGAATCAATAGAGGACATTGGTTTCCTGCTGTCAGTCTGGCATGTATCAGTGATAATACACTTATACTAAATAAAGGTAAAAAGTAATGGACAGTATGCTGAAGTGTTTATTTCATTATAATAGGATCTAATGGGATGAATGCTTTCATTCCACAGGAAAGAGGATGACAGGTATAATTCATTTAAAGCTCCACTTGTTATTTGTAAAACCACCACACAGTAAGTACTATTTCATGAGGTCCAATCACTTCAGGCAAAATTATCACAGCAGCACAGCAGCCAAGGAACGCTCCAGTTGCAGCAGCAGAGGTAAGAGCCGTGGTGTACAGTGCCGTATGCATCTCTCAGCAAGAGTCCTCTGCAGCATTGCCCTCGTGAGGTTTCGTGCCACCTGTATGAATGCTGCTGAGATTAAACACTGACGGGGAACTGGGGCACCAATTTCAGTCCTGTCCCTCACCAGCAGTCCCACTGCTATTCATTTCTGGTACCTAGCCTTTCTCAGTGCCCTTTCTTATTTCAGCTTGCCCCTAGCAAGAGGCAAGCCCTGAAACAAGAGATCCATGGTACACATAAACTCCCAAATAAGTGCTGCTTCACGACTGAAAAGCACACAGTGCAGGAGTGCACTTTGAGGCCACAGTGCAGAAGGGAGGAAGACCAAATCTTTTTGTGTGGGTCAAACTGACCAACAATGTAAGTTAAGCAGATCTTAAATCACAGTGAAGAAATGTCATCTAAAAATCCCTGGAGGAAAAAAAAAGCTGTTTAGAAATCACGGCCTATGTTTCAGCTACATAATGTGGACAGCACATAACAGAGGGTTTCCCAGCATATTCCTTTCATTTATTTCATCATTACAATGCTCATTCACTTCTAAAACACAGGGAAGGGCACCTCACTAAAAGGGAAAATACCATCCTCAAAGACTGGTTTAAAATATCTCAGCTGAAACACTCTAATGTTCCCTGAGCAGTAGGTATAAGCTACTACCAGGAGCCTTCTGCAGCACAAGCATTCCCTCCTCTCCCTTCACGGAGGGTAAAAGCTCAGAGAATCAATTCTCTGTGAAATCCTTCAGCTCCTTTTCCAGCTCTGAAGTGCTTTTGCGGAGGCACTGCGTGACGTCCTTTGAGACAGTCTGCACCCAGGCACAGCATTTGCCTGTTAAGCTGCATTTACGCTATCACAGAAAAAAAGGATTGGGATTATTCTGCCAGGAGTCAAACTCTGCAAGATGTAGGCTACCTCAATGTTCCACCAAGCCAACATGCCTCCTGATTCATGCCATGGGAACAGAATGCTCACGTCTGTGCAGACGTGCTATTAGTGCTCAGGCAAGGACCCTGCTGCCTTTAAACATCCCCTTCTTGAAATGCTGTTCTGCTACAATACCTGCACCAGTTTGGTGGTGTCTGATGGCAGGTCAGATCCTTAGGTAATGTAAACACCAAAGTGCCTCGTGTTCTGACTGACATGTTCTCTACTACTTGGCTCTGAATGTTACCGCTAGTTTTATTTTGCCCTGTAGGATGTAAAACAAGAAGGACAACCTCCCTCCTCCCTATTGCATCTTATTTGTGTTCTGAAAGTAAGTATGCAATTAAAGTAAACAAAGAAACTGAAACAAGAACTTCAATTTCTTTTCATTTCAACTACAGAAATGCAAGGTAGGAGGGAAAAATCACTGGAAAGCTTTCACAGCCCAAATTCACATACTCTATGACAAACTCTGCTTTCACTCACACACATACAACATTGATAAGCTGCAAAAAGAAGTAGAGTTTCAAGCAAGGAAGAAAAAATAAATTTTATTCCCTGAGTGGGA
The DNA here is from genome assembly GCF_035770615.1 of Melospiza melodia melodia. Lineage (NCBI taxonomy): Eukaryota > Metazoa > Chordata > Aves > Passeriformes > Passerellidae > Melospiza > Melospiza melodia. The sequence goes on from NC_086194.1 coordinate 38,242,466, forward strand.
TGTTGTCACTGTCAGTGAAAGCAAGGTTTAGTTTAGTAATTGCAATCCCAAATGGCTGGTGTTTTAATGCAAGCACTGAGGATTCTGCTGAGAACAGCTGTAGGGAAGTACGGTCAGGAGCAGCAAACACTTATGTGTGCCTGGAGATTTGAGTAGACCCAGCCTGTGCATGCAGGATCATGCAGAATGAATGAGCAAATTAGTCCATGATGTCAGCCCATAGTGCAAACTCTCCAACCATCAACAAGCCGGCACAGGTTAACCAGCATTTTACTTTGCTACAGATACCAGTGAACTGCAAAATTATCATATTTTCATGCATGGTTCACATAGCATAAACATAACAAGAATAAAATTACTTCTCCTAAACCAGCTAGCCCTCATTCTTATTTCTAATAAAAGAAGAAACTTCTACTCCTTGAAATCCTCTTTTCCAACAACCTGTTTCTTTTTTCATAACAGCATCTCTACCTTAAGTTCTTCTGCCCTTTCTCCCATTGGTAAAAGTTTTGTCACAAAGGGCAGATTTTCAAAATACAGAACAATCCACAAGACGTCATCTCCTTGGAATAAACAACACGCACGAAGCAGACATGGCCCAGAAGTACAGCACAGGCCCTATACTTGTCCAGACCTGGGAAAGCTCCAGGTTATTCCCCACACCTGACTTGATCTAGAGACAGAGGGCCAACTTCATAAAGTAGCTCCTCTGTTCTGTGCTTTCTACTGATTTTTATCTATCCAATGATTTAAGCAATGCTTCCATAATAAGTATTAAAGCCACTCACAGGCAAGACTGTTGCAGAGACTAATTAATATTTAATATTAATGCACCCAGTTAACTCCCTAGGATTCCTGGAAAACCCTCTTCCAGTCTTGAACTCTCTCAGGAGGCAACTAATATTAGATTTATACCCAAACTATTACCAATTGGCTTTGATGAATGCCAGTTACTGAGGCTGACCACAGATCATCTCTTGCAAATGCAGAAGCAGATCGAGGAACTCTTTGCCGGCAGAAGTATAATAGTAGTCAACAAATACACTAGTGACACAACATTTTAAGTCTATGCATTATGTGCAGTAGGCTAAAAGATGTCATACAACTCAGAGATTTCCAGGTTTTCCTAAAATAATTTTTTGTCTATTGTACAGAGAAAGCTATTAGGAACAAAAATTTATTGTGGAAACATTCATTTCTGAAAATAAAATGGGAGAAACAATCCAAATCACACTTGGCCTATTAATTCATCAAATGCATCCCAAAACTAAAAGATAGTTGCAAGCAAAGTGGGTCTAGAATTTCCAGATAATTTGGAAATTTATGTATTGAAGTTGTTTCATTCCTATTAGTGACCACAGTGCAGAAAGAAAGAACAGCAAACAAACCACAGCTTTGTAAGCCTCCAAAAGTAATTGAAAATGTTTCCAAGCACACATATTTTTGTGCCTCAAATCAAGTATACTAAGTACATCAGCTAGAAGTTTGGTTTGTTTTTATTTTGAAGCCATCTGGAGCAGTTTAAGACATACTACACAATAATGCAGATTTTGTAATTCATTACTAATCTCCTGAGGTTACACTAAAGGATAAGAAGGGAAGGAGCAAGTTACATTTGTATATTTTAAACAACCACATAGGCTCATCTTTGGTTTTGAACATTCTTCACGGGCTAAAACTACCAAATGTGTTTTTTACCCTTGACTCAGAAGTGTCACTTCTGGAAATGTGCAATATTTGTCACCATGAATACCATTTAACTGCAGCAGTACCCGAAGGAACTCTGTAGCACAACACGTGAATACAACTGGAGGAACTTAATTAATCTTCCTGTCACTTCCATGATGCTTTTCATTAGTTTAGCTGCTATCTGATCAACTGCTCCTTTCTCTATTGGAAATGGCTAACCAGAACCTCCTATAAAAGCATTTTCGAGAGGTAAACAGGCTCACTTTTGATTCTGAGAGCCTCTACAAAGCTTTGCCAAGCAGACTTTATCAGTTCAGTAACAGTACTTACAGCACTGCTCTTTTTAAGCAACTGGGATTTTCCACATACGCAGCTTAAGAAATATAAATAGAAAAATATGCTTTTTTCTAAGCTTAAAGCTACTACTTCTGGTATTTTGTAGTTTAAACACAGGTAACATGTAGCAATTGAAAGGTCATATTCTTCTGAATTTCCTTCCCATAGGCATGGATAGTTATTAAACAAAAAAGCAGAATGTAGCCAACATAATACCAAACCCACATTTTGGGCACTGTTGCTGCTAATTGTTTCACTAAATGCCCACTCCTGTCATCTTCTGCTCCTAAGCATGGGACAAGATTTAAGTTAATAAATGTGAATGAACACACAACTGGTGCAGAAGATTCTTTGACTATGTATATTGATAACAACTTTAAACAGAAATATGGTCTTAAAAGCAAACAAGACCAAGAAGCTTGTCTGAATGCATGTCAAATATATTTTCAAACACACCCACACACAAAATGTAATTTTTTTCCCCTCAAAAATGAAAACTAGAATTGATGACAACACAATGTCCAACCTGCATAATCCTTCCTTTCTCCCTCTTCCCCTTTTATTTCTGTACAGCTTTCGGAACAATTTCTCTAACATGTGGGGTTTGAGCATATGACAAGCAGAAAATTCATCACTACCTCTTGTGAGGTGAATGATTAATTAATGTTTCACTATTTCTGTCCACCTTTCCAACACTCTCTACAATTTTGCAATATACCTTGTAGACTTATCACCAAATCCAGACATTGTATTCTCACAATTTAAAAAACTTAAATTTAGAAATCCAGATGTTGTACTAAAAAGTTTTGGATTTCATACTCAGGATGTTTTTATTTTTGCACTCTGATTTACAAGATGCATCTGCTGATCTATGAATGGATGCATTTTGCATTTCTGATTATAGGATCAAATGGCCAAAACTATGCACTTCTATTATTTCTATAATATTTTTTATCAATCAACTTATAAGCCTGAAATAAAAAAATTAGTATATAGTAAACTCATTACTCATTCTGCCGGCTTTTACTGTGTTTGATTAACCTAAAATAACAATTTATTATATTATTAATTAGAGATCACATAATTTAGTTTAAAATTATAAAAAGCAATCATTGCACAGGTATCAGCCTATGTTTTAAGGTGGGAATGTTTGTTTGAGGGTCTTTTTGGGTGGGGTTTTTTGTTGCTTGTTTGGTTTTGAGTTAAGTGTTCTTTTTTCCCCTTCAACAAGGTGCATCAAAGAACTGGAGATTTTCTCAACACTTCATTTAGGACTCTTGTGTGCAAATTGTCCAGGACTGTTGAATTTAAATAGCCTTTAGTTCAAGCAGCTGCTGCTTTACATCTTCCTTTCTTTCCTCCAGGCCTTTTGGAAAGTGCCTTAGCACACTCATTACATGGAGACTGCATCAAGCATTTTTCAAAATATAGGATAAAAATTTTTTTTTACCACTTATGGTGCTTTCAAATCACTCGTAACAATCTTACTATCTCCATCTAGTGGCTTATATGATTAGGACTTTTGCTATTAATACACTAAAATCTTTTTATTGACCTTTGCCTTGCCAACCGCAGAATTTTCATTTCCTGCTTCCGGCTTTCCCTATAAATTTTCCATACTTCTTACTTCTAATTTATATTGATTAGTATTTGATTCCTCTTTTATAATTTTGTTCCAAGTTGTGTTTTAAACTCTAGCTGCTCTGCCAATTTTGTGGCTGAACCAGAAAAGACTTCTAGCTAAAGTTTGCCATTTTCTGAACATGAAACAACTTTTTTAGTCATCTAGTGACCTCTAGTAATCTAAGGCAGCATCAATTTTCCTCCCAAGGCTTTTTTTTAGCTCTTTTCTTCCCAAACATTTCTGCTTCTAATTTTCCTATAAGAAATATCTTGAAACATAAAATCTGCAACCGATTTTATTTGTATTCTGTTTGCTCGTATAGAACATTAAAAATAAATCCCTTTCCCTACCCTTAAGTACCTAAAGGGAAGTATTTCAAGATACATGAACAAAAAAAAGATTCCTTCATTTTTTCAATACTGTTTAAAGAAGAAAAGGGAAAAAAGAAAAGTAGCAATGCAGTATGATTTTAAGTTTCCCCGTGATCATGAAGGCACTGAGCTGTGGTTTAAGTACTTAACTGCAAGAGGAAAATGGCAGCATGAGCAGTCCCAGTGTGAATGGGTGCAAAGCAGTTTGCTTTCTATACTGGATCAATCAGTATAGAAAGGGAGGCTGGAGCACAGACCTGCAGCCAGACAGGGACACAAACACTGTCAGCTGCACAGATTACAACTCCCCTCCTGCTTTGGAGAGCTGAGATACTTTGCAGCAGCACCCAAAGCAATTGCAAGGTGCCAGCACCACATTTGCAACTAAGAAGAGGCAGGAGCTTCAGGCATGTCCTGCTTTAATGACCTTAAGAGATAGCACCTCAACTAAAGTAGCCAGTGCTACAGGCAACTCCTGAGACAACGATAAATTGTAATCTAACACGATAAATTGTAATCTGACAGGAAGGAATTTCATCTCCAGTGGCATAGAAACAGTTAAACTAACCTCACAGAAAATATTATTGCTGCATCCGACTTCCTCTCTCTCATATTCAAGGAAAAACTGTTTTAGCTAAAACTATCAAAGGAAATGCAAGTGAGGAAGTGCCATGCAAGAAGAGGAGAAGACACAATGGCAGCAGGCAAGACACTAATTTGAGGCTATAAAAGGATGCAAGTTATAGCACAGTATTCAACTTTTCATGAGATTGTTTTTAAATCTGTATTAGATTTATTCACAGCAGCACTGAATTTGATAGGACTGTCCAGGTGTAAGCATTTTGTAATTCTACACATGCAAGCTCCACAGCAGAGTCCAAGAAACAATTTTCATGAAGTGAAAATATCAGCAATACCTCGCTGTAGGTGGGATTTGACTCAGAGACTGACACTTAAGTTTTATGTGTCTATTTGTGTGTGTACCTGCAATCTGGATGTCTAATTTCCCACCACAGTCAATGCAGATCAAACTGATGCAGTCAACAAAGTCAGAAGAGCTACTCATTACATCTGGAAGTTGACAACAGCTTTGGGTGTCCAAGCAGCTCTCCAAGCTCCATAACTGCATTGACTGGAGTTTCACCAATCCAGAGGGGAGCTTCGACACCTACCTCACTCCTAGAGACACACATGTACACATACACACTCTGCCAGCTGAATCCCAGCCAAGGCTTCCAAATCCCTTAAACAATCTGGGATCCCTGCAGATCACCCACACCTACTGTATTTCAGCTCCATCTGGGATCACCACAGCAACTACCAACTGTGCTCACCAACACTAAGCAGCACTTAAAACAGAACATGAGGAACACCTGCAAGAGAAACAAGCATGTAATTTATTCAAGAAGATTTGAATCATCTCCTAAGGAATTAACTATAAATTAGCTTCCCCAGTGAGTGGGGAAATTTCCTGGCCTCTTACGTGACCCTAGAGTGCCTCAATATTACACTCTGCAAAAAAAAATCAAAGATCAAAAATGTGTGTCTTAAAAATATCAGAAAAAAAAGTACAGCTCTTGAATGACCAAGCTGTCATCCTACAATAACCATGATCTGCTAAAATCCCTGTATTTTAGCTTTAACTATTTTAACTTAAAGTATTCATGCTTACCTCTAAAGAAAAAAGGGGAGCATGTCACAAAGTTGCTGTTAGATGATGTAGGCATTTAGTGCTAATAGTGAACAGGAAAATAATGTTAAAAATCATCCAGAAACTATTTCTTCTAATTTCAAATGCTTCAATACTCTTTTCCTGGGGGAAATGGAAGGGTGTAACTGTTTCTTAACATTCTGCCAATAATGTTCAAATACAATCCTACCCGTTTTATAATAAACAACAGTAAAAGGAGCGTTTTCATCTCTGTTCCCACCTTTTGATCTTGTTGACAGAGACTTCTGCCACTCTAATTTAGAATGTCATGTACAGCAAAAAATTCCTGTCTGTATCTGTTCCTTTCTCATTGCATCTCTTTTCTGTACAGATTCCTTTTGATCTGCCATACCTCTGAATTAAATTATCAGATTTGAAAGCACCCTGCCATAACAGCAGCCTATAGGTAAGCTCTATTTCCCACAGCTGAACAAGAACACTGTACCCCAAAGCCATATACCTTCTTTGACATGCACTTTTCAGGGTCTGGCTCAATACAAACACTTTGTAATTTATTTATGCCAATTCTTGTACTTAGAAAATTAATAATTTTGAAATTCAACAGCCTAAATAGAGTGTTGTGGCTATTTTTTAGATAATTCAGTGGTTTTTAGTTTGCTGCTCAGTAACACTTATAATAAGCCTAGTTACTCTATGTGTCTAAATATGTATAGAGAGACACAAAATTCTGGCCTAAGCCTTCAAAGAATTTTTTCTTCTCTGCACTATACAGATGAACAGAGTACAACAGATGAAGATGTATCTCATAGCTTCACTTCATAAGTCCGCAGAGCACTACAGTTGAAAGAATTTCAGCTAGGTTTGAAAGCCCCAGCCATATCTCTTTAGTCTCTGTAGATACGAGACAAGTGCTCCAAGTGTACTCTGTCTGTGGATCCATCTTATGCAGGAAGACCATGTTATGTCAATACTATAATAGCCTGAAGTGGGTGAAGAGCTGGCTGTAGGGGTCTGTATCTCTGCCCAGCCTGAGGAAGGGTGTGCAGATAGCAGAGCAGAAGATGCAGGAATGGTGAACTGGACTTCTATGCTCACTTCTGCAGATCCACCATTTTCTCCATATATAAGAAGGTGATTGTCATTTCATGAACATTTATGTTCTGGCTGCTCAGACAGAGTTGACTGCAATGTAGAAGTGACTTCTAGTTCATCTGAGGGTTGCATTGATTTGGCAGTTTAGTTTTGTGCAATGGAAAACTGCACCACTGACAGAAAAGCTTTCATGGAAAATAGTGTAAGAAATAGAAGGCCTCAGTAAAACCACTTAATGCAGAAGTCTGCAGTGCCTATTTAATCCCACTAAAGTTATTTTATCATGTTCTCTAAGTTTCTGATACTTATGTACTGATACACTTTTCATCACTTATCTACCCCTTCCTTCCTTAATCACTGTCCACCAGAGCATTTAATTAAGTAATTATTTTTACCAAGAGTAACTGTCTATACATTAAAATCCACTGGGCCATGCTCTATTTTCATTTTCATCCTTTAAAACCAATGACTTTCGGAACAAATTCAGGAAGTACCGAGCACGAGGCAGTGCACTGTTGCACAAAGCACATATGCATGCTAATATACACACACATTTGTATCCAGCCTTGTGCACACACAAATGCATGCAGTGTAACACAACAATGCTAGATGCTTTCTCAAGTGTATAATTAACTTGCTACACAGGTCAAAAGCCACACTAGGATTCCAGTTCCCTCATTTTTTTCTCACTCATTCCTCCTCAACAAGGCGATTTATTTTTCATCATTGGATATAAAGCCAGTCGAAGGGTAGAACTAGGAGTGATAAAATTTGCAAGCTATTGTGTTACTTTTTTACTTCCTATCAGTATGCCAGAGACGTTTGATTAGAAGGAGGAAGTTAAATTATAATGCTGAATATTTCAGCATTATATTTTATTATAATTTGGGATATTTTATTTTTTATTTTATTATTATTATAAATAACAGTATTTATAATTTCATGCTCATTGCTGCTCAGCATAAAAAAATGTCATGACATTGCTCTGTCTTCTAGGTCTCATAACTGTTCTGGCCAGGTTAGAAACCTATTTTAATAGAATATCCCAAACAAAGCATAAGGTAAGAATGAAAGCGAACCATGGTTTTAGTCAGGGTCCTCTGAGATGGTCTTCTGCTGGAAAAAACTCCAGTGAAAACACCTGACAGATGGGAAGAATAGCCCCAGATAGAGCTAGCCAGCAATTCTGCAGGCTGTGTAAGTCTTGTTCCCTTATGCAAGGATGACTATCCACAGTTCCACAGCATGTGCTTTACCTCTCATCCTCACCCAGTCCCAGCAGGAATTGGGAATACATTCTCCTGGACACCTGCTGAGTAGTTTAATAAGCTTGTAATTTTATAAACTTCTGTCTGATGCTATGAATGTCTAAAACTAGGACTCCACCAGAGTAAACAATAAAAGACAATCTTCAGGTTAAGTGTCTCACATCAATGTGTCACCAAAGATAGGCAAAACCAAAGGAAAATGCCTTGGTCTGAATCAAGACAATTAAAGCTGTCCTCAGTGTCCATGTAAGCTACTTATTAGGTTACTGTTTGGGGCTTTTTCCCCAGAGACGAAAAATGCAAGCTCACTATTAAAATACAATTTTTAACTGAGAATATGCATCACAAAATTGATGGGCAGTCTCCTGTTAACTGAATTTTTTTTATAAGCAATAAAATGGGAGTGTGAGTTATTCTGAGAGTTATTCTTAGGTGCCTCATTAAAGGGAATCACAATATATTGATATTTTAAAGAGAATTTTTAAATATTGTCTTTTCACTGGAGTTAGATTTTAATATAAAATCCAGAAAACTAGAGAATCAGATAATTTTGAAGTAATAACAATCACAAAGAAACTACAGTTTCAAGGCTTCAATGTATTTTATCATTAGTACTTTCAGGGTTTCTTCAGAAGAAAGTTACAAAAAAAAAACTGCAACAGTCAAACAGCAATCTCAAAGAAACAGATATTTCTTTACATGTTATGTGACTACTTAATCTGATTTTCAAGTTCAGAAACAGATGAACTGGTGGTTCAGTCCTGCTGTTGCTCATACTTCATATTTCATATTTTTCTGCTATAGTCTTTTGCCCTTTTGTAAAGAGTAATTTTAAACTTTCCATTGAATATTTTCTAAGGGAAGGTCAGATCTGAGAGGCTACGAATGGATTAGCCTTTGATCTTCCTTCCTTGACTAATGTGTATTCAAGCCTGCCAGGAGATTTTCTAAAATGACAGATGCAAGACTGACTGAACAAGAAACACCTTTTACTTGGAAGGGGGACATCACAGGAGTTGCAACAGTTTTCACTTGGAAATTGCAAAGTATGTGATTTACAGAACTTTAAGAAAGGCAGATGTTTAGTACTACTACTACACATATGTACATATTTTTGAATGCATCAGGAAAGCAAAATTATGAAATAATAAAGGGATATTACATGAGTCATCAGAGCTTGTACATTATGAGGGGGATAATTAGTCATTTCTGATGACTGGATACCATAAATAGTATTTCACTGTCATTCTAGGGCCACACCATGACATTCTTATCGAACAAATAAATCCTTTAAAGAGGGACAGTTTAACTGTAAAGCTCCTCCAGTGGGAAGCATCACTATACAAATAACTCTCTTCCTTTTTATTCCAAGCTAGAGACGCTTTCAATTAAGCAAGGTAAATGACCCTCACTCATTGCCAGTAAAATATTGTCACCTTTTGAGATGTTCCCCCACCAGTGTCAAGATATACTTCACAGAATTAATCTTTCTGTAACCTGACTGATGAAATCCTAATTTACCAGACTTGAGGCACTCATAATATAAAAGGATGAAAGGACATTAGCATTTATGATACAATATTAATATTTTTGCAAGAGCTGTTGCAGTTCCTACTAGATGATTTTATAAGATAGGAAACAGTATACCCCTGCTTTACAGACGAAATGTGGATTTAAAATATAATAAGAGGGATTAGTTAGTGAAAGAAAAAAGGCTGAATCCCTGGAGTTCTTGGCTCTACAGCAGCATTCAACTCACAACATCTCCCATCACATGAAAAATGCAACTGTGAGGAAGTGTATATAAAACCTGTACTAATCCCTCCTAATGCTGAAAGAATATACACAAAATAGTTTATTATTTGTAAGAGAACACTGACTCACATTTTCCTTAGACTTTCACGAGACAAAAATGGGTAATTTTCTCCTTGTATAGATTTTGTAAGACTATCAAAGTTACATTGGGGTGAACTTGACCCAAATTGTGTCAGGAACAGGGTTGTGCTGCTAATAAAGATAAAGGTCTGTTCCCTGGGACACTATTGAGTAGTTAAAAGAAAAAAAATCTTGTAAACAATTGTTGTCAGCTTTCAAATGCAATTTTATAAAACTCTTGTGGCCTTCAGACATGCCACAATTTTATCCTTATCACCACATTAAATCATCCTGCCAATAATGTCTTCGGGAGGAATTTGAATTCTTCAGGCTTGAATTTAATTACATTATGTAAACTAGGAAATATCTTCAGTGCACTTTGAGGGAATAACTTATCTTGGAAATTGTTAAATTCTGTTTTGTTTAAAATATTTACATTTTGATAACTTTATTCTACTGCATATAGCATTTATTGATCTTTCTCAGGAATCCATTTTCAATATAATGAATTCTATTTATTTTCCATAAACTCTTGACTGTGCTAGGCCATATTCTTACACAGCTTTTAAGGAAAAAATAAATTAACATGGTTTTGAGAGCATAAATATTTTGTTTTATACCAATAATAAGACAGGGAAATACAACCTTACACTATTTTTTTCTTCCCTCTGGACAGAGTACTTTAGTCCACATCTTGGAACACAGTAGCAATACCTTAGTTAAAATTTTTCAGAGTAAAAGTATGGTCATGTTGACAGCTACCTGCACATGGAATTTTTTTTCTTTCTATAATACGACTCACTTCTTTCTATATTATGACTCATTACTTAATTTCTGTATTATTACTCATTTGACTCATTCAGTAAATGTTTTGTTCTTGTGGGTTTTTTTTGTTTTGTTTATTTTGTAAGGAATTTGAAAGTATTTTCAGAAGCTCTCTTTTTAACTCATCTCCTGATTTCTTGCTCTTCTTCTCAGTCTTCCATCCCCAATCATGCTCTCTTCTCTATCACACTTACACCCATGGCAGTGTTAACTGCATTTCAGATACTATCAAAGTATATTTTTTCCCTCTCATATTTACTTCACAGAACATATCTATAGATGTGAAGGCATTTCACAGCCTGTCAAGCCAAGGTTCCCTTCCACCTGCACTCGAGTGAAGTCTTGAAATGCATCAAAGTCCAATTCTAATTAGGAGGGGAGGATAGCAAGCAAGTATTGCATAGAATTTAATCATCTAATAAAAAAACATGTACATCCAACAAAGGCAGATAGATTTTCACATTCTAAATCCTAAAGTTTAGGAAACCAGATTAGTTTAAAAAAAAAGAAAAATTAAGAAAAGAGAAAAAGGAGGAAGAGAAAAAGAAAAAAAGAAAAATCTCACTTGATGCTAGTCGTGGATGAAGCACTGTTTCCAGCATACAATATCTGTGGCCAACTCTGCTGTAAACATCCAGTGTGCCTACGCAAAAGCATTGCCAAGTCAAGTCTTTTTTAGTGCCACCCCTTATCAAGGCCTGGCTTTAGGCTGTATTGTTGCAAGTAACAGCATTCTGCTAATATTATGCTATTTTTCCAAAGATAACAAATCTTCCCTACCAACACCCCAGCAAATCCCCCAGTCAGATTCACTGGTAGGGTGGATCTCAGCTAAGTAACAGAAATGAAGCTTTGCTGCATTCACAGTGCGGGTAATTTTTTCAGCTGGATGTTCCCATGGAGTAAATAGTGTTCAGCTGCACACCACATCTGCTCTGGCACAAACATGTCCAAGAAGGGACATGGGTTTAGCCAAAAAGGGCACGTTTTGCACAATTTTGGATTCTACTGCATTTCCAATGGGTAAAGTATATGCCAGACAGTTTTGGAAGCTCCCTAGGAAGGGGAGCATACAGATGAGCAAACATATCAGTATGTCTAATAAACAGATCTCATTGCAAATATTGACATTCAAGTATACTTTATGCTTTGGGGGATTGTGCTATTTCATGAAGTGTTTGATAATTTAAAAGAAAATCCCCACTTCCACAGGTCTCAAACATTTTAAAGGAAAAGTCTTCAGTTTCCACAGCATTAAAACCAAAAAGTCATGCAAAAAAAAGTCAAATAAATAAAAAATAAACTTGCCCTTCATTTTTTTTAAAGTTTTGTGCTTATATTAAATCCTGGATTATGCTTTTAGTTTGTTTGATTTAGGTCCTCTTAGAGAAGATATGCTATAGCTATTATTTGAAAAAGAATCATTTCAGAGTTTGCTATCACTATATGCTGTAAAGAAATACACCACAGGCTTGCTTTTTTTGCTTGCTTCCAACAATAAGTAGGGGTGTATAATTTTAAGTGTTTGTGCATATGAAGACATGAAAGACTCCAGTTCCCACTTTTTTCAAGAACTTGATAACTTAATATTTGTCAGTAGCCCCCAGAAATGCCCAGGTGGCTTCTATCAGCTGAGGCACATTCTTTGCACCTAGATAGTTGCCATGGAAATAACCACAGAATTCTTTGGCAAACTCTGCCTCGGTCCTTACCTGTACTCTGTGCAGAGTGGGAGCTGATGGCGCCCACAAAGTGGCCTGTGACATCTAAGCAACACAGTCCTGTTGAATAACTAACACATTTGGAAAACAGTCATGGCACTGAGTTAGAGATTCTCAGTCACAACCAAACTCTCTGTATGTGATTGTGATTTAAACAACTTCAATAAAATAAGCTTTTTAAGTCTGGGTAAGAAACAAAATCCTCTGAAGGACATCTGCCGCCTTTGTTGGGTCATCTCACACCAGGTACGACAATTCCTGATGGGTTGACAAAAGGGACTACATCAGCTGCAAGGAGGATATAAAAACTAGCTTCTGACAAAATCTTTTGAATTAAGAAGTGGACCAATGCACAAACATTATCCTTCAAGCCAAACTTACACAAACAAGCCCATCATTTAAGCTTGCTCAAATGCCCAAATTAACCCAACTGCTAGTGGAATTTTTTTTTTTTGTCTACCCCCTCTAATTATCTTTGTGGACAAATATTTTTGCCATCCTCTGTCAAGAGCAAAACCACATATAGTGATTATTCACCTTTGCTGTGACTGCATCTATAAGGTCTCCAGAAAGCATCAATTTGGTACCACATTTTTACTGTGTTCTCAAAAAGTGAAGAGAGAAACATGGAACTTGCTGCCCTTTCAAACCTCCATGGCTGAAGTCGTGCCATTGTGTGACCTCTGGCTCTAATTCACAAGTGCTCGCCAAGAGCATAGTATACAAAAAGTAATTTAAGGTATGCAACAAAACACAAAGAATGGAGCATAATCTATATCTAGATGGTTCCCAAAAGTAATTGTTCAAAATAGTCAGGAAGGCTCACATAGATGGCTTTTATCCTCATTCTCTAAAAACACAAATTTTATTAACTGGAGAATGATGAAGGATTGAGTAGCTTCAAAAATTGCTGTAAGTACCAGCAAGTCACTTGGTCAAAAGATATGGAATGACTTACAGTTATAAGCTGTGATATATAGATCCAAACATAGAGGACTTGAAAGCAAACAGTGAAATCAACAATTACATGGCATATCTGTTTAGTCATGACCACAGAGAGGGATTAACATCCATCACAGACTTTTGCTTTTGAGCAGAACATAGGGAGCCAGAAGAGTAATCCAGAGATGCGCCTTGAAAAAGGATCACACATAGAAAAAAAAAAAAAAAAATTGCAAGCCCAAAAGACTTTCAAATATTGTTTTGGAAAAGGCAGAAAACAGAAAAGACGATTTATTAAATACAAGCACAGATGAGAGTGCCTCCAGGGACCAGATTTATAATAATTACTACCTCTACTGACAGCTTCTTGCCTTTTAAACTTAGAAGAAAAGGATGTGGGAGAAGGTCACACACAAGAGCACATTTGTCATCCAAGATGCTGTCCTCCATTTCTATGATAAAATAATTTCTCTTACAATACATTGCAAAGCAATGGACTTCAGTTCCCAAATTATGCTCTGTTAACATGAATCACACAGGAAAAGCACACTGTCATTTATTTTCCCCCCTTTCAGTCTCCCAATTTTTTCTTCAACTATTTCATTTAAGTGAATTTTTGTTTTGTGCTCATGTGAAATAACCCTAAATCCTCAAATCTCCACAAATAAAATGCCTGGGACAAGCAAGTGAAACATTGTACCAAAAAATTGAAACAGCCTCTCTCTATCATGCTTGCTTTCTGTCACAACCTGTTTGGCAGGATTCAGTCAGGACTGAGGTACTAATGTGCTGCTGTTGGAATGATCTCTTTTTTTCTGGCCTTTAGTCCTCTGTCTGAGGAAAGCTGTCTCCCAGGGAAAGTGTCTCACAAAAAATGTTCAGTTTACCATGCATAAATTATACTCAGGTAGACAAATGCCACACTTGCTCTACGAGATCAAATTAAAATTTCCTGGTTTTACTTCCCATTCTCAAGGCTGATGCTACATCACATTTCACTGTGTTGGATGCCGTCCCTGAAAGAATATCTATTTTAAATTAGCAGAAACTAAATGATTAATGCAGTATTGATTGCAAAGAAGTTTGTGAGTAGAGAGTTGCCAAGCCTTTGGTTTCCACACCTCATCAACAGTCAGGTCTCAGAGATTCATTTGATGCCTCATATACATCAACTACCTCATTCATACTTAAACAAGATTTAAAGGATGTTCTCCAAACAGAACAAGGTACTGAGGATAAAATATGTGCCCACCAAAAGAAAGAGTTTTTCATCTGCTGGAATTTCTCATGTAAGTATATAATCACTTGCATTCTGTCCACCTGACTGCACACTGAGAGTTCTTTAGCTTTAATTGTAATGTTCTTATTTCTATTCATAAAGCTGTGCAAGAATTCAATACAAATACAGTTTTCATGTATGTATAACCCATCTGTAACTCATTTAGAATTTAAAAATCAGCTTTGTATTCCCATATGATACTGAGCCAGACTATGCAAACCATTTTAGAGCAGCCTTAGGAATGCATTTTAGCCATGTGATAACGATTAAAGAATATAATCCAAAGTGGCTCCTGCACTACAAGATACAGTCACTTCTGACAACTTCTCTGTTGCTGCTTATAAACAACCACCATTACTTTCAAATGTTCTCTTTCTTTAGAGAGAAAGAGTAAAAATATATAATTTTTTTTTAAATAGAGAAGGATTAGATCAAACACAAATACTTTTTAAATTTCACTTCCAGTCTGGGGCCACTGTGAAAGCCCCAGTCAGCTTCAAAGCCACAACCTAGGAAGAATCATCTTTTACCCTGACAACAGTTAGATATAGGACATGGATTTGAAGGAATTTTTCAAGGCCATTTTCTATATCTGAGAAGCTAAAGCTGTTCCCAAAATAATTTGATTGACATGCATAGACTGAAAACATAGATGGTAGGCAAGTCTTAGAGAATACATTTTTGCCCCTAGCTGATGTTATAGACCTCAATATGGATTTATCAGGATTACCAGACTAATTTAGCTGGCAATCTATATCTTTTGTACAGGTGCTTATCAGTCTTGGCAGAAGAGTATTATCACTTAGTACAGTTTGGGTATTAACAGCTAGCAGTTCTGTAGAGCATATTTTTCTAGAACCAGGTTGATTTTGAGTTTTATATCCTATTAAGTAAAAACAAAAAAAATATCGCTCAGCATAAATTTGCCAGTTACAAAGTTGTCACTGAGTTCCCTTGAATCAGCTTTCCAGAGCATGGTTATTATTAATAACACTGTTTCTCTACTTCCTACTTTTTATCTGATACACTCACCCTAATTAACATAAAGTTTGAAGCAACAGTCAAGCAGAGCTAAACTGAAGTTAAGAGTGGGTTTCTTAGTGCCTAATTACGATGAGTTTAGGAATTTCACCGAATATTCTGAATTAGAAGAGACCCACAAGGATCATCAAAGTCCAGCTCCTAGGCCTGCAGAAGACATCCCCAAGAGTCACACCATGTACCTGAGACTGTTGTCCACATGCTTCTTGAGCTCTGTCAGGCTAGTGCTGTGACCTCTTCCCTGGGGAGCCTGTTCCAGTGCCCAGCCACTCTCTGGGTGAAGAACATTTTCCTGCTATCCAACCTAAACCTCCCCTGACACAACTTCAGGCCATTCCCTCGGGTCCTGTCACTGGTCACCAGAGAGGAGAGATCAGTGCTCTGCAGAGAACAAAGAGTTCTTTGTGGTGACAGCAACAATCCATGCTGAAGATGATGCACTGACATTTATCCCTGCTGTCTGATATTATGCCATAGCATATAGAGCTTGTCATGAGTTTCTTTGGAGAATGGAAAGAGAATGATTTCAATCATGAAAAATCCCCAAAGTGCAATGTTTGTATAGCCATATGACTGCTACTGTTAAAACCTGTTGGTGACACCCAGCTGAATTTCTACAGGAAGCAGCCCAAATGTCTGCTTCCTCAACCACGTTTCCATAACTTCAACTCCATTGTTTTCCACTGCCAGTGGCACTATATGTTAGGGACACACACATCCTCATCTATTCACAGATATGAGCAAGAGAAATCTGTATCCAACCTGCAGGTAGAACATTTTGGTCCAACCACTTTTCTTAGTTGATAAAATGATGACACTAATCTTCCACTGGTGCTGCATTAGATTATGAAACAAAAGTCTAATTTCAAAAAACACACTGCCTGCCCATTAGACACATTTTAATGCTTTAATGTGACTGTTTGCACTTCACCAGATGCCTTAAAATCATAGGTCCACTTTCAGTCAGTATATTATCTCAGAATCAAGCTTATCAGGTACACTAATGTCAGGAACAAACCACCATTTAAAATGCCTCCTATTGTGCAGTAGTGTTGTTCTGGAACAGTACTGCAACCAGAGAATAACAAGGCTATTTATATCTTTAGTGCTTGATAACTCATAAAACTAAGTTACATCTAAGTAATTTGGGGGGCATTAACGCTTTTCAATGTCTGCAGAATAAAAGTATGCTAATGAACTAAACAATTTTTTGCATGTAGAAATGAATGTTATCTTTCAAACCAGAACCAAATTCCCTAGCTAAATCTCTGAATATAATTTCCTGAGCTTGTGTGAAGTACTCCTTTATGTATGATTATTATTTTAGTAGCTCTGCTAAAAAACTAAATCTCTTACATTCATTAAAAACTAATAGTTGCCTTTTAAGCACATTAGTGCAAATATATTTACCCCTATCACAAGGAATCAGGCTACACTTTGCTGACATTCATTACCAGAAAACAGTCTAATTTGTCTTTTCCTTTTCAAATGAAACTTTGTTTACTCTGCCATATTTTTAAAACTAACTCCAAAAGCAACTGTAAAATGTAAATTAAACTTCATGTATTGTTACTTTTGAATCCCCAACAAGCAGAACTTTTAACTGAGCTTTGCATTTTTTAAAGAAAAAAAGAGTGATTATCCTCAAATGCACACAGGTTATGGCCCACAATTTCTTTAGATGCATTAGCATGTATTATTTTCTCCAGTATTTGGAAAACCTCCTTTCTTAATTTCTGCCTTTTCAAGGTACCTGGCATTTAGCAACAGGCCCAAAACAGCAAAATACCTCAAAGCTTCAAGAACATCAAGAATAGGTTTAATACCTATTGAAGTGGAAAAATAAAGGACCTAAGGTTTACCATTTATCCTGTACTACAGAATATATTTCAAATATGAAGAGAGAGAAAATGTATAGCATCAATTAATTGCCAAAGGAGTCTCTCTGTGTGAAAGGGTCAGCTTGAAGAAGAATATTAATTTGGGTGTTTTGATCCTTAGACACAAGGTGAGTTGTTGCCCTGACTCCTTGAGCTGAACTTGAAACTGCTGCACTCCAGGCATCCAAAAGGAGTTTTCTCTAGATATTATAACTTATAAAAACTGAAAGTCGATGGTTTTATCACATATATTTTGACTATTTCTTTTGAAACTAAATTCTGGCATGTTACTCAGAACTCTGAACAGATCTACTGTTAGCTTTCACCATTAAGAGACACAAGGCAAGGTGAATAATGGCATTAGAAACTGGCCCATTACATTATGAAAATCAGTGTTTCATATAAATGGATACAGGCATGCAACTAACAAATACTATGGAGTTTCAAGGCTCAATTAATGACAAGTTTGATGCCTGGGTTATTAATACCCTGCACGAATTCTATGGAAAGCTATGGATGTGATACAGACTGTAAAATTAAGAGAACAGCTGTACAATCGATCCTCTTATTGATTTTAGAAGACTGATAGCAGTCTTGAAAAGCTGAGAAGAGGGATGCCAGGGAAATGAACTAACCAGGCCCAGGAATAATCTGAGAGAAGTCAGTGAAAGGGAAAGGTTGTGCATCCTCTGATAAGCAACACAAGACAGGTAAAAAGTGCCAAAAGGGGAAGGCAGGGGAACTCTCATCCTTGTAAATTGATGGGAAATGCTTAGTATGCCTGCCGCTCCGAGCAGCGTGGGACAGGGAGAGCACCTCCCTTACACAGGTGCCTTCAGGCTCCCACTGTGAGGTCCAGCACCCACAAAGGGTCTCTGCCAGCAGTATTGCTGCCCTGGGTCTAAGGCCAAGATTTGCCTTAACAATCCTAACCAACGCACAGGAATTATTTCACCTCTGGAAAAAGTGTTAAGGCTACCCTGATTATTTTACTTCTTTGTGTCACAGATTTTTCAAAATTTGGCAATCAAAGCTGTAAATTTCTGCTATGCTTGAATCCAAAGTGTCTGTTTTTTTAACCCATAAAACTTGATTAGTGTGAAAAATGAAGACTGCTCAGCTGACAAATACAAGTCACATTAACTGGATCCACTTGTTTCCCAAGAGGCAGAGAGCTGTGGACTGACAAACCACAAGAGTCTGAGAGTGAGTCTGAAAGTCTCAGGAATGGCAATATGCTTTCCACCAAGCTGCAAGAATTAGCTTGAGGATGAGCTTATCAAGCCCTGAGGAAAGTCTTCCCTACCAGTTGTAGCTTCATCCCTTTGATAACTTTAAAATGAAATGAAACAGACATGCTATATAAAAAAACTTGCAATGAGGAGACCATTTCAGCGCCATTACTTTTTACTCAGTAGGGAAGAGATACAGGATTTTCTGCAGTTTCTTCCTTTTTTTTTTTTCTTCATAATTTTTTTTTCTTTTCCCAGCTAACCTCTCCTTATATCTCCTGTTGCTCTTCCCTAAAATGTATGCTAGGGAGAACATACATTGCTGGACATGCTGTGCTGTGACTTTACCCCCAACTTTGATGAGTACAGAAAAACCCTACAACGATTCAAGGCATGATCAGAAGGATCTGACTTACCCAAAGATGCCACCAAAGCTGCTCTATCACTCCCCTCCTCAGGTAGACAGGGAGAGAAAATACAGTGAAAGACTTGTGGGTCAAGGCAAGGACAGGGAAAGAGAACACATCAGATACTCTCATGGATCAAAAGGACTTGAGTCAGGGAAATTAGTTTAATTTATTACCATTCAAACCAGAACAGGATAATGAGAAATAAAACCAAATTGTAAAACACCTTCTCAGGTTTACCTTTACTCCAAACTTTCTCCAAGTCCTCCACCCGCAGTGGCACAGAGAGGGAGAGGGAATGGGAGCTGTGGTGAGTTCAGCACACCTTATCTCTGCTGCTCCTTCCTCAGGGGGAGGACTCCTCACACTCTGCACCACAAGGTGTAGGTGAATCCCTGCTCCTGTGCCTGGGAGCACCTCCTTCCCTTTCTTCTTCACTGACCTTGATTGTCTGCAGAGCTGTTTCTCTCACATACTCTCACTCCTCTCTCTGGCTACTGTTACTCCTGACCAATTTCCCCCAGTGGAAATTGGGTCTACTGAACACAGGGTAAACTTCCAGCAGCTTCTCAGAGAAGCAATCCCTCTACCCCCATCCTCTCCGCACAAGCCAAATACAGCTTCTAATTTTCAGGTTTACAGCAAACAACTTCATAGAGAATTGCTGCTTCCAGACAGCAGCACTGAGAACCCAAAGTACAAGATGACTTTTAATATGTAAAACAATTTCCCTTTTTTTTAAAATCTACATCTTCACAAAGGATCAAAGGACATTTTTGTTATCCTCAGGTCTGATAACTTGGATTGTATGAAGAAATTTTTTATGGTATGCATTGAATTAACTAACTTGACAACCACCTTGTCTTAGCTTCATTTAGGTCAGGAATGCAGAGTTTTAAATTTGCTTTTCTCTAATGGTAACTGTATAAAGTATTTCCATGGGACATTGAAAGCATCCCTAGGGCTTAAACTACCATGAAGTAGAATGAAGAGAGAAAAAAAAACAGGAAAAACAATCAGCAAGCAGATATAATAACAAGTCCTACATATATTGCTCACCCTGCAATCCAGTTAGTAGAAAAAATTGTTTTATTATTTAGGCCATTAAATAACTATCAGTGTGTGATATCTGGGACCCTGATATTAGAATCCATGATTTATTTATATTTTTTTCTTTTATTTCGTTCTTTCCTGTTCCTTAACTTTTCTCCTGTCTTTGGATATCTATGGAGTATTACTTAACATTAAAAATAGAAACAGAAGTCTGTCTGTATTTGGTGTGTTATAACTGAATGGTAACTTGCTCTTTTTTATCAAACTATCAGCTATTAGGAGCAGCAATTCTCATCTGCACAGAAGAATCAGTTAAACATCAAGGACATTTTAAGGTGCTGTGGAAGTAATTTCAAAGAGAAGAGAAGAGAAAAGCTCTTCAGTACTCTCAAATTTTTATTGTGACCCTGAGCCTATTTTAACAGAGAGAAAGAGGAAGGTATCTGCCAGTCTAAATGGGAATAGGACAGGACCCCAGGGAAGATTCTAAATTCTGTGTGGTTTTCCTATTGAATCAATGTGAAGTCTTTCATTTCTGTAGTAAGTTATACATATTTTCAGATAGTGTTACATACCACGTGCACATATACTGAAGAAACCAAACAAAAAAGTCATTAATGAGTGGATAGACTTATATCTCAAATGTAGATAAATAAAATCTCCACTCCTAACAGAACTCGGACCAATGACACCTGCATTTTGTAACCATATTATAGCTGCACTGTAAAACTTGGTTTTAAAAGTCATGGAAGATTAGTGGACTTGAATTATGCTAAATCAAGGATTTGGGACAAAGTAACTTCATTATCCTATTTTCAATTTCCAGATAAAATAACATATGAAAAAGAGCTAGTATAATCATTGGATAATTATTTAGATTGGATATTCCAGGAAACCCTCCCAGTAATCCAAGGTCAGCACTCTCATAAGACTGAAGTCTTCCAGCACAGTCCTGAAATAAGGATTTCTTTGGCTGATATAACAGGACTTGAAACAAGTGGATAACTTTACAGAGAAAATAGTACTTTAAATTTCAATCATCTTTTCCTCCATTCTCAAGCTTTACTGCTCCTATTTATTCAGACTGTCCTCTTTGGAAAGTATTTAGTCCAACAATTTCAACAATATTGTATTCAGAAATTATTTCTCTCTAATTTACCATGCCATTATTTTCTCCTAAGCCTTCTTTTTTACCCCCACATCTGTGATCGCCTTGTCATTGCCAGAAATTGCATTTTACTACATTTTTTTGATAAAGAGCAATTCAATTAAGTGAGGTAGGAGTACTCTGAAATTGCTCTCTTTATCTTTTACATGTGTTAAATATTATCAATAAAGAAGGGTTCTGCTGTGTTTCATGAGGGACTATGCTTATGCCATAATTCACATAAAATAAATATAGAAAGGAAAACATTTGTACAATTTGAAAAGCTTGTCCCTTTCTTATATTCTGCTTTGGAAGTATTCACCATACTTCTATAGCACAATGATCTATCTGTTTTGTTATGATTAAGAGTTTATTTTCCATACTTCATGACTTTTAAATGACAGAAACCATTTCAAAATTTCCAAAAAACCCAAACCTAACCACCCCCAAAATCCCAGTTTATTTTTTTTAATGAATACTGGAAATTGCTCTAAAAACATCAAAATAAATCACTACAATTGAGTTAAAAAACATTCTGACATTTTCAAGACAACATTTAGCATTTCCATTATGAAACAACTAGAAAAGCTTTCCAAGCATTTTTAAACACAATTCTTTTAATTTAAATATACAGGCTCTTCATTACCTGTTTTATTGATTCAAACTAATACCAAGAAAATCTGAGGAAACAACAAGCTTTACTTGTAGGTTCTGAAGTCCATATCTTGCGTCACTAAGGATCATGACCTTTCTTCTGAATGGTCTCAGGGAAATACGGGGAGCATTGTAAAAAGTCTTACTTATTGGGAGTAAAAGTGTTCTTAGGCTTTATGCTTGTAAAAAGTATCAACAGCCATGAAATTTCAATAAGACCCAGACCACAGGAATTTTAGGGAACCCTTAATGGGAGTATTTCACATTTCCTACTCTAGTGTAGTGATGTTGTCAACTGTTATCCAACTAATGTAGAATTCATATGCAGAATCAGGAACCACCACCAGACATTCCCCTTCCTGTCAGGAGAACTCAGTGTAGGATCCAGAGACGAACTGTCTGAAGACTTTTTTATCTTACATTCTTGCAGGGCTCCTTAAGAAATCTAATACAAGTATAAATCCCACAAAACTGAACTTACAGAATCTGCAAGGCTTTTGAAATCTGTGTCTCAAATCATCTTCTGGAGCCTCTCATTAAATAACACATGGAACAATCTATATTACACATTCAAGGCAATTTTATTCAGAAATACAGAATCATGTGTTTTAATTTACAAACAGATGTCAATCCATTTCCTATGAGTCCTTTATATTGCCTAAACAACCAAGGATGGCATAAATATATTAGATGCCCACTATATAAATGTCAGTGGTAAGAAATTAAAGTTGAAGCACAGACAGCCATTTGTTTAGAAGACTCAATTACCACTTCCATACAGAACGTGATTCAGTACCCTTTCTGACACTATTTCCTATTGCTGAAGCTCAAAATTTATAGGAATGATCTTTCACTTTTCACTAAAGGGACCCAAACTCATAGACCTCCTGTCACTTTAAAATCATGCAGCCAAAGACAATGTTTAAGCAACAGACACTTTCAAATAAATAATGCAAAGCACTTGAAGCTACAAATGTAGTTGGCAGAGATGGAGTACTGTTTATATATCCTGTCTGGCCTGACTCAGTGAACATATTAGGCTTTGAATGCAATATAGACAAATAAAGAACAAAAGGAATTAAAACCATACCTAAGGAAAGCTATTTTTATAGAGATACACATAATATTTTTCAGTATTTATTGCTTTGGTAGTTACATCCCATATCTATTAAACAATGAAGGCAAAATAAAGTTAACATTGAAGTAGTTAAGCTTATGATGATTAATTAGGCTGGCGTCACTCTCACTCACTCTCTCAAGACTGCTCTCTTAACCAAATCAAGGGGGGCTGTCCCAGTCTACCTTGCCTTGGTGCAAGTCCTCACCTCAAGTCCTGCATGCAGCTTTGGGCAACTCAACATAAGAAAGACACAAGGCTATTAGAGAGTGTCCAAAAGGAGGGCTACAAAGTTGGTGAAGGGTCTGGGGAGGAAGCCCTGTGATGACTGAATAAGGTCACTTGCCCTGTTCAGCCTGGAGAAGAGGAAACTGAGGGAAGACATATGGCTGTCTACAGCATCCTCACAAGTGGAAGCAGAGCAGCAGGTACAGGTCTCTTCTCTGTGGTGCCCAGTGACAGGGCCATGCCATGACAGGGAGTGCCATGATGCTGTGTCAGGGGAGGCTCAGATTGGATATTTGAAAACGGTTCTTCACCAAGAGGGTATTTTTGAGAAAACACAGCAGACCCTCTTTTCTTAGTACCTCACATGCTATCCTGACAGAGAGTCAGTTTATTGACTCAAACTCTTTTCTTGACTGAAGATATAACAGGTAAGCTCTTTAAAAAAGTCACTTGTGTCTTTAACATTATATGCTCATTTTCACAACATGAAGCGCAAGCACAAACACCCGAGGAAGAAATAATACAAGTAATATCATACAGCCTTGAGATAAATGTCACTGTAGATAATATTTTAGCATTTATTGCTATTTATTTAGCATTACTCACATTTCAATACTTTAAAATTGATGATTAAAAAATCACTATCTAACCACAAGGGCTCTTTGCGATCAATTCAAGTTCATGCCACAATTACGTGTGTTCTACTAGATCTAATAGAGTTTGCTCTATTTTAACATATGAGGCTGAAATGTAGAAGGAAAACTAAAAGCAGAAGTAAGCATGGACTGGTAACCAGTGAACAACAATGGTGTGAGGCTGGAACTCTAAGTAGCATGTGAATTATTCAAGATCAAAAAGGTGGCATAACATCTTGCTAATTGGCCAAGAGGCATAAATTCCAATTTTCTCTAGGCAATACATAAATTTGGTTGAGTGAACAAAAGTTATACATGCAGAATAACACATTTAAATTTAGATTTATTTCTCCATAATTGAAAAGTGAATTGGAATAACAATTCATTTGCCTATAGCCAAGTTTTCTCCCATTTCTAACCCTTGTGAAAGTCCAAACTGTCTCCCTGAATGTCACAGGTCAGAGGTTCCCATGACATTTAATAAGTTAGGGAAGAATATGCCTGAGTAGGAATGGAAACAGAGGAAGAGTAGGTGCATTTCCAAAACTGTAGCTTTCATATTGTGACCATGGTGTGCATGTAAAACCAGATGATCAGAACAGCCACTTGTAGGACTGGAATCACACCACAAGGCATGACTTTGATGAAGGTGATTAGAGTTTTGTTAACATTGAGCAAGAAAAACTGTGAGTTAACACTAACACTTTATGCCACAGTTTTCCTAAGGCAGAAAAATCTGCCTTTTCATTTTGCTGACTCATATCATAGCCAAACAGAATAATTACTTCTCTGAAAACACAGCTGGGATAGAAAAAGGACCTAAAGTCTAATCTAATCAAATCTATTTCCTGCAAAGCTTTGGCAGCATTCTGGCCTAAGTAGCTATCTATCCCCAGTAAACTTTTATCTCCATAATGCTGTGACAGATCAGTCAAAGGCATGTCACCCTAAAAGGAAATCTCAACAGAAATGCTGAGGGTTTTTTGCCCAGAAAGTCTTTATTTTTACTAACTTACTATGTGGAAGTACTGAAAGCACCAAAATTCACTTAGATATGTGCCGAGATGAACACTTGCTGTATGTTTCAACTGCATAACTCCTACTAACAATACGGGGAGATATTCCAGTGAGAACTAATGCAAAAATACAACAAAATCATAATAAAATAGACTAGTGTCAACATGAGTTATTTTTTGGTGACAGGTGCCCACAATTCACACTTCTGCCTGCAAGAGCAGCAAGGGAACCTTCTCCTCTCTTCTGGGAATTAGGCTGCCTCCCACATAAGCCAGGATGAAACTACATCCTGGGGGTTACTACTCTGCTCCTGAAAACTGATTCAGATTCATCCTGCAATAACCTCAATGTCTCATTTAGTTTCAGCATAAGATTAAATGTTTTCCTTAGCTAAGGAAAACAAATATTCAAAATAAATGTGTTGTGTTCATCCTTGGAGATTTTCAAGGTCTAAAAGCTCTGAGCAACCCAGTCAGATCTCACAGGTTTCTTTCTTTTCAACCTCTCTTTGCTTCAGACAGAGGTTGGACTAGAGATTTCCTGAGGTCCTTTCCAACCCAAATTATCCTTAAAAAATGGATAGGTCTAATGGATTAGAACTGAATATGGCAGATGTTCTTGGGAATTAAATCAAACATTCTTTAGACGAAACAGAATCACTAAGGCAGCTACAACTGCTCTCTCTACTCTTTATTCCCCTCACGTCTTCCTTTAAATTATTGTAATTTCCTGTGGTAGAAAATTTGTCCTATACATGCATGAGGTTGAATCTCAGTCAGAAACTCCTCTGTACAGCAGATGAATATTCATCATGAATGTGTTTATGAAGCAACTCTTCACAAATATTTGTTTGCCAAGGTGAGTTTCAAAAGCCCCCCACCTACTAAAGTTATGAAATACCTCAGATTCAAGCCTTGTTTGCATTGCAGTGCTTATTAAGGCAGTAGCAGGACCTGCCAGCATAGAGGAGCTATTGCAAAATAGCTGGTACTGCTTTCAGCACACAGTAGCTCTGTTGTGCCAACACTGACCCACCTGCAGGATGCATGAGTGCAGCTTAATCTTTGCTCACTTCTAAAGCACCAGGACCGGGTGGGCATCCTGAGTATCTCCCTGACTATCTCCCTGACAAGGCCCTTGCTCCCATCTAAGGATCAGCACCAACGAGCACCAACAGCAAAAATTCAAAAATAAAGGGGAGTTATTGTATAGTGAAATGTTAGCCCAGAAAGACAGAAAACTAAATAATTAATGACACATTGTGCATTTACTCTACAGTGAAGTAATGCAATAGCAGCAAGATGGGGGACAACACATTTAGAGACAGCATTATATACCATTCTGTCTTATGTAAGCCATTTATAGAGGCACGTTATTCACAGCTATTCCTCTCTATGCATTTTTAATTGTTTTGTTTACATGATAAAATGTGACTTGCAGCTTGAACAAAGATAAAAAAGTAATTCTTTATATAAGCCATAATTAAAATGAGCAGAATTTGTGGCAATGACAGCTACCAGTGAAAGGTAATGGTTCAGCAAAAATCAATCAGGTGAAAAATTAGCTAGCTATTAAGAGGAAATAACCTAATGCCATTGCTAAATTCAAAGGAGAAGGTTTGAACAGAAGCTTTCTTTACTACCACACAAAGGAATAATAAGTAGGAATTTTTCCTATACCATTCTTCAAAGTTACCATCTATTGTTTTGATACCTGCTCCCTCACTACCATGCCCAGTGCAAGTCTCCAAAAATTTTTTACTTGACAAAGTCTGTCAAACTGTCATAGCCTTGTGATTCTAGCTATACAAATAATAAAGCTAAAATTAGAACAAAAAGGACAACTGTAGACTTACTTCACATTTTTCTATTTCCCCTACAATTTACAATACCAGACCTGTAAAAGGAAAGTGGGTATTGGAGACCTCACAAATTACTTTTATATAGGCTCTTGTGAAAGCAAAGAGAACAACATGGTTTTCACACTGAGAATTCTTAGTATTTCAAGGCAAGTCTCCAATGCCAGAACTAAATTATGGGTTGAACTTTAATTTTTTTTTTTATATTATCCATGGGAGAAGAAAATTTTTCTACATTCACAAAAGCTGTCTGGAAATTTTAATGCGAGTTATTTTCTGACGAGAAGAAAAGCCATTTCTGCAAAGCCACTAGTTTCAGAAAGACAAGTCTTATTTCATAGTGGGACAAACTTTAACCCCAACTCCTTCTTAGTCTGAATTAAAAGTTAACAAGGAGAAAGGATGTCTCACTTGTTTTCTTGGTCATCTACTCATGAAAAAAAATGCTTATAAACAGGTTGGAGAAAGATTGGAAAAATTATGTAGAAACTGCCAAATTTCATAAACTTTAAAATACATAAATAAAAATTCTAACAACCTCATAAGATAAAGTCCACTTAATTCTATTTTTTTCTCCTGGTAATCCATTTATGTTGGAGAATCACATTTGTATTTTTTGATAAATTTGCAAAAGAAAAAAGCAAACAACTCCACATTTTTAGCAGACCTGGTTTTATTCTCTGAGTGGTATTAATTATATTATCAGACTTTTCACCAAGATTTAAGAACAAGAATCACCAGTAGCCATGAGTTACTTCCACAGAATCCATCCAAAGGAACAGAAAATGACTGTGTAGGCCCCTTTCAGTCACATAACTTCTAAAAGTTAATTATTGTCACTTCTCCATCTCTACAGCTGTCAACTTAGAAGCAACAAAAAGTTCAGTTCCATCTTTCTTGTTATTCAGCCCTTAGAGGAGGTGGCTGGAAAAGCTGATGAAACGACAGGACTGGAAAACCAGCAGATTACAGATCATACCTGGACTTTTGCATAAAAAGAATTTACTCCATGCTAAGCACAATAAGACGCTAAAGGAGCTTTGAAACAGTCTTAAAAATACAAAACAAAACAAAGCAACCCACCTCTCACCAGCAGAAAGAGAACCACTTAAAGGGAATTTCCTCCTCCAGAGCACTCCCTATCAAAAAGGAACATCTGCACTCAGAACAGTAAGACAGTTCATACCTCCAGATGAAGTTTATATTTTTGTCTCTTTAAACCCACACCACCATTGGTTTGGCACATAATTACAGGTCAAACAAATTTCTGTTTCTGTCTGGGGTTGATCAGATGTTTTTTGCCCCTTATTATAAAACTGGAATTGGCAAGCAATGCTGGCAATCACTGCTTTCACATTTAATTATTGCAACTCATCTAGGAATGCAGCCACAGAGCCTGAAAATGTTCCAACTGGTACAAAAGCCTCTCTGCTTAGCAACAGGGACACAATGAAGGGGATCATCTGAGTGCTGCTCTTTCTGCGCCTGCTCTCTACACAATTAAGGATCCAGTCTGCTCATTTGTGCAAAGACTCTCTGGAGACTGTAACTGCCACAAGAGCTGCACCCATGTGATCCTTTCCTACATGACATAAAAGCTACTAAAGAATTCCCTACTACCTATAGCCAGTGTTACTTGAATTAACCCTAATTATGTACTTCATTTAAGGTGCTCATCTATAAATCAGCAGATACAAACAAAATTCTCCAGAACTGTGAACTGCTCTTACTATTGAAAAAAAACATAACATTTTATTATGAAGTATTTGCTGCTATGTAGGCACAGACCTGCATGTATGTATGGTGATAGACACATTATCAGCTACCACAAAACATTATATCCAAGTAAAATAAGTAAAAATCAAAACTTACCACTTGTATTTTGTATGTCCCAATGGATTATGCTGATGTTCACAGGCAAGAAATTGCTTGCAGATATTTAGTGTGATAAGTTCACTTCGTTTGCACATAGTTATCTCATAATTTTCTTTTGTGAATTGTGCAATATTGTAACAGGGCATCAGATTTCTTAGTATCGGTCAGTATCTGATTACAGCATGGTGATAAATTGCTGTGAACAGTTGTGAAATCCTTACATTGCTTTGATCCACACCTTATTCCCTCCCCCGAAAAGCTCCCTTGCAAGCCAATTAAGAGCACATTGCTGATCAAAGCAAGCCTCTCCATACATTTAACTCAGGTGTGTAATTCCTGGCTCCTCTTTCAGCATCCTGGCAATCTACTTTTAAATTCCAAGGGAAATAAAAAAATATATCACCATTAGGGCCCAAAAGCTTTTTGTCTCTGCGAAAGTATAAAGCATTGTTTACAATCCATGAAAGTGAATACACATCTTCCTCTGATTTGACACCTTGCAACAACGAATATGGAAGTCTTCCTCAGCTCTATTCAGTAGAAAATACGATCACAAGGCAATAATTTACAAGACCTTAAAATAGATCAGTGAAATAGATCATTTCTCTGAAATGCTTAATAAAGGACACTTTCCATGTATTTTTAAAGAAATGTTTCTGGGTCTTAAATAAAATTTCAGGACTGACAAATTCTTGCTTAAACTTCAGGTCAAGGAAACTGTTCAGCTTTAACTTAACATCTCTTTGAACAATGTCAAGAACATCACAATGTGCCAAACCAACTAGAGCTGCATGAAGCTGATAAGAGAAAGATAGAACATTCATGCAAAGATCAAGCTAGAAATCAATAGGGGAGTCTGGATTTGAACTGAAAGACATTTTTATAGCTCAGCTGTTAATATCAGTGGGAACCTGGAAGCTTACTGCCATGTGCTTTCTCAGGATAAGCTCTGAGACTCGCTTGTTGCATGTCTTCACATCTTCTGGCTTGTACTCAAGAGTGGAGATTATAACTAATTGTTTGCTTGGACATGGGACCAATTTTTCCTCCTGCCTACAGTTACTCTTCTCTAGCTGAAGACACCAACCAGAACATCCAAAGCCTTGGCAGCAGCAAAAAGAAAATTCCTCAGGCATGAAAGACTGGCAGAGCTCTTTCTCCCATCACCATGCCACAATGGCACCAGCAGATGATGACTCCCTCACATATTTCTTCTGCATGTCAGGGGCCAAGCAGCAAGGAACCAGACCCAGACAATGTTTAGGTCACTCCTGAGCACGCTCTGAGGTCGAGGTAGAAGATATAACTACATTTAACCTCTTTCTCCCCTGCAGCCCTGTCAAGTATTCCTAGTATACAGAGGGCAAAGGTAAGGGTAAGAATAAGATTCATTACACATTCTGATTTCCATTTTGGTATCTATTAATCAAATCTACTATTTCACCAGCTTGTAACAAGATCACCTGGAAATTAGCTGCAGATTGCAAAAAAATTTGAAAAAATCACTTCAGAGTTTTAATGAAATACTCGAGTGCTCAAATAAGCATGTCTAATGCTTTGGGCAGTTTTAATATTTGGCCCAAAGACACGCACATCTGCAAAGAACTTCATATCATCACTGTGTTTGGTTTTGTAACAAACCAGCAATGGTTAGCTCACAGTAAAAAATAAGTAATATCTCTTTTTGCATCAACATCAGTGACTAATTTTTTTTCAAGTGACTAATTTTTTTCCACAGCACTACAGTTAAAATGATTATACAGGTTCAAAGCAATTATTACCACAATTACCATTTCCAACAAAGTGACAATGACTTGGTGTGTTCATGTATACATTTTCTTTGAAACAAGTTAATGAACTCTTAGGAAGTCAAGGTAAGTGCTGAATCGAATTCATTCAAGCCGGCTCCCTTATAAGTTATCACATGTGAAAGAACTGAATCTTCCTTGGGTAGTCATTATTAAACTTTATTGTTCTTATTCTTGTTATTATTATTATTATTATTATTAAATAGAACATTCCTTTACCTTATATATTTTTCAGATAAACATGATTCAAGAGTGTATCTATCCTACATGTGGAAGTGGTGTTGTGGAAGACCCACCATAATGGGCTCATCATAGTTAATTACAACAGCCTCACAATCCACAGAACTATGTCCATCTACACTTCTGTGCAGAAGAATCTCTATGCAATGATAATAATAAATTCACTGTCTCCATTTCTGCATTTTGCATGTTGAGGTTGTCAGTATGCAGTTTGTTTTAATTCACTTGCTATTACAGCTGGCCTTATCTACAGATTAACCCTACTTCTGATGTATAAAGATGAATTTTCTGCCCCAAGGAGATCAGTTTGCACAGTCAGAAACAATATTCCACAGCAAACCAGAAGATCCTAGATGTGGTATCTCAACAGAAACCTCCAAATTCACAGATGGCTTCTTTCCAAACAGTGGGTTGCAAAATGCACACGAAGCAAACAACACCTATATATGATCTAAAGCAGGTTATCTCACTACATGGCTGAAGTTGCTACAGTAATCAGTCTTGTCAGTCCCCTATGGAAGAAGGGTGTTTCCTTTTATTGAAAATCAACATATGAAAATAGACTCAATAGA
The DNA here is from genome assembly GCF_035770615.1 of Melospiza melodia melodia. Lineage (NCBI taxonomy): Eukaryota > Metazoa > Chordata > Aves > Passeriformes > Passerellidae > Melospiza > Melospiza melodia. The sequence continues at coordinate 38,273,924 of NC_086194.1, forward strand.
TCTGTACATCAGACCTGGAGTGAACACATCATTCAATTGGGCAATCATTATTTATTTAAATACCTAATTATTCATGGCCTAAAAAAAAGCGCAAATTTAGTTGAGGATGTGCTGTATGAATTCTATTCCAGTCATTATCAAATAGCATTTTTTAAACATCAGTGCAAATCATGAAGTGAAAAGTCAATGACACAAGTAAATCCCAGCTATGTCATTATATTGAGACAGAATGCCTTTCTTGCACTTCAGATTTGTCTGCATCCTAAATTGAGGCTAAAGATAGCGGGAATGCAAAATCATTTCCCAAAACTATCAAACAATATTAAATAGCTATTAGCATTAAAATGATCACGTTAGGATCATGCAATAAAAAGGATAGAAAATGCAATAAAAGGGATAAGTTTACAAATATAATTATTATTTCTTTTCCAGTAAAGAATTTCTGGAGTATAATTTCTTTTTAAAGACACCACACAAGACTATGTAAAAACACAGAGACAAGACTGGTAAAAACACAGAAATAATGGGTTCCTCATACTAGACACCATAGTGCTAACATTCAGGACTGCTTGAAAAATTGCCTGGGTGCTTACAGCAAGCAGTAGCCACTGCTTGGAGGCAGATGACATGGCCCATCAAAGGATGATAGAATACTGTATTTTTTATATGGGTAATGAAGTGGCTGAGGAGTGAGATTATAGGTTGCTGCTGAGCTATATATGCCCTGATGATACAGGAGATTTGAGTTACCTGCCTAATGTCAGCTGGGAAACATGCATTAGATTCAGAAGTGTATACCAGGTCTCTATACACACATGAGTATTTTCTCCTCATATTATTTATAGAGTTGGGAATTTTATATTAAGGGTAATGTTAAATCTCTGCCATTGCACAGATTTAGCTCACAGAGCCATATCTGACACTCCATCTGTTTTTCATAATGTATGCTACCTGCTTGTTCTTAGCACTTCTTTCAGCCTGATAAGGTAAACACATCAGCAAGCTGATTAATGGCTTTTCTCCTTTTCATTTTCCAGTTCCCATGTATTTGAACAATACAGAAATGGTTGAGTTACAAAACACTACAGAAACACATGCTATTCAAACTAATCCCTCTATCTTATTTCTGTAAGCTTTTGCAATTAAAAAAAAAGTCTAAAACTTTATTCTGCTTATTATTGCAAATAATTTGCCAATAATCCTATTACAGCATTACACTGTCCCTGTTAGTTGTTACACACATCACTGAGATAAACATGGGAAGTTTTTGTAGCCCAAGTGTCACTTTTCTAGGCTGTCTGTTAACTGCTGGCAAGTGGTAATGCCTGGGCTCATGGACTGCTGAGGTTGGGCCCACACCTGCAGCATCTCTCTGGGTAAAGCACTTGGATTCCCTTCTCATTGAACTAGACACTTGGAGGGAACGCTGATCTGTGTCTGTGTTAGAGTAAATGAGGGGCCAGAAGGCAGCTGCTGCCGCTGCCTCCAGGAGGACCCAAGAATTGGAAACACTTCTGGATCCTCTGGATCCATTGGACTCATCCTGTAACAAAGGTGCTTAGAAGCTCAGATTTCCCAAGAAAGGATTGTCATAACTGTGCTACTACACCTTCTGCTTCCTCAGTGTGTCAGAAAAATGTTATCTCAAATTATTTACTCTTTCTCAAGTAAGTGCAAGTCCACGCTTTTAACTTTTATTTTTTCCTCAAAGACCAGGATTTTAGTTCTGGAACACTGAGACAGATTCTTACTTCAAGTGCAATAACAGACTGATCTCCATTGTTTAGGTGTGTATGTGTGTTAGAATTAATAATTTGGAGCACTATACTCTCTTGAATGTATTGCCAAGGCAGAAAAAGCTTATTATCCCTACTTAAAAAGATGGAAAATGAGACAGGGGAATAATATGATTCATTTAAAAAATGATTGCAAACCCAAAAATAGAACCCATGTCCTTCTACCATATTATATAGGAATTAGCCTAGCAGGGGATTTGAAAACTGGTTTAAATAACTAGGAATTTGTTAGGTATTCTGCACTAAATATGATCTTCACAGTACCTAAGTGTTCATTTAGTCTTTATCTTTTAAAGTGCTAATTCTTTTTCCTAGTTACTCTCTCTTATATTGTGACTTGTTAATGACATACAGATGTTATCTAGCTAAACTAAGAAGTGCTGGCAATTTCATGGGGAAAAAAAAACCCAACAACAACACCTGGTTTGGTTTTTTTGTTGTTGGTTTTTTTTTTTCCTTGCATTAAAACTAAATTGTTCAAAGCAAGAGAAAAATAAAAGGTAATTATCATCCAGGTAATCTTTACTGAACTGGAAGCATAGAATCTTTTTGATTATGCACCAGGCGCAAGCAATCTCAATTAACAGTGCGTACATATATATTGATGCCATCTTTATACATACATATACATATACATATATATATACATGCAAATGCATACATTGATTTTTTTTACTTGTTCTTAAAGCCTGTGACATCCTTCTATAGGATTCTTTTCCTCTGTGTGATAAAATAGCTTTAATCTGGTAATCTGTGTAATTTACCAAGTAAAGAAGGTAAATTTCTTTTCAATACATTTTCTTGGAAAAATGGTGGAAATCAGTTCTGTCATCACTTTCTCACACAAACTCTGCACTGCTCTTGTCACAGATTAAACAGCTGATTGTAAAGTACTAGTTATTCAATGCTAAAATGACCTTCAGGTCAACTATGTTGATCTGCAATTACATCACTTAGTGAAAATATTCACTGTTTGCTCTTGTTTGAATTCCACTCACACCTGTAAAATACTTTATTTATAAATGTGCTGGCTGAATCATTGATAGTCAGAGTTTGCTTGACTTGGTAACTTTTTTTTTCTCATTCCACTGTGCTTATCAGCTTAGCTAAACTCTGGCAAACATTGTGCTATGGCTTCTACTATCAGAGAACAGGAATGTGCTTTTCAGATTTTATGAAGGTATTTCCTCTCCTCCCCTCCTCCCTCTAAAGACATTTCTGTCATTCAGGGATTTCTGTCTTCAAGCTTCAAAGAAATTGTGTTCCCTCTAAGCTACTGATAAAAATATCCACATTTACTTTTAGAGGATCTACATCAAATAGATCTTTAGCATAAAAGCTCCTCAGTAACGGAGGAATTTTATTTAACTAATTATAAATCAGTATTACAGATAAATAAAATAATTACCATGCAAAGTTAAGTCCTCTTAGATTAACCTTGATGACACAAAAAAGTTTGTACAATTTCAAAGAAAAAATAAGTCAGCTGGGCATGAAATATTGTGAGGCGTTTGTGGGGTTTTTTTAAAGAAGTATTTTTAAAAAATAGTAATGAACAGCAGGGATGTATATATTCACAAAGAGTTGAATATACCATTATTCAATATTTATGAAATTAAGGCCAGGGTTTTGGGCTCTTTTTTCTTTATAGTGCAGAAAACTGGTTGAGATCAGCCATTATGTTAATGCATAAAAATATGCAAAGCAAAGCTTTTGTGTCTTTCTGGAAGAGTATATTTAGGAGAAAAAAGAAAATAAAGAAAAAGAAATGAAGAGTGCAAAAAATGAAATCTTTTAAACAATTCCACTCTGACTGAATCGCAGAGTGGACACAATACTAATCACAGAGAAAGCATTTTCCAAGAATAAAAGCTCAATTAAATGAACAAGTCTTTGAATAAATAACATTTTAAGATAACCTTTTCCTTGTGCAGACAAAAAGCTAGAATCTTATTGTTTGTTTGCTTGTTTGTGTGCTTCATTACGAAGTAAATACCGTATGTGTGGAAAAAAACAAAAAGGACCTTTAAGAAAAGTTGATGAAATTGAACAGCTAAATAACATTTTAAGCTGAAGTCTCTTATTTTAGAAGTAATCTGGACATAAACAAGACATAATTTCTTCAGCTCCTTTCCAGCTTCATTAGGAAATCTTTTGCTCACACTGTAGTAAGGAGGGATTTTCTTGACTGCTTTGGGAGGTTTTTCCCACCAGGCTGCTGCCAAGATTTCCCAGGAAAATACATACATTAGGAAGGACTCGGTGTGTGTCGCTCTGGCTATTGCTACAGGTGAGGCCTTATTCCAGTGCCGTGGTTTTGTTTCCTCTTACTCCTCATATCCACACTCTCCAGACTGAAAAGCAAAGGCTCTCAGTCCTCTTCCCACTGCAGCAAAATGAGCTTACTACCAAGGAAATTACAGATCTTCAAATTACACAATTCTTAAAATGAAGACCAGTTTAGTCCAACCAGGAGGCTTCCATTAGGCAGGACTTGTAGCAAGGACTTCAGAGTAACAAGAATGCAAAAATGCAAAAATGAGCTTAATGGCACAAGCAAACAGGAATAATAAATCATGTTTCCACTTTTCAGCACAGCATCTTCATATCCCTTTCTAAAAACTATTTTGAAAAGTGCAAGCATTACTACATTTAGTTAACATACTGCAGCATACAAGACCTTGTGCTCCATAATTTTTTAAAAATATATGTCCCTAAACAAACATATAGATATTTTATGTGTCTGTATATGCATAAAATCAATAGAAAGAGACCCTATCTGAAATTCAATATTCAAAGAGTAAACCAAACCTGACTGAATAAATTTGCTAACAGTAGTGGGAAATAGCTGGCTTGACAGAACTGTGAACTTGCTTAAGGGCAAAGCTTAGGAGTTACTTGTACTTCCCAGAGAGACTTTAGCATTACAACTGGATAAAGTCCTTTCCAAACCCAGTACGAATTCTTGCCCTTCACCTTTGGGTAAAGGGGGAATAGGCTTATTCTCCAACGTAAATCTGAGAGTTATATGGTTATTTTTCCAGCCAAGAAGCATCACTGGTTATCACTCAGACATTTTCCTTACCATGGCTATGATCCCTATCTAAAATGAAGTATCACTTGCAAGCTTAACAGCAGGATACAACTAAGTGTTCATAAGGCTGTGGACACTATATCACTGTTTATGTCATTTTTGTGTTAGAGTATTTTAATGCCCAAATACCTGAAAGCTTTATTAAATGCCAATCCAATTTCCTGCAATATCCTGACCACTGTTCAGAATTATTTATATGCAGGTATGTGTGGAGGTGTATTTAAGTATTCTTGTATGCTCACAAAAAATTCTTACTGTACTGCCAAGCAGATGTCGACCACTCATTTTGGTAAAAATAATTTCTCTTTTTTTTCACTGTATTATGGTACAAAGTGGTGAAGATTTGTTCATAAGTTAAAAAAAAAAAAAAAAAAATCCCTCACAACCTAAGTAAAAATTCCTGGTTATTGCACTTCAACTATACCAAGCTGATGATTTGAAAAAGGAGAAGCAGTACAGCTGCAGATTAGAATACAGGTAGAAATCTTTAAATATGTTCAAAATACTTAAATGTAAGAAAGTCAGGAACTGCTACAATCTTTATTACACTGAAAATGCTGTAGGTGGGAGTGATACATATTTGTTAAAATATTGACTCTAGTCTATGTACCAATGAACACAAATGTGAGTAAAAAAACCTGCTTTAGTTGCACTGTCTGAGGGACTGTGTCCTAAAAATTTTGCAACTGTGAACTATGAATTAATTTGTGGTTCTAGAGTTGAAAACTATGTTCTTGTTTATTCCAAGATATGGATTCCTCATAATTTTTCATAATGAACAAAGAGATCATGTGAAACCAGTGATACACTCAGGTCCATTCATCCTTGGAGAGATACTGTATTACTGACCATATAGCTGCTCAAAAATTTATCATGAAAAATGCCAGCCTAGGTGGTAATTTCAGAGAAAAATAAAGTAGTATATCACTATGAAAGCTAAGTCCTTTTTGTTGATTATGAAGATCAAAATCCTAGTCAGGACTAAGGATCACTACCTTCTTGGTGTATTCCTTGCTAGTAAATTTAGTATATAGAAAAAATAATATCACAAAATAATCTTCTATTTCAAGTTGCAATAGTTTACTTAATCCAATGTCATTTTCCCTGGTGGAAAGGGGATTTCTTCTTTTCAAAACCATAGCAGAAATCAGTGGTTACTTCCACAACTTTCATATATTACCTTAATACATTTTATATGAGGATATTAAAACAGAAATCCCAAAACTTCCATTTAGACATTTGTTTTTTGTAACAAAAATTGCATTGTTGTAATTTTGTTTTGAAAGATTATAATGTTATCCTGAAATAACCAGGAAACTCTTCAAAGTTGGAGAAGTTCTAACTAAAATTTTAAACTCAATATGTATGTAGCTCTGACTGTTAAATAAGAGATTAACTTCTGTCAAAATTCTTCTTAAAGAACATATCTTCTGCTCTTGCTGTATACTTGTTAATATTACGCAGAGCATATAATCATATTTAATCCACTAAGGTTATTCATGCCACATATGTGCTGATCTGAACAATAAAACACAGCTACACACTTATTCTCTGGCTAACTTGGGCGAATTTCTACGTATTGGGTTTCTTCAACTGGAACAGTCTCTAGCTGAAATAGAATTTAGCTGCGTGTGATGAAAAATAAGAGTGTTCGGAGATTTAAGCTCTTCCTGACAGACTCTTTAGACAAAGATACTGCTTCTTGTGTAATGGGCAATAATAAGCATAATTGTTCTGATGTGTCATGAACTCAGACATAAAAGCCTCAAATACAGTGTCTCTAACACCAGGACTACCATTTTATTCTGGTTTCTTTTTACTATTATTAATATTTTAAAAATTATTCTCTCAGCTCAAAATGCCACTGCCTAATGGATAGAGTACTTATTAGGCCAATGTAAATTTATATGGTGCTGGGATCACACAGTTATAAAATTAAATGGACAAAACTACAGGCACCACATCAATTTTATGTCTATCTCTAACTGCATTTTAATGCATATATATGCATGGAAAAAAAAAAACGTGAAGGACCCCAGCCACAGAACATCCTGATCATATCAAGATTCTGAACAGGGAAAACGTGAAATTCTCTTACAATTCGGAGAATTTCTCCTCTTTTCTGAGATGTGAACTGTTTGCTAATTCTTCTAGTTCAGACGAAAGTTATTATTCAAGCACACAGCTCACTGGAATTCAAGTGTACTGGGTGATAATCCTGGTTTACCTACACACTTAACACACTTGTGCCTGAAGTTATCATCTCTACCATGCTTGTACAATATGGCATTTCTTATCTGCCTCACAGCAGTGTTGCAGGGATTAATTAGCCCATGTTTAAAATTATTCCAGTGCTTAAAATCTCTACTGAGAGCAAGTGGCAACTGCAACCTCCAATTATCCCTACAAACATGCACTGATTTCTCTCTTCACCTGAAAATTGCTCAGCTTCAGTAGGCTGACAGTTGTTTTTTTTCCAGAAAGTATATAAAATAAACCTATAGAAGCCTTTCAAATCTAATGTATTATAATGTATTGAAATAAGGTAAAAAAGCTCTCCTCTAATATTACTGCCCATCATAGCAAGTAAATACATTTCAGACTTCTTTATAGTATATTTGACACTGTGCATAATGATGATAAAACCCTCAAAAAACCCAGTAACCACACCAACCTGAAACACTAAAGAAAACAAAGAATACCTGAGACTCTATTTCTGAGATCAAAATTGAGACTGAGAATTTAGCATATTTGACTTCTGGAAGGTGCAAAATGCATACATGTTTTTTCACCCAGACACATTTCAATATGGTTTAGGACGGTCTAAATACAAAAGCAGATGAATATTTCCCATTCTGGGTATATCCAAATATCTCTCTCCATCAAACACTAAAAATCTTAACAATTTTCTGTTGATTTCACAATCTTGTCATGAATTCATGTAATTATGGCACAAGTAAAAGCCACATCAGATCCTGACAGCAAGCAGTTTCCCAACTGAAACATGAGCATTGTCATTTCAGTTTTTCTGCTTGAAAGCTATAAAAGCACTCCTCAAGAGAAAACAACATTACTCCAAAGTGAAGATAATCCCTCAGAAAAATGAAAGAGAATCATAGCAAGTCAGTTGCCTAGAATATTTTTTTGCATAAATTATCAGAATCTACACTGCCTGTACACATCAAAGTTTTGTTAAGATGCACTACGTGTACATTGTCTTAGTGGTCACATATGCCGAGGAATATTTTTATGCAAATGCATGCAAGATCTGTTCTTCCAGATGGAATACACATTTTCTGCTCTCCTATGCCTCTGGGTAAAGGTGATGCTCTACTGCTGGCACTGCACAACCCTTCTCTTTCCTATCTCATGAGGCACAAAAATAGATTAAAATATCCATACATGCTAAAAAGATACTTACATGCAAGCCCACAGAAAGAGCACAAATTTACTGCACAGAATAGAAATTTGGCAGGCATTAAGTGGTCTTCTTACAAATGCAATTTTCTCATTCCCTGTGGCATTACAGGGCTTCTGATTTGGGAGAGAAAACAAGGGTAACAGTGAAAATCTTATTAAGCAATATTTTTACTGGCTGGGGCACACAGGTGTCTAGGATGCAGGTGTTCTTACATGTATGTTCAACAAGTCCTTATTTAATTAGCATAGCAATAGTAATAGCTTGACTTTACAAGCCTACATACATACACATCAATAGTCCACCTAAGTAATGACACAAGATTAATCACTTTTATCTAAACGTTATGGAAAGAGGGGTCTTGGACTGTTTTGTTTTGGTTTTTTTTTTGTGCACCAATAAATTTTAAATGTATCTGCAGTTCTCAACTAATCTTCCCTTAGAAGTAGGTGCCTATGAAATAATCATATTCTTCCCCATTGCCACAATTACCTTTAGACCTTTCTATTTTTGCACAAATATTTTTCAGGTTTTTCTCTTGGGAAATAGATTATTCTAATTATCTGTCTTCTGCATTTCTCTAAGCAGTTTTCATGCCACTTCAATCTTAAGCCATCTTAAAAAAATCGATGGAGTCTACTTACAGCAATTCTGCCATGATCTTATGTTTAAATCAGTGTGAATAATGAAGGAAAAAGTAATATCAATTTTAAGATTCAATACTTTCAAAGCATTTGCTTGCTCCTTTGTGTGTATTTAAAATTTTAGAATATTCATCCACAAGAAGAGCTTTTCCCATGCTTTATTAGGCATTGGTTTATTTCTCTTGTCAATAAGCTATAAAAGATACTAATCTAGGAGTCTTATCCTATTTTATTGTCCTGAAAGAAGAAGAAAAAAACCCCAAAAACCTATGCATTTCAAAGATTTAAAAACCTAGAGCTTAAGAAAAACATTTTTAAGAGAAAATAGTGCCCACCTGCAGCTTCTATTTATATTTGAATAATAAAAATAGTGCCACAGCCATATCAATCTCTACACTTGAGAGCTCACAGTTTTAGAGTGAATATACTGCAACACCAACAACAGAGACAACAGAGCTACTAAGGGATGCACTACAGAGAAAGGAGATTTTAGTTCACAAATGGCTTATCTGCCTCCTGAAGGTAAACAAGCTTTATAAAAGGAAGGGAAGCAGGAACAATTCCTATTGTATTAAAAGGTACATAAAGGTGTTAGCATACACATTCTATAATACCAAAAGGAAAAAACGGCATTCAGAACTAAAAAGAGAGCTTAAACAGCACACCAGTGATCTGGCCAGAAAAAAAGCCCTGAACACATTCCCATTAGTGCAGTAATCTATGTAATTTTGCAGCATGTGCTGAGGTTGCAGCTGAAGCACTGTGTTTGTCAGCTTTGCGTCTGGAAGCTTTTCTGGTTCCCTTCTGTGCAGCTATAGGTGCTGACCCTACTGCTGGAAGAAGAAGATAAGGAAAATGTTTTAATCCAAACATTAATTATTAAAATTCATACCGTAAACAAATATTTTATGAAACTAAGTTATTCCAAACAGATTTTCCATGCCCTTACTCCCCTGTTACGCCACTCAAAGCAGTCTGTGATTTTGCATTGTTTCTAATGCAAGGCAATTTTTAAGGCAAAAAAATATGCATTATGCATGGGTATTACAGTGGGATACCGCATAGTTACACTTCATGAGCTATGGAGATGGCAGAGTAAGTCCATATAAAATTGCAGAACAGAAAGTAAACACTTTTCCTAGAAATACGTTTGTGAAGGTACTGTTGGACTAACTGTCATTTAATTTCTGTGCATCTTCTTCTGCCTTCCCCCAAGGAAAATGGAGACAGTAGTAATGAAAAAAAAATGAGATGGTGGTAGGCAAAAATATGTAAAATGCACATTATAAACATCAGTGGTGGCCATCCAATGTCAGAACAGCAGATCTCAACCCCAAGCATCTTTTCAAGGAGCAAAGAAAAACCACAATGATTATGTTTCGCTGCTAAGAACAGAGCTCCAAGGTGTCCCAGTGCCAATGATACAAAGTTATTTATAAACTGCCGAGGTTTTCAACCAGTTATTTAATCTTCAAGGAATACTGTTAATATCATATCCCCCAAATAAGAATTTGCTTTATCCCATAGCTTTGCTTTACATTTGTTCCTTCAAAAACCTTATTTTCAGGTAAAATCTATTGAAAAGACATTTCCAAAAAACTTAATGAAGGGGAACTATTGTCCCAGGCTTTGCTGAAAATGAAGAGAGTGAGGCAATAGATTTATTATGGTCATTCCTGTATCCAAGAAATGGACGCTCCTCACTTCAGCCATATGGGGAGTAATTGCACTAAAGTTCAGGCATTTTCACTGACTTAAGAGCTTGCAGAAAGGGGGAGAAACAAATACCAAACAAGAAAACACCACCAAAAAACCCCCACAACCAAACCCCAAGAAACAGATCTTGTCTTTGCCATACTAAGATGACAGAAGTACAACCTCTCAGCAGTGTTTGCTCCCCCTCTCTCAGATGACAGCGGAGCTGTACTTTATCCCTCATTAGCATGCAGGGACTCCACACCCCCTCTGTGCTCCAGTTGTTCATGCTCCGTTAATCCATAATATCCATTAAAATGTAGGGGCAATATTAACTCATCATTGGATCATTCTCCATTGAAATCTCTTCCCACATCCTTATTTTCTTATGGCTGCATTCCAGAGCTTTCTTGCTTTCTTCTCTGTTTCCCTCTCTTTCGCTTTTCCAGCTGGCCATGTCCCAGCTCTAATCCCATGCAACTCAGCATTTAGCATTTAATTTCTGCCTTTTGTGTCTTCCCTCTAAGGTGAGCATGGTACAGTATTTCATCTGCCTTCCTTTACATAACCAAGGATGAAGAGTTCAGTTTTCCTCTCATTTTCATCAGAGGACACTACTAATAATGAATCTAACTGGATCTCACTCCTGTCTATTTAACTAGTGTGTATATTAAATGTTAGCTTACAAGACCCATAGTGGAAGGTTGTAGACTAATTTATGTTTAATTAAAACCTGTTTTAACAGTACAGAGTTAATACATGGTGGAGGATTATCAACTAAAATGCACTACTTCCATGTGCTTAAACTTGAAATTTATTTAAAACACCCAAAGCAGCTACAGGAATATACACTGTCAATATATGAATAGTAGTGATGATCAAAATGTTGGGAATTTGCTAAAGAAAAAAAAAAAAAAAAAGCTTGCCAAGATCTTTGAAGTTAAATTAGCAGTAAATTTTTTTTGGCAAGAAAACAGAGGAATTACAGAGCCATGAGACAGGTTAGAAAGCAAGACTTCCTTTTCATTTATGATGCAATGCTTGTCAAATCAGCTTTGTTCCCATCTCCCATGAAAAACCTATTTCACAGTCTAGTATTTAAGACCATTCTAGGCATTATCAACATCAGGACTTTTCAGTTTTGCTGGCTAAAAAGAGAAGTGAACACATCTAATCAGGCTGCCTGCATATATGGTATCCTGAAAGGGAAAAAAACTTAAAAAAATTTGATTCCAAAAATTCCATACAAAGGGTATAATATCTATTCAGGCATGCATCTATCAAAGTGACAGAGTAGCAACTCTCTTCCCCATTTTTCCATGCACTACTATCATAACATCTTGTGTGTATTTAAATTTGAAGCTCGCATGTCTGTTTTTCCACAAACTCTCTGCCAAAAAAAAGATTCAGTCCAGCAACATGACCCTTTCCTCCTATTCTTATCTGAACTTAAGAATGGCCATTCAAACCAACATCCTTCATATGAAATTTCCAAGCCAGCAAGAGATTTAACACAAAGGAAAGCATGACACAGTATGAACATTTTTATGGCTACTAAAAAGGGAAGATCACCAGTGTCTCAAGCTGCTATGCTACAAGAAGATAGCAAGTAATATGAATTGAAAGTGCATTGTAATATAAAGTTCCTGTGGCTCCATCCTACTTTAACTGTTTCTGCCTTACAAGGAAATTGGGATCCATCTGTTGGATAGATACTTAAGGAAAACGACTGCTAGCAGGAATCAGAGACTATTTGTGTGGGTGGCATTTATGGTCCTACAGCTTTAGCTGGGTGTGTTGACACAAAATGACATTTTAAAGGAGTAATATTAGCCTAGCAGGAGTTACATAAAACAAAATATTCTTCATCTTATTATCACTGTTTCAGTATGCAGTAAAGAAAACATTAGATATTTTTAGTACCTTTTGTGCCATGCATAACAATGAAAGAAGCAGATTTATACAAACTCATAAGGACAAGATTAAGGCAACAGAAATAGACTAGGCCATTTAATATAAAGACTTACCACTGTTTGTGAGTAAGCCTATTTCTACCAGGACTAGGGTCAGTGCAAAAAATAGTAATGCGCACACGTAGCTTCAGACAGCCTTCAACAGCCCTGTTCTAAAATAAGTTCTGACAATTTAAAACATATCAACCACAAAATAGCTTTTGAATGTCATGGTTTCTTAACTGCAATGTTCTACAAATGCTTTCGCATGCCATGAAATCCTAAATTTCTTTAACATATACAAAATAGGTAGGCGCACCTTTCAGCTCATGAGAGCCAATTCAGACAGCCTTTTAAATTTGGTTAGAAATTGTAAAGTAATTTATTCTTGAATTAAGTAGAATTAGCTACAAGAAGCTGAAAGCAGTCTCAGACACCTACCCTAAAACACACTTCTAGCTTTGGGTTATGCCGGTGATGTTTTGTAAAACAATGATGCCTGCCTGTAAAAAAGCCAGCCTCTGTCATTCCCTCACTTTCAAAACATGAACATTCTCCTATCTGCACTTTTTTTTTCTGTGAGGCTCTGCACTTACAGGGATTTAAATACATTTTCAAGCTGTATAGGCAGGGACCTGCTGCACCCAACACAAGGCTCACTTCAATAAGTATTTTGTGCTGTGTACAGCCAGATATCCTCCACCTTATATACGCATCATTAAACAGAAACCTAATTAATCAATATTGTTAAAATGAACATGGTGCCATTTCAAAACAGAGAGAAAAACACTTCTTTAATGAAGCATTATAAATGCTCAACAGCACTACAGGTTTTCTTATTTTATTATCCATCACAAGTAGTGTTAAAACCAAACGAAAACAAGGATCCGTGCAACTCTGTACTTCGTAAATCAATTAATAATATTAAGTATTAGTCTGAACACAAATGAGCACTCCTTATTTAGAAGATTTTTAGGGTGTTTTTTTTCTGTGCGACACATAATTAAGAAAAAACAAATCCAGATTTTGAAGTGTTATATGATCTGAGATAAACTTGTACAAAACCTTCCAATATCAAATTGTTATTAGGTTCCTGTAGGAAATCAAAGCAGCAATAAAATTACTACTTCTCATTAAAAAGTGATTAAAATAAAAGCAGATCAGGGATCTGGAGTAGCAGATACCTCATGCATTTTAAGGAAACTGATCCAGAGGTTTTGTCTTAGTCAAGGACATCAAGATAAATTAGTCTCTTTACCAACTTCAATAGAAATTGAACCATATGATTAAAACCATTTATATTTTTAGATTTTGAACTGACCCTTGCTCTTGTTCATCTGTTTCCACACAGCCAGGGTACTCCAGTCTCACCAGCCCTATCTGACTCACCTTTAGAACCATCTTTATGCAGCGTATCTGCTGTCCTTGCTATCCCAATGACTGTCTTTATTTATTTAGCAGAACACCCCTCTGAGCTTCTTCCTTACACAAACGAAAACATTCTTGGGTGCAGCCATGTCTCCAAGGTTTCTTTCCAGACTGAGCCCAGAGACAGCTCTGAAGTTTCCTCTGCAGATGCCCACTCTCCCCTTTGACAACTAAATCATAAGATTAAAACCCTGGCTAAATCCATAAAACTGACAGAGATGAGTACTCAGCAACTACAGTAGTTAACAATATCCAGGCACCCATTTAACACATCAACACACTTACATACCCCTGCCCCCACCCCATCTCTTTGTAGTTTAAAGTAAAATATTTTAAAACATTTTCCTCTTTCATCTGCTTGCCAGCTTTTGGTGCCTCTTGAAAATGTAATACTGCAAATATCTAGGGAAAAGTTTAATTCCATCCTCAACTAAAGCAGTTTCGATCTTATGCTACTGAAAAAACACAAAACTTGCCAGGTCTTGCATCTTAACAGATTACATTTTGCTTTTAAATCCACTTTTTTGATGAATTGAATAGACCCCTCTGCATAAGCAGAAATGTAACTCCACAGATACTACAGCCATATCTGATTTCAGAGACAGATTATTGCTTTTGCCAATTTATCATAAAGTCACTGATGGCAGTGTCGTATTTAAGGTCACATTGAGGCTTATATATTTTTTTTTTTCAAACCTTGAAGATTGAATTTCGGTTTAATATTTAACACAATACATTCCAAACACAGATCGATCTTCTATAATATTTGCTTATTAGGGTGCTTCCTTTCACGTTTAGGAAACGCATTAAAATAAAATATGCCTTTAAAAGGCATTTCATTAAAATGTCTGTGTTCAACTCAGTCTCAATAGCTAATAGCTACAGACTACAAGTTCCAGACAGCCAGACAAACATTTTCAGGCAGAGGGCTCTTGCAAATTTTAAGCACAGAGAAGGGTTTCATTTTCTAAAGAGAAACTACCCAATTATTTCTATCATTTGATGCTGCCTTCTTAGCTGCAAACCTCTTATGCCAGTGATTTTTGACCTCAGATGGTTTTTTATCCTCTGCTTATCCAGATCTCAGCAGTATTTCTCCAAATGAACCAGCACAGAAATATTAAAAAGATGCTGAGGTGAAAGCTGCTAAGGAGCAGAGCTGCAAGAAGGTTCCCTGCAGTCACTCCTTCTACTCACTTATGTCCCACTGCCAGTTTTTTATTTCCTAATTAGAATTTCTTCCATTCCTTACAAACTATGTTTATTTTATTTCCACATTTAATGTTTTCATCAGGAAATGTTGGAAAAGTGAGGCAAATGATGGACTGGAAGATGGGGATGCAGGAAGAGACTGGCTGGGGAAGCACAGGTAGCTACAGTGGACTATAGGGAAACTTCCAGACCATGAGCTTTATGGTAGCAAAGGGAGATTTTGAAAATATACATCAGAGATCTATACAATAGCAACTCCTGAATACAGTGGAGCTGATGCATCACAGCCAAAAAAAGCAGGGGAAGGAAGATAGATATATCCAAGGGACAGTGTTATTATAACAATAATAAAACTACAAAGAACAGCTTACATACGCACACAAATTTTACATTATCCAAGCATAAACAGCAAAATCCATTCCAGCCTTGTTTTCCTTAGTGTCCTTCACCTAGCATTTTCACTGACTCACTTAGCAAACCTCAGCTGACCTCCAGTTTCAAAATGAGAGGCACCCCCACCAAAATCACATCAAAATAATAACATTAATCTTCCACCTTCCCATTTTCTGAACTACTGTCACACAAGTACCTTACTGCTGATCCCATATCCCCATTTCTAGTCACAATTAAGGCAAAGCCGACAATTATTTTTAATAGAACTTATAGTTGAAAATAAAAAATGCTCAAGAATGAAATACATGTTCTGTGCTAAAGAACTCGTAACCACACCAGGCCAACAATCCTTCCAACTAGAGATCTGATTGCCTTTTATGGTTTTTTACAGAGAATGCATGCTTAGAAAGCTCCAAGTTAGCTTGCAGAAGAGCCATTTCTACTATTAATTAATATTACATTCCCTCCTGCATTCTGAATGTCACACTCAGCTCTGTAATGAGATCCATAACAAACGAACAAATACAACATAGAACAAGAAATGGCTGAACATGCCCTTTTAGACAGAATTATTCCAGGTGCAAAAGCTAGTCTTGGAACGAAATGTTCTTGTGCACATTTCCAAAAACACAGAAGGCATTTGCACAGCCGTCCCCATCAGCTGCCTCTCTCAACCATGGCACCACACCTCTGCTGACCCCAGCCCAGCTCCAGAGGCAGCTGGAGGGGAGGGGAACTGGCAGCTCCTGCCTCCAGCTGGCAGGGAGTCAAGAGAGCTGCTGAAACCATTTTGATGCAATGTCAGTGTAAAAGCACAGCAGTGTAGCTTTTCCCTCAGCTGGTAAATATTGGGGAAAATATATTTACAGGCCAAGAGAGAAGCAAAAAAAAAAAAGGCAAAACAAGCAAAAAAAAAAATCCAGCTCTAATATTTGCCCTGTATGTAACATGTATACCTCAATATTGTAAAAGTTGAAGAACTTATTACACAACAGACCAAAACCAATAAATATATTTCTTTCAATATTGAGTGAACACATCTTTTATTGCACTTCCCTGGTCAAAGAAACCTGCAGACAATAAAGTAAGTAAATCTTAATCTTACTCCCCTATGATTACCAACAACCTTCTGACATGTTTTCTAAGACAGTGTTCAAACTTTTTGTCTTTCTACAAATTTAGTTACATAAAATTCCCAATAATGCAGTTTGGCATATGTCAGCATTATTTTTTCCTGCCTTTTGACCCCCAGTACATGCAACTTAATATATCATAATTCTGGTCCCTTTATTGTTCCATGAAAAGCAACACTGGTTGCACCTCAAAAATTAAGTAAATGTTTTTTGGATGCCAATATAATTAAACTACTGTAATGGTTCAAGTCAACAACTTTCCCTAAAGTGCTAATTAAATGTTATTGCTTCTTCCTCAGACAACAAAAAAAAATAAAAGCTGCATATAGAGTGTTCCTAAAGTTAGTTCTCTGCGTTTATAATGAATTCATAAGAGTTCTTCTGCAATAAACTGTAATAACAATGCCAAAAGCAAACTGCAGGACATGAGCATGTTAAGCACCACCCAGATCACCAAAGAAAAAACCCTGTCTGAAAGTGAGATGTGATTCATAGCCCAAAGGCAAGTCCTGAGGGAGCTCAAGATGTCCCACTAATGGTATAAAGTGTTTGCAGCCCATTATGTAGAACCTCTGCTAATATTAGAGCTTTGATCTGCAAGACGTTAATTCGGTGAAAATACCTTTTCCACTGCCCTGACAGCAGCAGAATGCCCGAGAACTGCATCAGAAAATGTGCTAAAGATTACATATGATACATAGGGAGGCAGAGACAGTGGTACTGGCTGACTTTTATCAGTATTAATTTGGGATAACCTTCTCTGCATCCAAGAGTTAAAAGCTAAATGAGTACTGTGGCATTTAGTCAGAAACTTCAGCAAGGCTTCAGCATCCTCCACCAGAAGCAATTTCAAGGAAATTAAATACAGAGGACAGTTAAAAGAGCTAAAGGCAAAATCTGAAAAATGAAATTGCACCAAAAGGCCAATTACCAGTGTCCAGCAGTCTTATAAAAAAGGTGTCTTGAAGCAGCTCTCACTGGGAAACCTCACCAGGGGAACAAGAAAAAAGATACATCCACAATGTCAGCAGGTCCAAAACAGGAGAAACTACAACTTCTCCTGTAGAGTGGGTAGAGGGAAAATAAGATCAAAATTCCAAATGGTTTTGTCAAGCTGAAGACATGCGTGGAAATCAACAAGCCATTTGGCAAAAGTGTGTTTGAGGACTGAAGTTAATCAGGAGAAGACAAATGCATAAGCACCAAATGACAAAAAATTAGCTGTTACAGCAGTTTCACAGTGAGCAGTATATCAATGAAAATCAGTAATGCAACAACACTGTTCCAAAAAAGGCAACCTGATTTTTGGATTTATTAATGGGCATGGAATTCATGACAACTGGAATGAAATGTGTCAGCTTTGTTGATTACTGATGGATTTCTTTATTGAAAAAAGGAATCTACAATAGATCTCCTGAGAAAAGTTCAAGGAATTAAGATTTTTAGAATTTGCAAACACTCAAATGATTTTGGAAAGAGATGACCATTTATCTCCTCATCATAAAGCCTTAAGAGAAATGTCATGAGGTTTTTCTTCATGTCAGAGCCATTTCCACATATCAGTCTACAGAAGCAGGACAAGAATCATCATTTACTGACAAAGGTAAAGGTTTGATAAAAAGACCTAGGGTTAATATCAGGAATATCTTTCTAATGATTATGGCAATTAAAAACTGAAGCATGGCAAAGTACTGCTTTGGAATCTACTCAGTCATAGGCACCTAATAACAGCATAGTGAGCTCCTGAAGCAGATGGTCTCATTATCCTTTCTTCTGTCTGAACACAAGGGATTAAGCTAGGTCTAGGTGAACCTCATGTCCATTTTAAATCTGCAGCCTCAGTCCTGGTGGCCAGCCTGGAGGGCAGATTTGTCTGTCTGAGGTTACCTTAATTCCTTAATTTCATTGCATCAAACACAAACATATGAGATAGTAAAACACACATAATACTAGAAAGTAGCTTCCAGTAAGACCATACAGGTTCCACATCTGGCTATCATAGCTAATACAGCTGTTCACAGATCGGCTTGTTGTGAATAATGACTCTAACTCTTAGCAAATTTTTGTATTCTGACAAGTCTTATTTATTTTTATGACTGGAAACAAACAGGGATGGAAAAGTGCAAATGAGAGAAGTTAGTGATATGGCTAGGATGCAGGTTTTATTGATATAAGTATGTCTGAGCCTCTTTCCTTCTCTCCAACACATAAGAGACAACTCTTCAGTGATATGTGGATTGGATATTTCCAATGAGCTACTATGTTGATTTATTTGTTTATTTATTTAATTGGGGGAAAGTTAATATAATTACATAACAAGCAACATTATACTGCAGATTGCAAGGTAACCCTCATACTCTTCAAAACACAGGACAAAAACTAATTTCACAATGTCAAAAATCTCTAGCTTTTGTTTGCCTCTCTTTAAGTAAAACCTAACAAGAAACTAATTAGCCTCTGTGCAGTCATTTATACTATCATTCCAAACTGCATTTAGATATGCCAGCAATATAGTAATATATGCTGAAAACTGAGGTGTCAGCTTTCCATTCTTTCTGGGAGATTTTTTCCACTTTCCTTCCTTTTAAATACAAATATATCAGTTTTAAAACATGTCAAGATGTTCTCATTTGGTTCATGCAAAGTGACACTAACAAGACAGTTATCTGATGGGATAATTTGCTCCTTAGCTGATTAAAAAAATGCATCACAGATAAAATAAAAAAACCCACATTTTGCTGCCTGCCAAGGCCTATCACTTAAATGAATACAGTCCTTTTGACACAGAATAGTTAATTTTCATAAATTATTACTGACTGAAGGCAGAGTTATCCCACTGACAGAATGTACTCTCGTGAGAAGACACAAGGCATCCATTTATTGCTATCTTTGTGTATATATTGCTAGCTTTCTGCTACCTTTGCAGCTGCTGCTGCTGCCTTCACAGTTAACATAGCAGTTTTACAATGAAAAGCATGGATTAACATAGTACAAAGTTAAAAGGGAAGGGGCCTGTTTTTTATTTTTATTTAATACTCAAAAATCTTGACTAGTTAGTCATAATGCCATTACAGAAATGAATTAATGTTATATAGTTTTTATATAGGAATTATTGGTTATAGATAGAGATCTCAGATTTTTCTTTCTCCATTGAAAAATCTTTCAGTAGACATTACGGTAATGCAGCACCTAAAACTGATTTTAATAAGTCCATCTTTATATAAGTAAAACTAATCTATTTTTCCAAATTTTGTTTTATATAAGTAAATTTGCAACAATCCCACAAAGTACTAAAAAATACCAAACTTAATAAACCATTCCTTTTCATGCTCAGTCTTTAATCCTGATCTTCATGGAAATCATCAGGTAAGACAGGATGTGACAATCTCAACATACTTGACCTACAAAGAGGATGACTGAGAACAATTACAAAAAGGAACACAGTCTCCTCCTTCTGAGCTCCTTTATCTAGTCTGTTTTCATACTGTTCAGAGCCATAATAAAGGATTAATTCCCCAAATATATTGTGTTATTTTTTCACTCTATTGACAAAGCCCTGTATGGCAGTGGTAAGATTTGAAACTTTAAGATGTACAAGTCAGTGAAAAACCAACTGCAGCAGGAACAGCAAGGGACATCACACAACATGTGATATATTAACCACTTTAAAAGAATTGAAAAACAAATTGTACAAGACCAAAAATTAGGAAAATATTAACAGCATTTATTGCCAAGAATTTATACTTTAAAGCCATTCAAGCAGTCATATTTTTCAAATACGTTAATAGCAATATTTCTATATATTTGTTATTTGGATTCGCTATTAACAAACCTTCATTATTTAGATGTGCATGTTTTTGTAGATCTGCAGCAATTCCAGAGCTATATATTTTCTGATATGTGAAGATTAAGGGCTAGGCATGAGGAATAAGACAGGAATAATAGACAGCAAGTAGACCCTTGTTACAATAGTTGCACTTGTGGTTTTCTTCATTTGACATTCATCACCCATGTCAGGAAATTGTACACAATTTTAATATTAAAAATTAGCCTCATTAAAAGCACATTCTGAAAGCCTTATTGAAGGTAATCTGGAAGTGACTGATGACCTCTTCATCTCCTACAATATTAAAGAAATGCCACCAGAACACACTATGTGTCATCAGCAGATTAGACTGTAAGTAGATAAGGATGACTTCCTAATCCATATAGTTAGATTTATGTCACTGATTTGGAAATAAAAGATGTCTTTCCTGCAAAAAATCCCATTACTTACTGCTTAATGACATAACAAAAAGACTGGGCTATGGAAAAAGATATTGAATTACTTTTAAATCCTCTGATACTTCTTAATGCAGATGCATTTCTTTCACATTTAAAAAAAAATTGTATTTTGTGGTTTCATTCTTAATTCTCACTTCTGTAATGTTTCTTGCTTGTGCTGCTACTTAGGTAGAGAAAATGCATCAGCAAATGTATTCTCCTGACATGTCAGAAGTCATGGCTAAGACACAGTAGGACTTTTCTGGAAAGTTTCTTATTGTTGATACTCTTGATTAAACTACCCCAGGACCAAAATCACCCCACAGAGCACAGGAATTATGAGCTCCTGCCTACTGTGGGTACCAAAGGACCTCATAGTTACTATACTGCTGGCTGAGAAGGTTCAACTTCCTATTTTGTGTTTTTATTAGCAAAGGGTTGAAGAAATAATTGGGAATTTTGAGAAAAGGGCCTTATTCTAAGGAAAGTCACCAAAGTTTAGTCATATGGACACCCTGAAAATACAGAGAAACTAAAGAAAAATTATATTGGTGTTTCCAGGAGAATAAGCCACATGATTCTTTAAAATAAGCCTGTTTGAACTGTTTTGCAGTGAAAAAAGTTCTGATGTGTCTACTTTAATACTGTCCCCGTTTGGGTGAAGTTTTTTTCAATATTGCTATAAATGGACCAGTGAAAGTACACCCACTTTACAGCAAAAGTAAACCCATTTTACCATTACCTGCTTCAGTTCTTTTAAATAAACACTATGGCGGGAAAGCCAAACAAAAAGTACCAATTGTTTTCCACATAGAAACTCTGTGGGCTTTCTTTAACTTTCTGTGCTTACCCTCTCTGCTCTGGTTTCATGCAAAGCAATTACAGTAATTCAACAACAAACTGCATTTCTGTAAAATGAGGCAAACTCACATCCCCAAACTCACATCTCTCAGTACTAAGCCCTACTGCCTCCCTTGCTCTGGTGCTCACATTCATCACATCTCTTGCCCAGATGGAATGGAAAATTTATAAACTCTGAAACTACAAAAGATCTGTTCATTTTCTACCAAATCTGTTCCCTGATTCAGTTCACCACGGGACTGCACAAAACCTGATGTTAGTACACAATGCAGAGCTGATGTAGATAAGCAACAGGAAGGTCAAAACATTTCTGTCTATAGCACAATTCTTTCTTATACTATTTGCTACACTCTGTGTAATGGTCTTGTTTTGGTGGGACCCAGATCAGCCAGTGCTGTAATCTAAATGAAGTTTCCAAAATTCCAAAATAAGTAGACACCTTAATAATTTTATAAAACCTATTATTATTATTATTATCATCATCATCATTATATGATAAAGGCATTAGGACAGCCACATAGTTAAATCATGCACTGTAATTTAGTATTATCAACATTTTCTAGCCACAAAAGATAATTCTGCTCTCTAATTAATGATTCCAAAAACCAAGCTAATTGCTGTTGAGGGAAAAATTATATTTTGAATGAGTCTGTGGACAGAAGACCAGACTGACTTCTGCCTCTGTCCTTCTGCATCATTTCTGTGAAGGGCATAGATTACAGCAAGGTGCAAAACTCCACTCTGAGGGTGAAAGGATGAGATGGTGTCCCAGCTACTGAGAGGCAGGGCTGCTCAGTGACAACTTAAATCCCTCCTGCTTTGGCATCTCTATAGCGGTCTCTGTGAAAACCTAAGGAAACAGATTTGTTTTGGTTAGTTATTATTATTAAAAATTAATAAAAATAACTGCATGGCAGTGCCAAAGAAATGAATAAGCAGATAATTTGTAAAGGAAGGGAAAGGCTCTGTTAGTATGCTAACAACAAACCATATAGCTGTCATTTATACCTCAGTCCTTTTAACGATCCATGTGCTTAAAAGTTTCTATTATCTTACTGCCTAATGTTTTGAAGAAGGCTTATTTCCATGAAGTTAGATATCTAACACCTTAATTTCACACTTCAATTTGTTTTCTTTCTTTAAAATAGAAAACCATAATAATTTCCTTAATGCAATACTTACTTCATTGTCACAAAGCTCATACAAAGCTTTCCAAACCTCTAAGCAACATTGACTTTGTTTTGTTTAATCATCTAGATACCAAACAGCCATTTCTTATCACTTAATAGAGTCAGCTTGTAAATAACAGTTGGTTCTCTAAAGGGTTCAAACTCTATTAAAATAAAATAGTTTGGTGTTAGTAATTAAAATATGTCCTGCAGATGGCCGCACAATTTGTTTCCATTTTGTTCTTCTAATACTTAACTTTTAATTTGTTTACCTTTTCCCCCTCTTGAAATTTAAAAAACACATCAACACATTCTCAACATTAAGCAACCACATTTTCACATCATTTAGTTTAATGTTTTCTATTATTAGAAACAGTTCAGTTAAAACACATTTCTAAATGCTAATTTAGCTTCATCTGTGAAGAAAACAGAATTTTTTTTACAAAACTCAGACACAGAGGTTATAATCTGCCTCATAGCCTGCCTGTTATATTCATTGATATATCCAGCAACAAAACCAAAGAACTTTTCCATCATAATTTCAAGAAAATGTCCTGCCTCTTACATGTTCTATTAAATAATCTCAGGCCATTTAGATGTAATTCCAAACAAACCATGGCATTCTCCTCTATTTCAAATATCTCTTTAAGATCTGCTTGCCACACCACATCCCTTAGTACAAGGCCTAAGCAAATTTTTAAAAAATACATATTACCTTTAAATTAGGATAATTAATTAATACATTTTCTGTAGCTCTTCCAAATGTTTAAAAAAAGTCTCAAAAATATACTGGGCTCAAATCTCAATTTTATGTCACATGAAAACTGTCACAATTCTCAAGGCACCAAAAAGCTTTCAAGTGCACTTGTTATCTCGTGTCAGGTCCAGCATCTGAGAAACCAAAACGAAGCATCCTACACCTTGGCAATGGAGACACTTAGACCTAGCAAATGCATAGGGTACATCATGTCCCTTCAGCAAAAATAGTGGGGGAATTTTGAAAGTGCATTGCTCCCTATTCTCTTGTGCAGCCAAGTTCAACCTCATTTAACTTGAAATGGAAATGAATGGATTGTTATGAGACATGCATAGATGTTTAGTTTTAGTAAGAAAAGGTGGGTGCCTTTGTATTTTCTTTAAAAAGCTAATCTATTTAACAACATTAGGAACAACAAAAAACTATAAAACCCATATTTCAAATTATAAATGTCTGGAATTTTGGGGTTTTTGAATGCTATAATTGTACTTGCAAACTAGAAACAACAGAAAAAACCCCACAAAACTATCATGAGCATAGGGAATACATATCTTTCATTATCTTCAAATAAATTTGAGACTAGCAAAAAATGTCTGGGCCTACAAGAAAACACTAAAAGTTGGTAGATAAAAATCTGATAAAAATTCTCAGTCTTCGGCAATATGATCACAATTTCTCAAGTATCTATCAACTGTAAAGAAAAACATGAAAGCAGATTTTTGGGGGGGATAGGACATAAGACTGGACAGAATATTTCTGTTCAGGTGACTCAACTAATTAACATGTATTTACTGTGAGAGCATGGTATTTAAGACATATAGTCCCTAGAGTACGCCTCTTTCCTGTTCTTCTGTAATGAAATGTTTCTTCAATCTGTTTTGGTTTGGTTTTTTTTTTCTTTCAGCTTTTCTTCTCTTTCTGCTCAGAAGATGAAAGCTCGATTTGGCACCACATGAGGAGTTGAGGAAGGATTTAATTTTTTAAACACTGTATGCATTAGAAATAGAGATTTGATGTGAGCTTTCTTTTGAATTGGCATGGGTAATCCTTTTCCTTGCTCTACACTAAGTTTTTCTAGAAAATAGAGAAAAAAATCTTCAAATTTCTGGTGGAAGAAAAAGGGTCATTAGCTCAATCAGGAACACCTCCTGGAATATCCAGTTTGGGGTCAAGGTCACAAAGGTCTCTCCTGTATCTCCTGTGTGAAAAATTACCATTCCCTGTACATTGTCTACTTTTTCAGATCTCATCTCTTTTTTCAATTGGAACTGATATTATGATAAAATACTTGTGTAGCAAGGATATAAACAAAAGAGAAAACATTGCCAGTACTGATTTTCTACACATCCACTAAGGAAAGAAGACCGAAAGCACTACTGACATGAAGTACCATTATTTACTTTAATAAAAGAAGTGAGATTTTAGAGATATAAAGACTTAGTAGCCTTAAGCAAAGTTATTTCATTATTTTCCACAATATATTAGCATGCAGAATTGGTAACCAACAGATGCAGGCTAATGAATTAAGCTGAATCAGGGTTCTGGAAATACTATTTTTGATTTGAGCTTTCTTCAGCTCTACAGCTTAGTTTCTCTACCTGGTCCTAGTAAAAGAAAAAAGAAACCAAAACAAAACAAACAAAAAAAACCCCAAAAAGCCTCTTTGGTTGAACTGCTTGAAATGCCTACATCAAAAGAACTCTACAGAAGCCAAACACTCCATTTACTTCACTTTAAATTTCATTGAAGAGATCTTCTGAGTTTGAACATTCCTGATAGAGAGAAGTGGTTGGAAAGCTGTTTGAAAATGGAATTCCTTTATGTTTAAGAGCACAGTCTAAGCAGCAAAACTTCCAACTGTACAAACAGAAAAGGAACAGTCTAAAGCCATTATTTACCTCAAATACAATGAAACATTCAGAAACTCCCCATGTCAATACTTAAACTAATTGATTTTGTTTTTAATTAAGATACAGTTTATTTTTCTTTATCTCCTATTGCTTCATTAAAATTTGCAGTTCATCATGGTTTTTTTTGAAACAAACTACAAAGCATGAGTGAAATTATTTGCTTATGATTTGCCAGAACATACTTTTCAAGAAAAATCTCAGATTTGACACTAGAGAATGATAGGATCTAAAACATACCTGTGACCTCAATTCAATGTGGTTTGACAAGATAATAATTCATCTTTAATCTCTTTGATACACTTCAATGCTTTCATTTTATTGCATTTGCTTTATTTTCTTTCATGGTAGTACATGTTTTCTTCAAGCAGATTCAGAAAAGTATAATACTGAAGCTAAATTCAGTTGCCAATGTGGAACACACACATGCAAAGCCACAAACTCTAAGTATAGCAAGACCATATTGCATTTACATACACAAAGGACGAGTTAATAATAATAATAAATAAAAATAAGAACAATCAGGAAGGGATATTCCATTTCAAATATCAAGATTATAAATGCTACATAATTAACTGAAAATTCAAAAATGGTTAACTAAGATGCTGCAAAATAGGCAGGAAATTAACTATAGACTCTTGCTAGTGTTTATGATCTCACTGTTAAAAGCAAGGACATTCTGACCTGTCCCATGTTCTCAAAAATGATTCTTTAAAATATTCAACAAATCAATATCAATTTAATTACAGAAACGTAAAACTCTTTCAGGCTTATGCAATTTACTTTTAAAATATCTCCTGTGATAAATATAGCTCATTGCATGCTTTTCTTCCAACCTACTTCAAATATTTGAAATAAAAACTACCTGGCAAAGTAAATCTAAATTCTTAAAATATGTGTTGAGAGAAGATGTTGTAATTCAACCATCTCCCTAAGCCTCAGTTCAGTTGAATTTTCCTTAAAAATGTTAAATGAAAATAGTAGATGCAACTTCAGGATGTCCCACATCTTCGTTTAATTTAAATAAAAATAGGGAATGTTTGTTTTAAAAAGAGGAAATGTTTATGTTTCTTCATCCACTAAAGTATTTGTGATACAAGATCTCATTTCATCATGTTGTCTGAATTATAGCACTATCTCTCCCTGCTGGGCCTCTGGCATGGAATAACAATGTCAGCATGAACTCTTAACAGAATTTAGCTTTCTGGTCGTGTTATCACAAATTGGTTTGAGTACACAGCCTGCAAAAATGGAGACTGACAAATCAAACCACCCTCAAGGGAGAGGAAAGCTTTAATAGCTTCTTGCCTGTCAACTGGTTATTATAAGATGATGACAAACAGCACTACATTGATAACTTTCCTAGACATCGGAACCATGCTTTAGAACAGATTAACTCCAGATCACATTTACAAAGTCAGAGGTCTCAAAAGATAAAAATCATACTAGTAAGTCCATTTAGATTAGAAGATAATTGCTTTTACGAAAAATGAAACTTAATGATAGTCAAAGACTTCAAAAACAAGTGGAAGGCTCTGCCAGCTCTGGAGAGTGGTCTGGTTGTGCACTTCCTTACTCCAGTGTTAAAACTAAGGCAGTAATTATTTTTTTTCTAAAGTATCACCTTTTTGGAAAAAGTTATATCCAAAGCAGGCAACTCCTTTTCTGACTTTTAATTTTTATGCTACATGGAAGTAATAAAAATGAACACTATAGTTAGTATAGCAGAAATTCTACATACATGAAAAGTCAAGACCAGGAAAAATGTATTATATTGTAGAAGCTTTTTTTTTTTTTTTTCTTTTAAAACTAAAATCCTTTTTTTCTTTTTCTACAGCATCTATGGAATATGGGCTCCCTCCAGTGGCAAAATTAACATTCAAAAATCTTCACCCTTGTTTATGTGCTTAATTGTATAGCCTAATAAACAAAATAACAGCCACACACATTGTAGGTTGAGAGTTCAAAGCCTTTTTAGAATAGGGTGTTTATTAGCACCTTTTTTTCCCCTTTTCAATACTATTGATAGAGACAGCATTATTAATCACTATATTCAAGGTCGTACAAAATCTACACATTCCAAACAAAATTTTCAGCATTTTAGTTTCAAAAGAAACTATTCCCTCCAAAAAAACATAGCTGTTTAGTCAGGCTAGAATTTTTGGGAATTTGGAAAATGTATGAACCTTATATTTCACCATTTGCATTTTCAAAAAAAAAATCTACATAGTGTCCTCTTACATAGGGTGTGATTAGCATCTCAGAAAGGTGTATTAAAAATTGATAAAATTAATTCTTTAGTGAAGAGGGAGACATATCTTTCAGGTTTAGCCCAGATTTGCTCTGTTCTTGCCCATCCCAGAATGCACAACACACTTCCATTCTTGAGACAGTATCAATTCAAGATACTGTGTTTAATTTACATCAGTGTTCTTGGCTTTAACTACAGAGACAGTAAAGCTGCTACCTTTGGCTACACTTACCCCTGATGTGCTTGCTATGAAATACTTCTATTTACGTGTTTTACTGCATCACGGCTACATTTTGCTTTCCATTTTATTTTATGATGTTTACTCTTCTCTCTACACTACACAATGTCACATCCCTAGCAAAGACAGTGACTGAAATAAGCCAACTTGGAAATGTCTGACTGCTCAGAACCACAGAGGAGTTGAGCCACTAGGGAGTAAACCACTGATATGTATCCTCAATTTTGAACAATCTTTTGTTCAGTCTTTTACTTGAGGATAATCTCAGCTCAGAACTACTAGATTTTGACCGTCATAACTGCAGGCCAGACAAGACTAATTTCAATGGTGTCTTCTAACCCAAAGTATTCTGATTGTAAATATAAAAGACTGGAACAGGTCTTCATTAAAACCCCTCATAAGACTCCCATATAAGTGAAGTCATTAAGTCATGAAAATTAATGCTAACCTGTCACAACCAGGTTGTTTCTTCAGGGAGTTCTCTCCTGCAAGAGAACCTCAATGCTAAAGTGGTACTTTTTGCACAAGGAAATGAGAAGCTTGAGGACACAACTTCCTTTAATCTTATAGTCTGTTCTTTGGCTACTATGAAGCAAAATTCTGGGGAAAAAAAATAAAAATTCAGGGCATATGGTCATGATGCAATATCTGTATAAGAGAATAAAGTAGATACAGGCAAGTAAAGCAACATACAGGTAGAATTAATCTGTCTAAAATCTCAAGAATCATAAATTCAAGAATTCCAGCATTTGTTGCAGAATAATGTCACCTCAGTTGTGACTTGTTTTGTTGGATTGTTTCAGACAATTAAGTTATTTGCTGAGGGAGAAGGGAACAAAATGTCAATACACATCGAATGAATGTATCAGGAAACGAGCAGGAAACCCTTTTATGTTGCTCTCTTTCTCTAAGGCTCCTTCTTGGCTTCTGCTCAGCAGGGTATGTCCAGCAAGTCCCTCATCAGCCTTTGAAGCCAGTGCTCAAATATCACTGATAGGAGACAGCTATGAGAGCTGGCATTTGTTGGACCATTCTCCCAAACTTTGCCACATAGCAACAGCAGCAATACAATGGCTGAATAATCCCTTCCCCCACAGAGTCAGATTTCAAAATGGTTTTAACAGTTAGCAACTAAATGATGCACAATCAAGCAGAAAAATTAAGGTCCTCAGAAACTTTGTGAGGTGTATAAGTTGTTTCCCACCTTTCTTTAGAACAATAAGCAGGTGGAAGATTCTGCAAGACTTGGGAAAAAAAGAAAATTTACCAGGAACTAACTGGAGCGACACAGCTGTGATTCTCCTGCAAATCACAGACAAGGAACAGAAGGTTAAAATGCAGCAACATTCCTCCAGATAGAAAGCACAAGGCAGAAACTTAGAGAATAAAAGCACAGGATGATACTCAAGCCCTCCAACCACAAATCACAAATGGTCAAGTATGGATTACTGAAAGAATGAAAGATTGACACCTGGCTAAAACTGGTTTTAGGACTGAACTGCACAGAGAGAATAAAAAAATTGTATATGATGTATATAAAATATCCCAAATGCTGTGAAAATAACAAGAAGGTATAAGATAGGCACAAACTGTACAAAGAATAAAAAGAAAGGAAGAACAGAAAGGAAGGAATGGCTTCAAACACATGTTCTCCAGTAAAGAAGCACCATATTTATTTGTGAATATCTTTCCTTACTGTCAGCAGAGGACAACCTCTACTTTTATATGCCATTTTGTACATTTTTTCACTGCAGGAAAATGCTTATCATTAAAGCACCTTTTTTGTATAGCATTGGACTAATCAAATAAAAACTTACAAAAGCAGTGAATATACACATATCTGTATTTTGCTCCTATCTTCCCACCTTGATTGGTTTCCCAATACCAAATCACATTAAACTTCAGTACGGCAAGAGATTTAATAAGAGCACAAATGCATTCACTCACTTGTGAAATACTTAAAGGTAGCATGAGACTTTTTGTTTTTTCCTTTAGTTTCCTTTGCTCGGGGTGAGATACCACCCATCACTTACAAATCTCAGTCTGCTGCTGGGACTCCATTAACATGCCCTTGAAAGAAGGACTGGTATAAAGAGGCCTTGTATTTAGGAAATAACTTCCTGTACGTTCACTTCCAATTTCTTTGTGACATGGCCTGAACACTTCATGCTTTATGGACTCAGGACACGGAGAGCTGCAATGGGATTATGTTTCCTGTAGCTCTCTATTACTCTCCCATAGCTTGATTGGAAGGCTCAGCCAGAAAAAAGCAGTGATGACATACAGCAAGCTTCTGTGACCAGAAAATAAAACCACAGGCTCATAGCAAAGACAGGGAAAGAACAGTCTATGAGATATATCTACCTGTGCAATTCACTGCTACAGGAAATCAGTGAGTCGAGTAATGTAAAATTGCAAAAGGCTACAATGCTTTATGGCCTTTAACATTATTTGTTGCATGTGCTGAAGTAACAAATACACAATCTGCTTCAGAACAAAACATTATTTCATCTCCATACATTTTCCATTATTTCAGTTTTTTCTTCTTTCGGGCTCTTTGATTTTGTGATTTAGGGGCATTTTTGGGGGGTTTTTCTGGGGGAAGGTTGCTTTTTCTTTTGTAATAAATGCCAAACTATTGGAACTTTGTGCCAAAATTCAGTATTACCTCCATGAACTATCTTCATTAATTTGTACTGAATTCTTGAATTGCTTTAGTTACTCCCTAAAATACAGCCAACAAGAACTCGAACTCCATTTGTTATCTAGCACAGTGATGGCTTAAGCACTCCTCTAAGAAGCAGAAGACTACATATTTTCCCTCAGAAGCAGTGCAGTACACAAATAATAAACCAACAGGTTAGAATAAGATTTGATGTAGAGTCATATTAACTGTCTATAATGAAGATTACTAAGGATGAAACGTTTTTTTGCAACTTTTTTTCATTTGTGAGTTATAATCCAAAATTACCAACTACTTCCTCTATCACAGAATCACTAAAGGAAAATTTGAAAGTTGAAATACAATTTTTGTACTTCTTTCTTCACACAGGAACAACTGAAATATTGTATTTATACAGTGCTGCTGGAACACAGGAGACTAGCATTCTCTGTAGTGATTACAGTTATCAGTGAGAGAAATCTGATTTGAATCAAATGAGCATTTAATTATCATAGGCATAGCAGATTGGCTTTAGAATTGGAATTACAGGTGCTTTCTTGCAATAGTGCCCTGTATTAAAAAGGCATTAAAGATATTATGCTCTCAGGTCTGTCAGGGGTAGAAGCAGAGAAACTCTTAGATGGTGAATTCTTGGCACATATAGAGGAGAGATGTAACTACATGCTCTGACTGTGGGCACTTAGGGGACAGGGCAGAGAAACCCTGAAAATGAATTTATTCTGCATTTTCTACCTAGCCAGAAGCGATGTTGCCCCTTCAGCACCTGATTCAGTACATCTCACTTATTACCTTGGGCTTTACTTCTATGCAAATTATGGCTTTATGACTTCTGTCTGACCCTAAAAATATGTAAAACAACTTTCCATCTATCTGCATTCAAAAACATCACAGAGGCATCCTACTTGGCTCCCAAAGCTCTGAGAACTCAGTGCTTCATACAAGAAGGTGGCTTTTAGTCTCAATGAAATCAAGAGTCCAATAATCTGATGAAATTTCTCTTTCTTTTGACATATGTAACTGAAAAATTTACATTAATATTAACATAGCAGTCCATAAATAAAGACTAAGATGGTATGAAGGGAGAGCATTCAAAGAGAGAATATAGGTCACTGACCTCACTGCATTTTAATAATTTAATGGTTATTATCTCTTGACTGCTTAAGACATAAAACTTTACAGCTCTGAAATGTCTTACAAATATAGCACTTGTTAAATCACATTTATTTTTCTGTGATAAAATTAAAGTGAATAAAATATGTACAATTTTGAGTAGACAAGAAATACTACAAAACAGATTCTTTAGGTTTAAGAAATTAAGTCAATATTTCTACCATTCTTACTTTGAAATGTTATAATCTATAGCTATATAAAACTAGAAAAAGAATCAGTTACTAATTAATAGTTACTGCAGTTTACATTTCAATAATGTATGATCTGTCTACTGAGACATGTACCACATCACATATTTCATCCTTGAATGCAAATCAATAGGTGTTCATAGTTTTCATTTTACAAAAATGCAAAGGGCATTGGTATTCCATGAAAGCCACCTATTAATCCAAGCTAAAACCTCAAATATTTGCCTTTCTGCAAAAAGATTAGAGCTCTTTCTTCATAGGGATTAGTAATTCCGTTTTTTTCTTTGATCGCAATGTAAATTCATTGTAGACTTATACCTCATAATGATCCATCTGTGAACTTTTTCTCTTCAGTAGCTGTTAAAATTAGGAGAGGATTTGTTGGTGGGTTATTTTTATTCACAACCACATTAATGCAAGTCCTAAACTAATCAATTTGCATTATGTAGCCTTTCATGCAGTTTGCACAGATTTACAGCTTGGTTGCTTTATCTAGTCTCATGCCTGTGAGACAGCTGTTAGGCATTTAGCTAATCTAATTCTAATCCCCAGGGGATTCTGGTGTGTCCATTGGAAGTTAGATGCATGGACCACCGTTTAACATCTGAAGTATCTTATGTCATTCCTATTTATTTTTTTCTTTATGATTTTGGATTCAAAATTTTTCTGAAGAGGTTCATTAGAACTGTCTGAATAATCACAGTGTAACAGTTATTGGCTAAGGTTTGCTTCTCATTTTAATTTTCTCATGGGTATGTTTAGGATCTCTTTCATCTTTCACACCTATCATGCTGATTTCAAGGAGCAGTAACTAAAGATTTTTTTAAATTATATTCAACCCAAGTAAAGCACTTTCTGCACAGCTGTTGTGTTCCTCCTGCCACTTAGTTTTTTTCTCTTATCTTTTTTATGATACTTGGAGAAATAACGGGAAAAGTAAAGATTATACCTTTTCTAGTGATTGTGTTCCTGCCAACAGATTTTATCTGCAAAAGACCATTCAGCTTTCTCATTAAAATTCACAGCCCCTAGCTGACTAAACTTAATTGGCAAGAAGTCAAGAAACATAATTGTTTAAATTATGAACATTTCTAAAAACAGTGCATTATGATGAAAGTCATCTATTTATATTGTGCCTTTTCATTGTGATTGTACTTTCAATGGATATTTTATCTTGTTAAAAAAAGTAGTAAAGTGAAAGCCTGACAAAAATGAAACAGATTAATCTGCTGAAGTCACACAATCCTCAAAGCAAATTTATTTTTACATAGGAAGTGAATTTAGGTTTTCAAAAGTTAAATGCAGTTTTTTCCTAATGCTATTTATATACTTGAGTGCATGGCTGCTTGACAGCTAATAAACAAGCTTATATTTATACAAGAAGCCAAGATAAAGTACTAGCTCTATAATAATCGATAAAAATTCTGCCTCTGATCTTCAGCAAAGAGATTGCTTTAATAATGAAATCACAAACTCAAAATGATAAAGATTATAGGCTGGCAGAGGACTGTGCTCCCACCTAAATTAATGGCAAAACTGTCCAGACCATCTCTGGCCCCATCTAGCTGGGTCATAGCCTGGCCTTAATCAAATCTCACTCTTATGAAATAGCTGGCTTGAGCTGACCTCGCACATTTTCCTTTGTAATCCAGCATGCCTGGTAAAGGTTGATGTCAGTCTCTCGCTGGTTAGTGAGGCTCTTAGGATGTGTGTACTTGTTCTACACCCTCGCTCAGACTTGTTCACCTTTGGGCGGGCGATTTCACTCCCCTTCGTGCCTTTGGGCAAGGGCACAGAGCCGTGTCTGTGCTGCTGGGCTGCAACGTGTCTATGCTGATTTGACCCTTGGAGAAAGGTTTAAGAGGATGAGGAAACAGCAGCAATGAACCAGACAGTGGGAGCACCAAATGTATCTGGCTCTTTCCCACAGGGACACATCTTTGTTTTTATTTTCAGCTCTAGTTTGTATGGAAACCAGACTCTCTGATGTGGAGAGCTGCAGTAACCCAGAATAAAGCTTTCCTTACACATTCTAATCCACGTTTTTTCTTCTACCAATTTAGACAATGTCTTCTTCCCATTTTCAAATATAGGTCACAAAAATAATTGACCTTCAGTTAGCTGAACAATAACCTGGATGCACTCAGTGTTAGTAAGATGAATTCAGGAGCGGTGCTCTGCATGTCTCATGTAGATGGGCTTCAATCATCATCAACTGCTTGGGATTTCAATATTGCTGCTAAATATTCCTATATCTGCCTCCACTATCAGTGAGAATTCCTTACACCTGTGAAGATGCTCACTGTTTCTGAAAAACTGAATGTACCCATCCCTGGACCATTCTGTGTTTCCTGGCAAGACACAGGGCCAGCCAAACAACATATGCTACTTCTGTCCTGCTAGTGTTTGCTAACCAGATGGCATCCAAAGAATGCAAGCAAGGGATGATCTCTGTTCATCCATCTGTCCTGAAATTCTCACAGATTAAAATGAGTACACTTTCCATCTCTAAGCATTAGGATTCAGTGAAGTACAAGGTAACTCTTCCAAAGTTAAGGTCAGGCATACCCCCCATAAACTAGAATACTCAGAGAAAAGTAAATAAATCTTCCCATCCTATACTTGATTTATTTCCATGCATTACAGCTGCTTTGCAGCATTACTTAACATTCTGACATCAGCTGGATATTATTGGTACTAGATGGTTATTTACGAGTTTACTCTGCTATACTTATTGAAAATAAGTAAAACCATCAAAATTATTTTCAATGTAGGCCATTATGACTAATATTTCAACCACTAAAATATCTTATCTTAGTTTTACTTCCCGTTTTATACTGCTGAAATAGTTCAATTAGAAGAAAGCCAGCAATATCCACCCAAAACATAGTATTTTATTTTCAAAAAGGGACGCATGGATGTCCTTCAACGAGGCTTTAATCTCTGGCCTTTATATCTACTAAATAATACAAAAAACACATCTGTTTTCCAACGACAGTATCTTCTACAAAAACCTTAGCTGATTCATATTTGGATTTATAATCAAAATTATTTATTTTAATAAACTTAATTCAATCAATCAAATTTGTAAAAAACAGCCAACTAAGAGCAGAGAGCAGATTAACTGCTTTCATTTTGTAAGTGTGGGTTCCCAATGCCCTCTTGAGTTGACACCTGATCCTAACTGATCTTTGCCTTTGCAGAGCTTGGATTTCAAATTGTTTTAAAGAAAAGATGGAGCTGTTCACCTTCCTTTTTCAAAACTTATATTAATTTTCCTTTCCCACCTTCCTTGGATCTGAAACAGATTTATGGGAAGAGAAACTAAGAAATAAATGCCATCTTTAAGAATTGCTTCAGTAATTTCTTTGCTCTTAATTTTTAGTGATTCTATTCCAAGTCTCCATCAAAAAAGTGTTTTTCTGTTAAGTTTTTCAAGCTTTTCTCAATATCTAAGGAAATTTAATGAATTTTCAATTGTCAAAAAAATTAAATATCTGAATCTTCAGCTTATTATGCATACAAACTGGTGCTTTTTATTTCCTTTAGTTCTGTAAAGTTGAGGGTTTTTCCCTATTTTGTTTGGAAAGATGTGGCATACTGTCCCCCAGGAACATGAACAGATGAAGAACAAGTTTTATATCAGATTGTCAGTCGAGCATTAGAACATCAGGAAAATAATTTTAGGAAGAACAATTGAAAGAATTGGGTTTTTCTTTTTTTCTGAGCTTACATAATTACTTTCTATTATTTAATGCAGATGTGAAAACCTACCATCATAGCAAGGAAAAGACTTAATCTTTCTGAATTTTCAGATGGTCAGTTCTGAGTTTGAAAAAGTCCTTGAGAAATTGGAATTTTAGTAAATTATATTCTAAGAGTTACTTTACTCACATGTAGGCATATAAAATATATGTAATTTCTATGCTATCTTAAAAGTCAAATATTTTTTCTTTACCATTTTTATGCTTTTACTTCCAACTATAATTGCAGAGCTAATTTACTGGTACTAATCTTTATTCTTTGACTGAACTAACACAAAGATGAAGAAAAGACCTAAGGAACTACATTTACTCCAATGAGGTTCTCTTTTCATTCTTTTTTCAGCTCATCTTGTAGCTATTAGAATCCTTTATATGGATAAAAAGGAGCATTATGGAAAAATAAGTACATTTTTTACTAGAAATTATATAAACTTCTGGTGTCTAAAATGTTTACAGATTAAAACCCATTTTATTTTATCTATGGAAAAAATAGAAATTAAGATTACAGCTATTCATAAATATTTGAAGAGCTACAATTAACATACATACATTTTTTATTATTAATCTTTTTACATACAATTTTGTTAAAATTACCATTGCAGCAGTCTGTTAGACAAACTGTTACCACTGCACATTCTCTGCTATTTAGCTGTTGCTCAGTTATTCATAGGAAATCAGTTTAGTGCTTTAATTTGGGTATCTGTTGGACAAGCAAAAAAATTATCTCTAAAACAAATCCCACAACTCTTTGCACCTGGTAGTAACTGGGAACAGTTAAGCAATGGACACTGAATAGTTCATACCTCCAGTGACAGCTTTACCTGCTCTACAAATTCCTCTTTCCTGTAGCATCAACAATTAGCATTGATCATTCTAAAAATAATGAAATTTATTCACACTTCCATGTGCACAAGGAGTGCGAGTGCAGAGAGCATTTAACTGGAGTGTGCTGGAGTACACATAAGAGTTTCCAGCAAATGGAATACAATTTTCCTGACAGTCCAGCAACTGTAATAGGCAGCAGATTTTCAAACACTTTAGCAGGTCAACAATGGTTTCATAGGAGGATATTCAAAACAAAAATCTTAAAAATTAATTTTAATAGGTGCTCCAAAACACAGATTAATGTTTTGTGTAATTAAAAAAATGAGATAAGTTTGGTACAAACAGAAGATAATCTCCTTTTGTACTTTCCAAAGTAACTGGGCATCCTTTGTAGGACCCAAATATCTTTCAAAATCTGGCAGAGTACCAAAGTCTGCCAGTCTTTCATAAAATTAAGACGTGTGCAGTTTGCAAAATGCTTTTCCCCAGGTTACAAGATATGAAATAGTCATAATCTGAGAATTTAAATGTCCTGGGTACATGTCTCCTCTGTTACTAATTCAGCACAACCTTTTCTAAAGGATATTACAGGCAAAGGATACCTTTTGCCCTCAGTGAGCACACCTTTGCATTCTTGCAACAAGAGTACTTGTTAAGCACCAACAAAAACTCCTTTCTCATGATGTAAGAAGGAATTAATTTATTTTGAGCCTAAAATGAGGTAGCTATACCTTTGAAACTCTCCACAGGGAGGTAGCTGCCATATAAGTGCACAGTAGGTTTACTAGTGCTCAGGATGTTTCAAAGTCATCGCTAGAAGTGATAATGATATAGGGTGATGTATCTGGGCTGGCAGCTGAAGAAGAGAGACAAATACTTGTCTGTGCAATTTCTGTGCATGCACAACCCATGGCACTACATTATACATCAAATGCTTTGGCCTGAGCCAAATTAAGAATGATATACAGCATGCATTTATGGTACCTGACAGTTCAGTAAATCTGTATTTTGGTCCTTTAGGAAAACTGAGAGCAGTTTCTAAGATCCTGCCCCAGAATTTAGGAAAAATGCTTATTCACTAGCAGCTAACACTGACCCTTATAAAGGGTCATAAGTAATTTTAGAACATTCTTGGTGTTTTCAGGGAAAACTGTACCAGAAACTAACCAACAAGGGCAGCAAACTTTTCAACACTTGTACAAATGATTAGCTGTTTGGAAAAGTCTCATTGCTTTGCCCTAGCAGAGCTTTTCCAAATATTTCTGCCTAACCCTGAACATAACATGGGAGTGAGGATGCAATACTTATGTTAAAGGGAAGGAAAAAAAGTACGGATTAACAATCATATGCCAATACTCAAATATCTGCAGATGTAATCTAAATGGCTCCAATATTTTTGAAAATTTAAATTCAAATAGATTTTGCCTTGATAGGGAAGGTGAGGGAAGGAGATCCAAAACCAGTTTAAATTAGATGAAGATAGACATTAGATGATATTTGAAAAATCTATTTTAAGCTCATGTATGTACCCCATAATATATTTGAATTTGAAATAAAAATACTCCAGTGATGCAACTAGCTTACATGATTATCTATATCTTATGCAAAATACGCAGCTCTACTTGAGAGAAAAAAATGAGCTGGAAAATGTCAAGAAGGCAGCTTCTGTCAGATAATTGTAGGTCTGCTGCTTAATCAGCAGAAGAAAAAATTCAGGGCAAATCATATGCCTTCAAATTTGAAATGCTATTTAGGTTTTTCATGTTATCACAGGAGTAAACAGAATGCTTTTATTTCATTGGCAATTATACACCTGCCATTAATAACTACAGAGGTATTAACCTTGTATTTCAAATGTGAAATAAAAATATGAAAGCACAAGGCATTATTTTCCTAAGAAAAGACAATGTTCTTGAACATAAAATGGCCTTTTTTCTGATGAAGAATATTTCTAATGAGGTAAGTACTAGGAGCAATAAGAGACCATTAAGGTCCTATCTTATAACCTTAATAAAGAAATTTCATTTTGGGAATCTATTTTCTCAATCAAAATCTCCTCAAAATTAAATGTTTTGTTGTTGTTGTTTCCACAAACATTCGTAGTTTCATATAATTGACTGGAAATTTTATGTGATTTTTTTTTTTTAATATGGGAAATTCAGAGGTACAAGAGCACAGGACTATCACAGATCTACCAATAAGATCTTAATTATGAATTACAAGAGTATTTTTATACAAGAGGAAGTGACAAAGAGGTTGATTAGAAATTTATTTATAGAGAAATACAGGAAAATCTCCACACTTCATGTTATGTTCCAGAGAAGACTTAACAGCATTGCTCTCTTTACAGTAAGCTTGAGCAGTGCTGCTCTAGTCAAGACAAGAGACCACAGATTTTAAAGGAAAAAGAATAAAAAAACCCAAAAATCTCACTGTTTCTTGGGAGGATTCCATAAACTTCCATAATTCTGACTACTCCTTAGTATTTTTTAAGTTTTATATTTTGTTATCTTTTTCTTCCTTGAATTGAGCAATAGGATAATCTCTAACGGCTGAAAGATGTGATTTTAATACAAAGGGTCACATGATCAGATCAAGTCAAAAAGTGAAACAAGAATCTGTCATTGCTATTTAAACAAAACAAAACAAAAATCAGCACTGTTCCAGGTCTGGAAGTTTTTATTGCAAGTACTTAAAGGGTTCCTGAATATTAAATATTTTAATCAGAGATAATGACTTTTGTATTTGGGGCGACCTTACTGACATTTTGGCACATTGATAACCAATCATAGTATTGTGAAAAGAAGAATATTTGGGATGCTATTTTCTATCAACAACACCTGATAATGTCATGTTCTCAATGAATACAACATATCAGAGCTTTGCACAGTTATATAGTTTTTAGAATGCATTCAACAATTCCCTGATGAAGAAGGTGTATTTCATAGGATATTTTACAACCTCTCTGAGTGTGCCACATCTGCATAAATCAAAACTTTTCACACTCTGATGTTTGGATGGGCAATTGCTTCTTAAGGGATAAAAACAAGCCTTTCAAGAACACTGTTAGGAGTGTGAGCCAATACGACATTCTGCCTTACTGAACTCATCAACTGTCTCTCAGCCCAAGGAAAAAATCTCCTAATGGTTTAAGTCTTTGACATGGTCTCCCACCACATCCTTCTCTGTAAATTGAAAAGAAATGGATTCAATGGGTGGACAAGGAGTTGGTTGCATACTCTTGAGGGTAGTAGTCAATGGCTCAGAGTCCCAATGGACACCAACAACAAGAGGTGTTCCTCACAGGTCCTTATTTGGAACACTGTTATTTAACATCTTCAATAATGACAGAGATAAAGGGATCAGGTGCAGCCTCAATAAATTTCCAGATGACACCAATATAAGTGGCATCATTGGGACATCTGGAGGGTGGAATAACATCCAGAGGTACAAGCTTGAGAAATAGCAAGGTGCTGCACCTATGCAGTATTTTAAGTACTGCAAGTGGAGGAGTCCTGATTTGAGACTTTAATCTAGAGCTCTTAAAACTCTGCCATTCACTGTTTAGGAGGACTGGTTCAAGCTAGAGTTCTTAAAACTAAACATATAATTCAAAATTAATTACAATCAACTTTAATATAAAAAGCAGCATCAAAAATATTTATATTTAAAATATTAAATAAAATATTAAAATAAAAATATTTAAATTAGCTGAAATTAGGATTGTATCTATTATTGGTAGTATTAAACTTCCATGCCTTAAATCCTTTTCTGTGTAGTCCATCATCAGTACAAAAGATCAGCAATAATTAACTAACGATCTTAGAGTTCATTGTTATCTGTAATCTATATCAACTGTAAAGAGCAATTAGAGCAAGTACTTAAAAAAGGAAGTCACTTGCCAATCATGGATATTTGACTGAATCTCAACTTCTAAAGGCAAGCTCAGATTGCCAGCTCCATCTCACAGCCAGTTCCTGATGTAAATAACAGGTCAGGTACAGAGAGCACAGTGTTCTGCTTGGAACTGAGCAACAGGAACATAGATACTTGTGCCCAAAATATCACCTAACCTGCTAAGCTCTAGTATCACTATGCAGGTTCAAAAAGAGACACAAAAACATATTTTAATGCAGTATTCATAAGGAAAACATGCTTCTCAAAACTGACAAATTAGGGTGGAGATTTTTTTCTTGTTTTATAAGGCTTCAAAACGACATAAAGTATCATGGCAAAAACAGAAGTCAGG
Organism: Melospiza melodia melodia; assembly: GCF_035770615.1. NCBI lineage: Eukaryota > Metazoa > Chordata > Aves > Passeriformes > Passerellidae > Melospiza > Melospiza melodia. The sequence goes on from NC_086194.1 coordinate 38,315,014, forward strand.
CATAAAGAGATAACCATGTATTTCAGGAATTGAGGGTTGATTTTGTCAGATAAATTTGTCAGTGGCTCATTTCCATGAAAAAGGTTATCTTTCAATAAATTAATTACTAATCATTGCAAGGACTGCATTATTATTCCTTACACAGATGATTATGTGAAAGTCCTTTGTGAATTCCTAGGCTTAAGACAGCCCCTGATATATACAGTGTACTTTCAAAAAGAAAGAACAAAGAAAACGCTCATCAGGATCATAAACCAATATCCAATTTATTTTCTAAAGCAAAATGTAGTGATATGTATTTAAATATAACTCTTAATGCCTACACTTTAAGGCATCATTTTTATTGAATGTATATGAGCACCACTGGTGTCTTTTTTCATACTTCTACAGGCACAGACTCTAAAGCTTTGTATTAAAAAAGAAAATTTTTCCATTTGAAAAATGGTCAGTGTAGTATTTCCAGATTCTCTGTAACTAACACAAAAAAATAAAACTATCAATCCCAGAGATGACGACTTAAATAAATTCTAAATGCTAGAATCATCTGGACAATTATGGAGCGAAGTTCTGTCTTAGCTTACATGCTTCCTGCTTAAGCAAAGTAATTTTTGAAGAGGCAAACAACAAGAGGAGGTCTGATGATAGTTGGGAATGTCTTTAGAACACTGCCATAGTGGTCACATGTCTTAAAAATATAAAGGTACCACAGACAGGATAGTCAAGGAAACTGACCTCCGAAGCCTGGCATTCTCTCTTAAGTATTACAGGTATCATCTCTAAGTATCCTATTCACATTTGAAACAGCTTTCAGGGATTCAGTTTAACCTGTGAGGACCTATTGAAGTACAGGGATGGAACCTAAAGCTGTGAAGTATTCATTTGGTGAGAGAGAAAGGAGCTGCCAAAAGATGAGGTGCTGCAGGGAATCATAAGGAATGAAGAGCTGTGAGTGAGGAGCAGGCCTGAGGGGGTTGGTTCATGGATCAATCTGCTCTAATATTTCATCTACTTTAATCTGTAGCAGCAACTTCCTTATTAAGCATATTTATTAAATAGGGCTTTCTCATTTCAGCATCACAGAATTTCAGAACTACAGAAGAATCCAAGCCAAGAACTTCTGATCTCAACAGGATTGTGAACTTCAGCCACTTTTGTTACTTCTTACACTTATCCATGGAGGAATACAGTCTGCAACAACATATTTCCACTCCTTTTCCTCCAAGAATGTAATAAAATGCAGGACTTAAGCACACAGATTTTCACACATGTCAGAAAATGCATTTCATCCCTGTGTGATTCTAAATCTATCCCAAACAGACATCAGCAGAAGACATCAGCCTTTACAAAGAGTGGCCAAGTCAAGGGATGCCAAAAGAGAAATCTTCCACGATCCCTAAATTACAATGTGGTAAAAGGAAACTCTTTCACAACAACAAGCCTAAAATAATCTACAACTCTAGTTGGAAATCCACCTGGCTCCTTATAGAATTACTTAATTTCTTTCCATGTTTCCATAGAGGCCCATGCAAGGCTTGTGAGGAGTCACCCCAAGCTAGTTGAGTCTCCCACAACCAGCTCTCTCCCAAGTTCACATCTTCACAGGTAGCTAGCTCCTAATTTACTTGAAAACATTTTAATTCTACAGGGCCACAGATCATTACCAGAATCCTATTACATACAGAATATAAAGCATCTTCATACATAAAAATGGTGATATTTATATTTATGCAATGCACATAACTAAGAAACAGACTGTTACTGTGATTGTAGCATGTGTTAAAATAAACTGAGTTGCATGGATTATAACCAGGACCAGGCAGTCCACAAGAGGTGTCAGAATCCCAGGGAGCAGTAGACCATGGGGCACTTGAATTAAAAAATAAGGAAACATCAAAAATCAAGCAGGTAGAATTTCTAGAAAGAAAAACTAATACTGTCATATTACTTCACACATTACATCCACTTTTCTTAAAATACCTGCATGATTTGTACAAATCCATGAGGAGAAAACACATAATTTATTGCCAGAAACTTCTTCCTGATAAAATTTTGAAGTGCTAGGAATTCAATCTTTTTTTTTTTCTTTTATGAGCAGTGATAAATCTTATAAGGGATGGGGGAAAAAAGTTCACTTCTGTCTACAATATAGTAATCAAAATGCATGAAAACCATTTTATCTATTTGCACTACAACCCCTCCACATCCAGTACTATGTTAAATACTGTTTAAAATATATGCATATAAATTGATAGATAGGAACTAATGGATCTGCAATTTGGAAGTACATAGTCCTTGATAATACACAAGCAGTGCCAAGACAAGCACAACAGAAATCTTTTAGAAATAATAGAAGGTTTATGACTGCATAAAGACCATTAGTGGCAGACAGAAACAAGCAACTAATATATTTGTTCAGCCATTCAATGGCTTTATTGGTCACAATGAATTGAGGTGAAATCAGGGACCACTGTGAGGATGTCCTGTCCTAGGTTTAGCATGCATCTAAATTTTCCTATGCTCAAGCTCTCCCTGAAATACTGATCCTAGAATAGTTTTAAAACACACATATGCTCAGAGTATCCAAAAATCAGATACCCTTGAAAAACTGATGCGGTAAGCTTGCTCCTTCATGACAATCAGTTTTGGACACGACCACAGCACACACCACCAGGACCTCGGGGTGCAGGGCAACTCTGTTGTGCATACTGTACCTGTACTTGCCACATGCACATGGATGACAATGTCAACAGTTTCAGGTCAGTTTGTAATCTCAGGCAGCTTTGTGGAAGCCAGTCACAAAGCACAAAACCTGGCAACATCTGCAGAGTATTCAGAGGACTCCTTGATGCACTTCTTGTGATGTTACTGTCCCCATTCTCCACTGAGATGCATTGGGTTTGCATAAACAAATATTTTGTGTCTTTTCTGTATGGGCCACAAATTTGGCCCATTAATTTCTCTATTGACAGGTTTAACAGAGCACCCTTATGACCACAGAAAATACTCAGAAGTTGGCAAACAGATATTTCTGCTTTCCTTCCATTGCCACTTGCAAACGTCAGGCAGTGAGACCATCTGGTACAAATTCTGTTAACAATGATCAATGGCTTTGATTAGCAGTTACAGCAGAGGCTCTGTGTGAGTTAAAAGAATAACTGTAGTTCTCTTCAAGACCACTGATTCTGAGGATGCTTGAGAAACAATATATCCTAGTAATGTATCCAATTCAAGAAGTAGGCAGAATGGCTAAGATATATTTTTTGTGCCATGATCTGAAATACATTTGGGATGATACTGTAATCAAGGCTCAGAAAATAACTTAATCAAATGCCTTTGTTAGAAAATAAAACTAACAAAAGATGAGATTGATTAAATTTTAGAAACTCTGTTGAAAATTAAGGCTATTCAAAGTAATTTGGACACAGAACTCTCGAGATTGTAAATGTCAGCTTAAGAAAAGTTTCTGTTGCTAGGAGACTATAAAAACAAGATGTCTATCTAGTAAAAGTATCTCTGATTATATCAAGAATAAAATGTCTTGATTGAATTAAAAATGAATGCTAATTAATATACCTAACAGCAAATAAAACTAGGTCAATTCAAGAGTTGTAACAGTGCCAGAAACTTGTCCTGATGGCAGGCTAGCTGCAGTCTTAGTTTTCTTCAGAGCACATTCCCCAGCTGCCACTCATTCCCACCCCCAGTAAGCCTACCACTTGTTCATGTACATATGTACATATAAAGGTCATCCTTCTCTTCTGCCAGACAAGATAGCTCTCATGTAATTGTTTTCAGGAAACTGATTTATACTTCAAAGTAATACTTGGAAGAAATTTCAGACCATGCAAAGAAATTCTTCTCCTTTGTTACAGCTGTAAGATATTTTTGAACTTTATCTGTCTCAGAACTGTGAGTAGGTAACAGCTTTCCCTTCAATCTATCAGCCCTATCCTCTGTAGCGCCAAGGACCTTGGGCAGTGAAATTGATAGAAACCAAGTAATTCTTTCCTAGCACAGGTCACATTTAAAGCCAAGAAGTAAATTGTAAGAGGATTCAGTTCCTTGACACTGACCCGGAATCCTAAATCTAACTACTACAAACCTATTTTGCTGTATAGGAAGAGAGGTGTTTACTAAGGTAGATAAAAAACCCTTTTCCAAATTTAAGAATGTTTTTTAAGATGTTATATTTTAGTGCACAGTTTGAGTAAGAACATATACACCACCATTTACTAAAGCCCAGCAATAACTGAGTTGAGCCATGGGAACGCTAGTAATTTTTATACCTCCCACATCTTATAGATTCTTCAGATGCGTTACCTAGCTTTTAAAAGGTCAACCCATAATAACATAATACAACAAATTTGTGCTATCTTATAAAGCAGGTGAAACAGTTAATTTTTTGTGTGTTGAAAAGTCAGTGAAGAGAGAGTATTGAAACCAGGTAAATGTTTATTAAATACATGAATTAACACAGATGCTTATTAACTGCCTGACTGTTCATAGACACTTGCGAACCCCATGAACAGAAGCATTCTCAAGGGATTCCAGCACATTAATCCTTTTTTCAATTACTGTTATTGATTTAAAGGGTACTTCCATACAGGTTAAAGATTTATACAGCTGTATCATGCAAGAGGTGATGAACCAAGTCAGTCTAACGACAGGGACACTGAAGTGTCTTTTGTGGTAATGGATATCATTCCCGTTCTATGCTTCGGAAAAAAACATAAAATAAAGCTCTACACAGTGACATAAAAGATGGACTTTGATAAAAAGGGTATCAGTTCTGGTATGAACAGATATATAGAGCATGCCAAATGGACCATAAAATGTACCCATTCAGGTCCAGCCCATGGAAACTCCACAAGAAAATGGGCATATCATATTGCATTACTCTCAGTCAGCACAAGTACCATAGATTATACTTGTCTCCTGCATTCTCTCTTCACAGAAAGAAAACTGATCAATGAACTGCTTATCAAGCCTGAACAATATAAATCTGCTGAATTCAACAGAGCTGTTGTGAAAGACTCTTGAATAGGACAAATGACTGAGATAAAGATTCTCTGGCTGGTCACCAAGGACCTCCCATATCAGAAGCAATAATGACTTATCACAGATAAACACCTTGCTAAAATGTTTCAAGTAAGCCTGTGAGAGAACGGTCTGTTGATATGGGAATGCAACTAGAGCTGTAATGCAGCTCAACATAATAGTGCTTTGAATTAAACTTCTCAACAGGCCCTGTGAAACCAACTATCAGGACCTGTCAGATGCAACTGTGTAATGATTTTATACAAAGTGAAGTTCTCTACAGAACTTTATTCTCAGTAACTGAGAACAGTTAAAGAGCAACTGTATGTATCTAAAACCTATGAGACACTTATGTTCTTTACATGATATAGATATATATAATACACATACAGAACTGTCGTTATTTTCATCTCATGTAAAGGACTCAAGTTCAAGAGAGACACATTTTAGTTTTGATTTTGGTGCTGATCACCATTCCCTTTTGTCTGAAACACATATTACTCCTTTGCATTCCCATTTGTATTTGCGCTGTTTCCATCATGTGGTAAAGTAAATAAGAGAGGAGCCTGATTGCAAATGTTAAGACTATAAACTATGTCTCTCAGTTATTTATGCTTCCCACAGCACATGGCAGTGCATGAGGAGAATGTGCAGCAGCAGCTGCTCTAATATGCAGCACCAGAGGAATGAAAAGAAGACAGGAACAACTGGCTGAAGAAAAAACACTGGAGGAAGCATCAAGAAATAAAGATAGAGAAACAGAAAAAGATAAGCAGAATATATGTCGAAAGAGTAGACTCCAGATGGAGTTAAAAACAAATCCTGGAAAGCAGAGGCCTGCTCATGAAAGCAATAACATTATCTATCTTACGCTACTGCTATCTTACAGGAGGAGCTCTGAAACAGAAACCTCAGTGCAGATCAGGAGCTGATAACGCCATTATTGGGGAGACATGAAATTACATAAAAAAGAAGTTGTATGAAAAACTTTCTTATTTTCAAACATCAAGTTAGCATCCCAATAATATGATGGAGTAATTTCACTTTTTGCAGTATTCTCTTCTAATCTCAAAGGGGCAGAATGCTCCAAAGTAAATGAATATATATGAAGGAGCTCCTTCTCTGCAATACAATACTGTACAACTCAACAAGCACCACAGATGTAACGCCTTTAATTATAGATGTTTCCACTAAGTGTCTCTCACGTGGTCTGGAAATTTTATTTCATGACAAAATTTTACTTTATACAGCAAGTTCCTTTCATATATTTGGTATTTCCATTACCTTCAAAGGCAATGAATCATATTACAATCATCAAAACTCTAGTTTTCAGTCTTTCTTAACCTGGAAAATTTTATAGTTTTGAACAATAGAAATATAGTGTAATCTTAACTAGCATTCATTTTCAGCACACTACCTATCTTTCCAGAAACCCACACAGACTCCTCATTAACAAAGCAATTTATCACCTTCTCTTCCTTACAAAACAGTTCCCTAATTGAGTTGTGCAAATCATGAAAGGCAGCTCTTGCAAGAGTATCCAACAGATGGATAGGGAGCTCGAAATCGAAGCAAGTTTGAAATCTGAGTATTGGCCTGTTCATATTGTAGTTGAAAATTATAGTTGAATATTAGGAACTCTTTCCCAAGCTACTTGTCAATTTCTTGATTATTCTTTCCCTTAAAAGATGTGGTACCATTTGATGAGTAGCTCTTAGTTCATTGTGCAACTGGGGACTGTGTTGTAGGGAGAAGAAAAATCCTATATACATATTTCAAAAATCAAGAGTAGGATTCAACAGCAGTGTAGAATCAGAAATTAATGTAAAGTGATGTTAAGCAAATTTAATCTTTTTTAATCATGTGAAGAGAGACAATGAAGCAGCAATATTTCATTATTTTTTATGTAAAATAAAGGTTTTATCCAGTGATATGTAGCCTGGAGCCACACTGACAAAATAACAAACAGCTCTAAAATTGTAGATGCCATCTTTTTGGCACCCAGACACCACATAAAAGCTTAGTCGTCTTCTGTGTGTAATATCTAGGTTGTTAATTCCCTTCTGAAAATATAAAGTGTTTGCTTGCATTTAAATAAGCTAGCTCTATTCAACATTCCTTACGTGTTCTTTTAATCATGAAAAATCCTATTGAACTCAATGGGTGTTTGAGTGAAGAATGCTGATCAGAGTCCTTAGAGACAGTTAAAATGGTCTCTACAAAAAAAATAATTACAAGTTATACTCTGCTGAAAGGCCACGCCAAAGATTGGTTTTTTTTATTAATATAAAATGCCTACTAAAAAAATTTATGCAGCAAGGACCTTTAAAAGGAAAAAAAAAAAGGCGCACATTATTACTTGCAGCAGAAGAAAAACGCCTATCATATATATTAGTTTACAAATGGCATTCTTAATGTACATCATTGCATTTTCTAAGAGAAATACTTTCCAAAATATTTGTAAATAAGGTGAAGTGAATCAGAATTATGCTGAATACCTTTTGAGTATAAGCACCTCTATGTATGTCACTGCCCACTACTGCAGGATATGACTTCAAAACATCAAGCCTGAATCACTGTAGAAATTTTGCCCTTCTTCCTCTGATTTCCTCACTGTAGGTGGTGTATTACATGAAGCTCTGTGATAAACTGACTCTATTCAAGCATTAAATGTCAATACTGACTTCAGTGATGTGAGAATTTTATCTCATGCTTACAATGGGAAAAAACTTCTAACGAAGACAGATCTATGCACACAAGGCAAGGAAGTGGAATAAGAAAGTCAATGCTTCTGAGAGCCTTAATGTCTGTTTCATAAGGAGGGCAACAGATTAATCACGTTAAACTTTTTTAAATGTTCATGTGTTGGTTGTTTATATGTTTGCTCACATATGCTACTCAGAGATGTTCTGATTGTTATGCCGGGGAACAAGGTCTTGGAGCTATCTGGTGGAATTTGATCGACTGTGACTACTCCTCTACCACCACAATTAGACTTCCAGATTTGGCAATAAGCTCTCCTTTTGAAATCACCAAGCTATTGTAAGCAAAAAACAAAATACCAGCATGATCAGCTATGGGAAAAGACATTTTCTGGACAAAACTATACAAACTTCATTGACTAAGGACCATTTTTAGGCTATAATCTACACTAGTCTCGTGTGTCTTATAAAAGCTACAGAAATAGAACACAATTAAACCATCAAGCAGTGACTGTAGTTATCTGGGGGCTGAACAACCGTGTCTGGTAATATGTAGTAATGGGTACACAAATAAAAATAAAACAGAGGATAAACATTTTCTTGATTAATTATATCACATACTGATAATGCTTCAAGCTATGGTTCTTGAGAATCAAAAGAGCAGAATTGTTGACAAGTGTGGCTGGAGTTAATGCGATTCTATAAATATGAAATAGTGCTGAGTTACATCTATCAACAGCTATCTCTGCTTGAATGTTTTAGAATGTCAAAGAGTATACCAGTAACTGTTGGGGGAGGGGGGGGGGGGGCAGAAAGCAATAAAACTTGGCATTTAAGAAACTCACACACTATCTGTGTATATTTCAGTAAGAATTGCTTTAGAAACCTTGAACTACTGGTCTACCAGGCAGAGAACTGTTGTTGTGCCTACCCTTAAAAAAAAAAAAAGAATTCCCACAGAACTGTTCCACCTGAGTTACTAGCATTTTTCCTAAGTAATTTTGGTATTCCTTATATCCCAGAAGAAAAGTTTAAGTATGTGTTTGGGGACAAAGGAAAAGACTAGAAACGTGCATAATAGATAAGACAACAAAAAATTTAAAGTACAATACATTTGCTGATGATAAGCAGCAATGATTAGAAAGTCCAGAGATGTAGCATAGAGTAATCCTTTAATTACTGTTATCATTTATCATCCTGCTAATCTTATATATGAAATCATATATGTCCTGCATGAGTTACCATCCATCAATCCACCAAATACAAAGAGAAACTGGAAAACAGCTATCTCTAAGGCTAATTTAGATTTACTATTTATTCTGCAGTACTTATAACAAATATTATGAGCCCAGAGTTTTCTGAAAAATCATAACAGTAAGGATAGTATAGTCTTATTTTTTAAAAAATGCTATTCTATGTATATATGCATAACAATATTTACACATTAACTGTCACAACACGAAAAGCTATCAAAATGCTCAGAGTCAAATCTGATGCAAAAACCTAGTGTATATGAAGCAAAGTACAAATCAATTTGCTAAACTTCGGGGTTTCTCAACAAACATGCTCAATTTTCTTTAAAATAAACGTTCAGAGTGAAAGACACAGTAAATCATTTAATGCCAATTTAAGCATTGAAGGTTAGTGCAATATAGTGATCCAGATTGATGCATTTTATTCCATATAGATTTACAAGGATACCATTAAATATTATTACATTTCATGATAGGAAGTATGATTGTGTTGAAAATTCAATCAGGTTTCTTTGTCAGTATAATAACAAGAATTTTAACATGCTGCTGCCAAAAATCAGCGAAGCATAGTATTGCATTCAAGAAACAGATAGATTCTAATTCTCTGTCTGGCTGAGAACAACTGCAAATATCTCAAATGTCACACGTTACTTTATTTTTCCCTGCACCCCATACAGAATAAATCAAGAAAAATGACATTAAAAATGTATTAATGAAGAAAACCCACCCTTTTCCAAATTCCTGTGCTTTTCCTTTTATAGTCTCACACATTAACTTACCCAACAGCATTGCACTCACTGCTAATGAAAAGAAAGCAGGCAGTACAAATCTTCTTAAGCCTCCCGTGGCAAGAAAACTATTACAGAATGAACAGAAGAAAGTCTCTGGAGCCTTTCCCTTGTCTGCTTGTTTTACAAAAGGCAGTAAGGATCACACTGAGAAGTGTCAAAGCTGAATAAACCACTAGCAATTTGGTTTAAACCCCTTTGGGTAGTTAGTCCTTCACAGATGATGATTCGACTTTGTCCAAAATACAGTATGTGAGGAACAATGCAGAATCTACCAGAGGCTGTAGCCAAGCTTAAAATGTAGACAAAGAAACAGTTTGCTTCTAAAGGTTTGCAAGGGAGGGCTTGTCACAGGACATTAATTCAAGCAAGCTGCTGTTACATCAAATCACTGCATCTATATACAGTTAATCCCAAGCTTTTCCTGTTGTGTTCGAGGTGTTTGGCTGCAGCAGACTGGAGCCCCTGGGTTTGGTGTCACTGAAGAACAGGAGAGCTCTCTTCTCTTCCCTTTTACATTAAAATGCATATTTAGCATCTAGAAACCACGTGGTAAATGGTGGGATCTTTTTCTCAAGCTTTATTATGATCTGCAATTGACATCTAATATAGCACATTTGAATAAAACTACTCTGCCTGCTTTGCTGTAGGTAAATTTACCTATAAAGAAGTTTTAAATTACAAAATACAGAGGATTTTCTTCTAAAACCATCACAGACAGTAGGGGGAGAACTTGACAATAAGTAGGCAACACTGGGTTTTAATGACTACTTTAGGAAATAAGCAAGAAAAATGATGGTAAATCCATATTTCTTTCATTATTTTTTCCATAATCTTGTATTCACTGTTGATAGCTGATGAAAACACCTGATATATAGAATTAGCATTTGTCTTTGACAATTTATTGCATAGAAATATTGAGCATCTTATGTTCTTTAGAACTACGCAATGACAACTTTTTATAAAAGTTTAAACACTTATTGGCAGTGCTTCAGAACTTCTTTTATAACAGCACGGGCTTATTGAAATAAAGGCTTTGTTTACTCAAAACTAAAGTATGAATAGCTATGAAAATGAATACAATACAGCCTATGTATTATTAATAGGTCTTAACTTGTTAATAATGAGTTTTACTCTAGTCATGGACTTTCATTTTTTCTCCTCAAAGGTACATATATTTTGATTGTAGTATAACATAATGCAATTTGAACCAAAGATGATATTGACAAGAACAGTGCATATTTTCCTTCCAATTTATTATAAAAGACACTGAAAATGCTTCTCAGTGTTACATTAGACACTTCCTGTGCCTATCTCCTGCTGTGCATGACTCTCAGCTATTCATGTAATACTTTCTGTTGATACTAATTATATTTGTCTGTGCAAATAATCACAGCACTATTCATCATTTCCTGTTCATTCTTTGACATGTCTATAGAACAAGACCGTGCCTTTACCTGCCACCTAGCACAAAACCACGTCTTACCATGGTTTTATGAATACTTAGAGAAAGAGCACAAGCAGAAACTGGGACACGCATGGATATTTTTTTAATTTAGAAAAATATCTTTAGGGTATTATTACATCTGTCTCTCTGTAGGGTTTTTTACAATAGGTCTCATCTTGCAAAGTTTTCATGTCATTCTTGAACCTTTGATTTTTTAGTCAATTATGCCACATAAGAGAAAACACAGAAATAGAGAGGAACGTGCTTCTCCAGTACACAAGATCAACAAAATTAGATAGTTGCTAGCCAACATGAAAAAGAGGATTACCAGTCCGACCCACACAAATACTATGGCATGAAACAGCATTAATACTAACCCAAATATTGGTCAAAATGTCAATTAGTGCAAGACTATTTGATGATGACAACTGATGGACTACACATGGGAAAACCTTCCATCATAAATCCCAGCCAACTGAGCACCAGTCAAATAGTAATTAAGTTTCAGTCATTATTTAATGTCTTCATAGCAGAGCGTGAGTGGCAGAGCTTATTGCAAAGGAAGTTGAACTATGCTGCACTAGAGCAGAACGTGCTAGGGAGCAGATTCCAGCACCTTTGCACTGTTAAAATAGCAATTTACTCTAAGCTATACCAGTCACTTAAGCTGTTCAAAGCAGGTCACTTGTGACCATATCTCCTTGGTGCTAGAATAGCACAATTCCCTTTCTGATACTTTCTACACAACTCCTTGTGATGGGCAGTCTACAGAACACATATTCCCCGGTGACATCTGATAGTAAAAACATTGAAGGGAATACAGAAAATATATAAAATATAAGTCAATAATCCTATTCTGCTATGTTAAATACACTTAAACATAAAACATATTGTACCACAAATGGTTTTAAGTGAAAAAAATCAACTTAAAATGCAGATAAAGAATATAAAGAATATATTTGTAAAAATACAAATTCTGTCATCAATTCATGCCACTGAACTTGTCTTAATTTGGATGCAGATTGAGTTTGGAAACGAAGAACGTTTTAGACATTATTCTTCCTTAGTGCAAATAATAACAATGTGGTACATCCAAGTAGGTGCGGAGAGTCCTCCTAACATAATTCCACCTGATGGAACAGGGCTTGAAAAAAAAAAAATTTACTAGGACTTAAAAAAAACAAATATCAATACTTTGTCTCTTAACCCAGTCCTGAAGATAGCCTGATGAAATAAACTAATTCACACATCTTTTTTGTGCAATCTTCCAGTAGCTAATTCATTCTGGCTGCTAGCTTCCCAAAAGTAGCACAGTGGCACTCCAGTAATGACTCATTCTTGTGAACCTAAAGCTCCACGTGCTTAGTGGCTGAATTACTTTCCCCAGCTCCTTGAAGTAGGAAGATTTAGATCCTTCTGTGAACTTTACACCAAACTCCAACTGTTCTGCTGCTTGGGAAAGAAATCATAAGGACTCCAGGGGCAAGAAACAAGAAAGGACAGGAACAAAAATAGAAAATAGCTTAAGTGCTTTCCATTATTATTATGTTAATTATTGCAAGCAGAGCTTGCATGGTTGGCATCAAGGCCTTTTCTACTCCTCATACCACCCCACCAGTGACTGGGCTGGAAGCGCACAAGAAACTGGGAGGGGACACAGCTGGGACAGCTGCCCCCAACTGACCCAAGGGACATTCCATACCTACAGCTTCATACTCGGTATATATAAACTGGGGAAGAAGGAGAATGGGAGGGATATTCAGAGTAATTTTGTCTTTCTAGTAGCCACTACATGTGATGGAGCTCTGCCCTCCTGGAGATGGCTGAACATCGGCCTGCCCATGCGAAGTGGTGAAGGAATTCCTTGTTTTGCTTTGCTTATGTGTGCAGCTTTTGCTTTACTTATAAAACCATCTTATCTCAAGCCATGAGTTCTCCCACTGATATTCTTCTGATCATCTCCCACATCCCTCTGCAGAGTGATGAAGCAGCTGTGAAGTGCTTAGTTGCCCCCTGGGGTTAAACCACTATATTTAGCAAGGTGTTTGTAGTACAGTGAAGGTAAAGGCTTATGGATAATTTTCCATTGTGTGCAATTTCTGTTTGCTCATCTATGAATGTTCTTTTAGTATAAACACACATAACTTACTTGATTTAAATTCATATATGGGAAATTCATTATTCTTGTAGCAGGCAATATCACATGCTTAGACTTACTTTTTAGATCTTAGAACTTTCAGATCAGTTATATAGTTAGTGCATAGACTCTCTGCACCACTAAGGAGGAACACAACTATCCTTTAGCAATAAATTTAAAGCCAGAATCAGATTTCAGCAATCTAATCATGGAAGAAGCCTTGTCCCGCACAAAAGTCCAAAAGGATATTCAGTCCAGCAGCTACATTTTAAAAAGTGCAAACTTTGCTTGGAATACTGCATTTAATCTCACACAGTAAGATTCACTGTCTCTAGTCTACATACCAGCACATCTCCACTATTAACCCATCATTTAGGTATTCAGGGATAGGCTGAATTTTCTAGTACAAACTATATCCCAAAACTCAAAAGTTAAACACAATCATCAAATGGAAAGCCATAGATGGCCAGATGTTCAACAGATTAAAATAGGTGGGAAGTATTAAATCAGCAAAGGTGCTATTCTTTTTGAACATATTTATCCAAAGAAACAAAAATATTCCTTCACAGCCAGCACCAATAAATAGGAAGTTAACGCGACTTAAAATACAAGCCTCTCCTGTTTTAAAAAAGCCAATAAATTTCCAGCAGCTAGAGCTGGAAGACTGTCTTTCCAAGATGGGTCTCATAGGGGATGAATTAAATAAATGCTTTTGTCTGCATTGAACAGTCAGAATTTTATATTCAGTATGTATTTTTAAAAATTGAGAAAGAGTTATAATAATAAAATAAGAGAGGAAGGTCTGACTCAAAATCAATGTTAGTTCTCTAATGAAGATTTAAAGGAAAAAAATTACATTCTATTGCACTTTTAAACCACCTTTCATGGGAAAAACACAATACGAATAAAAACAATATTGAGTCAATTCCTATGTAAGTAGGATTACATATTTGCTATGCATTTCTTGGAATGCACTTACTAATCAATGCTTTTTTATCTATAGGACTTTTGAGAAAACCAGTCTGCTTTCTAGCAATAAACTATATAATGAATCAAGTCCTCACAGTTTTAGCAACTTGAAACTATTGTAGAGCAGCTGTCAGGACAAACCATTTCTTTGATCTTACACCCACACAAAAGACCAGTGAACAAAATAAGCAATATAAAATTAATCTTTAAAATATGCGTACATTGCTCAGCTCAAGTTGCTATTTGGACTTTTTTGTCCCAGTTCCTACAATTTTAGGAAAAATAAATTCAAGGGCTAAGAAACAAAGAGACAAAGGAAAGAGGTTTCTTCACCATGAGAACTTCTCATCACAAAATGTAGTTTCCAGGCCTTTCACTTCACTTATTATACTCTAAATGAACAGCAAAACTAAAAGTAGTTCTTCTGGTAAAGTGGTCATGTAGATGGAGCTGGTAAAGATGGCATAGCTTTTACTAAACCCCAAAATCTCTTATGCGTATTTTGGCCTAACATTTACACTGATATTCTTGATGCTCTCTCATTCTTGGAAGATGATTTTTTTTTTTTTAAGTTTCAGAAAAGACACATCAATCACTTCCAATCACAAGGGTTGTTAGTTTGCTGAAATAATTTGACTATTTCTTTCCTCAAACTGTATCTACTTCCTTGCATTATGATTGACTATACATGTCTGATTTGCACAAGTTAATTTTTAAATAACTGCATAATGCGCTATTCCCTTTACTGTGATTGCCTAAAACCTATCATTAGCCAATCAAAGAGCAAGGATCTGCACAATCACTCTGGGATATTTTTCAGTAACTGCACTGTGAATATGTAATTTTCTTCCACTATGCAAATTTCACAACATATTCCTAAAGCTCTGATTGGACCTATGGTTCAGAATTTTAAAGTTCTTATCCATGGTTCTGTACAAACTTTCTTATTCCTCAAAAGTCTAGATACTTTAGAATATGAAAAAATAGAAAAACAACTAGGGAAAAAACTAAAACAAAACATAAAAAGAGGACTTCCATGCTCAGAAATTAGAAGACTCCATTAGAATAACTCTAGGTTCAGGCTCTCAGTTACAAAGGATAACCACTAGATAACCACCATGGTGCCTGCACAACAATCACTAACGCACATGAAAGAACAGAACACAACCTCACCTAAAGCTTAACAACAAAAATCAAAGAAAAATTAAAACAGTCTATAGAGAAAAATATTTTTGAAACATCTGAGATCTCTGTCAGGTCCAACATATATGTAGTTTGCCAAAGACATAAACAGAAAGATTGTTATAATTTTTCCTTCATTTTCTTTACCCTACAAATCAGCTACCTAGCTGGGCCAAAGCAACTGTCCAACTATGCTAACTTACTGAATTTTCAGCAGAATATATGAGATTATGTGGTATCAATTTACTTTTTATTTCTGCCTAGTAGAGAGAGTATCTCTACTGCCATTCTGTCAGCTGTTACCAATTTTTGTCATGACCATGGAGACTGACAAGAAGTTAAAAGTAAGATTATTTTGGTATTGGGAAGTTGTATAAATTTGACAAAAATCTCAAACTCTCTTTGGTGTAAATATTTTACTGAAGCATACATAACATCACATATTAATATAGCATATTTAATTTGACATTATCCTAAATTTACATTAAAACTATTAGACAGGTGGCTTGACAAAAAGATGCAAGAAATAGATAGGGAACCCTGATTATTAATGCCAGTGTTGATGCCTGCAAGGGAACAAGCATATAAAAAATATGGATTAATAATTCCTGACTTCCTGGGGATTTTACAACTGATTCCTAGTATATACAGTGCCAAACAACATTAACACTTGGAAATATGTGAACGTGAGCATTTTCATATCAAGCCATAAGCATTTTGAGCACTGTTTACAGGAAACACCATGACTACCTAGAGTACTGTAGCAACTGTTTCCAAATGCATGGTAGCAATGCCATTTCATGGGAAGAGCATCCAAACTGGAAGAGTGCTATAAATCACACTACTTTTAAGATAAACATAATGAAAAGCATATTACTGGTTTTAGGAGATATTTTGCTCTCAGAACTAAGAACAAGCACAATCTATTACAACTCAGAGCCACAAACACTGACAAATGTGCAAGAACTTTGGTGTTTATTATCACAACACCCAGATACATCCATCCTAGCAGCAAAAAATACGTCTGCTTCTTTTCATGGTGTGTTGCCAACTTATTGTAAATCGCCCAAACCTTCTCGGTGACTTCTCATGGCCAGCTCCTCACAGTATTAACTCCTTCCTCACAGCACAGCCAACAAACTGCAACTCTCTTCACAACCACCTAACCCATTCTTTTCTAGCACTTTTCTTATTGGGCACAGCTGTGGCCTATTAAGAGCAGGCCCATTCCTAGTCTTCGGTAATTAGTACAGATGCAACTCCTCAGAGGTGAGATTACCTTCTGCACTATCTTTATTTTCTTACATTCTTTCCCTCCACAACAGTGAGCACTTAGTCTAGAGGAAATACAAAGAAGAAGCCTCATAAAATGAGGAGAAAAGGTCTGAAATTAAATTCAAACTTTTCTGATTATTTATGCATAGTTAAAAATTGCAGCTCAACCTAAATACATGTCATCTTAAGAAAAAAGGAAGAAGGACAAGCAGATTATTATAACAGATCAGTACATAGGTTGATATAGGTGTCTTAATTTGAAAGCTTTAGCAGGTCTAAAGGGAATTCATTGATAATATTTAATAACCATCACATGTGTTACCAGCCACTGAAAATGAAGACAGAAGATTTTGACCTACAAGTAAAGAATCAAATGCTAGAAAATTTCAAAGTTGTGTTAATTTCTTCTCCAGCTGAAACATTATGGCTAAAGCAGAGTTGGAATACTCATTAATTTTCTATGGAATGTATTTTGGACTCTAATTTCAGTCTAATCTGGAGTCCAACATTTACATTCTGATTTTTTTCTATGAAATATAATTTGTGGTTTTCATCCAGGTCTCACATGACTCTGCCTGCCTTAGGAACTGCCCAGAATAATTCTGTTCATTATGGAAGAGTCAAGCGTCTTAAAATAAGTTAAACTGGCAGTTATGTCATTTAAATACTTACATTTTTAACTCACTGAAATAGTCAAATATTTATTGAGGTTTATTTTGGAAAAAAAGTGTTTTTACAATATTTTTTACAGGAAATCAATTTAACAGCTTTGCTTCCACCAGCTGTGGTTATAATTTGTCATATCTTAAGTTTCTCAAAAAAAGAAACACTCATCATGATGGCCCTATATGCTTAAAACACCACTTTTGCTGAGTGTCTACAAGATATGACACAGCCTTTACACAGTTAAGCCTATGTCTTCAGCTTCATCATGTTTTCTAGTACAGATATGATTTAGTAAGACTGTCTGACATTGCACAGAAATAGAAGAAAACTTCTTTAATCTCTCAAACAAGTTTTTGCTAGATATCTTGCACATCATGTTAAATAAGGAATAGACTCTCAGTAATAATTTTGAGCTTTGTTAGTTGGAAAAAGAAGAACTTGTGCATTTGCTTAGTCTCCATTTGGCATACAGATCCAGAGGCTGACTAACATTAGTTAAAAGTTAAATAATTAAAATAGGTTCAGATATTAAAGAGCCTTGCTGGTAGTCAAAAACCCTTAGATAAGATAAAACATGTTTGTCAGGATTATACTTATTAACACTTTGAAGGAGAATGGAGAAAACCTCACAGTCTTGCAATCTTTTGCAGCGAAGTCTTAACTACCTGCCATGGAAACCACACAAAAGGAGAGAAAATTGTGTTCAGTTTTGGGGTCCTCAGTTTGAGAGAGACTTTGAGATGCTGAAGTGTTTCCAAAGGGCAATGGAGCTGGTGAAGGGTGTGGAGCACGAGTTTTTTAAAGAGTGGCTGAGGGACGTTTAGTTTTGAGGAAAGGAGGCTCAGTGGGACCTCATTACTCTGTACTTTGGCCTGAAATGCCAAAGTAACAAGCAGTAGGACAAGAGGGAATGCCCTCAAGTTGTGGCAGGTTTAGATTGGATATTATGAAAAATTTCTTCACTGAACAGGTTGTCAAGCATTGGAACAGGCTGCCCAGGGAAGTGGTTAAGTCATCATCCCTGGAAATTCAGAAAACACCATGTGGCACTTAGGGACATGGCTCAGACCACGACTAGGTTAATGGCTGGACTTGATCTTAGAGGTCTTTCAGAACTCCAAGGATTCTGATTACATGAAGATAAGGCAGTACTAGGCATGTGAATTGAACTCCAATGCTTATACTGCACATATAGCAAAAACCATTTAGACAGCTCAATTACTTTTCTGTGAGCTTTACTGATTCTCATGAAAAATTGCATTCTATGTGATGTTTGCAAAACAAAGCAAAGCTCTTTGTAATGCGTCCCCTAACTACACAGCACACAGGGGCTTCACTGGTGGTACCTTCATTTACATCTCTAAGAGCATGAAAGACTTTCTTTTAATTACTGCAGGCAGGTAAGTTCCCAATATACAAGGCAGAAAATATGATAGCACATAATACAAGAACACAAGTAACATTTCAACCAAATGCAAAAAATTCCACCAAATAGCATGAGGAAAATTCTTCTTTTCCCATAGTAAATAGCTGAAAGAAATTTATTTTTAGGCAGAGGGATATGGTAGAGGAGGTAACCTCGTGTTCTGGCAATGGCAATACATGCAATAACATCAGAGGTCTTTTCTATTACATTACCTGTAGTCATGTGTACTGTTTGATAACCTCATCCGGACCACAAGGTTAATGGCAGCCTATCGAATTCATCCCATTGCATCCTCCAGCCAGATTCAGTCTGAACTTGAGTTCACAGCATGTAAAATTCATTTTTATGTTTTTAATGTAAAAGAAAAAGTGTGCATATTCTGGAGTAAAGTTACTCTTAAAACTTGACCAACAAACATAAACTACAAATTTTGCCAGCAACACTAGCAGCATTCTAGCACGTGATAAAATAATGTAAACATTAGGCCATCTTGTATTTTTATCTCCTCCATCAGATGTGCTAATTTATAAAAGGTGTAATTTTATTTTTTCTCTCTTTTTATGTTGCAAATTCTGTAACTGTGTCAAAACAACATTATTAGATTTTAAAACCATGCCATCCCAAAGAAAATTTAAGAAACAACCATCTTTATGATTTTTTTTCCCTCAAACATGAGTCTAATATTCTCTGCCAAGCTGGCAAAAACATGACATGAAGTCAGCATTGCAAATTTATTGTAAATTTAAGTGCTTTCTTTCTTTTAGCTTCACTACATTGCCTTCACTATTATTGCTTAAATAATAATGAATGTCTCTCCCTTTTCTGGCTTAGGCCTTGTCACTTCTCGAAATGAAATCTGTCAAACTCCTCAAACAGAAATGTGGTTTTGCTGCCACTGATACCAGGAAAATCATTTGCTGGTTTAGTTAGAACACCACAAAAGGCCTTTCAGGTATCTGATGAAATTATCTTCAGATTTTTATCTTTTCATTTCCATTTCAAATTCCAAATGATTCGTAGAGGTTAAGTACTGAAGCATTAACAAGATGCACTGTAATCTATCACTCTGCACTATGCTGCAATTTTCTCTGCCAATATGCCATCTTAAAATTACTCCCTTGGATTTTATTTTTTTTTTTTATGTGACGAATATTCTCCTCTCTCCTGGATCAGTGGTACAAATATTCAAGAACCTCCTGTGTAAAAATCACTCCCATTGCAATATGATGACTTTACTAGAATACGATTTTTCTGGCCTTGCAAGTTTATCTGAAAACAAAAATAAAATCAAGGTGCCCCTCTCCTCTGATGTCATAAAGATTTCTGCCAGGTCCAGTCAGGAGTTCAATAGGCTGCAGAAAGCTCCAATCCTTGCAGGACTGAATCTGTAATGTGGCAGGTCCTTCCCCTTCATGGCAATTACTGTTTATATTGCTGTACCATCCAGTGTCTTTAATCAAGGCTGTGGGTCTCTTGGGATTGAGTCTGTAAATCATTAAAGTCAGTCTCTGTCCTGAATAAAGACAAATTATCTAAGGCAAAGCATCAACAAGTGAGGGACGGAGAGAAGAATGACAGCACAGGAGTGGGAAGAACCAAACTAACTTTGACTGTATAGAATAGGAATAGAGATACATGTTCATTTTGATGGCTTACAACTGTTTGTATTTTCAAATGTTATTCATTGAAAAAAAAACTTCTTATAAACAAGCCTGCCTATCTCCAATAGGCTGTTAAATTTAGACATCTTCCTGGTAGTCAACTTATTTCAGAACTCCAGGTGGTATTAAGAAAAAAGGTGGAGGAAGATTAGAGTAAATGTTGTAACTCTGAGATTATGTTTAGAGATGAAGCATCTTTTGCAATTAGATGCAGATGTAAGTCTAAAATGGATGGAGGCATCCAAGGTGAGTAGAACTTATGCAAATGAGTAGGCAAGTAACAGACAACAGATACACAGTAAGCACATCTAATTGTTAAAAAACCTCCAAAATGAAGATGAAGAGTGGGAACAGAAATAAGACCAGGAAATCAGGATCTTGATTAAAATAGAGGAAGACATGAAGTAGCTGAAGGAAGGGGCATTAATTTTTGTAACTGGAAATGAAAGGGTTACAATATTAAATTAAAGGTATGCATTCAGGGACAGAAATAAAGACCAGAATTTAAAATCTTTAGAGTCAGAAACCAGATAGTCAAATAGTCTCAAAGTACACATAATAAGCGTGCAAGTAAATACAGTGAATATTTAGAAAAGAGAAAAAAAATTCCAAGCAGCATGTAGATTCTCACTGTGCAGCTGTGTTGGAGATTATTTAGGCTCAAGTCAATGTACAGGAGTACAGAAGGACAAAATTTCAATATATCTTTAATGAGTTTATGTAGTAATTTCCTACTTAAATTGTGCTTGAAATGTGCCAGTGTTTTCTTTATTTAAACAAGCCTAGAATGCAACGTATTTGGAGCAGGACTCTGAATTTGTCCCAGGATACTTACTACGGAAGTGTTTGTCTCCCAGGCCTTTCCAAACCCCCTTCCTCCTGATCCCACTTGATGGATCAAGCATTACTGCGATATCTCAGGAGAAGAGAAAAGCCTTGGAGCTGAGGACACATAGGCCACCAAATTTAAAAAATTTATCTTCTATATCCCCTTTTTGATGTGCAATGTCTTTGTAATAAGGTGAAAATGTTTTCACACTGTGCCATGCTAGACCACTGTGGACACTTCCATTTGCAAACAGTAAAACTCCATGCATTTGCTGATTATTCTGATTTTTCCTTTCAACAGGAACTTCGTAATTTTTAGCCCAATTAGTATCTCCATCTAACTGCAGCCCTATATTTCTTTTTAATATTAAATTGGATCTGTCTATTTGTGTGTGGTGCATGTTTATATTTAACAAGTATTTATTACTCAAGCATAGGAAGCAAGCTGAGATTTATCAAATTCTACTATGAAAAATAGCCTACTTACTTAAAGAAATAAAAGATAAACCCCTGAGCCTCCCTTCCAGAACAGTATGTCACGCCAAATAACAAGAAACCAACTAACAAACAGTTTCATTGGGTAGACTGAATGTAGTATATTAATTACTCTACCTAGGTCAGTACATAAAGTGTGGAGGACTTGATGATCAAAAATTATGACATAGATAAAAATTATTAAAACACAAATATTGTCATATTATTACAACTTTCAATTAAAAATGTAATACGTTCAGTGCCAAACAAGCTTTCAAAGGAAATGTAAATATTATAATGTATTTTAGGAAGATTCACTTTTTTCTTCTTTAATGCCTTATGAAGAGGTGTCCAGAGTAGATATGGACAATATAAAATCAAAATTTAGAAAGGAATAGTGGCCCGTTTATTAGAGTTCATGCAGTTGTAAAAAATCGCTAAACATTTTACAATGTAGGATTCCAAATTCCTGTAAGTGACAGCTCTGAGTTTAGGCAAGGATTACGGCAAGAACCTCTAAGTATATCAAAAGCACAATAAATAGAACTATAAATTGCTCCATGTGGTTTGTTGCACAAGTCAGACTTAACCACCCCTCATTTTTACCACTGTGGTTACAATTAAATTCTCAAGTATCATTTATGTTACACTGAGTTACTTATGGCTCTAACCTGTGACGATTTTAAAAACATTTATTGGTATATAAATGTCAGGTGCCTCCTTTACAGTTTGAATTACCAATCTTTGCACAAACTATTTAAAAGAGGAGGCTAAATTTTGAAAAATACTTTCTTGAGTTTGAGTGGGCTATTGGCACAGTTGTACTTACTTGCAGCTGTAAGGATGACTCAGTTATTTGCAAAAGAGCAGTTATACATAGATTCACAATTACTGGGCTATAAATAATATCATCCTAATGGGCTGTTTTTGCACTGCTTCCTCATTCATTGAAGGTGGTGGACAGCAGAACAGAGGAGTTCATGGAACACTGAATTCTGCAGCTGAAATATTTTAGTTTAGCTAATGCTTAAATTATGATAAATTTTCATTGCAAGAAAAAATTTAAAATCTTTATATCACATTTGAAAAAACTAATTAATTCTTTACAACAGCAAAACAAATTGTTTTCTTCTTTCAACAGTATCAATTTTTTTGTTACTCCTCACAAAGTGTAAGAATAAAAGAGAAAAAGAAATATGTCTAGTATAATAATAAAGAGAAAAGCCAAGTAAACTACACCAGGAGCCCTAAAGAAAGGAGGCAGTTTAAACAGGAAAAACTGTGAAGTTCTTCTGAGAAAATTCATCATTCATGATTCTTCTTTTTGCATTAAGATGCAGTCCATCTGACAAAATAAAAATTGCCTTCTTTTTTCAAAATGACAAATATTCTACTTAATTTCTGAGTATGAGCTTGTTAAGGATTTAA
Organism: Melospiza melodia melodia; assembly: GCF_035770615.1. Classification (NCBI taxonomy): domain Eukaryota; kingdom Metazoa; phylum Chordata; class Aves; order Passeriformes; family Passerellidae; genus Melospiza; species Melospiza melodia. The sequence goes on from NC_086194.1 coordinate 38,338,287, forward strand.
ATTATCAACATCTTTGTACACATTATTTTTTTCTTAGGAACTGACACCATGCATTTCTTTTTTATGATTGCACAAGAGGACCTCCTTTGCCTTTCATTACTCAAATGGACTGTATGATTTGAGGTTGTGCAAGCTTCAACATCAATATAATCTTTAAACATATTTCAAAGAAGACTGTAAATCAACCCTATTTTTGAAGGAAATTATTTCACACTATTTGAAAGACATAAACTGCTACATATATTAACTATTGATTTTTGTACATTATTAAATCTGTCATTTTAGTTACAATAAATATAATTTTTCATTCATCATAAAATGATACTTAAAAGAACTGCAATATTTTCAGTGAAAATACTTAGGTTTGCATTTATAATACAATTGTCAATATGACCATCATAATACTATACTGCCATAAATTCTGAAGCTGTCAGCATCCACAAGTGAAACATTAGGCCCTGTCACTAAGTGGCTTTTAGCACCTTTTTTTGACACAATCTAATCTGCAGATTTTCCATATCTCTGTGAGGTTTATTTTTTCTCATGGCATATTCTCCCAACTATGCTGATTGAACCTCCTGATGCAGCTTGTTAACCAGAAATGTATTTGTATCATTAATTTTCCTCTCAAAAGAATTGCATGCAAAACAATTTGCAATTCTGAGATATTAAAGCAGAAATGATTACAAGAAAGCCTTACTTTTTGTATATGAGTAGCTGGAATATTTCAAAGTTTAATAAACTATCTCAGCCTTACCAGATAATCATATCATGTCCAAAACCTTCTCTGAACAAGAAATTGTCAAGGATTTCTCATCTCTAGTTTTCTTCTTGTTTTATTTTCTTTCTACAGCCTCCTTATTTTCTAAACCTAGGCCATAAATTTTATTAAGATTTTAATACCACTTTTTAAATTAAGAATCACAGCAAAAAAAAAAAAAAAGCATGTGATATTTTCCATTAAGCAGCCAAAAAGCACACTAGCTTAAAGAAATATTAAACATTTATCAGAGTTTTAGCATGCCATGATAATAAATTCAAAATTTAAAACCCTTTCTAAAAAGAAATAAGACATTTAATTCACTCTATCAATTCTTTTTCTCCTTCTATCAGCTAGTTGAGGGGGTGGGTTTTTTCAGTTACACACATTAAAAAGCAAATGGCATGTGTTCCACTTCTCAATCAGTACAGTTATAGTAATTGCACAGCAATTTGATAAGAAAAGGTCATTCATGTGGTTTGAGTTATAATGAAAATATTGTCATTTAAATAATATTTTCAATCATAAAAGAAAGAAAATAAATTAACTCTAACTTATGGTGGAAATGTAGTACTCCTGAATATCAAGAATACGACTTTATAATATCCTGAATATGCCTTTAGAAAATAATTTTGGGAAGCAGAACACCCACTTCTTCTAGGAAACCACCTCATCTTAAATATCATTCTCTAGCCATGAGCAGTAGTCCAGCCCTTTTTTGCAGCTGATATCAAAAGATTTGCCACTGCACACACCTCAAAAACCAAGCTAAAGGTATGGCCAAGACTTTTGCAGCATGCTAAGACAGCTGCTTGGATCACTTCTCACTATGGATAAAATTACAGTCTACATGCTGTGAGAACTCATTTTTTGTCACTTCTTAACGGGCTCCAAGGAGTGCACCTTCAAATACATATTCAATGATTTCTCCTGAAAGTCTTCCTAAGGTATTTTGTATTTTCACCTGATGTATGCTTATATGTGGGCTAGAACTTACAAAAAAGCCTAACAGTGACCTAAGCAGCTACAGAGGAAATTATTTTTCCCATATCTGTGATCACATAACAAACAGTAAATCAGTTTGATTTACTGCTTAAAACTGATTTAACAAACAGTAAATCAGTTTGAATAATGTGAGCCATCCTGAATTATTGGGTCATACATCCAACTCCACCCACTGATCCATACCTTTTGGAAATTAGTGTTTCTAATAGCTGAAAAGCATTCCAAAGGTGTCTCACTCTACACTTAATGCAAAAATACACTGATTTCCAGAGCAAGACTCTGCCCTTTGCTTAAACATAGATCAGTCATGGCTTTCAGACCAAATACCTTAACACATTTCATTACTCTTCTGTCAGTAAACATATTTGAAAAATGTCATTGTCAATTCTTTCCAAGATTTGGACAGAACACTGAGTTCAGTTAAAGAGCAGGAAGACTTAGAACAGAACCAGCTGAATTTTTTGTCTCTGCTCTCCCACAGACTGCACAAGACCCCAGAACACTGGGTGTCCATTCATCTTCACCAAACAACCTGCTGACCTTTTCCTTGTGACCCTGCCTGACTTCTTGAAAGCAAGACTCCACATTATGCTTATCAGTCTCTCATGCTTCCCCCACAACAACTACATATAATTTTGATATGTCATTATAATGCAAAGAATTCCTTATTTAAAGCATTATAATTTTTTTAAATGTCAATCTTATCCTACAATTTTTTTTTGTGCTTTATCTTTTTTTAAAATTATATAGGCATTTTTAAGAAGTTGTCACAGTAACCTGTGCACATAGTGGTTTTGGATTTTTTAACTTGGAAGTAAAATCACGATAGTCCTTATTACATGTTACAGGAAAAATTTTTATGTTTTTCATTACTAAATATGCACAAAAAATATGGGATGTGTAGAGGTGTGTAAAGGTTAGGACACATGCATATACCCCAAATATGGTATGATAAATACATCCTACCACATAGACATTAAACAAAATGTTGACATTCACACCATGTGTACACTCACATCACCAGTACATCATAAGATTACAGCAAATATACAGATTTACATATAGTAGTTACTATGACAACATCTAAAATGATTTTAGCCATGTGAGCTAGGAAAACACTGGGACTCCTATAGAAAGAACTACTCATTTGACATTTCATGTTTCAACTGGGCATCTACAATCATTTCCACACCACTAATTGTGAAAGTTTCTGTGAAGCACTATGAGAAAAATAGAAAACTAAACTTATAGAATATAGTCATTTTTCTAAAGCATTAATATTTTTTTTAAAGATTTGAATACTTGTTTAGTTTTGCTTTAGAATTTTATAAAAAATTATGGAACTATATTAAAAACCCAGCTGAAATAAATTAGTATCTAAGGATAATTCAGTACAAGCCCTGACTGAGGTGACACAATGGTGGAAACATGAGTCCCAAAGTACCAGTATGAATGCTAATTAATAGTATGAAGTAAAAATCTCATGTTTCTTCCTGTTTCTTATATGTCAGTGGCATATGTCTAGATTCTATATTCTAGCTTGTTTCATTTGTTCATGAGAATGCTTCAGCATTCTCATGTTCATGTTTCATTTGTTTCCTGAGAATGCCTGCTTCAGCACTAACAACATGCATATGCACATTTTAAATTGCAGCTTGTGATGTTCTCTTCATGCCTAACTCAAAAAAACCCAAAAAAAACTCCCCCCAAAAAAGATAAAACAATCAAAAAGCAAAAAACCCCCACGAACCTCATAATTCAATAGAAGTTTTTGTATTCAGGTCCATTGAGCACATCCATTATAGAGCAAGAATTCCAATATCATTTAAGTAACATTAAAGCCTTTTAGTTCAGTCATATCCTAGTCCTGAGAATGTTTTCTTTTACAACCTCGGCACTGCGTGTGTCATATCCATTACACCAAATTCTGCATAAATGAAAATTCTTTTAATTCCAAGGATTCCAAGAGAGGTAGATTTATAAGCAACAGCCCAGATCTGACCTTTTGCCTTTAGGAGTTAGAAGATTTATTAAGGCTTTAAGACTATCAGACTTTCTTGTCCAAATGAGAGCAACAGCCAAGCACAGGAGGGAAGAGACCAAGTTAAAAATGTGTTCGCTGAACACAATACAAACAAGGTAGTCATCTACAGAATAACAACTTGGGTTTTAACATACGACATCTATTTCGAGTGAGTCAGAGTTTTTTGTTTATCTTTCTATTTAAGAGGAAAATATTTGTCCCTTTATAAAAGGTAAAAGGGGACAGAAATATTAAATAGAATATTTCTGTTTCGAAATGGCACTAAAAAAGGTTTAGTCACCACTGTAGTCATGATGCTTTGTTTTCCACAGGTTTTGACAGTGAATCACATCCTAATTGTTCCCAGGAGCACAGTAAATATTTTTCAAGTTTTGATTTATTCTCACTGGTAACTACCATAATTTATGATAGATTCCATTTTGTCTAGCCATGCTATAAAACAAGCTCATGTAAGCAAAAAACATCCAACAAGACAGACCATCACAGTGGGAAAACGATTTTGAAAAGACAGTTACTTTATAATGGCTAAACTTTGTGAAGGATGAAAGAATATTACAAGAAGAAAGAGAAAAATACAGGTATTGCAGTTACTATTCAAGAACTCATTTTTGTCTTATTGTCACACGGTCTAGTGACACAAGATAGTGGAAATGTTCTTCAACTTGAAAGCCCAAATTTTTTCAAATGAGGCATCCGTAAAATACCTTCACAGCAGAAGGAACATACACACTGAATTTGTCAATCAACACAAACTAGGACAAGAGATCTTTAATGCAGTAGTTACCAAATGAAAAAGAAAAGTAAAGGATTCTCTTTCAATCAGGTAGGTCCATAGGGAGATCGGAAATCCAGAAAATAAGACAAAGTTTCAGATGAAAGAATAGCCATTATTAAGCTTCATATGGATTGTCTTCATTCTGCCAAGGCATAAGTGCACTAAGCCTCTACCTCAACACCGCGTGTCAGATCTTCATGCGCTTTGTTTGACTTGCACACAGGGAGCATTTCATCACCTCCACCAATGACTGAAATGGAAGCTTTCTGACAGCAATTCAGCCCCCACAGCTCACCCTTCTTCTGTAATCCATAGAACTTGGCAGTGTACTTGGCACACTACACTACACCACAGGTAGCCACCAATATCCATCTCCCTCTATTCCATGTGCTAACACAATGCTAATAATCAGAATCATGGCATTGCTTATGTTGGAAAAGACCTCTAAATCATTGAGACCAACAAGGTTAACCTGGGATTAACACAGAGTTGAGATAAACACCTGTTCCACAGCTGTGAGCACAGCGCTTTTCCTGGCTAATGGCCAAAGGACAGAAGAGTTATCTACTTACATACAAGATTCTTTCTGATACCCTCCAGGTATCAGAAAGATACCACCTGTCAGTTCACTTTTGTTTCTGACTTACCAGACTATTAAATAGCCAAATGAACAAGGTCTTGAAAGAAGCTTCAAAAATGTAAAAAAATTGGCAGAGGAACATAATATCTCCACCAGGTCCATTGGCTGCACAAGCCAAGTGCACCACTTGATCTGTCTATGCAGGAAGAATCTCCCCATGCAAAGCTGCAGTTAGTACAATGTCTGACACTAAGGAGCTAAAAGCAGCTGGAAACTCCTCCAATGCCAAAGGAGCAGTAAGAGAAGATGCAGTCCCTTACACAAAAAAATCCCAGACACCTTTCTCCAGTGTAGGAAAAGAAAATCTAATGGATGAAAGAAATTTTTCCACCCTTTCTTTCATGAGTATCAGTTACACTTCTCAGCTATCCAGAAAGCAAGAAATCAAGAAAAGTTATGACCAAGCTTTGGCATTTCTTTGTGTCCTGAATCATTAGGAAATGATGATCTCAAAACACAGACAAAAAAGAGAAAGGATACTCAGAAAAGGGAAATCATCTGGGATTCAAGTCTATGATTTAATGTTTGAAACATTTTGGAATTGATTTAGCTTCTTTCTGCCATCATTTCTCTTGTAAAATTCAGATTTCAGCAGACAGAGGGAGATCTACTCTGTCTTCAGTAGCTTGAGAACTGTTTTTTTCATTATTTTCTTGTGGATCAGTGAAGGCCCACAGTTGAAGTCCCAGAAGGAAAGTAGTCAGTGCCTATGAGGTCAATTTTTTTCAGCTTTGAGGTAAATAAATACTCTTCAATTTTCAAGAGGATAAAGATGAGATCAGAATCTCCAGCTGGCATACAGGTTTGGATCTCAGCTCCAGTTCATATAGGGAAATCACAAATTTTTTGCCTCTTTCCTCAATTTTACTGGAATAAAATAAAATATTTTCTGATAACATTCACTTGACTAATTGGTGTGAAAAAAGCATTCAGGAAAGAATCACTGGGTCTTAAAACAAGATTTCCTGGCAGTCTGCAGAAAAGAGACAAAAAACCTATCTTAACCCCCCCTAAGATAAAAATATTAGGAGAACAGCAAATTTGTTGCATGTGTTTCTATTTGTAAAATCACATAAAAACTGGGTGAGACTTTCCTAGCTTTTGTAAATAAGGCATGGCTCTCATTTGAACATATATGGATATAAGTATTTAGATACGTGCATACACATCAAATATAGATATGTGCTTCATATATATACAGAGGATCTCAGTTACTAAAAAGAGAAATAATAGTTTAAAATGTTTGTCTGAGAGATGAGAGAGGAAAATGCTTTTAATATTCAGTCCTTCATCCTGACACGAGCTTTGCCAGAGCACCTGGCAGACTACAACAAGCAGTGCATGATCAGGCAGCGATAAGGAAGCCTGGTGTTAGAGACCCTGCTGCAGGAAACTCTTGGCCTGTATGGAACATATAGTTCTTAACTGCTGCCTCTTTCTTCTTTTTTTTTCCCCCCTCTGTTGTTAGAAAGTACCTTGTCAGCAAAGACGCTGATTCTGATTATAAATAAAAACACTAGAACCTAAAGAACTATTTTTCAAAAGTCCACTTAGATGAGAAGTTGAACTTTGTATTTCTGTCTGTTTTACAGTAGTTAGACTTTATTACTTTCACTGTATCAGTCGATCACTGACAGAGTTGCCAGGGAAAGATGCAGACTCACACCTATGTGTGTCTTTCAAATTCATTAACCTGCATTTAAATCATCATAATTATTTTTATTGTGACCATATTGGTGATTTTGTTTTCAATTTCCTTTTAGAATTTTAATTACACTGTTCAGCTATGCTTTATTATACTGAAAACAAAAGAGTACCTCTGGCAAAAGGACTTGCAAGATCACAAGGTTTCCAGCATTGCCAACTTTCTCCTGTTCTCAACCAAGAAGTTATAAAAAGTGAGGTGTTAGTAGGAATTTTACAAAGAGTATGTTCAAAAGCCCTACACAGAAAAGTTGTTCAGAACACATCAGTATTTTTACTTTAGGAACAAATAAGTCTTTGTTTGGGGAAGGAGGAGGGTGGCAGTGGAAGAACAAACAAGTAAGATTGATTGTATTCCTTTTATTTATTAAGCCTATTTGGAGCAAACATTTCAGAAATGTTAATTATAATTTTACAACAATGAATTTGAACCCAGACCAAGAAATATCAAGGTTGGATAGCCCTGAGTGATTTCTCCTATAAAAGCCTTTTTGGTTTTCTTTTCTATCTTATAACAGAAATCTGTGGCACAAAAAATAGGAGGAAGTCAAGCACAACACCAGTAACAAGAGAAAAGAAAATCAAAACAGTGAAAGATGAGGGAGAAGTCTCATTCAATAACCCTCCAAATGGATATGGTGCTCCAGAAAGAAAAAAAATACCAGAACAAGAGAAGAAGGACTGGCCATTTAGAATCAAGTGGACTGTTATGTATTTATTCAGCAATATGATAATACTATCTTAGTACAAGAATTTATCTAAATAAGGAAAAAACCACACCCTTATTTGTGTTTGTTGGTATATAAAGATGACCAGAACACATGGGGTTTTTAAGGTTTCTGACAAAAATAAGAAAGCTTCAGTTCACATCAATCTAAAACAAAAGTCCTTCCAACTTCTATTTCAGTGAGAAAAAAGCGCTTCAGATCAGATTACTTATTTGACCTGAAATGTAACATTTCATACTAGACACCTGTACTTAGAGCAAAGAAAATAGAGGAATAAATTCACATTACTGCAAGAAGAATGACACACCATCTCCTCTCCCTCTATCAAAAGATATAAGGCAGGTTGCTCTCAATTTCTCAACTTTCAGCTTTAACCAAGAGCTGTTCTGCCTTGATTGGAAGTGTGATCTATGGAACAAGAGAAGAAAAACAGAACATCATTGTATATCACTTTTTATTCTTCCTCAATGTGAAGCCATGATGGAATCACACACTCTTATTTTAGTTAGCTTTTTCTCATGCTGCAACAAAAAAACTTACTGATTTTTAAGTGGCTCGGAGGATTTGTGTCAGATTCTTTGAAAACAGCTTGCATACAGTTTTATCAGTATTTTTCATTGTCTCCTAGCCTGGGAGAGAAGGACAATAGGATCTTTTATTCTAATTCCTTTTTAAGTAGAATGATTAACAAAAACTTGCTTGGAAAGAGAATTGCAAGTAATTATGTATGTGGATGTCTGTGACTCAACTTTGAATCATTTTTCAATCAAGTCACTGGTAAATTGCATGATGAAGATAGCGCAAACTGTAGTGCAAAAGCAATACATAGATTATATTTCCAAAGACATTACATTCAATACCCCAGAAGAACTGAAATAAAATCAATGCACTATGGCAACCATATTTCCAAAGAGCTGACAAAATGAAAATTTATTTATTCACCCTGCTGGCATGATTCATCTTTCCAAATATATGAACCTTCAAGTGTTTTATAAAACAAACCAATGGACTCTCATGATCACAAAAAGCTCTGAATTCCATCATCAAGCAAAGTACTTCAGAGCAGTCATCTTCCTCATGGCTCTAGACTTAGGGAACATATTATCATTATATTATATGCATCTTTCATATAGTCCTCTATAAAATCCACAGTGAAACAAATAGGACTTTGTGCAATTTCACAATATGGTTAAACTTTGTATACTGAGAAAACATTTATTTAGTGGATCCAACTACACCCAGAGTTTAAATCCAACATGTTTTCTGCATTATAGATTGTTGAGATCCCAATGGTATTGTATTGCAAACAGTGCAATCAAAATATTTCAGATTATCCTAATACTTCTACAATCTGCTTGCTATTTTCTTCTGCTGAAAGCCACTTAAGTTCAATCATTGCAAATGCTATAAAAACCTTGCTGATTTATTTCTCTGCTGGGAAATTCAATAAAGTGATGAACAACTTGACATCTAGCAAATCACTCAGCCAAGAAACTAAAATCCTGACAAACACTCATTTCAATCCTGAAGGTCTAACTTGTAGAGATACCAGCTGTGGAACACTGTGATTCTGGACTTACCATTTAAATAACTAAAAAGGCATGAAAACCAGCATGAATTGCACAGGACTGTACTAGCTTGGGGCATTGACCATCTCTCCAGAAAAACTGTTCCAGTGTTTGACCACTCTGTTAGTAAAGGAATTCTTCCTCATGTCCATTCTGAACCTCCCCTAGCACAGCTTTGTACCATTCCCATGTTTCCTCTCCCTGAATCTCCAGGAGGGGGAATCAGCACCTTCCCCTCCACAGGAATCTGCAGAGACCAATGAGGTCACACCTCACCCTCTCCAAACAAGAAAATCCCAAAGTACTCAGCTGCTCCTCACAGGACACTACTTCCAGGTCTTTCACCAGCTTTGTTGCCCTCTTCTAGATGTATTCAAGTACCTTCACAACTTTCTTAAATTGTGGGACCTGGGAGTGCACTGAGTGTCCATGGTGAGGCCACACCAACGCTGAATGCAGGGTCACCTCTGACTGGCTGCTGGTGCTGTGTCTGAGGCACCCCAGGATGGGATTTGCCTGCTGGGCTGACAGGGCTCACTGACAACCAGCACCCCCAGACCCTTTCCTGCAGGGCTGCTCTCCAGCCATTCATCTCACAATTTCTCACCCCATGTGATTCTGTTCCAGACGTGTAATTCAGCATTTGGACGTAATAATTTCATCCTATTAATCACTGTCCAGTGCTTCGATCTAAACATATTCCTCTGCAAGGCATTTTGTCTCTCAAGAGAATAAATAGAACCTCATGATCTGGTGTCATCAGCAAATTGCTAACGGTGCTTTCACGTCCTGCATCCAGATTGTTGATAAATGTATTAAACATAACTGAACCTAGAATTCAACCCTGGAAAATGCATACATTTCTATGTGCATGTGAATATGAATTCATATGGTCATTTATATGAATATGTACTATGATATCAAATATTATGGAATTTCCAGTATATGAATATAATGCAGATATAAATTAATTTATATTCTAATGTTATATCCTGGTCAGTCATTTTCACACAAAGATTCTATCATTATACAGAAGCTAATAGTTCTTGTTTTTTTTTCTTTCCAATGTCTGTCAAATTCAGCCTAAAAATTGAGCAAAAGAAGTGTTTTCCTGGTTAGAATTCAGTTAAAAACTGCAAAATCTGGACTGTTCAAAATCTGACTTGTCTCCCTATACCCAATTCTGCACTGCATGACATAAACTATTTCTGAAAGAAAAAGTTCTGTGCAGAAAAAAGCTGTGCAGACTCTGAAGTAAGGTGGAGATATCCAGTTCTTGACCTTGTGGAGTTGCACTGGCTGAAATCCAATATCACATTTTTCTACTTTTGGATCTTAATTTTTAATACCCTTAAATAATTATATTAATTATTATTTATCTTGATTAATTATTTTATAACTATAATTAATAACTTTGATTTTTAACAACACATCTGAAATTTATGCTTGAGACTTCAACCAGAAGTGAAATTTACGGTTTTAATTTGCTCTGAATCTGTTTCAACTTAGTAACAATCTGTTAGCAAGAAAAGCAGTATTTGAACACTCCTTACAAAAGACTTACAATGTAATATGCTCATTGTGTGGTAGACAGAAGAAAAAGCATATGTATGCATTTACACAGACACCAAACAAAACACTGCTTCACTGGGACACGGGATATATCAAACTGAAATGCATTCTAGCTTTGTTCCAGGGAAAGAATAAGAATTTAAGGTCCAGGACTGGGAAGGTCACAAGCACATTTTCAGAGAGATGAAAACAGCCTTTTTGCTCTCATAGGCTTCTGGACAATGTTGGGATTACTTTTCTAATTTAGGACTGAAAACTAGTCACCAGCTTGAGCATTAGCTTCTGTCACAATCATCCCTAACGAGGAATATCGAATAATGCAAAATATTAAGTATTTTCTCTGTAAGACATACTTTTCAGTCCTATAGCAAAAATCTCTTCAAAGTCCCCTATCACGGTTAACTGAACTGAAAATTGAGGAGAAAAAAAACTTGCATTAAGTCAGTGCACAGAAGGCAATTTTTTTGGATGAAATTATGAGCTAATATAAAATGGTTTCAGGTTATGTTAAATACTTCATCTGATTCAAAATCAAAACATTCCAACTTTTTTTTTGTTTGTTTGTTTCATTCGGGTAACTAAATGTAGACAGTGTGGGAAAGCTTTCTTTTCCTGATTATATATTCCCCCTTACAGCTTTCATGGCCCTATTTAAAATCACAAGACAGAGCAGTTCCCTGTTTTTCAGCCAGAGGTATATGATAAACTCCACACAAATTCGTAAACATATCTAGTGAACCTGAAATAATATCTTTGGACAACTAAATCGTTTGTTTAAGGAATTGTATAGTCAGCCCTAGTCTTGATTGGTGCATCAATGTTTCCTCTACCAGCCTTGATTTTACCTCTGAAAATGGTAAAACCCAGATCCCAGTCTGGTTTCTGACCATTAGAGGCATATTTTCTACCTTTTTTCCACCCCTTTCTCTTTCTGCTATCAGATTAAATGCTAACTTTTTCTTCTTTCATCAAGTAATAGTTTTTTCCTTCATCCACTGCTTTAAACCAGAAACGTGCACCTTTGGCACCCTAGTACACTCAACTTTCAAATTACTGTTTGAAGTCTGCTTTAACACCTAAAACAGGAAGCTACTTGATCAACTCATTTCTGAGCCACAATCTGATCCTTGAATGTGTCTTACAAGGAGCATTATTTTCAAGTGTTGTGTTGGTCCCTTTATTCCTAAAGAAGAGCTTCCTGTTAAGAAGGTTCTAGGGGAGTTAATTTCTTTAGATTTCATAAAACAACATATGTGAGGTACACTGATAGATGGACAACATAGGTTTCCTTTAAGTAGAGGTGTAGAAAGGCAGATCAATAATGAAAGTGAAACATTTTTCACCACTTATCAGGAGGGACACCTCTGGGGAGAAGACTAATGCATCATTAAAAAAAAAAAAAAAAAAAAAAAAGGCAATTCATGGTTTCTGGCTTGTACTGCCAGAAATAATAAATAATGTGTTATTATATATTACATCGTAACAGGAAAAATATTTCTTTCCTGGTCACTTTGTGGCCAAAAATAACACAAGAGACTTTTCTGAGGATGTACAAGTCTAATACCTAAAGAGATTTAAAATCAAAATATAGTTTGCTTGGGAAAAGATATTAGGACAACACAGTCATATCTTTAGAGACCTTTAAAAAGAATCAGAGATGCTGCTAAAGCTGTGCATAAAAAGGCAAATGTGTGAGAGAGCTCAGCCTAAGAAACATATTACAACCGCAGGGTAAAGGTAGATTACAGCAAGACTGAGAATTGTAGTCAAAGAAAATCAAGAATACAAAGGTTCTCTGCAACGGCAAAATCATATTGACACAAGTCAATTTTGCTCACAATAAAGCAGTTTCATTATTATAAAGAGCTAATCAAGCAGCCTCAAGTTCACACTCTTCAATACTATAACAATAAGAAAAAAAATATTAAAATATATGTTTCCAGAGAGGCTTTTTTCACATCTTAAAAATCCAAACCTAGGGAGCCCAACTTGTTCATATAGAACAGGCACTCACAGAAGCTCCACATCAAGCCTGGAGGAAGCAGTTCTGTTCTTTCAACCCTACTGGATGAAGTTTCATGCCTTCATTTATAGGAAGCCCCAGTCAGCTAAAACTTAACTACCATGGCCAGCTGGGGTCAGACACGCAATTCTTCTGTCACTCATTACTTCTGACAACAGAATTTTTGGGCTTTTTTCAAATGCTCTCAAGTAAAAGATTTTATGCTGCTACCACAAAAGTAAAAATTTTAAAAAGTCGAGGCAAAATAGGCAAGGTAGATATTTCCTACCTAACCTCCCCCTTCTCCCCCAATATTGCCTTTATTAATTGCAATATAGAATATAATTTTTTTCATTATTATTTTCATACAGGTTTCCCTAACTTTAGGCATCTAAAATATATGTACTCAGATGTTACCATGGGTGCCTTCCATTTCCAAGGATGGTTCACACAGCTTTTTAATCAACAGCTTAATATTATTAATTGCACAGCTTATTAAAAGAACAGTTTCCAGCAGTAGAGTCCCTTCTTAGTAGGCATAGGTTTAATGTCTTGCCTTGAGGTAGACTTTTAGATATTTTTTCACAATCATCCATTTTTCTCACACTAAAGGAATCCTAGGAAATGTTACCAAAATCCAAAAATCACTATAGAAAAATAAGCAGTTTCAGATGTGCAGACTACAGATTGAAAATGATAACATTCCCATTCATCTTCCAATACTTTCTTCTTAGAGTCCCAGAAAATTTGGGTTGGAAGGGACCTTTAGAAGTCTTCTAGTCCCACCTCCCTGCAATAATCAGGTACCACCAATATTGTCTGGGAATTTGTCATTTCAGAGAGAATTAGAACAGTTTCTTGCCTGCTGTCCAATGTACTTTTTGGGGGGTATCTACGACACCTCATTACAACAATTATCTAAATCCAGAATCAATACTGCTGCTACTGACACTAATACTTTAGGAGATCGGCTACACACCAGAGAATGAAGCTCTGCATTTTCAAGGGGGTTTTTTCTATTCAAATATAAGCATATAAACTAATAAAATATACCAGCCAAAGCCCCACTCATAAGCCAGTGCAATTGGCTATGTTGTGTGCCATGGGTCTCTGCAAGGTTTAGCTGAGCAGAGTGCATGCCCCTGAATGACTGGCTGAAAGACAGCCCACATGGTTTTCTCAAGCAGTGACTCTGCAGACCTTGAGAAGCCTAAACTTTTCCTTATCTTTTGAGATTTTAATTAACAATGAGCCTCTCTAAGGTAACTTCACCACTTCTGCATAAATTTCTTGAGGCAAAGCAAAGACTAACGTAGTCCACGGTATGTTCCCTGGTGGCTGTGGCAGTAATAACCATCCACTGGGGATATCCTCTACAAGCCAGAGCTCCTGGGCTTGGTTTGAAAGCCTCCCACTGAGAGATGAAAAACAGAGAAGTGAGTAGCTCTGGCAGCATGTTCCTTACCATAAGGAAAGCAACGACACTAATATTTAGAATATGATATTGAAGTGTAGGTGTAATTAAAACTCTCATTCCATTTCCCTGCTTGCCTCTTGCAAATGGGACAACAAGATGGCTTCAAAGTAGACTGCCAGCCATTTTTGCCAACTGCTTCTGTAAACTTCAGCTCATCATACTTTCAATCAAGGAAGATAGCAGGAAAGATAACTGTGATCCAAATGAATTTTCATACCCTTAAACCCCAGAGGAAAACAGAGACAGTTTTTAGAACAGTTGCCTCCTGGGAAGAAAAACAATGAGGGAGGAAACCTTAGTGACTAAATATTATTGAGCTAGCATCTGTTACTAAAATAATTATCAGCCTTGGTAGGGAAAGCAGGGAAATCAGTGAGAGGGTCAATGAGTTACCATTGGCAAAAGGAAGTCTTGCAGTATATAAGGCTGGGCAATCTTGATGAAATCAGAAACATCAGTTAGACACCCCAAGGAAGAACTGGAGACAAAAATGCTCAGAACAACTCAATATTCCAGTGAACAAAGTAATTTTTATAATATTGCTGTGGACCGCAACAAGGAGTCCTTTTCTAACCAAGTCTATTTTTTCTAATGAACATTTATTCTTCCCCACAGGACTTCTCTGCTCTCATTTTCTTCTTTTCACAGAAGCCCTGCAGGGAACAACACTGAAGTCTATTTAAAACAAACTTTGATACTGCGAACTTTATATTACTGCAATATTCACTGCTAGCACAGACCATTTAGTGAAAAAATAACAAATCCTCCTCCAAGATCAATTTGTTGAACTGAATTTGCTCAACACAGTTTTATGATATTCTTCAGTCACAATAAGGCTGTTTGGTATTTCTGAAAATATCTAGGAAGTCCACTAATTATCACTAATTTTATCACTGATTCTAAATAGTTTATTATTTCAAAAGCCTTTCAAGCTTCCATAAGACCAATAAAATAATTTTTGACTTATACACAGCTTGAAAAAAAAAAAAAGATAATCTTATATTCTTTGTCCTGAAAATTTACTGAAATTTTAATGAAAAATAAATATAATTTGGGAAAATTGGCATCTATCTGTTTAAAATTCATGAGGAAAAAGTGCTAAAGAACAGAACAACTCTATTCCCTAGTGCAAAAGTTCTGGCTATTTGTAACAAACTTAAGTGTAGTTAGATTTACATTTATGTAGCAAACAATAACAATAAATAGGGTAACACAAATCATCAGCTATTATTAAATTATTAAAACAAAAAGCAAGAGTTACTAACATACAATGCAGTACTGGGAAAAATCAAAGTGATTTAATTAATGAGAAAGATGGGTCAAGGATTTGAATGAGGATTTGGCCTGCGGTAAAAGAAATTTAGGGTTTAGCACAAGCAATTATCTCAAGCTCAGAAGCTTTATTATCCAATTACTGGATAGTGCATTTTTCTACACCTCTCCAAATATGGAGCAGATGTTTCGCCACCAGAAACTGCGTGAATTAGTAATGAAACACAACTCATGACATATTGTACCCAAGGGCACAGAAATCTTTTGATTAAGCAAGTATTTTCATAGCAGCTGTGCAGCAGGCAGACTAAAAGAGTCTTCACTGAGTCACACAAAAATATCTTAATTTGTCATGGTTTGGAGGAAGTCAATGACTGAGAAGTAAAACTAAACTTCAAGGAATCTGTTATGGACAAAAAAACTGCAAAAAAACAACAAACCTTCCAGTTTAGATAAAGTCTACAATCTGTTGATAAAAATAATAGTAAGAGAATATTTAAGAAAAAATATTATTGTATCACTCTAGTTATAATCAGTAATTTATCTGAGGTGAAACAGAGTATGGACCATTTTTAGTTTGGACCATATAGTTTTTTAGCTGTATCTTTTAGAAATGGATAAGAAAAATTTTCAAAACCAGCTCCCCTAAAAGAATGTGTTCCAAAACCAGTATTTACAAATATTGACCAAGGAATGGTATTACAAATTGACCAATCTATTGCAAGCTATAGTTAAATGGTTAATCTCAAATTCTTTCAGGCCACGAAGAGCCAGTAACCAGGATATACTCTTAATTTCAATTCACCTAATCAAACTAGAGATTGCTGATCCCATATGACACACTGGGCGTGAATACAAGTACTTCTCTGAAGGGGCATGAACTTTCAATGATTATTAAAAAGATGAAACATATTTTGGTGCTTCTGACCTTTCCTGCTTACTAAGACTATTTCTGATTTACACATACTTTTCAAAATCTATAATTAAAAAGGTTTCAGAACAAGAACAAGCTCATGGGAAGTTACCACATTCATATTAAAACCAGATTGGAGGAAAAGAAGAAGCCATGAAGACAAAGGAGCTACAAATGCAAGGAAATCACAAGCATTGGCTGCCCCACTATCCAAAGTCATACGTACAGTGTTTCATCAAGAGCAATGATGCCCATGATCAAAAATGTTCCATCCCCATTCAGCATCCTTATAACCTTAACATACATCAAATCACCAAACCCACTGTGAAAGCAAAGATATTCAGAGGCAGTGCCTAACGTGACTCTTAAGAAGCATTTTGTGCATTGAATTACTCTTTTTATGTTTTTCCTTTCCAATTTACTCTGATAGAAGCTGTTAAAGTAATGGCAAATGTGTTGGCATATAGAAAGATTCTTGGCAAGGAAGAATGTACAAGATTGTTTTATATTTATCTCACTTCCAGCATTTAGAAAATGATTTTAAAATTTATCTCTTTCTTTTATGTTTAGGGACATTAATGCCATCCTGTCAGTGATTTACAAATAAACCTAATGGCACTCAATAACATCTGTAAACAATCTTTAATAAAGGTCTGGAACTCAAGTGAATAGCCATGAGATAATAAAATACACAATATCACTTATAGGTCACACAAGATGACAGTTTAGTTTAGATCATCTAAGCAATGACATGGCACAGCTAATACAACTCTCTGTGTCCTTAGTCATACTTTTAGAATTTGTAACACTATCGAAGTTGTTTTTAGTATCTTCTTCTAAGACTTCACAAAAGCAAGCTGCCTTTCCTTCTCCTTTTAGGCATATATAAAGTTCAAGCAAGCATTGTAGGTTTAGAAATTGGTTTTAAATTAAAAATCAGACTTCACCATAAATATGTATTTCGTTTTTTCAAAAGCCTTCATAGACTCTCTCTCTCTCTCTCTCTGGGGGTGTGATCAACAGTTGGCTTAACGTGAGCCAGCAGTGTGCCCAGGTGGCCAAGAAAGCCAGTGGCATCCTGGCTTTTATCAGAAATAGCGTGACCCACAGGACCAGGGCAGTGATTGTTGCCCTGCACTCAGCACTGTTGAACTCAAATACTGTGTTCAGTTCTTGGCCCCTCACTCCCAGAAAGACTTGGGGGTAGTGGAAGAATTGCCAAAGAAGAGCAGATAGGCTGGCAAAGGCTCTGGAGCACAGATCATATGAGTTGCAGCTGCAGGAGCTGGGACTATTTAGCCTGAAGAAAAAGGAGTCTGAGGAGGACCTGATTGCTCTCTACAGCTGCCTGAGGGAAGGCTGGAGTGAGGTGGGATTCGGTCTCTTCTCCTAAGTAAAAAGCAATAAACAATAGAAAACAACCTCATGTTGCACCAGGGAAGGTTTACATTGGATATTAGGAAAAATTTCTGCACAAGGGGTGCTGCCAAGCATTGGAGCAGGCTTCCCAGGGAAGTGATGGAGTCCCAATCTCTGAAGGCATGTAAAAGGTATGTAGATGTGGTACTTAGGGACGTGCTTTAGTGGTGGGCTGACAACTGGACTCCAGGATCTTATAGGTCTTTTAACCTAAATAATTCTATATTTCTATAACATTGCATGTTTGTGTTATGCATAGGAAAATGAGAAAAATCACAGGGCTGAAGCATCCCCAAATCATTTTGCCTAAATTGCACATATCCCATAGCCAGAAGACTTACTAGCAGACAATGAAATGATAAATAATTAATATGCTTGCTATCAAAAACATCTCTCTACAACTAAGATTCATGATGACTTGATTGAATACACAAGCATATAGTGTGTTGTATTACATGGGAAAGGCAAAATATCCTTCAAAACTAGTTTTGATAGGCTGAAGACCTGCTCAGTGGATGTCCAAATTGCCTGAGCCTTTACAGTGCCTTCCACAGAAGACCATAATCATAATTTTGGTACAATCAGATGTTTTCTAGGGAATTTGAAAGTGGGAACAGTATGTTACATGTTTCACAGGAGAAATATTTTCCCTGAAGAGCCAATATTGTGCTACATTCTGCAGTCCTCTCGGGAAGCTTGCTGTATCTTAGAACCAAGGGGAAAAAAAATCAGGCAGATAGAACTTCAGCAAATCTTCTGAAAGCTCTCATGCATTATTTTTTCAAGGAATGAACTAAGGGTTGAATGAAATATTTAACTTCAAAGTGATGTGTCACATATTTCTGCACAGATAAAGAACTATTAATACACCACCAAAACCATGAAGAATCCCAAGATATACTAAGCATGAAAAAAAAACATTTTAAAGACCTATTAGTGATTTGGGTACCTCACTTTCTAGGAAATCTGCATACATCAGCTAGAAAGAAAATAGGTCTTAGAAAAGTTGTGGAACACAACTTCACAGCCACATGATTTTTCTTTAATGAACAATTTACACATAATAATATTTGCTAAATATTTGTTAAATAATTCAGATGGATACAAAAGTAATAATTAGTATCTGAAGTGCAAGATTCTTTACACTTTATCAGAAACATGGCATTCTCATGTTTTCGCAATGGCTTCATAAGCTTATCTGGCAATGACCACAAAACAGGGCAATAGAAATAATGTCCATACCTGATAGCTAGTGCTCAGACGTATCTCCAAAATACTCAGGGCCGTACTTGGAGATGTCAGAAACATTAGTTCAGAGAAATCCTGATGTTGGGTTGTCAGGACTGATGGAAGAGTTCTACAACTACTGGACTACCTACTGTCCATTGTGAGACAGGCACTCCTTTCAACAAAGACCACTAGAATTAGCTGGTTAAAATGGTTTTGACACTTAGTGACTGAAAGATACGAGTGAGCAACCTCACCACCAGGCTACAGAATTTTTCTCTGTTCAAGGAAAATATTAACCTAAGATTAAAAAACCCACAAAGTTTCAAATTATTTTTAAGGTTCTCTTTTGAACTAAAGACAATGTTTTACCATCTTTCACGTAAGCAGCTGAAATGAAATTAAATTAAATATTCCAATACAGCTTGACCAATATTTTTGATGAGAAACTCTTCAGTGAGTGAAGTTTGAAGTTTGACTTTGTAAATGTTTTCTAAAAACTAGCATTGAATGCACTGCGGATGTTACAAATGAATTTTGAAATAATGTAGGTGTGCATGGTGGGTTAATTTTGTACGGATGCCAGGCACTCACTAAAGCTTCTCTATCATTCCCCTACTGAGCTGGATAGGTGAGAGAAAATAAAACAAATGGTTCTGTCAGATATGGGGAAGCTTCTAGCAAATCCTCCTGGAAGCCACCCCTGTAGCCCCCTACTACCAAAACCTTGTCATGCAAACCTGACAGAATGTGGCCCTTAGGAACATGGTTCAGTGGTGGACTTCACAGTACTGGATGTCTGATCAGACTCCATTATATCAAAGGACTTTTCCAACTTACATGATTCCATGAAAAGCAAAACTTGCTTTTAAAAGACAATATAGTGCCCCATGGCAATACTGCATTAATGTGGTGGCTCACCAGAGAAAGCCCAAGTCTTTCTTCTTCTCATAAAAAGACAAAAGACCTTCTATATGTTAAGGTTTCTTGGCTATGACAGAAGGATAAGATATCAAAATGAGTATCCTTTAAATTCAACTGTAGTGTCCTTATGTACTGTTGAAAAGTTAATATTATATGACAGTCATGAACTTCAACAGAGAATGTGGTTGACATTTCCTTTCAGCAGCATACTCTGAAAAATTACAGTAACTGAGTTTGAAGGACCAGCCACTGAGGCTGAAATGCCTTGGAGGGAGAGAAGAAAAGCACTCATTGCTGGAGGAAAATATCTTTGATTTTTAAGGCTTTAGATTGCCCAAGATCAAGGACATGATCAAATACCTAATTACTACCCACACACAAAGAAAATTTTTAAAAATTAAATCTTTTAAAAAAGTATCTCTCTCTTTGGTTTTGCATTTATTAGCAGCTGTGACTGTTCTCTTCACAAAAAATATGTACTAGGAATTAACTCAGACTACTTTCTATTCATTCCCTTCACTGGAATAGTTCATGAACATTTTCATTTCTATGTCAAGAGTATCCTTGCATGCATGAGGATGTGCTTGTTCTACAAATTTAAATTGCTGTGGTCTGTAGCTGCAGGGCTGGTTACTATATTCTTCCTCTAATCTCTCAGAGATGTTTTTTCTAATCTTAGAAAATTCATGCTCTTCACCAATCCTCAAAACTACAGCGTCAGCCTTTGGGAGATAAATAATCAAATTCCTTTACTTTGATACTTCAGCTTCCAGTAAGGAGACTGCAGTGTCCTTTCAGGACGGACTGAAACGGAAATTTGTTTGCACTTTTCCATAAAGCATCCATGGCCAGCAGTGCCACAGAACAAACTTCTGCTACTTCTGTGCTATTTGAAAATGATACTGATAAAATAACAGTAGATCTATAGAAAACTGTATGTTTTTATTAATGAAACATTTAGATTAACCTACTCTAGCTAAGAATTGTAACAGGCTCAAATACTATTCTTTAAGTCTGTTGTTATTCTTTCTTCCAGCCATCCCTTTTGGAACTGCTCCTTAATCCAGTACAATCCTCATTTTGCCATTTGACAACTTCTGCAGAATGTTAACTGGAACAGAATAGGAAAGCTCCTTTGTTAATCTTGGATACAAGTTCACTGTCTTTCTCTGGCCTGTACTGCTTAGGAACACTGAACTTTTTAAGAACTTCTCTCTATATTAGCCCATGAAATCTTTCTCTTAGTTTCTGCTCTATTGGATAGGATAATCTGAATCAACCCATTTGCAGCTAGCACCTAACCAAAAGATATAATTTAGCATTTTATTAAGGTAGAAAAATTAAATATATAAGAAATTTAGGCCTGCTATATAACTCACTATCCCTATTTATTAACTTCCTAATTATTCTTTCCTTGTAAATATTTAATGTACCTCCTCCATTTTATGTTACGAGTGTCCTTGCATACAAGAGTAAGTTAAGCATGCATTCATTCTACCTTGAGCAGCCATCTACTTACATAATTGCAAAAAACTTTTTTTGGGGGGGTCTCCTACAGGTGTAACTTTTTTAACATAACATTATTTTCCAAATATTTGTACAACAGTCAGTATTCAGGCAAGGCCACTATAACACAATGTTCTCAATAAGCTCTATTTTAGTCTCATAACAACTTTATATGTCAAAAATATACAGCTTCTTCTAGGACTTAGATAGCTGTGCAAAGGCCTTTTTAAAACCACCTATTTATGTTTCTTCAGCAACAAAACTCAGAGCTGTACATGCTGAAAGGGGATCAAATAACTACTACTGTAAACCAACTAAAACTATCTTACAACTAACTACAGCAGTTACTGTTACTTCTACATAAGGGACATGAAACATGATTTTGAATAACAAAAGCTAAATATAGGATTGAATCATCTATGCCACAAGTAAATTAGGAATCTAAGACCTTATGAACTTAGAAAAAAGTTCTTCAAGCATATCATGTTTAATGATCAGATTACCTCAGAGACTGGCCAGATACCTGGATACCTGGACATTTTAAAAGTATTTTTAAACATTAGACCAGTGGAAGACATGAGCTATTCATAGAACAAGTTTCGTATTAAGAGAATATCAGCTTCTTTTTTTTTTTTTCCTATTCAAAAGAGGTTATTGTTTCTGAGTGTTCCTTATCTATTGCAGGATAGCTATGTTGCTACAGCTATGCTGGGGGCACCCTGAGAAAGCAATGGCTTGAGGACCACTGCAGGACTCTGTTTGCAAATGGAATTGTATCTTCTGGAATACAAAAAGCCTGCCTCTGTCCCAAGACAAAGGATGATCCACTATTGCAGATGCTGCTCTGACATCCTAGAGCTGGGTGTTAACTTTCTTCTGCAGTACAGAACACCTGTTAACTTTTAGCAAGATGTTCGATGGCCAAATAAGACCTCAGTATTTAGAAAAACACAATGAGAATATGAGAGAATTAGATAATTGTGTCCTTTTGGAAACTGAATTGCATAATTATCATTATTATAATCATTATAATTGTTATTATCTGGGTCTCTAGGCATCTTAAAAGCTGTGAAACAGCCTTTCTCTGCTTCTACTTAATAAAACCCTAATTCACAGAGGTTTTGCCAGGACATCTGTATTATATAGGATTAGAGTATTTATTCTTCTTCCTATCCCAGGTATCCAAGGTACAACTAAGGAACACAATGAGGAAAGCTTTTCCTTCCTAAAAACAGTGCTAGAAGTTTAACTGCATCTTCCAACACAAATATTAAGACCTTTCAAAGGAAGCAAGCAGCAAGATTGAATGAAAGAAAATGGCTCCTTAGACAACATGGAGTTAAGCAGTCAAAATTCTTGGCCTAGAAGTGTTGTGGATGCTTAAGGATTTCATAGGTTCAAAGGGGGATGGAACAGACCAACAGGGAAGAAAAAAAATCCCCTGAAAGGTGCTATGCACCCAGAAAACAACTCTGGTTCTGACAGTCCCTGAGCTGAAAAGTGTCAGAGGATGGAAGGTGCACTTGCTGTGTTTTCCAATACATTTGTTTTCATTCAGCCAAACAATACTTCAGTCCCATGTACAGTACTAACTCCTATATATTTGCACAGAATGCTTAACAAAATAACATGAATTAAGAATCTTTTCCGCTTGGGCCAATTCAACTTCCATTTTAAAGTTCAAATTCAACGTGCCAAATAAAAACATTTATGGGCTCTTTTTGTTATTTGGACAAACGCAAGTGCTGCCACATCCATTTCTTGGCATGGTTGCAATAAGCACACTAAAATTAGGATACAAGATAAAATTAAGCACTTTGGCAATTGAAGTTGGATTATCTCAGCACTGAATTCATTGCCAGCAATGGACACAGCAGGAAAAACCAGTGTGAAATGCTTGCAACTGAGTTCACAAAAGTACAAGCAGCTGTCCACACGCAGAGTATCTTCTGTCGTGTCTCTAACTACAAGGAGTAGAGTACCTTTATTGTGGCAGCACAAAAAACAGGAAAGCAACAGACAAAAAGAGGAATATTAGGGAAGAAATAAAAAGGAATATTAGGAAAATGGTGGAGAATGATATCTACCCATATCATTACAAAACCCTTTGTACGACCATTTGTCAAAGCCATGAAAGACAAAACTGAAAAAAACCCTAATGACATCAAGGAAAAGGTACTAAAGCATAATTTAGAGTATTCATTTTGATGGCTTTAGTTTGAATTTAACGATTCAGACACACATACATTAGCATAAAATTCATAGATTTTCAGCTTGCAAACGTCAGATAGAATTACTTTAGTCCTTTTGGAGGGGCTTCCCCATGAAACTGCTACTCATATTTTGCTACTTGTATATCTAAACTCTAGGCACATGAACCAAAACTGATGTGAGTGTTGTGACCAGTGGAAATAGTCATATTGGTAAAATAGCAAAATATAACTGGAAAATATTTTACTGTATTGAAAAATTCATACATATAATAGAGGAGCACAATGGGAGCCTAAACAGATGGGCCTCAAGTTCTCTGATCTCGAATGTATGAACAAAATGACAAAAAATAATATAGAAGTACACAATGACAACAAACAAATATATTTTATATCTAGTTTAGTGGAAGTATTCTTAAGAGTTAAGATTCAGAGGTATGAGATGCAAATGAGTAGGAGAACCCAGAATTTCTGAGGTTCTAATTCATATGGGTACTTTTCCACAGCCCACTAAAACTCAAGGGAAAAAAATTGTTTCAGAAGTATCGTTTTTAATCATTGCTAAGTCACCATTATTTCTAAGTTATTTTAAAAAGAAATTCTTGTAGTCTGTCTTTCAGACAAAAATTCTCTTTAAAGAGCACTATCACAAACAAGTTTAATCCATCTCCAGTGGATTACATATCCTCTTCCTACACTTTGCAAAACTCTCATAGAAGAAGACTTAATTTCAGCCAGATTATCCTTGTTATGCCTGAAGTGGAGCTGAAATCAATCTTCCATTTATTTCCTATGGGGGGACAAGAAGGGCAAAGAGAACTGGGAAATGAGACCTTGAGGCAAACATAGTGGTTTCAGGTCAGAGAATAAGAAAGTATCACATCCTAATCTTAAATTACTGGACAAAGAAAATCAAATTAGATCCATGCAATTAATGCATTAAAGGATCTTCTCCCAGACCATTTCTATCCTTTTGCTTCCACAATATATAAAAAACTTCTCAAGAAATCACAAGCTCTAACTGCTTCCAAAGAATAGTGGTAAGGTGAAAGAGTCACAGCTAATGATAATGCTACAAGCAGTTATTTCCACATTTCTCATCTGTAGGCTCCATTAACGTCAGACAGCTTTTGAATTTTTGTCTAGTCCCTTTTTATTTTGTATATCTTTTAAGAGAAATCAGCAATTTAATGCTATTAGTGATGTACCCTCCTAAGCATGTCACCTAGCATGATGCCAATTTAGAGGCTCAATTGCTTGGAGGACAAGCTGAAAAGAAAATAAGTGTTCAGAAGCTGTGGGAAACATAGCATGTTACCCTGACCATGCTGCTTTTCAGTTTGATGCTGATTTGAGGCTCAGGGGAACTCTTGGAGGCTGTGTTAAACACTGTGCTCTATTAAGCAGTCACCAGAAAGAGGCACAGTCTGGACTCACCTCCTGAACAGTTTCAGAACACTTCTGTCCTTTTCAACAGCTCAGTCACATAGCACATAAGCTTTGAAATAAAAATTGAACCATAAAGCTATGCAATAGTGTAACAGGGCAAGATGACCCAGGCAGGCACCTGGGGAAAGCATACTTTTATAGAATTTGATATGCATGCAGTAAATTAGGAGACATTTAAGCTCCCATTACATTCAGACCTTTTCCTCTAGATTTCAAAATCTATGCCAGAACTTAAACAAAATTTTACTTCCATTTAAGTCATAAGTATATTGCAGGTGAAAATAAGGCCTAGAATATTAATTATACAAATCTGGGAGCATTTCAGAGTGCCTGCCCTGGCCAAGCAAACAGCAGGGCAGGGACTTCAAATTTCTCAGAGAATCTGTGTATGGTTTTTGCTGCATTTCAGCAAAAACATATTGGATTTGTTGTTTGTATGTATTCCAGAAAATAAATGGGTGCTTTCAAAGATTTGTCTCAAATATTACTACCCTCCTTTTCATGGGATATAAATCTACTATGTGACAGATAACTGCTGCCAGTCAATATTGCAAAAAAAAAAGTCATTCAAGGATATTGAAGGCTAAAATTTGCATAATAGCTACTTAGACTACAGATCCAGCTGGATCAAGGTGCCTTTGAATGAAAAATATATACACATACAAAAAATATGGTGGTGGACACTTCAAGGAACTGACAGTCTAAATGACTGACCTAAAAGATAGGTAAACAAGTGACAAACAGCAGGAAAAAATCATGAGATATGTTAAAGATTCAAGATAACAAGAGAGGCCCAACAGTTTTGTCACTGTACATGGACAAAAGAAATACAAAATTTGCTTATCATGTCAGGAAGAGATATTTTGCTCTTGCTCACCAATCAAGTATTGGATTCAATTTCTGTGAATCAAAGGCAAAGCATTTGCACATGGTCTTAGACAGCATATTCCAAGGTTAATTTACAGAAGGAACCAGGCACATTTGAGCCCAGGAGACAGAACACAACATTGACCTTACTGAATTGCTCTAAACCTCTTCATGCAGCTGTTAATGAACAAGTCTCCAAGACACAAATGCGAAAACAAAGTCTAAAGCAGAATTCAGTGACACCTGGATTTGCCTTCCAGCACTAGGATTTGGTACCTATTAAACAGTTTAATGCATTTATTTATTTATTGTGAGCAGACTGCACCCAGAGATATTTGAAAATTACCTTCATTTTATTTTCAGGCCATACACCATTTTTTAAAAACTCAATTTATTCATGCTTCTGTGCATGAATACCTTGAGAGCCAATTCTTTCTGTGATATGTGTTTCTGTGCTATTAAGATATGTCATTATTAAATGCCCAAACTGTTTGACATATGCTGTCAGTGGCTCTTAGGGACTTTTTATGTGTTACCAACAGACTCGTCAATACTTTTGCTATACATAGTCTAAACTTGAATACTGAAAATGTTCATGTTATTCTGATCATTTTGATAGTCTACAAAGGAAAAGTTTTCTTTGCAGAAATAATTTTGAGCTTTCCATTCCAAGCCTCTGAATATACTGATAACTTCCATTACAGTTATCTTTAAATCTAAGTGTTGCCAGTATGCAGACTGTTTTTCATTAAGCATTGGTATCTGAGCTACAGTATAAATACCAGGATAACTAATTATCTTCATGTTATAAGGAAGTCTAGCTCTGAACAGGAAACAAAAGCAATTCTGTGCAAACTGCTAGTCTGGGGATCTCTGTGATACTGATCTCCCAAAACTATACCACAGCTAGTATCAGCATGAACAGAACCAATGTGTGCTCCTGCTTTAAGATTATATTCTTCAATGCTGTTACATGGCCTGAGCACCCTATGCCCTTCTGACACTTCCAGTGCAGTTTGTTTTCTCACAGCCTCTCATCCTCTGAAACTCTAGAAAGGGAGAAGAGCTATAAAACAGGCTTGAGAGTCGACAGGAACTGCTCAGGCAGAGGAATCTGCTGAGAATGATCACTGCCATCTAGAGAGCAAACTGCCTGGCCTGCTCTGGACTAGCTCCTGCCTATTTTGGCTTCTCATACTACTGTGACAATAAAGGGTAAGGGAGACAAGCAATCCATCACACCAGGCCCAAGGATCCTGAAACCTGGAAAAAGAGGGGACTGTTGAGGGCTTTCTCCTGCACACTCATGCCCTGCACAGAAATGCCATTTTCACCACAGACATTGCCACATTTCCCGGGTAGAAAATGACTTGGGCACAATCAGAAGCAGCGCAGTTAACCACAGTACGGAAAGGAGACAATAGTTTTTGAGAGAAGTCAGAGGCTGATCAAGGAAGAAAAAAGATTATACCTGGACAGTGAAAGGGAAATGCAAAAGTTCTGGAGCTGGAGGAGCCTGTGGCAAGCATCTGAATTCTAAGGCGATTGTGACACTGTCATTTCTCAGGTTTCCTCCAGTGTGATCATCTGTTCTTTTATTTCTACTTACTTGTGCTGTTCAGCCTTCTGATTTCTAAAACTTACTGTCATAGAAATGACACAGTGCCTCAATTCTTTTATGAAAAAAGTTTTGATTGGTACACAAATATAAAATGACACTGTTTGACCTTGGAGTTAGACACATTGCTCCTTTAACAAATATTATCCTTCCCCACTCCCACATTAAGAGACATTTGGTTAGAGTGACATTAGTGGGTTTCATTAGTGGGTTAGCAGCCATTTTTCTTTTTCCTGGAATATCAGGGGGCCAAATTATCCACTGGCATGATTTCAACAAAGTCTAGCAGATGATTCCAACAGGAATTAAGCCAAGGGCACCACATAGCAAATTCTTTCCATCACTGAGCCACAAAACAAGGTGGGTTGTTAACACTGCTTCCCCAAAGTTCTATTCAAATAATTCAGGACTTAATGCAAACCAAAAACTATCTTAAA
This sequence comes from Melospiza melodia melodia, assembly GCF_035770615.1. Taxonomy (NCBI): domain Eukaryota; kingdom Metazoa; phylum Chordata; class Aves; order Passeriformes; family Passerellidae; genus Melospiza; species Melospiza melodia. The sequence goes on from NC_086194.1 coordinate 38,366,404, forward strand.
ATAATCAGTTCTACAGCATTTAATCAGTTGATAAATGAGCAGTTCATTTTCTTGGACTGATAAGATGCTCTGTGATTTCCTGTGTATTCCTGTATGTATCAATTGTTAGCAAACATTGTGTGTTCTCCTTTAACAACAAGGAATAATTACTGAACACTATTAAAAAAAAAAATTAGAATTATTCCTTCAGAAAATACATATGAAATACAACAAATGACATGAAGAGAGAAGCTGTGTTTGAAAACATCATTTTAAACATGCTAAAATTACTCTTGAGGTCTTCAAGTGAAAAAAATTACAAACCCAAGCAACAAAATAAATTTTAAAATACACAAATCACAAAATCCCAACCCTCAAACAAACAAAAAAAAAGCCTCATAAACAACAACCAGAAATTCAAAGCATGTTTAATAGCATGGTCAACTATAATTGCTCTATATTGGAGTCACAATGTAGTTTACTCATAATTTATGAAGAAAAAGTATGCAAGTCACCTGTTCTCTGAAATGTGAGCAGCCCCGAGAGAAAGCTCACAGCTCTGCCAAAAATATAAACAGACTTTGAAAGCTGCTTGTTAAGAAAAGGGTGAAAGGACATTTGCAAATAAATCTTCATAGACAGACTTCTTCAGACAGCCACGTACAACTGCTGTAACATATTTATAGAAAGTTGCTTCATGGTCACAGAGACACTAAGTATACTAACCATTGGCAAAGCATTGCCCTGACACTCAAGCCAAATGAACTCTGACAAAGACGGAAGTACTCAGGCTCACACTCCTGCAGAACGCTACCAGTTTGATTAGTGTGCCAGAATTAAAATAAACTTAAAAGGGAATATGAAAAAATTTCTTTCTCCCTGCTTCCCCATATCTCTCCCTACTCCCAACTATTTCTGCCAGAGACACCACTAAAGCCTTTCTTTTGTCTTTGTCTTTGAGAAATAGGATACAAAAGAAAAAACATTAAAACACCCCTACAAGAAAGGCAAGACAGTAGTCAGGAGAATAGGGCAAGATTTAGAAGACTGAGGTTTGCAACTCAGCAGTCTACCATGGACATCTTGTGAGTTCCTCACAATACCTCAGATGGCCATTTTCAAAAGGATATTTAAGTGCCTATATCCCTGTGAAATTGATGGGATTCAGACAGTAGGATTCCTTTGAGGAGCTATGTTGAGGATACCCCCGGTGCAGGTAGCTGGGCTCACAAACTGCAGACTGGGCTGCAGACTGAAATGCAGATTGAACTCCCAGTGGGAGCCTGAGACAGGAGGCCATGAACTGCCAACTCTTTGGAATACAAAAGGGAATGAAGATACATTTAACCAGGTGAATGGACACTGTGAGATACAGCAGGAGCTGGAAATTATCTTTTGGAGAACAAAGTAGGTAAAGACCAGTGACACCAGCGAGGTGGATGGACATGGAGAGGGCAGGAGCCAAAGACTTGAAGGAGGAGTGAGACTGGAGCACAGAGAAACAATGAGGGTATAAAATCCTTGGGTTTCATTTGATTTGAAAAAGTGATTCTTTTTTTTCCCTCTTCATAAATTTGAAAAAGAAGCCAGAAATAATGAGCATTATCAGAATAAAGTAAAAAATACATAGAAACTCTTGTTGTGGTGTTCCTCTTTTCAAAAACCTAAGTAACTTCTAAGGCTACACTGGGGTTTTTTTTCACACACTGAATAATCCTGGCCTTGACTGATGACAAACTAAATTGACAAACTAAATTTTTTTTAACTCTTTCTGAAAGAGAGAAAAATAAGTTTTCTGAAAACCATTTTGCTTATTACCATTCCAGGTTCCTGTGGAGCTTGAATTTTCTTCTCCAAGTGAAAGAGTAACGTATGGCTTCTCCAGTTCACCAGCCTTCTTAGATGTTAAAAGCCTGAATATCTAGAGATGTCCACAGTTTCATTTCTCTTTACCTGGAGCAGTGAGTTCCTCTTCCAGTAGACTCAAAGTAGTAGACAACCCCTTGGCACAAATGTAGAAAAGTGAGCTGGCAAACAAGTACCACTCCAAAATAACTCTAAAGATTACACCGGTAGTTGAAGGCACTTTCCATTGCCAGTATGCTTACGTGCAACAGAGTGAAGCTGCAAAAGCCAGCGCTGCACTGGGAACTGCACCATTTTAACTGTGAGGGATAATTGTCCCAGTCAAACAGTGGAATACGATGAAAAAACTGTTCATTGAGCCCCTTTACATTCCCTTACTTCTCAGCAAGGGAATTTTCTCTGAAAAAATTTACTTTTCTTCTCACAGACACTCTTACTACTGAGCAATTAAACTCTCAAAAGTCTTTTTTTTCCTACTGGTTTGCTCCTAAAATTGTTCAAAAATTCTTTCTTGGGAGGAGAGTGAACAAAAGAAGTTTCAACCTGAAATTTATGTATCTATTATTCTAATATATTAAAAACAATACTCATCTTTAATAATCTCAGTATTATGTTACAACAATACAGCATGCTGCATTTTAATGCAAAAAAAAAGCAAAAAAACCCACTGAATAAATGTTGAAAAAAATCTAATTGGCTTCTATTCAACTTTGAATTTAACCAATAATTTTGATATCAGTCTTGCACTTACATTCAATTATGACTAGCAATGCTTTGACATATTCAGTGCAAAACATGTGAGGAATATATTTTGTGTTATCCTCTCTTTTCATCTTATATCATCTTCTCTTGTATTTCAATACAAAATAGCAAATGTGTTTAGTCCCTTGAGGAATTGGAGAGGCTGAACAAACATTCCACATCCTGTTGGCTGTTTCTATCCAAGCTTTGCTAATGATGACAAACCCTTTGAAGTTACTACAGCTCTGGGAGAGACAGACGGTCTTTATGGAAATGCCAGCATTTCAGAAAAAGAAAGAAAAAGAAATTTTTTTTTCTTTGATTGAAGCCAAATTACGAAAAAAAAAAATTCCTGATTTAAATCTGCTGGTTATTCTTCAATACCCCAAATACCAACACCAAATTTTTATTATGGACAACCCTGGGCACTACTGCAGTGCTAGTAAAGCTCAGGTTGAAATTCCAGCGATTCTGGGATGTACTGGATGAGACTCTATGCCAGTAGAAATGAACACTCACTTAAAATCCTCTTGGAAAAATGCAAAATTAAATTTTATAAAACTCTCTGCACATTTTTGATATGTAGATACAATAAATAATAACTTATCGGCAGCAGTCATCTATTCCATTCTGCCAATTTAAATTTGTGCTTTAATATATTTTGCAGTTCTATCTAATCCTTATTTTATCTAAATATTTTCCATGAATTTCCTCTAGTACTATCACAGAACTAAATATATTTCAGTCCCTCTAAGCTTTATCTGAAGTCCACATTATCTCCACATCTCAAACATTCGTGTCTGAAAATTTAATCTTAAAGGCTCTTCTGAACATTTTCAAACTTTAGCTGCTCAGATAAAACCACTGATAGGATTTTATTTCCTTCCTTCACTTTTTGCATTATTCTGCTTGGACAGGATAGCAAACTCAAAGCCAGCAGTCCATTCCATAGGTACAGCAGCAGGCTCTGCAGAGACACAGACTACGCAAAGCACAACTCCTGCATGCTCCACAGACACTGACTGAGTCAAAACAATCTCTCAACACTTTTCGGAAACAGTTTTTGTTCTACAAGAATGCTGATTGATCAGGAGGCACCTATATCAAAGGCTGCACTGCTGCAATTCATATTCACGGTGTCGCACACTGTTTTGTTGTGCAGGATGAAAGTACTGTCCAAAAGGTGCACACAAACTAAAGTAGAAGAGTCTGAACAGAAAAATCAACCCTGAAGTAAGCGACCAGAAGACATAAAAACAAGCCAAAGATTCTAGGCCCAAATTGGTAATATTTTTCTGCCATTTAATAAACTATGATGTTAGAAATACACTAGCTTAAGGAGGGGGTTATATACAGTGTCATGCACATAAGAACACAAATATTTACTCTTAAAGTCAAGACAAGTTCAGCTTGGTTGCAGTGAGCTATATGCAGAAAGGTTTTTCCCTCTTTTCTACAGTACTAGGAGCACAAGAGCATCAATGCACACAGGAAAATAACAGGAGACCCCCTCACCTTTGTTCTGTTCCCCTACTGCTCTCCCTCACCCTCCCCAAAGCCTGATGGCATTGCATGGGGAGTCCCTTTGCAAGTGAACAATCCGCTCTCTGCACGGACTGTGGAAGGCACCATGGGCTGGGATGCAGCTCTGCACACCCTCTTACTCTGCTCCACAGCCAGCAATCACACACACAGTAATAATCCTGAGCTCTTCCATCTCACAACTTCAGCACCTTTCGTGCAGCTGTGCCTTCCCTATGCAGTGCAAATACTTTCCAGCCTCTGCAGAGAAACAGGGTTAAATGGTTTGAGGACAAAATTGCTTCCTTATATTCTGCACTGAGTCCTGCTAGGCTGAGTTGTGAGGAAGTAAGAGAGATTTCAAACTCCTGCTGTCAGAAACATTCTCTTTTGATGGATAAATAAGATTCCAGAGTCAATCTGGCACCTCTTGCCAGCATGGAGTTTATTTTTTAGGACAGTTGTAACAAATGTAATGTAATAAGGTACTAAATCAATCATCCATATTTTTGGCTCCTGTTGTTCACATGCTAAGCTGTTATAAGATAGCCAGTTATATAACTACAATTTTAACCCTTAAACTCCAACTGAGAGCAACAAAATAGACACATGAATAATCAGGCCTGAAGTACAGTACTGCCAGTCCAATTCTACAAATTACATTTATTTTTCATGTTTCTTGCCAAGTGGAAAACACTACCCATGGGAAAGAACTTAAACATTAACTTCCTTACAATATTCTTTTTTTTTTTAAACCCCTCAACTATTCTGCATTGGATCTTAACATTTTTGATCCCCTTCCTGCCTGTTCCTCTTACTTCTACATCAAAAAGCAGAAGTGTCATGCTTTAAAGAAAATGCAGGGATGTAAGACAGAGAAAGACATTGAGAAACAAAAATGAAAGAGTTTAGCAACTCCAAAATATTATACCCTCTTTTTTTTACGATTATCAAAGTTTACTAATAGAGGCTGGCACCCTATGAATAGCGTGGGTAATAGCAGCTAGGAACAGAGACCAATAGTACCATCCAAACCCGGAGATCAGCAGGGAGCAGTAAGGAGCTCAACAGTGCCTGGAGCCTTCTCAGCTGTACCCATCTCCCCATGGAAGAGCAGCAGCTCCCAGCAACTTCCTGTGGTTTCTTCACCATTAATGTCTGGGAAAGAATATTGAAGCCTCCAGGACTTTCGACCGCTTCTACAGACCCACAGAAATGCAGCACAAGGTGCTATAAACATGAAAATGTTCTCTGTTCAACCTGTTCTGATTACTGCTGGTACCTTCCACTTGCTCCTCTACTAAAATTGGCCATAAATCACACCCCCCCCCCCACTTTATCAACTGCAAGCAGAAATTGCAACAAAAATTTCAGAGGTCAGCAGAAGGGTATCTGGTGCCCAGTGAAGCCCATTATGTCTTCCTCATTACATCTTTAATTTCTTTTGTTGTCATAACAGCTGGAAACCCTTGGCATCAACAACCTCCTTAATATATTTACACCACAAATTGACCACAGTGAAATGTAATTTGTTTCTCAGAAGCCAACGCAATGAATTGAGCCCATAAATAATAAATTTCATTTCTACTGTAAGGTCACAGACACAACAAAATATACAATGATACATGTTCATATCAGTTAAAGGTAAGAACTACATGTGATTTGATCTTGGTGTGGTCATCGAGTTTGGAATTTAAAAATGCCTGAACTATATTGGTAAGCATGTTAATTTAAAACACTTTCTAGTCAAATGGGAAAAAAAGAGAGAGTTTAGCTCCTTTTTAAATATAAACACTGCTTATCCTGCTGCTCTGAAGGAGACAAAGGCCCTGTGGAAAAACAACAAAATGCAGGCTTGTGAAATTAAGAGTTAGTGTCATACAATTAATTTCAATGAGGCACAAGTTAGAAGCTGTCAACAGCTGGATTTTATGAACTTCTAAGGTTGACCTAGGAGCTCATACTTACTACAATTCTACATTTTTACTGCACGTCAAATGGCTGCATTAACTTGCTTCCTGCACATCATGCATACACTTGCATTTGGGTTCTTTTATGAAATCTGTGTACTTTTTTATGCCTAAAATTGTTGTAAAAGTGAGCTATTACTATTGTCACAGCACTGGTTCTAAGTGCTTTATTTTCTCTGCTTTATTACTGGCAGCCTCCCCTTTAAAAAAAAAAAAACAAAAAACCAAAAAAAACCAAAATTCATGCAAATTGAGGCATATATTAGTGATGACTTTGAAGACATTTTAGAAGAGATAAATTGCCATGGTTTTGTATTGATTAACTCTGTGCTTACTGATTGACTACAAAGTTTTTATACCATTAGTAAGCTACAATTAGTGTTTATGGACAGGCATGCATTGAGTTAAAAAGGAACACTAGAATCAAAAGAAATTGGACTTTGCAGAATTAATGTCTGACTTAAACTGATGATTATTTCTGGCATTAAATTTAAATGGAGAGCTGTTACACTCTGACATGTTACTATAAGCAATGAAAGCAGCTTCAAATAAAATCTTATGTATAAGAGTTAAATAGGAAAAAAGCTATATAAATTCATAATTCATTCAAGTCAATATGAGAAACAAACACTGAGACACCTACTTTTAGGGTATTAGGCTATCCATTTAAGAGTAGATCACCTTATCACAAGATTAAAGGAGATGAACAGTTTCTGTTTACAGACAAAAACAGAAGGATTTTTTTCCACTCTAAATGGTTTTTATATATCAAATGTTTGATTACAAGTGTTATTTCTAGATGTATTCTACTTGGCAAAAAGTTAATGCAAAGATCATGAAACAGAGTCAAATAAATCAGAGAGAACAAAGTATAATAAAAAATACACCAGCAACTATATACATGAAAAACAGTCAAGTAATATTTTGGTTTCATCCTCTAAGGAAAAAACTTGCAATAAAAAACAAACTCTTCTCCTGTATCCAGGTCAGCTTGAGATTTGGGGGTTGTTATGTTTGTTCTCTGGAGTCTTTCAAGAAAGACTAAATGGCTGTGGACATACCCAAATCAATTCAAGTATCCAGTTAGAGCAAAATGCAATGTCTTTGTCCTCTTTATCACTTCAGCTGTTGGACTCACCACTGGGTGATGGCAGGAGCTCTGAACTCAGAGCACATTGCACTTCACTGGCAGTCCCATGGCTTTATATCTGCCAGCCCATAGAGCAGTTTCAACTTTCTGTTGCCATGAAATCCCAGGGCTCTGCAGGACCCCCTACACTAATGAGGAATGTGGGAACACTTAAGAAAAATTCTCCTAAATATGTTCCTTGGTTTCTGGGTTTGTTTTCTTTTTTAGAGAAAAAAAATGGTGTTGTCCCAAAGCTAATACCCAACAGTGATCTCAGATAAGCATCCCAGCACTTCAAACACCACAGAAGAACAGGAGAAGGGGCACAGCAATGGGTGCAGAGCAAACTCAGGTGGCAGAGGAAAAAGCAGACCACAGATACAACTAACAAAGTATTGAACTAGAGATCTAATGGAACCGAATAGACTAGAACTGGATCAAACAATAAATTAAATTCATGGCACATACAGGAATAGACAAATTCAAGAGGGACCTACAGCATTCCATAATCATGCTGAATCAAGATGTTAATAACATAAATCGTAATACAGGACTACAGGTAAACTCAGAGTGCTTTGTGACCCCTGACAACTTGACTTCTTTCCACTTTCTACCAGAAGGGAAATGCAAAGTTATTTCACCTGAATGCAAAAGGCCTTTTATGCCTAGCATAAACATGTAATGATTCCTTGAATTTGAGAATCTTAACAGAGGGAGAATGGTAAAACCCATACCTGTTTTATAGCATGTTTGTGGGAAAACATTCTCTCAATCATTTTACAAGAATAAAAAAGAAGGGAAAGTTCCATATATCTGTCAGTTGTACTAAGAAATCCCTAAGCTTAATTAAATGCTTAACTCAGATAAGCTCTAATACTACATGTCAACTGTAGATGTGCAGAAAGCACCCTTAAAGACTCCTCTAAATATAGAATCTATGTGTTTAACATAGAAATGCACATAAATATATTTTGGAATATATTTACTTTTATATTTACTTTACTGCACATAAATATATTTTGGAATATATTTACTTTACTGCACATAAATATATTTTGGAATATTAAAAAAGAAATTAAGAGTGTCATGTAGGACAGGAAAGAGCAAATAAGTTGAAGGATTATTGCACGCTAATTTAATTTTCCAGTAATATAGAGTCCATTATATAGTCACTATCAGTGGTATAAGGTCTAAGTTATATTACACTAGGAAAGCATCTTCTGAATTCAGACTAAGGAACTGAAAGATTTCAACAGTAAGAAACTTACCCGCTTAAAGACTCTTTGTCAGACACTCAAAAGTGGGCAGAATCTGCTGTTAATATTGAAGGTTCAGAAATCAAATAAAACTATTTTGCAAAGATGCAAAGAATTTATGCATCTACCCCAAAACCCAATGAGAGCAAAGGGATTGGAATATGTAAAATAACACCGTCTAGACATGAGTGTAGGAATTCAAATGTGAAAAACTAAAGTGAAATTTTGCTTAATGGAGACATGATTGCATCCCTAGGGTATTGTTTGTCTTTTTTTTCACTTTCATCAAAACTATTATCACTCCATTGTGCTGATTTAGGCTGGGATAGGGTTAATTTTCTTCATTCTGAGCAGTAGGAGGCTGTGTTTCAGATTTGTGCTGAGAATAGGGTTGATAAGGTAGAGATGTTTTTGTTATTGCTGAGCAGGGCTCATGCAGTGCCAAGGCCTTTTCTGCTTTTTGTACTGCCATGCTGGGAAGGAGGCTGGGAGTGAGCTTATAAGGGGAAACACCAGGACAGGTGATCCCAACTGATCAAAGGGACATTTCCAACCATACCCCCTCATGCTCAGTCTGTAAAGTGGGGGGATGTTTGGAGCAATGGCATTTGTCTCCCCAGGCCACTATTACATGTGATGGAACCCTGCTCTCCTGGAGATAGCTGAACATCTCCTTTCCCATGGGAATCAATGAATTCCTTACTTTGCTTAATGTACAGATTTTGTTTTCTCTACTAAAATGTCTGTATCTCAACTCCTGAGCTTCTCTTCCCAGCTTTAACCTTTCCAATTCTCTCTCTCTCTCTCACTGGGGGAGAGAGTGAGCTGCTGCATGGTATTTGGATGCTGGTTAGGGTTAAGCTATGACCCTCATTTAGCTGGAGGAAATTAGTGATTTCATTATGTAGAATAACTGATTGGATGTGATAACTAAATCTAGAAATTATTCTACCACAAACTCATAACTTTAGCCAGGTTGCAATGAGGGTATACAAAGTAGACCACGATCATTAGTGTGACATAGAACTGTTTTATAGCAATATGAAATGTTTCCAGTTTAAACAGCTGGAAGTATAAACGCCTTGATATCTAGGCAACATCATTCAGGGACTTTGCAACTAGGGAAAAAATGTTTCTAAAACAGGAACTGAAGTACTAATTTTTATAGCAGCTATCCCACAGTCAGCAGGACAGTCAGCATTTGATACTAATTTTAAAAACACAAATTGCATTCTGGATTGTAGAAGGATCTTGATGGGAGGCAAAGACATGACCTTCCACATAACATCCTTTTTGAAAACATAACTGCTTCCACAGACATAGTGTGAAGTGCTGCTTGTCACGATCTTGGTTTCAACACCATGCCATAAATTCTCCATGTCCCATTAGGGACACTCACTCCATTTTCTTTTAACCAGAATGAAGCACTTATGACATTAAATCCTTTCACATTTAAAATTAAAATAAACACGAAATATCCTTCCTCTTTTATTTTTTCTTCCTCTCTGGCAGCTACTCCTTAGCCACATGGCTCTGCATATGAACCATTGTCAATAGGCTGCTTTGAAGATGCATTCTGAATGGCATACTCAACAAAACAATCCATGATAAGTATTAGAGACACATTGAGGAGCTCACCCTACTTCCTTTCCCTTTCCATAATTACTGACATGCTGGAACTGACAGCTTCCTATACCCTTTTAATCTACTATCTTAAAATGTGTTTAGCAGTGATACAAGACTTTCTAACTTTCTTTTTTTTTTTTTTTTTTTTCTGTTGTAAATTGTGGAACTGCAGCCACTCCTTTCCTTTTAAGAGAGTCCTTTGTATGCCCAAATCTCACAAAGCATTAAATTTAGAAGAACAGTTGAAAATGTCTTGTCTGATTTACTGAAATTGTCACTGAAACTCGTCAGCATTCTAGAGAACACTGTATTTTAATTTAAAAAGCCCTGCAGCAGCACTAACAAAACATCTCTAGGGTATGTATCCCTCCTCAATTGAGCTATATGACAGGTTATACAGAAATCTAGCTCTAGTCATGGTCAGCTGTTCCACCATATTCCCAATGTAATAACAGTCCACAGAAATCAAAAGAAAAACGGACATGTGGAATCTATTTGGAGGGAACAAAATCAGAAAAAAAAAAAAAAACCCACACAAAATAAGAGAAGACACCCCTCCAACCCTCACCAATCAATACCTAGAACTAAGAAAGAAGAAACAGAAAGTTCAAATCTACAAGAAGGTGACTGAACCTGTGTGGGGGAAAACTGCAAGCAGCCTCAAACCCTCCTGGAGTGGGGGGTCGCAGCTGTGAGACACAAAGTGTGTTGCTTTTAAATGCAGCCATCTTGCCCTGATCATTCCATAAGGGATTATAAAATTTCAGTTCCAAAACAATGCATGAAACTCGTCTGATTGGCATATTTTGGATCCCTTTTAAAGAGACTGTGAATTCCTAGTTCTTGGGGTAAGAAAAACAGCTTTAGAAGAATACATTTCCTTCTTACAGTTTATACAAATTAGCTATTTTACCAAAAGAAATAATACCAAAATAATATCCCGTTACAATGATAGGCAGTAACATAAAATTTCAGATTTTTCAGACAATTACCTTAAATACTTCCTGCTTTGCTCAAATTATTATAAACACACGGAGAAAATTAACTGTCTGGAACAGAGCAAGAGTGGCACTATGCACAACAAACACAGACATTGTTTCACCTCTTGAGAGATAATAATGTGATTATTGGGCTTTTGTGGCAGTTTACTATGTCTGAAAAGGACTGAGAGTCTGAGGGTAGGGATCAGATAATTTTATTACATTAAGGTAATAGGAGTAATAACACAATTTCCAGTGTTTTTACACAGATCTCTGTTTCATGCTACAGAGTACAGCAGAACAGGTAGTATTACAGCTCTAATAGGATTCATAAAATCGTATTAATAAATGTTACCCAAAACAGTAGGGTAAATCCTGTAACCATTCAGTATCTGCACCACCTTCCTAATGGAATCATGAATTTTCTTTTAGACAGTAAGAGTGCTAATCTATCTTAAAATTTTGAAAAGCCATTTCTGTTCCCCAGTGATAAACTGGTTACTGAAACAGTTGGGTTGGTGTGTAAATAACACTCTGATGTTAGATATCCTCCCTGTTCTTGAAAACATGGAAGCCCTTTAAGCTTCAGCACTTTAACATATTCTCTGGAGAGCTAATATAGGAAATCACCAGGAAAAAAATATCTGGGTACTGGCTTCAATTGCACCCCAGTAGAACTTTTTTAAAGCTCCACAGTATGGAAACTAATTGTGCTTGGCACTGCTCTGGCAGCCCCTTGGGGATTGGGGACATAATACTACGATTAATTTGCCTAGAAACTAATTCTACAGGTGCTGCTATAATTTAAACTTACAGTGTCTGAATTTTAGATTTTGATTTTAAGACTGCTTTAATTCAGAAAAAATAAGGAACAGTGGAAATCACTATTTTATTCTGCCAGTCAATGAGTTAATGAAAGAAAAAGTGGGGTGGATGGGGAGCATTAATGTATTCATTTCACTTTCACTCCCATAATGGTATACCACCCCAAATTTGACATGGTAAGATAAACTACTTATATTTATGTTCCTAAATATTTTCAGTGTCCAGCTATACAAAAAAGGCAATAATAAACCGGTATAATCATCTGGTTTTAATTTTTGTAAAGTTTGTCTTAGCATAAAATTACTGTGAAGTCTCTGCATCCTTTCACTTTTTCATATTGCTCAAGAAATAAGTCACTTCCCTTGGTTTTGGATTTTAATAACATAGGATACTTAGTAGATTTATCACCAGTTATGTCTGTAAAGCTATGTTGCTGCTCTCAGCCTTCTCCACATCTGTGCACAAGCAGCAGTGCCCTCACATGGACATGAAACACCTAACAATAGTGATTCATGGCCAAAGCTTCCTCTCAGAAATTTCAGTTGGGCTAATGCCTCCAAAGAAAATTTAAAATTTAATTTAGGCTAGAACATAACAAAGTTACAATTTAATAAAAACTTGCAAACTTAAAGTGGAAGGCAAAGGCTGGTTTCGCCTCCCTAAACCGCGTATGTTGCACCTGACATGAACCACCAGGATATCAACAGAACAGGGTCACCTTTTATAAACATTAAAGTGTTTCATTGCAGTTTGCAATAATGCAATAATAGCTGTTTAGGAGTTCAGAATTTGAAAGTACTGATTTTCTACAAAAAACTCAAGTTAGTTACAAAAACTCTAAAGATATCAAAGCACTTAACAAAGGGAGAGCACTAACAAAATTGTACACTGAAAATCAAACAAAATACTTTATGAACCAACTATTACAGTTCTTGAGATAAATAATGAACCTTCAGTAGAGGTGCAAATGATAAAACAGTTTTCTGTAATTTATAATTTTTCCTGTGATCTTCATTATTATAAAAATATTAAGAACTGGGCAGCCCTGCAGGCACAAAAAAGGTGATCTGCTGTTCAATAGCAAGTCAATTATTTGGATCATATTTTCAATGCAGTACATTTAAAGCACCTCTCATTATACTCAGAACTGGAAATATTTTTAAGAATTTTTTTGGAAACTGAAAGTTTCTGACATGATATAGGAAATACACCTAATTACTCAGCTGGTTAAAGAGAACATCTGGGACTTTGCTGACTAAATTTAAGGCATTTGAGGGGCCTTTAAAAGGTCAAACAGCTGCAAAGGTACCGGATATTTTGATCACAGCATAGGCTGCTCTTGGAGAGTAGCACATGCAAATTCAGGTACAGTTATTCAATGTGCTAATTTCCATTTTGTGTTTTGGCATAGAACAACGCATATACACAGAAGTATTCCATTTATACCTGTATGTGTGGGCATGTGTGTCCACACATGCATATAATGTATGAAATATGTAACATTTGGCAAAATTTTTCAGAACAAGGAGAACAATACTCGCAGTTTGAATCAGAAAGTCAATTGTCTTCAATTCCAGACTCAATCAAAAACAGGGCAAATAAAACTCACCTTTAAACTTGTTTATTTATGGAGACTGATTTTATGTTTCCTTCCGACATATATTTTGCAAACTAATCAGATATAGGGAAACTTAACTATGACTTTCTAATAAAAAGTTCATATTAAAAAGAGTAACAATTTGAAGCACTACTATTCTAAGGAAAAGAACTTTAATTCTAGTAAAAATTTACTGTCTCAGTGTGGGAAAATTACAACTAATGCTCGGCATTATTATTTTCTTTTTATGCATTGATTCTCTTTTCTACATTAAAATGCAAAATGTCTACAGCAGGTGTTAATTATAAAAATAAGTAAAATGTAGTAAAGAAGTTAAAATTAATATTTTCATTTCATTCTATATTCAGGAGCCAAAACCAGGTTCACTAATTGCAATTAAAAGATTTCTCTCTCCTTTGCATGGAAATGAACCATTCTTGGAAGCAGACTCAGGGAAGGGGAAAAAGTTCAGATAAGAAAAGTATACTTAGAGCAGCCAAGTTCAGTAGAAATGTATCTAACTAACTGGAAAAATATTAGGACAATTCTCTGCCATACACACACTTGAAAGGCAAAACAGAGTTTTCCTTTTTATCTATCAAAAATATAAGAAGTTCATATGAAATTATGGAACGCACTGTAGGTTTAACTAATTTCCACATGCATAAAACCTAAACATGCAGTATCTACATGAGTTTCATTCTTGTGATCTGAGGTTCTTCAAACCACTTTAAGGAGGTCCCAATGAATTGCAATGGGAAACTTATGAGACTTGGAAGATTACAAATTATGGGGAAAGAGCTAGAAAATTATGAAAGAGTAAAGAATTTTACAGCCCAAGGAGGCATTGATTCTGCTCTTTAAGTATCTTCCACTTAGAGCATTTACTCAGAGCTGAACTTAAAAAAAATCAGATTTTTGGCACAGGACAAGAGATGGAAACCTGTGGCACATATTGGAGCTCATCTGGTTCTCCATAAGACATTAATTCCTAAGGAAAACATTTCCCACAAGCAGACAGGAAACCACATCAGACATCAAATGTCTTATAAGTGACATGGGGGTTCATTTTGTGGGAACAGAGCACTGAAGATATTACTCACTCTAGCATCTGCATCTAATTAAATTTGGATTTGAAGTTAAAGAGAACAGCAAATTTATGTCAAATGCCGGTCAGTCTGAACTTATTAAGCGTGAAACTTAGTTGAGAAAGAGAAAATGGACTGGGATTTCAGGTCATGAAAAAATTATATCCAGTAGACTCATCAGGATACTGCAAACAATTTGTAAGACTCTTCAGATTTAGCAGGCTCCCCTAATGTCCCCATGATATTACTTAAAACTGTATTTCTCAGAAGAATATATTCTCACTAGATTAACATTTCTATCCCCCACTGGAAGCAATCAAGGTAAATGTTATGCTGTGGCATAAAAAATAACTCTGAAAACACCTTCAAGTATACAGAGCAAGTGATACTCCAGTAAAACCTTTCAAGTATTCCATGGAAAGACAGTATCAAGTGACTTCTCATAAACCATGACCTAGCCTTCACACGCTCCTCATATTGAAGATGTTCTGAAAAACAAACCAGGCAAGGCAGTTCAGCATGGAGTTCCTCCTAGCTTTCAAAATCAGAGATCAATTCTTTAGCCTCATCCCATTTCTGTCATATATCTTGTAAGAATCACTGCAATAGATGAAGAAATATTCTGGAAATGTTGCAGGTAACTAGTTTAAATTCCCCAAATAAGGAGGTCTGAGTGTTGGGGTTTTTTTTTCATTGTTTGGGTGGGGGGTTTTTTGGGTGTTTATTTTTTAAACTATGTGCTGTCTCTGGGAATTTTGACATTCACACTGCTGTTAGCTCTACACAAAAAAGTAGTTCTTAAATGCCTACTTTTGAGAAGGCAATTTCCAAATGTACTAAATGGGGAAAACACAGCTTAGCAAAAACATAAGTATAGCCTTGATTTGAGAAAAGCCTTTTCTTAAAACAGCAACAATAAAAGAATATTAAAAAGAGAGCATAGGAATTTAGCAGGAATAACAAACTCTAAAATATGAATGGACCTTGTTACAAGATTAAAGTATGTTCAAGACAGAAATCATCTTCTGTATCTATGTATCCATTTCTACAACCCCTAGAGCAGAGATCTCTCTTGGTGACCAAAGTAAAGCTCTTAAACTGCAATATTTATTCTTACATCATCGTTGAAACTTGGAGAGGCAAATATTAATGCCATATTCCAAAAAAGCACTCTTTGAATGAAACCACACAGGGCAGATCTTTGTGGAACAGGGCAAAAATGGGCACAACTCCCATGAACCCACCCACTCAGCGCTGCCTTTGGAGATCCCTGGTGGCAGGAGAAGATGGCAATCTCTGCCAAGGAAGGTTTTTAGATTCCTCTGTAATCAGGAGTAATGCTGGCCAGGAAGTATTAGCATATGGGTCAGCAAAGGTTGTCTTTGGAGGGGCTTAACATTTCTGCTACCTAAGCCAAAGCCAGCCAAGACAGCATTTTCAAGCTGTTATCTTTTACTCCAGAAATGCATCTCCTCTTCTACTATTAGCCTTTCAAATAATGTTTCAGCACAAAGTCTTATTCTCTCTGGTTTTGTCATGGATTATTTGGCTTTAGATGATGTGAAAACAGACAGCTTTCTCCTCAAAGCAATATAATGCTAAGTTTTAGACTATCAAGCTTCTTTTGATCCTTTCAAACAATAGGACTAGAAAGTAGAACTGTTAAGCACTCCACCTGCCAAAAAAAGCTAGACTTGTATTTCATTTTAATGTAGTCTGGCTGGTGCCTTAATATAATATATCTGTAAATCCCCAAGAAATTCAGGTCAGGCTAGAAGAAGCACTACAATTTAGCATCTAATATAAGCAATGCTGTGAAGTCACATTCAGAAAAACAATCATCCCTTGCTTCAGTGCTGATGTTCACTAGCAATAGCTGGGAATATTATGGTAAGAAAAGTTGCAACATCTGATGGTATATTCAACAAGGTATCCTCCCACAACACTTGCTTGGTTTTCAGAGAGATACAAGATCTCCTGTAGTGAAAACAGACAATACAAGTTGAAGAATTTGCATTCTTTTGTCTTTTGGGTAGCAGTAAAAATATAATAAAAAGTACTAATTTCAGAAGATTTATTACCAATAATATTGAGACAGGAACCAGGAATTCTGTACTCCTCAGAAGCAGTACAATGCCTATCAGAATAATGGCTGTAACCTAAAAATCTGGGCTATAAAACAGCATTATCTTCTTCCCCATACTCTGTCTGTAGTGCTGCAATTTAAACCAGCTACTTAACCAGAATTCAGTCAGAGGATTAATTTAGAAACTCAGAAATATCACAAATATGTCCCAGTTTTTTGCATTTGTAAAGCCGTATCCCTAGGACTGACTGGTATAATTAATTTTACCCAGTCAGCACACTGAAGGTAGTGGAACAAAAACCTATATTCTAGTCTCAAAACAGAATCTCCACTTCAACCATCATATGCTCTAAAGAGAGTTTTTCTCCAAACATGATTTTTTTCTTAGATCAGTCTAGAAGACACACAGTCCTGCTCAAACGCATTAGATGTAAAACCTCTTGGCGAAGTGATCTTCTCACATTTCTTGCCTTTCTAGAAGAAGATTTTACAAACCATGGACAATTTAGAAATTCCTAATGCCAAGAGAAAAACACTAGAACATCAAGGAATATGTTATCAATAGCTTGACAAAGTGGTGAGACACAAAGGAAGAAGGATCAGTATAACCCTATTGGAAGGAATGCAAAACCTCCTTACAGAGACAAGAAATGATGGATTTCACTTTATTTCCTATTACTAAGCACTTTAATTACAATCAATTTAGCTTGTAACATCAAGAACTAATTTAGCTAGCACAATCATCACTAAATTATGAAGGCATTTAATTGAAAATGTTATACTATTCCTCACCACAGTATAAATGGGAAATAGATTGATTAAACTACCTAACAATATTAGATGGAAAAAAAGAATTGAAAACATCTTTGCCACTTGCTTGTAATCTTAACTAAGCACTTGTAGATCTACTAGAGCATGGGAATCCTGTTTCAGTCCAAGAGCAATGACTCTTGTGGAAGAAAAGCTGCTGCTGAAAAGATTCAAATTTCCAGACTTCTCCTTTTCTTATATAATGTCATTATGAAGAATACAAGAACACTTATTTTTTCTCCTGGGGACTCCTACCTCTAATTAAGAGTTAAAATTGAAATCACTGTACCACAAATGTCTAGAAAAGCAACCACTTCAAAGAAAACTGACAAAAGTCATTCTAGAATGCAAAAATGGGCAAATATATTCTATTGTTCCAAACACATATAACACCTTTATTTTCAGGCGACTGTTTTTAAAGTGGTCACTGATTTTTCCTGCACATCCCAAGTTTTAACATTAACTGAAGGTATTTCCTGCAGCACTGAAGAGAAATGCACATCAGGTAAAATATTTCTCTATGGGTGTGCAAATGCAGCAATAATCTCTAATCATTAAAACCTACCTATCTTTAAATTTTCTTTAATCTTTTAATTAATTAGAAAGTATTTATATTACCTAGATGCACATCACACATCCAACAGTTATCAAGGAGAAAGCACACTATATGTCTGAAATTGCTAAAATGCAAGATTATTTTTAAATCTCTCAATAAATATAGGCTGAGTACAACTTTTACAGTAAATAATTTCCTTTATTTGCCAGAAAAACGCACATATATAATTAAAGTAAAAATAGAGATCTTTTATAGTAACACTCAAACTTCTGGTAAGCTCTTGACAAAAAATACCACTAAAATAAGCTGTGTTGATTTTAAATTGCTGACATAGAATGTACACTAAGTACTTTCTCTTAAAATTTGAATACTTCACTGGATATTTGCAAAGGACTTTCTTTAAATTTATGACTGACATTTTCTGATAGTCAAATACTACCTAAAAGAAGAAAAAAGGAAATGCTACTGTAAAATAAATAGAAAGGAAATAAATCAAGAAGAGTTCTGTTCAAACAGCTGTTACCAAAGTCTTTGGAAATACACACACTGAAAAATTATATTAATAGCAGCTGCAGATGGTTTTAAAATCCATCCATCCATTACAGCTAAATGGGCTATGCAAAACTGACAGAAACAACAAACAGAAAAAAGTCACAGCAGGGACAGAAGCCCCCATGCAGCAGCAGCAGCTCCTCAGAGAACAAAGCCCTGAATGGTTGATGGAAGGGAGTGGAATCACAGCTCCTTGGCATGAGCCTTGACCATGATTCTTTGGCATGTACACTTCAGCCCCAGATGAGTTCAGCTACATTTCAGAGGAGTAAAATAATTTATGAATATGGCTGGTATTGAAAACTTGTAGCTTCCAGTTCATAACCCTGTCTTTACATCCCATAAATTGAACATTATAAGAAATGATGTAGTTACAAATTTCCATTTTTGTTCTATGCAGAATTACCTGCAATTTTATGTTATTATACTTTTCACAATGTACATAGCACAAAATAATGTTTGTGTCATATTCTGATGTCCTAAGAAGAGTCAAATGTTTAAATTTTACCACATTAAAAAAATTCCTTAAGTGTGGTTTGAAGTGGTACATATGCTTGTTTTGTTGGTTGTGATTTGGGTTTCATTGTTTGGGTTGCTGTTGGTAGTGGTGGTTTTGTCATTGTTTTAAGAATAAGAAAATCCTCAAACTAAAACTCATAGAAAAATTAGCTTAAAGCAGACATGCAGGTATTCTAACAAACCATTCCTGTGTCAAGGTTTGGGGAAAGAAACAGAAAACTATTCCATTTGCAGTCCTAGAAACATATCAATATAACCATAGTTGTCCTCAGAATTTTATGACAGAAAATCTGCTAAGAAGACAAAGTTTAATATATATTACAAGGCAAACAGTCAGAAATTATTACCAGATGAAACTTATTAAAGGATAAAAGTCCCTGAACAAAACCAAGTTTCACACCACTGCTTTTCAAAAGTCTTAATTGAATATATAATTGATTCTCATTAGGGAGCTGTGGATAAAGGAAGAGAAGCACCACAGTTTTTGATGAAAATACTTAGACTGCTGGAAATGAAAAACTGAATTACCTGTCAGATTTGGAGTGTAAATGTCAGAGAGGCAAACCACAACAACTGAAACCTGAGTCATGTATCCTTCACTCGAGTTCTGGTTGCCAGAAACTCATTGTGAGATTTTGAGTGAGTCAGGACACATGAATGTTTCATATTCCACACCTGCATTTGGGCTGACTGAGAAATTTTATTTAGTAACCAATTTCCCTATCGGTATTACAAGTAGGTGAAAATGTCTGCTGGATTACTGGATAATTTGCCAGATGAGAGGCTGATATAAACTATTTCTTACAGCAGAGCACTGAGTACCTGCAGTCCCTACTGCCACAGTGATCTGCCATAAATCAGAATAAAGAGTTCATAAGTAAACAACTTAAGATGTACTAAAGGTTTTAAGTGGTTTCACTGTAATCATTGTTGTATTAGAAATGTCAAGGCAGCCATAAATTCATGATAATTAACCATGAAAACCAGGCTAATTTAAATGCAGTTATTAAATGTTGGGAAAATTAATTAAACTTAAATGCTAAGTATTAAAACCTAAGTCTCTAATCTAGAAACAGAAATTTGGGCTTCAGTCTTTAAGCTTTGCAATAAGAGATACAGAAAGCAGGTTTTGTGAAGGTTTCAATTCCTGAAGAGCATGACTATCTCGCTTCCTTGAATTTACATTGAAGGAAAAAATAATAAATAAAGGAATGGCTGTAGCATCTAGAGTCTTAGGATATTAAGACTAAATTCAGTAAACTGCAAAGGAGAATTATCTGGGCTCTAGTCCACCTCATTTCTAAATGGGCCACTCATCAGCATAAACCTCTATGACTTGGAAGTTAAATGCTAGTTTAAACAAGTTTCTTTCACAGAAAATTTCTATTTACTGCTATGATCAATTCTATTAAGAAATGTTATTGCTAAGAAGCAGACAATCCATCAGCAATATGCAGCATTTTACAGCAAACAAGAACTTGATGTGACTAAAAACTCACGTTGTGTTTCTGTTTGAAAAGAAACCATTGAACACTTTATGAAACAGCAGATTTCCAGATTTAGAAAACCCTTACTTCAAAGTTACCCAAATTTTAAATCGCGGGGTTTTTTTCAGGTTTTATCTTTATTCTACCTTGAACATTTTTTTATTTGGTTTGTTTGTTTGTTTTCAGCCTTTAGCAAACCTACAGTGAGAGGACAGGTCATTGTGCAGGTTGATATGTCAGCTTCATGCTTAAATAACCTAAAAAGCACAGTGATCTTAAGCAACATTTTCCTGGTTACAAATACCACTGTTTATTCACTTAATTCAGTAGGAAAACAGAGTTAGAGAACTCACAATGTATAAATTTACTGAGGCAGAGACATACTTAGAACTGTTGGACAGAGATTTGGTCCTTTAAGAAGGGGACGATAAGCACATAATAGAAAGCAAGTTTCAGGCAAAAGTTGCCATCCTCTTCCTAGCACCAGAGTGTTTTTAAAATAAATTTGCTCAAGCATTTACTAAGTAGCTGGATATCACTTAATTAGACCATATTATTACCTGTTTTTTAAGTTATGCATGCCATAAATTAAGAAGTTCAACCTCAAACTGGTACAAATCAGAAGTTCTTTCAAATGCTCTTTTGTACTCCTGTGAGCGGCCAAGGTACTGGTGCAAGTTCATTGTTTCCTTTCACTGTACCCCTTGATCTGAGCTCTTTAATCTAAACTGAGAGGTAAGCAGCATCTCACAAGATCTGACCCTAAATGTTTTCCTAATCTCCATCTATCCAGCAGTTTATTCATGATATGAATGCTGATTTGAGTTAGACTTTTCCAGCACTAGGAAAGAGGGTCTAACCAAATTTGGCAATAATTTTAATAAGCATTACAGTTTAATTAGCCTGTTTATTTTCACTTATAGCTCCACATGAGACCAAAACACACAATTAAGAAAGATATATAAAAATCTTCTACCAAATCATTCATTGTCACTCTCTAATGAGAATATTTTTAAAGGTAACTTGTCAAAAGTTAAGTAGACTTACCAGAAAATAATGACCACTCCTCCAAATCTTTATGCTAATAATACTGGAAGTATATCTAATATTATAAGCAGGAAAGAAGAAATGCATCTAGCTGTTATGGGCAAAAAGCTATTCCGTAGTCTTTGATAAAATAGCATGTTTATTATAATATCAAAATACCAAAACAAAGCTGGTTTAGCAAAGAACAGTCAGAAAATAC
Organism: Melospiza melodia melodia; assembly: GCF_035770615.1. Taxonomy (NCBI): domain Eukaryota; kingdom Metazoa; phylum Chordata; class Aves; order Passeriformes; family Passerellidae; genus Melospiza; species Melospiza melodia. Next base: position 38,388,238 of record NC_086194.1, read on the forward strand.
AATGCACAGAAAGGGCAAGGGTTGGTACTCTGGAGAAAGGCTTACAGATGAAGAGAATGATGCTGGAGAGGAAAATAGGATGGAAAGAAAACAAAAGAAGAAGAAAAAGCGTTGTTGAAAGGATTTATGTTTAAGGGTAATATGACACATTTTTCTGGATATATCTTATCATAGTTTTCAAATTTGGGCTAATTTACATAGGCTGGAAATGCAGAATTAAAGGCCTCCTCAGCACATTTTCTTTCAATCTCCCTCCATAAGTACTTTGCCTCCCTAGGTGCTCTGAATAAAACTGAAACGAATTCTTTGATGTACAGGAGAGAAAATGCCAAAAGGTCAAGAGGCAGCTTCATTGTAAATACTTCAAAGTACACTATGTTTCTGTGTTTTCTTTTACAACATAATATTAATTTAATACTACATTTCTCTTCCAGAAATGGGCCGTTCAGCATAGTAACTGCAAAGTATCCACTGAGTAATGGGAAAACATGCTTCTCTGAATTCCTGCGTATTTAATAACAATGTGAAACCATGATCATTTACATTCAAGATTCTGGACTACAAATTCTGTAAGAGACATGAAAAAAAAAGTGCTGAGAGCGTTTAACAAAAATCCAGGATATATTTCAAATCCTCACACCTCATTCAGCCGATAAATTCAACTATGTTCCATTATAAGCCTGAAAATCTGATACACTGGCCTTCTCCGTAAAGCTAGAATAAATAAATCCTTTATTGTGGATCTTTCCTGCCCTTCCTTCGCCCCCAAATAATTGCTTTCTTTAATGCTCTCTTCACCAAAAATAAATAGAGACACAGCTTAAGCTGAAATAGAAGCCGAACGTGGCTTGAATCTTTTTTTCTCCCCCCCCCCCAGCTCATCCAGAGTTCCTGTGGTAGAGCCCATTAGCAGTGCATGAAAGCAGATAGCTCAAAGCCCACACAGTTATTCCTGGATTTAAATACAGATTGGAAATGAATGTCCTGTGGATAAATGTCTGTGAAAAACACAGAGGAGAATAAGTGCTTGGGAGATTAAGAGATTTACTGTAACCTCTGTGAAAGCTGAACATTTAAAGGGCAGGAATTCTTCATTTTTCAATCAGCAAATTTAAAGGGGCAGAGGTTTATAAATTATCTCAGCAGCTAATTAAAACCCTGTGTCTGTGTGCACATGTGCATGCATATATATACTTTTATAAATCAGCAGATATATATTACTAACAGATTATGGGACTATTCTAGTCAGCAACATTAATATAACTGTTAACTTTCTTAATTTGTTTAAATGGCACTTTGGCTAGTTCATAATATCATTTCATCATTTCAGTTGGTAAAAAACTTTAAGATCCTTGAGTCCAACCATTCTCTGTAATTGATCAAGATCTCTGCCTGAATTGAAGGCAAATAATTTCTTCTTATTACTGGAACAATACATCCTCAGTAAAAAAAAAAAACAACAAAAAAAAAAAAAAAAAAAAAAAATCAAAAAACCTCCAAAACCAGCGACAACTTGGTTTTACAATTTTCTTTATGCTTGCTGGATCATTTTTATTACTTATTACTCATGGGAAGCCTAAATGTAGACATGCTGGGGAATGGCTATGACAAACCTGACAGATATTACTGCTATTTTCTTGCCCTATTCTTCCCTTTAAAGCAGAAAAATTGAAAGAACACAGCAGTTCAAGTGCCCAAATAACAAAGATTTGCTTCACAACAAAGTTTATATATAATGTCACATGGCTGAAAATCCTGCTCTCCAAATAAGATGAGGCCGTGCATGGACAACAGCATATACTGAACAATTAATCCTGGTCATGCTTTGCTGTTTCTGAAATTATGAACATTTAGGAACTGTAATACACAAACAAAACCCTGAAGTGGAAACGTGAGTGCTGGATATTGCTCACTCTCCTATTTTGCTTGAGTGCTATGCATCAGAAAGGGTATCCAGATCTAGGAGACTCTCGACATTCCCTATGACCAGAGTCACCAGCTTGCCTACCCTTCATCTGTCCCTGTCCTACATTGCTCCCTTTCAAACTGTAGCCAAGGGCAATATTCTCATAAATATCTTTGATACAGCAAATCCCCAAGGATTCTAGCAGTGAGATTCATGTAAAAAATAAACACAATCGCATTCTTATGCATCTGATCTCACCTCCCAAAGGCATTTAAAAAATCACAGATCAAGGCCCCAAGTATTTACTCAGAAAAAACCCTTCCAGAATTTGCCAGCAGCAGCTTCAAACACCAGGTAAATTAAATACCCACCAGGGCTTTTTCCACTAATTGCAAAAAGCCAAGGATGTTAGAATCTACCATACCTGTGGGAATTTAGGTCTTGTATGTTAACAACCACAGAACAATAAAAACTTGTTACTTTGATCTCCACAAAGAAGAAAAAGAATAAAAAATTGCTGTAAACTTCTGAGCAATTCTATAAACATCATGAAACTATAGCTGCCAACACTTTCAGAATTCATACAAGGAGTTTGTAATGAAGCTGAAAGGGAGCTTCTGAGGGAATTACTTCTTTGCAATTTAATTTGATAGAAAGTTATGTCTGAATGCCAAGGTTTATCAACAAAGAAAAGCAAAGAGGAAAAATGGCTGCATATGATCAAAAGAATTTAGGAAAAAAAAAACAAACCTCAAAGCAATAAACCTTAATTTTAATTTTTGATGCTAGAGTTATTTTGTGCTATTCATAGTATTATTCTAGGGTCTTCACATTCCTTCTGCCTTAAACAGTGATAAGGGTAACAGAATCCCATCCCAAAGACTGCCAACACAGCAAATATAATATTACCATATGGTATTAAAAAATTCCATACACATCAGGATCTAATTAAACTAGTGATAGAAGAAGAACAACTGATGATACTGCAACACAAAAAATATGCTATGGGTCTTTTTATGCTCTAAGAGATTTTTTCTTCTAGTAAAGTATAAAGAGTGAGATATGTTTCTATAAGGAAAATTCCAAGGCTCACCCAAGGCTTTCTGTGCAAGGAGACCTGAATTCCCTGGAGGAAATATGTGATTCATTGCTCAATACTTAAGTGCTAAAAATATATATAAAATAAATTGGGATAAATCTTGCTTGTGCTGAGTCAGGTGTGAAGGTTGGTTTTGGATTGTATTGTCTGGCTACTATAAATATGGGGTATAAAATACAATGCAAAAGTGTCTTTTCTTAAAACATAGTTCCAGTCACTAAGAATTTTTTTTAACTTGTGTAGCATGGAAGCATTATTTTCAAAGTCTGGATTTAAAAAAACAAAGAAGAAAATTAAACTATCGTTGAATCCAGAAAGTTCAGAAATGCCACAGTTGAACTTTGAAGTCTTTAACCTGCTCAAAATCAAGCAGTCCTCAGATAAGCATTTCACTGAAGATTTCCTCAGATAAAGACAATGAATTCTTTTCCCAGGGCTCCTTGAAGAAGAAAGAAGAAGAAAGGAGAGAGTAGCTGATCTGGGGAGGTATTGGATTTGTGCATATGCTTTTTGCTTTGTCAGTTTGCAATGAAAGAACATTCCAACTTCTGCTGGGTAATTTGCACCAACCTGCCGGTGTCTGGCAGAAGGAGCCCACCATCTGAGTAGGAAATGTATGCACCAGGCACTCAAATTAATGTGACATATGAATTCTATGGAAATTTATGCTAATTTCCCTAATGGCTTCAAGATGGTCAGGAAACAAAATATATTCTGTGTTTTGTCAGGTTTTCAATTACTTCAGCATGCAAGACAAACAGTTCCCTCCCCTGTTCCGTAGGCATACCCACAGTTGTTCATTCACTCATTGCAAAAATTTCCTCTGTTAGTTAATCCTACCCTATAAAAATGAATTTTCATTACTAATTTTCTCATCAAATCAGGAAAAAAGCTCTGACCAACCCCATTCAAATCCTACTATCCCCTCATTAGCCATTCTCCTCGTGCCGCCGCATTGATTCCATTTCATTCTACATAAATGTAAGTTTGTTCAGGGGCTCATGCCACCGTTCACAGGGTGTTGTGAAGGGCATTTCACTACCAAAGAGAGCAGTTCTCCACAGGAGCCAAGGCCTTCTAAAGTTTTCTGTGAGATTAAACAGTATGAGCCTAACCCCACACATTGTTACAGCAAAATGGTCTGGTAGGAAGCTGCTGTTGGCCGGATTAATGCCCTTGGTATGGGTAATATGCTGTCCTTCCCATAGGCCTTCTTTGGGTCACAGTGGGTGTTTTTCACCCTTGCACAATACCAAGAGAAAATGAGACTTAGGCTCATTTTTACACAAAATAAACAAACTGAGCACATTTCAAAATCCTGCTGTGCTTTGTGTATGTATTGCTGTCTGCATTGATTTCCAGAATGTTGCGAAATGCTTTATTATCAAAGGAATACAAAGGATGAAGCAGATATCATTTGTTTTCATCCTCTCCTTGTCCTTCTGAAGAAACTGTTCTATTAACTCACCAGCTCTGCCATTTTGTGTTTGCACATGCTGCTTCAGCCAGCACATTTGAACATAACATCTATAGCAGGTGAACTGTGGAGCATGGAGAGTTCTGTCAGAACACATTAACCAGAAATCCTCTGGATATCCACTCACAGTAAGTCAGGGTGACAAGTCTCTTTCTCGGTAACTTTGGGGATCAGAAAAGGTTGAATACTCAAGCTTTCTGTGACGACACTTCATAAAATATCCACAGTTAGTGAGCAAAAGAAGAAAGCAATATTATGAAGGCCATTCTCCAAAGAAATTAAGAAAGAGTGACTACAGTAAGGAATACAAGTTTTTACTATAATATAACAGGGATATCCTAATAGCCCTGCACAGTAACTGTACTACTCCATTTTCCATGAGAAAAAAAAGTCATGCATATAGATCTGATGTTTCATTAACCCTACAACAACTAACATAATTCTAGAGATCTGGCAGAAGTAATAACACCTAATCTTGACAACTGATGATTTATATCAGCTGTATCATAATATGAATACTAATGTGTGAGGATCTTTCTTGACTTTACTGAATAGAAGCATATAAACATTTAAGAAAGGAAAAACCTTATATCATACTGGGAAAGAGCAAGTTTTCTGGACTATAAAATTTGCATGTGAAAAAAAATAATAAAAACTGAGTTAGAAGAAATGTAAATCATCTTTCTGGCATGAGCCCCTGAACAAACTTACATCATCATTTGAAAAATTTTATTCCTGCTGAGGTTTATCTGAAATCATCATGAATATCATTTCCAATTTGACAAAATAAACACATACTATTTGGAAAATTCCTTTAAATAATAAAGTATTGCAACACTTCAGAAAAAAAAATTTAAAAAAAAGAAAAAGATCATGCAAAACAACCAAACAAAAAAAAAAAAAAAAACACCAGTGACTATACTTTTCAAATATTAAGAACTAGCAGCTGACTAGCATACAGGACTCTGGGCTAATCAGCAGATGGTGCACAAATGCACTCCCTATAAAGCACAGCACTGGAATTTTCTGCCAAAGTAGCCAAGAGCTAAAAAATTCCCATGTAGACTAAGAATAAAGTGGGCTTTGTGGATGTACATGTGTGTGTATGAATATATAATCACTGTACTCAGAATATGCACACATATTCAAAATTAGTCAGACCCTCTAGTACTCCCATTAATGTGCTCAATGGTTTTTTTAGGATGGGCTGTATGCAATATCAAAGGAAAAACAAAAAAAGCAGATTATTCCCCTTACAGCAAATTTTGCAGGTATAAAACAGATTAAACTAACCTAGACTACAAAATTTACCCTGTACCAAGAGAAAAAAAAATTTATAAATTTACATACATACAGCCCCACAGAGAGAAAATTAAGAGTCAGTCTATTCAAATAAACTCCTCTGGCTCACAAAGAAATTAAAGCATTGGTAAAACCAAAATGTTTCTTTCTTGAATAATGCTGAAACTTCTATGCCAGCTATAAGATAATTTAGTTGTTCTTTCTTTAGCTGTAACATTATTTGTTTCCACAATCTTTTAATTTGGAGTGCTCCTAAGAACAGAGAGGCTTGCCACTGTTTTTGAAAGAATTTGTTTCACAGTAAAAAGTCTTTAAACGACAACGCTTCAATTGTGAATAATATGTATTTCTTAAAGCCTGACAGTTCCAGGATCTTTTCTTTGGCTTTCTCAAGCATATTTCATCTGGTTTTGACAAGGGTCGCTGGCATGAAAAGAGTCAGTGATGAAATAAAATACAATACAGTGAATTACTGTGGTAGTGCTTTTTTCTTTAAAATTTCAGGATTTTAAGACATTAGGAATACTCTTTTACTGATGTGTGAATACAAAACCATGTCTCCCTTAACATAGGAAAATTAGTTTTCAATTAAGAATAATTTAATTTCATTATGAGCTGTGATTGGTCAGAAAATAAAACACCACATAAAACCAATAAACAAATTCGATATCAATTACTGGATAATTTTTCTAAGGAGCTTTTGATCACTCCATTGTTTACATGACAGAGTCTACTGTTGAAATCCTCAATAGTTTAGGTTAAAAGCTAATTTATTTTAAGAAAAAGAAAGTTTGAAAGGTTATTAATATTGGCCTGCTATGAAGATCACATCTGTCTTGAAACATCATTGAACAAGACGGTATCTGATGTTCTTTCCTGCATCCTGCAGCATCTATTCTTCCCTCTGACACCACTAATGACAGAAATAAAGGCCTAAAAACAAAATACATGTATGCTAGAATTTTACTTTATATCTTTACTAGACACACGGTAACATGGATCAACAGCAGTTCTAAGTATATGCCACAGGCAATTTGATGAAAAAATAAAGGTAGTAAAAAAGGCTTCAACAGCTCATTTTACATCTCAGAGCCTTTCACAGAATACAGAATTTACTGTATTTGTTTTGCTTCTGCCAAATACCATCAGCACCCTGATGTTCTTTCTGAGTGGAATTTTCTCGGTTATTTTTTTCTTTTTTAAACACACAGCTATGAAGAAAAACCTAAGCCTTTGGCTATATATATCTTGGTCCTGCCTGATGTAAATCAAGCAAGTAGGCCTCTGAACCTTTAAAACTGAAGTTTTACCAGTGTTTTCTACAGAACCTTAAAAAAATTCAAGTGGAAAGGCGTCTCTGGAATTTACTTAACATCTTACACAAAGCAGAAATAATTTCAAGGTTAGATCCAGTTGAATTCTAAAAGTCTCCAGAGAATAATTTCCACGTCCTCTTTGGTCAACTTATTCCTGTGCTTACCCACTTTTACACTGAAGTTCCGAATGCTTATATCCATATATCTAACCAGAACTTTCCTTGTTGCAATTTGTGATGCTCCCCTCTTGCCCTTTCATATACATTCATCTTCTACCTAAAAACCCCTTTAAGGAAGTTGAAGACTGCAATAGGATCCCCCATGAGCCCTTCTTTTCTCCACGGGAATTAAAACCAGCCTTGTCAACCTCTCTTTGTGAGTCACATGCTCAGGTAACCTGACCAGCCTGGTGATGCTCTTCCACACCCAGTGCCTTACAATGATGTCTCTCTTGAAGCACTGGGGGCCCAAAAATGGGCATGGTACCATCCCACTGTGTAGTTCATGAATCCTGTTCAACTTTCTGTCCACAAGGATACCCAAGTCTTCTTTTCACAAATCTGCTATAGCAAACGTAGGGGAAAACAGAGCTGAGTCAGAACTATGGTCATGTAATCATTGGTTTTCATCAGTTTGATGACCAAAAACTAAAAAAAAAAACCTAAATAAATAAATAAATAAGATAGTCTTTTACCTTTTTTTTAATCATGCTATAATAATAACTTTAAAATAAGGTGCAAAACAAAACAATATCCGACAAATAAACCTAGGACATCATTCCTGAATAGAATGAGGAGTTTGCCTCCTTCTCTTGAAATCAACAGGTTTTGGAGTTAATTTCACTGGCACTGGTCTTAAATCTCTGATCTTGAGATATATTTCCCCTACTGAGAAATATCTCTGAGGATAAGAAGTTAACTAAAGATTTCAGCTGCATGACTAGCAGGATGACAGTGAATATTGATTCAGAGGGGAAAAAAAAGCCATGAATAAGTAAAAGTCAGCAGTAGTGAAATTTGTCTCACACAGGATAATTGGTTTTTTTTTCTTCTACTCAGATGTAGCTCAAAAATTCTGCATGATTTCTGAGATATCCTAAATAATTTTAAAAATTAATGCTACTTGAGACATAAAAAAAAAAATTATTATTTTATAGCTTCATTGAAGAGTACAGATCTAAATTTGAAGTCAGAAAACAACTGAATATGGGAAAAGCTCTTAGGAAATTAATACCAGGAAGCGTTGATAAACTTTGTGCGTTGTCATGACACGTAGAAGATCTGTTGCCTACCAGATGCCAGTGCAGGGGAAAAAAACACCCCACCATATTTAAAGAAGACAAGTTACTGAGAAGGTCTGGATGGAAGCCATGGTCATCACAATCTATATTGGACCTAGTGATATAAGCAGAACTAAATGGAGAGCCTGCAAAACAGGATTCACCAGTTTGTTATCTGTATGTACAAGATCAAATGCCAGCGTTCTCAGAAATGAGAATGGTGCCACACTCAGGGAGAAGCAAAGAATGGCAGACCAACACCTCACACATATTCAGAAACAACACAGATGGACATACACTGCTCTCAGAGTAACTGAGTTACATCCAGCTAATTTAGCATTGACTATCAAGATTCCTGCTAGAGGTAAAACGTGAAGATATCACTAGCCTAAAACAGCATTATCTTTTAAGTGGAGAGAAAAACTGCTTCAGAAAAATAGGTTGCATGGCAGGTGCTAGCCTCAAAAAAAAACCCCAAAAACAGGGGGAAAAAAGTAATTAGAAAGAGGCTACATTGATGCAAAGTAGAAGTTCAAAAAGAAGGATGTCCCATTTTTTTTAAATGCAGTTTAAACACAAATTTGAGGATATAATGGGTAGTTATTTTTCAATATGGTAGAAAGAGTTGCACACCTAGGAGTAACATAAAGGCCTGAAAACATCCGGTTATAAATGTCTAAAAAGGACAAGCAAACTGTGACAGAGCAATATTTGGAATATGCGGAGAAGTGAGTAAGGAAGAGTAAATGTAGCAAGCAGGCAAACAGTGGATGAAGATTTTCACCCCTCTAACCTGCACATAGCAGCAGCGTTTGTGAGCTGTTGAGGACACCTCTAAGTATTCCATCCTCCACGTCTTCACACACCTTCAAAAACCTTCTCCAGGTGTGCCAAAAGGCAGCAAAGAAGGACCCACTTCTAAACTCGTTTCAGCTGCCACTTTTGAACTTCTATTGGGCAAACTTCCATGTCCTTTGGATGAAGGCAATTTACGAAGCATCTTGCCTCAAGATGGTAAAAAGGAGGGCACTCTATACAGCAGGGGCTATTAAAAGAGAATCTGAGCAGTCTTACACTCAGGTAGAAAACTGAATCGTTTGTAACTTTTTGAATCTGTTATTAGAGGCTCCTTTAAACCTTAGGCAGATGTTCTTATTGATTGAGATTCTCCACACACCTTAAACATTTGATTGATAATAAGCTGCTACGGAACATTTTTTTCATTTGTCAGTTAAGACAGTCAAAAACAAAGGAATTTCCTAACTGAGACCAGAACTATACTTCAACAAAAAAACAGCACATCCTGAAGTGCACTTGATGAACAATAAGGACCTTCAAAAATACTTTAAGTATATTTAGACATAAATTTCTACTTATCCCCCATCTCCATGAAAAATTACCCATTATTAAAATTCACAGTAATACAAACTTCCATACTTTATTTTAAAATTTTGTTGTCCTATTCAGTGAACCAATTGCCAGATATGCCACATGAAAAATTATTAACTCCTGTGGACTTTCCCCTCAAACCCAAAAGAATGTTTTGGGAATTGCTAAAATATATTTTATCTATGTGACTGCATGCTGTTATTGAAGTTATTCCAGATGCACTCAATAAACATTCCCCACAGCCTTCCTACAACTTGTTACAGTGCCAACTTTACCTGTGACTGATCTGTATTAAAATTTAGCAATGTTCATTTGCATTTATTTATAATAGCAGATAGCTAACTACAGCAAGTCCACATGGATATTTGCACACATGTTAAGAGTTTGTCCACATTTACCATCCATTCATCCTTTTCATATACTCACAAAGGCAAGTAGATCCTATGATACTTATTAGTATCTCCCATGCATGAGACCAGTGTGAGCTGGCTCTTAAGTTTCTTTCATTCACCTTGTGATAAAACTTTTTGGTGAACTATTAAGTCCTATATAGTGGTATTACATTTCTGAATAAAATAAAAACTTCTGCAAATACAAATGGTGGTTTCAAAGCATTGCTTGCAAAAGTGTTATTTAAAGCAGAAAATGAAAACAGACAAGTGCTTTGATATAAGGAGGAAGATTCACATTTGGAAGCAAAGGAAGTGACAACACACTGCCCTTAGCCAGTCCTACATGTCTAGAAGTCTCCAGCTTTGACATTTGAGAGATATTACTAATGCCCAGAGGGAACCTGCTGTGATGCTTCACAAGATACTGGCATGTATGATCCACAAACTAGAAGTTTAAAATCAGAGGAAAATACATATTGGATTTGCTGTTAACACAAAAGGCAAGATATGTGACTTCCAGGGACATCTCAAGCTGAACTGACAACTCTTACTTGCCAGAAAATTAATGAAAAATCACCTATTCTGAAGGAAAACATACTTTGCCTGAAGACTTCCTCTTTTCTGCCATGTCCCATCCAATCTTATTCCTCTGAAAGAAGGGCTAACACAATGAAAAGAGAAGATGACACCACTTCTCTGAAAGCCCTGACTTGGTGGTTTACCACCTAAAAGTAAGAATGTGTCTACCCCAAAGCTATCAGCTTTCATGATCACAAAACATGACAGCAGAGGTGAAAAATGCAATAGCAGCATGGAGATAGAAAATACATAGTAACACAACAGTGCAAGGACAGAAACTCTGCAAGCAGTTTGGATAAATCACCTGGATTTTCTATGCACAGATTAGTAAAAAGTAAGGATTTAGATGCAAAAGAAAGCTTGTAAAAGAATAAACATTTTCTCTGACCAGTGTGCAAAAAATGTATAGTGTAGATTTAAGAAAACTGTCACCTCAAATGCTGCTGTAGGAAACTACATTCAACTACTGAATGAAGTTGAAAAAAGAATAAAGTGTGGGAAATATACATTCCTTTTTAGTGCATATTTCATAATATTCATTACCATAACAATAAAATAGTTATTCATTCTAAAGCAATGTTAAGTATTGAATTAAGGGATTTGCTTTTTGAAATTAGCAAGTGGGAAAATTCTGATACTTTTTGCTCTCGTTTTCTATGTACTCAGTGTCCTTGTTGGCTTTACAATAAAATTTTGCTTTAATGAAATTTTTAGCGAAAAAAGAGTTGTAGTTAGATTTAGTTTAAAAGAGAGTAAATAAAACTAAATTGGATAGACTTTGGTCTGCGTTATGAATTTAGAGAGCTAGATAAATAAACCACCACTAAATGGTTCACAGCCTTCTATGTTTCAAAACAATAATGGCTCAGAAATCAGTTTTTTCAGAAAACAGTTCAGAAAGCACAAAGATTTCTATTAATTATGTGACTTTGCTCACCTCCTTCATTATTTTCCTGTTTGTTCTGTAATGTATTGTAAAAAGTATTGCAGAGGAAAGCAGTTTTAGCTTTTGTCCTAACCATGCCTCATTCACTCACGATGATTCAGCAATTTACACAAAATGCACAGAAGAAATTCTGGTTTACATAAAATTTTAGAAACGTCAGCTTTCTCACTGGTGCTGCTATATGTTTCCATCCACAGTTGTTTTTCCATTCTGTCAGTGAGTTTTGTGAGCTTTGCTCCTGCTGGTTAGAATAAATGATTTCCCACAAGAGGTCACCTCTTCCCACAGTGTCCAGGCAGGTTTTATGAGAAGTGGTGCAATGTCAGCAGACCAGACTGGAACTGCATCTTGCCCTCCTTTTAATCCCAAAACATACTCAAAATCTTCACTGACTTTCTTGTCACCTTTCCACCGCACAATGAGAGTAGAAAAGCAAAAAAAATCACCAGTAAAAAGAATATTTTCTAGGGTGTAATGAGTAAAGTGTGAGAAGTCTTTTTAAGAGACATTAAAGGCAATTATTAGGAGGAAGGTACACAAAAAAACTGTGTTGCTCCAAAGCATGTTACAGTTACAGAAGTGATGATGTCTCACTTTATCCTGTTAAGTCATCACAAATCACTGTACCAAGTAATGACGCAAGAAACATTGGGTTCACGTCCCTTTTGTGGCTGCAGTGCGCTGTTCTGTAGTTGCCCTGCCCCAGGAAGGAACCACAGGGGTATGGTACAGTAAAGCTGCCAAACAGATACATAAGCAACCAACAAAACTTTCAGAGTATATCTGGTTGTTCAAATACAGTCCAGGTACCAACAGAGCAGCAAAGAAACACTGCTTTTAAACCCACAATGCACATTATTTTCTGATTATAGATTTGCAGATATTAACAGACTTTTTGCATATGCAACTTATCTGATGAAATTAGGCAGAGATATTCAAGTAACGTAAATGTTCTGTAATTCAAGTCCAACAGACAAAAGCTCCTTCACACAGCTGGAAGTTGATGACTGTAGCATGACAACTCTAATTACACAGTCAAATGCAAATACAGCTGAACCCTACCTCTGTTCAGCAGTCCATTGAAAATTATTTTGGAACAAGACATGGGCTTTTGTTTCACATGAATCAATCCTCCCTTTCTATTATCCTCTCGTGATACAAAACACACAAACCTATCCTGCTTCATGGGAATAATTTGGAGATGAAACAAAATGGGAAATCACAGCTCCAATATTTTTCCCAACCTTTCCATGTATGTTAGTTCCAAGAGAGCATCCAGCAGTGCAAAGGCAAATACAACAGAGTTTGTGAAACACTGTATTTAGAAATTAAGTTTCCTTGTGCATAGTCCAGATACTTCATTCATATGTAGAGACATACTGAGTAACTATAATGACAAAACCGTAGAAGACAATGCATAAAACAGAACATTTTCATGCTTTTAATTTACAGCAGAATCCAGTCTCTAGAATTATTATGTCACTAATGTGGACATCAACCACAACAGCTGTCTTTTGTGACAATTGGACTACCATACAAGAAACACCATTCTCTTAAATAAAGTATCCTTCTGACATACATTGAGAAAACAATGTGCATGGCTAACAGTTAGATAGATCAATGACCTTCAAAAAGCACCATTTGCATGTACATGATAAATTGCAATGCTCAAGTCATAATTTGTTTAGTCATGGTCATATGTCACTTGGGCTTGCTGGGGTCTCATCAACAAAGCAATCATTTGTCAGAAAAATGTGGCCCATATTTCAGAAATACAAGTTATGACAAAACCTATAATGGTAAAAGGACTCTCATGTTCTGATTTATACTTGTCTCAAAAAAGGCATCTCAGAGAGTTTCTCTATTGAAAGTGAAAGGAGGATGGTTACTCAAATATTCACTTCTTATTCAATTCTAACTTCTAGCAAGAAATATTTTATACTGGTCTCTCTAATTTACAACACCCAGTTGAAGAGAACTGAGCATGGTGACATGTGAAATAACCCTTCATCATACTCTACCCTACATATTTTCTCATTGGAGCACTGCTTTTGACGATCTGCCAGATTTGAAAATCCTTAAGTTTCACATAAACTCACAAAACAATTGCACTTTGAAACAAAGAGCTAGATATTCAAACAGCTATTTTCTGACTACAAATTGATGCAGCTACACACAACATTGAATACTCCTAAGGAGGAAGTAAGAAATATGCTGCTATACTGCTAGTTTGAGCCTCTCCAGAATATAAATGTTGAACCATGATTGAAGCTCTTTGATAATAATTTCAGCATTGCTTAATTGCTAATTCTTTCATTATCATGGATTAAAGTGGAAAAATGAACTGCAGAAAAAAATCTTTCTATCATTAGCAAAATTGTGTTGCTAATAATAACAATAACAATTCCTCCTTAAACAAATATAGCAATAAATTAGATTGTGTTTATTTGGTCTAATAGAGAATGCATTTGTGGATAACCACATTGCACCTTTAATCAATTAGGAAATCAATCTTTCTTTATGCATTTCCACAGCTCCTACTAATGGTAGTAGCATTTTTTTCTAAGCCTGAACTCCGAACATTGTCAAATGCTGCAGTCCCAACGGCCACTTAAAGACAAACTTAATTGTATTGCTGGATATTATGGGGGTGTTATTTGTTTTATTGTTGTGTTTTACAGAAAAGCACAACACCTCATACACAGAAAAGCACTCTCATCCAACATAGGCAAAATATCAGTTATTCCCCACTCTTAGTGTGGGAACAAAGCAGAGACTAGTAAAATAATAATATGAAGTTCTATCTAAGGATTGTTGTTTTGCATATCCTTCTGCAAGTGGGCCAGGAAGCAACTCAAGGTATAAAATAGTAAGCAACGTGTGAGATGGAGAAAGAAAGTCTGCAAGTCGTAAGTGCAACATATTAAGACAATTATTTCTCTGACATGGTACACAGAAGCAGATACAAGAATGCAGTACAGCCCTATACATGGTACAGCAAAGTTGAGTACTACCTGTTATTAAATTGAAAAAATTGCAACATGGTAATTTGTTTTTTCTTATCAGGGACCATCATTGGCCTCCATTATCTAATCTGCCTTAGTACAAAAAGCCACATGTGTTTTTCTTTGGGGATCACAATTCACTGTGATGATTGAAGAGTATGTCACCTACTATGAAATGCTTTCCTCAAAGCTGTCAATGAAATTGATCAAAGTCAAAATAAGTTTTGTTCTATCTCTGTTTCAATTCAGCCATGATCTTGAAACAAACTTATGTTAGCTGTGGGTTGAAGCCAGAATAAGCAAGCTAAAGGAGTTTGGGAATGTAATTCTGTGTAATGTACTTGTTTCAATTTATTTCACAACCACCTTATATTCATTAAAAGCAAGCATGCCCCTAACAAGGATAACCTTTCTAGTAGACTGTGAAATATGGAGTATCAGTGATTATGCTGAAAACCATCAAAATATAAATGAAATTAGAAAGAATCGGAATCAACATCATTATGTAAACAAAATATAAACTGAAAACTCTTGTAATAACACAGATGGTGTATGTTAAGATATTTGCCAGATGCTAGGGATGATCTCCAGCACTCTGAAGTCACCAAAAACCTTTGCTTTAACTTCAAAGTATTTGTTGTCTGAATAAAACAAAGTCTATATTCATATATATCAACATAGTGCACATTGCTGCAATTCTCAGATCAAAATATGGCAAAGATCTATATATTATAATGCTTACCATTATCACTTTTGAGATTTCCATTGCTGAGCTGTTTCAACCTCTTCTGGTGGGATTTGCCGTTGTAGTGGATTTGTGCCTGAGCAGCAGAGTTCAGCTGAATGTTACAGACATTACACAAAGTGAAATTGGTGTGTTTCTTTTCTCTCTCCTTCTTTTCTTCAGTGCCATCAGGTGCTAATTCTTTCTCACCTTCCCTGTCTGGGAGAGATGTGAAATCTGAATTGTATGACTGGTTATCAACTGGTAAATCGGGGCTCCAGGGCTTCTTCATATTTTCTGAGAAGAAAAAAACACAGGAGAGAAAATTGATGAGAACACAAAATAATATAGAAAAGATAGCAATATCTGCAAACCACTAAAAGGCAGAAAATAATTTTTTGCATTTTATATTTTGACATTATCTTTCCACTCATATATTTTGCTTTCTGCTCAACTTCTGCAGTTCTTTGATGTAACTTGACTAACTTCCCAGCCAAATGATGCCAAAGCTGAGCTACCATTAGATATGGATGTGGCACCTCCTGTGATAACTGATCTAAGAAAGAGTAAAAACACTGCAGGAGCTAAGAAAAAAATGTGAGATAAAACAACCCTTCAGTCAATGGAAGAAAAGGGGGAGAAGGTATAATTAACAGAAGAACCTCCCTCCCATTATATATTAGTTCAATAAGCTTAAATGGACAGACCTCACCCTCTAGTTTTTTAAACATTTAGCAGCCCCAGTCATCCTCTCCCCACATCTTGTGATTGCTTTCAAGCCCATGTCTAATAACTTCACAACTTTCTCAGAGTAGTTCAAAGACAAATAAACATGTTATTAGTTTCTTATCTTAACCACCCAGGATAATAATTGAAGGATAGTTAGCTTAGATTCAGCTAATACCAGACAGCAACAACAACTGCAGAAATGAGAAGCTAATCCCATCTGCAGAACTTCAAGTGAAACCAGTGCAACTGTGAGCTTCCCTGATTAAAAGTGAGCAGAAATGGCACAGGTAAAGACATGCTCTGAGCACTGCAAACCTAATTTACTATTCAAGGAATGCAAAATGTTATACCAAATTAGCATTTTGATGAGACCTTTATATACCATATAAATCTTTAAAGTGCTTGTTCACCCGGACTTAGTGAATAAATGAAGGTCTAGACAAAGAATCTAATCTATACTTTGAGTGACAAAATTACTGCAGCCTTAAATACAATGATGCTGTTTGGTCTCTAATTGACAAATCAATCGACCTAGAGACAAAAAAAGATTATTGCAGCTACACAAGAAAATGGGTCTTTAATGCCAGATCCAGAAGAGTTTCAGTGTCTAAAACAAGCCTCCAGATTTGGGTCTGATTACAGCAAAATGCTGCAAATCATTCTTCAGATAGCTTAAAATGACTTAAATTTCATCAGCTCAACTTTTTTGACAGATCTTAGAAAGATTTAAAGACAATTATTGCCTTCAAATCAAATCACAAAGACAAATTTATCTAAAGAAGAAAGTCTAAAATCTATCAATATTCAAATCAATTTCAATCTCAGTTTTCGTATCTGCTTGATATCTAATTAGCATTGTGTTCTATGCTAACCAAACCCCATGTCATTTAAGAAACGACAGATTCAAGTCTGAGAGGACCTCTGCACTTGCTGTAGATTTAAACCTAACTCAACTAGATCTGTCAGTATTATTTCAGCTTCTGTGTAGTCAGCTCTTATCTAGGATCGTAGCTGTTGAAGGCAAGAGATGAGAAAGCAAGCTAAACAATTCACTCCAAAGCAAAAGACACTGTGAGACTGTAGAAGCTTAGAAGAAAACCTGATGTCTTCAATAGCAGACCTATAGCAAATTTCTCCTAATGCAGGGAGGAGGTTTCTCCTGAGGAAGAAGCATAAATCTATCAACCTCTCAGCCTTTCTGGAGTTTGCTCACTCCAAAGATTCATCCGTTTAAAATATTTTTAAATTAGTAAATTCAGTCTTTAATCAAAGCAGTATAAGGATTAAAATGCTATCACAATAGAATAAATTTTACTGATTTGATCTAGATGCCAGTAACAGTTCAGTAATCTCACTTTATATATATGTTGTACGTGAATATATATAAAATCTATTGCATTGAAAGCATTCCCCACTAGAGAGCAGTGTGAATTTAAAATTACAAGAACAATATATCTCTAGACCTATAGTGCTAGCTATATAGGCATAAGATTACTATTAAAAAAAACCAGATTTTTTCAACCAAGATGTACACCTTTGTAAGCAAATATAATCTAGTAAATTAAACATTGTATGCTATGTGTATGCATGTCTCATTCCTTTTGAAACATTTACACACATATGCTGGCAGCCTAACAAAATGCATTACCATGTCATTACATCCTTCTAATATTCCAGTCAAAACAGTCTAATCCATTAAAGTCTTATTTTTGGCATATAGAATCTGTCTTGCATTACAATTTCATTCCAGAAAACAAAATTAAAAACTGCACACTCAATAATGGCACAATAAAATAATAATAAGGGAAATTCCACCTTGGAAATAAGTGATTTGTGCATCTACCATGTGCTTTCCTTAGAAAAGCACATAACATCATTAGAGCTGCAATACATTTTTGTGTATGCCCCTGTCACTCTCAAATCTGGAGGAAGGGGATAATTTATAACTGGAGTTTAGGTAACAACTACGAAAACAGAAGTTTCAGAAATATATATTACACTACGGTACATCACCATTTTCTTTACAGATACACAGTGATTTCTGAATATATAATGACACTGCTAAAGGCATAAAGTGACATGTTGCAAACCTTTACACCCGTAAAGCCAGTATTACATGGCAGTACTCAAAACAATCCATTTAAGAAAAAATTCAAAGTGTGAAGAAATTTTTTTTAAAAAAACAGAAACAGTTTCTGATTAAAACATTCTGAGTCATTCTCATTAAATATTTCTTAAAGAACAAGTAAATAAAGATTGCAAGTGATGAAGAAGAGGAAGATATACGACTATAATATGCTGATATACTTTTAAAATACAATTTACCACTCTAAATAGTATTTTTAAATAAACAGGGGAAAAAAAAATCATTTTCTTAAAATCTTGTAAAGATCCACCAGTGTTTCAACCAACACACATGCAGTCTAGCTCATGAAAGAAACAAGCCTTCAGCTCATGCATGCATCATTATATACTTCCATTTTCTGGAGTAAAAACATTTAGGCAGCAATTTTGTTTGGCAAGGAAAAGAATGCTTATTTCATGCTATTGGAAAATTACACGGAATATGGTTAAAACCATTTAACTTTAAAAGAAATTTTTAATTTTTATCAATGTCTAATTGGCTTGATATTATGTGGACAAGATTTTCATGATAACCCACCTTCACTGCCATTATATTATAGAGTTCATGTCAACTGTACTGGTTACATATCTTTTAAAGTCATCAGTTTTGCAGAGAACTCTTTTTTCCCCAGAAGAGAAAGCCAGCTTCTCAATTTTAGGGGCCCTAATGAAGCCTGCAGAGCACTAGAAATGAGTGAACTAGGCAACCAAGATCCCAAAATTTCATGCCAATTTAAAAAGCACTCTGGATAAATGCTTACATTTATTTACCCTGGGGCTTTGAACTCAATTTTGGCTCAATGATGCTTACCAATAAAATGAACTTTGCACAACATTATAGCTTTGTGAAGTAGAAAACTGTCCCATATGGAAAACCAGCACAACTACAATTTGTGGTGTTTGCTGCCTTAGATAACATAGCTACTTCCTGGGGATTTCTCTTCTAAAATATGCTTGAAAGTAGGAGATTAGAAATCTCATCCTTCCCTGAAACAACCCTTACCTTTTTAGCTGCAAGCCAATGGCCTGCTTTCTAGTCAAGAAAACTGAAAGGAAATATTACTCATTTGTACTACAATTGTTCTCTTTCCAGACCATCTTATCAGCGTAGAACTGTATCACTGTGACTTTGGCTCTGTGTACATAACACTTAAATATGTTGGGTACATTCAAGAGGCCAACAGAGTATAGGAATCCCAGAGACCCCTGTGTACCCAAGTCTGTTGTATTTAATGCAGACCTCCTGCCATTGATGAATGATCTAGTTCAGCCTGGAGAAGAGAAGGCTTCAGGGTGACCTTAGAGAAACCTTCCAGTTCCTGAAGGGGCTTACAAGAAGGCTGAAGAGGGACTTTTCACAAGGGCCTGTAGTGATAGAACAAGGGGGAATGGCCTCAGGGTGAAGGAGGATGTGTTTAGATTAGGTATTAGGGGAAAAAAAAAAAACTCATTTTAAGTGTGGTGAGGCACTGGAACACATTACCCAGAGAAGTGGACTCTCCATCCTTGAACAGGTTCAAGTCCAAGTTGGATGGAGCTTTGCATAATTTGGCCCAGGAAGATTGCCTTCCTATGGCAGGATAGCTGGAACTAGGTGATTTTTAGGGTCCCTTCCAACACAAACCATCCTATGATTCCACACATTTTAAAGTTTATCTCCTTGTCTACTTCCCGACAGGTTTCTACAACAAATATATTCCTGTAATAGCTAAAGGACAGAAAAGATGGACAGGGCATTAAGGACAAAGTCCACTAATTACTATATTCAGGGATTTCTAATATTTCTTTTCAAAACCGTGAAAGACATTCAAGTAGCAATCATCAATTGCTACTTGATTGCAGATGCTTACATCTCAGTTACTCATTCCCAGACTCTATTCCTAGACATTTTAAATTTCACCAAGAAGCCCTATGCAGAGTCATCTCACTATTAAGCAGACTAAAGCATAAATTCAGGTGTTTTGTGGTCAGAAAAATATATTCCTCTTCATTTGCAGATGTCTATGCTGTAGATCTCAAATTAGATGGGATAAATTTTGCTCTGCCCATGCTAATGTCTCTCCAAACATTAAAAAGACTGAACTTTTGCAGGTAATAATAATAGTACTCATTTTCTGAGATATCAACAGATAACAACAAATATTGAGAGATACCATCTGTTTTCAAGAAACTGTTGTTAATGCAATGTTTAAAAAAGAAAAGGAAAATAAAAAGAGGAAAAAAAGAGAGACTGATCACTTATCAATATCTTCACCTTGTCAGTTTTCATATATTTGGGGGATGTTACTGGCCTACTACACCCTCTGGTAATAACTAGAATTTTCTCATCTTTTCCAGTTTCATCATAAATATGTTGTTCTATCTTTCAGGTGATAGGACATCACCAATTGACATAAGTCACTGCTGCCCAGTGACTTTTGCATCAAGCTTTTAAGAATCTTCTTCACACTGTGAGTGGAACTATGTGCCAGGACCCTTCCCAAGACTGCGATGTCTGTGCTGTAGTTTTCCTATTTATGTTATGCTCACTGAAGTTCCTTGCTGCATTTGGTACTTGTGATACCTTTACCACAAAGCCCATGAGTGCTAACTTGCCTTTGCAACCTTTAATTGAGCTCACTGAATAAAATGCTAGCTCTAGAAATGTATTCCTGGGAGAAACCTAAAATCATCATACTGCCATCTATTTTAAACATGGACAGTGGGGGCAGGGTAGCCTGGGGGAAGGATCAGGAATACAAAAATAAAATATCCTTGGCTTCTTCCTCCCCCTCATTATCGCTGGATGATCCCAACACTGCAGCTTTCCGGTTTTGGTCGCGGCTGCACCTGCTCCTGGTTTAGAGCCCAGAGTGATTGAGGTCACGAACGGCCCATTCTGCACATCGCGGCTGCGGCACAGCAAACGCACAACAAAGGGGACTGAGCAGCAAAGAGGTGACAGGACACTCACGGTGAAACCTCTGCATCTGTGGAACACAGTTCTCTCCCAAATGACCTCAGTAACCTTCAGGATACGCTGCAGGACTCATCTGTTTTCTATGGATGGATGGATGGATGGATGATCACCATTTCAGTGGAAGAGCTGCTGTGGAATAGGAAGCTACTGGGTTCTGAAATGCTTTTTAGAAACCAATCAA
This sequence comes from Melospiza melodia melodia, assembly GCF_035770615.1. NCBI lineage: Eukaryota > Metazoa > Chordata > Aves > Passeriformes > Passerellidae > Melospiza > Melospiza melodia. Next base: position 38,409,645 of record NC_086194.1, read on the forward strand.
TTTTTCAGGGTCTCCCTCTTTCTGAGCCTTTCTGATTAAATTTAAATACCAAATAGCACATAATACAATAAAATTTGATGTGAAAATCTGGAAAATATATGCATTAAGTAATTTTACACTGTAGGAAGGCTTTTCTACTATGAGTTTTAGTAGTAAGAATAATCACTTGTTTCTAGAAATTGACGAAGATTTTGTCAGGTCATACACACAAAAGCTAAATTAATAGCCTGTGATAAAACTGTGGATAAAACTCAGTATCTCTTCTTGCTGTGTGCCTAATACAGCTCAGATAAAATCACATTTAAAGTCTATATTTACCAAATTTTCTCTTTAAAAATTCCACACAAAATAGAGAAAAAGAGGTATCCTAGCAGGGGGGAGAGGAAAAGTCAGGGAGGGAAACATCCTTTTTTCTTGTTTGTTGTTTCTCTGCATCCTACCAGCTCCAACCAGTCTGATCACTGCTGCTAGCTGCTACACCACTTCAATCATCCATGGGAATAATAAGAAGCTCATAATCATCATCATCTCAGGTGTTTTTGTGAAGTCTAAGAGGAAAATAATCTCTAAAGCAAAAACTGCATCAAGCAAAAGAAATAAAGGCACATTTTCCACATGTGCTTATTGCTGAGGGGGAATGATGTAAAATGAGATTGACATTATTTGGGGTTGGAGGGCTTTATAATTTTATGTCTCTGTCCTAGGACTCCTCCCAAGAAATGCTTCTCTGCAAACTGAACCCTATAAGAATAGACACTTATCCATTTGAAACAGGCTCATTGTATACTTGTATACCTTAAGCAATAGCACAGAAGATAAAAGCCTGGGCTTTTGTTTTGCTCTACCGGGAGAGCACTCAAACCTTTCAGGAAAGGCTGCATTTCAATACTGCAGCAAATGAACAAACCCCAGCCTAGCTCCCATCACAGCCATATGCACCAAGAGATCCTAAAGGAACTTACAGATGGACTAAGCAGAAAAAGTTCATCGTTTCTTGTTTCAGCAGTTCCCTCGTGCCAGAAGCAGCTAACAGACATCTCATAGTCTGAAAATATACTGCAGTCAGTTTTTAAATTGAGTTCTATAAAAAGAGCTAAGCACTAATCAACACCATATGTTATTCAATTAGCTAGTAATACATATCTATTTCTCAAGCCTGTGCTAACATAATGGAGCACTTTGGGTGGTTTGGAACTATTTAAAGGCTAAGTAATTAATTTGCAAACATCAGCTTCTAAAATCTGAGTAGCACTACAGTGATGACTTACAAGCCATGAAAACTCCCTCATTTGCTTTCTATTCAATCTGTTTTCAGAAACAGTCCTTGTGAAAACAAAGATTTCTGCATAAAATAGGGCCAGAAAAAGACGCAGGTTCAGCTGTGGGTGTGTTACCCAGGGATGTTCCTCCCATGCAGGTGAAGTGAGCAGCTCCTGTTTCATCACTTCCCTCTCCACCAGCAGTACATCTCGGTACAGACCTTGTACCTGAGGCAGTAATTAGCATGACAAATGGTAGGGCTAGCAAAGCTGTGCAGGCTCTGCCTACCAAGAAAATTTGCTGCTGTCAAGCAACCTGAAGTGCATTATTTTACTCCATATTCTTGATTTCGCATACAAAATTGTGCTCACAGCCTTGAAACTCAAAACTCCTGTCCATGGTAGTCAGAGTTGTCCGAGCTCAAACAAAAGGGACAGAAACTTCCAATTGCAATTCCAGCTGCCTCTGCTGGACAAAACCTTGGGTTTAGCAATATTTCTGAGAAGGTGAGCAGTCAGAACAGGTTTTAAAGGGAAGGGAAAAAATAGAATAGGGAATTATAATAATAGGATCTTTTAGGTTTATACAGGTCTTTAAGATCTTCAAGTCCAGCTGTTAACCCAGCACTGCCAAGTCCACCACTAAACCATGTTCCCAAAAGCCAAATCCACATGACTGTTAAATATCCCCCAGGAATGGCAACTCTATCAGTTTCCTAGGCAGCACGTATAACTACTTGATAATGCTTTTGTTGAAGAAATTTTCCCAAATATCCAGTCTAAACCTCTGCTAACACAACTTGAGGACATCTCCTATCACTTGTTACCAGGGAGAAGAGACCAATCCCCACATGTCCATACCCTCCTGCCAGGTATCTGCAGAGAATGATAGGGTCCTGAGCCTCCTTTTCTCTAGACTAAAAAAATCTCAGGTCCCTCAGCTGCTCCTCATCAGATTTGTGCTCCAGACCCTTCACCAGCTTTACTGCCATTCTCTGGAGACATTCCAGCAATTCAATGTCCCTCTTGTAGGGAGGGGCCCAAAACTGACCTCAGGATTTGAGGTGTGGCCTCACCAGTGCCGAGTACAGGGGGACAATCCCTGCCCCGGTCCTGCTGGCCACACGACTGCTGATACAAGAATATTACTTTTGATTTCATAGATAAAAATCCCTTTTTACAGACTCTCTGGACCAATTCCTATATGTGAAATCAGCCTACAACCCTGTCATTCATATATCCTATAAGTGCCATTTTCTCAAATATCTTTAGTTTTCCCAGTACCTAAATATCCAATCAAAACTTTATCTCAGCAGAAAGCAAGAGCATGAACAGCTGTTTGGGCATAACAAGCAACTCTTTTTTGCAGATGAGAAAGTTCCATTTTTAACACTCCAATACAATCACTACCACTGTATCCAAGTAAGCAATTTTTAAAATTAAGTTTCAGTTAGTGTTTGTGACAAGTTTGCTGATAGGTTATATCTTTGGATACACAGGCACCTTTTTTTTCCCTTTTGTGATTAAGTATTTCAGAAATAAGTATCTTGGCAATATGCTGATGAAAATACATCCACAAAATGAAACAGGAAGAAAATTAAAAGGCAAGCCACATGAATAAGCTCTGTGGGAATTCTGTTAAAAAAAATAAACAACCACCACTTTCCACAAAGAAACCCAAACATTGCAGAATAAAAAGTAATAGTTTTTAGAAAGACAGTTCAATCCCTAAAATCTTTGTTATGCACAAAAAAGGCAGCCATTAGACATGAAATGAAATAAAATAAAATGGCAATAAATGTAGTAACAATGAGGAAGAGGAAATTAAAGGCTACGAGCAAGAGATAACTGAAAATAAGATTTTTTTGTTTTCAGTTCAAAAGAAACTCCAGAAATATGTGGGGTTTTCCTTTTTTTTTTAATTTAAGAAATTTTGGAAATTATTCTTTGTTGTATTTGAAAGAATTTCCAAATATTTACAGGGCTCTGTGGTTTGAATTTTCAAACCTTCTAAGTTCCCAGTAAATAGCAATATTTACCACATATAAAAATATCCAAAAGACAATCTCCCCCTTGATTTTGTTATAATTTTGTTTTAGGGAATTGTTTTGTGGATATTCTTAAATAAAAGACCTTGAAAACACAGGAACCATAGAAGACCAAAACAATTTTAGAGCAATTTTAGTGCTTCAATCACTGCTCCCTGTGGAAAATATTTCTAAATCAAACATAAAGTTCTACTTTTGCTTTTCTCTAAATGCTTTTCTAAAAACACTGTTAAAAAATAAAAAAAAACCTTGAGGAAAAAGTCTTATGGTTGAATCTTATCATTTATACTTTCACAGCAGGAATCTTTTTTATTCAGATTATCTGCTCATTATAAAACATTCAGATTGCTCTGGCAACATTTACAAGTATAGGGATTTTTTTTTTTATTATGTTATTGCTTCATTACACCCACTGGGCCATTTAGTGTTGAATTTAATGGAGACCAGATCATTTTCCAAGCAATGCAAACACATCAAGGTGAAAGTCTGTTGTGTTTGGAAATGTTAGCAGATGTTTCTGCAAGTGCTTGTGAAAGTTATTGTTGTTTATCTTACCCTCAAACCTCTGGATTGCATTTTCTTTAAATACTGCATTCACCCCAGCATTCATGATAATATGAATACAATTTTTGCTAGTTTACAGCATGTGGGTTTTTTGGGTAGCTGTTACAATTTTAGCTGAGAAGTATAAACATATTGTGTGGAACTTAAAAAGCATATTCTCTATCATGGCTTGACAGACAACGCCTTTGCTATTGTCTCCATGGCTGATAGAATGTTTCTGCTTGTCAACTATACATTTATCTGAATCTCTTCATCAGTACTAGGGATCTAAAAATAATGTCTAGCAAATCAGACTATCCTGGACATGCACTGGTACAAAAATTTGAAAGACAACTCTTGGGACCTAGACCTATTGATGTTTCCTTGGGATGACACAGTGTCCCAGAGCAGCAGCTAAAATCTTTTTTTACAGTCACACAAGGCCAATGTAGAGCTTCGCTTTTGCCACTGGGGACTTATTTTAACACAAGGACTATCTGTCTGTGTCACATTTCTAATAACCTTTTCATCACAGTACCCAGATGTAATCCATTTATAGAAACGCTTATGCATCAAAAATAAAAATGTGCAAAAGGAATCTAATTACTGAATACAGAAAGTGGGATGATTTATTTTTCATTTGGGATAAATTCAGGTGATTCACTATTAGTGAATGTAAATATATTTTCGAGGCATGACTGCTATAATCCCACAGGGTGAGTGTGTGTGCCAGTGCACATTCAGGAAAATGCATCATAAAATATCAGGACCTAAGAGGACGTCCTGGGCAATGAGATATTTATGGCACTAGCTTTTCCCTTGCATTACTTTCCCACGAGTGTAATTCACTCCTCTGCTGGATTGTGTGGAAAATGAAGGCAGGGCATATTAGGGAGAATTTGCTTATATTTTTTATAAGGCAAATAGCTTTTAAGTAAGAGGAGGGTTTGAAATTATTTCTATGAGTGTTTATTCATGCAAGATCTCTGAAATACATTACTTATTTGGAATTTGGACATACAGAGTTCCACAATAAAGGTATGAAAATGCAGAAAAACATGGACACACTAGAGAATGCAAGCCTATATCTCCCATTCAAAGCAGGAACTGCTGCTCCACTTCAGGTCTAAAAGTCAGGCCCTGTTTCAAATTACTGATTGCACAGCATAGTCCAGGAGTATATTCCAAAACTTAAAGCCTATCAGAGAGGCCCAGGAGTTCACTGAACTCATTAATCAATGACAGTGCCTTACTAATCTTAAAATACAAAAAAAGCTTCTAAAGCTTTTTTTAGGCAAGTTTTTCCCAATTTTGCAGAAATATGTGTATTTTTATACATCTCTTCCATGCAAAGTTGTGATGGAACACCACCTTCAGGATTCCACCACCATGTTATTTTTTTTTTGTTGGGCTTTATATGGCATGCACTGCTAATAATTACAAATCAATGGTTCTTTCTGAAACATCCTCCCCCATGATTGGATATATTTCTGAAAAATAACCATGGAAAGCATGAGAATAACGCCACACACACAGAGAGAATGTAAAATAGCTGATGAGTTCCAGCTTTCTCTGGGAGGCCTTCACAGCAGCACTTCTCTGCAGCAAGTGCTCACAGCACAGACCCTGAGCCGCTGCTTTTCGGCAGCCTGAGCACTTTGCTCGGCCACTGTGGTCTGCAAAAACGACTCCTGCTGAGTGAGGGAAATCTTTCGAGCTCTGCTGGCCATCTGCAACATCTCTCAACCTGCTGGGTAGGCTGAAAATGCTGAAAAGCCCTGAGAAGTCAAGCATGGCAGAATTCAAAGCCCTGGAAGACCTATGAAGTTTCTCCCTTCAGGCATGCTGATTCTGATGAAGCAGCTTATAAACTCTGTTTTGCATAGAAGCAGTTTATAAAAATCTCTGGGATTTGCTCAACTACTTATTTTTTAAGAATGATGACTCAACTTTTCATTAAAATGTTTTTTAGCAGTAAAAGTCATTAAAGACTATTGATAAAATATATATGTAATTTTCAGATTAACTCATTCTGAAAAATAATTTTGTGGCTAAAGTTTAGAAAACTTCACAAAATATTCAACTGCCTGCTTTGTCAGGTTTTGTGCTCAGAATTACCTTCTCCAATTCACCTCATAATCGAAAACACTGCAGGTTACCAGACATGTACATAACTTTGATGGAAATGAACTTTTTAGAGAAGTTAGAGAAAAGTTAAATACAATGGTAGTAGTGACCTCTAGCTATATATAAAACAGTTTTACAACATGGTGCTCATTGCACTAAAAACTCAGACACCTAACTGGATCAGTTTTCCTCAAAAGGCAAAATATATATATAGATATAGATATATATATATACATACATAGATGCAAGTCAGGTTGACAGCCACTGAACTCAGTGGCATAATGGCATAACAATGGCATAAAAACAGTGCAAGAAAAGCAGAATCAGATTCTTGTTTTCCTTTTAACTAAAGGAAATTCATAGTATTTTCAGCATCCCAACAGTCACCATAATTTCTGCTGTTCTTGTTATGCATTACAGAAACTGTCACTTTTTAAATTTATGGTATCTTTTACAGCTTGGGTTAAAGAACACTTAAAGCACTTTCAGTGTTTTATATACCTGTACTCTAGAAGAATAGAAATGAGATTCCTTTATTAATTTAGATCCAGACTACCAGACTATTCACACTAGCAGTCTCAGTGAATTTTAATGGGATTACCTGCATGAGTAAGAATTTCTAAGACAAAAATCAGAAAAGGGAAACCTTTCATGATTAAAAAGTACAAAGATTACAACAGCTAAAACTTCATTGTCGAGTACCTGACTCACAAAGCTACAATTCATTAAACTAATAGTCAATGCATATGTGATCAATCAGAGAAGCTCTATAAGGTAATAACATCCAAACAATGTCAAATTGCTACATCAGTCGTAAACCTACATATTGGTTCTTCCCTGAGAAGTTTCTTTAACAGAAGAAAAACTATTGAATTATGGGCAACCAAATTTAAAAAAATTAATCTCCCAATACAATTTAATTTGGCTTCATTTTAATGGCAATCTATTTGAAACTCTTGTCACATTTTCTTTTTGTTTGTCACAGAGACATATGAAGAGAGAACACTGCATGTAAGCAAAGCCATCAAAACCACAGCCTAAAACCAAATAACTGAACAAGTGACCTTCCCCTAAGCGACTGCACACAAGAGACTACTCCATTCTGTTCCTTATTTCCCTAGTTTAGACAACATCCTCATTATTTCACTTAGCACTATTTAAATCGAGCCAAATAATGCCATTTGTAATCAACTTTAACTGCCAGGAAGAAAATGGGAATGGCTTACCTTGCAGCATAGCAGTGTTACCCATTTCTGTATGCCCTGCTCCTACAGCAAACACATCTGGAACCAACACACACTCACTGTCATCAACTGCTTTTCACAAATCACTCACTTATTGATCACTACACTTATCACTCTTCATTGACTGGACTTCATTCCACATTATTGATTTTTTGCTGCTTCAGCAAATTCTGAAACTTTCGTCACAGGGAGAATTCATACACAAACCAAAGCAGTGATCATCTATCCTGGATGCTTCTTATATCAAGCATTTCTGCAGGGGTCTTAATTTATTGAAGAATTAATCAAACAAAGTGATAATTGGTTTTCAAAGTTCCTTGCACAAACTTAAATATTAATGAAAAAGATGAGCAACAGCCTCTGAGCCCTACAGCCCAAGAAGCACTAAGTCATTACATTTCAAATTTTGTTCTGTACTAGAGTGTTGGCCTCATGACTGCCAGATGTAGGTGTGCAAATGTCATGTGCCAGGCACATGATTGTCATGTGAATGACACATGCCAGGCACATGCCTGATACATGTTTGCCACATGATTGCCACGTGCTGGGCACCTGAATGCCATGTGATGGCCACCTGGTGCGTCCCTGATTACAGGCAAGTATCAGAGCCAGCACCACAATCATCTACAAACAGGAGTTATGGTAGGAAACAAAGCAGCTACCACTCCTGCTGTCACCACTTTAACCATCAAGAGAGATTCCAGAAGGTCTCCTCTGAGGGCAAGCTGACAAGTGTCCCAGTGGAGAAATATTAAATGAAAGAGGGTAGACAACACCCAAGATATGAGTAAGTTTCACAGTGGCACAATATTTTCTCACAGCTGTGAAGATAGCACAGGATTTTCTTCTCCTGAGAGAGCATTTTTTTTAACAGTGGGATTAGCTGACAAATGATGCCCCAAGAGCCTTTTATTCTGCCTGCAGGAGCCTTCTGCTCCCCACAGATATAAAAACCAGCAACCTTGACAAAATGTACAATCAAACACGGTAAATTCTGGCAAAAAGCAACAGCAAAACCAAACTATTCCAACCCTGTGCTTTCCTCTCACACTGACTTTGCAGATTTCATCCTTCAGATATGAACTTTTGGGCTCCACTAATTTGCATAAGTAATGGAAGAAGCAGACAACCTGAAGAAAGCCATTTGCTAACGTTACCTACCTCCATGAACAGTCACATTTCTAAGCATGTATGGAAGAGCTTGCTGTTTTCACAATATGGAACAAGAACCCACTCTACTGGTAGTTCATCAGTGAAGAAAGAAAAACTTTTAAAAAGAGGGGAGATATACAGATAATAGCGTGAGATAGATTATATAAATATTTGTAATGAAACTAAAGGAAATCCACTTTGATGTTGTAGATGTTAGCTTGGTAAGGGCTCTGGTGTCTATTTTAATAACAGTAACTGAGTACATTGTTGGACATTGAGAACTTGAAACCACGTTATTGGATTATGCCAAGGAAAAAACAGAAAGGATAGCATCATAAGACTGACTGACCTTCAGGAAACTCATGAAGTCAAAACTCATATATTCCTGACAGTCTTGTGGTCTGTCTCCTTTCAGATCCTCATTTTCATTCCAATTTCTTTTCTCTAAGCAGCTCTCCATCAATACTGACCACAACATGCAGTCCACATTTTTAACTAAAGTAATGCCCTTAGCTATCCAACACACCAAACGTCATAGTGTCTCATATTTGTTTTCACACTCACTTTCACATTTGTTCCTCACTCTCCTTTGACATAATTTCCACTAGGATGATTTGTTTGCCCCAACTCAGTGCTGCTAATCACTCACATAAATTTCCCCATAAAGTACTGCAAAGACAGCTTTGTTCTTGGAGAACTTATTTCATGCTTCCTCTCAGTTCCTCTTTTGGAGGTGACTATTTACATTAAGCCACAGAGCAGCCCTGTCCCATCATGCTTCCAATTACTCCAACAGCCCCAACTGCTTCCATACTGTGAGATACAATCCCCCCTCTTCAAGCACATTCATTACACAGAACTTTTCACCACAGAATCCCTTAATCACAAAGAAGGTTCCTTCTTTAAAGATGAACAGTCTTATTAAGACGTATTCATAACCTTAAATTTTGTATCAGCACCAGAGGCACAAAAGAAGCAGCAGCAAAAGAATATTCAGCTAAAATTGCATTACTATGAAGGCCAAAGATCTTTCATTGCCATTGCAAAAGGTATTATTTTCCTAAAATACACTGAAGAATACATGCATCATATAAAAAAAGAAAATGGGTCAGAAAGACTGCCTACAGAGACACAAAAGAAACCAAATCTTTCTGAAATTACAAATATTGTAGAAATATTTTTAATTGAATTAAATATTAGACTATAAGAGCAAGATGAAGAAAACATCTACATTTTAGCATTGCAAATAGCAGTGAAGTTGGGAAAATTCAAAGCATGCACTATTATATTTGCTTTATTACCTGCTGGAGCTTGAAAATAATACTTTATAGAGAAACACTCAGTGCTGACAGCAGCAACCTTGTTGAAAGCATTTTACTGTGTCTGTAAATCTTGTACGACTCCTGTCTGCATCAGGACAAAAGAACTTCACTCAGTCATGCAGTTGCCAAGTGAAACTTGAATTCATGCTTTTGGGTCTCCAAACTTAGCGCAGATTCTAACACTAACAGATAATTTCTCTTTCTTTCCAACCCTCCTCTTCTCTGTTTCTTTTCTACACAACTTTATTTTTCCAAGGTTTTTGGAATTTAAAAGAAAACTGAAAAAGAAAACTTTTGTTGTTTGAATATCCGAGTGATGTTTATTAGCATCATATTATGTCTAGTCTGAAGAGAGGTTCAGCAGCATTTTTCATAGTCTCTTGTTCCCTTTTGTTTGCTATTTAAAGAGAAAATACATTAGAAGACTATTTGATTTTCTACCACTTGAGAATTCAACAGGAAAAAATACCAAATAGCCCAGAGAAATGGTAGATAATTTCATGATCACTGTAATCTAATGCTTTTTATATAAGAAGAGCAAAAATTCATAGGAATGCCCTAATCACAAAAGGCAAGTGCTTAGATAAAGGCTAATGTTTGAATTTTGGATATAATATTTAAGAAATTGAAAGTGTGACAAAAAAGGAAACTCCTGTGAAAAGGTGATCTGCTCATCAATTTCAGTAGTCTTTCCCAAGAAATTGCTGAATAATTGCTATCACTAGTATTATTCTGTATAGTGTCTGTATGTGCTGAAGAGAAATTTTTTAGGTCATTAATAAAACTTTGACATTTTGGTTGCATTTTTTTTGTACTGTCTTTTCTATAGAGACAAGTTATTTAAAATTATGCCCAAACTGAGCCTAAAAACAAAAGACGTGCAATTAGTATACTCTATTGATTGGTTTAGTCTAACTTATATGAGTATTTCTGCAATTTCTAAAATCAGCAACCACCATATAATAATTAAAGTACTCTTTCATCATAAAAACATCAGTAGATAAGGGAAACATGCAAGTATTTTAAGTATTTTCAGTATTCACATGGACTTTTTTTAAAAATCATGACACTGTTGGCCATTTTGTGGCGTTTAAGACCAGTCATTATAAATGTGAAATTATCAGAGTAAGACATTTATCCAAATGTATTCACACAATATAATGCATCTTCTAAATCTGCTAAAGACACTTGAAATCCATGTATTGCTATTCTATGTGCTAAGCACAGTCTTCTGCATCGCTGGAAATATACTTTTATTCTTTAAATTATTCAATTAATGAGCCAATATTTGTTTAATGCTTTGAACTTGTAATGTTTTCCAAAGCAGCTGAATGCTATTACAAAAACAGTGTAGGACAGATTTTGCAGGCTGCAGATAGATGCATCTTTTTACACATTTAAGAATTACCCAACAAACGAACATTTAGTTGCATTTGAGTAATAGACTGAGTACAGGTAGTTGGCAGGAAATGCTTTTCCATGACAACTATGGTTCAAAATTTAAAAAATAGTTTATTTATTCCTTCTAGATTCTTTTCCTGGACTTTTTTTTCACTGATTAAATTCAGGAAAATACTGTTTTGTGTTTGGGATGGACTGAGTTTTTACAATGTTCCTTACCCAGCTGAGGGACAACAGTATTCATGTCAGCAAGCACAGAGAACGTAGAAAACCTGAGTGGCCTGCACAGTAACAAAAGTTAAAATCAGGATTTGTTAGATCAGGCAGCCCTATTAAAAGGACAACCTTAATATTTGAAAACTAAAAGCAGCGTGAAGAGAGATTAACCAAAACTCCTGCTGGAGCAAATGGGTGTCCATCTGCACAACAAGAACCACGATCTGCAGCTCCCATGCATCAGTCCCTCCCTGCCAGGCACCAGTGCAGCCCCAGGCAGGAGCTGGGTGAGGATGAATCATTCCATGACCTCTCCATCATTTCCATGGTGCACTGAACTCCGCTCCCAGTGCTGTCAATGCCATCTACCAGAGAGCAGCACACGCTCCCACACATACGCGGAGTATATCCTAGCAATAACAACGCCACAGGAGCTTCCCCAGTTTGAATAAATTTACGCCTTCAATAGAAATAAAGTTACTTTTATAAATAATGCTTATTGTTTGTACTCTAGTAAAGAAGTTGAATTAAGCTCATCCTAATTGCATTTGCACGCAGTATTTCCAGTGTGTGTTGTCTGAACTCTGCATAAATCAATACCAACACTGAACTTAGCATGATTTTGTACAAAAATAGCATCTCTGCTCACTTCTAGAGGGACTGTTTCAAATACTGTTGCTTGACAGAAGAGGATGACATGCAGGTTTCCTAGCACAGGCAAAAAGCCCAAATCTCCTGGGAAAGGGTGAGAAGAGAGGGACATGGATTTACAGCAGCAAGTGGATAGTATGACATGCCAGCTTCCTAACTCTTGGTTTTTTATAACAGAAATACAGCTCACAGGCAAGGACTGAGGAACAAAGGCACTTTTTCAACACCTCATAATCTCCAAAAGTTTATTTAATTCTTCACCTAGAATTCAGCAACCAAATTTTACTGGATATGTGAAAATCTCAAACCAGATAATAGGGGAAAAGCCCAGAACTGGTGAACATCAACCCTCTTCAGAAAATGAAACTCAGGACTTCATGGTCCATCATGTATTTATCTTTAATTTCTACAGGTTCACATCCTCTGACTTGTTATTTGATTTGCATATTCTTTCAATTAATAACATAAAAGAGAAGATAAGGAAAGCCTAATAAATTCAGTCCAGTTCACAAACCTTGTCAAACTTGTGCTTGCCTTAATTCATGTTGAAATGCAATTCGCTTGTTCTAATATTTCATTATCAAAGTCCTTAATGAACTTGTTCTGAAGCCAGCAATTTGATTTAAAACATATTAAATCCACACTACTGGCTGCCAAAAAGAAACAAAATAAATGTAAGTCATATTGTTCAGATGTTAAAGACATCCAACATACCTTAGTAAACATCAATTCTTCTATGTCAAAACAGCAATCAGAACACTCATTTTATGCATCTTCGTGACCACAAAGAGTATTCTAGCAGGAAGTTTCAAGGACAGATATTTCATCCTCTGCCTTGGCATTGTAGATTTTAGGGATCATGACAAGCAAGAGTCCCTTTTCTTCCCTTTCAGAAGGCATTTCCAGTAATTATTTACCAACCAATCAAAAAACTCAAGAACTGTTCCTCTCTCAAATCATAAATTCAAATGAAATTTTATTAAATCTATGACAAAAGCAAGCTATTACTAAACTTTGGGAATATTTAACTGTATATCACACTATAATCCTGAAGCTATATATGGGACATGAGTTCTCATGCAACCAAAAGTTTGTTTGGTTGTTTCATTCAAGCTCCTGACTATTTTACTGAAAATAATATGGTTACTTGAGACATAAGTCTGGGTTGCATTGTTCCTCTTTCTGGCAATTATACACATTTCTTCCTCTTTTTGAGAGAACATGAAGTGATATTAAAGTGAGAACAGTTCTCCACAGAGTACAATATTCCCCATGTTCCCATAAAACACATTCACATAAGGAGTATAAAATTTGTAAAACAATATTTCCTGAAGTATGCTATACCCCACAACTTTTTGGGAAAACTGGTGATTGCATATAACATTTAATCAAAGATCTGCTTTACTGTAAAACATCAATTTCTCTTCAATTTTCCACTTAGCAATTCAAAAACTCTTTTGAATGTCAAAGCTGGCAATTTTCATGCTGGCTACAACTTGGTCAGAATTAAAAAAAAAAAAATTCATTAGCATGTTAATAACTTAGTGCCTCTAAGGAATACTTAGTTGGTCCTACATCAGAAAAAAAAAATCATCTTTTTCAGCCCTATTCATAATTGCAATACAATTATAATTTGCCACAATTTCCTAGGTTTACTTCATTTTAATTTGTGGAGGAGGATTTCTCAATGGGCAGCATGCAGTACTGTATTGTTCTGAGGAGAGCATCTCACTGAGAAATGTTCACACCCATTAAGGTGTAGAAAAGAAAGCTGAGAAGATACACATGCAAATAAGAAAGTGGAAATTTTCTAAAGAGAACTGTAAGAAAAAATTACATGGCCGAAATTGAGTTCCCTGTATACTAAAATACAGGTAGATGTTGGTAAGCTCTCTAGAGTTTATTAATGTATCTTAAACAAATCAGATTATTAACCAAATTTCATGCAGTATCTCAGTCTTTTTTCTGACCTTAGCAAAGTTTAAGACATGAAGAGAAAGAACACTTACATTCATATTTTTGCACAAAACAATTTTTGTTCATAGATGCATTCTCATGTATGCCAGGTGTCACAAGAAAATGAAAGGCATGTTCATAATCAAGCTTTTGTTATTCCTCGAGTTTGCTATTTTTTGGTATTATGAAATGTAACACCAAGATTACATCTAATTGAAAAAAGTGCATATTTAGGATTAATAATGGTGGTTTCAATGTCTAATATCTTATTTGAAGGAACTACATCCAAATGCAGAATTATGCAGAAAATTTCTAACAAGGCAGATTTTAATGTATTGCATCTTATTTTTCTTTTTGATTCTTATGAAGTATTTTTTAGTAATTTGAAGGTCTTCTGCATTTATACATGTTTTCTGGAACAGAAATCAGGTGCTCCAAGGACACTTTCAGCCTGTCACCCTATTTAGGGAGCAGTATACTGCATCTGTATCAGCAGCAAATTCATAAATTCAGCTGATATTTGGAGTAAAAAATACTCAGAAGTTTGCTGAAGTTGCCCACATTCTTCATGACTTCATCCAATGGAATGTTCCTGTATTCAGGCAATTTGTGCAGTTTACATAACAAAATGCACCACTCAGAGAGTTTTGACTCTCCTTAGAACCTCATCTTTACCTTGCCAGAAACTGAACTGCTTCTTGCAAACTTGCTCAGCAAGGAAAAATTTAAATACTAAGCACAAATATATACTCTTCTTTTTAAAAAAAAAAACTAAGAAAACCAGTCTTGAAAAAGAGAAATAGCCAGGAAAAATGCAAAGCATTAGGGAACCAGACACTGAATTAATCTCCCCATTTAAACAAACATTATGCTCATTTGCTTCAACAATTGACCTAATTCACATGGGGAAAATTAACAACTGGAACGAAAGGAACCTGAATTTCACATGTCCTTTTTACAGTGGGACATTCAAACGAGGGCTTTGAAAACACAAGAGTTTTTCCCCAAAGCACTTGGTGCAGACTCTGAAGCTTATGATAGGACTGGCATTTTTGAAACAGGTGCTTGTCTGAAGCAAGGAATCTTCTCCAGCTAAGAGAGCCCAGGCACAGCAAAACTGTACAAGTGTGCACTGCAGGGGCATTTAGAGCAGTTTACACGGGTACTAGTCTCTATAGAAGACTCATTTCCCTTGCTCTGAACCCTCAATACTTGTAAAGGATTGTGGATCTAAACCAAGCCACCCCTTGGCCCTGGAGGATCTTCAGCACATCCCTGCGCCAACAACAAGAGCAGGTTTGAAAGGAAATAAATAAACCTGTGGGGAGTTCTATAGTGACCCTAGTGTGATTTGCATTGCTATCACACAGGAGGCACAAATAAGTTTTCATCAGCCTCAGCCCATATAGAGAGAATATTTACATGGTGAAAATATAATTAGTAATATTCATAACACAACAATAATCCCATGTACGTGGCTTAATCTGAGAACTCCTTCTAAGCAAAAGCACAACAAAATGCTCCTTGCTGAAAAACTACAGAAGTAGTTGAGTTGAGCTTTTCCACTTGCTCATATTGCATTAGCTCTCCTTATCATCACAACTTCTTTGTCTAAATATAACAAGGAAACAAATGTCTGCAGTTTCATTTCAGTTCTTCACTATATGGAAGTGGAGGTCCATAAATAACAGGCGGGAAAAAATATTTGAGTCAGGATGAATTTGGCCCTTATGTAACACTCTTAGGGTACAAACACAAGATTTTTTGCTGTCTGCTGACAACAAAGCTCTGGAATGGTTAAGAAAATCCAACCAAACAAAACAACAACAACAGAAACAAAAAAAAAATCAGCCAACAAATAAAAAACCCCAAACAATCCAGCAGTCTGAATTCCCAGTTTTCTTTGAGAAATCAAAGAGGGCAGCTATACTGTAAGAAAACTAGGAAGGGGCAAATGCAAAGCTTGCCTAAAAAAGCTAGGACTGGACAAACTATGGGAAACTATGGAGTTACAGGCAATCTAATTTAATTTCAATTCATGGAAAAATACCAAATAAATAAACTTTGTACCTAAAATGTATCAAGAAGATGAATTAGAACCAACATGGAAGTGTCAAAAAAAGTCATGCAAAAACATCCTAAGTCCACTTTTGGCAATGTAAAGGGCTTTACGAAGAAAAGAAAACTGTACAGTAATTCTGAAAGCCATTTAACGCAATTTTCCATTATTTTTCCCATGCAAATTCTGCAAAAAAATACTCTAAGTTCTATGGGAATAATGCTTAAGTTATGAGAAATCTGACCAGGCTGTAACTGTCAATTATTTCTCCAAATGAGAAATATGTATTAGCAGGCTGTATTGGGATGTGTCCTCTATCCAATATTTTTCATTAGTTTCATTAACAATTGGATGGTAGAATGCAGCATAAACTGACAGATTAATTAAGAATGAAGGGACAGAAAGCAAATCAGAGGAAAAGATTAAATTCAAAATTAAATTGACACAGTGAAGAAAGGTCCTGTTAAGAAGATCCCATAAGACAGGAATATTAATCACCACCCATACAAACACAAGATTTAAAATGAGTTAGGTTGAAATTTTAGGGCAAAAACTATAAATGTTGGAATAGTTTACAAACTGAACATGTAATTAGCACACTAAATGAAAGAATTATAATATTTCAGACAATGCCAAAGAAGAAAGGTTAAACCACAGTCAAGAAGAAAACTTTTTCTGTTCTTAGTTGCTAAGAAAGAGTATTTTGCCCTTCTCTGAGGACAGACTCTATATTTGTAGGAATTCCTCATAGTGTAAGCACTTTTTCTTCTATTTCTGTTCCATCTCAGGGTCACTTCAGTCTCCTTGCTTCAAACATGCATCAGAGATCACTAGAACTGGATTGTATTATGGGTTATATCTTGAATACATCTAGTTTTATAAATGTTTCCTACCCTCCTATTACGGCTATGTGTTCATGCTTGAGATTTCCAAAATAGGTTTGCCTCCCTTTTCTCTTTGGCAGTCAGTCACTCAAAAAGTATACAGCATCAATCAAAAAAATCCTTCATATTTTCTCGTTAAGTTTTTGTGAAAAATGAGCCTAGCCTTGCACTGAAAACAGAAAGAATTTGGAAAACAAGAACTTGTTCACAGAATGCATGGAAGTTAAATTTCTCCCAGCAGTTATATTTAATTTAGGACAGTTACACTGAAATATAGTCATGAAGCAAGATAAATTTGACAAGGAAGGTCAAATAAAAAAAAGAAAAAGAAAAAACATAAATAACTCCAACAAAAACAAACCACCAAAACTCTCCATCCACCTAAAATGTTTTTAATTACTACAAAAAGGTATTTCCTTTTGTATAATGTTTCTGGTTTTTTAAGGGCTTGCCTCAGCAAGGAAATCTCGCCTTTCTTCTGCATCTAAATAGGACATACTTTTACCACATCTGGGTATAAAAATCAGATCAGGCATTCAACAGTGATACAGGTGTAGGAAAGTATAAAGTCTCAGCATGACAGAGAGACAGCATCAGGATGGGAGAAGAACAGAAGAAAAGAACAAGCAGCAAAAACAAAAACCAACCAAAACAAACAAGCAAAAAAAAAACCACAAGACATGAGAGTGACAGGTAATGTCACTCTCATGCCCACCAGGGCCTGAAGACTTCCCATTTCTCCAGTGTGTGTTACAGTACTCTGTGCAAGGAGCACCATGTTTGAACAACAAAAAAGAACACAATAGTAAGAACTTGGTATTATGTCTAAATCTAAACTGACATCTGAGTGACTGGTTTATTTTTTAATTTATTTTTTTTTAGTACTTGGAGATTTTTCTAGGTCATATGTTGCTGACTATCTCTATACTTGCCCAAAACTTTTAATCTTGTAAACATAATTAACACCAAAGATAAAACATTTGGAAAGTAAAGGTGGTTTGCTTTGGGTTACCCAAAACTAAACTTTCAAGGTATTTCTTTCCAACCCATAGAAAACCCTGAGATTTCATAATATTGCTTCATATTCTGAATCTGAGGAGAGCTATGCAAGAAATAAATAAAATACATTTTCACAGAAAGCAATTAGTAAGCCCTGAAGCTACACTGGTCTGAAGTTCCACCAGAACCGTGAGTGCAGAGGAAATCTGACAGAGAAACACACTGCAGCATATGAATAAATCGGCTACTGCTCCTCAAGGCACTGAATCTAACACAACTGAGAGTCAACTTAGATGGCATGTAAAGCCAGCTCTCAGAGGTATTTGATGATGAGTTTTTCTAGACAGCAACAGCTCCAATCAGTTGTGTGATGTACAAACATCCCTGGGAAAATGATCAAATGAGTGAGTGAAAATTTATCTGCAAAAACAAACAAACAGCCCAAAATCCTAATTACTGAAAAAACTGTTACCGTTGGCAGGCATACATATCCTATCAACCTGTGCAAGGAAGCAGCACTACAGAAGTGCATAAAATTAAAACACAAGCCAGCGTGCATTTTGCTTTATCTAGATATTCATAATATACTTGCTACAGTACACAGTTATAATTACAATTTTTCTTGCTGACAGAATCCCTAAGACAAGAACTATATTCATACATTTCTGTAGGCTAATTTCAATGCCTAGCAAAAGGCTGAGACGTCATCATGCTGGAGCACACCAGCTGAAGTTTTAAGACTCTTCCAATGAACCTCCAGTGAGTCCAAAACAGAAGCAAGAATAAAACCTCTCAGGCACTACAGAGTTCCTACTTTGCCTTTGCAGTTTCTTTTTCAAGGAATTTTTAACAACATCATGTGCTTTCTTTTTCCCCTTTCACTCCCCAACATTTGCCAGTATTTTTAAAGATGGGACCTTGAAACTATTCCTGGAGCTCTTGGCACTGCAGGCGGATACACATCCTTTTGAACGGAAGAAACAAACACCCATTTTATTATAGCTTTTGCTTTCTGTATGGATGAGTTCTAAGTTTGGAAGAGTGGGCTTCTGATGAAGAGGTAGTTCAAATATGAATTGCATTTGATCATTTCAAAAATAACTGTTAGGAAATCTTTCTCTAAGGCATTGATCCTAATTTTGCACTTCAACTCTTTCTAACTCATGTAGAGAGTGATCCAATGGTCCTTAATGGAAATGTACAAATCTGCCACTGATCTTGTAATTTAAAAGGGACCCATCACTTGGTTCATTCAGCATCATTCACATAAATACAACAAAAACACAGTGTTCTTGAAGTGACTTACAGGTTTAAAGCTCAACCTCTGACAGCTAGGCAGCTCCTTCAATATTTTTCTTTTTTCAGTTAGAACAATTTCAGTATTTTTATCTATGTTGTTATTATTCATTGAGCTATATTTAAAGGAACCTGAAGATGCTGTTATCTGTCAATACAGACCATTACATTATATTACAATACATCCATTATATACACCATAAGAAAGTTTCCAAAACTATCCCTCAAAATCTCCACATATCAAAGATACGGTATCATAATGTACCAAAATTTAATTGTAAGAAAAGTGGCCACAAATGAACAAAGGAAATTGAGAAGAGGAGGCTTAGGGGAGTTTCATTAATCGGTATTAATACTGACTGGGGTGGGATTGAGGGACCCTTACAAGCTCAGGTATCCTGTGAGCTGCAGAACGGATTTCAGGTATATAGCAGTATGTTCAATATAGAGAATTTAAAATTGATATAAATGAAACCCATACTGCATTTCGAAATTATTTTATTCTGCTCCTATGCTGGTTTTATGAAGGACTTACCACAGAGAAAATACGCTATTAAAGACAACTACAGAATAAAATATTTTGGAAATGGAGTAAAATGTACTTTGAATCCTGCTTTTAGTCACTGGTTCATTTTACTAAATCACATTACTGTGCAGAAGACACAAGGAATACATAAAGCATTTCTACTAAAGCTGGATACAGTAATTAAAGGTATCCCAGCCATTTACAAGAATCCATTTGCAATTACATTTTCACCAGCAAATTCAGTAGATTTAAGGCAGACAGATGTTCTACAATGAAAATTATAAACATCCATGAATAGGATTCCTGTCAAAATATTTCTCTGAGCAGCTAGATCAGTTTAAATTAAAATGCCTAAAAATATTCTCTTCTGATTAAATGAACAAAGTAAGAAGCATTCATTGAAAATATTTCATTTAGTTGTTTTACATTTGTAATTTATACTTGTCTTCTCAGAGCAAAGCTAATATTGAACAGTTTTTTGTTGACTAGAACATTGGTTTGCAGCTAAATAAAATTACTACATGAAATCTATAATTTATTTTCTGCTACAAGCTTTCAGTACATTTGTTCCCTTTTTTATCAAAATATATGATGCTTCACAGGTACTTAGGCTCTCAGCTTGCAAGCATTATATTAGAATATGCTAAGTATTGCAATTTTCTCATTAGAAGAATGTTAATGACCACTGTCACTCTCCATTTCTATGCAAGCTGCAATTGTAGAATACCTGAGGTTGAAAGGGACCCATCGCAATCATGAAGTCTAACTCCTTGATCCTCACAGGATTACCTAAAACTAAACCATATGAGCACCGTATGCTTGAGCTCTGACAGGTTTGAAGGCATGACCACTTCCCTGGGGGCTCCATTCCAGTGATCTCTGGGTGAAGGGCTTTTACCTAATGTGCAACTTGACCCTGTCTCAGCACTGCTTCATTCCATTTCCTCTTATCCTAAAAAAAACTTAGTAACCATACAGAAGGAATGAATAAAGAAAAAGAGGACAAATTACTTAAGAATTCTGTGAGGTCTAAAAGTCTAAGCGTTATACATAAAGATACAAGAAAAAAATATTCTCTTATGAATTTGGATCGTTTGGAGGTTTCTGGGATTTTTTAATTTAAAAAGGAAAAAAGTAAATCCCATCAGCATGGTGGGATGCAAATGTCCCGAGGTGTTCAAGATATTTGTGCACAAATGTCCCAAGGCATGAAAGAGATTTGCCCAATACCATGTCCATGATACACTGTCCTAATATTATGTTAGGGCAAAAATAAACCAACTAAATTCTAACAAGATGCAATTACTATATCCAAGAACCAGGCTTGGTCTTTGAAGGATTAATCTATGTAATTATTTCTGCACATTTCTTCAGAGCCTGGGCAGGTGTGGGGAGAAGTACAGCAAGATGGCCACAACATCAGATTGAAAGAACATAACATGTTAGGCATTTAGTCTTCCTCTGGTCAACAACTCAGGATTTGTATAAATATCGGGAGATATTCTGTATGCAAACATTCTCAAAATGCACACATATTGGCAAGTTAGGAGAATAATTTGAAAGATTTTCTTGTGTTGAGAACAAGGTATTTTTGTGATAAACTACTATAGTTCAGAATGCAATCAATGAAAATATCTAAATATAAGTCTAGTAAATAAAAATGAATCATATCAAACCTTCTAAGAACATTGGGGAAAAAATCATTGAAGTTTTATTTTAAATAAAGTCTCAAAAAACCTGCTGCCTAGAGATTTATTTGAATTAAGTGAATTCCCAGTAGATTGTTTTGCTGAAAAAATCTGCACATTCAGAAGAATACCTGAAAGTAAGCTTATAATGGTAAAGAGAATGATGCATTGCAAAATAAAAGTAATTTCCTTTTCCATTCATTGCTAATGAAAAATATATAGCTGTATTTGAAAGTGCATCCTTGCTAAATCAATTACATCCCTCTTTGCTCGCATGCCACTTGCGTGATACAAGCAATAAAGCACATCTCCAAGTACAATACTGAGTTAGAGAACAAACTGAAGAGCCAACTGTATTATCCCACAACTGTAACCATTCCAGACCAACTGGACAGCACTTACCCTCTTCATCCTAAAAGGTGTCACGGGAGTGTGGGCAAGATAAAAAAGATCTGGTTTATTTTAGCACCTTCACTGTTATTTGTCTAACCAACACAACCACTTACTCAATTTTGTTGAATTTTCAAGGCAATTTTGAAATCCCCTTCATGCCTGACCAGAAAGCTGTATCCAATTCTCCTCTCCACGTGCCACTGCCAAGTGTGGTCATGCAGCAGCCACAAATTACCATTCTGAGGGAAAAGCAACACCACCAGAACGGAAGAACGGGAAC
Organism: Melospiza melodia melodia; assembly: GCF_035770615.1. NCBI lineage: Eukaryota > Metazoa > Chordata > Aves > Passeriformes > Passerellidae > Melospiza > Melospiza melodia. The sequence continues at coordinate 38,431,689 of NC_086194.1, forward strand.
AGATAAATATTACTCTCACACACAACACAACCTCATGCTTCATTTGCCTTATTTTAAGAATAAAGCCACATAAATTGATGCAGTTTTCAATTTTACCCTTCCCTTCCTCTTCCTAATTCTATTTCAAATAATCATTAATTCACAGATTCAGAATGACTGTGGCATCCTTCAGTGGTCAACAACCACAAAGCTGGTATGGAGCAGAACCAGCACAGCTTCTTCAAAGGCACCTCCATGGATCAGTCTACTTTAAAATATGTCTCTCTGTATCTCCATTACCATTTGCCAACAAAGGAGTCCAATTCTTGCAAAACAATACTCACTCCCTTCATAATCAGACACCATTTAGGTAACTAAAAGAACAACAAAAACTAAAAACAAAACCATAGGCACTCAACTATTCCTTCACAGGGCTGCATTTGAACTCATAGTGCAGGGATCATGCAGAGGACAAGATGTAAAGGAGGGGAGTTTATATATATAAAATTTATAATTTAACCTGTAGAAGTGTTTCTGTGCCACAAATTTCCTTCTGTTGTCTAAGACATGTAAAGTTCATTATAAACAAAGGAATTTTCTAAGGTAGCTAGTACTACCTTCATTTCAGAAAGGACAGTACAAACATCTTTTTTAAAGAACTTATTCTTTTTAATTTCACTGTATGGATATCTGCTTCCCCAGTACTCAGTTGAAAGTTTTACTCAGTAGAAAATTCAGGTCTACAGCATGAGCTGGAGGACAACTCAGCACATAAATATAGATAACCTTCATGAACCCCATTAATCTGATTTGTCAATTTTTACTAAGTAATGTACAGAAATCTATCAAAAATTTAAATGCCTGATAAAAGGCTTTACACGCACTTAAGCCTCTCGCTTCCCATATCAGCTGCTACTTGGTAATAGCTCAGAAACACATTAAAAGGTTCAATTATACAAACAGGCATGTTATTTCTGAAACTTTCAGCAGAGGCATTTTGGACTTTCATTTCCCTCTATCAAAACTGGACAATATCATTCTTGTATAAATACATTAAATGAAAAATATGAAAATTTAAAACCAAAATTTACTGAATATCCAATATTTGTCTGACACAATTGTAAAAATCTCAGTCATATTCCTGCTACTCACTTCCACAGGAACTTCAGGGTAAACAAATCTTCAGAGCCACAGTAAGTACAAATGACATAAGGTACAAAGAAGAGAGATTAAAAAAAAACCTCATGCAACCTTTAATACTATGGAAAAAAATGAATTTTACATTTGTCAAGAAGAAAAGTAGAAGAAGTAAATTATTTTCTTTTCCACTCTTGTACAATAAGCAGAATCTTAATTATGTATCTCTGGAGTAATCAACGTCACCTGGAATTTACAGAACCTGTGATAAAAATTGCCAAACAGAACTTGAAGTACGATAAAATCAAGAAATTGGGGGAAATATGGGCTTAGAAATACTGCATTAATGTTGACCTATTTAATGATAACTTGAATAATACAAATTCAAGGCTTCCCTGAAGAAAGATGCTATGAGTAGGTCAGGTAGCTATCCTTCCTGATTCTATCCACTGTACATCAGAACTTGTGCATATCTGTGAAAATAACAACATACACTGCAACCCCAAATGAGCCAGAAAACAGGAGACTCCAGCAGAAGGCAGTAGGCAGCACTGGTTTTCCAGAAACTTCCTTCTCTACACTGTGGGACAGGCCATGCACTCAGGTCCAACATCAACGTGCCAGATGGTTGGCCTGAGGAAGCCCTGTGGGCCCTCGTTCCTCACACAGGGATTCATGGACAAGACCCCTTCCTATGCCAGATCTCCTCTGAGCGAGGTGACAGCCCCAGCAGCCTCCTCAATTTCTGTCTTTGCAAGTTGTAGATCTGTGCCATTATATCCTAAAGAAACCTTTTCTGACATGTGCCTTTCCAAATACCAGCTCCTCATGATTAAAAGGAGGCAAAATCATGAATTATGCACATTAGACATACCAAAATATATGCGACTCTCAATAGAACTAACTGAACAAGAGCTGTCAGGTAAGAGTTTTGATGAAGTTAATGCAGATGGAAATGTGATTACTACAAGATCACTTTTCTATATTCTAAGTAACCAACAAATGATCAAAAAAAATTCTGAAGATAAATTTCTGGAAATTAGAAGTCCTACTTTATGCTAAAACTGAAATCTAAAGACAATTTTCATATATGATTTGCAAATGAGATTCTCCTTTTATTTGAATTAGTTATTTCATCATAATCTTACTAATTTTACAAAGGTACAATGAGGACAAAAAATTATATTTACCTCTGAACTGAGCACCTTCTTGCAAAGCTGGCATAAAACCATATTCAGACGCATCTTTTGCTATAAGTCCAACCATAATGTACTTGGAATATGGAATAAGAGCTCATTATTGCTGTGATTATAGGCTTAAAAATTATATTTACTTCTGATTTCAGTACCAAAAAACCTCAAAATATTTATTAGCTACAATCAGCTCTTCTGTTCATGGTCAATAAGACGAATATCCAGATCAGTTCCATTACATTTTTGACATATTTAAAATTTCATTACCTGAGAATGCCTATTTATTTTCAATGAACTTGTGTCATACATAACAAATTTGACACACGTGGAAATCTACCTTATGAAAACAGGAGGTGAAAAGGGTATTTAACTTTTAGCTGCTTTATGCTACTGCATTAGATGGACATGTTTGCAGAGCTACTCTGTGGGATTTGCTACAGCTTGCAAAAGGGGATTACCCAACTGCTCCTTCCAATTTATGTGAAAAACACTCAGTTGCACACCAATGTCCATCAGCATGATAAACCCTTGTCTCTGGCACATAGGAGGCCAATTCCTGATTGAAACTGACACAGAGAACTACTTTAATCAACTAATAATCACACAACATTACCTCCAGGAAAATCCCTCTAGCTCCAGTATTTAGATTAAGTGTCAAGGCTCAATCTGAACATCTTATGAAGAAGGCAGCTTCTCTTAAAACAAATCTCTGTTAAGTTGATAAGAGTTAATGTATCTGGCAGCTCATCAGCAGATGGCAGGTTTAGGTGCAGAATGCTGATGACACTGGAGCTCTGTGCTACCAACAGAAATCATTAAGGTGGAAGAACTTTCAAATAAGTCTCTTCTGTAAATTATAAAAAGAAAATAACTCTGAGGATAAAATGTCGTAGCTCGATAATCAATTTACTTGGAGGATGCTTGGTGAAGCACCTTTTGTTTGTTTTTGACATATGTGAAATAATCTAATGCATAGGTGAATAATGTATTTTTCATCAATCTATGCACACAGATAGCTCCAAATACCCACTGGAACACATGAAGTAAGGTTGGATATTAGGGAAAAAAGTTTTTTATTGGAAGAGTGACAAAGTACTAGAATTGTCTCCCCAGGGAGGTAGAGTCACCATCCCTGGATGTGTTTAAAAAAGACTGGATGTGGCACTCAGTGCCATGGTTTAATTGAGGTGTTGGACTCAATGATCTCGAAGGTATCTTCCAACCTAGTGATTCTGTGATATGGTTTTTGCTAGATCTCAGCCAGCCTGAATAACACACCAATTAGCAAAACATGATTACTTTAGTGAACTTTCACTTCAAGTACATAAATACAAGCTTACAGCATCTATAGATATTAAAAAACAAAAAGGAAAAAGAACAGCAAAATTTGCCTTGTTTAAACAGGAAAAAAAATTAATTCTTTGCTTGCTGATCTGCAAAGAAGCCTGTGGAGATGCCACCTTGAAGGGGAAGAGAAGCCTAAATACTGCAGGGTGTGGGGCTAAACTATACAGTTGACACCAGGCTTGTGGGTATCCCCTGTAATAATTCCTCTGTCAACATCTTCTGACTGCCTGACAATCCGGCCCTTTGTTTTGCCACTGGCTAAAGTACTTGCTAATAATGGCACTAAAGAATTTTTTTCCTTGTTGGGCCTGGCCCTAAAGAACCATTCTTATTACAGAGCCACATTTTGTCATTTGCCACTTAGAAGGATGCTTATTTATGAAATAGAGCAAGCAAAGTTTCCAAGAGTGATAATAAACCACCTTTCTTAAACTTGGTACATTTTTTTGCTTTATTTTTCACAAGTTAGTAAAAGCACAAATGCTTACACATAAACAAAAGAAGCTGCTGTTCCTGCAGTCACTCGCTTTGTTCTGATTAAATTAAATTTCCAATGAGTTCACATTGCTCTGAGAATAAGTTTTGGGTATGCCAATACCTATCTGCCCCAATCTGTTGTTTTGTCTCAAGCAAGCTACAGACTTAAACTCTTATTCCAAAAATTTTATCATGACTCTGGCTGAAAAGATTTCCAATAGAGCTTTCTCAGGAAAAGATTCATACCTCCTGCCAACACAGATAATCTGGCGTAACTGTTCATTTAGATTCAACTAAATTAAATCTAGAGCATTTGCATGTTGTGTTAATTGATCTCACCTAGGAAAATAATGTCACTGTGCCAGCAGAAATCCCATTACTGGAACATGTTGCAACAATCTAACACTGTGGAGCTGCAGAGATATTTTATAATGTCAAGTCAAAACATGCTCTGGCAGTAAAAACCACCAAAAATTCAGCTTGCCCTGCATTAAAGTCTGATGACTGACCGTCCCTTGGCCAGAACTTCTGCACAATTTCAGTCCCTGACACTGTCCTCATTTGAGCTAAAATCATGTTTGAGGGAAGAGATATTTCGGGATTTTCCCACTGTATTTATTTCACTGACATTAAACTACTGCTGAGGAAATTATACCATGATTACAAACTTAGTAAAATCCAAAGCCGTTTCTAAGAAAGGCAGTGATTCAACCAGAGAAGCAATATTCTGTCTTTAACAAGCCACAAGGGCTTACTGAAGGTAACAGAAAACAGTACAGCTCACATGAGAAAAGGGACAAGTTATGAGCATTCTGGGAATCATTATTCCAAATTTACTCACTCCGTGTGCGTAAATTTCAGTAATAATGTCACATTAATGTAGTTATTCAAATTTAACACACTCACGTTCATTAAAGAAAAAAAAAAGTCACCACAATGATAAACCAGTCTTTGAGTTACACCCCGAGTAAGTAAATGTCAAGCAGCAGGAGAAATTTAAGTTACACAATATCACAGATGTGCTCTATAAGCAATTTTTTATTTTGCTTTGTACCATGAAAAAAGCCTCTTGGGAAGGAACCAGTCGGTCCTTTTTATAGCAGAGATGATTTCTATATGCATAGCTCAAGGCACTCAGTAGGAACCTATAAATAACTAAAACACAAACCAGGACCCACTGTCAATTTTTATCTTAAAATATAACTAAATACCTTTACTTTTTAAAAACTTGCAATGCTGTTCCTGTAGATAAACTGCTTCAATAAATCATGCGGGATCCAAATACTTGGCAAAGTACAGAACACTTCCATGTCCTTTTATTATCGCTGGAAGGTGACTGGGAGATTGTGTCTTGTGAACAATCTGCTGGGTTGCCTTCTTAACAAACAGCCCTTGCAGCAGAGCTTGGCAAAGAGAATGGTTTCAACAATGCCATGAGTTCTGTTACTCACACCTGGACATTAGCAACATTGTCAAATTTATTTTTGGAGCATCCCCCTTAAAAAACCTCCTTGAGATGTTTAGGATTTCCTTGCTAAATGCCTCTATGATTTCGCTGGAGGAAACAAAGCCTTTCTTTTTCCCAGTAACAATGTAAGTGCTATTGAAGAGATTTCTTTATATATAGTGACAGGGCATGCCAGAAAAAGGGGAAGAAAAATGGTGCTATTAAACTCCTTCACCAAGCGTTACTTAAAAGCAGGGATTATAAAAATGGAATATATGGGACCAGTTGTGTTCTTAAAAAATACTCTTTATAATGTATTTTCTTTGCAGCATTACAGCATTTATAGTTTTTACTTTAAAATATATATATACAGAAAATTAAACCACAAAACCTTTAAAAAATGCCATAAAGCTCAAAACAGATTTCTGCATATTTTCATATGAGTAGCAAGAATTTTATCACTGTTACAAGTGCAGAATTTGGGAAACCACTTTCCTATCCCAGCATACTACTTTAAACTGAACTACAGTGAATAAAACCTTTATGTATCTTTAGATATGTATATACAGAAATACTTCAGTAAGCATTATTTTAAAATAAAATATTTTTTTTAATAACTTTCTTCTACCTGCTAATCTGCTGGTAGACCCCAAGTGCAAGAGATAACCCAAGTCCACTGAGGATGTCTACAAGAACAAAAGTCAATTGGAGGGATGGAAGAGCTTCAAAATGGAACAAGTATATAGCATGAATGCCTAGAATATCCTCAGACTCCGACAGTTTGAGGAGTGTAAAGACTGGAACGCTGAGGTTTCCTTTGGAGACTGTTTGCTTCATTTTTTGGGGGGAGGTGGTGGGCTTTGTTTTTATTTTAAAATAGTGCTTAGAACATTTCTTTTCTTTTAAAATTTCCAACCTTAACTTACATCCGTGTCAACTTTTATTTGGAGCTTCCTGCAGCAAATTCGGTTTATGCACTAAACCCTTGTTCTTTTCTTGGATGAGACAGTGAACATTTCTTCCCTATTAATTTTATCCATACCACTTATGATTTTATAGAGTTCTAAAATAAGCTCCCTTTTTCAGGATAAAGAGTTCCAGCAAATTTAGACCCTCCTTGGACAGAAGTCATTGCTTACCCTTGATCATACTTGCTTCTCTTTATAGAGCCCACTCCAACTCTAGTTCATGCTTTTTGAGAGATGGAGATTATATTCAAATACTGAACACACAAGCACACCCTGGAATCATTCAGTGCCACCATGATGCTCTGCTTTCTACTTCTCCTAAAAAATTCCTAACCTTGTATCGGATTTTTCAGAAAACAGTGCTGGGCAGTCAGATCCTGAATGACAAGATACTTTGTAAGCTCTTGGGAATGAACCTTCTGGAGGAAAATTCAACAGCTTGTCACTTTCTTATAGAGTAGCACAGGTCAAATACTGCCTCTTCTCATCCACTTGAAAAATCTTGATTTAATTTGATAAATTTAAATTGTGATCTTCAAGACATACATTATTTATTTTCATTGGCAGAGTTTCATGGAATAATGCAGTTAGTACACCTAAAGAATAGGTTTTGTACAAAGACACAAAGACAATACAAGAATATCCCAATGATATTTTCTTGGAAAGTGCAATGGTTAATGATTCCATGAGAAAACAAAAACATTTTTCTGCAAAAATTCAAGGAAGCTGGGGGGCATTTGCAGACAGACACTCAAAAAATGCATACAGTTAAAATATACTGGGACAATGCATTGCAACATAAAGTATTTCTGACTCACATCCCAATGACACTAAATAAATATGCAATATCCTGGCAGCATGAATGTAAGACTGAAAGGGTGCTGTCAGTATGCACTACTTCCATGCACTACTTGTGTCAGTGATATATAAATAATATATTACTGAAATACTAAAAATATTTCACTGCAGCTTACTGTATCTGTGTATTCTCAACAGTTAAATTAGTACTATACAGAGGGATGTTTTCAGGGAAAGGATGAAGAATTGAAAAATGGAATAAGGATGAAAGCAGAGCAAGGTTTTAACTGGAAGAACACTTCAAAACAATGGGTAGGCAACCAAGGGACTCCAAGATGGTCCCTTGGTTGCCTACCAGGCATCACAGGAATCCAAAAGTGCTACGTTCCTATAATCAATACAGACTCAGCTCTATGATATGGACAGTCAAACTTATTTCCTAAATAAATTTTATTACTAGACTTATCTAGCTATACTCATCACTACTATCCTTCTCCAAATGTCCAGCATCATTCTCAAGTCTAGTTTTTATTCATGGAAATAAAATATTTATACTTAGTAAATAAACACAATGAGAAAATACTGTCTCATTTTTCATCTGACTTAATACTTAACTTTTTTCCTCAATGTAGCCCTGAAAAAGATAACAAAAATGTAGTGAGTAGGGGAAAAGGGAAAGTCGGTTATATTTTAATACCAAAAAGAGGGAAAAAAATTGCCATATCATTCTGTTAGTTGCCCAAACAAAAGGTAGGTCTCAAGATGAAAAGACCTGAATAGCAACCATGTGATTCATTTCAAAAACATTTCTCTGCTATTTGATAGAATGTTAAAAATTATTAAAAGTCTAAAGACAGGAATTTTGAATTTTAGGTATAAACTTCTTAAGTATTTATAAATTTCAGAAGTACTTCAATAATTTCAGACGATATTTTAGATAAGAGAGAGAGAGAGAGAAAGAGAGAATTCTGGAATTGCTCTCAAAAGGTATCACTGCTTATGTACATAGGCCAAGGCTTTGAGGAGGGTCCATCTCTAAGAACTACTACTCTACAAGGAAAAAAAATCAGAACAGCTGAAAAAATGAAAGCCAAAACTAAATAAAAGCTATTTCTCTTCTGAAAACCTGGGAAACCTCAAAAATCCTGTATGGACATTTGCAAGACTGGATTTACAAAACACAGGAAGATATGGAATTTTACAATAAGATAGCAATAATAGTAATAATAATAAAAATTGACCAGACAATTTTCAAGACAAGCAACCACAAGAGTACCTATATGGCTAAGCACATTTTACTGGGATATAAACTTGAATCTTAGTCTCCTTACTCTCCAGAATGAGCCAAGAGTCAGAAGGAGTGCAAACCTATAGAATTATAGTTCTCCCCATTTATCACTTTTTACTGTGAGAGTATTTCTCTTCACAGAGTAATATTGAAAAAAAAAAAAAAGACACACCTATTGCTTCAAGTAAATGTCTATTGGCTGAATTTCTAACTACAAACTGACATTTCAGAAAGCTTGCCTTTTTTCCCCCCTTAATTCTGTTCCATAACATTGAACATGAAGTAATGGACATTTCCCCAAACACGTTACCAAAAAAAAAAAAAAAAGAAAAAATAATTTGCTTTGCCTTATTTTATTAAAAATATGTAGCCTGCAATTCTTATCTTCACACTAACTGCAGCTGTGACATAGTCCTTAGCTGCTCTTAATTTTCCCAGAATCTCTACTCTTTTTGTAGTCAGATGCTTTTTTTCTCCATATGCATTTCACTTGCTACTGTGATGCATAAAGATATTCCATCTAGCACTGAGGGGAAAAAGAAATCATTGTTTTTCTCTACCACTCTTACTTAACATTCTCCAGTTTCTTTTCGTATTACATCCTGCACTTTTTTTCCCTCTAGAGCTCTTTTTAATGAACTTGTATTTACTTACCTTCACTTCTTTCTACATAAGTTAATTTTTTGGGTTAAAGATCAAGGCACTTCAGGCTTTATTTTGCCAGGGAAATAAAATATATACCTACCCTAAAATAGCCATTTAAATAGCCTACATAATCAACTTGCCCAAAGCATAACTTAATTAGCAATGGCTTGTCACTTTCACCATGGTTGCTCACTAAATTTGGGATTTGCTGAGAACACAGTTCAAAAACATCAGGTTCGTCATCAGGCACATCAAATTCACTTATTCTTTTTAACTTTTATAAAACTTACAACTAATAATCTGACATTAAAGTTATTTGTCTAAAAGCCTCAAATCAGAATAGAAGGCAAAATTTATGAAATGCTGTTCATGAACAACACTACAGGTTAGACATGATGCAGAGATCTAATTATGTCAATCTATACATACCTATAAAAATAATTCACTTTTGTCAAAGTCTCTTAAAACAGCTAAATTGAAAATTTTAAGTACAGAAAAGAACATCATGGAGATGAAAAGGGAAATAGTGATAGCAGGTCTAGGCACTCGTATATAAGCACAGAAACAATTGGAAGTGCTGTCATAAAACTTAACTACAGAAGGGAAAAAAAAAAAAAACAAGCGAAAAAGAAATCCAAACACACCCTGAACATTTGCAAATGCCAGGAAAAGATTTTCCTACTCAAATGTCAGGAAAGTCAAAGCCCATTTAATAAAGTCAATCAAAATGAAATTTGGGGATAACTAAAGGCAGTTATTTAATGAAATTACTAAGAAATCTCAGGAAGAATCCCAAAGGCATCTTGATGAAATGTATTTAAAAAATGACTGAAATCTCAGCTGCCCAGAGATGGTGTTGGAGCAGGAAACAGCTGAAGTATCAAAAGAGATTAAATCTTTACCACAATAACCTCTCTTAAAACCATAGTTTGAGAGCACTCACAGCCTTCATTTTTCAGGGTGACCTTGAACAGACGATAACATATTATTTGGACAAAACTCTTCCATTTCCAAGGAACAACTGGAGAGGCAGTCTCCAGTTTTCATCTGACTTCTAAAGTTACCCTCCTGCACCAATGTGCCCCAGGGGAGCACACCCAGCAATGGGCTGCAGGCAGGTACGAGAGGATGCGTGGGGAGCTGGGTGGCCATGGAAGTGGGGGCAGCTCACTGCAAACCTCCAACAGCATCCCCAGCCTCTCCACAGGCTGCTATGGTTCTCCAGAGCCATGCACAGACACTGCAGTGCCCAGGAAGAGAGAAGAGCCATTCAGTTATCCACCATGGACATAATTGGACAGGTCCATTCTTGTATTTCCAAGTTCTTATCGTGACCGGAAGAGGGAACCACCCAGTCTGACCCTCAGTGTCACTCAGCTGAGAGAGCCCAGCTCAGCTGCAACATTGTCAAGACCATCCTGTGGGCTGTCCTGGACACCTCTGAATCCCTTTAGCAGGATCAAGCTGCACAGCCAGAAAATCACATTTCACAGGGAAAAAGCACTGTGGCAGGCCTATGCATTTTTTCTCCATTTAGAACTAAGTGCACAGCAGTAAATCTGCCATGCAATCATGATTATATTTTCACATAAGACAAATACCTGAGGTAACAGAATTTTTCAATGTAGTTACCTGGAAATATGTTGTAATTTTTTCTGCTGAATTTATCAGTGATACAAATTCATACACGTATCACTAATTACTCTGACACCACCTAAAACCAAGCTGGGCGACTAGAACCTTGAAGAATTCATCTTCCTGTGGTAGGTTGAGAGATTTGCCATGCAGTTTAAAAATGCTGTTTGATTCCACTACTCTAAAACACCAATAACTAAATCTGGGTAGATTTCATACGCGTCAAAAAGTTTTTTTTAAAAATTAGCCTAAGAAGTAATTTTATTCCCCTCATCTTTTAGCACCAGTCTTCAAGTAACAGCAGCAGAGAAATACAGAATGGCAGAGGCATGAAAGAGGCATCAAAACTCACATTCCTAATTCCACTGCTACTTGTTTCTACTATTTTGCAGCATTTATAAAATAAACAAGGTCATTTATAACATTTTCAGTAACATCTCCTTTTTGAAATTCAACTCAACTCCAGTACTTCAACTCAACTTCAACTCAATGTTTTCCTAGCAGTCAAGCCACAGAATAATAAATCCAACTGCATACAGCTCAATGACCATAGCCCAATGCAGTGTGCCACGCAGAGGCACTTGAGGAATTCTATTCTTCAGCCAGAGAAGGCCAAGGGTCACCACTTTGTGCAATATAACCACAGCCCATGGCACAGCCTGTGACAAATGATGCCATCCTACTGTACCCTTAGGGGCAGGTGCTGGTCACTAAGTTCTTCCATACAGCTGGTCCCCTTCACAGCCTAGGTGCAGAGAACTCACCAAAGCTATTGAAAGGAAATGTTTGAAAGAAGGCTATAAAAAAAAAAGTCTTCCTTTTTGTGATAGCTCCTTGACTTTTGGCAGAAAACCATGGGTAAAACTCATAATTAGATTTGTCACTTAGATCTATTTCCAGAATTTGGTTTCTCAAGTTACCGGATGCCAGTCAAGATCTCAGTAATTTTTTTCCACTTCTTAGAGAATCTTAACACCTTTGGTGCAAGTCAACAGCAGTGCTACAGCACTATTCCCTACATGTTGAAATCTAATGCACTTTGCTCTAATTATGAGGTCATTAATAGCATGCCCAAAGGCATGTAATTGATTAGAAACAACATACTTCTCAATAAATAATGCACTTAGGAAGCATGCCTTAGATGACAACCCAGTAACATGACATTTTTAACAAAAGTTTATATAGTCCATGAATTATAGCATCTCTCAGAAAAAAACACAGGTGTTAAATAGTTAGAACTCAAGAAGGCAAAATATCTAAACCAATAAATCCCAAGTATTTTGTGTAAGAAAACATTACTCTATGTATATTTTATCCACCATCAGGAGCAACCACTTTCAGATCTTCCTTGCTTTTGCTAAAGACGAAGCCAAATTATTTCAGTCCTGTGATTGCACAACATCAGCAAATCAACACTTCCAAGTCAGTGATAAGATGCAGAATCACTACAGAGGACCTAACCAGAGTGAATTTTTTCTTGTCCTTATTCTGAGGGAAGATTAGGTTTTCTAGGATTCTCAGACCTCAAGTCCTCCCAGATTTTCTCTACATGCCTGCCCTGTCCCCATTAAATGGAGAACAGCTCCAAGTCTTCACTCTATGCTGAGGGTCAAAACCTGAGTGAAACAATCTGAGGGCAATTTAGCTTCCTTATTCCCCAAATGTGACTCTCTTGAAAAGCACTTCAATCCCAGGCTTGCCAATTAAGAGAAATCTTTCATTGTCATAATGATACAGGTATCTGAACTGCACCGTGCTTCCACTTTCCTCTGTGCTACAATAAAATGCCATCTCTTTCCTGAACCTCCAAGGAGTTTTCTGAGGTCAGTCTGCTTGCTACTGGGCCATGTTCAGTATGAACACAGCTGAATTTATTCATACATATTTTTATAGCAAATGTTAATAATCTAATTACTGTGAATCACAATTCAGAGCTAGATTCAAATTCTAAAATCTCTCTTATATGACCTTCCCTCAGAACAAGTCACTCCAAGTTAACACTGAAAGCCAAAACATTCAGACTGGCAACCTTTGCAACCTCATTTGCACTCACTTGTCACTGTAAACAAAATATATTTGAATGCCACAGTGAAGTTCATTTGAAATTAGCAAATACATATTAAAACCTCTTCTCCTTGATATAAAATTTCCTATTAATGAAACTCAGCTTTAAAAGTCTAACACCTAAGTCACAGAAACATTATTCCACTTGTAAATTTTAAGCATCACCAATAAAAACACTGCTTATCAAAGGAAGTGTTTATAGTTGCTGCCATTCTTCTCATCCGTTTTACATCAAATTGCCTCAGCAAGATAAAAGCATCCTCAATCACTTCTCTCAATGGAAAATGCAGAAACCAAGTCTGCATATGAGGTATGCAAGAACAAAAAAGGTCTCTTTATAAAAAAGCTCATTTACATTAGAACTAAGAAGCCTGGAAAACTCAGGCCTTGCTTCAGATTCAAGGACTCAGCTGCAACAGGCAGTCATGCTGCAGGTGAGCAAGGAGGTGGTGGGACCTGCAGCCTGCACCCTGAGTAGACACAGCACTGCCTACATAACACTTCATAAACCTCGTGTTAATTCATCTCAGAAGAGCCACTCTCAGTCTGATTCCAGTTTAAATATCAGATAGTTGATTTGGAGAGAAATTACCACTGGCAGCAGCTTCAGCCACAAACTCCTGCAGCTTTAGACAGAGGTGGGTAATAAACTCCCAGATTTTTCAACAGCTCTGTCAAGATGCATTTTACAAATCAATAATAGCCCCTATCTATTAGCTAATAATAGCCAATAATACCTACCTACCTATTAGTTTGAGAGGGCCTATCTGAGCACAGAGCATCCTGCTGCTTCTATCCTAACCTGTAATCACTGAAACATAATGTATCAAAAGGAGAGGGACAGATTTTTCCACATTCATCTTTCTTCACTGATGAACCATCTCAGCCTTTTGTCTTTAACTCTGTTCCTCCTTTCAAGAAAAAGCATAATTAACCCCCCCCATTTATCTACAGTCAGCCTGTGTGCTGAGGAAGGGCTGCAAGGGACTGCAGCAGTTCCAGCAGCTCTCAGCCGTGATTAGGCAGTGTCTATTCCCAGTACAAGGTCCCAGTGCAGCCTCTCCAATACCAACCAGAGACCACTATTCCTAGAAATTGGCTATTCCTAGATCCAAAACCACTAGGACATGAGCTTATTTGGTGTCCCCAAAATTGAGTTCTTCACTACCCTCAGAGGACTAAGATCTACAGCACCAGCTAACCCAAAGGACTCTGTTTCCCTCCTTTTGTAGTCCATCTATTTAAACAAACCCTGCTATGGGCTTTTTTTTAATAATGTTTCTTCTCCTCTTCTTTCCTCTTTTTTTGCCTGAAAGCCCCATACAAATGAAAATTACTAATCATAACACACCAGATCAAGGATTTCACAGAATGTCAGAATGGCTGAGGTTGGAAGGGATCTCTGGATGTCATCTAGTTGAAATTCCCTCTCAAGCAGGGCAACACAGTTGTCCAGGACCCTGTTGAGATGACTTTTGAATATATCCAAAGATGGAGAATCCACAATCTCACTGGGCAAACCCTCTTTTGATGCTCCATCACCTTTGCAGTGAAGAAGTGCTTCCTGATATCCAGGTATTTATATCCACTGGCAAGATACACCTGAGCTTTCTCTTCTCCAGGCTGAACAGTCACAGCTCTCCTAGCCTGTCCTCATAAGAGAGATGCTTATTAGCCAGGAAAACGTCCCACATTTGAGAAGGCTGCCCAAAATAAATAACCTTGTATTATCATGTTAAATACATACTGTGGCATCAATGTTTGGCTATCTGTGAAACATGGATAACAGGAGAAGTTCTGCAATTCTAGTGGAACCAGAGCTGCCTTGGAGCAATCAAACCACAGAGATGTAAAAATAAAATAAGAGAGAGCAAAACAGTGTAAATTTGGAACAACATTTTGCAGTGAGGGAGGTTGTTGGGGATAAATGTTATTCTTTACTCATCAGTACAGTCATTTTCAGGATTTGCCAGATTGCATACTGCTCTCCAGCATGTTTCCATTGGACATTGAGGTGGGAGCAGCACTTTCAACAGCCCAGTAAGGGACAAATGAGGAGGGAGGATGTTCCAGTGGAGCCAGGAGCTCCTAATTTCAGCCCTTAGGAGCCTCACTGGTCACGTCCAGCTCACTCAAAGATCACAGCTAAGCACAAAGACACAGACTCACATCACTGCCAATGAATAAACCTTCATTTTACACTGAGTTCAACCACAGAATCACAGAACATTCTGAGTTGGGAGGCATCACAAGGACCACTGAGTCCAGCAGCCAAGTAAACAGCCTGGACAGGGATCAAACCCACAACATTGCTGGTATTAGCACTATGTTCTAACCAACTGAGCTCATCTCAGAATCAACACAACCACTGCTGCATTTTAAAGCTATGCAAAAATTGATACACAAAGATTTGTAAGTATCAATTAATTTTTTTTCCATTTACTGAATGAGAGGAGGAGGAATTTCACATGGCCTCTACTGTATGTATTCAATTATTTGAACATTAATAAAAACAACCACAGGGGTTCCATACCACTCAGGAAAGTGTTTTTGTATTCATACATTCTTTTTCACATAAAAAGGTAATATCTTTGATGGAATATTGTTAAATATTGCATGCAAGAGTCCTTAATGTTTAAAACCAGTAACTTATTTAGATTGCATTTTTATTTAAAGGCTTCTGATAATTTTAACAGTTGAAATAATGCAAACAAACCATCAACTTGGAGTCATTTGCCTTCCTGTGTTCCCATATACCTTCTAAGCAAGATAATCCTCAAGGGACGAGTCGTATGCAAATTTATTTTGCAGCTTGGGATTGTGCTAAATAATTACTAACAAAAATGTATTATTTAGCTCCAGGCTATCTCGATGCATTAGAATTAAATGGCAACTATTTGCTCTTTCACTCGTGGCAAGAACTACTGGGCTGATGTCAGCATCATTTTGAATGCCATTATTGCAGTCTCTGGCTCTTTAGAAGGAGCAGGCAGATTTATTTACAACCTAGTGAGTGTCTCACATTTCTTTGAGCATGACACCATAGAAAATACCCTTCTTTCTCTAGATTACCAGGAGTATATTAGTGTGATTAAAAGTTATCTTTTTATTAAGAAGGTTGCTATGACATTCCCATCTCTATGGGAAAATTCATTATCACATACCATTTGAACACCAGTAGGCAACTGCACATATTTGCTGTAAGGGAAATGCCAGAAAGCAGAATACACTTTTGAGTACTTGCCAAAGAGCCATGTGACACATGGCCAGATCTGGTGTTAAGGGTTGTGGGGGTTTTAATTCCCTTTTTTTTTTTTCCTCCAGAAATGCCAATGAGAGCGAGTAACAGGACACTGCACAAGTCTGAATCCCAGCTGTTCTGCTCTTTGGAAAGATCCCAAAAGCATCAGCACTGTACACTCCCACTGGCAGGCAGAATAGGCTGAAGAAATGAGGGCTGAACCACAGGATTGTTTGTTTTTCATGGTCAGTGACACTGCAGGGAAAAGGTCCAGGACTTGCCACACTCGCAGGCACTACTGAATCACACAGAGAATATCCTCTCTGTGTCTTTCCTTCCATGGGGAAATGCTTTCAGCCTCAGCCATTTGGGCAGAATCTTTCCATAATATCCTACTCTATCTGTCAGCGTAAGTGTCGCAATGTGGCCATAAATTACTAGTTTCTAAGGCTTAATTGAGCACATATAAAGACACACACTCCCCTGTTTCTGTCTTAACCAATGCCATCCTCTTTTTGTGTCCTTTTTAATGGCCATATTTATGATGGAAATATTGTAACAATGCATTCAAAACACATTGCAAACTAAATATTCATGAAGTCAAACAAATACTGCTACAGAAATATCCTCTTATGGATTCATAGCAAAGGGGGATTTGTTTCAGTGCTTGGGAATGTACTTTTTCTGCAAGCAAAGCAGTGCTCAGCCTGCCCCCAGCTCAGCCTTGGCTTAGCAGCAGTCACTCTCTCCTTGTTTCCAAGGTTTAACTTGACACAGACTGAACCCAAAAGCCCTCTGGCCTAACACTGTCATAACACTAAAGCATCCAAACTTTGCTCTAACATAAGAATGCAATCCTTTATGGACAATTGAGGCAAAAAGTAATCAAAGTTCAAGAACCTGAACACCATCTTTGGCAAAGGCCTCCCCAGTCAGAGAGCAGAGCAAGATCAGTTTCCTTCTGAAATTTTATTAATAGCTTTGCCATGCCTTTCTCTGTCCTATTCAACATAGGAGGGTCACCTGACTCTAAAATAAAGAACAAAATACAAATACTCTCAAATGCTTTGAATCGGAGTTACAGATTAAACTTAAGCTGGCTGTTTTATCCAGACACATCCTACCAAAAAGTGGGGAGAAACTTGGGGCTGTTCAATACTATCAAATATTGAAATGTGTTCTTGTATTCTGCATGTTCATTTCCCACAGAAGGCCTGCAAGCAGTATGATCTTTAAACCTGAACTACCTCAGGCAGAGGCAAGTGAAGGCTACCACTACTTCAGAACTGAAGTTCCTACCTTTTAAAATTATGGGCTTCCATCTTCCATGGGCCAGAACTCATGCTTGCATTTAGAAGGTGACACACATCAAAAGCAATAATCACAATATTTATCATTCCGCTCCCAGGTTTTTTATTATTCTGACAAATACATGGTCAGCATGTGTTGGTTTTTAGTCAAATCCAGATTTAAAGCATACAGTTTGCTACAGCTGATACTAAACCTACTTGTAGCAGATGGGGATTCATCCAATTCCCTACTCATCAGATAAACAAAGGGAACACATTTACATTTAGATATCATTACCATCCCAATTATGACTTCAGACTCCAACTACAAATACTTTTATTTGGACCAATATTCAGTCAGTTGCCATTTCAAATATTGCCAGGCAACAGACAAGTGAAGAGATGGAGCCATCTAAGAGCTGGGGGCACAACGTTTTTAAAGTGGAAATTAAATATTGATTAAACAATAATTAAAATGCTACTTTATGCTTTTAAAGGTGAACCAAACACCAATTAATGTAATAAAGTCCATTGAATTTTCTATTTCAACAAATTCTCAGACAAAAGGACAGTTTGGTCTCTTAAGTCCTCAGCACATGCTTCATCTGACTTTGGTTCCAGCAATGTATGCAACATTGTAAATGGGAGGCACATAGAAAGCATACCTTACTCCTTGGTTTATTTACCTAAACTGATTCGAACACAGAGCAGAGATATCCCTACAGATTTGTAACACAGAGAAAGCATTATTAATTAATAAACCTTCAGACAAGCAAATAACTCTAATTTCTAATAGGTTTACAAGAACCACTTCCTCTTTTTAATACAGTGTGGGCTCAGCAATGCAGCCTGAACATGATAAATGAGCAAATATAAATGAAGCAAAGTAAGTACAACAAAAGAAGTGCGTGGCAAAGCACGGTCCACTCCTCACCAGCAAAAAGACAAATATAAAGATGAAACGACATGAAAGGAAGCAAGCTTTGACAACTTCACTAGGAGAGAGAATTTTACAATCAAAAGAAAAAGGAAACCCAAAATGGCTAAAAAAAGAAGACAAGAGAAACTGTCCCCCTGCTCTGAGGAGCAGTGCCTATCAACAGTGCAAAGTAAAAGCCCCACACTGCTGGTGACAATATTTCACATGTCAGCATGCTCTCAGAGACACTTATCCTGAAACAACACTAAATAATAAAAAAAGTGGTTTTCTCCACTGTAAGGACATGTCACAAAAAAAAAAAAAAAAAGAAAAATTCCTACAAAAGGGACATCCCAAGGGAAATTCCAAGACTGAAAACAGAAATAATCAGCTGAGGAGTCAGGACATTGCTTTCTCACTTTCACTCTTGACTAGGTAAAGCAGCAGGCACCAGGGACACCAGTTCAAGTGCAGCCCTTACAGCAAGAACTGCAGCATCTGCTTCTGAGCTTTTTTCCCCTCCCTGGTATGCCTGGAGAGGCTGCAGCTGCCTCATACTTCACCCTGCATCAAACTGGTGGTATTAAGCAGATCCTCCTACCTCCTCACCCTCAAAGATGGTTGTAACTTTAAGTCAAAAACCGTAAACATATGTCACATTTGATTTTCTTAAGTGATTAGTATATTACTAATCAAATTGAGAAGCTGATTAGCACATTGAATATCTGATTAGCTCCTTCCACGATGCAAAGAATTAGATATTAATCAAAGCTCATGAAGATAAGCACTACCATCCATACACTCAAGCCAAGCACCTGCAGTTCAGAAAGGGGCAAATAATGATTATTAAAACCAATGAATTGTGCCTCTTTGATTAGTTCTAGACACTTTTTTCCTCATCCAATCAAGGTAATTATACAATAAATCTTTGAAAATATATGCTGTATTTAACAAAGCAGGCCTGATACATTTTTTGCTCAATAAAGACTCTACCCCCAGTGCTCCTCCCCCTAGCTAGTATCCTCTTTTGCAAGATGACCCACCACTACAAAATTCCATTCCTACAGCTGCTGACTGCTTCACTAATATTGGCACAAATAAGTAACTCATGATGTTGTACAAAAACTGAGTTTGTTCCACAGATGACAGAAGGCAGTTCAAAAGGTGGCTTAAAACATGAGGAAAGGAAGAGGAAAGGGAAAAACTCTGTTGGTGTCAAGAAAATTTCCTGGCAGAACCCAGCAAAAGGACAGCTTGCAGCTGATTAGCTGTGCCTTCATGGGACTTGCTTCCAGCTAGTTTCCAAGTTAGATTCATCAATAACAAACTTTAAATATATTCTACCCAGATTGATCCCAATGCAGAGCTAGGTTGGCAATGCTTAATTGTTTTGAGTTTGGATTTTGTTTTGTTGGGGTTTTTTAAATTAAACTTGAGTAATCAGTATCTATCTTAAATTTTTTATCCCTGCAGGATTTTTATTCTATCAATGTTATGGTAACTATAAACAAAGAATTTGGCTTTTTGTTTCTTAAATATTTCCAAGTAATCATGCTTTAATAGTTTCCTGCTTGTCATAGGTTTTTTTCAAAGAAAACTGTAGTTAACTTTAACCATGTTATAAATTCTGAGGTATAAATTCTTTCTCGGATGACAATTAAAAATCTTAATTAATTCCACTCTGCCTACAGCCAGCAAATATATTTCTGCTAGATTTATCATCCTCTGCATCAGCTATTGGATAGAACACATTTCACATTGCTCAATTGCTGTATCTTGCCTGCCCAAGAGAACCAAAGGATTTCATTTAAGTCCCACTTAATGAGCTGAATTATCAAAGAAAACAAATGTTAGTCCTCAAACTTGCCTTCAGTTACTATCAGTACTAAAATCTGGGCTCTTACAACATTTTCTTCTCCATTTTTTCCTCTCTTCTTTCTTTTCTCCTTATGCTAGGAAAACCTGCACCCATTAAAATGTGATCACTCATCTATTTGCCTGCGCTGTCAGAAGTGCCTTTGTTTCTGAATAGCTCAAAACATTGTTGTCAGAATCTTTATAAAATATTTCTTGTGTAGACTCTATTAAATTGGGTGGTACAATCCTTTCCACTTGGAATAAAAACAGCAAAAAACAAGGAGGAATACTAGGAGGTTTTCATCTATTACCATAACAAAAATCACCATATTTGTATTCAGCTGTGACAATAACACGAATAATTGAACACAAACCTATTGACTTGCAAGTGATATAATATACAGGTTTGGGAATTGTGTTTCATGCACAATTTTATACATGAGGAAGATGAACAATTTTAGTGAAAATCACTGTTAAATTATCAGAACAGCAAACATCTCCATATTCCTTCAGTGTTTCTCTAGGGACCAAATTATAACATTCTGCTTTTGAAAGCAAAAGGGGAAAAAATAAAAAAGAGAAGAAATAAAAAAAAAAAGATGCAGTACCATCCAAATGATGTCTATAAGTTTTTATCACATATGTGGTATCAAAATATACTGTGAACTACACACAGCCTGAGCAGTGACTAAAGTAAAATAAATCACAATTTTGAGTATCAAAATACAGAAGTCTTTACTACGAAGGAGAATAAATGTCTCACTCAATAAATGTACAAATATAATTAATGCATTTTTCATAGAAAATGTACTGTTGTTACACAGAGATGCAAATCCAGAATTCTTCAAACTCTGTTATGTATTTAACAAAGCTGTAGCAGCTTCTTCATCATTTGCCTTCTGAAACTTGCCTGGAATAGTTTCATTCCCAAAGAAAAAGGCTGTGGGAGTGCTGCATGTAACATTTCTGAAGCAAACTGGAACAGTTGGTGAGATGCTGCAACTCAAACTGACTGAACACATTAAAACAGTTCATGGGAAGCAGCAAATGCAAGATTTCTCTACTACCTTGTGCTATTACACAGCAGCCAAATAGAATTTCAGTATGTGCATTCATAAAACACAAGAACACCCACACTTAGTGCTGCAGAGCAGAAAACATGATGCACTTGCTAAGAGAGTCCACAGCAGGTCAGGCACTTACTGATACTTCCCCAAACACCTAATGCACCTGGTCTGGCTTTGATGCAGTGCCTTTCAAATGTTCTGCTAAAAACAGTGAACTTCAGCATCCTTAAAACAGCTGCCCCTGCTGTGTAAAGTAGCTCAAATGTGGTCCTCGTTCAAAGCTGTGTCTCTTTTGCTGCAGAGCAGCGTCAGTGTATTACACAGCCTGCGCTGTGCTGAGATAAAGGATGCTCAAGGAGCACTGGATCACTGGTATCCCATTGGGTCTCTCAAGAAAACAAATTTCACACCTCAGGAGGCTACTCTTTAGAGAAGATTTTAAATACATACACTTCAAAGTTATTTCACAGCTGTAAAAGTACCTTAACTCTCTGACCAAACTGAAAGACCGGACAGATTCATAAGAGTAAAGCCTTGGTATCCAACTGTGTCATAAAAAGAAGATTTTTGCTGTACTTTCCCCTGTTTTTCTGAAGTTCAAACAATTACTTCTACACATTTCAGTTTTCCTTAGTTTAATTTATTTTAAGCTACTGTAAGAACATTTCAGTAGGAGACTAGGAGAGGCATGCCAATTAGCATGCCTCCAGACAGCAATTTGAACCATGTGGAGCTTCTGCCTGGCAGCTTTGAACACCCCCTTTTTTAAGTAAAGTAAAATTTTCCCCCTACTCCCTCCTTGCAAATGGTTAGGACAACACACCTGTGGAGAGAAAATGCATCCCTCTGCTGCCCCATTTTTCTCCTTTAATAAGTATATTTGTTAAATTTACAGCTGTTATAGGCAGACTGGACTATAAGTTCCTGCTAGAACTTAAAAGATGCATCCCTACAAGCCCCAGAGTATATTTTTGATGGGCCACACAATCTCAAACCATTTTTCTAAATATTTAATGGAGTGGTGCAGGTGACACAAAGGGATAAAAAAGAAGAAAAATAATGAAGAAAACACCAAACTATCATTACCATTGATAAATTATGACTAAACCATCATTAACTCTTAGCAAAACCTGCCTTCTGAAATTCTCTTCACCTGGAGAAACGCAGGCAGGCATCACCTCCATAATCATTCTCTTGTGACACTCCTTGAGACCCGTATTTTGCCTGGCTACCCAGTCCTCAAGGCTGTACTCTCTTTTTGTTTATTTATTTCCAAGAAACAGCCCCATTCACAGCAGCAAAACCAGAGTAACACAGGGCAGCATAGACTTGGAATATCCCTCAACATGGTACAAGTTGCAGCAGTTGTTTCAGTATCATATAAAGTCTCACAACCAGGGATAACAATGGAAATGTCAGCACCTTGAACTGTCCATCATTTCTGCAGAAACAGCCAGTGCTTATTCTAACACTCCCAAACTGTCTCCAAAATTTTACATATGCCAGAAATCCCTACTGTTTTCTTCCAAAAGGTCTTACGCTCACTCCTGTTAGTATTTAGGTCCTCAGGTCTTGTCAAAAGAAAAGTTTTCAACACCTCAAAACCTAATGGGGAACACAAAATAGGATTCAATACCAAGACAGGTAATGTCATTAATGCCAGCCTTTAATCTCATTTTGCTTATTTAATTAAAAGAGGGGAAAAAAAGAAAAAAAAAAGAAAAAACCACAAAAAATCAGCTGCTACTAAAGAGTTTGAATGAACAATATGCTGCACAACCAAACTATGCCACATATCTTAGATCTAGATTGCTCACCTTCATCAAATTTCAGCTACACCAAGAGAACTGAAATATCAAATTATCACAGCAAACATTTGCTTGATTTCAATAGAGTTTAACAAGGAAATTAATACCTGGATAGAAGAGAGAGATCTAACTGAGCTCCTGGCTGAATGAAAGGCTGCAGACTGATGTTACCTTCTGTCTGCCAGGGCTCCGAGTGCACCTGCACAGGCAGCAACTGCCCTGAAGAGTCTCACCAAGGATCTCACCTATCCCCCCCAAACTCCTTCCCCAGAATGAAGATAAGCCTGGCAAATGAGGCTCTCAAATACAAAAGGATCTCTGAGTTTCTGCAGTCATGAAACCAAATATTAAAGAAGCCCTTGTTTAGACAAAAAAAAAAAAAAAAAATAGAAAACAGCTTTTTCACTCTTAATTATCTATGGAAACAAAGAGTTTTCAAGGAAAAATATTTCTTCTAAAGCATACTACTTGCACGTGCAAGGCATAAAATCACACTCATTCAGATATTAGC
The DNA here is from genome assembly GCF_035770615.1 of Melospiza melodia melodia. Classification (NCBI taxonomy): domain Eukaryota; kingdom Metazoa; phylum Chordata; class Aves; order Passeriformes; family Passerellidae; genus Melospiza; species Melospiza melodia. Next base: position 38,455,359 of record NC_086194.1, read on the forward strand.
ACTTTACTTGCATGCATCTACAAAGTATCTTTTTCTTTAGGCACAGATACATGTGTTCAGATCTACCAGAATTCCACAATGCAAACTCTATTTAATACTAAGCAATAACATTTGCACATCAATATGCTGCAGAAAGTCCAGATAATTTGCAAACTCATACATTTACTTTGTATCAAAATATCATAAAAACCCTAAATGAAAGTGACACAATATATCAGGAAAAAAATGCATAATAGGCTGGATGTCCAGTATCTGAAACAGATGATCTAAATAGCTCTGGCTTGATTTTCATCCCACCTCAACAAACAACACGCTCTATGCTGAGACAGAAAGAAAAGGGAATGTTTGTAAATGCTGGTTTATTCCCTACCAGAAGGGCTAAGTATTAATGATGCATAAATATTTCCAGAAAAAAAAAAAATCTTAAAAGCTTGGAGGCCATATGTTATCCTCACAGCTACACTAAAGAACAGAAATATGGCTTTATTTTTGTGTTTACCAGAGTAACAGCCAACTCCACACCTAATTAAGATTTCATTAGTATTTCCACATTCTCAAAATATATCCAAGGCTCCACCTTCTAAGCCTGCCAACAGAAGTTATAGTAGTACTTCTTTTTGCCCACATATCCCTGTTTACCACCAGTATCATTCTAAATATATTTACCTTCTATTTTATGGTACTGAAAAAAACCTTCAAATTATGACTTAAGTGCCAGTCAGCTCAAAAAAGTGTCTGTTGGTTCATGACACAGAAAGCTCAAATAGTCTCTTCATGTGATTATCTCTGACTGTCACCCAGTGAAATAATAATTAACCCTGAAGTCCAGTGGGCTGCGAGAAAAGACAGGAGGAAAGAGGAAAGGCTTAAGTGACTTCAGTGGGAGACCAGGCACCACCTACCCCTTGTTCCACTTATTTCAGGTTTGAATATGGTCATTTATAAATGAGCTTCAACAATAATAAGAGAAAAGGAAAGCATCAAATTGGGCTCAAAACAAAATTAATGGTATCTGCCTGAGAATATATAATGAAGAATCCACAGTCCTTTCTGTTGCAGTCAACTGATTTAAACTTAAACCAAACCAAGCAAGCCCTTCCCCCCAAAAAAAAACAAAACAAAAAAAAAAACACTTGCTAAAATAAAGCTACAATAAACATCAGTCTGCCTATTCAGGGAACCTGGAATGGCTGTGCATTATACAAATTTTGTCTACACACAAGTTCTGCAATATTTATTGTTAACTTAAATTTATTTTTCATCATGTTTTCTGAAGACTGCCAAAATCTGCAGCTCTTGGTTAAATAAGAGATTGCCAGGCTATCTGGGTATGATTGCAGCTTTGTTCACAGAGACTGAAGTTTCAATTGAAGAGTGAAGGTCTCACCTTGCTTTACCCAGGAAAATGGTTTGGGTTTATTGTTTATCTGCTTCACCACATGTTGCTTAAATTTGCTTAGATAGTTCCAAGTTAATGAATAAAATAAGGTTTTTTCATAAACTTCAAAAGGTGAGGAAGGAAAGATATTATTTTCTTCTTTCCCCAGTAACTGTTGTGCCCAATGGCATGGACAGATCCACTCAATCTGACAAGTGACACCAAAGCCACTGGGTGGAGTCAGCTCTCACACCAGATGGCAGGGAATGTCCATGTGCCCACTGGCAGCAACACACTCAGGGATCTCATCCAGAAGGGAAAGCCCACAGGCCACAGCAGCATGAATAGTTATTGTGGCAGCCCCAGTGAGCTGCAACTTCCCAGTGATTCCAGCTAACATCTGCTGGAAGCCCACAGTGCAGCCCCACTGTCCTGCAGCAGCCTGACAGTGAACTCAGAGAGGAGCTCTGAGTGAAGAGACAGAATGAGAACAAACCATAGAAGAGAAAGGAGAACAGATTCTGTACTCTTTCTATATCAAAATAAGATTGGAAAAAATGTTCACTGTTGCAAGAGAAAATGAAGAAATATCATATTAGTAGTAATAGTAATAATAAATTATAAGTTTAGATAAATCAAACACCAGGCAAACCTCTTTTTCCCTTTGAAGTACCATGGGATGTGGTGATATCAGAGTAGTGCTATGCCAAGAGAAAATGATCAGCATGAGATGTTCTTGTCACACACTAGCAGGGGGTCATGTGCCACAGAGACCCAACACAGTGTGTGTGTGTACATAAATATGTGGTCCACAATCCCCTACACCACAAATCTGGCACATGTGCAGTTTTCTCTCACCCACAGTATTGCCACAGGAACATCAGTAAGCTTAATTAATCATCGAACTTGCATATCATTTGAAAAAAAAATTACTTCAACACTTGCAAGCGTTCTAGTAAAAAAAAATATCTCATTTAATAGCCCAAATAAAGCCTGGCTATTAATTCCAGGTCACATTGTATAACTGAGTGTAATTAATCTAAACTGTGACAACAGATTTGAGTGCTTGCCCAAAATGCTTTCATTTTTGTGCTTTCTACAAATGTTAACAAAATGGAAAAGGAAAATAGAGTACAAAGGACAAGACACTGGAATCTCAGGCAGCACAAGTTGCTCTGCTAATTGACGTGGAAAACATTTCAAGAAAGATGAGCAGGTGCTGTATTACTACCAGGTTCCTCTCTTTAGCTTTCATCCAAAGCCCATTACACAAAGGTATTTTATCCTTTGGACTTCAGTTATCTTTAGGTCTGGTTACCTTTCACTGTTCAGACAAGGGACTTTAGAGACCATTTGACTTTTCTGACTTGAGTGCCAAGAGGTCATCTTTGATAAATCTTCTGCAATCCATGAGAAAATAATTTCTCTAATAATTTATTAATATCCTATCACTACACAGCTATTTTCAATTATTAGTTTTATTATAATAGGGGAGGGAGCCAATACTAATTTACAAATATTATGAACAAAACCCTTGCTCCCAAAGAGGTAATGGAAGCAACAACTTTTGCAGTCCAAAAAATGCCTTAGCCTTCAACCCAAAGCTTCACAGGCCTTGATGTTGTCTCAATGGACAATGTTATCATCACTTTGCCAATAGTTTGCCAAGGAACACATAAGCAAAATTTTAGCTGTGGATCTTTGAGTGCAGAATCAACAATTCCAAAACAAATCCATGGCCAGCTGCCCAGTTATCATGAAATGCTTTTATGCAGGGTGTGGAATATGAATAAATTTAAGCCTAGTTATGTTGATCTGAAAGGCCCTGTTACTGCCCTTTCCAGAGCATTCACTGACTCAAAGAGTTCATCTTGCCTGACCTTCCTGAGGGATGGGAATAAATAACAAACACAAACAGATGAACAATTTTAAAGAGTCGTACGCTATATTGCCTATGGACACTGTTTCTCTAGCATAGTCATTTTCTAGTTCATTTACTCTAAATGTTAACACCAGTAATAGACAATCTAAACCATTTACCCTTTATTTCAATGAAAGAGTAGATATAGGACTATAAGATTTAAATCCCTCCCTCACAAGAATTTGTATAACAAAAGTTATTTAAACTGGAATATCTCTTACACCAGCAAAGTGGATAAACAAGCATTTTTTGTGAAAAGGTTTTCTTAACACAAATCAAATATGAAACAACAAGCCCAACAGTTTCTCCAAAGTATTATGCAAAACCAAAATAATACGTTACTGTAAATCAGAGGAAAAAATACGTTGAACATAGACCACAAAATAACCCTACATTAAATGTTAGAGTCATAGAAAATAGAGTATTTGATCTTGCATTCTGTCAGTTTCAAAATACAATAATTCTGGCCAAATAAAATCTCAGAAGTCCTTTAAAGTTGATCAGCTAAGTATATACACAAATTCATCAGGTAACTTTTTTTCTACTTCTTACCAAGGAAAAAAGAAAATTTGCCATTTTGTCCATAAATTTCACAGACTTTTGTTTGTGACTCAATTTGCAGATCAAATCATACCATTAATAAGGTTTATACTATGTAATAATGGTACAGGACATACACAGATAGAATGTGCATTTGGAGGCCAAAACATTTCTTTGTTTGAAAACTGCATGAACTTAAAGGTATCAAAAACAATATGTCTCTATACAGAATAGCTTACTGTTTAGAAAAGATACAACAGTTTTATGGCACTCAGAGCTTTTAACTTTTACTCATTAAAAAGAACTATAATTGCCATGACCCCTTGCTACTATTCTATGGGTGAATTGTATTAGTAAGAAAGCAAGGCTATAAATTGAATTATTTATAACTAAAATATCTCAAATCTTTGTGGCATTTCCAAAAGAACGTGATCTTTATTTTGATTAAATGCTTGCCTGTCTTTCTCTCCTTTTGTGGTAGTATTTTCCTACTGTATCTTTAATTTTTGTTTTGTATTACAAGGAAGTACATTCCAACAATAACCAGCAAAAAAGGCACTTTTTTTTTTCAAAACAGCTTACAGCTTAAATGCCCAGCATTCACAAACAGATGCTAATAAGCAGTACAGAAATTTCAACAACTATTAGTAAATTTAAACACATATTTTAGTACAGTCTCTCTCTTTTAAAATTAATTCATTCACATTTTAATCTCTTCAGGTGTCTTCTTGAGGCTCCAGGTAAAAAACCATATGCAGGGAAGCGTGAATAAGTCCCTCTGAAGTCCATTAAAACAGAGCTTTAATTCACTTACTTGCCATTGGAACCACTGGAGATACCCTGGAGTACTGCATTTGAAAAAATATATCTACAACAATAATACAAGATGTGTAACAGCTGTCTGAACTTCATTTAAATATTGGTATGAAAAGCTTGGATTTTTTTTTCTGTATCTTGTTTTGGTTTGTTGTTTTTTTTTAAGAGAGAAAAAATGAGAACTACCACATTCAGAAGTCAGACCAAGAAGAAATTAGTTAAAACAGTCCAGTATAGAAATTCAAGTATAATTCACTTTTGGAAAAAATAAAAAAAGGCTCAAAAGATTAATAATGGGAGGTTAATTGCAGCATTTTTCATTGAAAATTGTATGTCAGCCACATAATGCAAACATATTGGTATGTAAAGTCCACTGCAATAGAGTATTAAAAAGTCAGACAGTAAAATTGCTATTTTAATGGCATTTTGTTCTGATTACCAAATACCAGCATCCTAATCCTAAATCCCTGAGACTAATTAGTTTCCTAGTCTCCTCTCTCCTGTACTTAAATTTACTCCTGTGAACCATATCTTGGAGATGAATGGGCCTTTTCCCTGCTTGCGTTTTGGAAAGCCATCGGGCCCTGACTCTATTCTGGAGATCTGAGCATAAACCCTGCTGCAGAATCAGGCATTTTTGAAGGGAAAAGGTGGAAGAGAAACTAAGGGGATTCTGACAGTTTCGAAGTTTTGGGATTTTTCCCCATGTTGTTCCTGTTTTCCTACAACAGAAATAAGTAATAAAGGCATGTAATTTTCCTTTGCCTGTCCCTGTTTCCCTCTCCCACAGAGGGAGCCTAGCTGGCTACTCTGACCTCCAGGCTGAAGTTTAGCTGCATCAAGAGGAGATGAAATTAATCCCTCCCTAACGCATCTGTCTTTACAACCTTCAAAAATCTTTACAACCTCCAACTACTGACCAGGTGAGACAAGGACAAGAAATAAGAGTGTGTTAGAATAGCTGAAGTAGCATTTGCAGAGACAGTATCTTTTTTCTTGTATCAGCAGATAAAGAGATATTGGAGGAAATAAAAGCTTTTTGACACTCACAGCCTTTATTGGACTTGAAAAGCTCCAGAAAACATTAATCTAAGTACCAAATTGAAAACACTGGGTTTATGTAATTGACTTTGTTCCAGAACAATTAGACAAGTTTTAGAAAAGGGGAGCTAGATACCTTTAGAGCAGAAAAAGCTTTTGGCAAGGCTAGAAGCAGTAAGTCATGTTTCCCAAGCATGAGGAATAAATACTTAGCACCTAGAGAACAGCTGAAAGTTAGGGGGTGATACTCAAAACAATATTCTGCCATAACACCAATGTCTTCACTGCACTTATTATCTAATGAGATTTTTCTTTTAGCACTGATGTTAATTTTTAAAGGATTTTTTGCACTTTTCTTGAAAGACAAGACTACTAGAGGCTTTTTTTCTCAAGGAAAATGCTCCTTTTCTGAGTTATTTTGTCCATCACTCATTGCCTGTGTAAGTTCAGTCTGGTATATATAGATTTTACCCACTCCAACAGCACTCAATATGCTGAATAAAGCACACTGAATGTTGAAATTTTGACATGTAGAATTTTCAAATGAGTCCATACAACACTGCAAATGTAAGAGATCTTACAGCTCTTAGTCCAAAGAAAGTTTTCACCTTAGTGTGAGTTTACAGATGTTAAGGAGCAGGAGGAACAGCTAGGAAAACAGCAGCTTTTGCAGATGTTAGGGAAGAGTTGGGAAACTTCTTGGAAGAAATGATCTGTCTTATTTGAAGACCAAGTAGCCTATGATATATCATGTGAGCATATAGCCATATCATAGAGTCAAAGAAAGGTTTGATTTGGAAGGGAATTTAAATATCACCCAGAGCCCCATAGCTTGGGAAAGAAAACAAATAAACAAACCAAAACCAACTACTCATACTAGCTTGTTTCTTGAAACCACAGTACATGTTCTGGTCATGCTACTCTTCCAAATAAAGAGCCTTTGTTTGTTGAGATCTATGCTTAGACTGGTGAGGTACTTTGTCTCCTCAGATCACACAGAGATAAATTTGAGAGCCTTAACTTTCTAATGGCTTGAATATGCGGACTAAAATAAATCAGTGAAATGCACCCAGTCCCTAAGCCCTCAAAGCTAAATCCAAAATGTACCACCACCTTCTGTGGAAATTATGCTACATTCAGCCAGAACAAGTTTGATAGCATGTCACATAAAATCAAGTGGCTAAGTGGCAAATCCAATCTATTTGTGTATATCAAGGATGTCAAATACCCCTCACAGAAAATAAAAACATGTAGAGTTAGTAATTTTTCTCCCTCTATGTAGGAATCACTACTTCATTAACACTTCACTCAAAGAAATTATTAACATAGCCAGCAATTTAGAAAGGGTAGTAAAACAGCAAAAAGAATTATTATACATTACTTTAATACTATAATTAAGATCTCTCCCATTTTAATTAGTGCCATAAAGTCCTTTGATTCAATTACTATAGAAAATTTTACAAATATGAGAGATAATTTGCTTTTTAAAATATTATCTTAGAATAAATACAACTTCAATAATAGATATGAGTGTTTTGGCAGTTATTCGTAATTAATTTCCTGAAGATCACAGAACCACAGAATGGATAAGGTTGGAAAGGACCACAGAGGGTCATCTGGTCCAACCTCTCTCCTCAAGCAGCATCAGCCTACAGCACATTGCACAGGAATGTGTCCAGATGATTCCTGAATATCTCCATTGAGGAAGACTCCAAAAACTCTCTGAAAAATCTATTTCAGTGCTCCATCACTCTCATAATAAAGAGGTTCTTCCACATGTCCAGGTGGAACCCTTCTGTTTCTTATTTTCTGCCTGTTCCCTCTTCTCCTGTTCTTGGCACCACCAAGATCCTGGCTCTATCCTCTTGGAGCTCTCCCTTCAGACACATACACTGATGGGCCCCTCTCAGCCCTCTCCAGGTTAAACAGGCCCAGCTCAGTCTTTCCCAAGAGAGGTGCTCCTAAACAACCCCTACACATCACAGCCCCTTGCCCCAGGAGCTCCAGGTCTCTCTTGTACTGAGTAGCCCAGAAGCGAACACAGCATCCAGATGTGGCCTCAAAAAGACTCACTAGCTGAGCAGAGGGGCAGGATCACCTCCCTTGACCTGCTGGCAATGCTCTTCGTAATGCACGCCAGGATTCCCTTGGGCTTCTTGGCACCCAGGGCACACTGCTGGCCCATCAACAGCTTGTTGTCCTCCAGGACCCCCAGATCCCTCTCAGCAGACCTGCTTTCCAACCAGGTCAGCCCCTAGCTTTTACTGGAGGCTGACCTGGTGGATTATTCTTCCCCAGATGCAGAACTCTTCACTTGCATTTGTTGAATTTCAAAAGGTTTCTCTCTGCCCATCTGAGAAACTCTTGGGATTATATGTGCACCTAACCTCCTAGACTCATCAGAGCAAATGTCTTGCCAAAGTCACAGATTCTCCAAAACACTTAAATACTAAGCCATGTTCAACATCACTCATAGGTATCACCTCTGAAATCAAACTCAACAACACTAGAGATGAGTTGCAAGGCATAAAACAATATAAACTCACAGATAACAATCTAAAGTCTTCACAGATTTCAGAACAAGGCAGCACATTCCCATCTCCATAAATCTTAATTCAGAAATTCAATGTTTTGGCATTTCTGGCTAAATAAACTATTCTCATATTTCTCAAATCAAAAAATGTGGAGGTATAAGTATTGTGGAAGATATAAACAGGCAGGCTGTGGACCCAGAATCTTTCCATGGAATTACATGCCTAACAACCTCTTCTTGTGACTGACAGTTCTGATAGATTCAGCTGAAGGTTGATTTTAATGAAATCCCATTTTCCATGGTGAGACCATTATGCCAGAATTATTTTTGTCCTCATCTTAACTTTCAGCACAAAAAGGTCTCTCCTTTTCTCCTCCATCCTCAATATAATTTTAAATTGAAACACCGAACTCTTTTTACACAAATTGGTCTACTGACTTTCAGTCAGCTTTGCAAAAGATATTTTCTTCAGCTTATATAAAGCCAGCGTGATAGATCATTTTGAATAAAATAGGCCTTGGACAATTTCTAAAATAGACTGCTCTGTTCCAATGAATAGGATATATTGGTCACAGGACCTGCCATCTAGAAGCATTCGACTTGGTGTGCCAGATTCGAACAGACACTCAAATCCCAGTTTCCCTCTTTAAAGTAAAGATAAGCTTTAGATGATGACCAATTAGAAAACAAACTCCAAAAGCATTTCAAACTCACATGAAGCGTTAGCACTCATGAAGTGTTCCCTCAGAAGGGCATTGCACTTCAGACAGCAACTTCAGAACCAACACTACTGAGGCCACATAGAGAATCCCAGCATCAGCCAGCTGAGCCTGAAGCTCTTTAGATGACATGCCTGTGACACTTCTGTAGAGATTTAGGAGGGAAACAAAGAATGAGCTGTGTATCCTGGGTCAGCAAACTGGACACATACCCTTGCTGAAATCCCAGGTTACAGAGACCATCAGGTGCCAGTGGTGTGAGAGCACCCACTCCCAGGTGCTCAGGCTTTTGTTGCCTCAGCCTACTGAAAAATTATTTCATGCCAGTAAGCTAAGGCTGTTTCAGCAAATATAATAAAATGCAGCAAGAGAAGAAGAAGAGCATGAAGCATGCTGAGGTTTAAGATAAATGAGCAGTCTGCTTACCTGTCAGAAGTCATCCTAAAGGAGTCCATGAGGAAATACAGCTGTCTCATTATTAAAGGGTGAAAGATGACACTGATGTCAATAAAACACAAGGACTATGACACACAACTGGGATTTAAGAAATGATTCTTTACCAAGTCCTCTTTATTTATCTGCTATTCATCAAACAGCCCTGCCTTGAAGTTAACCATTTCCTCCAACTCCTTACAAAATGCAGTGTTGCAGGTTCACATCTCCTGTGCACTGTCTTTTGCAGATTAAAACTTTAAAACAAGATTGGGAAAATCTGCACTACAGCTGCATACTGGGCATCAACAGCAGGGATTTGGTAGAAGAGGGTTGCAGAGGTGCCCTGAGATGTTTTCAGGTGCCTCTGAAGCCAGCATAAACAGCCCATCATCCCCAAAAACCTCGGGCAGGTTTAAAAGATATTTAAGAGTGCCTGTGCCAGCCACAAGAGCAGGACACAGAGCCCTGGAAATGTCACTGGGAACAGGCTCTGGGCAGGAGGGACTGCACCATGGCTGACCCACGCTGAGCAGCAACACCCCAAGGGACTGCAGCTGTGGGGAACCCATGCCAGGGCAGCTGCACCCCCAAAGGCACTTCTTTGGCCCGTGGGCCCTTCTCTAGAGCAGGACAGGAAGAGAACAGTGGGAAAAACAGAAAAATTAAGAGGACCAAAAATATGCAATTATCGGACGTGACCTCCCCTCTTGCACTTCACCTCCCCAAAGGCAGTGGGGAACACTGAACCTAATCTGAAGTGAAAATAAGGGAAACCAAGACTATGGAGGGGTTAGAATAGGTGTTTGGGTTAAGCTGATCCTGGGGAAGGGGAAGGAAAGCACTTGATACTTTTAACTATTATATTCTTTCTTTTTGCTTCCCCTGCAACACCCAAATGCATGATCAGAGGTTTTTCCAAACTGATAAGAAATTAAATTCAGCAAAGGCTCCCAAGTCTCGACTATTTTGCATATAACATACCACAATACCCAAGTGACAGATTATTTCTCCAGATTTCACACCAAGTATAAAAACAAGAGGCCTTAGCCTATTTGTCTCAATACTTGTACAAACCATCACTGGCACAATTATGGCAGCAGTGTATTCAAAAGCCTTGGTAAGAAGCAGCAGATTGCAGTAACATCCCATTAGGTTATCTTTCAACATATGTCTGAGCTAAATAGAGTTGAAAGTTCATCACAACAGATTTCTCCAGACTGACCAGAATTAGGTCCATATCGTTACCCTACTTAGGAAGCACTGACATTGTAATTACTTCAGGCACCCATCTGGCACAAATCACAACATGATTTCATTTCAGATGGTCTCAGCTTTGTTTTTCTCTCAGCTAGACTGTGACACAAATGTGTGAATCTCATCATTTACAACACGAAGGCATACAATAGTGATTTCTGCCTCATGACTCTGAAAAGCCCTGGCAATTGCTAATGTCAGGAGATTTACTTTAAAATTCAAATCATGTTTTAATTGACAGTGAATTGGACCTGTAATTCTTTGGTTTCTCTTCAATGACCTCACTCTAGCTCATAGGTATTTCATATTTACAGATAACAATTGGCACAATGCTTGGTAGATGTCAAATTCTGATTGAATTTAATCCAAAAGGCTGAAGTCCTTAGTTCTCTAAATTAGGTCAAACAATCTAAAATAGTGCAGTGCATTTTTCAAGTTTTTCCACACAGAGATTATTGTAGTTGTTAAATTTATTATTTTGAAGGACTCAGGGAAAAGAAAAAATAAATTAAAGCAAGCGATTCTTGAATTACAGATACTGTAAGGAAAACACTTGATCTTGAATTCAAAATGTTACCTAGTTTTTACCCAAAGGTTTCAGCTTTCTGATAACTCAGAATAGTAAACCTATACGCTATTTTTTTCTAAAAACCAGACAGTTGCCACATGTTCATTTAAATTTTAGAAGGATAATTTGACTTAAAAAGTCACATAAATGCATACATATCTGAGAGGCATTCAAAAAAATCCTGCAAAATTAGTATAAGTGATCTGTGCTGACGTTCAGTGACACAGGTTAAATATCAGATAACTGTAAAAGGCTTTTCCTTTTCTTACAAACTTCTTTAAAATCAGCATACTACCATATGCCAGTTTTCCAATGCACATCACACTGCTGACCATCATTAAGCAATCAATTAGTTTCTGTTCCTCACTGTTATGCAATTGCATTGTGTTTCATGAGCTAGGAAATGGTTATAACAACAACAAGGAACCGTATGGGAGGTAAGAATCAAGAGGTGTATTTTTCAAATTTTCACAGACCAGCTTTAGCAGTCATCAACAGTTTGAGGCTTGATAAGCTAGAAAGGGTCTGTTGGCAAAAGTAACATTCCAGATCTTTGATTATCTGTGGCAACACAAAAACGCATAGCCAAGAAACATTCCTTTAGGAAACTTCTTCATTCAAAATATTCCAGCAATACTAGAGCTCTTTCTTTACCTTGTGCTGAACAGTCTTTTTCATCAGATGTGATACTGAAATGCAGCTAACTAGTTTTGCTCTGATACCTCAAATCATGTGAGATTTCCAGATTTGCTTGAACACTGACACCTTCCATTAGCCTGCTCCCTGAACTTCTGAGGCCAAAACCAGAAATGAGGTCTTGGTCCTCCCCAGGGCATTCACAGCCTGGCTAAAGAGCCTGCGTTAGGTTGGAGCATGAGAGCAGTGAAGTCACTTAGACCAGGATCTTTGCAAACACAGCTCCACTTTGTCCTAATGAAGAGAACTTGTTACTTGTGAGACTGAATGGGAACTGGAGGTGACAGGGCTGAGTACTTGTAAGCAGCAGCTGTTTCTGTGACACACATCAGCTGTGTTCTGCTTTAATCTGTGCAGTTATATCCAAGAACCTCTTTAATGGACTGGGGGGCAAAGCTAAAGCAGTTTTATTGATGCTACAAACAATGAAAAAGGGTGTTTCTAAAAGGTAGTCCAGATGGCAGGTGAATCTGGGTCAGAGCTGCATCATATGCTCCCAGCTGGAATCGAGAGTATAAAGGCAGGAAAAAGTATTCCTTGTAAGTTAGAAAAGTAATGCTCTGCCTTTACATAAACAAGTTATCAGGAACTGGTATCATTAGGAGGAAGCTGCATTGCAGAGAAATGGCTTTAGCATGTTTTTCAAAATAGAAATGTTGCTTAATTGAATGTAAACAGTAAAACATAAAATTGCAATGGAGCTGTAGTAGAACATGTTTGAAGTTCTAACTGGCTGTATGTTAGTTCAATAGGTTATAAATCATAAAGGTCAAGTTTCTCCTAGACAGTAAAGTGTTGCAGAAAAGCTGTGATAGTTCAGTGATCTCTAATTGTCCTCCTGTCCTCATCACACTCCACAGTGCTTAGTTTTCTAGGAATGTTCATCATCATTACAGTCTCCTGAAGAGTTATTTCTGTGTTTTCCTAAATGCCCTTCCTGCATGACCCTGCCTTTTTCAAGATATTTCCCTTAGCTAATGCACTCTCTTGACCTTCTCCTGGTACTTACTCTAGAGATCAAAACCACATCTTCTTTACACTTTCTCACTCCTTAGAGATGTTTCAGATTCTCAGCAGTTATTTAAGACTTCCCTCCATAATGGCCATGCTACCCTGAACACTTTCAAGACACTCTAAACAAAACTATGTTTTCAGTTTAACTCTCCATAACAGCATCCAGAAATGGTCCATGTATTTTTCCTCCCTTCTATATCAGATGACATTCCTTTGCCACCTTTTGAGCACTTGGGTGATCATAAGGCATTTTCATACAGAGCCCTGGTGCAATACTTGGCACATTCTGGATTGAAAGAGTGGCTAATAGAGGATATAATATCCACACACAGTCACCACATTGCTCTGAGGCATGCCTCCAAAAGGCTTAAATTGCAAGGGAGTAAAAGAAGGTGATATGGCAATGGGAAAAGGAAAATATGGCATAAATATTGCCTAATGCTGTTGCCCTGTTTGCAGCTACAGGACAGTGATTTTTCACTGATGTTGTATGCCTGAATCAGTCCAATGTGCCTGCCAAGACTGCATTTTTGTCCCAACCATTCCCATTCCCTCTCTGGCACATTTCTGACCATGCTATGAACCATTTCATCTTGCTAGACCAGCAGAAAAAACAGGAAAACCTTACTTCCTGAGAGAACTTCTTCATCTCCACTTTCAGCTCTTCTCCAATCAACCTTTGCGAGAGATTTCCAATGCCAGGGTGGTCACAGTGCTGGCCAAGCTCACTCTGATGCCCCTTTTCAACTGTGTTCCCACCTGCCTCAAATTTGTGTAAATTATCCCAGCTGTGCTGGGCTGGCCCTGGCTTGATGCCAGATCCCCACCAAAGCTGCTCTTCACTCCCTCCTCAGCTGGACAGGGGAGAAAAAAATACATCAGAAGGCTCATGAATCGAGACAAGGACAGGGAAAGATAATCTACCAATTACTGTCATAATCAAAACAGATTCAGCTCAGGGAAATTAACCCATTTATTACCAATCAGATCAGAGTAGGAAAATGAGAAGTAAAACCAAATTTTAAAATACCTTCCACCCAGCCCAGCCTTCTTCCCAGACTCAACTTCACTCCCCATTTTCTCTACCACAGGAGGATATGAAATGGGAGCTGTGGTCAATTCATCACACACCATCTCTGCCAATCTTTCCTCCACAAAGAAGGACTGACTCCTCGCACTCTTGCCCTGCTCCAGGGTGGGCTCCATCTTACAGGAGACCTTCATGAACTTCTCCAACACCAGTCCTTCCCACAGGCTGCAGTTCTTCACAAACTGCTTCCCTTCCACAGGGTCCCAAATCTGCCAGCAAACCTGGTCCAGTGGTTTCAGAGCAAAAACTTCCTGAAGTGGCAGAGTTATTCTGGATACAAACTTTCTTCTCAAAGTAGGAACTTTCTAGAAGGCAGTTGTTCTACTCCCTGGCTGGACTGTTTTGAAATAAAAAGGCAAGTGTAATAAACACATGCATTCATTTAATTCAATTAAAGACAGAGATCCAAAAATACACTAAAAATAGGGTATATTGAAGCTCATGCTGAATTTCCCTGTGAGAAAATATACACAGGGTCAAAAAGGAAATTCAATGCATGTTCACCTCTTGTACCTCCATCCTTTTTGAAATCACACAATGTAGCAGTTTAATTGTTAAAAAATTATTATTGCACAAGATCTCCACAAAACCCACAAACACTATCAAACAAACAATACATTGAAGAGAAAAAAAAATGCATTTGTTCTCTTAGACATATTATGCTTGACTGCCATACTTAAGTGTGGCAAGTGTCAGACAGAATTGTATTTCTGCTTTCCCTAGATCTTATTCAGTGCCTTTTCAAACGTCTCCAATTAATCTGAGGTGTGAGTGCTAGGCGTAATTTGGTCCTTCAAACTTCTAGCAATTTTTTAGTCATAATCCGTGTGAAGATATGTAATTACAAAGCACTGTAATAGTCCTGGTAGAACTGAACATCAATGCTGCCATCACTTCCAATCAGGAAAACTCATTACCAGCTTAGAACCTTGCCAAACTTTGACTGGGGCTTTTTGGTTGATTGGTTGATTTTTGGTGGGTTTTTTTTGGACTTTTTTTTTTTTTTTTTTTTTTTTTTTTGCTCAGTATCTGTCCCAGGCATAATTTTTTGGGGACAGCTAAAGAGGTTTTGGGAAAATTAGACTGGGAAGACACATATTTTGCCCATGAATCTGGAAAAGACTACTGGATGTGAATGGCTTAGAAGACAGGGAGTAGAACAAGAAAATACAGGAGGGTACTGAAAGTACTTAACAAGCCTGGGATGACCTGGAGAAGGAAATTGTGACAGGAAAAGCACAAATAAGAGATGCACATAAAAGATTGGAATGAATCACTTCCATGTGTTGCCTGCTGCATGGTAGTGCCATGGACTGCAAGAGGCAATAAAGGATCCCACTGCCAGTCCCAGTGCTGTGCTTCTGTCTGGCTCTCAAGTAATGTAAGCAGTCACACACTGTCAGCCAGGGATCTACCATTTATCACAGTGTAGCTAACATTGCTGTTTGCACAAAGTTTTGGAACCACTGGCACTCAGGATTTGATCTGGTGTGCCCCAAAGAGTCGCTACAATCCAACCTCACAGTATTCTACTGCCTCTTCCCTGACTTTTCCTTTCCTTGCAACAATATCAACATCTAAGAGGTCCCCTAGTGCCTGGTTCAATTTCCTCTGAAACATCTCAAATGCCAGGATAATTCCAAAGACATTCTTATTTAGTGCTATCTTCTGGCAGATACACAAAGCTCTAGGTGCAGCCCAACTATCTCTGTGCAAGAATCATTTCTGGACTTAGAAGAGAAAAAATAAAAAGGAAAAAAGAAAACAAAACAAAAGAAAAAACCCCACCCCAACACACTTCCCTTTCAGCCTGGACTGTTCAGTATATACATATTTTTTTGTGAGTATTGATAGTCACTCTTTGTTCACTACTTGCTCTGTGTTAATTGGTCTATAGAAAGATGCAGGTCTTCTACAGTTTTCTGTCCTCTTACAAATAAACTAAAACAAGTTGCTAATACAATTATCCTGATAATCTAATGATTCCAACTTTATGTGGAAAAGCTGCCTTCACTGATTTCCTCCATGTTTTACAAATTTGATAAATATACAAACATGCAATAGTTTCACTATAGGAATTCGTTTTTCACAAATCATCATATTCCTGCTTGGAGACCTGTCAGTTTCCACAGGCAGAGCAGAGATACCCAAAGACTTTTAGCTCAGAATTCTCATTTTCTTTCTGGCTTTGATTAAGGGAAAACTAAAATGGTCTCTCTCTGCTGTTTCATTCTGTGATTAGGACATTTATCAAATCCTTTTTTCAACTGGAATGAACTGGAATGATGATTATTGCTGACCACTGTACATTATAGTCCTCTTCACTTTTTTGATCCATTTCGATATTTCTTCTTTTCCACATCTCATTTTTAAGCATACTGCACTCACCTTGTGCAGGCTCAGTTGTAGAATGATCTTTATCTGGAAATAAAACCTTGTGTGTGAGGTTTTACTGTCCTAATTCTACTGTTTTGTTAATCACAGTCTTTGCTATCACCCTCCTTATCACTGCTATCACATTTCTTATTTCATCACTTAACAATATTCCACACTTGCTAAAGTAAATTGTTTACTCAATAAGCTATTGATAAGCAATTTTGCAAAGTACCAACAATGTTCAAGCCCTGTGCATTCAGATTTGGTCACATGCTACCTTTCCCCAGAGTACATATATCTTTCTGCACACTCAAAAACCTATTAACTTACCTCAGTAAATTCCTTGGATACCTGTTCCCATTTCTCAAATGCAAATAACCACTGTGCAGACATTGCCCATAGGTCTCTGTATGTTTAAATCATTAAATTCAGCTCTTCACTCATTGCCAGAAAACCACTTATAACTGGTCAAGTCAGGCAATGTTGCATCCCCTCTCATATGGAGCTTTGCACATTCTTTTCCACAACAGGCACTCTCTTCTTATACATCAATGTTTAATTTATATATGGATATAAGATATATAAAATATATATGATACAGAATTCCAGTTTTTAGCAGGAATTGAGTTGGTTTTAATAATAATCTCTGAAAAAAAAAACTCGAGCAATTAATTTTCAGCTGACAAAATCTTTACTGTCTTTTACCTAAACCAGCAAAGCATAATTCCAAGCTAATTAAAAGTCAGCCACATGCTGGCATGAACAATGATTGTTATCACTTTTTCCTGAATGCTGAATTATTTGCAACTTGTCCCCATTTGTAGAACTCCACCTCAGCTTTGTATTTGCCCATACAAATTGCAATTCCCTATTACCAGAAGATTCTCCTCTTGCCCATGGACCATTTGATGCTATCGTGGGCTGGTAGGACCAGCTCAGTCAAAGTGTTCAGCTTCAGTGAGGGACAGATGTGGTGGTTTACTCCTACAGCAAATAATTTGGCTGTCAAGGCATACAAAATTAATTCCAAGTGCAGGGGAAAAAATATACTCTCTGAAGTTGAAAAGCTTGCCAAAGGGAAAAGTAGCATTAACAAGGAACTTGTACTGCTCATTTGCTGCATGCAACTTTTCAGTCTGCTTCTCAAAGTTCTGTAACAGCATGTCCAGAGAGAACTGAAAAGGCAGCTGGATGAAGCTGTCAGAAACAATGACCCAATAAAAAAGGCTCTTACCATTTGCCGGTGATGAGCACTAATGCAGTCCTTCCCTACCCCCACAAAATCTGTGGGAATGTCCTAAATCAGATTCGCCCTTTTTGTCAGCAATTTTCAGAGTTTTCTAACTCATATGTACCCAAAACAACAAAGACCTCTTCCCACAGCAACATCAAGGAAAACAGCAGCTCCCAAAGAGGACAATCATCACCAACACTTCTCTGTGCACCAGGTGATTGGAGTTTGGGTTTGAAGCATATAGTTAGGAGTGTGGCTTCCTCAGAATCTTCTGTTCTATCTCTAAAGTAATACCCAGAAAGTTTACAATGTTTGATCTTGCTGAAGTTATTGGCATAAAACCAAGAGAAAGTAGAGAAAGCATAAATGAAAATTACAGTAATATTATATAAGCAAGTGTGGAATTTGGAGCTCATTGGGCTGACAATTTGGACTCTCATTACAATTGTGAAGAAAAGAACTGAATAATTTCACATACAGGAAAACCACCACAAATTTCTTTAAGAAAAGAAAATTAACATATATTTATATATATAAAAGAATATATATATATGTACATATAAAAGAATTATAAAACTCTGTAGTGTGCCAGATGGACATTTGAATACACAAGTGGCAAGAACACCAAATCCTTAAAAGGAAAGGGAAGGGGTTAAGCAGGAGCGGAAGAAACCACATTTAAATATTTAAATTCCTGTCTCTGAGACTGAAGCTCAGATTTAACTGAGGTTATAGGAGCTGAATAAAGGGGGAAGAATTTTTGGAACAGTATAGACATGGAAATTAGTTTATCATGAAAAGAAGAGTGAGAGAAAGAAATAAAATATGGCAGCGTACTTAGAAACTTTTTCCTCCCAAGATTAAGTACAGGCAGACAGGCTACAATGGGATAACGCCAAAATTATAAATAAGAATATAAAAAGTAAAGGAGAGCCACAACCAGGAAAGATTATTCAAGAAAAAAAAAATTATTAAAATGAAACATGACTGATTACAGCCTATTGTTTGAAAAAAAATTGCTTTGTTTCATAGGCACAACTTGCACTTAAGCTGGATATGCTCATCATTTTGTGTATATGTCCAACCTTCTATTTTGAATATTTTTACCATTAATTTGACCGGTAAGATTGTGCAGAGGATGGTTTAAAAGGCAAAGAGAAAGGATTTTTCCACTTTGATGGGAAGCAAAATAGATGCAGAAATTATGCAGCTAACACGTGTACAAAACAATGAAAAAAAAAACCCAAATCATGGGCAGATTTTGCTAAATGCAACTATTAAATATTTCTTATTCAGTTAACAATAAGGTTTTTATTGACATTAAAATTATTATTATTATTTATTGGCATTAAAATTATTCCAGAATGGCTTTATTCAGGAATGAAAATTATTATCCACATGTCAAATAACTATTATCTTAGATCTTATTTGGAAAAGTATCCTATCAGCCTCTAGGGAAACAGAATAATTAGTTTTTATTTATTAAAATTAATTTCCAGAAATATTAAGAAGTAGGTCACAAATAGGCCTTTTATTTTTATTTTTAAGAGGGGAAAAAATAATAAACATCTCACTTGTTAATAAATCCACTTGTTAATGGCCCAAAACTAGGCAGCTTTATGCTTCAAAGTTATTCACACTTCACAAATAAAATTTTACCTCACCAAGGAGTAAGGAGAGAAACAACAGTTCTACTTTGTTATAGACCTTTATATCAAGATATTTACTGCCATCCTATATCTGTCAAATCTGATTATAAACCAGGGATCAACAAGCAAGGGATTAAAGGCTCATCTGAGAAGATGGAAAACATGAAATTGATGAAAATTGTCCAGACTGTGTCAGTTTCACAGGAACAACCATCCAGATGGAGGGACTACTGGAATATTGGAATTACAAATATGAGTACTCTCAGTCTCTCTCTGCCTTTGAAATGTAAATGAAAGCTGCTGGAATTGTTGAACAAATAGATATATAGATATAGATAGATATAGATACATCGATCTAGGGTAGGACTCCCCACATAAACCAGCTTTGTGGAGCACAGGATCAGCATTATATTAAATGGAAATCCTTGCTGATCCTTGAGCTTTCTCTGCTCTTATTTGAGAATGTTTTCCTCCATAGGCACTATACGCATTCAATTGCTGTTCTGTAAGGAAAGGAAGCACTTATTGCTGTGCAGGCTGGCACACAGGTACTTAAGTTGCTACATGTGCACTAAGGTCATTTGAGTGTTTGTGTAACTGAAGCTGCTTTTGAGAAGCCACAGCTCAAAAAAAAAAAAAAAAGAAGTGACTAGACACAAAAGACAAGAAATAAAGGTTTATGTACATAATCTCTAATGGATGGATGGCTGAAGGGTTAAAGGGAAAGCTTTTATTATTCAACAAGAATAATAAGGAGTGTGTCCAACTAAAAAAAGAAAAAAAATCCCAGTCCACTCTTCCAGATGCCATAATGACATTTGCATTTCCCAATTACTTTCTACTGATTTCACAGTCAAGCACCCAACTATGGGTTGAACATGAGATGATGCAAGGCGAAAATGGACATCCTTCAGCTGCCAGATGCTTTCTGAGACCATGGTGTTTCTGAGCAGGTATAAATCTGTTACAGAACAGAAAGTTGTCTCAACCCCTACAAGCAAACAAAGTGATGTGTTTGAACTCTCCCCTTCCATGAAAAATGCCTCAGAGAGGAAGGAGACAGACCCACACAGAGGCACTCCATGCAGTGCCTAATTCTAATTTGGGGGCTACGTGGGCCCAAACCCATGCCTGTTCCTTCATGCACAAGAGCAGGTGCAAGTACAGTCAGGGCAATGTCTCTTATAGCAAGCAAAAGCCTCTCCCAGAAATGTGCTGGGTGTAGGAGTAGTGGATCATCAGGACAGAGCAAGTCTAATTTCATTCTCTGTGAACTGCAAATGCAATTTCTTTTGCTGCATCCTGGGAAAAGTACAGCAGCAAAACTATCCTCCCACGGTGGATTTACTAAAGTAATTTTTTTAAAAATGAATGGAAAGAGAGAAAAAGAAACCTCATGAAGATTAAAACTCCATTACTTGTATATATTTTCAATTATACTGTCTAAAATGGAGGTTTAACTCTGACATCATTAAAGAATCTATTTTCTTTCAGCTATCAGTAAAGATATAAAAAAAAAAGTTCCGGGAGGGTGGGTGGTGTATCGCTACACAGAAAGCCAAAATAATCACTTTCCCTGTCTTCCCCATCCTCCCACATTTTCCTTTATGGGTTATTCTGCTTTTACTGCCTACATTCTTCACCTGAAGTCAAATCCTGTGTTTATGGCATCACAGTGGTTGCTGTGGAGGCTATTACGACGTACAGAGCCAAAAGTGATGAGTTCAAGTTTGGACTGAGCGTTAGTATCTCATGAAATGTTTCTGAAGGAGTAGGAGATATTAAAGAGAAGAAAAAAAATAAATACAGAACATAGATTGAAAACAAAGTAATTAACTTCTTAAATGACTGTTTGCCATCATTCAATTATCACAACTGTTTTCAGATCTATTACTCCAATGGCTGCAGAGACGAAGAGCTGAACTACACATATGGAAGCAGGCACACAACAGGAGCAGGCAGAGCTAACACAGATGGCAGCAGAGCTCCCAGCCACGCTGCTCAGTAGTGCCTGCTGCGATTGCTGCATGTCTCTGTGGCAAAAACACACAAACAGCAAAGTGAGGCAAACACAGACACGCACAGTGCTGCTCCGGCAGTGAGAGCTCCTCGTGGCACCCTACGCTCTGCACGTTCTTCTGTGCCAGGTTCAGGGTCTGTAAGCTATGACCAGAGAACATACATTCCTGAAAAAGCTATTAGTACATAGCAATTCCTTCTACTGCATGGATTGGCTTCACACACCCTTTCTCAAACATAGACTCGTTTTAAAAAACAACTGTTGAAGTACAAACGCCAATTCTCAAGAAACACATAAAATATCAGAAATAGGAGAAATCCGTCTTGGGATTTGCATCACTGCCAAATTTTCACAATTTTGGTAGCAGATAGAGTTCTTTTTTCCCTTTATTAGGAAAATCATAAATGACTTCTATTTACCAAACTAGTTTCTCAATCATCTTTTGCCCCTAGCTTTGAAACCTTAAGTATTACTAGGACTGTAGGCTTCAAGGAAAACCACTGATCAAAGATTTCTGAATCATATCTGTACTGATAGAAGTTCTCACCCACCTACTTGTTAAAAAGAAAACCTGTAAAGAGCAGTGGAACAAAGATAAAATCTGATGTCAGATTTAAAGAAAACAAAACAAAAAAACAAACACTTGAGGACAAGAGAAGGAAGAGAAAAATTCAAAAATAAGATTTTAATGGCCACAGAGCTCAATGAAAGGTCTTATTAAAATATTATTAGGCAATGAAAGTGAGTCTCTAAACAATCTTCTAACATGAGTGTCTTGAGACTGCTGGTGGGCCAATGTATCTTATTACATGACTGGAGAAGCATTAACAAATTAATTATAACAAATAGCTGAATTAATTAGGATATGTGGGACAATAGCAGTTAATACCAAAAGTTATTATGTGCTTTTTGAAGAAAAACAGTACTCTTTTATATCAGGAAAATATATTACCAGCAAGCTTGTACTACTGCATGCAGGCTATGTTACATGGAGATTTCTTACATAAGAATATTGACAGAAAGTTGTGAAATTTACTTGTAGGATTGTACGCAAGAAGATACCAGGATATAAAGATGCAGTGGAGCTGAGCTGCTGCTTCTTTGTGAAATTCCTTAAGCCAGATACAGGAGACACCCAGAGAAACCCTCCCTCTATGGGCAGGGTGTCAAGTGGAACATCAGAACAAGCAGTCTCATTGCTGTCCCAAAGCTGGGACCTTGTGCAGGATCCAAAAATCCAAAACAAACAAACCCAGACAGGACAAAACAAAAAGATACACACCCCACACACCCAAAAAAACAAAACCAAACCAAAACAAAACAAAGTAAAGCATTGTCTTTCAGGCTCTTTCCATAATGACCTGAGACATCTGTGCTGTAATGACACTGGAATATTTCAGTTGCTCAGGTTGCCAAGACCCTTCTCATCACAAACTCTTACCTGCACTTCTGATTTATGACAACTTTGAAGGGCCAGACAGCTGGCATACTCCTCTGTACTTCTCAAAAAGTTAACTAAGTTTCTAGGTGAACTCAGATAATGGGCTGCAAGCCTAGGAATAGTTCGACTTATTTTTATTCAGAACATTATGGATTTAGCAAATTATTAGTTTTCCAGATATCTTTTCTGGAACATCCCAAAATAAGACAGCTTTCATTATATTTTGTAAGTGGTACTTCAGATCATCAGAGGAATCACTTTAGCACCACTTACTCTTGGACTTATTTCTAGGAAGATGCCAGTTATCTAGAGCTCCCACTTTTCCAAAACTATCAGGAGCTCTTTGGAGTTTGGATGTGAAAAAGTAACCAGTTTCCAGGCTTTGAGCACTCCTTCCTTGGATGTTTTCTAGACTGGACTGAAGAAAGCCTTGAGCAACCTGATCTTATCTCACAGCTGACACAGAGCAGGAGACTGGACTAGAGATGTTCCTTAGGATCGTTCCAACCTGAATCATTCTATGTATTCCTCAGGTTTCCACTAGATATGCTGAATACAATCAGAACTTATTGGATCTAAATATTTTAACTAGATTAAAAAAAAAAAAAAAACCAACCCAAAACAAACAAACAAACCAGCACCATCAAAGAACCATATACGACTGTCAAAATACATCAATAAATAATTTTGCCACTTTCTTCTTTTTATGCTAAGAAAATCATAAAACAGAGTTTGAATTTGCAGAATACAAAAGCCTTGGGCTAAAAATGTCCATCTGCCATCAAAGTAGCATAATGTTGGTGCAGGAATAAGAGGGGAAAAAAGCTAGTCAAGGATGCTGCTTCAGCTTAACCCTCCCTGCAATGGAACAACTGCTCAATGCTGCTAAGAACTCTGAAAAGCTCTCAGGTGTCACTTAATCATCTCTTCTGTGAGATCATTTGTGTGCTCTCTCCCTGTGCCAAAACAGAAGAATTCAGAAAGCCTGAAAAATCAGCTCGCTGATCAGGTGCATACAGCAAGCAGCTACAGCCCACAAGATCAAACCCTTCCAAGATCAGAATCTCACTCCAGCCACTGCAGTTTCTGTAAGGTGATCCTTCTGCCACCTTTACACTTGCAATACAGTCCTCTCCCAGAAATTAATGTCATTGAGCTGGGACTAGCTCTTCAGCCTGGACATTAGGAAAACAAAGACCACCCACGCAAACAAAACCCCAACAATATATGCTTCTGTTCTAAGCAGATTATCACCACTTCTCAGGGAAAAATAACAAGAAATCCTCCACAACTGCACAATGAATATAAACAGTGGTAAATTCTCTTTTGCTTCATTGGAACTTGCCTTTGTAGGCCAAATGCTCAAAGCAATTTAGGCTGTACCCAGCAGTACCATTAACACAAACAACTGACCATCCCTCAGGCAAGTTCAGTGTTAACTGAAATCAATAGCTGGACTGCCATAGAGAATTCCAACGTCATCAGGATTGGAAAAGACCGTGTTTCCCTAAAACACATATAGTGATCTAAAAAAAACCACTTTCTTCCATATTTTAAATGGATTTACAGGCTTGAATGTATCTTGGAATTCCAAGCTAGAAAGCAAAAAATTCACACCTCTAAGTTAAATAAAAATTGAATATTATGTTCCCATTCCATCTAATTCAGGTTTGAACATTGCAAGGAACACATTACTGATGTCAGGACTTGATTATGAAGATGTCTTATATTTTAAAATGATGCAGAAGTCTTGAAACATTCTGCCCATTCCAGAACACAGCATCTCATCTGTTTTGCAGTCCTGCTGATATGAATGTAACGCAGGGGTCCCTTGATCTCTCTGTGTACAGCTTCTCATCACAGAACCTCCTCTCACTTACCTCCTAAAAAATTTTACTCCCACCCACTTCTTGTCTAGCAGCAACCATGACCTCCCACATGAAACCACAGTGACAATCAGCCAAAGAGATGAAACTGATGAGGACATCTGGTTACACTACATGAATTTACTCAACCCAACTTCTGGAGAAGGAGTATCTCTTCTCAACCTCCCATTCCTCCCCCTCACTACAAATGCCAGCAGTTTAGACAGCTCTCTAGTTTCAGAGCTTCAGAGCAATAAGTATTGAACAAAATACTGGAATGGTTCGTACAGCAAAGCACAATGCAGTCATTAACAATAACAACTCTTTTTTTCTTGCTTTTTTCCACAGGCTCTTGGGTTCATCATCACAAACGAATAGTTCTACTTTAATCTGCCTTCAGGAGAAGGTTCTACCCACTAGTTCTTACTCCTTGTTTCTACTTTCTGATGCTTTCCACTGGAATGTGGCATCAACAACTCAACGAAAATTGGTCATAGAGAACATACAAAAAATATTCTTAGGTACCACAGTGCATAAGACAGGATCACAAAGCCATCTTAGAAAGAACACATTTTAAATAGTATTTGGGGCTTTTTTATTAAGAAGATCCTTCATTATTTACCTTCCAAAAGAAACAAAGATTTTTTTTTCATGTAAGTAAAGAAAAGAATCTCAATTCTACTACTACATAGTTAAGGCAAATGCTATTAAATAACTCAAGGAACTGCCAGTGTAATGCCTTTTTATTAAAAGGGCATTTATCTTCAAAACACTGCCTAAATAGCAACCAAAGTGCTATCTTCAAGCTCACTCACAAGGCAAGAGGTACAAATTTGCATTTGCTGGCTCAGCCTCCCTGCCCTGTAGCCCCTTCCTTTGCACCATGCCACTTCTCTAAATTATTCAAAGAATGCCATTATAGTTTTATTTAACTTGCTATTTAATGATTCAACATATTAATCAGCACCAATTTAAAATCCATCAACAAAATTGAATGTATCAAAGTGAACCTACAATAACAACATTCCTTGTTCAGCTGTTATAGGAAATATTACATCCTCTACACAAAGTAATATGCATGAGGACAGAAAATGAAAATGCTGCCTTACAGTTTCATAAGAAAGACAAGTTAAATCCTTAGAGAGTAAAGACATTCCAGGTCTGGGGATAGCTTATGTTTCTACTGCTCAGAACAGCACTGGGAATAGCCCGAATTCATATGGGAAAGCAGTCAGGAGTTGCCACAGTTCCAATCAATTTTTAAGGCAAACATGACAAAACAAATTCAGTGCATAAACAGACATTCCAACTGTAGTTAATGGACAAGATGATTCATTGCTTTAACATGGCAAGGCTAAATGGAAAGACAAAGGCAGAGATGTTAAACTGAATATAGAACTGGAAACTTCCAGAATCAAGTATAAAATGCCCTGGAGTCAGGGTTACTCAAAATATAAAATATTCTCGAATGTACTGAAATGAGATATTTTCTATAGTTCTGTCAGAGTAATCATTTCACCTAGCTTCAGAATTTTCAAGAGCAAAAGCCAAATGATCAGGAAAGTGATTCTTTCTTTTTTCCTTTCAGATCACACCTTGTACTTCCCAGCAAGGTGACTTGAGACTCTGTCTGACTAAAACTAGCCAAATATTCTGTAAAAAAATAAAAGTCAGAAAAATATATCTGGTTATGAAATAGAAGGGAAGTCTTTGGTTTCTTAACTACATTTCTGTAGTTAAGAATTAGTCAAAATTAGATTTAAATAAATATCAGGAAACTGTATTTGAAGTCTGCTTCTAAGATCTAGATGGTGGGTTTTTCATTCTACCATAAATTCAAATTTAGAATAATCTGTGGATTTTTAGCTCTGATTACTTATCTCTAATTGAGGAAGTTATAATGCTAGGTTTTATCAGTATCATAAATATCCTCTTCTGTGAACTAGGCATCCACTAGGGTATCACCTTTCTTACAGGGAATAATTTGAAAAACAAAACAAAAGAAATAAACAAATAAGTTTTTACAAACAAAAAACCAGAAACAACAACAGAAAGAGGTAAAAGCTAGCTAGCACTTACATCAAAGGAAAAAGGGAAAGGCTAATAAAGTTAAAATAAGTTTGGTAAACCAACCCCTCTTGTTCTCCAGGCCAAAACCCTTCCTTACCCATCCATTTGTTTGGAGAGTCTTGCCTTCAGAGCAAAGTCTGCATTACACAGCAAACACACTGCCTTACTAATGAGACCCCAAAAGTGGCTGAGGCATCAAAGTGTCAGTAGATGTAAACAGAAATAACATCAATGTTCACATGTTCTGATCATATAGGTTAGGAAAATGTTTCAATATTTAAAACCCACCTGCAGATTATTCCAGCTGATCACAGAAAAGATGTTTACTTGCTTTAAGAAAACTTCTATTCCTTTATATTAAGTATATATATATATAAAACCTGCAATAATTTCAGACATTTACTTTCACAAATGCTACAATAAGGCACATGTAAAAAGTGAGGTGAGAGAACTATGCCTCAAGCAAAACAGAAGATTTGGTTATGACTACCTCAACACGACCAACAACATTATTTCCCAGGAGACAGAGAAGGAAGAGACAAGGAAAAGCTTACAGAAAACACTGAAGCACGTTCTTGAATATTTCAAGAAGAAATGTAAAAAGATGAGAACATCTGAAAGTGGAAAGCTCAAGCATAATTTAATTTCCTTACTAAATTCCTTACTAACTGTGGAATTAGTCCAGTCCAGGAGCAACCTGGATGTTTGCACATGTGCATACAACTAAGCTCATTCAAGAGGAGAACTATGAACAGGTTTGTGGAGTTCTTTTTCCTCTCTCTCCATTCTCCCAGCAGTTCACCACAGCTGGAAGAGACCACGTCTCTGCAGCAATGATACATTGACTTCCCCCCTTCCCACACTACAACCTTTCCATTACACCAAACAGATCTGGCAACAACAGTTTTTGTCTTATTCTGTGACAACTCTAGATAGGTGAAGACTAAAATTAGTCAGCAGATCCAGGTGAAACAGTGGTCTGTGTTGCTGGAGCTCATAATCATTTATCCAGCCTACCTGGGTATAATTCAACATATTTGCATAAAACCAAGTGATTTCATTGTGCTGGCTGAGACACAGAGGACTTGCACTTGCCAGTCTAAATATGGCACATTTTGTGAGCTCTTTCTAAAGAAAATCAAATAAATTGGAAGTAATTGTTTTCTGTCTAAAATTGCACCTGTGTTGACAACACACTCCTATACATACATCCAGCACTATTTACTTGTGCTATTTTTCCCTGGTAAGTGTTTTTATACTAACTTTCACATAGTTTTAAAAGAGATATAAAACATTGATTTCTCTCCAGAAGTTCTTTCTGGTGATACAAAGTAATTTAAAATTTATTTCTGTTTCATAGCTTTTAGTCACAATATTTCCATAGCTGCTTCTCAAGGGAGGAGGTTTCCTCATACAAATATTTCAAAGTTTTCTCAAGCAGTACACTAAAATATTACTTTATGTACATATTTTTCATTATGCTACTTCTTAATCTCTTCTGCCTAAAGAGAATCTGTAATAGAATTCTGGCCGCAGCTGTCAGTTTTCAAGTTCTTTGGAAATTTTACAGGTAAGTTGCCAATGATAACCCAACATTAAATAATTTTAAAATGGACTTTTTACAAGACTCTTAATATTCATCATTTCAACAGGATCTTGAACTTTTTGCTGGAATCTTGACAAGACTTCATTTACTGTATAGATCACAATGGGTGGGAATGCTAGTTCTGCTTTATATTGCTTTACATGGTATGAAACCAAAAATCCTGTAAAACAAGAACTTTACACATGAGATCACAAGGACATTTTCATATTTGTATTTTTAAATATCAGAAAAGTATAAAAAAGTCTCCATAAGTCCTCCTGTAAAAGGTGAGAAGAATGTCAAAGCTGGAAAATATTTGTAACTTGACTCAGTTAAATGGCAGGTTTGCTCAGCTGCAACTCAATATGCACCCTGCCAATTTAGATCCTTAAGTGATGCCCAAATAAACATATCTTAATCCAAGCATACACAGAAATATTGTGCATGGTCTGCAGATGGTGTCAGTCATAACAGTGCTGTTGAGATCCATACAGCTATGACACCTTTTACCAAGGCAGGACGATGGCCCATTGAAATGGTTTTGTAGCAAAAACAGAGATTAGGAAGAAATACTACTTCCCAAGAAACATTATTTCTCAAATTTTAAAGTATTACACATAGCTCTGTTGTGAGCAGTTCCCACCTCACTTTGATAACTGAATGCAGGCAGGTATAAATGAGTCCAACGTGTCAGTCTCTTTGCTAGTTAAAAATCATTGACAGTTCATATACCACAATTTTACTTTTAGCTGTATTTCACTTATAACCCCTCTAATGCTTTAGCTGAAACATTTTAAATAAGTTCCTGTTCCTGTATGATGAATTTATCAACAGTGCTTACAAAAGCTGAAATTTACTTAAAAGTTCATTCTTGGAAAAGAGAGTCTTTCTGTAACTTTGTAAATTTTGTAAGCATACTAAAGGAATATCACATCTTTGGCTTTCACCCCAAATATTTCCCTGTAGCACGCAATCAGTGTTAAGGACATGCAGATTACTCTAATTTCATTTTTACCTTTTATTTGGAGCTGTCAAAGGTTAGTAAATGATCTGGTGACTAAGTCTAGTTCACTTTGCAAAGGCAATACAATAGAGTGTTTATTTTTAAATGACAGCTGAAAGGATGCAAAGTGCATGGGCTTCAGTGTAATTCAGTGTTCTCTGTTGTTGCAGTAACTACTTAAACGTGAATTCAGTATTATATGATACTTTAGAAAACATTTATAAGAAGCAGTCCTGATAGACTGGATCATATCACACCTTTTTTCTTAAGGTAAATTAGAACCAAGTAATTTTATAACTCCATAACTTAACTAATTTAATTTAGAGCTATTATGATAATACATTAATCATAGCAGCATATGCAGGATTATAAACTTTGCCACAATTGCACTGCTGCATCAGCCAAATGTTTTCAGTTTGGCCCGACACCTCACACTACACAGTCTGTGGATTCAATTCTGGCTCTTCTTAGGTCAGTGGCAAAATTCCCACTGAATTCACTGCATCCAGAATTTTATTTTGGTCCGTGTGCCTAGCTACTGTGTAATACCTACATATAACAGGTACCCAACTTAAAGGAATCCCATCAACACCAACATGTGAGTCCCTACTACCAGCATTATACTCAGAATTAATAGGATAAATATTTACAATTAGTTTTAAACAACCACTTTTCTTTTCTAAATGGACAACACTTTTTTTTCCCTACAGAATTTATTTTAGATGGGTTTTGACATCCACTGACAAAATCTTTGCTCCAACTTTTAGTCTGCTTCCTCTTTTGGCTTGTGAAAGGGGCACAAAGAAGCAAAGTGGAAAAGGAGATGTTGCTGCAGAAGCACTCCAGCTCAGAAACATCCAGGTGACAGTCACCTGGAAGAAACACTGAGTTTGTTTTCAATTCAGACCTGCATTTGAGTGCATTAATTTCTCAGCAAGCATTTTCTTAAAATGCCAACACCTGAGGTACCAGGCTCCCCATCATCCCAACATTTTTTTTTTTTAATCAAGATAACTGAAAGAGCTACAGCAACCTCTGGACTTGTAAAGAGTACAAATCACTCCTTCAGCCAAATTAGCTTCTCAGGAAAAGACACAAAGTTACTTTGGGGACTAACATAAAACAACAACAAACAAACGCAAATTGACGCAGAACTCAACACAAGCTGTTACTTTACCCTTGAAGGATTAGGTCAGAGACCCCTGCAAACCCATTTATCCAAATTGTGGATATAAAACCCAATGGGGAACAGACAGCTAGAACAAATTCTAGTGAGATTTCCAGACCAGATCCACAAACAGTTGGGTCTGTTCCTCACAGCAGAGATCGGTGACAGCCAAGCAGCACAGTAAGGAAACCGTACATGACAGCTTTGGCTCTGGGTAAACTGCATTTAGTGTTTAGCACACAAGGGTCATGAACCTCAACAACTGCTTTCAGTAGTTCGTGAAACACCACTCCGGCTCAATGTCTTCAAAGTCAGGGTCTGATTTGGGGAGAACTGTCTGTGAAGGCTGTTTAGCCTTCAAAGAGAGCATCTGTCTCCCCGAACAAGTAAGGGAGGAGGAGACAGCACACAGGGCAGTATTTTCAACAGCGCTTTCCGGGCATTAAGATCGTGAAAGCCAAAAGAGAATTCGGGGACTCTTCTCAGGTTCACTGGCATTTGCCAGATGAGAAACGCTTTCTGCAAGAATTATCAAAGAAGCCGCTGTCAAAGCAAGATGCCAAAACGCGCGCGAACACCGTTCCTCTCCTTTCGCCTCGGCAAATAAAAGACATAAGGCGCAGCTCGGCGGAATTTGGGAGCGGGGAGCGCCTCTCGCTCCGCACCCGCTGGAGGGGAAAGGATCAAAGCATCCCCCAGCCGCGGCCGGGCACTGCAAGTCCCAGGCAAGTTGGCATCGCGGCTGCCCCGCGCGGACCTGGCGCTCCCGTCCCGCCGAGCCCGGCCGCGGCCGCCCCCTTACCGTGCCGGGGCTGGGGCTGGGGCTGGGGCTTGGCGCCCGGCGCCTTCTCCTTCCTGCCGCCCGCCGCGCTCCGCATCCGCCAGCTCGCCGCCCCCCTGCCCAGCGCGCCGGCCATGCCGCGGCGGCTCCGCGATCCCGCCGGGAGAGCGCGGGGGCGGCGGCGGAGCGCGGGACGCGCTGCCCGGCGGCGGCGGCGGGCGGGAGCGGCGCGGTCCCCGCGGACCCGCCTCCGCCCGGGCCGGTGTCAATCAGCGCGGGCGGGCAGCGCCCAGCCCGGGCAGCGCCGCCCCGCGCCCCCCGCCCCGCTCTCCGGGCGCCGGAGCTGCCCCGGGCACCGCGCCCGCCCCCCGCGCCCGGCCGGGTCCGTGCGCCGCCAGCCCCCCGCTCCTACCGTAGGGAGCGAGAGCATCGGAGGCGGCGGCGATGCGCTCCTGGGATGAGAAGAATTCCGCGCTTGGGAAATGACAGCCCTCGGCGCAAACCTCCTCCTGCCCGCCGGCAAGTCCTCCTACAGCACCTTCCCTGAAAAACATGTGTACGTTACCTCCTGCCATCAAAATCATTGGTTGTGCACACTCCTGACTCCATACCGATGAGTAACTCAACCTGAGATTCCCACTTCCCACAAGACCATGTGTGGTGAGACAACAGCCTGCCTCCCTCCCTCCCTCACCTCCGCGGAGCACCCTCTTCTTCCTCGCTAGAGTCCCGGGCACTCCTCCGGCCATCGAGTCCCCCTCTGGCTTTGGCGAGGGGCCGCCAAAATTTCTGCAGAAAGATTATTGCAGTGCGAGAAACATAATGCGTATAACTTTTTGTTTGCAATCTTAGTAATAAATCCACTTGCATATTAAATTATAGTATATAGTATATATATATAGTGACTGCAGCAGCCCTGAAAAGTTATTCTATGGTTGATTTTTCTTTTTTCATGCATCTATGTTTATATATATGTGTGTGTGTGCGCATGTGGTCGGTGCTTCCACAAAATGTATCCTTCTTTCTACATGGCCACGGAAATACAGAGAAAATGTATGCAGAATTTGCACTGATTGAAAGAGGAGGAGGGAGAGGGAAGAAAAATAAACCCTTCTTCACGTGCCACTATATTCCACCTCTGTTTCCTTGATTTCAAAAAACTTGTGGAGAAAGACAATTAGGATTTGTTATCATAACTTTAAAACTTAATTATTTGGAAACATATTCAGATCCAGGTTGCTATATTTTAATTAATATTTCATTTTGAAAGACTCTTCAGCTTTGAAATTCAAACAGCCAAGGTGTAAAGGAGCCATAGCTGGCCCATAGCAGCACTGTTTTGTCCTCCAGTTAAAAATCACCCTCCTTCCACCAACAGCCCCTGTTAGGCTCTCATCCACCCTGATCTCCAGGTGTCCCCCGCCACCACCTTGCTGCCTCACCTGTGAATTGTGGCTCGCACAAGTGAGTCAGGAGTGCCAGAATTCTGCCAGAGCTGTTGGTGCTCCAACACGCTGCACCAGGGGTGATTTTCATTAGTGCTGAGAATGATTCATGTGAGCAAAGATCGCTGACCTTGACCTCACATGCACAGATACACCCTGTGGTGATGAATGTAATAGAATAAACAGTTAGATACGACTGCTTGCTCCCTCTTGCAGTGTTGTTCTTGCCCAACTCTATTGCTCTAGAATACAAATAGTGACTCATTTGCTTACCCTCATAACACCACATTTAGAAACCTGCTATTCATCTCCACTTGAAGGGTCTTGAATAAATATACTCCCCAAACGGCTGGTTTAAATCACATATATTTTTATCACTTGACACTGTTTCTGTTGTTATTGATAAAGACTACACAAGTGGGTGTGTGGTGTATCATGTCACTGCTGAGGAAGTTTTTTATAGTGAATGGTCTTTTGTTAAATCTACTTTTATAAGAGTATTTACACAGGGGAGAAGGAAGGAAGAAAGAAAAACAAAAGGAAATACATCTGGGGATCTATCTCTTTTTGCTAAGAATAAGAAAACCCTACAGCAATTTTTTGGAATGCAAATGAAAAATAGAGTATAAAAAAGTGTTTTGTAGAGAGCAATATTTTTAAATGATGTAAAAATATATTCCATATTAAAAAAGTATCAGTAAGGAGGAAAAGTCTGCAGTAGTTGCATGCAGATTTAATATTCCAGAACAGCCCTAATAAAAATGGAAAAAGAAAAATAAGACTTGTACCAGTCTTACATACCTAATTTGTCACTGTGAAAAGACGTAACTTTGCAGAAATTTCTGCAGCTGAAAAAATATATTTGCAGCCCCTCCCTGAAATATTGATTTTTCTATTATCAACATCAAATATTTTTCTTTTTTAAAGAGGGAGACAGGAGTATTTTAAATATTATTGTTCAGTTTACTACCAGTGACTTGACAGATCATGCTTCATCATTTGCCAACAAAAGGTGGAATTGGTACTATGAGAAGCCTCTGTTGAGAAAGTGCAGATATAATAAAATTATAATACTGAAGAGCTACCTCTGTGTTTCATACTGTCATTTCTTTGCCATGGCATCATAGGTTTTCAGCTAATTTTTGTTTAGTCTTGTTTATGTTTCCTGCTCATTTAGCATTGGAGATGTACAACTGTTTCCATATATTAACTTGGGGCTGTTTTTCCACTGGCAAACGAGTATTTGGGTGTCACATCTCTCTGTTTAGCATGTTCTTTGCACTTAAGCACAAAACAGACTGGTGGTTTGAGTATGTGTTCTAAATTTTGCTTTTGCTGAACAGACTTATTCAGACCTTCACAAACAGGAGCACTGCCATACTTGCTTTTTTGCTTAGGCATCTGTTGTTTTACCTAAGAACATTATGGAAGCATTTCCCGTAGTACCGGTTCTCAGTGCTGAAATTATTATACTTCCTTCCTTTGGAAAGAGAAACATACAGTACATTCTGAGGATAAGAACTCAGATTGGGAAGGCTCAGACCAAGGTACCAATTCCCCTCTAACCCAGAAGACTTGGACTCCTCCATCCCTTCCCACCTTCCAGTCCAATACTTGGTGTCAACACCCTCATAATTTACCATTACCATGAATCTTCTCTGTTAGTTTTGTTCTGATGGCATCTGCTTCTCCTAATCTGGTCAAATAGAGAAGAGCTAATCAAAGAGAAAAGCAGTTCACAAAATTACACTGATTCCTTGCAGACCACCACTTGACATTCCACATGGGAATCTGTGCCCTTCCAGAAGATGCCTCGAAGTTATGAAGCATCACAAGAGACTTTGTACAAACCACACAAAAGCTGAATAACAAGCTGAATAACATATTTTTCATTTTTTTTACTGCACTAACCTACCTGTCTGCAGCTGCCCTGCTCTGCTCTGTGCAGGTGCAGAGCTGCAGCAAAGCAGCTGAACTGGCACTCATCCTCCAGCGTGCTCTTGCACAGCAACCTCAGCTGTTTTCATGCACTGTTCTGTGCCATCCAGTGCAGGCTCCTCTTGTGCTTCCTGGTGCTGGAGGAACTGGAAAAACTGCAGGATGTCTTTGGTTGCAGGTGCAACACAAGGCACAGAGCAGGAGTTAGGCTGTGGTGGCCCTTGCCTTGACAATAGAGGTGATTTCCCCTACCACAACTTTGTAATCTGTATAATCTGAGTTTTATTTCTTCCGTGTGCCAGGGGCAGCTCTGCACACACGAGTCCAGCAAGGATCCTGTGCCTGCACACAGGGCAGCAGGGATCCCCACCAGCCCAAAACTGTAAGAGTGCTGCTGGCCAGAGCTGTTTGAAGCAGACTTCAAGGCTAATCTTAAGTCATATTTTTGGTTTCTTGTGCTCATAATTATTCCACAAACCTGAGGGTAGGTTTAAAGGGTTGTCTAGAGTCATAGAAAATGAACATGCAATGATGACAGATCTTAGTACCAGAAGTCTGACAAAAGACAGCCACTAAAATCACGTTCAATGAAGCAGGAATAGTGATTTATCCTCGTATCTACAAAACAGAACTTTTAGGTTACATATTCAAAAATTAAAGTACACTTGAAGTCCCAGAATTCTTCTTTTAAGCGTAATATTGTTTCTTCTACTCCTACAAACTAGGGAGAAAATAGATAACTGTGAAACAATGTCACACTGCAAAGCAACATTTCTGTTCTCTATGCCCTTGCCTGTGCTTCTTTTTACACATTTCTGTTCCTTCAGCTATTGCTCCTAGCACCAGGAAAGTTGTTTCCCAGCAAGTGGAAGTGAAGGGATACATTTCCAATGGGTAATACAGAAGACACGATTCATAAACTGCACTACACGTTTCATGCTGCATAGACTTTGATCCAGTTGACTGCAAAAAGCAATCAAGGATCTGCCCAAAGAATCAGGGGTACTAGAGAGATATGGAAATTTAGAAAGCCCACAGGATACAACTTTGACCTTTGAGCATTTAAGCTGCTATTCTAGAAGCTCAAATATTATATGATTACATATTGAACATCCTGCCAAAAGTCAATTTTTTCCAAACTTTTACACAAATCTGATCAGAAGGACTTACTTGAATCATAGTGCTGTCTCTGAAAGTCCTGTAGTTGCAGGACAGACTTGTCTGCATGGTTTTGTCTTTTCATTCAATATGCAGAAAAAAACTACAAGATTTGAAATCTCAAGTTCACTTATCCCAGTATTGATGCATGAGATATTTCCCTATTTCACTGTGTAACTTACAGCAGGCTGGGGAAACTGCATGTACAAATGCATCACCAACACAATGAGCAAACATTTAGAGATGAAAGAATGTATTTCCAGGCACCACAACTTAGTAGCTCACAAATAAACAGGGAGGTTTCTGAATGAAATAAAAGTTGCAAAGGTATACAAATTATAAAGACAAACAGAAAATTTCCTGCTTTTTCAGATCAGTCATGTTTCAGTGACTGAAATATAAAACTTATGTAAATTAAATTTCTGCTTTCAAATCAGTGGAATTATTACAGGGCTTCTTCTTGATCTCTCATGTTAGGCAATGAAACAGTAATGCTACTAAAGAGGTGGGGCAAAAGACAATATTTAGGATGCACAAGAGGCAGGATCCCAAGAGGACACACTGCTCTCAGGTATTTACCAAGACTTCTCCTCTGGATACCTTGAGGAACAGGATTTTAAATAAATACAGAGCAAAGTTATGCGCAGGGATCTTTGAGAGAAGAATTAGAAGCTCAGTCATAAAAGGCTAAATTGAACTTTTAATTACCACAGAATTTAAGAAAGAGATAGCTATGGTAAGAAAGTTTTAAGAGATCTTCCTTTCTACTTCTTTCAAAAATGAAACTGAATTCAGTTTAATATCACTGAATATCACAATAGAATCTGAACTAAGAATTTAGTCCTTACACTTGTGAGTAGAAAGTAGAAACTGACATCTTGCATCCTAACTGGAATAAAATCTTTGTCCTGCAGTGGGAACTAACCCTGAAGATATTAAAAAAAAATAAAAAATGTTAAAAGGGCAAGCTCTTTTTCAAGTTCTTTATCACCTGTCTCCTTATAAAGGTTCAGTGAGTCAGAGAGAGCTTTAGTTTCTATTTGCAGCTCTGTAGGAAACTGCAGAAAACCTATTGCCAGGGGCTGCAAGAGGAACACGCTGAATGAAGCATTACCTCTCCTGGTTGTGCATCTCCCTGCCAACAGCCACAATATCTGCAGCGTCCCTCTGGCATATGGCAGGTGGCAGGAGCTTGCAGGAAACCTCATCCAGGTTTTACGGTGCTAGCATCTGTGAATAGTTTGTTTTTTGTTTCTATGACCATGATTCAGTGTTTCACTCTCTTTTCCATGGGAGCTGTGCTTGAATTTGGTGTCTGGGATTGAGCCCTAACTGCAGTAGCCAAAAGTGCATCAAACACAGGCTATGCTACATACTGAGTAACATGTTAATGGAACCCAAACATACAGTTTTGTAGCTCAAATCACCCATAAAATTCACCACAGCTGGATTATATGGTTTTTCCTTGGCTTTTAGTCAGAAAATGTTGCTTTGGGTAAAGAGAACAGAGTAAAATAGGTTTGCAACTCTTAAAGATGTGTCTCAAAATTATCTAATCTGGTCTGTATTTCCCTCTCTGTTTCAATAACCTCCTAATTCTTGAAAGAATTGCCACATTAATATTTAAATTGTAAATAGCTATCTAAAAACTACTTTAACAAAACATTCTGTGCACTGCTTCTATATAACACCAAAGAAGAACAGGGAATGAAAACAAGGAAATTCCTTTGGAATTAGATGTATGGGAGATTCTTGGTTCTTTTTCCTTTGGTTTGTTCCCTGCTAGTCAGCGTACAACTTTTTTTAGTTGCCTTCATCATTACTCAGGTTTCTTTGCTGCTTTCATTTTCCCAAATGGAACCATTTCTGTTCAGAAGCTATTCTCTAATCCTTTTTATTTTGGACTCATACAGTATCCAGGCATCTTTTAGAGTTGAGGGGATGGGCGCAACTTTGTCACATTCAGTAGCAGAATTCCAGGACATTGTCACTGATGGCCTGACCATCCAACAGAACATGCTGACAAGTTCCCAGGTTATTGCAATATTACTTCATGACAACTCTGTCTCCTGTCTCACTGCTTCCTTCTTATTTGATGTGCTATAGAAAGAGCTATCACACCACAATACAATATTTAACCTCCTTGAAACCTATTTGCTCTGAATAATAGAATTTTCGCAATTTCGCTCTTTTGGCCTGCAGAAGAAAAGATTCAGATGTTTAAGAATGACTTCTACCTCCCAGGACTCTGACCAATGTGTCCCCCTTCTCTATGAAAGCTTTTTCTTCGCACACATACCAGAAAAACAATCTCATCCTGGAGTCAGGAGCAGATACTGCTAATGCTCACAATTATGATGCATGCCGGGTCGTGTGCAGCCGGGTTGACTGGCGTGTCTCAGGGCTGACAGAGACCAGAACTGTGTGAAATCAGGGATGAGGGTTTTTGTCAGCGCTCCTTCTGGGCTTTACCACCAGGCACAGTCGTGATGGGTGCATTTTGGCCTTACCCATTTGATCTTTCAGCCTTGGTCAAAATCAACATTTCCAAAGTACTGCATGAATACAGAAAAGGAAAACAGGAAATGTGTAGGAAATGGGGACAAGAGACAAGAAGCAGCTTTTAATTTACCCCGCGCAAAGCTGAGCCGTGTAACACGCTGCTCCCAGGATCCAGTGCCCTGTTCATGACCAAAAGAAAGCAACATGCCTCTCTGGGGTTGCTTCAGGCTGTCACAACCAGACTGCCTTTCCTACAGACTAAAGATAAAAAACCAATTTAATGTTTGACACCTTTTGAGCTCCCAATGCATTTTTTTCAAGTTCAGCTTTAATAGCCAGAGGACTAAGGGATATGGAAATATGTGACGAGTCAGATACACACCATGGAACTACTTGACTTTTGAAAACAAAAAAAAAAAACACAATTAGAGTTGGTAATAATCACCCATGTCTTCCTATATTTTTTTCCGTTTAACTACAGTAAAACTAAGAAAGGCAATGCACATAACTGTATCAAATCTGCCTCTGCTATTTTTATCTCATAATTTTCAACAGGAATACATTGTATCTTCCAGGATTTCATATATCCTATATCTCTCAGAGGCATTCCCTATATAGATACAGAGTTATATTTGTCATATGTAACTTGTTTCTTAAATAGTTGGTAGATCATCTCTACTTTAGTTGTTCCTTGGTTTATGCTAATAAACCAAGAAACAACTCTTATTGGTAATCAGGGATTTAAAACTTGTTAAGATAGTTGTTCTTAACATTTTTTTAATCCCTTGAGATACCTCTGGTATGTGCCAGGTATAATGGCAGAAAAGATCATTGTAGCTCACTCCAGACCTCAAAATACAGGAATAAAAATCTAGTTTTGCCAAAACCAATCATGCAAAGGATATAAACCAGGCTATACATTCTTTTCAGAAATCAAACTCAAGAAACATTTCATCGCTGCTGCACACACACACCCACACAGAAGTAAATAAATATTGATAATTTTCCTTCTTGACCTATTGAATAATTCTGTACAGAACTACTCTAAGAGACCTGAGACAAAAAGTCTGACTATATTAAAACCTGCAGCAGTTCAATAGAACAACACAACACAACATCCTCTTTGATTAGGTGCATCCTGTACTACAATAATTTCTTTCACTCTAACAGCAATATTAAGTACTCATCCACAGGGAAGGAAATATTTTCTAGAACATATAATATTTTTATCTACATTTACATAATTTGCCATGGAGAAAAAAAAAAAGAAGGTATGTGAAATGCTGTACTTGATAAAGTCAAATTATTTCAAAGGATTTGAGAATGTTTCAAAAAATATTTTGAACAATATAATACTGAGGTTCACTCAACATTAGATGAATATATATAAAGAGCTTGGTAGGAATATGATAAACCCAAGGCACATGAAATATTGGCTAATGTTCCCATCCCCTGGATTGGGTTAATGTCTTCTACATCCTAATATCAAATACAGAAAATCTCAGTTTTGACCAAAGCCCAGCTTACCTTATTAAATTTCTGTTCCTGACTCTGTCAACAGGAAACTTGCCTCAGTAAAGACAAAGGAGACTTAATGCACAGGACATAAATCCTAATGCATAGGACATATAAAATACAAAGAACAATTACCTAAAATTAGGGAATACAATGTCTAATTTATAAATGTTTCGCTACCAAAGGAGTCTGTAATGTCATGCTATGTGTCTATGAGCAGACCTACCATCAAGGTGGATCAAAGTGAACTCTATTAAGAACCAGAACTGGCAGTTCACAAAGCTATTTAGAGACTCCTAAATGTAAAATAGATAAATAGTGCAGGGAGCAGAAGGAAAAATTGCCACAGGTCTTCCTAATGAAGTGATGCTGACTTTTTTTTCCTACAACACAAATATGTCAATTATTTATCATGTAAGAATTTATATATCTTATAATAATTATGATCTATAATCAACTGAAATTCAGAGCGAAAACATGCTCCATCATTGTAAAGTCTTTAGGGTCAATCCATTTTTATTCCTAAAATGGATGTTGTTTTAAATGGCTGCAAAGGATTTTGAACCAGAGTTTGCCTCTTTCTACATAAGTATTTTATCCAATTTCCTTTTTCAGTCTTCCTTTTTTAATTTGAAATGAAATTTAAAATAGTGGCCCAAGCTACATTTGTGAGGCAGACACCTCTTTATTATTCTTTAGACAAGCTCCCAAGAGTTCCTGCTAAACTGTTTTTTTTTAATCAGATATACTAACTGGATTCTGACTGAGCTTAGATACAAACCAGGAGCCAAGTTGGGTGCCTGTACTATAAGGCCCTGATTCTGCCCAACTTCCAAAAAACTCAGAAAGAACTCCAGGATTTTCAGGTCAATCCTGTAAGTGCTTGTTTTTGCAGGCAAGGGATTTGTGGGAAAAGTCCCATAACTTTTCATGTTCCAAGTTTCAAGTAGCAGAAAAATGTAATAGACCATTCTGTGGTTTTGAGATCATGCTGAATAAGGACAGAGTGCCAGCAGTTTTAAAATAATTTCCTTCACTATTAGACATAACAGTGACAGTGGAAGTTTGAACTAAAACTTGCTTCCTTGATTAAATATTATCCCCTAGCCTTTCTGAACTACCGCATATGAGCAAAGCCCTGGAGTCCATGCTTAAGCATGCATATAGTCCCATTAGCTCCAGTGAGCATAATGAGAAAACCAAATGGGAGTTTGGGCTTAAGTTATTATTTTTACATTGTCCAGAAGGACTGAACTATTAAATATTTTTTAAGAGAGATAGATTGAAGACATTGTTCTCAATCATAGGGTTTTTTAGCAGAGGCAAATTCTGTCTGATTAATGGCAAATTGGGGGTTTTCACAGATATGGGAATTGTACAAATGGCATGGGTTTATAGGAAGCTGTTGAAGATCTGAGAAAGTTGAAATGAAAAAAAATCCTTGTGTGTTGATGTATAAAAAACATCACATTTAAGTTTTTATTATTACAAACTCCTTCTTATATGGGAACATTTAAGAAAACTAAGAACATTGATAAAAATTCTTGTAGCCTTAACATTTCATAGATTCAATACCTGATAGCCAGGAAATATTATTTAAAGTGTGCTTTGTTTTTTTACTCTAGGGAAAAAAAAAATCAGTTATCCATTTGTAGAGTCTTGTGGCATCTCATGATTAATCCTTTACACCATGCCAAAAATACATGTATAGCAAAACTTTTTCATCTAATTAATTAGAAATTTCATATATACCTGCAAAGATTAATGAAATGTATACCAGTGAGATAATAGGGGAGAAAAAATTATGGTTTTAGGTCTTGATAGACAATATTTTACTGGCTTGTAACCTGCGAAATTGTTGTACAGAATTTCATTCAGAAGTCAATCATTTGACCACACGGTAGCAATACAGCTCACAAAAATACAAGATTAGATGCATCTTTTTAAGCTCTTTGGTTTTTCACTTATAGAAAATACTAAACAAGACCAAATTGAAAATTTGCATTTTTATTAGTAGTCATTAAGACATAACAAAACATTCAGTTGCTGTCTGTTTTCAGATTTAGCTTCTAGTTTAAGAGATTTTTTGTTTTCCCCTCAAGAAAATCAGATTGATATTTGCACTGCATATAATATAATTAACTGCTAAGTAGTTCTTTCTATTTTATATAGCTAGGCAGAGAAAAAACCTCTGTTTTGTATTATATAACGCCAGAAAGCTCTCTGAGTGAAACATTTTTTTGGTGTGCCTAAGTGGCAATGTATATTTTGTAGCTACATATATAATGAATCATTATTTCAACTGAGAGACAAATTTCTTTGAACTGCTGATACTGAAAAAGCAGCTATTTCGTAGTAGGGGGAAAAGTATCTTAGAAAGTATTTTAAACAAAATGGTTATCATATTTAGAAAGGATTCTTTTCCCCTCATCACCTCAATTGAGCTTGGGAATCTTAGACTGTTTGTGCCAACTTTGCCTCAGTGACTCACTCTAATTAAGTATTTGGATTTGTTGTTTGTGTTGTTCTTTATGTTCCATGGTGCTATGCCATTCTGATAGCACAGATTGCGTTTTTCTTAATAAAATGGGATTATAGAGTCCTTCAATAGTATAGAATTACTCAGTGTCCCTCTGGTCTTGTACAAAAAACCTAAAAAGAACTGTTTAAAAAGTGGGGGTGGATCAAGAAAGCCATTCAATTGGGTTAATTGACATTATTCTGGACTCAAAAGTGTTCACTTGGCTCTGAGTCCTGCGATTAATGAAGTATTTGTTTGCACAATCCATCTGTGTGTAAGTGCTTGAGAAAAAAAAAACAGACAGAAAGTATAAACACAGCTTTTAATAGTTCCATTAACAAATAGATAAGTTGACATTTATCTTTGGTATGTCAACTACAGATGAATATCATTAATACATTTACACGTGCCCCCATAAATTTCCCTTGAGCACATAAGTCTTTTTTTAATGCACTTGCTGTCTTTGACCCAACCTGTCAGTAAAAGTAAAATCTCCAGCTGTAGAAAAAGGAAATCCTAAAACAGAAGCTGTTAGAAAATTTTCTTACATCTGAAAAGAAAAAAATTTCCTTTATTCTCTTATGTCTGTTGATAGGACACCCTAATGTCAATTGCAAAAATTGTTATCCTTGGATATCTCTATGGAAGAAACAAATTCTCCTCTTGAATGAAAAAGTGCTTCATCTTTTCAGTTGTGCGGTGCAAATACACTCAGGCTGTGCATTCTGCCAGGCTGTGAACAATGAAAACCCAGATAAAGTGGTGTCCTTGCAATATATACATTCATGTGGCACACGCAAAGGCACCCAGAAGAGCACATTTTCTCCATAGTCACCAAACCTCACAACCTCAGACTTCTGCCAGGCCTTTCAGCTCCCCTTGCATGACATGTGCACTTGGGATTCTTCTAGTAGAAGAATCCTTGGAGAGCTGGTGAAAGAACCTAGTTAAAATTAGTGGTTAAAATGAGGGGGTTATAAATTCCCCTCATTTTCAGAAACCCTTTTATTCCACTGAGGCACAGATATTCATTGCACTGGGGAATTGAGGCTGCTTTCACATGGTGCTTCTCAAATAAATCTTTCATTGCAAATCTGACTTTGGCCTGTGTGCAAAATTCACCTATGGCAAAGAGGCACCTTTTGCCTTTAGGTGGTTTTTCCAAACATACATTTCAATATTAACTATTCTTCCTAAGTGTTATGCCCAGAGCTCGGGATTTTACCATTCTCTTGGTTCATGATGTGTGTCAACAAAATCTTCAAAATTCCAGCACAGTAATGTTATTCATTGCAATACCTCTATCCTTTTCCATATCCCAGCCTTTATCTTACCTTGTACAGCTTAATACACTCTTTGCTCTTTGATTTAGACTGGAGCTCTGTCTGCCTTTTGCCTAGTAATTGGGGCTTACTTTTGCTTTAAAATTCTCTTTTCTTTCCACAGTCTAAGCATAGGAGTCACTTCCATGACTTCACAAATACCAGGCCTAATACTGAATCACCAAGGAGGGCATTTTGTCCAAGATTCCAGGGAATGCAGATTCCTTATCAGGCAAACAAGAAACACTCACCTGTGAATTGTGAGATTTCCATCCAAAATCTGCAGCGGGTACCATGTCAAAAACCCTTGTGTGTCTGAGCAGCAAGTACAGAGACATTCATCTGAACAACATTCTCAGCTCTTTTGGAATATTCATAAAATGGGTAACCAGCCTTGGCTTAAAGAAGGCTATACAATAATCTTTCAGTTTACAAGGATGTTTCAATGAGCCTCAACTCACCCAACATCGTTCTTTGCCAACTCATTCAAGCCAAAGCATGTTTTTCAACAAAGAGAAACCTCTTCTAGAATACACTGGCAGAGAGAGAATCTTTTTTATTAATAGATTTAGAGGAATACCCCTGATTTAAAGTGTTTATAGGTTTGCATGAAGCCTATATGATAGGAATGCGTTTTTAATTCTACTGCACAGTGGAGTTAGTACTGTGGTTAGGTGGTGGTTAGTTAGTATTTAGTTAGGTGGTATTCTGCAAAGATAATTTTGCTGTAGGATATGGAGACATGTATTGGACACGGCTTCGTTCAATAGGAAACAATATTTTATATAGGTTTGGTAGCTTCCTAATTTTTACATATATTCAGAGTGGGTAGATGAGCTAGAGCTGAGCTGAGCTGGTGTCACATCCACTAGCCAGGGGCAATAAGGAATTTGAGACCCAGCCTAGCAACTTGTGAGGCTGGATCAAGGCTCAGAGAGGTGCAGCAGTGCTGTGCAAACAGCTTTTGTGCCAGCGCGCTGGTGAAATGCTGCACCGTACATCTTTATCTGCTCAAACCCACATTGAT
This sequence comes from Melospiza melodia melodia, assembly GCF_035770615.1. Taxonomy (NCBI): domain Eukaryota; kingdom Metazoa; phylum Chordata; class Aves; order Passeriformes; family Passerellidae; genus Melospiza; species Melospiza melodia. The sequence continues at coordinate 38,499,984 of NC_086194.1, forward strand.
TCAAGGAGATCGGCATCAGGCTCCAGGGCTCAGGGTGAACGTGTCCTTACAGAAAACAGAGATAATTTCATCAGTTCTCCCACTGCTTGTAAAATAAAAGTGAAAGAGGTCATACAAATGCAGTACAAAACATAACACGAGAGAAAAATGGGTTCAGTAGAGAGAGAAGAATGAAAATTACACTTGCTAATGGAGAACAATCTGCAAAGCACTGACTGTTTAATCAAAATAAATAAACTAATCAAACTAAATAAATATAAAAAGCAATTTTAAAAAAAGTTTTCTTTGAAAATCCAATCACACAATCCAGTCTGTCTTTTCCCAGTGGGTCTTCATTTGCAAATTAGATGTTTACTGTTAGCTGGGTTGGCTTTTTTTCCCATAATTATCATATTGGACTACATATTCTCCTCTTCACACATAATGTCAAAGTACACCGCTTGAGTACTTGATAATGTATGCTATGTATCTTCAAAAACCATGGCAATGACAATTATTGCCCTTAAAGTAAAGCAGAAATACTAAAGTGCTACTTAAATAGGCCAGATTTGTTTCTATTCTTTTTTTCCCTGGGACCAATGGAAATTACATCACAGCCAAAATGAGCTGAGATTGATCGAATCTGTAACACAGCATCACATCTATGCAAACCTCCACGTGTACACTGAAAGCTGATTGTTCCACTTCTGTGCCATGGTATGGATCTGACCCTGATGTAGTCATAAGAAAAAAAAAAAACCAAACAAAAAATACTGGAATACATGACCTAATTTAAAGCAGATAACTCATTGATTTCAGCCTCATGGCCCAGAGGCAAAAGGTTCAGTGATGCTGCCAGTGAAGTCAGTGGCAAAAGTCCTACTGGTTTGGTTATTGGTTATTGTGTCAAACTTGCATCAGGACATTGAGAGAAATATTGGCCCCATCAGCATCACTGAATTTTTGCCATCTACCAAGGAGGAGGACCAAGATTGCATTTGTTACATCTGTAAAATTAGAGCCAAATAATTACTGCCCCATTTCCTTCCTGGATGGATTTCACTGGCACTGATTGCTAATGATATTTTTCAGAATTCTTTTCTTACTCTTAAAAGTTTTCTTATCTACAAGAGTCACAAGTAACTTTTACCTTTTTTTGAGTCTACGTATTTATTTTTTTCTCTAAATCTTTTCTGGTCTCTTTTATAAGACAACTTCTTTTCCCAGCCTCTCTGACTCCAACCAGTGAGATTTTGGAGTCACACAGGTAGCACAGAAAGATTTATAGTTCAGAGGATTTAAGAAACTGAATGACATTGGGAAAAATTCTGTATTTCATTATTCAGAGGATAAAATCAAATTAGGACAATATTTTTAAATGTCAAAAAATTTAATAATGCTTTTGATTACTTTAGGAGGTTGTCATTAGCTACTGCTATAAGCAATATTTTTAATTTTCAGCTCCTCTCTAGGTTTTTCCTGTCCATAAATTTCAGTAGTCTATTATTTACTTAATATCTTGTTCATTTAAACACCAGTGATAAAATTAGACCAGATCTTTGTTTAAGGATTCCTCAATAGGATTTAGAGAAGAATAAAGACAAGGTTGTAACATTGAGGCCAATCTCTGCTTTCCAAAACTTACCATAACTTTCTATCAAAATCCATGGTATCATGAAAGGACTTTGCATATACTAACACAAGTAAGCATATTCAGTGATAAGACAAGAAACCAAAATATTATATAGTCATGAGATAATTATCAAAGTTTAATACCTAATAATTAATTATTAATTCCAAAGCATGTTTATGATCTCCTTTTTAAAGTCTGAAGGGAAAAATAGATTTTTTTATAAGATAAATTACTTAAGAATTTAACATTCCTGAGACTTCTTTAATGCTGTTAAAAAGAGAGGTATGCTGTACATTTCCTTTCATTCATTAAAATTATCCTTTAATCAATGAGTTGGATTTGTCTGCTTATGGCCTTTTAACACATGACTCCATTTAATACAGCATTATTTTAAAGAGCAAAATGCTGGGAAGTCCCATTCCTTCTATCTTTCCTTTTTCATGTTGACATCCTTTCGAAGAATGGAAATTAAAAATCTGAAGTTTTACAAGGATTTTAAACCCTTTTCTTAAATGTTGCAATTTACATAGAAATTTCTGGTTCTCTGAAGGCCAAAAACCAAGTGAGAAAGATGCCATGACACCCTCTCAATTCTGGCCATGATGAGATTTTAGTTTCCTGACATAAATAGATTTTTTAAATTTTAATTCCAATCTAAAAAATTTCAAACAATGCGATAAGAGTATTTAAGCTGTAAGGATGAGTTTTACCCTCATATCGTCACCTCACACCTCAGATATCTATTTAAAGTGGCGAAGTACAGAATAGAATACAATCTAGGAAGGAGAGAGAAATTAGATATTCAGTGAAGGAATGAGAACAAAGGAAAGTTTTGAACAATTTATAATCTATCAATATTCAAAACCTTCTTGTTTCACATATAAGGAAAGAGAAGGCAGAAGGAGCCACCTCCAAAACCAATTTTCTATATGGATAAAAGGTGACTGAATAAGACTGCTCAGCCTGGCAGACCAGGCTATCTGTTCTCTCTTCATCTATCAAAACTTAGATAAGCAACATCTGTGCAGCATATTTCTACAAGCATAAAGGAAACATCTCTACTTTAACTATCTGAGGTTATCTATATTTCCCTGGAATACCAAGGAGAAAGACTAAAAGCTTTGCTTACTCGGGGATTACCTGTAATTGCAATTTATTATTCAATTGAACAGTCATTTTAAGTCCTACAGTTGGTGCTTTTATATAGAATTGTGAATGTATTAGAGGTTTAGGTTTCTTATTCATGTAAAAGGGGATTAAAATGTTTGCAGATGAACAATGTCTTTAAAAAATTGTTGAGATAGGAAAATGATCAAATACCAGGCAAGATTTTATACCTAGTGAACACTTTATATCAGCATTTTAATACCTCTGCAAAGCAATAAAGCCGGAAATAGAGTGAAGTAATTCTTAAATTGAGTAGAGTAAAAAAAAAATTCCATTTTTGTCTAGATTCCAGCCCAACATATAATGTCAATGAAACCTACATAGTTTGAACACTGTATCCAGTCCTGAGTGAAAATAAACAGTTAAATTCATCCCTAATGTTGATGTTGAAATCACTGGAATTGTGCCTGCTTCCATTAGGTTGGAATTATTTTTTTTTAGCTACTATGCCTTAAAGTATTTATTATCAGCTTCATAAAATACACCATTTAAGAACATATGGCTTGGCAAAACATCACCCTTTGCTTTAATGTTTCTGGAGTTTGAGTTTATAAAGGCTGTTTAACTGCTGAAGGAAGAAAATAGCTGAAGAATGAAATCACCAGAACTGTTTGAGATATGAAAGCATTCTTAGAAGAAACTTGCTTTTAAAGGCAGTCAGAGCACTATTAAAAAGGGTGGTAATAGCAGCAGCAGCAGCAAGTGAAGCATATACATACCAGTTAATGTCTGCCTGGGTAGTTCACAGCCTTCCACTCATCAAATTGTGAATATTTTGCTTTGATGACTATATCTTTCAGTCTTTGGGACAAAGCTGACCCTGCACAGGCACATCTTCATTTTCTCCTTCATCCTTGGAGATGAAAAAGTGCACTTTCATGTAAGTCGTTAGGTGCTGGGAAGACATTTGTAAACAATCTTATTTTAAAAGGACGAGTCATGAACCTCAATGCCAACTTTTGTTAGAGCAGTTATTTGATAAGCTTAAAGTGAGATTCAGAGGGACAGAAGAAAGGACACAGTCATTGCTAGGATATAATTTAGTGCTTAAAAAAGAACTTAGAAGCAGATCACAGCTATAATTCAGGCTAATGTTTCATTTCATTTTATAGGGAGTCATTAGAAAATGCTTTGAAGCATAAGAATGTCTGCCTACTGGGCTTCAACTGATCTAGGCGGGAAGATCTCAAACAATTTAATAGAAAGTTATGTAAAGATCCAGACTTTGAGATAAAAATAGACAATGTACCATGCAGAAAATTGTCATCATTTCTGATACCCTTGGGTTTTGCCCTGAAAGTGCTTACTCACTAAAAACAAAATAAATCTTAATGTCTCCAAGCCCCACTTACTTTCTGATTAGGGTATTATAGCTTACATGAGTAAGCATTTGCAGCATAAGTGCTTTTGTAAACAGTCTGAGAGAGGCCAGCAAGTGAATGAGCGCTGGAATGGAATGATCCATTTAGCTGTCCAGGAAGCTTGGGTATACCCAAGTCCTGCCCTGCAGGCAGTAAATTACCTTGCTGTGAGTAAGCAGGGCTGGTAATCAGCAAAGCCTCTTAGACCAGAACTACATTTGCTTGTGCAACTACCATAACTCTAAATAAATAAATAGCTAGCTGTAGGTGTCTGACAGCACTTTGGGGACCTGAAGGTCTCAGGTAGCTAAGCATAAGTAAAGTGATGGATTCAACTGGTTTGGACACAGGAGGTGCAAAGAAGCATCCACATAAAGGCTAAAGTGTGCTGCATCAAGAGGCACCTCAAGACAGGAAAAGCCTCTGCACCTCCCAGAAAATCCACATGTGTCTCCAAGAATCTGATAAATGTCTTTATCATGTTTAAACCAATTTCCATGAAAAGCAAAAGGAGAAGAAAATATCCATCTGTATCTATCAGCTATTTGAAAATCCAGAATTTACTACAATGTGTACATACATGCCCTGAGAAAGAACAGGGGAACAGAAAAACCAAAAGACTGTAACATTCTAGTGATGCTAAATTTGCTAGAAGGTCAGCATGGCTGTAATTCTGAGATACCAGAGATTTTTGGTTTCAACACAAAATTGTGAAATTTGGCATTTAACAGAACCACAGAACAGCTGAGGTTAGAAACGGGCTTGGGAAGGTCATGTTGCTCAAACTCCCTGCTCATGGAGGGTCCTAGAGCAGGGCAACCCAGAACCCTCTTCAGACAGCTTTTGGAGCTCTCCAAGGATAGAGACTCCAAAACTCCCTGGGCAACCTGCGCTGGCACTCCATCATCCTCATGGTGTTTTCTACTGTTCAAAGGGAATCTCCTGTGCTTCAGTTTGTGACCATTGACTCTTGGGCACATCTGAAAAGATCCTGATTCTGTTGTCTTTGTGCCCACCCTTCAGGTATTTACAGACCTTTATAAGATGCTCCTAAGCCTTATCCTCTCCAGGATGAACAGTCACAGTTGTCTTAGCCTTTAGTCATACAAGAGAAGCTCCAATTCCTTCATCATCTTAGTGACATTTTGATGGATTTTCTCCTGCAGTTCCACCTCTCTGTTGTGTTGGGGAACCCAGAGCAGGATCCAGCACTGCAGATGCAGCTTCACAAGTGCTGAAAAGACAGTATCTTTATTTTACTTAAAGATACCTTAAAATATATACCTGGTAGAAAAGGGCTATTTTTCACAATTTACAGATATGTATGTGGGAAATTTTTCAGTACTAAATATAAACTAACAGGAAAGGGGAGAGTCTGTCCTTATAAAATTGCTGGTATGAAGTAATAACTTCAAAAAAAAAAAAAAACACCACCAGAAAAAAAAAAAAAAAAAAAAAAAACAAACAAAAGAAAAACAGGTCAGACAAGCAAAACAATATTAAAAAAGAAATTTTCATAGGACTGATCTCTTCTAGCTGAAATGTATATTTTCTATAGGTAGCAGCTCTTACAGAGCTGAACTACCCAACAAGAAGACCACTGCACATTAGCAAAGAGTGTCAACACTTATCTGCAGAGAAAACAAGAGACACAGCACAAGCTAAATAATGTTGTAGAAAAAAGCTCCTCTTAATTCATGCAGGAGAAAATTATCATTGCATTGTCAAACTGAAGTATTTCTTTCCTCAGCATGGGCATTCCAGTTTCACCATTTATTATTTTGCCAGATCATGGCAAAATCCTCAAGTAGTAAGCCTTAGATGGAACCTCTTATACAATGTTAACATATTTAAAAAGTTCTGCTCAAATTAACCTATAATTTCCTGTTGAAACCAGGGAAGAATGATAACCACATTAAGAGAGGGTTACTGAATTCATTATCATAATTATTCTGAAAACTGTGCAAGAAAATTCTCAATGCACAGTGCACTCAGTACCCAAGTTTAGAAAATGAGGAATTTCAGAAGCCAGATGCAAAAACAGTGCCTCTTTGAAGATGGTTTTTTTCTGTATATTTGATACAGAAGTGATTTGTGAATTCAAGCACTTGCTCTGAGACACCAAGACTCATTTCTCCTTCAGAACAGAGCTTTCCAGACTTTTTCTACTTTCCAATTCACACTCTACTCATATCTCACATACCTGAAGATGCCATTGCTTTCAGTGCTATTTTATCAGTTTAGGGTGTTTAATTCAGATGGTAGGCACCTTTGTGATTCTCCGGATTTATTCTTGATGGAGCAGCAGGAGTCAAGTGGAAAGTCCTATACATGATCCCTCAGGAGTTTACCTTAGTCCTCTCCTACAATGCAAAGCAAAGAGACATTGATTTTACGGCTGAAAAAGGAACATTATTTGCTGTCTGTGGAAAATACATGACAAATTTCAAAAACCCAACCAGCCTTTGTTGAGATCAATTGGTACTGAGGAAGATTTTCCCAAGTTCAATCAATATTCATCCTGTAGCTTAGTAAGCATCTCATGATGGGAGAAATTTCTGCCACAATTGGCAGAATGCTACTCACAATGCAGGATACATAAAAAATTCGCTTTGGCAGGACCAAGAGTTTGAAGAGAAATCCAGATGCCACATCTAAAAAGAGCTGTCGTGCTCTGCAGATCTAAGGAGGTGTGTGATGACTCTCTGAGCCCTTAAAACCATGCCCACATCCCCAAATCTGGAAAGATGCAGGGAAAGAGTTCAGGCCCTCCTGGTGACACCAGTGCTGCATTCACCCCACACAGCATCTGCTTAAACTGCACACAGGGGAAAGATAAAACTCCCCCAGTGTCAAAGGCATTACTAAAATCCAGCCTCTGGAACATTCACAGCCTCTTCCTTACCCACTAAGAGGGTCACTTTGCCACAGAAGGACAGCAGGTTGGTTAAACAGGACCTGTCTTTCATAAACTCATACTGGCTGGGCCTGATCTCCTGGTTGTTTTGCACATAGCTTGTAGTGACCCTCAAGGTTATTTGCCGCATGACGTTCCCTGGCACCAAGGTCAGGCTGGCGGGCATGTAGTATCTGCAGATCATCCATCTGACTAAAATGAGATTGTGGATATGGAGGAGGAAAGAAAGAACCATGCCTTTGGGGGGTTTTTTTGAGACAAAAAACATAGATGAGATCAACTAAAAAACATATTTTTTTCATTCTGTACTAGAAGCAAGACCACAAAAGCAATGCCTTTCATCAAAATTTCTTAACTCATTATTATTCTCCTGACATAGCTCTAAGTAAATTGCCACACTTGTTCAAAAAGTATGAGTGCTTATTGACTCTGTGAAGCAGAGTATCTTAATGGGCAGCTAGCAAAGTGTCTTTCTCAATAAAATGTGAACCAAGAGTCTGGGAGGCATTTTTGAACAAAATCATGTCTTTAACATGGAAAATACTCAATAAGCTCAGAGAAGTCAATGAATTCAAACTAGACCTGGATTTTTCCCAGTGCTTTCTGTCATTTGCAGTGAGAATTAACACATTTGCAAGGTTGGCTCCAATTCCCCAGCTGACATCAATTATGCTAATAGATTCACAAGTATTAATTCTCTACAATAAATGGAAAAAGGAAAAGATATTTGCCAATACATAAAGGTGCTAACTAAATGGCTTCCAGGATGTATCATTCCCCAATGTTGTATAACTAGCCTACTTTGTTAATCTATGTCACCATTGCCAGCTTGCTGCTCAACTAATGCAGATGTAAAAGAAATGAATCTTCACAAAAACAGGAGATGCTACAGCTTGAGCAAAGAAAACTGATCTGTTTTCAAGTGACTTTCACCAGGCCTTGGGGGCTGCTACATTTGGCAAAAATGAACATGTCAGGTTTCATTGAAAATCACTGCCTGGCTAAAATGGGATTTTGAAAGATGAGCCACCTGCTTTATTATTAACATCACAAGATTTTCTTGTTTGTTTGTTAGTTTGTTTGATAGACAAAAATCTGTGTTCTGCAGATAATTTTAAAATGTGAACAAAGATTTAAAAACAACTGGAATTATTTTTTAAGGCTCTTCCCCCTCCCTGTCATCATAAGCCTCATAAATATAAGACTTTTGCAGCAAAGATTTCCCCTTCCTTCTGTTTTGGCCCCAGGGAATATCTACAGAAAAATAAAACTAAATCTACAGTATGAAGGAATCAAAACCATAAAATGTGAGCAGCATTGCTGGAGAGATCGCTGAAAGACCAGGCACAAATCTCTGGGGGCAAGATGACAGGTACATTAACTTATCTGCAGACTGTTTTAAAGCCCAGAAAAGGCACAGCACAGCGTAGAGGCAGATGTCCATGAGCTGAAAGGTCACTGCTTTGACATTGGTGACACCTGGTAACCTGCACTCCAGTGCAGTCGGTGGCAGGATGCTGTTAACCACAGGGAGGCCTGCGCTGCTCTGTTACAGCACAGAGCATTTCTTGTCGCTTTTAAAGCTGCTGTCCCAAACCCAGCTGACACTGAGAAAGCAAACTTGGTATAGCAAGACCTTCCCCCACCACTCAAAGCAGCTGCCTCTCAGCTGGACCAAAACCAGTTTATGACTGTAGAGCAGCACTGATGGCTTCAGACTGAGGAAAAAAAAGGAGTGATCTTGTGTTCAGCTGGGATGCAGTGGGGCATTTCACAGGCAGGCATCACAGAGATAATGCTGACTGGAAGGAGTGTGTCAGGAAGCTCACAGGCAATGTTTCCACCTCCACGTTCTCTTTCCTAAAACCTGTGGAAAACATATTTAAAATCTGTATGAATATGAATATTACATGTAACACATTCGTAGCATGAAGCAGAATTAATATTGAGAAAAAGCAAAATGGTTGACCTTGCTTTTCCTGTTGAAGTTTAGAACAATTAGTTCTTGTGACTGACTACCATTCACAGCAGTTTTCTCCACTCATTCATGAAATTTAAAAAATACATTATTTCTTTTACAGCTATTTAAAATGCGTAAGACACGGCAAAGAATGTTTCCAGCTACTGCTTTCTTAGAAGAATAATGGGCTACGAAAGAGCCTAATTTTCCAAACTCCTTCTTGTTTTTCAGTTTCTGAACTATCAAAAATACTAATTACTTTACAAAGCTTTTATTTGTAATTCATGTTTCTGTACCAAATATATATACAAAATCATTTAATTCAAGTTATTATTGAAGAAAATAATCTGACAATAAAAGAGAAGGCTACAACTCCAGACAGACATATGGGAAAACACAACGCAGTATGAGATTTTCGATATTAGTCTGATTTACCAGCAGAGAAATAAGGTGTGCTCCCAGAGTGACATTCATTCACCCCTCTGCCCTTCAGAATACCAATATTAGATAAGAACATCTTCATTCTGTGTGTCCAGAACAGTTATCTCAGCTCTGCAGTACACACAATACAGGGAACAAGACACAGTACTGTCATCACTCTGAACATGATGATTTTATAGAAAGCACTGGGGTTCAGTTGTGAGGGATGCCCCATCCAAATTGGTCAAATTGCACTCAGCTAAACTGTTAGAGTTTAGCAGAAGATAAATAATCTCATCATCTTTAGACCACACTCCAGCAATACATTACAGTATTTTGGATTTTCACTTCAGCCAGTATTGGCTGCCAGCAATCACACTAATAAATTCAAGTCTAGCAGCCTTTTGACTGATACTGACTTCAGCCCAGTAGAAATTGCATGCATCTAGAATTGCTTTTAAATGTGATGTATGGTTTGAGGGGTTCAGAAGCTGCTCATTATTGTTTGGAAATTGCTAATTTGTCAGAATTGTTTTATGAAGTCACAGATTCCTGTGAAGCTTATTCAGAGCTGAGGTAGATTTCAAGCATATCCTTTATGCCATTTATGGTCCCTGATCAGCTCCTTTGCAGCATGTCAGAGTACCTGGAATTTGGCAAAACTCAGGGTCCCCAGCTGGCTGCTTTCCATCTGGCGTATCCTACATATAAAGTTCCTGCCTCTTTCAGGGGGGAAAAAAAATTAATGAACCTGAACCTCATAAAAATTCTCTGTAGAGTGACTTGTGTTTCTGCCTACTGATATCACAAGATACTGTAAAATTAAAACCATTCAGCCTTTCAGTTACTGTTAAGGCTATGTCAGTTTAGTAAGTAAAATCAGCTGGGTGATGACTCAGCATGAGTAAGAGACAAAAGAGACTGTAGCTGGGATGGATGAAGGTCCTTTTCTCTTTACCAAGTGCCTAGGCAACATATCTCACTTCAAACACTTAGGAAATTTATGTCAATCTCCTTTAATCATTTCTGTCTTAACTGGATTATTCCTTTGCCTGAAAAACCTGCACCTATTCTGGACTTGTTCCCCATTTTCCCCACCTTGAGACCTGGTTTGTGGTCCTCTCTCATATTTCCCTGCTGCTTCTTTGTTCCAGCTACTTCCTCAGACTGCTCTGTACTCAATTACTATTTTCTGCTGCATGATTGCCCTGCCCCACTTCTTTTTCCCCATGCACAATAGTAAGAAGGTTGTTTTGTCCACAAATATCTCAATCCACACACCAGCAAGTTCTCCAACTTAGCAACTGGCATCTTAAGCATTGCATGATCCAGTGGTTTAATCCACAGACCACTAATATGGTCTGGCAACTGCAGTTTGGAACCTTTTGGTGCTGACAATTAACCAAGCTCACCAGCAATCGCAAAAAATATGGAAAACCTTCCTTTAACTGTCTTTAGCTGACTGATTCCCAAGGTGGACACTGCTGTTGGAACTGCATGTTTTTCCACAGCACTGACAGTGCCAGCACATTGCAGGGACTGACTTTGCTCATAAAAAAGTTATGTCCGTCTATAAAGAGACAATATATGAGGAACAAGTATGTTTTTAGCTTCTCCATTTAAAAGCTTCCTGAAATACCGAAAAATAACCAACTAGATACCCAAAACAAGACACACAGGGCTTGTATTTTCTTTTATCCTATATTATTTTCTTGGCACACACCACATCTTGTCAATAACACTTGGACTTCTAAGGGTTCCTCAGGTTCATTCCATTGCTTTTCAATTTTTTTTCTTTATTTCCTATGTGGCATTTATGTTATACTTTGTCCTGATTTCAGAGACCAGGGCATAAAACAAGATTTCCTATTGGAAATATAATTTTTATGTTGTTCCACTGACACTAATAAACAGTTCACATAGACCTTAAAGGTCATTGATACTGCTCTTCTTATTTATTTGGGGTCCACCATGACTAGTAAAAAGGCAGGACAAAACCCAACAAACAAGATGCATTTTGCAGAGGTAATATTTTTCTATCACTGTATAGTTACAGTCACAGCTGTGCCACACACAACTTACTGAGCTGAAAGCTGGGACAGAAGTTTACGATTATCAGTTACACGATGATATTCATCATTGTGTAACTGATAATTGAAAATGTAACTTAATGGCTGTAGAAGAATATTTTGAGTAATCACAAACTATGACAAGGAAAAAAAGTTGTAATAATTGTCATTAACTAAACACTGGCTTTATATGAAGGAAGTCTATCCATATTTCTGGATATGATGTATCATCCTCAATTCAAGCCCTTTCAGTGTGCATTTGTCTGGCATTTCAGCTGATGACACATCCCATTGAATTCTTTCTTTCTTCCTTACCTTTCTTTAATACCTCTCATGACAAAATCTGTCTTAGCTGTTTGGAACATGCTGAAATCTAGTCTGATGATTAAAACACGGCACAGCATGTTTGGATCTCAGAAAGTCTCTGGTGGAAATCTGATGTAACAAGCCCCTCTCATCTGAGAGGTGTTCAGCTGCACTATAGAGGACATTGTATACAGAACCAATTAAAATACAGACAAGCTGACACTGTTCATAAGTAAATCTGCTATGAAAAAATAACCAGTAATGGCTGGGAGCAGAATGATTTGGTTTGACTCATCCCTTATCAATGTCTTCATGTTTCTATGCCTTGTCCCTCTTTCCCTTTGCTTCTTTATATAGATCCTTTTAAACCAGATCTCACAGAAAGCTTATTTCCTCTTGTCACCTGAAAAGTAATTAACAATAAGCTATCTTTCTTCTTAATACCAATCCAGTTTGTTCAGCTTCTCACGAAAAATCAGAAGAAATTAAGCACTAGGAATGAGGTAATCAAAGCAGACACTGAGATAGAGAAGAAGGACCAATGAATACAGGTCTCACCAGGAATATAATTATGGAAAAATCTAGATCTATTTTACCGCAAATCAACACACAGTGTACTAGCATATACATGGTAAAAATTAGACAAAAGGAATATAATTAAAAGTAGGAGAATTTCTAGTAAATATTAGGAGCACTAAAAAGGAAAGGAATTAAGTGTTATAGCATGAATTATTTGAAACAGCTTTATTTTGCTTTTACTACTCGGGAAAAATCTTTCTTTCTATTACATTCAAGGACTTCTAAACAAATCTGTCTCATCTTTTACTATTTAAATTAACTTTATGCTATTAATTAAAGTGATGGGGAGTGCTATCCAGCAACCTACAGGCAAAAAGCACTGTATACACAGTAATTACAGCATCTGGTTTCTTCAAAAGTATATCAAGACAAAGCAAGCAATCTGCTCCCAAGATGTTAATTAGCCTCCACATAAGAAAAATGACTCATGATGGATTTAAAGGCATGCAATGTGTCAAAGAGGGGAATGGATAGACGCATCATCCAGCTGTGGAAAATACGAAACTAAGTCAGAACTCTTCACCCTTGTTTGAAGTAGAGCAATGCAGTAAGCTGCATCATGTGCATAAACTTAGGATCTCAAAATACATAGTGATAATGGTATTTAAATTTTTCAAAAACAAAAATATGTTGAGGGGGAAAAATCCCACAATGCATATGAAGAAAGACCTCAGCTCCTCTGCTCAAAATGTGCCATTGTATTAGTGCAGAAGAGTTACAGTTTTGGCAGTTGGATTCTTGTCTAATTCAGATATCACAGTAAAGCTAAGGCTGATGTAGTACCAAAGATCAGCATACAACAACTGAAGCCATTTTGTGAGAGCACAGGATCTATAACACTGACAAGTACTCCAGTTAGACAATCTAAAAATGATAATGAAGGCTGATGCGATGAGATTGCCTCACACAAGCGAATTGTTTTGTGCAAGTCCCATCCCCTGAATAAACATGTTCAAGGAGACCTACAAATTGAGAATTTCAATCAACCAGTGTTACAGCAACAGAGAGATTGTAAAAAGCACACACTGGTAGAATACAAGGATAAATGAAGGCAGCACCAGGGAGATTATTTTGATCAGAAAAAAGAAAAAAAAGCTTATCGGAATTATCACACACTTCAGTACTCTTTCTTGTCATAAAAAAGCTTTCAGATGGCATTTGGCCATTTCTTGCACAATGATCATTTCACTTTTCTACCTTGACATATCCTGAATGCTCTGCTTAGTCTGACATGCATCCTATTACTGCTTTGACTGCCTCCACATGAACTTCAGAATAAGTATCAGGAAGGTTTGATTAGTCATTCAAACCTGTCCACTTGCATTAATGCTCCTGGTAATGACAAATTATATGAAGGATTCTTCAGCAGTACTTAGAGGATCTAAGAAGGGCACAATGGGCTTAATTCTTAACTGTCCTGTAATAATATGACTGCCTTAAATGCTAGTGATGTTGCACAAAACTCTATCGCTATGAATACAATGTGTGAAATGAAGATTAATAATTAAACTTGCAATTTTATGCATTCCAGGTGGAGGAAAGCCCTATGCTCTCTCTGAAGTAACTCAAAAAGTAACTGTAGTCAGGCAGATTTTTGAAAAAAACAGCTTAATTAGGTACTGGGCCTCTTTTCCTAATTTCAAGGCCAACTAAATGTAGCATGTATTAAGAACCTGAAGTTTCTCTTGTTTTTGGAGTTTTTCTCTGAGGAGAAAAGAATTCTAAATAATAGACTATATTTTGGCAAAGTTTTGCGGAAAAATATTTTGATTCAGCAGCCCTGAACCAAATAATTTATGAAAGATTTGTTAACAAAGATTAATTTTTTGTTTCAAACCTCTATTCAGAACTGTTTCTGCTTGGCAGTTGCTGGCCTTGGTGTTTTTCCAGCTGACAAAATTCAGTAAAACTGAAACCTTTGGCTTAGTTTTTATTCCTTGTATTTAATAAATGGCTTCAGTAGTAATCAAACTTGCACTGACCCTGGAAGAAGGCATCAGTTGCAAACAAAGAAAAAACATTAAAAGCCATTTTTTTTATTACATTATTGGCCTACTAGGGAAGAAGTAGTGTCTGATTAAAAAATAAGTGCTCCAGCAGGATTGTGCTTAATGGCGTCCAAATATGTTGCCCTACAATGGACTTTTGATACATTCTGCACAATCATTTCAGATACTGTTTCACTTAGTCCTCAGGAATATCTGAGACATATTCAAAAACCAGGGCAGAAGTAATTCCAGCTGCTCCAGCAACCACTGCCGTCCCCAAGGGTTCGTGAGCCCCCTATCCCCAAAGCGCACGTCCCGACTGCATCTGTGCGGTGCCGCTGCAGAAATCTGGGCACCCTCAGCACAAGTGCTCATCCACCCACAGAGCTTAGGGACTGTGCACACAGACACAGGATCTGGAGTCTGTCTGGCACTCCTGGTGTAGGGGATGGCTGCAGCTCCGCGATGGGCACCCTCAGCTGTCTGGCAGAGGAAGGCTGAGTGTGTCTCCTGCGCATCCCCAAGGGAGACGTGGCATCCACCTGCTTGAAAGGTCATCCCTGCAGTACAGGAGTCAAGGTAAAATCTGCAGATGGAACCGAAGAGGGTAGGCATTTCCGTCCACCTTCTCATCTTTTGCCACCTAAATCATGGTCCTTGCTGTCAGGGTTTTGGAGGAATTACTATCTTATCTACACTAGATGCACGTTCATTAGAAGCAACATAGTTTAATCTAAGTTAGACCGTGGAAATCAATGGAGTTCAGGCAGATTTAGAACACTCAGTTTGCAAACAGAATCTAGTCCTTAACTTGCTTACTCTACTATTTTTATACTGTGACCTATTTTGTAGTTATCTTTGGAGAGGAATGTTTAAGTAAAGAACATGGTAAAAAAATGTGTCTCATTTACATGCTTTACATACTATTTCATTCCTTTAACAGGCATATGCATTTGTTTATTTGAACAACTATTGTAAAAATAGATAGAAAAACTGCCTAAAAATGCTAAAATTTTAACAAAAATTTTAACAAAAACCTTATTCAGTTAAAGCTGAAGCTTTCAAAAGGAGTTTAGAGATTCTGTTGTAATAAAGTTCAAGCTTGCTTTATTTACATGACTGCAGTGTAATTTAATCCCTACTTACTATTTCATTTGTAAGGTGAAAGACTTCAGATAACTTATAATATACGAATATATTCATACATGACATTACAAAGAATACCTCATGTGTGTGTCAAAATGTGTTGACTGAGCCATTTTAAAAAAGAAAAACCTGAATAAAAAAGAGTACCTGAGAAAGATCTAGGGTTTTTAATATAAATAAATTAAAAAATTGAAATAATTGAAAAGAAACCACAATTATACTGTTATATATATTTTCCAACACGCCCCTCCCCCCACTCATTTAAAGACTGTGAAGAAAGTGAACATTAAATGCAAAAACACTTCAATATTCGACCTAATCTGCATAAGCAAGAGGTAGATCAAGTAGGATTTTAGTTTAGTTGTTCTGAAAATGCAGATTGCCTTCACACTTTGTGATATGTCACAGGGGAAAAAAATAGCTTGCACTTCTCAATCCTATTTTAAACAAGGTCTATGAATAATATCTGGACTCATCCATCCATGTCAGACCTAAGGCTTGTGATTTCTTCCAAAATAGCCCAGTCCACACCAGCAGGGTCTCCAGGCCTGCATTTCACATAACTGCTGCACTTCAGCTGAAATGGTCTCCACTTGAGTCCTTCCTTACACATGCCTGTTAACAGCATTGCTCCTCAACAGATAGTTCTGATCATTTCCAAAGACAAATACAAATAAAGACATTTTGGGGGTTTATTTCAACATTTAGCCCATTTCTTCCTGCCCACACCCTACGCTAATATCTGATTTTTGTCAGCCGCCCTTGGTGCCTCATGCGCACACCTCTGGCATGTTCTTTATTGTGCCTGCCTGCCAAACTCTTCTCCAGAAAAATGGCACTAAAACATAAAAAACTTATTGATACTCATATGCTCATTTTGCACATCACTGCATTCATTTTCTTACCAAGATTAAAATATTTATCAAAATTCGTTGGAGCCAGCTGTATTTGACTGGATTATGTTTAGAAGCAAGGAGTTTGATCCAGCTGTCATTCTTCATAGTCCATCTGCTAGTTCTTCTATAGGATTTTTAAATACATATGCTTTTCACATTTTAAACAGTATTTTCAGTTCATTCTTCAATCACCCAGAACAAATAATGGTCAAGCAATGTTTACAGTTTTCTTGCTGGATCTAAAAAACATCTTACATTTTTTTGCTCTATAAAATGCTCTAAATCTTTTATATAATTTTCACGAGTTTGTAGGAGAGCTCCACTTCTAAATCTTTTACACAGAAACATTAAAAGATCTTTTAATCTGCCTTCCTCCCTTCTCATACTAAACTAAAAATTCTCTTTGTTCTTTGCTAAATGGCTTCTGCATTTCAATAAGATAGGTACAATCAGAGTTTATATATTATTGGAAAACAGATCTACAGCTTACAGAATATTGCTAAATTTTCAGTATCTGATTATTTTTTGAAAGGTGGTAAAGAATGCAGCCTGAAAAATGTAAGGGAAAAAAGAAGCAATGCCTCCATTGCAATTCTAGAAGTGTTCCTTTACAAAATAAACAATGAAAATGTATTTCTGTGGAAAGCAAGATTATCTTGATATTATGAATTGGCTTACTTAATGTTTATTCTGGACCTTGCTGAATATGCAAATGAAACTCAGAGTCAATGACTGTGCTTTCAGACTGCCCCTTGGTTGTTGTTTTATGAAGGTGGTGGCTGGAGAGAGGATTAATTTCTTGAGGTTTTCTAACTCACTAAGCATTATCAGCTGAACAGATACAATCCACAATCCAAATATACTTATCTGCTTATAACTTTTCTCCATCAGGTGGTTATTGCAAAAGAATAGTGGAAAATTCATGATATCTCAGTTCTCAAAATATTTGTGCTGTGTGCCTAGGTGGGATCCTTTTTTTTCTTCATCACATCTCTGGTGATGAAGAAAAATAGAAGAGCCTCAATTCAGACTGAGTCTGATTCCTTTTGTAATGACTACTCTCTAATATTGTTTAATTGCCTGTGAAGATGCAAACAGGCCTAAAATCCATAATAATTAGCTTAAAATAACTGGCTGAGGTTCAGGCAAATCATCCAATATCAGCATTTCTGGTTACTTTGCAGAGTAAAAAGGAGAAAATTAAGAGGGATAATCAGTGAATGCAGTAGAAGGAGGGGGAGGAGGTTTATTTGCTAAGAATATGTGTTCTAACACATATTTTAGCTTTTCTTGTATGCTGCAGAGAGCAAACATAAGACCATATAAGCCATAGTCAGCATCTACACATTGAAATTCATATTTGCAGGCTAGCTATGAGCCAAAATTTGCAATGAGAGAAAGAAACTACTGAGAAAGACCAAGAAAGACATGTAGAAAAAACTAACTCCTGCCTCTCTATCAGTTAGAAAGAGAAAATATCTGTAGCCTGCAAAATTTGCCACATTTTGATTTTAGGTCAATGAACCACTTACACTTTGGACTGTGTTAACTGGGATTCTTCAAGTGATACCAGTACATTTAACATCACCAGTTGCTGTTAAATTCCAGAAGACAAACTAGCTGAAGTGGGAGCATGCTTCTGTTTATCAATTCCTCTGAACACACACTTCTCAAGGTTTGAAATTGCTGCTGTTTTCGCATTGCACCTAGAAATGAATATCAAACAAGTGAGTTTGCATGGAAATAGGTCACTGTGGAAGCACATACTAGCTAGAAAGCAGCACACTACTTACATATATATGGGGGTATTAATGAGTCTGTAATTAAAAACTTATCTACTCTAGGAAATAAAACAGTAATATGGGGAGAAAAAAGCCTCAAAACAAAGCAATGACAAAACCCCCATCAAACTTCAAGCCTAGACAGTATTGTCTCTATTTATGGCTAACAGGAAAAAGTTGGATGTTTTTATGCTTTTATATCCTCTCCAATCTGCCTCCAACAAATGAGTTTATACATATCCAGATGAGAATAAGAATACCCTGGAAACTGTGGTTTATGTAGACAAATTACAGAGAAAAGAAAAAGAGTGTAGGAGATAAAATAAATGACCAGTATATTAATTTCCCTCTTTCACATCATTGCTGTGGACAATGATATTACTTGTATGGTGCTGCTGACTTTTTCATCATCCTTATTCCAGTCTTGAACATTCCAATGAACATTCTGCTTGGCTGCAAAGAAAAGAAAACAGACTGAAAGAGTAACATGAGCAGCAGGAATTTTGATGAATACTTCTGAAATGTGAGTGCATGCACAAGTGATGGGTGCATTGTCCAGTATATCTTCACACATCTTTTGTTTCAACATTCACTTAAAGTTGCTGAAAATATTTTTTTCTAAAATTTTAGTCTTGTGAACACTGATATTAGAAAATATTTTTAACTATCTTATAAGTCTGGAAAAAATATCCCATTAATGCCTGGCAGCCAGGTCTAAAAAAGTTGCTGGAGGCTGGGATTATGATTCATTATTGAACTTCTCTAAACTTTTTCTTTAATAAATTCATAGAAAAATTATTTTTACCTCAAGCTCTTTAAATTACTGTAACCAAGTACATATACGTATATAAAAATAAATTGTAATATTTTGGTGTAAATAAAACAATTGAAAAATTAGCCATAGTCACATACATATCTGCCTTCCTCACAAAGCTGTATAGATGAAAGTATGATTGGAGAAACCACAACAATATATTTCAAAGTAACAATATCCTTAACTGCTTTCAGAAGTTTTGATTTGGAAAGGCAGGAGAATAACAATTACTATGTTTAGGTGAAGTATTGAACTTTTATTCCATTGTTTTAAATTAATTATTTTACCTGTAAAATTAGAATCAATGCTGCTTCAACTGAGATTAATGGTAAAACATCCACCATATGAGCAGGGCTAGATCTTACTCATCCCATAAATATCTACTATTTATATATCAATTTGTATATGAACCTTCAAAAGAATACAATTATATCCAGTAGTGAAGTGCTGCTCATTTTGCTCCCTACCTTTCAGAGAAAAGACTGCACTGACTAAACATCAATGGGCCACACAAGAAACTTGCAAGGAGCTCTTAGTTCTGACCAGTTTTCTCTGAAAATAAACTTTTCAAAATCTATGTATGAAACGCACACAAAATTTCCATTTTCTGACCATTCCAAATCACAATTCAATATGCATTAGCTGGGCTTCTGTCAACATAATTGGCTACAGCAGTCAGATTTTCAGAAGGGCTTAGCTTCAGCTTTGCCACCAAAACAAATAAGATTATCAGAACAAGCACTGCATACAAGATGCTGACTTCTTTGAGAAATCTGTGTGCAAGTGTCATGGTTGGAGCTGCTTAATGCTGGCCTCTTCTGAACATTTGACCTTCATCTAAGACCCAGAGTGGTGCCAAATCCTCTTTAGAAAGCCCATCTCCCCTGACTGTCTTTTCTCCCTGTAAAAATCCACTCTACTGCATCTGCAGGATTAGCAGAATAAAATAGGATATGGAAGGGATACCATATGTAGTCCAACCATTTTGCTTTTCAACCATTATTCCTGCTGCTTACTGCTTGATTCCAGGGGAATATTTATTTTAATTATTAAAGAGTAGAAAAAACAGAAAAGACCTTCTGAACTAATGTGTCTGCTCCTGTAAACTTCTCAAGAAGGCTTAGCCTAAGGAAGGAGCTTCTAGACATCAATGTAAATTCACATTTTGATGGATTTTGTATTGATTGCCAATGTCAATGTTAAAGCATGTGTTATTTGGGCCTAAAGAAAGCACTTTCCAAAAATAGGCGTCCAGTAGCCTAGTGGGCTTGAACTCATTGTTGACAGACTATCCAGTTTAATTGCAATTTCTTTTGTCCTACTATATATATTATGTATTTATGTATTTTGTCTTACTTTTTATTATATCCAGCGACTTCAATCTTCTGTTCCTTTTAGAATCATATAAATGCAGTTATATTAAAAAATATAGGACATTTTTAGATCAAATTAAGTATTCCATGGAGAAGTTCCATTTTTCACTGATTGTGATCAACGTAAACATGAAACTAAGGAGTTTTCTCAAAAGAACAAAGAAAAAGCGCAATTTTATAAGCATCCTCTGTGGCCTTTTAAAAAGGGAGATCTGAGGATTTTTCAGAACCATGTTCCCTTTTCATTTATTACCATGTCCCAGTGGGAGAAAAAAGGTGGAAAAGAAATAACAAAAGCATAGAAGTACAGACAGAATAAGTTTATATTTTAATGCCAGACTATTCACAAAAGCCAGAGAACAGCAGTGTATGAATTTAACATAGCTGTGGCCTCACTGCATCATCAGTATTTCCAGATCAGTTGGAGGATGTGACAAAATGAAACTTCTGAGGAGATACTTTCTGTAAATTCACAAATGTGAATCCAACCTTGCTGTTGGATTGATCAGCAGTTCTGTGGCTTCAGTCAAATCAGAATGACCACATTCTATATGTAGGGACCAAAGGCAAGAGGGCACACAAGATTGTCTGAAGATGAAGATCTCAAAGTCCATCTGGAATATACGAAAATGTTTTTTCAATAAATGAAATATGTTTGCATACAAAATTTATACCAGAGAAGAAAGGGTAAGAAAAAGATAAAATCAACCAGAATATCTGGTTGCAAATCAGTGCACTAATACTTGTTGGGGGCTTTCACCCATAGGGAAACTCTCTTTGTCTAAAGCTGATTATAACTTGGGATGGATGCATTGTACAGTATCAAATAAGAGCAACATTTTGTACAAGGAAAAAACCATAGTCTTAGAATTTATTATGAGCGTCATTAATTTTACTGTGGTTCAACTTAACTAGATTCTATGCATCACAAATATACATCATGGTTTTCCAGACAGGATCCTGTAGAGGAGTGAAACAAAACAGAGAACAAGAAGGGAAAGGGAAAGAAAATAAGGTAAGTAAGGGGAATACACTGTCCAGAGAAAAGGTTTTTCCTGAGCACAGGAAGAACACAAAAGAAATTCCTCTCTAACTAGATCACATTTGTTTGAAAACACAACCCCAAGAAGCAGCATTCGAAACTTTGACCAGAAATTATCATTTACTTTGTGATGAGCAACAAACAGATTTCTTAAGCACTTTGCTGCTCTATTTTCTTGGTGTGTTTGGCTTTGTCATTTTGTTTGTTTAGAAACAGTTAAACACAAATGAAAATTAAATGTAGTTTTTTATTTTTTTGTTGAATCAAAACATCCCACTCAGTCTGAAATCAACCTACAGTTTGGGGCTTTGTTTAAATTTTGTGGAAAAGAAAAATAAAGATACATTTTCCTTTGATGTTGTTCCTTAACATTCTTCATTTGTTTCCTTGGGCAAATTCAAATTAAAAAGAAAAAAATTAGAGTTAGAATCATTTACAGAGCTCTACTCCTGCCACAAATTCTTGGGTCATTACTGGTCTGTCAGTGAGGCGATGTTGGTAGGAAAATCACTTTTTCCCAAGTGCTCTTTCAAGAAAGTATTTCTAAACCTTCATTTGTGCTCTTTTCTTTTTCAAACATTGCTTTAAAGGTTTTGCTACTGTTGCTTATGACAGCAGCACACAATAAGGACAGCAGTGTAAAATCTGCTAGATATCACAATTTGTTACAATATATCGTAGGGGAAGAGACAGAGCTTCATATCTCAGGGAAAATAGTGACAAAACAACCAAGCAGAACCAAGTTAAGTACAGAATAACTGCAAGTAACTTGCACTCTGCCAGGTGAAATCATGCTCCTCCTGAGATCAGGCATGCTCCTGCAGGCTTTCCCACCAACTGCAATGCAATAAGTACTCATCTTTATCTCCTACAAGGAATTCCCCAGCTGAGTATCCACAGTCAACCCTCACACAGAGGTTAAGAGACTAATCATATCTTGTTTAGGCATATAAATCCCAGTTCAGCCCTTACAACTGTCCTAATTCTGTTATCAAAGGAGTAATTTAATATTGCTGACCCAGTTCAATAAGGTGGTAAGAGATGATAACGGGAAGTATTCATCACAATAAGGTTAACACACCTTTGTTTCAGTGAAACAAAACTGACCCCTGTGATCACTTGAAGGAACTTAGGCTATTCTTCCATTCTGAATTTTTGAATTTCTGATTTTTTTTTCCACCTTTGGCAAAAAAGCAGCAGAGGCTCACCTCTATCTGTGCAAGGTTCCTGTTTTCCCCAGCATTCACTGATTGGTGAATAGTATCTAGAAGATATCTGCTCTGTGGATACCCCGCTGCTCTGTGGGGAGAAAAGAAAACAAACAACCAACTGTTACAACTCTCCATACAGATGAACACTTCCAGTAGTTTAACAGTAATATACATATAAAATATCTTTAAACCTCCAGACACATGTTGCAGAAAATAAAAAGGTAAAATATTCAAAATATAGGGAGGCAAAGGCAAAATAAAGAAAGGGTACCTTCAGCCTATCCAAATATTCCTTTACCATGGTGTTTATTAGATGGCTATTCTAGCTATTTTTCAGACATTCTCACTTCTTTTCCATACTCTTTTCTTTGTTGTGACTGTTCTTATTGTTTGAGAGTTGAGAAGCATTTCAAATGAAGGAGTCACATTTTCAATAATACATCAAACATAATCTGAGCACATTCAGAAATGATGGGGCCCATAGCAAATTACATGTTGCAAAGCCTCATCAGCTGAGGCGATTACTTCATTTCTTCAAGTCATTTTAAAAGAGCTAAGAAACTGATGCTATTTACATCATGTATATAAATAACATGTATCTCATATTTATATAAAATGTGTGAGATTGGTGAACATTATTGCAAGTGTTCATTTGAATTTTAACTTGAATTCATATGACCAGTGATTGCACAATGGAGACAATGATTGTACCCAACCCCTTTTGAATTTTCTCTCTACAGGATTTCAATGAGTCTTTGCTTTTTTTTGCATGAGTTTTCTCAGAGGCAAGGGCTTGTGATGACAAGTGCAGTCTTTACAGAGACAATTTTAAAAAAATCATTTAAGGAGTGCCCCTAAAGATCAGCCATCTGAAGACAAACTCATTGTATTATGAAGGGGAAAGGAAAAAGGGAAAAAGAGAAAAAGGGAAAAAAGGAGAAAAGGGGGAAAAGGGAAAATGGAGTAATTTTCAGTATTTTGTTTGGAGTTTTCTTTGATTTCAGTTAAAATGTTTGTATAGGTAGTATAAAACTTAAAACCTGGTTTGATAGATTTCAAAGGCGTTTATCAAAGACAAGGAGCACTTGTCAGCAAACTGTTTCCATCCTGAGATATATCAGAGACATATAAGAGCTCATTTTTCTTTGTATGCATGCTATTACAACTAGTAAAGATAAGTATTTTTGCAAAAAACGGCAGTTAATAATACAACGGTAGATTATATAGCACAGTTCATTTGGTACACGACAGTGCTGCACGTTTCAAATGGGTAACACTTCCAAAATCCCACAGAGAAGAAAACAATGAGCCACCCACACAAGGCACTGAAGCACCTCAGAGAAAAGAAATTTACTTTGCTAATGAAATCTTTATAATCTATTAATCTCACCTAGCTGGTATTATTTTACATACTGGGACAATTCATCACAGGATACCCTTATTCCCAAAATTCCTCACCAGAACCCTCAAATCCAGTAAAGTAACACATCAAAAGGCAAATGTGATTGCGGATTTAACCTGTGAGGGCTCTGGAAGTGGAAAAAAACCAAATTTTAAAGAGCTGTGCTCATTCATTCAGAGAGTGGAAATAACAGCTTATTGATGACTGAAGAGTGGCTATAATTCCAAATATTGCTTTAACTTTCCCACCAGAAATATCATACAGGAGGCTTCTTGCAAATCCCAGCTGGGTCAAAAAAGTTGAAGTAGCATGAATGAGCTACTTTTTTCAATTATGTTTACCTCCTAGAATGGAAGATGCTTTCAACTTATATAATGACATGCTTTGTACTAAAAAAGCCAGTTAAGATTAGTTCGGACTGTCATGACTAAAATCCACAATGGCTGAAGGACATAATCATTACAAAGATTGAGGTGACTTCCCAAAAGACTATTTCCACAAGTTGACAATGCCATGAGCATTTTGAAAACTATCACAAAATTAATCAATGAAATCTCACTCACTTGACATTCAGAAGGATTGCTAGTCACATTAAACCCTTTGGAATCTGGACTTTGAATCCCCAGGAAGTGAAAATCCTGCTGATATTTTTGGGTTTGTAATTTGCATTTAATTTGGACTGATTTTTTCAGAGTTTAAGAGTGCTGCTAGCCTATGATGGATAACCAAAAGGCAAATAAATCAGTTTCTGAAAAAACCTGGCCTTAAAGAACTTTTCTGCAGAAAAAACCCAACATGTCATAAAAATACAGTGAGACACAGACATTTCTAGTCCAGTAACTGAACCCCAAGGCTACCTTTCAGCTAGTATGCAAATCGCAGAAGCAGCTGTGTATAGTGGCTTTTTACAGTTTGGATGCCTAATATAACAAAGAAAGTTTTATATTTTAATTCATGTTTTCCCCTAGATAACACTAGCTGAAAGAGCAGTGAACCTCTGGCACTGTACATCTGAAGACAAAGGTGCAATGTGGTATGGCCCTGGAGCCAACAGGTATTTGGCCCTGGATTTTAAAGGAGGTTTGTGTGGAGAACAGAAAAAAATGGAGAAAAAAACCCCTAGCTACATCAACTTTGCATTGAAGCTGCTCCTGTAGTGCATGAAGAGAGGAGAAACTTTAACTATGCCAAGGTTAGAGAAGGAATAAAACTGTAACACATTCAGAGTCAGGCCAAACGAGAGGTAATTCCAAGGAAGGAAAGAGGTTCTGAGGGCTCTCTGCAAATGAAAATTGGCAATTGGCACCGAGCCACTTTTGCAGAGTCAGAGCTGAGGTCGCCACTAGAGCCAGTGCTTTGCCACTCCTGAGTAATAAGCTTTGCTTGGGGGACGTCAGCTCAATTTATTATACATAGATTAAATTTGATTTTCTACTGCAGTGACAAATTATATACAGACAGGCTTATGAAAACCTCCTCTGCTGTTAATATACATTTGTTCATCTTTCTTATACCTGCAGTTCAAAAAAGGCTGAGAGCCATCGGAGTTGTTGGATTATTACTGATTATTATTAAACTTGTAAGATAGCAGAAACCAATATTGTAAAAATATATAAGTACTCGATTTTCACTGCATTTGGAAAAAAAAAATCTAAACTCTTAAGATACATAATCTATAAAACAACACAGAAAAAAACATATTTGGAATTTACATGCAGGTCCTATTAAAAAATTAGAAATGTTTTCAATATCCCAACATTAGGCAAGATTTATGCGTCTAGCGAAAATGAAAGCAGTCAGTAGGTGTTTATTTAGCCTCTAACACACTATAAATAACATCTAAATAAATTAAATTAACTTAATAGCCACCAGGAGCAAAAGAGTGACTTTGATAAGTGCCATTTCATAGGAAAGAAACACATCAGACAGATTCCCTACAAGACACTGAATCCACCTAAGAATGCTGACTGTGTCTTATGTACAAAATGCCATGTCCAACTTGTCAGTATGCTTGGAGCTCTCCTCCTCTACCAGGACAAATATTCAGCATTATGAAACTTAAAAATATTCAATTTGCACAAGATGTCCTGTTACACTTTTGTCTGTTTTGCAGTGTGGTGGTGCTTCTTTGTGCACACCTACATATTTGTCACCCTCAATAAATATTGAGGACACTGACTCATTTGAACTGGCTTTGAGATCAGAAAGACCTGTCAGATCCCAACAACTCCATGAAAAGTAGAAAAACCCTGGAAATGCCCACATGAGAAAGCAACTCTTCATAAATCCTCACATTAAGGGAAAGCTTACATTTCCTTAGACAACAAAATTAAAGAGAAAAATCATAGAATCACAGGTAAACAGATTTTATTCCTTTCTACAGTTATGGAAACACTGTTAATTAAATGCCTGCCTCAGTAAAATCTCTTCTAGAACTGTAGCTTGGGCATCATGTGGCTCCATATCACCCTAGTCAATCTATCCTACTTCCCACCCCTTTTCTTTAGCATCAGATGAGCCAGTATTTCAGAGGGAGCAGGGGAGTTAATCTACCACAATGCTCTAGCCAGGTTAAAATTCACTTTTCAGCAGTGCAAAACAATCCTATCAACCTAAAGAGCACACACAGTGGTTTTCTTGTCAAGGATCTCTACCTGAAAGGGGTCTCCTTGGTACTCTTGAGACCCATGTGCTGGTGCTCCTGCTAACTACTGTATCTCTACTTCCCTCTGTTTCTTAGGGTTACGGAACTGCAAAATGTGACATTTCAAAGGTGGGTGGATAGTCTGGAAAAAATCTTAGGAAAGTCTCAAAAGTAAAAATATTTTAAGAAAACAGAAATTTTCACCAAAAGGGGAAAAAAGGCAAATTTTGGAGTGCTTTCTGGCAGTAAAGCAGCTGCAAATTATCTCATTTATAATTCCACTTAATCTGTGGAAGGAAACAGAGACACAACCTCTAAGGACAAGGTGCTGTGCTTAAACTGAGGTTAAATGAATGCAATGAATGCAGGAGCAGGGACTTTTGCCTTTTCCCTTTTATCTCTTTCTTTTTCAACATAGGTTTCTGAAGAAGCTCACCATCATGGGACAGGAAAGTCCTCAAGAGTGAAATGAGGGTATGTCTCTCAATATCAATTCAGGTGGAAAAGTGCATTTTTTTTTTTAAATCCAAGGGGTGTCTTTATGGATGACTGCTACCATGAAACAAAGAGAGAGAAAGGACATAATTTACTTTGCAGAAAACAGAAATTATGAAATGGTGTTGTGCCAGAGAAAGCTTGACAAAAAGTATTCTTTGTTTGAGAGAAGATAATTCTAAGCACACTTTCATGGCAGCTGAAATGGGGATTTTAATTTTTTTTAAGATGGAAAAATTACAAATGCAAGTACCGAGTGTTTTCCACTGAATATTAGTGTAGCTGAATATTTTCACTGTAGATGAAGTCAAGGATGTCTGAAGAGGTTTAAAGTATGCACTTACACTACAAGAAAGCAGAAAGTCTTTAAGTTCAAAGCTGACAGCTTAGAGGAGACTAGAAGACAAGCATCTGGCTGCTTCTGTTTCCCCTTTCAAGAGGCAGCAGTTCAATGACACTTATTTCCTGCCTTGCTGTCCTCTTAATTCGACAGCAAGACTGAAACGATAATCACGTTTGGGAGATCTGAGGTAACATTCAGTGAAAGAACAAGAAGTAAAAGAAAGATGAGAAGCACAGCATTAAATTGTTCTTTCAGTGTATTTATCTGTAAGATCTTTCTTCGTGTCACACATGATAGCTTTAAGTATTGGTTTCTAATCCTCTTTTCAATATTAGCGATTCTTGAAATACAAGCTTTGGTTTCAGTAAAATTCATGTTACAAGATAAAAACTGCTGCTTTATTCCCAGAAGAGACACAAATTATCCATAATGCCTACTCTTAAGGTATTTGCTTTTTACCATCACCTTGCTCTTTTCCCATGTTATTGGAAGAACTAAAATTTTGTTCTGAAATAAAATTTTAAATACGTATTGAACACAATTTGAACAGCACTTGAAGTACAGGAACACAGCACACATTTTTCTCTAGACTGGTTAAAAAACCCATGAAAAGTAAGAAATTTGTGACTCATATTTACACAGAATCTTTTCATCTTCACATATCAGCACCAAGAGGTAATTTTTGACATAAATGGACAGCAACTAAAGGAGGGTAAAAACTGCTAATGTCCTACTAAAGACAGCCTCTTTTGAGCAGAACATAGATGGTCAGCTAGGTAGTTTCTGTTTTCTTTTGTTTCATTTAATAGTAGCTGAATAAATATTTCTGCATGTAAATTTACCTCACCTGCAAAAATAAATTATATTCCTTAATGAATGTTCACTTATGGGAAAACAACTCTTAAACATTTCCAGTCCAAGCCCACTTGATCATCTAAAAATTAGATTTTTCTTCAGCAAACCACAAAGACAAGTCAGGCTGAACATTTATATCTCCATTAATGTATTAATAACACCATCACTGAATTTATAAGATAGATTTTTATTAACACACCACTTTTTCTCCTTAGAAGACTGCTTTGCTAGGGTTCTAAATCAAGCACCTGGTTTGTAGTGAGCATGCTCCATTTCCCAGCATAAATATTGTAGTTACATTCTGGATGTACAGAAGTCTTGATGGTGGGACGTCTCAAAAAAAAAAAAGTTTTCAAAGATACCAGTGCTAGATAATGGAGCTCAGGTGTCCTTATAAAGTATATTATAGGATATAATATAATAATATATAAAGAATATAAAGCATATATATAATGTCTATTCCCTTTAAAGTACAGGAAGCTCTTTTTGAATACTAAGTATTTTCAGCAATAGCATGCAATTAAAATATAATTTTCAATTAGCTACCTTCCATAGTAAAGGCATTTTAATGGACTGCAACGAACACATATCATAAAAATATAGGAAGGCTATCTTGGGTGACAAAAGTGATTCTCAGCCCAATTCCTAGCATTCACATTAGGAGGCTCTAAAACACATTTTCCTGGCTCAACATTACGAGCCCACTGAATCGCTGTATCAAGAAGAATCAGCTCAACTGCCAGTGCAATTGCCACAGGGAATCGTCTCCATCAATGCAACACAACAGATTTGCCTGGGCATATCACACTAACTAGCTATTTCACTACATTTAGCAGAAGAGACTGCCAAATTACTGTCTAATTCAGTGAAGATACACATCTAGCAGTCTATTAGAGCCTTTGCTTTGACTTATAGTCTGATTTAAAGTGACAATTCAAATCTGCTCTTGTATAACCATAAAATAATGGGATATTAATAATACAGGTTATGCATTTCATGTCAAGCTTAATTTTAAGCTTATTATCAAGATGAAATGAAATATTTAAAAATTAAAGTGAAATGATAAATGAGGAGGCTGAAGAAAGGTAACTAAATCATACAAGTTTTATACTGTTCTTTTCCTGTGTACATTGTCAAACTTTGTTAAGGGTAAATGCAGTGGAAAAGCCACTTTTTGCCCCTCAATATTAAAAAAAAAATTGTATCCAAGCTGTGAGAGATCACTTGAACATTTTTTACCCTGTATATTTCAAAGGCAATGCTAAGCACTGTGTCCTTCCAAGCCTTGAGAGCAGAGGCTGAAATGAAGGCAAGAGTATTAAAAAGATTAGTCAAAAATAGAGATGGCAAAAATTCTAAGTGCTCCAAAGATCCCATACTGGAATGTGAAACCTTCATAAAGATATTTATACACTTAAGAAATGGAAGAAGGGCAAATGAATGAGCTTCCCAAAAACTACAAAGGGACAAAAACTTGAGAATTTGGGGGCTGG
Organism: Melospiza melodia melodia; assembly: GCF_035770615.1. NCBI lineage: Eukaryota > Metazoa > Chordata > Aves > Passeriformes > Passerellidae > Melospiza > Melospiza melodia. The sequence goes on from NC_086194.1 coordinate 38,529,858, forward strand.
AAGCCAAGCTATGATTGAGGCTATCCTTAGCAACATACATGAAAGTATGAATGCAAGCAACTTGCAAAAACCATTTAAATCCAGGTCTTGATTAGAAACTGGAGCCAGAAGTATTCCTTGTGCTAAGAAAACCCTCATTTTTGCATTTTCCCCAAGTCTATTTGGCAATAAGGATTTTTTTCCTGGGCTATCAATAGTCAAACAGACCCAAATCTTTATTATTACATGGGCTGGACTGGAAGTGTAGAAGATTAAACCCAAGAGCATTTATGGGAAGAACCAAGTCAGTCCTTAGGATGAGACAGGATAGGACTGGTATCAGCCTTCCAGATTCTGCCCTGCTTGAGTCTGACATTGACCTTTATGTCTTAAAGGTATAAATTTACCTTCTACAACACGCTAACAGAAAACTCCAGAAAGTGATGAGGCACTTAATCTACTGAGGGCAGTTCATTCTTTTTCCTCTGAAAAAGGTCCAGACAACTGCATCATTCCTCCTTGATCCTGTTAGGAAGTAAAACTTAATGGGAAATTAAGCTTGAGAAATAAGAATCTTCCCCCTACTGAGAAATACAAATCTTTGTACTCAACAGCAGTCAGATCGTGAGCCTTGAACTGAGCCAGCTTTCAGACAGCACTAGTTTTGTTCCACATTATGTACCATGAGGGAATATTTTTTAATAAGAGAGCATATACTGGTGATATCCATGACTACTGGCTATGATTTTTATTAAAGCAGAGTAAATGTTTAATACAAAATGAATCTTTAAAATCTATGCAAATGAGATTGCAAAACCCTTGTTGAACAAGGCTAGGTCTTTTTTTCTTATTGCAGGCATATATTGTGACTACTGCAAATGTCAGAGCATGAAAGATCTCCTTACAATGCCCAGATTTGAATACATAAAAACTTTCACCACTTTCACTGAATGAGAGCCAATTTAATAAATCACTGAAATTTACTCTCAGAAAGCTGTTTCAAACCTGCCCTGCACAAAGCATCCAGTCAAAGTTGCAGGAATAAACTTGACGTGTTCGCAAATCTCCACTTAGTGAGTTTAACACAATTTGTTCAATATATTATAAACATTTCAATACCCTTACATTTCCTAGGCCTGATTTTCCATTCTCTAAATTGGCAAACTCTCAGGTCAAGGAGTTTTCATGACCCATTTTGCAACACTAAATTATTTGAAACCAAGTAGAGTTTTCAAGATGTATGGTTATGATTAAAAGTGGCAGTTCCTACAAATTACGTGAAAAGCATATCACATTTAGATAGTCCTGTAACCCTCTGCTATTTTATTCTTATCTCTTTATTACATTTTTTAAATTTTTATTGAAAATTTACTACAGCTAAATGCAATTGTTAGGTTAAGATGAAATTTTAAAACAAGGCTGTAAATTCCAATGCAAAAGGATAGGTTGAATGTCCAGTGCTTTTGTTCAAAATGTATGTGGCAAACAATGAATCATAAAAGATTTAGAGTTGTTTGGTTTTTTTTTTTAAACAGGGGTCTTTTGGGGGCTGTATATCACAGTTATTTGTTAGAGAAATCTGAACAGTCTCTTGTTCACCTATCAAGATTTTAACAGAACAAAATTGAAGGAAAGAAATATAGAAAAAGATCAGTCTAAGCCTCCCCATAATGTGAAACTCCTACTTCCTAGTAGTAATATAAATAGCTAAGTATATAATAGCTTGTACAAAACTTCTGGATAGAAATCACTCATTTACTTAAAGCCACTTGAATTCTCTCTACCAACCACTATGCAATAATATCCCTTTTTCAGTACTACCTTCTGTGAAGTAAACTTTTAAAGGTGCTATCACATATCATATAGATAAACAAGCCAAGCTCTGGTGATGTAATCATGTAAGTAATTCAAAATTAAGAAACAAATTAGAAACAGAGGTCAGAATAGGACACAGGTCTTCTGCTTCCTGTGCTTCCATTTGTGGTGCTCAGTAGAGGTGTGTCCTCATCACTTCACGCTGCTCCAGGGATGCACACACAAGTAGACTCTACCTAAAAGAAGAAATCTCAAAATTTCCACTCAAAACACAATGAAACCCTTTCTAACTGCAAAGAATTCAACAATGCCCTGCTGATTTCAGTCTTTCGTCAAACTTTCTGGAGTCAGAGTGGTCTGATACGCCAAGTGCTCAAGGGCAGAGGGAGGGTTTCCTGAGCCCTACTCAGATGACAGAGGTCTGGAGTAGTATTGGATTTTAGGGAGTGTTTCCAAACCAAACTGGGATTTTTCCCAGGAACACTTTGCACCGTGCTCTCTGTGCCACCATCACATTCCCCACCCCCCAAACACCTGGAAACCATCTTTTACTTCTTCTCACACCACACTTCTTTGACCTCCCTTTCTAATCAGCAGTGCCTTCCTTCAACAGAGATTTTCCATTGTCTCTAAGGAACTGTGCTTCTTTCCAGATTTCACCTCCAAGTGTTCTTTTTTTCAGTCCTTACATTCAACTCTGGTACTTGTTTGCATTGCTATTGGAAAAAAGTGCAGAACATTGTAAATACTTCTTTCATCTTCTACTTGGTCATTTTCATAGATGTACACAATTTACAGTTCAGGCACAGGAGATTCATAGCTGCAAGTCACCTTGAAGTTTGGCTAACAAGGAACCTTCAGGAGGACTCAGTCCTCAGAATTACATCATTGATGTTTACCTACACTGATAGAGGTATACAGGTGCATTTTCCCCCAACAATACAAACACAAAGATGGTACACTGAAATGGAGGAGTTTCTGTGCCATTTCCCAGTCTGGCAGAGCCCATTCTTAGAGATACATTGTGTAATAGGAACATGCATGTAAGAGGAATATGCATTTTTAATGTATCTACCACACAGATTGTACAAAAACACAATCTTGAAATCTCCTTGAAGACCTCTGTATACCACTCCACATGATCTACAGGATGATATTACCACTCATTTCTGCTGAGGGACTGGCAGTGAAACTTTTTGTTCTGTCATCTCCCTCACAGCCACACAAAAGATAAAGAGAATTCCCCTAATGATGTACACGTTATTTTTGTTGAAACAATATTATGCAATGAAAAAAATTGAAATCTAAATAGGCTACAGCAAGGGAGCAGTCAAAAACCATTACATATGCTCTCTAGAGGATGTGGCATTGGCAGTCTGCAGCTATGTAACATTTCTGGTTGCTCAGCAAAAAAAATATTATGTTTATTTTATTTTCAAACAGATTCCTTAAAAGCAGTTTTCTAATACTTTTTTCTACTGAAAACTGAGACATTGTGGAGCTGTCAAAGCTATTGAAATTAAGGCATCATTAACACCAGAGAATTAGAAAAAAAAAATGGAAGTATTTTCTTCCAGACTTTTTTAAAGGTTTTATTACTTTTATAATACTCTTTTAAACGTACTAAGTTTTTGAAAAAATGTTTTTGCCAATAGATTTTCAGTTATTTTATTTAAGAACACAGACCTACAAACAGCCTTCAGGAGGGAAGATACAACCCCAAAACCTTTCTTAAAATCAGAAAAACACGGTTGCCCTTGCCGCAACAACATTATCCCTGGGATAACGGTATCCCAGTCTGCATTAGGAGGAGTGTTGGCAGCAGACTCAGGGAGCTGATCCTTCCCTTCTACTCAACATGGGTGAGACAACTGCAGTGCTGGGTCCTCTTGTGGGTTCCCAATACAAGTGAAACCTGCTGGAGGAAGTCCAAAAAAGGGCTTGAAGGGACTGAAGCACCTCTACCATGAGGAGAGGCTGAGAAGACATAACTGTCCAGCCTGCAGAAGGCAAAGCTCAGAAGCATCTTATCAAAGTGCATAAATATCTGCAGGGAAAGTATAAAGACAACAGAGCCAGGTGCACAGTGATAGGACTAGTGATGAACACAAACAAAAGCACAAGAGGTTCCCTTTGAATATTAGATAACAATTTTTCACTGTGAGGGTGACCAAGCACTGGCATAAGTTGCCCAAGGAATACTATCCTCATAGATATTAAAAGGCCATCCAGGCATGGGCTAGAATCAGTTCTAGGTGAACTGGTTTGAGCAGGGAGATTGGGTAAGAGGCCCATTCCAACCTCAACCATTATCTGAGTGGGTAATCATGAGGTTTATTTGTCATAAAAGGGAGTTAAATTCACAAGATCGTTTTAAAAAATCCATGGTTCCAAAGACATCTTTAGAAGGGGGACTGTGGGATTGCACTAAATGAAGCTCAGCAACAAGTTCCTAAAAGGCAGATAAGGCAAATCTCCAAAAGGAAAGCCCTCCCAAACGACTGGAGCACTGGAGTAAAAACAGTGTTGGTGTCACGTCTCTAAAGTTCTAAATTCTGTCCCTGTCCTCTCACAAATGCCTTCTGGAAGCAGGTTAAAGTAATTTCAACTTTCCAAGTTTCAACCTTACCTCCTGGGAGTTTTATGCAGAAAAATTAAAGTGACATGTTTAGACATGGGAATGGGGAGAAAGAAATCCAAGGGTTTATAAGAACAAAAATAAATAAACTGATCAAAGGAACTGCATTCAGTCAGTTAGTACAAAATCCCAGATCAGGAAGCATTTAGAGATGCTGCCTGTCCTGCAAATTGATCCTCCCCATGCAGCACTTTGATCTGACTGTGCAATGCTGAGCTCGTAACAGATGAACTCAAGGAACAAACAGCACATCCAGCTCACAAGAGGTGACCTGCACCAGCTTGGCAGAATGCTAGCGACTTGCTCCTGCTGATGAAACCCCTCACAGCATAGCTTCTTCCTGAGACTTATTCTGCTGTCTTTCATGTAGAGGTGCACAAAATAAGGACTGGATTGTGACTTATGGCAGAATGTGGATGAAGATGAAAGATTCAATCCAGAACACCTGAGTCAGAGGTCAGTATACCTCACAACTCCAGGTATTCAAGTGATATGATTCTGCTATGGATTTCAGAGGATCACCATAAAGTCTGAATGCATACAAGCCTGTGTTTCAGCTTCCCAAACCCCATTCCCTGAAGCATGCCAGTGAGAAACACAGCCACACAGATGCTTTAAGAATATGACTTTACATTTCAGTGTTGATTAGATTTTTGTTTTCTTGCTTATCATTTCTGGGTTTGCTACATAGAACTGGATCCTTTTCTTGTGTTGGGGAACACTATGAGTTAGTGTCCAGGTGGGTCTGTAACATGGGGTTTCTGTGCACTATCATTATCCTTTAAGGTCAGCTGCCATGAGGATCATTGGGAGGCTGTCTCGGTGTCACTTCAAAAAAACCAGCGTTTAAGCTCACCTCAGGCACACATAAGATAGCTATTGGTCTGTCCCAGGGCCCATTTCTTGGTCAACCAGAGCAGCAGAGCTGGGAGACTCCTCAAGTCACCCTGTCACAACAATTGAATCATCTTTGATGTACAAGGCTTTTATAAGTGCATGACTATGGCTAGAGAGCTAAAAATCCAGTTTGCCTTTGGGAGAAATCACTTTGTGTCCCTGTGAGCAAGCTAACAGGAAGACAGGAAAAACTTCAAGACTAACATTTAGAAAATAGCTGAAGCTCTGGAAGGCTATGACAAGAAAATAGATAATCAGTGCGGGGAAAAGTGGCTAAGCCACATTGCAATGTGCCAGTCAAACAGCAGGGAAGAGCCCATCGGCCCAAACAAATGGAAACCAATGAAAAACACTCTCTCTAATTGCTAAAAAAGATTGTACACCAGGGAGGCAAAGGAAATCCATTGGGAAGGCACTGCACCGGGCTTATTAAATGCCAAGATAGACAATAAAGCAAATAAAACATAACAGAATGCTTAAGGAACTGATAAAGTCTCTTAAGTAAAAAAGGTACTAAATAAAAAAGAAACCAGACTTCTGGTGGGACAAGAACAGCTCATCCCACTGTTACAAAAAGGCACAAAATGCAATTAGCAGCTGAGATGGAACAGCAAAATAAGAGAATAAAATAGCTGAAGCTCTGGGGAAGCCCAGACTCTGAGTTCTTCAGTCTGAACAGAAGAACAAAAAGAAAAAAAGAGCCACCATAAAAGAAAAAAAAAATTCCCAGTATATTACTAAAAAGTCATACAGCACAAGATGAAATCTTACTAACAGTAAGTTGCTGGAAGATACCAGAGGGCTGAAGCAAATGTTTCTGAAAAACGAAATCAAAGAAGGTTTTCTCAAAGTATGTCATTCAGAATGACCCAGAAAAACATCATACCGTTAATACACTTTCTAATATAAATTCACTTGCTCTCTTTTATGACTGAGTTTTTTATTCAATTGACAGATCACTACTAGACTACTCAGGTCAGAGCCATGTGAGCTTCCCCAAAGCTCTACTCCAGCATTCACCAACATCCAGGCCATCAGCTTCAGTGCTGACATTTACCCCTCTCATTGCTTTCTTTTTAAGACATGAAGTAATTGAAACTATGAAAAAACCCTATGAATTGTCAGTAAGATTATGCTATTGTTGACAAAAATCTTCCACTCGGACTCCAAGAGAAAATGAAAAAGAGCAAGAGACCTGGGACAGCAAGCCCAGACCAAGACAGCCTCCTCCCAGTCACAAAATTATAAGTTAATGAGGGATATAAAAACTCTGAATGAGGAAAAAAACCCAACATTTCAGATCTCTCTAATTTGTGGACCTAGGCATCTTCTTAGCAGTAAAAGGGGTCATGTGTGTATAGTACCAACCTCACAGAGCTATGATCTCTAGATGCAGTACAGATACAAAAAGACAGAAGAGGTAAGCCACTTATACATTAATCAGGTTGTAAATGCTGCCTGAATTCCAAAAGTAACCACATCTGCCTGCCTCCTAATTGGAGACAGTTCACAAAAAAAAAGAAAAAAAAGTCTCTGCCAGGATATTCTAAATGCCTCTTTCAGAGGAAAAAAGGCTAAGCCTTGGAGAAGTACATGAAAATGGAGCACACAAACTAAACAGAAGTATTTAACTTCTGAACAGTGCCTTGATTTTCAGCACATCGCTATAGATCTTCATTGGTGGAAGCAGTGCCTCGTCATGCTGTGAAATAGATATTTACTTACCCAGCAGATGGTACACAGACATTGTTAGTTCTCTCTGCAGACGTTAAGATGACAAAATGTGTCAAAGGACATGGGACAAATACACAAAAGAGAGGGGAAATCTAGAGGGCTGCTGAATCTCTCACTTGAGCAAATGGTTTTAAGCTGCCAAGACCAGAACTGAATAAGGTACAGCTTAGTCATTCCCTCAAAAATACTCTCTTGAAAGTGCTCAATTCACCAATTCCTAAACCAAGTTTTTCCTGAAAGGTCTAGTGAAGCCAGTAACCAAGAGCAGCAGACATTATCTTGGCAAGGAGTCATTTCTTCGCCTTAAGCCTTCTAAGAAAGGAGTTTTGTTTTGTAATAAGGAATATTCCCCAAGAACATGGAGTGCTTGTAAGTCTAGTTCCCCTCTTAAAGACCATTCCTGCTGTGCTGCTGAAATTGGTGGCAGCCCCGTAACTGCCACTTCCTCAGCACCCGCTGCTTCTGCAAATGCATGCAAGCTTTTGTGTTTTAGGAGCTTTTTGAGAAAGCTGTGCAGGCTGAAGTCTCAACAGCAAAAAAATATTCCACATAATACAATGCAGGAAGCCATTGAAAGAACAGAAGCTTTTAACATAGTAGGTTGCTGGCATCACACCTTTAAACTGTTTAGATACTACAGCATAAACTTGAGCTAGGTTTTTGGTCTGCACACTATTTACCATCCATAAAGATCATAAAACTCCAGTTACAAACAAGTAGGAGGCATTTCTAGGGAACATCAGTTCTATACAAGGTATTTCTTCAGCTACCTCAAAGCTGCTGATAGATCTCAGCAGGAGCAACATTAGACCTTCATTAGGTCTCACTAACTGAAAGAAGCCAGACTGGGCCTTTCCCCTCCATTTCCTTTCCCCGTTTGGTCCACACCAGGTATTGAGACAACCAGATCTGTTTCATTCTTGTTCCAATTGCAAGAAAGAGCTACAAAATATACTAACCACAGCCTTTTCCATCTGTATGCTAAGGCTGTTATTTCCATTTCCCAGAACATCTTCCAGTGTCATACAGAGCAAGCTACCTAAATCCCACACTCCTTGTGTCACACAAAACAGCACTGTTGGTGGTCCTGCATCCACAAAAAACAAAAAACCCTCACATGCCAGCAGCCACCTAACTGCACAGTCTCAGAGAGTTGAAATGTGCTCGCACATTCAGAATCATGACTCTCCAGGGATCTGAATATTCATCTGCTGTGGTCCAAGCATTAGACATAAGATATTACTTCTCTGCTTTGGTCCCTGTAGGATCTCATTGTTTAAGACAACTCACAGCATGTCAATTGCATAAAGACCACCTGCAGTCCAGCACTAAGCACAGCAGTTGGGGAAACTTCCATTAAACTCAGAATGACTTTAATGCTCTCTTTCTACTAGAGTCTTTACCCAGGAATCAAAAGATCTAAATCAAAAGTTCTCTTTGTAGCCCAGCTGTAATACCACCAAGTGCTTACTTTTGGTGGGGAGATAATTTCACCTCACTTTAAACATCTACCTCATCATTTCAGTTAAAAGTGCTAAAAGGAACATCTAAAATATGTCAGAAACTGTGAGATAAAAGTGCCTGTTCCATTCCTTGAGCATAAAGGGTGGTCTAGACAACTAACCAAGATACCATGTAGGTTTTATGTTTTAGAGCTCTGGCACGAGGGCCCCTCAGCTTCATCGTACACCTCTGGCTCTGGTTGTGACAGAACTTTGTAGACTTTCTCCTGCTTAATGTTTTCTAGCAGATCAGGTTTTTGCAGCACCTATGATTTTCTATGTGCTATAGCTAGTCTGGCAAGGTCGGGTGGCAGCAGATCATTTATTGGAGAGAGAATGCCAGCCTAAATTGGAGAGGACATTGTGAATTCTGTCAATGCCCACCCTTAATTTTTCCCCTACTGCTATTGCAACCTGTTAAAGGTAAAGGAGGAGACTACAATACTACCAAATTCACTCCCTCAGTACCTTTTGAGATCTTCAGATGAAATGCCTAATATAAGTGCAGAGAAGCAGTGTCATTATGGCTCTTTCAAGGATAAATTGCAACCATTTCTGAAAAAGTTTCACATCTTTTTATATAACTTTATATCACTCTCTGTCCTCTTTGTATATTCATCCAAGACAATTTTTCATGCTGGAATGATTGGGGTTTGGAGGGGGAGGAGGCAGATCTTTTGTGCTGTTCCTTAGCTGGCTTTTCTTGTAATTGTTTGGGAATTAGAGACAGACTGAAATTTCTGCTGAGTAAAAGGCAAATGTAACTTTGCTAACTATGTTTTGGGGAGCTAGTTCAATAGAAAGCAGCAGGGTCAGCAACAGCCTTTCCGTGAAGAGTGCTGAAAGAGTGCTGATTTCTCAAGGCAGAAAATAAAGCCTGACCAAGATAAACAAAAATAGTCTTGTAAAATCATTTCACAAATTGATTATTTTATAATGTTATCAAACTATCTGCTATTATCAATATCTTCTTGTGTATAAGTACATACCCTTCCATATTTGAGCTTTTAAGTGCCCAAGAGACTCCAAGACTAGATCATCTTTTTTATTTAAATTAGATTTATAAGCACTTTTACATTCCCAAGTGAAAGAAGCACTATGTTTTAGCAAGGAATTAAGTCCTGGCATACTAATTATAATGTGGAGTTAGGTTGTCTGTGTCAGGTTGGATCATTCCAGGCTACAGATTTTCACTATTTACCCTGACCTCCTGATACACAGCAGTTCTAGCACAGACAGGAGCTGTAATGTAATCCTAAGGCTGACCCTAAGAAGCCATTCCCTGATAGAAATGAATGTTAAGTCTGATACAGCAGAGATCAAATTTTCAGTTCTAAATAACCTTGTTACATCCAATTCATCAAAGAAGGTAACTCTACTTGCTGAAAAAAAATAAGTGCAAGAAAAAAAAATAAAAAGAGAAGCAAGAATAATATCCCAAATGGATCCTTAACCACACATAGTTTTTGCTTCTGGTTTGGCCTTTAGATTTGACTGATGCCAACCCAACTTCTGGTTTGGCCTCTGATTTGACTGATTTCCAACCCAATCTGCCACCAGTCAGGCACCACATTCGAGGTACAGTTCCACAGATACGCAGATTCTTCCAAAAGTATCTAAAGGTATTTGAATGCCCAGGTCCCACAATATTCCAGTTTTTATCCTCTTCCTATGCAAAGACAACCCGACAACAATCTACTCTCAGGTGTAGATGGTACATCTGCCACGACTTGTCTGTCTGTCTACAAATTTGATGGCAAGAGAAAGGAGAGATTGGGGATGCATTTCATCTTACATATAGCAACATGCAAATTAATAAAAAGTGCATCAACATTTCACCTTTATATGAGCTCAAACCCACAGCCATCTTCATCAGAGCTCATGACATGAAACAGATTTTTTTTTTTTTGCTTTTATTTCTCCATGCTGTATCTAGCTGTACTGTCCAATTAGTGTATATGAGGGGAGAAAAATTACCAAAATTCAGAAAATTACACTATGTAAAACTTAGGAGAAAGCATCCCTTTCAAAGAGGAATGCTTAATGTTTCCTAGTATCTGAAATGTTATTTCAGCAAAGAACCATTCTGAGCCACACACCAGTGATAAAAATTTACCAGTTAGGATAAATAAATAAAATTTTCCAGTTAGGATCTCTTCCAGAATGAAATCAGACAGGATATTGGTGTCTTGCAGAGCCAGGAGACTTCATTAAGTTAAAATTCATACTCAATTGTCCTAAGAGCAGTCATTAGGGTTGAAGACTTCAAGTTACTTTCGTGCATACTATATATGCTTGACATAAAGCATATATAGTTAAGCATACTATATATGCTTAACGTAAAAGAAAAAAAAAATCCAATTCTTTCAGCTCTCAAGAGCTCATATTCCCTCCTGTGTTGCAAGAGAGTGGTACCCTCTGCCACAAATGTCAACAGTAACTTTTCCCAAGGATTTTAGCTCTCCTCAGCATCACTAAAACAAACTGAAACTGATTTAAAGACAACAGAGACAGAACAGCTGTAACATTTCCATTTAGCTCCAGGAACTTTCCTTTGAATGTCCTGCATTCTTCATTTTATGTGGATTCTCAAGTGACAAATCAAGGAGGAGGGAAAGGGGCCAGGCTAACGGAGTGGGAAAGCATATACCAGAAAGGACTTCCAGAAACAGCCTGTTGTTTATGAGCGGCCTCGGATACTGAAATTACTTACATATGAGTTTTCTGGAAAGCACCATCTCCTGGCAGAAAGTACCTTTTCAGAGCAGGGGCTCCAGAAGCACGGCCCATGGGTCAGTGTGCAGACCACAGAGCATTGCCATGCTGGAACTTTTTGGCACAGCTGCTTCTGATGGACACCGAGCTCTAGCAACTAAGGAGTCTGCCCCACTGTGCTAGTAGCAAGATTTACATCTAGGGACACCAGAAGGTAATGCCCAAGGAAGAGTTATCCCACAAGACTCTGGACTGCACCCCAGCCATACAACCAGGTCCTGTGTGCTGCCCCAGTTACACCTATTGCTTCACTTGGCAGGCAGAAGATGTTGGATTGAACTTTTCCAGGAGTATTTATGTCTTTTGGGAAAAAAATGGAGTTTCCGGCCCTGCAAGGGCAGAAAAAGAAAAGCAGTCCTTTCCTGCAGACAGGAAAGTGGATTAAGGAATTTTACTTCTCCTCTAAACTATCTTTTATGATTTGCTCTTGACTGATAAGTTTTAGGTGTTGGTCATGTATCTTTTCTAGCAAAAAAAGAACAATTTATTTACGGGGCAGTTGTACTCAGCTATAAAGTACAGGCACACTGGCCTTCAAGTGTGTTAGCATTAACTTCTTGCTCCCTTTGTGCCAATGCTTGCTATCAACAAGTAACCATGCAAACAGCCTTTCCCTCACTAGTTTTCCCCACATATTGTTGTGAGCCTTGTTTGGGATACCTTCCCTGCCCTGCTAGTACTGAATGATTTAGCCAGAAGCAACATAAAAAATCATCCACCAGGAAGAATTGTGTTGACTCACAAGGTATCTCTGAGACATGACTATCTGAGAAAATCAGAAACTTTTGCATCCTTAACAAGCAGTATATACTGTGTAAAAGTAGCTTATCTCAAGTTTATCTATCAAGCTGAATTTCGTAAAATTGGCCCTTGAACAGAAGTACATCAACTGTCACCCCACTTAATGCAAACTCTTCAGGCATCCAAGTATTGTTTTGTATTTTCCAATCCTCCTAATGCTTACATCTTAAGTTCCCTAATTTATATCTGTTAATAACAATATAAGTTATTCTTCCAGCTGTGTGTCATTGAGGTTATCCCAGGAGTAGAAACCTTTTGAACCTATGATGGAGCTCCTGGAGCCTGCCAAAGACAGCAGTTCAGGCTGATCACACGCAAAGCCTTACTGAGAGTGGTCCAAAACTCACCTTGAAGTCAGGTCACCCTTATTTTCTAGATTTTTATTTTACTTTAAATCACAAAGGAAAAAGAAACCTGGAATGCAATGTTTATGGCATTTTGCATCACAAAAATTAGTAGAAGTGAAGAAAAGGTGAAGACAAACTGTACATTTAACATAATCTAGTACCTGGCTACACAAGTAGGACATAAAAGCCATTTTTCAGTATCGTGGGGTTTAATAATAAATAAGATATGTGGAAAACAATTCAAATTCTAGGCCACCAGAATTTTGCTGACATACAAAACAAAAGGACAGGAGAATATAATTTTTATACTTAAAACTTTATAAATCTCACAAGACTTCTGCTTCCTGAACTCCGTCTCCTGCTTTGTTCTAACACTTATTCCAGTGTGTAACTGAGCACGCAGAGCCTGAACTCTCTGCTGTCATACTGTATTACCCTATTACATTTGTTCTGTATTAGATGTGACACCTTGTCTTTGCAAGTTAAAGATATCCCTACACAGTGCTCCTCATAATTATACTGCTGTTTGATATCACTACAGAAGAAAATGAAAGCTACATCCTGTAGAATTATTTGTGACATATTTCCTTAGTTATGCAGATATATACACTACACAGAAAAGCAATTTGTGTTGATACAGCCTGGAAACAAATATTTTCTCAAGACTAAAGGACATGAATATGCTTATGAGACATCTATGGGCCATCCAGCAAAACAATATCTTTCAACAGAAGGGTTTTCTGCTGAGATGGACCCATATCAAGAAACAATTTAGAACCACATACATTTCTTGTACATGGCCATATAAAAGTTAAACCAGAAATAGCATCATTTCCCTTTGTCCTATGTCCTTTATAGTAATAAAGCCATACAAAATGCAACTTGGGCAGTATTATTTGCTGCAGTTGAACACTACAGATAGGCATTAAAATTTTGAAAATAATTAATTAACTATATGATCTATCTTCTTGATAAAGAATTAGTCCCTTTTTTTTAATTTTAGAATTCATTGTTTATAAGGAAAACAAGCAAAACACTGGCAAAAATATTTTCACTTCTGTTCCTTCCTTATGTACAAAATTAAATTAGGTAAGAAAAATATACTTTCCTTGGAAAAAAAAGGCTGCAAGTAAAAGGTAAGAAAGAAAAAATCTTATTAAAAATAATGTTAAAAAATAATTATATTTCAACTGCTTCTGAAATATGTTCTGGGCTCATATTAGCTCCCAGTTTATGAGATTGGGACTGTATCTTATTTATCTACAACAGAACCTTCAAACATGAAAATAATGCTACAATTCTATACTGAATACAAATTCATCACCATGTTGCTCCAATGCAACACAGCTGAAGTGAACATCATGTCTGCAATGATTGCAATAGGAGAAGCACTGATCAGAGAGACAAATGTCAATGTACAAGGCAGAATTGCCTGCTACAAGTCATCTCCTTGCAAAGAGCAAAGCTGTTGGTGAGGAAGCACCCTGCCCCGTGCAGGCAGGAGGCAAAGCATTGCCAAGGGCTGGAGAGATGCCTGTCCTGCAATGAGATTTTACATTCTCTAAAATCAATAGCAATTCAGCTGCAAGAGTACAATCCAGTTATGTTCTATCATCTTCCCTTATTACCATCATTCTTGAGAGCACCTAAAGTTTTTCTCCATCTTCTGCTTGACATCTGGCTAAAAGAATAAGCAAGAGAGCTACAGAAGGCAGAAAAATTAGTCCCTCCAGCGTTGTTCAGCCTCTGAAATAGGACACACAAAAACCAGCTCTATTTCTTGTCTTGTTGGAACCAAGATAAATAAGGAAACCCTTTTAAATGAATGAGAGTAATACTTGGGGCAACTTTTAATATTCTGGAATGAATATGGGAGTTTTGCATCATTCCCAACAGTTGGATCACCGTTTTTATATAATTTTTGAGTAGTTGCAACTTAAATTGGAAGGGGCACCCCAAACAGTACCCATCTCTGCATTGCTGACTACATTTAGCATTAAACATGAGATAAACAGCATACCTTTCCCTCTGGGGATCTGAACAGCAAAAGTTAAAAAATTGCACAGATAGGAAAAAATTGACTTTTTGCTGCCCTCTGGTCCTACATTGTACTGCTCTGCATTGTATGGGTAGTAATATACAGCAGAAAAGAAATTTGACTAACTGGAAAAAAAGAATAGAAAAAACCAGGAAAGGAATTATAAAAGCATATACAGTATGTTTTGTCTGTTTTATGAATTAAATTGCCTGATGACCCAAAGGGTGAAACAACTGCTGTAAGCAAATTCAGAAGGCCAAGAATGTCTTGTAGGGAGGATGCTGAATGACAGCAATGGTTTTGAGGTGTGCTTCCAAGAGTGGCCCAGCACACAGACTAGAGATGTGACTTTGCCACACATTGTGATCCTGCCTGCTACCAGCCTAAAGCCATTATCAGCCACATGCTGGGCAGTGTGAGATATGGGAGATAAATTAGTAATGTTTACTCCATGCACTAAAGACTAAGCAAGCATAATAGAAATTCATGTGATAATGATTTTTATTTGGCAGCTAATGGGGATTTTATTTATTCAGCAAAAGTAAATTCTGCTGGAGCTGATGCCTGGAGCTGATTCTTCCACCACAGGATATGAACAACTTTCTCAGTTTTAGTGTTTATTCTCATGTGTTAGAAATATGAAAATATAACCCCATAAAACCAAAGTTTATGTACGTAAATATCCCTACTGATTTGATTTTCCTGAGCAATTGTCTGTTTGTCCCTTTGGTTTTTGGTTTATCTCAGCCTTTTCAGAGCCCATTCCTCTCACATCTCCACTCAGTGTGATAAGGACCAAGGAACTCCCTCATTGCTTACAGACACTGCTTTTCTCACTCTTTTCTTAGATTTAATTTCCTCTTCAGCCCTGTGGTCACTCACTCCTCAGATCTGCAGATATTTGTCTTAAAAGTTTCAGACCCTTTAAATACAGCCACCAATAATTCTATCATATTGTTCTGAATCCCAAATGTGGTTATGAACCACAGTTAAAAATCCAGAGGCTTTGTTAAATAAGAATAAAATTAGGCATGAAAACTCAAGAAGAGTGAGAAGTCCATTTGCACCTTGGGCCATGCAGTGTCTCCTCTCTTCAACAAATTCTCACAGATTCACATTTTGACAAATTTGAAGGTCTTAATTTGACAAAAACAAAGCCGAATGAAAACTCCAAATCCACAAAAAAAAAAAAAAAAAAAAAAAAACCAAACAACAAAAAAAAAACAAGCGCCAAATAAAAACCAAACAAACAAAACAAAAAACACCAAAAAACCCAAACAAACAAAAAAACCAGAAAAATTCTCTTTTGCAATAAAACCAAAGAATGTTAGTGGACTGTGTTTATTTTTACACTCCTGTTGATTTAAAATAATTGAACCTTAAAACTTCATAGAATTTTTTATATTTCTAATATATATATAATATATATATATGGATTTAAAAAAATATATTTTTATATTTCTAATATATATTGATTTGAAACAAACATTTACAATGAAAAGCATCATTACAAAATATTCAGCTTCCTCCCTAAGGAGAGGACACATTTTGCATATCCTCCTTCCACTCACAAAAAGAAAGATTGGTATTTTCATTCTTCAGTGCCCCGACTCGTTGTATAACTAACTTTGTGATCAGTTTTTGACTGCAGATTTTTCTCTGGACTGAACTGCCACATCAATCAGGTTGACTTTTTCAGTCATAGAGAGCTAGTGATACTAGCTGATATTGCCAGCAGTTACAGGAAAAGAAGAATTGAACTAAACAAAATCTGACACAATATTGTCACATTCCAACAATATTTGGTTTGTATTTAATTTTTATACATTCTTAATTGCTAAAACAATTTTAGCAAATGGTTAGTAACATGAAACTGGCTTAAGCAGGAGGAAAGTTTCCTCTCTGTAAAGTCAGATATGTCTTTTATGAAGTCTGGTCCATTGTGAAATCAATGGCAAAATTCTCATTAACTTGGTGGCATTGGGATCAATCATTTTGTACTTTGTCTATTCCTTAATTATCTGTAATTAACTTCCACTGAAAATCACACAAGTACTACTTTATTGACCATGTTCTCTAACTAATGTAAATAGCCAACTATGTTTCAACTTGGAAATTTTAAAATCAGATATACACACAATTTTAAATGTTTTCAGCAAATACCTCAAAACCAAAGATTAATGTTTGCTTTCCTGGAAGCTCATTATCTTCTCTCCAGGGCACTTCCATTAGTAAAATCTGAGCACTTGAATATTCACATATTGAATGTGAGGGATCAGTGTGCTTGAGTAGTGGGATTCTGCTGGCCAGCCCATGAAGAGATTATATAGATATCCATCTAAAGCTGCTAAAGCTGTGCTGATTTGCTGCAGCAGGCAGTAACAGCCACACAAGATAGATGAAGAGATTATATCTGGTCTTTACAATATGGGCAATGAAGATCTATAATAGAAGAGGCCTGCAAGAAAGTCTTTGAAACAGCCAAAGCTCAGGAAAGAGAATTAGGTAAAAAACCAAAACAAAACACCTCAAATAATGTGAAATCCTAGAAAAAAATGAGAAATTCTGTTTTCACTGTGCATGTACTCCTGCTCATCTAGCACTAATTGTTTAATGGTTGGCTATCAGATTGAATTCACACATCTCTGCAAAGCCACTGGACTGAAAGACCCAGAATATGATTCACTGTAAGCCCAGGTGGGCAGAGTGCCACCAGCCAGGGCCTGTCCCCACCCTGAGCTGCGGAGCAGGACAGATCCCAGCACAGCATCCAGGTACAGCTGAGGGTCCATTCATGTGGCAATGCCATGGCAATAAGGCAGGTCCAAGTTCAATCCAAGCTGCAGTGCACAGGTTGAGCTCTGCAAAAAGGGAATTTCCAGGCAGGCAGGGCATGCCTGCAGCTGTGCTAGAGACCAGTTCTCCCCACTTTATCCCTGGGCAGGGGACTAAACACACTAACACTGGATGCTCCAGGTAAGGCTGGTCACTAAGGGCTGTTAGTGCCCTCAGAGCTCCAGCACGAACCCAGCCTTCCACAGATTTAAAAATACCTGAATTTTAGCCAGTAATCCATTTCAACACACACAAATGATTAAGGAGGTAAGGCACTTATCTCTTACTGATTGCAACTTCAGTCCCAGCATTAAAAATAATCTCAGCATTTCAAAGTAGTCCAATACTTACCTGTTTTGCATGATCAAGGGTTTTGAAAGAACTGTTCCACATTTCTCCTTCCATTTCTGACTACTCACCCATAGCTCTGCATTTAATCAACTTGACACTTTTTCTATCTATTCCAAGTTTGAGGCAGTGTGGGAAAATTGGCTCTGATGTTTGTCAAGTTGTTCTATAATAATTAAACAGAACAAGACTTTATTGATCATATGACTTTCCTGAGAAATGAGTCCCAATTGAATTACATGTGAGAAAATAATCACGGTGTTCTCTTGTAGTGATATTTTTCTGTTTTTCTAAACTGACATGAATTTGCTAAATCTTTCAGTATAGACTGGAATTTGTTCTCATTTTTAACCTCCAGAGGATTTCTTTTTTTCCTTTTAGGTGAGGACACCAATTTTCCTAACCCAAAAGACATCTGCATAAGTTTTCCAACATATTTCATCTGACAACCAAAACATTACTGCATGCATTGTGGTCAGCCAAATTCTGGTGTTATTTTCCCTTCCACAAATTCCAGGAGGTTTTCATGTATAAACAGGAGAACTATTTTCTGCAAGTGGCATATTCAAAACCAGTAAGCCTACATTCAAACAGTGATAAAATGGGAAATTTCATTTCGGGCAAAGATACCTGTATTAATTTATTTCATTATTTCCCTCCCAGTGTCAGCAATAGACTATTACTTACCAAATCTAGAGGTCATCCCATCACTGTATTTCAAGCAGACATTCTCATTCACTTAATTACAGTTTAATTACCTAATCCTTTCTTGTTCTGAATAATGTCCTCCATGTAGGTATGGTTTACAACAAGAAGTTTGTTTGTTTTATAATTATAATCACTCCTAAGTCTATCAGGAAAAGAGAGTGAAATTCTCAAGAACATCTTCAAGACGAGGAACTTCAAATGAAATTCTTACAACTAGCAAAAAGACAGTTGAAGAAACAGTTCTGTCAAGTCTTTTTAAATATACTGCTCCAACCCAAAGTGTATTTTAATCATCCTTGGTCAACCAAATCCCAGTTTAAATATGACAGTAATTAACTAAGACAATTCAGTGGAGACTAACTCCAAATTACTGAAGCTACTGGCATTTACAGGTATTTCTGGGCTTTTGATTCCGTGAATTCCATGAACGGAATCTACCTAAAGATAAAAGAAATTTCCACACAGTCTTTCATCTATAAAAGCTATTGAACTTTAAGAGAGTGAAACAAAAAGAGCTAGGGAAAAGGTTAATATGAAGTTAAAATGCTAGGCTTTTTCATGACTCAGATCCTCATCAGAGTCTAATCCTGACACCATGACAACACTGAAGTACAATTTTCAGTGCTATCTAAAGAAATATTAACAATATCCAGAGTGAAATAAAAACAAGGGTTGGTTTGTCAGGTGTTGTTTTCGGCACTTGGGCTGGGGAACAGTGGAAAGATAAGGATTGGTAAAGCAAAGTGAATTAAAAGACATTATAAGGAATTGCAGGCTCAATAATAATTTCTCCTAATCCTTTAGAGTCTTCCTTTTGGATATTTCTTACAAGCGTTCAGCCTTTTTTTTCTTTTCTTCTGAAGAATTTAGATATGTTGAGTAGAAGATTCACAAGGAAACAGGACAACCATTCTCTTCAGACACCTGACACGTCTTCTTTGGGCTGCTCCTTTTCTATTCACAATTTGTGCAATAAAGACCAGAAGAAATGTCTAGTTCATTCAGAGGAATAAACACCTTAGGCTGAATCCCAGTAAGTGTGCCAACCAAGCCCTAAAAACCCAGTCACAAATATGTTGAGGTTTTCCTCAAACACTGGACTCTACTTCCAGAATGCCGGTATATCCAGGAAAGCAAGAGCGCCGTAACTGCATGTCTTGCAGCAGAGCAAGAAGAGCAACAGGAGCTGAAAACTGCAGAGACAGTTGTTCTTGAGGGTGACAGGCTGAGCCAGGAGGACACAGACATCCTGGACTCAGTTCACAGCCTTGCTGCCAGCTTCCTGCCAGGGGTGAGGCAAGTTACGGAATGCTGCTGCCCAGTTCCCCACCTACACAACAGGGTCAGATCTTCCCTTCTCCCACGCACATTCTGTCTCCCTCAGTAACAGCTGAAGGCTCAGCAGCAGCACTGCTCCTGCCACAGAACTCCTCTGCACCAGCCTCCCTGAAGGGGGACAAGGGACCTACACATGTGGATGGAGAGACCATCACCTGAAAACCTCGAGAAATGCATGTGCCATGAGATAGCACATGCAAAGTCTCCCAGGAACTGGTAAATTTAAGACAAAAAGCTGATGAAGGTGACCATCAACCAGCAATGGGATTACTCTCACCCTGCCAAAGGAGGAAATGAGCTGCTGCATGCAGAGAGGAACTGCAGGTGTGACACACATCTCCTGCTTACAGGCACCTCAAATGAGATTCCAAACACCTTGCTAGGAAGCACAGTTGTGCCCAGGATGACCATCCACTTCTGAGTAAGTGTGCTGCAGCATTGGTGTCTCACTGCTGCTCCAGCTGTGGGCAGATGTGTGACCTGCACTAAAGAGTAAGTGAATTAATAGAGGAAATAGCTTTCTGCCATTAACATCTCAAGTCTACTAATAAAAAACAAGTTTATAAGAGATGTTCCAACAAGTCTGGCTGTGCTGTGTCCTGATTCCCCTTCAGGGAAATTCACAACACTTCCTCAGGTTTATTTAAAGTATGTTACCCAGTATGGTCACAACTCTTTCAGGACCTCAAAGAAGCTAGTTTTATCTTGTAGACACTGTATTATTATTATTATTAATACTCTCAGCAGCAAGAAAGGGTTGTAGTTCAGAAAAATAAATAGTCTAATAGTCTCAGCTTCAATTTACTATCTTGATTTATACTGAGTGTAATCTACTGCACTTGTAAACAAAGGTTTGTTCTGAGCTTTTATACAAGTGAAATACTATAAGCCAGCATCATGATGCAGACAAATAGGAGAACAGAACTGGGTTGAACAAGCATTTCCAGATTGATGAATTGTGCAATTTGCAACCTTATTGTTCCTTTAACAAATGAGCTTGAGTCATTACAGTACTTTGTTTCTGTAAAAAAAAAAAAAAAAAAAAATTCTTTGTAACAGGTATTAAATGAAGTCAAGTGATTTGAGGGAGTTTAAATTTACTGCGCTGATGCCAGAGGTTGAAACCAATTAATTTGGGAATAAAAATCTAGTAAGGGAGAAGACATTCATTTTGATGAACCTACTTTTATAATGCAGGTCTCTCAGACAGCAGATTGTCCTTGGACTGTCGCGATGTGTCCAGGCAAGATCAGCAAGGGAAGTGACAATAGCAAAAGGAGCACCTGGAGTTTTGGAGGTAGATCTGAAACCTTGTTCATCTATAGAATTGCATGCAGATCTATACATCTCACATACCTGAAATCATGAAACAACAAAGATTCATAGTTGACACTTCATGCTTTAGGTATGTTCATGAGCTAAAAATACTTTCTAAATCAACAGTAACAATGTGCATTTGTTTGAGGTAACAAAACCTTTTTCACTTTTGTAAGCCAGTAAGAAGCTGATAGTTCAGATAACAGTTCCTGAAGTACTTCCAAAGTTTTCCTAGTCCAGGAGAGAATTCTTCAATACAAGTGAAAACTGCATACATCAAACAAAAAGCTGAATCTTAAAAAAATAAGTTTGGTTCTGACGTACGATTCTAGATTTTTAGGGGGAATAATTCCTATTGTCCCACTCACCTCCACCAACTAATGCCATTCACAAAGTACAGCACTACAGTCAACTCTGAAACCTGATTTCATTTTTCATGTCTTTGCTGATATTTTCATATTTAGGTCAAAGTATTATGCTAATGCAAAACCATGGCAGAGAAATTAAATACAAGAAGGAATTTGAACAATAGCAACACACCTTCCCAGGTTCTCTGCATTACTGACACAATGAACAGCTAATACCTGTATTTAAAAATGTCTACACTGTCACTTGCCTACAGCAGCAGGAGGAATTTCCTGGTTTCTTTACACTCACAACCATATATGCTATCAGGCTGCCTTCTCATGCATAATGCTCATATGGGTTTGATTATAATTATAGATCATAATGTCCAACTTCTAAGAAAAATTTTGGGCAGTGGATTTGAAAGCCAGCCAGCATTTTTACTCTCCTTTTATACGTGGGAGAAGAGATTCAGAATAGAAAATTGACTTATACCAGGATTCTTCACCCACCAGCACAATGCCCAAAATAGTACACAGTCCATAAAGGAAAGTTCTACCATAACTGCTTAGCTGCTATCAACAATTGTTAAAAATCATAGAGGAAACACTTGCATATTGGAAAGAGTGGAATACTTGCTCCTTTCTGACAGCAGGAGAAGTATTTTTGTGTCTTTGCCCACCAAGTTGATATAAGACATTGCCTAGCTAAGGGCAACAGCATTTTTTAACCAGAGACAGATTATCTGACAGGGGTCTCCATTCTGCTCCCTCTAAAAGTAAATTGGAAAACAAAATGGGAACTTTTAGCAGTACAGAGACAGATAAAGCCAGGAAAAAACAGGCAGATGAAGCAAAAAAGAAAACAGTATGATCAGCAACAACAAAGGGTAATATGATTCATAAGGCAACTGAGAAACCAATTCAGCTGTGAGACGGTGCAATGAGGCACATTTCCCTGACAAGTGGAGTCAAATAGAAAACCTCCAATTCCAGACTCTCCCCCAGAGAATTTCTCTTAGCCGCAGGGCCAGTCACTCTCCAAGATCATGATTTGGCATGAGTCTCTAACATGCAATAATACCAGAGCAGATCACTATAAAGCCTGATTCATCCATTATCTTTCATAAAACTGCCTGGATTTTCAAAACATTAACTTTTGTTCTTTTTTTTTTTTTTTTTTTTTTTAATGTAGAAGTATAGAAAATGCAAGTGATGAGGCCACCAAGCATGTCTAGGCTCAGGTATTGAGTCCAAAGAGATCATCCAGAAATCAGTTCCTGGCTGAATGAGACGGCAGCTCAGATTTAGGGGCAGTGAGGGTCACCCACATCTGGTCCACAACACCTGTAGATTACACAAAACCACGCACATCTGGACTGAGGAAAACAAATTAAAAGCAAGGCTAGACTGAAGAACGGAAGAAAAAAACAATCTCACATTACATTCCTGAAGGGAGAAACAGAGTGAATTATACAACTGGGAGTGAGCATCTCGTGTGTATAGTACTAAGGCAGAGGGCAACGACGAATGGTGTTTTTTTAAATGCTATTGACACAGCTTGTCCTCCCAGAGTGTCAGGTACCAGAGCAGTAGCTAAAGGAGTAGTGGGCTGAACACACCAGTCCTGATTTGAAATCTGATTACATCAATGGAAGCACTGCATCTGGCATCAAGAGTTTTTGGATCACACCCAATATCAACAGCAGCTTTGAACTGGAACAAACTTTCATCATTACACAGATCTTCCTTGGGCTCCATCTTTTCCAGTTTTATTTAACACAGAATGACAGCCCCCTTTGCAAATTAAACAGCTGGGGAACAAATTAGCCAAATCACCTTACAGAGTAGAAAATTAGGAACGTAAGTCAGATTTTTTGCAGTATCAGTGAGAAAGCTCTGGAAGTTTTCAAATTAAATTAAAATTCACCCAGTGAGGCAGGCTCACTGGTTTTCTCAGTGTGTTCACACCTCCCAGCACATTGATCTCTAGGCACAGCAGGAGTACAGAGCACAGACCAGCAATGCCCCTTGAATCTGCAAGGGTTTGTTCCAGTTGATGCCACATAAATACAATAATCTTTCCCAAAGGCAGAAACTAATTTAAGAGACCACAGAAAAATTAGTTTATTAAAAAGATAAAAGGAAAAGATGGAGAGAATACATGAGGCAAGTAAGAGTGAAAGGAACATTTAGTTTCACAGAGGAGTTGCACACAAAATTAGCATGCTCACACGTGAAATACAAATATGTGAGAAATACTAACTATATTTGTTATCTCTGATTTTTTTTCTAGATAGCATCCTCCTTTCTAACCTTTTTAACATCTTAATTTATTAACAGAGTCTTAAAAAACTCAGCATAATTTTAATTGAAATAAAGAAGCTGAATCCCCACTGGAAATCCCAAAACACATGGCATGGCAAAAGGAGCTGCAAGACAAACGTATGGGAGACAACTGACTTTGGCAACAGTCTGGAAGCGTTCCCCTTAGCTCCTCCTCCAAAAGTTTACTTACAAACATATTTTCATTCAGAAATCAGTTTTCTGCACCTTAAGAAAAGTACATATAAAGTATGTCATTGTCGTTCCTTAGAGTTTCATTTTTCTTGGCCAACTGCAGGAAAAATATATAAGACAGCAGAGTGAAAAAAAGAAGATGACAGAGACATTTGGGAGTGAAGGTAAAGCAAGAATGTGAGGCAAGGGAATGTTAGGGATGGGGTGGTAATGAGAAGTCTGGAAGGATAAAGCAAGGAATGACTGAGTAAGAAAACTGGAAAGACAAATGTGATAATACAGACGCAGTAAGTAAAGACAATACCAGGAGAGAAAAAGACAGTTCATGAAAAAAAATGGTACCTTATCCCTTCAAAATTGTCATAACCTATATACAGAGCAGGACTGAACTAAGGACTCACTATCAATGTTCATTCTATCATCGCCTAATTTGTTTTTTGGCAGGCACTCAACTTTACAACCTTCATGTCCTTTTAATGTTGTTTTTGAGTGCTTGTAACACCTTATCTGAGAGGCTGAGACTTACCCATCACAATTGCAGTTTTCAGATTTAAATGCTTCTGGAGCAACCAGAGCATAAAAGTGTGTCAAAACAATCCTTTTTCACGCCCAGCACACTTGGAGCTAAAATGGTCTTCTTTGAAATCCTTTGAAAAAGACTCACTTCTGAGAGTAGAACAAGCATGAAGAATTGCACATCAAGAAGTAATTTGGGGAAATGTTATAAACCATGTACAGAGACAAATTAGAATGAAAGACACATCCTGTCTGTGCTGTCTAAATTGTGTGGTACCCCCATAAACACGAGGTGTTTGCCAGTAATCCTCAGGGAAGATACCTCCAACAACATATTTCACTTAAAAGGTTTAAAGAGAACTTTCACAATGCAATCCGTGGTTTGGAATTCTTAGAATTTAGGAATTGCACAACATCCTTGCTTATGGGTGGCATCCAAACATGAGACATCTTACTTAGTGTCAAAGCACTCGGAATGGTTGGAAGCATTCCTGGTGCATCCCTGCAGATGCCTTTGAAGGATGCTGTAGCTGAAAAACTACTGCAAAAAATTTGGGTGCTAAGCAACTTTAAGCATTGCCTCCAGTAAAAGCATTTAAAACTTGCAAAAGATGCAAAGACCTTAAGTAGGCCATTTCACTATCTATTTACTTCAGCTTATCTTTATAGGTTTAGCAAAGTAGACATGAGTTTCCAAATTCATCTTATAAAACAGTCTTATACTATGGCCTTTGAGATATTTCTTGGAATTAGATGTGATCTATTTTGCTTGATTTTCAGCCTCCTAAACATATATTATTCATAACACTAGATCTTTGATGCTAAGTGAGATGCCTGATGTTTGGATGCCATCCATAAAAAGGGATGTTGTGTAATTCCCAAGAACTCCAAACCATGGATCCCAGATCCCAAATGACGGAGCAGATAACAAATGCTCAGAACAGGTGAGAGCACTGAGCAATGTGTGATGAGCAGCCTTGGCATAAGCAGCCTCTGATAAACTTTGAGATGCTCTTTGAGAGCTCCCTCCTTTGACCAAGGGCCACGAGTATTTACGTAGTTATATAGACATTGCTCTAATAAAACTGATAGAGCAAGAAATGTTGCAGTTCACTAGTTCAGACTATAATAACCTACTATCTGTAGCCCATCCATTTTATTACTCTAAATCCTACCTTCATTTATGTTAATTTTCAATAAATAAGTGCAATCCAGTGCTTTCATTGCTGCAATCCAGTGCTTTCGTTGCCACAGTCCTCGTTCGCTACCCTGGAAGAAAGTTGCACTAACTAAATATTTAGCTTTATTTACAGGTTTGTTTGAATACAGATCTTCTTGGTTTAGCCAATATATACTAAGTCACTCAGTGCCACCACGAGTAGGCAATCAGGGGATAAACAGCATCTGTTACTTATGTGAGGTAAAGGTTTTCCTTCGCTGCTTTTAATAAACTTCTGCACTGTAGGCATCTCAGACTACTGCTACAGCTTTCTACACATCTGCTCTCCATGAGATACAAGACAAGAATCCACAATTAGAACTTTTTAAAGCGCTTTTATGTCATGTTTTTAATTTCATTTCTGCAAGCTCGGGTAGTTTTAAAATTGTTTCATTTGAGCATTTCTTAAGTTTTGAGCAGCCAAAAGGGGAGATGCAAAATAAGCCCCTTTAATTTTCTTGCTATTAAAAAGCAGCTTGTCAGGATTGGCTGGAGCAATTTACATTAAAAGAAGCATCTGTATCTTAATGAGCTATTACCAATATTGCCCTAGCACCACACCCAAATAGATGGAATTCTCTGTGTTTTTATCACTTTCAGTAATCTCCAAATTCTACATTCTCTTGGGAAAGATTCATGGCTCAGTCTGATACATTGCTGCCTCTGCAAAATTGTAATTCAGCCAAGCAGCAGCATCAGTAAATGTAATGTCCCATTCAATTCATTGTTCCAGATATGACTTTGAAAGCCTAGCAGGGCTACTTATAAAACAATGATATTAAAAAAGCCATTTTTATCTATCTCCATATATTTGTATTTACTAGGGAAAGGAAAATAACTATGAAAACCACTAGAGCCATTTTGAAGAGTAATAAATTTGATCTTAAAACACAGGAAATGAAAATACTGTGATCCTCCTAGTATAAATGACTCTGAGTACAGAATAATATTGGCTGCATATTTAAACAATCCAGCTGATAATTAAGGCTACCACACACGCAGAGTAGTGCAAGTAAGGCAGTCGTATCAAAATAAAAACAGAGAACCTTGTTTCTTCATTTCCTGGTTCTTTTTCTGTATATCTATTTCTAAGCTTGAAGTCTCCTTGGCATGCATTTTAGCTTTAACATCTGTGCTCAAACATAGATAGATAAAGCATATAAATACATATATCCATATTTAATAATTATGTATTCCTGAAGGAAAGCATATACTAATAATGCTAATAATGCTGTTTCTTTCCCAGAAAGAGCTGTGAGTTCCAGGAGTCTGGTCATATCTCAAGGATGACATATTTCAGTCTCTTAGGTGAAAAGAGGCAAGGAGATAGCCAGCTGGCTTGTGTGAACTTAAATTTTCTGTGCCAGCTGGACCAGCAGTAGCATTGCTGTTAGCTTTGGAGGCTGCTGCCTGCCTACTAACTGCGGGAAGAGCAGAAGAGTTAAGAAGCAAAACCTACATGCAAACAATTTTCCATCCCATATGGAGTTGTCATTTTCCCTGTGAGCGTAATTAGGTTTGCCAGATTTGCAGTGCTGTAATGCAGAGATACCCTGAGTCAGGCTGCTCAGCTGCCTGCCACTCACACGGCACTTCCAAGTCAGGCCTCGTTACCCTCCTGGCACTGAACAAGGAGGAGAAGGTGGCACCTTAGTGCTGCTGCTCCTAGGGCGAGGCTAAGAAACTCTTGGAAGAATAAAGGAATGAGATGCTCAACAAAAGTGGAATATGCACCTGCTCCTAACCCTTCTGATTCCTAAACCCCAGATATCTGGTTATAGTCTTTCAGTTAAGGTATAGCCCGTGTGTCTGCAACAAGATAAGTCTTTCTGCAAATAATCTTAAACCCATTTTCACTGACTCACAGGTGCTGAACTTAACAGAACATACAGAATATATTTAATTTCTTTTCTCTTTCACTGACTTAGTATAATAATTACCACATTTCTGCAACATTGCCAAATACACCTGAATACGACACTTAGTTTGAAACCCCTGAGGCAGAGGCCATGGCTGAACTCAAATTGTAAGTTGTCAGAGACTGTTAAATTGATTAGGTGTATGTAAGTTTTATAGACAAAGGAACTAAAGGGCAGAAACTGACTCACATTTATCCTGCAGATCTGTGGCAGGAATGAGAACAGAGCACATATGCCTTGACCTCAATCTTGCGTGTGAGCCAAGTGCACTGTCTCTTGATTTAACCTGTAAATTTAGTGAAGAGACAGCTGTGAGAGTTATGGTATCTCCTGTTAACCAAGACCACTAACACATTGGATATTTGGAGCAGCTCTTTTCACAGTTATGCAGGAAACACTAAGTATAATCTCCAGGGAAGAAGTCCGCTTGTTCAAATGAAGTAATCTTAATTCTGAATCTTTGTTCCAGATGTAAACAGACACCTCCAAAAATGCCGCCTGTACTATTTTCTATTACTCCAATTGAGCCCAGAACGACAAAGAGAAAAAAATGAAAACACATTGACTGAGGCAGATTTAAAATAATTTCATATCAAGCCAATAATAATAGAGAACTACCCCACTCAGTGTTTCACTCATACCTGATTAATGAAGATGGGACCACCTATCTAAATCATATCAAGCTACTTACTGTTGTGAACATAATAAATTATACTGATGACACAATAGGGCAACATTAAAAACATAGAGAACGTGAGATAAATTCAATATTATTGATAAAATAATTCACAAAATAAGCATAGGTATTGCAGACTCTGCAGCCTACAGCCCTCACCTGTGACAGTCAAGGACGTGACCAAAGGTCCAAAGGTCAATGCATATAAAAAGTGGCATATAAAAAGTGTTACCAACTGTCTTGATAATGAATTCTTGGAGGCCAAACTTCTGGCAAAAGCCTGTAAATTAAAAGGATTGCAACACTTCAAAATTCCTTTGTCAGACACTGCCTTTATTTTAAATACTTTTTTATTTTCCTACATTATTACTGTCTGTATAAGAATGATGGATGGCAGAGAATGAAGTTCCCATTAACTTATGCTGTTACCCATAAATCCTCCAGAGATTTCTAATTAACATGTAAGATCTCCTCCTACCTATCCACTAGGGCTTGCTTCCCTTTCAGCTGGGAAAGCAAAGGCAACTTCAGGTCTCATCAGATGGACAAAGCCTTGGCACATAACAAAACTCCTACCAAAGATTACCAAGGGATGGAGACCAGAGTTAATCCCAGAGTTCAGTAGCTGGAAATGCCTGGTAACACAGATTTCAAGGACAGTGAACCATAAATATAGACATAAAAAAGACAAATGCAATGGTATTGCACCACACATGGTAGAAGAAGGGAAAGCACCATGTATTACCTCTGTAAGACCTTGTTTAGAATTATGCTTACAAATTTCATTTACATGTTTTATGATGCATTAGGACTACTACAAGTCAGAAGAGGGCTAAGATGATGAGAGCAATGAATGTTATTTTGCATAAAAAGCACAAAATCCAGAAAAAAAAAGAGGCAATCCAGAAAAAAAGAGAAAAATGCCAGCAATTCTTGGAGAGCTGTACATGAATTCACTGGATTAAGAACACTGGAGGGAGAAAATAGCTGTTGAAATGCAGTCCAGACTGAAGAGTCAATGCATATAACCAGACTATAAATAAGCACAGAGTGGACCCTCCATAAGACAAATGCATATCCAGAATGTTCTACTCATGCAGGTAAGAGGAGAAGATATCTGAAGCAATTTTGGTGGAGCTGGTGCATTTATAAATAGGTTGATAGGCCAATATGCTTAGCACAGCAGCTTGGATTTGACGATCTATGAAATCCTTTTCACTTCTTTTGCTAAGTGATTATTGTAGTAATTGAATTATGAAAATTCATGTATCACTACAACAAAACCCATCATGGGCTGCTGCTGAGCAAAGCAGATAATTTCAGAATGTTTATATTGTTTTGCTGGGGGAAAGAGTTGCATTGTGTGTCCAAAAACCTTAGTTTTTTTAACTATATAAAATTGGCCCCTAAAAAATACTGGTTTTACTCAAACTTTACCAGGCTGATAAGCTTTATCTCTTGGTCTCTAAGCCCATCTAATACTTGTCCCATGAAAAGCTGGATGACACCAGAATCTATCATTTTATTCTTTGAGGTCATTTATAAAAACATCAACCATCTGCCCTTAGAGTGGCATAACACAAGACATGAATGCAAATTGGAGGTGAGACATTTGTCACCAGAGCAGAAACAATTTCATTCCAGATAACGTGTGATATACAATCATTCCTCATATTTTAGTTTTCCTTGTTTGCCTTTATTTATGGGCCATAAAACTGTAATTCAGCAGTGAAGAATGAAACACTTTATAGAACTTCTATACAGTATTTATACATCTTGCATCAGATGTCACTTTTTCATGGTAATGGGACATACTGGGAATCCCAGAGCAATGAAGATTTATGGACCTCTGGACTGCACTGGTAGAAATACAGAGCACCGGGAGCAGACTCTCACAATGAGCTCAAACTAGTAAACTTACATGTTAATTAGAAATCTCTGGAGGATTTATGGGTAACAGCATAAGTTAATGGGAACTTCATTCTCTGCCATCCATCATTCTTATACAGACAGTAATAATGTAGGAAAATAAAAAAGTATTTAAAATAAAGGCAGTGTCTGACAAAAGAATTTTGAAGTGTTGCAATCCTTTTAATTTACAGGCTTTGGCCAGAAGTTTGGCCTCCAAGAATTCATTATCAAGACAGTTGGTAACACTTTTTATATGCCAAGGATATTTCTATGAGAAAGAGAAATTTTAATTTTAAATAAATAAATAAATAGTAAAGGAAACCATAATGAGCCAGGGAATTGATAAGTAAGAAACTTGTTGCTTGCAGAATATTGTCAGGTCAAACTTTAGCCAGTTTCTTGTGGGAATTTGGGTATAACCTTACCCCTACATATGAGCGGCTCCATTTAGGACAGCAAGGCCATTTGAGATGAGCCAGATTATGCCCAGGCATGTATCTCTACGGGGACACAGCCGTGGCTACACCAGAAAAAAGACTCATGATTTTACAGAGGATCCAGAGTATTAAGTCTGTCACCTGCACTGACCTTAGATCTGACAGATGGAAGCAATGGCAAAAAAGTACCTCCAAACACAGTTGCCAAATCACCACAAAAACACAGATAACTGCTCACAACAGACAGTTTTAGCCAATGCAAGGTGAAACCACCAGGATTTAAAAACACATTTAGGAATAAGAATTTGTGAATCACCTCCCAGATTTTTCAGAGATTGACTGAATCATACCTAGATTCTCAAGAGAGTCCCCAAGAAATTAATTTCTATGCTCCGCTTCAAAAATTGTGGGTACTCCTTTTTATCCCTCTGTTTTAGTACAAAAGGACAATCCTTGTGCAAAATGTCATGTCATGCCAATGCTGTGAGAGAACCCTTTTGCCCAGATGAAAACTGTAAGTTTTAGTTGTACTAAGAGTCACGGAACATGAGAATATTCAGTGGATGTACCTTGAAGTAACTGCATCTGTGCATATCTAACTGAAATTGCTTCATGAGGAAAAATCCAAGCTGTTTGACTTCCCAAGCCAGGTGCCACACAGTGTCATTTTGCTGTATCTACCCACTATCAAAACAGAGTAACAGGAGTGAATTTAAAAAAAAAAAAAAAAAAAATCAGAGACATTAGCTCACTATCCTGTTAGCAACCTTTACCCCAGAATCAAGCTCCATGAGATTTGGGTTTTTTCCAGGGCTGCAGATTAAGATAGGGAGCATATGTCAAGAGCAGCTGAAACAAAACCAAAGTGTGTTTTACCCAGAGCCATGTCAGTGCAGCAGAAGTAGCAATAAAGTGTTGTTTGGCCAGCCCAGCTTGCCTTGCTTCTGTTGAAAGACTAATAATGATGGCAAAACAAAAACTTCATCCTTTATTAAAGCATGAGTGTATTTGTTTCCTTTTACTGTGAGAGACAAAAAGCAAGCTTTGACAAAACAAAGGTAAAATGAACAGCAATAAATCAATTTAGAGATCTAAATATTTCAAGGGTATATGGATCATGTATGGTAACACCATTCCAGATAAACTTTATTACCTGAGCCTTGCTTACTCAGTCTGTTCACAGAGAAATACTTTTCTAAGGATTTACACTGAGTATTAATTAATTTGGCTTTCTAGATGAGCTCTTAGGACCAGAATTATGTCCACATAAACAAGCATCAAGAAATTGTGTCCAGATTACTAAAAAGTGCCTAGAGAAATGAGACACAGCTGAACAACTGTAAATGATTGTCTCTCAAGAAAAACCCTCGGGTGGGATCATCATAGAATTTGGTTGTACAACTCAGAAAATTACACAATTAAAAGGAAGCAAAATTATCAGTTAAACAGTCGTTAAATAAGATTGTTGTGGTACTTCTAAAAAATCCAACTAGCTTCTAAAAAATAACAACTACCTAATTTAGACCTTTTTCCCCAAAGAAACCTTTAGTCACAAATGGGACCTCTCACTATGAGGTTAATATCAGCCCCAAGGTTTTTAGTTCTTCAAATTGAAATACATTTTAGGGAGCCTCTTAGGTAAATAAGATTTTAGAGATCGGAAATTAAATCTCACTAACCTGTGGAACATGTTTACATTTATTATAGAAAGCCTAATAAATTTTAAATGGCAAATATCTCTGGTGTATCTGAGTGGTACCTGGTGATACATCAGTGCTATGACATCGGATAAACACATTAGTATCTGAATTTATGGGAGAGACAGCCATTCAGTAACCAGTTTATTACACTCCAATCAAGCCTTACTATTTGTTCAAACTCTTGGTTTGAATACAACCTCTCTATAGGGCTATGTTTTAAGTAAATCTACTTTGTACAGGGTTTACCTCTGCTACAAGGTATAATCACTTTTGAATTTTCTTTTTTATAATCACTTTTGAATACTTAAAATAATATGTAAAATATTTGATTCAGCTTCCTGATGGAGTCTCATAATTTCAGTGGTCATTGCTGTGCTAGGAAGGTATGAGTTCTTTGTCAACCTTCATGCCATGTGGAATCTATTATTTCTGGGCTTTTTTACCTGTCTGCTTGCTGCTTCCTTGCACAGGAAAACAAGATATTCATCTTCAGCTCATGAATAAGTAGTCTATTAGCGCTGAGACAGAGTGATTTGTCAATATTTCTGTAGCAGTAACTTCTCAGAGCATCTTTAGAGTTCCTCTTGCAATGCTAAACAGGAGGTATTCCTGAAATGTCCCTCAGATTCATCAAATTTAATATGAATTGATACTGGCTCAAATAAATGCTTATTCCTTCTGCTCTTAAGCCTCTCAAGCTCTCCAAAGTTAACTGATTCTTAAAGTCTTCTTTGAATCTGAATATGGCATCATAACTTACGAATAGACCTTAGAGAGGTACTTCTTTGAGTGTCTTACAGAAATTTGCGAGGATTTGTCAGACCAATTCACTCCAGAAAATTTTGTTCAAATTACTTTTTATATTAGTAACTAGTTGTGACATGATAGAACCCTACTGTACCATACCTAACTCCTCTCACTGTTTATGTAAGGAGTAAAGAGAAACATTATGTGACAGTTCCTATTAAGATATGTCTGCAACACAGGTCCAATACAGGAAATCCTTCCTGATTGGAAGTGTGCTTAATCACTTTCTTCAATTCACTGCAGTCAAGGGAACATAAATATGTGCTTTAAGTGCTTTCCCAAATGGAGTGGATTGTTAGCTAAAGCTTACCAATGACTTAAGTCATTGCCAAGCAAAGTTTACTGTGGCTTAAGTATATTGCCTTGACCGGACAGTGCTCGTATGAAATAGTTAACAACACCTGATAAATTACTTAGAAAATATGCAGTAATTTTCCTTATTATTCCCTTATCTTGGTCAGTGTGTGTGCAATTTTCAGAGCACAAATAAAAAGTCCATCCAACAACTGCAAAATTATAAAAGGTAGAAAAAAGCAGCAAAGGCAGAAAAGCACTTCATTGCATTGGCAGCTCTTTTGGTGCCTTGGTTTCTCAGGATCTTCAGTTGTCCATTGCAATTAGAAGACAATTATGGGATGATCAGGAGTAAAGTGAGGTCAGAGACTTGACAAAAATGTTTTGTTGGAGCATGCAAGTACAAAAATGCAACTATCAGCTATTACAGGCTTAAAACACAGGGCTTTGCCAGCAGCCAGCCAAGACTACAAAACAAATTCCTATAGGGGCAAAAGGCTATTAAAAATGGCATCAATTCTCACTCCAAATGCAAATCACTCTTTTTCTGTCTATCTTGCTTCCCATAAGCAGATAACAATCTTACCAAAACAAAGCACTCCTACTAAGTCTCTAGTGCTTCACACAGGGAAGGGATGAGACAAACACGACAGATGCTAGTCACCTTGTGTACCGTAAACTTGCTAGGTGCTCAAATACTTCACAATGAAAGCAGAATGAGAACCTACATAAATTAGAATGGCATACAAGAGCAGGGCAGGAGGAGACTGACAAGGGTATCATTACTGGGAGAGCAGGATACAGAAAAAGCTACTGAAGACATGCTGCTGCAGCTGAATTATGTAGAGCTCTGAAAGAGAGCAAGCTCGAATTTAACTCGCTGATTTATGCCCTGTTTCTGTTTCCTCACTTATGACGTAATCATTAATCAGCAGTGAGAAAAAAATGGTTTTTGATTAAATTAATCATGAATACAGCCCAGAAATAGTTCTCTGCAAGTATTCTTTTGAGCAAACATTTCACTCCCACAGCTTTTCAGAAAAAGCTCCATAGCTGATAAAATAAGCATAAACATGATCTAAGCAAAACTCTATTTAGCAATTGTCAAAACACTAGTGAGTAGATTTCCTCATTATTCACTCATCTCTGCTGGTATCTTCCCAGTCAGGGTGCAGATGAGAACCCTATGCTGCAAGGCAACAAAGGCAGGAGGGAGAGAAAAATTTCTAGCTGGGCTGGAAACCTCTCTCCTCACCTTGGCGCTAGGTACGTCTGAAATTCAGGGCCAGAATTGTTTCTGGCAGCTCTCAAGCAGCAGAGAGGGGGATTGCAAGCCAAAGAATGGCTTTTTGAAACAAGAACAGAGCTCCTGCAAAAGCCATTTCCTTGCCTACAATCACTCTTTCATCTCGGGCCATCTGTCTGATGGAAGCTGCCTGACCTATCAATACTAAATAACATTACACGGGCAGTTCTGTTCAGTGAGACTTAACGGTTTCAGCTTGTCTCTGGATTAAAATCACTCTTCTGGAAGGACTTGTGAACAAAACTAGGAACAGGAATCACAGAGAATATAAATGCCTTACCCTTTGAGCTGGAATTGTAGCTCCTCAATGCTAGAGGCTCTACCACTGGACTCACATTAATGCTCATTACAGTAATTACGCATTCAGATAAAACACCTGGTTTACAAACACAATGACAACACGTTATATGTGTTTAAAAGCAAGAACAAAGCCCACTGACTGAAAGATCTGAGGATTTGCCTAGAGGCTTGTATATAACAGCCACTTTGAACAATTCTAAATTTAACCAATATGCCATAAAAATAAAATGCACAGCACTTCATACATTTGTCACTAGCACTAATTTAAACCACACTGTGGAATAAGCTATTTAAATGGGCTTGTTGACCTACTTTTTAATCCCAGCTTTTGGAGAAGAAAAGAAGTTAAGTAATAACTTAGAAGGTTATTATTTCCTATAAATCATATTTTTGCATGACTCTTACCACACAGTATTTCATTTTATGAGGATTTCTTTTTTTCACTGAATGCAGGTATAGATTAAGCTGCAGAATGTTAGGAGACAGAAGAGTATTTTCAATCATTATCAGCTTGAAGTGATCCTCATTTGTCTGGTATTTTGGATTTTTTTTTTTTTTTTTTTGCTAAAATCAGTTTTTTTCTCTGTCCTCTCATTCCCTTCCATTTGAGAAGAATGAGATCATCTTGAACAAGGAAAGAATCTTGTTACCATACAAAACCATTTACAAAGAGGAATAAAGGGACTTTGTTTGATTTAGTTCATTTTTATAAAAATTCTTTCCTCAAGATCATTCCAAAAAATTATTCATTCTCTTTAATGCTTGCCCTAAGAATGTATTTTTAGGTTCTCCACTGTTCTGCTATACCTTCTACGTGTAAAGCTCAATTCCAAGACATTTTTTCTTAGGAGAGTAATTGTTCTGTATATTTTCAACAGTGATCAAGTTATACAGTAAACTAAAATAGGTCAGAAAAAGTAAACTATACAGTGCATTTCTTGCCAATACCTTTTATTTGGAAGTTGATGAGACAAGGTAACAGAACAACTAGTGGGTAAAAGCAAGCATTTGCATTTTTGCAGATATGGGAGTAGAAACTAGATGCAAAACTGGGTCTCTATGACTCTCCTTTTGTACTAGACATGCAAAAGGTCCAAAATAAGAAAAAATACAACAGATTTCTATTAAGGGAAAGCTGTACATTTGACATGCCTCCCTGGCATTTGTAGGCAGTTCTCAGCTGGAAAGCAAACAAGAAAGTTCCTTT
Source organism: Melospiza melodia melodia (assembly GCF_035770615.1). Classification (NCBI taxonomy): domain Eukaryota; kingdom Metazoa; phylum Chordata; class Aves; order Passeriformes; family Passerellidae; genus Melospiza; species Melospiza melodia. Next base: position 38,566,086 of record NC_086194.1, read on the forward strand.
ACAAATCCCCATCCACAAGCTGGATGCACATGAAAAACATACAAAATCTATCATGTTTATAACCTGGTTTGACTTACAAGAGACCAAAAACACACCTGGAAGCTAGGGAAAAAAAATTGCTTTGAAGTACTTATTCTGTTAGGCATTTAGCGATGGCAAGCTGGACTTTGTCATATCCTAACTGACCATGCTTCAGGATGTTCATCCACTGCTCTGTCTAGGTGACATAAATCACAAAAGAAGCTAAAGATCTACCAGAGCAGAATAATCCTTTTCCTTTGAGGGATAGGCAGAAAGAGAAGGAACTTAAAAGTAAGGGGGTGGAAGGTGAAAGCAATTTGAGGGTTCTGGTGTCATGCACACCCAATGTAGCTGTTAGCACCTGGACAGAAGAGGTCCTGTGCACATTCACAGAAATGAAGGTATCCTGTGCACATTCACAGAAATGAAGGTATCATCTGAGTAACAAATTTGTCAATCTAAATTTTTCTAGAAACCTATGTTCAGCAAAGAAGGAACATGTCCTGTTTTCCCTGGGACATATGAATTTCTTAGTGATGTGCATGCTTGCAGTTGATGGGAACAGAGAATTGTGAAGCCAAGCTTAATTCGCTCAGCGGTATAAGGGTGGTATTTTTAGCTTTAATCACAGTGAGGTAACAGTAAAGCAATCAAACAAAGCAAAAGGTACAGGAATGATAGGGTTAAATCAATAAACATTAATAAGACTAGGAAAGCCACACCACAAAACCATTTATGTAGGAGCTGGCAGGGAAAGATGGAATGAGGGAAATAATACCTTCTTCTTTTCACAGTCTCTAAATGGAGGGAAAGTGCCTGTAATTGCACAGCAGCAGAAATGTTGTAGAAAACAAAATGTATAAATAGGCCTGAAGAATGTAAACTATATTTATGCATGCAAAGAAGTAAAAAAATCATCTCCTGAAAAGGTCACAGCAGAGATACAAATATGAGACACACCTAAGGGACACAAATAGGTAAATGGATAAAACAGTACAAATGTAAACTTCCAGTCCCATTTAAGAGGAGGTAAACAGGAATATATAGAGAATTAGGTACTGTACAATCACAAACCAAACTCCCTCAATATTTAGTTGTAGTTAAAGTATAATGAGTTGTTTAAAGAGAAGCCTACTGACCCATCATCCTTGGTTTTCATGGTCTGCAAAACTTTAGTTAGTTGAAGACTCAGGCACAGCTCCTGTTTTTAGGGAGGGAGGAAAAAGAAGAAAATTATTCTAAGCCAGATTCATTTCAGCTAACCATAGCCTCACGTATCATCTTACTAGGAGATTATTATCTGACTGAATGATGGGGTTGTGTTTAGATTTTTGCACGCTTGTCCAAAATCATAAGCAAAAACCTGATAGGAAACACAAACCAGATCTTCTACTTGCATTGTAAGAAATATACTGTGATACAAGGTACATATCTAAAGTTAAGGGGACAATTTAATGGGGTACAAACTGCATGCAAAAGCAATCAAGATTACTTCCCAAGAACCTAGTAACAGTCAAAGCCTGGAAAAACTTGTAAATTCTCTTTGAAGAACAATGGTACTGAGGATTAAAAGGAATATTTAGAAAATAGTTTGACTTCTATTGTAAGTATAGCTCAATCTTATATACTTATATAAGTGTATATATATACACTCTAATTATATATATATATATATATATATGTAGTATATATATACTATACTTATTTTGTATTTATTAGTATCTAACATAAAGTATCTTTCAGAAGGCTTTCAGATCACCAGCTTCCTTTAAAATCCTGCATGTCAACATTTTAGCCACTCTATGCACCAATAAACCAGAGCACCAACCATTTTCTTTGCAGCAGGCAGCATGTCTCACTTTATTGCAGAGCTCTGGGGAGCAGAGCAGATCCAGTGGCTGTCCTGGCTTTCTTTTAGCATAAGGGATTTCCATGTGTCTCTGGCTACAGAGAAGAGGGCTTCTTCAATCAAATCAGACACCCAAAGACAGCGGAGAGAAATGCAAAGGAGAAGTGGAAGATTTATGGTGCAGAGTGTGAGGCTGTGTCTCCTTCCCTCCCTGCTCCAAGAATGCTGTCCATGTGCCACCTGCTCCACATCCCCTACAAGGCTACAGACCTGCCCTTCCTCTCAACTCACTGATTAGGTGTTGCTATCTCCACGGAACACTGCAGACATCAGGTCCAAAATGGGCAGCATTTTCCAGCAGTTGCATTGTTCAGTGAAAAAAGCTGAAACCCAAAAGGTTCCTCAGGGCCTTTGAGCTCATGCCAGATTTCTCCCTTTGGAGCTAGCCTTCAGGGCATGAAATATGTGTCACTTCCCTCAGCCAAGGCTCATGCAACATAAAGGCTTAGCTTCCTTCAAAATGCTTGTTTTAACACACCTCAGTTGGAGGATTACCACATTTTTGCCAGTTGAACTGCCCAGCACCACATACACTTACCAGCTTACATTTCTTTAAAATAATATGGGTTGGAATAATGAAGTTACCCTTGGTATTCCAAGATATTTCCAGGACAAATTATAGTTTTAACAGAAAGGTTTATAATCATATAGAGGTATCATGGTGCATCATATAAATTTTTAAAGTACATATGCATGGTATTTTTGATAATCATTTTTCACAGCATTCCTTTGTTGAGATTTTTTTAAAGTCTGAAAGCCATCCTCAAAGCTAGTGAAGGGTAGAGAGAAAGGTAGTGTCTTTAAGGCTACATTTTCTCACCCTAGCCAGGAAAAAATCTGAACCTAAACCAGGAAGGCAGATTTGACACCTGACATTGTTCAAATTCCCCACATATCCCAAATCAAAACCTTACAGAGAAAGGTTACATAAAAATAACCCAGAGAGTGCAAGGAAAGGGAAGGCAAAGGAAATCACACAGGTTGTGACTTGATCCAGAGGACAAAGTGAGCCAAAGGGCCAGAGACCTGATTGGTATTTCTTTTGTCGGGAAAGGGAGTTAATGAAGAGGACATCATTTTATCTTTGACCTGTGTCAAGCAGTAAAAGTCATTTAAGTTTTCCTGCTAAAATTAAGTGGCACACAACAAAGAGGAAGGGGTCAGGTCAGGAGAGTCAATGTTTGGCCACGTGGGCAACGAGCCCAGACAGGGACAGTCAGGTCTGAGAACAGCTCATAGCTGTTCCTCAAAAATGATGAAAATCCAAGGATGCAAAGCAAGTAGGGATTGACTAGAGGATTTTCTGTAGGAGCTCACACAATTACCAAAGGGCAGATTTTGGACAGAACTATTAGCTAGTTCCCAAGTAAATCAATAAAAATAATGATAGAACTTTACCATCTCCCCTTACTCTGGTGTTTTCCCCTCAGGCCAGATCATACATGCTCTCTCCTAAAGCTGAGAAAACACAGACAATTTTTTTTTTTTTCACGAAGACAAAATATTATGTTATAACTATAGCACATTTCACTAACACTGAGAGTACAGGTGCAAAGTAGGAAGACACACAGCACAGAGCATGTTTAAATCTAACCTAACAAACATTTCCAAACAAGATTTAAACACTGCACTGTTGCACCTCTAAACAGTAAGCCTTTGGTGCAGAAAGGACTTTTAACACACTCACTACACAGCCCATACCCACCCACTTTGCATGTTCCTGTTGCTGTGTTTCCTTTTGGCAGCCACACCTAACCTACTTCCAAAAGAGAAATAAGGCTGTACACTCAGTCAAGAGCAGCACAGTGTTGATCAGAGAAAGCTATCACAAGAGGAAAAAATATAGTTTATAATAGGAAAACAGAGAGAAACAGTAGAGTGCAATTCTAGAACAGTAGCTTTTAAGGTTGTATACTTTTTTGATATATTTTACCTCTTGTGGATGAAATCAATGGGCCTACACTGTTTTTCAAAATCTAAAGTAGACAAGTCCCTTTTTTTATGGCTTAAAAACATAATTTAGCCTTTGCTGAGCAGACTTCTTTCTACACACAAAGGATGTCAGTCAATTACATCGAAACAATTTCATTCAGGTCACTAAACATCAGTAGGTAGCATGATTTAGTGCCAGCAGTGTATTACACAAAAGCACAGCAATTTTGAGGTTTGGAATTGAAATGGAAATTGCAACGTGGATGAATATTGATGGTAAGAACATACAGCAGCAGGGAGCATCCTGCACTTACCTCATGACCAACCCATTCCTGACAAGGAATCCTTCTCCCACACCATAAAAAAGCAGCATTGTATTTCCTTAATTCAACGTAATTTCTAGCATTTGCATGCAAACTCCTGTGCAAATGCTCTGGTCCCATATACCAAGAAAGTTAAAAAATAAAAAAAAAAGAGGTAATTACAATTAGTTTCATAGTTCTAGATTCATATAAGCTAGTTTATTTCCTTGCATAATTGAATGTTTTTATTTAGTAGATATTCCTGGCTGTGTTTTTTCTCTGAGAAAGAACTAGGATTGGTGATGACTTATGTTTATTGATCCAAAATTTCCAACTTCTCTGCTAACTCAGTGAAAGATATTGTGGTTTGGCCACTATTCAAAAGTCAGAAAAAGCATTTTGACATTTTCTTACAAAAATTAACAAAATGCACACCGGCTTCTTGTAACTAGAAGCAATTTTAATTTCCCCCCTGTTTTTAATGGGCATGTAGTAATAGGATATGTGGTGGTGGCTGTAAAATGAGAATGGGTTTGGATTTGATTTTAGGAAGAAATTCTTTATTGTGAGGCTGATGAGGAACAGGTTGCCCAGAGAAATTGTGGATGTCCCATCTCTAGAAATGTTAAGGCCAGGTTGGATGGGGGTCTGAGCAACCTGGTCCAGTGGAAGGGATCCTTTGCCTCAGCAGGTTGGTTGAAACTAGATTATTTTTAAGACCCTTTCCAATCTAAACCATATGAATTTCTTATTTAAAAAAAAAAATGAAACTGAAGTCATATCCTCTGCAATACACAGTATTTTTCTGTACACACTATGGGGCTCCTAATACCAATACCGAAAAATGAGTTCTAATTTAAAAAATAAATAAACAGACAAAAACCAGCTGTCTCAACCAACACTACTCATCAAATTCAAAACTGGCATCATCTGTTGACCAGGAGGCAGCAGATAATTCTTCCAACTACTGCATGCATTTTTCTGTTCAAAGCAACAATTTATTCTTTACTATTAAAAAAATTCATCTTGAAGAATGAGGGCTATTTCTTAGCTGTGATTATTACCTCTTGGCTCATATACTCTGACAACCAGAGGTATTACACTATGAAATTTTTTTTCCACATGATGGATTTCATCAATTGTTCTCTAGCAGTGTCTAAACTATCATGTTACACCAACCAAAGATCATCTTTACTCTGAAAGATTTGGAATTATGAAAAGATTTGGCATCATTTAAAAAGTGCTTCACTGCAGTTCATTGCCTTCACACTGCTGTTTTTTTCCTCTACACACTGTTAACACAGGATCACATGTTCATAATCAAAGGCAAAAAATCAAAGAACCAAACACTTTCTGATATTGTTCTAATACAATTTCAAATGGGAAAACAAATGGCCCACATTTTGGGGAACATGGAGTGAAACCAAAAGGAACAATTGCAGCCTGTTCCCAAGAGCAGTGACTTTCCCATGTTGAAACCAGCACAAATCCTTTATGTCTTAAATGGATGGGAATTACAAAAATATTTCTTTCCTACTCTGTCCTTCATTAGAAATGGTAAACAAAGAAAATATGCTACAAAATCTAAAAAAAAAAAACTGTTAGAAAGATGATTCTGCAGGTATAGAAAGACACTTAGATGGATACACCTTGGTTTACTAACAAAAGTCTCTGATGGCAAATAGTTCATCAAGACAGAAACCACCTCATACCAATCACTGAAGAGCTTTAGGCAGTAGCATCCAAAACAACTGTCACAAATTGGGGCAATGAACGTTCCAGTAAAGGCTTTTATCATCACCAGCTTGAGCCTTGCACAGCTAATGCATCTTTTACCAACTCGAATATATTTTACTAGTTTATAATATATTGTAAATCAAAGAGAATTATGCATTCCCTGACATGGTAAGTAACCATGTGTTCCTTATATCTGGGAAATAGTGTGCAGGATAATCTTAGAAAGTCTAAAGGTATATAGTCTGAAGGCCTGACTCTGCTTTAACTTTTTCATGAAGTTTGAATTAGACAATGTTACTGGCTTTGAGAATTAAGTACAGCAGGCACAACCCATCTCTTAATGCAGCAACAGATTCACTCAGGTAAAAAAAAATTAAAATAACCAACACAAAAACCACATTAATGTGGGCACTTAGCAGCTGTTTAATATAGACACAAAATTTACAAATCATAACACTTAAATAATGACTCAATTTACAAATTATAACACTTAAATAATGACTCATCAGCAGAGACAAATAAGCAAAACCAGTTCAAATTTTAACCCTGCATAATGTAAGAGTTCAGTGATTTTTGGTTTTTATTGCAATAACATTATTTCTGGGGTCAAATATAATAGCTTCAAAAAACCTTTCAATCTGCATAGACATTTACCAACACTACTCATTTCTAAAACTGATTTTCAATTCAGTAATACAATTTACTGAACATCCACTTACTAGTAACATATTTGATTATAAAACCTGAGCTCCTAAACATTCTCAAAACAAGCCACAGACTTTCATCCATGGTTTCAAAAGCAGGAAGTTTCATGGTATTATGATTCTGAAATGTAGGAGCTGACTACAAGAACATGCCTGACTAGCAGCACATTTTTCATATTTTCTACAGTCACACACTATTGAGACCTGATTAGATATTAGATTTGATTTCTAATGTTTTTTTGTATTTTGTTTTATAACCTACAGAAAACTTAGGCTACAGCATGCATTCATAAAAATCTCAAAGCAAAATAGGAACTGGACAAGGAAAAGAAAGAAGATAAAAATGGTATACTCCACTTTCCAACCTCATCATGCCAGAAAATAGGATGCTGCAAAGATCGCTTATTTTCTTACCTAAGGGTTCTCTCCACCATGAAATCTGCCATAGGGTAAAGGAGAGAAATAGTCCTAGGAAAACTGAAGAAACAAGGCCAAAAATTGTCATCCAGTAACACACAATAGGTACTTGAAGATTTTTCTCCAAATGGAACAATAAACAAGTTCTTACTAATATACATCTTCCCTATAAGCTCTAAACAGAATTAAAATCTATCCACTTGCCTGTCCCAGAAGACAAAGCTCCTTCTTATTTTGCCATTTAAACAATTTCTGCTGTGTTGGCTTGATTTTACCCTTCTGTTTGGTATGGTGTTTCTGTTACTGTTTCAAGTAGATGTGCCTCTTCCAAAAGGGAAATTATCAGGGTAACAAGGCTGTCAGTGCCTCCCAGTATGCCAGGGGCACTTTACAGACTGACAAAGGAGCTAAAAAAAAGGAACAGAAATAGTCTTCAAGTCCTGACACGTCTGAGATACAACACATCACAAGTCAGATGCAAATGAAGACTGCACACTTGAATTAGCCTTTATTTTCTTGCAGGGGAAGATATAGTAAAAATAAATAAATTTCTTTCTACAGGCACCCTGAGGCACTTGGACAAGCTGTTACTAACCATTCCTTTCTCTGCTTTCCCACCCCCCAACCTGCTATATAATCTCTGATTCTAAGCATACATTTTAAAATGTTTTGTCATTTTAGCTACTCCACAGGATGGATTAGGAGCCTTAAGACCTTTTCATTTACTGAACAATCAAACAAAATAAAAGGTTAATAGTTCAAGAATAGCTACAAGTAAAATGGACCCAAGTCACTCCTGGTCTAACCTCATTACTTCATAGACTCAGCTTTTACTGCCTGCTTTATACATAGCATCTCGGAAGCAAATAAAGCACAAGGGCTTTCAGGAGATGTTATACATTAAAATGAAACAGAATAATTCCTTTTTTAAACACATTCCTCTGTCTCAACTTCATGATTTAAATAGGACACAGTAAAGAGTAAATAATATATACTACAAGAGTACTAGTCTGGCTTGCTTCCTTTGAGCATAGATGATATTAGGTTAATTGGTTTTAATGCTGGGGTGAAATTTCTCTATTAACTTCTGTTCTTGTTGTTGCTATTATATACCTGCATTTACTGTAATACAATTTACTGAATTAAGAAAACTATTGACAAAATCTGAATTAGCTAGATTTTCCTGTGTGAGAAGAGGAAGGTCAAAGACATACCAAGTGATGCTGCAAGCCTTCAGGGCAGCCAGGAAAAGAAGCTGCATTCCATTATGACAAAACAAAACAAAAGTAGAGGAAAAAAACAAAACAAACAAAAATAAAAACCAAAACAACACTTTGGGCAAGCCATGCAGCTCTGTGAAAGGATAAGAGAGAGCTGGAGTCAGACCTTGCTTGCCAGCAGGCAAAGTTCAAGTGCTCACTGATGTAAGGTCACATTGAAATAGATTGCATTTGAGATGGAATCTTCAGTGATTGAGTTGAGCTTTATGTTCCAGATGTCTTCATGTAAAGGTGCACTTTTGTAACACCTAGGAGCTGAGGCAGACGTGTTTTATAACCCCTGTGCTCCTGTAAATTCCCTTACAGGAAAGGATTTAGCACCATGGAGGTTTTTTCCATATTTTCACGTTCACTGTAGAATTGGTCTTAGACATATTTATTGAATAAGCAGGCACACCTGTTACATTTAAATGCAAGAAAACTGGGTTTATTTCCAAGAACCAACTGTGCTGACAAAAAGTTAGTTACACAAATCAGTTTGACAAATACCAAAACTTACGAAGCCTGATGTCCTTTGCATAACGACCTGCATAACGTCATTCTTACATGGTCCTGCATATGAGATGAGCACTTTTGTGACATTTGGTCAGTCAGTACATCTCAGAAGGGAAATGTGGGCAAGAAATGGTCAGACCATTATTTACAAGGGCGTATCACACGAAGCTTCTCCCAAACACATTGTCTCTGAGAGGCACAGGTTGTGGATCCTGCCCTATTCTTACAAAACACTGCTGTGTATTAACACTTATGATGCATTTATTTATTAACAACTGAGACCTTTGGGCATTCACACTTCAGCAGCTTTCATTCAGGCAAAAATTTATTAACTTCAGCATGCAGCATCCTAGCATCTTTCTGCTAGTCCTTACAGGAGCAGTACTATCACACTCTCTCATCATGCAGGTAGTTTGATGAGGATATCATCACAGGGAGGATGTAGACACAGAACCATAAATTATTTTCTCTTCTAGATAGAGAAGGTCGGGAGGTATTACAAATGTGAGATATAAAAATGAAGGATATCTACCCAAAACCCCTTTGTTGTAATTTTCATTACAGAGCATGTGAGCAATAATGAAAAGACAGCTATCTTTCTTTGGTCTACTGATAAACAGTAAAGAAGGATGGAAATTTTATATAGCAGGGCAATTTCCAGGACATTAAACTATGTTAATGAAAATAAATTAAAAGTAGGAAATTTTGGGTTAAATATTGGAAAACACTGACAGTTGGTCATATCTGTTTTACAGAGGAACTTGGTAATTTGGGACACGTAAACCAGCACACCAAAGCCATCAGGAATTTGTGGAAACACAGGTATGAATTAGATTATTTAATATTTTTAGAATAATCTTGATTCTTAGACCACATGAAAATTAAAACAGGGCCCAGTTAGCAGTACCAATGTTTCTAGTATTTGCCATTCTTTTTGCAGCCAGCTCAGTTTGGAAAGTTGAAGTCCTCTGAATACAGACAGCACTATTAATCCTATATTATACCTTGAGATGGATATCCATCCCTTCTCTCCTTCACACATGTTGAGAAACCATTAAAGAGAGCAAAGCAGAAAGGCACAGCCTGTCAAACTGCACAGCATTATAAAGGTTATCACACTACTGTTGCCAGCTTCAGTCATTTCCAGTCTGTATGACAGATGAAAAATTTCATTTTTGTGACAAAAGTGGTAATGAGGATAGAAAATGGCACCATATGAATCCAGCTTTCTGACAGGGCTCATAATGAGAATCAGAATTGTGCAAAGTTAATCTAATCCCATCACAGCATTAGAACTCAACTCACAGGGGACTTGCTTATACCTATAATTTCCTTTATGCTCTTTAGAAGCACAAAGCTTATGAGGAAAAAAGATGCAAGAGCAGAATTTGGAATTAAAAAGGGCTGCACTATCATAAAATAATGTGGAGACTGTCAGAAGATCAGCTTCAAGCCTCAGCATTGTAAGTAAATGCATACTAGTACAAACATTTTTTCATGAACTCAAGTGACAAAACACAATTGAAAGGCAGATTTTCCTCTGATCTAGCAGATGGACTGTAAACTTGCTTTACCATTTGAAGACAGATGTACTGATATGCATTTAGTAACTTTGCTCCTGTTAGACAGCAATGCTGTGCAGTATTCCTTAAACAGAAATATACTATTTTTTAATCATAATTTTAAAAGTTATGTGGACTTTCCAGTTTACCTTTGAGTTTTTAGAAACTCTTTTCATAATTATCACTATCATTCTTTATTTTCAATCAGCTGTTGTAAATGAGATCTTAAAATTTTAAGTACATAAAACCCAGTTTTGTTAGCAATGTTTAGTTTCTAGGAGTTGAAAATTATAGTTTCTAAACAGTGTCTAGAGAAAAGACTGTAAACAAAAATAATGCAAAATTAACTGGCAGACACATCACTAGACCTAGAAATGTTCTTATTTTGGGGAATAGTCCCAGTTATCACTGGAGGAATTTCCTTTCATATGCATCCCTCAGTATGGGAACCTTTTGCTTCAGATTTGTAAAAATAACTAAGGTAAAATATTCTCCCTCTCATTACTTTCCCTCCGTCTCATTATTCAACTGATATTGAAAACACACATGGGATTACAAATTAATCTCTTCTCAGTTAAAAAAAAAGAGCAGAAAACTAGGTTTACCTTGCATCCTAACAAGCTGCATCAGGCAAAGGTAGATATTAGTAAGTCTACACAACAAAAGAGGTAGCAAGAAAGTTTGATTCCTGCAGTCAAAAAGTAGCTTATTATACTGAAAGTTGCACAGATTGACCCAGTTCCTCAGAAAGAAACCACACAGAGCTTGTCTGGAAGCGTAAGTGGGCCACTTCCAATCAGCACATTCTTCACACGTGGAAAGAGCTGCAACTGCAATGGATTGCAAAATCCTAAGTGCAATTATTGAAATATATAATTTTATAAACAATAAAAAAAAATCAAAGTTCTGTAAGATCTTTACAGGACTGAGAACTGAGAGGATATATGCTGGAACAAATCTAAACAAATAAACATTTACATATGTGCAAGACAAGATTTTTCATGACTAAGTTATGAAAAGACCAAGCATAACTCATTCTTTCATGACCAAGCACAGTTCATGTTTCCATATTTTACTTTTGTAAAATTTAGCACTATACAGATAAAATGCTGTTGAAGAAAGCATTTAACTTAATGTAGAAGATTTAGTCTAAGGGATACACTATTAAGAAAATAAAATCATAACAAACTATTTTAATTTTTTTTAATATCTTATTTGCCTATTGTGACAATCACTGAAGTAAACATCATATGTATTTTCAAAATCTAGTATGGCTTTCCTCTTGTAAGAGCACCATGTTCCTAGTGCAAGTTAATACTTTTTTCTTCAGAGAAAAATATTTTTCCAAATACAAAATGCAAAAGAAAAGCCCCAAATACCATACTCTCAGTTATTTTCTTCTATCTTCAGAAGACACTATTTCTGTGACTCCTCCCTGAACCACAGTCACTCATACATTTTTATGGCTACAAGTTATCAGAAAAGCTAACTCACTGACACAAAACATATTTACCTACAGGAAGGATTCAAATTCTGTTAGAAATAAAAACACTGATTTTAAAGTTATGGTGGATAAACCTTTCAAAAAGAGTAGGATGCGCAAAGAGTGACATCAAATGGCTTATTTACAACCCTACTGTAAGGGTAACAAAGAGTTCTCTTGGCTGTATTGTCAAAGTTTTGACCATCTAATTAATTTTTGCAGCAGTAGAAGGTTCAAAAAACTATAAAAGTAGCAGGAAAGGAAAAAATAACTTAGGTAACAATGATATTATTGACACCTCTCTGAAGACCTAGAAGCCAGTTGGAGTCACATGGCTGGGAAGACACAGGTGCAGAGGAAACATCCTGAGAAACCATGTGGAGAAGATGCCTGACCTAGCATTCCATCATACTTCTACTTCAACTAACAGAGAAACAAGCTATACAGTACCCTTTACAACTGCTTAAAAGGTTTTTTCCCTCCTTACATATTTTGCTTGCACTTGTACAACCAAGGAGCTGGACTTTTACTTCCTAGGATAAAGCAGTGGCGGAGAGGTGATGTGTTTAAAGTTAATTCTATCATTCTTTTATTGGAAGAATTTAACAGGCATGAGGAGTGCTAATTTTTTCCACATGAACTCATTTGAACTGCATGAAAAGTCTTTAGATACCTTTAACAAGTTTATTGGACTCATTAGTCCTACAAAGGGACTGCAGGAAATGCATTTCATATGGAAATGGAGGTGGAGATATTAAAGCCTGGAAGCAACAGCCTCCAGGACGTAAAAAAGTCTGTAACCAGTAATAGTATTGGCCTTGGAGCAAAAGGCATGCACTGAAAAGATAACCTATATCATTCTTCAGTGCTTCCAGAGGTTTACAACAAGCACATGGCACAATACCAGCATAATAAATGAAATCTTCAAATATCCTAGCATAAACATACAGGTAAATTTTATTTTTTGTGACTTTTATCTTCCAAGATATTATGCAACTGGTCATTGTAGCAAGATCTCATCCTCTAGGATTCATACACCAGTTCTTTGCATGACAGATTATTGCAGGCTGAGCAAAGTGAAACTTCTATTAAAAGGTTAAGAGCTATGATTTACAGATGCACACAACACTGGAGATCTCCATTTAGCGTTACTCAGAATATTCACATTCTTTTATTGCTATTTAGTGAATTCAAGAGGAAAACACAACAGTCTGAGGTGAAAATGGCTGTAGGTAAGCTCCACATCTGTGTCATGCACATCCTCAGGCTTGGTATTTCACTGTAGGGTGAATGGTGGAACACACACAGCTTCCCTGACACAACCACACTGGGACAACCAAGCCAGGCAGGGAACAGTGCTCCAGCCCTAAGTTCCAGGGGGAGTTCTACACCTCACACTGTCCATTCTCTTTTAGGACTGGGAAATGTTTCTAAGCACAAAAAAAATACACATTGGTAAATAGATAAAAAACTTGTTCTGCTAAATAACTTTGTATAAAGTGTCATCCATGAATATGAACACAAAGATAAAAATTAAATTTCTAAAACTGAAGGTATAAAGTGTATAAGACATCCTTTAGTAAGAGTAATGTATTAATAAAAGTATAAATTTAGGTATCAAACCATCATGGGAACATATACACACACCAGCACACTCAGTAACTCAAGTACTTACATTTTTGAGAAGTTTACGTTATGTGCATATGGTTTAGTAATTGGAAATGGAATAATTAGAATGGATTCCACCTTTTCTTGGAAGTAAATATTCAATATATGTGAGAAGGATCTGAAAGCTTCACTTTGCCAGTCATTGAAGACAATGGGAGCAACACCATGTAATGTACCAGCCTATAAACCCCGTGTAACTCATCTGGCCTCAGTGCTTTTTACTGCAACTCTTCCCAGGATCCTCCACTACAAATCCAGCTAAAAGCACTCACTAATTTTTTCTCTTTTTTTTATTTTTATTTTTTTTGTGGCAAAATACGATGAGACTTTGAACAGCACTAAAACCCAAATGCTGCTATATCCTTAAAAACCTTAACCTTGGTCTCATATGTTGGTAGGTTAATTGAAAACAAATTTCTTCCCCCGCTTGTCATAAACCAAATTGCTCACCTCATTATCTTTACTTCTGCTACTTAGTATCATATTTGACTTCAAAAGAGGCATTGAGTCCATGGGCTGTTTCTGACCATCTGCTACTATACTGCATTAAAAGAAAGTGTTCACTAGTTTTGGCTTCCTGCCCAAAATCTCTCTTTAAAAAATAATCACAGAATACATAGAAGCACTTTGTTTGGGTATATTTTGCAAAGTTAATGTGAATGTGCATTTGTGTTCCTGAACAAACCCTTATACAAACAATTTATGCTTGCTGAATACAAAATTAATTTGTGGAGGGATAGGAAGGTTTAGGATTAGGGAGAGGAAGGAAGAGGAAGACTTGGGATAAGGAGCATAAGAAAAACAACTGCCTGGACAGGATCACCTTCCTTCTTGCTCTGGTTTCTGCTGCCCTTCTATGCTTTAAGGAGGAGTGGGCCACTGATTTGCCTCAATTTTCTCTTCAGCTTGGTGCTGTTCCCTGTTCTGAGCCTCCTGGCATGGGACAATATGACTTCTGGAGGCCTCCCCAGCCACTACACCAGTGCCTGCTCCATTAAGCAGTGAATGTCACACCCACAAGAAAGGCCAACATTTTCATAGCAGGAGTCAGAAGCAAATAAAGTCTGATTAAGCTTCTCCTCCCTCAAGGTTACTATCCCAAGCTAATGACAATATATGAGATAAGTACTGTCAACCCCTGCAGGACACATTAAATTCCAGTTAAATACAGATTAGATGAGTACTGCAAAAATCATAGTTATAAAGGCTACAGTGCTTTTAACTATCTGGCATCCACTGCAAGGCCAGGGCAACAGCAGGTGCTCCTGTTAAAAGATGTACAGCAGCAAGCAAGGTTTAGATGAAGGTCACACTTCTCACAATATCCTTTTGGAGAGAAAAAAATTCACATTTGATGACTAAGAACAAATCAAAAAAACTCAAGACCAAACAAACAAAACCATGGGATACTGAAAACAGTTGAATAAGAAGAATGCTTTATAGAGAGGGACAAGAGAAATTATATGAAATAGTCTTTATATTCATCTTTTATAATTTTCTGCAAGTATAACCAGGCATAACCCACAGCTGCCGCAATCATGATGGATCCTTCAGAGCGTACTGCTGAGGGACTGGATGGAGAGTCACTTAGCCTGCAAAGGCAGCAAGAAAATATTGGACAAGTTTCCTAAACACACTTAATACTGGTAAGATAAGTAAACCTGAACACAGGAGTGATGAAGTGTCTGCACTACTATCTGTCTGTAAAAGCCAAACATGCTCTTGGTCAAATTTGGTGATTGAATTGCTCAGACTGGCAGCAGTCTTAGAGAAAAACATGCAACAATAAAAAAGCATGCACTTACCTTAGCTGAAGGTGCCTTTAAGTTCCAGGGCATAAATTAGAGTCTCCAAACTCTATGGATGCACACATGTTAGGAGTGTTCTGAAAAATATAAAGACAACATTCATGGAAAAACTTATAGGAAAGAAATATCACCACCAACAAATATACAGTTAATTTATTTCTGTAGGGCCACTGCACATTTATAGTAAAAAAATTGAAAAATTTCCAGAAAATCCAAATATTGTCTATATAGCCATTTTAAGATAATTTTACTGGATATCTGTACTTGGATTTTTCGATGCATTCTGCTCTTTCGTTTTTCTTCTTGGGGAAAATGAGGGAGAAAGACATGTTGGAGCACCAGGCTTTTTTTTCTCCTTTCCCCTCACTCTATACCCACTGTGCTCATCATTCAACAATACACAAAAGCAGATGGTCTGTTTCTGTCAACTAATACATTACTACTAAGCCCATTCATCAACCACACGATGCTCAAGACAACAACTCTCTGTTATTAACTAACCAGCTTCTGTCAAAGTATTTTACTGGAGTTGCTAAATTCACTCTGATTTTCTTCCATGTGAAAGACAGCATCAGCAACTAAACAAGGAACATGCCTGCTGGTCAAACTGCTCCCAAGGAGAGAGGACCATCCACCTATAGAGCAACAGTGCCACTCACACACCACAAGGCAACAGCTCAGCTAAATAAAAGCTCCAAAAAGACAAATCCTCATATGTAGTAATTAACCTGCAGCTGGTAACATATTTAGAGCAGTAAAATTACTGACTTCCATAGAAAGACTCTGATTAGGGCACAAGAATCCCCCAAATAGTTTGAACATACTAACTAGGTCCTCCACCACTGCTGTGGTTTCTGCAAAGATTTCCTTTCTATCTCACCCATAATCCTATAAAGTCATAGAGAGGTTAGACTTGTAACATGAACATAGAGACAGTTTGTCTGGTGTAATTTATAATCCCACATAGAATTATATAAAATTATATAGAATTTTAAACTTGCCTGAGCTCCTCAGACACCTCAATTTGAAATGGAAAAAGATTGAAAGTAACTTCATTAGTGTGCCAGTTTGCAGGTATGACATTTTATTTGAAATCACGGCAAGGAGCTGCAGCAGAAGAGATGTGGAAGCTGTGGAGACCATTGCTGGTGTTTGGAGCACATCTGTACATTTAAGATACAACATTTAAAAAGCTAAGAGAATGCATCAAACCAGGAAATAAGCAGCAATAATTCATCACAAAATGGCATATCATATTCCTCTTCTTCCTACTATTTCCCCCCAGTTCCCCACAAAGAATTACTCTCACAAAAAAAGGGGTTAACAGCATTTCACACCACTAAGCAAAGTTAGATTAAGCTCACATGCCTCTACTTCTTCATATTGAGGATAAGAAAAACCAAATCCTTTTGCTAACTGAAAAAGCTTCAGGGACATTTATGGAACTGTAGGTAAAACCCAGCATCTTGAATTGCATCCAGAAAAGTCTCAGGCTCCACAGGTATCAAAGTAATTTTTCATCAACTTGAGGCTGATTTAAAAGGTTTAGTCCAGAGCACAGCATGTGAATTACATTAATCAGATCTGGACATGAGAGGCAGGCATTTGAGTTTGGGCTTGTGCACAGAAGGAATTCTTGCCTCCTCCTTATTTCAGAGGAAGAAAGGCAAGTTGCAGTGGCCACTGGAGGGCCAACCAGGACCTCGGGATAGCTAGATAGGACCATGCCTTCTCATACCATCCTTGTTAAAATAAACCTGGGCAAAGCATTCATCTCAACATGCTCATAAAGAAGTGAATATAAAAGAAATACTTTGTTCTTATTTTTGGGAAACAAAATCATACTGGACTGAAATCAGACTTTCAACTGGAAACCTTAGGCATTTTGGAAGATTACTAAATGAGACTAGCCACCAGCCCTCCCAATGCCTTTTTTAGTTTCTCATAAAACATTCAAAGCTCAAGTACACAACCCATGTTTTGCATAGCAAAGAAGCAAACCCAGTGTTGCTCTAAAACACCTTTTATACCCCCCACAATGTTGCCCAAAGCCTGGACCAACATTGCCAAAAGTGTGTTATAAATGAACTTAATTACTGTTGTAATTACTGCAGCAGTTCTGGGTCCCTAGGAACGTCCCTCACATGAGCACACAACCTACATGTGATTACACTGCTTCACAACTTCCACAGAATTCATGCTGGGGTGCTTCTTCAGAAAAAAGAATTCTCAGATGCAAGACTATAAATATTATGGCTTCATGGAGAAACCAAATATTCCCTTCTCCTTGGCACCCACTGCAGTGCTAAAGTCAGCACAGCCAACTGATTAGATAGGTAAGTGGAAGTGAAGCGTTTCCCTCGAATTAAAATGTCATCCTCTACACTTTTCAAACACTATTTTCCAAGGAATCATTCTAAAGAAAGACTGGCAGTTTTTCCTTATTGAGGTCCTTGAAGATTGCAGAAAGCAATATTTTGTGGTCCATAGGGAGCTTAAACACCAATCTGCTTTCTGTGTATACAGTCTCACAGATGGAAGTGCCAAACAGATGAAAGTAGATTTCTGATAAGGCCCTGTTCCTCAGTCCCTCTTGGACATTCTGAACTGCCCAGCTGTACACCTCATGGAAAGATGCAGAATACAGATTTAGCTTTAAAGGCTGACTTTGCTGGGAGCCGAAGTCACAGTTCTTCAGTTAATCTTATGTTGTTTGATTTATTCTTAATAATCCTGAATGGCCTCTGAAGAGTTATTTCAAAGACATTTATTTTAAACTTTCACAAACTAAACAAATATGGAACACTGAGTATTAAATGTCAGCTTTGCTGTTTTCAATTGCATGTACTGCAAAGAAACATAAGACCAGAATGCAGCATCCAGACAATGCATTGTGTGAAGAGCATTTGAAGCACTTGACATCACTCCACAGCTGACAGCAGCAGACTTGCATCACATGTGAACAGCCTTTAAGCATTCAAAAGTAAAATGCTTCCACTGGATAGCTATTGTTTAAGAGAGTTTAAAACAAAACCAAAAAGCTGTGGTAATATTTCATGTGCCATGCAATTGGATTAATGCAGGGTACTCACTGTATTTGCCATTATGCATAATCCAACATGTACTTTTGGACCAAACTATTTCTGCTGGGTTCACTGCTGCTAAAATAATTTACAGCTACAGAAATAAAAGTTGTAAATGTGGTTTTGACAGAGTAATACAGCATTAAGCTTTCTGTGACAGGAACTGGAGATGTTGAATATGTCTTAACTTATTGAAAGGGATTCTGATCACTGGATCTGTAATGTTGCTCACTTATTAAATGACAGTCATGAAATCCTTATTTCTCCTTGAGTTTTATTGATTATGAAGCATAGCTTCATTTGGTTCAGGGTTTCTTGGGCAAGGGTTTTTTATTTTATATACTACCTTGAACCAAAACAGGAATTAACTTTATGAATTTTCTGGAAGCAAAATCAAAAGTTTTATTTGTCTGCACTTTTACCTACTTCATTGAGGGAGAATGAAATAGTTTCTCCTTCCATCAAGAGACCAAAATATTTAAGTGTTTTTTATTATTTCAGATGTCTTGAGACACATTACATCAGATATAATACAACCATCACACACCCCAGTCCACTCTGCTACTAGAAATCAATCATTTATCAAATTTTATAGACTACACCAATTTTTTTCAGTATATTGGCAAAATATCAATAACAGGGATTTCAAGTATATCAGAAGCACAACTACTCTGGTACATGATGAACTTGTCCTAATGATCTGTACTGCTCCGTACCCACTATTCTGACTATCAGAGCTCAAATTTTCTCTGTCACATTCGCACAAATTACTGCTGCCAGGAATAAAAAAATAATTCTGGGAGGGAAGAGGACAAAAGTGGATAACTCTCTTGCCAGACAGCAGAACATGCATGAACAAACATAGTGGCCATAATCCTTAATTCCTAGGCTCAGTCCAGGAACATTCCTCTGCAGATCTTGGCAAAGGGCATCACAAAACTGACCTCTCCTCAGGCACTATAGAGAAGATTTGTAATAGAGACATTCTATCCCACTCACCTACATCTGCCAAGTGCTTTTTTTTGCACACTCAAAAATAAAACTGTCAAACAAATTCAAACCAGAATGCTTCATTCTGAAAATATTCCTTATTATTAATACTTGTAGCAAAAAAAAAAAAAAAAAAAAAAAAAAAAAAAGTGGTACTCCTTCTCCAATCACTTTTGCATGTGAACAGTCTTAAAAGTCCAAAAATAAGGAAGAGACAGTATGCAGGGATTTTTATTGCATACTTGCTTTACCAGCTAACTAACAACACAGGGATAAATCTTAGCTGGGTGTTTGACCTCACAGGTATTCTCTATCCAATGCAATATTAAATAATCTTCTCCCAATCAAACTCCCTTTGAAAGGTTCATGGTACAACATGCCTTTCTACAGTTTTTTGTTTGACTTTGTAGTTTTACTTCTTTTAAGATAGGTTGTATTACACATCCTTCTTTTCCCGTCTTCATTTGCAGTTAAAGATCCTTACACTGAGGAATAGAATTTTTCTGGAAACAAGATTCTTATTGCATTTTTCCCTCCAGGCAGTAAAAGAATATTTTACAGCAAGTTAGTCGAGTCTACAGCTGCACCAATTTTTTATAAAAATGTGACTTTTTCCTCTTCCAAAGCAGAAATCCATTTTTAAAATTATGTGTGGTTCTGTGCTTTGGATCAGCTGTGATTCTGCCCATAATGTGTGATCATGCCTGGACTCAAACTCAATATATGTTGTATATTGCTGTAAAAAAAGTTGCTATTTTAGATTACTAGGATTTCTATCTCATAGTTCATCTAAATGAAGACCTACTTATGGATCCCACTACAACTTAGCAGACAAGATACAGTCTGGACTATTTGTTCAGATGGAGTCCCTTCCCATCACTTGGTCCTAAGATATTTCTCCTGTACTTTAACCCCTACTAACTCAACTACAAAGTAAACGGCATTTTAAATCTTATTTTTTAAATAGTCCTACTGTGCAAGCACTGTAATTCTCTATTAAATGTGTGCAGTTATACACAGATGCCAGTGAAGCTTATACCTAGGTGAGGAACAGCCTCTACAAAAGGTTGAACTGTATGGACATCTGTCCAAGTGATTGATGATTTGGGTTTGTTTTTTCAAATAAGATAGCATTAGCAACAGAAGAAATATCCAATGCTGTTAAGATTCGACACATAAAAAGTATATAAGCCTTCCTTAATGAACATGTTGAAAACTAATAAATTATGTTAATGACTCCAGCTCTTTACACACACTCAAAGCAGACACTGTCTAGGAGTTACACATGCTTTGTTTACCACTTAACCTTCACACATAAATCTTAGAACAGGCACCATGACCAGGAACAGGTCATGTCATTTCATCTCTGCTTTTTGAACTTGTAGAGGTCCTAGAACTATAGAGGTGTTTGTGTAAGGTTCCTCTGCAAGGTTTGAGTGTAGAGAATTGATTACAGATCTATACTGCTCCAAAACAGAAGTTTGTTGGTAGCTGACAGCTTCTCCATCTGTTTTGCCTTCCCTGCTGACCTCTGCCAGTGCTCCCCAAATTACCACAGGCTATCCTCAAGATTGCCACCGGTCTGTGTAAGCAAGGAGTACGCCCATTTACCTTCCTACCCCGTGAAGTTTCATTTTGAAGACAAAGTATTCCTTCATGCTGCTGAATCCCAGTGGTGGCCAACACCAAGGAAAACACAGACTTCTCAAACAATTCAGAATTCCAGTTTGAGACAAACTTCACAAGCACCAGCACCACAGCTGATCCCCTCAAGACTTATCAGAAGGAAGTAGATTAGTCTTCCTCATCACAACACTTCATTTTCTCTAGATAGTCTACAAAGGCAGAACAAATCTCAGCCTGAGGCACACATCTTCCACATGGGCCTGCCATGCTCATTCTAATGCAAGAGACTTGTGCTGCAGAATATAATTTCTTCTTTCAGCTTCTAAAGGCCTACACCACCATCTTGCCCTTAATAATCAGTCCATTATTCCTTAGGAAAACAGGCACTTATTCCTTCCTAGTGGCTAGTGTGATAGGTACATGTTCTTCCCTTAATTATGTCACACAAAACACATTCTCTTTATCTTGGTGGTTTATGCTTTACAAACTGTATTTCTGCAACCAGAGTCTCAGTGCTTAAGAACAGTGCGCGACCTCATCTCCCAGTGAGCACAGGAACAAATCCTTAATAGATCTAGGTATTTTGGAAAGACTCAAGAGAATGCAGAGAAATGAACAATGCCACACAGCTCTCAATTAGCCAACTAAATTGTGGTGCTTCCATTCAGAATCATTTGTGACTAAGGCAAGTGGCTACATTTACAGCTCAGTGCTGCTCATTTCACACAGTCCTTTAAAAATTTTGTTTTCTAAAGAAAGAAGAGTGTACTATAGAAAGAAATCACCAGCCAAAAACATAGATTCAAGGGACTGTGTAATAAGCAATAACAAGGTTCTGTGTAAGTCATTCTGAAAACATTTATGGAAGCACAACATTTATAACTGTCAAGCTATTGAATAGAAACTTCTCAGACTGTAGAAAAAGAGACTGGTTTCTCAACACTATGTTCCATCATCTTCAATCCCTACCCTCCCTATGCTCCCTTCCCCATCTTTGGTAATCAGCTTCTAGCTCATTTTCCAGCCTAAAGAGCTATCATCACAAATGAAAAAGAAAAGGACATTTAGATGACTTAAATCCCCAGTTTTATTTTTGGCTTTCTTGACCTTCTGGCAAGTTGTTTTACCATGAAAATTTCATTAAAGTCTCTATTAAATTCAGAGTAGAAGATGTCAAGGAGGATAGAATCTATTTTAAGTGCATTAATAACTGTAGAGAAGGCAATACATTAATGCTGTATCAAAACAGCAAAGGCAATAATATCTTTCTGCATTATGGAGCAGCTTTTCTCCCTTACTTAAGGGAGAGTGCTCTCTTAGATTATTAGTCATTTCTTCATATGTAAAATTAATCTACAATGATTCCACTGAGCCAAGGAGGTACAATGCTATGGAAATAAGGTCTTGGCATAAAACCCTCAAAGCCATACACATATAGAGAAATGGGTACTTATCACATGGGCCAACCAACTGTAAAACGAAACCAGCTGAAATCTATGCTTTTATTTCTGTTTCTGCCTCTGCAGAGACTACTTCTCTCTTCAGAATTAATAAAGGGAGCATTTCTGACCCACCAATCACAGTTGTATATATTTCTTCCATATGTCTTATCTCAAGACTTCCCACAGCCATGCAGCAATTTCCAATTGCTTTCCACGTTAAACAGGTGAAACCACAGATTCTCTGTGAGGCTCCTTGAAGCCTTACTTTTCCTTTTCAAACCAAAATGTTTTCTGAGATATTTTTCTATCTTTCGCTCATGGAGAAGGTCAGTAGGGACGAAGTCCAGAAAGGAACATTAAATTCCAGGACCAGAGTAGCAAAGCCAGTGTCTGCACAGCGGTATGTTACATAGTAAAAGAAAACACCACATAGGGCACAATAACCACTACCAAATTAAGGTTGCACAAGGAGTGATCTGTGTGCCGACTTTCAGAGAGCAAACAGAAGTTATGCCTGTTTTAGTGATCCTGCTCTGCACCTGAGGAGAAGTCTCTCAGTGCAGCTTGCATCCTCATGGTTAAACTGTGCTCCCTTTTCAGCAGGACAGCTCTGTCCACAGAGCGTAGTTTATTAATCCAGACACAGCCCTAAAGGCCAGAACGTCAGTAGAGCACATATTCTGATATACAGGGCATATGTCAGTAAAAGTGACATTTACAAGGTCAGGGCTGCAGAACACATGGACACTCCATTTCAAACTAAGTAGAATTTGTAAGTGGAAAACAATAATGAGAATGACATACAAAATAGCTCCCAATCTTTTAGCTGCTCTAATGGAATCCAGCAAAAAGTGCTGAGATAAGTTGTTCAATATTTTATTTAAAAGGCTGCTCTTCAACATTTTAAACAGTAATATACTATTATAAAGTGTATTACAAAAAATCTAAGAAAACCTGAAGACAAAAAGAGGCAGACTGAGTTCAGGGATTTTAGTAAAGAGAAGAAAATGAGGCACTACAAATCCCTACAAAAAGCCCCACAAATAAATTAAACCCAAAGCCTACCAAAAAAAAAAATCTATAAGGCTAGATAAAAAAGTTATTCTAAGGTAGTTGGTAGAAGTGGCACTCAGATAATGCAATGATGATCAAAGGTTATATAAATGGGACAATTGCTATGTACATATGAAAAAGATTTCATTTTGATCATGAGTTCATACATCAAGTGGCAAGTTTAAAAAGTCACTGTGTACAGCACATGCACTGTTTATACAAAGTGACACTGTTATGGGAGCAGCAAAGCAGACATAATGTTCCATTAATGGGCAGAGAAGGTTATCCATGCATTTGTACCCAGAAGTCAAGGTCACAAATTTTCCAGAAATACAAAGGATATCTGTTCTTTACAGGGAAGGATGGAGACGGGGCAAGGATGTAAAATTGCCTTCTGTTTTGGGGTTTTTTTACGTCTATTATCAACAATGGCTATTTTCACATGTGGAAACTGCTGTTTATTACACTAAAACTAAAGTACATGCACTAAACCATGGTCCACTGGTCAAACTTGATATCTGTAGACCCTGGGCTCAACACTACCACTTTGTTCCTTGAATTACTGATCATGGACATAAGGCTAAGCAGGCAATGTGTAGACTGAGCAGGACATATGGTATGGCAGGTCACTTGTCATGTCTAGTACTAAGCAGAAACAGTTACTGGACCAATGATTTTAAGATGTACACATTTTATTTTAAAATTTTGAAGAGAGGTAAATAAATAAGGCTTAATAAATTACTTCAGTCTAGAGAAAAACCTTATTATTTCAGACACAAATACTCAATAGGAAACAAGGGGTAAGGGGAGAAGAAATCTTCCCCAAGCTTTTGTTGGAATGGAAACAAAGGAAAGTTTAAATTACTAAAAAAACTAGAGATAAAGGTTGATGAACAAATGAGTTAATGGAAAACAAATTAATCTTCTGAAGTAATAGCCCTCCAACCCAGAGTGAGAAGAACAAATAAGAGGAAAACTTAAGGAGCAATTTTACTGTGGAGGAGATTGTGTCTTTGGACCAATCACTAATTAAAAATCAACACCCAAAATATTCAGAATGCGTTTGAGAAAAGAAAGCAAAATAGAGGCATCCAAAGTAATCTAGCATGAAGTTTCCAAACAAAGAAGACTTTGTGTGTGTGATATCAGCTTCTTCAGTTATCTCTACCCAGGCAAAAGCTGTTGACCATATAAAGGCCAATTCCTGAAAACACAGATGATTAGTTCTTCTGCACAAAAATCACCAACACAAAAAGCCAAACCACACACATCTGTAACAACATAACCCCAGGTAATATTAATGGGAGGATTTATTTGAAAGCATGTTAAGAAAAACAAAAATATTTTTAAAATCAGTCTTCAAAGTTTTGTGACAATAAAGCAACGCAGAGGTACTAAAATGTTTTTGGTTTTAGAAAACTCACACAACTCATGACAAGCTCTTACTTCATCCTTTCTGTCTTTATCTGTAAGCTCAACCACACAGGCAAAGCAGACTTAGAGTAGAACAATTTGCCTAATCCCATTTTTAAGAGGTTTGATTGTTTGTTTTCCCAGAAACCAAGAAATCCCTCTGGGGAATTTCCCCAGAGTAAAATTTCCCAAAATCATGTTTTGGCCAGAAGTCCCGTAACTGCATAAGTAAAAACAATTTTGTCACAGAACATGTGATAAGAGTTACATGTGTTTAGACCATCAGGACTCAAATGATAAGAAATTAAATTGAAACTGGGCTATACCACTGTGGAAACCATGGACACAGCACATCCAGAAGCCAGGATGTTTTTTGCTTTAATACACGTGTGTAATATCGAGAAGCATTCAGAATTTGAGGCATAGATGTTTCAAAAATAGATTCAGTGAATGTTTGAGATGTGAAAGTATGAAATCAACAGTCTTTCCTGGCATTCTGTAGATAGCAAAGCTCTTAGCCTGGAGGCAAAAGAATAAAAAATTATTTTGTAATTTCCCTGAAAAGCTTGGAAAAGTTTCATGGCAACAAAGTCCTGTAGCACGTCTAAAGAGCTAGAGCCCTTTAAAATTGGTTGGAAAATACTACAGCAGTTATTTTATGTGGATAATCTTTGTTCCATAGCCAGGCCTGTATCCAGGTTTGGAGTATGCCCTCAGGCATGCTCTACCCCAGTACCTAATGACACCAGGAGAGCCTCCAAGAATCCCATGGTATCATGAGCAGCATCAAAGCCAACAGAAATAAGCAAGCCATGGGCTGTTACACTAGTTAGGAAAAGCCTGAGAACAAACAATGTTAATGGTGTCTATTTCAATGACCAGTGTAGTGCTATACAGCATATAAGACAATTAATGTTCTGGTATTTCAAAGGATCAAATCATACAACCATACAAATGAAGTACCAAACTTTGTGTCATGCAAGAATATAACCTGTTAAGGGATAACTACTTCTCTTTAGGAATGTATACTGAAGCAGCTAAATTCTCCTCCTGAGACTGTTTTAAGACAACACAGTAAGATGCAAGAAAAATCCTGCTGCAGACTAGAGTGATTTAAACAAAGATAAATGCCTTTTCTCAGATTTGCAGAAATTACTTTTCAGTGGCTAATAAATTTGATTTGGGGTTTTATTTCTCTGGTTTGTCCATACATTTCCATTAGCTATATGGTCACAAGACTGACATACAACTGCTGAATTTTAGTAGGTATGTGTAACCATTCCTTCAGAAGAGCACTTTTCATAAAAGAAAAATTTTATCTTCTCTGTTAGATTCTCATTCTGCCATTAAGTTCACCAAAAATTCTGTCCTTTGCATATTTTGTCTTTAATTAAAAATACTATATCAGTAAACTATCAAACCTAATTTCCCTACCTATTAAGTTTTTTAAAGCAATATATTTCCTTTAAAACTTCCTTCTTAAGTCAGGTCAGCCCATATATCCAGGTCAAAATTGAGAGCTTTTTTGAGATTTTAAAAAATCCCAACTCTCATAGAATAAGATCTTAATATTTTAGGCCAAAGCACTTAATTGCCATTCTTTTCACTTGTGCCTCATATTTAAGATTCAAACTCTCAGAAGCAGGTTTTTAATTAGGTAGTGGGGAGAAGTGAGACTTTCTATATAAGAACCTGAGAATTCCTATTCATTGTCTGTATTGAGTATCTGACTCTGAAGGCAACGCTTAAAGAAGATAAAACTCTACCTGATAAGGTTGCTGGTGGAATAGATCAGATAAATCACTTGACCTGAAATACTGCCCTGGACACTATCTCCAGTGCAGAAAGAAAATTGCTCATGACTAAACTGTTGATAGTTTAGTAGAAACTCAGAGGAGACCCTTCATAAAGAGTGCTACTGGATGGACTGAAGAGAGTAAACCTCAATCAAGTTAAATTTCCTCTTTTGGTATTACTCAAACACATATGAGGGTAGTGGAATATTCACAGTAAAAGAAAGGGAAAACTGGCCTTTGATGTCTAAATTTGTTTGCCTTATCCTGCTAGTAATAACATTATGTGACCCACTTATTAATCTGATAATATAAACTTAGAGAAAACATTATAAATTTACAAAAGCTTTGAGTCCACTTAAACGCTTCACAAAGCGTTTACAGAATTGGACAATGGTATGAAATTATTCTGAGAAAACAAAAATCAATAAAAAAAATTTGCCTTAGAAGGAGAAGAAATGAGTGTTACCCATAGCACATTAAGCAGCACCAGGTCTGTGCTCCATAGTTACTTTTTGAAATGAGCATAAAATCCTCCTTGCTCAAGCCAGCAGTCCTTTCAAAACTGTGACAAAATTTTCCTATATCCGGCTTATGAGACACGGTCCTTGACTGCAGGAGGGCAGGGGAAGAGCAGTGCCCATCGCCAGCTGCCACACTACAGCAACCATGACCAAAAGTGGTGAACCTCAGCAGCACTCAGGCTCTTGCACTGGGCAGGGATGGAAGAGAGTGGAAAAGCAGAAGGTAATATGGAGTTGTGTCTCTGAGGTGATTTGGATGAAGTTGCTGAACAGCTACCAAGAGAGACTTTTGCTCCAAATTCACCACCTGGAGCATCTGGTCTTAAAGACTTCACAGACTGGAAATCAAGTAAATAGAGAAATGGCAATTGGCAGGGACATAATGGCCAGGGCACCCTTGAAGGAAAGAAACCAGAACCTGAGACCCCACTTAGTCTAAGCACTTCACACAAACTCTGCAGCATGGTGCCCACAATCAATGTTGCTTTCCCAGGGGGTTGACTTCCTGATTTTTCTACCCAATTAATCATCCCCTGGTTATAAACTAGGATAGCTACACAAACTTCTATCATCTGGTTTTTTTTTTTAACCAATGGTTTGTTTTCATAAAAGAGACAGAAATGCAGTTTCAGATTTCACAAACTAGATTTTCTCTCTCTTGCTTGTAAGTGATCAAGAGAAATTCCATCTAGAAGGACTACTTCTGGGAAATTTTGTCCATTCTTGGATAAAAGTTTGATCTTAAGAAACAGGGCTAAGAATTCTCAACAAATTAAATCCTATTACGTTTTGGTGGGTCTAAATATATGGACTTCATTTTCTTTTTGAAATTTAATATTTTTAGTGCATTTTAAGTTAGCAGCTATTAGTAAAAGGCACTTTGAATTAAACAGTGGGAATTTGAATATGCTTCCCAGAAAAACCTTTTACAGGGTCATCATCCAACATTAGAGGATAAGTGTGCAACTATGCACACTTGCCTAACAGTGTTTATAAGATTGATTGAGTGCTATTTTTGCCAAGAAAATTGATTAAGCCTATTCAACAGACAGTATTTCCCTCAAGAAGGACTAATTCAATAAAATGTACATAATCAGAAATCTAGGGGGACAAAATTATAAACAGCATTAAGTAGAGCTTGCCATGAATTTGAGTTCGAGAGGCAGAGATGATAAGTTCCTTAGAAAGGCAATAAGCAACACTTTCACACCAATTCTCTCATCTGAGAGCACCCATTTCCTTGCAGCAAGAACTACTCTGCAAATAATAGTAGCCTGTCTGAGCAAAAGCATCTCATCCCTCAATCTCAGACTGGCCATTTTTCATGGTCTGGATGATGCAGTTTTGCAACTCCTCTTTGAAGGAAATGTCAATCCTGCTTTTGCTGCAAAAATCATTCAGTAACAAAACAGAATATCATGCTTTTAAAAAAATACAACAAAAGCAGAGTTAAGCCTCTTGCTATCTGCTGTTTGCCTTTGGGTTAGTTTTAGGGCAGCTTTCCTTTTAGATATCTTCATGTTACAAAGTCCTACAACAGCTATTAAATGTGGAGAAATGGATACAACCTTTGACTTGGTGAGTCCCTAAGCCGCAGATTGCTGAAAGCAATTGATGGAATGGGAAAAGCTTCACTTTATGCCTGCCTACTCTCATATTCTTTCCCTAACCCTCAAGAATTGGAAGCCCTCCAATCCACAAGAAGTTTGGCCTGCTAAAGTGAGATATATACACCTTTGATGTCTTCATCCACTCTCATATTTCTTAATTCAAGTATTTTATGCTATCAATCATGGCAATGTAATAAAAGCATGATTTTTCAAGGTAACATATAAGGAAAGTTAGTGGTAAAGCTCTACACTAATGAACCATTTCTGCAGCATATTTTCAAAGTAAAACCTTTTAAATCTCAGTTTCTTGTATTTTATCAGCCAGGAACTTAATACCTTTTTCCCTGAACACAGCAAAGGGTTTCCTTCATTGGATATAGGTTGCTCAGCTGGGAAAAAATACATATGTGGAAATTTGCTGTCACAATAGCTTTTTTTTTAGGAGTTAAACCCCTCCCAAAAAAACAAAAAAACAAAAAAAAAAAAAAAAAAACCAAACACATTAACTTTATACTTTTCTCTAGGGTTCATCTCTAGAGAGTATTTATTGTCCTTGAGAATACTGATGATGATTTACATAAAACGAGTCCACACCCTCAGGTAAGACAGGCAAGTCACTTACTTTAGAAAAGCACTATTTCAGAGATGCATTGCCAAAGAAACAAGAAAATTAAAGAGTCTTCAAAGAACCCATTACTTTTAAAAACAAAATCCTCCCTTCCCCTCCCTAAATATATGGCTACCTTTGGACTACAAATCTTCAGACGGGTTGGGTTTTTAATTTGGGCTTTTTTTTGTGCAAAAAGTATATCTGTATATCTTGAAAATGTTGAAGACTTCCCTTGTTCCTGCATGTTTCAACTGTTAGTCATATATTCCTAGCAGAATCATAGGACTTCCAGCAGGGGTAATCCCAATTGTAGCCATGGGAATATCTGAGATGTTTTACTCTATTAATAAGCCAGCTCCCAAGAAATGCCTTTATGTAAGGCACAGACTCTGTCTGAAGAGCAACTGCAGAAAGGATTTTTGCTTACTCTAGAAGATAAACTTGGGGAAAAAACTTACCACTCAAGGAATTAAGCAAATATTTGTCAGCATGCAGGTTAGAAATAGTTCTTTGTAGTTCCATCTGTATTAGAATGTTCAATGGCTTGTATGACATAAAATTAGCTACATGTCTTGAGCACAAAAAGAATCAAATCCAGATTTCCAGACTAAAAGAAACAGCCTGTTCTTCAGTTTAACTGCAGTCACTCTCAAGGAAAACTACCTTTACATGTTTCTATACCCTCTAACACCTGAAATAGATAAAGACTTCAAGAGCAAATACATATCTATAAAGAGCATGTGTGCATTCTTCCTGGAATAAGATGTTTAACAATGCATAGACAGGACTAAAACTGGCTGCATTTTTCTACTTCTACTTTTTGGCTTTTACAAGAAATCCAAAATAAAACCAATAAGAAGTAATATTAGCTAAATTATGAAGCTCAGATTATCTGGGGCAAGCAACAGAAATCCATCTCTTGCCAGAACCTTTGCAGGTTTGAGAGTTACACATTTTCAAAAGAAAACTGGCTCTTGGTAAGAGTTACACAGAAGAAATTATATCCCATTGGGAAGGGAACTCAACAGTGAATTGGAGGCAGTGAAAAGAAGGAGCCCTTGTTTCAAGGGAGTCCATTCAGCAGGCTTGAGCTGCAACGCTTCTGCCCTGGCTCAGAGAACACTGGCTGTTATGGGTTGGTTATGGGGCACCTTTCCAGGTGAGTCGAGTCCAAGTCAGCCTCCTTCTCATGAACCTGTATCAAGAGGAGGAACAGCTTAAGAAGCACCTTGCATCTCTGAGTTTCAGCTGAATCCCTTCTCCAAGAGAGGAGAAGCAGCTGCCATCAGTCTAGAAGGAGCAGAGCACGCAACCTTGTTGAAGGACAATTAAACTTGGGCGACTTTGTGCTACAAAATCCATTTTTCCCAAATCTACAAAGTAGATATAAGGAAAAGATCTGTTATCCTTTAATATCTCACGCCTTCCAACACACTTGCCAATCCCTTCAGTTTATGCCACAAACCTGCAAGAGTTCAGGATATTAAAAGATGAAAATATTTGACAGATGGTCTCAGAAAGCTCACTGGCAGTCTAGGAGGGACAATGACTCTCTCCTCTCTTCAGGGAGCAGAACAGGGCTACAGCTGAACTCAAGATACAAGGTCTTCAGAAGAGCATCTTCCTGAACAGCAAGCTACAAATTACATTACAGACAGCTTTGCTGTCTTTCTTTAATGGGCAAGTAAGTCAGTGTCAGTGAATCTCCTCATGACCTAAATATTAGAAGTTATACAATAAAAATAAAAAAACTCAAAGTCAACTAAAAATCTTTTTTTAGTACATGCTATGAGCTCGGCTATATCCATTAATTTTGTTCATTAGCAAATTAATAAAAGTAAGAAAAGGAATTGTTAAGCTCATCCAAAGCAAAGCAGCAAGCTTGTAGATAATTTTGATGCAGCTGCTGAAAAAAAGTTCAGCTTTTCAATTATCTTTTATTCATTATACAAACCAATAACCAATAATGTCAAACTGAGCGAGCCACACCTCTTTGCCACTCTCACTGCCAGTAAATCACCACAAATTTAATTGAAGTCTTAGTTTTAAACTGAGTATAGCAGGTACATAACTCACAATTAATCCACTTATCCCTCTTCAGGGAAGAAACAATTAAAATATACTTTTTTTAAATCAGAGCAATTACCAAAATATTTTTTTTTATTTTAGTCAAGAAAGCATGCAAATTCCCATAGTTACTTCAACTGAAGATTATTACATAATACAAAACAAAATATTTTGCATAAAACACTATGAAAAGACAATTTAAAAGGAAAGGCTTCCAGTGCTCTCCAAATAAAACAAGGAATGCAAATGTTACTGGATTTTCTCCTGAACATTTTTCAAGAACGCACTGTTTCTCATGATAGAAAAAAAAAATTATATTTTTCCAGCAAAGACTCAATGATATCAACTTTATTCCTCCCCACCCCCCAGCAAGGTCTAGTGAAGCACCCATGGAAACAAACCTTTGCATCAGATTTATTCCAGTCACATTTGACACCTCTTTAGAATTCAACAGGTAGAAATATCATACTGCACATTTACCTATTGGTTTCAAAATAAATTAATTATCAATTGTGCACCAGACTGTAAATTTCATGTTTTGCCAGTTTCAGCAAACAGTAAGGATGCCAATCTCTGGGTAACATGATTCCTTACAAAGTTTAAGTATTTCCAGTTTCAAGTAGATAATCTTAAACCTAGATTACTGGAAAATTACTGAAAAAAACCTCAAAATATGGTTAACTAAGCTCAAAGTCTTGCATCAGCATTTAGGACATGAAAAAGAAACAATTTAAAAAATGCAAGTATTACATTTATAGTTACATTTCACAAGTGCACTTCCCTTCCTCAGCTGTATGCATTCCAAAGTATGACTAATGACACAGTGCACACTTAGTGAGACTCCTGGTGATGCTAAACTGGGAAGGGCTGTTGAGTCCCTGGAGGAACAACATGCCTTGCAGAGGGATACAGAGAGATTTGGACAATCATTAACAGTAGGAAATTAAACAAGTGCAAATCCTGGATTCTGCACGTGGGACAGCAGCACAGGGCACAAGTTTAAATTGGGAGATGAGTGGTGGAGAGTAGCCCTGCAGGAAAGGGTCTGGGAATGATGGCATGCAAATCCCATCCTGGGGTGCCTCAGACACAGCACCAGCAGCCAGTCAGAGGTGACCATGCCACTGCATTCAGCGTTGGTGTGGCCTCACCATGGACACTCAGTGCAGTCCTGGGACCCACAACTAAAGAAGGATGTAAAGGTCCTTGGATGCATCCAGAGGAGGCAATAAAGCTCTTGGCAGGGCTGGAAGGGATGTCCTGGGAGGAGCAGCTGAGGACTTTAGGATTGTCTGGTTTGGAGTTGGAGGCCAAGGGGCAACCTCATTGCTCTCTGCAGCTTCCTGAGGAGGGGAAGGGGAGAGAGCAGCTGATAGGACGCATGGGAACGGCTCAAATCTGCAAGAGGAGAAGTTCAGACTAACATGAGGAAGCAGTCATTTACTGAGAGGGTGGTCAAACCCTGGAACAGGTTTTCTAGAGAAGTGGTTGATGCCCCATGCCCATCAGTGTTTAAGAGGCATTGGGAAAATTACTGTAATATTAACTATTATAAATATAATTATTAACTATTATTATAAATAATAACTGCTTTAGCTTCTAGTCAGCCCTGAAATGGTCAGGCAGTTTGACTAGGTGACCACTGTAGGTCTTGTCCAACTGGATCTACTCTATTAGATCAATTAAAATGTCATTTAATAATTTTTAAAAACACCAGCCACTGACTTAGACACAGGAAAACACCCAAGTTTTTCCCATGCAGACCTAACTTTGATCCCTGGATCTGTTCATTATATAACATTATTAATTTGCATGAACACATACTGTGTAAGATGAAAGGGATCATGGGCCTATTGCAGAATGGAGAAAGTAAGGTGAAGCATTCTTTTTAAAGCTATGACATCTTCCTCATTCAGGATTAAATCCTTCTGTCTAATTAGTGTTTCAGAAAGGAACATGTAACTAAAGGAAAGATCCTCATATTTACAAGGCTCACTCAGCTACTCAGGAAGAGACTGTACCTAATTATAGTCAGCCCTTTGACATATTCAGGATGAGAAAGGAGATCATGAAGCACAGTGAAATGTTAGTCATTCACACACACCTCTCTTTTTCGAACTCATCTAATCATTTTTCCTATTTTTCCAGCATGCTTTGACCCCCCACACATTTACCCGTTTTTCTTGCCGCCTTGCTACTCTGATTTTTGCTATTTAAGTGTCTTTTTAAAAAATCATGTTAAGCAATAAAATCTGACAGCAAATCAGCAGCCAAGAAAGTCTGAGGGACCAGTGCTGTAGTCAGTGGTGACAGAGGCAAAAGCAAACTGTTCCTTGCTCTTTCCCAGCTACTGCAGAGCCACTGCACAAGCACCAGAGTAATTGAAGTGGCAGAGAGAAGCTGCTGAGTAGCTCTCAGTGCGAGAGGGTGCTCTGCTGCCTGGTAGTGGCACAAGATCAACAGGTAGGACGCTCAGCAGTGGTGGTGGCTTGATGCAGAGAACATCCAGTGGATTTCAGCTAAAGGGTACTCACCACCACAAAGCAAAAGCAACTCAGAGAGAATGATCTCAAAAGCGGCAAAGTCAAAGGTTTGCAAATAAGATTTTGAGCATCTTTCAGCAACTGAAATCAAACTGTTAGATTAGATACCTTAGACAAAAAGCAATGCATTAAAATGAAAAAGTTTGACGCGGCCGGCTAGAACAAAACACCCTCAACAAAACAGAGATTACTTTCACTTCTCTTTAAGATCTTTTTTGTTAAAATCAAGAGTTTCTGGCCTTTCACTGACAGAACACTAGAGTACTGAAAACTGAACTGTCTTTTACTGAGTGGAATAACATGGACTAATTTGGAAGAATTAAGATAACAAAAATCTCATATACATTCCAATGACCCTATGCTAAAAATCAAG
The DNA here is from genome assembly GCF_035770615.1 of Melospiza melodia melodia. NCBI lineage: Eukaryota > Metazoa > Chordata > Aves > Passeriformes > Passerellidae > Melospiza > Melospiza melodia. The sequence goes on from NC_086194.1 coordinate 38,600,531, forward strand.
CATTTGGCAAATTGGCTAAGTGATAATAGGGGCCAAAATATTTCTTTTGGATAGTGTGCAGAAGCAAAGTGTTGGACAATATTAATCTCATTTTTTATTCACAGGCAGCTGGGGGCACTGAGCCAGATCCTCTGTTCACATAAGTTTCAGCAGTGTTGTGGCCAACTGCTGTTCTGTGCCATAAAAGTTTCAAGTCTCTGATGAATGGAAGTAAATTAATTATAAGCAGGCCACTATTTTTCATGACCTAATATCCATATTTGCAATAAAGTACAAAGGACTTAAGCACTTATTCACTGCAAATTAATAGTCGTGCAAAGGAGGACTCCTGAGCGCCTCAGTGTCTCAAAGGTGGGCCAAAAAGAGATATATTACAACCCACATGGTCAAGGAAATAAATCGTTAGTTATGCACTCTCTTTCTGTCAATGTTTCCCATTCTCCTGTTCCAAAAGCAAGCAGATCTCTTTAAGAGCAGACCTCCAGCCTTTCACATCTGACTCTCACACCCTGCACAGGGGTTGCTTGTTAAAGAATCTGCCTAACACCAAACGGAGACAGCGCTGGTTTGACTCCTAAAGCTGATTCAGTAGTCAAACATCAAACCTGACCAGCCTTTAAAATTTCCTCTCCTTATAAGACTGCTAGCATGATCCAAACAATTCCCATTCGTTCTGATCTACACCAGCCCTCACATCAGCCTTTCATACTGGCCTACCAGATACAATGGGAGTAACGCATCAAGAGCAATACCTGGATCTTGGGTAAAACTCAGGCTGTCATGCTCATTCTAGCTTTGGAACAAAGGTGTTTTCCTGGCTCAGTTGAAAGCAACACGCTTGAATTTCTAGGTTAGGGAATTCAGAGAAATAAGTCACAGGTCTAAAACTGGACCAACTCGTAGATTCCTCCATGGCCATTTTAAATTTAATTCTGTAAAAGAACTCCATGAGCTTGCAAACATCCCTGAAGGAATCATCAATATTATTTACCTATAAAAAGCATATCTACCAGTAAGTATTTATAGGTCCAAAGCACATTTTTATTGACAAAGTTAATTTATCTTAGCTTGCATCTTCACTAACTAAGATTCCTGTGCAGAGAACTTAGAAAATATTTAGCTGCGAAATTGCCTGCTTGAAATATACAGCCCTGTAACCTTCAGGAATCCATTAAAAATGTAAGACCCTAGAATTCACAAGTGCCAGGAAAACACTGTCAACTACCATTAAGTCAGTAAAGATTCTTCAGAGTTAAAAAACTTGAGCTAGATTTCTTGAAATGATCCTGTTGATCTGATGAGATAGGACACCTTCTACAGCCATAAAAAAAAAAGAGTAATATTTGTCTACTTTTTATGCAATGCCTTCCTCAAGCACTTTCAAGCTAAAGGAGTTCACCTGCAGACTTTTAGTCCAAACCTCATGATAAACCTGTTTTGCACAATCAAACTAAGCAAATGCTTACGTTCTGTCAGGCCGACAATCACAGCTACAGCACTTTATACTGTTAAATACCAGTTGAGAAAATGTCTGCTAAAAATAAATACAGGTTTCAGGGGAAGGTAAGAGGCACACTTTAGTTCTAAGAGAATAACTTTTATTTTTTCCTCACAATAGATGGAACACACTTGATTTTAAGATCCCATTTTTACATTTACGGCACAAAATCCTAGCAGAGCATTTCACATGGATGTGACAGATTTAAAGCCTGCAATCACACTAGATGATGCGCTCCTTACTGACATCAAGGAAAACACTTTTTCTTCCCCACACCTTGGGATCCCCATTTGTAAAACAGAATGATTACATTTGCCTCCATTATTAATTACTGAGACGTGTTGACAGAAAAGTACTATGTAAGAATACAGTAACATTTTAAGGAAGAAATTTAAGCAGGTGCTTTTTAAAGTGCAAGCTATATGCATCAGATTTGTTTTAAATGCTGATTTTAAAATAACTACTCTTTCTTTCTTGGATTTCAATCTTGTCAAACCACATTAAAATGAAACTTGGTCACCACTCAGCAGTGATATTCCAGAATATCCAAGAAACAAAACCCAAATGGAGATTTGGCTTTCTTTTTAAAAATAAGTTGCCAAAATTCCCCTGTAAAATTTAACACCACTCACATTAAAAGTTCATTTCCTCTTTTGCCTCCAAGACCCCAGTAGTTATGATCCCTCTAATATTAGATGATGAGGATGGCTATCTCCAGAGACAGATTTATTTCCTACTGAACACATCATCATTTTCAAACATGAATAACTGTAGCTTGAACACAAAGCCATATAAGACCAAAGAAGGAGCTTATTATAAAACCTGTGTTGAGGAAGGTCCCTTCACAGCAGCAAAGCTCACACTAGGTAATAACTAGCTTCATAACCAAATATCTAAAGCAATGTTCTCATACTGAAAGGCTCTGCATCTCATTACTAGGTCTGGAGTTCATCCATCCATATTCATGAATCGTATCCAAAAAAAAAAAAAAAAAAAAAAAAAAAGAATCCTGCAGAAATAAGGCTTTTTAAAGGCTACTATAGGTGCTAGGTTTTTCTGACAATACTAACAGCATTTACACAGAGTTGTGTATTATGTTTGTCCTATCCATGGCATGAAACACCTGCAGACTCCAGCAGCACATCTGGCAGGCTCTCACAAGATCCTGTCTTCAGTATCCAAGTAGCAACACAGCAGCAAGTCTTTCCAGACACCCACACATCCACATGCAAAAATGACCATTTAATAAATGCCATAGAACTTAATAGAAACCCTTTTATTTATGCAGAAATAAATCTAAAAGACAAATAGGACCACAGGTTGCTGCATCACTCCACCCTCCTCAGATCCTGAAGGAAAGCAACCATTATCCTGACACACCAAAATGGCATCAATCTTGAGAAGAAAGAGTAGGGTACAGTTGAGAGTCAGTGCTCTCAGAGCCCTAACCTAGACATGAAAAACACAGTCCTCCTCTCCAAGGAAAATTACCATTTAAAACAAGCTGACAGCAGCCACAGAAAAATCAAAGCAAACAAGTTTGAATTTGAAAAGTTTTCAAATAGCCTGTGAACAGGACTTATATAAGTTGCAGCCAGCCAGCCCAGAGCTTCAGACATACACATGCAGTGTTTTGTGTCACTGCTCTGAAGTAAGGCTGCTGAGCCAAAGTAAATCTCTCCAATGATAACGCTGGAACCTTGTAGTTTAATCTTCAGGTCCACACTCTCTGGGAGAATTCAAGCTGCACACTAACAAAATCATGTGCAAAATAGTTTAGAAATATCTTACTGTTTGATCCATAATGAAGTCTGCTACTAATGTGACCTCTAATAAATCAGGCTGCACACAAGTTCCAGCTGGCCCTCAGAGACAGCCATATCTGGTTGCTACACCACCACAAATCCAATGACTCCAGACATACTTAAAGCAGAGTGCAGAATTTGTTCCAGAAAGTTTAGGAATCTGTATCAAGACTGTGACATTTCCAAGATGATTGTTTTCCAGTTACCACCAAGAGACTAGCAATGAGCACTCAGAAGATAACAAACTGAGTGCTGTGGGCAAACTCACTCAGAAATTGTTTCACAATACACAACTTGTTCTTAAAATATGAACCTTGTTAAGGAAATTAACATAAAGAACTGCTGAAGTGTTTTCCAGATGTTTGCATTAATAAACAGAAAATCCCTTATGGTCTATTAAGGAAAAATTTATATGATATGAATAATTTCCTTTGTTTAAAATGAAAGGGGAAAAAACATTCAAGAACTGTCTAAGTTTAAAATAGGTACAATAAAAAGGCCAATTTAATCACTTTGAGAAGCCAGACACTGATGATCTGTATGCACATGAATTTACATATTAATAAAAGCTCACCAGAAAAGTAAACTCAGGGAAAAAAAAATCCCAGCAGAATGGATAGCTATAGACACCAAATACATTCAGCATTTTGAAAAACTTTAAAAGAAAAACAAAAGGGAGACCCTATGAAAAGCTAAGACTGGTGTTAAGATTTCCCACATAAAATTTCATCTTCACACATTGAAGATTTTCTCCCAAGTAGATCTGTTTGTTGCCTTCTTTTTTTAAGGTTAAAATGCCTGAGTAATCTAAAAACAAATGAAATTACATTGTCCTAATCAGAAACTTTCTTGAGATAAAATATTAATAATTGACACTCACTGACCTAGGGCCAGACATATGATAACTGCATGAACAACTGCAGCAGCACCCATGGGGATTTTGCAGGGTCTGCCAAATCCCCAAGCCATGCGTGAGTTGTTTCTCCTCTTCCTCCTCTCGTGAGTCAACCTTTTGCAAAATGAGGAGAACACGAGTTATCCCTAAATTTCTCTATCCTGTGCCTGAAAATGATGGATCTTACCGGAGGGCTGCCTCCATTCTTCACCTAGCTAGCACTTTACTCTGCAAGGATTCCCATTAAAACCTCAGGAGGCTTTTCAGCAATTAACACAGTGGGAATGGTAGTAATCAGCCTGCAATGGGGTCCTGCAACAGCCTATTTGCCCACAGGAGCACAATGCAATTGCAATCATTAGTAGAAAGCTTTGGAAAAGCTTGAAAGCTTTCCAAGTCACTCATAATGCTGTGATTGTGTGCAGCTCCTGGCTAGGAATCCCTACAAAGCTGCATAGCACCTGAGCTGGTCTGTTAAAGCATCGTGAGGAGCAAACATGAAACACATTAACCTCCAATGCACTAGCTGCAAACAATTGCCAAGAGGCTCTCACTGCCTTTAAGAGACCTCATGCAAACCCAGGTTTCCCCGTGTCTGTTTTCATCTATATCAGCACTAAAGTTGACATGTAGCCTCTGTAAAGTAGCCTCTGACATGTATTTTATCCTCAGTCTTTGTTTGCAAACATCAGATTTTGAACAAGACCTCATCATGTGTTGGGATTTATTTTTCTTTTTTCCTTAGAACCTTCTTAAATCAAGCCCTGAGGAAATACTTGGAAGTGGGGGCAGCGGGAGGGGGGTTTAGCACAGATGTACCTATACTGAAAATATTTATCTGAAAGTCTTCAATAGTGGAAAAACAAGAAAATAGTTGCCTTGTACCTACCAGTTCAAAGTTTTAGGAAATAAGAAAGGTATTTTTCAGCTGATTTGAAAGGGAATATAAATCATAATTGTTGCGAAGGGAGGAGAAAAAGATTGTATTTCCCAAAGTCAGGCTTATTGATTAGACTTCTAAGTACATTATAGAGCTAAAAGCTGTATCCAACAGCTTCCACACATTTGCTGACTCTGCAGGTCATTTCAGACAGCGCTGCTTATATCTTTACTATAGAAAGGCCCATTTTCAAGGTCACTGAAACTACTTTTGCTGAACTTTAATACTGCATCTGCACGTGCTAAATCCTGGATATTACACTATTGACTTAAAGAAAAATTACTTTTTCAGCTTGACTACATCACGTTCACTGAAATTTATGTGCTCTGCTTCAGTGTCCTTATTGGAGCTACTCAGCAAGGTGAAAGTTCTGGATGAGTTTTGAAAGCACCTACTTGTACAATCAAGCACAACTTCCCTCATGTGTATTCCAGCTGCTTTTCCATGCCAAGTAAGGAATTATCAGAGCAAAGCTGTTTCACAAGGTCGCTCCCCAGCTTGACTCCCCACTGTCCCCAAGGACACATAGAGGGCCAGGATTTTGCCAGGCAGGGCTACACTTAAAACACAAACAAAATTTTTATTGTTACCTGAGGAACTCAATGGCTGGCTCCACCACATTCTGCCTTTGAAGAGAACTGGAACAAATCCACAGGGAACTGCTCCCTGCATTTCCCCATGTCTGCAGCATTCACAGGAATAAAGAACGGTCCAACCAGAATATTTCCACAACACAAACCTCCCTGCCACTAAATACAATTTAAATTTGAGCACCTGAGCATGTCTGTAGGCTATGATTGCTCTGAGAGGCCTCAGCTGAGGCCACCACCTGCACACGCCCTGCCCACTACCCAGGGCTCCATTTAGGCTCAAACACAGCAGCCAGGTCTGCCCTGAGTGATGTTGTAGCTATGTCTGTCTCCTGCCTGGAAAATAATCCCCCCATCCAGAGCTGTTGATAACCTCAGTCATGGCAACCAGCTCCACCCTGCATAAGTGTAACCCCCTGACTAATTTAGAAAGGGGAGGGGTAAAAAAAGGCTTGTATTCTAACCATTAAAAGTCAATCTCTAATCAGCTGAAGTGTCACTATCAGTGTCACTGCTTTATGTGAATGCTTGAAGACTGATTGAATAATTTTTTTTTCTTTTTGGTAGCCACACAAAGTGAATTTTTGAGACCCCTTTTCCTTTAATAATTCTGCCTAGACCTTCATAAAAGGGGCTATTATGGACTATGGCTATTATCAGAAATAGAAACATGTGTTCCTCCCTGGAGGTGGTCAGGAAAGATTTAAAAGATGGCTATGAGGAGAACTTTCAACAAAATTACGCACAGGCTTTTCCTCCATTACCTGCTCCGTTCCTGTGAGCTGGTACAATCTCCTGTGGGCAGGTACAATCAGGATTTCTCATTTCAGCTCCACAGTGTAAATGATGGGGCAGAAATATGCTGTGTGTTGACTTGGAAACACTAAGTTTGGACCAGGCACACGACCTGCACAGCACTCAATGGCCCTCAACTATTTCTGTGTTCCTAAGTTCAAGATTGCATTTGCACCTATCCCATACAGACATTTCCCAGGGCCTAAGATATTTTATATCACTGGCTGATATATCATACACTGTCAAAAGGCAGCAATTTGGCTATTTTGCCTGAAGTCAAGTTGGTTACAAAGATTGCTCTGCTTCAGAAAATTCTTGGCACACCAATTTACTATCTCATTATGTTCCTACTCTTTAGAGATAACACAGTCACATTAAATGCTCATTAATGTTGAGATTAAGAAAAAAAATTAACCCCTCATGCTACATTTTTCTCTCTGTTTCTTCTATAACTCGTGTCCTAAACACTTTGATTTTTATCTCATGTACATGACAACTAATCATCTTTGCTCGAGTAGTAAGGAGTACTGAGCAATGTATCTGATAAAGCTTGTTAAACAGATGGGCTTTCCCTTGAGAGATAATACACAGAAACACTTACTTTATAAAAAGTATCTTTTTTAATAAGAAAAAGAGGATGGAAGAGGATCGGGGAAAAAAAAACAGCATTAGGAAAAGAATTTGTGATCAGCCATGTGCCTGATTTTCCAACAGAACTGGGACTAATAGAGCCACAGGGGCCACAAACTTCATTTTGTAGTGGCTTTTGTGCGGAGACCGGTCACATAGCCCTGAGAAGAAACTACAGCAGGTTGATTTGAGTTTGGAAAGGAGATTTATTTGAGATAAACTCTGCATACATACGCTTATATAACTTCTCTTCTTCATGCCAAGTAACTTTGTCAAATTCTTCACCTCATTTCCAATGTACCAATCAATCTCTCCTGGTAAATACCAAGCACTGTTTCAAAATTTTATGTACTGGAGGTGCTGCTTCATGTATACCAGTTTGAGAGCCTTAAAATCCTTAATTCAGCACAGCACAAACATGTTTAACTTTAGGTGCAGGAAGTGAAAATTGGCATTATCTTTGGGATATTTTGGAAACAGTGTGTGAGGGAGGTGTGGTGAAGAAAAGCCATTTGTACAGCTCCTAGTTGCTTTGAACTGCATTGGGTTGAGAAATCAAAAAATTATTATGTAGAAAAGCATAACCATCAGGTTTAAATAGAACAACATCAAAACTCCAGTGTGAACTCTAAAAGATTTAAAATACTACATTGCCTTCCCAGAATTTATTTTTTGTCTACCAAATGACTGCCTACAAAATGAATTACTCACAAAAATAGAAATAAAACAGTGTAAACATAACCATCTATCCAAAGAGCATTCAAACACATTAAAAACTTCAGCATGAAGTATTGAGCAGTTTAATTTTCCAAAGTCTTCATTTTGGAGGGAAAAAATCCCCCACCACCTAATCAGACAGCAAGCTCACTGCTATTATGGATGAAGTGCTGGAGCTAAGCTCTCACAGCATTTGCTTATAAAAGCCTGGGGATGAGGAAGAAAGGAGAGGAAATGACAGGGAAAAGTCTCCTCTGGGTTACATAGCAGAGGCATCTGCCATAGTAATAGAAGTTCATACTTGTAACAACAATTGCTGACCAAGACTGGCACAGAGAAGCAAGTAGTTAATCAAGCTGCCCTTACCAGTTTGGTATTTCACAGCGGCAGAAGATGCAAGCAGAGTAAACAAGCACTAAAGAGCCAAATTCTTCTGGAACCACATATCAGGGTCCTTCCAGAATAACTCAAGATGATCTTCAGCCATGTGCAATGTAGCAGGAAGGGAAATGTGGCCCCTGTCACCAGGAACAGACATAGAAATAGTCTTATCTGAGCTGCAGTCTGGCTCATGTTATGGAGGAAGGGTTCATGGACAGGTCTAAGGACATCCACTCTGAGTCTTTTCAGGCATAGTATATTTTATAGTAGGCCACAGACACAAATAAGCCAAACAGGGAGATTAGAAAGCAAGTTATCTGTTTGGCACAGATTTTCATTGGTGTGAGGCCCTGAGGAGCAGCAAGGATTTGCCACAATAGGCTGCTGACAGCTTTTCTTCTGCAGTATATTGTCCTGGCTCAATAGCACAAGGTCAGACCGAACGCCGTTTTTCCGCCTTTCTGCTTCTCCCGGGGAGCAATTGCTTAGAAAAATATCCCTTTACTTGACAGGTTTGTAACACAAACAAAAAAATCCATCCTCGTTGTGGTTATTGAACTGACTTCTTAGGAATCAAACAGTGTAAGACTAATAGTGTCATAGAGCCACCAACCACACCAATGTAAACTTAAATGCACATGAGTGATAACTGAGTGGGAATAGCCTGGTACAATAAACAAATAAAAACTCTTTTTTTTTTCATCTTATACAGACACTTCATTTTACAGTTAGCAATTAATTCCTTCTCCATGCAGAAAGTAAGCCAAGATAACTAACTGTAAGAATTTCATTCACACACCCCTGTATGCAAAACTTCAAGTCATCCTGCAGAACAACAACTACAGCGAATGTGATGGAAAGAGAGACAGTTGCTTGGAGATTTTAAAACGGTTGACAAATTACAGCTATCTTTGTACATTCTCAAGACGAGTACTTTAAGGTTGACACTTTTGTGTATACAATAAAAGGGGATAATTGGGGGAGGTACTGGCACACCAAGGCTAACAAAGAACATCACTTCATCAAAATAGTCCCTATAGACATAGCAATCCCCTTTTTAGGATACATCTGGAAACAAAAGAGATAAAGAAATTTCACAGAGGTTTTCCCCAATGGTCTGGTTTCTTGTGCTGAAGAGGAAGGTCCAACCCACAAGGCTGCCTGCTCCATACAAGATGTCTCCTGAGCAAGCAGCCATGCCCTCAGCATGGCTGTCAGTATGTCTGGGCACCACAGCTTCACAAAACATCACCAATCAACTTTGTTCAAATACAGTGAGTTTCCTGAGACCTCCAGAACAAACTCTGGACTATAATCCCACAAGGACATAAACTACCCTTTTAAATTATATGTGCTTTACTTATACACCACCAAGCAAAACATCGATTTGGCCATTATTATAAGTATCCTATATATATTTAAGCATTATTATTAGCAGACTGACAGAGAAGGCTAGATAGTGTCTCTGGAGCAGCAGCCACTTTTCCTGAAGGTCCAGCTCACCATGCACTGGCTTGGCCCCCCAAAAAAAGTCTTTGCAGTCCATCATGATTTTTGTGGTGTTGGTGAGCAAGGCTGTTCTCACTGAAGCTGCAGAGCTTAAACAGTGCAGCTGATCTCCTGAAGGACACCTACCCAAGGCAACCTTGCAGTTCATGCTGCCCCACAAGTGCCCATGTGCAATCTGGGCAGGGTCAGCTCCGTTGTCTTCCTAGCCTTGTCCTGAGACCACAGGGAGGTCTGAGAGGATAAGGGATGCTTGCCCACATCTCAGCCACAATTGGCCCTGAATCCTTTCAGGCTCGGTCTAGCAGATTGAGCAAAGCCTGCAGGGGATGTGCAATGGCAGCAGCGCTCCTTGAGAGACATGGGAGCAGCAGAGGCAAGAGCCACGGTGCAGGAGGAGCAGTTTGGGACACACCATACCATAGAGGCTGCCCACAAAAGAGCCAGTTGGGAGCCCATGGTGGTGGTTATCTACATAATCTACAGTCCCAGAGGTGTTTTTCCTGAAGAGGCTTGTCTTCAGTTTTAAATTAGATTTTTAATAGAATAGAAATTGTTAAAGGGACTTCTGCCACATCTTGTCTCCTTAAGGAGGGTCCGCATGGTCTATTATATCCTACTGCATTTTCCAGGATGCAAAATGAAGTTAATTAAGGAAAGATGAATGTTAGCCTCTTTACATGCATTTAAAATTGTCTCTGTGACAGAGCTTCTGCTATTGATACCCAATGTCAATAACAGCATTAGGACATGAATATAAAAACACCATCTTTGCAAATGCATGTCAGCTTTGCTTCTCTTCTTGTTTTCCTGTATTAATGACAAACATGCTGCAGATGCCGTTTCAGAGATAAACATGCAAACACTATTGTTATTTCCCCATGAAAGCAAGGGTACAGACAATTTATGACTATTCATGAATTTTTATCAGATAAAGAGGGCTGTCTGTATGAAATTGGCTGATCTAGATTTTTGTTTTTTAATGTCACCCTAATGCTACTATTCCTAAATGTTTTACAAGCTGTTTACAGAAAGCAAAGTTCAAGTCCATAGTATAATCTAGCACTTAGCTTGGTCAAATTTAGAGGAAACTAATCCATGCAATCTAGTTATAGTGAAATGAAAACAAAACCTGAGTGAAAAATGGTCAATATAAACCTACATGAAAGATTTTAATAGATGTACTCATATTTACTTGATTCAAATTATTCAAACAAATATTTTGAGTTTACTTACATTAAATGTATTTAGAGGTTTACACTGGGTGTTTATTGATCTCTGGTCTTCACAAAAAACAGAACATGCAGGAAAATAAGGGCACTGTGCAGTGGGAGTATATGGCTGTATTTAATCTCTTCCTGGTATGAGAAGAAAAAAGGAATCTAGGAAGCTGGCCAAAATACACGTCCATCACAAATACTCTGCTAACACGCTTTCAATTACGCATTCTCAAAGGGATCAGAAGGTCCTAATTACAAGAATGAAAAATAAACCTGAGCAAAACACCAATGAGGGTGGCAGCTCAGCCTCTGTTTCTGAGAGATGCTGACCCTTATGCTCAGGGGAACAGCAAATGCTCAGCACAGCTTGTGGCTGGGCCTTCAGTGAACAGGGTTTCTTCTCCTGGTATTTTTCTGGGCTCAAGAAAATTTAACAGGTTTTGGATACATATTACTGGTTTGCACAAGGATGCCCACAGAAATTCCGTCTCAGACTCCTGATAGTGCTGTATCTGGAAATAATGTGAGAGCATCTCATACCTATTGCATTTTTGGGAGGCATTATGGCCAAGCAAGTCTTCATGGAGAATCAGTGCTTCAAATAATAGTCTTCAGAGATCCCATGCAATAAAAATAAGGAAAAGGGGCATTAAAATAAGGAATTTTTTTGCACCACCTGGTCCAAACCAAGCGCAGATAAGATGCCCCAAACTATGGTCCATTTTCTACAACACCATCATTCCCAGGCTGCACTGCCACAGGCAGCATGAACACAAGGGTCAGAGAATTCACCACTGAAATCACCCAGGGTGAACAGGCAGCCTCTGTAAGAGCCAAGTTGCTCCTACAAAACTCAGTCACAAAATTAATTGGTTTGAAACTTACTCCCCACTCCACCACTACCATCTCTGACTGAAAAAACGGGCTTCAGCAGGGTCACAAGGTCTGAAAGAAATGCACACCGACATCCAGTATTTTCACTGCCATTAAGAGAAGATATTGGCATCCTCAAATGAATCTATCCTAAGTCAATGATCATCAGCTGCAGTTATCCAGTTCTCCAGTTCTGCTTTATACTTATTTGTAAGCAACCCATGTCCCTCTTAGTTTTCCACTCTCTTCCCCCCTCCTCCCATTTTTTATTTTAGATCTGCAGATGTTTTCACAGACAGGGAAAATTTTATTCTATTCTTCCTCTAGATGACCTTCCACAATTCTAGCTTATCAGATGCTGTGCACACTTACATACCAAAAGGAAACATGCAAATGTAGATCTTGTTTTAAATACTAATTAAATGCATTACAATAACTCTGAAAGTTTTAAGGTCTATCTTGAATAATTTCAAAGCAACTTTAAGCTGTATTTGACTACTTCCAAAAACTACCAGCATAATGCATTCAGGTTATCATCTTCACTTCCTAACCACTGATTCACACTGGGATTGCAAGTGGTAGGAAAGGACAATGGGAACATTAACTCCTCATTGCACAAAGCTTTCCATAAATCAAAATCTATTCTTGTTCATATAATAGAAACCATTTTAATTAAATGAAATGGAATGGAGGAGTCTGTAAGTTAATAAGAGACTCCAGCCTAATGAAGAAGAATTCAGCCTGAAAGGTTAAATTGGAGTTTCTTCAGCCAAGATGGAAATCCACAAAGTTAGACCACGACTTTACAGTGTCAGCTGATGTTGGTCATTGACAAATACAATAATAGCAAGAAACAAGAATCAGAATAAAAACTATAATTAAAGAGAAGATTTACCATTACCATTTAAACCTTGTCATGTTTTTGATTAGGGCACTGATCTTTGGGTAGAGATGTTGATCAAGGAATCTCATCAACAAAAAATTCTAAGGAGAGTGGTGGTGGCAATGGAGTGGCATCAGGGGCAGACCCTTGCAAGCACTAAGTTACCTCTGAAGCAGGATTTTTTTATTCCTGTGCAAAGAAAGCCTTCCATCATGCCTCAGCTAAGCCAAAAAACCTCTCAAGACTCCAAGCTTTGGTTGCAGTTCCCTATGACAATCAATATTTCTTGGATTTTGTCAGCCTGTCACAAAGGGAAGCTTAGTCTCACTCACCATAGCAGCAGCAGGGCAGAAAATCACCAGTTTCCCCATGCCCCTGGCTACTGCAGAAAAAACAGAGGAGCAGGAGGAATGGAACAGGTCTCCAGCCAAGAGGAGAGCAAAAACCACTGCAGAAAACAGGGGAAATTATGAAATCCAGCTCTGACATGCCCAAAGCACAGCCGGTAATATTTTGTGGTAAGCTGTAAGTAACAATAAATATATTTTCCTCACTGTCCTCTTGTATCAGAGTATGCTGTCTGGGGATAATAGTAAAACTTCATGCGTACTTGCTTTCTGTCTCCACTTCTCCATCGTCCAGTTGTTTAAGGCCAGAAATAGTCCAATTTCACGACCATTAAGCCAGTTTCATTGCCACTGCATGAAACAATAGGATTTGGTTCTAATTAATTAATTATTATAATAAATTATAAAATAGTTTGAATTATTGATTATCCAGATACAAATACTCCAGATGCCAAAAGTATCTGACAGCAGTGAAGATTTGCTTGCACAGAAAGGAGTTATAAGTGAATCCAGAATAATCATTTCCAGACCACAGACCTTCATTTTGGAATAAAACTGAGAAGCCCATGCCTGAAGTTACCTAGAAGTCCAGTCAGAAATCTGAATCCAATAATTTTCTTTCTCTGAATTAGTTCCATAGTTGGTTGTATAGTTAATTCTATAAAAGGTTGTAGAGTTAAACTGTAACTCAAGGAAGGCAGGAAAAGTGGCAAAATTTCTCCTTAAGGAATTACCATGGACTTCTTTTTTGGTTGTGTTTTTGTACTTAGGATAGCATTAATCTAACTACCCGTAACTCTCATAATAAGCATTTCACCAGCTGATCCCATCCCCCAAAACTTTCTCTGTCCCCTTTCCGGAAGGCTGGGCTCCTCTTTTCTCTTATCTGACAAGTAGCTTTGCACACTTCATTAGGTTCAGTGTCAATGGAGCCTGGTTCAAATTGCACACGCTTGAATCAGTCACCTTCAAACACTTACGTGATGGCTCATTGCACCTAAAAATCAGTACAAAGTCTGCAGCAGAAAATTTTCATGACTCTTCAGTTTACGGTTTTCCAGAAGTCCACTCCTCAGTAGTGCTGGAATTTGCTCCAGGACCATTTCATTTACTCCCCAGCAGGATACTTCTTCTGAGGACCAGCGCTAAAGATCTGAGCTCCAAAGGTGACAGCAGAGAGAAAAGGTCATTCTGATCTCTGACAGGAACCATGACAGGGATTTTGCTGTGTGCACTCTCTCCTCAGAAGAGGCACACAGTCAGAAGTTGAAGCAGCTTCTTTCTTTTTCTGAGACAATAGCTGGGAAAACAGACTGAGGAAGTGCATTGCTATCCTCAAGTATAGTGGTAGAGAAACCCCCAGGGGAGAAATTGTGTGTCCAAATTCAAGTTCAAAGGGGAGCAAAAACAAGCAGAGGGGAAAGTAGCCATAAATAAATTTGGGATGAAAGTTAGAAGGTGGATCTTTAGCTAGTATAGTGCCTAGCTTCCAAGAGAGCATAGGAGGCAAAAAAACCCAACTTGTGTCTTTCTGATTATGTGGCAGAACTGTTAATGGGACAGGACTTTCTTTCAAAAATTCAAAAACTTTTCCAATCTTCCACTGATTTAATGAAAATCAAGACTTTTTTAATCCTCTGGAAAATTCTAAGACCCTCATCCTAGGCTGTGTGGTTGTACTTTGAAACAAGAGATTGTTATATAAAACACACCACTCATTAATTTAGGGATGGGAAAAGAACAGCAAGGAGAAAAGAGCACTCCACCTTTCCAAGGATCTTTGTAAGTTTTGGCCACTGTAATCTGTAAAAAGTTCCATTGAAATAAACTTCCTATCTTATGTAAGTAGGTTCTTGCCAGCTAAGTCTCACATTAATGTCCTGGAGATTAATTCAATTTAGCTGTGGGTACCCACCTGATCTTTTGCAAATGACAGTATGGCTCTTCATAGTAATCTAATGATATCTGGTATAAAAAAACATCCACATCAGGAAACTCTGATGCATAAGCAAGAGGAATTTGGGTATGGTAGATTAGAATAGACTCAAACCAATCACAACATTGACCACAAATGCAGAGAAATGTCCCTGACATTTATTAGAATCAAATAGCCTTTAATTTTAACAGAAGTCCTTGGTCATATTGAATATTAATGCCCATGGCTAGAAGTGGCAAGCCGGGGACAGTCACCACTTTTCTTCAGCTGCTTATATTGGATTCATCAGCAATTTATCATCAATGTAAAGACAAAATTCAATTCCATCTGTGAGCTTCAACACACATAAGATTTGTACCTGATGAATTTCTGTTAAGCAAGAACTGGAGGTGCCATAATAGAGGTTAAAGGCCTCTGAAAGCTGCAACAATTTTATCACATTATGCAATTTGGATGATAATTATAATCATCAAAGGTAGAGCTTAAGTAACTCCTCAGAGAAAACAGTCACATAAACTTGGAGCCATGCTAAATTTTTAAATCTCAAATATCACATTATAGGAGCCTTTTAGGGAATTTTAATCACTTCAGACATGATTCATTTAGAATTTTTGGGCTTCAAATTGATATTACACAATTCATAATTCTTCTTAAATGTGAACTGCTTAACCGGAAGCGTTGGGCTGTGCTGATACACCTGAAGAATATTAAACACTGCTGAAGGCAGGGAAACCAGCAAGGCAATCCCACAAGAAAGGCAACCCGTGATGCAAGTAGCAGGGGAGCAGCCTGGCCCATTATGGGCAGAACTGTAGGTCAAGTCTCAGGGATTTCCCTGCTCTGCTTACACACAGAGGGGCTCAGGAGCACAAAGGCAATCCATTCACCCTCCTCCTCTGCTCAATAAACATTATGCAAACGACTTGTGACAAATAGCTTTCCTAGCAGTTCATGTAAGATTGCAGAAGATGGTGTGGCACCACACTGTCTAGAATAAGGTAGAGATGGTCCCTCTCACTAAATAATAGCAGACTTTGACTTATTATCTCATCCCACTTATTACTACATGTTTTGATACCCAGATTAGGCATCTGGAAATCATTTGAAGAGAGTAACAGCAGGGATAGGAATAAATTAATCAGATATCACTGTGAAGTCACCTTCTTAGAAAATCCCCCCACGTAAGTACTTATTTTTCACCATTGTATTACAATTTTAAATACAATGGACAAGCTTTGCACACAAACGTAGAGAGACAACACCACATGCAATGTAACAGGGGAAGGGAAACACAAAATATTAACACAAGCTCCTTATCCACAGTTAAATTTGGGTGCAATAAAATGGAAATGTCACGTGTGATCGTGGTTTCTCTATGTGTGTACATACACTGATTTCTGAACTTTGCAAAGCATTAGTTTTTCCTTTGAACTAAACTGAGAACTAAAGCTGGAGTTGTATAAAGGTCACCAAAGTGTAAAGATACTTACTGCTCTGGAGCTTGACCCTATGTAAAAACAAAGAGCGAAAAGCCAAATTCAGCCGAATTATTTGCAAAAAGTATTTAATGTACTATTTTTCTCTTTGGAAATTACTATTACATTATCAGCCTCTGAATAAATACTTTATGCAGAGTTTTGTGAAATTAATGTAAAAGCAACAGCACAATGTACTTTACACATACTACAAACAGGAAACATAAAAATGTGACAGCAAAGGGACCACAAGATTACCGGAGTGACAGAACCAGAAATCAGATGCTGTACCCTCCACAACTCCTGTCTCTCTTCCTCCCTCTTCCACTACCCCCACTGAACTCTTATTCACACATAAGTCTTCCAAATATCCTCACATGGAGGTCAGATATTAAGCAAGACATAAGTAAGGGCTTTGTTTTTAAACACCAATTCCAAGAGAAAAATCTCAAGGCAATCCTTCACATCCTACTACCAGCGTGTTTCAAGTGGAAAGGAAATATTGCTTTAAAAGGAGAGAATGGTCTGGCACGGAAGTTGGGAAGAAATTTGAGTTCACTATCACAGGTGTGGATACAATTTATAGAAAAGTTCAAGGCTGTGAGAGACCTTAGAAGTAAGGAGAGGGGAAAAAAGAAAGAAAAGAAAATCTTTAATACAACGCAGTTATCTTCTGACCTCTGAATGACAGAGGACAAAAATAATTTCAGCAGCTGCAATTTTGAGTGCAATGGATGTGAGCAGAAAGGAGCAGAATACTGACAATGAGAGGGTAGATGAGCGTTTATTTGTGTTAGACTGAATCAAAACCTGAAGTCTTTTTTTTCCATTCCCAGAGAGCCATGTTGAGTCAAAAGTGTTCTTCAGTCCCGCACTAAGTTTTTTGACTTATATCTCAGTTCCATTACTAATGATTGGCTACTTATTTCAGCACCTTTTCAGTGAGATGTAAGAAAAACATGGAAGGATAGTAATAATTTTAAATATAAATGAGGTTAAAAAGCTAATGTAAGACTTGCAAATGACTAAAAGCTGAAAAACTAAAAATAAAAATATTTTTTAAAAAATGAACAGAAAAACTCATGCCCATCTGAGAATTATTTCAAATTGGAACAAGTGATTCTAAAAGCATCCAGGGAGTGAGTACATGCCTCTACTTTCAAAAACAAAAACAAAGCAGTAAGGGAGCTATAGAAGGTGTGAGAGACAGAGAAAAACTGTCAAGTAATAATGGATTTTCAGACCATGTTATGTAAACAAAAAATGTTCTACTTTAATTTTTCTTTTTCAAAGAGAAATGTGGCTTTCTTTTTTTAAGTAGAAACACCATACTTCCTTGATTCATAGTGTTCTACTGTCCTCCAATGGATACTTTTGAAAGTACTTGCTCTGTAAAAGTGTATTAGAATTACAGCTGTGCCTCACTTAATGGTTTTGGTGTGGTATTTATTTCAAAATATAAGAAGAGGAGACAATGTAAGATCTTACAGACTCCTCATCTTTCTTTCTATATCTAAAGAGACATTGGCACTGCCGGATTATCTCATCTTCGAAAAAGGAAATGTGGCCTTCTGCCAAGATTTAGCAGTGCCACCTGGCAAACCACTGAGTCCAAGACTGACCTTAGCCATTCATTCATCTCATAAACACAGAAAAGGATCAAGGCAGTAGAATAATGAGCATGTAGGCAGCCCTCAGAAGCTATGTATAGAACAAAGATCCCAAAGCAAGTTATAACAGTCTCTGGAGATGTATGGCACAGCTGACAGTGAATCTCTGGAGCCACAGCTTCTCCCTCTTCTTTCCAGCTGGTTTTGAATAAATTTTGAATAAAACATCACTGAAGAAACATTCAATACTTTTCATAGCTAAGTGAGAAAAAAAATGGAGTCAGCACTCATTTACATTGATTTAGTTGATGACATACTGCTGCCATTTGGAGAAGTAGCAAAATTGGGGGGTGATTGAATTTCTTTTAGTTTTTCAAAAATCTAGATTATAAAACTAGCTCTTCCAATTTACAATCTGGAAGAATGGTGCTCTAAACGGTTTCTCTGGGTACACGGTTTTCCTTCAGTCATCTAAGGATTCTTTAGATGGCAAAGTTAATGCATAGTAAGTTGGTGCTGCAAATTTCTCTCCCTGGGTCAGCTGTCAGCCCCCACAAGTCATGGCTTTCCTCTGCTCCCGGTCCCTGATCCTTATCATGGTCAGTGTCTCCTACCAGTGGCAGCTGTGTTGGCCCTACCTGCCCCATTCCCCAATCCAGTCCTTGCAACAGCCAACTTCTCCTGGCTACACTCACTTTTTTTCCAAATACTTTCAAGCATCATCTTTCTTAGGATAAGCCTAAAAGCCATGGATACAGGGAATGAAATAAGTGTGCATTAGTCGCTACTTACACGGAAACAAAGGATTCTTTTGTGCAGCATGGATTATCCTACTTCTAACGAAAACAGAGATACACCTAATGAAGAGGAATACAGAGCCATAGAATACTTTGGGTTGAAAGGGACCTTCAGAGATTGTCTTGTCCAAACGCCCTGCCATGGGCAGAAATACCTTCCATAAACTGCATTGGCCAAAGCCCCATCCAATTGGAGCACTTCCCAGGCATTCACAGCTTCTCTGGGTAACATTTTTCAGTGTCCCTCTCAATGTCTTTGGCCAATCTGTTGTGGCTCTTTAAGTATTGAAAGGCCACAACAAAATCTCCCTGGAGCCTTCTCCTCTCCAGGCTGAAGAGTTCCAACTCAGTCTGTATAGGAGAGATGGTCCAGCTCTTTGATCATTATTGTGGCCCTCTAAGAGGTCCACATCCTTCTTATGTTGGGGGCCCCAGAGCTGATGCAGTGCTCCAGGTGGAGCCTGATGAGAGCAGAGCAGAGGGGGAGAATCACCTCCCCTCCCTCAGACTGCTGATCTCGCTGCTTTTGAGGCAGCCTGTGACACAGCTGGCATCCTGGGCTGCAAACACACACTGCCACCTCATTTCCAATGTCTGTTTGTGAATATTCACAAGTCCTCCTCACAGCTGCTCCCAGTCCATTCACCCCTCTCTACTCTGCTGATATTGGGGATTGCTGCAGCCCATATGCAGGACCTGGCTTTGTTGAACTTCATGATGTTGGCATTGACCCACTTCTCAAGCCTGTCAAGGTCCATCTGGAAGGCATCACTTCCCTCAAATTTACCAAAATGCATAAAAAAGCAATTAGCACGGAGCATACATTACATTATTAATTCACAGATTATTTTCGTGCTAGTCTACCTGTCAGACACAGCTTTCAGAATCCAAATTCAGCCAAAGTAAGTCACAGGTCATCATCCCACCTGTTCCTGTCTCCAGGGATTCGTGATCCTCCAAACTGAAGATAACTCTTAGTTCCCTTCAAAAAACATCATTATATTCATCCTTATAAAAGTCCTAAACAGAGAAAAAAATGAGAAAAAGCTTAAAAACTTCAACTGTTGCATGCTACTGGCACCAAGCATGTGACTGATGATCTGTGCCAAACTTAGAGGAGTTAAGGGTTTTAACTCGTACCCCAAGGTCCTGTGTTCTTTCACACCTCCCAGCTTCTTCCTACAACACATAATCTTTTGGATTTCTCTCTCTCAACCCATCTTTTGAGAAATTTTCTTGAAATATAACAAAAATATCCTTAACACTAAAAACCTTAGTGTAGGCTGGAGCTCAGTAGTATGATCAGTGCCCAACAGTCTAGCAGACTTCTAATGGCTTAACATGAAAACACAGCTGTCATGGTGGAAAATCAAGGCTCAACTAAATACACAGAAATTTTAAAGAGCAGAAACCATTTAATGTGGAAGACCATAGCAACACACTTAACTCGGCACCTTGAGCAGTCATGGCTGTTTCATCACCATTTGATGGATTTCAAACACTAAGTTTTTCAAAATTCTGTCCGTCCCATTGACTGATCCATTCAGTCACCATCTTTTGTGCCTTCTCCATAAATATCATGTTGCTATTATACATAAAAAGGAAGACTTACTACAGTTCTTTACTGTAAATTTAGTAACTGCAGATCTTTCACTACTTCTTAGTATGCTTTGAAGTTCTCTTTTCACACAAAGCTATACAGCATCCTTTAATTCTTTCAAGTACAAAGCTTAGTAGTATACTTCAAAGACCTCTTATACTCAGAGATGTCTGACACATTCTCAAATTCCCTGAAACAAAGATCTATACTCCTGTGTCTAAGCTCCTTCAAATGAGAGAGTCCCACACTTGCACATTCCATTAAAAAGTGGGGGAGGGGTAGTACGCTATAATATCTGTTACTCTGACAGAAAACTTTATCATTTCAGGATTGTTTAAACAATTCTTCTTTGCATTTCGAATTCCCTCCTGTCTCTCACATAATTTTTTTTTTCCTAAATCCATCTCTGAATGTGTCCGGTTTGGATTTTTTGTTTGTTATGGGGTGGGGATTTTATTTATTTGATGATTTTTTTTTTATGATCTGCTAGTAAACACAAAGATAAAGACACTGTTACAAATTTAGATGGAGTTGGAGGTATTGCCTAAAGAACCTAACTCCCAAAACTGTTGCATTTTCAACATCTCTGGTATTAGGACTTTCATAAGCCCACAGTCACATAAAAACTTTTACAGAAGGGAGCAAAATCCTGTTTTGTGGGCACAGAGCCCTAGTAAAGTGAGATTAGGTTCCCACCATCAAAGTGTCTGCCCCAGTTAACTCACTTGCTTTACAGGTCTCTTCTTAGAGGTAGCAATCAGCAGTCCCCAAACTTCCAATATTGTATCTTTGAAATCCTATTTTAAAAACCTTCCTCCACAGAGGATAGAAGGAAACCCCCACTACTTCCCCCAGTTCTGTTTTCAGGTAGTGTAGAGAAGGGGGTTATGCTCAGAGAATCTTTTCTCCTTTTCCCTTTCTGCAAAGCTGCAGGAGCATAAGGGTTGGTCAGCACAGCCCAAACAAGAGCATCACTCAGGGCTCAGGGCTTGCTGCTTCCCTTGCTGCTCAACCCTGAAATCCTAGAGGCTTGAAACCTCTGGGAAAGGGCCATACCTGATCTCAGCAACTCATCCCATCCAAGTCAAATAACAGAAAATCATTCAAGCTTCATCAGTTTGTCATGGAATTTGCCAAATATCTTTAGAGATAGCCTTGGCAAGAAGGCCTGGGCCCTGTACAATGTTAACAGGAGGCACCAAAAGTGACTGTCAGACCCAGAGAAGGACAGAGTACCAGACCACAGGACTTTCAGACTGATGAAAATGTTAATCTAGAGTAATTCCTGCTGAACAGCATGTGGATCTCAATTAAGGAGCAGAAAGGAAGGAGAGAAATGGCAGCAGCAGAGAAAAGAGAAAACAAAAACCAATATACTGTGACCTGTAACAGCATACTAAGTACTCCAGTGTGAAAAGACAATCTTGCCTCTATATCAGAAGTTGGGATGTAGGCAGCTTTACTAAAAAATATTTTTAAAATCTGCCTAGTGATGCTGTCTTTAAATGAATAGGTTTATTTTTTTTATATTTAGAAGAAGCAACAGTTCTAGATCAATGGTCTCCAATCAGGGATAAATGTCTATGCACAATTTCATCAGAGAAAAAACAACAAAACAATACTCCAAAATTTTCAACACACCATAGCATCAGCTAAGTTCTACCTCTGTATATGTTTATCTAAAGAGTTCAAACACATGCATACATACAATTTTTTTTTTTTTCGTTACAGCTGGAGAAGAGAAACTCATGTAAAGTCTTTGCTCTGGATTTTCTGGAATTTTCTATGGCTGCATTATACACCCAAAACAGTCTGAAATGTATTTTCGATGCACCAAGCAGGTAAAGTTCTTTGCATTTCCAGAAAATTGCCAACTTGAAAATATCTGTCAAAGATGTTCAGCACTATTCTAATCTTACTCCCACTCAGTGGCAAAATGGTGTCACTGAAGTTGAAAAGAGCAAAATTAAGATAAATGCCACACTTTTTTGAATCAACTCTCTGATATAAAGCCTTGTCTGTGACAAGAAAGTTGTGCCTTTCAAGATTTAAAAAAACACAGCAAACCTCTAGAGACCTCTCCTGCTCAAAGTACATTTTGCTGTATAGCTGCAGATTATGCAACACAATAGAATCATTCCCAGATGAGCTATCACTATCTTTTTCTTTCCTGTTGCCACTAGACCTGCAAGTACATTAAGAAAGACTTGGCATAAACTGATTACTTTAAAATTCATTCCATGACTCTGCACCAGCAATAGCTGATTGCTCCAGGCCTTGAAAGAATGCCAGATTTACAGGCTGTCTGTAGTAACTGCCTATTTTACCTACATCAGTTTAGACAGATATATAGAATAAGTAGTTTAAATATGCCCAATGCAATAAATATGACTCATCTTTGTGGAAGACTTAGTATCACTGAGTAGAGCTCTTTGTGCAATTTAAAAGATTATGTATCAAGTCTGGGATGTACAAGGAGTGCATTAAGACTACAAAAGAGATGTCCCTTGAGAAGCTTTGCAATTGACTGGTGTAGAGATACAAAATGCTTTGGAAGGAAAGTTATCTTCTCTTTCTGTTATCAGAAAGGATGCAAATCTGTACTTCAAGATTGGCACTTTGTACTAATGTCATGTAATGTGATGCAAACAAGGAGCTGCATTATGCTTGGGTGGTGTGAAGAGAGAGAGCCAAAGGACTCCACATCCACTGGACTAGCCATAAATGTTCATTCCCTAACACATATCCTGTATCTTAGCTAGCTAGCATTACGACAAGATCATAGAAAAAATTAACTATTTCTTATCCATGAAACTGCGTAGTGATAAGCTTGCTTTCTTCAGAAGGCAATTTTTCTTATATCAGCTCACACTGTAGTTGTAAAACAACAACAACAACAACAAAAAAAAAAAAAAGAACCAAAAAAAAACCCACCAAAAAAACCAACAATACTAAAAAGTTCTTGACCTTGCAGGGTAAATACATACAAATTCTTGATAGGCAAACCTCAGTGTTTTAATTAAAATTAGTTGTGCCAATAAGCAGAAACATTGATTAAGAATAAAATTCTTATCAGGAGCAAAATCACAAAAGCACAACGTAATATTTTCCTATACATGTGTTCAGTGGATAAATTTTACCTCAGTAAAGGTAAATACAAAAATTCCACCGTACAACTTACTCTAAAGCATATTCAGGAGGGGATTAGAAGTGCAGCAGTGAGCTGGATCACAACAAACTGCTGAAGATTTAGAACAAGCATACAGTTTACAACCTGAGTCCCCGTGTGACACAAGTTATAAAATTATCCCTGTGATAAACCACCAGCACTACACAGCTACACAATATTAGAGAGGGGATTTATGGACCACTTGTTATAAAACTTGTAGACACAGAAACGCTAAAAATTATTTTCTATTGGAAATCTGAAGGAGCAGCATATAACAAAAGTATTCCATATATTAAAGAAGAGCATTGCAGTTGTTTTGAGCCAGTGAGGTGAAGCTCACATGTAATCATCTGGTTCCCTGGAACAGCTCTGCCAAACAGTGAGCAATCAAACATCACAACATATTGTTGCTCTGTGAAAGTCTGTTCATCTGTCGTATTTACCAAGCATTGAGTTTGTCACACCTGTTTCCTCCACAGAAAAAATAGCTGCTTACACCATCAGCTAAAGCCTCCTGTCCTAAGAGTCAGGCTATCCCCAAAACTCTGCTTTTCAGCGTAGGGGGTAATTTGTTAAGGGCAGGAACTGGGATCCGAGGCACATCTTACAACCATAGACCTGTCTGCAGCCCCTTACTCCGCTGTGAACATGCCTGGCTTGCTTCCTGCTTTGTATAATCAGCATACAAAGTGTTTTCTGGGTAGGCACAGCAAACCTCAAACCACATATACTGTTCAGGATTGTGACTCTGCAAAATGATGAGCGTTTCAATCCCCATGCTGTAAAGCATGTGTGTAATTTCAGGAATGAAAAATAACCACTGACTGTTAAGTGTGTGGAGAGACACCTGGAATGGCTTCTCTACCTTCTGTGCCTGTGAAGTGCTTGGGGTATGATAAGCAGTTGGTGTGAGCAGCAACTGATGCACACAAGAGTTTCTCCAGATTCTAATTATATCCAGTACATTCAACATCTTGCAAGACTAAACCCTCAGAGGCAGCAAGTGGAAAAGACAGGAGAGTGGGAGATTTTGACAGAGTATCTAAGGACTACAAAGCTGGATTTCTGGAAACTGGAATCACACAAAAGACTAAAGCTCCTAAAGCTCACTGAACAAGGGCTGGCAGGAAATATTTGAAGAGCAGAGTCATAATGGCTATAATACAGCATTGTTACCTCCTAATTTTGGCATGTCCCTCAGCCTACACAATGTTTTTCTTGAAAACTCTTATTCCAGAAAAGACATGAGAGACTAGGTTTTGGAAAAAAAATTAGCTGAAAAAAACTCACAAAGCAGGTTCTTGATAATGGCTGGAAGGAGATAGATAGGGAGACTGAAAACTTTCCCATTTTGTGAGCTCTCAGTTGGATCTGGGGGACTTTTCCCATTTCTCTGCCAGACTGAAGCAAAGTGCTTCAGTGGCTTCCACCTTGCAAATCGTCCTGGTGCAGTTCCAGCTGAGCTTTGTGCCAAACTGCTCAGAGGATTACGGCCTCAAACAGCACTTCAAAGGGGCAGCTGGAACTCATCCACATGCTAGAAAAGTGCAAATACCTTCCCTGAGCTCAAAGAAAGGCTGCATGTATTTGAAGTGGAAAAGTACAAGTTTAACACAAAGCCACTAGCAATTAGTAAAGAAAGTGAGTCTTGTTAATGTTTAAAATTTTCTCTGCATTACTTTTCAGAATGTCTTCTATGTATAAACACTTGAAGGAGACAGAGAACACTACCTTGAAAGGTAGCTTTCCTAAGGCATTTCATTAAAACAGGATTTACTTCTGGGAGCAAAGCAAGATCTTGTTCCCAGACAAAGAGAAAAATTGCAGACTGAGAAGTTATTTTAAAGCCTTTTCTCCCCACAATGATCCACATCTATTGTATTCGCCCTCCACATACTACATCCACTCTAATGCACATTTCAGCCTGCAGGGAAGTTGAATACTGCAGCTAGTGAATATTATCCTTCCTACTTGTCACCAGTGATCATAAATATTCTAATTATATATTATCTAATCTAGCCTAGGAGATATTGGAATAGCTCATCAAATTCCTTTCTGGTGCTTTACAGATACAGAAGCTGTATCCTCCTCATTCTTCTACTGTACACTTTATGCATGTTAGGGAATGGACATGCATAAAGCACTTCTAAAACGCTTCTAAATTTCTAGATTTTCCCCCTCTGTCCTCAGGCACATGAATTTGTGGATTAGGCCATCAGAGAAAAAAAAAAAAGTGTATTTGGCAAGGTCTTAAATGTTCCTGCCCATAGAATCTAGAGACCACTTCTGAAGAGAGTCAGATAAGTTGTCTAGGATCCATATTTAGACACTTAAATTTTAAAATGTTTTGGTCACTCCCTCTCTCACCTTATAAATGGAATACTCCTGTTGTTTCCTGGAGTTACATGAATAAACATAGTTCTCTTCAAAGTCCCCCAGTATTATCTTTCTCCCTATCAAATGTAGACATGAATTATGGGAAAAGGAGGAGAATTTAACCACAGAGACAAAAATTATTTTCACCAAAACAGGCCATCAAGTTCACAGCCATTTCAGTATTGCAGCTGTTTCTACCCAGAGCACTACCATGCCACAAAGGCAGAAAGTACTGCCTTCAGAGTCTCCAGTTCCTGGTACTTCTTTTTTCTGTGCAGGGTGTAGGTATTTTTAATTTTCTTTGCCTTGCCTTTGAAATAGCTGGAATAGCAATATTTTGCAAATGTTTTGCTTTGTTGGGGGATGTCCTAGGCTGGGGATGGAGAACAGGGTTTTCACCAAACAAATATGTCGCTAGACGAAATGAAAAAGGGGGCAAGTCTTGATGACACTTACTTATATTTTTTTCATTCCTAGTTCCTACAGTTCCATTCATAGTTCCTACCGCCAGCATTCTGAAGAATAACAGAAAGGCTGAATAGGAAATTGGGGGGGGAATCAGTTTTGCCCTTGAAGAGTGATTGTATAAATTTACAATCATTCAGGTTTTCAAGACTGCAAATATGTTAACACTTAATTTTTAGAATATGACAAAGTGGGGTAAAACAGAAAATGAAAAAAAACTAAAAAGGCGACTTCAAGAGAAAAAAAGACACATGATCCTCTTTATTTTCTGCTGTATTTCCAAGATCAGTGGGAAACTAGAAAGTAGGATCGTGGACACACAGTACCTGCTGGAAGGAATTTTCCCTGAAATCCTCTCAAAGTGACTGAAACAGCTGGAGTTCAAGATCTGCAGCAGGCACAGTGCAGAGGCAGGAATGCCAGGCTCTCTGGCCACACTACAGCCCTTCTGCAGCACCACTTGACTCCCAGAGAATGGAGGCCTGAGAGAAAACTCCAGATTTTGCACAGTAGGAACTGAAAGCCTTGAATTCATGCTCCCCTGGGAGGAACACAAAAAGGCTTTATAAACTTTAATTAAAAAAAAAAAAAAAAGGCTTTGCAAATCCTTCCAGAAGCAGAAGGGCGGCTTTTAACAGTCATGAGCTCAGTGGCTGTTGCACACAGCTGCAGCTCTATGCAGCACTCAGAATGGAGGCATAAGTTAAGTGTAAAGAAGTTATTGACCCTGTAGAGGGGATTTCAGTAGAGATTTAACTTCTTCAGATGGATTGTGTCTGGCAACTGCAGTATTAACACCTTTATTCCTCCTAAAAATGCAATACCAGCTATACTGACCCCAAGAGACCACTGCCTTTCTCTATAAACCCCCTCTGCAGGTCATTAGCACACTACTATTTATCACAAAGCTGTTTCATTAATTACTTGTTCAAGAGGGTCAGCACAACTCTGCTCACTGAAAGATCCCTCAAGAATTATCAGAGCTGAAGACTTCAGCATGGAACTGAAGACCTTCTTTAACCTCAACATCATTATGGGCTGCTTAAATGATTGAACAAAGGAGAGAAGGGGTTTATGAAGTTCTTATATTTATATGGGAGACCTATATTGGGAAAGCTTTCTTTCTTTTATTTAGATTAAACTTCAAAGAAACAGAAGCAAAAGGCACTTTCCTAGCCAAAATCTCCTCTCTCCTATTCACCATGCAATTCCATCAATGCAAATTCCTACCAAGTGAAGTGGAGCCCTCCATTTACTCAGCTGCACACTTTGATCTCTTTCAGTTTCTGGAAGGGAAACCTCAAACCTCAGATAAGCTTCCTAACACCCCAAATCTATGGAATTAGGACTACCTTGCCTGTCTTGGACAGTATGTATTACTTTGTGTATTGCTGCAACTTAATACAAAGAGCGTGTATTTTAATTCAAAGAAGGTGTATATTTTCCATAGTTTTTTATTGTTTCCCTGGAATGCAGCAACAAAGTTAATGGCACACCATTTTTTTTAAAGTACCAATTGCTGGTACTGCACACTTTTATGTTCTACCCTCATCAAATCAGAAATGGATAATTTATCACCTGTAACTGCTATTTTAGAGCCAGTTCTGTGCTGTGTTACTGCATTTACCACCCCTTTAACCCAATTAACTTACTCAATGTATTTACCAATATTGCAGCAGGTAAGAAAAAAGAAGGCAAGAGTACAAACATAGATTTTGCAGGATTCACATTTAAAGCCTAGATCCAATCCAAATTTGAATCATAATTAACTTATTATTAGCGAATTTTACTTACTCATATGGCCAGAAAGATCTATTAGCTCACAAAGGAATCTTGGCTTTCTAGAAGTGTTTCCTACTGCCACTCTTCCAGCTGAATCTGCAGCAGTTACCCTTGCAGCCATGAGGTGTGTCACATTTCTGAATTGCTTCAGACAGTAATGTCATGAGCTCTTTTTTTCTGTGCCTCAAATCTCAGGAAATAAAGTGAGACATCCCTGTCAAACAAGTCGAGAAATTTAACACACTTCAGAGGCAAATGTAAAAACAAAACTGTTTGTGTAATTAAGGCTGGTTGCAACCAGTGTCATTTAACCTTTCCAACAAAGATTTACAATAACACAAAGTCTTTCAGGGCTATCTAAAAAGCCAAAACTTAGATTTTTTTTTTTTCATTGATCTGACCTAGGAAGAATACTGCTTTTTAATAATCATCTGCTTTGGAAGACTGACATTTGTAGTTTTAGCATATCATACTGCAAAAAACTGCACAGTAACTTAAAATGATCTGGTAAGCAGCAGCAATGGCTACTTTACCTTTTCCTCCTGCAAGACACACCAGGCTGGTGTTTCCCTCAGGAGCTGGCTGCAGGAAGCAATAGAGGCTGGAGAACCCCAAAGCTCTTCAGGCTTCTGCTATTTCAGCACACAGTGCTGCAACTGAGACCACCAATGGAAGCAATAAAAAGGAAAATGCAGAAGTTCACAGCACCACAGACCCTGAGGTGGTTTCTCCTTTCCCCAGAAGTTTTTGTGTGCCTACAACACAGGACAGGTGCTACAGCTGTGCCAGTTTAACTCCTGATCCCATCAACAGCACAGGTAGCACTGTGAGAAAAAATGTTTATACTTCCTGGGAAGGAGAGGAGGAGTAATACTCTGACAATAATTCATCAGTAAAGCCTGATAACAAAAGGAATTAATCTGAAAAAAAAAGCCATGAGTTGTGATTTTATTACTGTAAAAGGAGTGAAATCCTGTTTTTAACCAGAAATAATCAGCACAAGACTGTAGTTTTGGAAGATAAGGCCCTTGATCTGCTTTTCCATTCCCATCCCTGCCTCTAACCCAGCACCTCGCTGTGGCCAGCTGTGTCCCCCCAAGAGCTGCCAGGTGAGCATCTCCCACAGGCACCTCCTCCCACACCTCAGGCAGTCTCACAGAGCACCTGAAACTGGTGCTTCAAAATGACGTGTTTAATGAGCCAACAGGTTGTGAAAACCTGACCTTAAGAAATTAATGGCATGGGAGGCTTCTAGCCTCTCTTTCACTCCCTCCTGCTGGTGTACATCTAATTTTCCTCATTCTCCTAGTTCATCAGAGCTGATGTTTTTAGTTTACATGCACTATTCAGCCTACATAAAAGAGCATGACCACGGGGAGCAAAACCAAGGACACTCTACCCAGCCAGTGCATATCAAGATGGTCCAACAGGTCACACTGAACATGCACAGCCCAAAGCCCCACTCCCAGGTCCATCCACTAAGACAAAGAACTGTCCTGATCTGCACTGATCCACCTGCCATAGGACTGATGCTGGCACAGACTTCCTAGCACAGATAGATTTTCCTGAACTTATCTAGAGAATTTTCTCATAAATTTCTCCACTAGAAGTGTACTAAAGAAAAAAGAAGTATCTTAGTAGGTCAGAAAGAGACAAAATTAGCTATGGGTCAATGGCCCTTTATGTTGTTACAGCCAGATTGTGGAGCTGACTCTACATTATTTGAATCTACATTATTTAAATCTACAGTTCTGTATGGTAAGGTAGGAAGGACTTTTATCTCATTTTTTCCTCTCCTCTTAGTTATGCTATGTTGTAGCAGGAGGAGGAGTTGTGGAAACGTATCTATAAACCACATTAAAGCCATAGCCAAGGCTTGCACCAGTCTAAGTAGGTTTGAGATCCTTGTGGTACGAGTAGGGAAGAGTATTAGGACTACTACAGAACAAATTATGCTCTTATGCATTACTGCCACAGGGTTGCAGCAACCTTATCCACACACCCAGGGGCAAGCATGAGGCCAAGGTAATCGCAGGAATTGCTTTTCCAGAGCGGCTTTGCCGGGCTCGCCAGGCTCATGGTAATTCCTAACGTGATACCCGAGCTCCTCCATGTGGCAAGCAGCAGCACCAATCGTTCCCGTGAGCAACAAAGAATGTCCTTATTCTTCACTGCGTTCTTCCTCTCATATTAAACACTACCAAAGATACAATATTACACTACGGGACAAGAGGATAATGAAAGGAGAACAAAGGCAGCATTACCCTGGTAATTTCTATTAGTCACGAACGGGTACTTTCGTAACACAATGTAGTTAATTTGCATGTTCACCAAAAATCCTGTTCGAAGTTCAGATATAGATCAGCTGTTTTAAACACTCAGCTTTGGACAAAATCCTACATGGATGCAAAAAGCCTCTTGATTTAATTAATGCCCTTCCTGTAGTGAAATATCTAGCAAAATGGATCTTATTATGTTGAAAATATACAACTTCTGCTTTGTCAGGCTAGAAATAACAAGACATAGTGCAGGCTTATTCCTTGAAAAATTGATAAAGAGGTTTTTGTATTTAACTGCAGCCAAGGGAGAATCTATCTGCCTTTTTTAAGGAGTATCTGGAAATTAAAGATAGCATTTGTTTAAATGAAAAAGGGTTATGATTCTTGTACATCAGTACAAGAAAGATACAAAGAAAGTTTATTTTCCCCAACCATTTAACATTTCAAGTTGTTTTGCATGCTGCAGAATATTGTTCAGTCAGGTTTCATTCTGTGCTGAAGACCAGTGTTCTCTCCTATTCCTGTGCCTACACAGCAATGCCATTTGCTAACACATGACTTAATTAGCTCACACACTTGTTTTTCCGTTGACACTCTAACAAGCGCTGGTGAAACTGCTCACTTCTCAGTTCACTTGGGTTTTGTATACACAGTCACTACTCACGCCATAAATTAAGTTCTTTATTGTGTACACTCAGTAAATATTTTGGTTGATTATGGGAAAAGCTGAAATCTTGTTTTGAAGTAGTTGTTTTTTCTTAATGGAAAGTTTAG
This sequence comes from Melospiza melodia melodia, assembly GCF_035770615.1. Classification (NCBI taxonomy): domain Eukaryota; kingdom Metazoa; phylum Chordata; class Aves; order Passeriformes; family Passerellidae; genus Melospiza; species Melospiza melodia. The sequence goes on from NC_086194.1 coordinate 38,631,874, forward strand.
TTTCTGAATGGTTTTATTTGCTTGTTAATTAATTGTTGGGGGTGTTTCCTCTGCACTATCATGAGAAAATCAGCGAGCAGAGGATGCACATCTGAACTGTTTTAGTGTCAACCAGGCCACATGAAAGGAAGGAAAGGTGGCAGAAAAATTGTGACCTTCCCTGAAATACCTGCATGGAACCTAGAAGCAAAAGAACCATATTTCAGGGGGCAGGTACATAGAGTTGTCTGCCTCCAGCCTCTTTCCCAGCATTGCCTGGACAGCCCATTTCCAAAGTTTGTCATTTGGCCCATTGGTTCCTCATCTGGTACACAGACTTTGTAAAAGTCTAAGAGCGGGCAGCAGGCAGCAGGGAAGAGAACTAAACTCACCTCCTCCCCCTAAACAGCAACACCTTAGAAAATATTGTCCAAAAAAAAAAATTAAAACCTTTCACTCTTTGTTTATTCAAAAAGAATGCAATATCCCAAAAGCTTTAAGCTCATTGAACTCCATGCCTTTTTCAGACAATTGTTCAATTATCCAAAAATTTTCTCAAATTTGAAACTGCATAAACTATAAACAAGTTGATCAGTCAGGGCTTTGGTTCTCAGGAAGATGAATAAAAGCTCAAAGAGATTTCTATTCTTAGTAACTTTAATCTTATCTGCAACTCACAAGCAGTCACACATTCCTCTAAAACCACAATAAGGATAAATAATGGTTTCAAATTGGTTCTGCTGCCGTTGCTTTATCATCTCTCACAGACAGAGGGAGCAAACTGCTAATCAGAAAGGACTCCTTTGGAAAAGAAACTCCTCTAAGGGGAATAGTCCGGGTGGGGAAAGAATGGCAGCAGACCTGCTCCTATCATGATTGATCTGTACAGGCTATTTTCTTTCCCCTAAGATCCACATGGAAATACAGAGGCAGAGTGTGTTTCAAGCACCATCAGGGAACTGCTTTTGTTTGATGCATGGGAATGGTCTTGTTTCATTTTCAATAAAAATATGAGGCAGGAAATGGGAGAAGCAGGGAGAGTTAAAATAACAACAAAAACAAAACAGAAAAAAGGAACATTCATGTATTATTTAAGCATCATTTAAGTTAGTTCCCACAGCCATGTGGCTAATTAATAAAAATTCTATGGCATTTGCTGTTTAAAAATATCCAATAATTAACTTTTAAGCACATTTAATACAAATTTTGAGTACACTTATTTGCATTATGCATTAGAAATCCTATGTTTATGTTGCTGAAGTTTCCATTTTACCCAGAAGCAGAGCAATGAGAACTTCCACATGCTATTCCATTCCCAAGTCATGCTCTGGAAGGATTCTTAAGCTCACCAAATCCTTCTCCTGCAAAAACGACAATGCCTGTGGTGGGCACCAGCTCACAAAGCACAAAGCTGAACCCTCAAGCCTATTCATATAGACCACAAACCACCTAATAAAACTAAAAAGCATTTCTCCTCACTCCAAAACCCCACCAGAATTTGAGCTGATGCTGTTTTGTTTTCAGTGTGGTCATGGCATATTTCCCATATGAATCATTCTGCGCAGCCTCCCCTCCTATCACGCACACGCAGAGGAGCGCGCTGCATTCCTCACACTGGAATGTGTGGAGAACTGGGCCAACCTTGTTCTACCAGAGCCCTCAGTACCTCCTCCCCTACACTCCATGCTATCCTCTATCATCCCCAGGCTCCCTTGTGAAGCTCCATTTTCAAAAGCTAGCATGCTGCAGTAGTAGTCACAGCTTGTGGAACTAGGTAACAGGAGATCAAGGAGGCATCTGGGATCAAGCTTGATGAAGGGGAGAGGGTGGGCTCACACAAGACCAAATTTGTAAAAGAAAAAAGGTGGGGGAAAAGGCTTCACTTTCAGAAAATCTGAAAACTATTCAATCAAGACATAGGAGCAAGAAAAGAGGAAATACTGCTTCAGAAAGGGAAAGTTAAGGAGGTTAGAGAACAGTATTTACAATGACCATAGACATCACAGACATTACATTCCACAGAATTCCCAGGAACAAATTCTATCCATCATCTGCAAAGATTGATCAGTACATTATCCCTCCTCTGTAGCTATGACATCCCAGTTGAAGTCCCCTCCTCTCCATAGTGCTTCCCAATGTTTTAGGTTCATTAACACTACTGAGTACCCATCTCCATACTGTACTGAGTGCAGAGCACCCACCGTAGGCTGACCACCTATCCCCAGGAGCAGTCAGCCACAGCCTGACAGCAGACATCACCCTTTAAACAGGAATATAGAAGTTCACAGTTATTTTTTCTGTTGGCAGAGGAGGGAGGAGGAGAGAAAGTAATTAAGTGCATGAATGCCTAAGAGATAATTTCTTTTCCAATTTATCTGAAGAACGCAGGAGGTTTTAATCTTGATTTGAGGAATTCAGATTCATCCATGCTTCCAGATTAGCCCAACTACCACGTGTTTCTCACCACAATTACATGATCATCCACCAATATTTGGGTACTCCATCTCCCCTTCCCCCCAGCCTCAACTCTTTCATTTATTTAATCCTTCAACACCATTACCTTGCCCCAGGTCCATCTATGAAAGTCAAGGGATTTACACCCCTTGAAATACAGCAATAGATCATGCACTGAATTTAGCTTGTAAAACTATTCACTGTAACAATAGAGTGGAAATTAATGGCCACATCCTCAGCTGCAACCATCAGCTTAGCTCCATTAAAATCCACCCTGCGGCCTGACCCCTGAGCAGTGACCTAACTCTGCCGGCTGACACAGTTTCCCTGGGCTTTGTGGAGAGCAGGAAATAGCCGGGGTGTGGGAAAGCCCCAGCCATGCCTCCTCCTACCCGCTCCGGGCTCCTGCCGAGCCTTTGCCTGGGCTGCACTCCGGCTGCTGCCCACCCCAGGGCCTGGACCGGCGGCGCTCCTCCCAGGGATGCAGCCAGCCTGGAACACTTCGCTTTGGAAGCTCTCCCCTCTTACAGTGGTACAAGCAGTCACAATTTGGGAGAGTAGATTGAAAAAATAAGTTTGAAAAGAGGAGCTTCATTCTGAAAAGAAAGAGAGAGAGAAAGGAAAAGAAAGAGAGAGAAAGAAAAAGAGAGAAAGAAAGAGAGAGAAAGAAAAAGAAAGAGAGAGAAAGAAAAAGAGAGAAAGAAAGAGAGAGAAAGAAAAAGAGAGAAAGAAAGAGAGAGAGAGAGAGAGAGAGAGAGAGAGAGAGAGAGAGAGAGAGAGAGAGAGAGAAAGAAAGAAAGAAAGAAAGAAAGAAAGAAAGAAAGAAAGAAAGAAAGAAAGAAAGAAAGAAAGAAAGAAAGAAAGAAAGAAAGAAAGAAAGAAAGAAAGAAAGAAAGAAAGAAAGAAAGAAAGAAAGAAAGAAAGAAAGAAAGAAAGAAAGAAAGAAAGAAAGAAAGAAAGAAAGAAAGAAAGAAATTGATTCTATTTACTTTTCTAATAAGTTTTCAACCAGGCCTTATGGTGAGGAGAGTAGGCATGCAATAAGGCTCCCAGAAAAATCTACCATAATTAAAAAACAATGTCTCAGCCCTGAAGAAGACAAATTGGAAAGTTTTTCCTCTTGAAGAAGTCAGATCTTGCTGCCATGTGTGTTTTTGTGGAAATACCAAAGTCCAAGGACCTGCCTCTATGTACACTATACAATCCTATAAAAATCTGTTTAAAGATAAAAAGTCTTTAATCTCCATTACTTTTTATGTATTTTAAATGAGGAAGTTATACTATTTAAAATAACAATAGGATGATTAGTGTATTACTGATCTTGTGGAATAAAACTCACTTGTTCCATGATCTCACTATACAAGCTTTGAATTTTCCCTTTCTATCAGAAAGAATAGTACTCACTGTGCAATAATTTCCCTATATCTATTACTTTTCTTGATGTTCTACCTGTGGCTTAATTTGGACCTTAATGATGAGATACTAGGAAGAAAAAAAAAAAAATTCTGAACATTCCAATCTTCCTAATAACAAAAGCACCAAAATCCTTGAATCAAAGTGTTACTTTATATGCCACCAATTTCCCAGTAGCCCTATTTCTCAATCAGAATTTGAATAATCTTTACAATTTGTATTCCCCAAAACTCAAATTTAATGAGTTAGTAGGTATAGAAAGAGAAATAACAGCTGCAGCTTATCCCGCTGTGCTATTCAGTAATGACAATGTTATACCACATTAGCAATTGTGACATTAATAAAAAGAAGCCCATAGGATTAGCCAGAGACAGCTGACTTTAGTCAAATGTAGGTCATGCTTTGTTTGCTCAGAGCTGGGTAATAAATTTCCAGGTAAGTGCTCTCATGTGTCATACATATATGCCAGGAGCATAATTTCGGCTATACTAAATGATCCACATTCTTAAATTTCTGTAAGCCCTTCTTGAATTATTGTTAAGCATTTAATTCCACAGCAGCATCTTACAGGCTACTTAGAGTTATTAACTCATATGACATTATGGCATGTTTTCTTTCTAGTGGCAGTTAATAGCATCTTGATCTGGTTTCCCTTTCACCTCAAGGTAACTGCAACCCTGAATTGCCAGTGTTTAACAAAAGATACTTAGCAAGGAATCAAACTGACTACATTCTGCAGCTCTAGCTAAAGGGGAAAACAGTATTTGGAATCAATCCAAGCAGCAGCAAGATATCTTCTACCACAGAAGGGAGGCTTTAAAAAATATTTAAAGGAAATAAAAGCATAGCCTTCAATTAATAGTACAAAAGATCCTATCTCAATCTCTGCTACTTTGGCAAGCCCTCAAAATTTGGATTGAAAGCAGACTTTTAAACATATTCATATTTAATATCAGCACAAGATGTGCATATTGTACACCAAAACCTTAAAGGCCAAATCCTGTGCTCAGTAATACCCTGGCAGACTTCAGTGCAAAAGGGTGAGAGCACTACAGCAGAAGCTGACCTTGAGGCTGTAATCTCACTTTGACTTTTTTTTTCTTTTTTAATGTTATGGTAATAATGAGAGGCACCAAACAAGATCAGGAGCTTTTTGTACACAGATCATCCTGAGATGCAGAACAGAGAAGGGAACTCTAGTAAAGAAGAGCTCAAATCATACCTTGTTACAGATGGGAGACTGATCCACAGGAAGGCTAAAATGACAGATTTCACCCAAGTCTCTTGTCTAGGCGTTGCTATGCCTTCAGTCAGCCACTTGTCCCTAATTTTAGGGGCACCAAGCTCTCTCTCACAGTCTGGGTGTCACAGGGACTGGCTCAGTCGTGTCTGTCTCAGGTGAACTGGTACAAGTTCCATTTAGGGGGATCCATGGCTGTGCCTTAGCTCACGTATCAAGGTAGTGCCTTGTCACCTTATTTATATTTAATTAGTCCAATCGTTTCTGAGCAACAGTAGTTAATGCTTTGACTCTCTTCTATTTTTACCCATGTCTTTGCTAAAAATGTATTTACACATCAGCCAGTCTTTGGGGGCTTCTGAAGCATGTCAAGGGGAAGAGCTGACATAGCTATAATTCAGTTGATTTTTATTTGGTTGTTTTAACGGCATATATTCTTGAAATAGAAAAGAAAGTCCAGGTAAATAGTTTCTTCCTTAGTAATTTAGAAATCTTAAAATCAAAAAGATTTTGTGTTTGTGTGTAGAGAACTACAATGAGAAGACTTTGCAGTCTTTCAGCACAATCCATCAAGTACCAGTTTCTTCAAAGCAATGATATTTTACTGATCTCTTTCTTGAAGGCTGCAGTTGCATCTTTATTATCCTTCATTGTTATCGCTGAGGCAAAATGCCATAGCTATGTTTGAGGCAAAAGAAATTCCTTCTGTGAAAGGCAACAATTTCCAGCAGATCCTGAACACTTTTGTGATTGACTTCAATGAAGTAAAGGTGGTCAGCATTCTGTAACAAGTCTGTGTATTATCATGTAGCAGGAATATAGGGTGTTTGGGGAGGAGGGAAGGGAAGGGAAGGGAAGGGAAGGGAAGGGAAGGGAAGGGAAGGGAAGGGAAGGGAAGGGAAGGGAAGGGAAGGGAAGGGAAGGGAAGGGAAGGGAAGGGAAGGGAAGGGAAGGGAAGGGAAGGGAAGGGAAGGGAAGGGAAGGGAAGGGAAGGGAAGGGAAGGGAAGGGAAGGGAAGGGAAGGGAAGGGAAGGGAAGGGAAGGGAAGGGAAGGGAAGGGAAGGGAAGGGAAGGGAAGGGAAGGGAAGGGAAGGGAAGGGAAGGGAAGGGTCCACAACACACACAAGGGAAAAAAAAAAAAAAAACCAAAAAAAAAACAGGAGGAAAAATAACACTCTGAAAAACAAATAATAGGATAATAGGAGTAAATTTGTGTGAGGGTCAGAACCATGCAAATCCACTAAGTATTGCATACATATGTCATCCCAGAGCAGCACTGGCCAGGCTGCCTTTTGTTGCTGATTTCTACCTGCTTTGCAGAAGGACAGAGAAGCCAGCAGAACAGCACTCAGCCCTTCATACTTATTAGGCAGATGAAGCTCCCTCACATGCATAAAAATGCACAAACATCCTCTCACAGAAAATGGTTTTAGCAAAATAAAATCATGTAAAGAAAATATTTTGTCTGAAATTGTCTATATTTTTTCTCAAAATACAAATGAAACGTTTTCAGTGAGATAAGAAAAAAATAAACAGATCACGTTTAAATAAGTGGGGGGGAGGTTGGGTTTCATTTTTCTTTTTCTTTTTTGCAAAGAGAAAAACAAAGAAGACCTTTTGGTGGGAAAAATCAATCCCTTCACTGATGGGCTGGCTGTCTCCCTGTCTGCACAGGCTGATGCTCCTTTGTTCCCAGCTCTGTTCCCCAGCCTTCCAGCTGAGCTGGTGCCTCAGAGGATGCCTCCTGGCTCCCTCCCACAGAGCACAGCCCAGAAAGGCAGCTCACTGCCCACCCTCCTCACCCGTGTTGTGGATCACATCTCAGACTCCTCTTCCCGCAGGATGCAATGCTAGCAGAAGCAGGACTTCCCAAAAACTCATATTCCCTCTTCTTCCCTGCCTTCAAAATATCAAAGAGAGTATTTTGCTTTTAATTCAGGGGTTGTTTGTTTTTCCATCTTAGAGCCAATCAACGACACAGCACAAGAGCACGATCGGGGTGACAGGCAAGAAATGAGTCTTCCTCCCCAAATGATTTGCAGTGGCAACCTTTGTTTGGGATAAAAGCCTGAGGCTTATAAGTGCAGCAAGGCCAAAGGAAGGAAGTTATTTCACACAAGCAGAGCATGTGGCTCATTAGAGCTGTGGAGTACTAGGGATTTTCAGCATAGGTGATAGGACGTTCAGCAAGGAGGAAGCTGCATGTAGGGTCCTGTCCCTGCCCCAGCCCACAGCAGCTCCAAGCTGTCTTTCTCCCTAGCACAGCCTCAGTAGCACTGGGCTCCATGCAGTCTCCTCAGGGCCGTGCACTCATTTCTGTCCCTAATCTCTTACCCATCTTTCCCAGGCTGCCCCACACACACTGGCATGGGATGCCATCCGTGTGGCTGGGAGACACTGCTGCAGCTGGGGCCCCTCTCAGGGCACCCAGGGCCACCCCAGCATTACCATCAACCACAGGCACTCACCCCCCACAAACCTCCCCCCATGTAATTACACCTTTCCTTTTCAAGCCCAAAATTCTGTTTGTGCTAGCACAGTTGTACAGCTGAAAGCCCTCTCAGGCAGCTCGATGGAAATGATGCTCAGCAGAGCCAAATTCTCTGTAAGAACACCCAAAGCTACATTAAACAGCCCAGGAAAGGCATAGTGAGACACTAAAAAAAAATTTAAATAATCCAGTCTCCCTCTGCTGCTGTGTTGACAGGTACAAACAGGCTACAGACAGGAGGTGCAGTGCTTCAGCCTGTCCTCTGTAGCTGTGGACAGAGTGTAACCCTTGCTTTGTGTCTCAAACCAATGCACAAATACCATCAGGATTTTCCTAAGGCAAGCATTCATAGCTGTACAGATGAACAGTAGGATTTTGCTTTTAAAAGAAAACACAAAAGCAGGGAGGAATTCCTGCTAGTGTTTCAGCCTGGGCATTCAGGTGGCTTGGGAATCCCTCCTGGATTTGTGATACACACATTGGCACTTATGTTCAAAGTCCTACAAATATCAAGAATAAAAAGACTAGACAAAGGACAACACCAGGCAAAATAATTTCCAACTTCTAAACCAAATACCATCTGTAAAATATCTTTCTGTATGAGTGAGAAGAAATAAAATAGCAATTTATTCAACAATTATGAGGATGAGATGTGTATCAACTACACATTTGATCCATGCCAAGTCTCAAAAACCATAAGCTCTTCTCTACTTTCCTTGAAATAATGAGGAATTGCTGAAGATACTACAAGTAAACTATTTGCAATCTGATTTCCAGATAATTAGTTCACACTGTTACTTCTAAAACCACTTCTGCATTGCTGGAAGGACAAATATCTGAGGAGAAAATGGAAAACAGAGGATTAAAAAAATCCCCAGGTAATTACAGGGAACTGTGATTTAGGCTTCATCATCAGGACTTACTCATTTACAAGCTGCAGGGCCATTCCTGAAAAAAAAAAAAAAAAAAAATCTGCCACTGGAAAAACAAGCATTGTTACATGCAACCTATGGTACATGCCAGACTCCCTGACATCAAATTTCATTTACCTAAGGTAACGTTGGTGTAATACCCTTAATTATCAGTCAAATTACCCCTACATGAAAAAACATAAGGGTGAGAGAGACAAGGAACTTGTCAGGGACATTCAGGCTGCTGGTGGCCTAAGAGCTCTGACACCCAGACAGTCCTGGCTGAAAGCAGCAGATAAACTCTTCTTGCAGTTAGCTGCTCATGATGTTGGTACATTAAATCTATCTATGGAAAAATAAAATGATTAAGCAAAAAAATGTTAACATTAATCTCCAGTAATGACAGGTGATGTCACTCCACCAAAGAAGACCCAAGATGTCATTCAAGCAATAAATTTAAAGAGATGTATCTTCTCAAAAGAGTTAAGAAAAATAGCAAATGGGGATTGGTGACTGAATTCTCTGCTCATCTCCATATAAAAAAGTTTCAGTGGATTTCGGTAAAACACCAGGGAAACACCTGAGAGTCAAAGTCAGTCCTAAAAGCACAAGATTCAGAGAAAAGCCCACAAATAGCATGTATTTGTTGATAGTACCAAATTAAAGGCTGCAAATAAACCAAAACTAAAGCTAATTGGAAATCAGATGTTGTACCCATTACCATTAAGTGGTATCGGATATGACCAATATGCTTATGTTACTATTAAAAGCCTGTGGTAGGCATTAAAACAATTATGCAAAAAAACTGCTCTAAGAAATCCTTAGACAAGAACCATGAGAAAAGGTAAGAAAAGGTAACACTAAATTTCAGGGAAAAAAACCCAAACAAATGCTCTCAAAAACTAGAGAGTCTGAAGAAAAAGTAACTATTATCTCTACTGCCTGTCCAAATCCTGCCTGTGAATAACACATATATAACACCGACACACACACGAGTCTTGGGAGGTTGATGAAGGAAAGGAGAAACTACTATCCTGGAAAGCAGAGAAAAGGAGGGATGTCCTGTTCCAAGGCAGGACAAGGGCAAGGGCTGTTACAAGTCCCTTTATTATGAGGCAGAAATTACAAAGAAAGAAAATATTGTTCTTCAGCTTTACAAGATGCACAGTCTCCACCTTGACTGCTGCTCTCCTGAGTCTGCTACACTTTCCATACTTGTGCTTTATGGGATTCAGGTGTGGAAACAAGGGAGGAAAAAAACCTCTGCTTTGAGGAATGCACACCAGTGGCTTGCCAGTGACAGATAAGGCCCAGTACTGCATTTGATTGGCATCATTTCCAGTCACCAATGTCTGAAGGTACCCAAATCAATTTTCACTGTGGAATCCTGCTGAGGACAAGCAGAGTACCAAGGCTCAGCAGAACTGGTCTCAGGGACAAAACCAGTAGGAATTTTAAAAAGATGGGAAAACGGATGTGTATAAGCCAGGCAAATCTGTGGCACACTGATTTATAGGGATTTGTTAGCATGCCAAACAAAGGCTGGTAATTTCTTGGCTGGTTGGAAAAGTGGAATAGGAAGCTTTGAGCCATGTAAGCATAAATGGTCACTGCAAACACATGCATACACAAAACAAAGAGACTATCTATTTCCCTAGTTTTGTAGTAATTTGTGTAACCTCTCTAAAATTCCTGGGGACTGAAATATAATTATATGCCTTGGGAATGAATTTGGACAACAGTTATCAGATAATACCTGGTGTGGCTTCCAGTTTAGCACACACCTTAAAAGTCAGATGTAGGAGAGGAAAGTCATATTTGTGGGGGTATTGCAGCAATAATTTACAATTTCCAACAAAAATTATAAAGTATAATTCAGGGAGACTCCTTGATCATTAAAATCTTATGTACAGAGATGATAGTTGGTTAAGCTGGGTACGAAATCAATGGGAAATGACAAGAGGGAAGAAGACTCATCTTGCTCCTCTCAGGCACACGCAGATATTTTTCATACCTTCAGTACAAACCAGCAGAACTGCTGCTGTAAGATGGCTCCAAATATGAGCTGCTGTGCTGCTATCCTGCAATACCAGCTCCTCCAGCACAACGCCTGGAATCGTTTCTGCACAAAGTGTCACCACAGCTGCTGCTGTATATTTGGCTTGAAGTTCCACCTCTAGGGAAACCCATGCCAAACTATTTATAATAATGGGCTGCAATTTATGTGAAATGACTTTGTACCCTTCCTACATAAGAAAGATTCAGCATACCAGTCTATTCATTAATGCCTCATTAGTTTAAAGGTTCCTTTATAAAGCAATAATACGGGTACTTTGCTTCTCTATGGTGTCGTTCTGCAAAGAATGTCAAAATGTTTTCCAAATGTAACCAAATATTTAACAGCCTCCAAAATCAGTGTGGAAGATGGGAAAAGATTATTATGTCTGTACCTAGTATACTTTCATATTACTGATAAAAGGAGGCATTTAATAGTCAAAACCCTCTAAATTCCTACCAGGGCTCTCCATCCTGGCTTTCACTTTGCCAGGATGAAGAGAGAAGAAAGGCATTTCATTGGAAAGAAGAGAGAGAAAGGCATTTCACACGCAGAGCTGTACACAAAATTCAAGAAGAAAAGCTCACTCTGTCCAGGGAATCAATCTCATCAGTGTAAAAACTGTGTGGAATTCTCTGCCCTGTGTGTGGGTTGTACAGCCAGGGTTTCTTATTTGTGTACTCAATGGATGGCTTGAAAAATATTACAAGAAAGTTACAATAAAATCTCAAAAAAATACACAAGTTCAAGTCTACAAAGCACTTAAGCAAGAGATTAGCTTCCAGCATAGGAGGAATCAAAAACAATGCAACGTAACCTGTTTTGCCAAGTCAGACGGTAAAGCAAGAATTTGCTCTCTTATTTAATGTCTGATGGGGGACAGTAAAGGCTGCCACACAGACACACAAAGTTCACTTTTCACTGTATCATCTACCTGAAAGTGACCAAATTTAGACTCTCTCTCTCTCAGCTATGAACTCTGTTCTTTGATAGAGGTCATCCCCAGCTCCACATTTTTAAATGCTGATGCAGTTTGAGTGTTGCCAATTTTCCTGAAACCTTAGAACAAATTTCTCTCTGTGCTGCCCATCTCTTTCAGTTTTTCCTCCAGGGAATACTGGAGGCTGGTAATACGAACTTCAGGATGGAAACAAGCAGGGAGTATAGCAAATCTCCACTCTTCAGCCCAAAGGTAGCCCCAGAACTTACACTGCTTATTTTTATTCATGCTAAAATAAAGTGGACCACTCAGTAACCTAGTTTCTGTGAGCCAGACAGGCCTGCTGAGCAAATTCACAGCTATCTAATTCAAATCACATATTTTCTCAAAGCCTGCCAGTGACCTCCTACTGAAGCCACAGAATATCTTGGTTCATCTTTGTCTCAAACTGACAATGATAGCTCAAGCTGAGCAGATGGTCATTTTTCTAGTCAGGAGATTTCCTATGACATTCCTTCAGCCACAAATCTAAGATACTTCCTGCTCTTTCATTCACAAGATCTTGATTTCTCTCTCTCTGAAGGTGATATTTTCATCCTTGGCACCTTCTGGAATTAGATAAGCAATCTTTGTTTATTTGCTGTAGTGTACCTAATTTGCTGGCAGACAAAACCCAAAGTAGCCAAAACCAAAAAAGCAATCCTACTTCTGCCATAGCTAGCTCTTTCCTGTGTAATTTATCTCTGTCTTACACACACCCAAAACTCACCCCACTTAGGGTGGATGATTGAAATGATTAACCCAGTGCTTAAGCTGAAGGTATGAGGAGACCTGGGCCATCTGTAAAGATCACCAGGAATCTGCTGCAAGCCTACATTTTGACAATATGCATGTTCCTGACAGCTTAGATAATTGAACACTGCATACAGGCATCTTCCCTAGGGGGTGTGCTGCAGAAAGGAAAAATACAGCCCCAGACTGCAAACCCTGCCAAGTACAAAGCACTCCACTCATCCATTACTCCACCTTGTCCAATTCTCCACCGCCTCCTCATAGGCAGAGGAGAGGGAAAAATCCTTGGAGGAATATTAAAATCCACAGCTTAACTCTGAATCATCATCCCAGAACTTCTTTCCCTAAATAGGTAGCTATGGATGGGTTTTGTTAATTATGTTGTTCCCAGCCAACAAATATGTGACACATTCCCCATGACCACCACTGACCACAGGACACTCCATCACTCAGCAGCTTCATGAAGGCAATGAGGAATTTGATCTTCTGTGTAACAAAGTCTCCAGACAATCTCAGCCTCCCCACAACAGAACATAGTTGAAAGGTTTGTGCTCACAATACAAAAACACAGTTAGTTTTTCCACTTAGCAAACTGTACTGTAAGTAGTATATCACATTTTTGCAAAATTGTCCATAAGCCATTCTCAGTTCCCAACTCACTAAAGTTTATAAAACACATGTGAAGCCCCATTTATTTTGCTGGAAGCAATCCCATGTTTTCAGCTAGTGATATTGCCAAATGCAGGTATTCAGAAGTCTTGAGTAAAGCACTACGTTCCAAAGTAATAGGTCAGTATTTTCTTAAAGATATTATTTTCCCTTGGACTCATTTTCAAACTGTAGTCCAGAGCCACAAGGACTACAAAACTGGGTTTAAGCTTAAAGTTGAAGATTTGAATCTCAGCTAACAGAGCTGAAGCCTTAAGATCAACACAAAACAGATGAGAGATGGCAATGCTGAGTTAGATAGGCACATGCTTAAGTGATTTGTTTTGTTTCCTTCTTGAAGGGAAGGGCTTTGGAGGAGAGGAGGTCAGAACTTTAACCTCCAACCCTTTCACCTTTGAATCCTTACTCAAAAGCTTCCAAGAAGGAAAAAGGACTTTGCAGCATGTCTGGGCATTTAACAAATCCAGGCTCTGGTTAATCAAATAGAGAAGCCCTAGGGCTGTACTAATTCCTAGACCCAATGAGGCCCCTCAGAACAGAAGGAAACTGTGAGCATAATAGGCAGTAGAGCTGCTTGAGTTCATTTACATGACATATCCCTGGCTCCTAAGCTATTCTGAGGCTCCTGAGTGAATACCCAAAAGGAGGTTTTCCCCACCCAAAACACTGATCTGCTCCACTCAGGGCACCGCTGACCATGGTGACCCCTAGATTTGTGGCACTGCAAAGCACACTAAATATTAAGGGGTGAGTGAGGCTTCAGGAAATTACATATAAATATGGATTGTATTTATTAAGTGTGCTGATAGATATGCCAGATCTGACACTGTGTACAAAATCAGAGATTCAGTACAACAACATACAAAATAAAAAAAAAGCTAAACTGCTAATTACAGAAGAATAGACACTTCACAGATGTTTTCTTGCAGTCAGATTTTCTTCCTGCTCTCTCAATGGAATGATTTGCTATTACCTCATACCAAACTCAGTTGAAATTAGCTAGCCATGATGCTTCACATCAAGATCTCTTCAGTAGCTAGGTAGTTCCATGCAAGACAACCAGAATTTAGAAAGCAATTTAAGGATCAAATGATTCAGTGAAATGTTTCTGCAACCTGCAATTTAAAGGGCTAAAAGTCTTTCTGCAGCCATCAACGCTTTCAGAGTCATGAGTTTATTTTTACTCTGTTATTTCACTTGGTGAGGGGACTGTATATATTTAAGGAGATGGCTGATCTTAAAACAGGAGCTCGGTCTTTAAACACTGTTCAGCATAAATAGTATTCTGGTTTGCAGAATAAAAAATGAGGGGGAAGCTTTACTTAGTTTTGACTATTGACAATTTCACATATATAAAAAAGAAATTTCTCCAGTTACTGCTACACAATCTGCACTGGAGAATGTAGCAATATTTCAAAAAAAAATTACACAAAAATGGTTTACAGACTTTGCAAGAGAGATGAAGTTTCAAGTCTGAAATTTTCTGTAATTTTATTTATTTAAAAAAGATCCCTTCTTGATTCATAACAAAGAGAAATAATTACTAACTTATTTACTTCTCTTCAGAAATGCAAGCAGCCAGGAACTCAGAAACTGAACTGAGAAAAATGAGGCACTGATAAGATTAATTCTTGTTGGATGGGTCAGTAAAATATTACACTATGTACATGGATTATCTTCTTATCTTTTAGCAAATAGTTTGCTAGTCAGTTTTGACTCTCACTAATCCCTCTCAATCTCAGATTTGCTGTATATTTCCAGTTAACAATTTTCAGCCCATTGTTTATTGCCAAGATCTAGGATTTGATAACCATTTCATATAAATACCTGGAAAAAGAACTATAAAACTACAATAATTAGAAGTATCTTGCAATTAATTTTTAGGCAACATTTTGGCAACACTTGATGAAGTTTTTTTCATATTCTGCAATATAATGAACTCCTGAACTAAAGCAAACGGGAGCCATACTTTAGTTTGCTTCGAAGAAAATTAGATTTACTGGGGGAAAAGGCCTACTTGTAAAAACAGCTTAATCAGACATTCAGTCATTTAGCTAACAGAAGGAAAGGCTGAGCAGCTGAGAGTTTAGTAACAATAAGTGATGACATCATTAAGTTGTTCAACTCCCACCTTACAGCTACTGAAATTTATTGCAGGCTGTGGCTGCTTGATCAATACAATATGCAAAGCAGCCTTTGGGTTTTAAACCTGTTCCAAGGTGTTTGAAACTTGCATGAAAATCAATGTGATAGCTGTGATTAATGGCTGTCTTGCAACTCAGGCAAAGGAAATTTCATTGTTTGCAAGGTGTCCCCTCTAAGTGAAGGGAGACCCTAACAGCACTAAACATATGTGGTGTTCTATCATCACCTATTTAAAGAAACCCCAAAAACAACAACAACAAAAACCCCCTCTAACCTACAATTACATAATATGGGAGAGGAAGAAAAAGTTTACAAAGTCAAGTCTTTTTCTCAATCTCAATCTCAGTTCTCTCAGAGATTTCAGACTTCAGATTCAAAACTTTCCTGAGATCGTATTTCCATGCTGACTTAGAAGACAAGTAAGAGCTAAGGCACCCAAGTCATTAATTTCTCCATCATCATTTGATTGTTCCTAATTTCCTACCTCTAACTTGAAGCTTTCTGGATGTTCTAATTATCAGAGCAAAAGTCACTTAACTAAATTTATTGCAATAAACACAGATAAATAATCATTTAGATGACAGATTAATTCTCAAAATGGACAAGGATGTAGCACACTGTGGGGCACATAGCCACACAGGGAACTGCCATATTTATCCCTTTAGTTAGACCCTGTCTAAAACCATTCATGAAAACTAAATAAAGGTGGGTAGGGGGAACCACAAACCACACACACACAAACCCAAAAACAACAACCAAAAAAAACCCAAAAAAGAACAACAACCCCAAAACAGCCAACCAACCAAATTCTGGAAAGCAATCAATATCTCTTAAGAATATTGTGATTGTGCTTGTTAATTGGAATATCTTCTAGTACATTAAATATTGGGGAGGAGGGGTTAATGGTTTCTACATTGTCAACATGAGAATAAAGATATCTTAACTTTAAAAAATGTGACAAGTGTTTGGGAACCCAAAGAAATGAAAAAGCACAGATAGAGTGTAAAGGTGAAAATGAAAAAGGACTTATTGCTGGCTTTAAACCCAGCAATTGTAGCAAGAACTTTCAGAAATAAGAATTTGATTTATTGAAATATCAGAAATAAGAATTTAATTTATTGAATAATTCTATTATCTGTTTTCCTTGTTTTGAAATGTAAAAGAATGAACCAACTCAGAAAGATTTTTTTTTTTTCTAATCCCTAAGTAAATAGCAATTGTGTTATTCTGCCTCTTCAGACCGTAACAGAGTATCCACTGCTCCCAGGGTTGAGATTTCCCTTCAGCCAGCAGCTGAACTGGTTCTGGGCCATCTCCCAGCAGTGCAGGTTACTAGGTCACACCCATCAATTAACACATTTTTCTGCTTGGGCAGCTGAGAGTTTCAATAGTACCATGATAGTGCACATACAGGCTTCTGTATGCAAATTGCAAACTTATACTGCATCCTGAATGGCTTATTTTGGAGAAAGGGGGGAAAGATTATTGGGGGAAAAGTAAATCATTCTGGGTTGCTTTCATAACATGCAGCATCAAAGCTACTTTCACAAAATGGCACCTATTCCTACAGACTCTAAGTACCCTGAAATTCAAAGATCTAATATGCAGACAAAATTCCAGCACTTAAACACTATTTATGGCATTTTTATTTTGTGATACAAAGCAATATATGGCAGGGCTTTTCCTTCTTTTAAATATGCCAAGACCCAACACCCCTGCTTTTGCCGGCTCTTGGTGTTGTGCCAAGCCATAAGGGGCACGTGAGCCACTCTAAACACAGAGTTTGAGGGTGGCTACAGGCCCTCACTCTGTGATGAGAGATGAAAACAAGACCCTAGTGCATGGTAACACACATCTGGGGCAAGGGATGGAGTGAGGCTGTACACAAATAAATAAAACTCACAAGTAGCTTGAGGTTTTCTCTTGGCTTAAAACACACCTGTTTTAAACACACACATGAAGACCAACACTGTCTCAGCTGTGACCCCTCACAGCACCTCGACAACCTCAGCCCCTTGCTTGCATGGCAGTGTCCAGCAGAAAAGGCCTTGGCTCTGTGTAAGCCCTGATAAGCAGTATCAAAACCATCCCTATATTCTCAACAATGCTTTCAGCACAAATCCAAGGCATAGCCCCATACTGTGAACCAAAGTCTAACCCAGCCACTTGCCTTGCTGCTGTTCTCAGAGATGAATTACCTTAATTTTACGCAGATCAGTTTGTGATCACTCACTGCTAAGGGGTCCTGTTTTTGTGACCCAGGGAAGAGACCAGTCTGCCGCCTTCACCCCGTCTTCAATCAGAAAAGGGAAGGGTGAAACCAAACTCAGGTACCCACCAAAGGGGGAACAAGAACTGGCTGTGAATGCCCTTGGAGGTTTTGGTTTTATTTCCCTTTTTCCTTCAAGGGAAAGCTGATACAGCTCTTGGGGGTTTTTGCCCTCATGTATGAAGCTTGTGCAAAAAGGAGAGTTGCTTTAGAGTCAGTCTCCTAACCAGTGGGAAAGGTGGGGAAGGACTGAGCTGCTGTACTGAGTTTGAGGGGTAAAGTTTTGGTACTAGGCCATTACTGGCTACAGGGACAGCTTCTGTGAGAAGCTGCTCACCACATCCAGCAGAGCCAATGCCAGATAGCTCCAGGAGGAACAAGCTTCTGTTCAAGTTTGAGCCAATCAGAGATGGCAGTAGCACCCCTGTGATAAAAGATTTAAGAAGGAAATAAATTTATTTCAGAAAGTTAATTGTGTCCAGAGAAGAGCAGAGTGAGAATATGTGAGGGGAACATCTACACAGACACCAAGGTCAGTGGAGAAGGAGGGTAGGAGGTGCTCCAGGCACCAGAGCTGAGATTCCCCTGTAGTCCTTGGTGCAGATCATGGTGAGGCAGCCGTGCCCCTGCAGCCAATGGAGGTCCATGGGAATGCAGAGATCGCCCTGCAGCCCATGGGGGAGACCACACCAGAGCAGGTGGATGCTTCAGAGGAGGCTGTGACCCTGTGGGAAGCCTGTGCCAGAGCAAGCTCCTGGCAGGGACCTGCAGACCCATGGAGAGAGGAACCCACCCTGGAGCAGATTTCCTGGTAGGACTTGTCAGGGACCCATGCTGGAGAAGCCTGTGCCTGAAGGACTGCAGCTGGTGAAAAGTGACTCATGTTTGCAGCCTTTTGGAGAGAGCTGCTGCCTGCGGGATGAACTCACACTGCAGAAGTTCATGGAGAGCTGTCTCCTGTGGGAGAGACCCCATGGTGCAGCAGGGGAAAGACTCCTCTTCCTTCAGGAACAACGTGTGATGAACTGACCATAACCCTCATTCCACATCTCCTTGAGCTGCTGGGAGGGAAGAAGTAGAGCATGTGTAAATAGAGAGTGAAGAGAAGTTGTTTTTAAGGTTTGTTTTACTTCTGTCATTATCCTGCTCTAGTTTTAATGGTAATAAATTCAATTAATATCCCCAAATTCAATCTGATTTGCCCATGATGGTAATCAGTGAATTATGTCTCCCTGTCCTTATATCAGCTCATTAATCTTTCATTATGTTTTCTCTGCCCTGCCCACTTGATGAGGGGAGTGATAGACAGAGTTTGTGGGCATCTGGCATCCAGACAAGGTCAATCCACCAGAGCTGTGGTACATATTTGGAAGACAAAGAGGTGTATTTTTTTAAGAAGGAGAAGTTAGGGTCACCCTGTTATCCACATCTCACTGTGGCACAAAGAAAAAGGTAGAAGCCACACGAATGAAAAGATTTTGAGTATGCGTCTTTCCCAATGGGAAATAAGAGAAGTAAGAAAACACGAGTAATAGAAGCCTGAGCTCTGGTGCTTTGGTAAACTCACTTCTATTTTGGATGGGACTGTGTTCCCTAAGCATACTGCTGTTGGTCTTTTCCATATGCTTTGGTGATTTTGTAACCTACTACTGGAGGCTTCAGGCAGCTGTCTTGAGTAATATAATTTAAAAGAGACAATATCTATTCTCATAAAACATTGCTAGAATGAAATTACACATTATTGAGCTCCTTTATCAGAAAACATACTTTAAAATAAAGTACAGGGGTTTTTTAGATTGTGTTACAAAAAAAATGAGTTACTTTAAATATGCTGATCAATTTGTATGGAGACTATCAGTGTCTTCTCGTGCTTCTGAGAAGGCCTCCCCTGAATACAGGAATGGGGTGTAAAAATGAGTGAATACATTATCTTTGAAATGCTATACAGAATAATAATCTAGAGAAACACTTATACATTATAATTATGTGCTATTTAGAGTCCTTATCTAGGTAGAAAGACACAGTGAGGAGCTATAGATAGGAATGTTATTTTCAGTGTAAGATCTTCATTTCGTTTCATTCATCTTCTCACTGATGTGATTTTGATCACCTCTCAGAACCCTGATTTGTTGGAGGTTTTTATATCATATATCCTCACCAAAGTTGGATTTCTTTTTTAACTAACATGATATTTACTATTCAAACTGTCTGTAAACTTCCCAGATGAAATTAATCAACTGAGAAGCTTCCGAAATTTTAAATATGATCCCTATGGCAATAAAAGGGTTTCACTGTTGATTTTGACTTACAAGTAATAAAACAGATACTAATTCATTCAACGAATTGATCATGACAGCCAAACTCTACAACATGGCATTTTGGTGCTGTCCTATGACTCATCTGAATGAAAAACTTATCATATATGATATACCTTCTGAGATGTTAATGTCTTTGTTATATAAGATTGTATAGGATTGTGCAGACCAGGGCACAAAACAGCTTGGATTAAATGTCTGGGAAATTAAATCCCTTGGATGACTGTCAGGACTAGTCTGCCTCCACTATCCCAAGACACAAGCTGGCACATTATCATTTTTATACATAGTTAAATACCCAGACTCTGATTTCATTAATCATTCCGTTTATCAATTCATGCAAATTTACCAGGGAGAGGGCATTCCCTGTCTTCACATGAAATGCTGTTTCCTAAAATACTATAGATGTATTACATAATATAAATGTCTGACATTTTAGCAGTAATAATAGCACTTGAATCCAAGGTTTTTTGCCCTCAGTTGCCCTTTAGCCTGCATAATTTTCAGTTCTGTAACTCCTACTCCTCTAACAGAAGCTGTCTTAGATCAAAATCAAGCAAAAATTTAAAAAAAATTAATTTTTTTTGAGTACTTCACCCCATTTCAACCACAGGTAGCTCCAGAGGTGCAGATCTTTATCCCCATCACATGCCAAAGTTGTATTTCCTTATAAGCCAAGGAGGAAATAAAAAACAGTATCTGCAGAATAATAAGCTGGATCAGCTTCCAAAAGGTGATGCCAGGGGATTAGAACCTCCTGCCTTGCAAAATGGATTTTTCACAACAGGGGAGACTCTGTCTGTCTCAAGCCAAGACCATGATCACAGCACAACCCCTCTGTAAAGTGACTAAGCACCAGTGGTCTACTCAGCAATACTCACTCTGCCTTCAGCATAAAACTGAGCTCTGAAATTTTCCAGTTGAGTCATTTGCAGGCTCGTATTTATAACACAAACTGTGATTCATTCCCGATTTGTCTCGTCTTGGATTTCATGCCAGGACCAACTGGAAGAGATATGCCCTTCCACTCTTCCAGGATGTATTGCAAGGAGCTGGAAAGAATTTTGGTGTTCTGTGTAAGCACCGTCCTAATACACTGTGCTGATACTGTGCCACTGTGGTGGCATTGTAAAATTTTCTATTATTAGCAGATGAAATAACTCTTGCACTATTTCAGGCAAAATTTTAAACACTGGCTTATTTTCATTTGCTTCCTTTATGAAAAAAAAAGAAAAGTAGAAGCAAGTTGTTTCTACAAAATTAGGTCATTGCAGGTATAGGTCCTTTATAAGTAGAATCAGGTATATCAATATTTAAATTTAAAGGGAAAAATAGTTACAGATAACTGGTATAATCTGTCAGGGTATTTTCTGAGATCTCATTCCTTATAGGCAAATTAACATCCAGACATGGGAAGAAACAGTGAACTGTTAACTATATACCAGTTTGGGTACAAATTTATTATTTTAAAACCGTTTCCTGTAAAGGAAAATTGTGTAAAACTCAAATCTATACTTTGACTAAGGTAATTTTTTGTGATTTTCAGGAAACTAGATCCTGAAATCATGCTAAAATGCCAATCATAACAAAATTAATTTCCTTTTAAGGACACATTTAGATGATACACACTGTTATCCCAGTCTGTATCTGCCATTATTAAGCAGAACATGACACTTTAGTCCAAAGTGGATGAAGAAATAGATATCACTGATAATCGTTACATGCAGGCATGGAGTTATGATTTAAGATGGGTCTTGATACTGCGATATACCATACTATTTTCTAATTCCCACTGAGAATCTCCCACTCTTCTTTCCTTGGCATTTAGTCTCCTTGTTCAAGAGGAACTACTGATACATAAAATTTACTAATAGCATTCTCCCTCGACCCTCTTTCTTTCCAGTTTACTGGATGTCCTCTCCCACTAAGCTTAGATTTTTTCACCTAGTTATCTCCACTGCCTTTTGAGCATTTCCTTCTGTATCACCTAGCTCAGCTAATTGTTTCATGACTTTTCTTCTAATCCAATTCTTTCTCATCTGCTATTCTTTTCTAAATCCGGGCACAAGATAATCTTTTTTTCAGATTAATTTC
This sequence comes from Melospiza melodia melodia, assembly GCF_035770615.1. Taxonomy (NCBI): domain Eukaryota; kingdom Metazoa; phylum Chordata; class Aves; order Passeriformes; family Passerellidae; genus Melospiza; species Melospiza melodia. The sequence continues at coordinate 38,653,642 of NC_086194.1, forward strand.
CAAGCCGTTATGCGAGGCTATCCCCATCCTCCAGCATCACAGAACAGGCCCTGTTCATGCAGCTTGGCAGAAGAACACAATAGAACTCCAGGAATTCATTCATGTTAACAGTTAAATTAAATAAGGGTGTTTAAAAAATAAGTAATTAATTTTGAAAAAGGAAAAAAAGTCAGTTTGCAGATAAAACTTTCCTCACCAAATGCCATTAAGAGCATTGCATTCTAGCACCAGATATTTTTCTCACACGAACGTGACTGTCAGTCCCTCGGTTGATATGTAAAGTAATTATATCAAACCTGCCAGGGTAAATCATTTTTATTCATAGGGAGTAATACTCAAGCAAGTTTTCTGCTTAAATATGATTCAGAAACATTTTGTAAAACATCTTGTAGCAACCTACACCAAACAAATCAGTGATGGAATCCTAATTTTGAGCTAAGAATCATGCAATCCCACTGAAGTCTCTCTTGGTCTGGACTGAGAGATGCTGGATTTGCTGTAGATAAAGATATACCCCTTTAAAATAAACAAGCTCTTGAAGTAGTTGAATCTTACTAGTTTTTAAATGTCTGAGCTTTGTATATCCCCAGGGTCTCTCTGTTTGCATGTCCTTAAACAATACAAGCCATTATTAAGAACATGAATAATGTGGCATGCTATCATATTAGGATATAATTAAAAACAAGACAGCAAAGCCTCAAAGCTGTGCTGAACATAACACACATATTGCAGTCTTCCACATTTGTTCTGAATTAAAATCCTGCTTCTTTCCTGAAAGCTCTCATCTGTGCTCATCTGTGCTCAAACAGCAGCTAGTGCCTATTTGAAAAAACATTCACTTTTGGCAGAACAGCTCTACCATCAGCTCAGGACTGGGGGAATGGGAGGAACCAACCCACGTGCCTCCCCAGGCACCCTTTCTCTCTGGCTGTTGGGGAGGGCTCAGGGAGCCATGGGAGTGGGAAATTCCCTCCTCACAGAGCATCCCGTCATGTGGCCAGGCTGACAGCTCACCAAACACCCAGCCCCGCCAGCCTGTGCCCTGGAGGCAGCACATCTACCCCCTCATTTCACAAGGCACCAGCTTCCACTCTGCAGCAGTCCCATGGGGGCCTCTCCCACAGCAAAAGGACTGAATCTGCACCTGTGACCATAGCCTGGGCTTCCACAGGACTATTAGGACTTGTATAAAACCCAATTAGGGCATCCACACATTCTTCCATCGAGCACTCCATTCTCAGCGCCAGATTTCTCTCACTAATCTATTAGCCTAACCTCAAATATTGTGTTAAAAGCCAAGAACATGGTGGCAGGTGACCTCATTTTACTGAGCTATCAGCTGACTCAGATCCAGGAGTGATGCCAGGCAAGCACAGCCTGCTCTAGGAGCCAGTGCTTTGTGACAGCTCCTCTTTCCCCTCTTTCCCTGCTGCTGCAGCTGGTTGGCACCACAGAGAAAAGCAAGCAGAGAGCTCTCAACCTGACTAAAGCCTCTGCAAGTGGCCAAGTGTGCTCTGACTTGAACTCACAATTCCTCTCTTCCACACCTTGAAGAATAGCCAGTCTATCTCCTTAAGCACTGCCCATAATGCCAACCTAAACCTCTTCAACTCCACAACCTCTCTGGACTTGTCAGACTGTGAGGCAATCACCAGGACTTTGTGGCCAGGAAGAATGGAGGCCCTCGAGGACAAGAAGGAGCTCTAAGAAGTATTCAGAGAAGAACCCGGTGGCTGCATTTCTTCAGCCAGGGTCAAAAGAGTTCAGAGGCTTTGGGGAGGATCAATGAAACCATTAGTTGCAGATATTCCAGAAATATGTCCGGAAAAGTCCTGCCAGGCCTGCCCAGGACCACTTCTAAAGCCAGCTATGGAGTCATACCAGACCTGAAGCACTGGAAACCTGCTGAGCAAGGATGGCAGCTATAAACAATGTAGGTGCTTTGGTGTCTAGCTTTGCTTTTGTGGTTTTGTCTGAAGAGGTGACTGAGCTGGTGTCATCCCAGATAAAGTGGCTCAGCACACAAGCCTTTAACCAGTCTGAAGGCCAATCTAGCAAGATACAATGACCTACTGCTCCCTTGGGCAGGATTAAGAGCTGTTTAAAATGAAATACAGTTGGGGGAGAGATATGGGTAATAGTGGGAACCACCAACAGAGGGATTTCTAATGCCTTTGCTTGTTCATGGACTTTTCTGTTTTATTGCCCAGGCAGTGAAACTCTAGCTCCTAATTGCCCCAAATACAGCTAGAAGATCAGACTTCAGTCAGGAGCTTTGAGCAACTCCATAAGGATTATCAACAATGACAAAGCCTTCCCTCTCCACACACCATCATGTCTATCAATGAGAAGAGTTTTGGTAGGGGGAAGTGCTTGGTTTGATTTTGGGGGTGGGTTTTGTTCTTTTTCAGCCATGAAAGCATTAGACTTCTCAGGAATAAAATACATGGTAAACTGACAAATTTGTTCTGTCTCCTGACACAATGTCCTTTGCACAACCTGCAGCTCAGAAGATTTCAGATCTGTCAACCTGTGCCATAGCCCTACCCTACAAGGCAGAGATGCCATGGCCACAGCAGTATTTTCTCACCTAAGAGTCCAGTAGAAACATGCCAAGTTGCCCATTCAAGCAGAGAGCACGGCCTGGTTTCAGATACAATTTTTCATATGTGGGTAGAGCCAGGTTGTGACAGAATAGTAAAAACTGATAAGATAAGCTCTTGACAAAGTTTTTTCCAAAGTCTAGAGTGCTGCTATGGAGACCATCCTTGAAAGTAGGCTCAGTGTCTCTTTTGCAGAGCTTTCAAGTTTTACCACAGGGAAGAAAAGTGATCCTTAAATTTTGTCCTGTTCCCTGATCTATTGCTCTATATCTTATTCCTGCCTCACCAGGGCAACAACAACTTACTATATGTATTGGTTCAGCTAATTATTCCATTAATGATTCAGCTAATATAGTTTAATACAGGAAGTGTAATGTCACATCATTAAACAATTATTTATGTATTCTAGACCTTTACCGTAATCCATCTTGAGATCTGTTAATTTATTTCTCCTCTGGTGTTTATAAGGTATGACATCCTGCAAGCAACTAATTCTGGATCTCTGTTCTCTTTGAGATTTAATCAGCATTTGAAATTTACTTCTGGTGTTATGCCAGGATAACTAGAAAGCAAGAACAAGCAAGCTTTCCAGCATTTGGCAGTTCCTCTGAAACAAGCAGAATTTTAGAAGTTGATGTGAAACCCATGAAAACCTTTCAAAAGCTAGCAGTTCTTTCTCACGTTAAAAAAAAAAAAAAAAAAAGAAAAATCCAAATTAAAAGATAAACCTTTTGCTTATACAAGCTTGATTGAAATAGTGTGTAAAAGTTCATTTAAAAACCTGCACAATTATGTTCTAGTTTGTTTCAAATAAAAGGAAAGCTAAGTAAATCTAATTGCTCTCAGTAGCACAATATAACTGTGGGTCAGTGTGACCTGGGTAGCTTAAAATACAGATCCAGGGAAAACACAACCAGAGATTCCCTTAGCTGTGAAAAAGAGCTTTTCATCTTACATCTCCAGGTAACCAAGGCCATGTAAGTGCTGTGGGTGATGTGGTAGAGAGACTGACTTCATAATTCATGTTTTCTTATCTCTTTTATTAGTCACCTTAATTAACACCAAGTTGAATAGTACCTTAGACTGAAATCTATGTATGACTCAATTCAATTATTTACGAGACAATTGCTAATTAAATAATTTTGTTCATTTAGCAATAGACACATGTAAGGAGAGGTTGCTACCATTTCACAATGAAGGGTTCTTTTAAATTTAGGGGAAAACCAAATGAAAGTGAAAAACAAGAAGAAGCATCAAGGAAGAGACATGCCTTAGAGAGACACAAATTTTCCAAGTGAAGCCAAGCAATAGTGAGTGCAGATTTTTTGCTATTCTCTGGCTGAGCTTCTGCTAACAGGACTGGCCTTCATGCTCCAGCCTTAAAACGTTAGATCCTTTACCTGGCAGTAGAGAAGAATTAATATGAGTATCAAAGTTCACAGAGCCATTCTGCTCCTTTGAACCTCCACACAAAAATTGTTAATTAACAGGCCTCCAGCTACATCTTCCCATATTTGCACCTGCAGCTCCAGGTTTGATCTAGCTACGTGACCTACTCCATTATATCTCTTGGTCCACTTTGTCCCTCTTGGGAATAAAGCTAAATAGGGCAAAGATAGCGAGGAACCCTCTAGGGGCCAGCCACCATTGTTGTCACACAAAAGAGGACCAAAGGGCTCAGGTGTGGAAGGTGTGAGGAGAGGCTGAAAGGGTGCAAACATTTTTGAACCTTTAGGCATTAGAGAGCCCATGAGAGGAAGAGGGAGAATAGATGATGAGTGCTGGGTTAGGAATAATGGAAGTGGCAGGGACACAGCTCTGTGGAGGGGAGGAGCAGGAGGAGAAAATCATGGTGGTGGATCATGTGCAGGATCCAAAGTTGTCCTAGTGGAGGGAGAGGAAGGATACTGAACCATCAAAGAGAAAAGCAAAACAGGTCCAGAAACAGGCACAGGAGGGGAAAAGACAGTCAAAAGCTGTGATTGAGGTGGGGGCTGTGGTATGAGTAAGAAGTTGGATGAACAAAAATAGTTTTGAAAAATAGTAAAGCTGGAGCTGTAGGAGAGCCCTCTACAACTGGGAGAGCACCACCCCACCTGCAAGGGAGCAGAGATGTAAGTCAAAGCTTCCCAGTGAGCTCTTCTGCTGTGTAGAGTAAGCTTTCCTATGAAATAGAAGGCATTTGATCTCCACATAAAAGCTTCACCTAAGTCTGATAGTTACAATTCTGGATAATTATGTCTCAGACATCTGGCCAAGAAAAAATAAGTGGATTTGGCATAAGCAGAAAAACAAAAGAGGGCCTGTAAGTGTGCTCTACATGCTTATCCGTTCCAGGTAATATACTAAGGAACAGGACTTCAGTGGATCTCTTAAAGATCCACTTTAAGGGAGTAAGCATTAAAATATCAGAGGTACAATCAGGGCATTACACAACTGCAGCATAAAAATTGTAGACACGGATAAAAATCACACAAAGTGCTATTTTACTGTGCAGCTGTAACTGGTCAGATGCACTAGGGCATGACAGTAGATGACAGTAATCAAGGCTCACTGAAAGCAATTACAGTTACAGGATAAGAAAATATGCAAAAGCACATTTAAACCTGAGCCAAATTCAGCATGAAGCAGAAAGCTGTTTCCAGTTATCCTATGCAAAGAACAGAATAAATAAGTTAGCACTCAGGAGCACAGAAACTTTTCATTTTGTTTCCAAAAAAAACCTCAGCAGAACCCAACCATTTTCCAAAACAGGAATTTAATGCTAATTACCAGTGTGAAAGTGAGACTACAAAGTAGGTACTTTATTCCTATAAGCCATCTAATATGCCACCAGACTCTTTTTTTTAAACTGGATTTACCTGGCTCAGTGTGAAACAACTCATACATTTCATTACTTGCTGTGCTTTATTTGCTTATCAACACAGCCATGAACCAGACTGCAATGTCAGCCCACTTCTTTCTAGCAGCTGCCCAAACCTCTGCAGCCAACCCTTCTGCATCCTATCACTTGCTAAAACACCAAATGCACAGGCACACCAGTCAGGGGGAGCTGACAGAGCTACAGGTATTTGGGTTCTAGCCCAATGCAAACACCCAACACACGTGACTCAGCTGTGTTTGCAAATCCTCTCTTCCCACCCACCTCTGGGTCAGATGTGTCTGTCCCAAATAGTCTTCCCTAGATAATATATCAAACATAACCCTTTTTTCTTTAAGGGGCAGCAAACTGCTTTACTGCCTCCAAGGCATTTCTTTGAAATGGGAACTGGGGCTGATCTATTCCTTCAGAGTTGCAAAAGTCTTTCCTGACCTTAAAATTCACCAGGGATTTATTTGGTTGGGCATTTTAAGGCATAACATTAGATCACAATTGCTATCTTGATCTAACAAACACACTCTAAAAGCTTGGACAAAATCAAAAACCAAATTTTACTTCTTACTGAAATGGCTTGTTTGAAGTTTTGCTTCCCCTCCATAGTTTCAGAAGGTTATTATCCTCACTTTGTTTTAATTAGAGCTTCAAACCAGCACTATTTATGCTGAGCAAGCCGGGTCTGGTCCAGCTGGGCCACATTTAGCACACAGGTTGTTCCCATTGCACTGGGATAGGCAGTATTGCCATGCCTGCTGGGCTGGAAGCAGGGATCAGGGATCAGCTGCAGTCTGAGAAAGAGAAGGCAAGGGCAGCTCCTTGCCTACTCATGCTCTTCCCTGCTCAGTCTCATCTGCAGCAGCAGCTGCCGCCTTGGGCTAGAGCCTCACTGTCTGCGCTCCTCAGAGGATGGTTGCTGCAGCTGTAAACCCCAGAAGTGCAGAGCAGGGAGAATTAGCAGCAGTAGAGCAGCAACCCCACAGCATATCATATCTGATGATAGTATGGGTCTGTGTGCTCTTCTGCCAAGGATGAGACAAAAATCAGACATCCTGCAAGGGAGGTATTGCAAATCCCTCTGAAGGCCTTGCAGCACTTCCCCTTTCTTCTCTGGCTTGCAAACTTAGAGGGGCTTCATGCCTTCACATCCTGTATTTCTGCATCAGCCTATGAGCATCCCCTGAAATCACCATCCTGCCTGCAGCAACAAAGTGCTGAGACCATCTGGGACTACTTACAGCCCCTGTTACTCTAAACTTTAGGCTAAACAGTTTAAAACTGCTTCTCTAGCCTCCAAAAATACTGAATACACCAAACAGCTCCAGAAACCATCCCTAGAAGCAGCAGCCTGTCTGCTCTCCAGCAGTGTAAATCTTCACCTTAATCCTGCCCTGCAAGTGTTCATGCCTATGGAAATTGTGCATTGTGTAGATTACACAAATTTGCCTGAGGGGTGGCCTGTCTGAAGTACCGCAAGACTGTCTAAGTGTTAGTGGTAAATCTTCTGTAGCACACTTTGTTCTACCCTTTTTTTTAAGTGACTTGAATCCTTTGACAATTTAAAAGGGATACACAAAGCATAACCTTATGATGATCTTCACTCAGACTGCTACAATTTAATGATGTATTAAATAATAACAATATGGTGATGCAGTCTCAGTTTTCCTGGGTTCATTTTTACCATGTTCTGCAGTCTTCCCACTGCAGGTTGTGAACTCTTTGGCTCTCACAGGATAATCATGAACAGGTTGAGTTGGCATTTGGATAGGAAATCCACAGGGAGGCCATAGTAGTCATTTAGATTATTCAATTACAGAAAGAACACTTTTCTCATTGTATTTGTAAGAATTCTTGCACATACCTTGAGAGACAGCCCTGCTTCTCAGACAAAGATTATCAAGAAGTTGTAGGCCTTCATGTTTTCAATTTTGTGGCACCACTTTTTTTTCCTGTGGAAGTATATAGCTATCTGTAATGAACAGAAAACTAAAGACAAAAGGCTTGAAGGTCAGCTTCATAGTTATGCTAGCTTTCCATAAAAGCAAAGGTATTTCTGGACTGAAAGTTCCCCCCAAAAAATCACAGTTTCAAGCCATTTGTCAGTCTTCTTTTCAATCCTGGCAACTGATTCAAATCCAGCTGCTGAAGACTACCCTTTAAAAATATAAGCTCCGGGAGTTGTCAATAAAATCCTGGGTTCTTTTCCATCATCACATGCATTTTGAGATAGGATAATATTGTTATGTCCAGCCAAACCACTGCCATTTATTTCCAAAAGCAGACCCCAGCATAGGCTGTCTTTCAGCCATCAGCACTGCCTACCATTTCTGAGAGCTCAGAATCAAAAGCACTAGAAGGAGGAAAAATGCAGGTACCATAAGGTTCCCCTGTTCAAGGTTTCTGTTCACCCGATGGACACCTGCAGAGACAGAAAGTAGGTGAAAAGTATTGGGCTGCTTCTACTCTCTTCCCCAGGGTTACCTGGCTACCAGGATGGGCCTCTGAAAAAAGTCATAACTCTCTACTTCTTATAGCAGGCCAGAAGGTAGAAATAAACTCTAATGAAAATGTATACTGGTCTTACTCTTTCTTTCAAAGCCAAAATTCCTACACCAGTAACAAAGGTAAAGGAGTAAAGTAGATGCCACAATGGAAGTCAAGAATCTACTAGGTAGATTGCCTCTTTTAGTGTTGCTTTATTCTAAAAGAACAGAGCAAAATCAGACCCAGCAGAATACAGAATGAGAACCCATTAATTTCAAATGTTGTTAATAGGGAATTTTAAAGAAAAAAAGTGATACAAAAATACAAAGGATTTATTTGTCTGGTTTTGGTACAGTGCAGAATAAAAATAAAATTCTTACTAATGCATCACTGAAATGAACAATCACTGTCAATTAGTACTTGCATTCAATATTTTGTGAAATTATTTTACAGTACTCTCAATCTTCAACATTACTACTAGTGTGATTTTGTTTAATGTATATAGCATCTCATTCAAATGCTGCCACTTCTGTTAAGTGCTTTTTTTGAGTTATTGATGCTCCATTGTTTTGCATGTACTTCATTCTTCACCATCAGTGACAAGATTTTTAATCTTTATAGAGAAGAAAACAGGCTCAAGCAAGAATGACCTGTCAAGAATGCTTATGGCTTTGTGGTTAGCTCTCTCCTGAGTGTGATTTAATCGATGTGGTGCTACCTGATAACATACAAGATTCAGTAACATAATAAAGTCTAGATGTTAACCATTTGAGACCATCAAAGAGAGAGGTATAGACGACTGGGGATTTGCAACAGCACAAAAACCAACTCATCTGGGACATCCAAGTTTATTTTTTAACAAGTGATTTGAAGTGGGTTTTACTTAGATGGGGCAACTGCATGTTTGCATTTTAGTGCTGCTTGGGTTTTTATATTATTGTTATGTAGACTATGGACAGCAAAGACAAAGATGTCCAAGTGCAGTTCTGTCACTCAGCCTTATCTTTACATGAAGATCAGTTTAAGCCACTTTTTGGGTAGTCTTTGACCTCAGTGTTGAGCAAACAGAGCACTTGCTGCAATATACATTTACCTGGTATGAAATGCACTAGTGCCACCAAACCACATATAACCTAGAAGACAGCACTTGGACACCATTCCAGTACATATTTCAGGACAGAAATATGTATATTATATATCTGTATATGTATATCAGATATATTAATAGTCCTCCCAAGTCTCCTGTTGGAAGGGCTATTAACGTGCAGCCATGACAGGAGGAGAGGTGGGCTACTCTAGTGATGATGGATAGGGGGCTGAGGTCTAGGTAAAAAACCTTCTGCATGCTTATGGACTAATCTTGCAGACTTTTATTCTGCTCCAGTGGATAAGCACTCATGCCAGGGTCTATCCCTGAAAGCTACATGCCTCCTCTCCTGTCAGCCTACTCCACCTGGCAACAGGTCCACACTTTCCCTAACACACTGCTGCCGACCTTGCTAAGTCAGCTGGAACACTTCAGACGTTTAAATCCACTCTAAATCAGTCCACTATCTCTCCTTTATCCACCACATTAGATTTAAACTGTCTGCTCTCACCTTTAGTGCCCTGCATAACTGCACGCTTTCTGTGTATAGAGGTTTGCTCTCTCCACTTAACAGTGACATCAGTCTTGATGTCCCACTTACCTACCTCTCCAGCAAGCTTTTCTGTCTCATGCTGTCTGCTTTGAGAGATGCAATGCTGATTCTGGTTCACTGAGTTTGAACTTTTCGTTCAAATCCCTCCTTTTGAGTTCATTTTAGTGGTGCCTACAATTAGTGGCTCACTGATCATAATTATTTTAAATAAACCATTTAGTTAAGCAATTGAGGTGTTTACAAGCACCAACAGCTTAACAGCTTGATCTTACTGCTGTAATGTGTGAGGTAGTTTCTCACTACATCTCCTCCTGCTGTTTATTACTCCTTTTTTAATCTAAAGTCAGATAGTAAATTCTTCAGGGAAGTGATTATATCATTCTTTTGTTCAGCGCAATGTCTGTCATGTTTTAGGGCACAATAAAATGTAGCACAGAAAGTGCACAAACTGGTACCTGAAATACAACATAGACTCAAACCCATTGATACAATTAAGAAAAATTAAGTCTTAAAACCCAAATGTCACCGTGTGTTTTCAGTGACCAATAAAACCAGTAGAAATCCTTAATAGAATAACCATCTTAGGTGAAAGGCTTCATTTACAAGTCTCCTTAAAGAAGCAGTGCCACACTTCAGGAAAATGGGGTAAACATTAAAACAAATAGTTCTACAGAGGTGCTTAAAACTCAGCAGACTGAATGAATGAGAATGGCCTATTTCAGTCTATGCAAGCAGGCAAGAATGTCTGTCTAGAAACAGTTTTCCAGGACATAGCTGTCACATGCTTCAGATGAATGTTGTGCTTGCTTCTAGTACAGCTGAAGTCTATGACTTAATCTTATCTGTTTAACATCCAAGATTCCAGTTTTAGATTTTGGCAGCAGGCATATGCTCCCCCTGTGGCAACAGGATAATAACATTATAGAGTTAAAAAAAAAAAAACAGATCCTTTAAGGCTCAATTACCTCATGAAACTATTTTAAAATTCAGGGTGAACAAAACTGCAGTATTTCAGTTTACAAGCATCATTTTAGTTTACAGCTGTTTTAAAGGACCCATTCTAATGTTTTATGTCTTTCACCACCTGCAGAACTGAATGAAAATACTTATTCTATTTTGCAGAGGGCTACCAGAACCAAAAGAGCAGAGCTAAGTGAGAAAGAATAAAGTATTCTAAATCAAAGATAAGATCCAGGATAGCTGACTTTATCACCTCTCTGCAACACTGAAGATAGGTTAAAAACCTTGCAAGGCCAGAATAAAAACAACCTGCAGGCAAGCAAGAATCTTTAAACTGGTTTATTCTCTAAATTAGTATTTATATTAATACCTATAATCCTGATACAACCAAATAATGTTTTTAATAATTTTAATTACTGTTTTTGAACACTGTATGTTTATAAAAGGATGGGTCTCTTTAACCTGTGGAATTAATCCATCTGCATTCTAAATTCTTTGGGTAGGAACTGTCAGTGATTATTAATACCAGCTGGAGGCTCAATTGTAATATAAAATAAAGAAAAAATGGGATATATTATAAAGAACAAGCCAAACCTTGAAAGAGCACTAACTGGGGCCAGGAAAGACATCCCTCTCTTCAAAATAGCAAATATTAAAGAGAAAAGCCATGAATCACAAAACCAAAAAAGAAGTAAGTGAAGCAGGTAAAAGAACAAGGTAGGGGCTGCAAAGAGGGAATAGTGGAGAGTGAAGGGAGGAGAGGTGATGGAGTTGAAAGGAATCACTCTTTGGTTTGAGGTTAACCAAAGGGTTAACCAAAGGAATTATGTTACCACTGGAGGAAAGAGTGTTAAAAGTTTAAATAAATGTCCTGGTCTAGGACTCCAAGCAGAAACCCCAGGCAGGGCCAGCTTTTCTGCAGAAGAGCTGAAGGATTCAATGAGCAACGCCCAAATGAGCTTTGCCCAGATGCAGGAGAGAATTAGAATTTTAAAGAGCAGGTCTCCCTCCTTACCTTTCTCTTTGTGAGCAGTTCAGGGATGTTAAAAGGTACAGCATGCTAGCTTTGTTCTGACAGCACAGCAGGTACAGGTGTTGCCCTTCACACCAGAAAGTTCATGCTGCTATACTAATGTTTATTAACTGCAGCTCATACCAGAGGGGCCAATTCTATTACAAAGTGGGCAGGCAAGTGTCCATGTCCTTTTGTCCTCTGCAAAGATGGCCCCAAGGTAGCATGTGTGGTTTCACACCAGTGTACCTATTTACTAGGAACCAATATGGGGCCATATATACACTTCACTCAGAACAGCTGTCTGGCTGCAAGGCTTTCAGCAGAGCTGGGAAAATGATGGGCAGGGGGGAGGGAAATTCTCTATGAATTATGGAGTTGGTCAAATGCCAGAAAAACTGGTCTGTCAAATAAATGATTTGAGGAAAACCAGCCACATTCACTGAACAGTGAAGAGTTTCTTCACGTTAGAGCATATCCATCTACATTTTCAAGCTGTTTCTGAACCAGACATAATTTCCATTCCTTCATGTCTCTTCATGGCAGGCACTGATAATCTTTTCATAAATAGTTTTAGACCAAGAATTATTATGTGAAGAAATGTATGAATAACTTTGAATTACAAGTAAGTTAAAGAGTTTCACAGTCTGTCCATGAACTATGTACTAGTGAGGAAAAGCAGCTATCTTCACTGAATAAATAATTTGTTCAAAATTACTTGCTTAGTCCAGACTTACAGACTTACCAATTTGGCCTAGATTCAAGCCAGTCATTAAGTGAAAAATTGTTTCCTGAAACTCATCCAACAAGAAAGGTCAATTTCCACAAACCTTACATGTATTCAGTCATTCTAGGTAAAACAGGATTTTTTTGAGACTAGCTCATCAGCACCACAGGTCTGAGCAGGGATGTCTGCCTGCATCTGCAGACAGTCTGGATCATTAGCTTTGGGAAACGTGAAGTGCACCATGAATGTCAATAGTGTGTGAACAAAGTGCTCTGGGATCCGGTCAACAGCCCCTTGGGACAAGCATGGATGTGACAAGCAGAGCAGCAGGTCCCAGACAGTCATTCCAGAGAGTGTAAGGACTGGAAAGCTTATCTACAACCTCCCCTCCTTCCAGGTGCTTCTCTCCAGGGAAAAGCCTGCTGCTACAGCAGAGAGCTGTGCAAGTAGCCTCTTGCTACTCCTGCTGTACAAAAGAGGAGTAGGGTAGAAGAGGGTCCCCCTTGCCCCTGCCGTGCCAGTTTGGGCAAGGCCATGGTATGGCTGTCCATAGTAAGGATGCTGTTTTGTTCCTCAAGTTCACTTCTTTTGGCAACTTAGGTAATTCCTGCCTTTTGTTCCTTTAGCAATGTCTCAATTGAGTATGCAAAGGTCTGTCTGCCTGTATGATGCACCAGATCATAGACTGACCAGGACCAAATATAACCTTGTAAATAAAAGTTATTTTTAACCAAGATGGGAGGAATGGGGAAAACCAGCTTCCAGTTACCAATAGCCCACTGCCTGGCTTCTGAAGTAAGCAAGAATTCAGTGCCTACAAACTTCCTCAGTGCCCAGTGAAACATACTTGGCAAAGCTCTCCTCAAAAGCACAAAGACAGGGACAGAGGCCCTTCAGTCCCTCATTATCCACCTCCTCAACTCACTTTGGAACCTTATATCTGTGCTGGAGATATAGTTCTTTGGCTGGGTTTTGTAAAAGTATGTTTGACTGGGTTTTCTTTTTATTTATTTATTGTTCTCCATTTAGCGATGTGTCTGCTCCACAATTTAAGAAGGTTACCTAAAGTATGTTTTTATTTACATATGATCTGTAAAATATTTGAGACAGCTATGCTGAAATAATTTGAAATAAGGTGATAAGAAAATCAAGTATGTGGTTGACATCTGGGGAAAAGGAACAATGTTAGAGGCACATTTTAGCAAAAACAGTATTAATGTATTATACCTTTATTGTACCCTGTAAACACTTAAACACTTGATTAAGCCTACTTCTATTTAAATCAAGGAAGCTACACCCACACAGAAAGCAAAAGGATAAATAGGAACATGGTGAATTAGGTCTAAACTGATGTGTAGTAACACATAACACTTTAATAGATATACCCAAACAGGAGCTATGAGTGGAAAAATAATATTAACATCAGAATAAACGTTGCACTAATTAACTCCAGTTTTAGATTATCCCTAGATATATCTCATAAAGAGACAGCAGGATTTCCCAAGTCTCAGAAACATAAAATGGCCTCTGCAGCATTTAAAAAGATTACATTCTTCAGTTTTTTTGTTTGTTTTTTTTTTAAAGGTTGTAGCAAAGAGACCTGCTAATAACTATGTAAATTATTTGACTCAGTATGAACTTCTTTGTTAATATGTATCATGCTGTTATGCATATGATAATATTTAATATTAAGGTATTGAAGCAATAGGAGCAATAGGGGAAAATCTTATTATTAATGAATTTGAATACTGCCATTCATTACACTTTTTAAAAAGAAAAACAATTAAGGACACCTTTCCCTAGACCAGGTTGCTCAAAGCCCCATCCAACCTGGCCTTGAACATTTCCAGGGATGGAGCCCAACAACCTGGCAGCCTGCTCCAGTGCCTCACCACCCTCACAGTATAGAATTTCTTCCTAAAATCCAATCTAAATCGACCTTATATGCCTTTTCCCTAAATGAGCTGCCATCCAGATGTCTTCAAAAGACATTTGGGTGAAGAGCTTGTTGCCCTGATCACCTGCAGGAAGCCTACAGCACAATTCCTCATCCCCTGCCCATACACCAACCACAAATGTGGCCCTGGAGGCTGAGGGGTAGGACAGTAGAAGAAGGCAACCATGTATAAACCTGGGTAAAAAAACCCAAGAAACAGCAGAGAATAGGAAGATTTGCCACTCTCAATTCCAATATAACTTCACTATGCACCAAGAGTTCTTGCTGGTGCCAGAGAGCACAATCAATTAGCAGGATATTTTAAAGAACGCCGCACTGTTTCTACAAACCATCACTTGTAGGATGCTGGTACCTTTCCTCCAAGACTCATCTCCCCTACACATGTGAGTCATTTCTGCACAAGCCAGTTTCATTCCAGGTGTAATGGCAGCATAGGACTATCCTCTGCCAGGTCTCTTTCCACAGTCTGTAACTATGTTACCAGCTATTGACTTATGTCATCTCTGACCTATGTCATAAATTTATAGGCAGGAAATAAAAACCCTTCAACTGAAAGCAATCCTTTGTGTGACTCTACCTTTTTCATGTAAGAAATATGTGCATTTTTTAAATAATCGGAATAAAGATATCACAGTTCCTCAGGTATGTAGTTTTTGACAGCATGGAAGAAGCATTATTGCAAAGCTTCTGGGTCTTTCTGGAAGAACTAGTACACATCTGAAGGTAGGGACAGTGAAAACCTCTGAACCAGCCAGCTGAAAACCTACAGTGATTCCTGAGAACTCAAAAGATACTCTGAACTCCTGGCTGGAATGAGTTCCAAATTTTCATTTGGAATTTTTTTTTGTGTGAACCACTGTGTTGGAATAGCAACCTCCTCAAATCAAAGTCATAGATATCAACTAAACTCAAGCAAAGGTAAATGTTTCCAAACCCTGTGATAGGATTATGTCAATTAAACCCTGACCTCTTTCCAGCACTTCTCTCTGTCATGTAAAACAGCCTTCAGTGAGGATTCACCCTAAATCACCTCAGCAATAAGGGGTTTCCTTAAACAGATGAGAACCAGAGCTGAGTGAAAGACACCACAAAAGAAGAAACAGATTTTTGCCTACAAACTTTGATTTAACCTCAAAATTTGATTTAACCTTAAACCCAAATCTTCCTAAACAGGCCTAAGGCAGCAGCAGCAGTAGCGGTGCAACTTGCTACCCACAAGCATTCAAAAATAGCGAGGCAAAAATCACTACTTTGGCTTGAAAAGCCCAACATTGAGGGGTGAGTGCTACGAATTTTGCTACGAATTTTGAAACCACTGGATTTGCTTTTTCAAAAATTTTTACATAGTTTATATAAACCTGAGATTCTCCCCATGGTCTCAGAACATCTGAATATGATGATTTCAGGAGAGCATTCCACATCACTAAAAATATTAATATGCAGACTGTCAGCTTGCCTCTGCAGTGTTACCAGCAGAAATCTTCTTTTGGGGCTGCAGGGAACTCAGCTCAGCAACAGAGCAGCATGGCAGGAATTCCTGTAGGCAGGAGGAGAAAAGAAGTGGTGAGAGTTGGAGTTCCTTTTAGCACCTCCTAGAAAAGGACACATATAATTTCATCATTGCCTGTGGGACAAAGAATGGTTATGCTACTGCATGTCCTCACTTTGTGCATTTTCCATCAATTTGTGGTTCTGGTTTGAAAAGCTTCAATGTGTCAAATCTGGATTAAGTGAGTGCCCTGTAAAACTTAGGTGGCAAAATTATTTATTTTCTGATTTGCAACTCAAATAGATATCACTAGACTAAGGTAACTATAAGGCTGAGACAGCCTTTATCTCTGAGACAAAGATGGGCTGGGTACAGGTTTGTAGTGGTAACTGAAATGGAAATTAAGAGGATTACACATGCAAATACAGCTCTGATGTGCTGAATCACATTTGGTCCTATTTTCTGTCCCAGTCCTCATGACTGACTCCTACTGTGGGTCAGCATCTGCAAGGAGAGTCTCCTGAAAGAGGTTTGGCAACAGCTACTGTCTCATTTGTGCCACTTTTAAAATAAAAGCCTCTGACAAAACCATTGCCTGTTCTTCTGTTTCTATTAGCATTTTAAAATTTACTTCGTCAATACAGATTTCTTGGCTATTGCAGGTTAAAAATGACATGGCACTTGGTCAGTGTAAGAAACTCCCTCAAATCTAGATATTTCAGTCCAGAAAACTCCAATGGAGTGGGCTCATACACACTCATGCCTGTAGGAAATGCCATGTGCCTGAAGAGCACTTTTCTCTGAAAGTAGAGAGAGATGGGAAGGGAAAAAGCAGGAAGTGGGTGCACACTGGTTTCCCACTGACCTCTTAGGATGTATTTCAATTTTCTGCTTTTTTCCATGTGTTTCTCCTTCCCTCCAGCCCTAGCATGGGAAAGTAAGAGCCAAGGCACAGCTTTTGGGTGAGAGGATTCTGGTATGGATTAGGAGACCTAGACAAACTGCTGAGCACTGTGCTTTCCACAGGTCAGCTGAATGTCCTTATCACCTAAGAGAAGCCAACAGGAGAACAAATCTATGTATTATGTCCTAAAATAACCCAGAGTGGTGCTTTCCAGGGGGGTTTAGGACAAAGCAATCAGTCCTATTATTATTTTACTGCCATGAGGGAGCTCTCTTCAAATGCATGGTGATAGAGCAATAATCTACAATGTACATCCTTATCATCACTTGTGAGTCATATCAAACTCCTCCATTATCATACACCATAAAAAGATTAAGCCACATGCACATTTTAAAAGGTAATTATTACATTTAAAGAAATGAAACCACATTATGAATTGTATCAGTACATTATTTAGCACAAGAGGCGGCACCGATTTTTTTTTTCTATTAAAGCAGTTTTCCATAATTCCTACTTTCTTAGAAAATAAAAGCCTGAAGTCAAGCACAGCTGCTGAAAAGCATTAAAGAAGGCTGTGTCTGTACTGCAGAACCAAAGCAGTGCGAGAGGTGTCAGCTAGCCACAGAAAAGGGCAGATGAGATAGGGAAAGCAGTAACAAGGGCGACATGAAATAGTAGGAGATAGCAAAGATTTACAAATGAGTTACTTGTTGCCATTCATTACATCTATATCTACATCAGGGAAAAACAAAGTTTAGAAGAATCACAGTTTTGAAAATGCCAGAACATTATGATAATATCAAAGCTGATCACCAAAATCTCCAGTTTGATTTGCACACACATAACTTACAGGATCCGGTTACATCTAAATAAATGTGCATTTGGAAACAGTCATTCATGTGGCTGGGTGCTTCCTCAAAGGCACATGTACAGTCTGTTATTAATCTTTGGAATCAACTTTGTTCCTTACAAACACAAATTCATGTAGTACTTTTTATATTTCCAAGTTCTTATATAATAAAATGCATCCTTTCAATCAAGGCAATGCAAGCTGACATGCTTCTCCTTTGTGAAGCAGATGTTTTAATTGTTAGATAAGCTCCTAATGGTTTGCTTTCTTTTAAAGGAAAGCAAAAGTATATGAATGACCTCTCCCTCCCCATGGCTTTCAGAGCAGCTACTTTTCTTGAAGATTAGGAGTCTCTTGGACTCCAGCCCCAGCTTCTCTTGTATCTACAAACTACAGTCTGAATTAGTTTTCTGCTTTAACAAAAACTCCTGCTGTGTTGAGAATCTCTTAATTACTTTTCAAGCTTCTCCTGCTATTGTGAAGCTCTGAAAATCTGATTACTGTGCTAATAAAGTGTGTGAATGCAATTTTTTTTCTATTTCATTTGAAGACTTCAAAATGCAAAGATACACAAAGTCACACAGCAAGATTGCATTAATATAAATATATGACTAGTGTCAAATGAGAACCTTATGTGAGTAAAATGTAACTGTGGGAACTATTCAGTCCACATCTGATAACGAGAAGTACTAAGGAACAAAATTTGACAATTTAGCTGCTCAGAATTCTTTATCAAGGTAGTTTATAAGACAGAACTTTTGTTCCCTCTGAGAGCTAAGAAGAAATGCATTTAGAATCATAGAATCATTAAGGTTGGAATAGACCTGTAAGATCATCAAGTCCAACCTTTGACTGAACTCCACCCTGCCACCTAAACCTTATCACTAAGAGCCACATCCAGTCATTCCCTGAACACTTTCAGGAATGGTGACTCCACCAATTCCCTGAACAGATCATTCCAATGCTTAACCACCCTTTCAGTGAAAAAATTCTTCCTGATATCCAAATGGAACCTCCCCTGGCACAGCTTAAGGTCATTTCCTCTTGTTCTGTTCCTGCCTGCCTGGAAGAAGAGATCAATCTCCATCCCACTACACCTTCCTTTCAGGCAGTTGGAGAGAGCGATAAAGTCACCCTGAGCCGCTTTTTCTCCAGGCTAAACATCTCCAGCTTCCTCAGCTGTTCCCCACAGGACTTGTGCTCCAGACCCTTCACCAGTCTCACTGCCCTCCTCCAGACACCCTCCAGCCCCTCAGGGTCTTTCTTGAAGTGAAAAGCCCAGAACTGATCACAGGATTCAAGGTGTGCTCTCATCAGTGCCAAGCACAGGGGGACAATCCCTGCCCTGGCCCTGCTGGCCACACAATTGCTGATACAGGCCAGGATGCCATGGGCCTGCTTGTTCACCAGGCACACATTGGCTCGTGTTCAGCTGCTGTCACCAGCAGCCCCAGGTCCTTTTCCACCAGGCAGGTTTCCAGCCACTCTGCCCCAGGCCTGTAGCACTGCAGGGCGTTGTTGTGACCGAAGTGCAGGACTCAGCACTTGGCCTTGTTGAACCTCTCACAAAAGGCCTCAGATCTGTCCAGATCCCTCTGCAAAGCCTTCTTACCCTCCAGCAGATCAACACTCCTGACCAGTTTACTGTCTTACTAAAGGTGCACTCAATCCCATCATTCAAATCATTGATAAAGATATTAAACAGTGCTGGCTTTAATCAATTTCCTACAACCTTTAGCAAAAAAACCCTAAATAACCCAACCAGAAACAGGGTGGAAAATCTCAAACCCAAGAACCCCAAAGCAGTGTGAACTTTTACAGGTGGTAGTGGTGCTTCAAAGGCCACCAGACAAAAGATTCTGAACACACAGAGTAGTTTCAGTGGAAATTCCTACCTTTTTATTAGCAATAAAGATTTAAAAACCTGCACAGTCAAAATTATATAGTACAAGGCTAAAAAGGAAAACAGAGCTCTACAACAGGGAATTGCAAATCTGTTATGGTTTAGCAGAAGGTCATTTCTTCTGTATTAGATGTCTTTATCCTGGGCTAACTGTATCCCATACAAATGGCAAAGAAATTCACAAATCTCCAAACCACAGCTGAGCTAACCTGATTTGAACACAGTGGGCCAGGATAGAAGTATTTTCTATTTTTTAAGATACTGATGTATCTGGAGAAGAATTAAAGAAATCTCCTGTGGGAACAGCCCCAGATGATGAGACCCTTCATCACCTCATTGGTTTTGTTTGTGAAGAAGTTTCTTCTCCATTACTGTCTTTTTAAACTGTCTCCTCAAGTTGATTTGGGATGTACATTCCTTCAACAATTCTTTCCTTCTTGGTAATTTATCCTTTGAGATGAGTAGCTGGATATACAAGACTTAAGCTAGCCTATATTGGAAATCATAGGAGAGACAATAGAGAGCCTCACCTTAAAAATACATACGCTTAATCATCATAAAAAACATAACAGTGAAAGGG
Source organism: Melospiza melodia melodia (assembly GCF_035770615.1). NCBI lineage: Eukaryota > Metazoa > Chordata > Aves > Passeriformes > Passerellidae > Melospiza > Melospiza melodia. Next base: position 38,673,626 of record NC_086194.1, read on the forward strand.
CAGTGTGCCAGACTTGGAATTGGTGATGTTGACATAAAACTAGAGAAACACCACTGAATTCTATGAGGTTTTTATTTTACTTCTAGAGAAAGTAAAGTGAAGGGGAGGTGTTTCAATAAGGACAATGGTGCTGGACCTCCATGGTATCTGTCAAAGCAGGCTGCTCTACACTGCCTACAGAAATTTAGCAGGAACGTAAGCTATTGCCCTGCTGAAAGCAGCTGATCAGCTGCATCCTGCCTCAGGCTGAGCTCCTGCAGGCAGTCTTTTAGAAACCAGACATCTGCCTTCAAAAATGGCACTCAGTGTTATTAAAAAAAAAAGGAATGGAGGCAAGGCATATCACTCTCTTCAAGCACCAGGCATCTGCATATTTATGGTGCTCAAACTCTCACCAGTCCCATGAGTATTATGCCAGCATTCAGCCACTGATCCTCTGCTCCTGAGAGATATCTAGGTGCATGGGCTACTACATGCAAATTATTACTGCTTGGAAAAGCTGTGGCCTCCTGAGCCTCCCCATGGAGAGTTGGGGAGATTTTCACTGGCATTATACTGCCTTTGGCTCCTTTCATTTCTGCACTATCCATAGAGCCCTTCTTCCCTACCTGTTAGCCCTAGGTACGAGGAACCATTGTCACACATGTTAAAACACATCAGTGTTTTGTTAGCATTTTATCTGTCTGCTAAAGCTATTGTGCCAGATGAGGAGGGAGGGGGGAAAGGAACAGAACAAAGGCTGGTTGCTTGCTGGCTGTTTGTCCTCAAGAGACTGATGTCCTGACGTCACCCAGCAGCGATTTCCTGACATCACCCTCCAGCATGGGCAGAGCTGAGCACTCCTCTTTTGGTGCTTTTGCTGTTGTTCAGAGTGACAGCTCACTGCTGATTATACTGCTGTTCGAAACAGGAGGCAGAACACTTTTGTATTTTTTTCTCCTGTAAACTCAGAGTAAATTAGATTTGGTGTTCTGCCCAGAAAAAAATACAGTCTACTATTGTAAGAATTGTTATGGGCCAGATCTTCAAATCTTTACTACTGGCAAAGTGTGTTTGTCCAAATGTTGAGTTAGTAAAGATATCTGATTTGACCCAGTATCTTTTACATCTCTGCCTTTAATTTTCTTGTCCCAGAACACACAAGTGAATACAGGCTTTAGAATAGAAAAAAATTATCTGCTTAAATAAGCAGTTCAGGATTTCCAGCTGTAACTATACCTGATCTGGCTAATTGAAGATCTTTGTTTTAAAACAAAGTGAAATTAATGTTTATATTATATAAATGTGAGATCAAATATGACCCCAACTCTATTTGCATGGGTGGAATAAAATAAATCCAATGCACCCAGAAGGAGAAGGAAGGTCTAAATAATATCTAGGAGCCACAATAATAACTGCCTTACACAAAGTTGGAAATTACTTCTGTTTTCCTTGCTGATTTTTCTAATGCTTGTTATTTTTTTTTCTCCAAAGCCTCTCAGAGTCTGAATAAAAGAATACTTGTGACATTTGCTAGAATTATAAAGCGGATCTGTCCACAATTCATACATGCTGACTTTTCCTAAACTGCTAATTTCTAGCCAAAGTCTTCTCTTTTGCACTTCACAAGGGGGGGCAGAGCAGACAGCTTAATCTAATCCCAAAAGTGCAAAATGTCAGACTAATTCATTTTCTGATGAGTCCCACAAAAGATTTTAAATAATTCCAAAATAGCTTATACATGCATGTTATATGTCCAGACATTAAAATCCAACAAGAAAAATCCAGTAAACAAAAGTTTCATTATAATTGATTTGCCTATCTCTGTCTCACAAAATTTTCCAAGCATTGTCTGGATGCAAGGATGCCTGCTGTCGTGAATACAAATTACATGGTTTAGTATCTCTTCTTTGCTGTGAAAAATGATTAAAATAGAATTTTAAATGGAATCATTTTATAAAAGGTTACAAGTTATTAGAGAAAATTCATTTTCACTGTAAATTTATTTTTAAAGGGCAGGATATGGGATGGCAAGGCATTCTAGAAGGATCCAAGAGTAGTGGAGGAATTCCAGTGTTTTCATGTGAAAAACGTGGTGCTTTAGTAATAATCTTTTTTGATAATGAGATTTGTTTTAATTAATAGTCTGTTTAACATGTGCATTCCATTATCAGGAATTATTGTGCTTCAGAGGCCTCTCAGTAGAATAAAGACACAGTGGAGGATGGTGTAAAGACATTTGATGTAGAGGAAGCCACACTGGCTCCACAGCTGCAAGGAACAGATTCATACTATCATGGTTCTGTGAGTGGTGACTCCTGCCAAGGAGTGCTTCAGCTTGGAGACTCAGTCTCTATACCAATGGGATCACCCATGCCAGGCAAACACTACCTCCATAAGAAATGGACAAATGCATTTTTCACCAGATTAGAAAATCACACGGAATCACATTGCACAGTAACACAGATTACTAAATGTATAATGGTACAGGTAGAGTTGTAGAGTAGAGTAAAAAGTTGTTTAATTTTTGTTTGCATATAAGGGATAGAAAATTAGAAATATTACCTTCTTTTTCATATCCTTTCAATTCTTATTGCTTCTACAACTCACCTCACAAAATAGTCAGACTAGACTCTAGTGTGCATCTATTTCTGCTGTCATAATACATTCTCAAGAGGTTTGAGGTAAGATAGGGATAAAAAAGCTAAAGGCTTAACCTGCATGAAGGAATAAATATTGGTAACTGATGCTCACTGAGAGCAAAGCTGAGTGCTTCACTCTGGCAGAGGAGATGCAAAAATCAATCTGCTATTTTGTTTACTGAGAGTACCGTACCTATGATAACACATACCTCAAAGACTTACACTGGTGTAATTGATTATTATATTTGCTAGCCTTCCAGATGCTGAGATGCATGTTATTTTCCTAGGCCCAGACCCCTCCCTTAACAATGTTTAGGAATGTGTCCTTGTAGCTGCTTTGTACTACTGTTAATTACAGAGGTAAGAACTGTCCCTGAAGTGATCACACTTATTCCCTTCAGTAAGTGGATGTAGAAGAGTGCTCAGCCTACTGAAGGTAATGTCAATCCCATCTGAGTTTACTGAGTTTGTGTTAAACCACTTTGTGGCTGCAGAGTATTGCACATAGAAAGATTGAGACTCTTCTGGGTGATCGCCATCTGGGATTGCTGATTTGAGGCAAGGGTGTGAAAGCATGCAGTCTGTGTGAATTGTCTGTATCCTCCCAGTTGCTGCTGCTCTGCATCATTCTTTGAAGTATTCCCTAAGGAATGGCACACTACCCAGCTGAATCAAGCATGGTTAAGTCCTGCTATAATGTCACATTTCCAAAGCTGGTCTATTTCAGCTTGAATGAAGTTATGCTCTTTGTTTGCATATATAATTTTTAAACCTAAAAATATTTCTTTTACAGAACAGAGAGAATCCTCCCTTCAAAGTGTGTTGGAGGAGTACAGATAAATCAATAGCAGTAAGATACTTGGGGCTAGCTTTTTCAAACAATTCTCCTGGCCTATGCTTATTCTGTGAATCTCACTGAAATTTAATTAAAGAATATTCCAAGACATTGATTCTGGAAACATGGTTGGCATTTTGTGTTCAGTCAGATTGGTTTTGTTCTGCATGTAAAATGACTCCAAGAAAACTTTTTTATGGCTGAAAGTTAAGGCAAACTCTTTTTCACTACTTAAGTCACTTAAGTCTCCATACTAGGACAGACTTTTTACTCCTTTTTATCACTAAAACAGCACCTTGGACCACAGCATTTGTGCTAAACTGTAAAATGACAGCCTGGTCAGGGCAGAACACACAGGCATTGTTCAGAGAGCAGTAGAAGAAAGGCCCCAAAGAGACAAACGTCCTTGTTAATGCCATTGCTCTAATACTACTGACCTGACCAGTTTGCTGATCAGCACATTGAAGGAAATAGAGTCTCCTAGGAGCTGAGGCCCTTGTTTCTCAGGCAAAAAGTATTAAAAAGCTAAGGCAGTTACTTTAGTTTTTGTTGTCATTATAGTGCAAGAGTTCTATTATCATTACATTACAAAGGTTCCATATTGCTAGAGCTTCATACCTCCTTGATGTTTCTTGTAGGCAGCTCCTCTAGGCACCAACTCAACCTCACAACAGCCAACTAACCCCAGCTCACCTCAACAAACCAATCCACTCTTTTATAACACTCTTGTTATTGGCTACAGCTGCAGCCTGTTAACATCAGGCCGGCTCCTAATCTTTAATAATTAACCCAGCTGCAACTCTTTAGGGGGTAAGATTACTTTCTATACTACATTTATTTACTTATATTCTATCCCCCTACAAGTTTTGGCCCTTCAGATGCACACAGCTCAGATTTAATGTACAGTTTATGTCTGGCCCATTACCCTCATAACTCCACAATATCATAGTTAGTTAAAGAAGATTCTCTTTTGACAGCAGTATTCCTATTTTAATCACAATCTCCCCTTTACAGTACTTCTAATATCTTTAGGAGTTGCTGCTAATCTGGAAATATTTTCCATTTCTGAAATAAGTCATTAATGAGACAGCTACTACTGTGCATTTGAATTCCATCTAGAGTTCTCCAGGTATGCTAAAAGTATGAAACAAGGCCACCATAAGGTGTTCAAACTAAAAAGGAAGATCATCAAGTAATAAATGCTATCTTGTAGGAGGTTAGGGGGGCATTACCAGATTAATGTATGTCCCACTATAGAGAAGGCTGCAATTTCAGTGATTGCTTCATATTTTTAGCAATTCTGGCTTCTAGTGTAGATGGCATCTTTGTGAATTTCATGCAGGGAGCATAAATAGCTGCTTTTACTTACAACTGCACAGACCTGATCCCTCATGATGTTATAACAACACCTACAGTTATGCAGAAAGTAATACTAGATAGGTATCTGACTGGCTTTGTCCTTGAAGGTGGCTCAGATATTCAATACCTGGGAGAGAGCAGCTCTCTGATTAACAGCCTCCCAATTTGTCATCAACCAACAGTCTGTGGGTTACAGTTTGTGGAGTGAGGGACTAAGACACAAGTTCACACATCTGAAAGGAAAAAAAATTCACAACAGATTGGACTGGGGGAGAGAAGATTATCCAGGGACAAAGTCAAGAAAAAGAATGTGTGTAAAGAGACAACAGGAAAAAATAGAGCTGTGTTGAAAAAGGAAAGGGAAGAAGGAAGACAGAAAATAGCAAGCTGTTCAGGTATGAAAGGTTTATTTGAAGAAAAAAAGAGAAAAAGTAGAAGGAAAGTGACAAAAATGGCAAAAAGCAAATACAAAGGCAGAGAAAGGACAATGGGAGGCTTACTCAAAACAGAATTAAATGTGAGATGCTCACCACAGTTTTTTCTCCCTAGTTGACCTCTTCTCCACTTGCTGAAGGGGCCTTCTTCTTACTTTGGTTTTGTGTATTTTTAAAACTTAAAATACTCAGGTCCATCTTCATTATCTCAAGCTAGTTAATGAAAGTGGACTTCAATCCAGATGCCAAAAACCTGTTTCCTACTAAATAAATTAATGAATAAGGCCATAAGCTGACAGACAAGTCAAATTTATAACACATTATCATCTGTTCCCTGAAGGGATAGGAGGGATAAAACAGGTTATTCATGGGAAGACACGTTTCGCCTTGGATCACAACCTTTTAGGGCAACATCCTGTGGAAAGCTGGCATTATACAGAGTTGTCCTAACAGTCACAGTGGCTGCCAAAGGTGAGCTATGAAAGTAATCCCTGGCCTCAGACAATGAAGGATGAAGCATCACAAGAAAGCATAGGGGAGTGAGAGGGGCTGTGGTTTTTCACTTTCACATAGGGCATCAGTGTGAAGAATCCTCTGAAGAAGACAGAAGGCTACCTGGTAGTTTGTGTACATGGAAAATCTGAAAAAGCCTGTAAGCAAAAGAAGAGGAAGGTTTTGCTGAGACACAAACCCTGCCAGGGTGCTTTTGGTTCCATGACTCTTTGCAAGACTATGTGGCTTTAGAACATAAACTGCGACAGAAGTGTGGTTTGGAGAAAAAAGTTTCATAACCTACTGTATTTATGTGAAAAATTGTTAATAAAAAGAAACCAGAAATATGTTTCATCTGAAAAACTGAGGTATCCACTATGGTCAAAGATGACGAGTGTTCATGCAGAAGGGAAACACCTGGCAAATGAAACCTGTTGTTGACTGATTTATTTTGAATGTTTTGAAGTAAATATTTTCAGTTTAAATAAAGTTGCAATAAAGTTAGTTGGTTGATTTCTTCTATGTCCCTGAGATAGAAGGCTAGATGAGGATCTAAACTGAGATTCCTTGGGATAGCACACTGAGGCATACAGCATTAAATCTTTGTTACAAGTAGTGAGTTAAGTGGGTCCCAATCTTGATCCCACCAAAAAGAATGATAGGAAGTGTTGGAGAATTTTGCTCAGAAATGGCTTAAAAGGCAGCTGTGAGGAGCAAATTCTCACAGCCTGTTTCTGTAAACAGCTAAGTTCTCAAGCCTGTCTTCAATAACATGGAGGCCTTGAGAACTTTCATAACAGGGTGAGAAAATAAATCTTGGATTCAATAACAAACCACAGGTATTGAAAACAAAAGGAGGGGTTAGTGTTTGATCTGTGGCCTATGAGGAGCTCGGGTTTGCAATATGTATGATCTTAATTAACACGGTTACAAAAACGTGCCTTTTGGATCAATAAATCTGGAGTAGATGCTGATCAACAAAGATGGGTCGTCTCCCTTCGCTTTCAACAAGGTAGAGGTCTACAGCAGTAAATAGTGACAAACTAAACAGAAGGGTCAGAAGTGTCGGCTGCTCTTCTCGCAGGAATCCTTACAGAAGTTACCAGACTTCTCCCTGAGGTTGCTGCTAACAGTGGGGAGCTGAACAGCTCTCACAAATCAGCTCTAAACCACCACAGCCTATTGGCCTGTTAAGGTAAACCAACATTGATTTTGGTTTATGCTGAACTGCTAGGTTCAGAAGCCAATTTGCAAGCCATTCAGTCTCCCCTGCTGCAAGGGAGATGCCTACGGAAGCCAGCAGAGATGGGGGCACTTTTTTCTTGCTTCAGCCACTGCACTTTCATCTGCCACCAGCTATGCACCAACACATTTATGGGAAGTTCGCTGTGGAGAAGACCACAAAACAAACAACCTAAAAGAATCTTCCAGCTTAGTCTGAAACTCCGATAATAATCACTTGTAGTTTGCTTAGGATCTCTGACTTCTCATATCATTGATAAAACTACATTATTGTTGCTTCCAAGAATGCAGCTGCAACCTGAGATGTCAAAAGTATATTTTTTCTGTTGCCAGAGTAAAAAATGGTATTCAATTCACCTTTACAGCTATGCTGTGGAACATTAAAGCTCTCGTAGCATTCACTGATTCTTCCAAGAGTTTTATCAATATTTGGCATCTCGACTTGAAGGATTCATAAATCTATACAAATATCAGGGGGAGGGGGGGCAGCATTTTTATCATCCATGTGACTAATTTGCACATTTTGTGAGAGGAACTGAGAAAAGTTACTCATTTGTATAGTTACACAAGTTTGCTTAGCTCTTCTTACTTTACATTTTAGGCTTTAACAGAAAAGACATTTCTTACTCCATGACGCTTATAACAAAATATGATGCCACATAAAACTACACAAGTTTGGAGTTTCATTGTAAGTTTAAAACTCAGGTAATTTTTACAAAAAACCTTACTATGACATTCATTAACTTTTTAATTAATATAGATACTGTTTCAAGCAAACATGCCTATAGATATGTTTTGGGGATCAAACTATGTGAAGTAAAAGAAACCACATCACCCAAGCTTTGATGCTTCTAAGTCAGTTTTGGTTTGCATTTTGAGTTCCAGACCAAAGCCACAGTTGAGGGAAAAACTGTTATGAATCAAGAAATAAACCAGAATAAAGAAAATGCGCATGTGATGTTCTCCCTAAAAAAAAAAAAAAAAAAAAAAAAAAAAAAAAAAAACCCACAAATTTATGCTCAGTTTTCTATTTTCCCTATAAAATTAAGGAGTACTTTAAGCCTTCCTTCAGAAATGAGTAAAGCTGAAGTCTCCTGTCAGAGAGCTTGCCCTTGTTAGAGTTTGAAACAGAGACAGATTTTAAGGAGCACATTCCCTATGGTATACTCAGGATTGTTTTATTAAAATACATGCATGACAAATAATGTATGGCAACACTAAAAAGAGTTTTATAGAGGCAATTAGGATTTTATCCAAAGTCCATTAATGCAAATGGAAACATTTCTATTTATTTCCAAGGAGTTTGCAGTAGGTTCACATGAAAAAAGAAGTACACTGGTCATTAAGTCTATCCTTGTCCACCCAGGTGAGAGGAAACCTGTGTCTGATTTACATGCCTCCCTTACCTTCTGGGCTGCTACCAATGGATTTTTAATTACCAAAAATGGGCAGACCATTATATTTAAATTACCATCCAATTTCTGGCCCATTGTTTCAGATCTGTGGGCTCTGTGGGCAGATGCCAAGGCAGCTGTGCAGCTCCCAGCTTCCATGGCATTTCACCTCAAGAGAGATGTGGCACAGCAAGCCATTTAGCTGGCATCCCTGCCACCGGGAACTTTGGTCCGGTAACACAGCGCAATCCAAGCTGCCGGCATGCAGGAGGGAAAAGCTACTGCTGAATCTCTTCCAAAACCAAATTATATCTCCCATTGTCTCAAAGGAATAATAAACCCTGGCTGGCTGATTGTGGAATATAATAATAATCTAGCTGAATTAGTGGGCATTCCTGGGAGTGACTGATTTCTGCTTTTTCCCAAGAGTGTTTTTTTTAAAAAAGATAATAGTTCTCTGGAAAACGGGATTTATGTATACATAACTATATGGAAACTAAATTTAGGAAATTTAGAAATGTTATACTCAGAACCATACTCCTTATGTGTCCATAAAAAATAAAATGCTCTTAGCAAAAACACATGGCTGTTGAAAGTGTTTTTACTGGCATAGTGTCAGGGCCCTGCCAGCCCAGGTCTCCTTGTCCCGCCTCCTCTGGTGATTCCACACCCTGCCCAGGGTGAGGAATCTCTCTCCATGTGAGATGCCCAAGACTGTCAGCTTCATCTCAAGGGAGGTTCCCAATGTCCAGGGCAGAGCATAGTGCACTGCACTGGAAGGAATTTCAAACAAAAATGTCCTCATTGAGACTGACCATTCACCCATCTGTTTGTCCCACTTTGTCTGAACTGGATGCCTGAAAACCTCACTAGTGCATCAGCACACAGTTGCAGGGCGTGTTTGAATGGTAACACACAATTAGTTATTTTAATGTATTTTTTCCAGTTAGTGGTGGATTGTGGTGTTTTCTTGGTTTAAAGAAGTCATACCTTTGATCTCAAGAGTAGGAACCCAGCCTTGATGTCATCAAGCAATTTAACACCTATTTGTGACCCCGACAACCATGACTCAGAAGCTAAAGATCCTGTAATCTTGCCTGCAGATGTTGTCCTAGCAGAGCAAGCACTCCCTCTTCCACCAAAGCACGGGCAGAAGCATCTCTTCAAAATGTGAGGCAGTTAGAGCTTTGACTGAGGGTATCAGAGACACAGGCAAAAGCCACCTGTTTTCCTGGAGGGACTCTTAATCTCATATTGCTACCTTGAAAATAGGCAGTGGTGTTGCAAGGGGACAGGGGACTTCCTAATCTCTCTTGCTAATGCTGTTCCATTTTGAACAGGATCATTAAATATTAAAAGAGTGAAAGATCAAAAGATAGAGAATGACTTTTAGCCTGTTTGCTAGGCATCTCACGTTTTCAGTTCCAACCCAGCGAAGATATAGGTACATGTTAGAAAGAATAGACACAATGAGAGAGGACAAATAAGCCAAGTGCCAAAATGCTGTAGTGTTTAGGATACAATTCTGAGAGTTATAAACTGTGGGGGTTTTTTCCTTTCAGGCAGCAGACAGAATTAAATTTCTACTTCCCACATTATCAGTGATGCCTCTGTCAGCAGATTGGACAGGCTAGAAACAGGAGATCATGAACTCATTGGTGACACTGGCACCATGATCCAACCAACTCAGCCAATGTGCTTGTAGTTAAAGCCTCAATGAGAGGTGTGCACCCACAGTTGTGGAACACTCTGCGCCACTGTCATCTCTCCCTGCCACTTCCTGATGACTAGGTTAAGTGGATAACTACTAAGCCAAATAGTTGTGGACTTCCACTGTCTAAATATCTAGCTCTGCTCATCTAGCTCCCTTGAAATGTGTGGCCTCCCCTGAGAAATGTGTACTTCACTAGCTTTTACAGCATCAATAGCTAGAAATTGCAACCGATATCAAATTGCCTTTGTGGGCCTAGTCCTCAGCTATGCTAAGGGTTCCAGTTCCAAAAATTTGTCAAACACAGGAAACAGAGACAAAGAGAAACCGTGTGCTGGATTCTCTAATTGCTTTCTACTTTTTCAAATTAACTGTAAAATGAAAGAAGCATGCACTTTGCAGAGGTAGAAATGCCTATGTAAGATGCAAAGTTGATCTAAATAAGGGTTCACTTGGATTAAAAGACAGGAATTAATACAGCTGTGGAGGCTCTCAAATGAGTTATGGGGCTAAGCAAAATTCCTTCAAATACCCATTATGAAAAAGTAAAGATGTCCGAGAGTCCACTTTTGTGCAGCTCATGGCTCTGAACTGTGGTTAGGATTCAGGAAAAAGTCTGCTTCCTTGGGAAGTAGATACGTGTTCCTGTCTTGTGCTTTCCAGCTTCCTCAAATAAATGTTTGCTTCACCTGTGTCCTCCCCACTGCCTCTCCATGACTTTGCAGCCATAGGAACAGTTCTAAGGTGATTAAGAGAGTGTGTCCCTACCCTGAAGTTGCTGCAACCACTGCTTGCACCCTTGGGTGCAGTTGAATAAAAATGAGCACTTGCTGTTTGGATTCTTGCTCCCTGAAGTTCTACAGATGTAACTTACAGAAGAGCAGAGAACAGCTTGCCAGGTTCTGCCTAGACCTGTACACAAGAGATTCCATTTATTCCCTGCCATAGCTACCACCAAGGATGAGACAAAAATGTTTGATTTTTTTCTCCCTTTGTTTGTCCTTGGACCTAGCCACTGGCAGCTGCTGTATTGGCACCAGTTATGTATAAGATTCCATAAAGCAGACGGATGAATTTAGGTTTATAAAATTGCAAACATTCCCCTTCATCCCTTCCAATTACAGCCCAAATCAGGCTCTTTGGCTGGGATGGTCAGGAAACAAGTGCAAAATGTGACTGGTCTGACTTATTACTGCAGGGAACTTCCACTTCCCTGGGGGAATCCCCGGTAGAGAACATGGGTATTTTCCACCCTGCATGAGGCAGACAGTCTGCTTTAGACTGATTGTGGTCCACTGGGTTCCTGAGACACATTTGGTCACTCCTACTGAAGGGACTGAACGAGCCTGCTTATGGGGTTTGGTTTGCTGTGGAGGATGCAGAGCCTACTCCCTAGGCATGCATTAATCATGCATTAAACATAGAGAACATTAGCCCACATTCTTCTGGAACCTTAACTTTATTAAAAGAGAACATGAGTGCCCACAGCTTCTTTTTCACTGTAAAGATGTAACTTTCCCAACAGAACCACAGAGATCCTTAGAATTGTACCCATCTTTAATCAGAAAACCAAGCTCTAATCCTGTGAATTAAGATGTTATGAAACCAACAGAAAATAATAGGAATGCGGAGGTGCTGAACAGTGTGGAAGTAACACCTAAAACACCCCAATTTTCTTTTCTAACCTATCTTCACTTTTCAATATTCTCTCCCACATATGGTGATGAATTAAGACAGGCAATGCAGGGAATTCTTCCAGTTACAGGTCAATGCATTACAATAGCTCTGGAGATGAAGATTTTTCCCTTCAGTACATGCAATACGAGATTTTTAAAGCAGCAGCTTAGTCTAGGATTCAGTTGTCAACAATTTCTGTTGTTTCTGTGAAACTATCATGGAATTATCCTGTGCAATTTTCTTGCAGTTAGGCTCTAAGTGAGGCTCTAAACCAGCACACAGAAACAAACCTCTGTTCCGGACACTATGCAGTTAATTTATTCCCTGTCTTAAACAAAAATAGAGGCTTTCATTAAGGACACGGAAGCAAGTTATTACCTTCCTCCTACCCATTCCTAATATGTTTTATCTTTATTCTTTACAATCTTGGATAGCAAAGCAGCAGAGAGCCACCAGGATTTCTGATGCCACATGGTTATTGTCCCAGTTGTTTGTTCTGGTTCCAGCTGAGTGATAGTGGGAGCAGTTCTGCTTCTGAGCAAAGGGGAGGAGGAGCTGCAAATTCTTCGTTTTTTAGGCTAGAATTAAAGAGACCTTAAAAGCTGTTTGCCACACAACTTACAACTCCTTTTGTATTTAATGGCTTGAAAATATTGGAGTGAATAAATGCTAATGATTTGGGGGTTTGCAGCATTGTAGAGCAAATAAAGAAGTCAGGCTAGCAGTAACTTGCCTCTGTGTTCACACAACCATTTTACTTCAGAATGCCATGAAAATACCTTAAACAGACTTCTGTCAAGGCATTGTTTGAATAATAGGCTTACTTAGTGTTCAGGATTCAATCAATGTTTTTCTAGATATAGGATGTCATTTTTTACGTGAAAAAATTAAAAAAAATTAACTGAAAACTCAAATTGCTGCTGCAGATATCTGCTTTGCTATGCCACTTTATTCCACATGCTGATAGAAGAGAAACAAAAAGAAGAATCCTGATCCCTGAATCACTCAGATACTGCGTTTTCAAATGCAGCTGGCACTTCAGAGATCAGGGTACCTGTGAATTTCAGTTTACATTTGCAGCGTACAGAGTGGGATTCATCCACGTGACAACAAAAGCAAAGCAAGATTGTAGAAAAAAAAAATAGATGCACTGTGAGAATAAACTATCTACAAACAGGAGAAAGAGAACTACCAAAGAGGGAAAAAAATAGACAATAGGCTTGATCCTCTGGATGGTCCTTACAGCTTTGTGCCGTAAGGAAAACCAACTATGGGAGAAGAATCCTGGAACAGCAAAAAGCTACTGCAGAAACTCCTCACTCTGTGCCCCCAGCACAGCTCAGGATGGAGGACCAGACCAGGGCCTGCTGCTGAGAGCTGCCTGCTGTCCACTATCCAAACAGCCCCACGGGGCCCAGCTCCCAGTAGGGGAGAGATGGGGGGAACAACACAGGCTCTGACAGCTCCCGCGGAGCTGGAAAGTGGAATCAGGTAAAAAATGAATAAAGGTACCTTTGTCTCCATTCCTCCAAACTTCTGCTGATAATAGTTCAGATGGATGAAACAAACTAGCTCATTAGGACTTGGCTGGAAAAGATTGATGTAACAATCAGGCACATCATGGACGAACGAATATTATCATCTCACTTTTTAATATAAAATAATAAAGTTTTGAAAGAGAGATATGCTATCACAAGATAGTTATGTCTTCACCTATACCACAGCTGAGATTTCTCATCTTTTCTCTACCTCAGAAAACCAAATCCCTTTTACCAGTTACAATTTGACAATGGCGCTCATTCAATGACTTTAACAGTGATACATAAATGACATGTCCTTTTAAATGGGAATGAACAGTGGTGCATAAATAGAAATGCAGAAAAAAAATCAAAGTTGCATTTTCCTATTTCTTTTTTGACATGGAACAATATTTCCCTGTTTTTTTTTAACTAAACAGAAATGGATAAAACTCACTGGAACTGAGTATAGCTAAAAATGTAAAAAGATGAAAAATCTAAATAGATTATTACTTCTTTAAATTAAACACTTCTAAATGGAAACTTTGCTCATAGATTTTTTGCTCTCCAACTTCATAGATTTTGACTGACATATCTGCCCTTATAACAGACACTCAAATCAAGAGCCCTTAACAAAAGTGTCCTTAACCATAATAGTTTTAAAGCGTGACTGCCTGTTCCAGGTGAGATGAACCCCAGCACGTCTCTGCAAGGAAGCTCCAAGTCCCTGTGAGAGTAAAGAACTCATGTTGCTTGCTTTGGATGTGTCTGGTGGTGTAAATAGTGTCACCTTTTAGAAACCACACTAAACTAAGCATGGAGGGGGGAAGTGTAACTGTGTGCCTTAGCACTCCAGCATGGGTGAAATCTAACAGTGAAGCATTGCCACTCACTTCAAAAGGGCCAGCACTCAACCTATATAATCCAAATTTAGAAAAGTCTTCCAAGGATTTTTGAGCAATATTATTCCACCTTTAACATCTGAGGGCCAAACACATCATTTTGAAAGGTCAAAAGGATAAAAATGGGAGCAGCTGACTACCCTGCCCTACTCCCTTTACACTGCACAGGTAGGGCTCATTCAAAACCTCTGCTTTTAAAACAGGGCACACCTCAGTGTGTATGTTCTATTCATAAGGCAGCACAAACCTTCTGCCTGGTTTAGTTGTCCTTAATTTAAGCCCTACCATTTAGGGTTCTGGGCCAGAGGTTACACACCAAAAGAAAAAATCAGGGCCTGACTCGTGATGACTCAAACCTCTCACTCGGTGCTGAAACACTTCAGCGCTCCCTTGATTATTTTGGCACTGGGAAATTATGACCCAGATTCAGGGACACTGTATGGCCCCATCCTGCCCCTGTCTCAATTAGGCTATTCACTCAGCTTCTTTCTCTGTGCTTCCTGCAAATCCTAGCAGGAAAGATCTGTAATGAAGCACCATGAACTGCCACCAAAGAGACGCCCTGAGATGGGCCGAGGAGTTAACGCAGATCAATGTGTGCCTCCTTTTAAGGCACCCTTATGCTGTCAGAGAAACACTAAGGAAATATGGTTAGAAGAATCATTTAGAATTTAATTTTATCACTTCCTGGATGGTTTTCAGGAGGTCTGTTTTCAAATGACTGAAAGGAAAAAGCATGGTTTAAGTGATTTTAGAAAAGAGAACCATGACGTTAAGAGTGTGCAATGCACCTTTCAGCACAATGAGTAGCGTTACTTGCAGGAGGTTTGCATTTTTTGAAGGATTTTCATGCCTCATATTCTATTAATTACTACATTATTAGTACTTCTGAGAAGTCGATGTATGCTTAGCAGATAGAAACCCACCTAGCTGCAATTAGGAGCTTTTCTCCAACACAAGCAAGAAAATATCTTGTAAATGCACAGAGAATAGGAAGAACTAGCTGACTGTGGTATTTTTAGGTTAGGGTGAAAATATCACTGGGATTATTTAGCAAAGAAATAGGAAGAGGAAACAAACCAAGTAATTTAAAAACCATTTCTCAACAAAGAATATGATCAATTTTACATACAGGTAAACTGCAAAAAACATGTATGCTATCTGGATATAATACAAGAGCAGGTATCAATGATGTTTCTAATCCATATCTATCTCAGTAGTGCTTCAAGTTCTCTACTTGTGTGTGTTTGGTGGCATAAGCTCCACCTACACCTCAACCATAAGTAAGGAAAAATACAATACTTCACAGCTCAAGCAGGGAGAAACTTTTCCTCCTACATGTGGGATGGTAAGAACATGTTTTATTTTTTTAACTCCCTTTAGTTGTTAAAAGAGGGAAAACATTTTGACTTGGCAATACCCCTTTAGCCCTTAGCTGGTATATTTCTCTGTTAGAGGAAGAAAGGTTTGAGGTGATAGTTTACATAACATAGCTAAGCATATTATGTAAAGATTAAAGCAGCAGGGTCGGCACAGGGACAGACGTGTCTCATCGCCCAGCGCACCGGGGTTACCTGACAGCCAGTTCTGCTGGAGGTTTGGTTTGTTCCACGTTAATATTCCCATTAAACAACTAACATTTAAGCGCGGCTCTGCCTTGGCCTCTCCCATTCCTGACTGCGATGCTTTCCACAGAGGCAATGCCTGCCTGCGTGGGAGGTGAGGTTCATTTACCTGGCCACAATCAGGCGACTGCGCCTATCTCCAGCCGGGATGCTGCACGTCACCGGGGCCGCCAGCGGCCGGGGGCGGTTTGTGCCACCCCGCCGTGCTGATGCCGCGCAGCGGTCGAAACTACCACGGTGACACCGAGTGTGGCCACCGAGTGCCAGGGCCTGGGCCCGGGCGGCAGGCACCGCGTACCCTCGCACGGCCCCTCCCCAGGTACGGCGTCCCGGCCCGCCCGGGGCACCGGCCGCGTCCCCCCGGGCCGCTCCCGCGGAGACAAAGGGCTGGGGAGCTGCGGGCCGCCGGACCGGGGAGGGGGCGGAGGAGGGGGCGACTGCCGAGGGGAACAAAGGAGCCGAAAAAGACGAGAAGAGCCAAGAAAGTTGATACCGGCCTCCGCCGCCCCCTGCCCTGTCCCGGCCCGCCCCTTCCACCTCCCGGACTTTCGCGTGGGGGCCCACGGCAGCCCGGCGGCGGCGGCGGGGAGAAAGGCCGGGCACCCTCACCTCCATCCCCCCCGAGTCCCCGGCCGAAGGTCCCGGCTCGCCCCATCCCCTCCCGCCTCCTCCTTCCTCCTCTGCCCCGCTGACCCCGCCCAGCCCCCGGTGCTTCCCTTTAACGCGCGCTCCCGCCACCGCCTCTTGCCCCTCCCCCGTGCCCGGCGGCGCGCGGCCTCCGCCAGCCCCCGCGGACGCGCGCGCCCCCATCCCGTCACTTCCCCCCCCCCCCCCCCACCCCCTTGCCGAAGCCGCGCGCGCGCCCCCGCCCTCCCGCCCCTCCCTCGGCGCCCGCGAGCGCCCGGGATAATTGGCTGGCGGGCGCGCGCGCGCGGCGCCGGGCGGACGGGTGGGGGCGCGCGCGCGCGGAGGCGGCGGCGGGGGTGCGCGCGCGCGCGCGGCAGCGGCTTCACTTCTCTCCGGGCAGCGGGGGCAGGAGCGGCGGCGGCTGTCGCTGCTGCTCGGGAGAGACGGGAAAGGGGAGAGGAAGGGAGAGCGAGGAGCGCGGGGCAGCGGGCTCATGACTCAGTGAGCGGCTGCAGCCCCTTTCCAGCCCCGCGCCCGGCCGGAGTCGGGGCGACCGCGACGGATTGTCCCGCAGCTTGTGCCCGGCGCCAGCGAGAGAGAGACCTGCGCTCGCCTGCAGGTAGCGGCGGCTTTCCCCCCGTCTCTGCCGGGGTACACCTACCTCTGCCCCGGCTGAGCTCCCCGTCTGCCTCCCCTCCCCCCGCCGGGCTCCTACCCCCCCGTCGCTCGCCATCCCTCCCCCACGGCAGCACCCTCTCTCTCCCCCACGTTTATCTGCCACCCTCGGTCTCTATCTTTATCCTTCATCTTCCCTGCCCTCTCCGCATCCCCCCGGTGCTGCCTGGTACCCCCTTGCCCCCCTTGTCATCCTCGGCCGTGCCCTTTCATAGCAACCGTCCCGGCCGCCCCCCCGCCGCCCCCGGCCACCTCGGCATCTCTGGCGGCGCTCCCCGCTCCCCCAGGCTCCATCCAGCCTCCATTGCTCCTCAGCACCCCCACACCCTTTCAGCAACTCTTCCGTGTCCATTTGTCCTGCTCGCCCTGCTGCGGGCGGGAGCAGCGACCACCCCCGCTCCCCACCCCCGCTCCGCATGGTCCCCGCGGCACTCTCTGCGCCCCTGGGGCACCCCCTGCCCCCACCGCCACCGAGCCTCCCGGGATGCGCTATCCCACAGCCCCGCCGCCGCCCTGGGCACCCCGGGCTGGAACCCCTCGGGAAAGGCACTGAGCCCCCACCCCCGCGCCCCAAGGAGCCCGCAGCCCAGCCCTCTCCCTTCCCGCATGTGCCCCCGACGTCTTCCTCTCTCAGTCTCCTCCTCCTCCTCTTCTCGGTCTTCTCCTACTTCTCACCCCGGCCCGGCCGCCGCCCGCCCGGCCGTGGGAGTGCGGGAGGTGTGTGATTTGGGGATGCTCGTGGCCCCCACCCGCTCCGTGCACTTCCCGACTGGAGAGTGCCCACGCGGGGCCGTGGGAGCCCGGGGTTGCCGTCTTGTCCCGTCCCGTCCCGTCCCATCCTTCCGGGTGCCCCTCTCCGTGGCGGACCCTCCTCTTGCACACACCAGGCTCTTTCTGCCTGCCGTCCCGCGATGCTGAGGTCTTTTTGCCCTTTATGGTTCCTAATGAAGATGAAGTAAGGCGGCTGCTGCCATTGCTGCTCGTGGTGGACCCTGCAGAAATACTCAATTTATCTTGGCTTATAGGAAATTACGAGCGCTTTAGAAAGACATCATCACTAGCTCTGCCGCCCTTGGGACCCATCTGCACATTGCCAGAATCTTGCTATCCCCGACTGGTGGATTTTTAAATTTTTTTTTTCTTTTTTTTTGGTGCTGTGTGATATCTGATAATGACTGGTGGTTTGGGGTATTTTTGTCTTTGGGTTTTTTAGTTGGTTTGTTTGTTTTTGTTGTTGGTTTGTTTGTTTTTATTGTTGTGGTTTTGGTTTTGCTTTTAGTTTGAGGAGGAAAGGGAAGGTGCCGGTGGATATATTTGACAAAAGCAAAATATTTTGGACACCCTTCACTTCAAACTGATAGTTGTAGTTACACTTGGAACCTCTCTCGGTGCTGATTCATCTCACGTTAAGACAGAGACTTTTAAGTCCCCCTTCATTCCTTCCTCTGCCCCCTCTGCTCATTTTTCTCTGCACAACAGCAGGGAGGTTAGCAACCCCCGTCTGAATGTAGAATAGCCTGGCAGCCGGGAACCTGGACATGGTGTGTCTTCCCTCTTGCCCTGCCTGACACTTGCAAACACACTTACAGCTCAAGGAGTATCTTGTATTTCTGTCTGTATTAGTGGCAGCAAAATGTTTTCTTGGCAGTGTCATCCTCTCAGTTGACTTTTCCCCCCCATTCTCTTACTTGTTCATATGTTTTTGTTGTCTTCTAAGCTTGACCCCATTAGAAGTGTCTAATTTCAGGCCTCTTAAAACACGCTTTTACCGTGGTATTGAGCATCCCTTGAACAGAACTTCCTAAAATTGCAGGTTTTGTGAGGAGAGGGAATAGAAAGAGTTGCGTGGATGTTAGAAAGAGGAACAGGGACAGAAGGAGAAAAGAAAAAAACACCCAAAAGCCAGCAACACCCCCCTCCCCCAGAAACTAGCCAGACAGCAAATGACAGATTTAAACATTTTCCTCTTGTAAATGCTGGCATTACATGTTACAGTAATTATATGCTCTGGGCTACTGTTACAGTGTTTGTCTGCTGGATAGTAACCTGAACTTATGAAGTGAATACCGTTGTTTTTTGGATAATAGTAATATTTATAGCCAAGATTATTCATAGCAGATGTCCTATGCATATAAGCATTATTAAATATGCTTTTAACTTTCTGGCCTGCAGTGTTAAAGCCTATGTACATTGTGAAGAGAGAATTTTTCTCTTTAAAATTAGATGTATTAAGCAAAGGTCAGAAGTAAAATCTAGGGCAAATAAAGGACAACATTAGGTGTTATAAAAAGAGATGAGGTTGTATTTTAGCTTTATATGGAAGCAAGGAAAATGGGTACTTACTACCAAAATTGCATTATAGTTGCATATTGTGACTTTTCAGAATGTGATACTTTTGTTGTTTATTACCTCTAAGTGTTCTGCTGCTTTACCTTGAAATCTCACAACCTGGATTTAAATATCTGAACATCAGCCTGTGTAAATTTATGGATTATGTTAAATGTATTGTTGTAGCTGTACTATAGGAGAAATTGTTCTCTAGGAGTGGACATTTTTTATATTTTAATTTTAAGACAGAAACTCTGCATTATTTCAGTTATCTTAATGAGCAGGTTGGGTGTTGTGTATTTATATATATTTAGATTCAAAAATACTATTTTCTGTTATAAAATCAAAAATGCACCTTAAGCTGATGAAGGGAGACTTTAGTCACATATCTGTCACTTGGTATTGATTGCTGTTTGTTTTAATGCCTAAACATTTTGAAGGGGAGCCATACTTCCAGAATTCTTTTTCAGTATAGCTTCACAAGATACACAAAAGAGACGTAATTCCTCCTGAAGTTAGTTGGATGTGTCAATAATGCCTAAAGAGATTATTTCTTCTACTCCATAGTGTGTATTATGTGATAGTATTAGATCTTGGCAAGGGTTTTCAGTATAGGAGTACATTTATTTCTATTCTGTAATAAGAACACTTAGGCCTTTTTAAAAAGCATCCTTTTCAATATAGCCCTTGTTGGCATTGATATTAATTTACTTTTCCTTTGCTGTCTCTTTCCATAAATATGTACAGGGAGATGAACTTTGTTTAATCCATAGAACAAGCATGGTTGAATCTGAGCCTGAAATCTCATTATTCTCCCTTGAGCAAGTCTTAAAACACATAATAGTCAAGGTGAATAGTTTTGTTCTTAATTGTGATGATGTCTGTACATAGGTAAGAGGAAAAGAGAGTCGAAGTTCACAGCAATTTGAAACTCTTTGTGTATAAAAGAGCAAATTCTTCATTCAGACAGATTTGATCAGAAAACCACCCAGATATATGGGGATTGTGTGGGTGTAAGCAAGTAACATTTAGGCCTGTGTGCTTTTTATTAAAAATCTCTAGAGAAGGATATATAACACAGGTATATAAAGTACAGATTTGGAGTTAAAGGAAATACCTGGGTTTCACTTGGTTTTAATTTGGTTTTGTTGGTTTGGGGTTTTGTTTGGTTTTGGGTTTTTGTTTTTTTAAAATCAGTCAGTGCCACTGACTGATATGCAAATTCAGTAAGGGTTTTTCATGGACATCTGTCCTTCATTAGAACAGTTTGAGAGTTTGAGAAGTCATGACAGCTGTAACAGTGGGCTTGTAATTCCTCATCTGTCGGCATATTGTTATACTATTTAAAATGAAGGAAGGCATTAAAATAGCTAACTAGTATCAGAAGTGCGTGAATAAAGCATTAACTTGACTTCTGAAATATGCTGAGATTACTTGCTGCTCATGTTCTCTGACAAGTTTGTTGCCTCATGTTGCCTGAATGAAATGTCAGGAAAAAAACTTGGTTATATCCTCTACCAACGTGCTCACCGCTTTAGTAAATACAAACAGTCCTGTGTTAGAGCATTTCAGTTCTGTGTTTCCATCAAGCATGCCAAGATGTGGATTTTGTAATGTGGAAACCCACACTGTACACTTGGAATGAGCCCACAGATTTGTTTCATATGGGATAACAGAGAGTCCTAAGATAGTAATAACTCTCAGTTTTTAACTAGCTGTGGTAGATTTGAACTGGTGGCATAGTTGATGGGACAGCTAACTGATGGTGTTGCTGAGTGGTTGGAAAGCATAATTCACAGTGAATGGTTTTACACTTGCAGCATTATGTTTCCCACTTAACTTCAGTAACTTCTGGTTTTCATATATATATGTGTGTGTGTGTGTGTGAAGAGTTTGGCAGGGGGATTGGTTTGTGTGTTTGTTTTGTATTTTTTGGTTGTGGGTTGGTTGGGGTTTTTTGGGGGTGGCAGTGGTATAGGGTTTAAAATTGCCAGCTCCTGGAATATTGTTAAGATGCTTGTGGCAAAACTCTTCAGTACGAGGATTACTGAACTACTGTGACACAAGTGTTTTATTAGGACAAAGACATGTATCCCATGTGTTCTTTCCTTAAGCATGTAAGAAATACAATTAGGCAGTTTCTTCTCAAAAAACTAACTTCAGTCGTTTGTCTTTGTTCAGTGCAGCATCTGCCATGTCTACAGAGGGGCAGAGAGTGGATGATAGTCCAAGCACCAGTGGAGGCAGCTCTGATGGAGATCAGCGTGAAGGTGTTCAGCAGGAACAAGAAAGGGAGCAAGTTCAACCCAAGAAAAAAGAGGGAAAAATATCAAGCAAAACAGCTGCTAAATTGTCAACTAGTGCTAAAAGGTACAGTGTTTCTCCTGGTTGTTTCTTCCTTTCTCTTCTTTCAGCTGGCCATCAGATCCATGTAGTGACTCAGTATATTAATTTTCTGATTGTTTTATTATAACATTATGTATCAGTGTAATAACCTTTTGAGACTGGTCACAATAATGAGACCTGTATACTTTTCCTGTTCTTTCTCAGTTTGCCTCTTTCACATGGTTTTAATAGTTGCTTGCATGATAAAAGCTGACATTTTTTTATTGCTAATAAAACTCAGACAGTTTTGTAGCCTTATAAAATATATCTCTGTATATGTATGTATGACTGATGTTGAAACTTGTCAGTGTAACTTAAAGTTAATTAGCCATAAACATTTCAGACAGTTCAGTAACTCAGCATGTTAGGACTACCATAATACCTATTGCCATGAAGTACTGCCTTTTCTTTTCCCAGATGGTCAGGTCAGAAATACTTGAGTGAACAACAAATGTATGTTGGTTTCATTACTTTAAACTGTGATCTGTTTTAATACCCATTTATTTTCCCTCCCTTTTCTGATTGACATGAAAGGTTGGTTTGTAGAATAGCTATTTAAATTATTCTATGCTATCATGTCCATCTCCAGATAATGATTGTCTTGCTGGGACCAGACAGAAGGAATTTACAGCTTAGTGTTGCTTTGCTAGTACACATAGGGTTGTAAGTCTGGGCAAGTGGGAGTATAGTGATTGAAGTTAAAAAGCACTCATAAAATAATCTGACAAGAGACCAATTCTGCAGACTGTCCTGATGCAGAATTCCCAGATCTCATTTCTTTGCTAGTCCAAGGTAGTGTAAACTACAAGGGCAAACACTGGAGTTGTACCACTGTGGTGCTGTGGTAAAGGAGAAGCACCAAGCCCCTGCTGCCATAATTTATAACATATGCATGTAGTCAGAGTCTGTAAATAATACTATATAAACATGTGCATACATCTAGTCAGGATTTGAGTCTTTGTTTTGCCTTAATCCGTCCCTTACCAATTCAATCAATTTCTAAAGTATCTTTAGATACTTTAGTAAAGATACTAAAGTATCTTTTGTCTTTCCAGTAAGGTACTGTTATGTCATGCTTTTCTTCTGCTATAGATTCCTTTCTTACAGCTAATTTTTCTTCATTTTTAATTCCCTGGAGAAATACTTTCTGGACACACATTCATGCTGTGACGCTATTAGGAGATTACCTGGTCATATCACTTGCAGAATGACCAGCAAAACTTGCCTGTGTTTCCTTTTATGACAAGAAGGGAAAAAACCCCCACCCAGCTTTCACTACAAAATCATGATGTTATTAATGTAGTTAATCCTCACAGCCGTTATGGTTTCTGGTCTTCTTCTCTTTCGTCTGCTTCCTGCTATTATTTTTTTTTAAATATTAGAAATATTGGATTAGTCATGACTTTTAGGGTCATAAAAACAGTTTCCAGCATCTTTAGAAAGCAGTCTGTGTATTGTGAACTTTGTACAATGCCTGGTGTAATGATGCTAGAATTCTGACAAGGGCCTGTGGACACTATCCTATTAAAAAATTAATAATGATATGTCAGAAATTGGTCTATTAATCTTAGCTTTGTATCTTCAAAGCTTAGAGCTTTTATCAACAAGCATTTTACAGAGATAAAATTACTTAAACCTTTTAAAGTTTAATCATATCTGCTTATGGTTCTGCTGTAACTAATTATGCCATCAGTTGCTGACTTCAGTACATTTGCCAGTTAGACTCTAAAGCTAGTTTCACATGTGTAGTAATATTGATTATACATCTTAGAAATATACATTTGATTATGCATTTTTAAAGCTGACATGACTTACAATAGTTGTGTAGATATGTGTACAGTATTTTTGAAGAGAAATGTAATTTAGGAGTGCTGGTTGTTGCAGCCCTTTCTGGAAGGATTACAGAAACAGTTGTTGTAGTAATGGGAGTTTTTAGTTGTGTAACTTTTTCCCCTTTTTTGTTTTTGAATATTCAGTAGTTTGTCATAGTGTTAGAATTGGAATTGCACCTTCTCTAATCTGGACAGGTTTTCATATCACAGGTTTTGTTTCTGTGCTTTTTAATTAAAATCAATTACGTCTCAAGAAAGCCAAATCAGAAATTAGAGGCTAAAAAGGAGGGGTGTAGCATAAAGGAAGGAAAAATGTCTTAAAGCCCTTAATATGTAATAAATATTCCAAAAGTAGTCTGTTATGAAAGATCTTCATAGTAATATTGTTATTTTAGTTCATTATGAATGAGAAATAGTGCAGGTTTAATAAGGCCTTACTCTGGTACCTTTATTATGGTGAAAGGAGTCAACTGCTAAACAATCAGTAAAAACACTCAAACAATAGAGTGTAGCGCAATTGTGGCTTTTGTCAAGATTCCTTAATTTCTTTAAAAGCTTCGAACACCAGCAGGTTCACTGGAGCTAAAGTCACAGACTACACGCTTGATTCTAACCTGAGTTTGGAAATCAGATTTTCTCACCTGGAAAGCTTTTTTGTGCGCATGGAATTCTAGCCACAGTTCTTTTTGGATTGCATTATGATACCTACTGTATGTGGAGGAAGGTTTGTGCATCTCTATTTGGAAGACTCCTCTTTTGCTTTTCATTTATGTTTTATGGAGTCAGTAATAAGAATTTTCAGTAGCATGAGGTTTTATAATAATCAAGATTTAGCAGTGTGCTGACTTTTGCTTGTGTAATTGTAAACTGCTCCCTGTCTTGTGTATGAATATACTGTTCATGCAGCTTAACTGCTTTCCAAAGTGATCTCATTACAGAGGCTGTGTGACACCACTCATATTTCTATTTGAGTAAGATTCTTGGTATTGAGATATGGAGTTTCTTCTGTTAGCATTGCTGTGGATGGCATCAAGAAGGCAGAATGCCATCACATGCTGTCCTTCTCTGTTAATACTTCAGGACTAGCTGCTGTACAGGTGTAATAGCTTACAGCATATGTCGTGCAGTGTACTGGTCCTTCAATTTTCCTCACCCAGAGGGCATCACCTTAAATAGCAACCTTTCTTACCCAACATGTCAAGATTGAGAAACTCGCTGCATATCACAATTACAGTTCAGACATGGAATTGAATTGCTGTCCTTGAAAACAGCAGGCATCTTGTTACCTCTTAAGTAGCAAATCTTAGCATGACCTTTGGATTGAGAGAAGTGTAACCATTCTTGGCTGACATAGAAGCTCAACAAATAAATGTATTGTTTTGCTTGGCTCCTGAAGTTGCTGGTTGAAAATCTGTAAACCTTTATGGCCAGTCTTGACATTTTTTAATAAATATCTGTGCCTGCAACAAATTGTGAACTGTAGTTGTACAACTTTAGTTGTAATATTTTAATTATTCAGAGAAGTTGCAGCCTTAAGGAGGAGCAAATAAGCGATAAATTAAATTGGTTCGAAATTCAACAAAACTGAGTATTTCCCGCCCCCCCATCTTTTTTTTTTTTTTTTTTCTGAGAGGTTCATCACAGAATCTGGAAATGATATTTAGCATGTTGACTATGACGGCAAAATATGGAGTGCTTTTTCTTACAAGAAATATCCTTGTCATTTATCCATCTTTTTATAAGTAGCTGAGAATATATCTTTTGTTCCAGTATGAACCTAACCATCTTTAGATCAATTTCCTGCTCAGTTTATTTAGTATTTAAATGCATACCAGTGACTGCATTTTTAAGTATGTTCTAAGTAGTATATTCTTTGATATAAGCTATTGATTCATCTGACTTTTATGGGTAGAGAGACATGTAGTTTAGAAAAGCAGATGTGGTAAAAAGAGTTTATTGTCATGTGGTCCTTTATTTTATTTCATTTCCTAGTAATAATGTTGGGAAATTCTCTAACACGTTCACATCTTTCTTAGCTTTAGGGAATTGTTCCATGAAGGAAACAACTCAGTCCCTTTTGGCTTGGTACAGTAGTAAATATGTGTCTGTGAGAATTAATAATATTTGAAATCCACAATGTACTTTCATGCTTCTGAATGTACGAGTAGATTAACCTTTGCACCATTACTGGAAGGCAACTGTGTTTGTTCTTTTTTGTTAGTTAAAGTGAGGGATTTTTTTTTATATATGTGTGTGTATTTACATGAGAGACAAGAGTCAGATGACTTCTCTAAGACCAAACAAAGTATCAGATCTGACATTGCAAATTAAATGTCTTATGTGTGCAGCCCAGGGCTTTGATTACCAGCAAGGGCCTCACCTCCTGCCATCATCGCCATTGTCCAATATGTAATAAACCATAGTGTCACTAGTTTAAATATAAACTGGATATATGTAATTATTTCAATATAGAGGGTTTTTCCCTCTCTGACATTTTTAAACATGACTGTTATTGAGGCAGAATATCCAAAGAAACAGATGCCAGAAAGGACCCTGAAAGACAATGTTTTGTTGCCGGAGGCCGCATTTTCTCGCAGTGAATCCTCTGTGGTCAGCGAAGGAAATGAGGCACATCCTCTCCTGTGGCAGATTCTGAGGGCAGCTCGTGGGGATAGAGACGAGTGCCAGAGCACGTGCAGACAAAGGGCAGCTCGCACACTGGAGGTCTCTATCAGTGCAAGGCTCTCTGGGATGCTGTCCGATGATTTAATTGTAACGTTGAATGCTGTGACATGTGAACAAGCTACGTGTCAGCTGTTCTACAGAAACTCTTTATGAATGAGCTCTCAGCATGAATGCAAGGTAAATTAACGTTGCAAGAAAAGAAATGTAAGGTGTATAAATTAATTTTAGTTTGGGACACCACAGAGCAGGAGAATAAACATGGAGAGCTTGCTGAGGAGCAATTGATGGACAGTATTGTACTAATATGTTTATCTTGTTTGTATAAAAATGATAATGAATTAAACATCTTTGTCTTAGATGTTTGCAAGAGCAATGATGTCTTTTGAACATTAATAGACAGTACCATCTGATCAATTTTTACATCTTGAGGCAGAAAGGTGGTTTGTCTGTGTCTGCTCAATCACAGAACAGCTTGATAAAGGGCCATTTTAGTGCTCTTGGCATTAGAAGTTTTGGCTTGAACTAGAACAGATAGAGAAAATGAGAGACTTTTGTTTTCAGAAGGTAAGGAACGTGCTTTAGGGTTTAGCAGGAAGAATGTAAAGATTTTGATCTAGGACTGAAGTTGTTGTAGTTGTCAATCCATTCTTGATGTGCCTCATACTCACTCTAATGCCATGAAATATTAACTATATTTACTACTATATGTAAAACAAAGGAATGATCTCTGACTCCAAAAACAAGTGCAATGCCATCATTCTGTAACTTCAAAAAAGGCTGAAAAAGCAAAACAACTCATAAACCACAAAACTGAAGTTTCCATGCAGCCTAGGTTTTCTGTAGTTTGAATTTGTGTATTTGTGTATAAATTTCAAAATCATGGCAGAATTTTGTAATATACAGAAGAAATATTTTAAGCATTCCCACAGTTATAAGATCTCCCTTCTAAAAGCTGTGATTTGTTAGGATTGTTTCAAATGGGCTAACTTTTAAACAATATTTTTGTGCTTAAAATTCACTAATTAAAAAAGGGGTGACTTTCAGTGTTACTACAATGATTTTGTGTTTGATTAAGCGGACTGTGCCTGTGTTTTTATAAAAAAGTTATGATATTTATTGGAGGAATTCTATATGCTGGAGGTGCAGACATCTCAATGAGTAGAAAAAGCAAGTAAAGATGAAATTGCTTCCCCTCTACAGAAATAACCTTTTGTGTTTGTGTGTATGTAGGGTATATACACCGAGCTATTCAAGGACATGGCTTGGGAATGTCCAGAAATCCTTAACAACCAAGTTGCCCTCCCTGGAGTTAAAACTCTGGCAGGATGCCTGTCATGTCTTTATGGGGTGACCTGGAGGATATGGCAGAATCCACTCCAAAGTTTTGAGATGGCAGCAAGTTGGGTGTGAGCATTTGGTACATGCAGGGGCATTTTATATTCTATATGCCAATATACCTGAATGCTTATTTTGATAAGCTATTTACTTTGCCTGCATTTATATGCATAGAAGTTAAAGAAAATTTAAGCATCTGGAAGAGTATTTTTATCTTTTCAATGCTGTCATCAGGTCTTAATAAATGATTATTACCTCTGCCTACAAATCTTACCCACGTATGTCCTAATTATTTCAGAATGTGAATGATAAAGTCTTGAGTTCCTGGTTCAGGCCAGTTCTTCTACTGCTGTTGGTCCATTTATTCATTAGAGCCGTAAAATCAATTCATAGTGGCATAAGGGGAATTTTGATAGTGGCTGTGAGACTCCTAAACATGCAAGATTGTGTTTGGATTGTGGCAATATATAAAGAATTAAACTGCTCTTTTTTATTTTATACATGCCAATATACCTGAATGCTTATTTTGATGAACCATTTTCTTTACCTATATTTATATGCAAAATGGATCACAGTCGTTTTTAACAAGATATGTGTAGGTCAGGCCTGAACCTTTGGCTTGTGGCTTGAGCACCTATCTCAGGAATTTGAGTGGTATTATAGTGTTATTATTTCTTTTTTAGTGTAGGGAATAATAGAAATAGCAATCTGCTCTGTGCATGAAATCTTGTGAAGGAGAAGGCAAGAAAAAACTGCTAAAGATGTATTGAATTGTTTTTATTTTCCTTCCTCCTTCTACATATTTATGTTTTTGCACTGAAGTAGCCTGTGGAAAAAGCCTTGGCTATAGTTTATAGGGAAGGTGGCATTCACAGTCCTGCTTATGGCATCATAATCTGGCAAGTCTTTGGGAACTGTAAACTCCTACGAGTTCCTTTGGGAGCTCTGTATCGTATTCTGCATACTTAAATTTCTTCAGAGGTCAAGATGATGGCTCTGATGCAGATGCTGGTGTAAGGGAAAAGAGCCCCCATTGCCAGCTGTGGCAGAGATCAGCTATTCAAGGACTTGGCTGGGAAGCGTCAGCCTGGGAATATCCAGAAATCCTTAACAACGAAGCTGCTCTCCCTGGAGGAAGAGTTCTGGCAGGATGCCTGTAATGTCTTTATTGGTGACCTGGAGGACATGGCAGAGTGCACTGAGAAGTTTTCAGATGACAAGCAGTTTGTACACACCGGGGCAAGGCTGTGGCTCAGAGGGATCAGGCCAGGCTGCAGGAGGGGGTTGACAGAGAACTCATGAAATTCAGCAAGGACAAATGAACACCGTGGATGCGAGGAGGACTTACCCCTTGCTCAGATGCACACTGGGGATCGTCTCTGCTCAGAAGGATGTGGGGGCCTTGGCAGACAGCAGGCTCAGTGTGAGGCAGCAACAAAGGCTGGGCTGCCTCCTGGGAGGTATTAACAGAAGCATGGTCCACAGACAAATGAAAGAGATTTATCTGCCTTTACTGAGCTCTCATTAGACTGTATCTGGGATGGCATTTACCCAATTTTATCCCCTCAGTAAAAAGAAGGCAGGTATCAGAGCAAGTCCAGCAGCAGGTCCCCAGGCTGACCAGGGAGCTGGAGCACTTCCCTTTCGGGGAAGCTGATATCAGCCCCCCAGTATATGTAGGAGATTGTGAAGTCCTGGGTGGGCTTATTCTGGGCAATTTTCCTTTGAGCTGGGGTTTTTTTTCCCTGCCAGTACAATATTCATTATTAAGAAGCTAAATATTCTGGAGGGCAAGAACTGCAAGACATATAGTCGGAGGGGAAATAGAGAAAGAGGGTATATGAGATATTTAGTAATTGTGTAAGTGAGCCAAGGAGCTGAGATTCCTGACCTGCGGAAAAAGTGTGATTTTCTAGGTGGCTGCTCATGGCATTTGTTCCATATTGGATGTTCATTTTTCAGAAAATACTTGGTTTTTATTCTGCATGTTCTCGCACAGTTTCATGAAACAATATAGATCGACTTTCAGACAGAAATTCTAAGAATTATATTTTGTTACTATTGATTGATGTAAAAATGTTCATAAAGTTGAAAAAAACAGATTGAAAAAAAAGTCCTGATAGTATTTTTTTTTCTTTTAAAGAATTCAGAAAGAACTTGCAGAAATTACATTAGATCCTCCTCCGAACTGTAGGTAAGTTCACCTGGATTTTATTAATTTGGAATATGAAAATTAAATGTGTGGATCTGTGGAAATTGCATAGGGGACTGAAGTAAATTTTAGTTATTCCTTTGTGCTGATAATTTAGTAATTTTGGAATAAGAGCTGAGAGATAATATGTTGCCTACATATAAATAATTGACATACTTTCTGGTAACCAAAGTAGTGGCATAAATGGATGAACTCTGTGATGCATTAATAGATACAGGACAAATACCAAATCATGCTTCATTTCAGATATTAAATCAATAATATTTTTTTTGATTCTGTGAAATGTAATCTTGGTGGCAGTCGCTGGGTATATTTGGTTCCTTTCTTTGCAACTTGTTAATACACTGTGAATATAATGGAGAAAAGAGTGTTATAGGGACAAACTGTTAGTAATTTTCTGACTGTGTGTGTTGCAATCAATTGTGATATTCAATGGACACTTCCTGAGTTAGAGTATAGCATCATATAGACTTTCTGATAATGACTGTGTGCTTGTTTGGTTTGGGTGTTTCATTTTGTTGTGGTTTGATTTGGTTTGGTTTGAGGGGTGGGGGGGCAGTTTGTGTTTTTTTTTGTCAAGTATATTTCCTTCTGGTATGTTTAAAGTTGGCTTTGAAATGAATGATGAGGTAGACCTTGAAACCCTCACTGTCTGGTGGCTGGGGCTGTGTACAGTTGTTTTCAGATGGCTGTCTCGGGCTTCTTATCTGTCAGCTTGTGACATATGGTCAGTGTTGGAGCTGGGCCAGGGCTGCACATTGCTGTTTAAAGGAATCCCTGCTACTGCACCTCTCGTGGCGAGGGGTTGGGCTCAGTGCAGAAGAATAGCTTCCACCCAGGCCTGCCAACCCATCTCAACTGATGTGGTTAGTAGGTCTCATTCTGTTACTGAACTAAAAAGAAAGATTGATAGAAATGGCTGATTGCATGCAGCGTTTATAATGAATCCCAGTATGTTTCGGTATCGAATTAACTAAGCAACTGGTAGTAAAAATGACAGTCAGCTTTATTGTTTTGGTCTCTTGACAAAAGTGTGTGTAAGAAAATACTCTAACAAGATTTGATGTGGTTGTGCTGGATCTCAAGATATAAGTCAAGTGGCTGTGTACCAAGGCGCTGCTTAGTGAAGTAGCCTTGCAATAATAGCATTCAAAGAGTATTTCAGTCAATTAGGATGAACAGTTTTTTGCTGGATAAAACATTTTAATAGCTAAGCTGTTCTGTCATGCTTACGACTATGTGTGAGTCTTCAATCACATCAAAGCTGTTTCATGTGGCAGATTTTACTTCGGTGTTGATGACTGATGCCTATTAGCGGATTGATTTGCTGAGATGAATATGAAACTTCAGTCTGTTGTAGAAGAATGGTTAAGTCTTTGAACTGAGAGTAAAAGGCTTACAGGTTTTTACAGCAGTGTCATTTTTTCTGGTTTTCTGAAGCCCTCTCTTTATAACAAAGCAGTTGTTTCAGTATACATGATACTATTATATTTGATTTTTTTTGGTAGCAAGTGTAAAGTAAGCATTGGCTGTCTGAGTGGAAAGCCCTTTAGTGACTTGCAATTTACAAAAAAACCCAAGTAATCAGGAGGTTTCATGGGTTTGTTGAATTATTTACACTAATGATAAAACAGCAATAAAGTGCACTCCATGATGCTGTTTTGCAAAATCACATCTAACTTCATGTGTCTGCTGCTTTAACGCAGTTCTTAAGATGCAGAATTACTTCATGTTGTGGTAGATTGATAGATAACCATTAGTAAGTTTAATATTAGCAAATATGTTTTTATAGTCAATGCAGAATCACTTCATTTAGTTTATGCTTTGTTGACATAGTCTAAACAGTGTTTTCATTTGAACTTCATCTATTTTCTGTTATAGTTAAATGTTACAAAATAAATACATCAGCCAGGCATGATTCTTTAGAATAATGAGGAAAGCTGAGCTATTGTACAGTATATCTTAAAGTAATGATAGATCCTTTCTTAGTTTTAGTGAAATTTAGGTCATTGTAAAAAGACATGTTAGCTTTTTCTATTAAAAAGCCTAACCATATTTCATAAAGGTAAGTTCATTCCAGATGTAGGTTGCTTGAAATGGTTCTGATTCCATCCTACTTTCACTGTATGTACTCCTTCATATGTAAAATAAATAATGACTGGGCAATAGGAATGTGATAATTCTGAAAACTAAATGTCATAGGAGGTGTGAAGAAAGTATTAGTCAAGAATACAACTATCTTAAATAGTTACTTAGGAAGTTGTGGTAAAAAAGCTGTTGAGCTGAATTGGAACTTAGGTGGAGTATTGCAAAATAATTTGCAAGACTTTTCATTAACTACAGCAGGCCAAAGCTTCAGGTTTCTTCCATTCATGAAAAAAGCCCCAAATGGAACAGTATCTGTAGCACAGTAGCATCCCTCAATTGCATGGCAGGCTGCACAGTCACTGCAATCTCCAAGGCAGCTGCAGCTTCCACTGGTGCAGCAGCTGTGATCTTAACATTTCCCCTGCCTCATCCTTGTGAAGGGAATAGACTGTATAATTGTTGTGTTTGTTTGGAAGACAAAAAAGTCTTGCTCACAAATGTGCCTTGGAATCGGCAGATTATCACTGCTGGGACTTGCAGCGTCTTTGCAAAACTGTGGAAAGCTGTGGGTTTCAGAGTTCCTGCAAAATCTGTCACTTTGGCTTTAAATTATTTAATACTATAAGAAATTAGAGTCGCCTGCCTCCCTACTTCCTTTTCTGTAGTTTGGGTACTGGGCAATGGAGTGAGTCCTCTTGGCTCCTTCCTCAGGACTGAGAATGTATAGTGTTCTACATGTAAAAAAGCCAAGCTGGGGAGGGGGGTGGACGGTGTGGGAGGTGAGCAGTGTAATCATTGCTATTTTTGGAGGAAGGCATGTCATAAAAAAGCCTGTTATACTTCACATTTAACAGAAAGAACTGGATGGTTTTCAGTATGTGTTGTCCCATTCCTTCCCCTATTTTACTTTTGTAATGAGCTGAATTTACTGGCAAGGACAGTCCTGAATTCAAAGCAGTACCATTTATGTTTTAAATCTGCAGCATTGTGAAATTTCAGTTTGTCAGGAGATGGTATACCTAAATTGTAGGCATTTGCCACTCCTATCGTTTTTTTCCCCTCATTGAAATATCAAAGCTTGATTGCTAGAAATGGCACACATATTATGCTCCTGAGTATTGCAGAATATAGCTTTTCTCACAGGTGATAAGATCCTCATATTTAAGTGTCATTTTCCTATATTGCCTTACTGAAAGAGGAGAACAGTTGGAAATACTTGTAGCTAAAATAATGCCTTTTCAAGCTTCCCCATATTTTCGGCTGCATTGTGCATGAGACAAGTGATTTCATAGACTACAACTTCTTGTATAGTATTTCCCTTCTCACTGGCAAGAGGACAATGTCTCTGTGACAACTTTTACCAATTGCTTACATGGGAAAATAATATTTGGAAAGTATTTCATGTATTTTTAGCTTCTTTCAATGTGAACTTAGCAGCTGGAAACAAGGAGAGCCAGTGTGAAGTGAATAGCAGCTCTCTGTGGACACCACTTGGAGCAACTGCTCAAAATTTTCCTATTAAGTCACTGATCTTACCTATCTTCCCCTTCACGTTTTCTTTTGTTGTTCTCTGGTGTGCTTTTCATAATTCTTCTCTTTACTGTGTATTTACTGCAATTCCTCTTTTGTTCTTTACATTTAATTTCTTTTACCCTCTAGCAATGTAAGTGATGCTTGGGACTGTTAAGGAGTGTGCAGCTTAGTGGGCAGAATGACTCTCATTCCAAAACAATCAGTTTAAAATCTTGTGTATAGTGTTATCTCTTCCATTTGTTTGTAATCATTACATTAATTCCTTGCTTTTTATACTGTCTGCAAAATTGATAAGCAGCCGGCATATGTGATTCTAGTATTTTGCTTTTGAAAATGAATCACACTGATAAAACTTAAAGCAGTTCCCTTTGGGATGATGTTCAGAAGAGCCAAGTGGAATGGCAACATTATCAGTTTGACTTAGGGAGAGAGGTCAGTGTGCCTCATGGATATCTCTTGTATTATTAGTGACTGTATGGAGTCCAACATTTCTATTTAATACTGCTTTGACTCTGTTTTTGCTGAAATGTTGAGGCTGGCTTCTTCACAACTCCATGGGATTATGTGAATTCCAACAATTTGAGTTACTGTTCTTGGGGCCATGTGTATACTCCTACCTAGTGCTACTTTAAAGCTAAAGGGATGGCACAAGTGTCAGGTGCAGAAGACAAAAGGGGGCATAATAGGAGGGACTGGGTGGGAGAAGATGGTCAGCCTTGCTCTAAAATGCAGAGGGGGAGAAGTGGAGGGACCTGGAGCAGCAGGTACAGCAAGTATCTACCCTGCAGTTGTGCTCAGTGATTTTGATTGTTTGACTTGGGGAGGCACCAGTGTGTTGCCACAGGCAGGGCTGTGACTCATGTGATGCTAATGTGTGAGCAGGATGAAAAAGTGGAGTAAGAAATGCTTTCTCTGAACGTTTTTCTTTGCAAACATTTCCAGCCTGAATTCAGGCTCCCTTCCCATTGTCTTACTCATGGAGTTTACTGTCTGCCTGTATAGACTTATTTTGATCTGCTGCTAGTCACCTTTGTGAGAACATGTGACACAGAACTTTGTATATACCTTAGTCTTGTCTCTTTAGAATTTACAGCAAATAGCACAACTTAGTCAAAAAAGATAGGCATGGAAGTGGTTTATACTAGAGTGCAGGATCCTGTTGGTTTTTAATCCATGATGTATCAACAACTGAGGCTAAGGATGGATGAAAAATTTCAGTGCTCACTGCAACAGCTTTATGTTTTACTTTTGAGTCCTTTTCTGCTTCAAAAGTAGCAAGAAACGTGTCCCAAAGATTTGCAAGTTAACAATCACACTGGGATTATATTTTATAATAGCAATCATACTGTATTTTTTTACTTGAATTAGATTGCTGGGTTTTTTAACTGGTGGGGTTTTTTTAACTGGTGAAGTTTTTATATTGTATTACCTCAGTACCTTGAAGTAGCTTGGGTGAAAAGTGTGAGGTTACTTTTTAATACGTAAGCTTTTAATTCCTTTAGTTATTTTCTTTTAGATAGGGCAGAACCATAGTTCATGCTTTAAGCATGTAACTATATTAAAACATTTCTTTAGAAATATCTGTTTATTTTCACTGTGAAAGTGACTTTTCAGTGTCATATTGTTTACAAAGCATCTGTTTTTTAAAAATAACACAGATGTTTCTTTTCATGGGTCTTCCATGTGTCAAGATGCAGTGTACTTGGAAGGCCATCAAAAATATAGCTGTTTTTTTTAGTGATCTGATATCTTTGAAAATCTATTATATGAAAAAATATTAGACAGCAGTGAACTTTTTTTTGTTGTTGAATAAAGTAAGTTTTCAATATATGCTTTATTGCATTGTTGCTTGCGGTGGTGGAGTGATTTTTAGGATTGGTTACAGGTAATGCTCAAAAGTTTCAGGATGTGTTGTGGCCATTGGTGGCTTGAAATGTTAGCAACTTTCATGAAGGCAGGAGAGGAAATAAAAGAAAGGAAGGCAGTAAAGGGAACCTGCCACTGGCTGCCTGCCAGGTCTGGCAACTTCACTCAGCAATGACGATGTAAGGAACTGTCTGACAACACCCATTAATACCTCCCAGCTTAACAATACCTCCACATGATTTCTGCCAGTTCTCCCAGTTTTTGAATGATGACAACTTCTCTCCCGGGAGGAGAAGAAAAGAGAAACTAGTGTTAGAGAAGAATGAGAGTACTTCAGCAAGCACCGTGTGAGTGCAGATCTGGAAGGTCAGGGAGATGCCAGAGCACATCCTATGGCACAGCTGAAGCAGGAAAATGAGACTGGGGCATAAGGAGGGGTCAGGAAGATCACTTGTTCCTTGAAGCAGGAAAGGGCAGAAAAAAAGCTCAAAAAGCAGCCTGTGGTGGAAATGGGAGGGTTCCTTGATATTTGCAATGTGCTTCGTGTAGAAGATAACTAAAGCTCTGGTTTAAATTGTAACTTGGGGAAGGTGGTGTGAATAACTGTAACAAGGGTAAAACTAAACACTTTGATGCTTTTAGTGCGGGGAATTCTGAACAGAGAAATTCTTTTCCAGCAGTTTCATATTGAGTTACAGCTGGTCTTTGTAAGTCAGTCTCCTACGGTGTACAAGAGCAGTCCCCAATGCTTTCAGCTCCAGAATTTTTCAGAACACCTTTCATAGACATTTCTTTTGCCTTCTCCTAAATAGCTAAGCAAAGGTGTTGGTTTAGGGTGGGAGATTTTTTTGTTTGTTTGTTTGTTTTGTTTTTTCCTATGAGCCAGAATTTGATTTTGTTATTAAACTGGTGTTTTATATGCATGTTTTTGTAATCTCCTCAATAAAAACCTCATACAATGCACACACAAAAAAAAACCTTCCCCCAACCCCTAAAATAAGTGCATTAAATAAACAATCATTGCTTGCCAGCAAGGGAAGCAAAACCAACTTGACTGAGACTTTACATCATTGCTAGAAGACTTTGCAAAGACATACCTGAATGTGTAGATTTTATATATAGTTAGCTATTTTTGTGGGGTTTTTCTTTTTTTTTTCCCTAAATGTGAACTAATTTCTAGTATGAGAACTATGTAAGGGTCAATTTCTTTACAGAAATTTGATAGAGGAGAATTATTTGAAAGTCTCACTGTATTAGGTACTACTGCACTGAACAAGCAGGCACTGCCATTTTGTGATAATCATGTAAAAAACATGCTTTTATTAGCAGCTCATTACCCTTTAGTAATTTACTCATTATTGAATAAATGAGGGAAATGGAAGATATTTTGTCTCTTGGTTGGGACTGACAGCATAATGAAGTATTTGTTTCCTTCAGTAAATGGCACAATCTCATAAGTGCATAACACTGTTGTCTTCAGTAAACCACATTTGAGCAGAATTTGAATTCTTCCTTTCCCTGTAATACTTAAATCCCATCCCCTTGGAAATCTATTAAAAAAAAAAAAATCAGTCTTTCTCAGTTCCAATACCACAGTTGTACAGCTTTTAAACAGCTATTAACTTTTAGTGCACTTTATTTTGAGGGGGTATTGTTTATTTGTTTGTTTTGGCTTTTTGTTGCTGGTTTTGTTTTGGATTTTTTTGCATATTCGTGACAGTCTAAGGCAATGCTGTAATTTTTCCTTTGCTCTTGGTATATATGGAAAGTGCGGAGATTAACAATTGATAGATTGAATGTAATGAAATTGTTTTCCAAAATCTTCTGGCAGAAAAGCTGCAGTTTAGGACTGAGAAGTCATGAACTAGTAACAGAGCATGCTTTGCAATACTTTGGAAACAAACTATGAAATTGATCTGGATGCTGTTTTCTTGGTGAGCAATAAAACTTATTTATGCTGTACTTACACATTTGCAGCTTTGTTACAAGCTTTTTGGGGTATCTAATTGGCTGCAGCTTTGAATCATATAAATATGCCAAATGTTACTAATTACAATTAAGATATCTACTTGAAATAATCTTTGTTTTCATTTTCTCTGACAATTTTTTTTTTCACTTATTTACATGCCTTTAATTTTTCATTTTAACAGTTCTTGCAACACTTTATTTGTGTTTCAAGGCTGTGGAATTGGATTAAACAGGGTTTTTAAATACTTCCATGTTGCTTGGAAAGAAGCCAGTTACTGTGTATTGGCTTAATAGAAACCATGCTTAGCAGTGCCTCACATATGGCAGCTCGTGTTTGTGTGGTAAGGCATTATGTATTTTAAATATTACCTTTTATGCGACAGTCAAGTTTATGCCAGAATCTGAAGTTTCCTCTGATTAATGTTAACATTCTGGGGTTTTTTAGGGAGAAATGTGTAGTCAAATACATAATTTACTGTCTGCTTGGCACAAAAGCCATATTTATGTGGCCTTTGTTAACTGGAGATGCATACTGTGCCTAGAGAAGGCTATAGGTGAGTGATAATATGCTTTCATGGCACTTGTAGCCTTTTAATGTTGTAAATATTGTGGTGGCCAAGATGGTGATTCTGTAAGTAAGACTGAAATACAAGGGCTTGTGTTCAGTTTAGTAGATTGAGTTACATTTGAAGAATAAACTGTACACGGTTACAGCAATTATTCTTAGAGTAACGACACAGCTGACAACTCAAATCTTAAATTTCTAAAGGTTTTTTCTGGTTTGGGTGTTATTGTTGTATTGGATTTTTAAATTATTTGTCTTATGTAACTTTTATAGAATTTGGAGTTTAGCATAGCCTCTAAGAATTTTAAAGCTTTTAAAGGTATTTATTCTGGATTATCTTGCTGTAGGCAGTCTCTTTGTATAAAATTCAGCAGTGACTTCTTAGTAAAATTTATTTATCAGAAAACAATGTTATTATGCAGGGAAGAAACAGTGAATAATTCCCTTCTTTCAAAATGATTGCCTCATTTGTAGTACACATTGGTTTTTGGGGTAGGAGGGCTTTTTATTTCTGCTAGATTAACTGGTGTTTGATTTAACTTTCGTTTAGGAGGTACTGACAGTAAGCACCACTGAATGCTCATATCATAAATCTAATACAGATTTTTATCCTTTTTATTATAATTTTAAAATTGTCAAAGGAAATTATATTCTTTCTGTGACAGTATGCAGTATCTTTTGCATATATCATAATTCTATGGGTAATGTACAAAACCTATGGTAACAAACTGGATTTTACTCTTTAAGTTGTTTTAATTCTAAAGTGGCTTTATTTTTAAGTGTGTTATTACACTAGCTTATGATTAGTCTGCTTACACATAAGAAAGCAGTATTTAGAATTTTATGCTTCTGAGCTAAATAGATACATATTTTTTAAAGATAATTAAAGTATGCTTGGGATAACTGTATAGTGTCAACTGCATGGTTAATTTACCATAGATGGAATCCAGAGAATTTTAAAATTCTGTACAGTCTCATTATTTGCTATCTTAGGTAGCCTATATGGGATAAATATATGTATTGCCTACAAAATTAGGCATGTTAGAACCCTTCCAGAGAAGATAGATGGAATGTAATGCATTTAATTTTTCAGAGAAGTTTAAGACTGGAAAATTAGATCTCTGCCTCAGATGCAGTTTCAGATTTGTTGATATAAATAATTGATTGCTAAGCTCATAGCTGTGGTGTGTAGGGTTGCAAACCAGGGATTTAAAAAAACCTTCCAAATTTGGGGCTTGCAGCCAGGGTGGATTTGTAGGAATATTGGTTTCAGAGTCACTGCAGTAAACGCAGCGCCAGGTTTTGCTGCAGCATGAAGTAACCATGGGTGGGATTCATTAAGCGTGCTAGGTTAAACTGTTGGCTGGAGTTTACTGGGCTTGAGTGTTCCACAGGAATTTTGAGAGACTCTAGTGTGAAAATGGACCTTCCCATTATTTCAGATTTTGTTGGATAGCTTGAAAGGCAGGGCATTCATGACTGAACCTTTCTTGGAAGGGTGTCTGACTTTTGATTGCAGGAGAAAAGTTAGCCTTGCTCCATGTTACACTGGAGCATGTTCCTTTTTCTGCGGCAGGGATCATGGGACACGCTTGGGTTTGGTCATTCAAAATGCTTCATGGGAGTGCACTTCTTGGCACTGCACCTCTCAGAGAACTCATACTGCTGGTTGGGTCACAAACAGAGCCGTGGCTTCTTGTATCTCCTGCACACAGTCTGCCACATTGCCTGCCAAAAACAATCCCTGGAGTCACTTTGTGCCTCAGGTACAAAGAGCAGGTTCTTTGTCTCCCTTTCCTGAGGTACTTGTATGAGATCTGCTGTAGTTTGGCTCAGAGAAAATATTTGGCTGTAGTGGGGGTGAAAACCCAACGCCCAAGGTGCCCTTCCTCGTAATTGGCTGTTTGTTTTTTTGTGTTCTGTTACACATAAAATAAGACCTGTCAGTCTATAAAACTATTTCTAAAAGAGGGCTGCTTCACTGCCATGTCTCATTCACAGCAATGTCCTGTTGGTAGCAGCAAGAACAGTAAAACACTTTGACACACAGTGTGCACATTACAAAAATGAAGTGTCATATCAAAAATGGCTGTAAACATTTTCACAGTCGCTTGTCATTACATGTTTGAAGGTGGGAAATTTTTAGAGAAGACAACTCAATCTTCTTCCTTCCCAGCATGTCCAGGCTGCCTAGAAGGGAAGATGTACTTACTTAGTATGGGATTTCAATGGGCTGTTGTGGACGTGACTTCTGCAATTCTAGCTGTCTGAGTACATTCCTCAATAATCTATCAACACAGTGATTAAGTATCAGTGCA
Organism: Melospiza melodia melodia; assembly: GCF_035770615.1. Classification (NCBI taxonomy): domain Eukaryota; kingdom Metazoa; phylum Chordata; class Aves; order Passeriformes; family Passerellidae; genus Melospiza; species Melospiza melodia. The sequence continues at coordinate 38,713,852 of NC_086194.1, forward strand.
AGAGATCTATTTTGAATTTTGATCCAGCATTAGCGAAGTTAATTTTAGGGTTTTTTTGTTGTTACTTTTTTGTTGTTGTTTGTAAGCTGCAGACTTTGAAGAATAAGATTAGGTGATAACCAGTATCATTGCTGTGTAATACTGTCTAGCTGATAGGCATCACATAATCAACTCAAAAATCTCATTTTGTGTCTGGAATTACCGTGGTGTAAATCAGATTTAAATTCATGATTCAAGTGTAATGGCCTTCTGCATCACAAACTTTCCTAAGTGATATTTAATTAATAATGTATATTAACCATGACTCTTTTGGCATACATGTGGGGCTGGCATTTTCAGGTAGCTACAAATGTGGCCTCAAAAGCCCACAATGTGGTGGCTGTAGGATGATGCATTCTGAAGATGTTCTACAACAACCTGCTTGCTCTTTACTGAATGCAAATAGCTGAGGGATGACAGCTATCTCAGTTTCAGTAGAATCTTTATGATTTATATGATAATGATAATTTTATTCTGCTGCCAGTACAGAGCACTTTGCAGACTGATATCAAGGTTAATTGTCACTTTGAGAAGAAGTGAAGCACAGTCTGCCAACCTGATGCTGTGCTCAGCTGAGAAAGATAATTGTTATTCAAGTAGTATTTAAATGAGCCCAAATGCTGATAAATACACAACCAAAATACTTTATTTTTTTCTCTCTCATGTTTATTCACCGTGCTAAAGAACGAGGTCATCGCTATGTAGAAATACCACTAATGGACGCGGTAGTAAAGACATGATGAGTATTTACAGGACTTCCGAGGAGTGGGTTCCTCCTCCCCCTACGTGTGGGCTGAAGGGAAATACTTTAACTTGAGTTCCTCTTGTCAACACATCCTAATTCTTCTGTGTGACTGGTTGCTTGTGGCAGTTGTACTGTTACCATATATATGACTGCTTGTGCACTGTGACCTGACCTGACTGGAGCACCTGAGGGGTTTACAATCTGTACCAGGACTTGTGACTTCTGAGGGTTTTTCTGTGCTCCACCTATCTCATGGTGGTTTTAAAGGTAACTTTGATTTTTTCCCTCTGGGCTTGAGGAATTGCAAGCAGCTCAGCGCCCAAAGAAACAGTGCAGAAATATGCAAATATTGCTATATATTAGAAGGTTGGATTTTTTTGGTATTCCTGGTAGCTTCATGGCTTTTTAAGGGAGATGATCAGCTGTATGCAACAATGCAGTTCTATATCCCAGAAAGCAATGGGGCTGTCCCAAAAACTGGGACTGACTTTATTCAATTTACATAACCCCTTTCATCCTAGGGTCTTCGAGATTTTACTGTGAATTTCAAAAGATTTCTGTTGAGTAGAATGCATGCACTTCATTCCACCTGCTACCCCTTGAGAGGATTTGTTTTTCATCCTGTGCTGTTTGACAATTATTGGCTGCAGGAGTTTCTTAGCCTTGAGAACTTTTAGTTAATTTTGATACAGCTGCATATATCTTTATACTTGCATTGCTGTTCTTTTCTGCACTGTCAAAGTGACTTTTTCCTAATTCACATGAAAGCTTGCAATCTATGTTTAGCAATTTTTTGTTGCTAATATTCCAGTGAAGTAGGTGGGTTCTGTTTGTTTGGAGTTTTTTAGTTTTTTAGGATGTTAATTTGATGCAATTTCTGGACTAAATTAATAACTGATGTAACTCTACTAGACAGACTATATTATAAATATGCCAAGAATTTGCACCTTGAAAAAAAGCACAGTAAAATTATAGAATTGTTACTTTCAAGACTTTAAGAAGTAAAAGTAAACTTGCCTTAGTGATTTCTGTAAAGGGAATGGTTTTTTTTATGACAACTCATAAATTCATGGCTAAGATGTTTGCATATTATTACTTTGTAGGAGGACAGTTTATTACTTAACTGGCAAGAGACCACTTGTTTGTTAATTCTGTTATTTCATATGCATTATAGTCCTGTGGCTAAGAAACATAAGTGCTTAAATGGCTTGTTTTCAGTCCTAAACACTTCCATACGTTCCTGTAGCATTTTTAGGGTCTGTATGGCTTAGTAGCTTTCCACATGACTAATGCAGATTTTAACAAGCAAAATGGAAAAGGGCCAACTCATAATTGTTAGTGCAGTGGCATAATCACCCATACATGGTTTGTTTATTATAGCTCAGCAACAGAAGAATGTTTCAAAGAGAAAACACGCGGGCATGGTTAGTAAGCAGCACAGTGATGTGAGACTGTCCAACTACAGAAGCTGTCTAGCTGGGTTATTAATTTACTTCAGGATATGCTTTCATTTTTCTTATCATAAGGGGCACTGATAATGTCAGATTTTAGCAGCCATTTACACTGAGTTATTAAGAAAAAAAATACATGAAAGGGTTTTTTCCTGGGATGAATGGATGTGTTGAAGAAGTGTGGTGAATGCTGCATGTTGTACAAGCTACCAAACTGATTACAGCTTGCTTTATGCAAATATGAAAAGAGGAAAAAATATCTGGCAGAAAGACAATTGTTTTTGAACAATAAAATGTGTAATCAGATGATTATCAAAGATACAGGTAAGTAACTTCAGCATTTATATTGTAGCAATTACAAAGGCTACAAGATAGGCATTCTTTCTGGCTGTGTATCAATTGACACAAAATGGAATTGGAAACAGCAGTGCAGTGTGATAAGTAATGGAGTGAAGACTCAATTGCATAGGATTTGCTGTTACTGCTCTTCAATCTTACTTCGCTGAATTTGTTGGAAGCAAGTTTTAAAACAAAAAATAAAACCAAGAAAAACCTGAAAAATGCTTGTCCATTAAATAGAACAAGATACATGTGCTCCTTATATGTGGAGAGACAGTGTTTTAATATCTGTTTTTCAAGAGTAAATACCATTCAATCCTAAAATTTCCACTGAGCTTGCAGATTAATTTTGCCCACCATTTCACTCACCCTTTAGCAAAATAGTTGGCTTTGCAAGCCTTTCACTCTTCCAGCTTCTGCTGTGTCTTCTTTCATACCCCTGACACAGTGACTTGAATCATCAACTTTTTCTAAATATGCAGGCTGCAAAAGTTGATGAATTGGTTGAATTAGTTTTAGATTGATTTTAATTAAAATGTGTCCAGATTTTAATTCTCTAGTTTCTGTCTTAGGGTTATATTAAGTCTATTGATGTTTAAACTGAATCAATGGAAACCTTGTTTCTAAATGTTCTTTCAACTTTTTGACCATTTCAGCTAAAAATAGTCTTAAATTATGTGTTTTTCTTGACCAGTGAAAGTTTATACTTAAGCAAGCCTTCAGCTAGGTGTCCATTTTGCTTCTTTATTCCTTAGTTCTTCCTGAAGAAAAAACCCCCAGAAAGTCCAAAAACAAAGTAATATGTTGGGGAAATATCAAATAATTGTAGCTAACTTCTTCACCTCTTCAAATTTTATTGGTTTCAATGATTTTGTTGGACAGGAAATCTACTTTAACCCAAAAGATGTTTTTGGAGGCAAGATAAACATATGTTATACAACATCATTTATGATGGCATCTGCTTTACAGCTTCTATAAAATGAAATTCTCTAGAGAAGAGAAAATTCAGGGAGATCTTAGGCAAGTGAAGTATTAATAGCAAAAAGATGAGGCCAGACTCTTTTCAGATGTGGCCAGTGACAGGGCAAGAAGCAACAAGCACAAAGTGAAACAGAGGAGGCTCTGTCTGGACATCAGAAAACACTTTTCTTTTACTGTGAGGTTGACCAAGCATTGCCACAGCTCACACAGGGAGGTTGTGGGGTCTCCATCCCCAGAGATATTGAAAAAAAGTCTGGACACAGTCCTGGGCAACTGGTTGGAGGTGGCCCTGCTTAAGGTGGGAGTTTGGGCCATAGGACCTTGTCAACCTCTGCTGTTTGTGGAATTCTGTGATAATTAAATTGTAACTTGTTTGTTGTTTTGGGGGTTGGGTTGCTTGTTTCCTTTTTCTTGTTGAAAAGCGTAAATAGTCGTAAATGTGTAAATAGCATTTTTTTTTGAGCTGGTCATTAATATAATCTAAGTTTCAGTTTCTATCCTTTTTGTGGGCTGAAGCAATGAAAGTGAGATGCAGTTTAGAAACAGACAATGTGTGATGGTTGCTTCACATTCTGTGTGTTTACCTCTATATAACGTATAAACATGTTCATTGCAAACTTTGCTTTTGTTATAGCTTAATAAACCAGGTGCAGTATTTCTTTTTGGAATAGAATATGGCTTGTGTTTGCAGATAACTGATTGAAACTAAAGGTTGAACTTAAGAGAAGCCATGGACGGGATGTGCACAACTTTTGCCCTTTGTGAAATGAGTTAATTTTTGGCCTGACATTTAAATTCACTAATTAAATCTTTGATTAAAAATTTTACAGAACCACTTCATTTGAGCAGCATGCAACTACTTTTATCACCTGGATTGCACTGTTTTATATTTAGACTTCTTATAAATGAAATTGGCTGACTGTTGTCTTTTAATAACAGCAAAGTTTAATACTGTTAAGTGCTTCCACTTGCTTGTTTTACTGAAGTGTATATACAGTCTTGAAGAATTCTTCTTTATACAGAACAATTTAGTTGGGTTTTTTTACACATTTGAAAGTTACTGGACTCCTTTGGATTTATTCCATGTCCTTTTGAATGAAAACCAAGAGCCAGCCAGCACCTTAAGACTTTCCAAATAGATGCAGCTGAAATCCCTCCTAAATTCACATACTCAGACACATCCAACCCCAAATACAGGAAGAGATCAATCAGCACTCAAGCTCAGAGCCATCCTGCAGAGGTGCCAAGCCTCTGTTATTAGCAGTGGTGTGGCTCCTGCTCTGCATGAAGGAGGATCCCTGTCTGCACTAGCACTCTCTCCCTGGAACGCCAGGATGGTAGTAAATAGTTTAAATAACCCCCACACTTATTACTCAAAAATATTCTTTTCTATCAGAGCAGTAAACATTTTGGTTCTTTCATTTTCTTCTAAAAGTAGTAGCTAAATACATCAACCAAAAAAAGGAGCAAATTATACGCTTAAACTTTAATTGCCTTACAGTGGTACTCAATCCTCAGAAAAGGGCCTTGCTGATGACACACAGAGCACTGTGTGGGTTACATGAAGAATGAGCGTTGAATACACGAATAAAAAGTCTGGACCTGTATTGGCTCGTTGCACTCGTGTCACATGCACTAAGTTTCAAATTAACTAAGTTTCAGAAGATGACTCTTGAGAGGCAGAAGTAGCTTTCCTGAGATGGAAAACAAAAGCATCTTTCACCAAAGAAGAATTTATCTGAGGGATGTATAGCAAGAAGGTTGGGGGACATTAATTCAGCATATAGACCGCATTAACAAAAAAAAAAAAAAAAAAGATGATTTTTAACTTGAAAAATAATCAGGAAGTCTGTCAAATAAGAGTATATGGGTCAATATCATATACATGTAATTTGGTGTTGAAATTTCAAGTTGATGAAGTTTAGGAATAAAATTTTAAAAATTATGAGCACATTAAACAATGTTTCTTCTGTTTCAAAACTTTTTGTTTTAAAAATAACCCAACCCAAAACCTAACCTCAAATCTCAGAGAGACTCTTTGAAGATTTTTGCCTTAAGCCTAAGTATATTGATCAAACTGGAATACAGTTGTTGCATCATTTTGGTGGGTTTTGTTTTTCTTGCTTCAATTTGTTCAAATATATATATGTAAAAAAAAACCCTAGTTGTTCCTTGCAGTCAATTAACTTTATAAAGCATTTTAATTTCATTTGTGGATAATTTGGTCCATTCCATACTGTGAGCTTTGCTTCTCTTAAATTGAAGCCTTAAGAGTTAATGCTTCTGACTTTGAGTGGTTTGCTTCAGTGAATTTATTATTACAGTTGGAATTTTATAATTTAATTACAGTTTATTAATTAAAGAGCAGGCAGAGAAACTTTAACATTGTTTTAAGTAAGAGTAACAGTAGGAGAGGGATGTCCTGCTGATGATGATCCAAGTAGTGTTTAAAAGAGAGGCTTTCCTTCCTAAACAGCCACATGATTCCTCATGTAAGAAATAAATATTGCTGAAAACCCTTTTTAAAATAGCTTCTAAATTGTTATCCAATTTTAAGTAACTAATTCAGAGGATAAATTTAACAAGAGCACCTCTGCAGCCAATTTGTTCTTGTATAAACATTCATGTTGTAAATAGTCATAGTTTAAGCAAAAACTTTTTTTACACCTTGCAGTTAGTGAACCTGTTCATCATTAAAAATGCCAGTAATAGAGCGTGTGACATAGCAGTGGCCTTTTCATACCACAGAAACTAAAAGAGACTATGTTAACCATGTAATCTTGTTGACAATAAATGTTGAAAATTAGGGAGAAAACTGAGTTTATTCATGGGGACTTTACTGGGTTATAAGCGGCAAGAATTTGGGAAAAGTACTCCCTGTAATGGTTATTACCTAAAATAGCAATAGCATTAAGACAAACAAAAATATTTTGAGTACTTGAAGCTGAGTGCATCTTTTTGCTGTGATAGCTTCTGTTCTTTATTCCCAAGTACTAGGAAAACTAACTATTTCATATTTTTGGTAACAAGTTGTCCGTCCCTTGTGGTGCTTCGTGGTTTGTTCTAGGCACTTTAGTTACCTCTCTGTTTATTTGTTCATGTTCTTCCCTTTCTTGTTACAAGGGGAAGATGAGCCCTCTGGATGTCACTCGGGTTTACATGGATAAAATTATCAACTCCTGAATGCATTTTTGGACTGTTGTTATAAATACTAATAACTTATTGGAGCCATCTGGCAAGGCTTTGCACATCATCCACCAGTATTCTCCTGAATAAATTCTGAGCGTGCCTTGGGAGAAGGGAGACTGAAGGAGAGTCCCGTCCAGCAGTTGTAGACTTTGAAGGATGATGGAGTATGGACAGGCTGTTCTGAGCCAGCTGGCCTTAGTGCCAGCAGACAGTACTGGCATGCTTAATTTACTGGTATAGGTGCTGTCTTTGTCTTATAAACCATCCATAACAGAAACTGCATGAATCTAGGCACCTTTCCATGCTGGGCATATATATAATTTTTCTATTAGATTGCTTCCAGGTTTCCCCATTGCTGCTGGGTGCTGTTGAAAGAGTGACTTTCATAGCTGTGTTTGGGCTGTATTTACTCAGAGCAAGGGCCACCAGGTTATGCTGGGAAATACCTCAGTGGGCCATGGTTTTGCATAATTGTCTAGACAGGATGTTTTGGGAATGTAACCCACTCTTCTGAATGCAGTGTTGTGTTAGTATTTTGGAATTTCTGCACAGCAGTGGTATAGCTATTCACATCTCTGAAAACATGAACTTAATAACACTGATGTTAAAAGGTGATAGACATGTCATTAAAATCATGTGTAAATTGAAAGGGGTTTCATGTGCTGAAATGGACAAAGGCAACTGCATGCCTTTCTTGTACCAAAGCATCAGAAGTTTGGTATAAGAGTCCAGCTGGTTCCCAAAATATACTGCCTGTACCCCATTTATTTTTCTGCAGTCTTTGGCATTGATGATGGTCACTGTTTCTGGTCTTCCAATGTGGAAACACTATTCCAAGGCTGTTGCTTTAGGTATACTTCTGCAAGCTTGTCAGATTATGTCAAATGGTGATATGGGGGAGGGGAGGAAAAAAAAGGAAAATGAATTATTGGAGGATTTTGTTGGCCAGAAATACAAGACTTCACTTTGTACTGGCAGAAAGTGATGCTTTTTCAAATTTAACTTCCCAGGCATAAAACACACAAGAGCTTCCAACCCAGTCCCAAACCAGAGTGGTTGTTAACCTGGTCAAAAGTTACCAAAATGTGCACTCTAATTCTTTAAATGGCTGCTTGGTGACTTTTTATATGGGATCATAATTGATGGTGTCAATTTTAATAAATAATTCAGTAGTTCTCTCTCTTTGATTGTATAGCAGGATTTGTGGATAATAGAAGTCTGAGGACTAAGTGTGACTGATGAGAATGGGTGGCACATTACTATCAATCTTGTCACTTTTTTACCACAGGTTAAAATTGAATTTGAGCTATTGACCATCACTCAGCATATTTGTCCTCTCCCTGTGTGTGGACCAAAAACTCACTCAGAAGGCAATTATTAAACTTTGTGTCCCTGAAATAACCAGTGCTAGTTACATAGCCTCAGTGTCAGTGTTCCTGATTTTATTTCTTTAATTATTTACTCCATGGAGAGTGTGTGCATCTCTTGTTAATTTCTTAATTTCGTTGAGCCTAATTTTCTTGGAGTTGAGCTTTGAAAGAAATTTACACTTGTATTTACCATTGCAAAATCAAACTATTTAATCATTTCATGTGGTGAGAAAGGGCTTATTTGACTCTGATAATTATGATGAATGCTCTGTAGTTAAAAGCCATGGTCAATAAATTAAGGTATTCTAATAACATTTGTTCTTTGTGTCTGTGCTTGACATAAGGACAAGTGTCTTTGGCTGACTCTGATTCTGCCTAACTGCCTGTTTTGATTTTTTTTTTTTCTTTATTGCCTCAGTTATAGGCATGTCTCTTTTTTGCCTCAATTGTAGTTCATGATTCATCATCTTGGAGTCTCTTCCACTCTTCAGTCATCTTCAGTCCTAAGTGGAATTCTGATTGATTGTACTTGATTCCTAACATACCTTTCTGTATCATGATGTCCAATAATCAAGATGTTGTTGGATGTTTCTTTATTTAAGTGTGTCTAGGGAGAGCAATAGACCATTTCTATCCGCCGTGTTTCTTACTTGTTTTTCCTCGCAGATTTCTGGTTTTCTTTGTCACTTTTGTTTCAGGGTTCACCAAGCCCTTGAATATGGTTGGAACGTGGTAATTATTATCTCTGCCATACCAACCTTTCCCCTAACCTAAAGCAGATCTGTCAGTGATAATATAATGTAGTTGTAAGTCAAATAAATTTCCTTTTCTTTGAGAGAGAATATATTATTACTGCTTTCAGGAACTGATTCGATCACAGTCTATAGAAGAGTCCTAACACTCTTTTAGTGTTATTTTCACATAAATTTAAAGAGAAACACTGCATGTACACATGGCAAGCTTGGCTGCTTCCATATCCCAAAAGGTTGCATATGGATTGATTATTCCCCCTTGGTCCCTTGCCCCATGACTTCTGTACCAGTATCAACTCTGTTCAATCCAGAAATTATCCCTCTCAAAATAAATTTGAGCTCTTCTGTACACCAGTTTCTTCACTATGCTCTCATCAATACACTCCAGAGTATACAGATTGAGCCCAAAGCTTCAGCCTAACTCATAAAACTTGCTTCCTGATTTCTCCCAACCCTTTCTCCACTGTCAGCACTCTTAGGAACCGTGGGCACCTGTTTCCCTCAAAGCCTCTCTGGGATACCACAGAGATAGCAAGTCAGGTCTGCTGTTTTGGTGCTCACAAGTCTGGACATGATATGGTCTTCCCTGGTATAATTAAACTACGTGTGTGTTTGATATTAAATCACTGTCCACTTTGCTTCCCACTGTATGACATTTTTTTCTCCTGAGCATCTCCCAACAATCAATAATAGGGAATGATATAATGAATGTCAATTGATCTGTGCGGTCCCTCATGTTGATGTATGCCTCTATTTATGTGTGTTTATTTTTGGGATGGTTTCATTTTCTTTGGTTTTTTTTTTTTTTTCCTTTGTTAAGTTTGTGGGGTTTTTTTCCTTTGCTTTGTGGTTGGTGTTGTGGTTGGGGTTTTTTTTTGTTTGTTTTTTTTTTTTTTTTGGCCAAACTGTTCAGAGGAGAGTATTCTTTATGCCTGGCATCTATAAGCTGCCTACAACAAGTATATACATGCTGCACATCTGCATTAATCAAGGAATCTTCAGTTGCCAAATTGGCCTTAAACAATTGTATAAGGCCATAGCATACCTTATGCCTAATTCCAGAAATTATTCATGTTCATAGCTATAAAGTTGTGCCTGTGTGTGTTCCAGCAGAGGCCAGAAGGTCGGTGCACAGCCAGTACACCCCTTTTGTAGTCTGAATGAATTGATGGCTTGACTATCTCCCTTCACCATGGGGGATGCAGAGCACTGGGGAATATTGCAAGACCCCTGTTGAAGCCAAAACAAGCTTGATTCTAAGGTCTGTGGAGTTGAACTTCACCTTTTGATGGGGTCGGAAGGTATTTTGGTAGGCAATTGAAGGTCCATTAAAATAATTCAGAGCACTAGTACAGATTAATAGATAATATTGTTAAGCTGAGTGCTACATGAAACTTTTTCAATTGAAATGAACTGCCAAACCTGTGGTGTTGGCATCAGTGGATGAGGAACTGTGCCATGTTTAATGCTCCCCCCCTCCCCCACCAGACTATGCTCATTCAGCTTGGTCTACAATCCCAATTTACAATTTATATCCTCTCCAGACTGAGTATCAATAAAACATGAACATATTGAGTAGATATAGTCATTGTACATTTAAAATAAATTAATTTCTGGTATGACTGTCTGGAGGCTAGAAACCTTTTATCAGGTATAGACCTCAATACTATATTATTTTACTTGATATATTGTTTCATTCACAAAACACCATTTGTAATATTTGCAGACATCCTAACATAATATTGGGTTTCTAGAAAGAGCTAAATAGCAAATAAGATTATGTTTTTATATGACAGTCATATGTACTCTGTACCATTCTCTGGAAGGATAATGGAGTACTACTATGTATTTAAACTGGCTTAGCTTCTGAACTCTATTTTAAACCTTCATAGCAGTAAGCTTGTATGCTGTAATATATACTCATTTCTGTAATGCTAAGCTCACATTTATCAAAGCTACAGCTTCCAATAAATGTCCTAGTTTGTGAAAGCACCTCCTATAGCTACTACTTCTTCTTTCCTTTATGATGAGCAGATATTTAGTTTTTATATTATTTTAATGTAATTTTTAAATCTGTTTTTTCAATGGCAAAAAATTATACAATCGCTGTGTTGTTTCCGAAGTCTTCAGAGAGGAAACTCAGTGGCTAATTTCAACCAGTTTGACAGGAAAGTAGGAGTCTAAAAAATGCTAAATTCCTACAATAAGCCTACACACCATATGGCCCAAAGCCCACTTGTAATCCTTGTAGCTATTCCTTTCGTGTGCCAGTGGCCAGGGGGCAACATGTTCCCTTTCATCACATATTCAACGGATCGTCTGGAAAACAGGAGAGCCAATTTCTTCCAACAGTTTCTCTAGTGAATAAGCTCACAAGCAGCACAAAGGGTCAAAACGCACTTCTTGACTTCCTTTGGATAGGCAGAAGTCCCTGTTTAAGAATATGTTTAATATTAAGAAGGAGCTGAGTTTTGAAAGTACCTCCAATATTAAGGGATCTGCTGTTTTGGAAGGAGCTCGAGCAGACAATTTTCATGGTACTTTCTCTCCTGCTCTGTGCCTCAGGCTGCCAAATACCAGGTGCTGTGGGAGGACAGCGAGCTGACTGGCATTCTTTAAGTGATATGGAGTTTGGCTTTGAACTTCAGCCTTCAGACATCTGATAGAGCTGTTGTTTTGCAGGCAGTAATTTTAGGAAAAGGTGTGAGGGGCTGTAGTCCCAGGGCTGGTTCCTGGTCAAGTCGCTGGCTGTCAGTGAAGTGCCTGACAAGATTCAGGCAAGATTCAAGATTTCTTTGGTCAAAGGATGGGAGGATATTCATCCCTGCAGAACTGTGATTACTTCATAAGTTCTTCAGCTATCTTTTTGACAAGAGGACAGTGCAGTGTCTTTCTGGATCAACAGGTAAATGACATACCTGTTAGTATGCTGTAGCCAAGGAGATAAAAGTGCCCTCTGTCACAATTCTCATACTTTCCTAAAAGCTTGTCTGGGCTTAAGAGCATACTTCCCCTGTGTCTGAGCATATGTGCAAACCTACAGTTGTTGATAGTTTAGTTGTCAGGTATATTGAATTAATACTCACCTTCCAAGTCATACAGCGATATGATGTTAGCATAGACCACATTTAAAGGCAGAATTAGAATCAAAACAAAACTGTGCCATATTGTAGGGGTTGGTACATTCTGGAGAAGGAAGATGAGAGAGCAAGGTGTTTATTATTATTAAGGAAATTGGAATTTCAGTTTATGCTTGCTATTTAAGTCTCTCTGTTGTGAGTGGGACAGTTTTATTGGTGTTAAACTTCGGAGTTTTCTCAATTCCAGATTTCTGTACCTACTTTTAGTCCGTGTAGAGGTGTGAATTTTTATTGTGTTGCTCATATAATGTGCTTTTAGGTAAATGTTCTTGTGACATGCAGTTTGTGCATGTGTATCAATCCTTTCTGCTACTCCTTCCTTCTCAGTACTGTCCCCTACCCTCAGTGGCCAGATTTCAGCCAATGCTGACAGAAGGAAAGAAGGTTCAGAGACACTGAACTCATATGAAGTTCCTGAAAATCAGATGACTAATAAAGAAGATTCTTTTGCCCTGTGGGAATATTAATATGCAAATACAACCCATATTAGACATTAGAGAATCCCCATGGGAACTCAGCCCTGAAGCACAAACCCATAATAAGCTGTTGCTTACTGGCACTGTCTGTTTCCTATTGTTACCAGTTGATCTCCAGTTTGGGGCTTTTGGGGGTTGTGAGGGCAGGAGAGAAAGACAAAAATAGGATTCTCAATAAAACTAAAAAACTGGTTCACTTCTGTTTCTTTTTAAATTGTAGCAAGTTTTGAAAATTTTGTTACTATTCTTCAAAGAAGTAACTTTGGCTAAATCTGCCTTTTCTTTTAAAGGACTGTGTGCAAAGGGTTAGATGTCCTTGACTGAACATAAGTTGCAGTCTTTCAATAATCTTATGCTTTAGCCTTTCTCTGACAGTTGTAACTGGAAATATCTGTTTCATCTCAGTTCTTGAACTAGAGTTAATCTATCAATTAAGCAGCAATTTGGTTTATTTCTTTTTAATTCTTAACTGGGAGAAAAATAGTTTAATTAAAGTCCTGCTAAATATTAGGAAACAAACGTGGGACACAAAAACCTTGTAAAAGTAGTGGAAAAAGAAATATGATGCTGTTCAATTCTATTTTTGTGATTTTCAGTTATGAGAAGTGCGTCATAATCTTAAACATATGGGTATGTTCCAGCATGGTCTGTAGAGACTGTGTCACCCTAGATCAAAACTGAGCTCTTCTTCCTAGACAAACTATGGATTTAAATTGCATGGAACTTGGATCCACCAAATACACATGATACTGCATCTACATTACATAGCAAGTTAAAGAATTTCTACTTCTAGAGAGGTAGAAAGATACTATGTAGAATTTTTACCAAACTACATATTCAGGTCTTCAGGTTTGTGGTGTAGTAGTTTGTGTCCATCCATCCCCTGCCCCCCACCAAAAAAAACCCTAAAATCAAGAAACATCTGGAAAAAACCACCCACCATAACAAATAACAATTTAGGCAGTCTGTTTCTTGGCTAGAAGATGTAGCTCTGGCTTACATTTATGATTCTCAGGTGTAGGCTACTGATTATTTCATTCTGGAATGAAAATTAGCTTGATAGGGGATGCCAATAAAAGAGATAGCAGCAGGCAGTGGATAACTGATGTTACAGCGCTGCTCCAAGTCAGGAACAGTCAAATGGATTTTGTGACATGTATTCATCTCGGACTCTAGCACTGGGCTCCTGGGAAATCATCTGTAGGTAGAATTTGGATCACCCTCCAACTTTTGTTGGATCCTAAGCCCCTGTAGAAATTGCTTTTCCACCAATCCGAGGAGAGGAGTTTGTCTCAGCCCATCTTTTATGCTGACTGTAGTTACTGATCCCTTAGAGTTTTGTGTTTTGTTGGCCACATTTCTTTTGCTCTTATTTTCCCCCAGGTGCCCTGCACGTGTGCTGCGAGTTGTTCTGCAAGAGCGCGGGGCGTCCTTCTGTCCTCTGCAGTGTCTGACGTGCTCTGCAAAGGGACTTTGCTGGGTCAGGTGTTACACCTTCATCTGTTGAGGGGCTGATTAGCATTAGAGCTAATGATAGATGCTTCTGCTGATAGCGCCGAAATCCAGAGCCTTAATGCCGCTCAATGTAAATAGATACGGCTTTGCGTTTCAATGCAATGTAAAGAGAAGAGAGGCAGCTCCCTTTGAAACGCAAATGATTTCAGCATTAGGGTGTATTAGTGTAATGACAGCATTGAAGTAATGTCTGCTGACTTCTGAGTAGGTCAAGTAGCATGTAGTGTTTGGAAGACCTGTGTTTTTTGTGAATAAATATAGCTCAAACAGAGACAACAGCTTCTGTAAAATTAATTTATTCTAATACAAGAAACCTGACTTACACAGAAATGTGTTTGCATTGTCCAGAAAGATGGAAAGTGTTCTTGAGCTGCACTTCATTGCTCTAAAATTTTCAGATTTTTGGTTATTCCCCAAGCCCATAAAATAAATAAAGGTATCTTATATTAAATAGCTGTATTTTACCAGGAATTAGCATACAAATGCTTGAGACTGAAAGTTTATAATGCCTTTTATCCTTTTTATGCTTATCTGTTTTAAATAGCTTCAGTGCTCTGTGAAGACAAAGGCACTGGTGTACATGCCACTGATAATAGACAGTGTGACCGTATCATGTATGCTTCCTTAATAATGTCTGACATTATCAGATTGATTAACTCAGCAGGGGGCTTTAATCAGATTTAACTACTGTTGGCAGCTGTACACTGGCAGAATAGTAATACATCAGGGAGTAATATTGAACTTCTTTTATAAGCTGTATTAATCTTGAAACTAAAAAATGTACCATAAAAATTATCATTATTTCTAGTACTAATGCAAAGAGGAGTGAAGCTTACACATTGCTCACACAATCTCAGATCTCTTTTGGATTGTGCTTTACCAAATTTTCTGTTTTCACCAGTGTCAAAAACTGATGGTCTTCAGATTCTTCTTTGGTAGTTAATGGGAGTGTATCTTAATATAGATATTTATTTCAGGGTTCAAAAGACCAATAAATCATTTGAGACTCAATGACTTAGGCAGAAAAAATAACCAAAATATTTCGTGGCTACAGTTTTAAGCATTTCTGTATGTGACAAAGTAATGATAGTTGGGTTTTCTGCTTTGTCCTTTTCAAGTCAAATGCCATATTGTGACACATTGCTTTAGTTTTATTTCATGCAGAATACTCTCAGTATTAATAAATAAAATGCAGCCTTCAAAGATGTTAATGTAACATTCATTCATAGATCAATAGGTCAGAAGGGACAACTGTGATCATCAAGTGTGACCTTCGGCCAATCGCATGGCATTAAGATTTTCCAAGTTCATTCTCATTTGAACTAAGGCATGTCTACTTGAAAGGACTGACTTTTGATTGAAACAAATTAATGAAGGGGACAAGCATAGTCCTTGACTATTTATCTCAGTTGTACTTTGGGTAAATTGAAATCTGGGTTGGTTTTGGGGGGGTTTTAAGTGTAGTTAAATGCTGATTCTGCTGTTGCTACATTGCGTTTTTAATTAACTTTCCTTGCTTTATATTCCTCTGTAACTTCCTATTTGAAAGCAACATAATTCCAGTTACTGAACCATTCTTTTTCTACAGTAAGCTTTTTAGATTTTTACTACTGTTGTGTGAGATGCCCATGTTCATCTGGTGTTTTGTGGCACATTATTGAGTCTTCCTTCCCAAATCAAATTTTGTTGTTATTCTGAATGCACTGTCTGCACCTTTGTGTCTTGCATGTAAGAGTTTGCGTTTCTTGATATTCCAAAGCTGCTGTTTGCTTGTATTGATCTTACCAAGAAGTTTGGGTTGTTTGACCTAGACAGTTCAAGGTTTTTCCATTTCTCCCATCTCTGTTGAAGCTGTAATTGTTATCAAGGGATGATTTAGTTTACTTCAGGTTGTGAATATAAATGTGAAGCTACAGAGCACCAAGACTTGATTATACAGGTTACTGCTAGACTGTTTCAACTCCTTCTTTTCCAACTGAGCCTAAAGCCCTGTCATTTTATTTTCTGTCTTTCTTATGTTGCAAGCAGATTGGAAGAGTATGACCTTCTCTCTCCTCCTCTTCCAGATTATGAGTCTTAGATGACTGACATTCCATAGCTGGTACAGTAGACTGAGCTGCCCTTAAACAATCATTTCCTTATCTGAAGAATTTTTTTCAAATTTTGTGGAAAATTCTTTATAAATAGTCTTTCACATTGCCTAATTTTAATTGGAAGATTAAGTTAGTATCTTTAAGTTTGTAGCATCTTTAGTGTCCTGTCAGGTATTTTTTGTTTCCATCTCAGAATCTGGTAAGAGGTGCTACACAAGAGAGCTTTTTAGAAGAGGGAATGATGCAGTTGACTGCAGCTTGGAGAAAAATCCTTATTTATTTTATAATGGTCTGACATATCTTCAGATTCATAGAGTTTCAAGTCCATCTCTTCAACGTGAGGTTGGAGGACTCTGAGCAACCTGATCCAGTGGGAGGTGCCTCTGCCCTCAGCAGGGAGGTTGGAACTAGATATCTTTGAGGTCCCTTCCAATCCAAGCCATTCTGTGATCATTGCTACAACAGAATAAAATCATTGGCAGAAAGTTAGGTGAGGAAATTATTAAAAGCGATCATAAATAATAAAATTGCAATGAAATATGTGAATTATTTTATAGAAATCTAATTTGGTTTTTTTTCCCCAGAATACCAAACTTTTGCTACAAATGGTAGTGGTGATTACAGAGCTGATGTTATAACTGCTGCAATGTTCCTGCTGCTTTGTTGAGTTTATAATGGAAGCATCTCAGGCCGTAACAACTGTGTGCACTTCATTATGTGTATGACAGAGTTTCATTTATATAGTGTAAGCAAGCAAAGAGATGTTATTTTGGATGTATTCGTAATTATACAGTAAAGTGCTGTTGGAGACCCATAAAATAGATGAGCACTGATCACTATAGAAGAGGTGGAAGAGAGTCAATAATAACATATATTCAAACAAATCAAAGTAGCATTTCAGCAGTTCAGAAATACTGTCATTTCAATAAGATGCATTAAGAACCATCAAAAGTGTTGGTAGTTCTCCAGTATTTCTGCATCCTTGAGGGGGAGGGAGGTGAGAAAGATAGTAAGTTGATGAATATGTCAGGTATGAAGAGGAGTATTGCAGTAGACATTGGCATCTGGCAGTCATATAATTTATGACAGTGTGTATTTAAGCAGCAATTGCCCAGAAAGGCAGCAGATTATAAAAACATACATAATTTTTTTTTTATTCTCCTTGTGCTTTTGTTATTGAGATTTTTTTCATTTCACAGCCATCCTTTGTAAGTCTAGTACCTCTGGGGCTGCCTTGCAGATCATTAAGGTGTTTTGAAACTGCTTTTGAATGACATAGTTTTACAGATTACTTTCCTTCCATGTGACAGAAGGTGTTCTGTGCCACCGTTATAATAGATGAAATTGTTACCAGTCTGATGTTCTGGGAGCCCTATGGAGTATACTTGTATTTATTTGAAAATCTGTTATTTATAATTCCTATTTGTTATTTCATGTCTTAAGGTCTATTTGTGGATCAAACTGAGTCTCCAGATTTACAAAAACTGAAACAACACAAAAAAATGCCCCACAAAAATAACAGTAGTGATTCAAACAAACCTTGGCTCACATATATGGCATATATGGCTCACATAGTCTTATGCAATGCTATACCTAAATATGCATTTCTATATTTTTTTCCTTGTTCAGGATAGGCTTGAATAGCCCTGGCTGTTTATAGTCCCCTCAGCTAGTATCTGTGTTGTATTTTTGTCACTCACTTTAGCACAGGAAGGTAGATTGAAGGGATTCAGATAGTCCAATGTGTTTTTATGTGGATTCAGTTGTTATTGGTAAGGCAGAGGAAAGAATATATTCTCTGGAAGGACTTTACTTCAAAAAGTGATGTATGGGATGCAAAGATGGGTTAATCAAGTTGTCTACTTGCTGGCAGATGTTTTGCTCCATGTCCCCATGAGCATCACCTGCTCTGGAGAAAAAAATATAAGCTGTTTTACCAGCAAGGATAAATTAGAAAAAAAACAAAGTCAGTGTTAGAACACTGAATTTTGTTGTTGGAAGAAATAACTTAATGTATGCTAATAACTATCCTACTTCTTAAAATTACTGAAAGATAATGCATTATCTGCATTAAAAAAAAAATTAGTGAACTGCACAGTTAAAGATTTTCCTTCCTTACCACTTAGACTTTTGCAAAAGGGTTTTTACCTTCTGTATCAGTCTTTGAATACCAAGTATCTTATGAATTTGAAGCTCCACTTGCCTCTAGCAGCTGGAAGGAACAGGCTGTCCAAAGTATTTTGGAGCTTGTGAGGCTGAATGCTAGGATTAGATCGCTTGCTTCTTTTGCAGCCTGCCTGCTGTTGCTTTAAAAAGGGATTTTGAAAGTCTTTCACACAGTTCCCCAGGGTTATCTGGGTTATCCTGAGTTTTCTTTTTCCAGTGAGTCATTGCTACTACTCATTATAAGCTTTTCTGTTTGGCTTTTTTTTTTCCACCGGTAGAGTGAGATTCACATACTTATTGCTACTTTGGTTTGGACATATGGCTGAAGAAAAGAGTCACAAGCTTAAAAAAAAAGGTAATTTTCATTCTGCTCCTGTGTGCAGCCAGATAGAATTTTCTTTAGGCTTGGGAATACAGCCTTACTGGCTTACAGTTGGTTATAAAGTTCATAATTGGAAAATTGCATTTTTACCCTAGAAAGAGAGGAAGCTACCTTTGCTGCAAAACATAATTATTTTTCATAAAAACTATTATTGAGTTAGATGACAAAGGGGTTATAAACCATTTTCCACTTGTCACTGTTATTCAGAAGAGTGGGTTTTTACAGCCCTGTTGCCATGGACCATCAAATTTTGTTCTAGGCAATTGAGTTTGGACTCAAAGATAGGACAAATAAATCCTGGAACTGTAATACCAAATAAAAGATCATACACTTTCTAGTGGGATGGAGGGCTCAATTTATTTAGTGTCTTAGAAACAGCAGAACTTTATGTCTGATGACAAAGCTTTTAATTGTCAGAGAAAACAACATTAATCTCTTCTATAAGATCCAAGGGAAAAAAATAACTGAATATGAAAGGACAAAGGATGAGAGCAAACAGCTGTCATCAATAGATGTGTTATAGTGAACTCAGCAGGCTGGAGATGTGTGGAATGGATCATCACTCCTCTAAAGAAAGTGGCATTTTCACTCCAATATTGAAGCAAATACAATTAGAGATACACTGACAATCTGCTTCTTGTGGGAGTAGATCTTGCATCAAAAGAAAATGTTTTTCTTTTGCTGTGAACTATAACTGTAAAATAACTAGAATGTAATAATTTGGGTCAGGTCATTGTAGCAGAATTGTTATTTTAAATATTCTTTTAAAAATACTGTATAATCCACATTAAAGTTGTGAAACAAAGATGCACTTGTTACTGTGTCAAGCATTGTTCTTCAACTTGGGGCACTGAACAAAAGTGAAAATAAGTTTCTGCTTTCAGAGTGGGAGGATATTACTTTTAGTTTAATAGTGTGGCAGTCTTGAAGCTAAAATGCTAATTTTTATTTGGAATAAGGAAGCTGTTAATTGTTTTGTAGAATACTATTGAAAATCCATTAATATATGGGAAAGCAAAATCAATTGTGCATCTGTTCACATTTTTACTGATCCTTGGGAAAAATGTCACTGCAGATTAGAAGAGTTCTGTCTTGGGATCTAAAATCTGTATTCTTCAAGCTTTATTAAAAACAGGACAGAGAAATATCTTGCAATGTCAGTGAAGGTGTGCTACCTATATTCATTAACTTTGCAAAAAGGAGATTGGAGTTATGTTGTATTATCATAAAAGGTGCTAAATTGTTCTCCTCCTGGAAAAATGTATCAAGAATTTGGTGCCATTTTAACTCAACTAAATAATTAATTCCTCCCTTCAGTGGCCAGGACACTTACTGGGTAGCTGACTCTCAAAGAGGGTCAAGAGCTAAGATCTGCTCTTAGCGCTGTACAGAGCTTTTTGTCAGAAAGATTGCAACTGTGGCACTAAATAAACAGCTGATGGGAGAGGGGTGGGGGTGAGAAGATGGTTGTAAACGCTTAGGGAGAGAGTGAGGGCTTATCTTTGTGTATTTTCCTTAAACAAGTGGACTTTCTGAGAATTCTTACAAAACTAAAAACTGTGTCCAGCCAGCAAGCTGTCACCATTACGATGGAGCTAGGCAAGGACTCAGGGAGAGATAGCCACGGGTGAATGATTGTCTAATTCATGTCAGTTGTTCCAAATTTACCCCAGCAAAGTGTTTTAAGAGAATGAAAACTATAGCAGGACTAAAACGTGCAATAGGACTTTAAACTACTAAGCAGGACTTAGAACTTAGCAGGACTAACACTGCAGTAGCATGTCTAATATATGCATCACTTCTGTTATTTTTGTGTATCCCTATTTAATTCCAATCTCAGCTGGCTTACTTGCAGCTCTGTGAACATCCAGGTCAGAGTTCTAGAATTCTTGAGTGGGGTTCTATTTTCATCAACCATTTATGTTAAATGAGCATGTTCAGTCATGGACAATTTTAAGCAGCCTACTGAATGTAACATAGTTATTATGTCATTTCATGTTGCAGCTATTTTACTTTCAAAACTATGGTGCTCAGTTTTTACATGCTGTCATTTTAAATTCTGAAGAAAATAAAAAAAGATTTAAGTAATCATCTGAAAATGTTAATAATTTGTGTTTTTTATGTGCTGGAAGGCACACTAATAAAACCAAAAAGTAACCTCTACAGATGTTTAAACAGTGTTTCAAATAGAGCAGCTACATAATATATTCTAGCCAAATTCAAGTACTTGTTTCAATTAAACATTTTAAATGGCAGGATTGTATTGTTTGAGGTTTTGAATGTTAAGAGTTCCTTATCAATCACATCATTGCTCTTTGCGGTATTTTTGCTCATACCATTGGCAGTATTCAAGGTTGCCAAGATGCTTTCTAGCAAGAATTCATGTTTCTGTGACAGTATTTTATTTACAAATCTAGTAAATAAACATGTCAACAATGGAAAAAAGACATTTTCAGTAATTCAAAGTTTCCCTCTATTTGATTCTTTTCCCACAATATTGTCCTGCCTTGACTTTCTAGGCTGCAGTGGGGAACCCTAAGGATTGTTATTCTGCTCAGCACCGAGGGTTGCCAGGCCTCTCTGGGTCAGCATGCAACTTTCACTAACAAATTCATGTGAGAGCAGGATGCATTTTGCCTCTCTGTTCAGCTAAAACTGCAGGACAGTGTCAGGATAAACTTTTGTGATGGATACTGTTATTAAGTTGTGGAGGAGGGTGGAGTTGCCTTAGTTTAGCTTAAAAATTTCGATCCCATTTCAGACAGATTATCGGTAGACAAAAGGATGTCAGTTATCTTGTAGAAATCAACTTTTCAAGTTACGTCCTTGGGGAGAGGCAACAAAAGCAAGTATTGATTGTTCAGTTAGGCCAGTCAGGGGATTTTTCTACAAAAATAGATCTTGGAAGAAACAGGAGGCAGAAAAAGCATGGACAGAAGAAAGGAAGAGATCGGAATGTTTTCTTTGCAGATGACTGCTTGTAATTGCACAGCAAATCTCCACAAAAACTGACAGCTAGAAGAGAAGGAAAGTGAAAAAACAGTGTGTTATATAGAATGGGATCCTGTTTTCTGAACCTTAAAATTACTCAGTAAATAGTGTGAAACCAGCAGGGAAGTGGTGAACTGTTTCAGTCTTATGTGTAGAGCTGTGCATATCCTGTCCTGCTTAAAATCCAGGCAGAGGGCTCCATGTTGTGCCCAAACTATCATTTTTTAAACTTTTTTGTGTGTTTATCTCGAGAGATGAGCCATAAATGCAGTGTCCACAAGGATGAAACTCCCCGAAAATGTGCTAAGGGCTGCTGAAGCATCTGTGAAACGTCACCCAAGGTTGTCTTTCCTTGGAGATTTATCAGATAGAGCTCATGTCAACAGGAGACATGCCAGAGAGGATGAATTGATGCCAAAGGCCAGAGCACACAGTCCCAGCTGCAAGCACTGAAGTTCTATCAGGAGGATGAAGTACATTATCTGTTCTTTTCTCAGAGTATCCTTGGCATCCTAACATTTTTCTCGGCCCATGACCACAACATCAGAGGAATGTCAGGCCATGCCAGAGTCCCTAAGGTAGCATTCAATCTCCAGTAAAAGCCCATGCAGCTCCATCTCTAGGCAGGTTTGTGCAGGCTGTGGTTGAGCCAGTGGCTTGTATTACTCTCACATTGCTCACTTCAAGTAGCTTCACCATCTCTTATATTTCTTCCAGATAAGGACATCATGCCTTGCCCACCAGTCCATAGAAGACTTTATCCAATTTGTATCATACCAGGATGTCTTGGGAGTATAATAATTAGCATAGGCATTATAGCAGAAGGCAACAAACTGCAGCATCACTAGACAAATCTGCTTGCCGAGTGATGCAGCAGTGCCTTCACATGGAACCAGTTCCTCTTTATGACATCAGCTTCTTTTTTTACATATGCTAATCACACTAAAATCAGTTGTTTCAAAAGTGAAGTGTTAAATTGAATCTTTTGCAAGTCACACTGCTGATGATTCAACTGGATTTCAAGATAACAGTAATAGCATCTTAGTGAATGTGTTAAATATACAATTTTTTAGAGCTATGTTCTTGCAATCAATAATTGGAGTTATTCTATTGAGCATACCATTATTTTTCTCATTTCTTGTTAAGCTTAGTCTCAGGTTTAAGCACCTTTGTAAAGTAGAATTCATTTTATGACTGTCTGGAATTAAGTGTATCACAAAAATCAAGCAAGGTAATAGGGAACAAATGTAGATGTTAAAATTGCAGTGCTGGTTTTGCAAAGGATTTTTCAAACTCCATATGGCTAGTATCTGAATAGTTATCTTGTGCCAAAGACCACATTTATGCACTTAGCTTCAAAATGTGATGCAGCAATTTCATGTATTGTGTAGCAATTTTTATGCCTGAACTCAACCTGTATGTATGTATATTCTCTAAATGAATGGATTGAAAACTGACTGCCTGAGCAAATAGGGGTTGCAGAATTAGTGCTTTTGAGAGAAGTGATCTAACCAAAGGACTAAAGCCCCTGCTGCCACATTTAGGTAATTGGATTCTGTCATACTTTCTGAGACAATATTAAAAACATAATTACATATTTATAGTAACACTTAGATTTCATTCAGTGAGAACTGATGCAGACAAGTGGGAATGTCATTTTGAATTACCCAGTATCACTGCATGTTACTGCAATGTAACAAAAATGGAAAAATGTACATAGGATGTACTGGAGTACTGCACATGGGAAAGACAAGGAGTGTGGAGTGTGTCCAGGGGGTTGAAACACCTCTTCCATGTGGAACATGGGGAGACTTGGGGTTGTTTAGCCTGGAGAAGAGAAAGTGAAGCTTTTATTGCAGGCTTTCAGTGTGTACGGGGGGCTTAAAAGGGCAATAGTTTTAAACTAGAAGAGTGTAAATTCAGACTGCATATAAGGAAGAAATTGTTATGATGGGGTTGGTGAAACACTGGAGCAAGTTGCCGATAGAGGTGATAGATGCCACATTCCTGGATGGCTGGAAAGGGTTGAAGAGCAACCTGGTCTAGTGGAAGGTGTTTCTGTCCATGGCAGGGGAGTTGGAACTGGATGATCTTTAAGCTCCCTTCTGACCCAAACCACTCTGTGATTCTATGATATAATAGTTAGGGAAAGGAATTTTCATAACACTGGTATAAAATAGTTCTCCTTTCCTTCCTGAAAGAAGATTCCATGCACAGGAGCATTCTGAGTGTAGTGGCTTTTGTTGGCCCTTCTCACCAAGCCTACAGCTTTCACAACACCAGACCAAAAAATGGAAGAAGTGGGTGTAGACAAAGGGCAGCACACAGAGGAGTAACACAGACCAGGAAGGTCTTCAGACATGGACCTAGCCTGGTGGTGTAGTTTTCTGTGCTCTCTCATTCCCACGTGAAACCATCCACCTCTTTGGAAGAGCTATTTGCAATAGTCATTTCTCTCCTAAATTTGTTGCAATTTTTTGGTTTATTACATCTTTCAAGATTATTAAGTGGGTCTTTCTAACTTCGCCTGTTTTTCACAAGCGAAATTGGAGTTGGATTAAATTAGAAATAAAAAAGAGATGGCTCACCTGATAAATCCTGTGTTTCCTTAGCTTCAATGTGATACCATTTGCTACTCCAGGCTGCTGGCTTTTTGCTTAACTAATCCATGAAGATTTTACTGTTTCTTATATCAATCACATATGTCAGGTAGCACACCAAATTTAAACTCTGTCTGGAATCACTCCTCAAGTAGTAAACAAAAATAACAAAAAAATATGACTTCACATGAAATGTATTATGTTTGCATATTCTGCAGTGGTGTACTGCATAAATGTAAATTTGTGTTCATTTTCCATCCCAAAAGTAATTAATTCATTAAAAAGAACTGGGCCTTCTTCTTTAAACCTCCAGTTACACTTCACAAATTCTTACCAAAGTTTCTTGGTTCTGTCATTTTCCAGATATTTATTTTTCTTCCTATTAACTTTTTTTTTTCCTTTATTTTTTAATTAAGCAAAACTCTTGCCCCTGACACAAAAGATATGGCTTGTTTTGGCTGGCTGCAAATTCTGCCCACCTTTTTAGAGGAAAAAGGCTTAATATTGACTATAAAGCTGCACTCCTACCCAGTGGTCCCTGTGGTAAAAATATATCTATAGTGCTTTTGACCTCTGATTTTAGCTTCTTGGTACAAAAAGAAGGCCAGGACAGGGGCTTGACACCTCTTGTAGGTCAGAGTAGATTCCAGACACGTTTTTTGGAATGGAGAGATGTAGAATAAAAAAGGAACTGTTCCTTTGTGCAGCTACTCTGCTACCCTGAGCAGGTGTACTAGAGAGCCTGGACATTGCCATCACTTCTGGGTGGTATTAAAATCATTCTTTGGAGCAGGGAGCCAAGAATGGTATGCTGGCTTTCACAGGTCCATTGTTAGGGCTGATAATTGTGTGCATGTGTGTATTTGTGCACATGTATCCACTGTATCTCAGCAGCTCATTTCTTGGTGTATTTATTGCACATAGATAATAAAAGCATTAGCTGTACTTGCTTTGCTAGTTAACTCTAGCTGTTAGCTGTAGTTTGTTGCAAAACTGGCTTTGCTAATTCTATATTAGTCTGTTGTGTTGCAAGTTTCAGGCTTTTTCTTTTGGCTTTGTGCAGCCAAATTGTAGTTGGCAGCTTTATTACATCAAACAACCGAACTTCTTATCATTTGTCAGGTATTTGTTCAGTTACTGTCTCTGCACAATCAACTCTGAAGATGCTATTTTAGCAGTAGGTGCCCTTTGTCAAATAAAAATACAATGATGTGAAGTGGTGTAATTTAAAGATGATGTATTTTTGCCAGACCTGCCATCAGTCATTCAGTTGCTTCCTCTTGTTTTTCATGAAGGTATTAGGGTAGCAAAAGCAGGGAATCTCTCTGTTTATGTGTCTCACAGTGCTAGTGAAACAGACTTTTAAACATCTGATACTTTCCAAATCTCTAATGTGTAAATTCAACCGATTTAAGGGTATGGATTTACAGGGCAAATAATTTAAAAAATAAGAGTGGAAATACTTTATGTTCTCTTCCTTATATCTTTGCTTACATGGATTTAACTTCAGAATAGAGCTTCTGAATGCTCCCTATAATTTAAAGTGTGTTTTACAAAATTCACATTTAAAATACTGTCATTTCAGTTTACTGTTCTATTTATCATAAGGAAGCAAATCTATCCTACTTGCCTGGTAGCATGACAGTCATTCTGAATCTGAACATCCACTGAATTCTCTCAATAAATTGGAGTTATACTATGCTACAATTCCTCTGCTTTTCTCAGGGAATTCTGAACAGGTATTGATTTTTTTAAAAAAAAAAGGTGTATGCAACCAATAAGAAAAATAGAACATTTATTAAGATTTTGACTAGTTCCTCTGAAATATGCACACCTTTATGTTACATTATCATCAGTCTTCATGGGAACATTT
This sequence comes from Melospiza melodia melodia, assembly GCF_035770615.1. Lineage (NCBI taxonomy): Eukaryota > Metazoa > Chordata > Aves > Passeriformes > Passerellidae > Melospiza > Melospiza melodia. Next base: position 38,739,954 of record NC_086194.1, read on the forward strand.
AAGATGCTGTTTTAGACAGTCTGGTGGACTGCTGCAAGGTGATGGTGGGTATTTTCTGGCTGGTTCTGTTGGAGCTGCCTGCCCCACTGGCAGCTCCTGGGCTCTGGCAGTGCTGCAGGGCTTGGTCCCTTCCCCAGCACAGGGCCAGGGATGGGGAGGAGGTGCCCTGCTGCTGGGCAGCAGTCTGCTCCCAGCTGGTGCCTTAAAACCAGCTCCGCTTCATGAGAATTAATTAAAAGAGCTCTGAGGGAAGAGATGAGTGACTTATTATGGACTGCATTCAATTTTCTTTTCTATCTTATGGGTGGAGGTAGGGATCTGGCTATGAGAAACCCTTTTACTAGGACTTAATCCTTAGCTTTTAGTCACAATGACATTGAAAGGCAAGAGGTTGAAGGGGGAAAAGCCTTGAAAAGGACGCTGCATCCCTCAGGCCCGTGGAATTGTGCACATCTCGTCTGACCCGCATCTGGGGAGATGACGGTGGCTTCCTGCTGCCTCTGGACTCTGACTAATGAGTTCTGGCACCTTGTAGTGCAACAGCTTCAGGTGTTACCAGGCCCAGATGCTTCTGATCTCTCTGCTGGCACTTACTACCTGGGACAGAGCTCCCCTTTGAGAAAAATTATTTGTTACTATGATGCTCTGCTGCAAAATGCACAAGTCAGTATATGCCCTGTTTTCCTCTGGAGTTGATAGGTGATCAGACAGCTGTGGGTGAGTTTGTCTCAGGCTCTTTCTAATAAATATATCTAATCTCATTTGTTAAAGATAGACAGCTATATCTTCACTAGGAATTCACCTCTGATACTCTGTTAGTGGTGGGTACTTACTTCACAACATGCATTTACACAAAATGACACATCTAATTTTCTGGCCTTTAGCCATTTTGTATCATTAGGCCCAAGTCCAAACCTCATATCTGCAGAAAAATGAATATAGGTTAGGAAATGTACGTGCCTTTGCTAGAATACAGACTTTTTCCAAGAGCAGAAATGGAAGGAGAATATCTGTATCCCTCAGAGATGGCAAAGCCATTCTGGTTCACAACACACATGGCAGAAAGTTACTAATCAGAATAGGAGAGAAATAAGTGGATAAATTGCATGGTTATAGCAATTCCATTTGCTCTGAAAATGTTGCTGTCATGCTGTGGCCATGATGTTCAGGCATACATGTTCTCACCTTCAGTGCTCCTGGCTGGCTGCATCGTTGCACTGTTCTTTTATGTATAATAAATTAGCAAAGAGATTTTGTAAACTATGAACACAAGACTAAAATGGTTCAGGCAGTCTACTACTGCTTTATGGACAACTTCCTTCCTCATTTTGCCCTGATGGGAAAGTGCATCATTTCTCTCCTGTGAAATGTGTGTTCAGTTCTTGATCCCTTGCTACACTTGGCACCCACAGCCAGGCCGTGTCATCAGACCATCTGCTGTCATAAGATACTATTACTTTGGGGTCTTTTTAAACTTAGTTTTTTAATACATAAGATATTCTTGCTATTTCTTCCCTCATGCACATTCTCTTCTGCAGCCTTGTAGGAGAGAGGAGCTGCCGTGCAGAGTTGGCAGGAGTGTGTACCTGAGCATTTCGAAGCCTAATCTGAAGAAAAGCATTTTAAAGTTAGAGCATTGTATTTAACTTCCTAGTGGTTTCCCTCCAACACAGAAGGGACAAAAGGATAAACTGAAGTGATTAATGTTTCATCTGTAGCCTGTTTTGTTTTTCTGTCAGATAATTGGCAAGAAGGTTCCTGTTGATCACCTTTGCAGCAATGGCACATTAAGGTCTCCTGAATTAACCAATTAAGCAATTTATATTTATGTAAAGAATGCAACGAGATATATAAAATATAATCAACTGATGTTGTGTACTGTTTGTCTCCTTGTTTTCTTAATAATTAGGCAACATTCATGCTTTCAGTGCAGAGTGACTAAATAAATGAATAAGGTAAATAGTGAAGCCATTATGCAATTACTCATGCTTTGGCTGTATTCTCAGCTTTTTTGCAAAACTCTTCACCCACTGGCTGCTGTCTACACCAAAGTATTAACTCTATATAGTCTTCATTTTGTGTCAGTCTCCAAATTTAAAACTTTCCTTCATGGTTTTCATATTCCTCAGGTGGAGAAATATAGTGCATTTTGAGAAGTTTTCAAGATTTTAATTTGTCTTGGATATAGCTCACATGAAAAAAAAAATCATGAACGTGCTACTCATTTTTAACAGATCCACATCAGAGATCAGGACCCAAGAAAAGTGAAATTATTTGTTTATATTAATATATGGGGTTTTAGGGACATCTGAAGTGGGTTTCATAATCAGAACTGTGGTCAGATTTGAAGAAGCCTGTTGCCTTCTGTCTTCTGGAATTAATTTCATTCAAAGAGACAGGCTTGTGAAATTAGCAGCTGACTCATTTAAGGAGGGTTTCACAGAATACCTCTTTAAGCCGGGGAAGTCCTTCCTGACAGTTGCTGCAGATGCCAAAACTTCACATGGAATTGAGGAGAGACTGGAAAAGTGCCCAAAAGATAAATTCTAGCTACATCCACGATGGATGTCAAAGCCATGCTTTCCTTAGCTGCAGAAGATCCTTCAGTTACAGAATGGAAAGCACTGGAAAATGGACTTTATATAGTGACTCTGCTGGGATCTCTTCTGTGCATGTCCCTTTAGGCCACTGTCAGAAACAGGACTGTGACCCAGGCTGGCTCAGGTATACTTGTAGGCAGAAATGAGAGTGCATTCAACGTTGCTCTGCTCACATTAACACCAGAGTGGAAGTTCTGCAGGCTAATTGGTAAGACAGAGTACTGCTGACCCTCGTAGTATTCTATAACTTGAGACCTATGTTTGATTTTTTGAGTGTCATTGGTAGATTGCTTTTTCCTGAAATATTAAGTTTGGTGAATGAAATCAAATCTATATTTCTGGGATTTTTTCTGATTAATATTTTGGGGACAAACTTTTATGAATTTATCCTATGAAGTTTCTATTGGGCAAACCTTTTTTGTGTTGCCTTGCACAGCAGCAAGCAATCGCCTTCAGCATGAAACAAATTGTTAACTTTGGCAATGTAGTTAAAATAGAAGTTGTAGAAAGTATTTACTTCATTGAGGCCTAAGCCTTCACTTTTGTTGTCTTGAGTGGTAGAGCAAAATCCTGACAGTGCTCACAAAGTGTCCAACTTAAATCCCAGTATACAACAAATGCTAAAATTGACCAGGAGGTGTTTTGTGCATATGAATGCAGAGGCATGTCTAGGCTGTCTTGTACAGCCCTTCATGTTTGAGGTTTCCTTCTCTCCATCCTATTTCTGCAGACTGGCAAGCTCCTTTCTTAACCGCCTGCAAACAGGCAGGGCAGCCGAGGCGGGTTTGCATCGTCCCAGTGCAATGACCCAGTGCTGTGCAGGGCTCTTCATGACTGCCTGTGTGGATGGGGCTTCTGAGGTTACCAATACTTCCAGAAGTTTGTAGAAAGAGTGATATCTTTTTTTGGGTTTGCTTTTCATTCATTTTGGAGACACAAGATCAGTTCAGCTGCCAAAAAAAATTTCAAATCTCTAACTAAGTTAGTGTAGGGGAAAAAAAATGGCAAAAGAGAAAGTAAAACACAGAAAAGTGTCTCATACCTTAAGCTTACTTGGACCATTGAACTTCTTTTCTATTATAATTTATTGCCATAAAACCTGGAAAGTTTTAATGTAACATCTTGGATTGGCTACACAGAGCATAGTCCACAAGAATCTCAAAGAGCCTCGTGGCAATGCTAATGTCAGGTTGATAGCAGTAATAAAATTTAACATCAAGCACACTCACGAGGATTAGTTTAAAATCTGCTGTCATGGAATATCAGAGTACAATGAGGTACTTGATAGCCTGCATGAGCTGCTGGTAGGGTATGCAAACATTTTCCCTTAACCACAACAGATAACCATTGAGGAAGTTCAATTCCACCACTTCAGTACCAGCAACCACTATTGTTCAGTGTGTTCTAGGAAGACTAACTTTTTGGTGATAAATCATCCTGAGTTACTCCACAGTTCACAAAGCATATCCCATGATTTTATATGAATTCATTGTCTGGCTTCACTTTTGTGCTATCTTGCCTGGTTTCCAGCATCTATTTTAGCTTGTTCTGTTTTTAACTAAGCACAGGATTTGGCTAGGTTTACAGAATCTGTTGCAAAAATGAAAAGTAGATGTTTTTGCAATATTTGGAAGTTAAATTCTTCTTTTGCTGTGTTGCTTTTCTTTTTTTTTTTTTTTTTTTTTTTTGTCTTCCTTTTCATCCCTACCCCCCACCTTCTTAAAATAAAAGCTTCACTGAAATTAGAGCAGTAAAGAATAATCGGAAGAGACAAGATTTTTTGAGAGTTTGGAATTTTCATCCTTCGTCCCGTTTTCTGCTTCCCAGTTATATTATGTTACATAAACACCAGAACAACACCTTCTGCAAATAAAGTAGGTTTTTATCTCCTCTGCTCTGTAAGGCAGCTTTTCTTTTTCTTGTTAGGTATCTTTCCACTTTACATTTACTCCAGGTGAAATACTGTATTTAACAAACACAAAGAATATGTACTTCCAAAACCAAAAAAAGCCATGTTTTCTTTTCCCTCATTTATTCAGTATTCTGTCTGTGGCTCCCTTAATTACTCAATTTTCTCTTTTGCTGGCATTTATAAATAGCAGATATTTATTCCAAGGTATGTGTCACCTTACTTGCAAAGAAGAACCTTTTCCAAGGAAGTTCCAAATATTTCCTATTTTTGTCTCTTTTTTCTCATCAGTTTACTCCCTGTGGAGTTCTTTATTGTGCGTGGTAACATATTTCCTACTTGTGTTGCCAAAATCTCTTTTTCGAAGTGGATCTTGCTCTCAACAGATGTTTTCCTGAGGATTTATATAGTCCCTGCTGATGTAGGAGCATTTGTAAAGGAGGAAAGTGGTTGCTTGTCTGATAGCCTTGAGGGCCGTAGGTGCTCCACTAGAGAGCTCTGCTGGCAGGAGGCTCATCAGGTGGGCAAAGGGAAGAGTTGAAAAATCAAAGAATATGCACAGGGCTGTGGTGGGTTTTGTTGCTGTCACGGTCACTCTGCTTCGTAGGAGAATTAATGCCAATCATTAGTCTTAAGCAAAGAAATAGTTATATTTAAAACATTAATATAATGACAAGGTAGCTAGCCAAATGATTATGATATGTTGCAGATCAGTAAAAGACAGAATCAAAGAGGTCAGTTTGAGTCTAAAAGACACAAAATTATTTGGTGACACTTCAAATTAGTGACACATGGAAACTGTAGTGAATAATGCACAGAAAATACTTAAACAATCCCTAATTCTTTGCAACTTCTTTACAATTAACATGTTCACAATGCAAAGGGAATCTTGCATTAAATACAGATGAGTGTTCTGCAGCTCATTGGTATGAGAAAAGCTTTATAGGTCCTGCTATTGTTTCCCATTTTTCATATATGAGAAGAGAGATTAAGTACCATTTTAAAAGGCACACATACGTGAAAAAGGCTATAATTACATATAATTTCATAAGAAAATATTTTTACAAATCCTGCATTTCATATTTTTTGTTCATGCTAATTAGTCCAATGGAGTAATATTAAATACTAATTTTTCCATGTCTGCCAAGATACCTGAAGGGTTATTTTAAAAGATATTATTAGTGGGACTGGATACAATGTGTGTGGTTCCTTAATGCTAATTAATTCAGTCAGGAGACAGTCCTAATTAGAAGATGTGAAACCAGAATTTTAGACAAAAGCATTCTGTTTGGTTGTGAAGTTCGTCTGCTTTCTATTGCATGTACACTTGGGAGATAATTTCAATCAAACTGTTTTGTGTACCTATCAAAAAGCATTGTGTTGGTATGCCTTGAACTGTAAGTGAAAGTTTATAATGAAAAATTGCACATACACTTCATAAATATCCTCAAGATTAAAGCTAATTTTGTTAGGCCTGCTGGCATGATCACAGTTCATTTACTTTGATTACACTTATATATTTTTGCTTTGTACCCAACTATTTCACCATTATGTCAGCTAGGTAATATTGATCTCTCACTGCAACAGTACCTAAAAGCTTTTGAGAAAATTAAATGAGGTTTTTTTTATACAGCTGCCAATTTCTTTTAGACTATTTTTAAGTGTCTGAGAGAGTATAGGAGGTAACTTTTATTTCACTGAAAATATTTTGTTTTCTTAAAGTTTAGCAGTTCAACAAAAGACAAGCCTGGAGAATATTACATTAAATATTAATAGGTTTTTTTGTCAGGGAACTGGTGGGTTTGTTTTGTTTTTAACAAATACCACATCCTTTTAGACTCCTAAATCATTCTTATGGAGGCTGTTATTTTGTCCATTGCTGAAGTGTCATCTCACCGTGTCTGTTCTCACTGGCTTTATGTTGGCTCTATTATGTTTCATGATTTCAATAATGATTTCTTTTGTACATCTGATTTAACTCTAAAGAAAAAGGTAGGTATACAAACCAAAAACAACTGTCTGAAAACAGGCCTATTAAATGACAATAGTGTTAATTACCTATTTACTGAAAAATATACACAGTAATTTTCAAGGCTTTATAAAAGGCAAAAGAAAGCTCAGTCGTACTCGCTGCAGTTGTTATGCCCCCAGACTGTAATGCTGTGAAATCTGTGATTCACGCTGCAGATAGCTTCCAGTTTCTGCAGCCTAAGACAAAGCAGGAAATTATCCATGTTGTTTATTGTAGCAGTGTTAAATCAGCCGGATGGATCCAAGTCTTAGTCTGAAACAAGGCCATACATGAGTTGTCTCTTAGAGCATTGCTACTGTCACGTGCTCACTGTATTTGCCCAAATACACTGTTAACTCTCCTGCCCTGACAGAAACAACAAAAGCATGGGAACAGAAATGATTAATCCACATAGTATTCTTTGGCCGTGGGATTCAAGTTTCTTGGTTAAAATTTTTGCCCTCATTTTTTAATGCTTTAATTGAAAACAATCCCAGATTTCTGAGTCAGGCAAAGTGTGCCCTGGTGAAGAAGACAGAATCTTGCAGTGATAATTTCAGAGCTGCCGGCTCTGGAGCCCATTCTGGCTTCTGTTCCACTATGATACTTGTTTGCCAGCAGGCAGCATCATATCCTGTAAAGTACCTCCTGGCTGCTTCCATACTGCAGTTTAATAGTTTTGGAATGCCAGCAGGTTTTTCTCAGGGAGTGCTGTTTTTCCAATTCTGAATACCTTTTTGAGGTAACTTTGTAAGTAAAAGTATTCTTTTATATGAATTCTTTATAATGCTAGGAAATATGTAGCCTGAGGAGCAATTATCAGCTATGTTTTAAGACTAACAAGGCATTTTTAATCTGACTTGATTTGCAGGTTTGTTCCAGATTCCCTCCCTTGTAAACGTGTTTATTTGCTGTTGCATGTTTTGTGCTGTGTTTGCTGGACCAAACACATTTTTTCTGGTAGAAGGAGATTCCTTTGAAGCCAATGTTAGGTCCACTGAGAGCTTTAGAAGGAAGTACACTTGGCATAATACTTGACAAATGAAACCCAGTAGCATCTAATGGTAGATACAGAGTTCAGGATAGTTATATAGGAAGCTGGTCTGTAAGAGTTTCTATTACCAAAGTGTTTTCTTGTGTTCAGAGGTGGGGCTGACCTGCTTGTGATTTCCTGGATTCTCCTTCTTGACCTTTTTGACACTTGGAGATTCAAGTTCACCTTGCTTTCTTCCAGTCATCAGGAACCTCTTACAGTTGCAGTGAGTTTTTTAAAGACAATTTTGAGAGTTGGCTTGCAAGGACATCAGCCAGCTCCCTCAGCACTCTTGCATCCTGTTTGGTCCCATGTGCCTGTGTGTGTCCACCATAGGTGTTCCTTAATCCCATCATTGTCCACTGAGAAAGTCTTTATTGCTCCACACTTTCCCCCTGGTTGCAGGAGCTTCAGATGCCTGAAGGCAGATATTAGGTGCCTTTCTGAGGCAAAAGAAGACATTAAGTACCTCAGCCCTTCCCACATCCTTTGTGACCAAGAACTGTGTTCATTCAGCAGCAGGTGCACATTTTCCTTTGTCTTCCCTTTGCTGCTCGTGTAGAATCCCTTCCCACCTTCCACATACCTGCACCAAACTCAATTCTGGGTTGCTTTGGCTTTTCTGACTCCATTCCTGCAAGCCCCGTATTTCTCCTGGGTCATCTCAACCCTGCTTCCATTTCTTGAATACTTCATTTTTGTGCTTCAGTTTTGGCAGGAATTGTGTGTTTATCCATGCAGGCCTCCTGCTGCCTTTGCTCGTGTGAATTGAAATAGTTCAGGCTGGAGGTAACAAATGAAAAGATCATTGAAGCCATTTCCTTATGCAAAAGTGTGAATCTGAGTAGGAATTGTAATGAAAAAAGTAAGTCAAGATTGAAAGAAGCAGGGATTTTGAGATACTGCTGCAGGCAATACTGTAGAATATGTTATGAAAAATCTTTTAAAATATTTCAAAATAATAGACTACAGATACAGTAATATAGTCTATTGTGAGCATAACCCTCTAGAATGTTGTAGAGTGTTATATGCAAGATTTAAAAGTGGTTAAATTGCTCTCAGTTACAATGTGAGTTTCAAATTCTTAAGTGAAAATACCTTGTCTTTTCTTCAATTGAAAAGGCTTTATAATAAAAACAACTAGTGTTGGTGTAGGTAAATGGGTAAGATTTAATGAACTCATACTCATGTAAGCACAGGCTGTCACCTAATCAATTACAGCATACCTGCCTATGATGCAAAATAAAATGGAAATATTCAAATGATCAATGGTGATTGTCAGCAGCCATTGGAATGCCAGATCTGAAAAAAAAAGAGTAGGACAGTTTAGCCAGGAAATGGGCATGAACAGCCTTTTTTTTCTTTTTTCTTTTTTTTTACTTAGGGTAAGATCTGTTCTACTACATTTGCATGGCAATCCTCAATGGATGCCACAGAGTTAACATTCTTTACTCCAGTGTCAGGTAAATGTGAGCATGGACCAGCACCCTAGACAATGGCAATTTACAAGTGGATAATGGAGGGAAGTAATATTGGCCAGTTGAAGATAAGAGCTGATAAGATGTGTAATGGTCAAGTGGAAATAGGTGGAAATAGGGCATGAAGCAAAGACAAATCATTTGTATTTAAGTAAGATGGAGGAGCTGGTGTTAATGGGGAGAACTTATAAAGGGGGTTATATGCTAAGTCAAAGAGCTTAGGAAACTGATCCTTGCAGGTGCACTCTAAGCACTTTTGAATGTGGTAAACTTTATTTGCTAAAGAAATGATAAGGAAAAAGGTCAGAGAAACCGAAGGTGCAATGAAGAGATTTGATATGATCCTAAATAGGAATATACTTCATGAATGGTGGGAAAATGTAAGTCATGGGCCAGTGACAAACAATGCATTCAGATATTATTCAAATAAGAAGAACTAGGATACCCAAATGCAAATACATTGCTTTAACTATCAGTTTGCATAATGATAAGGTGGGGATAGTACTTGGAGAGCAGAAGGAAGGAGGCAGGGCTGATTGCTAGACATGAGCTGGCATGTGTTTAAAGAGATGGGGTTATATTTTGATCTGGTCTAGAGAATCCAGCATATCTAAAATAATGGCAGGTGTCTGAGTGGTCTTTGAGAAGTAATAGTTGCGTCTGTTTGGTGGCAACTTTATCTGGCAAAAACTGCAAAGAATGAAAGGAATTAATTAGAAAAAGAGTTGTAGCTTGTGTCCTCCCTACCTGAAGGGGGGCTTCTGTTCTTGAGTCCAGATGGAAGAGCTACATGCTTGAACGATTGATTAGAGAGGTAGGAAAACAGAAGATGTGACAGTTCGTGTCATGTGTCACCTACAGTATTGGACAGTGATCTCATTTTGCATCAGATCAAAATACCAAGATGGAAAAGGATATGAAAATATTAATATTTCAAGAGCAAATCAATCATTTCTGACACTGGTGGAGGCTAGAGGTGATGAAAGACAGAACACAAATCTATACTCTCAAAGGGGCAGGAAAATTCCTTACAAGTAAGGCTCATCATTTGTCAGTTTATCATTGTGGAAGAGAGTATTCTGAGACAAGTGGATGTGTAAAGGTAAGTTTCTTTCCATACTACCTAATAAGAAATGCATGACATTTATTTTTTAAGAGAAACAAAAATTAGAAGAGGGGAGGGAGATTAGGGTGGGCAAATGAAGGCGAGTGTGAAAAGGTAGATACACAATTCATACCCGTCTGTCAGTCTTCTCCATCCCTGTTATCTCAACAACCATGCTTTTCATCATAAATTTGTCTGATAGAGAAACTGGTGAGGCACCAGGATGATGTAAGTGTGCAATTGTCCATGTGTATAAAATAAATGGGAAGGCTGAAGAAGGAGGAGATTGTATTTGGGAGTATATTTTACATAAAAAGAGCAGGACCGTGAAGTATTTAATTAGCAATTGTCAGGAAAATCAGCAGCTAAAAGAAATATGCAATTTTTATTTTAAAAGGTTTTCTTTAGCTTCCTCCTCTTCCCTTCCCCAGCTACAATAAAAAGTGATGCATAGGGAGAATATCACATACATCAGTGAAGTGTATATTACAGTGATGCTCATGGTTTGCAGCCTGAGAGTTGAACGTACTTCTCTTACTGAAAGGTTAAGAGACCACAGCGGTAATTTTGACGTATTTTCTCTGCCATGTTTAGTCTTACTTTTTGCTCAAGATAAATAAGAAATGCAAGTTACACCAAGGACATGATTCACAGAGCTACTGTGTAAGGGCAGAGGTAGCACTGCTGAAACCCGGAGGCTGGCAGAACTAAGGGTGCTGGAGGAGGGTGTCTCCATTTTTATCCACAGCTGTCTGATGACCTAAGGTAGAATAACTTCTTCTTTGGCTTGCCTAGGAAAGAGGAGCAGGCAGTGTGGTTTTGCTCCCAGATCCTGCGCTGGCCTTGTGCTGAGCTGGCTGTGTGGCTGAAGTGAGTTCAGCTCCTTGCAGGGAGGCGCAGGCTGTAAGGGAGCCGTGGTTTCCAGCAAGGCAGCGGAGCAGCTGGGCTCCCTCACCTCCCTCCTCTGCAGCCAGAGAAACCTCTTGAGCAGCTGCCACTGCGACAAGGCAGCGGTCACTCAGACAGGTCAGCCCAGACCCACTGCTTTGGCCATGACATAAGATGTCTTTCATGCAAGTAATTCTACTTTAGGCAATGAATTTATATTGCCACCAGCTGTAGGGTTGGTTTTAAATTATAGAAATATTCCAGTGTGTTTGAAACTTGATGTTTCTTCCTAAATATTTGGGAAGAGCAATTAATTTTTAATAATAAACTTTGAATTTTTTTGGGCTTACTGTAGATAAACTACTCAGAGGTTGTGACACAGAGTAGTGAGCTGAACTGTGTCAGCAAACAAAATTGGCAGTGTTCAGAGTTGTCAGATTCTCAGCTGATGGTGTCACTGGCTCAAGCACTCAGAAGACATATCATTGTTTAGGAGTTTGCTGTTCTAACAAAATAAGAGATAGTTACTGGTTTTGTACTGATTCAGACCCTTGTAATCTCTTGTAATCAACAAAAAAGGTTAAAACTGAAATGTCCCCCTGATTTTTTGCTTCACCTCTATTGCCTCTTTAAGGATTTGTTGCATCTAGCATAAGAGCTGGGCTGCTGATATTCTAGTATTTTTTGCAGAAAATGGCTGATTTTACATTCAAAAACAAGGGAAAATCCATCAATATGGTCTTCTTCAGATAGATACACTATTAGGAAAGAAAGGATGAAAATGATAGCACGTTTATTTGTCTTCATTGTGACAAAACATAAATTGCCAGCATGCACAGCCCTTAAAATTAAGGACAATTTATATCAATAATGAGTGGATAAGGATCTGGAAATTTTAAAACATAATTAAAATTATCTAAATCACCTAAGGTTTCTTTTGAGCATACAGTGGTTTGGATGTGAGGGGGAGAGGGGGATGCTGCTAGGTGACAAAGCTTGGTAAATTATAGAATTTCCAAAAGCAGGAGATTTAATGAGGAAAATCTTAAGGTTAATCCCTGCTACCCAGCATTACCACATCATAAATAAAGCCTCACCAGAATGTAACAGGTTTCTAGTATTTTCTCTAAATTGCTCAATTTTCTTTGAAACACTAAGACTGTGCTTTGGACATTTTTTATTAGGTATAGATTAAGAATCTGATGTTGTCAAATAACGCTAAAGTAAGTGTTTGAAGTTTTATGTAAAAATCTGCTTCAGTGAATTAAAATGAAAAACTCTGTTCAGAATCCAAGGTAAGAGAGCATCAGCTGCAGGATTTTCAGGTCCTTCTTTGTTTTTATTATTTCCTGGCAATAACTTATACTGATGGTAGAGAAAAGCTATAGAAAACGTAATGGAAGGGAAGGACAGTGAGTGAACGAGTTTGCTGCTTAAACTGAATCCTCTCCAGCTTTTATGGTCAGACCCATGGCCATCTCCATTGTTGCATGGATCCCTTGGGTTTATTTCCCTATGGAATCAGTGGTTAAATTCAAGGTACATGGTGAGTTATTCTGCTGCTATCTTCTTCACAAAACAGTGAAGGATGTCCAACGTCATCCTTTAGCTAAAAGTTGTCCATTCACATTCTGTAAGTGTAATTAACATACAACCAAATATTTATTTTCTTCAGAATTTTAATACTCTTAGCTAAGTAAAATAAAGAAACATTTTACAAAGTACTCTATGGATAATTAAGTGGGAAAATATATTTTCATTTTCAGAGTATTAGATTTATCTAGTGATATTCCAAAGCAGGGCATCTCACAGAGGTCAGCTTCCTTGGTTGTCTGAATTTGAAAGGACTTTGTGCCACCAGCTGTGTCACCATTAGTATAACACAGAATTCAAAATATTTTTTAACCAAATCAAAGAACAGCACAAGGAAGGCTGTGTAGGATTTTTTCATCTTCATTTTAGACCAAAAAAAAAAGATAAACAGATACACCCATCTTCACGGTTTCTGTTGGGGCTCTCTGAAGTTCACAGAAAGGGTTGATTTTTTTTTTTGTCACTCAGTCCTTTTCAGCAGTTACACCAATAAACCTTGTGACACCTGTGCTGCTCATGGCCATTGATTCTTTTTTTTTCACCATTTTTTTTGCTAAAACATCAGCAGCAGCAGCTTGTAGGATCTCATCTTGTGCTGATGTTTTTCTTTGTGTTTTCAGTGGTGTATGTATTTGCAACTCTTCAATGATTGTAACATCCATTTTTAATTTAGAATTGTTGGGTTTGGGTTTTGAGAATAAAATTGCAAGAAGAGGTGATAATCTGTGCTTCATTTCTGCCGCTCCATGACTCAACAGCATTGGGTTTGCACCAGAGCTGGCCTTTTTCAGTGAGCATTTTGTCCTTTTGACAATTCTTGCCATTTACTTTTTTAGGGAGACTAGTGAATTGCAGCGACGATCTGGAACCCATATTTCATGGCTATTAGCCTAAAACCCATACGCACTAAAACTCTAGCTATTTCTTTTCCTTAGTCTTCAGTTGTGGATTTAGACAGATAAACAAAAAAGGAACACAAACTGATATGTCCCTGTATGTGCTGTTACTCATTGGCAAGAGCAAGGCCTTTAAAGATCATGAAAATGGGAGTAAACTGATTTGAATTATCTCAGTTCTTCTAGGAGCACCTGATTGGAGAGGGAAAAAAAGGAGATTTTGTTAGAAGTACATTTGTTTGTTTGTTTTCAAAATTAGTTGGTTTTCTTAAAGAATGTATATATAAACATTCAGATTATATTTTTGCAAGACCATATGGTTCCTTATTAAAATATACCAACTTACATTCGTTTCAGCTTCTTAATAAGTGAATGTAATACTGCTGGTATAGGAATACAATCTCAGCTGATTAAAATAGTCATGCTTTCTGCTAAATAGATGGTGGAAATGCTGTTTGAATGATAAATACTTTACCTGAGACCATCAGGATTCTTGCCAGGAATGCAAGGCTGTTATCATGAGCTTTCTTCCAATTATTTGGAATAAAAATTAATCTAGGATTAAACTGTCTCTCTTAGCAGCACCTAACTGTGATATCAGGAGAAGTGGTGTGGCCATTCACACTATTAGATTCTGTAGAATTGCTGCTGTGACAGTAAGCCTCTTTGTATGGTTCTTACTCTTTAGCAGCTGTTAAACCAGGCATATTCAGAGTTTCAAAGGTCGTCATTTTAATTTGTGAGTTTTTTTCAGAGCTCAGTTACTGATAACTTACTTGTGATTTAATGAGCAAATCCATCTTCCTTTTGGTTGATAGAATATGCATGTAAGGAACCTTTGTGGTCTGCCCAGTCCCCAGTGAATGTGCTGAGACAGGTTTTTCTGACAATGATTCAGGCTCAGGTTCTGTTTCCACAATGTGCCACAAAAACCTATTTTTTTTTCCCTTAATCTTGTTAGCCTTGATATGCTGAGTTTTAAAATGTTATGTGTATTTTTATATTCTACTAAGCTGTGAGTATAGCTTACACTCAAGCCATTGTGGGGAAGGGGACGCTGTTGGAGCAGTTATACCTGAACCTTAAGTCTTTACCAAGAAGGTAAAAAAGGATCTCTGGGACTGAAGGGGTGAAGTAGGGATTGGTGGTAGAATGAGGAATTATCTGGATGTCATAAAAACCTGTTATATTTGTCCTGGTGACCACAAAGGTGCCATAAATTTAGTGCAGTGTATTTACTTTGGTTACTGGTTTTGTGTGTTCACATATAATTAAGACTGCTAATGTCATTGTACCAGAAATAAACATTTTCTCTTATTTTTGGCAGAAGTTGCATGAAAGGGGTTTCAAATAGCTGTAAACAAATCTGAGCCTGACTGCTTGCTGTTGACAAGAACTATTCCTAGTCTACTGGGCAGCTTTATGCTAAGGTCCAGTCAAGGCTCCCAGTTTACAAATCTTAAATGCTTTCCCAAGTATGAATAAATTAGTCCTCACAGTATCTGGAAAATAAACAAATACTACCTCATTTAAACTGTGAGAAAAGCAATTCAGGCAGATGAAATTATTTGTCACATAAAGAAAAGCTGCATCAGAGCCAGAAATGGAAGCCAGATTTCCTTATGGCGTGGCATGTTCTGCTTTATTAAACTGCTCTCCTATGGTTGGCATATGTCCTCACATGCTACTGTCTATTCCCACTTTGGATATTACAACCACTGACATAAGTTGCTGGAGTACACTGTCGTTCTGAAGGTCACCCTTCCATCCACACACTGTGGCACTTGAGGTGAAGCAGTGAAACCACAAAGTACAGGAGTGAATTATCGACTATTAGATGAGCCACAGAAGTAGGACACAACACAGGCTTTGCCAGTGTCTTATTTGCTTTTCAGAACAGTTGTTTTCATAAACAGTTTGTGACACTTGTGTACACAGAATAAAAGAGTTCTTTTCAAAGAGTGTATGTATTAAAAATTCATTTATTCAGAATTCATATTTGCCTGCTTTAATGTATTTGTACAGCAAGGAACCCTTTGTACCTTTTTAATTGTTATTTTTTCTAGATGTTTAAGTCAATTACCACTGAGCAGTTACACTCTGGTAGCTTTTTTTAAGTTTAGAAAGGAAGAATTACGGAACTCAAAGTAAAGCAAGCAGCTTGATCCCTCAAAATTAAACTCCCTTTTCTTATGATGAGAGAAGAATGTTCTGATGTCAAGGCTGCTCACTTAAAAATAGCTGTTTAAAAATAAACCCTTAAATTATTTTTCTTCTTAAAGCTTTTTTTGGTTATTGTTTCTGAATAGATGAGCATTTTGGATGCTGATTCTTAACATTTAAAACCTCCTCCCTACTGCTCTGTAAACCCAGGAGCTGTAAAAGTAGAGCTCTTTGCTGGCAGGGTGTTGAATTCTGGTAGACACTGTCTCATCTCCTGTCATCAGAATTCAGAAGGAAAGGTGCTTTCAATGGGACTGGGTGTCAAATATTATAACATGGCTACAGTATTTTAAGCCAAATATATAAAAATAAAATTGACGTATTAAAATAAGAACTGTTTCTCTTACTTTATCCTTTGACTCATGGTTTTCCAAATGGCTATGTCTGTTGCTTAATTTCCTTTGAAACAACAAAAATGGTCAGACTCATTTAACTGAGATTTATAATCATATAACCTTGACCATGGAAGTTGTAGAGTCAGGACTATCTACCAATAGTTCATTATCAGTGCACAGATTTCTATTTTTTCTTTTCTGATTTCAGAATAGGGTTGAATCCAAGTGACATACTTCTAAAAACTGAATAAATAATATTGTCATGCTGTGTGTAAACATAGTGTTATCTTTTGTTTCCAGACATAAATCCAGTTCTTGCCATCACAAATTGCACCACCTGCAACTTGACTCCTTACTCATTTTGGATTGGAACTGCTCCGCTTAGAATTGGTCTCTGACTGATTTTGTTACAGAAATTGCAACCATGATGCTGATGGGCTTCCCCAACTCTAAATTTTCCTGAGTGGTTTCCAAACCCACAAGGGCCACCAAGAATAGTTAGAGATGCCAGTGATTCTAAATTATTCTCTGGTTCTCACATGCATCATACTACCAGTGTGCCTGTGTAAATTTTATTCCCAAAATAGTTATTATTTGTTAGTTATGAAGAAACAATAAGATGTTAAGTTAATTTTAAATTATCTGTTTTACAAATATATTGATTAGTGGGAAAAAGACATTTGGAACACAAACCCTAAAAAGGCACATTTCCTAAATACTAATCTGCAACCACCTACAATATTTGCACATAGTGAATCTGTTTCTCTGATGAAATCTGCATCTACTCAGTTATAACTTCTTCTTGCTTTTTATCATCAGTTTCCCTGTGGGTGTTTTTAAAACTAAACTACGTATTTCTTGAACAGATTATATTTTCACCTTCTGAAATGCTTCTGAATGCAATAATGGCTGAGTTATCTGCTTATCTTAACTTCTGATTTATACAACTACACTGAATTTCTAAAGCAGATTCTATCTCATATTTACATATTTATGTCTCAGTGCATATTTTACAAATACCACTGTACTGCAACAAATACATGGATTAAGCACTTGGGCCTGCCTATTATGGGTTCCAGTTTGCACGTCTATAACCAGCTAATTCAGGGCTATTTCTTCTGGACTAACCCTAGTGCAGAATGGGGCTCACTCCCACGTGGTTCAGCATGGTCTAAAGGGGGGCTAAAATTTACAGGTGCAAACTGCCTGCTCCTCTTCCCCAACCTTATCATGTAATGGCTGCAGCTTGGGAATGTTGAAGGGGATGTGGTTGAGGTTCAAATTATTAATTAAACTCTTAAGAGTATAAATGGAAATTACCTAGTCATTGTCACCAATGCTTTTTAAGTTTACTTCTGTAATTATAATTCATTACCTGTGCTGATCAAGCAGTACGTTCTGCAACGTCTCACTCTTAATTATTGGTACCTGAGCATCGAATCAGTAATATAGTCTGGGATTTCATAAGCTCTTATGATAGATTTTCACTCTTGAGTTCTAGTTGGGCTTTCATATGAGGAAGCTAATATATCAATAATCTGTTCTGGTACCTTTGCAAAAGAAACTTTGGTGTAGCCTCACTATTATTAGACACAAGTGCTCATATTGGAGAAAATACACTGTGCCCAGAGTTGTTGGAATATCTTTCATGTTCAAGAATTTGAATAATACTTTAATTAATTTTGCACAAATATTTGTTAGTCTTTTTTATCAAATGCATTTGTTCATCTCTTCCTAATTATTGAGGAAAAATTGGATTCAGTGCTACCTTTTTTCATATGCAATACTAAGTGCAAGCTTAGCACATTAGAGCAGAGAATGGTATTGCAGATTTTTATAAACTATTTCATTGAACTATTCAATGAAATTTACTAAATATAGCAGACAGTATTTCTACTGTAGTTTTAGACAATGAAATTTAAGTATCTGTTGAAAATAGCTAGCACAGTGTATTTTTAGAAGGATAACAGAAAACCTCCCTCTGGCATGTTTCTTTGCTAAATGCAATTAACCATGCTGTGTCTAACTTTAAAAGGCTGGTGCAAATTTGTAGAAAGAAGCTATTGGTAAGGTTTCTTAAATTAGATGTAGTTGTTGCACCCCTAAACACCATGCATATATTTTAGTAATTAATTTCTTTAAAATAGAGGAGTAATCCATTGCAACAACATAGTTAATGAGTATACATTTCAGTTATTTAAAGAGATTTGGTAGTATATTCTAGAATAATTTCAGGCATAATATCCTCATCTAGGGATAATCCTAAATTTAGCAGCTCTAAGTAGATTTAGTATGTTGTATATAGGCAACAAAACAATAAACATGGGTTACTGTAATAATTAGGATAAACCAGGAAATGGATCTCTATAGGACTTATGTTATTTTTCATTGTACCAACTATGGTATGTTCTGCTTTACAAAAAACACCCGAAACGTTTTATTTGTATAAAATTGAGGTAATGAATTTATTTGTAAAAAATTGAGGTAATTTCCAAACTGCTGGAAAAAAAATTTAAACCTATACTGCTTTGCTATGCAATTAATTCTGATATTTTAAATTTGCATATTTGCAAGTCAAAGCCATGCTGTTCAAGTTCTCAACAAGTATGTCTGCTGCATATACCAGTGACTGGGGTCTCCCAGTGTGTGTTTAAAGCTGGTGTAGGACTGATGGCTTTTATTGCTCTTTTGTTGGTTTTAATCAAATGATACTCAGTGTTTCATCTTAATCACAAAGTGTCAACCAGCATTTTATGTCTGGGTAATAAAAAACACTGTTGAAATTGAAATTTCACACTAATTTTTAATTGTAACACATCCTCAGGGCTTCAACAAACATGGTATCTGCGGGTTAATAGAAACGATTTTCGAGGAATGCTGTGCAGAAACTCGCCTCTATAAATAGCCTTTGTGAGTTACAGTACATACATTACCAGCTCTGGAAAGTGTTAAGAAGCTATGAACTTAATTCTCTTGTTTGTTTTTTGTTCAAGTATTTGTAAAATAGGCTATGGGCACATCGATCTTACAGTCTTGCTTGTGATGGTGCATTGTGTGGAATAATTGACTTTCTGTCCCGTTTATAAAGTACTCAGTCATTATTCCAGTGAATAATGTAATACCGATGCTTAAAGGGCTTTCACGGGAGGAAAAAGTGGTGTGGCTCAGTTTACTGCATTGCCTGTCAGCATTTTATTTGTCTACAGAAGCATATGCCACACCATTTCAGTTTTACTAAGGAAGCACTGTGTGTTCTTCAGCTATGAGGAAAGCTATAATAGGAAGTAGGTCAGTGTTTGAATGTGAGTCTCTCTCGTTGGTCCTGGATCTTTGCTCATATTTTGAGTCTGGGAACAGTATTTCTCTTAAAGATGGGGCTTTGTTTAAAAGAAGAGAGAAACCAAACATGTCCTTCACCATGTCTGGTAAGTTTTTGGGGAGTAAAAGTGAAAAATTTAAGGGTTTTCACTTAAGGTCTGGTCAGCTAAGGAATGTGAATCAACTGTGAATCTTAGCATCTTTACTAAATTGCACCTATTCAACAGACCAAAAGCTCTATTAAGCTGACTCTAAGGTGTATATGTAATATGAAAAGATAAGTCCTCTACATTGTTCCATCCTCTAAAAAGTCTAAGTAAATGGAGAACAGTGAAATTACCAGAAAAGACGGTATGTAAATTCTGTCTTGCAAAATACCTGTGTCAAATTGGTGCAGCCCATTATCATGCTTTTCTTTAAATTACAAGCACTCTTGGCCAGAAAATGAGATGATCATCCAATAATTTGAGTCTCAAAGGGTGGTTCTGAAAAGACTTTCATAATAACTTAGAAGCTCTTAGGATGAAGTATGAAATGCTGTTTATTTTTGTTCCCTAACTTGCTGCATTCATACTTGACTTCTTTAATTGCAAAACCTTGTGGAAACTAGATTTCAGACAGGGCCTGTTGCCCAACTCTTGAGAAAAACAGGCAAACTACAGTTTCCATGGTTTCAGACACTGCTGCTCATCCTCTCAAGGCTGTTCTGCTCTTGGTAGGAGAAATTGAGAATGTGTGAAAGGCTAAAAGTAAGATTATTTGTTTCAGGATTGCTTTTTCATTTTATTTTGTGCTTACTGTAACAGCTAGAGTTTTTCTAGATTGTTAAAGTTGAAGATGTATTTTATCCAGCCGAGGAAGATTTCTCAATGATTTTATGAGCTGTCTGTCTTGAAAAAAGGAGTCTTAAGATTTTTTTTTCCCTCTGGAAAAAGAATAGATATTTCAGTGTTCACATTAGGAGTGCTTCTTTTGGTTTCAGGGATAGGACATCAATAAACAGTTGTTCTTTATTCATCTGTAAATACAGTTATTCAAAAATGGAATGGCTTGGAATCTTTAGCCATAGGCTTCTGGTTTTGAAAGAACAGTGGTTGGTTTTAGTGGGCTATCTTAATTCTTTGAAGGAAGTTGTATTTCCTGGAGAAGAGGAGAGGAGAGAACAAAGTAATCTCTTTTTTTGCCCATCTTTCTTTGCCTTACTCCAGCAGAAAAACAGTTAAATTGTTTTCAGAATGTTAGTCACCTCGGGATGAATGGATGAGTGTATCTCTCTGAGGAATAGCATTGCTTGCAAACTAACTTCTCGCTCTCCTCTTTTTTTCTTTTTTTTTTTTTTCTTTTTTCCCCCTTTAATTATTTTTATAGCTTCCTGTTAGAAGTCTGGGAGGGAGAGGATTTCTGATTTTCAAAACTTCTGTCTTGAAAGTTAGTCTTGCAAGACCCACTTGTCCTTTCCTTCAGCTCCCATGTGTAACATGAGATCAAGGGTGGTCAAACAGGACCAGTTGGCACCTTGGTCCCCCCGATGGTTGGAGAAGCAGTGAGCTCCAGATATTGGTAGCCCTGGTCCTTCCCAGACACTGCTGCAAATGGGGTTGAGCTGCAGGGCTCTGCAGGCAGCTGGAGGTGGTAGGTCAACTTGAGAGCACCCAGTCTGATCCTCATCACCTAGGGGGAGCTTAGGTGGCTCAGCTAGCTGCGTCAGATTTGTTTGGCCAATGGAATTTAAAACCCACGTGGTGCTTTATGTTGTATCCTTGGTATTTTTGAGAAGATAATAGTAAAACCAATCAGAATAGTTGGTTAGTTTTACTTTTTCCCTCTTTTTCCTCCCCTAAATCCTTCTAGACAGGGCTAGACAGGGATGGGAGACAGTGCTCAAAAGAGACATTCCTAAACACTAGACGGTAAGACAAAATGAAAGCAGCAAGTTCTGGTAAAATATCTTACTCTCAAACCATTGTCTCTGATTAATTAATAGTGAAACCCATGTAATATTTTGTGCATCACTTAATTCCATGGTCTGGTGTGTTACTTGATTCCATAAGAATAGAAGGTCTTTAGTTTTTCAAGGCAGGATGGGACACCAGTGCTCCTCAAGAAAGAGGTTCCTTCCCTGCAGACTTTTAAGTGCTAATACACTAAATGTAGAAGTAACAAAGCTGAGAAATGCATACTGGACTTTTTCCCAATTAGTTTCCATGTAATTTTACTAACTCAAATCTGATAACTTTGTGGGGGGGGAAGCCCCCAAACCAACATGTTTTTTCCAAATTGCTCTCTCCTTTCTATTAAATATTAGATGGGACTTTGTTTTGAGAAAACTGCACTACTGGCACATAAATTATGTAAAAATTAACTCTTGAGTACAATAAAAATCAGGAGTGGCCTGCAAGTTTGAAAAAACTTGCTCTTGCTGAACCTTAGTATTATTGGAATACTCTGATCCCGTTCCCTATTATTTACGTAAAATCAAATAAATTCCTTTAAGTAGCTTATTGTACTATTTCCTTCTCCCCTTGTCACCAAATATCGTCTCCCCAGAAGCTCTATTTAACTCCCATTTCCCAGCACCATCCCATGAGCTGTTAGAAGGAGTGAACAGCTGCTTTCCCCACTGCCAAGTGCCACTACTTGGATAGTTAGCAAAAGAAGCTGATTTATGGAGTGATCGGTTTCCTCTGTCCCAGAGGCTGGATGAGTCACTCTGGAAGGAGCCTTGTGCTCATTGTCTCTGCATCTGAGCTCATACTTCCCCTGCCTTCATGTTTCCCACTGCTAGTACAATGAGCTGTTCTCCAGGGATCTCCTTTGCAGGGGGCAACCATACCCTTTCCAGCACAGCTTTAAAGCCTAAAACAAGTACTTTCTGCCCTGCTGTTGAATCCTCTGTTCCAATGGCTTCTCTGCTTTCAGCAGTGATCACCTCTGCAAGGTCCCCCAGCCACCATTCATTCGCCATCCGCTGCTGACCCTTTGAAGGGTCTTTGTGGTTTACAGATGCAAATAAAGTCTTCTGGGGCGTATCAGCTCTGTTCCAAGAGGAAAAGGAAAATAAACACACTTTGGAGACTTTTGAGGATACTTGGACTGCAAGTGACTGGAAAGAAAGCAAATAGAGGGAATACTGTGGTACAGGGGAGGGAGACCCAAACTAACAAGGATGAGGGGGCAAGTCTGGTTATTTTAATTAATTTCAGGAAGCAGTTGCAACTCTGAATTGATAACTGAGCAGTTTTCTGTGTTTGCTTTTGACTTACTTATTGTTGTTTTGTGAATGAGTCTCTGTAGAAAGTGGCGGGGGAGCAAGCATGCCTGCATTGGAAAGTGTGTCAGTGCTCTGACTCAACTTGGAAAACGCTTCCACTCCCTTTGCTTAAAAGCAATAGTCATCATCTTTGTTCTTCTCTCACCAGTCTCAGTTTGTCCTGATGCAGGGATATTCACAGGTTAGGGACTTTCCACTCCTGAGTGCAGCTTAATGTGGCAGTTTTCCTGTGAAAAACAACGTGAAGCTGAACAGTAAAAGTGACAGTGGTGCAGTGTGATAACATTTTTCTCTTGCTCTTTCTCCACCACAGCAACTTTCACTTGTTTTTTTAAGACACTAATGTCTTTCCTCTGAACATTCTGGTTCTCAAACACACGATATTTTGTCTGTGTTAGAAGTATGTGTCACTGATCTGCTTATTTACCGTGTGGAGTGAATAAAATCCGCAGACATTTTTGTTCCCAGCATCAGGACGTTATTCATTAACCTTCCCTGAATTCACCAAAAGATGCTGCTCAGTGCTTTCATCCGTAGCAGTGCAGTTCTTTGGTGGGTGAATGTCACAGAAAGCAGCAGTCCTGCTCTGGTATTTAACTGCTGAGAGATTTCTGCCTCATTTTCTGCACCATCACATTTACTGCATAAAAAGCAGTAAATGAGAATGGAAGGCTGGAAATTTGTATTATGGAATAACAAGGAGGTAATCAGGTCATCGCACTGATCTACAGCCATGGAATGAGACTAATACTTACACAGGGACAGCTGGTGAAAGTGAACTCCCTGGATTATCACCAGATGTTGGACTGAGCAGAAGTTTAGTCATAATTTGATTTGAGAGCCCTCAGTTTGGAGAGGTATGAGAAACACACTCATACCTCTGGGAACAGCCAAGCTACCAGCCTTGTCCTAGACCTGAACTTTCAGTGAATATTCATGATGCCTTGGGGACCTGCCCTTGAGTTTGAGCTTGAAGTGCTTGGGAAGTGTTATCTGTAGTGTCTTCATGTCTTTGGCTATTATATATCAGCACATATTTTTAGGTATGTTAGGTAAATTTTTAGGTATGTTAGATAAACGCCATATGTTCTGAAAACATCCATTGCTTCCCCTTCAGAAGAAGTTTTGTTATTTTCTACAGGGCTTTCCAAAAATAAACACTTAAAAACAGTAGAAATTTGGTATTTTACCAACTCTTTGTTAATAAGAAGCAGTGGTTTCATATTTAGTACTGTTTGAAATATGTTGAAAGCGGATTTAGTGGCCAACAAGAAACACAAGTAATTTATTACTGCTTTTTTTCTGCTAATTAGCTGATACATTGCGATCTGATTTGTTATGAGATTATAATTTTCCAGTATTTTGACTGTCTCATTAGTTTAATGCTTAAATAATAACTTGCTTCAGATAATGTATTTAGTGTTTTGTCAGTGCAAATATATGAAGAAAATCATTCTTTCTTTGTGTTTGTTTGATGCTGTGATGATACATTGAAAATTACCACTATAAGCAGCAATGTATAAAGAGTCTGATGGGTTGAACCTGGCTGGATGCCAGATCACCACCAAGCTGCTCTATCACTTTGCTCTTCAACTGGACAAGGAAAAGAAAATATAATGAAGAACAGGGAAAGATTGTTTACCAATTACCATCACCAGCAAAACAGACTCAACCTGGGGAAATTAATTGAATTTATTGCCAATCAGATCAGGGTAGGGCAATGAGAAACTAAACCACATATTAAAAATACCTTCCACCCACCCCTCTGTTCTTCCTGAGCTCAGCTTCACTCCCAATTTTCTCTGCCTCCTTCCCACAGGGGTGCAGGGAATGGGGGCTGCATTCATTTCACCACACGTTGTTTTGGCACTCCTGTCTCAGTGGCAGGACGCTTCACAGCGTTCCCCTGCTTCAGCTTGGAGCCCTTCCTAAGGGACACTGCCACCACTGGGATGGGCTCAGCCTTGGCCAGCAGCAGATCTGTCCTGGGGCTGGCTGGCATTGGCACTATCAGATATGGGAAAGCTTCTAGCAGCTTCTCACAGAACCCTCCCTGTAGCCCCCCACTACCAAAACCATACCACTCAAAACCAAGTCAAATCAAGTCCTTTCAGTCCCATGAAAATGTGAATATATATTTTGAAGCCCTTTCTAAGTTCTTCACAATTCTGTAGTTACTAAATTAGGTGGATTTTACTCCGTTCTTGTCCAGCAAGGCGCTGGATACCCATTCTGTTCTCTGAGAATGACATACTTTAATGATTGCGAGTTTTTGTTGCACCTCTAATAAGCAAATAAGTTGAAAGTCACTTAGATCAGTGTTTTAATTTTTTTTTTTTCATACAGAGAGTGTTTGGGGTTGGACAGGGCTAGATGCATCTATAATACAGATGAGGAAATTGCCTAGAGCACGTGGGCTGCATTGTACTCCCCTCAGCCTCCCCATCAAATCTGTCCTTGTTTGGAGGACAACTCTTGATGTTTAATTCTGAAGCGAAGCATTAATTTGTGAACAGATAGCCTTTGTCATCCTGCACAAACCCATGCTTTCTTAATAGAATTCCTTACTGCAAAATATTAAATTATTGCTATTGATTAGTTATAAATTGAACAAACAAGACTATTGCTGTTATCAAACAGATACTTACAGTGTTATTGCAAGAATATTGAATGATTGTCGGTTTTTTCTGTCCGCAAAGCAATCCACTTATAATGTAAATGGCTAATAGCCTGGGAACTTCCCTTTTGATTAGCTAATAATAATTAGTTAAAATAATACTCACTTCTCTCTCAAAAAAAACCAAAACCAAACAAAACAAAAAAAAAAACACCAAAAAAAACCCCACCCAAACTCATGTTTTGCTGTGGTAAAGAGGAACATTATGGACATCTCATTATAGCAAATTTTGTCTGGAGGAAACCAAAGCTGAGCTTGTAGTAATCCTCTAGTCCTTAGAAGTAAGCCAACCCCACCTGATGTAGTAATATGGTTGCAATCCTACAAAAACTCAGGCACCTGCTTAACTTTGCTTACTATGCTTAGTCATCTTCATTTTTCACAATGTGTACGAGTTTTCAAAACTGGAGCCTAATACCAACTTGTAATGCAAAGGGTCTGGCTTACACCAGTTGCAACAGTGTTTATCAACCTTTATTTTTGGAACCTCTTTTCTGACTTTTTGTACCCATTTTAACATTGCTGTAGATAAAGTGTGAATGAATGGCAGAAAAACATAATGAAACTGAGTAGCAGGAGCTCAAGGTATTACAGAATAGGTGGTGTAAAATGGGAAAGATGATTTTGCTAGAATTTGACTTTTGTTGTTCCCCATTTTGATCTCTGATCCCTTGAATTAAAAATAAAAATCAGTCTTTATTAATTGTGTGAGGTTAAATTTAACGCTATCATTATTTTTGTTAGAACATCATTTAAATTGTGTTTCCAGAATTTTTTACTCTTTGGTTAATAATTTTGTTATATGAAGGAAAAAGACATTCACAACCAGGGTAGAGGGAAAGAGAGAAGATCAGGGACAATTTATTTTTAAAGTAAATATTTCTTTCCCATTAGTCTGAAGTAGTGTTTTCAGATACATTTGGGTGAAACTATCATGCAAGAATAAGTTGGTTATTTTTTAATCTAGTGTTATTAATGACTTTTTTGCACTCCAAAGTCCTAAAAAAATTGTTTAGTCATCATTCTTTTTGTTCAGTGAGGCATAAAATTTAGTATGGTTGTACTGCTTTGAAGACATTTTGGAGTATAACTGTAATAACCAGAAGATCCTTTCAATATTAATAGGTAGCTGAAAGCAGCACTTTGACCTGCTTTTTAAATTAAATAAACTGAAATGGTGGGTTATATTCATTCAGCCAGTCTAAGTCTAGCCAAATACAACTTTACATCTAGTATATCCTCTTTTCTGTGATAAGACTGAATGAAAGACGACAATCTGCTCACATTCCTTATAATCTTATCCTTGTAAGTATTTGCTTTATCTTCTGTTTAATACAGCTAGGCCTGATTATTTTCCCTGTGTAGAGGAGTTTGTAGCTATTGTGTGTTTAGCAATTTGAAGGGAATCTTAAGTTTCTTCAAGGTGCTACCTTATTATTCTGCAAAGTTGTTCTAGAACCTGCATTTGGGTCTTCTCTTCCGTGGCCTGGGTGCAATCAAAACATAACTGGGAATTGTACCCATCAGAATGTGGAAAATTTAAAATACATTGCAAATACAGTACTTGCCTTGGGTGGCTTCCTACATCAATCTCGATTTAGAAACCATGTTCAAAAAGCTGAAGAAATAAGATTCAGGTCTGAGGTGAACAAGGTTGAATAAAAGACTTTATATTCACTTAAAATGAGTAAATGCACGTATGATTTTCAGTCATTTGAAATTGCTCCACTTTAGCGAACTTTCAATGTTAATGCCATGGGAGTGCTCTGCAAGGTCACAGATGGTGAGGCCAGTCAGCCTACAGCCAAAACTTACGTAGCCTGACCTTAGAGGTGTTTCTGCTTCCATGGGAAGAGAGGATTTAAAATAAGTTGTTGTCCTCCCTCTTTCCCCTGCACTCCTCCCTTTATTCTTGCTTCCTGCCTCTTCAGACAATTCCCTGCACTGCTTTGGCAAATGCAGCATCAGAAATTAGTCTGATAACAACTAAAATCTTGACCTGTTATTCTTGTGTGAGGCATGTTGTAAATTCCTGGAGAAACATGGAAATTAGGTCAGAATTAGAAGCCAACCCGAGTTCTTACTCTTTTTTCCCCCCTCTTTTTAATTTAACTGGAATGCAATGTCTTACTCTTGTCTATAAGCAAAGTGAACAAAAATTATGGATGTGATTATAGCCTGTCCTTGACATCATTTCTAGGTGAAGTAATGTAGTGCAGGTCTCCATTGATACAGAAATAAAGGAGAGAGGTGTAGCACCAATCAATATTTGTTTAACTGTGTATCCATCTTTATTAGATTAAAATTTTGGCTGATGAAAGCTAATGTTGTTACTATGAGATACACAGAATTCTGTAAAGCTTGACATAGCTCTGTCTAACATTTTTATATAAAAGTAATGATACAAGATCAATCTGGCTTTCTAACTGAATTAGAAATTGACAAACAAAAGGATGTCAATACACCTGTAAACCAGGCACATTTTCTGTTGGGCTCCTGTAGGAGTCAATTCTTTCACTCTGTACTGCACAACATTTTAATCAGTAAGCTGATAGGAATAAAATTACCTTGACTGTGCGTGATTCACACACGTGATTGGGGGAGTAATAATGACCAGCAAGGGTTATTCCTACAGAAAAGCACAGATAACTGATAAACTGGATGTGAGCAAATGTTACATCCTTTTACAGGGAACAAGCAAAGGGCATCTTCTGAGCTTGAACTCCCAATTCAATCATCTAGAAAGGCTAACATCCTTGTTTTAAGTTAATATATGGAAAGGCTAACATCCTCCTTCTGAGTGACTATGTGATCAGTTTGTACTTTTGATTCATAGCTGAGGTCGTTTTGATTGGCTTTTTTTATAGGTTTGAGTACTTGTCAGGAGTGAGTTAAGTTGATGGGGAAACATAGTTGCAGGATTGTTAAATCTGTGTGAAACAGTGATTTCTACAGTTAAAAAGTAATGTACACCTTTGGGTAGGCTGCCTGCTATTTATCTCTGGTCAAGGAAGCAATTAGGTTTGTGTGATATGAGTGCTAGTGTGGGATTTGGAAGACAAAACTTCACTTCCACATTCTTTTATAATATGGCCTGTTACTTAGTCTTGGTGTGTTTTAATTACCTATGTGTAAAATAGGAATAGTATGTTTTCCTATCTTGCAGGGTGGTTGTAAAGATAAATTTCCTGAAATTTTTCATACGCAGTGATGCTAGAACAGTGGAGGCTGTAGAGATTTTCTTCCAATAATATTTCATGTGAAAAAACATTTTCAAATACTTCTCTGTCTGGTTTTTAAAGCCAGATAACAATAAGATCCTCACAGATTGATGGTTGTGGCTTCTATTTTTTAATTTGTCATCTTTAAGAAGTGAGTTGGCAAGCAAGCAAAATAGCAACTGAAATATTCTACAAGAAAAATTTTACAAGAATATAGTAGATTTTAATGATCACTAATACATGCAAATATGCGAAAAAATTCCACTACAACTGAAATATGCACTCAGTATAATCAAATTTCAATAATTTAGTAGATTGGTGTAAAGCATAATATACTAAAAAAGGGTTTGGGAATCTTGAAGACATTGGGGCTGAAAAATCAAATGGTAGGAATTTAAAATTATGAGAAAGCTTTTTCCCCCTCATTTCCTCAGTTCTCGTCTCCTGCATCTGTTTGGCTGTGATCATGGGTGTAGCACACATCTTAAAAGGAGCATTTGTGTTACAGTACTGAATGACAAAAGTGGCTTGCATATGTCAGAGCCTCATTAGTACCAGCAGCTCCTCGCTGTAAAAAGCTGTGTTCCCATGTGCTTAATAACCATATCTGAGCCTGTGGAGACTTTGTCAGGAGAGCAGCAGTGCAGTTGTACTCTGTGTTGTGTGCCCACTGAACTGTCATCTCAAGCCACACTTGTTACCTGGACTGACTTTCTCTTGTGCTCTTAGCAAACAGAAAACCTATAGATAGCTAAGTTTATTGTGAAACTATTGTGAAGTCATTGTAGCATTTTCACTAAAGGCTCTTTGGCTTGGCTATTTAACCCTTTTGTAGCCCAGAGAGGAAACTGTAAAACATTTTAACTGGGTTTCTGGCAGTTTGTTGGATTGATGCAATGTGGAATTGATGCAATGAGGAAAAACTCTGAAGCACTGAAACCACTTTTATTTCTGATTGCATTTTAAAAGTTACAGGAGAAGGTAAGAAATTAAACTACAATTAAGAGCTGCTAATTGATGCTGATGCGTGCTGAAGTAATATGTTTTAAATATGTGCCTCAAGAAGGAATGTGTGCTAGCTGATGCACAGTACTCTCATTACTAACACAGTGGTAAACACTGTAGATTTGTCTCTTTCTCAGTGCATAAGGTTTGACTCACAGAGGCCTGAAGCTACTCCAGGAAAGACAAGAAACCCAGTGCTCTTTTCCCTCAAGATTCATCAAAGGATGAGTCATCTGTTAAAAAACAGAGTAATCATCAGGCGATTCTGCTTTTCTGATGACTATTACTATTAGAACAAAGACTTTGAGCCATTTTTTTTCAATTTAAAAAAATAAAAATAAAAAAGAGAAAAAAGAAGACATTACTTTGATCTCATTCATGGGACTCAGGCTGATTTATGGTTCAGATTCTGCCACTGTCATAGTTTAAGTCCTAAGGTGGAAAATACTGTGCTACCACCAGGCATAGCTCCAATGGGAAACCTCTTTGTTGGGAAGCAGTTAAGACTGTATGGAAGCATCTTCCCTGCTGATGAGGTGCTGTAACCCATTCAAGATACTGATGTAAGCTCCAAGGCAAGCAAGCACTTTCCTTTCTCTCCTTACAGCTTTCTCTCTTTAAACCTGTAACCTTGCAATTATGCATATACTTTATTTCAGATGAAATAAAGTGATCAACAGTGAAATTATTCATTTTTACTCAGACAACATCCAAGAAAAGGCATGGGAGAAGTGGGGATGAAGATTCTCCACCAACACACTCTCCATGCAAAAAAAATCATCCCTGACTGACTACATGAGGTTAGAGAAAATGTCTGCAAAACTCTCTTCAAAAAAGCTTCATCTCACAGAAAAGACAGTGTTCACAACAGAGCCCCTCCACACTCCCCGATCCTTATCTTCAAGAAATCCTCCTGCCTGTCTAACAGGTAAAGGAGGGAATTCATAAGGACACTCTTGGAATAGTATTTCTTTTACAGAAGGAGAGCAATGCCAGGTGATATTTTGCAAAGTCCACAGGGGTTTTTGAACACAAGGTACCTCATAAAGCAGATACTAAAACTAAATAATACCGTTGAGTTTTGAAATAAAAATTCCATTCTTATGAATGAAGGTGTTTCACACTACTGTCTCAGAGTACAGCTTAGAAAATCTTTTATGATTGCAGTTGACTTTTCAAATCCTATAAACATGCTAAAAGCCAAGATTAGTATTTCTTTCCTATAAATGCTTAAAACAGCTTCAGCATTGTGCTTAATCCATTTACATTTAAGTTTGAAGCATAAATTTCAAACAGAAGTAGATGAATGTAACAAGGTGAATTTACTTCTGAAAATGGTATTTATTTAGGTCCCACACTTTAACTGGTGTTTAATCCTTTATTCCTGCTATTGGTATCTGGTGTTTTAGACATTGAGATTATTCTCAGTTTTATAAAAATAAACCTTTTAGAAAATTATAATATACCAGAACATTTTCCAGTCTGGTTCCTGAGTGACAGCTGTGGGCTGCCTCCTTGTTAAATTATAATTTCTCCCTTCCTCAACAAGCTTGTCTCTTTTTACTTTTGCATTACAATCTTTTGGATGCAAGGAGAGAAATTTTACTTGTTGTGTAGATCCTTTGCTCTACTCTTCTAGATAGGATGGCAAAATTACCATTGCCAAAGAGTGGTAAATTCAAGTATCATGTCCCTGAGAGCTCTCTTTAATCAAATGAGTCAATTCTCCCATCCTTCATTTTAAAAAAATTCTCTTTATTATGTTTTGCACAGTGGATTCTACTGCCTTTTTAGTACATTCTCTGCTATGGGAATGTAAAATTTCACATGTCATACAGAGTAAAAACTGTCTGCCTTTGGGGGAACATACAAGATTTTTTTTAAGTGGCAAACATAAAATAATTTTCCCTTAATGTCATCACATAAAAATTTCTAACGGAAATTGCTGGTTACATCAGCAGCTAGCAAAGACCTTAAATGATTTCTTTCTTTTATCTACAGTATAGGTTATAATCAGACCCTGTATCAACACTGCATGCTCAGAATATAGTGATATAAAACTTTGCATAGAGGTAAGGCAGCATTGTAGTGGCCCAATGCCTGGGTTTCTCCCTGAAGAGTAACTTTCATTAAAGCTTAATTATGAACTTGAAATTAAATTCATGTCCAAAATACTTTCTTATTATTCAGGCTACACTGTTGTTATTAGCACAGTTTGTTTCATCCCTTGAAAGGCTATACATGGAAGGATTCCTACTCTGTAAGTTCCAAAGCAGTCCTGGTTTTACCCTAATCCAGTGAGCATATAAAATATCTGATCAGGTTGTATACTTTACCAGATCAGTCGGTCAGAAGATATTCTTTGAGGCTAGAAGGGGGGTAAAAAGTCCATAATAGCTTTCTAATGTCTTTTTTCTTGTACTGAGTGCAATTGACAGTCATCACCACTCTCTGATGTGGGCAGCATTATTCCATGAGCTGCCAGGGACATTAAGGTCAGCACTTGAATTTGAACACTCTCTCCTGAGAAAATGTTTTTTGTTTGCACCTGCTTTATTTCTTACTTGCACTCTGCTTCACAAACAAGAGGCTTTCAAAATATTTGACTTGAGAAGTATTTTGCTAAACCATTGTAAATCTTAAAATGGCTTTTACCAAATGAAATTCTTCATGGAATTAGAGACTATCCTGAACTGGAAGGGACCCACAAGGGTCACTGAAAATCTAATTCCTAGCCCTTCACCAGACAGTCCCAAGAGTCAGACACACCATGTGTCTGAGAGTGTTGTCCATGTGCTTCTTGAACACAGACAGGCTTGGTGCTGTCACCACTTCCCTGGGGAGTCTGCTCAGTGCCCAACCACCCTCTGAGTGAAGAATCATTTCCTAACATCCAACCTAAACCTCCCCTGACACAGCTTCAGGCCATCCCTATCTGATCCATAGATATAATTGAATTATTGTCCATCTACACCTTGTCTACCCTCCACTCCATTCCCTCAGCTGCACAGGAACTTTCTCTAAGTGTTTTCCTCCCTAAGACCCAGACAAATACTAAATGGCTTTGGACTGTAAAGCT
Source organism: Melospiza melodia melodia (assembly GCF_035770615.1). Taxonomy (NCBI): domain Eukaryota; kingdom Metazoa; phylum Chordata; class Aves; order Passeriformes; family Passerellidae; genus Melospiza; species Melospiza melodia. The sequence goes on from NC_086194.1 coordinate 38,772,596, forward strand.
ATAGCATTGTAAGTTTTAATGTAAGCTAGGACAACTAAAGAAATATGGGTTAATTGCTATATAAATTATTATAAAATATTGCAATTTTTCATTTTTTTATTATTTATATGTCACAAAAGTGTAAGATGGAATCTATCATCACCAGTTTCCTCTTCATGCTTACAGGTAGCTCTTGGCAACACTATTTCCTATAATTCCATACAATTTCTGCTGAGTTACAAGTGTTCAGATACTCGGATAATGCCAAGCAGCCAAGTGATGAAGTGGAGGAGAGGCTGTGGGAGATTGCTTTAAATAAATATGCATTAAGGGTTTGAAAGCATATCTCAGATGTTTGCACTTCTCAGTCCCATCCTAGTCACACAGGGACCTCTGTCCAAAGCACAAGGATAGGAAGAAGAGAATTTTGATTGAGATGATAAAGGAAACAGGTTTTTATTGCCCTCATCAGTGGGGTTCATGATATAACCGTGCCCAGGACAGAGAGAGGGGTGTTGAACATGACCCTTCTGCAGGCAGTCATGCAAGCACACTACTACTCTGTGTTGGCCACCAGGGATGTGTGCAAACTGCTAGTGACTCACTCTAAGCAGTGTAGGAATCTAAGCAGTGTAGGAATCTAAACTGTGAAGCCCCACAGACAGACACAACCATTAAACTGATCAAAGCTGGGGTCTGTTTTACTTTGCAGACCCTGGCGAGATCAACCTGGTGTCTGAATGTCCTGTGCAAATGTTTTTCATTGGTTTAGTATTATCTTGTGGATCTCTTAACCACACCTCATTGTTTGAAGCAGACAGGCTTATCTCTCAGTTGAACTCTGAGAACATAAATCAGTGCTGGCATTTCATTTCCCCTACCACCCACTAAAAAAAAAAAATCTAACACGTGCTACACGGCTCCTCATACAAGAGGCGTTAATTTAGCCCAGGGAGTAAGCAGTGGTGTTCCTGATATTTCCCACTCAACAATTTGAAAGCCTGTAAATGCAGCCACCAAGATGATGAAGAAAAGGAATAGCACTGAGCTGAGAAAACCGAGTTGACAAGTTACAGAAATAACGCTGCCCGAGGTTGAGCCATTAATGAGCAGAAGAAAACAAACCTCATCTAGAAGGCCGCCTGTCACTTTGAGTGTTATGCTATGAATATTTAAATGAAAATATAGTAAAAGACACACCATTTTTTTCTTCTCAAAATCAGGAACATTGTGCCACAGATAAACTGTACAGAATGATGGCATGGTTTTAGAGAAGGTGATGTGTTGCTAATTTGATAGATGAAAGGACCGAGCCCAGGTGGTACAGAACTTTGTGGGCAGCAAGGACATACTATGTGGCAACACAGGAACCCCAAGACAATCAGAAGAATGGGTCTGACTCACTTAATTTTGCTTGTTTTCCATAAAGTAGAAGAAATAAGTGCTGCTGCTGGCTGCTCTATGGAAGCTTTTCTTGCCCCAGTATTTCCCCCCTTATGTATCGCTGGCTAGAAATTAATTACCTTGACTAACATTAGGCAACTGTCTCTGCATCTCACAAAATAAAAAAATAGAAACATAAAACAAAGACATCTCTGACACTGTACTGAACAATTTTGGCAGCTGAAACTGTGTTTAATCTATAAAAAGGTTAGTAATATTTAATACTTCAATTTGTATGCTGGGAGATTTTCTTTTGTTCCTAACAATTCTATATTTAAGATTACCAGGGCTTCAGGCAGAACTGTTTGGGTAGTAAAGTGATAAACTGACACCAGTATAAGGAGCAGAAAAAAACCCATTATGCTAACAGCAGCCAACAGCAGTTAATGGTTTTCAGCTGTTGCAGATCTAATTGATCTTGTTGCTATAACAGAAAGCAGTTCTCTGTGATTCATATGCTTTCTTACTGGAACATATTCTACTCCCTTGCTGTTTTTAAGCCTCACTAACTCTGTTTTTTCCTTTTTCTTAAATGCCATTACTAACAACACATTCCATTTAAAGCTAATATTAGTCAAATAAAAAATCTGTTTAGTTTGCTGAGCCTTAAATTTTCTCTCTTCATTAAAAAGAAAGGCCAAACTACTTAATTTCAGTTATGCATTTCTTATATGTATTAATCCCCTTCTTTGAAGTGTCACACCTAGTGCTCATTATTCTTGATTTATACCTACCTTGAAATCCATATCTGCCACAAATGTATCAAGTGGGATTAAAATGACGTAAACATTTGCCATCAGCTGCAGTGTGATTCCAAAACCTCTTCTCAGTTCTGCATGTGGAGCTTCCATTGATTCCAACAGCATCCAGTGTGTTTTCTGCAGGACGTGGTATGAGTAGTACAACTGATATAGCTGCCTGTACCATTTAGATTCTACGTACTAGTGTTTTTCTTTTTTCTTTTTTTTTTTTTTTAATAGCATTTGGAAACTTGTGATGTATTATTTAAATTGTACAGAAGCAGTTGAAGATCTCTGAAGCATTTTACTGGAATTTTATTAACACTTATTATATTAGGAGTGTTTTCTTGGTGGGATTTTATTTTTTGTCAAAAAGAAACTGGAAAAAACAGGAATTGTGTGAAAGTCAGTAGAAACATGGATTCATAGCTGTAATTCTAACTCATCAAAGGAGAGTTTGTTTTCTTATTATAAAGATGAGTGCACATCAAGGGGGAATTTTCAGTAGAATTCTTGGGAATCTCAGTGGAAATGCACATTCAATGTTTTGATATTGTTCAGATTGCATCTTCACTTTGAGAGCTGCCTGTGTCCCTAAGCAGGCAAACTGCTCTACAAAATGACTTTGCCTACTAGTTTTATGTAAAAAGAATCTTGGCTCTCAGCCTTTGCTGTAGTTGCATTGCTCCCTGTATTATTTAAGTTAAATACCATGTATTAAGACACTTGAATCATCTTTCTCCAGGGGGAAAAAATAGTTTTGTAACTGTTTAAATGTTGGAAAGTCTTATTATACCTCCTGTTCATTCCCTTTTGTTCTTGTAAAGGCATCCATTGCTGCAATGGAAAATAATGTAACATTTCCAGGCAGGAAAGAAATGGGTTTTTTTTTTTTTTTTTTCCTTTCTTCCTTTTTGGTTTCTGTTACTGCATTGTTCTGGTTTGTTTTTTTAAAGGTTGACACAGAGCCCCCTGAGAATTTTTAGCACATGAGAGTAGATAACCTTGTTCTGTTGTTCACTCATCCCTGCCCTGTTCTGATTGCCTGTGGCTGTTTTCTGAATATTCCATTTCATATCCGTTTAACACTTTCTCCATTCCTCTTTCTGCCTTCATTCATCAGTTTAGCATAATGTTACATCCAATGCATCAGCAGAAAGCACAACGTGACCTTCAGACAGAGTCTCATCAGAGCCTCATTGGAGGAACAGTCACTAAGAACAAACCAAGGTTGTATAAATGCAAAGAACCCCCCGGCAAGAAAACGCTCAGGTTCAAATTTAGCATTGCCTTTAATCCTTTTGCTTATCAGAGACTTGACACTTAAAAGATTCTGCTGGTTTCCCCTGTGATGAGAAGCTCTTCATATTCTGCCTTCCCTGGTGTCTAACGCATTTCTCACAAAATGCTGTCCTTGGGGAAGTCTGGTAACAGCTCAGAGTAAATCCTGGGTTGTAAAAAGACAAGAAACTCCAGTACACCTAACTCAACATCAGAAAAAGGTTTTCCACATACTTAGCAGCCATCCCCTTTTTGAAAAGCTAATAAAGGAGCATCTTGGCATACCTGAAGAGTGAACATAGCCTCAGAAATGAATTGACATGAAACACAAATAATTTCGGAAGCCGCTCCTAACTGTAGTTAAAGCTCAGGTTTAAGCAACACGTTTTTTCTGAACAGAATGTTTAATTTTTCCATTCAAATACTTTCTCAAAGGGATGTGAAATCAACCATTACAGTGTGAGGCGAGGCAGAGAGAAGAGTAGGTAGGAAAAGTGATGCAAATGTATGAATGAACATGCCCCATTTTCATGAACAAAGCACAAGCATCAAGAAAGGCTAATTTTATAGTAGCCTTTTATATGTGATCTTGGAAAATTTTAACTTCAAGTATTAAAACTTTATTGGTAATGTTAAAGTCTTCTGATTCTGAGAGGGGAAGCTGAAGTGCTTACAAGAAATTAAAAGTAAAACAATAAAATACACTCATTCATCTTTAGGTTTTAGAAAGAGATTGAAAGACAATAACAAAATCAAGATTTCTAGAGACAAAAAACTTTACCAAAAAAAAAGTAAAGCCCTGCAAATGACACAACAGCAAATAAAGTGTACACTAGAAACCAAAGCCTTCTGGCAAATTAAGTGAAAATTAATGATTAAAGAAAATCTCACTGTTTGTAGTGTATTTTCATCCATCTGTGCCCAATTATAATAGAGTTCTCAAAGAAAGCAAGCCACTGGTAGTTAATGCCAAACTAATCTAGAAAGCCTGAAAACATCCATCAGTGTTTTTCTTACAGTTTCTAATCTCTGCAGGTTTCTGATAAGAGCACCATTAAACTATGGTGTCATGAATCTTGGCTCTCACGTTTGAAACTAACAGAGATGTACTACCTCTGATCATTTTAGATTAAGGGAATACTATCTTTCAAAAGCACACTGCAGATAGTATTTATAAAGGGGAAAACCCCCTGTTGAGGTCCATTGCTGTCATAAGCAGGAGCAGAGCGGTGGCAGTGAGCAGTGCCTGGGGCTCTGGGAGCTGTGGCCCGAGCGGATCCTGCTCCAGTGCCGCCAAGGCAGGCGGTGCAGGGCCAGTGACACACCTCACATGGTGCCCTGTCCTCTTGGCTTCACAGGGCTCTGGGCCCCAGGCACAGGAGCTGGGGCTGTGAATTTGCAAATTTCCTGACACCTCGCATTGTACAGGTGCTGCAATTTCACACCCTCGGCTCACACAGCCACCTGCACGGACTTGCTCAGTGCCTGAGATCCGCAGAGCAGCTGTACATTGTTCTCTCTGCAGAGAAGGGGCTGTTCTGTATTTCAAGGGGAAGAGCCCATGATTCCTTTCTTTATTTTGGGCCTTAGGATTATTTTGGGGCTCTATGATGATTTTCAAGTGCTAGCTGTGACACGATTCCAACCTGCCACATTTGCTCCACAACTGAGCACATGGTGACATGGTGATGGGTAGAACTAGTATATAGCCTTCCTTGGGTAGGCTATGTTTTTGTCCTTCTTTAGAACAATTGGAAAGAAAGATACATCCAAAAGGCAATTTCACAAAGATTATTTGTTCTCTCTCTTGGTGTCCTTGACCACTAATTGAAAAGGAAAGCTTGTCTCTATACACTGACGTTAATCTTTATGAAACTCTTCCGTATTTAGACCTAACAGTATTTTAGACCCAACCGTACCAGAAGAAATCATGAGGAACAAGTAATTTTCTTGGTGCTCTTTCTTTCCCAATGTTTTTTTGTCAGAGAACTAAGTGAATGACAGAAAGACAATAGGTAGTGATATTGACCAACTCTTTTTGTGTGGCTTCTTTGATACCTGGTACTTAAGGCATAAGCTTGCAGTTGGGTGGGCTTTTTCATCTTGGGGATTTGGTTTGTTGGTTGGTTTTGATTTTTTTAGTTTAATAAAAGGTTATTTTTCTTTCCTGGCTTCCTGCCTACCAAATATTAGGGAGAGCAGTTTGGAGCTGTGATCAGTGGGGAAAAAAGCCAAAAAGCTTTGGGGAACGTGTCATCATTTTCTTCAAATAACTGAACTGTTCACCATCAGATTCCTAATATTGTCTCTTGAAATATGGGCATTTTATTCATTCTCAAAGTCTATGTACAAGTCCTCGCTCCTGGGGTGCTTCTGGCATGGTCTCTATTGGAACTCAGACTTGAGAAGTTCATATATATGAAACATTTACAGTTGTAAAACTAAAACTCAGTGACATCTGATTTCTCGAGTAGATCCATACAAATCTGTTGTACCCGATCGCTTTAAAAAAGCACTGGAATTAACCCATTACACTCTTCTCACAGCAGCCACCATAAATCAATGTTATCAGCTAGCTGGTAATCATAACATTTACAAACCTCTCAACATCCCTTACATCTTGTACATTAAAATTGTCTGTTCAAATGTCGACCCTAGTTTGACGTGTAATTGGTTTTGGCTGCAGTTCAGGCTTACACAGTCCTTGTAGCTCCTAGGTTGTGTTGGTATAGAAGTATTTGTGCAGCCATGCAGTGAACCAGATCAGGGACCTAAGCCAAGTTACAGGGTAAAAAAACATATTAAGTTATTTTTGAGCTAGATCAATTCCCTGTACTAGCAAACTGGAGGCAGGGACAAAAAAAGCAGGGAAAACATGAGAACTAGTGCCAGCATACCATTGAAATGGAGGCATGTCAGGCCATGTTTTCAGTGTAAACTTCCAGAGCGTTGTAAAAGATTGCTCCATCTAAATGCCAACATTAACAGTAATTCAGGAAACCTCTTTGTTATTGTCCAAGTAGAAATTACTATCTCGACAAATTGATCTAGAATGCAAACCTCATTTTTTAAGCTTGGGTTGTGCAATTCTTTGATAAACATTATTATTGGGATGGGAGAGGTGGTAAATCGATTGCTATGTTACCTAAATTACTGATAATACTATTTTAATATTGCAAATTAGATCCTGCTTCAAATGAAAAACCCTGGCAAATGTCATATGTAACATCACCTACATGAATTGAATTTTGGTTTCACATAACCCCACCTCAAAAAATTAGAAAGTACAAATATCAAACTTGATATTTTAGGAGGTATTTTGCCTGTGTCCTGTCTGAAGGCTCAGCAAGCAGATGTGCCTTGGTGTTGGAATGAAGTATTCACTTCGTTCCACTTGAGATTTTAGTAACCAACCTCAAGTAAGCTCTGCTCAGCCAAATGCTGCTCAGCTAAACATGGCTAAGAGCTTGCAGCTCTAACATTACTGAAAGTTGAGGCCACTTTAGACTGGAGGCCCTGGAGTCAGAGGGTTGTCTTCTCTGAAGTATTTTTTTCTTTGTGTCTGTAAAATAGGGAAAATATTTGTGTGATGACTTAAATATTCCTTGAAGATAAGTTTTTATAAATTAAAGTAATTATTAAGTAAGGTTTGTCATGGTAGTTTCTCTTTAGCCCACTCTCAGTTTCCAGTTTGATGTTCCTAGCATCAGAAACAGCTGCCATGTTTCTGAGATAACTCTCCCCTAAATGAAGTTACCAAGAGTACTGCCTGCAGGAATTCATCCCTTCTCAAAACTCTGTGTCTGTAAAATAGGGAAAATATTTGTGTGATGACTTAAATATTCCTTGAAGATAAGTTTTTATAAATTAAAGTAATTATTAAGTAAGGTTTGTCATGGTAGTTTCTCTTTAGCCCACTCTCAGTTTCCAGTTTGATGTTCCTAGCATCAGAAACAGCTGCCATGTTTCTGAGATAACTCTCCCCTAAATGAAGTTACCAAGAGTACTGCCTGCAGGAATTCATCCCTTCTCAAAACTGTCCCCTTTCCAAAAGTATATGGTAGGAAAAACTACCAAATTAGAATTACTATTCTGTCATGAAATCACCAACCTTTTAAAACCCACTTTGAAAATTGAGAAATCTGCAAAAATTCTTGGCTTTCATTAAAATTATTCGAAATATTAAAAAGCTAATGTTCTATGAATAAATTCAGCAGCTGCAAACATCAGCAGACACTTGACTTGGAATCTATGCATCACCTCATTGGTTGATTCAGCTAGAAATATAAGTGTGTATATTTTAGATATATTTGTTTACCTGAAAGGTTTTGCCTTGCATTTCTTTTTCTTTTAAGAGGGAGCATAAAATAAAACAGATTAGTGCTTCCTGAAAAATAAATAAGAAGTCATTAAAGCAGTCACGGTAAAATCAAGCCATAGGCAAACTTGTATCTTGTACAGTAACATGATATTCTCGGTGTGTGCCTGTTTAATATCTTTTAAGCCACCCTTGGGCAGGACCCCACTGTAAACAAGCTGTCGAGTTTGACTTGGAACATCCTTTTAAAAATAACACTAATAAATAAACATTCTGTCTTCACACATTTTGCTGCCAGGGATTCTCCACTTCCAAACTTAAAAGTGTAATGACTTTTAAAGGTTTGATGCAATAACTGCAGTCTTCTTTACTTTCATAAATATGAATACTTCACTTTCCATTGGCTTAGTATTTTAAAATTAAAACTTCTGTTTTATTTTCTAATTATATACTGTCATATTCTGATAAATACTAATATTGAAATCAGCTCTGGTAAATTCTCTGTCTGGCAGTGTCATATAAATCAATAATGGTAATATTAGGCAATAATAGAAGAGGAATATGAGTTTCAGATTATTAATAGCTGAATAACAAGCTACACAAAGGACGTGGTATGCAGTATATAGCAAGATTTGTGCATTAGACAAAAAGTAAGTGAGACTCGTGGCCTCAAGTCTCTTCTATGATGCTTCATATGCAAACTGTTTATCTGAATATATCCTTCAGCTCTTCTTCCCTGTGCTGCTTTCATCTCCTTTAGCTGCTGACTCTCCCCTCCAAGGTTCTGTTGGCTCCAGCATTTGCAGCCACAGGGCTCTGGGGGAGGTTTGGGATCTCTCTGGATTCTGTGCAGTGTTGCTGGGAAGATCCTATGAAGCTAAGCCTGCACTAAAGAAATCAAAACTGAAGGACTTTGGGAGCACTCCTGTCCCCTGAAAAGTGAAATGTGTTATCCCACATTCTGGTACCTCTGCTCACAGGTACTTCCATGCAAACTGGGGTCTGCCTGGCTCTTTCCATTTCTGTGAGCTCCAGACAGAAGCAGCAGGAATTCTGAGTGTGGCGTTTCACCACATCTGACTCTGAATTAAAAACATATTTTCTGAATAGCAAGCCCAAAGAATGCATTCAATTAGATGAATTTGTGAACAACCTGAGACACTGTTGCCGCAGCATTTAAGAGGAACCACATTTGCTGGACTTCAGAACTGACAACACTTTACTCCACATTATTTGACACTTGATTTGCAATTGATTTAATCCTGCTTGCTACAACTCCTGGCCTGGTTTTTTAACTTGGTTTTTTTTTTCAAGTTATACTACTATTCAGCTTTTTTACATGGTTTCTCTTTGGAGAAGATGTGTGCATGCATAGCCAGTGTTGACAAATCTTAACATTTTATTGGGACTCTCATCTTTCTTGTGTTTTTATGTGCATGTTCAGTGCTTTAGGAGATGTGCATGCATGTTATAAAACTCAGCCCTTGCTTGAGAAGAATGAGATGTCTAATTCCTTTGGTTTCAGAGAAAACCAAAAGTGTGTGTCTAAAAGTTAGTAATGAAGTTAAATAAATGGATACATGTTATTACTTTATCATTTTTATTTAAGTTCTTGGAGTTGGCAATGCTAATTTAACATTTTTTGTGTGTTTAAGTCCTCTACACAGAATAAAAGTGCATTTTCAAGGCCAGGGAGCAGCTAGATAGGTTTTTCTCTCGGTAGCATAGATGACACTGCTGTCAAAATCAATGAAAACTGCAGAAGAATTCAGTGAGTTCTGTGTTGCTGTCACTTCACATAAGTATTACTGGCCCCATAATGCTGTTAATTCTTACTGGGTCACAAAGGACTGCGGTGGTATGTAAGGTTCTCTGCGTATGAATGGCACAATGACTGCAGAGTAGTTTCATTGAGTGACCTTTCCATTGTACTGCTGCTGGAAGTTCAAAGGAATTTCTTAAGCAGTAACTGAAGGCTCTTTAATGAACATTGTTTCTCGGCTTTTACTGGTTCATTTTGAAAGATATATAAATACTTTTTTTGGAATTAATTTTCTCTGCTCCGTTTCTCTGCATGTGGGATGCAAATGCCGTCTCAGTGTTGAGTATTACCATGTTTTTGAAGGATGCTCAGTACAGGGGATATGCTTTGTGCATAAATTGTGGGTTTGACAGTGGAATTTTTGTGACAGACTGTGGAACCATCAGATAAATTTAATTTGCAATGCCTGTTTACCTGCCTCATCTTCATCCTTGTCTCTATTCAGTTTGATTTAGATTCACTGTTACGTGGGAGTATCACCCTGCAACATAGAAAGTTATTTTCCCCTGCACCATATGCACTGAGAAAAAAAAATCTAAAATGCTTTTGTCTTATTTTGCTTTACTCGGTGATCTAAGAGCCAATATTTTGTGAGCCACTAAAAGCTTAATCAGTAAAGCTGAAAATTCTGTTTTTTGGTATTGCAAGACATTCCTTTCAATTCATGGTAGGTTGTGAATTACTGGATCTTAAAACTGTAGTACCATGACTTATAGGGAATAAATTTTAATAATTTTCATAGATTATTGAAATATATTCCTTATCATTTTATTCTTCCTTTAAGGCCTATAAAGTTGAACTCATGATAATAAAATCAAGTTGAACTCATGATAGTAAAATCAAGTGGCATTACATGCAGAAATATAAAAAATATTATCAATAAAAAATAAATCTCTAAAACAGGTCTAAAATAGATTGTCTGCAAAAAATGTCTTATAGGTATGATAAATGGTGGAGCAAAAGTGAATATTATGAGCACTCTCTTGGGATGATATACATTAAAATAAGGCAATATCACTGGGCTCATGCATGGTAAAATCTTAGCTGTAAAATTCATTGGGTGAGTGTAGCATTTCAGAGCCATGAGGATGTGTTGCAATCACATGTGTGTATCTAATATTTTTAATACAGCTGACAAATTTAATTCTAATTGAAGGTCTGTTTAATCCTTAGCCTTCACCACAACTTCCTCAAGCACTTTAAGCTTTTCTTTTACTTTGGCTTTGGTGAAAATCCCAGGTGTCACAACAATTTAATATTGTTTGGATATAAAAACTGACTTCCAGTATGAAATGACTTTGTGTCTTGGGGGTTTTTGGAACGTTTTATTGGTTTAGGGGTTTAAGAAAAAAGCAGAATGCTTCTTTCATTCAGTTACCTAATCTTTTCACAGTCTTCATTGCTTCATGGCACTCCACTGGAATTTGACATGAACAACAGCAGAGTGGCAGTGATGTCATAGGAAATTTCTGCGGTCACGTTTGACTTGTAGGCAATTTCTCCAAGTCTTTGATTTTCATATTGTGAAGAGCCATTTCCACTTTCTTACCTCCAGCTTCTGCATTTTACACGAAATCTGACTTCAGTACTTAGGATATTAAAAGTATGTATTAATAAACCATGCACCTTTGAAAAGAGTTATGGAATATATCCCCTGAGGGCCGGCGATAACCTTGTGGTTCATGGTCCGCAGATAATTTCAATCCTTCAAGCTCAGTATGTGCTTTCATTCAAAGAGCCAGGTGCCCAGGCTTCTGAATAGCTTCATGCAGAGCTGCCTAAACAGGTGGTTACACCTCCATATTTCTCCTCCATGGCTTAATTTATGTATGTTCTCGGGTTCACTGGAAGGAATGGGTAACTTTGTATTAACTTTATGGCAGCTTCACTCGATTCATGGACCATTTTTATGGGTTTGGTGAGGATGTGGGGGTTTTTAATGCAGAATTCATCTATGTCCATCCAGATGAAAGATTTTAGAGAAAGTAAAAAGGCAGGAAAAGAAAGCAACAGAGAAATGAATGGCTAGGTTTCGAAGAAGGATATTTCAGATGGAGGCTGAACATGGAAGATCTTGAAGTGCATGAAAGGTACAAGCGCTGATCAAAACTAAGCTCAAGCAGGAAGAGAGAAGTGGAATTGAGAGGCTTCACAAATGGGGAAAAGCCTCACAGAAAAACTGGGTTTCTTCCTAAAGCACTTGATAGCTCTTAGCAAGTGCGAGTAGAAAGAGGGGCAGCTGACTGCTGAGCTCAAGCCTAAGAGGCAGACATAGGAGTGGAAAAAGGAACCCTGGCACTCTGCTGTAAAGGGAAAGACAGGATAGGCTGCAGGAATGGCAAACAGCAGAAAGGCAAGCAGAATGAAAATTTTAATTTGGAGACACAGGGTTTTGTAAGATTGAAGAGATAGCGCTGCATTAGATAAGATAAATTGAATGCAGAAAAGAGCAGAGGTGGAGAAAACAGCATACATGGTAGAGTCTGTAAAGAAGATGGGAAAAATCAAAGTCTGCCTCTTTCCTGCGGTGTAAAGGCATGGAAAAGAAAATTTTAAAACCAAAACAGAACTCCAGCATTTTCCTTTTTTAAATTTAAGTGATGCTGAGACATTATCAAAGTTTGTTTTTGTTGCTTTGATGAAGTGCAGGGTTAATCTGTACATGGCATTGTTTCTTACAGTGGTAAGAACAGTGCACCCAGGTGGTTCTGCTTCACCAGGGGAGAATGGGAAATCTGGGTTATGGATCTTGCTGACTTAATGATGAATATTTTTACCAGAATTGTTTGATTCAAAACAGTTTCCCATGGTACTCATACAGTCTATGTATCCTTTAATATTAAGGACTATTAAATAGCTTATTCAAGTAAATATCTTATTTAGGAAACAAAGTACTCAAGTCATCACAATGAAATAATTAATTTTATTTATTTATGTGTTTTGCTCATTTGCAATGCTTTAAATGGGCATCCTTAGTTTTAGCATGTATGCTAATACACAGGTAAAGAGAAAAAGAAATGAAAAAAGCTTCAGTAAGAAAACAAAATCTACTTTATGATTTAACACTAATCAACCATTGCTAATGTGCTATAAAATAGTACTTAAGGTAGATACTGATTTCCATTATTAAACTTAATAGTCTTTGTTGCCTCATCTGCCTTATTCCAATATATTAAGCATGCAGACCCCATAATTTAATTATCACCTGTTAATATTGGTTCTAAATTCATTTTTGTGCTTTTGGGCTGAAGCTGCAATGATGAGCCAATTAAAAACCATTATCTGGCTCTCAAAGCATCACATTTGTAGTTATGCTCAGTACTACATGATTCTACAGGGACTTTCAAGATGGAACATGCTGCCCTAATGCCTTTAGGGATTAGCCAAACAAAAGGAAAAATGTAAAGGAAATTTTAAATATTTTCTCTCCTACAGGATTTTAATTTTCAGATCTCTTGCTTTGCTGTACAACACAGCTTTCCTTGCAGCTAATTTGCATAGCTGTAAAAGTGTAGTGTGTAGCTGAATTACAAGAGAGACTCCTGAGACGCTGGGTTTTCTTTAAATCCCAGAGGAAGAATTTGGTTCAAGAATGTACATAAGGTACTAATTGGAAGGATCGTGTTAGATAGCTACTATTTGAATGAGACTGCTAAACTAATAAAATACAGCACATCATAACCTCAGAGATTTGATAATGAAAAAAGGAGCATTTAATTTATGTAGTTGTTTGCAAAGCAACTAGAAAGAACAATAGCCACGCATTGTATCACCTCCATTACAATGGTTATTAATACAAATTACTCCTTTCCTCTTGTGTTATCAGCTTGTTGCTGACATGGAATTTCAAGTGGAGGTGTTTCAAGTTGATCAAAATTTGTGCTTTCATGCTGGCTGCCTGAGAAATAGCTGATGTAGATGATGCACCATGGAATTTTTGAAGAAGGGTAGAGACATTTCACTTAGAAACATTTTTGTGCTTGTGTGTGTGTGTGTGTGTCTGTAGCACTGTATTATAAACTTCCCAGCCCTTTGAGTAATATGGATATATAGTAGTCTAGTGGCAGAATATAGGAAATAACTATTTGATCTGCTGTAGCTGTAGTCATAGAATTGTAGAACTCTGAGTGGAAAGGGACCTCAAGGATCACCTGGTCCAACCTTTCTTGGTAAAGGTGCAGTCTAGACAAGTTGTCCCAGCACTTTGTCCACCTGAATCTTAAAATTCTCCAGTGTTGGGGAATTTACCCCTTCTTCCCTGGAGGGTTTGTTGCAATGATTGTTCTCATTATGAAAAATTTTCCTCTTGTGTGTAATTGGAATCTCCCCTTATCTTTTCAGAGTTACTCCTTGTAAAAAGGAAGTCTCCATATTCTTTGTAGTCAGCCTTTAAACACTGGCACATGGTAATAAGGTTTCCCCAAAGCCTTCTTTCCTCAGAAGTACATTTCTCTCAGTATTTCACCATATGGCAGCCTGCCCAGTCCTTTGCTCAGTTGTCGCCTTTCACTGGACCCTTTCCAGCCTGTCCACATTGCTTTTTTATAGCAGGGAGCAAAGCCGAGCACGGAATTTCAGGTGTGGCCTGACAAGGGCTGATGGAGTGGGATAGGAAATGCTTTGTTTCTGCTGGAGGTGCCCCTGCAGTGCAGCCCAGCGTGCCGCTGGCTCTCTGCTGCAGCAGCAGCACCCTGCCCACTCCCATTGAGCCTGCCCACCAGCACCCCCGGCCCCTTGCCACAGAGCTGCACCCCGTGTTTTCTGGTTGGTTTGGGGCTTTTATATTGTCCTGCACATACACAACACCGGGGTTTAAAGTTTCTAGAGGAGGCAGAGAATCTTCCTGTACAGGGAAATCCTCTCTTCTGGAGCCCAGCTGACCTAGAAGCTCTTTTAGGGGCCTTGTTTGCCTGTGGTATAATGAGGGACTATCCTTTTGCCTCAATTTGTTTTGAGCACCACTGTCTTCAACTTGGCTTTTCTTGGACCGGTTCCTCAAGGGAATCAAACATCATTCCTTGGACCACTGCAGAGTTCCCTGGCATCTCTATGGAAACATCTTGTTATTAGCATGAGGTGGAATTACTGGTTTTAAATGAGCTTGGTGCTTTTCAAGGGAACAGAAAATTGCCAAAGAAAAAGCTGGCCACGGATGAAGGCAATGAGAATTCCCCAGCTGATGGATATGTGCATGTTTAGGTGCTGGTTTGTTTTGGTTTGGTTGCTTTCTGCTTATAATTTTTTCACTCTTTTATTATGGGTGTGTTTTCTTTTGTCAGTGAGAGCTATTAGGAACAGGGCAGGAACCCTGCTGTGCCTTAAAATTAAAATGGGAAAAAAGGTTCAGGCAGTAGAAGAAAAAAAATATAAGCACAGATAAAACATAAATGTAAATTAAGTTAGCAGGGTTAAGTAGTTTTGACCACAAATGGCAAAATAAATACAGCTTATCATTCTTAGAAATTCTTCTGCTTTTTTGAGTTGACCTGGATAATTATAAGCTGTATATTGTATTTTTCTCATTAAATGAGATGTTCACTCTTTTTCTGCCTCCCTGTGTATTGACTAGTCTGTTTTTCAAGTTTTAGGAAAAGCAACAGTTCAGCAGAGCTGTTTATGAGCTTTTGTCACCACCCTTCTGCCTAGGAAAGGTCCACGGAAGAAACTTGAAAAAATCAAGTTAATTTGGCCCCATTCAATATTTTAGCCAATCTGTGCATACATTTGGGCACTCCTGCCCGAAGTTATTTGGAGGAAAACTGAACTGTGGAGGAGCTGGAAGGTGTGAGCTGGGTGGGTTGAGGATTGGTGAGGAGATGCTGACAGCATTGGATTGAAGCAGAGGGCAGTTGTGGAGAACATTTACATGTGACAGGGCATTAGATTATTGTCCCAACAATTTTGGAGAATGTTAGGTATATCAGGAAGACACAAGCTTTCTTTTTATTCGTTGTTCACATAATAATTGAGATTTGGGTAATTTTAAATGTGAAGGAATCCTTTAATGTGGATTGTAGCCTGTAAAACAACTTTGAGATTACTCAGTTTCATAAAAGAAACTCTGGCTTGCCTGAAGAGACACAGTAATTTTTCTTGTAAGTAAACTGAATACTATTAGTATTTTCATCAATCACTGTGTCAAGTGAATGTGTTTCATGTTTGTGTTAGTAAGTTGCCAAGACAGTTTGGCAAAATGTAATGATTCTAGGATATATCACTTGACCCTTGCAATTGCAAAGTAATTTGGAGTTTAGAGTGAACCCCCTACACTCTGAGTTCAATTCTTTATAGACAGGAATGTATTTAACACAATCCTTTAGTTTCCTTAGATAGGCAAATCTAGCAAAACTAATAATATTTTTTATAATGTAACAATTTGATCTCATTATGTTTGAGTAAAACTAATGCTTGAGAATCACCAATTCTTAAGTATATAAAAACAATTATGTTTGGCACTGGGTTGTACACCCAAACTAGCTGGGTTGATTTGCCTTCTTTTTTAAGAGACACATGCCTTTAGCTCAGATAGTCCTTGACGGTTTCATCTAGGAAGAACTTGCATATAATTGTGTTATATTTTTAATATTTGCTTAATAATTTTGTATATTGCAATGATTTTCTGTGTTCTGATGAATGGGAACATTGGTCTCTCAGTAAGAGAGATAAGCACTCAAGTGTCACAGGCTGTGTAAATGCAGTTCTGTTCTGGGTAAATCTCCAAGTGTTCCTGCCTTCAAAGCATGTTCTGAAGCTCTGTGATTTGACTTTACATTCTGGAGGTACTGACTTTGCCTGAATAACTTCATATTTATGACAGGAATCAAAGTGGTTTGTGCTATATTAAAAGTGCTGTATCTGCCTCTAACAAAGAGGAATTACTCTTTGAGTAGAGATTAATTTTGCTGAAAATTTACATTTGAATTAATATTAAGAACTCTAGCTTTTGTGTCATTATTTACTTTATTCTGGCAGGCCTTAATAATGAGATACCCAGCTCTTTCCATAGAGTTAAAATCAGAGTGTTTCCAACATGCTGTTTTAGAAGGAATTATATTGTTGTTACACTAAATTATTGAGTGCTTATCTTCTCCTGTTGTGTTCATGTAAGTGTTCTACAGACAGCACAACAGTTTGGACAACTCTTTTTGTACAGAAATGTGTCTTGAGAAATTGCTTAGGATGCCATGAATCTTCTTCCACATGAGGAGATGGTTCCCTAATGGCATCTGAATTTGAACCTTGATTAACTGATACCTTTTAACCATTGTGATTGTAGCTCTTCACATCTTTAAATAGTTAGAAGATTCAGTCAATATTATAGAAATGCTCCTTTAGAAATCTTACTGTTACAGGAGGTCATGAGGCTTCTTTCTCCCTCTCATATTGTAGCTCCTAACTCAACAACTTCCTCCGTTCAACAGTTGTGTGAAACTATTTCCGTCTTGAGATATCATATTTTATCTGGAACAACTTTTATACAGCAAGCACATAGATAACCACAAAAAACTATGTTAGTGACATAAAACCAAATAGTACTGGAAATTGGCATTCATCAGACTTTAATTATGTATGGATTGCTTAGCTTGGATTATGGGAGATGGTAAGTGCCCTTGCTGTAACTGCTTAAGCAAGAGTAAATGGATGATAATGATTTAATAGGGAATCCTTGTTTATCATATATCATGCTGAGACACTTACTTTTTTCTCTCACCTTTGGTTTATTTAGTGGCTTTATTTAGTAGGCAACTAATTAAATACAGAATAAATATCCAGAGGTCATTGTCCTAGCTATTTGCCTCCTCTGTTGTATGAGTTAAGATGACTTCTTTTTTATGGTCTTAATTTTTCCTGAGATGGGCTGGCTGCTTCAAACAAGATATCAGATTTAAAAGCCAAACATGCCCGCTGGATGCAGAGCACTTCCAACTTGTTCTCCTTAGACACAGATAGCTTGTGACACTGAATGTGATCTTGAGCTGCATCACCATAATTCTGCTGTGGGTACTGAAAATATGACTGGGCAATTGTGCCTCATTAAGGTTTTACAGTTGGCTGTTTTGAAGTACAAATATAGTTCAGAATGAAAAATGCTGTTTAAAATAAATTCAGTCTCAGTATGGGCTGTGCTACTTGTATCTGCAGTCAGCTCTTTAGAGACATGAGGTTCTTTCAGCTAAGCCCACAGAAACATTGGATTTTAAGTCACTTTAGAGGTCATGGTGTGCAACACCATGCAGTCTTTTTCACAGACTGGTAGATTTCCACCTTTCCACCCAGTTTTTCTACCCTAGTATCTCTTCACTGGATGTTGTTGTAGGGCCACATTCATGTATTGATGACTTCAAGCCTCCATATTTATTTATAACCAGTTTCTATCCATTTGTTCTAACACAAACATTCTCTCATAGATTTAGCAAATCCTTTGTCCCCAGTGCTTTTGCTGCAAGCAATCGTCTTTTTTCCTGGGCTGCATTTTTCAGCATGAAAAAAACCAAGCCCCTTTAGCATCCTCCTATAAGGCAGGCTTATGTTTTATCTCTGTAACAGTCCTGTTCAACACCTAATTAAAATTGGAAGTCTTTTTTTGAACGTGGGTAACTGAAATGATACAAAATACTTCAGATGAGGTCTCAGTACAGGCTATACAATGGTATGAATACTCCCTGTTCTCTACTAAAATACCTTGCCTTGCCCTTTTCATGGTCCGATTCAATTAAATGGCTCATAGTCATCCTCTGACTGCCTAAAATAGGCTGCTGTTTCCAACTAATGAGTTCCCAGTATATACTAGGAATTCTTGCTACTAGTCCCATGTGCCCTTCGGACTGTTACTTTCAACCCAGTTCTCTTTCTGGGGTCCTCAAGATCATGCATTTCTTCCCACAGGACATTCAAATCCTCCTTCTCTAGGAAGACTCTACCTACTGGCTCTGTATTCTCTAGAAAATGTATTAGTGCATCTTTATTTTTATCCTAAGGTCATTACCTAGAACATTAAATAAAGCAAGTCTCAAACTACAAACCCAGTATTTTTGGATGAGATTAGTCACTTTCATGAAGTAAATGGTGGCAATGGCTCCTAAATGGTGATTTATATTTTTTTTATAGACACAGTATGCATTGCTGTGAATCAGTTTTTCATGTTGCTTCAGAGCTCAGTGGTTTATACCCAGATACTTACTACTTGAAACTTAAAACCTGGTGCTTCAGAAGCTGCAAGGTCACATCTGATCCAAAGGCCGTCTTCTCTAAGGGCCTAGCAATCTGTCCAGATTTTCACCAAACACCAGGCAGGTTAGATAAATGGGCCTCTGTGGATGCAGCATTTGGCAGATTAGATGCCTGTTATCTGTTCTCTCCACCCGCTAACATATTGCTAATTAGGTTTGAGAGTGAGGTGAAATGATTCATCTTAGCAGAACAGTGAGTGTCTTTAGTAAATCCTTACTCTACTTCAATCTCAATCCACTTGAGAGAAAAAAGAAAATAGAAAGTGAGAAATGGTTCTGGGGTTGTACATGTATTTTTTATGTTTGTTTCTTTGTGGCTCTTATCTTTAAAAGTCCTTATATTATCATTAAGTCAGTGAATATGAGACATTCATGTCAATTAGTGGTAAATGCAAAATAAATTCAGATAACCATAGACTGAAAATGTGAACAAAGAAATACTTGGGATAATTCTTTTGTATGTTTGTGTAAATACAGCAATGAGACGGGTAGTTCATCTTTATGCTGTACAGAAGTCAACTGCACAATGGGTAGAAAATACAAGTGCATGAAAAACAGTAAAACTGACGTTCATGATCTTCCGAGCACTTGATTTTTTAACTTAATTAGGATTCTTTGAACAGTGGGTAGTTACTTTATTGTTTACTTTTGCCCATGTGGGATACTGAGTTCTATAGCAGCATCTTCTGTAGCAGTTCCCTTATTTCTTCACAGCCACAGTGGTGGTGAGTATGTAGTATCTAATGATCTGCAGTACTCTAGGCTCTTTTCCCCCTGGAATAATCTGACAGGTGATCTTCTCATACATGTCCTGCATTTTAAGTTAAGAATTGTTCCTCAAACCATGCTATATGAGCATATGTCAAGGCTGGTGTTAACAAATGCCCATAGCCTGCTGTTTGTTGTAAGGGATACCAACCTGCTATAAGATATTGAGCAACAGTAAGTAATTACAGTATTTGTCTGAGATATGAATGGCTGGATTAAACAGATACTACATTTATATTCAACTAGGGGAACAGTGAGATTGATATATTGTTCCTCACTTGCATAATACAGTATGTACTATAACACTTAAAAATGCTCTGTAATTGCTTTGGTCCTTTGTTGATGTATAAATGGCATATTTGTATGCATCTGTTCAACTGCCTTGTAGAATTTAACTAGTTGAAGAAACGTGTGACTAAATTAGTAACATTAATCTTCTCGTGGAAAAAATCTGTCTGCTCTGTGGATGTACAACTGCTGATGTTTATTGGTGTAAGAGGAGAAGTTGTTAGATAAGTGTCCCTTGGTCCATGGATTCACTGGATAAGTATTGTCTGAATATTAATCTGCCAGGTTGTGCTTATCTCATGTTGAGAAAAAAGACAACATTCTTACTGTGGGCACTGGGTTTGAGCTGCTTGCGTCTGGCTGATGTTTTTTTCTCTATTCATCTATGGGCAAGGAGAAAAAAGTTTCCTTCTCTCTTATGCTTTCATAACAACAAGGGGGAAGAGATCTGTGAGCTTTTTCCTACTTGAGCAACTACCACGAAGACTGGCGAGATGAAAGATGGATCTCTCCATCTTGGGCAGCTTTGTGTCCTTGTGACAGAAAGATGCTGCAGATGTTGAGAGTGGGTCCTCGTAAAATTGCATTTTGCTGTGGGAATTTCAGTCCTGGAGTAATGACACCGTTGGTGTCACAAGACCAGACAATGTATATACCCCCATGAAGCTCTTTAGATTATTTTGAGAATAAGGACACTAGCAGCTGTCACTTTTTAAAGACATTTCTGAAGGTGTGGAAGAGGATTGGAAGTGCTTTCTCAGATCTGTGGATCATGAAGGTAAAAGATGATGCAAGGGGAGTCAGGGTTAATTAAGGCAGCAATTGCTGAAAACCAGCAATTGCTTATGGCTCAGTTAATCATGCAAGAGCTGCTGTGAGACTCCTGATGTCTGTGGCGGGGAGAGTGGCCAAGGATGTCTTTGCATCTGATAGAGCAGTAGTCTGTTCTTCTTGGAAAAAGCAGGCTTCCTTAAGCAGTTAATCTGCAAAGGAAATCATGGGAAAGCCAATTTAGTAATTGAAATGTATCTCCAGCTATAGGTAATAGGGTTTTTTGAATTTAATCTCCTGGCTCATGGAAGGCCCCCTGCTTGTGCTTTAGTTGGATTCTCTAAACACTGACTTTTGGAATTAGCATCCAGAAAGCTGTAGTCTTGAACTTCTGTAGATTTGTGTAAATGTAAACACATGGAATGCAGCTTCCTTGTAAATGAGGGAAAAAAACATATTTGGTCATTTGCACAAAAAATAGTCCTAAACTTGAACTTTAGGATGAAGCTTGTAGTGTTTATATTCTGACATTCAGGGAATGCAACCACTCAAAAATGTTTGATGCAGAAGTTCATACAGTGAGAAATCTCATTGGGAATCTGTAATTTCCCACCCAAACAAAAAATGTTATTTGGAGAAGAGTTTGGGAGAAGCTTGAAATGCAAGTTTTCAGACTCTCCCATTTTCTTTTTATTTCCTTTCATTTTTTCTTTTAAAATTTCAAGCATTTTCAAAATTGCACTCATGAATTTGTAAGAAAGGCAAAAAATGAAGGAGTATGTGTATAAAAGAGTAAAAAGCAGAGCTGGTATTATTTTCATCCCTTAGGAGGGAGAAATGCATCCAGATGCAGAAAGGCCTCATGCAATTTCCTTTATGGCCTGAGTAGGCTTGAATCTGCACTTTCCTTTTCCTGTGAAGATGTCTGGGGAAATCCTGTGCTTTGGCATATTCCATGGAGGTGCACTGGCTCTGTCCTTGGGGAAATGCTTGGATTTGTATAAATAATCATTCCTTGATTGGAGCAGGAAATGGAGCTTGGGCATTTCAGGGCTGTGCTTGTGTGAATTGGCTTGGGGGGCAGAACAGTTCTCTATCAGACATCAGGAACTATATTACCTAAAAAAAAATTTCTATTTCCACACAGGGAGCTCAAGAAGAAGATTCTTTGATCTCAGATTACAAGTGAATACAGATGTAATTTAATCTTTCAATGAAAATTTAAGACAATTCATAGAAACCTCTCTCCAAATCCTTGTCACAGCACTCTCTTGATAAAGAAAGTAGAAATTCTCAAATAATAAATACAAAACATGTAAAATATTTTATTAGCCTTTTAGCACATTATGTTAATCTCCTGATAGCTAATATTATGAGCAAGTCTATGTCTGGAGAGAGTAATAGCAGAGATCTTAGGAATGGAAATAATGTCTTTTTAAGTTCCCAAAGAGGATTCAAAGAGTTAGCTGATTGTTATGAAAACTACTGCTCTTAGTGAGCATATTAAATCAGTAGAGCATTAATCTGATTATTTGTAAGATGTTGTCCCTTAAGAATGTATTTCACAATGTAGAAAGCTCAATTAAAATATACAAAATAAAGCCATGAAAATGAACAGCATTTGTACAAGTTAAATATTCTACCACATCTGATAGGAATATTTGGTATTGATAGATGCATCACGCTCCACACTGAATCAGTAAAGTGTTAGAATATAATTTAAATTGTAAAATTCAGTGCTTTCTTTATGAGCTTTATTAAAACAGATATTAAGAAATTGTTCTCAATTATTTTTCAGACATTTCAAATAATATGTTTTATCTTGTTGGGGTAAAAAAGGAAGAAATATTGCAGAAGGAAGTCTTGGTTAAGAGGAAGTATCCAAAGTCCTGTGAAGCTACAGATATTTAAAAGCTTCAGATCATTATTCGATCTGGTATCAGCTTCCTTTCTGTACAGTTATGTGTCACCTTTTCTATTTCTTCTTTCCTGAACTAAACCTGATTTTAATACACCTCCTGTCTGCCTCTTGGAGTCCCCAAGCTGGTGGTTAATGGACTAGAAACTTTGTCATTCCTTTAATAACAGAAAGATTTTCAAAGTCAGCAGTGGAAGAGGAGAAAATGGAAGTGCAAGTCCTAAGGGTTAATTGCAGCTTTGTTCCCCTTCTACAAATTTTCTCCAAGACCAGGCTTAGCTTTGTCTAATATTTTCATAGTGAGAGAGTACAAATTTTTTTTTTCAAGACATCTGTGCTTCAATAGATAGAGATGCCTAAAACTTAAGTTGGATATAAATGTAATCCTGGCGTAACAATACTGATTTGGCTTGACTTAATCAGAGACTTAGCTGGGCTTTGTGGTTTCACAGAAGGCTGTTTGTTAACCACACTGTGTGGGCTCCAGCACTGCAGCTTGTCAGCAGCTCCCTTCATCTGTTCCTGGAGCAGAGGGGCTTAAAGCAGCGCTTGGAGGACAACGTGCTAAAAAATTAGCATTCAGCAGTTTTGCAAAGACGCAGCGCGAGCGTAGCAAGGTCAGGTGCATAAGCAAAGTGGGATTTCCAGTTGCCTTTTCATGAATTAAAACATCAGATTTACTCATGGTCGGTTTTGTTTATGTGACTAAACTAAAAACATCAACAGCTTCACGTGTGGTTAATATTAAATACTGTTCAGTACATGTTTCATCATGATAGATGCCCCCAAATTCAAAGTATAGCCTGAAACCATCTTTTAGTCCCCTGAAATTCATGTGGGATTAAAGGATTCTCTGATAGTTCCAAGCCTTAACCCTAATGTCTTGTTTCTGTTATTTGAACCAAGCCCTTATGAGTATTTTAACAGTATTTTTCTGGTGTTTTGTGGTTGTTATTTAAGCTTTACTGAAATACTTTGACCATATTTTTTACTGCATGTGTTTTAAGTGATGCATCAGTTGTGAGACGTATCTGTCACATAAAACGTGTTTCCAACTCATGGAGATTTGAGTCCTAATTTAGCAAAAATTGCCCATGTAACATTTCAGAGGTCAGAGATACTTCTGATTTTGACTTTAACCCAAAATCAATCAAATTACTACTCTCCAGCAGGGAATGAAATTAGAATTAATTAATCATGTTGGGCCCTGCTTTGTGGGCATTTTCTTTAGTCTCCTACTGTGCCCTCTGAAAGAAAGTGCTGGGATCCTGTGGTAGGCAAATATGAAAAATAAATCAACATAGTAGGAGCTAGTAATGGGCTTATACTCAGAATGATCAGGTTTACAAGCCAGAACATTAGGTACCTTCATTTGAGGCTGTCTTGCTTCGAATACTTGTGTCCACCTGTAGCTTGTGATTTGTCTTTGTTGTCTGGTGCTGCACAACTCTCCGTTGCACATGTTCTCCTTCTGTGACCATACTTGCCCAGGGATTTCTTCAGCAGCACAGCATGGATAAGGACACAGCAGAAACTGGGGCTGAAGGGGATGAGGAATGCTCCTTCTGAAGGTGCAACCAAGGCTTGATTTTTCCCAAATCAGTAGAGGAGGAGGTATCTGGTTCAGACAGGAACTTTCTTATTGAAATAGTCTGGGTGGTCCACATGGAGGGTGCAAAAGAGAGGGCAGAGTGTGTGTAGTTGCTGTAAAGAGCTTTGACCTGTTGCAGGATTTTGTTTAGATTTGGGAATATTTTACTTGAAGTAGCTTTTTATTTAATACTTATTATGTGCTTCATTTCTGCATTTTATCTGCATTTCATTAATGGGAGCAGTTTCTTTACAAGCACATGCCAGGCTAAAAGAAGGATGTGAGAGGCTTTGTCGATGTGCAGTACAAGTGACAGATCCTAAGTGTCTGAAGGGTTTGGCTGTGTTGGACCAAAGTGTCTTCTCAGAAAGCACCAATTCTCCTCCCAGTGTTTGCAATAGGCTGGGTGCCATAAAACACTGCTAATGTCCTATATATCAATATAGCAAAGATTTTTACATGTGTAAAATAGAAGTGCACATACTTAATGTGGTCATTTTTTAAGAACGGAAAAAATACCTACAGTATAATGAAAAAGTTGCATGATGGGAGAGGGGACTGAAAATCCCAAAAAGTCCTTTAAAATCTGAAGTATTTCAATTTGTCTCTGCATTTCTCAGGAATTGTTGCTCTTTTCTTCAAGACTCCCCACAGTATAGCCCCCACAATTTATTTTGTGAAGCAACCAGTAAGATACATTTTTAGATCATTATAGAATGTAAATTCGAATTCTTGCCACATTCGCCAAGAATCAGGAGTTGTGCAGCTGCCTGTTGAAGGAGCTGGTAGGTACTCAGTGGAAAAGCCAGAAGTGGTGGCCTCCCCAAAGATAGACAAGGATTATGTAAGGGTCTGCATCTTCTTGGCAGCTGGACAGTACTAAATAAAGAAAAAGCAAAGCCAACAATAAAGGTGGAATTATATTTGTAGAACCTAGAGTGGTTTGGGTTGGAAGGGACCTTAAAGATTGTCTATTTTCCCCTGCCATGAACAGAGACACCTTCCACTAGGCAAGGTGGAAAGCCCCATCCAGCCCAGCGTGAAACACTGCTGGAGATGAAGTCTCCACAGTTTCTCTGGGCAGCCTCACCATGCTCACAGCAAAGAATTTCCTCCTAATATGTAATCTAAATCTGCCTTCTTCCAGTTTAAAGCCATCGCCCCTTGTCTTACCACACCCTGCCCTTGTGAAAAGTACATCTCCATCTCTCTTGTAGCCCCTTCAGGTTCTGGAAAGTGCCCTAAGGTCTCTGCAGAGCTTTCACTTCTCCAGTCTGAACAACCCCAGATCCCTCAGTCTGTCCTCTTAGGAGAGGTGCTCCAGGCCCTCCTCTGGACTCACTCCCCATGGAGGTGACAGTGCTCTCTTGAAGCTTTTGGCAAATCTCAGTTTCTATCTTTTGTGTGATGGTCAGTGTAAGCCATTGTGCAGATGAGGGCATATATTCAAAATGTAGCTGCAATTATAATGGGAGCCTGTGGCTCCTGAGGGCATCCTGCTCAGAGTCAGTGAAAAATCACAGAAGTGTAACAGTTTGTAGTAAGAGATCAGTTACCAAGACATGTTTGTACAGGCAAGATACAGTGATGCCAACTTTTTCACATAACTAAAGTCATTTATTACAGAACTTTTACCAAAGCTATAGATAAAAATGTTCATATACTCCAATCATATCCACCCACCTTTCTCTCTCCCTAGTAGTATTTAAGCATGTAGAAAGAACAAAGTAAAGAGAGGATCATTCCCAGAGAGATACCACACTTTAAGAGAAATTCATGAAGAGATGCAGCATGCAATTCATGTTTTGATGCAGCATCTACCAGGAGGCTTACAGGCTCTGTTGTATATTAGCTGAAGAAATTGTTTAGCTTTCTAAGGACTTGTATAACATTCATTTCAAAGGAGTTGTAATTATAGCAATGTCTTCTGAGAGAATATCTTTTCCTCAAAGACAAGCCCTTATTCAGGTGGTAAATGTAATAAAAATGTGGTAAATGTAATAAAATCACAGCTTTACCACTCAGGTCATACTCTTACGCATGTGTTAAGCAGTTCTTTTCTGTTATAATTTTTCATATTTCAACTTGAAAGATTTTTCCTCTCATTTGTAGCTATACAAATGAGTCTCTGAGGATAAGGAAGGCTGAGTTTTCATGCCATTCACAGGCAGAGAAACTTGAATTCCAAATTTTCAGTTTCATCTTATGACTGTTTATTGTTATTTGTGAGGCTTTCCATTTCTTGTATTGAGGCTATGCAAAGGAGACTGCAGAAGTCACTTGAAGGTTAGAATAAAAGACCTGAATAAATCAAACCAAGAGATCTTACTATAATGTAGAAATTAGAAAGCCCTCTTATCACAGTTATCCCTTAAAAAAAGCCTCTGTAAGAAAACATCTCTCTGAATGAGAACTTCACTTTCTTAAAAAATGGAAGTAAAAACCTGAGAAAAACAGACACCCCAGGTCAAGAACAGTGCATATAAAACCAAAATATTTCTTTCAGTAGCTATACCCTTCTCTGCATTTTGTCACATATCAGATGAAATGATCCCTTTGATCCCCACTTTGAAACTTTCCTTGCTGGCAGCCTGAGTAAGCCTGAGAAGTGCAGAGCCAACTCCCTTGCATTTGCTCTGCCATTTGAACACCACAGGTTTTTAAAAGAATATAATTTTCTTCTCATTGCTGTGTTTCTCCGGCTTTGTTAAGTGTGGGAAATTAATGTAGACTTTGGAAGAGTTCCATCAGCTCTGAAACAGCCAATAAGGAAAGAGTCCAAGAAGGCTCAAAATTCCAGCAGCAGTACCTAATTTAGCCCATTATTTAGGATTTATTTTGTTGTTTTCAGTTTTCTGTATTACTTATGCCATCTTTAACTGCTTGAGTGTGTTTGAGGCTCTGAAGCTCACTTTCAGGAGCTCCTTACTCCAAAGACTTCGCACTGGCTGCCCTGACAGGGGGGTTTAAGCAAACTGAAATGAGTTGAAAGGTGGGGTTGAATGGCACACATCTCAGAGCACAAGAGTAGGCAAGAAGAGATATGGGACAGATTTTTCTTTTCTTAAGCTGGTTGGTTACGCGACCCTAGAGAAGTCAAAGGACCTTGTACTGTTCTGGCTGCCCTCTGCATAATGGTAAGGCATCTCTCAGAAAGCATGGGATCCTTGGATAAAAAATTTTTTGACAGCATTGCTTTATGAGGAATGTCAGAGACGCAGATCTTTGTTGTCCTTGCTGCTCCAGCTGTGCTCTTGGTGATTAGTCTACCACTTGGATTTTATTGTGTGCCGAATCTCTTCTATTTTTAATTCTTATTATATTGTTAAAGATTTTTAAATATGTTATTTTCCCCATCCCATTTTATCTTTCATCCTCAGCACAGGACATTATATTTCATACAGCTCTTGTCTATTTTGCTTGAAGGAAAATTAGATATTATTTTGTTTTAGGCAGTGACTGTTTTGACACCTCTGTCTTGCAGTTATTTCTCAAATGACAGAGTAACACTTTCTGTATCTGCGCACAACATATTATAAAGGAGAACATGAAAGACTATGGTTATTTCATTACCATTAGATATTTTCATTATAGGTGTTACTTGCTCCCCTACTGTTACATTGACCCACTGAAAAATTGATAAAAAGATGGTGCGAAATTGCCCTACTGTACATTCAGTTTGAGTTTGCTCTGTGCCATTTACGAACACTAAAAGCTACTTTAGTATGCAAAAGTAATACAGTTCTTGAATGGTTTTGAAGCAAAGAATACCTATAAAATTTACCTCAAATGCTTAAATAAAAAAATAACATACAACTTCAGAAAAGTTCATTCTAATTTTCAAATTGAGCGTGGTTAAATATAGCAGAATTGAATGCCTTGAGAGTTCCAAACTTAGTAAAAATAGTCTCCTCTTTTATACATGGGGGTTTGTGCTTTTTTTTCCCTTTAAATCTGGAACACTTTGTTTTAATCAAGAGATCAATTACTGTGCTGAAAATGCAGCTTGACATATTAGCCAGCTTGAAGAGAATGGAAACTTAAACTGTCTTCTCTCCCACCATCAGCCAGATGTTCAGACCTTCACCTTTTGATCCCCTGGGCCCGGGTTCAGGAATTCTGAGCTCTCTGCCAAAGCTACAATGCAGTGTGCTCACTCTGCAGTAGTAATTTATATGTACTGTCAGGAGGGCTAGGGCTGTCTTTAGACCCTTCTGTTGATAACCTCACATTTATTTTTAAAATTTTAATAGGAATTAATGTCTTCAGGATTCTGCCTCTTATTTACATGGAAAGATTCTTCTCCAAAAGTCTCATTTATGTAACATTATATCAAAGCATAATAGTACTAAAATACTAGAAAAAGAAAATTGCCTCGAGTTTATCTTTACTGTGTAATACTTCTCCATCCCTTTGCATATTTCAATGCACACTCAGTGCAAGGGATTCTTCCTCCATGAATTAAAAGACAACAGAGCAAAGCATTCCTTGGGCTGTCCCCTTCTTTTCTCCATCACCCAAGTGAGACAGAGCAGTTCAGGTCTGCACAGCTCTGTGGAGATGTCTGAGATTTGGATCTCTCTGCCAGCCCCAGGCTGGGGTGCCCTGAGGAGGATGTACAGATTAACTCTATAGATGTACAGCACATTATGTTGGAGGACTTGCTGGTTTATACAAAGGCATGTGCTGAGTGCCTTGCTGAAGGAGTATCTACCATTAGAAAAAGGATCTGGGATCCCAGTGTCAGTGTGCTCTGTGCCCACTCTGCTCCTTCTGAGACACAGTTACCTCGAAGAACAGAATTGCTTCTATAAAACTGACAAAATTAGAATGGTGGAGGATTTAATTAAATGAGATAACTCTGAAAAGTGCTGCTTCATCTCTTCAGAGCAAAATGTAATATGTGAGTTATTTGACTCTGTGGTTCCAGGGTAACCTGTGTAGATTTTTATGTTGACTCTGACTTATACTGGCAGTGTTCTTAGTGTGTTTCTAGTTTTATGGGCAAGAAACTATAACTTGTTAATTATGATATGTTGCAACATATATGTAAAAAAGGAGACAGAAAGAGTCATACTGGAGAAATATGATGCAACTACAGTAGTTAATGCCACTGCATCTTTTGGTGTATCCTTAACCTCCCTGTTATTTGTCCTCTGACATCTTCCATCCCACTGACACTGCACTTAGAAAAAGTTTGGGGTTTAATGTGTGTGAGTTGTGTGTTCAGAATAAAGGGTCTCCTGCAGCCCTGCTGGCTCTGCCCACAGCAGTTTTGTGGAGTACCTGATCCCAGGTGTGCACATAATGCCAAGCTGGAGAGCAGTTTGCATAGCAGTTGCATAAAATTGAGAGCTTGGGAGTAATTAAAAGGTGAAGAGGAAAGGATTGGTGTTACAAGTTACATTAACCTCTAACCATGTTTCCTGCAAAAGGATTTGTGCATGGTTAAGAGGTACCATTTGCCATGTGTCAGTGTTACTGCACTTTTCTCTGACACCTGCCAAAATTCTTTATTTTTTACAGTTTTTGTCTATATTTTCCTTAGGAGACCAGATGTCTTTGAAAGTGTGAGAAACACTGTTGTGTCATGAAGAGACTGAAGGGAGAACCTAAAGCAGTTATGTTTCATTGAAATGCTTTCTCACATTATTTCTATAAGCCTTTGAATCAGTGCTGTTTCAAGCACTGAAATTGAATTCTAGAAATAAAACTCTCATGAGTTCAATATTTTTGTAAACATTAATATATAATAGGAGAAATAGGATTAAATTTGTTTCTCTAAGTAGAAAAATGCAGTGTTGAAGAGGTTGGTGAAGCCACTGAAACCAAATATATTCTATGGTATGTGATATAACATTAAAATATTCCTGAAAGAAAATGCTTATCAGTTTTAAAAAAATATTATTTATATTTATAGATTTTTAATCATATTGCTCAAATGTTTTGCCTCCTAAGTTTAAATTATTTTAAATTTCTTTGCTAGAATTTCAAAACTATAATAAAGTTTATTATTTTCAGAGTAAATATCTGCATAGCATATTAAAATCAAAACATTCAGTGTTCTCTTAGTTTATAAAACCTCCTTGGCTGATGCTTGAATTGAGAATCATATTCTTTATTACTACACAGCGGAACAATTTTAATTGCTCCCTTGAACATTACAATACTTCCAACCATGAAAAACAGCATAATAGCCATGAGAGTAAGCCTGTGTTATTTCAGTCACCTTTCCCATTTGACAGTGAAAATCATGTGTTTAAAGAGAGAAGCTGCAGTCATGTAAAAATAGTTTTTGAAAGCTACTGCTGACATGGTAGGGAATGGAAGTAAAGGAATTCCAATGAGGAATATGATCCACTTGTCCTGCAGAAAGAGAACAATCCTAAGCGAAACTCAATGAATAAATTTTCCAAAAACCTTTCGCAAGCTATCCTTTAAATACCATAGAGTGCATTGTTTGCCCCAAATACCAGAATATATTCAATACAAAAGGCAGAGTGTGACTAAGAAAATCATCTAAATGACAATTAATCAATGCTTTGTTTCTGGTTGAGAATGTTACAGGACAAAAGTACCCAACAAAATTGAAAAAGGCTGGATTCAAACTGCCTTGTACTGAACAGGAAAGAATCTGTGAGCTTCAGTGAGCCTTAGATCAGCCTGCTAGGAAAACCACTTGAAAATATGGACAAGCTATTTAGGCAGAAGTCAGTCCATTTTTTTCCTTTACTAAAGCACTTCAGTGGAAGAATCTATTCAGTGTTATGCTAGTAAGAAAAAAATAATCCACAGAAATTTCATAAAGGTGTTGTGGGATTTTTTTTTTTCTTTTTAAAAGTGAATTTTTGTTTTTCAGTTCCAGAAATGAGTATGGAAATTCATTTTCCTTTCAGTAAAAAAGTCTCATCTAGATTTTTGTTAATCCGATGTCTTCAGTTCCAGATAAGCTACTTCTAGGAGAACATCAGCATTTCTGATACACAAATCAGCCTTCATACCTTTAGGGTAAAGTAGATGCTCCTCTCACTGTGAATATATATATAAGGGTTGTTCAAGCAGCTTAATATGGAGTTTTTTATGCCCTTCTGGGATGAAATGGAGCTATTGTTGGGCAATAGCTTCGAGTTCCACTTACTCCTCTGTCTGGCCCATGATGTCACAGGCTGGTGGCTGCCCCAGTGCTGTGCACTGGCTTTGTCAAAATGGCACTTTGCATCCCAAGTCTGTTCTGCAGTGCTCTCCCTCCTGCTAATGTGTGTGGAAGAGCAGCAGTAAAATTGATGCATAAGATGATGAGCTTACAAGACTCATTAACGTGACTGAAATTCTAATGATCATGTTCTCAGCACAGGCATATGGAACACTAATTTTTAGATGCAAATCAGAAGAATATTTTTCTAAAAGGACCTTTCTGTAGTGTTGATATCCTCAACAACTTTATCTGAAATGACAGACAGTCAGGCCTTTCAAACAGTGTGCCTAAATAGAACTCTTAATCATATTGCATTTCCTCCCTCACCTGCTGTGTGACATTGCTCACAGATTTTCTGTGTAATTACTGACCTTTGACTAGCAGTGGAAAAAATATCTCACTGCTGTATCTGGCCATTCTTCCTCTCTCTCATTTTGAGTACTTGTTTACCAGTTCTTAGGGCTGTATTCATGTTACTTACCATTGTCACAACTGAGCAATTTAGATCACTTAAGAATCACCATTAAAGGTAATAGTAAAGTGGTTTTAATATGATGTTGTAGAAGTGCAGCTTAGCAAGGCTGGATGGCAAAGCTCACTCTCCTACCTGGATGAAACATAAAAAGGAAAAGCGAGTTAGACCTCAGCTAGAATTATCTGCACAGAGACCAGAGATGCAAAAGGGTAAGGGAGACCCTCTCAACAAATCACGGGGTCCAGAATATGCCCCCTGAATTTCTAAACTCCCATTGGAGTTTGGGTGCACCTATTGCAGGTGCACTCTTGGAAGTCCTCCTACAGTCTTAGTCCCAGATTTGGGTAACAGTTTATATCTAATGGAATTTTAATTACATGTGTTCCATTAGTATTAATTCAGCATGCTATTAGTCACTTACCAAGGATCTCTTGGAATGAAATGTCTCACTGCCTTAGGTAAGGAAGGATCTCTTAGTCTCAGAAGAAAGGAATCCCACACCTTGAGAGGTGTCCCAGCTCAAGATGGGAGAGTCACCTGGCATGCAGTCCACTTGCAATGAATATAGAGGAGAACTCCAGTTGGGCTTACCCAGAGATCTGTGGTGCTTCCATGTGCTCTTTACTTGTTCCTTGACAAAGGAATCTTGGAAAAGCCACACACTGTTCATGTGTTGATCACACAGTGGGTGCTCCAAGCTCAAATAGATGCTTGCTGTCTCATCTGTTTCTCTGTGGGTGTCCTAGGGGAGTTTTGGCCTGGCTATGGCTCAGACATTTACCTCCTTTGGAGCCTGTACCAAAGTACTGCCGGTTTGGTTAAGGGGGTCACAACCACTCTGAAATAATTCCCTGCTCAGTGACCAGTTTGAAGTTAGACACTTTTTGCTGATCTAGCAAGTGTAAATGCTGCATACAATAGTTTCACTGCATTAATAATAGGTCTTAAAATCCCCTGAGTTTGTTTCAAGTTACCTAAAAATATCAGGCCCTAAGTTTCATATCTATTCCTGTTGTATCATACTTTACAATTGTTTGTAGAATACATTCTTAGTCAGAACACAGAATCCAGGTTGTTACTTTTAGAAGATTTAGTTACCAATTTTAGAGCCAAATTCCATTTTCTTTTTGTGAGCCTGTTCTATTGATCCATTTCTCTCCAGAGGAAAATGGGGTCAATATCTTAAATTAAAACTATGAAATAAAAGGATACAGGAGAATCTTATGCTGTTGTTCTCTGGTTTTCACTTTTTTAGATTCATGCCTCCTGTTTATCACAGCCCCTCATTTCTACCATTTACCTTTACCACAGGATTGATCTCACATTTGGTCCTCCAGAAAGAGATCTTTTCATGACTGGAAGAAATCAGAAATATCTGCCACTTCCTCTGGGAACTTATTCCAATGAGTTATCAGTGTTGCTACTAAAAATTCATGGTTTATTTCTGATTTTAATTCATCTGGCTTTAGCTTTCACAAACATATTGAACTTTGATTTGCTAAATAAGTTACCTTTAGAGTCCAGTATTCAGCAGTTTCTCTCTCACAACTTTCCAGTTGACTCAATGTTTCTTTTCCTTATAGCTCTGCAGATTTTCTCTTCAGATTTTTCTGCAGTATCTCTTGTAAATGCACTCCAGCATGCTAGGAATTCTTAGTGATTCCCTTTGTGCTTTCATGGGCTTTGGATTGCTCTCTTACTATCACTACATATCAACTGAACCAGAAGTTTGCCCATATGTAGGACCCATAAGTTTAGCCAATTCATTCAAATGTTCTATTTCAGTGCACTTTCACATCATTTCCATCCCAAGCTTCTCTACTGAAGCTGTCTAGTGCTTTTTGGGGTAATAAATCTTTTTTTCTCATAAAGGTTTAGGAATTCTTTATTTATTCTGGTTTTGCACACTGCTGTCCTAAAAGTTCTCAACAGAATTTGCAGAAATTCTTTAAATGAAACTGTATCCAATAGTGATTTGAGTGTATACATTTTAGAATGGTTTCTGCAGGTATTAACTAGTTAAACCAATAATAAGGCAGAGTACTTCAGTAGGCTGTTAGAGTTTGAAACAAGTTTCTGCTACATACTGAGCATTTTCATTATCATTTCTGTGGCCCTTCAGCCATCTGAATCCTATATAATAAATCACAGAGGGAGAGGTAAACTGATGATGTGAAAATACTAATGGCACGTGGATGTGGCTGTTGCCAGCAGATGATATTAAAATTCTAAAATTATCTTAATTGATAAGTATAGCAAGTATTACTCTTGTTTTACAGATTGCAGACAATTGTGTGGTGTATATTGCAACTTCTATGATGGAAAAAGCAGTTTATAATGAAACAATAATTCTTGTGACATGCATTAATGCATTTTGCCATGCTGGGGGGAAGAGGGTGTCATTTGAAAGCAGCCTGCATTATCACAAATACCATGTTTTTGGTTTTTTAAATATTGACTGTGACATTCTTACAATAAATTAAGATTCAGTGCCAGGATTATGAGCTTCTTCCTTCTTATGGTTTCTGGTATATGATACCCATTTATCAAACTTAAGTGGCCAAATCAATAGAGTGTTTCCGTAGCAGATAGTAATTGCTTTAGACTTATTACCTATTCTAACAGACTTTGAGTTCCTACCATCATTCTTCACTGAGTATCCCAAGTTGCTTTTTACATCAAAGGCTGGTATACCACTATTTTTCCCTTAATACATGTTAAGTGTGTAAGATTGCTCTGGAAGAACTGATAAATGGGTGGATTATTTAAACTGACTCTCCACAATGTACAGATGTATGCAGTAGCCACATTCTCCAGTTGTTTATGCTCAGTCAGCGCTGGGGGGTCCCTTGCAGTTCATTTTATATTTTTGTTCATTAGAAGAAACATTGTCTGAAATAATACTTTCATTGTGCTTACCTTTTACAAGCACTCTGCATTTTCAGATTAACTGAAAGGTTTATTGGTGCTGGTATTAGAAAAATTAAGCTTTTATGGCCAGTGAAATGTGTTTTTCTCTCCTGAGTTAATGACTTGTACACCTGGCACTTCTATGGCATTTAATGGATTTTATTTTTAAACAGTTTTAATTAAGCTTGTGGTATCACATGACACAAGCAAGCAATGGGGTTTTTTCCTTATCTCACAAATCAAGATATTAAAATGGATTAATTAATAGATAACAATGGCCTTGAGATCTTATTAGGAGACTAAATATTTCATAGTTTAAGAACTGGATTATAGGATGCTATAAACTGTAGATATTATATCATCTTTAAATACACTGAGCTCACCCTGCTGCTTTTACAGGCATTTGGCTAATATTTTTTTTACAGCTATATACAGAAATTGCCCTTTTCATCTTCAGATGTATGCCTCATATACTTGGTTTAGGTTGGTGCTACTGCAGAAAAGAGAAAGATCCATACTGCAGGGTAGGCAGATCATCTAAAATCCAGAAACCTGGATGGCTGCTTTATTGATGTTTTTCTTATGTTGTCATTACCTTATTGCTGTCACTTTGCAGAGGGAGAAATCCCAGGGTGACCTGGTCCAAACTGCACTGTACAGCAACAGGAGAAAAATACTGGGGGGAGATTTGTTTTGCTTTTTTTAAGGAAGTTGTACTCTACTCAAGAGAAGTAGTATTATTCATTCTCAGTTTTCTATTCAGATTTATTTAAGATTATCTGCCCCAAGGGATGAGGGAAGCAGAAGTGAAGGAAAGAAAATCACATATGGATATGTAATATTCATATGGACAGGTGGAACATAATGCTTTGAGCCCAAACTGTTGGGAGAAAATGTGTGTAGTTCTTAACCCTGAGAGAATCAGTAAAGCCTTAGAAGTCCAATCAAGTAATAAACAAAATATTTAAATAATATAGCAATAGCATTAAGTATTATGGAGGAATGTTTTCATTTTCATAGCTCTTGAAACTTTAATGCCTATTTCATTTGAGCTTCGACTTTTTTCATAAGGACCAGAAAGACCAACCATTAACTTCAAAATGAACCATAAACCCTGGAAGATGAAGCAATTCATCTTAGTTGTGTGCACAGCATCTGCCGTGGTGGATTTCCAAGTCAATCTGTAGATGTTATCACACAGTAAAAAGCTGAGTGAAAATAATGCAGATTTGTAAACTTGGTGAGTCCTTCTCTACCACAGTATTATTTCAACATTTAAGGGCACATATTCTGGATATCTAGTCCTGCATATTTAGAAAGCAAATAAATGTACTGGGGGGACAGGGCTTTGTGTTGAAAGGTGATTGAAAAAAGGCACAAGAAGAGTATCAGATTAATCACGTTTCCCTTCTTCTCCACGCATCTACTTTTCTAAGCTTGTAAAACTAATATTAGAATTCCTTGATCTCTGAAAAACAGATCTGCAAGTTAATCCTTCTGTAAAAAAAAAAGTAGCATTTATCTGCCATTTTTGTCGTTGTCATTTTGCCTTACATTGGATGTTCTTATGTCATTTATAAAAATTTAGTTGTTATAACTTAGAAAAGTTATTTATAGCACTCAAGCTTTAAAAGCTTACCCATGCAGCCAGAACATTTGCCAGGTTTACACGACCACTCTGTTTCAATGGCCAAAAGTAAAAACAACTGAAGATAGCCTAAAGTAAAGAAAGTCTGGAAAGGCAGGAAAGAGGCGAGGCAGTGGTATTGTTTGTAAATGTATAAAAACCAGTATCCTAAAATTCAGAATGGCCAACTTTGACTTTTTTTGGAAATAGTGTAGTCAGTTTATAAACAATTCTTATATTTACTGCACCCTTCCTGTGGTGATCCTCGTTTCATCTGGAGTGTTTCTGTGGGATGTAGCAGAGAAGATAACACTTTAAAGCATTATCTTATCTTCAAGTTGTTTAGGTCAATGACATATTGAGGGACGGTTGCCACTTACTTGTTTAAATGGGAGGTGATAACAGTTGTGCTCATGGTCTCTCAGCCTGTGCTGATGCTGCAGTGCCAATGAACAAGGTGGGGTAAAAAGATTGTAGTCTTGCTGCAAAACTCGATTGTGAACTCATTCCGAGAGTAAAACTCGCAAGAAGAACTATTGTTTCGACTTAGTAATTTTTCCAACCACAGTGGTGTCATACCAGCTATCTTCTGTTGCTTGTTAACAGTTGTTTCATTAAGCAGAGAAATACTTTCATGGTTTCATGGACTCATAAAAATGCAATTTGAGGTAGCTGCTTCTGCTGAATCAAATTCCACCACGTGCTCAAGGGAAACCACAAAAAGTCCTATTCTTCAAATTTTGAGAAAAAGGTCTGTGTCTATGATTTTGAATTTCAGTTATATATTGGGAAAGGGAAATCACAGTTATATCAGAAGTGATAATTTCAATTAATGTAGCAGTGTAATGTTTCATCTATTTGCCAGGACCTGTCACCTCTTTACCAAAGGGAAGAAATTACCATAATGGGTGCCTTAGAGGCTCAGGAGTAACTAATGTTTATGAGAAATACAGTATGGTCAGGAAAAACTAGTTCCTTTGATATGTATATCATTGTATTTCCTCTATGGATGATGTGTGTAGTGGGTAAGATCCTTCAAAGATTGTCGGAGCAATCCTGTAATTTCATCATGTGTAGCCTTCATCAGTTTAATGGACATGTGTAAAGCAGTGCTTAAATGCATTTGATACAGTTTCTGTAATCTTTCTTCCTTGAAATTCCATTTGCCTATAAGTGGATTCTTTGGATTCATTTACACTGAGATTTATTCAGATTAGCATGATTCACTCCCTATTTGTTTAGAAAAATACTGTGTTACCTTTCTGGCCTGGGACCATGTTTTCATTAAATGCAATGACTGTATTACCTAAAGGATCCTTGGCCTTTGATTTGGATCTCTTGTCATTGCTCTATGAAAAGTAATAAGCGGCTCTCATGGATTTGGTGAGATCAGTGTGTTTAGCTCCAGTTACTGGACAGATGAGGTACTAAACCTGTGATAAGTTGGTGTTAGCAAAGGGATATATGTCATACAAATATTTGGAATTAGAATTGTGAACATGCCAGTCAACCCCACTTAGTTGGATGCTTGAGAAAAAATCATTCTCAGCAGTGCAGATTTTGGAAGCTGAGGGGATGTAGCACTCCCAAGGACTACAAAGACACTCACCTCTGTAGCTTTGTGTGCTTGCCTACAGTGAGAAGGAAAAATACATAAGCAGATAGAAATTATGACTTCCGTAACAGCTATGTTCATTAAGAAGTACTGGGGGGAAAAAAGCAATAAAAAAGAAATTATCAAGGCGATTGGGAGACACAGGCATTAAATCTAGGCATCTTAAACACAGTTATTTACTTCCAGGTCTATGCATGCACAGGTTTTATTTTGTGAAGTTGTTTTTCTTGTTCCTTGTCATGGCTACACAATTACTTAAACCATACAATTAACTTTGCTGTTCAGATACTGTAATCCCTTCTCTGTAAGGTGTTCAGATACTGTAATCCCTACTGTAAAATGTCATGCTTTAAAAATCTGTAGTCCTGCTGTTTTTCACTCTTGCTAGTTTTTTACACACTATTTTAGCAGCAAAGGTTTATAGTGTTCAGTGAAGTAGGGCTTGGGTCATTTTTTTACATCATTTTCACTTCTGCATGTGTCATTTTTGAAAACAGATTATGTTTAACAGAATATTAGTGAAACTTTAAGGGAATGTCACTAAAATTACCTTGGCCTCCAATGCTTGAATATCTTAAAAGATCCACACCAGAGAGCCCTATTGCTTCAGTAGCCTGAAAACTTTGCTCTGCAAGCTCTGCTTCAATTGCAACTACTACTAAAAGCTTCAGGAAGCTACTGGCTTCATCAGTATGATGTGAAGTATCTAAATTTCACAAAACAGAGTTTTAAATTTCTGGCACACTGGTATTTTGAAGCAATTTCATTTAATAAGGCTTCCTCTTTTTGCAGGAAAATCAGTAATACAGCTGTAAAATTTTACAAGGATCGCCATGAGAAGAAGTTTCTGAGTATCAGGAGAGTAAAGATGATGTGTTTACAAGAGCAACCAGAAAATATATAGAGAATGGCTGAAATAAACAACTTTTAAAGAGAATAAACTGATACTGAGATCTGCATTTCTGACCCATTAAATTGAATGCATTTACCCAGAAGTGTTAAATGCAATAAGAAACACGGAGCTAGAGCTCTGTGTTTTATTCTGTGAACAGTGTCTGCTTTGGTTTGTCACACCAGAAGTATTTAAGTTGTTGCAGTTAGATATTGCAGAAAAAAATTACATTCCTTAGATGTATTTTTTTACTATCTTTGATTATATTCCCATCATTACAGGGAAAGATAAAGACCATTTCCCAAGATATTTAATAAAATTAAATCTTCAAAATTATTGCCCAATTAAGTGCAAACAAAATAAAAGTTAAATGGCTTCAGTTTTAGCCATCAGTCGTTTTGACACCTTTCAATCTTTATGCTGATGTAGGATTTTCAAGCGTATAGCTGCCATTGAGGAAAACAAGCCTGTTTTGGCCCAATGTCCCATGGGTTAAATGCTTGTCCTTGTTTGTTATCTTCTGAGTTCTTTGTCTGTGTCAGAAGGAGATGCAGTCAGGGACCTGCCCAAGGTACCCTACCCATGCACACTTTGGTGCTGAATCATGCACTAGGAAAGGCTTTTTGAGTGCTGGGTCATTTACACCCCACTCTAGTGAAAAGCAAGCTTATCCTAATTTTACATAAAATTGTATAATATTATAATGACTGTGGTAATGTCTCCAAGTGCCAGATTGGGTCCTATTCAAATCAATAGCTGGCATTAATTTGCAAATGCTACTTCAATTGTTAAAAGACACTTAGCAAGATTCACTGAGATTAAAGAGTTAGAACCTGTCTAGAGACAGATCTTCATTTTACAATATCTGTATTGTTCAGGCCATGAGCTAATAAATCATATACTTGCAAAAACAGGTCATCATGTAACCTAACGTTTTGTTAGGAAAATTTACCTTCCATGGTATGTTTCCTTTTTGAGATTGATTACAACACATTTTTAACACTTCTGATCACTAAAGAAATTAAAGTAGTTCTCCTCATGCTCACGTGGGTGGATGTAAAACTTATTAGCATAGCAGTACACACATATGGAAGACACCATGATAATTACAATTGTTATCTTTTCACTTTAGGAAAAAGGAGAAAAATACAAACATTTAGTAACAAATTCTAGTACAGAGTCATCAGAAGGAAACAGTGTCACTAGTTCAGACTAACCACCACCAATTTGGCAACTTGGCATTACAAGAAATTAAGCACAATTACAGTAACACAGAAGTCAGCTGCATTTTATTCTTATAATACCACTGAAATAGCCAAATAGGAAATGTAAACACCTACCTCTAAAATAGGTGCATGTTTGTGCCACAAATTAAAATAAGCACAATAATTTAAAATTATTTCTATTTTAGGTGATTTTAAAGTATTTGGGAGAAAAAATGCAGGATATCATAGAAGGTACAAATATATAATTTAATATTTTAAGGAGAGGTAATCATCAGGCAGCAGAATATTTCATTTGGTGTAATGTCCATGGTACTACATAAAAACATTATCTTCATGCAGGAAAAAGGGGGGGAGGTGGTTAATGTTGGACTAGTTGAAGGAAGAAACTAAAGCTGATTAATTTAAGAAAATGACACTATATAACTTAAATAAGGAGAACAATTTTGTTTAATGCAAAAATAATTTCACTCCTGAAAAATTCTTGTTTCAGTCCAGGAATGATAAAAAAGATCTATATTAAGTGGTTGATGGCAAAGAGTAGCCTTCAGCAGTCAGACTTAGCAATGGGCCTCTTGCTGTAATGTTTGTTGAGTGCTTGAAATTTCCCAGATCTTAGCTGATGATGAGTCTAATTTTTTTAAAATGTGCCTCTTTTTTTCCCCATGTAGTTTTCTCTTGTTTGTTTGTTTAGTCCTAGATTATTTTAAAATATTTTGGGGACAAATAAAGGATATTAACTAGGAAAAAATCCTTAACAAATAGATGGAGAAAGGATCAAAATGAGGCACAAATAAGACACTTTTCAGGCACAGTTTTTAATTACTTGGTTTCCAGTAATTATCATTTCATATTAATACAATAATGAGAAGCAGTACATCTATACATAAAAGCTTACATGAAAAACTTCCATAAAAGTGATATAAACATATACAGTTTATTACAAATCAGTAATTTGGGCTTAGGAGTGTTAATTTTACATAGTTTTCAGTTGCAAGAGTCTAGAACGTTACTGTTGAAATTTCAGTTTCACAGACAAATAAACTTTTATCTTTTTTCTTTATCTCAGCCTTTTTGTTTGCTGCTCATTGAATCCAGACATGTTTGAGCCTCATGTGATCCAAGTTACACAAGTTCCTAGGCAGATTCTTTCAGGGGAATAGCTGTTCTCCCTGGTTTTCCCTGCACCTTCCTCCCCTCTCCCATCCCTGTCTCCCGGCCCCGTTCAGTGACTGCAGACTCAGTAACCTCACACCAGCTACAGCTCCATATTCTGCCCTCATCACTGGTCTCCACTGTGATACAAACTTCTCAGCCACATCCTCTGTGCTTTCCTGGTGGTTATACTTCAGGACACATAAATAATGCTGTTTCTGTTGTGCTTGGAGTGACAGCGTTATCATTGTTCTCGGAGGATTTGTGTGAATACCAAGTTTGGGTTGATTACACTGAGTGACATCTGTTCTCCAGGATAAATGGAGATGATTCATAAAGATAATAATTTGTTTTTGTTGGGATAAATACATAAAGAAATGTGTGATGGTGGAAGTCTGGGGTCTGGTGTTTACATTAACACAGGCTTAATCTGATTTCTACTATCTGGACTAATTTTTGTAAATTTGCATTGTCATGAACAGAAGTTCCTTAGCCCAAGGCAGTGTTTCATTTAAAGCAACACAAGCAAAGTAAACTAACTAAAGCACTGCAGATTTTTCTAAACTGTGAAAAAAAACCATCAGAAACAAGTTATTGTGGTCCTTCATAGAGGAAAGACTACCTGACCCCAGTCTCATGTAACTAGCTGGAAGGATTTGGGGAGATTTCTAAAGATAATCAGTTTAATTCTAAATATTATGATAAAATCCTTGTTGCCTTTGCAAATCCTAGGAAATGGGCTTTATTCAGGTGACCTACTTGAAACT
The DNA here is from genome assembly GCF_035770615.1 of Melospiza melodia melodia. NCBI lineage: Eukaryota > Metazoa > Chordata > Aves > Passeriformes > Passerellidae > Melospiza > Melospiza melodia. Next base: position 38,814,604 of record NC_086194.1, read on the forward strand.
GGTGGGAACAGACTTCTATTGGATGAGTCTTCACACTGGTTTTGCTGTCACAGGGGGAATTAAATAGTATTTACCCTACTTCAGTGCAGTTAGGATGTTATATAAATTTGTTATCAAATTAGCGATTTGCATTATAATTACACTGAATATAGTACAATTTTTCTTGAATTCACAAAGATTAAGTAGACTTACAGTGTATGTTATGTTACAGACATATAATATGCATGTATAAAATAATGAAATCATTTAAATGTTGTACAGGTCATCAAAAACTAATAGATAAAGGTTCCAAAATTTGGTAGCTAAAAGGAAGGTCTTGGATAGTTGGTGGACTTACAAACAAGGTATAAAACATACTTTCGATAATTTTTAGAAAGGAAAATGCATATAATACTGCCTTACTCTAACATATTTGTTATTATATGGGATAAAGACCCTTATATCCAAAACTCATCTAGTCTGAGACTTATCCTTCTCCCACTTGATAGAAAACTGCATGAGGCTTTTTAAAAATACACATATTTATGTGCAGAAGGGCTCAGTTTTGTTTTGGGTTTTTTTTCACTTAACACATGTAATCCACGGAGTTAATAGTTTAAGTGGATTGGGAATCTGTGATTTGTCTGGGGTAAATCTCACTGAAATAATCTCCTGTCTCTCAACATCAAGACAGGGAAACAAACCTGAATCCAGGATGTCATATTTGCTAGATCTAAGAAAAAAAGATAATGAGGGTTTTCCCCGTGTTTTTGTAACAAAACAGATTTTTCGTTATTTATTCCTTCATTCAGCTATAATGGGTTTGTTGTTTCAGTTTAATGCTTAATTTGATATTATTTTATTGTATCACTAGAGATTGCAAGAAACCCTAATTCCCTTTCCAAAGGGTTGAATGAAACATTTTAGTAGCATTTTGGGGTGTTTTTAACTGTAATGAAATATCACTTTTCTCTAGTTTCAGCTTAATATTATCTGTAAGTATATAACTCACTTTACTAGCATATCTTGTCTAACTATTATTTCATTACAGGGATATCATTTCACCCAGGAATATCATTACCATATGCGTGCAAAAAAAAAAAGTTTTCTACTTTTGAAGAGAGTTAATAATAATTTATCAACAAATTAACTGGTAGACAGCTTGTAAAAGAGTACATTTGTTGGAATAGGGAGGGTAAAAATAGTTTATGAATAGCCTGAAAATTGTCTGTGTTAAATAAAAATGGGGAACTTTTTATAGGGACTTTCTAACTAGCTTTGCTACTTTGTGTTCATTTCTGTGTATCAGGGAAATTTTAATCCAGCTTTTCATTATCTGTTTCAGATTAGCACACCTCTTTCAAATTTTGGTTAGCTTTATATATGGTGTCAAAATTTTATTTGATTCCAAATCTGTAAAAAGCCCATAAAATTGTACTACTGGAAATACTTTAATTGGGATACTTCAGGCCATTTTTAGCATTAGTAATTTTCAAGGATAATGCCCCATTTTTAATCCAGAGCTAGGTAAAATAAGAATCTGGTTTTCTACTTGCAGTCATAGAGGAAAGAGAATTAATGACATTAGAATTAAGAAACAAGATCTGTGTGTAGTTGAAATTATCTGTATCCTTGAAGACGTTTTAGCAAGACATTATGATTCACCATTTCAATTGTATGCCTTAAGTAATTTGGATTTTTTTTAAAAAAAGTCCACAGCTGATTTAATAGCTAGCAGAGTTCATTGCTGAATGTTATTAAAACCTTTATTATTTTTTCTTTTGTATATTTTACTGGTGTTAACTAACAAAAATCTGAACCTGTCTGATGAATATTCACAGATCCCTTCAAGAAAATATTTTGAATGTGGAAAAAGAGCTACTTCTCATCACTTTCTCTTTTTAGACTTTATTTTCCATTATTTAGAAATGATCCTGCAATATCAGAAGTGGTTCTGATTGTTTATATATCTGAAGCTGCTTTTTTTTTTCTAAGTAGAAGTAGGATTGAAAGATAAGGTAATATACCAAGTGGTAAGTCAGTCCTACAGCCTAGAGGAAACTCAGCAGGATGGAAGGAAGGGACCTAATTATCATCTATAAATACTTTCAGAGTAACTGTGTAGATGAAGGAAGGAATTATTCCCAGTCTGGGAAGACATCAAGATAAAGAATAATGGCCCAGAGCTATTAGAAACAGTTTTTAACAATGGGCTACAGTTGTCAACTGCTACAGATGGTAAATCTGCACTGAAGTCAGACTGAGGAGTTCTCCATCAGTGCAATCATTGGAACCAGTCATTCCCAGTTTGCTGATTCTCTCATTTTGTCTCTTGTGGCCCACTGCCTTCCTCAAACTGCATTAGTCCTGATGGGGTTTAGTTTTCCCTGAGCCTTCCCACATTCACTTGTACCTACCAAGCCTGGCCCAGGTGACTCCAGGCTGTACCTGGCACCAGCCTCCAGCAGCAAGGTGGGAATGATCCTTGCCTCACTCAGGAAAATGAGAAAATCAGAGCAGACTAAAGGAGATTGAACTTCAACTCCAACCTACAGGCCATTCATGGTTTTCTTACAGAGTATTGCCATTTTCATGAATAAAAGGCTGCTGGGGAGAACTCCAGAGCAGACACTGTGCCCAGCCCATGTGCCGGGACCAAGCTTAAAAGCAGCAGCCACAGGTCTGTGCTGGACTACCTGTGAGGCTTGGCAGAGTTTGGATAAATGAATGATTACACATTGATTAAGGCAAGTTGGAGCACATCACCAGCAGTGTTAACACAAAGCAGTGACACACACACCCACTTCTCTCTTAACTCTCAGCAGCTCCTGTCTTAGTGACATGAGTGCTGTGGTGTCCTGGATGGCTGGGGCAGGAAGAGTGGGGTCCTGGTGAAGAGCAATAACCATTGCATAAGAATGTGTAAGGTGCGTGGAAAGCTGACCTGGTGCTCACCTGACTGGTCATTGTGGTGATAAAATCAAGTAAAATAGAAGAGACTCATTCTCAAATGAAAATGCACTGTCTGGCACTACCAATTATTGCTGAGAGAGAAATTTTCTGCCTGTCGAATTACCAAAACCTTTTGAAGTGCCCCAATCCTGATGTCTTCCCTCCTCTTCTAGTTTCAGCTGATTTTACTCAGCCAGATAGGAGGATCACAGCTTTAACAGTTTGGGGTGAGGCCTTGGAGTGGCTACCTAGAGCAGAGGCTAGACAGAGTTAAGAGAATAAAGTAGGTATTTATTAAAGGCCTATAATAAGTACACTTTGGGCAGTGCAAAAACCTCCCAGAAGCTACACCCAAGATGGATGATGGTCATGAGTTTTTCAAACAAATCTGAGTTTGGTCCATTTGCATATCAGAGTTTAATTGTCCAGTTACAGCTTCAGGTAATGAAGTCATATTCCTCCACCTGCCCCGATTCACTTTTTTTTCAATTTTTCAGGGCCTGAGGCAAAAAATTGTCCTTGGTTCTCAGGCCTGGAAGGATTGTTATGTCTGAACAAAATGTGAGGACAACTTACTAACACTCTCTGTTGAGTTCAGAGTTATACACTAATGTAGTACAGGATTTGAAAGAATGTAAAAGCTAAACACTTAAGGCATCAGGGTGTGTGTTATTTTGTAGGGATGCAGACATATAAAGTAACTGCATGCAGGGAGGAGGAAACCTGGACAAAAAAGGCATGAAGTTTGCAGATAGATTAGCGCAACAACAAAAAAAATGAGTGTGATGATGTGCACTAAAGAGCCATAGTTATGTGTGTTGTTTCATAATATTTTTTTGCTACATAAATACAGTTTAATCAGTCAAATGGCATATGGTGAATAAAGGTAAGAGACAGAGTTTCTCCTGCCATCTGCTGCTCCAGAGTTCATTGCCAGCATATTACAGTGCTCTTTCTGCAGCTCTCCTACAGCTTCAAATCTCAGGCTTTCAATTTGTTAGAATTGCATTCTGATTTATAAGTTTGTAGATTGTTTTTTATTTTAAAAAATTGGTTTGAAGATATGTGGGATGATGGGGTGTAAAAGCTACAAGTTCTTTTGTTTTATCTTCTTGCTTTATTGACTCCTTCAATGCACTCAGCTATTTCCTCTTATATTAATTTCACCTCTTAAACATTCACAGTCTTATATTCCAAAGTGTAGAAATACTAGAAGAATCAAAACCACTGTCATCTGCTCAATTATTCTTCACAGAAACAAAATGAATAAACCAAAGTACAAAGTTTGGCCAAAGTTTCCAAGATGTTGCTTTCATTTTAAAAGTCAGATACTCATTTTAGAGTGTACTTTCTGGTATAATTAATTTAATAGATTATTTGTAAATCTTCTTGACCTCTATGCAGTGTACTTTAATGCTATTGGATGAACAAAAGAAAAAGTAAGATTGTGGTTTTCAAAGCATATTCATGTATTTGCATTCTGCTAGTCAGGACAGGTGATTTCAAACACTTTTATTTACTTGAATTTTAAAGAAAATATCTTTAAATTGTCATCCCAGATTCACTCCTGCAATGTTCTGAACACCACTTGAGCTCTATTTGTTGTGTTGCTCTTCACCAGCCTGTGTGCTGTTTACAGGAGAAACATTTAATTTTGGTAAGGCATTTGGAGAAGTGCATAGTATTTTTTTTCCTTTGGTAAAGCACCTGTGTTATGGAAGCATGTATATTTGCATTAGGGCAAATAGATAATTTGGTGACAATCAGAGTTTTGAAGCTAATTGTTTCATTGACTCTAATTGGCTTGTTCTTCTACTTGCTCTTACTCTAAGGGGATGAGCTGCTTAAATGGCAGCTTTTTTAGGACTGACATAACTCTTCCTTAATTTTTGAAGTCAAAAGAGTATTGCTTGCAGGGAAGAATGACCTGACTGACTACCCATGATGTTAAAGTGAGGTGAAAGCTAACCCACAGTATTTTCCATATTTTTATCCCTCAAAGAGATCAATCCTTTTCTGAGAAAGAAATAGGACCAGTGTAGTGAAGGGGGTATGAAAAAAGCATTTCTTCTAATATTTATTCCAAGGGGACACATCCTAGATTTATACCAAAGTAAGCTTCCCAAAAAGGAAGAAAATGTCTCAATAGCTTCCCTAACAAAATGCATTGTCAAATGTTTAAATGTTTTTCTGTTGCTGTTGTAAGCTCGTTATGTGATTTTGTGGCAATAGGACCCCAGAAAGGGGATGTGGCAGCAGGGTTACACCTGTTCTGTGACAGCACCCCGGTGGTGTGACAGTGCACCCCTGCAGCCCAAACCCAAACCCACAGCCACATGTGAAGCAGAGCTTGCTGGGTGCCAGATCACCACCATCCTCTAAAGAATGTGTAAAGTTGAAACACAGCTTTTTGGCATTTTAGTAATATTTTTTTACTTTTTGCCGCATAACAGTACCTCAGGACAAAATTTAGTTGTCTTTAATATTGCTGCTAACAGAAAATGCCGTGAAAATACAAAATTTTTCCTGATTCAGGTAGGTAGATCATGGTAGAGCACAGAGTAAAATATGAGGGCTTTGTTTCATCTCTCTTTACTCTATTCTCTCTCCTTCCCCCAGTACCCTCTTCTCCCCCTCCCCTCTACTGCCCAATATTTTTTTTTCTGTTTTCTCCCCTTAATTTCAGGGGGGTTTGAATAGCCCTGTAAGGAGAAGAAATATGCTAGAAGGAAAGAGGCACGTGGGTCTCTAGAGCACAATAGGAACATAAAATCTGTCTCAGAGGCATAATTAGGTTTGCAATTAATTAATATTTGCAAACCACTTTGAGATTCTGGGTGCAAATTATTATTATTTTCATGATGTCACTGCTGAGACAGATGAACAGGAAGTAGAAACAAAAGGATAATCAGTAGATTCATGAAGAGCTTACACTGCCGCATTAGGATCATTAACAATTGCTTCTTCTTGTGTATCATTATTATCCAATATTGGTTTTCCCACTCTGGTGAAGGAAAAGTACAAGAGCTCAGAAATTACGAAATCTTATCAGCTGATGAGACAGAAAATATAATAAAAAATGAGAGGTGGAGAAACAAATATTTTCCTTTCAGTGATTCTGAATACCAGGTGAGGAAAGGGAAGAGTCATCAGTACAAGTAGTGTGTAATTTCATAATTTATTATTATTTGTTTATTATTATTGTTATTATTGTTTTGTTTACACCTGGTAAAATCTAAAGTGCTGTCCCCACGCAATTTTCTAATTTCATAAAGCAATTTTATTTTAATATATGTGAGCATAAAGGCTTTAGGTATTCCCCAACTGATTTTCACTGTCTGATAATAATATATTGGACAAAATAGCATTGCTATTTGTGTGGGAGTTAATGCTTTTGAAAACAGCTAATACACTTAACTACAGTGTATTAACAGTGGGCGTTCTGCTTATTTTTATTGCAAGCTTTAGCACTGTGCAATTTTCTTGCAACATGTTAGCAATAATCCACTCCATGCTGGCACTTAAGTATTTATTGAGCATTACCGTTAAAAACTTATGGGAAATAAATGGATATCAAGAAAACCCACATTGCATCTTGGTATGGCACGGTGTCCATGGAAGAAAATAGTGATGAGGAAGTTTGGGCAGTTGTTTTTAAGGTTATCAAATGCTATTCCAAAAGAAATATTACATATTTATGGCATGTTTTTTAAACTACCTTTCATAGAATGATAGAAGATGCTGAGCAAGAATGGAGCCACAAGCATCATTAAATCCAACTCTCCTGGCCTTGCACCAGATATCCCAAGAATCAGACCATGTGTCTGAGAGTGTTGTCTGTGTGCTTCCTGAACTCTGTCAGGCTTGGTGCTATGACCACGTCCCTGGGGAGCCTGTTCCAGTGCCCAACCACCCTCTGGGTGAAAAAACCCTTCCTAATATTCAATCCAAACTCCCCTGACACAGCTTCAGGCCATTTCCTCGGGTCCTGTCACTGGTCACCACAGAGAAGAGATCATGCCTGCCCTTCCTCTTCCCTTTGTGAGGAAATTGTAACTGCAGTGAGGTCTCCCCTCAGTCTCCTCCAGGCTGAACAAACCAAGTGACCTCATGAACTCACTTCCCTGTGCTGTGCCTCCCTGGATTCCCATGGACTGCTTGGCACTATGGAGGATGAAGGGTCATGGCACATACATGCCTTCCCCATCCCTGGTCCTGTGAGGGTGATGGCCATACTTGGCACCATGGAGAGGGAGAGATCTTCATGGACTACTGATATTGTAGGTGTCTTTATGAAATTAGGCATTTCTGGCTGCACAGTCTAGTGGAGTTGGTGGTAGGATGAAGCTGTTTGCCAGCATCTTCAAGCAAAGGTTTAATAATGGCCACAGCAATACCTAAAGTGTTAAGTATTTGTTTGGAAAAATGTTGTTTAGAGAAACAAAAGCTCTGACAATTTCAAGGAATGAGTGAATCCTTACAGCTGAAAAAAGTTTCTCACGTAGTTTCTGAATGCAGAATTGCACATCTTGGCTGTGGTATCAGATGTGTGCTCAGACAGGAGTGGGAAGCAGTGTCCCAAGGGGTGTCCTCCATAAAAAGCCTTCCAGTTTGTGTCGCAGCCATTCATCCCAGCCTATGAAAAATGTTCTGCAGGAATGCCACACTGCAGATGGACAAGTCTGCACAGAGCCACATGAGTATGGTAAGACAACCAGGAAGCTGTGCTCAGAGTCAAATGCTAAACAGGAACACTAAATATGGGGAAAGTTAGGAAGGGTTTTTTTTGTTTGAATAATACCACAGAGCCCAGATACACGGGGGTAGTGCTGTGGCCAGTAAGACCCTGGGTCACTCCCTGGAGGCTCAAGGGTAATCCATCCAACTCCTAGGGCAGATCCACCTAAAGAAAGGGAGTAGAATAAGTAAGTTCATTTTAACTGCACATTTGGTAGCACAGGTCTGCAAAGGAGAGCATCCTACAGCCATCTGCCATAATTTGAGCTTTCGAAGTGACTGAATCCCCTAGGAAAGCCATGCTAATTTATCTGTGAACTTGACCGATAATTAGTGGGCTTGTTTATGCAGTTATCTGATCGTCAGGCATTCCTTCTACTGTCCTTGTTAAGTGGTAAAGTAGGACTGTAGAGCACATATAATTCTTCTGCAAGTTTCTTAGAGACTGATTTTTTTTTCTCTTTTGGTATGTTGGAATTGACTATGCAGTATCTTAAAGCATTGGGCAGGGCTTTGGTTTCATCTTAACACAGTTAATGTTTACAAGGGGTGGCAAAACTGTGAACGTTCACCTAGGCTGCTTTATTTATTCTCTTGCGTGGTGTAAAGAAATTTGGAACCTTCATGTAAAATGTCTTTTGGAAGGTGATTAAGTAACCATGCAACTTTCTCTTTCATTCCCCTTCTTTGTTACTGGCTTACACCTGTCACTCATTTATTATGTGATAGAAAAAACTCTTCTACTAATAACACGGGTTTTTTGTCTCACAGATATTTACTTTATGCTTCACTTAGTTTCATTCAAATCAAGATGCCGCCACAAATAAGAACCTGATAAATCTCAGTGCCCCTACTTTCCAGGATTCCTTGAAAGATGTGTAGCAGGTGTTTACAGTTAAACATCTGCATTGTCCTTCATTAAATTTTTTTTAATGATTTGTATGCATCAGTAGTCCCTTTGATACATGACAAGATATAAACATCAGAGGACAAAAAAACTAAGCTTTTTTACTAATCCAGGCACCCCTAAAAAAAAACCTCGCAAAATATGATCCTTGGAGACATATCTATATAAAGACTGAGGGAAATCCTTATCAAACACAGTGTTGCATTTCTCCCTGGTGTATTCTGTGGGTTCTTTCAGTGTGTTAAATAACTTTTGGAAAAAACAGTATTTTCACCTGAAAATGTAGCAAGGCCTATAGTCACTGTATGTGACCCAAAGCATCCCAGTGCATTCCTCACTGAAATGAGGGCCCAAGTCTGCAGTGCCATGAGCCCATCCCTTAAGTCATCTCGTTGTACAAGAGCTGTTTAAAGTACTCCTTGAGCATGTTTGACACATTCAAACATACATTTCATCTCATCTGCCTTCAAAGAGCACTCAAGTAACACAATACATGTAATCAGACATTTTTTTTTTTCTGGATGATTGAATATCACATGCTTCAAGCACAAGTTTCTTTTAATCTCTTTTTTTAATCTCTTTTTTTCCTGGTCCAAATTAGGCTTATATTTAAAAGGTATGGAAATGTATAGTGTTTATATGGTAATCATACTTTGCTGTCACTGTTTAAAGTCACCTTCCAGACAAAAGAAATATTAGCTGCTGAATGATCTGCTGGCTCCATAATTAACGCAGGATTGATCACTCTTCCCCCATCCCCTACATTAAGAGGCTGCAGAGCCCAGCCTGCTTATGTCTCTCACACACGTAGAGCCACAATTTCTGTCCTCCCACCAGATGCTATCCAATTTTCTGTGCAACCGAGTATAGCCCTATAACACAGGGCAAAAGCAAGCCAGCTTCTCTTTCCACAACTACTGTGGCTTATCTAAAGAGCAAACAAATTGCTGGCAACCAGTTTGTGTGGCAGACCTGGCCCCCAGATTCTGACTAGGTTTCTGTCTTGAAAGCATAAGAAAGAGTACCTTAGGAGGCTGCAAAAGAAAAACTTTTTCCAAACTCTACCTTCATCAAAACTGAGGTGAAAACCTTTGCATGAGGGAAGATGGCTAGAGTAATGCCTCCTAAAATACAGGAGTGCTGTTAGCTACTATTGTTAGGGATGGAGAGATCATCTGTATCTTCTTGATAATTGTCACAGATCAAGCTCTGTGGTTTTTCTTTATGGCTCTTGGAAGAAATATAATTTCATTTTTTACAAAAAATTTTTATTGGTGAAGTGAAAGTGGAAAATTATGCGAAAATGGTTAGTAATGATTCAATCACAATTCATATTATTCACACTCATGCCGTAATTGATGCTGATAAGAAAGCAGAAGCCTTTTGTTCAGTCCCTCAATGCTTAGAACAATGCAATCATGCATTTCATTTTAAACTTTGTAAATTACCTATTTTCTGAAATTGCAAATGACCCATTTCTAAACACAAGCATTCCGTGTTGTAATCCTTTCATTTTATTTCAATGTGAACAATGTCATTCACTGGCTCCAAGCATATAACTAAAGATTCTAAATTTTAACAATGAATATGTTCCATGTTTAATACTTGCAAAAATATTCAATTATATATGGTTATTTATTAAGTGGAGAACTAATTGAATGTCAGTGCTAAGCAGTGTGTCCCTGGAATTTAAATAGAAGTGTGAAGAATCCCAAGAGACTGTTACATAGCAAGGGAATAGGAATATGAGAGTAATGGGTAATATAATATAAAAAGCAATAGACTTCAAACTTTAGTCTGAAAAGCAAGAGACTACTGTATAATTTACCTTTTGCTGTAACTAAGTAAATTGCTTTCATTGCAGCACTGGCACAATTTAGGCAGAAAGGGGCCAGTGACCCCTGCCTCTCTTCCACCCCTAGGTTTTCCCCAGCATAATAGGATTGGAACATTCTGCTGGAAGTGAGAAATGTAGGTTTAAACTATGTCAAGCTAGAGAAGGAATTAAAGCAGGAATTAATTCCATCTTGTCTGTATTCTGACCCTCCAGCAGTATTTTAGAAGTGAGCACCAATTGTGCTATGGTTGTAAAAGGAGGAATTGTGGTACCTGAACTAGTTCGGGTGGATTTGGGGCTCTGAAACCCTAGCTGACATAAGCACTGCCTTACAGGCCATAAAAAAAAAAAGATACCTAAGCTGCAAAAGGAGAAGAATTTGAGGCACACCCTTCCCTTAGTGTTTTTCTTGGCTAGTTTCAACAACTCCCATCTCAACCTTACTGTCTGCTCTGGATTCCTTTCTGGGGCATCCTATTCTCCCACAGACAGGGACCTCAGGCACCTAGCCCAGTCCTGAGAGGCTCAGTGTGGACTCCAGGCATTTAGGATGAGAAATAATGGCCCTCAGCATTGCTGGACCCACATCCCTTCATACGTATAATGCCAAACACATGCTCATCTCCTGCTGCTGCAGGAAACATCCTCAGTCATGCAGTAGTCAACTGGCCTCAAGTTGTGTGGGACACTGTTCTGTTGTAAGAGGAAAAGCAGGCAAGAGAGATGTTATCCCATCCATTAAAAAGGGATATGGTGTTTGGTTAGATAGTTGTATAAACTTTGCAGATATGTGGTGTGAAAAATTTAAACAAAGTTACAGGAGAAACTTTACACAGGGTGTGATGTATGGATTGCAGACCATGGGCTCTGATTGATAAGAACCAATTTTAAGGAATCTTGTTTCACAGAAACACTTCATGGGAGAGAAAAAGAAAAATAATAATACACTGGTTAAGGTCTTGATTCTCCTGTGTAGACTTCAACACTGAACACTGAAAATGCAGTATTGTATTGTATGAAAGTGCAGTATAAGTGCTTCAACATCAGGGAAACCAGAAGTTGTAGTAATTGAAATAGCACATGGTTTTACTGCCTTGTTTTATTATTTTTGTTACATCCTAAATTATGGCTGGTTATCTTTGATTGGTTTTGTGTATTTACATTATAAAATGTTATCACTTTAATTAAATCCATACATGTATTTAAAACAGTTGTCATAGTGTAGTTCATTTATTCTGAAACAGAGGTTCCTTATGTTCATGGGGTTTTTTTGCTTTAGCAAAGGAAATAGCTACACTGCTACAGTTATCATTAAAGCCTTATAAAGCCTTTTCCAAGTAGAAATGTCTTGGTACCAAAATAATGCACATGTGAGTAAATTCATTGCATTTGTCAGGTTTTGACCAAGCCGGACTCTCAGGCTTACATATGGTTCCACAAAACTTTTTCAAAAATATTAAGCTCACATCCCAATGTTTTAATACCAGTAATAGACCAATGGATGCTCTCTGAAGTACAGAAGATTTAGCCAGGTGTTCCAGCACTACTCATCTCCATACTGCCCTTGGTCCCATTCTTCCCTCAAGGTCATGATCAGCCAGGCAGAGTTCACTGGAGCATAATTGGGATCAGCCTTTGGGATACTCCCCCTTTTTCCAGTAGCTGCACTGAAATAACCCTCAGCCATCCCCTTCATATGGGTGTTCCAGCTCAAAATGCTCTTTTGCATCTGGCTCTGTACCTGCAATGTTTGGGAAATGTAATTGTTCTGGCACTCAGTGTTCTAATTTTTGCATATACCTCTTTTTATATCCCTGTTATTGCTGAGAAAACCAAACATATTTCTCTTTTGCAGCTTAACCATGTTCTTGAGAACCAAATAAATACACAGTCTATGTCTCCTTAGATTCCTATCTTCAAGTTATTATTGTGTTCTCTGAGTTTGTGGTTTGATACACTGATAGTTAAATGGAAAGATTGCTGACATTACTGGTAATTTACAGCTTCTGTGTTTGATCTGTCAAATGTACTTTCAAAGATTAAACATGGTCTGTTAGTGGTACAATTACCTCAAACTTTTTAGCCTGCAAATTCAAGAAAGTGGAGCTGCTATTTTCCTTTAAACTCCTGTCTTTCCCTCGCAGCCTCTGATGCTGTGAGGTGTTACCTTCTGCCCCTGTTAAGGGGCTATTCTGAATTCAGGTAGCTGGAGGCATTTTAGAAGCTAATCTTACAGCTATGCTTTCTGCCTTTTATGAAAAGTAATAATTATCATATTTCTTGTGTCTCAATCATCTCTCAGGCTGCATAATGTGAATGGGAACTCCACAGGCAAAATTAAGAAAAGATTTCATTAGCAGGCTGTGATCTTAAGACATCTATTTTTGCAAAGAGCTAAATTGGTGGTGTGGTGTTTTGTTCCTATGGAGTAGGGCTTCCTTTGAAAACGTACTGCATGCATATTTCTTAGCTTTTGAACAAAGAGGTTTTTCATAGCACTAAAAATTTAACAGCAAATGTTATTGTAAGTACTAAAAGGTGCACCAGAGTCTAACTCTGGCTTCTTTAATATTTACAGTGGTAACATTAAAAAAAAATTAAGACAAAATATTTGAAAACATTTTTACTTTTACCTTAGGAGACTGAAGCACAGCTCTCAGATATGTTTACAAACACATGTTTCAGTTACCTGAAACAAAACTGTTTTAAAAGCTCTGTTTATCGACAGCTTAAATAGCAGTACTGTTCTTTGTGGCAGGGCAACTAAAAACATTAACCAGGTAAATTAATTTAATGAAAGAGGGAAAAGTGTATGCAGTATGTTAATTCAACCACGTTCACCTCAGCCTGAAGCAGAGCAGAGAGGGGACGGGGAGGAGCACAGCTCTGGTGCAGGGGGGCAGCTCATTCCCTCCCAGTTAGTGAATGGCCCACGCCAGCGCTCGGCACAAAATGTTGTCTGTTCCTGCTCTGGAAGTGGTCATTCATTAAAGTGTTGTGCTGGCAGCATCTGTTAGGCCTTTCTGCAAAGACTTCGTGCCTCCATTTTTCACTTGAGCTAATGTTTTTTAAGAACTCTTACAATAATAAAAATAAAATTAGTTTAGGGTCAGTACTTGAAGCAAGAGCCTCGGCTCACTCGAGAGCACTGATTTATTATGGAATGGGGAAGGATAGGGATGGAAACATTGTTCAGACTTATGTTTAATCAGACAGAGTGCTTTTAATTAGCTGGAGAAGAAGATTGTGAACATTTCTATTTAAGTGTTCCTGCTCAGAGAAATACTTTCATCATTAAGAAATGATCAGCTCACTTGGCATAAATGAAGAACTCCTTATTGGTGTCTTTTAACATACGATGCCTTTTAAAATTGCATATTCAATGTAATAACAAGGAAGATGAAGCATCTGATAACTTCCAGCTTTTTTTCCTTTCACTTTATTTTTTTTTTAAGCTTGGGTAGTAATTGAAGTATAATTAGAGAACTTTACTTAGATCTGGATCTATTTAATTGATTTAAGCACAGAAGATTCATTTCAGTTGTTGGTGCTTTTAAATCACATAAAGACATTGTTCTTACTCTGTTGTTTTTAAGCTGCTCATAAAAGAGTATTAGAAATGTAATCAAGGCAAGGATGAAGTATCAATGTGGTATTTACATCATTAAAAATTAAAGTTAAGGGTATTACTGAGTTATGTTTTGACATGCAGTGAAATGATACTTTACTTGCTAAACCCTTCTGTTGCAAAATATTTTATAAGTGTGCTAGGAATATGCAGCTAATGTCACTAGGGACCCTTTTTTTAAACTACTCACCAGAAACAGACAAGTAAATTTTTTTACTAGGACTAAATATTTATTATCAAAATTGAATTTTAGGAAAGTAAGCCTCTTCAGATTTAAGTGTGAGATTATCCAAATAATGTTTGTATTAAAATCAGTACTTAGTCAAAGGCACACAGAAGGAGAAAATGTTACAAGTTTTGTAATTGTAATACTGAGGATCCCTTGTAGGAATATTTAGATTGTTATTTCTAGAATTTTTCCTTGGACAAATTATTTTTTATGGACCAAAACTGCTTTTTTTTCCTCATTAAGTCAGATGTATGATCCCTTTTAACTGGTTAATTTGAGTCAAATAAATCTTTTCCTGATATTATATGGGGACTTACTATATTGAGTTATTGTATATTTTCTGCTAAATAAAAATGAGTATTAGAAAGGGGACATAAGCAAGCCCATGCAATGCTCTGGTGATGATTGGCCTTGGCGAGAGTCTGTCCCATGGTAAATGTCATTTACCTTTGTTTTATTCCAGGACAAATTGTCTTGAATATCTTTGTATTTCCTGTGTGTGTGCGAGCAGTATCTATGGGAAGTAACTCCTCAGCCTTCTGTCTGTGCGAGGCTACACTGCTCTCCCCCACCACAGATAGAAAAGGATCCTCTGGCCAGTGGGGATAAGGCTGAGGAAGTGGTTTCATGATGGATTTAAGCCTATTTAAGTCCCCGGGGTCACTGAGTTTGTCCCTCGCTCTCCTTTATCCGTCAGCCATTCATTGCTGCCTCTCTCTGTATCAGCACACGGCTTGTCGGTTCAGAGAGCTGCTTTAGCTAAAAAAAACCCTTTTTTTCTGTAGTCAGATTAATTTTCAGTCCAGCTGCGCAGCTGCCCGAGCACCGATGCCAGCACAAACAAGAGAGCTGGAGCACACAATCATGGACAACAGGGAGGGCAGGACTGCTGCTCTCAGTAGCAGTAAATAAGGTGAAGTTATTCAGGGAGCTGCAGCCTGTGTGTGAAACAAAGTCTCAGTATAATTACAGATTTATTTCTTTCAAACCCTTGTACTTGTGAGTAATCCTAAGTGAGCAGAACTGGGTAAAAGTTGCCATTCATTCCTTTTTTTTTTTCATTTTAACTCAAAATATTTTTTCCAATAAACCAGGTTATTTTACTGGATATATATATATATATAAATATATATATATACACATACACTGACACCTTTTTTCTCTTAATTAATTAAAGGGAGGTCTTTTTGTCCATCTGTCTGTTTTTGTTTGTTCACGGGGAAGGATTCAGTTACTCATTCTTAAATATTTTGTAATTGATTGTTCTCCCTCTCCTCCCCCCCTCATAAAGGAGCTTTTTATCTTCATGTTACAACTGGAAATGAGACATAATGAAATCAATTGACTCTTCTGCCCTGTTTGATGACCCAGGAGCCTCTGACAGTCGGGAACTGAACCCAGATCTCTCAGATTTCAATACAGACTGGTATGAATACAGCCAGAGACCCTAAAGCCACAACATGTCGTTTGAACAGATTACCCCCAGCTTTTTCCAGGAACTGTCATGGAAAGCTTTTTCAGCAAACTGGCCATGGGTCTCCTTGTTGCTTTAATTACAAAGGAAATAGATTTTGCTCCATTCAGTGTTGACCCTTTAAATTTGTTAGGCAGTGGAGCTCCTGGGATCAAAACACATTTCCCTTCAGCTTCCCTCACTTGGGAGAATTATGGTCTGTATTAGAAAAATTAATTAACAATTTGAGAGGAAATTTCAAATGTAGATGTTACCCACACTGAGGAGAACAAAATTAACTCATTTAATGACAGATTTTCCATTAATTATATAATTAGCCTCCTGGCACTTGAGAAGAATTTAATATGAATACACATTTTAAGTCCAGAAAACTGTGTGACCTTTTTTTGGGTGAAGTGGGGCCTTCTGCCTTTGTCTTTCTTCCCCCTCTTCTGGGTTGCATGTGAGCTGCAAGGTGCAATTTATTAGAGACAAGGACTATCTGAGAATATTGCAATTACAAAAGATTAAGGGAAAAATGGAGCAACTGGAGAGATTAAGAGAGACTCCCAGGAAGAACTTTTGTCTGTTAAGCCTAGTACAAGAAAATAAATAATTCTGTTCTTTACTGCAATATTTTCTCCTGTTTCTTTCTTTCTCTCTTTTTCTTCCTCTGTTCTCTGAGGATAGAATAGACTTACAAGCCTTTAGTTGAGTAGTGGTTGTGCAGTATAGTCTGGGCAAAGAGCCTCTCCTATGGGCAAAATTATTTCTAAATATGTTTGGATCATCTTGGCAGTCATCACACGTGTATGTGGCCTCTACAAAGAACCACCTCTTGGGGTTGTCCTGAATAGCATTAACAGAGATAAAGTGAACTATGTAGCACAGGTACACTTTGCTTTTTTTAGCTGATTGATGCCTATATTACACAAAATGTATGTATATAAAGCTCCTCACAGAATAGAGCAGATGTGCATGGTTGCCTGTGTCGTACTGGCATTAGCTGCTGTTCAAACTGAGTGGGGACAACAGAGCTAATGCTGTCCTGAATTACACTCCTTTAAATCCATTTGAAGCCATGGACTCAATAAGACTCAATACTGGAATTTATTTCACTTCTAAAATATAGGAATAGTTTGACATGTGGCATCAGGATATTTTGCTATTTAAACATGAGTTGCTCTGGTCTGTAACAAAGGCTTTTAACTTTCTAGGACATCATAGAAGGTTGTTCTCTTATTTTAAACTACTGCACAGCTGAAGTCTGAGAAAAGATGGGTATTTCTCTGAAGTGTTACAAAGCTTCAACAGAATTCATACCTGACCAGGATCCTTCTGAAAAGGCTCTGCAAGGCATGCTACACCTTTTGGGCTGGAGGAAACTCAAAAAGGGTTTCCTGTGTTGGGTGCTGCCAGTTCCAGAGTCCAACTTTGAAGCTCAGAATAACACAAATGCATTTGGGTTAGTAATTGAGCACTTATTAAAGAGGTTTCTTGAATCATGACCTAAGAGTCTAATTTGGGAAGTGCTGAGCAACCACACCTTGGCCTCAAAGGTATTTGTGAGGTCTTCACATAAAAATATATAGTTACTTAAAACCCCAGACCTCTAAATAGGACATTGGTTTCGTAGCTTGAGCCTGAACTTGCTTGTCAATGACAGCTCATGTATTTGTTAACATTCTTCAGGCATATTTTTGGAAACCTGAAAAATTTCCCTTTTGCTAGTTGCAGTTAGTTTGGTGGCAGCCAGGAATTCTGCAGCATAAAAACACACCTCCTGTCTGACTTTGAGATGTGTTCCCTTTTTTGGGAGGGAATTTTCCTCACCAGGACTTGCTGTTACCAATAGGGACGTAGCAAAGTGTCATACAAGTGTTCCAGTTCAACTAGATTGGACTCACATAATGGTATTAAGTTTTTTGCCTGTAATTTCTCAAGGAGAATACCTCAACATCTTATTTTGCTGTAATGCTGAAAGTCATTGAATTACATGATGCTCGGGTCTATTCCTGGAATTTTTTGACGCACAGAATTTCTGCATTCAAAATAAGTAGGATATTTCCACTGTTGAGCTAAAATACTTAGAGAAGAGGTTTCAGTCTGAAATCAGTTGAAGGTACTCGTGATGTTTTCTGTCTTTTGGTTGGCTTATATTAAAATGCTAAAAGCTTGAAATTAATATTTGTTTTCCTACTGCTTTTGCCTGGTGCATTCCAGAGGCCCTTCTCCCCTTGTAGCTCCTCTTTCTCAAGGCATGTAAATTTTCACAGCCTCTTGTTCTTCGTATTGTCCTCTCCTTAGTACTGTGACAGCCCCTTTCAGCACGAAAAATGGTTGAGCTATACCCCCTCTACTGGCGAGTGGTTTTTTGCATTCGACTAAACAAAATACAAAACTAGATTTGGAAGGAGCTTATTTTTTCTTAGAATCAGTACAAAGTTCTTTGCAGACTTGTTATAGCAGGATTGGGATAAAAAGTAAATGTTTTTATTCTCTAAGAGGTGAATCTGAATCCCAGAATATGTTCCAAATGTCATACAGTTAACTGGGAGCTTCTACTACCAACTTGCCTGTGTTCAGTGGGAGTAATATTCAGCTTATTGTTGGCATAATAGGCTTTGAAAGAAGAATTTGCCTGCTTTATTTTTTACCATCATGGCCATAATTTCATATATATCCTGTAAAACAAGGGGAAGAACTGAAGAACTTGTGCCTATCTGTAGATTTTCCCTTTCTTAACACCTTTATCCCCTTTTTCAGACAACCACGGACAAAGTCCTGGGTAGAGCTAACTGCTGCAGGAACCTCTGAAACATGAGGTCTGAATAAGCCTTCCTCACCATATGGATAGAATTTGAGTCCACACTTACGCAGAATGAGGAAATTAGTTGTATTTAAGTCACAGAACGGTACATAACTAAAGGTTTTTCATATCCAATGTTTCGGGATTTTTGTGCTTCCTGTTAGATACCCAATAGAACACATCTGGGCCCAGAATCAGTTTGTTTCAGCATGGGGAAAGAATTTTAAGGTCATTCTAGAACTTGTCAGGGGGTGAGTTTCTAAATAATATGAAGGAAATTCAGAGTTTGATGACTTGCGACACGACAATTATTAATAGCATGAAACTGGAAAGATTTAGAGTGTATTTCAGTGGCAAGCTCTCAGTTGTTGTCTTTGATGCACTTCATCAGTTTGAGGTTACAATACCAGATCTTAGCTAAACATAATTGGTATAGATATGGCATAATTCCATAAGAGGTTTCAAAGTAGAACATCTTTGTAAATCAAGAACTTTGCAATGTTCTTGTCAAAAAGTTAGGACTATCACAAATATATATGAAAATCATGAAAATGCAAAGTCACCATTAATCAGCTGTAACAATTGTATTTCCTGATTTGATATGGCTTTGTGGATATGTGACAAACTGCATTTCAGATGCAGGATTTTTGTGCTTTAAAGGTCAAATGCTTCAAATATATTGCATTCCTAATCAACGTTGCATTTTATTTGCCAGCTGGAAATGTACTTTGTATGTAAGAGAAGGGAATTAGCTGTGAGCTGTTTTTTGGCACAGCACCATATTTAGAAACAAGTAAAGTAAGGAAGAAGAATGAACTGAGTTATTTCTTGCTCCACAAAATTACTAAGGACAAGAAGATTGTATTTGTCAACTCCTCTGTGTATATGATAAATGATAAACACATTAAGTCAGCAAATACACACTTTCAGCAAATAGGTAATTCTAGCTGCTGATTCCTAGGTCATGCATTTGCTTGTCAGCAAGCAGAAACAATTGAAGAGGTAATTTGAAATCTTAAATAAAAACCAGGTGCATCTTCTCTGACAGCCTTTTATTTTTGCTTTAAAGGGTAGCTGTCACACCATGTGCTCAGTGGCCAGTCCTGCTCACTCCAGAGGTTGCAGTAATGTAGTGGAGCCAATTGACCGTGCTAATATTTATTTAAAAGAAAGCATCAGGATGCAGAAAATCAACTTGAAAGGAGTCTGAGGTTAGATGTGCTCTGAAGAGGTAATGCATATGGAAGATAAAAAGTAGTTGTACTGATTTTAGAAACAATATGTGAGAGAAGCTGTCTCCTGAGGCACATGTTTGCTTCAGGATCAGAGTGTGTGTGTGTGTGTGTGTGTGTGTCTGTGATCCAATCCCATTATGGGAGAGAGACTCCACAGTTTTAAACTTTAGAATGAAAATTTTAGAAGATAAAATACTTTTAAAGAAGCTGACATAATTTAAGAAATAGTAAATACTGTCTGCAGTCTAGTCCAAGTATATAATCCATACATAGACCTTCCCAGCATTCGTACTTAGCTGAGTGAATGAATGTCATGCTGTAAAATCTCATTTAGCCTAATGAATAAACTCTTTATTCCCTATTCATACAGTAAGTTATTCCCAGGGAAGGTAAATGTGAATATAGACTAACAGATCAAATTCAGTCCTTCCTGTATGTTCAGACATGCTCTCTTTAGATGTTTCTGTGCCAATACATCACTATATTGCAGCTCTTTGGCAGTGACATCTGCACACCAAGTGATTGGGAGTGAAACTCCCAGGCAGTAGACAAGGCATCATCTCCCCATAATTTTTTTAGCGTGACATTGCTGACATTTTTTTGAAGTCCTGCCTTGCTGTACCCCAGCTCTGCTGTGTCCAGGGCTGAGAGCCTCGTAGTGCTCAGTGGAACCATCCTCAGCTGTGTCAGGCAGTCAGACCAGGGTAAGCATGACACCTCTGTGACATACCAGCGGCTTAAAGGAGGACTTAAAATGTGTATTTTTCCTCTTGACTTTCAGAGACTCCCGAGCAATCACCCTTATGGTAGGTGTATTTGGTTCTGTGAGAGCCAGGATAAATGGTGCCAAGTATCTGCTGAGCTGAATAGATCAGTACACAAGCCATTTCTAGCCAATTTATGAGGTCAGAGAAATCTTTTGCTTTCTGCAGATTGACAAAATGCAGACCCAAGGTGTTTGCTGAGATATAAATAAGTGAGTTGACTGACTTTGATCAGATTTGTCTTTTTCCTTGTAATGAAACATTTTCATTTTCTAACCTTGAATAATGTTTGGAAATGCAGAGCCTTCACCTGCCTCTTTTCATTCGCTTCCATTCTGTTGCCTTCTCTGAAGAGAGGAAGCTTTTTATGCAGTTTTCTCTAAGGGGAAAACATCTTTTGCATTGAACCTGGGAGAATTTTTATCTTATTCTATTTTACTCTAGTAGTGTGTGTTTCTTTACATTGGATCCCATTCTGACAGTGCTGATCTTGGGACAGAGTTTTGTGTAATTATCTTTATTCAGCTGTTTAATTTTTACTCCATTGTGAGCTTCTACAATCCACTTCCATGATTTAAAAAAATTATTTCTGTAGCCTTTTGTTTTCCTAATGATCTTCCTCAGCCAAGTTTAATCCTCAGTAAGCCAGCACAGCTCTGAATTGTATCATGACAATGTTTGTCCCATTACTTTAATTTACGAGAGGCTTTTTTACGTATGCATGTGTTGGAAAAGGGGGGGATGTTTTTTCATTCTGCTGCAAGCAGCTCTAGTTGGTGCTGACACACTCTTGAAAGATATATTTTCTGATAAGAACACGCTGGGGCACATAAAGAAAAGCAGGTGGTGAAAATGAAATCATGGAAATGTGTGTGTCCTCAATAGTGTATGATGTATTGTGATTGTCCAGTGTATTTTTTTTAATATGATAGACCCATAAAACCACAGAAGAGTTTGGGTTGAAAAGGATCTTTAAAGATCATCTAGACCAAATAGGTGCTTGGGCAGGGCCATCTTTCATCAGATGAGGTTGCTCAATGCCCCATCCAGCCAGACTTTGAATGCTGGTCTTTCATCTCTTCAGAGATGGGGCATCAGCAACTTTTCTGGACAGCCTGTACAAGGTATTCTCAGCACCCTCTTTGAAAGCATTCCTCCTTATATCTTACCTATATCTACCCTCTTTAGAACTGTTGCCTGTCAAGGGGCCTCTCAAGGTCTCTCTGGATAGCTTCCCTTCCCTCAAACACACCAGCTGCACCCCTCACCTTGGTGCCATCCACAGACCTGCTGAGGGTGCTCTCAGTTTCACTGTCTGTGTCACCAGTGAAGATACCAAACTCTATTGCTCCCAGTACAGACCTTCAAGGGACAGGTACTGCCCAATTTAAGGAAGAAGAACAGAGCCTACAAAAACCTTTTTAAAATAAAAAGAATGAAATTAGATATAATTTTGTATTGCCATCTGTTCTGAGGCAAATGTGCTGATATTTTTTTTTGGTGATTTTTTACTTTACTTTCTTGCTCTGGTTGCATTCATCTGGTTACAGAAAACAAGTGTGATTCCCTGTGATAATGGATGTATTATTTTAAGCTCTGTTATTAGGAGAATGCCTTTTGTGCATTGGTTTTCATATCTCTTAATACAGGGACAGAAAATCACAGAGCAGCAGAATCATCGTATGAAGGATGTTGTATTAGTCATCAAGGGAAAATTGCCAATTAAAGTATGTTACAAATGGCTCCACTCTAAATAGTGTTTATTCTGCCCATTGACAGAGATTTTGCTTGCCTATCTTAAAGTAAATAGATTCCTTATAAACAGTGAATTTGAATATGTGCTGAAGTATTCCACTCATTAGAGGTACCACAGTCAGTTTTCCCATTTTCTTCTCCCTGCAGGATGCATTGCAGGGAGGCTGAACCTACTTCTGTAGTTAAAGAGACTCAATTACAAGAGACAGCCACCAGCACACTGAGGTGTTGTGTGAGGAGCTTGGGGCTCTTCACCTCAAGCTCTAAAACCTGTTACCCACTGTCGTGTGGTACAGCAGGTACAGATGTTCAACACGACACATCCTGGTTTTGAACTTCTGCTGAACAAATGAAAACCTGATTATAATGATTTTCTGAGCTGATAACAAGTCTTGTATTGTATGCCTGCTTTGGGTACTTATTGCATTCTCTGTAATCACAAAAAGCAAAAATACCTCCTGAAAATCCAAAACTAAACTCTAAAGGCTCTTCTGAAATACACCATCCTTGGGTAATTGAGAACTAAATAGGCCTTCCTTATTAATGCCTTCTGGTAGTGTACTGGCTGAAAAGTAATGCTATAAAAGAAATTTATTTCAATTTCTAGAATATAAGTCTTCACTTTGCTGTCAAAAACAATAAGCTGCTCCTTGGAAGCGTGGGTAGTGAGCATCTTATGTCCTTAAGTAGCTTCATGTGCACAAAACACTGTTGTTTACCTCAAGATGTATTTTTAGTACTAGGTCCTAACATTTGGTAATGACCTGTAGATAATTAATGACTCCTCTCTATAGTACTGTGAATATTTTCATTGGCATCACCCCGTAGAAACATTTTATTAAATTTTAGCTGTTGTAGAGCAGTGACTTGCAGCTGTGCTATGTTTGACTGCAGAGAAATAGCTTCATAAAACTATTCTTTCACCCCTCAAGTCCAGGTCTTTTTCTTTGTATGATCCACAGCAAAGGAGTAGGCATGACTCCGAACCTTTCTCTTTTTTCTTCCATGTGCCTGTATAAGAAATGTTATTGAATGAATGAAGAATGTCTTTAGTGTGGGTTGTTAAAGGATTTGAGAATATATTTGGCATGGGAATGGCTGCCCACCCCCACGCCTCAGTCAGGAGTTTCTGGTTCTGGGTTGGTCTCTGGTGAGGAGGATTGGTGTGAAGTATTTTAATGAAGCAAACTACAGTCTTTAAAATGCCTGAAAAATAATTGTGGGTGTATATTTGAATAGGCCTTTCTTGAATGTTGATTTTTGGTCATCTGTGGTGGCTGGCATAACAAGACCTCACCGGAAAAAATAATTCCCAATGTACATGCAAATATATTTTCTGAGATTTGGAAGTAGTTATAAACCACAGAGCAAGAATACTGTGGTGAGTTTCGCTGCAATTCCTGAACAAGGAGCAAACGGTACAGAGCCATTTCTGCTCATGGTGTGATTACAGGAGTAATAAGTTAGTGTCAGCTGAAGCCCCAAACCACTTGGATTTTATTTGATTCATTAGTAGTGTATTAAACTGAGAAATTCTGGTATTGAAATGTACTCTAGGTAGCTATAACAAGTGTGCCAAGGCCATATGTAATGAATAACTACAATGTTTTATAGCTGACAGATGAAAAATACTTGAGGCTATTATAGGAAAACAGACATGAAAAGGGATGAAAACAAGAACTTTTTTTTTTTTTTGAGATAGGTCAATGCAAAACTTATGAGTAACATTGTTGGGGAATCCTAATTTCCCTAAGTTGAGAAACACACATTTACATTGTATTTGAGGCACTTGCCACGTTAAATCTCTCCTGACATTTTTATAAAATATGTGAATGTTCAGAGATAAAGTTGTTCATACAATAAGACGTAGGGACATTTTAGATAAGCTCTCCAAAGCTTGAAAAGTGAAAAAAAAATAAGTTGGTATTTGCAGATTTTCCTCCTTCTGTGAAGTAAAATGTATTTATTTGGTTTATGAAGTCAAAGTAAGGAATGAAATAAGACAGCAGTCTCAACACAAGAGTAATGGATGTTGCTAATACTGCTTCATTTGCAAAAAAAAAAAATATTTTTAAACCACTTTTACTACCCATTGTTTATGCTAGTTTGTTTACCACAAAAGCCTGTAGACAATGGCAGAGGGATTTTGAAGGACATGCTGTGGGTAATTTCTATTTGTAAATATTATGATTCTGTATTTAAACACAGTATTTACAGTCACATCCTGGGAGGCAGCTGACTGCTCACACTTGGGAGGACTTCTTATTCACACAGTCATGTTTTTGGGGAGATAAATAGACTTTACCTGTCAGTTTGCCAGGACCTCCGTTTCCTGATTTTGAGCACAAAGGGTATTTCTTTGCTCTAAATTTTTTCAGAGGGAGTGACTGAGAGGCAGGGGGCAGTTTTGTAAGGTGATGTGATTCTTAGAGATTTTGTCTATTTGTGTAGTTTCTGCTGCAGTAGCACAGCAAGCTGGAACATGGAATTGGCATGCTCTTAGAAGTTCAAAAACAGAAGGAAAAAAAAACCCTCACTGCAATAAAGAACAGAAAGTTAGCCTTAAAACCAGACTGATTATCTTTCCTTCAGTTTACTAATTCATTTTCTCCTGTCTAGTGCTACTCTGTTTGACCTTTTACCTCTGCAGAGAAAGTATTCATGTAAAAGTGCTTCCTTTTTTTATATTGTAGTAGGATTTGAGTCCTGAATCCAACAAAAATCCCTACCAATGATAAAATTACTTAAAAGTGAGTATAAAAATGCAAATGAAAAGAGAAATATGCTTTAAATAGGGAGTATTAGTTTATGAAGAAATGTACACCAAAATGTAATAAATCTAGATTTGTCAAACAAGTTGATAGACTTCCCAAGTTAATGAGTTCTCGTATTTCACACAGGAACAGACATTTCAGTTCTGAATGTCAGAGAATTGTATTTAAATCATTCTGCACAAACACAGACTCCCTTTAAAGCGACAGGAATGGAAGTCAACCAACAAGTGTGGTTCATATTTTCATGTGATTCTGAAATACTGATGAAAAAAAAAAAAAAAAAGCCTTGATCAAAGCTTGGTGGTTTCAGGGACCAAACCACCATACCCTGCTTTCTTATTTTGAAGGTTTGGGGTCAGGTGTTTTTGCTCATCTGAGGTTACAGTTTTAGAATATTTTTCCTAACATGATAAACTGAAAACAATTTAAAGTAGGTCAACTGGTTTAAATTTGAATCTACAATTATACACACAAGACTTTTTTTTTTCCACAAGACTTGTTAAAAATAGGTGATTTTAAAATTGCAGGCGCAGCATCATGCACATTTTATGTTGTTATAAGTGGTTCGTAAATGCTCTCTTTTGTGCACTGTATCTTGAAGTCAGTGAGAGTTTTATCCCTGGTGTCACTGAAATCCAGATCTACACTTGAGTACACAGAACTGAGCCTTCATTTCCCAGGAAAGTTGTGTGTCACTCACAGCTTCTCTGTTTTGGGGCTGGAAAGGTGACAAAGGACTGGAATTGCCTGCCCAGGGTGATGGTGGAGTCACCATCCCTGGATGTGTTTAAAAAAGACTGGATGTGGCACTCGGTGCCATGGTTTAGTCGAGGGGTTGGGGTTGGGTTGGACTCAATGATCTTGAAGGTCTCTTCCAACCCAGGGATTCTGTGTGGAATCAGTCCAATATCATTAGGAAAAGCCAAGTAATGTATTCCATAAGGGGAAGAGTGTTCATGCATTGAATGCTGCTGAATTGACTTCTTCATTGTGTACATCATGTGCTGAGATTTTTCAAGATCAGTTGTGGACCCTGTGGTATCTTTTACGCAGGAGTGTGTCTTGATACGAGTTAAAATCTACAGGAAATTTCTGTATTCTGACATTTTCCCAGTGACATCTACCACGTTTCACAGGGATGTATGTTTGCGTACCCGAGTGCCTCTGGGTGGGTGAGGGGGTTGCTTTCCAGAGCACAGCTCCAGTCCTCCATATGCTATACATTTAATTTTAAATACAGCATTTATGTATTTCAAGGGAGCTGCACTAACTTGCTAGTGTTGCCTCAGGGAGAAAGAAATTCTTTCATGCAAAGATTGTCACGGGCGGTGAAGTGATAGCTGAAAGTAGCTGGCCTTATTAAGCAAAGTTCCTGGAGGTGTTTACATGTCTATGTAGCTGTAAAATAGCCTTTCTTCAGTCCTGAATTTTTTTCCCTTTCTCCCAGTGTTTCAAGTTAATATATATGTTGTTATATGCGAGCTTCTGTTTAGAAAAAGATTAGGAATAAAGACTAAATCCCATTTGCATTACTTATGTGGGTAACTTTCAGTGTGTCTACTTGAACAAGTAAAATAAAAACAGATTTAATTCCAAATCCTTTTACTAACCAGCAGGGAAGAAGACTCATTGACCATAATAATAACAACTTAGCAGAGTACTAGATGTCATCTATAAATGATACACATTTTTTAGTCATTAAGTCACATTAAGCAGTACTAAGTTTTGCCCTCAGCATAAGTAGTCTGTTGCAATTGCATCTGTCTCTTCACTCTGCAGAGAACATGAAAGGAAGATTGTGTTTTGCCCTATTATCTAAGAAATTGCGAAGCTATGGAAAACAGATTGCTATTAATAAACAAAATTTTCTTCAAAGGGCCATGCATACAGTTGTGAGGAAACAGCTGCTCTCCCTTCCAGAATGCACAATTGGAAGTACATTAATTTTAAAAAAGATTATTTTGAAGGCATCAAAAAACAGTAAAAGTGCAGAAACTGTGATATGAATACATATGCACATTGTTGTGATTCAGTATGATCTGACAGAGGAACACATTTTCCTCTTAATACATAAACTGGTAAATTCTAAGGCTTTTTTTTTCTCAGGCAGCTGGGTTTCTACTAAATTATCACAAGCAGTACAGGTGAACCATTGGTGAATTTGATCATATCCAAGTTATTTAAATAGTAATATGGCTTGAATTTTCTCCACCATGCCTTCTCTCTTCATTAGAAAATAGAGACCAGGGCATTTTTCTGTTAAAGCTCTTACACCAAATGTGGTGGTTTTGAAGAGTATCTGACCAATGGTTACAGCAATTAGTAGAGATAGACCCCTAATTAATGGGTGGATAACCAGTGAAGGCAGGCAGCTGTCTGGCATGTGTTCCCATGGCATTCTCTGGGCATCCACCAAGACCTGACACATACAGCCAGTGTATTTCCTCCTCCATCCATTGCCAGCAGGGCTGGAATCAGCAGTGATAATCTTAGGAGTTGGGATGTTTTTCCACTGAGAGATGGATTTGTATAAAATCCTATTCATTCAAAGCAGCCCAAGAAAGAGTCTCCAAGTGTAAACAACTTGGACAGGAGCCATCTAGGCTAGAACTGAACCAGACCACAGGATGAACACTTCTGTAGCTCATAGCCATTTACTTCAGCTGTTTTCTTTGAATACACAAGATTTAAGCAAGCTTGATTAGGATAATAAAGATAAGCAGTAGCATATGATAAAGGTAAGCAGTACAGCTCTAGTGTTTATAGGTTATGCCACATGGTTTTTTTGCATTGTGAATTTCTGCATGACTAGTGCAATGTCGTGGGATTCTCCTCGTGGTGGTAGCTCTGACTCAAAAACCAGCTGTTTGTCACTTAGTGCAGACAATCAGTAATATTACGAGTAAATAAACAATGATGAGAGCAGGTATCACCAGCAGCTGAGCCAAGGAGATGAGCTGGAACTGAAAATGGGAAAGAAAATAACACAAATGTAATTTTCATCATGCAAAAAACATCTGTGTGAGTGAAGATTCCAACTTGTTGTTGCCAAGGAAATTATAATGGCAATTTCAACTGTTGTTGGTATTTTATCTTGATGTAGGGAACATATGCAGTGGTTATAAAAAAACCTGCCTTAAAAATGTGATCCTTAATTCTTCTATGACAGTCATTGATTATGACTTACAGATTAGAAGGCTGGTTCCCTCTTACTAATTAGAAATGTCGATTCTTCATTAGATAAAGTGTCATTTCTCATGTGGATCATGTGTGAGGCCCTGAAAGTAGTGAAAGTGTCACCTGAAATCTTGAGAGGAATTTTACAGAGCTCTGAGTTCCTCAGCTCCATCTCTGAGGTGAAGACTGCTTTCACCAGCAGGTACCTGCACACTGGCTGTTTGCCTTCCCATCCTGAGAGCAGAGGCAGAGCACTTCTCCTCTCAGCCATACCCTTTCATTGTGACCTTTATGTGACAAACAAGCGTCCTTTTCTTAAACCAATTTTGCCATCATTCTTCCCAGAACCACTTTGTATGTTTCAATCCTGCTTTTAAATACAGGCAAGGATGAAACAAAGCCATTTATAGGAATGGTTTTATAATCAGTTCTGATCCATGAGGCACCATGGAGGTGTGTGTACTGAGAAGAATGTAGCCTCATGTAGTTGTCCCAGGTGAGCTGCCCTTTCCTGAAAAACACATTGGAACAGTCCTGTTCTTATAGTGAGGTCTGTGGCATCACCATTTTTGGGACTATTGTAGCAGCAGTTGGTAACTCCAGCAATAGCTGATAACTCCAGGTCTGATTTTGAGAGGATTCCAGCCACTTCAGAACAGAAGGCTTCCTTCATAAGCCCCTTCCTAACTTTAGCTCTAAAGACTCTCCTAAAAGATCCTGGGATAAAATGATGCTGATGAAAAACCAAGAAATTCCTTTATATTTAATTTTCAGTTTACCCTGCCATGTATCCAGATAAGTCCTCTCACCCCAGAGACATTAAAAAGTCTCAGCAATATTCTTGACTTAGAAGAAGCCACGTTACTGGTCCCAGTCTGACTCTGGCACATCACCATTCGTTTTGGCTGGCAAGTCAAGTGGTGTAAAGTTCAAACCTTGGACACTGCTAAGAAAATTGCCTGTAAATGGTGTTTTTTTCTCACAGAAGAAGTCAGAATGTGGGCTGCAGTGGGGGCAGTCAGTCTCAACCAAGGGTCGAGACATTTTAAGGTTCTTTTCACTGTGGACCTGTGGTTGGTCTCCATATTTGAAGTAAGAGGATAATTTCAAATTAAGGGGAAAAGGTTGTGAAAATGTGTCCATTTGCCAGTAATTTCCAAGCGTGTTTTCTTCTGTTTACCAGAGATCTGGAGAAATAAGACAGCCTCTCAACTAAATTGACTAAATAAAAGGATTCTGCTTTTGAAGTATATGGATTTCAGAATCAAATTTCCTTTTTCTGTGCCTGTTGGCTTTATAGGCTTGTTTGCTCAGGAGGAAATGACTTGTTTTATAATGTGTTTAACATCATGTTAGTTAATCTGTGCCATAATAAAGAGTTGTTTCCTTGTGTAAACAAGCATTTCACGTGTAAGCATGTGTGAATCTCCCACTGAAATGAGGGGGGGGGGTCTGTATCTAAGCCTGTTCCTCTGTTTGAAAAATGGACACAAGGGGACTTGTTGGCTACACAGCTGTATTATATGCTTGAGATAAACTGTAAATAGTTATTTAAATTTACTTCTCATTACTTCCCCTCATTAATATTTTGGAACAGTTTTACTAGAAACTGTTTTGTGCATAAAACTGAAAGTCTATATAAAGTGTCACAAAACAGAAATCTCAGAATCGGGCCACTCAGAGTAGAAGTTGCAAAATTATCTTGTCTCATAAGGTTTCAAAATTTCTAGGCTGTTATTTACACAACTGCCTGAGGACTCTCAAAGAATATAGTCTTGAACAAATCAAACTTCTTAGAGGCCACTGGATAAATCCTTTGTGAGCTGGGGAAAGATTCAATAACTAGTGGACTAGCTAGAAGCCCAGCTTTCTGAGGAACAGCGAATGTGCAGACACTGAACAATTCTCCTGCCTTGCCTTGTAGTGTTCGTAATAATCAGAAAGTGTGGGTATACATATATTAGAAATAACCCTGTCTAAAACATTCTCAGTTACTGAACTGTCTGACTACTGCAGAATATTTTACACTAATATTTTTTTTAAGTAGTGTAAAGATCTTTTTTGGATATGACTTGAAAAAATTTCTGACATGGAATCAGCAGTCCATTATCTCAAAGTGAAGGATATGTTAGTTGAAGTTCAGTTGATCCATTCATCACTAATACATCATGTGTGGCTTTTTTGTCATTTTTCATCATGTCTGATAAAAAGCAAGAATTTGCCATCATTTTTTTAATAGTGATCAAATCAACATATCAAATGCATTTCAAATCCAAAGCTTTCAGTGTGTTCCACGCATTCATGAGAAGTCTTTCTAGTATGTTTGAGCTGGTCTGCTTTAGTCCTGTCGGCCTCTCTCTCCTGCATTGCCTCTAAGGTTTCCACAGAAACTAAAAAGTCAGTGCTGTTTTAAAGAATGCTTTCTTCCCTACTACACCTCTTAAATCTTCCAGCTGCTCTGGGGTTTGTGTGTTATCTGTCTGCACTTAGTCACCTCATCCTTTTAAATTAGATTTAAAATTTAAAAATACAGTGCCTGGTGGTGCCACCCCACTGTTGCATGTCATGGATTCTGATTAACTTAGAGAAGAGATAATGGTGAATTACAGCTGTTGTCAGCAAAGGGAAATGTTGTGAAATTAAAAAGTAGTTATATTTTGAAAAATAAATTACAATCCTGGGAAAGAAAAAAAAACTCAAGGAAAAGCAAATTAGCAGTAACATGGAAATAATATCACTTGGCAACTTGCAAGGTTAGGGGTCATGTTAGAAGGTCCCAGCCTATTCATTCTTCTGTAGTGTTTCTCATTCCTGGGTACTTGTGGTTTTCTCTTTTACTAAAATAGGGCTACAAATCATGCTTGATATAATTTCCCATAGAGACAAATCAGGCTGAAAAATATTTTATCTTTTTTAAACTATACAGTCAATTTCTGGTAGTTTAAAAGAGCTGGAACTTCAGATAGTGGTATTACTTTAAAAGAAAAAGAAACAAAAGATGTGGCAAAAGGGAATTGAGCCCATGGGTGTGTAATAGGAGGCGAATGATTGTTTCCTACTCTGAGCAAGGCAAGCCTTCTGTGCAGGGTTTTATGTAATTTTCTTCAGCTGAACAAAGCTGGGAATACTTAACAAAATTGCCATTTTTAAAATCTCATTGTGAATACTCAGCATGCTGTGATCATACACTGTGTAATGGTGTTTGCAGTGAATAAATTGCTGTAGATAGTATAATATAAATAACTATTTTGTGCATTAAGAAGCAGTTCTCTTCATGATGGTTTCTATCTCAGGAATGCTCTGAGGACAGGGCTTTGGAGAATAAAAGCATCAAAGTACTCTTTGAATAACACCAATCTGCTAAAGCAATAGGATATTTTTAATAATTTTTGGCAATATTATTTAGAAGCAAATAACAAAATCAGCTAAGTGATACTTACCTTGGTCTTAATCTATTTGATATTAATAATGTGGCCCAGACTTACTAATTTTAAAGACAGCACAGCTTCACAGCTTTGGCCAATAATTTTTAAGAAAAAAGGATTTGCTTCATAGAGACTTTGGGCACATTGATCAGGTGTGCTGCAGGTTTGTTGCAAGCAAGAAAGAGGCAGGAAGCCCTAAAGTAAACCACATTCTCACTTTGGAGGATAAATACACCTTTAGAAATACCTTGCTAAAACTACAGAAGACTGACAATTAAAAAATGCTGTGCCATACTGAATTCCAGTGGTTTCAATAAGCATATGAGGCAATGTCAAGCAATACGCTGTAATGCATTATTGCTCCTTTGGCAGCTCACTGGGATCAGTTTTCCTATATGTTCTTCCAGTCAGGTATACCACAAACATATTGATTCCAAAGTGTACATGAAAACAGTAACTGGCTTCAATAAAAAGCACATAATAAGAGCAGGATATAACCACTTGGAAAGAATTGCAGCCTGACTTAGAAAAGTGTCTTAATATCCTCCTTCTCTTGCTGCTTGCCTAAAAGTACTTTTAAAAAAATAAAGATGGTCCTTAATGAAAAATGGTCTCAGTCAGACAACTGAAAGAGCTGAAAGAAAATCTGAACCAAAATTTTCGGCTGAATTCTCTCACTGCAATGGAAACTAAGTGGTGTAAATGATTTGTCTGATGTCTCTCTCTGCCAAAGCCTTTGTGGGTGACAAGTGGCCCAATCACTTCAGCCTCTGTTTCCATTATGAATAATTAAGTCTAGTGAAAGATACCAACTCAAAATTCATACTTATCTCACCTAATAATATTGGTATTCCAACATATGCAAGACATAAATTCCCATTTCTATTGTAGGGTGATTAAAAATACTGGATCTAGCATAGACCCAAATTCAAGTGTTAGGTCATGGTAAGGCATGATTTTTCACTAACTGCTGAGTCTATTTAAAGTAAAATGAAGAACTCTTTAAAAAATTGAATGTATATTGCAATTTACTTAGAGTAAAGAGTTAATTTACTTAGAGTACTTAGAGTAGATCTCTTGGGCCTCAAATTCAATGCTGAAAAATTTCTAGGTTTGGTGTAGATTATAACTAGTAAGAACAATGAGCACCTTCCAACATTTTAATAATGACACTTCTTTGCATCGTCTAGATAAAGGAATTGAGGGAATGATAACTTTAATAACTTATTTAATTTATTATTTGAAAAGGAAGATTTTGAGGATTTTCAGCGGGAGAAAAAAGACATTAAAAATACTGTGCATTCTAAAATTGGGGGCTTTATTTATTGAGGAAAAATTAAGTCATCAATATTATAGCCCAAGTAAGCACTTGTCTCTAATTCTGAAAGGGTTTATTTCTTTAATTGTTCTTTGATTTTACTGCCTGGAGACCAGCCTGCTAATTTTATTCATTGCAGAGGCATTATTAACCACACAACAGCGCCCATTGCCACAGGCAGTCGCAGTGCTAGCTGCTATCTCTGTGTTTTTGTTTTGTAGAAGTGTATTCTTTTGGCTGCTGTGGCAACTGTTTATTACATACATTTACCAAAGTACCTCCTGATATCACTGTAGCATCTGGGTAGGCAGCTGTGACTCCCTTTCCCTTCCCTACTCCACTGTTGCTGCGGCTCCCACTCTGCTTGCTCTTCATTTTCTAGGGAAGGAAGGAAACAAAATTACTCTACTGTAATAAACCAGCCCATTAGCATTTTTCACCCCCTCCTCACTTCTGGAAAAAGGTGCAAAAATAGTAGGATTTTTTGATGGCTTTTGATGAGGGAAAGGAAGCAGGGTGTTAGGAGCAGTGGGATCTGCATGTACCTGAAGTGGGGAAGGATCCACCATGATGAAGGGGCAATGAATTGTCAGCACACAGAGAGACAGTGGGAGAGAAACTACCCTCAGGCAGAAACTAGAAAATACATGCCCTACAAAGAGTAATAGCCAGTAACAAGGGAGTAATAAGGCTCAAGAGGTGGTGGATCAGGTGGGCTTCCAGGTTGCAGGGAGCAGAAGACAAGACTAGGACAAGAGCAGAAGAAATTCAGGAGATAACCTGTACTGCTGGCACTGTCTGTATCCTAACACTCCCTGTATCCATTCCAAAGTTACAGAAATATGGCAGTGCCTTACAGGACTGTGATGCCACTGTTTCTCAATGGCATGTTTTTGCCCTTTGTTGAATAGTGGGTTGGGGAGGTGGGTGTGAAACAGCTGGCGATGTATCAGCATAGCTGCTGCTGATTCGCTTCTTCCCAGACTGAGATTATCCAGCAGCCACTTGCCCAGCACAGCCCCATTACTCCTCTCGTGGTTGTCCCCAAGCACAGAGTCAACCTTGAGCTGTGGTGCAGACCAAAGCAACACTTCTGCTTAGAAGTTAGTTTCATTATTAGCACCTTAGTTTCACTATTGGTATCGTGTTTAAAATATAGAGCAGAGAGTATACTAAGTTTATTTTAATGAAGCTTCATATCTGCTTCTCAAGAGATGTATCTCATTGAAAGCTGAATCTGCAGTCTTCTGGTTTGCCACATCCATCTTCTCACCTCACCAGCTGTGCTCTTAAATTATTTTGCCAATCTTATTGTGCTTTTGTATCCGCTTTGCCCTCTAGGCAAATGGCTTCCCAGAAGCATTCAGAGAAAGCAGCTACAGGCAGGATTTGTTCCTGTCTATCTGTTAGATCTGCAAGAAGTGGGATTGCAAGAAACTGTTGTAGTACTTAGAAATGAAGATCATTCTGTAATGAGCTTCTCTCCTCAGAGGGAAAGCTCCTAAAAATTGAAGCCAAGACTCTGCACAATAAAAGACCAGGAAGAGAAATGGCCTTCCATGTGTCTTTTTTCCTACTGTTGTAAGTTACCAGAGATAGTTGAGAGGGACTGCAGCCTGGCTCTGATGTGTGTTTCTGTGTGCTAAGGCAATTCAGATTACATAATGCAATACTAGGAGTGAGTTGCCATAGACAATGCCATGGAAAGTGAGTTTATGGGCATTAGTAAGATATCCTGCTTCTGCTTTATTCTTCACTGTTATAAAAACCCACTCTCTCCACAAGAATCTCTCCATTTCTTTCTGAGTCCTGAGGAATAGGAAGGCCTCCAACCAACATGCTTCCCTGTTTTATTTGGCCTGATCAGTTCCCTGCTATGCACTGTTCATGTATCAGATCTAGAAAACCATTGAAGTTAAAATCCTACATGTTTTGTGCTACAGGCTTGCCTTTCCCTTGTGTTAAAGAGTATCCATTTTAATGGTGGATACCTGCAGGATTCAGAGACCAAGAACAGAAGGGAAGAAACTGAAATAGTCCTCATTTTCCACCTTGCCAGAAACACATTACAAGTTTAGGTTACCTCCAGTCATAGATGCTGGGAAAGAATGTGACCCCTCTCATCGAGAAATATAAGGTAGATTAAAAATAATAACATTATTTTGACCAATCTGTTTTGTATGACTACTTGATAATCAAGGTAAACATAGTTATTTTCTTGACCTTATGTATTTTGACTTTTTAAAATTACTCTCTGGAAATTACGTATATTTGTATACAAATGACAGCTAAAAATCAACTGTACTTTAATAACATCTCCAGATAGGTTCTCATCTGGTATATCTCATGAATGCTGTTGTTTTCATACAAGTCCCCTAATACATTATTTTGCATTTAATATTTTAGGATACTTTAAATGCAGGGAAAGCTTGGTGTTTATAACCCATTTCACTGGACAAGCAGTTTTTAACAGCACTGCTTTCAAGTGGCTGCCTGCCTAAAACACATTGAGGGAATAGAAAATACTCCATGTGGTAAGCGTATTTAAAGCAAAGTTAATTCAGTTCTAGTAGCATTTGAAGTGTTTTGCTAAGAACTGTAACTGATGTCCATACATTTCACCTGCAAGTATCTATGAAAAGCCATGGCAGAACTGAAATATAGGAGAGGCAAAGGAGAGTGGAAATAAAAAGACCATTTTACATGTTTTCACTCCTTTGTCCTGCATTTCATACACTCATATGGGTGTTGTTCTGGAAGAAAACTGGCTCCATGTCCACCTATTCCAGCTCTTCCACTGAGCAAACCTCTGCAGAGGTGAAGTACAGTATTCTGTGGAGGGTCTCATCAGCTGCATGGGAATAACAGCAGCAGACAGCTGGCTCTTGGCAAGTCATTAATAACTTCAAGTCTCCAGGAGCTCAGCTGCACCTCCTTGGTCTTATGTTACGTATTCCACTTGGGAGGTAACACTGGAGAAGTAGGGAGCACCAGTTCAGAGCCACACTACAACCTCTCTGCTGGTTCCTTGGTTGTCCCACCCTGCAGAGTCGCTGCCTGGTCAGCATCTGGGCTCACCCTGGGAGGCTGCACTGCTGATCTCACAGCAGACCTGTCCTCCTAAGAGTCCATCCAGCTACCTTAGGGTTCATCCACTTCCTCCTGCAGCTGCCCAGCCACCGTTGTCTCTCCCTTGGAGCTGACTGTGTAGCAGCAGGGTAATCACAGGCAGCCTGTGTGTGCTCTGGCCCTGGGTCAGCTGAGTTCAGGACAGATTTAGTCTGCCCTTTGCTGAGAGGGTGCACATCTAAATCTGTTCTTCCAAAGATTACAGAACTTCAGGCACTGAGCTGTTTGGTGCACTTTCTTTGAGATCTGGGGTTTGGTTGCCAGTAACTTTAATAGAGCTGGGATATAAATCATACTGAATGTAAAACATTTGGGCTTCAGTGTGCCGGGCAGATATCCATGTAGTGAGGAGGGTAATTAAATCCTCTTGCATTTTAAACTTCACAGAATAAGGCTCAGGCTGACGTCTTGCACATGTGGGAATTTTCTCTGGTGAAGTCTGTTCTGGTTGCCAGTATTGTGGATAAATAAAAAACTTAACAATTAAGAAAGAAGGAAAACAAAGATAATACACCTGTCAAACTTTTTGTATTATTAATGCACAAATGAAAAACCGTGATGCTTGTGCATGCTGTTGCCCTTAATACCAGCTGTTGCCTGTGCACATGGGCTGGTATTTCACATGGCTGAACAGCCCTGCTGCCAGCAAGCACTCAAACAGGCAGCATCAATAACAGCAGTCTTCCCACACTCCATACAATTTAAGCTATTCTTCAAATTAATAATAATACTTAATAAAGCTTCATCTCTCATTTGCAAAGAAAACCATCAATTAATGTTAATCAGCATGCTCAGAATGTGATCAGGCTGGGCTTGTAGCTGGACGTGCCGAAACAGTTCAACTGGCAGATGGAGCGTTTTCCAACTATTCTAATTAATGACTGCTCATTTCAAATGTTAATGCAATTAAATAAATAGGCAAAACAAATAAAAATAATATACAGTATGAAATTGCCACTGTCAGAGAGATTTCAGACCAAAAAAGTCAGCCTCAGTCAAATGCAGAAAGGGCCAAACCATCCCCTCCTGGCTAAATAAGTTCTGGAAGAGCTAGGGCTAGCTTTTGTTACTTATTTCCAACCATTTCTCTGGAAATGACATTTATATCACTTCCATTTTAACCTCCTGGCATCGACTGCGGAATTGCTTCTTTAAGTGTTAGAACATTTTCCTGCAGAAAATGAGAAGGGATTCCTTTCACATATTATGGGCTTTTTTTGGTGTAAGATTTAGACTTGCCTTGCTTCTTGTCTTTTCTATTTGAAATAATTGCCTGCATTTTTTTAGGAGTTTTATTTTCTGTGAACATTGTATACCATACCACTGATGTAGGACTGCATTTGTTTGGGCTTATAAAGAGTTCAATTAGCCCCTTAATGCCTAGTTCAGTCACAATTAAACCTTCCCTGTTGACTCAGGATTGGTCTTTCTAAAGGCAGTGGAGGTGGTTTTAATTATTCATTCTCTGGTTTGTTTCTTGCAGCAGTCTCAGCTGTGCTTTATTATTCAAAGGTTAATGCAAACTGAGAACTGGGTAAATTAAATTTGTTTGGCAGCTAGCAATCTGATGTATTATCGACACTGTGAAATATGGATGGCAACACTTCTGCTATTGTGCCACTTAAAAAGCCAGATTTCATCTTTAAAACAATTGCTAGTTTTGTTACTATGGCTGATAGAAAATGAATGTTCCATAATGTTATAGTCTCTGTAACCCATTATTGTTGAGAAAGCAAGGTGGTTTAGAAAGCCAAGAAGCATTAACAGCTATTATAGAAAATGGATGTAGGTACCATGACTAATGAAGTGCTCTGCACAGGGCTGAGTCGTGCAGCTGTACTCAGGGAATCGTGCAGTCAGAAGTTTTAATGAAGGGAGCCCAAGGAATTGCAGGTGAAAGCAGGTTTTATTAACTTCCAGTGAACAAAACGAATAGTTGAGCAGCGAACATGACATAATGTCGTATAATAATTGTGTGCCTTGGGTACATTGTGAGGCATGGAGCATAGCCAAGAGCTTTCAGCTGTTCTACACACTGAGTGATTCCACAAACCCCTGTACGCTGCAGAAACCTTCACTGCTAACATAACAAGAATTGTTTCACAAGAAATGCCTTAAGACAATACCACATCACTTTTCTGAGATATCTACCAGCGCTGCCTTCCTCTAAAAAATATTAATCAGATATCTGGAAGTCACTGTTCCAATTGATCGTAAATAAAATTCAGGTCCTGTAATCAGCAGCCTGTGAACAGAAAAGTCTTCATATGCTTTAAGAGGCCATCCTGAGTAAAATACATATTTATATGGACAGGTATTATGTTGTATGAAAGGAGGCTGTGTTGGCTTTTAGAAGAGTCATGCCAGGAACTTTTATTAGTTCATATTTTATTTCATCTTTTTCAGGAATTCACCATACGGGTGAGAGACTTTTCTTGCTCATACAGGATTATGTTTTGTACATTTTGAATATTATTTCAGTACTGTGTTTTAAACCAAGGACATTGAATTAAAATAATCCAACACTTCCTCCTTATATTATTTTTAAGATAGGACAGTGATTGCAGAGTGAAGCAGCCTTCTGTGGTAGTGACTGGAGGCCTTAGGTTAGGAACACGTGCAGCTGCAAGATTGGTTGTACCCTGCTCAGTCTTTAGTACAGTCTGTGCTGTGTAATGTGTGTAATTACACTGCTGCTGACTGAGCAGGTAGGTGGATGAGGAGGTAGGTGAAAATAGGATGGCTTGTGAAGCAAGACAGTGACAAGACATCTCAGCAAAGTGTCTATATCCTTGCACTGTAAATACTTCACATCTGCCCACTAAAATATTTGAAATAAGACAGTTGGGACTTTTTCTGTGCTTATTTGAATAATTTATGATGTGATTTTAATACTTCTTCCTGGCTGAATATATCACTTCTCTGACAGAGCTTAGGACATCAGATGCCTGTTCTATCTAACTTAATGAATGTGATACACAATTTTAGTTTCTGGTGTTACAGCAGAACCAGCAGCACTACTGATAGAGTATAACTGATGCCGTATATCCTTGATTCTATGTGGTTATTATATTTTTGTTTTCTATTTTAGTGCTGGACCCAAAGGAGACAACATTTATGAATGGAGGTCGACTATACTGGGGCCTCCAGGGTCTGTATATGAAGGTGGAGTTTTCTTCCTTGACATAACCTTTTCACCGGACTATCCTTTTAAACCACCCAAGGTTAGTAGAAGGATATTCAAAGTCTGATAGGAGTCTTCTCCTACTGATATTTTTTAATGTGTATGTTGGTATATCATTTTAGGATAAAACATAAAACTTTCAAAGCAATAATGAATTTTTAAACTTGACTCTTTTGATAGAAAGAATTTAAATAACTGGCTACAGTTTGCTTGCATGCTGCCAGTATAGCTGAATGCATATGGATTTATTTAGAAAAAGGTTGCATAATTTCCAGTAGCTATTTTTTTTTAAATTTGGATTTGTTTCTAATATGAAGGTGCTTGCATTTGAGTTGCACCCTTTATAAGTAGCTGAAGATACTTAATCTTTACTGTTGACCCATATAATTCACCAAGCTTGTATGGCTGTCTGGACAAAAGTATGCACCTATTTCATTACCCCATGTAGTATCTGCAGGTGCAAGATATTATAAATAATTGCTTTACATCAGTTTTCTGGAAGAATGTGGAAATATGGTACCAAAGTCCAGAAACTGAAGTGACAGAGATTTACAAAAATCCTTAGTAATTCTTTTTATAATGCTGTCTATAATGATTCCAGACAGAAACAGAGAACTGTATCAATAACATAAAGGTGACAGATCATTACCATGATTAACTTGAAATGTCAAACATGGAAAATCTAGTGGTTAGGAAGACTGCAAAAAAAAAAAAAAAAAGGTGTAATGTGTCAATACAGAGCATCATCTCTAAGCAGAGGTAATAACTGCTGGGGAGGATCTCAGAATGGGACTTTATTCTTGATCACAGGATTATTGCTAACCACCTGCATAATGTATTTATAAAAAAGGCCAACATCCTCCTAAAATGCATCCTGTGGCCTACAGAGTGAAGTAATTGCCATGTCAGGTACATGATGCTTAAAAGTCCTTATCTGGAAGACTGAGTGCAAATCTTTACACACATGTTTGATAATACGAACAGAATCCAGGAAAATTTATCCTGCAGAGCTGTTAATAGAATCAAATAAATTGGTGGGGCTGTCTTCATGAAAGAAAGGAAAAAGAGGTGCATTGTTCACCTTGCCACTCTGGAGAGTGTGTCTGGAAGACCTGCATGGAAGGAGCTATGAGATTAAAAATACTTCCCTTGTTTATGACACATTTATGAAAGGATGGGTGTGCCATGTTGGTCTATAATAGAAAGGATATTGCATTAAAAGAGGGAGAAGCCAGTTCCTGTTTGATTACTTTGAGAAGATTATTGAAATATAAGTGCTATATATAGAATTTTAATGCGACAGTAGTAATGGTTACAGTAGTAGATAACATTGATATTACCAGGAAAGATTTTGTAAAACAAATGAGAGATGTGAATGCAAAGCACTTGTCGTTTTGTAAATTGAACTTTCCCAGCCAGTAACCTAAAGATGGGTGAGTATAGCAGTATTAGAGATGGTCTAACTTTGTTTCCCACTTTTGGTGTTCCAGTTTAGAGAAGCCTTGATGTCGCTGAGAGGTCTTAGAGGAGTTGTACACCTTGCTGACTGCACAGTTTCAGATTTAGGCAGCTGTTGTCACATGGTGAAGAAAGAATTTGAAAATTTATGATGTCTTCTTCCGTTTATTAAAGCTCTAAGCATGCTGAACTGGGTCAGTTCTGTTCTGTTCTTCTCCTGTCCTGTTTTTCCTGCCTCCCCCCAGTCCAGCCCACTATCTGGACAAGGTGTGTTTTAACAAGCCCTGCTTATTTACTTCTTTCTTGGTCTTGATCTCTTTGTGCTAGCTGCCATGCAAGGGTTATATTCAGTCCCCCCAAAAAGTTAAAATTATAATTTTAGGGGATAAAATGACTTTATGGTGTATAAAATAGAGCTTGAAGTTCTCTCTCTCAAGAGCTAATACATAAGAACTAGCTCTGAAAGACAAGTTACAAGGAGGTCTTTTGTCATTCTCTCTGTTGAATCTGTTGAGTCTTGAGGCAGTGTATGCAACAGACACCCTTTTAAAATAGAAGTTGAAGGTCCAGTTTGCTATTTCACCACAAGGTAAAGTCTTTTTCAGTCTGCACTCAGTTGTGCTCAGCAACTGTGTTATTTTGAGACATGAGTAATGCAGCTGTACATTGCTTATTAATGAAATGTCAAGCAAAGAGGCGGTTCTTGTCCTGCTCCCTAATAGATTTGATTGTCTGCCTTTATCTTGATGCCAGTTGTCACTGTAAGAAATGTATGCATCTAAATCATCTAAATGTATGCATCTAAATGTATGCATCTGTATGAAAATGTACTGCTTGACAAAGGATAAGAGAATTGATGATGCCATATTGTCTTAGTAAACAGCCAGTTTTATGTTGAGGGGAATTGTCATCTGTAAGAAAGTAATTTGTGTGTGTGCACAGGGGACTAATGTCAGATATAACTGTGTCATAAGCGTGTGTTGAACACTTGGATTCTTACTCAATTCACTTCAGCCACAGTTCTAAATGACCCCTCTTTTCAGTCCTGCTGTATGACCTCACAAACTGTTGCTATTTCATTACACCTATTTTCCAGACCTTATGAAACTCATTCATAGGTAAAGTAGTTAGGGAAATCCCTTTAATTGAGCAGCATGGGAAGACCACTGCTTATCATAAGGTAGCTGCCTGTCAGCACTGCTGGGAAAGGGTAGTTAGATATGTCCTCCCCAAGCTGATCTCTAGCAAAAGAAAGGTACTGAGTACATGGAATGTAACACATGGCCTCGTGGTACAGTGCTATCTGTGTGCTGGCATCTCTTCTACTTCTCCACAAGATTTGTGATATTTTGTGCTGTTCTCAGAATCGTGGATTATAGGGTTATGGGCATAGATCATTTTAGGTTTCTTTGTAGTTATATTCCAATTTTTTCTAACTCCTTATGGCTCTGTCGTCTTAAAAAACCTAGGGATAAAGTACAAGACTGTACTTTATCCCTAGGTAAATGTACTGAGAAAGACATAAAATGTATCCTGAGTGTTGGCAAGATTACCTCCCTGTAAGAACATAGCAGAAAGGGTCTAATTCACATTTTTCACTATGATTGAGTTCATAAATTGCTCCTGAGATTTCTGTGGGCCATTTTCGTCTCTCATTCACTATGAAGTAAGGAAATATTTAAACAAGTACTGTCAAAATTGATCTTCCTAAAATGTGACCACAAAAAACCTGGGAAGAAACAGAAACTGTATTTCCCAGATGCAATTACTTGGACCCAGCCTGGGGTTCCAAAGGCAAATTCCCATGTCACATAACATATTCACTGTTAAGGGGCCTAATCCACAGTGTGTTAAAATCTGCAGAAAGATCTCTTTTCCTTATCTCTTCTCAGACGTTGTGCACTCCATTATCACATCCATACATGTGTATGTCACACATCGATCTTGAGGATGGTAAAATAATTTTTTAAGTAAGAAAAATGCATTGAAAGTTTATTTTGGATATATGTCTTTTATTTTTATTGCCATCATTAAAATATATTTGTGGTGTAAACACTGTTCAATTTGTATTATACAAAGTTCTTGATATTTTTTGAGGGGTCCAGATTGCTTCTATAAACACTGTTGATGCCTGATCTGATCGCTGGGCACCCTGTTGCATGTTGGAAAACATTAATTAAATAAACAACAGAGACCACATTTGTACAAGTAAAGATGTCCTATATTTTGGTTTTTCTTTTTAACAAATATACAAAGTAATTTTCATTTGCTGTTCCAGATAGTTAATCTGCTTCTCTGCTTTCCCTTTAGCACGTAAAAGAATCACTCTTTCATTCAGGTTTTGTTTAACAAAGAATAAGTATCTATACAAGTTTTCACTTTCAGGTATTTCTTCAGTTTTTGTGGCCTCCAACATTCTCAAGATTTTCAAGTTTTATCTCCATTTTCCACATTAATTCTCCTGTGTGATCCAGTTCACATTTCAGGTTTTGTATAGCAACGTGTCACCATCATCAGGTTTCCCTTCCAGTCTGCACCAACAGACTACAGATCCCCTATGGATCCGTAGTTTTCATTTTGTCTGTCCTTGCCTGTCAGTGTTTTTCCAAAGTTTAACCATAACCATAGAATCAAGTTAAGTTACTCTTTACCATCACAGAATAAACCATGTGGTAAGATGGAGTGTAATTTGCTCTCACACTGTTAATTTCTTCCCCTTTGAAGTCAGTCTGTTTCAGTATTTCAGCTTTGTCACATGCCTTGAAACTGGACTCCAAATTTTTTGAGCCAGAGGTCACTGACCTTTTCAGCTCTGCTTTCCTTATAAATCAGTGGCATTTGGCTTCACTCACAACTGCAGCACACTCATGAAGAGGAGGGAGTTGTTCTTCCCCAAAAAAGTTTACGTCTGTGTGACCAATGCAGCTGATAGGAGTGATGGAGGGCCAGCCCAGCCTAACTCTGATTTAGCTATACAGCCAGAAAACAAGATCTTTAGAACAGCTCATCTGAGAACTAACAAATTAGCTTTGGCTTTCTGGGAGGCTCTAATCAATTAAAAATATTTCCTTGCC
This sequence comes from Melospiza melodia melodia, assembly GCF_035770615.1. Lineage (NCBI taxonomy): Eukaryota > Metazoa > Chordata > Aves > Passeriformes > Passerellidae > Melospiza > Melospiza melodia. The sequence goes on from NC_086194.1 coordinate 38,858,428, forward strand.
TCTGCTGTGAGGAAGCTGCTGTGGCACTGCAGCAATGAGCTCAGCACCTCGAGGGCTGAGTCAGCAAGGAAGCGGCAGGCTGCACGATCACCGCTCTCCCCTCAGCCTCATCCTCAGTGTCACGTTGGTTTTATGAGATGCCTGGCTGAAGGAAGGCATGGAACACACAAAGTGAGGCATGGATGTGGTGATGAGCTCACTTTCTGCCAAAGGCCAGATGCTGCTGAGGCTTCAATTTTGGTCACAAGGTGAGGTTTCGCTTCAGCCCAAAAATACAGCATGTAGCATAAGGGACTGAAAAATAGACAAAGCTGTGCCCTGTTCAGAGTAGAAATGAATAAAAATGCTTAGATGACCTGCTAAGGAAATAACCTTACATTTTTTCAGTGGCTTAATGACCCCCTCAACCTTTTTTAGAAATACCTTTGAGATTTCTTTTTCCTGCCAACTATCTTCCTTTCATCCTTAATGGATTCAGACAGTTCACCCCTTGGCTTTAACAGAGGAAAGGTCTCTCTCTCTCTCTCTCTTTCTCTCTCTCTCTATCCCATTCAATACCCCAAAGCTCTTTCTTTGGGGGATTGAATGGGATCTAGCCATGCATAGATGTCTCTTGTGGGAGGACGTGTGTTTGTATGTGTGGGTGTACATGTATGATTATATGTCCATGTGTATTTGAGTAGGAGGTATCATGTATTTTAGCCTGGTCTGACAGAAAGAATTTCACCTCAATTTCTGTCCTCAGTCCACATAAGAAATCAGTGAATTCCCCAAGTATGCAAGGTTTTGATCTGAGATTCTTTGAAATTTAGCCATCAGTACAAACACTACAGCTTTAGGTACACTACACAACTGAAGGAAAGGCAATAATTTCACTATCCTGCATGCAGTCCCTCTGGAGCAGGAAGCTTTGACAAATCAGGAAGCCATACCAGTCTTTTGTACAGGTGTTTGTAGAAAAATGCATGCTCTTCAAAAGAACTTTCCTCCCAGGAATTGTCACTGCACTGGAGTCTGCACTTTGCTCAAGAATAATCTTTATTAATTACTTCTACTCTCATATTTGACTATGTTCAGTCTATTACGGTGTCAATTCAATTTAGCTGTGGCGTATACAATATGGATGTATCTATCATTATCCTAGTATACTGCTAGCTGTATTTTTGGATTTGAGTGATTTATAGAATCTCTTAATCCCAGTTCTACAATTAATCTTGCTAGGGACTTTAATCTCAGCTGACTGAAAAATGGCTCATAGGACTTGAAAGCTGCAATATGCTAAATCACCTCTAAATCAAAATTAAAATAACAGAAAGCTCTGTTTTCTGTTAAGTCCTATGTAAGTCTCCTATGTAAGTCTCCTATGCCTAACAACTAACTGAAAAACTATTCTCAGCACTTGAAAGCCTAGATGGTTTAAATCAGCTCTTGGACTACAAGGGAGGCCCTTTTCCTTTTTAAATATAATACACAGTGTATAGAGTCTGATCTTAATGGCAATATTAAACATCTCTTCAGGTTTTTTCATACATAATTGTAACATAGCACTATAGTCTCAATGCACTCAATAATAACCTTTTGCGGAATTCTTCTTCTGTGGTAGACACTTTCAACCTATTTTGTAAATTCAACCTCATGTCTGAGGGGGCAATTCTTTTTGTTCCTGGCTTCTATTCTACGTGTTCATACTCTTTTTATATGTGATTGGCTGTTAAGGACACTTTTCTCTGCAGTGTAATAGAAAAACAGTGCTTACAAGAGTAGATGCAAAAAAATAAACACTCCTTGGTATTTCTAACCTACGTTGTTAAAATGAACCTTACTAGGCAGACATGCGCTTTAAATTGCATTTATCACTGCTAACACAATTTACTCTTGAAGCTCTAAAACTCCCTAAGTACAAGCCCATTTGACTGATCCCTTTCTACTATCTTTGGAACCCTGATGCAGGCAGGGCTTCATTGAGCCTCCTCTAGCCCCCCTTCCCAGATATTGCCGTCATAAGGGCAGCCTTCAAACGCGGTGCTCTCCTGTCAGCCTTATCCTTTACATTCATTTGCCTCGTCATACCTCTCTCATAGCCTCTGTCACATCCTATTAGCTCTCAGTGCCGTGCTGTGCTGCTCACAGCTCTTTCCAGCTGCCTGCCGCCCTCCCCGTGCTGCTCCTGGTGCTGACGGTGCGGCGCGTTCCCACAGCGCTGCCTCCGCGGCCCCTCGGCTGTGCCCCCGCGCTCCCTTGTTCTCCTCGCCCAGCCTTTCCATTTGCATCTCCTCGCTGAGAGCAGCCCGGGAACCCTTCATCCGTGACAGTAAATGGAGCTGGCAGGTTTTCCCAGCAAGTGAAGGCTTTGGGTGTTTGCAGGCAGAAATCAGATGCGGGGGCGTCTTTGAGAGGGAGAAATGGACAACCGACCAGCAGCAGGCCATTGTCAGAGGCAGCAGGAGCAGCCCCAATCCTGCCCTTCTCAGAACAGCTCTTTCCAGGAGTGTGAGCTGCAGAGTGCAGTTCCCATGCTTGCACACCTGCAGTGAAACAGTTTGTTCCATAGATCTCATCCCTGGGATGCTCCAGCCCTGGAAGTGTTGAAGGCCAGGTTGGATGGAACTTAGAGCAGCCCGATCTAGGGGGAGGTGTCCCTGCCCATGGCAGAGGGATTTTGACACTGGATGATCTTCATGGTCCCTTCCAACCCAAACCATTCTGTGAGTCTGTGATGTCTTCAGGTGGTGCTGAACCAGTTTGCAGTGGTACAGGGCTCTGGACAGCTCAAACCCAGGTGTCTGCTTAAGTAAGTGTAATGTCTCCCAAAATGACAGAATGAGAGTTTTAAAGTGGAGGGCATAGATGTGAGCAGAAATATGTTAGACTGAGGAGAGAATTAATAACTATGTTTTATTGTGATTAAATGCAAAATACGTATTTGATAAGGCAACATCGTGGAAATCTCTGAGATTTCCTTTCAATTCATTTATCTGATAATTCTTCTAGTAATTGGTAAATTGAATTGCCAATGACTCTTCTAATGAATAGCCTCCTTATTCACTTTGTTTACAATACACTAATTTATATCAGTAGCTTCTATTGATTTATTTAATCTTGATGCAAACAGCTCTATCTAACTAAGCTCCTCCTGTTTTCCTTACCAAGACTTAGGTGGCTTATCATTTCTTCCAATTTACTGTGAATACCCAGTACACAAAGCTCTTTGAGAGGTCTTGTAGAGGCATTGTATGGGGAATATCTTCTGCCTCACAGCCTTGGTTTCCATGCTGCTTGTCAAATATATTTTGGGAAGACAATTTGTCTGTTGGAAATTTCAGAAGCTACTTAATTCGGCTGTATCAAGCCTGTTTTTCTACTTCATAAAATCCATGTGATCTAAAAATACATAATATATAAGTGTTGTTTCTTGTCCTCTTTTACACATACACAGATAAATATACACAAATGTGAGAGAAAGAATTTCTTGTACATCATTACTATGAAATGAGAGCAGATGGACTGATCAGGACAGAAAACTACTAGTTTTGAAGTCAGTCTGCCTAGGACTTCTTATGTATGGAGTACCTAAATACCCAGTGCCTGTTGGAATTGGGTGAGGAAGAAGAGGCCCCTGTTTCTTAGAATAAAGTCTAGGAATAAAAACTTGTACCAGGAGCACCATGCATGAGCACTGTAGTGAACTGAGAGAGGTGTTTGCGTAGGACAGTACAGCCTGCATGCTTTGAACTTCAAAAGGGAGGTTTTATTTTATAAAAGTTAAATGGTCAGTAAATCTTTTAAAAAAAACTTGCTCTCTTATAAAAGAACTTTTTTGCTGACTTTCCATAAGGAACTGCTAATTGTAAGAAAGATTATGCTGATTATATGAAAATCATTTTATAAAAACTCATAGTGACTTTGCCAGAGAAAGCTTTTGATGCTTGGCAAATTACCATCTTGTTTCTATTCTGAACATCTCTAACCCAAACAGTAATCCATTTCCCTTGTCCTCTCCTTCTCTTCCTTTGTTTTCAGAAAACTTTGTACTGTTTAGGACTTTTCTTCTCTCTCTTGGATACATCAAAGATTATCAAGGTCCCTTTTTACTTATCCTGCTGTTAAATCTGGGTGCAAAATGAGTGCATTTATATAATATAGATATTTATTTATATAATATAGTGTTACTGTGCTTATTCAATTTTTTTCCCCTGCAACACTGTTCAATGAGACAGTGAGTAGTTACTCAGCTTCATAATTACAATGAATATAATGAATAATTACTCACATTGCATACTGATTCATTTTCAGTAGTATTAAAGGTGAACTCATGTGGATGCTATTATATCCATTTAAATTGTTACCACTTTTGGCTGCTGATGTCTTGCATGGTGCATTTCGCCAAAGAAGCAGAGCACAGTTTGTGTATCAGACTTCTTTGCAGGTCAAGCAAACGTAATTACAGTTTATTATTTCCTGCTAATGCACATACCATGTATTTTCCTTCAAAAAAGTTATTTATATCTGTTTTTTACCAAGTAAAATTAGATGTAATCAAGTGTTTTGAGAACTAGATGAAGTTCATTTCTTGCTGTAAACTTAAAATGTACTCTTAAGTAGTGAGCATCATATGGCCAGTCATTTTTTGTACACTCTTTGTGATGAATCATTAAGTATCTCAACAATTGTTCATGCTACAAATATGTACTAACAAACTGGAAATATTCCACCCTGTCTTAGAAAGGCAGCTTCAGTGCTCATAGATAAATGAAGTGCACTTTGTAAGAAATTAAGGGTGCTAATTAATATAAAGGTTATTGCATGAGTGTTGTGTCATTCAGAGCTATATACACTTTTCATTTAGACTGTTTTATTTTTCTCACATGACTGAAGAGTGTAGGCCTGATCTCGTTTTTATTTTCTCTGCGTGGACAAATGTATTGCTCATAAAGTCTGACAAACTGAGATGGGAACAACTTACTCTCTCCTGAGCTCTATGAACATCATCATAAATGGCATCATATTATATATATATATATATATATATATATATATATATATATATATATAAAACATTTTCTGTATGCAGTACAACTTCTTCCACTTCAGGTAGTGCCACTGCAGTTTTATTAAAGCAGAACTCCTGGGGAGTATTTGAGGAAAACAGAAATTTCATCTCAAGCAGGCATGCAGGATTCCATCCTTGTAAGAAATGAAAGTTCTTGAAAGAAACTTCCCAAAATTGTGGGAATGAGAGCCCTGGGATCTCAACTCTGCTTGCAGCGTTACCTGAGCAAAAGGAGGTTGTTTTTGTTTATTTTCAGACTGGCTCTGGGAATTTTTCCTCTCTCCCTACACAGTCACCAGGCTCCAGTGACTGAGAAGCAGGAGGTGAGGGTTTGAACCCAAACAGGCTGATGAAAGCAAACCCTCAGGGCACACTGTAAGCCCTTGCATGTAATTTGTAAAACTAGGGAATCATTTCTTCCTCCTGATACGTTTTTGAAGAAGATTGCAACTGAATTCAGTGAAGTCTGAAAGTGTGTGAGGTGGTGTACCAGGCACCGTAGTGACTGTTGTGTTTAGACCTCCGTGCAAAAGAAAGATATTAAGTTATTTTAAAACTACATAATGCTGGGAAAATGGTCTTAAAAATCACTCAGAGATCCAGAAATTATTTATCTTGCCTTCAACTAGTTGCTTCCAATCACTCAACTGAAATCTATCTTAGTTTCCTCTTCCCAGGTTTTATAAACAGTCTTTTTTCAGTCCTAAAACCTACTCAGTGAACAGCCAGACACAGCTTTGCACGTTTGGCATTCAGCAGTAGATGACAGATGAGTTTATTATTGTTTACTTCCAACACTGATTGAATACAATTTGATTGAAAATAAATTCCATATCATTACCCTTTGGAAGTTTGCTTGTAGTGCTCACAGTTTTCAGAAGGTAGTCCCATTTTTCCCTATTCCCCATAACTTGCATTATCCTGACCTATACTTTTATTCAACAAAAATTAGGTATGCTTTTTAAATTCCAGAATGAAAGAGAATAAATCCATAGAGAGCACTTATGGTTCAAGAAAATCCATAAATTTCTCCTCTACCATTTAATTGTCTGAAGGTGACTTTGCCTGCACACCCACACCCTCCTTAGAGCCCCTGCATGAGGTTGTTTAGGTGTTTTCATTAGGGGATAAATGGAATTAGAGTCCAGCATTTAAAGGAAACATTTAAGTGACATCAAAGGTAAAAATATGACCATAATAAAGAAAACGCAGTTCCCCTGGAAAGGTATTAACACATGACAGAATAGGAGAACCCTGCATAACCTTATAATGTAGGTATGGTAAGCACAACATGCAGAAAGTTCCATCTCAGCACTTCCCACATTATCAGCAATTTGAGGCAACACATGGATGAGGAAAGCAATGTGTTATCCCATTTGTGCTCTGCTGCCTCGGGGTGAGAACTCTGTTACCTGCAGCCTTGAGGCCACAGTTTCCAGCATATTAAGGCTGTCATTAATACAGCTTCTTCTGCAATTCTAAACACTGTGATTATTTACATTAATTGATTGAATTTATTTTTTAGTATTAAAATTAATTAATAAAATATAACATATTGTCATTATAAACTAACTAATACGTTGATTATTTAAATATTTAAATGCCTGCCTGTCTTAGGTGACATTGGTGACATTGTCAGCGCTAAGCAGCAAGCCTTATCTTGCCTTTCCAAATCTCACAGGTTTAATATGTACTCAGCAGTGAAAAAATGCTATATTTCTGGTCTAAGCATTTTCTAAAAACAGCCTTCCAACTGCAAACAGGTGGAGTCTCATGTACAATTATCCACCAGGTGATGGCAATGGAGTGTTGAACAGCTCATGAATGACATGAACTACCTCCATTCATCTCAGTGGCTCTGAATCCTGCCAAATTCCCAGTGTCCTTGTTTCAGTGCTTCAGAAGCAGCTGAGGCAGGGGAACAAGCGTGTGGCAGTGTCTGTGCTCTCTGCTGGAGGCAAAACACTTACACTTAAAATACAGGCTCAAATCGATGACCTCTCTGAAGCAGGTCGCAAGCTCAGACTGACCTGTCTGTAAATATTTTAGAGGGTATAATTTAATCTGTGCAGTGGATTCAGTGCTTCCCCCACATTCAGTGAGACCACACATATCTTATTACTCAGTGTATTTAGATGCCACTGAATGAAGTCCTCCAATTTTTCATTGTGGAAGTATAGGGAAGCACCTTAATTGAAGTAAAATACTTGAGCATAGGCTTTATTCCAATGGTGTACTGAAAAGTTAGCATACAAGACTTAAAATTAGGCAGGTGTTTTTACTGAGTCCTGGGACATCCTGCTAGGGAGCAGTCACTGATTCACTTCTAAGTGGAGTCTAAGAGTTCCTGGAGTTAATCTACCTAGGGAATAAATGAGTACCTACAATTCCTAGGATGGTCCTCCACACCATCTCTCTTTCTGGGCACTTTGTGTAAAGTAGTTTATGGCTTTTGTGCACTAGCAACCTTCCTTGTTCAAAATAGCTTCCCTTTGTACACAGACATTTAATTTTATCACCAAATTATAATTATTTAAATAAATAACATTTTGATCTCACGGAAGACTTCCTTCCCTCCAAATGCTGAATGTGCTTGGGCTTCTAATGAGGGGGAGAAAATAGATCATCCGGCTAAAGCTTTTGGATTAATTGAGATCATTGCACCAGAAATATTTTAAATTTTCAGAGAAGTCCCTGAAGTGAAGCACTTAGGCTGGAAAACAATAAGCAAAACCACAAGTGAACAGGAAAAATGAAAGAACCTATAAATATGTAGGGTATGGAGTAGCAGACTGTCAAATTATCCAATTAATTATCAATACCTTTAAACATAGAAGCATTTAAAAGCTGATGAACTTGCTTTGTAGGGTTCTTTGGTGCAGAACTCACTGGTGCATGACAATGGGCTCCAAAGCATTTTTCCAGATCTCTGTGGAAAAGTACTTATGAGAAAAAGTATTTATTGTTGAAGGCAATGTTTTAATACCATAAATCTACTATCTTTTCTTTCCATTATTTTGTCAAAGCGTCTTGATTTAATACAAAGGGCAGAATTTTTCAGGGTGCTAGAGAATGATTTCTATAATTATTTTTGGTAGAAGCAAACCAGGTACTGTATTATTTCACTTGTATTCTCTCTCCTGCTTGCTGAGTGGCCTGACAATCCCTCTCAGATCACTGATATCTCTGAAACTGAAGAAAATCAGAAGAGGAGCCTGCCTGTCTCCAGTTTGCATTACTCTCCAGACAGGGGTTTATCTGTGGAAGGGCAGGGCTGGGTTTGTAGGCACTCCCACTCACATTAGCACTGTCCCAGAGGAGGGAAGAGCACATCTTCCCTGAGCCAGGGAATGCTCTTGTCTCCTGTCTGCCCAGCCCCTCTCCTGGCTGGGCTCTTGCAGCTGAGGTAGATGCCTGAAGTTGTACATCTTAATTTTAGATTTTATGAACATGTCCTTGAAACCATCTGGATGTGGCTTGTCATTTGCATAGAACTGATGGAGAAATTAGTCCTTGGTGGCCTCCTGTGTTTTTTTTTCATGTTGTCCCTTCTTATCCAGTAGCCCCAGTATTCATTCTGAGCTATGAAGTCAACATTCCTAACTGAGCTTCTTTTAAAATAAAAAGCCTGTGTCTTCCTTGAAAAAAGAGGACATTATCCTGGGCTAAAATAATTTCCTTGGTTTGTTACCTATGGGATCACCTGGAAGACCATATGAAACAGATACATAAATCAAAATAAACTACTGAAAAAAACCCCCAAAGGTGTTTGCAAACAATTCCACTGATAAAAATATAACCTAAAATTTAGAAATAAAAGGATTTTATTTGAGCAGCCTTTCTTCAAAATATTTCACTTCAGTTTTTTCTGCTGTAATGCCTCTGCTTTTTTTTACAGCTTAATCTATTGTGTCAAATGATGAACAGATGAAGACAGTAAAAGAATCTGTCTTGTTCTGACTTCCTTCAAAGTGTGAAAGAGCTGTGGACCTGAGTTATGAACATTGTCCAGATTAGGGGCTGGAATTGTTGGGGGCTTTTTTTGCCATTTACAAAATAATGAGATTGATAAGACCAAGGCAGGAGGAAGCTCAGGAAATGCATCCCATTCTCAGCCTGCACAAACCAGTTTCACTGCGGGCCACAGCTGCAAGAGGCAGAGTTTATTTCCTTTATTTTGTCTTGCCCAGTCTTTAACCATCAGTAGCAGCCTGGAAAGCAGAATGTTTGTTCCTATGGTTTTTCATTGCTTAATAATTGTGCAGTTAGTGGCTTGAACGCTGTTGTACTGAGACACGCTGTCCTTTCCAGGTAACGTTCCGGACACGGATCTACCACTGCAACATTAACAGCCAAGGCGTCATCTGCCTGGACATTTTAAAGGACAACTGGAGTCCAGCGTTAACCATTTCTAAAGTTCTCCTCTCCATCTGCTCCCTCCTCACAGACTGTAACCCCGGTAAGATGAATTAACTTTCATATCTTCATTCATTCGTCATTCACATTTGGTCACCTCAGTAATGTCTGGTCGGTGCTCTGCTTTACTGGTACCTGCTGAAAAAAAACCCACAAAAATGTAAATTTTAGATGCCATTCATATAAATAGTATAGAAAGAAAGCAGAATTTCAGAAGCTCAAGTGCAGTTTTGGTACTGGAGGAAAAAAAATTTAATTCAGAATGTTTGATCAGTAGAAAATACCTTAGTATGCATAATTTGGATATTACAACCAGGATATTACCACACAGAAATATTAATGAGTTAATAAATATTGAAAAGGAAAGCTTTCATTTAAATATGCTGATAATGTGGTCTCTGAAAAGAATATTAATAGCACAGACAATGATAGATGCCTAACGCAGACTCTACAAATAATGAAAATTAGTTTAAATGAGGTTTATTCAATATCTTGGACAGCCTGCATGAGTATTCAAAGCAAGCTGTCATTCTTATTAACTAGCATAGCACTTAACCTCTCCCCTCAGCTCTTTTAGATTTGTTTTATGCCATTGACCACTAGGTCTGTAATTTCCACTTTCTCTTACCCTATTTACAAACACATAATTCTGACTGTAGCCTTGGAAAACCATAATATATAGAAATTACTAAAGAATCATTGAAGAAAAAATATGTGATCTGTTTATATGTCATGAGGGTTGTTGCTGGTTTGTTTTTTATTATACACTTCAATGTTATTTTTAATTTGCCCTAAAGGGGCAAATTAAAAAAGGTCTAAAATTGCTTTGAAAGCAATTTTGAGATTCTGGCATAATCAGGGGCTGAATAAAAAGCTGTAATAGAGTATTGAAATATTTCAAAACTCAAAATAAGGTGAGAACAAGCAAAGATGTGATCGACTACTTTTATTTTCATGTGGGTTTGTTGCTGTATAGAACATTGAAACCTGTGGTGTTCCTTTCAGCTCAGAGGTGAAGTTATAGAGTGTTACCATTTTCGGCACATTTATTTCAGGTGGATTGAATGCTCTCTGCTAACGTCTCTGAAAGATTGATTTCTGTTAGTGTTTGGCCAAAAATATGCAGAAGTGTCTGTTGGTAGACAGGCAGATAGATGACAGAAGCGTACAGCAACCAAATTAATATTTGCTCATGTGTCTTAGAGACCAGCTGAAGAGCTAGAGACACTGCTAAGCTGTGTAGGGATTGAGGAATGGGCAGTGAATGCATGCTCTCCCGTAGGGATACAGATACTCGCTTTGGAGGGATACAGTCATCTTTAAAGCTGGACAATTTCCAGCAGTGATTTGAAATTTAGAAATTCACTACTTATGGCTTCTCAATCTTAAATCCCTACAGATGCTGTCAAACAACAGTTTTAGCATATCAAGTGTGTAAGAGGAATACTGAAAACAATTTTCCATACCCTATTACCATGTACAGCAAGTTAACACACAAAAAATGGGAAGTTCTTCCATTTAGCCTCTTTCAGTTAGCAGCCATAGGCATTGTCTTGATCACAGTAAATAAAGGAATCTTATGACATTTCATTTTCAAATCTTCTCTTTAATTGTGAAGTAGTTTTGGATTTTTTCACTGCTTCACGGTAAAATTTTCCCCTTTTTTTGATGAATTAATTTCTTAATTTGAATCCCAGTCTCACAAGGCACTGGTGGCACATATTTTTGAAGTGCTGAGTCATTTTCACCTTCCTTGGTAATTGCCTGTTTCGTGTTAGATATTCTTTCATTTAAAAGTAAACTTTGAATGTTGGTGAGGAACAACAGAAGGCTTGCAGAAATTTACAAGTCCTTACTTTTCATCCTATTGCCTAAGAGGATTTTTTCTGATATTTTATCATTAAAAAAATATTGGTCACTTACCATCAGATGGAGGGAGGGAGGGAGGGATGGATGGATGGATGGATGGATGGATGGATGGATGGATGGATGGATGGATGGATGGATGGATGGATGGATGGATGGATGGATGGATGGATGGATGGATGGATGGATGGAAAGATATGTCACTGATACATATGCCATTGAAACATATCATATATGTACACATAAGTAGCTGCAGAAACATGCATATTTATTTTTTACAGCTAGGAGTAATTTTCTAATCCCTCAGTCCTCTCTCCATCTAACTAGTCTGCCCTTTTCTAAAGGCAGAAACACAACAGGGGTCTCGATTTGATAAGCAACTTTGAACTCTTTTTTTTCCACCATTCATCAGCCAGAAGCAGATCAGGTCAAATGGAAAGGCAACATTGAATCTCCCACAAACACAAACACGCAGGATGGGCGAGTCTTCCACCCTGGCCTCTGAAACGAAGAATCAAGTATCAGTTACCCCCTACTCTTACATTTATGCAAATCTTCATTAGAACAACAAATAGGAGTGAGAATGGCAGCTAATTTAGCCCCAGTCATACACAGTGATTAAGCGGCGCTGAAGCACAGCTGCAGCTTCATTGGCAAGCGCTGCTATTCTTCTCCAGCAGGCTGAGCAAATGAAAAGAGGTGTTTGCTCCTGCCGCTCCTGTCATTCACACAGTAATCTACAAAAGCCACGAGAGAGTCTCTTCCCTCCCTGGTTATACATCACCGCCCTTTGTTCCCTATCACTCCAGGCAGGAGCAAGTTTGTCCTTTTTAAACAGCTCATACAATCCTTTACTCATAAGCTGTCTCAGACCCTTCAGTCCTGATTATTATTAATTGTCTCTGTTTTGCTTGGCACTATCAGCCACTAAACTGCGTTAATGAAAGGTCTGAATTTTGTAACAGCTGGCTGACTTTTCCGTGGGGGGAAGGGGTGCCGTAGGGTTTGTGTATGACTGAGCACATGTGCATTTTCTGGGAGTGTGAGAGAGCCAAATGTATCAGAGGGATGGGAGAGATGGTGGGATGCACTAGCCCAGTCCAGGCATTAGTATTTTCCTTTGAGGTGGTACTCGAGGCCACAGCACACGTCCCTTTCTACAAATCAGGGCTCTAGTCCTGTAAATATTTGGCATGTGCATGAGCAACCCCACAAAACCTGATAGATACCTTCACCTGCATGAAACAGAGTGAGTGAGTGAGTGAGTGAGTGAGTGAGTGAGTGAGTGAGTGAGTGAGTGAGTGAGTGAGTGAGTGAGTGAGTGAGTGAGTGAGTGAGTGAGTGAGTACTGAGTGCTGAAAATGCCTGCTTCCAGTGTTAGCTGCTAGGGCTGGCCTGTGTGGGCAGTTAGTTACTGCAGAGTAACTCCATGTGGACACTCCCCACTTTGAAAATGTGTTAAGTTACAAAAACCCTTTTTGCTTGGACTAAAAGTCAACTACACTTTAAGTATTCAAAGCAGAGCCCGGGGAGTGTAAATTTCCACACTGCCTTAATCCAAAGACCTTTCAAGTGCAGATGGCCATTGAGGTTTTGTGTTTTACTGAGTTTGAAGTGCTAAGCAAATTAATTATTTTTTATAGTTACAGAGCTGGTGATGCTGATCTGGGTTAGAATGTTTATTTTTCTCAGCTGATCATTGCCATCCTGGCCCTGCCAAAGGTTCCTGAGCCCCAGGAAAAATATCATTTGCAAATGCTTCAGAGAAAATTATTGTAACATTGCAACACTTTTCTTTGCATGGCTTCCTCCTTCACATTCAAAATCCGAACTTGGCTGGCCTGATTATCCACCATGTCTGAACAGCTTTAACATCGAATTATGTCTGCTTAATAACACCCAGCTAAGCCTTGATTAGAACATCAGAACAAAGCCTACCTCTCCCTCACACCAGCCTCTTCCTTTCTGGTGTCATCCTCTGGCTCTGGCTCCTTACCATTTTCCCCACATGCAAGTTCCATGGTCAGCGGTGATTTTATCCCTCAGTTGGCGTTCTGGAAGCAAATGCTTTGCTGCTGCTCCTGGCCCTTTTCACTGCAAGCTCCTGCCATGGGGATGTGCCAGGGGGTGCACACAGAGGAGGAGTGGCAGACTGAGATGTGGCCAGCCACGATATTGCTTTCCCACAAACATTAGGCTGAGTGTTTGGATGGCAGCTGTAGCCAAAGTAACTGCTGAAGAGCTCTACAGAGCCTCACTTGCTTTGCTATTTAGAAACCTCTGCCTGATTCCTAACCTGAACTGACTCACAGGGATTTTATACCCACTTGTTTTTAAGCAAGTCTTGTCCTATACCTTAAGTGACCATTTTTCTGTTTTTCACACTTGGTGTACTAATTAAGAACCATCTTCTTCCCTTGTTGTCTTTATTTGATGGACACTACCAGACATGTGTCTATGAGCCTCCTTCTGTAAGAGAGGCTTTCTGTTCCCCTGCTCATCCTCACTGCACTCATCCCTCCTAAATGCTCCTGACTCTTGGAGTTCACTGGGGCATAAGGCACAGCTAGGCAGACTAACCTGCTCATCATCACCATCATCCAGGTGGAAATATTTACTGCTCCCTGTTGGATGTGCCTATCTCACTTGGCAGCCCCACTGAAGGTTATTTCTGTCTTAGCCCTGTCATTTTCACTGTTTGTCTGTATTTATCCAATTGAGTGAAATGGTGGAGAAAGGAAAAAAGAGGAAAAAGAAAGAGGAAAAAGGGGGAAAAAAAAAGAAAGGAAGAGCAGATGAAAGAAAAGGCTTTTGCTAGAAAGGATGAAACCTCTGCATTAACCTCTGGCAAAGGATGTGCTCAAAAACCTGCCTGCAGTACCCACTTCACTGGGGTCAGCACTAGTCGAGTTGGTTGCTCTGCTCTCAGATGCTTCAGTGACATATTATCAGTGTAAAGATGCTTGTCTGGTCACCTTTTAAACTCACCAGAAAGTGTGAGGCAGTTCGTTTAGTGTTACCTGTGAAGTTTGCTGTGAACGTAGTTTGAAGCATGCATATCCTCACAATAAATGTACTTGGGAGAGTAAATGAGTAGCACTGCATTACTTTGGACAAGTAGCACTACATTACTTCAGTGTGAGACCCATCAATTTTTATAGTAGTTGCAGTTTCACAGCACATCTGAAAAGTAGACTATTTATGTTAAAAAACTCTGCAATGTACATTGAGGCTTTCAAATATATTGTACCCTGGTTACAAGTAGATGTGCTGTTTTTTACAAGTACTGCCATGAATCATGAATTTACTGGGTGGTTTCATACTTTGTTAACCCACATGAAGTAATGTGGCTGTGCATTTTAATGACTTACATTTATCTCAGCATAGATAAGCAAAGTCAAAGATCCTAAGGTTATGGGGATCTTTATGTGTCTCACTAAGGGACACAAGACATGCTTTTAAGTTTTATTCATATGAGTCATCCTTACATTTTGCCTTTATCTTCCCTAGAAAACTCTTGTTTTTTATCACAGTGTAGGTATAACAGGCAATTTTGGATAACATGCTATTGTTCTTTTTCTGTGGCAATTACAAGTTATCCATGTAGTTTGGCATGATTTAGGTCTGCTAAAAGACATTAACACCCTTACATACACCTGCATGAAGGTTCTGGTATTTAAGAAAATTTGGAGGTGGGATTCAGTTATTACATTATTCTTTTTCCTTTTTTTCTTTTTTTTTTTCTTTTTTTATTCCCTTTATCATTTTCCTAAGGGTGTGCAAGGTTCTGTACTCTTGTTGCTGAGGGTATAAAATCCCAGTTCTGTCATCTTTTGCAGAAAAGGATTCAATAGTGTAATTTAATGCATATCTTTGATCCTCAATGGGATCTAAAACAGCACTTTGGAGAGTGATTTTTCAACATAATCTTAAAAGCCCTAAAAGCCTGAATGGTATTTGCCCTGCTACAAAGCTGCTGGAATTGCTGCTGTTACCAGAACCTCTGCAGAACACGAGTAGGTGGGGAGATTTAAGTCAGACAACGTGCAAGGGAGGGAACTGAATTAGGGCTTTCTCAGCCCATTTCCCTTTCAGACAGCAGTATACATTCTTGGAGGGAAGTTGGTGTCCTGCTGCAATGCCACTGCCCTGTCCCAAGGCAGGTTTGCCTTCAGCAGCCATCCCAAATCCAGCTGTTGGAATTGCTCCAGACAGGGTTCCTATCTCCAAGTGCAACATGGATAGATCTGCTGTCTAGAAAGCTTGGAGCACCTCCACATTTTGAGTTTGTGTTGCTGTTTGGGAAACTTAAGCTTCATCTGAATATTTGTTCATAGCAATTCCACAATCTCTACAAATTTGCAAAAGGTATTGACAGAAATACCTGGATGACCAATATACAATACCCATGGAACTGTCTTCTGCACACCCCAGACAAAGGGGAGTAGGTTCACTTAAACCCTCTCAGGAAAATGCGTCTCCCACGAGGAGTTGGAGTGGGGCTGCCAGGCTTTGATGCCCACTGACACACTCCACACTCCTGACACTGCTTTGGGCTGATCATCTCTGGCACAGGGGCACCGAGAGCCAGAACTGCCACAGCCACTTAAAAACCAAGTGCATGTCAATGCATCAGGTTCCACAGGAATAGCTCTGCTTCTTCAGCCAGCAAAGCCCCAGCCATACCAGCATGCATTTTAATACACTAATAGATGTCCACTGTATCAATAAAAAAGATCTATTTTCAGAATTACTGTGATACTTGAAAACACTTTCCCATCCAAAAAAAAAAAAGTTTAAAATAAATCCAAGGCAGCTTAATAAAGGAAAATGTAACATAGCTGTAATAATAAAATCTGTTCCATGCTGGAGCATTTGGCTTTGAGTGGGAATTTGGCTGACTTGTGGTCACAGCTCTGCTATTTGGCTTCCATGTTCCAACTTTAAAATAGCTACCCAGCCCTAGGTAATGAAGAGCAGGTCTGTGCTCCTCACCACTCAGCAGCCTGGATGTATCTTCATTTCTCTCCATTATTCCATATATCTCAATCTAGCAGGAAGCATGTACCCTGTTCCTCCTCATCTGGTGCTTCCCCATGGCAGAGGCTGCTTTCTGTCAGTGCTGGTTCACATCAGGTGTTCCTTCTGCAATTTTTTTAGACTTCCCAATTATCATTCCTTCTTTTCCCCTCACCCCCAGTTGTGAAGTGAATTTAGAAACTCTGGATGACAGCAAGTTCAAGGGATGAGCCACTTCTCATTCTCCTCATTCTTGTAATTTTTTTTCTTAAAGACATAATATGCATGCTTTGCTACTATCAGAAACTGCTTCAGAATCCAATCTGAATTTTTTTTTTTTACATTTAACATCTTATCAGCTTTGTTCAGTTTATCAAAAAGGGCTCTTGGACTTTCCTCTGCCCAAGTACATGCTGTTGTGGTTCTAGTGAAAATTTGTTTCCTTTTTGAACATATATAGAAGACAGGAAAACTATAACTACTCTTTATAAATGCTCATTCTTTAATAATCCATGTTTGAGTAGATTTGTCAAATGTGATGAATATTCTGGAAAATGACTGAAATACTTTTAAGTTGGTAAAACAGTATTAATTTGTCCCATTTTATGAGGCTGGCTAAGCCCTGCTACTTTGATTCTTTCCTGGCACCCACAGGCTACCAGGTGCAATGTCACAACACAGTACTATCAGACATACAACAAAACAATCTCATTTTCCCATATATCCTTTTTGTAAGCAGCAGAGGGTCATGTAAACAATGAAATTGCTCTGTTGTCTGAGATTATTTATATTCTTTAGCTTGGAGCTGTTTTTTTCCCTTTTCTTCAGAGTTTGTATACTGTAATCTGTCAGGAAGTGGGCAGGTTTCTGGGCTGTTTCAGCACAATGGAAAATGCTTTCTTTGTATCTGAAGCAGGAAAATACTCTATGCCATGTCACTCAAGCATGGCAACAAGTAACACAGAGTAAATGAAAGTTACAGCAGCCAGGAGTCGGTTCAGGGAGTAATGGTTTTGGGGTTGTTCTGAGTAGCAACACAACCTGTCTGTTCCCTGTTACATTTCTGACATGGGTTGTCTCCAGATGAGCTGAGCTCACTCAGGAGGCTCTGGCTCAGCGAAGACAAAGTGCAGTGTGGGGTTGCTCTGGTGCCTCGGTGCTGCTGCTTGGGGAGCAGAGCAAATGGGTGTTTGGCATAAAGACCATCCTAAGAAGTTGTCCTAAGGGAGCATGAAAGGAAAATGCAGCATGAAACTGATGGGGTTTGTTCTTCTCTCAGTGAGTGCAGAATGACTTTGTCAAAGGTGGGGTTGTCTTGAGAAAAACATGAGCAAAGAGATCCCATCAACTGTGACAAAGTTCTTTTGGCAAGAAAGTACTTGTGTATCTATAAATACTGTACATTGCCCTCCCTGTTCTGCAGAACCTGCTACATAGGTAAATTTACATATTTGGACTGATCATATCACAGAATCTAGAGCTGATTTTTACAGATTTGTGGTAGCTCATCAGTGCTTTCTCTTTCTATTCCGTTTAAAAGATACTGTGCTACACCACTTAGGTTGTAGTGTGCACACAATACTAACTTCTATTCTATAGTTTGAATCACCTACAGCTTCTCATATTCTGAGCTGAGCACACAGTACCAATATGTTAAAGGCATTTAGGCACCTAAAGCTGCTGGCTGACAGCTGGTAGGGTTTTCAGTACTTCCCATGGGATTTACACATCTGAAGTCTCACTAGGAGCCTCTCAGCACTGCCAGGAAGAGACTTGCTATACATCTGGTCTTTAAATATTTGCAGACACATGCACCTATATATCTTCAACTCTGTGGACATGATCTATAAACATGGTATTAAACAGATGTAAATGCAAGAAATGCAGCAGCACGTTATGAAAATTGCATATAGATATGCATTTAAATAGAATTCATTTCCTTTGCCATGAAAGGCTGATGAAACTGTTACAAGATTTGTTCTTATCAGTTGACTAAGTCCCCTCAACATGAACTCATAACTGTGGGGATTATTATAACAGCAGGGAAAACATTTGTGAACTGTCATCCCTTTAGTAGTTCTCAGGAAAATATGTCTTGGAATATCTCCTAATTATGTGTGCAGGGGGAGGAGGCTTGGATCAGGATTACTATTGATGTTGGCCTAAATCATTGCTCTTTTCAGTTGCACTTTGACAACACCTTATGGGTAGAAGACCATTATTTGTGAGCATAGAGGCTTTTAGTGTGTTTAGATTTAGGCTATTCAAAGCTCACAAGACTTCATTAAAAAGATTAACGCAACTATAGAAAAAAGATTGTTTGGAAATACTTTGTTTTAAACCCCCCATTATGGTTTCAGAAGTCTACAGTCTGTTTAAATATTTTTTTTTGTGAAAAGTGTCTGGAAATATTTACATGAGAAAATTGGTGGGTTTATGTAATTTAGAAAGCGAATGGTAGCGATTAGTTTTAAAAATAAAATCTGGATTTTGTGGTATCCAAGGCATGATGCAGTCATTAGCTATAGCTCCAGATGCCAGTCACAGACACACTTACCCTGTTTCTTTTTTTTTTTTTTTTTAATGTATCTGGAGCTCTGCAAAGAATAATGAGTAGAAGGAGTACAGTCACTCTCTAGCAGAAGACCAGTGCTACTCACTGGGTCAGGTACATTGCCTGCAGCTGCTCATCCCTCAGTGGTTCAGACACAAGTGTAAAAATCCCTCAAAGCACTTTACTCACACAGTAACACACAGGAGAGGAAATTCCCTCTTAGCCACAGCTAACAGATTATGTGCTGATGCATGACCTTCATGCTTTTACAATGGTAGCACAGGTGCTGCGTGGCCACCAAGTTTCCAATTATATTTGAGTTTCCTAAATCACCTTCTAGTATTCCTGCACTTTACTCTTTGTGTGTGCTTAACAATTTGATGTATGAAGCATCTCCTTCTTTTAACTTTTGCTAAATGTTTTGTGTGTGGGGTTTTGTTTGTGTTCCTTTCTTGCCATGGAAAAGATAAACAAGACCATTTTTTTTTCTTTTTTTAATCTTCTTTACCAAATTACCTGTCACATCTTATTTTGTGGATTTTCTCCATCTCGAAGAAATCACCTTGGATTTCAACCATTCCTTAAATGGAAAAGCTTTGACCATGCTGTTAATGATTTCTTGTCCTTTTCAATAATATTTCTGCTCCTAATTTGTTTTTGTTTAAGGAGATGCGAGAAAAATTGAACTTCAGACATAATAATACCTAACCATCAGTTTATTAAATGTCATCTGATTAAATCAGAGATTGACTAAAATCCAAATCAGTGAAGAGGCTTTGTACATCTGTGACTAGAAATAAATGTAAAGGGACGTAACTGGCACTCATAAGAAAAAAGAGTCTTGTCACAACACTTAACTGTTCCTCATTTCTATTATTCCTCAGAAAGGGTTTCTAGAACATCTAAAATATGGTCTTATCACAAAATGGAAGTAAAGCTGGAAAAATATACACCTGACTTTTGGGTTTGGTTTTTTTCACATGAAACTTATAAAAGCTATAAGATAAATATACATACTGGGCTTTTAAAAGTTGGTTGATTTCTGCTCAAGAAGTTTCTGCACAGAATTTTTTTAAGCTTAGGCTCAACCATCATTAAATTAAACGTCCTTGGGAAAATGCATGAGTGATGGATGCTACAAATACAAAAGGTTACAATTCATTTTCTTTCCAATAAACATGTGTAATTTAAAATACTACCAGTGGAGGTTTCCTATGCCCATTAGCTCAGAGAGAAGACAGGTACTCTAGAGCATATGTATAATAAATCTCTCTGTGACCCAAGACCAAAATAAGTCACAAACATTAAATGTTTAACAATGTGAAGTATTTAAATAAAGCTCTTTGTTATTTCTCATATATAAAATACAGATTTTTAGCTTAATTTCAATGAGTTCCAAGGTAAAAAGTAAACTGCCTTTTAAAATAGACTCTAGTATTTTACAGTCATTAAATATTTTTTCTATGTTTCATGCAGGTTTTGTCTGCCAATACAGACATGTCTTTAATCACATTGGAATCTTTTTTTTTTTTTATGAAGTAGATACATCACTTGCAGGCTTAACCCATTCTACTGAATATATTTTTATCACTAATATAACTGTATATATTTAAAGGAAAATTACATAAAACTAGAAAATCAATAAATTTAGACATCACATTCTAATTTTACAATACTTTAATCTAATATTCATTATTCCCAGTCAGTAAAAATAGCTCAAATCTCAGATGGAGTAAACTGGCATCAGTCCTGCTGAGCTTTTATACTCCAGATTTTTCATTTAGACTTTGTTCCATTTTTCTAAGTTGGGGTTTGTTTTGCGTGTTTGTTGATTTTCTTTTTCCCTGTGTACCTTTTTTAATGTGAAGGCAAGGACAGATTTTCAAATTTCTTGCCATACATTTCCTATTGCCTAAGAACCACCCTCAGGACCCTAATTAGCACAACTATTTTTAAGACTGATTTTTCCTGTTCCTAAAATACAATTATTTTTGTTTCACCATAGAAATCACACTGCTTCACATTTTTTAAGCTCCTGAAAGGAAGCCTGCTACATTTGGCTAACAGATTCTCAATAAGAATGTAGAGTCAGTCCTGAAAAGCAAAATTTATAAGCCTGGATATGTTAGCTATTAAATCATTTAGTCTCTCACTTTCTTGCATAAGATTTCAGACATTAGTATTCCTGAGTCATTCAGATCCTACCTTCAGAGATGATTTACACTGCTGCAAGACATGTCTCTCATATTTTGCATGGCTAATTTTCTACTTTATTCAGCAGGGGAGGAGGAAGCGGTTGTTTGTTTTTTACAGTTTTGCAGATCTATCAAAGGCAACAAATAAAGCAAATTATATGCAGTGTGGGTTTCAGAATCCCTATTTTCACAGCAAATTAAGTTCAGGTGCGTTAGTTGGAGTTGTAGACAGCTGCTTAAATAGCAAAATATATGATGCAATTGTCCCAAATTTAAGGATGGGCTGTACTGTAAGATTTCATATTCATGTGGGATTCAGAAATAGAGCTTTGATTAGTAAATTGTTTGTAGAATTTTCCATCTGTACAAGGCTTAGAAAAACGCCCTTCTATGGAGTGGAGCATTTACAGCTCCAAGATGAATTTGATTTCAGAAAATTCTCTGGGGCTGGAATCCTCGTTGCTTGGGTTTTTATAATATTGATTAGATAAAGTGACTGTATAAAGTGGCATGAAAGTAGAACTTACTGTAAGACATAATATTATACTAGCAGAAGGAATTCCTTAATGACCTTCTGTGTCTTTTTCACCTCTATCTTGCTTAGCTTTTTTCCACGGCTCAGTCTCAGAACTCTTTATGCCAATGCCTGAAATCATTTTGCAAAGTGATTATCATTTAGTCAGGCATGCCACTGGAGTCAATGTGACCTCTCAGGTAGGAAAGATAAGATTTCCAAATAAAGTTATTTTAACTGTTACTGAATAAGAAATTATTGCTGTAAAATATCACAAATTCAATCTTTTTTCAGTGTTGCCATGTAACTTCGTTGCAACTAATCCAGGAGTAAAACTTGCCTACACGATGAGTGCTGCTTATTTTGTTTAACCTGTTTTTTCCTTCTAGTCCTATTAGAGCCTTTTCATAATTAGGCATAATTATATTCATGTTCTGAAATTAATCTAGAAGTGGATAGTCCAGTTGGTTGCTAAAATGGGGTCATTTTCTCACTCATCTGCTGATTCCCCAGCCATTACCTGTATGGATAGGGAATGGAGAGGCCTGACTGCTTTTTGTGTTATTGGGTAACCGTAGGAGGTGTGCTCATGCAAGGCACACCTGAGTTCCTATTCCTGTTCCAATGGATGTTCAACCTGCCAAGGGATTTCAGGCCTTGGGCTATGAAAGAGTTTCATTTAGTAGGCCTTTAGAAGGGATAAAAGTCTTCACTAACCCCACCTTTTGTAAATAAAGGCCTCTTGTATTCTTTTGACATTTTTATGGGATTCTTAATAGCAGTTTTGGAATTAAATTTGACAAATTAATAATGAGGTTTGGATTTAAATTTGACAAATTAATGATGAGATTTAATCGGACAAGAAGGGGAAATCAGATTAAACCAAAATAAGCAGCATTCATAGCACATATAGGCTTTTCTGTTTTCTAAGGATGAATTGCAATAAAAATATAAAGGGATAGATTCAGGTGCAGGATTCAGATGACTCCTGCATCTGACCTAAAATGGGTATGTTTAAGTTGAAGATTTTTTATATTGCTCACATTCAAACACTCTTCTAAGAGTGAAAATGGCTTTAGGACTCATTTTTCTCTCAGTGTCTACATGCCTGCTACAGACCATGCAGTAGCACCTGCTCCCTTCCTGTCCTCTGGGAGTCCACATGGCAAGTGGATCCTATAGGACCTCCTGGTTTTCTTGCAGAGCAATCTGCCTTTGGTACATGTGATTATAGGGTATCCAACCCCTCACAAAGCATGGTCACAGAGAATAGCTTTACCCTCAGTTGCTTAGGGGTTAAACTGTTTGCTCAGGATGTGTAAGACCCATAGGTCAATCCTTTGCCTGGAGGAGGTGATTAGTGGGAAATAAGGAGAGACAAATCCAGAGGAAAACTGGTTCCATTATTTTTAGACAGAAGAAATGCCAAACACACGAGCATTCCTACAGAATGCTATCCCTCCCTATCCCTAGCTATCCCTCTCTTAGTGAGTCTTCAGACACATGAAAAGAATCACATCCACAGTGCTTTTCTGAAAATACACTTATGACCCTATGGATAAAAGCCAGTTTAATTATGGGTCTTAGCATTTTGGTTGCTTGACAACATGTTGAGATCCAAGGGCTGTGATTTTCTTATTATCCACTCAGAGCCATCTTCCACAAGGTAAATGCATATTGCTGTAACTTCTTCAAATTTTATCGAACCACATGCCATGTAATATCTTTCAAATTAAGTTCTACAGTTACTAACACCATTTTATTAATTTTTTTTTCTAATAGCAACGACTGCTTCCCAATTGAGTAAGTTATTATAAGCAGACACATTGCTAATGTATCTGTGCTTTTAATATTGAGACGCATCCAAGCATCAAAGTGAAGTGTGTTATTTTAGAATTTTAATTGTTCCAGCATACTGGCACATCTAATAGGTGCATGTTCTTCCTTAATTAAAGACAACTCTTCAAGATCAGTACACTGTGCCTCGCTGATCCATGATTGCCTCAGCTAACTCCCAGTCAGCCAGTAAAGTTTATAGAAATCCTGCTAAAAACTGAAGACTGAAAAAAAATCTTTCTCTTTAAACAAGAATGATTTCCCTTGGCAAGATACAGAGATGAATCACTGCCAACACTTTCCTTTAAGAGTTGCCTTAATAAAATTGGGCCAGATAATACTCCTCATTTCTGAAACATCTTTTTCTTAGGCAGCCTCATATTTCACACAGGTCTGTGGTAGGTAGCCCGACAGCAATCAAACACAAGTCTAGAGAGAGGAATGAATTTCTCCCTCCATGCTTACAAAATGGGTATTTTAGTAAACTGATGTTTCCTAGACTAGATTTGCAGAGCTCTTTTATTTTTGAAGATAGGTAACATTTTTTTCTCCAGACAGCAGTTTGGACATTGTAATCAAGTCACGTACGCCTTAATATTTGTGTAACTGCAATCATTGTGCAAACTTTACAGAAGTCAAATGCATTTCTGGCATTTCTACAGAGCTCAAAACTTAAGAGTCAAGTCATGGGTGGCAGCCTTTTTTGTGACATACATCTGTACAGCCACACTTATGAAGGTATCTAGATACCTTGCCTGGGTGATGGAAAAGCTTTAGTCCAGCTTCACAGTTGGGAAGCTAAGGCACCACTGTAAGAACACTTAACTTTCTTGCTATATATATTAGAATGTTTCTATTAAATGTTGAGAAGTGAGCAGACAAATCTGTAAAACTAGTTTCTGAAATGAGAATAATATAATGAGACTTCATTATATGTCATATTATATGGTTTCTACTGTGAACTGTAATTTCTAAAATTGATATTAGCTTCACTGACTTTTTCCTAGTAGACATTTGATCTTTCTAGAATGTGCTCCTTTCTCCTCTAGCGATGACCATTTTTTATTTTTACTGAAAAAACTAATTTTATTTGTTCTCTTTTTGTAATACAGTGTTCATTGATCACTTTATCATTCTTCTGTATTGCTTTCAACGAGCCCCACAGACGGTTAAATACGTTCTATGTGGACAGTTGAAATTGTGATTTTGTGAAAGTCAGGAATAAATTGTAGTGCAGCTTGTAGACTGTGTAAAGCAATTCAGAGCCCTGGTACCCCCCTTTGTTCTGCCCTGAATCACGCTGTTGTTCCAGTTCGTGCGCGTGTGTTGATCAGGCTCCCGACCGCGAGCTCGTTTTATTGCTGCACAAACAGGGATTAGTGCTGCCGCGCTCCTTTTCACTCGTGCCCTGGGTTTCAGCGCTCTTCTCAAAGGTGAAAGGTTAGTGGAGTAATTCAGTGGGCCACTTCACCTGTCTCTGCCCCCAGAGAATTACTTAGTCTGTGCATTATTATTAATGACAGCAAAAGAGAGCAGCGCTGCTGCTCTAAGATCACTGAAGGATGCTGTGATGCCTTTCAGATATTTCATTTTCTACATCAAGACTCACAGTATCCTTGACATGGTCTTCTAGGAGTTCACTGAGTTTGAAACAGGTGATATGTGGCTAACTGTGAAAACTTCCCGAGGCAAAGCGACACAATAAATAAAATTACTCACAAACAATTCATCTTCTCTTAATCCCTTCCTCCTGGAGTACTAAATTGTTCTGTGACGTATTTGGTATAGCATGCCTCACACTGCCTTTGCAGTTTTCACTGACTGGTCTTTTTATAACACTAACCTGGACACCACTGAAAACACTGCAAGAAAGTATAATTACATATTAAATAATTTTTAAATTCAGGGTGGTTTTGGTGTGAATCAAACTATCACCATTTGCTGTTAAGAAAACTGGTGTTTCACTGAAATGTTAGAATAAGACCTTTCTGTGCTTGTCCCAGTCCTAAATTTAATTTTTTTATTTTCTTTTTTAGTCTTTTGGGTCTTAAAGATTGGTACAATATTAAAACCAACAAAATTGGACTCAGAAGTCTTGGCTTTCGCTGCAAACCAATATAGGAATATATTCTGTCCTGCACTGCTATTTGCAAGGAAAGCACTAAACAAAATATAGCTACTGAAAATATGCACTTTTATTCTGGGGAGGTTTGGTTTTGGGGTAACCAATCCTACCTGTACTGATGTACAAAGATAACTCCAATGCAGGTATCCTGTAGATAACATAGAGAGCATGTTGACTTTTCCTTAAAAAAAAAAAGCTCAAGCACTCCACATTTTTTTCATTGAAAAATAAATACAGCATAATATCTGTATTAATATCTGTTTGTTTTAAAAGAAACAAGCAAACAAAAAATAGTATTCCCTAAACCAAAAACTCTTCTAAATGTGTACCTGAAGTTAAAATAACTAGAAAATTACTTGTTTCATGTCACACATCCTGCCCAAAGAATAGGAAATGTTTAATTTTTGCTGACTGCTCTTTCAGTGCAGGTAGATCTGTAGAGCCTCTCAACAGGGTGCTCTCACGCCTGTGAGCATGGAGTCATTTAGTTCAGGAGAAGGAATAAGACCTTTCAAATTACATCTAAACTTTGGAAATTCTTCCACGTTAATTCTGTTCTTCAACAGGAGCCCAAGTCTTTACAGCCTGATACAGAGCTGAATCCAAACCTGGACCAAGAAAAAAAGTACATTCTGAATATTTGGCTGAAGAAACTGTGAGATTTTTATAGGGCTGTGGGTTTTTTAGATTTTAAGGTATTCCAGAAATCTTCAGAGAACCCACTTGTGGTGATGTAATAACTGGCTCCATCAGCTGTTCTCTATTAAAACAGCAAAATACTGCAATGGAAATAAAATTATACTTTATAAAAGCTCATAAAAATATATAAAATGCATACAAACACCATAATGTACGTTTAAAGTCTAAATGTGTGTCTCTTTAACCATGTTGGCATTACCGATTGGAATTTCATTGCATATTGTGTGGTTGATGGGGAAGGCACGCTGAAATCAAGCTGTTAAACACACCATCTCTGTTTTTTATTTCACTAGAGTATGTTTGCTGTATTTTTAAAAGAGCATTGCAAAGCCCAGGAGATGAATTCTGCTCTGAAATTGCTATTTGCTGACATAGAAATAGCTGTAAAAATACAAGCTGAGAAAAATACAGTGTAGCAATATATTTTCATTTATTTGGGGGGAAAGTAGTTTTTAAGGAAGAATTATAGTCTGCCTTCTGAATGATAAAGCAGTTTAACTAGCATTAAACACAGCTGAAATTTTGTAATGACCCAACCTCAGCTCATCCAAATCCCCAATAGCATTAACTCCCTAGAACTGAACTGTAAATTTGATTAGCCTTACAATAGACATGAGACACAAATGTTCTTCCTTATACAGTCATATTCAGTGGCTGCAGAAGAAGATGACAAGGTATTGTGGAGCAGTGCATCCAACCTTTTTAAGCTAGGGACAAGCTCCAGCTCACCCAGCTTTCAAAATCACATAAATACAGGGCAATTTCATGAATTCTAATATAACATGAGGATTACATATGGTGAGGTGAGGAGGGATTTAGCAGCTGCAGTCTTCCTGTAAATCATCCAGAAGATTTTTTTCATAGTCTAGTTCTTTAGATTGACATTTTCCTTGTAAACTACATTGCTGAACCATAGCTTCTGTCCTTGCCTGTATAATATGGTACCTTTTTTATACATTTTCCTTACTTATTTTCCTTACTCCTTCTCTGATGTGAAATTTGATCCTGTAATTCCTGATGTGTTAATATTTTGCATGGAGTTAATCACAGTACAGGATAAAAAACAAGTTAAAGGTCATGGGGGCATCCTAGGGTGGGGTTTTAGAAGAAATAGTAAATTACAAGGCCTAAAGATTTCTGGGCCCAGAGTTGCAGCAGCTCCTCCAGGCTGGCACAGCCACCAGCACCCCAAAGGCTGGGAAGCCCATTCCTGCCCACAGAGGGTGCACATCCCAGCCCTCAAGCCAGCCACCACACATCTGGTGATCTCCTGCCAGGCCATGAGTTGCATAGATATGTTTTTTTATTTATTTATTGTTGGCTTATTTTAATTTCTTTCACAAGATTGTTTCAGCAACACATTCCTGGCATAGCTTTATACTTCTATCCCCTGGTAATTGTTGTCATTTGGACACAGTCCTGTTTAGAGTAAAATTCTGAAATCAACCCTGATTCATTGATGAATCATGCTACTTCTTTAAGGAAAAAAAAACATTAAAAACTAGAGCAGTTGACTAGTTATAGAAACAAATGTCTAGCATCAAGATTAAAACCACAGATATATACAAATGGACAATAAGAAAGCTTTCTGGTAGTGGGAAATGGAAACGAAAGAAAAATGTTGTTATGAATTTTGAGATCCAATTTTCCTTTTCATCTCCTAATTAGATAGTTTATGCTGTGGTTGTTTTATAAATACATATTTGGCCCTACTAATGGATATTTCACAATAACCCTTAAGCAGGGCAGCCCAGCTGAGCACCAGGTGGTGCTCAGCCATGTGCTTCATAGCATAGTGGGGTAAATGGGGACCATTGTTTCTTCCTCATACTTGATATTTTGTAGGATTTCTTCCTCATACTTGATATTTTGTAAGACTTGGGCACTATAGCAAAGGCTTGTTCATGTTGGCAGTTAAATCTTTTAATTGTTTTAATTAAGATGCTTCAATTTATCTTGTAATCTCGATGTTGTTCCCATCATGGCGAATTACGCAGCAGTGGTGACTCGTGACTCGTGAAGTGTTGAGAGATGTGTGTCCTTGGACCTGCTGGCTGGAGCTGCCCACACAGCTGCAGGGAGAGACCAATGGCATTTCTGGAGCTCACACACTGTCTTTGCATCCTGTGGCACAAATGCAGCTTCAAATTGGCCGCTGTGCCCCTGCTTGGGTGGCTCTGGTCTGAAGTTTACATTTCCCTCCTCGCCAGCTGTCCTGGCTTCCCAAACAAAGGAGTTGTGCCTCCTGATGGCTTTATGGCTTCACAGCAACTGCTAAAATAAGCCAGTTCTTCAAGCACCTATTAAAGTGCCCTTTTTTAAGCCCTCATACATATTTACATGTGACACAGCTCCAGACCCTCTGACAGAGATGTGAAATAGCTGAGCCTTGCTGTCAATAACTATTTTTCTATTCCTGAAATAAATTCCTTGCTCTCAAATGAACAAGTGTCTTTCCCAAACTGTGGGTTTGGTTTTTTATTCAATATTGTTTTAGCCAAAAAAACACACAGCCAAACTGAAAAAAAACAATGTCATTGCTGTAATTACTGAAAGTACCTTTCAGTAGTGTTCGCTTTGCAGCTGGCTGGGTGCAGCTGGTCCTGGTCATGCTACAGGAAGCAAAGACTTCTCTTTGCTTCCAAGTCCTGCTTCACTGGCTTGGGGGAAGCACCTGAGATGATTGATAATTGATTCTCAGGTCACTCAGCAGGAATTTACACACCCACAACCAAAGCTTTGTAGACCTCAGACATATTAGAGGCCATCACCTCCACTCTTCCAGCTGCCAAACAAAACACTGCAGAGACAAAGGCTTGAACACATGGATAAATAAACAGCCCAGTCCTTTACATTCCTCGACTTGAACACATTTCCACACCTTACCAAGAACGCCTCTCACTGATTCTCTCACCCCAAAGGAAAGGCAACACTGTCCCATGCTGGAAGGAGATTGGGGGAAGAGCCTGTACCTTCCCAAGCCTTGTAAAGATGTATGGTTTTGAAATACTTTCTTGCTCCTAAAAGGAGATATAGAAGAAACCCCACACTAGGAAACCAGACATTCTAATTATCATCGAGGTTTGGGGATGATGATGTGCTCCTCAGTAGCCTTGCAGTATATCAAGGAAATCAATTTACAGCTCCCAATGTGAAATTCATGCTTTCACAGAAACATTGATCCTGCACATGAAAAACCTTCCAGATTTGAACTAGATAAACCTTTACGACAGCACATCACTGTTCACTGACTCATACAAGGTTTTATAAAGATCTCAGAGGCATCACTTTGAATATACACTAAACCTCAATAAGAGCTTGCCGCATTCCAGATGGTAATGCTGAGATATTCCTGCAACCCTTCCCAGCCAGATGCCTCAGAGGCCAAACCCCACCTTCCCCTACAAGCATGAAAACCAGGATATGCCTCAAATTTTGCTTCAAAGATTCCTTTCAAGTTCAACCTTTAGTCTCCATTTCTCCACAAGCCTGTGGAAGTGTTTCTTTGCACAGGAGCCTTGCGTCCGAGGAGGATGTGGGAATTTTCAGCAGTGCTCTCACACTCATCCCCAAGCTGCTATTACACTATGACAAGGTTTCACTGTTGCTACTTAGGGAAGTCTTTTTCAAAGAGAAATATTGCCCTTTCCTATAGCTCAGGTTCCCCATTTACCCTGCAGTGCTTCTCAAACCTCATTCCAGCCACAAATAACTTTTTGCTACTTAAGAGCCTGTAGACTGTTAACCTCCTGTTTGCACAGGACAAAATCCCTCAGATAATCCCCTATACAGTTACTCTTCCTGGCTGTGGAGTTAAAGGTGATATACCTTCCAGTCTACAACTTTAAAATTTTATCTTAGATCAGATACACTTCTTTTACACACATGCATGTAAAAATAATCCAGTCCAGGCCTCAGTGACCTCCTCTGGATATATTAAGATATTAAAGCTAAGCACAGGCAGTAAAGTGCAGGACTGAGACTGCAGGGACTTAGTATACTGCAGTCACAGTGGTAACTTGCCTTGCTAATTTAGAAGGTACAAACTTAACATTCAAATCAGGGTCTTCCTGAAAGTGCATGTTATGTATGGAAAGCGAAAGAATTTGTTTTAGTAGATATTACTCACTAATATTCACTTATTACTCACTAATATTCGGTGAGATTGGCAGTCAGCCAATGAAGCGATTTTTTGCTAAGCCAACGTGTTTCCCCTATCACAAACTCTTATCATCAACAACCAAACAAAAAATCTCAGATTTCTCTGCTTGACAGAAGGCCTGACATCTTGTCCCGGGAATTTCCGTGGTTAACAGTGCAAGCACCACACTCAGATTGCAACTGTACAGAGAAAGCCAATGCTCAGATTGTTCAGTGGCACCATCTTCGGACAACAGCAAAGCTGATTAATACCTGGCTTTCACAAGAAGTCATCTTCATCTGTCCTAAGTCAGGGAAAAGTGTGGTACCAGTGCCTCTGGACATGCATGGTACAATCTCAGAACGTTTACTGTCACAGCAGAAGTATCAAGGGCATGTGTTCCCCTCAAAAAAGGAGGGAAAATATAAATTTTGTCTGCTTAAAATGAGAAAAAAATTTGCCTGAAAAAGAAAAAAGTTGATGAAACACAGTCATTTGTGGGAATGTCCTGTCTTGGGTTGTTTTATTTAGGGGACTGATTGCTTTTGATTAATTATTTGTGAAGTAATTCATAGATCCAGACCATATCATGCAGCATTCTGGCCATAGGAATGCTCAGAAAGATCTTATAAATTAAATTTTAAAATCCCATTATTTGGAATTAACTTCTGTTGTTTTGAAAACAGTACTTGCTGCCCTAATTCCTTACATTTCTTTATGCTTTGAAACTAAAAGTATTTTAAAGAAAAAAAGCAACATTCAACCTGATAATAGAATTAGAGCTCATCCTCTTCTTAGGTGAGAATATGAATAGTTGTGTGAGTTCTAATACAATAAATAAATTGCATCACCTGAAGGTGAGTTTTAGCTCAAAACAAAATTATCAGAACATTTTTTTTGTGTGGTAGAACTTCAGAAAATTGTTTCAGTGATATGTTTACGAGACATGTATAGCTAATTGCCATCCATTTCACCTTCATCTCTTTCCTTCCCTGCTTTGAAAACAAGGCTGGCATATGTGGGCACCTTGTTGAACCTAAGAGAACTGAAGGAATGTGGATCTAAAAAGGGGCTGACGTGCATTTCACGGTTTGTGTTTCCTTTTCAGCTGACCCCCTGGTTGGAAGCATTGCCACTCAGTACATGACTAACAGAGCAGAGCACGACAGAATGGCCAGACAGTGGACCAAGCGATACGCCACATAGGAACCTCCTCTAGGATTTGCTGGACCTGTGCAAGCACATTCACTAAGTGCATCAATAGCCCTTCCCTTCATTCTTATTTTTTATTAAATCTTGAACCATTTTGTGACAAAAGGTTGTCCTTCCTTCCTTTTTTTTTTTTTTTTTGTTTTGTTTTGTTTCATTTTTGGTTTATTTTTTATTTTTATTTGTTCTGGGTTTTTTTGTTCTGTTAACTTGAAAGTTGTTTCCCTCAAATGTAGACAGGGAATTTTGGTTATCAGTGCAAAGAATGTTGGATCTGTAATAGTATAGAGCTTTATCAGAAAGCTTTGTATTAATGTGTGGGGTTGTTTTTTTTTTTTTTCTTTCATGTGGTTTTGGGGAAAACAAACAAATTCAGAATTATATCTCATTTCTACTTAAATGTAGTGTTTAGGGTTATTTTTTTGTACTGAAGTCTTTAATGGTGGGTGCATGCTACTGGGAACAAGTTTTGTATAAAAGCTTAAAATCAAGAATCACTGTGCATTACTAAGACTGTGTTTATCACTAGCCTTCTGTTTCCCACACAAAAGGCTATTGCATTGAACAAATTAATATGTATTTTGATTTACTTAAAAAACAAAAAAAAAAAAGTGCTTGTAAATTTCTTAGGGACCTGCCACTTTTGACTGTGGATCAGTTGATGTACACTTGTATTATTAAAGCACTCAATAAAACACTGTGGCTGATAAATGCGCTTCTTGCAGGACGGTGCTTTTGCGTTTATGCAGCATAGGCTGCTTAGTCCTCACATCATACAACTGCAGGTTACAAAACTATTTTTAGACCTAACTATTCACTTCTTCTCAACAATGCATTTCTTAACTTAGAATTCTTCATTGTGTCTTTCTCCATATACAAACATCTTCCAAGTTTCAAGGCCTTTCTTTCATCCGTCTCTGCCCAGCCTTGCTATTCAGAAGCCTCTTGCTGCATCTTTTACGCTGTGGCTTCACTATATCCATCTTGTTACATTTAAAATAGTTGGCAATAAAAATAGCCTTGCAGTGAAAGCAGAATATTGATGTTGATTTTATACAGCAGGCCTCATTTTGCCTTTCTCCAGGCTCTTTGACTGTAAAAGCAACTGTTATTTAAAAAAAATAAATGAAGGTTTTCGATGGGAAAATTGAGCCCACTGCACCAATCATTCCCAGCACATTCAATGATAAGGGTATTTCTATTCAGATTTGACCTTCAGGCTAATTTTAGATATGCAGCCATGGAGGGAAAACTTCTACTTGGCTAAGGAAATGTGTGGGTGTTGTGATTTAGAAAATATATACTGTGATGCTGATAGCTGAATGTTCTTTGTGTTGCAAGGCCTATTGGAAAATCCCTGTCTCATATAATTAAATGTTACAGATGCTATATACAGTGCTTGCTTGCCCTCTCCCCTCTCTCCTTGCCTCTTATGTTTAAAGAAGATCTTATCTTAAAGAAGATACATTACAGCAGGGTCGCTGTAAACAGGGAGGCAGGGAGACCAAATCCCATCACGCTCCAACCCAATTCAACCATCATGAAAACTAAAGCAGTCAAGGTGACACCACACGGTGTCTCTACACCCACCACTGCTTTGCTCTGCATTTCCAGCCTCTTTTGTTTTTCTCTTGGTCATTTGCTAACAAACTGAGCAGACATTCAGCTTCAACTCACTCTGCTGGTGGGTTGCCCTCTGCGTGAAGAAAAGCTGAACATTGATGTAGCTGTAGATGGTCTATAACTACCACCCCAAGAACCATGGGGATCGCAAAGAAATAATCAGACTCTCTTGATCAAAGCAAACAGAGAGTCTTCAAGTGTTTGCAAGCCCAGCCACGTAACATCTCAAGGCCAATGGGTCCTAAATACAGACATGAAAGAACAATGACCTTTCAAAAACAAAGCAAAACACAAAACTCAGACTTCTCTGAACCAGAAGTTCTTACAGTTCAAAAGCTGTGCACTTTGAATTTGCAGGTAAGTTGCCCTCTCTCTGAAGCTGCACAGTCACATTGTCTTGGATAATATAAAATTACTGTCTTAAGAACCATGAGGATCTCAAAGAAATAATCAACAAGGACCAACCCACATTGATTAAAGCAGATGCAGAGTCTTCTGGCATCTGCAGGAGCCAAATTTTTGCAAGTCTGGCCATAAAACATTCTCCTCTGTTTGCAAATCAGCTCTATTTGCCTCCCAAGTAATTACTTTTCTTCATCTGCTAAACCTGGGAAATATGAAGCATTATTTAAAACCTGCTGTTGTTGCTGAGGAGAAATGAGCCATTCCCAACACAATTCAGTCTGCCAATAGAGGCCTGGTAAAAATTATGCATTGGCATAATCTCTTCTTCTCCTTTTTTTTTTTCCCTTGGTCTGGGAAATAATTGCACTTTATTTTGTCTCACCTTTGCTCTTCATATCATCTCTGAATGATTCTAAATTTAGCTGATTCTGATTCTAAATTTAGCTGATTCCTGCTTCTTATTTTATGATAAATCATCTTTCTCATTTCTTCTAGTTGGTGAAGTCTGTGTGCTGTTTTCAGGCAGCTGGGTATGAAGATATTCAAGTGACTTGCACATACTGAAACATTCAAGAGGCGACAGTTGGCCTAAAACCACATGCAAAGGCCATCGGTTCAGCAAATCTCAGTATTTTCTCAGGGACACAAAAATTCTAAAGCTGGGACTTCTTCTTTAAAGACATCCTACAGCTGTTCTGAATTCAATTGCAGTATCAAGTAAACAATTTTTAATTTCCAGTAACCCCAGCTAAATGTCACTGTTCCATATCCTTTGAGTTCAACTGAATGAAGCAGAAATCAGGGAACTCTCCAAACTGTATTTCCCATTCACAGATTACTGAAGTGGTGTTCACATCCCCTTGTCCAACTGTCCAGCTGATTTCCCTCTTCAGAAAATTGCAGAACAACAATGCTTAAATCAAGGTTCCCAAAACCGCCCTGTATTTTCAGAGGTAGCATTTCCAGACTGCTGCAGGAGTGAGCAGGGCCATAACCCTTTTGATTGCATGCATTGTGGGTGATTGCAGCCAAACAGTTAAAATTCATTACAACCAGCTGCTGTGCCATGAATAAGGCAGGAGTCATTCCTCTTGAAAGATCTTTGTTCAGGTTTTCATACTGTTGGCTGCAGATGGAGGGTCAGGTCCCGTGCCCAAGCAATGGATAGCAGCTCACAGCCCTTCTTCCCTGCTGCCCTGTGCAATGATAGCAGGGGAGTATAAAACACCAGGGGGATTGGGACCCATAAACACCAGAACTGGGTTCCTCCTCCGAGCCTTCTCAATGCTTTAAATTCTGTCCTGAGGTCAGTGCATGCTCTAGACACTTTCAGCATGCTGATACGATGTGCCTTAAAATCCTCCAATTTACTCCCCTTACTCACCCATTCCTTCTTTCTGGATTCTTTCTTCTCCTTGACAAATTTATCACACACAGCTGAGAGGCCACCCAAGACACTGATCCCAGTTCAAATAGCTCTTCCTGAAGTTGCCTGAGCATAGTAGCTCACCCTGAAGCAGATGCCAGGAACCTGCCCCCAGGCCCCTCTCCTTTTCCTCTTGTCTGAGGCAATGTCTATTAGAACAGGAAAGCAGAGGTGGCTCCAGTGGAGTAGGAAGATGCCTTCAGGCAGTGCAGCAACTCCCAACTACTCCAACTCCAGTGTTATCCTGAGGTCCCTTTTCTCCTTTCCAGTTCTCAGAAATTTGTCTCTGAAGATGGACATCTTACTGCAGGCTTGTATTTTGAGTTGTGAAAACTATAGCAAAGACCCAGTGAAAATTCTGTCACCTCCAAAGTCCCAACATCCAGCCTTGGCAGCCACAGTTCCTGCAGAGCCAATTCTCCCTGCTGGTTTTGTTCATCCCCTGTTGGTCTTTCTTCTCTTCTGCTTTTCACTCCCTTTCCTTTCTCCTCCTATCCTTTCCTCCATGACATCAATACTACATCTTGATGTTTCCTTCTCTCTCCTTCCCTTGCCTCAGTCACAGCTCTGTTCATGGTCATGAAGACACCACCTCTGTAACACTGGAGCTGCTTGAAGTCCCCCGATTTTTAGGTCTTAGAAGCAAGAAAGAGGTTTGTATGAATTAAGTACTTCCTCATTGTGGCATGCCTGGCACTGGCTATAAACTAAATCACTTCTCCCACACACATCATTAGCAGTAATGAAATCCAGGCTGGCCTCCTTAGCATGGCATCCATATGCAAATGAATTTCCTCAGCTCAAAGGA
The DNA here is from genome assembly GCF_035770615.1 of Melospiza melodia melodia. NCBI lineage: Eukaryota > Metazoa > Chordata > Aves > Passeriformes > Passerellidae > Melospiza > Melospiza melodia. Next base: position 38,894,314 of record NC_086194.1, read on the forward strand.
TCTGCAGAGCCAGTGCATGGCTGCTTGGGATGCCTCCAGCAGCCTCTCTCAGGTCACAACTGGAATATATTTGGGACTACTACTTACCAGGAAGAGTTTTATGATACCTTTAAATCCATCATTCTGCACCCTGATTCCATCGTGAACTTTAATAGGGACTTACGACTCTCTGGAATAATGAAAAGAGCAAAGCAAAACATCCCTTTCATGTCTTCTTTGATTGTGAAAGAAAGTAGTCATGGACTAATGGAAGGTTAAAATAAAGGCAGGGCTACTAAGACACTCTGATCCCTTGCCAGTCCTAAATTAGAAAAAACCCACTTCACTTAACAGCTGAGTAAAAGATGTATTAATTTCTATAGACTTTGCAGAGCAAAGTCCAAGAACCTCATTATCCAGGTGTCCTAATAGTACATGTGGATGATCAGATCATGCATTTCAGGAGAGGTTTTCGAGGGAAATGCATCCACTAGGAAGAGCTTTCCAGCACCTTCATCTCCCCACCTCAGTCAGGCTGCCCTCCTTGACAGTCCCTTGGGAAACAAGGGCTGGAAACAAGAACCTCGGGTCATTCCTTTTTGTCACTGCTCCTCAAATACACTCACTCACAACAGGCATTTGTTGCTGCAGAATCAGTGCTGGGGTCCCCTTTTGTGTCACCGAGGACCTTGGGGTCAGGCTAAACAAAGGGTCACACTTCAGCTTCTGTGAAATGCCTCCTTTCTTTGCAGTTGACTCATAGCCTTTGTAAGGCCCTGAATGGAGCCTCTTCACATGAACGGGGCTCCTACCACACATATTTCAATACAGCCCTGCCCCTTTCTTCACTTGTCATAAACAGGGCAAAGGAAGTGCTTTGCTCATCAGCTTTGGAAACACCTTGCTGAGAGCACAGCTGAGCTGTGTGCTTGCCCACCTTCAAACTCTTCCTTTTACATTTATTGGACACCTCTCAATTATATGAACATTTCTCCAGTAATCATGGCTCTGCGCCAGGGATCTGCAAAAATCCTGCTTCCTTTGTCCCTTGGCCCTCATGCAACCTTCATCCCTACTCCTCTGCTGCTTCCCATTTCCTAAATCTGCTTTTTCTCTCAGGCTTCAGGCACCCAAATCCCTTCTTTAGCCCAGCAATCACGAGTCACCTCTGCTCCCGGCTGCTCGCAGCCCAATGCTGTCTGTGTGGTGCTCCAACGTCTCACTGAAGAAGGGAAAAGTCCACTCCAGCACTAGAGATTGCTGCCATCTTTGCAAAAAGAGATGAAAACCTGATTAATTCTCCTTTATGTAGAAGGGAATGTAATCTTCCTGGTGCTCAGCGCTTTCACTAAGGTACAAATCCTCTCTCTGCAGATCTCCTGATCTCAAGGTTCACAACAGCCCTCTCCTTTGGTCTTCCAGTATTGCAAGCAGTAGCAAAACAGTTCATATTAAATGCCCTGAATGTTGAATATCTAATAAACCAAGTGAAACTTCCCCCAAAAATTCTGTGTGGTGGTAACCTCATAAGCTTTTACATAGGAAACTAACTGAGTAAATTAAAAAGTCGCTCTTGTTTCCTGTTCTGCTTCATTAAGTATTGTCCACCCATTACGTCTTGCTGCTGAATCAAAAGAAAATCTTCCTGAAATCTACTTAGAATTTAAATCCTTATTGCAAAGCATCAAAGAATAATCACAATGTGTTCTTTCATATCAAGGTAATCTAATCAGAAAGTCTCACAGAATTATTTATATACATACATTTTAATGGTAATTTAATAATTTATAGTCTTAAAGAAATAATCTCATTCTGTTCTGTTTCATAATATACATCATTAAATACTATATTTCATTACCATGTACATTTTCCATTTTATCTACTTAAAAGAAATGCAGATTGGAATAACTTTGATCAAGTATTTCCTAGTGGAAGAAGACGACTATTTCTTTTGCAGCGTAGCACATGCAGACTTACTTGTCTTAAAAACATAATCCTATTTGTAACTTCTTCCTTTCAATTTGAATAAAAGATTGAGTGAGATCTGCAAACAAAAAATGCCAGCAGTCACTCAAGGCCGGCTAATGTGCTGGTTGGAGCTTTTAGGTGTAACCACTCTGTCTAATTTTCAGAGGAGGCACTGAAACTCTGGAGGTAGAAGAACAAGAGATGCAGTCAAACGCCAAGAAGAAACAAAAAGTAATTAGAGAAATAAACACCATCCTCCAGCAATGTATATACATCATTTCCTTTCCTCTCCCCTCTGCCTCTCCCCTGTGGAGCCCCCAGGAGCAGATAAGTGTGTGTTTTGTTGCATTTTTAATATACATATCCCTGCTCTGGACACCTGCTGGCACCTCCAAGACCAAAGAGGGTTTGGTTAAACCTCCCAAGTGCCCCCAGTGATGTGGTGTTGGGTGAAAGCACAACCACCTCCAGTGCTGCCCACAAGGGTGGTTCCATCAATGCAGAAGGTGAAATTAAAAAAATAATGCTAACAGGAACGAATTGTGAGGCACTTAGGAATTCAAAAAGGGGGAAATGTCAGTAGAAACCTTCTTTAGGTCTAGCAGAAGTAAACTTGTCTGAATAGGTGAATTAAGGATCAAAATGTCATCTTCCAGTCATAAATTATTATCCCAAAGTACACATCAGCTTTTCCCTGTCTAGTATTGCCCCACACCATGGTAAAACAGGAATAAGACACTTCCACTAGACACCTACTACATAGCCCTGAAATTTACAGACTCGCCTTGTCCAGTGAGAAACATATTGAAATATTAGTTGCCTAATCTGTACGTGCTGTTGCACGGTTGAATAAGAATGATTAAAGTTATTAGAAATATTTAAATCTGCTGAAGTTCAGTCCTCAGGCTGAACTTCCTAACACTAAAGATTTGTCTTTTAAAGACCTGTTCCTCCAAATAAACATTGCTGCTCCCAGACAAAGCCCATCAGCTAGGAGAAAATGACAAATATCTCCATGTGTCTATTAAACCGTTTGGGAAAAGCAAAATATATTAGTTCTCCAGGGAAGTGGTAGGGTGCTAAATAGTGGCTGAAATTACTTCCCTTTTCCCTACAGCAGCCACCACAGTGCTCTACCCTTCCTGAGCAGGAGGGACAGACCACAAGCCCCATGCACAGTCTCTACCAACCTGGTCCATGGTTAAATTCATGCACTGTGATTTACAGACAGCCTGTAGATCTGCACAGCCATCCTTGATCCACAAAGCTCAGCACGTGAAGATGTTTTTCACAAATGAGACCTTTTATATGGTAGGTAGATTTGCCCAGGGGGGAAGAGTTCAACAGTATTTTGTAATAAAACTCATCAGGAAAAAAGTTATTAACTATTTATCTGTGTCACCAGTCCTCCAAATATTTATACAGGTAACTGTATTTCTTGCATGTGTATGAGATCTCTCTAACCAATCTGCTTCAGTTGGCCAAATAACTTTTATCCATTATATTGTTTTTCCTACATATTAATTTGGCTTTTTAAAAGTATTTTGCTTGTTAAAGTACCTACCTTCCATATGGGTTTACTTTAATTTCACAGAAATACTTAAAAACAGTCCTGCACAGATTTGCCACACAAATGTTGCGGCACTGAAAATCTGAATATAAAACACCATGTAAACCTAAATTAAATTGCCCTACAGGAATTGATTTTTATTGTCCCAGCTGATAGAAAAGCAAAATGTAAAAAACACCGAAAAGTAAATTCAATTAAGTGCCAGTGATCTGGGGTGTCATTAGTAGCATAAGCAAAGAGAGGTGTTGATTTACTGCTTGTTGTGCTCAGCCTGGCTCTGGTGCTCTGAGCAGCTGTGCTCTGCCAGGAGGAAGCAATCTGGAACGGAGGAGAGAGCTCCAGAGATTTTCTGTGGCCCATCCTCGGGGTCTGATGGCCACACAGAGTTTCTTATTTTTAGCCTTGCCTAGGAAAAAAAAGAACCAAAACCAAAGGTGGAAGCTGGATGGGGAGTGGGTAAGGGGTGAAGACTTTCCGTGCTGACCAGGTCATGCATAGACTATGAAAAAAGGTGGCTGCTGAGCCAGGGTAAGTAGGACTTTTACTTGAGGTTCAAGAGAGCTGCCTAGTGGCATGATTCCATTTCTGTTTATTGAAATTTGGCTGCAATGGTTTTTAGTTTCCTTTTTGGTTTTTTTAGACTGGTTCTCTGAGATTAAATGTGTTCCTGCTCTTCCTGAGTTGAGTCCAACTAAAACCGTGTATTCTGGATGTGTATTTAGGCAACAGTGTCATCTGAGGTTGTGGACTGTAGGTACCTTCTGATCTTTAGTGTCACATGAGGGGGAAAAAAAAATATTATGAGTATTTCTATGTATGATCCTTTTTGCAAAATAAAACTCTGTTTTGTTTCAGCAACTGAAGCCACAGGAGGTGCCTCAGTTCTTAGATGACAGGTGATAAAACCATAGGATGTATTTTCTGTTTCAGGTGAAAGCTTACTGTAAAAAGGGAGGGATTTACCTGCAACTTAAAGGATGCACACGGAAAGTATGAGAGACCTGCAAAGCACCGTAGCTTTTAAATCTGAATTGAAAGAGAGATGCTCGCTGGAGGTAATAGTTGCCTTGAATCAACTTCAGTTCTTGTGTAAATGAAGAGTTTTCACTTCTCACTCACTCATGGGTGAAGTCAGATGGGCTACACTGTCAGTCTTGTAACTTTCCTTTTCTCATGTCTTTGATAGACTTCACAGGTCATTGTTTTGTCAGACTCCAGACATCATGTGTACCATTACACCTGTGGAGGTATATACACTGTTAATATTAAACATTTTTTCCCTGTTTATTTTTTCCCCTTTTTTTAAATTGTTTGTTTGGTTGTTTTTTGTTTGGTTTGGTTTTGGTTCTTTTTTTCTCCGGCAAGGCTAAAAATAAGAAACTCTTTAGATAAAACTAGAAAAATGTGTAATTAATTTGTGGCACCTAGTGAGAGCTTTCAGACTAGGCAGTAAAAGCTGACAAAGAGAAGCAAGTGATAATGTAGTATTTAAGTGCAAAGTATTGCCCAATTTCAATAGGGGAAGCTGCCTACCTGGCCTTAAAGTGCCTATATGTGATAATTCTTCCTTAGAGAAATTGATGCATTCCCATTCTTTCTCTCTCCAAAATTTCCTTCCATCTCCTTCCACAATGAATCAAGCAATGCTCAGAACTATACTGTTTTCAAAGGCAGTGTGAAGTAACTGAAGTTAATTAAAAGAGCAAACTTGGAGGCTTTAACTTTACTTTTAGGAAAGTCAAAACAAGTTTTGCTATTTGTTTGAGCCCTAACAGGGTGAGAGAGGAAACTGCTTTTTATAAATCTTGTGGTTTTCAGTGTAACCCTGGCTGGTTCAGATTTAGCTTGGCCTTTAAACGACTGAGCTCTGAGTTTTACTGTTACATGAAGTTGTGGGGAGAAGTAGGAAGTGGTGCTGCTGCTAACCAGTGTGGAGCTTCCTTTGGGCTCTGCTCAGCCCTCCCTTGTGAAAACAGCCAGAAAGTTTCAGGGAGGCTGAGACTGAACTTTCCAAAAGACAAGTCAAAACATGCCCTTGGCCCAAAGTAATGGGCTCTGCTGGAAGTCTGCTAAAGCCGAGAATTAAACCTCAGTTTCCCCATCCCTTAGATGCGGCACTGATTTTTCCTATCAAAAGGCTTACTCTTGTCTATTCAGTATGGGCTCCTGGCCCACAAACAACAATTTTCATTCAGTTTAATTAAAACACTTTTGTCTGCCAGGATGCCATCAAATCTGTCTTTAATTGTATTGCCAGTCATGGCTCATCAGCCCCGTAGGCACCGTGGTCAAGCTGAAATACTAAACAAGTAAACACTGATGAGAACAAGTTGTGAAGATATTTCATCAGTTCATAAAATGCATGAGGGTGAAGATTTTTTTTCTTTTTTGGAGGGACAAAAACCCTCCAGCAATGCAGAGGTGACGCATTCTGAAAAACAAAAGCAATCAGCAGTTCAGGCCCCTGTCTTTCAGGCTGAGAGTTGGGGTTTGACTCTGGATTTGGCCTCAGCATTGCAGGGATCCTGTCTTGTTCCTCCCAGTGCTGCCCAGCAGACCTGCTCTGGCCTGTTCTCCCACTTGTGCTGGGCCACTTTGTGCAATACTCCAGTTTCAAGCATGCAAGGATTCTTTTTGGTCTTCTAGCCTCTCCACAAGATTACTTGGACTTTTGTTTGTTATGCAACAAACCCATTGGTTTACTGTCATTTTTTCTCATCCTTTTGCTTTTCCACATGTTTTTGTACAATTTCCAGCACTGGTTTGCTCATAGCTGACTAACCAAGGCTCTGAGGAGCTTGCATGACCTGGTGAAGCACAGTACTTCCTTTGCTTATTTCCTTTCCTTTACCACATCATCAGAGGTTGTAATATATGATAATGCACATGAGAGATGATTTCTATTTATAGGTACAGACATGTATATGAAGTGTGGAAGAGACAGTGCTGCATAATGTATGAGAAATTTTCTTTACAGATGAGCACTTATCTTTGTATTTAAGACTCTGTCTATGTCATGAAACACTGGTAAATCCAGACTGGGAGAAGGGTATCCGGTCAGAAATCTCAGCTGTAGGGCTGAATCTCCTCTTGCTGTAGGGCTTTGCTTTTAGTTGCCCTTCTCTTCTCTTTCTCTTCTCTTTCTCTTCTCTTTTTTTCTTTTTCTTTTTTCCCTTTGAATTTATTTTTTTTTTTTAGGTTCTGGCTACTTCAGTGTATTTGAATTTCCTGTAAATGGACTTACCTCTTCTCCAGAAAGATCTGACTTAGTCCCTGGTATCCTTATACTAAAACCTGGCTATTAGAACAACCAGGTAGAATGCCTGCTACAAGGCCAGGTTTGCCAGAGCCTTCCCTAGGAGGTTATTGCTCAGCTCCTCGATTCTCTTCAGTTTAAAGCTTTGTGTCTAATGCTCTAGCCTGGATTTTAAGGTATCAGGGATTCAAATGCATGCAGAAGCCTGAGGATATGGCTTGACAGCAGCGCTTAGATGATCTAATGGCTCCCCGGTGTTGAAAGGGAGAGGCCCTCCTCACCTCCAGCCATGCATTTCCATGCTGGTGAGAACTTGCTGAGCTGAGTGAATTTACTGACCTTGCAGGAAGTGTGTGTGTCTGTCTGTCTGTCTGTGTGTCTGTCTGTGTCTAGGGAGGAGGGCCAGGTTAAGTTTTGGGTGATTTAGCACAGGATGGGATTAAACGGCCTAGCAGAGGTGGAGGGAGCAGGACTACAGGGATGAGCTGTCATAGCTCTGAACCTCGTGATCCCACCCAGCCTCGACTGAGCAATTCCACGCCTTTCTTTCCACCGGCTCTAGTGTGCATCTGACCTGGTGTTGAGTCACCCCAGCGTGCTAAATCCGTAGGAAAAGGGCGAGTTTTAGGGTGTCGAGGGTTTGTGTCTGGCCTGCCTGCCCAAATGGCTCAGAGCAGGGCTGGACAAGCACGAGAGCTGGCGTAGGAAAGCAGATGGGGAATGTGCAACCAGGGCTGGGAAGTCGGGTGGGATCGCAGCAGACAGCAATTAAATTGGTTTAAGCTGTTGTTTTGTGGCAGCCTGAGCCAATTTTAGGGGTGGCTTAAACCCAAGTGTAAGGATACAGTTAAGTACCAAATTAAAATATTTTCTTCAGTAAATCTAAATATGAGCGTTGTATAACTGTGTTCCTTGCTTTCACAAACACTCACATTAAGCATTTTTAAATGTTGAAAGTGTTTATAGCAGCTCTTTAAGAGCTGTGTCCCATTGACTGCTAGTCACTCCTGTGACTGCGGGAGCAGTGCCCTTGCTAAGAGGTTTCTGCTAAAAGCCCTTTGATTGCCTCCCCGTTTGTGCCAAAGAGGAGACTGTGTCTTCTGGAGAGCCGGGACGGGAAACCGAGTTTTGCCTTACAAATGTGGATCGGTAATAATTTTTGGCACTAGCCTTTCGGTGTGTTTTGTTTTTTCTGTACCCAGTTGCTGTAGAAAGGAGGAATCCCTCCCTCGGTGCCCCTGAGGGCTGGTGTCCATCAGCTCTCTGCAGAGCCTGGAGCAAGCAGGTCAGCTGTGATAGCACTCCTGGGGTGCCTGGCCAGGGGACAGCGGTGTTAGGGGTGCTCAAAAACACAGCACCCTTCTGCGGCTCTGTAATTGCCCTGGGAGACGCCTGGCTGCTGTAATCTCTCTAGCCCAGCGTCAGAGGTCCCTCTTATCTCTGTTGCCAGCGTGAATTGATCTCTGGGCAAATCTGCAAATGAATGGCTGCAGATGGGAAAAACAAGCGGGGATAAATGCTTCCTTTGTGCCTGTAACTGCCACAAATGCCATTAAGGGACATGCCAAAACCTTAATGAAATAGTGCTGGGTACTTTCTCCCCGTCTCTGGGGCAAGCCAAAGTGGATGGGAGCGTGATGCCTTGCCTTGTTTCACCCAGGGTCTCCATCCAAAAAACAGTCATTTCGTCCTTACACAGCACTCCAAAAACAGTGGAAATGGCTTCAGCATCCTGCCAGGTCATGTTGCCTTGGAATCTGTTGGCCCACAAAAGCTGCTAAACATAATTACCGAGTCCCCAAACCAAACATTAATAAAAGAAGCAGCGATATCCGAGGTGCTTCATTTAGGAGTTGGTTTAAAAAACAAAATCCAGAAATGTGAGTGGGAATGTTTTGCTGTGTTCAGTGTGCTGTGGGCCTGGATGTTGCCCCATGTTGTGGAAACTCTGTGCTCATGACTTCCGAGCTGCATGCAGCAGCAGTGCAGGAGCAAGCCTGGTGTGTCTGGGGCTCTGGTTACAGCAGGAGGAAAGCAGTGCTGCAGGAATGAAAGCAATCCTTTCTCTGACTACTCACAAATCTATGCCATACATTTCTCCTTTTGGTACCCTGTAACTGAGCACATCCAGCTATAATGAGGAACTGCATGGACAGGCAGGTAAAGCAGTGCAGTCGCATGAGATCTCACCCTGCAGCTCATTATATCAGGCTTTTGCAGAATGTGATGTGTTGGCACCACGGGGATACTTGGATCTGGATTCACTCTTCACCCTGTCTTCCCCATGGCAGCTGGAGATAGGCTATTGATCTTTCTCCTCATTAATCAGAATAATTTTGAAGAAGAAATAAGGGACTCATTTCCTATCCATTCTTTCCCTCAGTTCTTTAATTTACAAACAGCTTTATTTTGAGCTTTTCCTGTTTCCTGCCTCGTTTATGAGGCACCATTCAATGACTGCAACTTATTTGGTAGTGATATGTGACTCACAAAGTGTCTGGAGTTTTGCTTTGTAAAGCATTAAGACGTGAGTAAAAAGGGGAAGAGGAGTGCCTTGTTTTTAAATAGGATTTTTTTGTGCTGTAACTTGATCAAACTCTAGGTAAACGGATTCAATTGTCCGGGGTGGAGGAGGGAAACATGTACAGTCACAGTCATATTTTGGGTTTACATTTTTAAATGAAAATGAGTTCATCTATCTAGGCAACATATACATCTCCCTTTACTCCAGCCTCAGAACCTTTACTTACCTTCACAGCCCTGCTGTGCAGCAATAAAATACTATTTTCCTCACTTATGTTCAGCAATTTGTTTATTTTAATTGAAATTCCTTTTGCAGACAGGAACCAAATACTTAATATGCATTTTTGCAGACATGGTTTACTGGTGGACTTGACAGTGATGGGTTTACAGTTGGACTTGATGGTCTTAGAGGTCTTTTCCAACCAAAATGATTCCATGGTTTGTTTCTTACCCTCAGAAAAGGGAAGAAGGCGAGGCAAGTAAAGGACTTGCAGAACCCAAGCCAAGAGGTTTACAACCCTGGTAGAGCAGATGGAGACTTGGTGTCTAAGCAAACTGCAGCAAATCTGCGTGCTGAATGGAGAATTTTCTACTTTGCCAACAAAAAATGTGAAACAGAGAAGCCTGCCTTCTACTTAGGATTTCACTGCCTGAATCAAAGACACATGGAAGAACTCCTACCCTCTTTGAATTGAGTTTGCATTTATTTTCTAAGGAGAGAAGTCACAGCCAGTTATTTAACAAAATTATTTGATCTCAGAATGATTTTGCAAAGAACCCCACACAGAGGCAGAGGAATGACTGAAGCACAGGGAGGGGTTTGGGTGTAAGGAAGACACTGAGCAAACTGATGCAGTGAGCACTTAGGGACTTTTAGGGCTCTGTGGAACTCAAATATCTAAATAACAGTTTAAATCAATTTAAATAGCAATTAAACCCAAAAAGCCGAAAGTCCCTTTTGATTTTAAACTCTCCTAGAGCTGACAGCTGAACCCATGTGCTGTGGCTTAGGCAGTGGTACCCTGGTTCTAAATGTGGACTTGCATTTCAGGTCTACCACCCAAGGCTGGTGACTTCCCAACATGATTCATTATCTGTGTTGTTCTCGTTTTTTCTTACAGTTCTCTTTTATTTTTTTTCACTCTCCCTATTAGTGAACTTCTGTGAAATTAAAAAAACAACAATCTCCTTTTGATGGAAATCAAGCAAGAGGTTTGAATGGATTGCTGCTTTTATGGTATGTTAGGTTGTGTGGTCAGGCATTGAAACAGGCTGCCCAGGAAAGTGGTGGAATCACAAAGCCTGGAAGTGTCCAAAAAGCATGTGAATATGACACTTGGGGACATGGTTAGTGGTGAACACATTGGTGCTGGGATAATGGTTGAACTCAATGATCTTAAAGGTCTTTTCCAACCTAAATATTTCTGTTATGTATATATATATATATATATATATATATATATATATATATATATATGCATGCTACAGAGGGAAAAGCAATTGTACCCATTTCAGGTTTGTTGGGAGCCTTCTCCAAGTTGTTTCTTTCTTAAGCAGTGCCTCAAAAGGTGGTAGGAGTAAGGGTCATACACCTTGACTCTTACAGACTCCATACTTTGAACTACATGTACAGAATTCCTAAAATACGCAGTGAGGAATGAGCCACAGATCACAAAGCAGAGTGGGAGGGAGTTATTTAGGAGGAAGTTGTCGAGCTCTTCACTGCTGTCATATGGATGAGGCTTCTTGGACAGCTTGCATTAGGATGGCATGGTAGGAAATGAAAACTCTCTTACTTGATGCTTGGAGAACTAGATGTGAGATTCCCAAGAACGTATCCAGAGGAAACCAAATGGCTGCTGCCTGGAAGCAGGTGTTGCACCTAGCTCTCAAACTGTGCAGCAGATTTGTAAGGCATTGTTGAGGTCATGGGCATGATTAGGAGGTGGTGGAGAGCTGTGTGCTTTTGATTCCCCTTATCAAAAGGGATTTGGGGTTATTGCAGAAGTTCTGACAGCCCAGCCATGTTTGCTGTCTTATTGTGCATGCTGCAAAAGGTCAGTCCACTCTGGCTCTGGGAAAGGCTTTGTAGCCAGAGTCCTCCTGACAATAAACTATAAATGTTTTGTCTATCAGAAGGTGATGATAGCTTGGTATTGCACAGTTTTCCTGTGCTACTGTAGATGCCTCTGTTGCCAGGATTTATCAGCCTGGAAGCAATTATAAAGAAGACTCCATGGGCTTGGGACTTTGAATGTCTTCAGAGAAATGTTAAAATGGCTTGGGTTTTCTCAGTGAAGAGTCACAGGTTATTATTCTGAGCTCATGAGAAAAAAAGTGGCATGGGTTTAAAACTGAAATCTGCCTCTACCATTAAAAGTGAAGGATGTGATCCTTCACCCCAGGGGTGACCCCAGGGGATGGACACCCATGTCTGCAGTGCTGCTGCATGCAGCTCTCTAGCAGAAAGATGCACACATTCCCTGCCAGAGAGAAGCCTGGGGCACCAGAGAGGGGACCCCCACAATTCTGCCTGGCCAACTCCTTCACTGATTATTTCTTGGCAGCAATAGTGAGGGGGAAATCTTTGATTTTCACAGCCTTAGTCTATTTATATATCCAAGACTAAGGGCTGTAAATATGGGTTCTGTTATTTGAGTTAGTACTGGAGCTTTGTTATGACATTGTCATCAGCATATCCAGTAGCTGTAGCAGCTAATAAAAGGATATTTGCACTGTGGGAGAGTGAGAAAATCTAACTGTTAATATCTTGGAGCCTGTGTAGAATATTCTTACCAAACAGTTTAAAAGGTGTTCTCCAAGGGGCTCAAGGAGAGAGCAGGAAGCATGAGGCATTGCCAGCTGAGGTGGTGATGTTGTGGAACCAGAGTGCCACAATTGTGCAACAGGCTTAAAGCACTCCAACCACAGCCATCACTCAGCAAAGTCCTGCCAGTGTTAAGTGCCTTGCTACACCAAACCACCAAAGGCAGGAAATGTGTGATACTCTGAAGAGATGAACAGGGGTTGAGGAGAAGAGCTGAAGAGCTATTTATATTCACACTCATTGACCTAATCAGTGACCTAGAGAGGAGATTATTGCTCCTTTCTGCTTAGCTGCAACCAGCTCTATGAGTTTGTGTTCAGTGCTAGGCTATCCAGAGGAGGATACCCTCTCCTCACTCCCACCTATTCCTTCAGTTTCTAGGAGACAAGGGTCAAACTCCTTTCTGAGTTTGAAGGGAGATGAGCCCAAGTGCCTACGCATCCCAAATCAATGTCTTAAGTGCAAGGTTACCATGTTAAAGGCTGCAGGATGTTTCTACATTTTTCAAGAGTCAGCCTGGGATTTTGAAGCTCAGATAAGCAGAAGTGAACCTTCCTGCAGTCATCCTCCAATGCTAAAGTTTGGGGTTAGGAAAGGACTTTGTTGTTGTTTTTTTTTTGTTTTTTTTTTGTTTTTTTTTTCTGTGGGATCATTCTGGCAGCTCCTTAGTGTACAGGCAGGGGGCCTGGATGTCTTGAGGGGTGTTTTGAATCACATTTTAGACATATGGCCTCATGTTACACCTATGTGAGCTGTTGCTGGAAGGGATGATCCAGCCCTTCCTGTTCCGTAGCTCCAGTTTTCAGTTCATCACTTTTTTGCCTCAAATCTCACCCCTGCACGTCTGTAGACAAACCAGCACAACTTGCTAGCCTGATGTCCAGAGGTTTCTGGGGCATGTCTGGAAAGAGCAGTTTTCTGACACAGGGAACTTGGGCAAACTTGAAATGGAGCAGCACTGGTTGCCAGATCACAAAATCCAAAATAATGTGGTGAGAACACCTCCCCAGAGGCAGCCAGCGATAGAGAGGAATTCAGGACTGACCCTTCTGGCAGTGTCCTACCATGGATGAGGAGGGGCAGCAAATGCCAGCCCCAGCAGTGCCCCTTACTCCCTAGTTCCAGGCAGTTCCAGAGATGGAGCAGGAAGTATTTTCAGGATCTGGCCCTGATATAATGGAGGACTTTTGCTACATCTAAAGGGTATGATTTCAATGAACTGGTGAATGTACTGAAGTATTTCTTACAATTCCTTCCTTGTGGAGAGTAATTGTTCTTCTCTGATTAAATTCCTTTTTCTTTCCATCTGTTTCTGTTTCTAGTTTAGACAAAATGACAACATTTTTTTTTCTTTAACACTTTTATCAAAAAGTAGAAATTAAAGTGCTCCAGTCCTTCATAAACGATTTTTTTCTGCCCTACTTCCCCCAGCCCATTCAGTTTCTAATGGAATGGCATACATTGTCAGATATGCAGCAAAAGGAGAAGTACATAACCCAGAACCTAATAAAGCAACAAATCTAGTGTGCCCTCCTGGTCTGCAATCCTTCAACAGGCTCCCTTCATTAAACATAAAGCCATGTGTTTCTTAAAACAGATCACATCCCTGGTGCCACAGTGTGGTACGTGTTGCTCCCACTGTATTTCATGAGGATTTTCTAATTTATAGCAGCACAGTTTTTATTCTTACAATACTTTTTCTTTTAAGTACACCCCCCCCCCCCAAAAAAAAATAAAAGGCAATACTGATATCTGTGGAAGCTGTAAACTATTTAAAATTGATCAAAGCAGCAGTACTTAGTTGCAACTAACCTTGACAGCTCAGCTTCACTCCTGGCAGTGTCTGCAGCAGCCCAGCTATGTCTTACTTCTTCAGGCATTGTGGTTGCCCAGATGAAAATCCCAGTTAAGTCCCGTGGCTCTGGTGGTGTTTTCCTGGATTTACACTGGGCTCCCCATGAGCAGAATTTAGCTGTGAGCTTCCGTGTGCTCCTGCTGCGTTTCCATGGCACAGGCAGTGGTGGAGCACCCAGGAGGGCTGGCAAGTCACAGAGACCTTCCATTTGTATTCTGCCAGCTTGCCCCAGCTCCTCTCTTTCTGTTTCACTATTGTTTTAAAGCAAAGGCTAAGGAGGCTATGGCCATATGCCTTCAGCTGGTGCTCGGGCTTTGGGTGACTAAAAGCCCTGGTGAGGACACCAATGGAGCTTCTTTGTATTTTATTAAAGAATGAATTGTTGCAAGCAAGGGGAGAAAACCCAGCTCTCTTGCAGAACGGGTTTGCACCTTGCCATTTGGATATTTTTAACTATAAAACTGCTCTTCAGGAACAAGTGTGGTGGATAATACGTACTAAAATTGCCTCTTTTTAAAAATTATTTTAAGGTAAAAACATCCTATAAAACTGCATATGTAATTCAGGGAGGGATGAGAGATAAAATACGTTGCTCTTTGTTAGAAAGGTTGCTTTTCATATACAAACACATGAAAATAGCTTTTTATTAGCTGAACTCTTTCTGATTTTCTACACACAGCTCTTCTAATAGTATCTCAGTGGGCCAAAATTTCCACTGAATTAAGTGATCACAGTCAGATTGACTCAATGGTGTCTTGGTCTTTTGCACAAACAGAACTTCTGCCCCGCTGTTACAAAAATATCTGCAGTGTTTATTAATCTAATAAATTCTTGAATTTAAAACCCCACATTAATGAAAAGGGTTGCTAATTAACCACAGAGCTGAAAATTTAAAGTAGTTACTGCAGACCAAGGCTCAGTTATGGTGACATGAATGTGAAGTCATTTTACCAAAGTCTGTGCTGTTGCCTCAGACTTTCCCCTCTCTCTGTAAGCAGAATTTTGTTCAGTCTGCCTAATTATCTTTTATCTGGGCTTAGTTTCAGCTCAGTAACACATCTCCACCTTGCAACCAATCCTTTGGCTTTTGTGAAAGTCTTTTTTGTTGAGAACAGTGCCATTTTGGTTTTCATTTAAAGAGAATTAAAGATCCAATTATGCAAATTAATTTTAAAAGCTTTTTTTGCCAGTCTTCTGGGAGAAAGGTTGTTGCACAGCCTTAGAACAAGGGTTCTTTTGCTTTGAAATGCATCCTGGCGTGACACCCACCTCTGCCTCCTGTCACTTGGCTGGCAGCTGAGTGGGAGACTTTGGGCGCTTGGGGGACCTGGCCTGGAGGAGTTCTGTGGGGCTGCCAGCACCAGGCAGGGCACTGCTATTCTCCTGGAATAAAAAACTAAAAATCTGGGCTAGAGAAAGGCAGAGGGCTGTACCTTCACTGCTCTCCCCTCCTGTTCATTAACAAGCCAGCCATCAGCAAGTGGTAAAGACCAACTTAGAGAGTGGATTAGAAAAAAATTATTTGTGGGATTGTTTTCTGTTCACAGAAATTTCCTCTTGTAGCTACATAAACTAGGAGGTAAAAAAATGGAGCAGGGTTTGACAAATTGGATCCTAATGAGAACACTGCAATGGAAATGCTTCTCAAAAATGGGATGGCTCTTACCATTCCTCCTCTGGATGTTGAGTGGGGTAAACCTTTTACACAGATGTGAGTAAGAAGAAGTTGAGGTCATTAAAGCACTACGTGTGCTTGAAGGAAACTAAGGATTTTAGAATGGCAGGACCTTCCCCTTGAATTTTGCCTTTTGATTCTGTCAATTTGTATAAAGGGACTGCAAAGAAAAGGAGAAGAATATGTTTTAGATGGACCTGTAACAGTCAAGCAGAAAAGACTGGGCAGTATTTCCAGAAAGGCTGACTCTCAGTGTTCCTTCAGTATGTTCTTCACACACACTAGCAGGCTCTGCAGACCACTACAGTGACAGACAACTACAACTGATGCAGTAATAGCCCCCAAGAGCCTACAGCATATGACAGTGTCATAACATTTGAACAAAAAGGGTGTCAGGAGCAGCTTCTACAGGGTTCACTGAATGCACTACTCCAAGAGAAAACACATCCAGCTATGTGCTGCTGGAAGTTTTGGGGTATAGGCAATATAAATATTTTTAATTTATTCCCCTCCTTTTGGAAAGCCTAAAAGGAGTTGGCAGTGAAGCGAGGGATGTTACATAGAGAACGGGAAGTTTCACATGAAAAATTTTTACTTTATCAGTCTAGTACCAATGCCGCAGAGGCTGTTGCCTCAATGAGCATCCCCACAGGATCCCTGATAAAGCTGTTTAATGTACACAGGATTGTGCTTGGCTGACTGAGGATGTGATGGGAGGGAAGGGTCTCTGCTGAGACCTGCAGCCCGGGTCGGCAGGCAGCAGTCATGCCCTCAGGGGAATGCAAGAGCAGTAGTGCTTGGGCTCCTCCATGACTTGTGTTGTTAACACGTCTGAAGATGCTGTTAAATATCTGTCCAGTTGTTCATTCAGAGGACTCAAAAATTGCCCTGATTATAATTAAAGATATTCCAGGATGAATTAAGAATCGAGACTTAAGAATTTACAGTTTTATAAGGTGCACAAAGAAGTCTCTTACTTGCAAATCTCTGCTTCTCTTAGTCAAATTTGTGCAAAATTTCCATTACAGCTGGTGGCAGGTAGCTCCCAGTGCAGTTCCAGTACCATCCAGAAGACATAAGTGAGACTCCAGTACATAATAGCCACTCCCTTGGGACAGCTTGCTAAGTATTTCTTACCATGAAACAGAATTGCTTAAAGCAGGAATCAACACTCTGTAAATTTTGGGCTGTACAGAGCTGAAACTTAAGGCAGTGGAGAGAGGAGACTATCCAAGACACCCTAGGAAGATCTGGGCTTTCTCAGAGTGGAGGGACACCAGAGACTGAAGCTGACAAATTAAGAAGCCGTTTGATTCACTTGAAAGATCTTGTTCTTGCTCTTGTTCTGACTTCACTGAAGTTGCTGCTAAATTTTAATAACCAGAGCACCAGGCCCAGTCAGGATCCACTTTGTTCAATACAAAAGGAGTGAGCACAGAGAAGAGAGCTGGGGCAAACTGGGGCAAACTGAAGTGGTATACCAGAAGTCCAGAAAATGAAGAGCTGATCCAGCACAGAGGGAGTCAAATTTCTTCTGAACATTGTTGGCACAAACCAGTAACAGCTTCAAACAGATGAGAGCTTTTATTCTCTTACTTTCCTTCCAGAATGTACTGTATATGAGCAAATCACTCATTCATCAGTGCTTTCACTCTTGGTGTTGATGGCTTTTGTGGATTCTTTTGGTGGAGCTGGGTTTTGGGTTTCTTTTTTTTTTTTTTTTTGTTTTGCATTTCTGCCCAAACAGCCCAAGCACTAAAACAAACTCAAGCACAGCATGTTTGGAAGTGGTTTGAATATGCTAAAGATCAAAGGGAGATGCTACCAGGGTCTGATGTACACTTGTTCTTAATTCAAGGTTAAAGAAACAGCAAAAACAAGGATGTACAAAATGACCCCCATTGAGAATGCATCTGGGAGGTGGAGGGAGAGGCATTCCTCCCTAGAACCCCATAAAACTATGCACATATGCTTCTCCCTATTGTTAATCCCTTTTGCTGATGGGATGTGGAGAAGATTTTATACAGTGGTGCAAAATGGAAATCTATTGCAGGAGGAAAGAGTGCTGCAATCCCAGAGGGACTCTTATGTTCAAAACAAAATACAACAATGGAGTTAATTAGCATTGCATGGTTCACAAAATCCCCTCGAGGGGATCTTTCTCTGTTCTAAATCATCACTTGTATGTGAGATAGAAAAGCTCCCACTGAGCAGACCCCTTCCACAAACTTTTAATAGATATTACCACGGTTTTTCATCATTTGCCATTGGCTTTGAGAAAGGTAACAGCTGAGCCAGGGCTATTCAGCTGCATTAACCAGCTGCATGTTAATACAGAAATACTACCCTGCTCCTCCCTTCTGCCTGCAAACCGCCCCCCAACAAGTTAACCCTTTCCTGGCACATATTTCTGTGTCACTGTGACACGGATACACGGGCAGAGGGGTTAGTGCAGGTTGACAGTAAAGCAAGGAAGGACCTCCCTGTGGATATTTGTGCTTCCTAGTGTGCAGATGAATTTATCCAAACCAGATCTTCAAGCTGCTTTGTTCACACCCATTTGGAGGGACAGAGCTTGCTCCAAAGGAGTCACTATGACCCAGTATCAGGGAGGAGGGCAAAAAGCCAAGAGGAAGGACCTGGTCTCAGGAAACCCATAGAAATCAACAGCGTGCTTCATATCTCCCACACTTGCTATTACTGACAGAGCCTATTGGCACAAGATTCCCAGCAAGCCCAGCTCTATCCTCACTGAAATTCCCTGCACCCACACAGTGCAGTTTCCAGTGGGGAGGAACACTGCAGTCTGTGCTCTGCTCTGCTCTGTGAGTGAGTGAGTGAGGGAGTGAGTGAGTGAGTGAGTGAGTGAGTGAGTGAGTGAGTGAGTGAGTGAGTGAGTGAGGATTCACGCTTCTCAGCTGGTTTGACTGGCCTCCAGCCGCCCTCCCGCTCTCTTTTGAGTCATGCCAAAATGCATCAGTACCTGCACATCCATTTGCAGTCACGTTGGCCAGATGGCCAAGGCTGTGTTTCAGCGTGCAGGCTTGCACTCAAGTGCAGCTCTCTCATGACTGCAGTGTGCTGGAGTCAGCAGCAGAGCTCCACTGAGGACACGGCTGCGCTGCTCATGCGCCGCCCCACCGCTGATCCTGCATCTCCTCCTCTCCTGGGGAGAGCCAGGAAGCCCTGAAGAAATGCTGCAATACAGCAATCACTGTGGAAAGACACAGATAATGAACTGCTGGAGCAAGAACATGCCAGGGCACCTTGTAACTCTCAATCAGGGCCTTGGAGGTGAAGTGCTTTGTAAAGAAAGAAGTCAGATTCTGGCAGAGTTTCTGCTACCTGCCAAATTCTGATGGGTGAGAGGGGGCTTTGTCATGGATCATTTCTACTAAAGTATATTACACTATGATTGCTTCAGATTAGTCAAGATTGCTAAATATTTTGGGACTGGCAGGGTATCTGGCGAGACGTAGCCAGAGAATTGTAGCATCCTGAGGAAAGCTAGGGGGTAAGTCCCTTCTTCCATTTCAGCACTGGATGTGTTTACTGCTTTCTATCTTAGCTGATTGTACTGTCCTTCTCCCCACACCTTGCCAGAGTTTCAGGGAACAGCCTCAATTGCTGGGCCCCAAGGGCATCCCTGCTTGTAGGCAAGAATCTCCCTGTAGCACAGGAGGGAGAGACCTGTGGAGAGGGCAGATTGTGCAGAAGCATGGATGTGCCGACTGCCAGTCCAAGGTAAGGAACCTCAGTAGAAAGTCTGTCCTCTTTACATTTCATTAGCATTTTAATTTAATGGTGGTGAGACTGATGTGAAGGTGAAGAGTGATGATCAATTCAAACAAACCGTAAGATAACACAACCCCTCTTCCTCCAGTCACGGCCTGAATACCACACCCCAAATCCCTTCCTCCCCCCCTTCCTGACTCTCACCTGGCACAACACCATAGCACACTACTGCCTTCCCTTTCACACACCAATAGCAAGTGACCAACCCAGGCAAGAAGAAATAGTCAAGCACATCACTGCCGTGGAAATCTTCTGTTGGCCTCCCCCTGTCCTGCCACTATGCCAGCACTGCTGTCACCTGCTTTTCACCCTTTCCTTCCTCTCACCCAATATGTTACTGCACATTTTGGCCAACCACCTCTGTCCCAGCCTGGGCGCAGCCAGCTGAAATGTACAACCATCTAATGGTGACACAATCCTTGAATGCTCAGTGCTGTCTAGATGTGTTACTCTCCCACTCTGGCTGAGAGCCTGCTCTGAGATCACAACCTCGTGGCGCTGGCAGGACCATGACATAACATTTCATGACTCTGCAGGCATACTCATAGCTCTTTATAGTATGTCCCCAAGCATTTTGTCACACACATGAGGAGATGTTTCACAGTATTCTATCTAGGCACTGCTCCTGGCCCAGAGCCTAGGCACTTGAACAGTAAACTCCTTTTAGGACTTGTGTGAATGTGCATAGAGATAGCAAGGCAAGAAACAGAGGATATAATTAACCACTAAAATTCCTCACAGTCATTGCAAAATGCCAACAGACTCTATTCATCTCTACAGAGAACACAAAGTGGAATTTAAGTGCAGGCAGGTCTCTGTTCCTGTTCTAACAGTCTTACTGTCAGATGCAAGGGGCAGAGATGGTTTCCTCAATCTTTCTGCGTGCCCTTTCCTTCTTCTTTGGGAATCTATTGTGGAGTAGCTTATGATGAACAGCCTGCCTAGTGCAGACCAGCAAAGCCTTTTGAAGATGTGATCTGCCTTATTGAAACTCAGCCTAGCTTCTAGGAGCAATTTGTAGAAGTGGCTCAAATCTTAGGGACCTGCTGCACATCCTACATTATGGTAGAGGGTAACTGCAACACATTGCAGCCATCCCACAGCAATGCTACATGCAGGCTTTCTTGTTCCATTATTTTAATACATTTCCCCAGTTCACTGTAACCCAGGTTGTTCACCCAGGGACTTTTCACAACACTGCTTCCTGTTGACTCAGTTTACCTGTGAGGAAATATGGAGAAACCTGCAGTGTAGGCAAGCCTGAAGTGACTACCTCCACTGCTGGGTTTGCTTCATTATAGAATAAACCTGGAATAAGCAGCAAAAAAAGAAATCTGAATCTAAAAGCCTGCAGGAAGAGATGCTAGGAATCTATATAGTGTTAGTCTCATGAAACACACGGAGATGATGAAAGGTTCAGCTAGGTCCCTAGCCACCTTGAACTGCTTCCAAAGGAAAATTAAAGCCCTATTGTTTGAAATTCTTAAAACTGTCAATTGGGAAATTCCCAGTAGAAAACAGGCCTGCATTGACTAGTCCTCCAGTGGTCTTTCCTATCCTCAGCTCCTATGATTTATGTGCTTATAAACTCTTTTGTGTTCCATGCTTACCTGGAAGACTCGCCAGTGGCTGCCATCCAAGAACACCACAGTGGTGCTGCATTAGACTATTCTTTCTGGTTTCCCATTTTCTTGTCCCTGCCTGAATCTGTATGCAAGAGACCAGATGCAATGTGTCCTCTGCAGACTGGAAGGCCGCCTTTTCCCACTGGGACATCCATCCAATTTGATTCTGCCAAGTGATGGGTGAGACATGAAAGGTCCTTTCCTTGCCAGCTGCTGCCAGAGTATCTTCCCTTGCTGCACCTTGTTCAGGCTCCTTGGCTTCAATCCTGCTCTATTTTGTTTAAAGATGGTTCTATCAGGAGAAACAGAATTAGCCTGGGGAAAACTGGTCTGAACTCAGAACCATTTCCTTACTACCACAGGATTTTTGGAATATTTACTTTGAATCATTTTTTAGGATCAAATTTTATTTCAAAGTAGCCTAAAAGGGAATAGTTTGTTTTTGCAACTCTGTTTCATGTAAATGCACCCAAAACTCTTCTTTGCCATGTATACAGCAGTGTATTTGCATATCAGAAGATTTCACAGAGCTTCTCAAGTTACTGTACATGCCTAACTGCTTACAATTGCCACAGCAACACTAGGGAGAAAAGCTTTTACAAATGCTTCGCCAGACAAATCACATTTTTAAGCAGAAGAAGAACAATTCCTTTCTCTTAGAAAGATGTTTTCAATGAGGGCAGAATCAGTACACTTAGTTACAATACTGGAGTGTCAGATGTTTATTGAGTCAGCAAAGGAGATATAAAAAGAACTGGCAGGGCTCTGCAAATCACTTTGATTTTCAGCAGTGACTCGACTACGATAAACAGTAAATAATGTAAATAGCAAAGGTGTTCTCATTCACTGAGAAATGAAATGGGAAGTCAAAATCCATTTTTTTTCCTTGTGATAAGAAATCTTTTGAAACCCTCTGATGCCATTTCTTATTCCATCAGTATCACATTAACTTGATATGTTGCTGTTAAACAGCCGCACTTAAATACATCAAATGGATTAATGCTGGCACTTTATCAGGTATAGTTTCTGTTTCTGTAACATGTCTCTAGACATATAGAAACTACTTAAAATGAGAAAGGAAGTTTCTCCTCTTTGCTGATTCAGACAGCTCTGAGTAACTGGCTGATATTTCTTGAACATCCGGATTAGTGCCAGGCTGGTCACAGCTATGACAGGGCAGATAAGTTAAGTGGACTTTGAAAATTGCTCTAAGTGACATGAGTAAGCACAGATTCAAAGTGCTCTCAGCTGTGTGGGAAAGCAGGCAGAGGCATAGTGAGGAAGAGCCCACAGACACATTCAATCTAGTTGCAGTTTTGCCAGGCATAACTCAACCAAAGCTGAGGTGTAAACTCAGTGAGCTGTCTTGCACTGTCTTTGCTTATCTGGTATTGCTGCTTTATGTAAATCCTCAGGGTGAAGGAAAAGGAAGGGAAGTAGTTGCTCACAAGAGAGAATAACTTCACCACTGATAAAGGACAGCACTAAAAGGAGTGAGTCACTGGGCCCCATTTACAGGGCAGTAAACAAATTCAGTGCAGTCACTTGTTACGTGTTATATTAGTACTAAAAGTAAGAATGAAAGCTCTTCTCTGTCCCAGCCTCATTGCTGGTTTCTCCCTTGAGCATGCAGCATTTTATCTCTGTAGGATAAGCCACTCTACAGGCAGGCAGGCAGGCAAGCTCCCTTCCCTTTCTACCACTCTGGGATTCATGTGATTCCCGCCTTACCTCTGCTCAAATAACCTTGAGCTTGTGGGCCAGGGCCTCCCTCCCCCTGCTCTCTAGGAACACCACTAAATCACTGCCAGCCCTGGCACGGAGCCTGGCTCCAATTGTGTCATCCTGGTCTTGTGTCATAAGCTGCTGGGGCCGCAGAGAGGTCAGGGCCTTTGCGGTGGAACAGGAAAGGTTTCTCCAAAAGGAAAGCTGAACCCGAGGAAAGGAGATCCTTCCATCTCCAGACAGATTTTGAGCTGCCTGCCTCCTTGTGTGGGACAGTTAGCAATTTCCTCCCCTCTCAGCTGCTGCTGACACATGGCTGGATGGCTTCCAGCATCCTCTGAGCACATTGTTCTGCAAGTGTTTGTCTTAGCAAAGTGCAGAGCCAGCCGCACCTTGCAATTAATAAATATGTGTCAACACTTGGTGCAAGCCCAATTATTATCATTGCCCCAGAATTAGAGGCCTGGCACAGCCACTGAGCCACCCGAGGGCCTGATCCTGTCAGGTGCTCAGTGCTCAATGCTCTTCCTTTCCACTTGCAGCAAGCAGGAGTGGGGGCCAGGAGGGAATTACAGGATTCAGCTATCCAAGGAGTGATTTTTTATTTAGTCTCAAATTCTAAAAGAGATTATTCCTGTCAAGAGAGAGGAGAAAGGCAAAATGAATAGCCAGGGGCCATCCCCTCAACAGCTATAAAAGAATGCCACTCACTTAGTGGCAATGGATCACTGCTGATCTGCATCAGCTCAGAATCTGATGCTGGTACACGTGAAATGGAGATTATGAAAGGAAATTAATTACAGTGAAAGCTAACCTAAGAGGTGAATATGCATGCAGGGATTCCCATACTGGTTAGAGTGCAGTTGTGCAGGGCTTGAGTTGAATTTCTAATCCATCTTGACCTCAGAGAACTCCCCATTTTATGCTTGGAGCAGTGCCCCCCCTTGGAGCCAGGATCACAGTGATGGACCTGGAGGGAGGATTTGAATCCTCAGGCCTGATTATGATTTGCACTAATGCCTCTTTTCACTGGAAGTGATGTGACACTTACCTAACACCGTGAGCACTACTAGAATGAAAAAGTAACCATGGAGGGTGATCTTGAAAGGAGGATATTTTCCTGAAATGCAGACAGGACATGTTTTGAAGATATATGCACCCTAAAGATGTCTCTTCAGGTTTAGTCCTCAGTTCTTCTTGGTTTCAAGAGTTCAGCATTGCTTCTGCATCAGTACTTCACAGAATTTGTGGAAGTGCCAAACTGGTCATCAGATACCTTCCTAACCTGAGAAATCCTGCCACTCCAGCAAGCAGGGCATTAGGCTGTCCAGCAGGATTTGGCTGCCTCTGAAGGGACAGGTGGTTCTCATCCAAGCTGCTGTGCCAGAGGGGTTGAGGGTTGGGCTAGAAGCCCCAAAATGAGTAGGGCTTTTACAGAGAGCAGTAGCTTGGAGTACGGTCGGGTGTAGTGACACTTCCACAAGTGCCCAGGGAAAGATGCTTGCTGCCATTTACTCTTTTCCAGATCTGTTGGTCTGAGCATTCTCACATCGCTTAAAGCAAGAGAAGGGCTGGAGTTGGTATTGGGCCTGACTTGAATGGGGAGCAATCTATGAAATACGCAAGGATTTCTAAAACAGCTGCCTTGAAGGAGGCCTGCTCTGAAACCCAGCACAGCCCTAGGCCTGGCAACTGCCCTTGAATAAAGCAGAAGTGTCAGCTCCTCCAAGAGCTGCCATTACTCCAGCCGAGGTTAGCCCAGCTCCCTCTGCCCCCTCTGGTGCAGATGCTGCTACAGTATCAAGGCCCATTGCTCCCTGATAAGCCAGAGCAGGTGAGCTGTGCCCACACTGGGTTAAAGTGAAGCATCTGCAGGTGCAGCAGGCAATGCTGCAGGGCCGTGCTGTGGTTAGATAGAAGGGCTCTCTGCTGCCTCATGAAATGCTGCAATCCCTATGAAATACATCCCCTCTACACCCCAGTCCTGTCTGAGGAACACAGAGAAGCACCAGAGATCTCTGCCAGATGTGGAGCTAATTCTTTGCTTCCGTTCATATCTCCAGCTCATTCAACATTTCTCTGAGAAGTAAATCTAGGAGTTTGTCTCACCATGGATAACTATTTCTATGGACTGTTACTATCACCTGGCTTGATTATTGTGGAAATCAGCTCCTGCATTAGATGTTGTTAAATTACCTCTTCATTTTCCAAGGCCACACACATAACTTAGTATCAGTGTACCCTTCTATGTAATAATACCAAGAAATGTCTTTTCCTAGATGAACTCACAGTGAAAACTTTTATCATGGTGCAGGACTATTTAAAGTCATGAGCTCATGGTTGCCCAGCCTGATGTGACTGTTAGAAAAGGCTCCTGAGGCCTGTCAGCCAACCCAGAGCCAGTGAAGTGTTGAATAATATAAAATAATATAAAATTTTGATTTCTTGTATGATCAAAGCCAAGATCCTCTGTGAAAGGCATAGAGGACTACCTCATATTTTTATAACACCTGTTTGCATTTCAACAAAGCAACCCAAGCATGAATCATGTGTCAGACCTCCTGAGCAAGGTAGAGATAAGTGGCTTCCTGGAGAGGCTGGGTGCTGCTGTGCATGTCTGTGCCCTCGTGCTCAGCTGCCATCTGCTCAGGGGAGCAGAGTCCTCACTGAGCCTTGGGGCTGGCACTGCCACAGTTCATAGCACAGCACTACTTAGCCCTCATCATCTACATTTTCATACCCACAGGCTGCCTATAAACTGCTGAAAAAGCAATCTTGTTTTCCTACTAAAATTTCTCCCTGTCTCTTCTTATGACTCTTTACCAAAATCCACAGTGCAGACTTGTCTATGTTTGAGCTGCTGCAGCAGCAATACTGCCTCTTGTTGCTTATGTCACCATCTATTCTTATTTTAAATTTTCCAGCTAAAAAGGCACCTTTTTTCTTGTTTTTAGTTTTGTTTTCTGTTCATAGAGTACCTGGCTGAGTTATATTTTGTAGTGGAGTGGGTTTAATGTGCAAGCTCTGTGGTAATGAGAATAGCGTTATGGTTTTTAAGAGGGAGCTTCTTTTCCATTCTGCAGTAGGGCAGCAAGAGCAGCCCCAGCCTGAGCTCCTTTGAGCCCCTATACAAAGTTGCTTGTGGCTGATGTTGATTTGTTCAGCAAGAAATCAGGTTCCTTCTGAAGACAGAAGCAGGAGGGGCTGCCTTACAGGGAATGCAGAAAGCAGGTCTGCTGCAGATACTGCTCTTTTTGATCATTACTGCATCATGCAGCGCAGATACAGTGTTCCTGCTTTGGAAGTGGAATATCTGCCTCCATCTCAGCACTACTTTTTGAGACTTTCCCTGCCCCTTTGCCTTGGTGTCTGGGTTTTGGAGAGCCTGTTCTGCACCAGGTCTCAGAGCCACTGGCTTTAAGATCTTGTTTGTGCATTTTGAGTACAGGAGCTCATTAAATGAGCTGATTAATGCCTAGATCCTCAAAGGTTTTGAGGCACCTAAATCAGGTTAAGATTATTTGATCCCAGGGGGGTTAGGTACCCCTGTGTTTTTAAGGAGGTGGGTGTAGTGCTCTGGTTTTGGAGAAGGAGGAAGAGGGGGCAAGGACTAAGAGGTACTTTTCTGCAAAATGTGCATAAAAGAACTGAACACTGAAAATGAAGGAGCTTAGACCCTGAGTTACAGGTCTTGAGGCTATAGAATTTGTGAAGAATTAATAGTGAAAAGAAAATTATAATTTTCTTCCAGTTTCTCAAAATATACTGGGGCAAACCATACACTTCTCAACAATGACATGTCTTTTTCATCTTAATTGTTCTTTTTCCATACTGTTACTCTGCCAATGACCATTATCCCCTTCAGGCAAGGACTGTGCTCTCCTTCCTGTCCACAAAGCATTTGGAAGATCCTGGGCAATAAGAATGTGCCTTTCAGAACCAGCCAGGTAGTGCAAGGACTTGTGCTTCCCTGAAGCCCCACATAATAGGAAGAGCACAGTATCTTGTCTCTTTGATAGTTTTTATTGGCCTTATGTGCTGGTGCACTGGTCTCAGCTCCTTTTCCTGATGACTGCTGACCTCCAGCTTCAGTTGGGAAAGGCCCTGATGAACATCTGAATGTCAGGGGGGATACTGTGGCTGTGTCTGGGCATGAATCCTATCACAGGGTTCATTTATTCATGTGGGAACCAGGTTATTTCCCAGGCACAACCACGTGTTGGAAAAGCACTTCTCCTGTCAGGAAGGAGCTGAACCATTACTGGTGGTGGTTTGTGCCAGGGACCCTGCCACTGCAGCTCAGAGGGCTGGGGGTGCTGGCTGCTGAGGAGTTGCTCCCTCTTACCTGTGCAACCACTCTGGCAAAGCTCAGTGGTTAAGAGGGTGAGTATGATTTACCCCTGGCAGACATAAATATGTGCCAGTGCTTATCTTTTCTGAAAGCAAATTAACAGAGATGTCTGGTGCTGGAGTCTCTGAGTGTGCATGGACACAAAGTCTGCAGGCAGAAACAACAGCTCCCAGCTTTATGCAAACACATTTCCTTCTTTTGCCAGGCCATGTCCAACCAGAAATGGCTGTTATCTAAGGCCTACTCTTTTTAACCATTTCTTTAAAGCCCTCTAACTTTATGAATTCTAACAATGGCCCCTCACCATTCAGTGGGAGAAGGAAAGGCAGTGCCCATGGAGCCCATTGAAGTGGAGCTGGAGGAAGGGACGATTAAGACATGAGAGAAGAAGCTCTGCTCACAAGGCATTCCCAGCAAGGGTTCCAGAGGGACATCTGCCCATGAACCCTGCAGCAGCAGCAGCAGCCGCCTTTCCTGGACCTCCAGAGACACTGGGAGAATTTCCTCTTCAGCTATTTTCAGGCAGCATCTGCATCTCTCACCAGCCATGGATGCCACAAGGCATGGTGCCAAAAAATCAGCAGCTTGGCAGCATCTCTACATGGACTCAAGAAATATATTTTGGATTAGCTCTACCATCTGCCTCTCACAGGTGTTCTTCTGGGAGGGTGGGGGAGGAGGAGGGCACCTGAGGGCAGCAGGATCCAACAAAAAGTGTTTTATAGGGCAATACACATTGTAGCAGCTGGTGCTGATGCAGGAGGAATAAGGAGGAAGAACAGATACTAATTCCTACCTTGGAAAAATTAATGAACTTTGCAGCCCAGTGTCACTGAATCTGCACAATTCTGAGTCCTTACCCCTTGTTCTGATGCAGGGGGCCAGGGGAGGTTTGGGGTGAGAATCCCCAGGGTTATGTACTGAGGGAGGGAAGGAATTTTCTGGATAAATTTGGAGAGTAACAATGTTGATTGTTACTCTCTTGATTTTGGGTAAGTGGAATTTTGAACTAAGCATTCACAGGCCACAGGTCTGGGATTTCTGTCAGCTGTGACAAAATAACTGCTGTCTCTCAGCTGACACCACAAAGGTCTCATCCTTCTTTACTTATTTATGGTTAATCATTAATATTTTCCTGGAAGTGAAACTCTAGTGGTTCTCACAGAGCTACAAAGCCACATTTCTAAACAAAGATCTCATTTGTGAGTAGACTAAACCCTGACAGCAGTGAATGGTTTGCTTTCCGCTGCACTACAGAACACCATTTCCTGTCCCTCCCATGAAAAGAATGTGTGGCAGCAGTCCCTGCACAGGCTGCACACCTACAGAAGCCATGGGCTGCCCACGCCAGCAGCACCAGCACCTGCTGCCTGCCTTCCCTCTGGGGACAGACGCAGGAGCTGCCGCTCTCTCTCCTGCAAGGCTCCTGCTATCACCCATCAAAGAAGGGTGACTAACCTGCCTTAAAACTTTTTTTTTAATCTATTCGAAGAATTGATTTCCACAGAGGCAGAGAAAGAGAGGTAGGAAGGGTATTTCTGTTGTTTGGAGACAACCTGTATTAGGACCAACACTAGATCGATCTAGTCCACATCTTGCCTGGTAGATGTTCCTGCTGTTTTCTTTGCTGTGAGGGTTGGACAAGTCACAAAAGAACTGGAGAAGGCCATCACCACTCATTTCTCTGCCCTCTGAACTGTTGGTCCAACATCTCCTTTAAAACCTGCACCAGAAGGTGCAGGGATGGTGCTTCCCACAGGAGCACTTCCATTGCCTTCAGAACTGTTCATGGGAACAGACCAACTTTGCAGGAGCCACTCTTCAAGACATAAAGCTGCACAAGTCATGAAAGAATTGCACAGAGGGGAATAAAAATAAACCCACTCTCAGCTCCTTGTGGAAGCCATTTTTACAGAAGAAGGCAGCAAAGAGGGGACGTGAGGAGATTGCTGTTTCATGAGTTTCCAGATAAACACTGGTAACATATGAGTGCAGCAGACCTTGCAATACCATATTGCTGCCTCTTTTTTCTTTAAAAGTACAAAAAAGCTGTGTTGCCTAATGCAAACAAGACTGACAATGGAGAAACAAGCTCACAGCACCTCCAGTAGCAAGGCTGATGACTACAGTATTGTCTTCCAGTATTTCCTGTTCTGTCCACCTGGATCATACACTGTGTGATTCAACTCTAAAACACGGCCCTTCATCATCAGACACGTTTCCTAATCCTCTGGACTGAACCACTGGGCTTTCTTTTCCTTAATCTGTGGAGCTACATGTAGTATTTTGCAAC
Organism: Melospiza melodia melodia; assembly: GCF_035770615.1. NCBI lineage: Eukaryota > Metazoa > Chordata > Aves > Passeriformes > Passerellidae > Melospiza > Melospiza melodia. The sequence goes on from NC_086194.1 coordinate 38,923,756, forward strand.
AGTCCTGCTACCCCACATGTCCTCAGGAGGTGTTCCATGAACACCTTGTTGGAGTTCCCACCACTACACTTCAGGCCTAATTTCACGTTAGAGCTTCTCCCCCAGTGGCACTCCAAACAAATCAGAGTCCTGGTACAGGCAATTTTAATTGGATACTCATGCTGAATAAATGCAAGTAATAAGAAAAAAAAGTATGCTTTGCTAAACCAGGAAAACCTTGACTGAGCTCAGGGAAGCTCATGATGTACTCTTGGCACATCAGCTATCTACACTTGTAGGGTACCAACAAGTTCTGGTTTTTGTTCAGAATAATAAATAGCATCAGTGTGTGTTTCCTGGTGGGGATTTTCTATTTTTATCCCTATTTTTTTGTTCTCAATCACAGAATAAAAATACACCAGGTGCTAATGGCTGTACAAATTGGGGAAATTGAGACTGAGAATTGCAATGACTTGGTAGATAGGACAGGACAAAAGATACCATCAGTTGCCTGTGAGTACTGCTTATATGTCTTATGATGTGTATACAGTGTAGTAAAGACATTTATGTTTTCTTGCACCTTGTTATTTTTAATGCTAATTTTTGGTGTCATTTATTTTTGGGATGAATGCGAGTGAGAGAGCAAACATCACATTAGCCCTTGTGAGAAGTGCCTGCAAGTACTTAATACACATTTGTGTCAAGCAGTACAGAGGCAGAAATACCCACCCAAACATGTACTGAGAGGAGCTCCAGAAAGCTTCCTGTCACTGGGAAGAGAGAGCTACCTGAATGCTCTCAGGTGCTGCCTGCTTGGGTGCTGGAAGGGGTCCTGGTGTGATGCAGGACAGTCTGCCCCAGTTTTGCAGCTTGGGCCTGTGCTGGCAACTCCAAGCATCTCAAGACCACACAAGCTACAGTCCTGGCTGGCCCCCCAGAAGTTTGTAACAACACCTTGTGTCCTCAGATATTATATGGTGAGCCATGCCTGATCTTCAGGAGCAGCTGTCAGTCCAACTGCTACAAAGCTGGCTTTCACAGAAGTTTTATTAATATATTTTTATATGAGATTTGCCCTATGTTAGGTTTGCATATATATATATATATCAGACAATAAACTGCATAGCTGCTGTGTTGGTCATCAGCAGATGTTACCCCAAGGTTCCCGGGTCACCATATGATGTACAGGCTGGTTGGGCTGGTTTCAATCACAGGGGGGGAAAAAGAAAAATATGTTACTTGGCTCAATTAATAATGAATTAGAGGGCCAAAATATAATAATCACCAATCAGCAGAGATTGTGGAAAACAGGTCAAGCGAGCTGAATGTGTTATAGCTATGTAGTCATTTTTACTAGCTGATATGTTTGATATAGTGCTTTGTGCCATTTTGTTTAAATTTAACATTATACAATTTCCACTTATCTAGCCTACAGTGGACTGGGAAACACACTACTAAGAGCTCAAAAAGCAATAATAACTGTATGACACGGTATTGAGGGGCTTCTATCAGGTTTTTGTAAGCATCAATGTTAGAATCAAGGGCATTCAACGTCTCTAAACGAATGCCCTGGAAATTAATATAAAATCACTGCCAATAAAATTTGCAGATGACATAAAGACAATTATTAGTACAGACCACTCATACAAACTGACCAAGAGCTTAGCAATCTTGGATCATTCTGACAGAATGTGGGTTTATGCAGTGAAAAGTAGAGCAATTCATTTAGCAGTATGGAATCAAGCCAAAGTTATAGACTTCATCCTGTAAAAAATGGATCTGAAAATGATTATAGCAGAAAAGCAATTCAGCCTGGACTCCAAAGGCAATTGTGTGATAAAACATGAGCAGTCTTACTCTGAGACTTCTAAACTGATGATTACTGCGTAGGACTAAGGAAGTGATTTTCTGGGTAGAATGCTGGGGCAAGTTATATTGGAGTACAACATCTGGTTTTGGTGTCCTCGGGTTTAAGGGGTGTTTGAAACAAATCCGAAAGGAGAGAAATCTTTGCAGCAAGAGATGCAAGGGCTTAGTGCTTTGGCTTGTAGTAAAGCACATTGAAGGCACTGAGTTATAGCACAAAATACCTTTCTTATAGGCAGGAAATAGAAGCTCCCAAGCCTGGGAGAGAAGATTGTAGTAAGGACTAATGGCTGGAAACTAATGCCAGGCAAGTTCAAGTCAAATAAGTAAGGGTTTTGTTTGTTTGTTTGTTTGTTTTTGTAGTGAAGGTGATCGACCATTGGAGCACATGACCAAAGGAACAAGTCATTCTCAACTCATGGCATCTTCAAATCAGGCTGTGCCTTTGCCAAATGCAAATTACTAGCTTCATTACAGACATAACTGCAAGGAATTTAATGGTCTGTGATGCACAGGAGGCTATGCCAAATATCTAATGATCCCTTTTCACCTTAAGTTCTGTGCATCAGTAAATTATAGGAGTGGATTCTGGTACTACAGGATTTTGCCAACTGGGAAAGGATGAACTGGTGCTTTTGGCATCTAGGCAGGAGTGGAGGATGCTTCTAACATCCACAAGTTTTCTACTTTAGTTATTACTTTGCTCTCTAGTAATAGACTTAGAGGGCAAGAAATAAATTTCTTTTTGGGGGGTGAGAATTTCCTTTGCTAAGTTCTTCCCTATCAACAGGCTTGGAAAAAAGATTTTCTTTACTTTCTTAACTTAAAATTTATGCTTTCAATTTTCGCTTAAATAAATGTCTTCATTTGCTTAGCAAATGAAACAAATAATCTGGGGATTCCCATTATTATCTGTGACAAATAGTTAATATTACGCCCAGTCCAAAGACCGCTGAAATTAAAGGGAGTTTTTGAGTAGAAGTTTTATCAGATTCACTGACATTCAGTCAGTCATTATGCAGCTGTCTGGTATCCACATCTGTTCAATAGAATGGGCTTCAGCTACTTTGGCATAGATCTGGATGCACACCAGGGATACCCATCTACATTGGTTCAAACTCTGCACTCTGAAGGAATTTTTTTTAATAAACCCAGCAAGTTATATTTTGCCAAGATTTTAATTATTCTGTAGATACAGTATCTTTTCCACAACTGGGAAACTGTTGATTTCCGTCAGTTTTACCATGCCAGTGCCAAATAATTTTGGTTTTCAACTTTCCTATTTCCCCCAAAAGCAAGAGACAACATTTAGAAAACTTGAATGGAATTCATCCCAATTGTTTTTGCTTAACTCCTATAATAAAAATGCCCTTTGCTAAAATGATTTTTTGTCTGTCTTACCTGCCTCTGTTTCAGCAAACCTCTTGAAAACTTGGCCTTTAGTACTACCTGAAAAAATGTTTTAAAGCAAAGTAAAGATATTGGATGTGCACCATTAGAGCCAACTGTACTTCTGCTGATTTCACTGGAACTGTAAGTCAAATTTTCTCACTATTAATATCAGTAAGGTTTTTTTTGCATGTAAGTGGCATTAATACTGAATACTGTACATGAAATGAATTAGAAAGCATACAATAAGACCCCTATTTATCTACTGGTGTTTTCTATCACCCATCTGTTCTTATAATAACGTTCTTGCCCACAGCTGATGTGAAAAAAAAAAGGTGTACATACTGCTCCATGTACATTACTCCAGTACATGGCCTCTGCTAGCCAGCACAGGATCATAAATAACAATAATAATGAGGATAGCAATAGTAATAATAATTACCATATAGTAATATATTATATACTATAATATATACTATAATATATTACTATATATTACAGTACATATATATATGTATACACACTCCACAGGCAGAAGAATGGGTGCCAGTAGTAAGATGAAGAAGGAATTTACCTAACAGGAGGTTGACTAAGTGACAAGAGAATAAGATGGCTGGAACCAGGATACTTGCAGATTATATATTATAATAAGTGTCTATATAAAAATATTTTAATATTTTATTTATTTAGATGGTTTACAAAATTATACACACAATTATATGCATTTCAAATACATGGAGACTTTTCCTATTCAGAAAGCCTGATGCTACTTATTTTATTCTGTGATTGAGAACACCCAGTAATATTGCTATGTTCAGATCTACTATTCTAAGTATTCTAAGTAGACCAACTATGCCAGTGTGCTCTCTCTAAAAAAAGAAAAAAAATCTATAGAAATGCTTTACTGATGTATTAATACATACTGGGAATATTTTCCCAGCTGGGAATGGTGAACTGTCAGTGGACAGCAGATACCTTGCGGGGAGGGGAAGATGCAGCAGAAAATACGGAGAATCCTCTAAGTGGGCTCCTCACTGTGGAACAGAGGAGCTGTGATGAGCTCCCCAGCCTGCCGCTGGTACCTCGAGGCCATGCAGATAATGTCTCTTTGGTGTCTCTGGTCCTTCACCACACAGCCGTGTTGGGAGTCTCTCAGATGTGATCGTAATGAGGAACCACATCGAGGGCGAGCTGAGTTAGATGCGAGAGACAGCAGGATAATATCTGCCTTTATTAGGGGACAGATACTGCCTTGAAAAGCCAGGACACGGATCCCTGCTGCTAGGATATGAACAGAAGGATTATTAAATGAATGGGTGTCATAACAGAAATAATAACACTGACCTCTAGTTTTCATCAGTCTTAATGTTGTTCCCTCATTATAACAAACTATTTACCCTTTGGCCTCATTTTATGCACATGGGAATCAGATTATTGCCCCATAAAACAAAGGAGCAGGGAGATTATCACTTAAGTAATGGTCCCAAGCAGGCTGTTAGCACAGTGTCACGGACTGCTGCTGTATGGCAGGGCAGCAAAACCCCTTCCATTAGGGCACAGTCCCAGTAACACGGGCCGTGGAGCAGGAATGTCACAGGGTGAGCGAGCACAGCTTCCCGTCCACCCTCAGAGCAGTCAGCCCCCAGAATTTTATCCCTGCAACTTGTTAAACCTCGGAAAGCCCATAGCCATTTAAAAGTGATAACTGCAGTGTCTGTGCCAAATTGCTTTATCAGTTCTAGATAGCCGATTTTTCACACACGCACACACACCCACCCCACCCCCTTGGTATTTGCTGATAAAATGTTTGCACACTGTTACATGGGGAAATACAGAGCTCTTGGGGGGAAAAAAAGGAAAGAAAAAAGGCCTCGATAATTTAAGAGCTGGCATTTCAGAACGAGAATGTCAAGTAGTTTAGATCTTGTTGACGTTGAACCCTGGGGCTCTTCCTCCCTCCTTTTAATTCATGTTTAAAGCAGGCAGTGATCCTATGTTAAGGGGTGTATTCAGATACCTCTGCTGGGGATTCTTCTGACCAGCTTCAAGCACACAGCGGTGACTGAAGTCCATGGAGACAAGGATCTGTGGATATAACACTGGCATTGTCTACACTTTCATTTCTGACATACGCTGGCCTCGCTCCTCCTTTGCATTCATTGTCACTACTACATTTATCTGAGGAGAGAGGCCATTGTAGGCTGAATATTTATTAATCATTCTTACCTGCTTCTCTTTTTGTTCTTTGCTCCTGTTCTTTTCTGCACATGGAGACAGAAAGGCAGCAGCATTTCACTGCAGAAGTACTTACACAGCTCTTTTTTTATCCACAGATCTCCAAGTGCTCTACAAAGGTAAATGCTAATACTTTTTATTAGGTCACAATTATAATTCCTGGTTTAGTCGAGCCACAGGAGTGATGCTAAGAGAGAAGCCAAAGGACGCGCAGCAGGCCAGTGATACAATGTGGGAGAGACCTTAGAGTTTCCTCAGTTTTATGCTATGTGTTTCTTAAGCCAAGAAGCTTGGTGGAAAGGCCTCTCTTGTCCATAATCAGAGAACTTTTGACCAGCAAAAGATATCCTTGTTTTAATGGACAAGCCAGCACAACACAAATATTATCTTTACTGCAGCAAAAGGGTTACTTTCTTCTCAGCACTCTGCAAAACTCCTTCCCAATCACTGCCTTCTGTAGAAACTACTAGGCTAATGGGGTAAGCAGACTGCAAAGAGTGCATGGGGATTGGGAAATGAATATATGCATCAGGAGATTTACAAGAGGTCACTAAAGCCCTGACTATTAGCAACTACCTCTAAACAGCCCTGCCTTCCAAAGCTCGGGGCCGACCACCCTGGGTAGGCAGAGCTTTCCCCAATTACGCAGACACAACAGCAAAATTTTGATTTGCCTGAAAGTAGTGGTGTCTGTATAACATCATACCGCTCATTTCTTGATCTTCATTTCAGCTCTGTTTATCTTCTGAGAGCAGTTATAAAAATAAATTCCAGATTTTTTTTTTAAAGTGCTGATGAGGATGGGAGTCTGGATGTCTCAGGGATTAGGTAATGGGAGAGACAGTCTTTGGCTGGAAGTCACCCATTCAGCTTTGGTCAGGTCAGCCTTGTGTTAGCATTTATATTGTCTGCTATCCCAAGTACTGAGAATGGGGTGGTCCTGTTCTGATGTGCAGCTCAAAAGGAACATTTCACTTTGAACACGAAGAGCATTTGTCAGCAACAAGGCTGAGGACTATATGAGCATTGAAAATTAAGCAGACCTGAAACTTCTGGGCTGTGCCAGGATTTCATTTCACAGGAAGAAGCTGTGGATAATGCTGCACATCTCTTGCAGGTAATAGATCTAGGGAAAAGTCTTCAGTGCAATCAATCTAACACCTTCTCAAAGGTGGTATCATCACTTTAAAAGAGGCTGAACATGAGTATTCTTCTTCTTCAGTAGATTCAAGATTTAACCAATCCCTTTTTGGCTTATACTAGAATGTGAACTTCATGTAATTTTGTATATTATTATCTCCACTGAAAATATTCTGTAGTTTCTTTTTCCCTCCTGGTATAAGTACAATATCTATAACACAGCACTTGCAGCCACTGCCAGTGCCTTGGACAGTTGTGAGGGGAAATGTGAATTAGAGTGGATTTGAAAAAAAAAAAAAATCCTCTCCTTAATGGTACCTTTGTAACTGATTAGATTTGGTAATGGACTTGCAAATGAAGTTTAAACATTAATCTAAGAGCTCAATTAGGTAGGGTATTATGGTGCAGCAGAGATTTTCTCCATTCCCCAAGCAAGTGAAAAAAACCTTGGAAATTAAGACAAAATCAGCTTCTCTTCTTTCTTGTCTTTTGAGAGGTTTAACAGAGGTTGTTTCTGAATTAATGAAATACTATTGATTCATATATCCTTTCTACTAAGTGAAATGAAAAGGGATATCACTTACAGTTCCTGAGCAGCTTCATAGTGCAAATGGCAACACCACTGCAGCTCCACAGGCCTGAAAACCCCCAAACAAAACTGACCTCCCTGGAGATCACATCACCAAGCCATCTGACTTCTCTGAATAAACTCTTCAGATTTAACTTTGCTCTGGGAGTCATAAAGGACACTTTTCAGTATGACCAAGTTACTGGACCCCATAACATTTGCTCACAAAGGTGCAAACTCAAAAGCTGCGCTTCACTGCATATTTAAATGGGAATTAAGCATATCATTAAAATTAAGTGTGTGCTTAAGTACTGCTCTAAATAGGAATTCTTTCCTGAATCCAGAATAGCGGCAAAGAGTAATTCCTTCCACTGCAGGCTTGGTGGGGTGGAACGGCATAACCTACATTATGTGGGAGGTCAGATAGGATGCTCGGCTGTAGTCATCCAGTTTGGATCTCCAGCCTGTGAATAGGACACATCGTTGAACAAATACCAACTTTCCAACTGGACTACGTCCAGCACAAGCGAACAGTGTTTAGAATTATACAAAGGAAATAAAGACAGGCTGGGGTAATTAAACACAGGGGAGATTTTTTCCATTCACAAGCCCTAGCCATCAGTGTTTTGAATAACTTGTTCTATTAAAAAGCTATCTTGCTACAATATATTTGAACAATCCTTTATTCTGTTCGTTCTATTAAGGTTGCTCTAAAATTATTCCACTGAGTATTGCCAGCAGCTTTGAGAACTTTAGCACACAACATTAAGTAGAAAAGAATAAAGACTTGGCTAAAATAACACATGGCAACTTTTAAAAGGCACTGTCAAGGCATTTTATACACCTTTGCTTTTACTCTTCTTTGTTTATAATATTCCTCTGAGAAGCCTGAAAATTCTTGGCTCTTCCCATTGGCATTTGATGCATTACATTGTGAAAATAGATGTTGTCTCCAGCAGCAGTGGGAGGGAGCTCTTTCCTCTGAAGAGTCTCAGCTTGCACAGTCTGCTGCTGGGCTGGATCAGCAGCAAAGGTGTCCCAATAGCAGCTTCCTTGCAGCTGTGTGGTGAAAGGAGCATCTGAACTGGCAGTTCACATAAACCAATGACTGTGACACCTTAAAATATAAACTCCTGCAAAGTAACACCTACTATCTGCATGCAGGCCTAAAAATGTCTTTGTACATGAACCCAGGAGATGCTGAGTTTGTTAAAGAACAAGGCTGTCCACTGCAGTTTCCACCAAGATCATCTCCAGTGGCAGACTCGCCCCTCATGTGCCTGGTGATGCCCAGCAACAAAAGACATTCCCCAGCTGCTGCAGGTGGGATAACCTGAGCAGGAGGACCAGCTGGGACCCTTCAGCAGTGGGTTGACAGCGCTGATGGTGACACAGGTGTACAAACCTCACAGCATCAGCTGGGCTCATGTAGTGGAGTGAACACTGAACAACTCAGTGGAGCCATCCAAACCATCTCCATCAGATGTGGGCTGACAGCCTCAGCTGCACCACTGAGTTAGAACTCTTTGCCAGGTGGTGCTTTGAAGCCGGGAATTGCTTGACTCTTCCCCCACCTTCTTGCATGCTTGTGCTTTTTGCAACACATCCATCACAGCTCCTCCACCTCACTGTCATCTGACTGCCTGAAGAACAGCAGGAACATGGACCAAAGTGACTAGGTACCGATTCAGCTCTCTCTGAGGTAGCACCAACAATCTTTGGTTGGTGCTACCAACCAATTTCATGGAAAATATTAGTTTAGTAATGGGAGGTTTTTTTATAAGCCCTAAGGACTGGTTCTCTTTTCATCTATGATGGCGTTAATCAGGAGGATGTCAACAAGAGCTAGTGAGACCCTGTTCAAAGTGCAGTGTTAATTTCCTTTCCAAATCTCCTAACAGAGTGTAGATGTCACAACAGAACTGTTGCCTGACAGCAGTCAAACAAAAGCATGCTGAAGTAGTACCTAGGACTAGCTATTAAAAAACCTGCTTTGATTAGTTGAATGACCATCATCTCCTCTCCCACCATCTACTTTCCTGTTTCTCCACTGCCTCCTCACTCACACCTGGAACCATTCAAAGTGACAGCTGCTGATGGCAGAACCCTGCAAGAAAAAATGCTAAAATCCAACCCAGGAATGCCCCAGGGAACAAAATGGAATTTCTTGAATTCAGAAAAAAAACAGGGCAATTAAGATTTCACAGCATTATGGGGTGGGGGTCAGAGGTATTTGCATCCCATTTCATAGATCTTCTGAATGCAAGGCTCTCTACCAGCATTACATCACCCATCTTTAAGAAGAACAGCAACAGCTGTTCAATAGCACTGTGTAACACTTCCTGACAGCTTATGACAAAATGGGAAGTGGAAATTGGACCTTTCTTTTTCAAAGATCATTGCTACTATTTTACCCACCAATTGTCTCTAATGAATTGTGTGATTCAGCCCCAAGAGAACTTGCTTGAAAAACTGTTCTCCCCAAGAGAGCTACTGTGAAAGCCCTTTTTGATAGTTTTTTTCCTGATTTGACAATTTCCTTGACATTAAATCCCCTCTCTCCCCCTCTCACAAACCTGTGCAAGAGTGTTGCTCACTCTCTGCTTTCCTTTCTTTCCATCTTTCCATGAAAAGGATTAAAAGCCTCTGTGCAAAGATATCAATGGAAGTTTTTGTACCTTGAACACAGTCCTGCTAAGATGAATATTTGAGGGAAGACTGAAGTACTTTTTCAATCATTGCCTATCAGTTGCATTTTGAAGTGCTGATTGAATCTGACCTGTTACAGATAACAGATATTTAAAGAGAAACAATGCCCTGCTTCATTAAGGCTCTCGGTTTTCAAAGTACATCAGTCCTTGTCTTGAGGTGGTGCAAATTTCCACTTTGAGACATTTACAGTGTGTTGGCCCCAACAAGGTCTTGTCCCTTATGTTTTCTTTGAATTAGCCTTGTGTCATCTCTTTGCCTCAGAAACAGGGCTCAGATTTTTGCCTTCAATACAAGCAAATAGCCTCCCATGAGATGAGAGATTGTCCCCATCCCCTCAGCCTGTTGTACAAGGGAGGCAGCATGACTGATGAGTCAGATGCTTCAAGTGAGGTATTACAGAGCAGCTGGAGCATGGTACCCTGCGAGCAGGGTCAAACATGTCTGAGCACCCTTCTATTTATGGGATGCTTTTGAGACAATGTGGTTGAGATTTATTTTAATATATTGGATTCAGGACACATGTACGGAGTTGAATTTCTGTCTCCATACCTGTACTGTTTCTCTGTGTGTGCATTTTTGTGTGTGTATTTTAGGTATATTGCTTTGGTTGGCTGCTCTTCAGATTCAGGATACAAAAATGCAACAGTTTCATAATTCACTACTCATGTTGACAGACCTTTTCAGCCTCCTAAAGCATAACCACTCTCTGCGTTTGTGAGATCAGACGACAAGGACCACTGACTCATAATGGTGCCTCATAACAGTGAGTATTGAAGTTGGACATCGTATTAGAGTGTAAAATTGCAGACAAGAATCACGGCTCAAAGCATATCTCTGACATAAGCATAAATATTGCTCATTAAATATTATGGGAGAGGAATATAAAATTCTTACTTGGTCTCTCATTGAAGCAGTAAACAGCACAGCCAAAGCACTTGCTAAGAGCAGCTCTGTAAATCTTTATATAACATATCACATCCAGGAATGAAGAATTAGTTTGTCTTCCTGTTCATCTACATTTTGAGGAAAGATACAAGATCCTGGGAAACCAAATCTAAACCTTTCCAGAGGTGCTCAGCCATGGGAACTTCAGCATCCTGTTTGAGACCTCAGTGATTCTCCCTGTGACTGGAAAGCACAGCTGCTTCCAGTAGCCAACACAGTGATATAAAACATGACACCTCCATCCTTTCTAAAGCAGATCCTCTGCTAAATTCAATGAGAATTCAGTATCTGTGTCAGTAGTCAAAATAAGGTCTCCGTATGCAGTTTTCAAGTCAGATGCCAGCAGGGATTTTCTTCTCTGGGATATGTCCCCAAATTTACAAAAAATTAAAAAGTTTTAAAAATCATGCTAGCACTTGTGTTAGTTACATCAGTACAAAACCTGTATATACACCAAGTCAAAGGCTTAGGATTAAGAACATTCATTTTGGATAGTGTTAGTTTACTGGAAGCAAACGAATACATTCAAAGCCCTAGTCCAGGCAAGATAAACCAAGCCTCAGCACGCACTGAGCTGATGAAACTGAAGCTTTGCAGACAAAGCCAGGCTTCAGACCAGCAATCATCTCCATGAAAGCAGGCAGGCAGTCCTGTGCTGCTCTGCTTGCACTCCAAGCCAGCCAGAAGTGAAGCAGCCAAGAAATCCTAGGGAAGCAAGTGTGTTGGATCCAGTGTGTCATATGTGCTCTTGATTAGTTTTCCATTTCCAGTCTTGGAAGACATCCTTGTCCATGTGTGGATTAATTATGTGTCACATGCTCCTCTTGCAATCAAAAAGCAATATCAGCATTTTCCTGCAGCTACAGAAACACCTTTATATTGAAAGTCTTATAGGTCGGCATCATTTCCTAGAGCAGAAGGGGGAAAAAGAAAGGAGAAATAAGCTTACTAAAAAGGTTTCTTAGATTTAATTTTCTTACTGGGAGCTATGGTAAATTTACAGGTAAATAATTAGACCACAAGTATCACATAGGTAGCTGATGTAGGGCTCCTGAATTTATACTGACCACATAAAAATTACCAGGTAGTGAGGGATGCAAAATATTTACAATAGCTTCAGTAGTCAGCACTTTTAAAAATCAGGCCGCTTGACATAGGCAGCTAAACAGGCACATTGGAGATGGTTTGCCTTAATTAGTTCCCCAAAGTTACATAGATTATTAGAAAAATAACTAAAGAAGCATTTTTATTCAGGAGGCAAAATTTAATGCAGCGTTAAACTATTAAGCGTAATTTGCATGAATCGTGGTGTGCACACACAACTCCCTCTGTTTGAACTTTACAGCCTTTCTATATAATATACTAGAAATAATTTTCCTCTTGTAATACTTGTTACATTTCTCTTGCTTTGGGGGATATTAAGTGAACTCTTTTGTAGGTAAAATGACAACAGCAAATGAATGGTAAGATTGTGTAGCTGAGTGGATAAAATACTTTAAAATGTGGCACTATGATAAAGACACCTCTGCAAAGGTTGCAAATCATTTTTCATTTTAAGGTCAGTGTTCATGATTCTACTAACATTTTTAGATGGGTTTAAGAATGAGGTTCATTCTGTTTAAATGTATCACAGGGCTTTATCTGTAGAATGCTTTCTGTGCCTGCAGAGAACCTGCTCCTTTTCCACAGCAAGGGAAGATGCAACCCTCTATTTGTGAGAGCTCATCAGGAAATTATTTAATTTGGCACTATACATTTTGATCTCTCTAGATTCTTTCTCCTCTAGGTCAAGAGGTAAGCTCTTTTTTACTAGTCATAGGCTCAGCTTGCACTAATAATGAGGGTCATGATCTTATAGATAAGGAGGGGGATATTTTACCTTAAAAAGCTATCTCATGAGAGATTGCCAGATATCAACTTCGGGAATTGTCATGGATTTTATACAGGAGAATTATGCAGGCACTTGGAGGGGGGGCATAAAAGAAATCTCTCTCCAATTTATCACTACAATATTAGGAGATTAACTTTCTACAGGGCTGTCTGCACCAGGAAAACTTCTGTCCACCTTAGGGATGAGCTCATTTGCAGTATTGCACCTGCAGGCAGGGAAGGCTTGGTCCTACCACCATGAAAACCTTCACTCACTACTGCTGTGACACCAACACAGGTTTTCCTTGTGGCTTAGATCCATAACAACTGATGGATGTAGGTTTGTCTGGACAAATGCATTCTGAAAGCTGCAACTTCCTCTGCATTCTTGGGCAGAAATGTCTTCAGGACGGTGCTTTGACAGGTTAGGATTTTTCTTTCAGATTCTGCCTTCAGTTGACTTCTCAGAGAAAAGAGTAAAAATAGCAAAAGCAAAAGCAGTAAACCATGGTGCCCCCAAGTTTGAGAGGAATTTTTCAGAAAATCATCCTAACTTTGAGAAGCTTGATGTTAACTTAGGCAGAGCCTGGGGTCATGCCAAAAGGTGTGTTAGGGAGTTTGTGCATGAACCCAAATTCTGCCCCCATTACTCCATGTAACAACACAGACTTGAGTACCCTTTTCTTGAATTCATACTCCAGAGGAGAGCTTGTGATTTTATGTTGAGACTGGTAGCTCATGCTTTTCTGTCTTGCTTCTGGAAACAAAGACTTTTCCACTGGCATGGGTTTTGCTCTCCTCACAGGTCTCCTAGCACATACACTGCTAAGTTCAGTGCCAGTGTAAGTGGGCACAGTCCTTGGTAGCTCAGCTGAACTGAGGAGCCCACACCAGCTCTGAACCCGTCCCAGTCTATCAGAGGAGAGGTGTTATTGACTACTGGGAGCATCTCACTCATAACTGCTAGCACCATAAATATATATAAGATGCACCCTCTCCGCCACTTCCCAGCAGCTGCAGTACCTCTCACCTCCCGTTCAATTTAGTTTAATTCTCCATCCTAACCTGAACCCCAAAATCAACCCCCACTATTCCCTTTTTTTTTTTTTTTCCTGTTTGTTTTTATGGGGGATGGGGGAGGAGGTGTGGAGAAAGGCCCCATGAACATCTCAGCCGCAGCGGCGATTTTGCAGCGTTGCTGAATTAATTCGCCGATTAAAGCCGGCGCGCTGCGAGCTCCCCCTCCTGTCACCGAAACGGCGCCGTCCCGCCCGGCTCCGCCCGGCGCCCCTGGTACCCACGGCAGGGCAGAAGGATGCTGGAGAAGGGCTAATTTTGGAGGAAAACTCCTCCGAGCCGCCAAGTGAGGTCTGGCACTGAAAAAACCCTGGCATGTTGGAAAGCAAAGCAGCTTTATGTCGTACACTAGAGCCTTCATGGGCTAGGGTGATAAAATTGTCTGGCACAGCATAACACTAGCCTTTGCCAGGACATCACTTATTTTATACAACTGCATCTTTAAGAAGGAAATAAATGCTGAAATTACAAGAAAATCCCTTGTTCCTTTGCAATCTCTGTATCTTCCTTTGTCATGGTTTAACTCAAAGGGCTTGGGATATAAGAAGGAGAAAACAGAATTTTTTCAGAGACTGTAAGCCTGCCCCTGAGTCACAGAGGAACTGTGAATGCAGACTAGTGTTGAGAGAGGGCACCACATGCATTGTAGTCAGAAACATTTTGTGCAGGCTCTCCCCATGTACGCATTGTAGATGCGCTGAGTCTCTGTACGGCAGGAAGAAGAGCAGAACCTTGCATGAGGCGTGAGGGATGGCACAGCCAGATCCAGAAGTGCGTCTGCTGCGGATGCTGCTGAAGCTCATCTTCACACAGAGGGTGCTGAGAGCATTTTAAGAAGGAATTAAGTTTTCCAAGTGAAAGCTGTGCTGAGAAATCATCACCAGTCAGTGTTGCCAGACAACAGGCAATCACTGTGGATCTACCCTTGGGTCTGATGTGGTTTAGGGCCCAATTGTATGCTCTGTTCAGCTTCATTTCACACAATGAAAGTGAACAGAACAAGTCCAAGAGCTTCCTCTCACTTTTTCAGAGGTAGGGTATATTCTGAAGAAACATTGAACCAGATACTTGAGGTGTGTAGCTGTTCTCTTGTTTACAAACCAGAGCAAACAATCATTGGGGGGTTGGGGGGAGTAAGGGAGAAATTGGATTCAGGCCCCTCTTGAATATGAGCTGAGAGCTGCAGGCTAATAGGGAACAAGAGGAGCACCATTTGAGGTGAAAATGAACGACAGGACAATTTCACTTGTGTCCCTTTGCAACTTCCCACTCCTGGCAGGCCCTGGAAATGAATGGAAGATAGTCTAAGCCATTGGACTAGGATGGGGAGGACACAGGAGTGTTGACACATAGGGAAGCAGGCCGGGGAGAGAGGCTCACCCCTGGAACTGAAGTGATTCATTAAAAATCTGCATAGAGTACAACGAGTCAAGCAGCTATTCATTTAACACTGCAGGTGGGAGTAAAGAATGCAGTACTTCATTTGTGGGCTTGCACAAAAGCTTAAGCAAAAGTCTGAGAGACAGCAATATGTGTTTGCACAGTTTGCAGCCCAGCCAGGGAAATCTGGCACAGCTCAGGTACCACTGGCTATATGTTTTCCAAAAAATCCAACTTCTGGCCTGCCCACTCCCATCTCTCAAGTCCGTCAAGACCATTCATAGGGCCCTATAAACTGTGGAGCACAGTTAGACCTTGGGACAAAATACATCTGTGCTTCTGGGCAGAGACTGTGCCTGTATTGTGAGCTGCAGCTGTGAGCTGAGAGGAGCATCTGTGAAGCAGGGCAGAAGGAGACCACCATACAGGCAGAGAGGAACAGAGCTTTACACCTGGTATAAAGGCTTTAGCCCTTCCCAGACCAGGGGACCAGGTGGATTTAGAAGAGCCATAACCTCCATTGGGCAGTTGGGGTGGGTGAAGATGTTTGTGAGTACCCCACAAGCCTTTTCCCCTCCTCCTTCCCAATATTTTCACACGCGCTGGAAGTGCAACCCATATGCCAGGAGCCAGGAGGGGATGGACAGTTTAAATTGTCACCCCCATGAGCTGCTTCAAAACACCTTCAAACCACAAGGCTAATGAGAATTATTCTTAGTGAGAGCCAGACCCTTCCTCTTAGTCAGAACTTTACACGAGGCAAGTTTGCTGGTTTCAGTTGGACACTAATGTTACTCATTTTGGTTTCTAAAAGTAAATCAGAGTTTTAATCTTAGAAACAGGCAATGAGGAAACCTTCCAGCCATCAAAGTGAGGCTTGACTCAGAAAGGAAGAAAGAAGGCAGTTGTTCATAGGCAGCTTCAGAAATCAAAGAAGCCAGAACCTCCACTTCCCCAGCTGCCACCTTGCCAGCACTGCCTTGGCACCAAGCTCCTCTTCTGAAAATGTGAGTGGGTGGAGTTGTATTTGCAGGCTGGAGGGAGTTCCTGAGCTGATACTCTGCCAGATTTGGGCCTTGTTAACTGTTGCTTTGGCTGTCGAACGCTGAGATTATAACAGGAACATTTTTAATAACGGGGGGTCAGGGGGGGACGGGGCAAAATTAAAAAGAGGCTATTAGATTAAGCAGCAACCCTGAAACAATCTGTAAGTCACAGTTAAGGGAGAGAGATCTGGAAGATTTGCCAAGTTCAAAGGTCTTCATTATTCATGTTCCAATAGTTGACTTGATGGATTGTCTCTAGTCTGTATCCCTTTATTCCTTCCATCTCTCCCAAAGACAAATGCTTAAGACAAATCTCTAGATGGAGGGATAGCCTCTGTAATAGATTATTTCTTATTACTTAGAAATTGGTTAATAATTTACTAATTCAATTTCACTGCTCCATCCCCCACTTCAATTAATCTTTAGAATATAGAGTAAATGCTGTTCTTTGTTCTTCCAGTACTAATGAAGAAAGAAACTAATGAGGAGACCTGGCCTTGATACCTTCCTAAAGATGATTTAGCTGCATAGTAGTCACATTCTTTTTATCTGCTTTTATTTACTTCTACTTCTTAAACACAAAATCCATCCATAAACCTGAAAGATGTACAAGCTGGCTATGAGCCCAATTTCAAGCATGCTACACAAGCCTTAGTCTAGGAAAATTCCATTTCTTGTCAGAGTGTTACAAAAATCATACACACCTAATACTCTTCCATCCTGTAGATAAATATTTTATACAGATACTTTATACATACTCAAATAAAACAAGATATAGCAACTTTCATGCAGCAACTCAAACTCCTGTCTAGCACTCTGGGAAGGTGCTTTAAGATGTAGCAGACATAGAGAGTAATTTGTTTCTAACACATTTTATCTGTGGCTCTGTGGCCATAATGCATTTCAAAGAGATTATTTTTAATCTCGTCTGTCAGGAATTACACCAGCATTGTCAATTCAGCCTCCTGATATCCTTTGCAGCCCTGTTTCCTATAAATCTATTACCTTTGCTTTCTTACTCTTCTTCTATTGTTTTTTTCTTACCCAATCTCTCCCATCAGCACTCAGAAATGTTTCCAGCCCTGCCCATAAGAGCATACCCAGGATATGCAAGAGTCTGTGATTGATGGCTGCTTGTCTGCCAATGCACAGGTGTGAATTAGGAAACCAGTTCAGACTCCAGCCAACAGACTTTTGTTCTTGCAGCATGTTGTGTCATCAGTGGCAGGGGTTTGGACATAAACATTTAGGGCACCAAATGACACATTCTAGTGTCCAGATACTTTTTGCCAAGTGGCAATTCACACCTAGGGAAAAAAAAAAAAAGAAAGAATCTGTCAGAAAACCTCCAAACAGCAACATATATAAGCTTACTTCATATAGCTGCGCCTGATACAGGAAGCAAACAGCCTTTTTGTCCACATCTCCAAGTTTGCTTAAGCCTGTTCAGTGACAGAACAAGGGCAGTATATTAAGCCATTTAATAGATGAATGAAAATACTGCCCATCCAATGAAGGGGAGAAAAGCTGGTGTTGAATGTGGGAGAAATCCTATCAGTCAGGACAGGGCTCCTCACAGCAGGCTCTTGGCATCCTTTTCCCCATGAACAAGAGCACTCAAACCTGTGTCTGTGTTTGCTTCTGAGGGCTGTGTAAGCAAGCAGTGGCTAGAAGGCTACATCCAGGTCTGTTACAGGCCAGCAGCACTCATTATATTTTTGTCTTCCTACAGGGGTGGGAAATTCCCTGTGCATCTTATTTTCTACTTTGCCCTTGAGCATAAGACAGGGAAGGGCTTGCTGTATGAAATTTGCTTAACAGATTCCTAATTCTACTAAGCAAACACATCTACACACCACAAATATATTAGAATTGTGAATTGTCCCAGATCTTTGGCAGTAGGGGAGTAAGATTTTCCAAGTGACTGAGTAAATTGATGCCTCCAAAAGCGCTGTAAACTGATCTATTGGGCATCACTCTGAGCTCCCTTTATTCCAGTGTAAACCTGGAGTAAGCCTGCTGAACTCAAAAGAGTTATGCCAAACCAAAGTCAGAATGCCTCTCCTGACTTTTGTTCCTTTACTGTGCTGCCTAATCCCATAGCTGTAATGAAACTGAAAAATCTCTATATACAAACTCCATTGGCCAGGCTATCTTATTGTGAAACTCACAGTATATCCCAACCTTATAAAAAATCATTCAAGTGTGACACTGTCCTCTCTCTTGCTTTTTTTGATAAGCACAGAGGAAGGGCTGCCAATAGCACAGAAACTGCAAGACAGGAAAATAATATTTCACAGCAGTGGAAAAAACATAACTGAATGGATATTAAGGCAGATAAATTAAAGAAACACACAATACCTGTGTAACACATCCAAAACACACAGCTACAGCACAGATGTTAAGGCAACTAAAGGATTCTCCCAATGGCAACCTTCGAGTTGCAGAAAGCAGCACCATTTCCACTAATGAGCTGCTTCTAAAAATCTGCTCCTTTCCAATGGCTTGATTTGAAACATATTAAAGTAATGAAAAGAATCTTGTTGGCTTCATCAATCAGTACCTGAGGCTCGATGAACTTAAATAAAAGGCAAACTGGTGAAATACAGTTATTTTAAACAAACCCACTGTTTCTCAGGCTGGAGATGATTGTGCTGCATTGTTTGTCCTGTGTGACACTGTATATTTAATGGGGTGAGTGTCATCTTTCTGTGGCATGGACAAAAAAAAAAAAATGGCCATCTTCTGAGATTAGCAGATGTTTAAAGCAAAAATAATGGCAGAATTAGAAGTGGCATTGGAAAGGTGTTAGTCTTGCTTCTGCTATTTGAAAAATCTCCAAGTTCTTTGCCAACAAATTCCTAGAAGAAATGGTAATACGCCATTTTCTTATTAGCTGTTTTTAAAAAATCATATTAATATGCCTTTCATATCAGCCTACGCTGTAAAGACTGCCTGTAGTTTCAATACATAAATTCTGAGATCTGAGATGCAAATTTCATTTTTGAGCACACAATTTATGTGCAAATCTTCAAAGAGCAACTCTCCTTCTGACTATACCTAGCAGAGGAAGTACTCTTGACATCTGTTGTTCAGCGTCTTTTATATATTTTTTTTTCAACCTCAGTTTTGAAAACAAACCCTTTCAGGGTGTGGTACAATTGCCACCCAAAGTGCCACAGAGCTGTGCAGTTTCACTGACACCTTAAACATTGTATTCTCTATAGGAGGCATGTTCTTCTGCTTTGTTCTAAGCTTACACATCACTGGAGTCTTGCCAGACACATGTCTCTGGGCTGGTAGACATCTTACTACATTAGATTCATTTCTATGAAAATATCTACTGACTTGGGGTATGGTTAAAAAAAATAAAGGAGTTAAATCCCTTGAAACAGGACTTAAAATTCTGTTATTATGGCCTGTTCATATTGTGGTAATGCCTAAAGCCCAGTTATGGTGTAGGAATGAAAAGTTCATGCCCAGAGGGCTCCTATTTGTATCATAACAACTGATGCAAGAGGTGGTGGTTCTCAAACTGCAGGTCCCTGTGGACCTGAGAGGCTGTAGAGCATTCCCTCTGTTACTGATCAGCCCAGAGAAAGCTGCTCCCATGGACAGCTGCTAGGCCCTTCAAGGAGGAGCCTGGAAGAAACAGGAAATATGGAGAAGGACTTTGTGTAGTGGCATTTAATAGGAAGGAATGGGGGAAAAGAACTATTGGCCATTTTGTATGCTTGGAGACAATGGGAGAAAAAATCTGCCCGACTGGACATACTGGCCAAAATTCAGGGAATCACTTGGAGAGAGTTAAGTAAAGAGAAAAGGAAGAAGAAATTGAAAAGGTAAAAAAACAATCAGGGGATCGTGGTCATACAAATATGGAGAAAGACAGTGCTTCAGATTATTGGGAGAAGGAAAGAAAAGATAAAGTCAGAGAGGTAGAAAAGCTACAATAAATTCTTTGAAAAAGAGTTGCAAATGCAGCATTAAAGGAAGCTCCTTCTGCTCCAGTTCTAACCCAGAAATGCTGGATGAAGAGATTGGCAAAGAAACTTCATTACACCATGGATTTTTCTAAAGCATGTCTGTACAACCAAAGAGGTTGTTATATTATATAATGTTATATAATTATACAGTACCTTGTGTGAACACTCTAGAAGTGAACCTTTTTCCAATTTGGACTTATATTGCTCTGGAAAGGCTATTAATTGAACCAGAGACAGCCTTTTTACAGTGGGATAGGAGTTCACAGGTAGGGTTATGCTTGTTTAACTGTGTCTGTATGGTTGCATTGATGTGAAGGGTGAAACATTTCTGTGTGGATAAAGTCTGAAATATCTAGCTGCCCTTCAGGCCATAAATGATGGCATGACATCATAGACATGATGTTCTTTAGCTTAGCAAGAAGCCACATTTCAAATGCACCTTTTATGGTGGTATGGGAACAGAACAAAACAGCACAAGGTTATTTAACAACAACAAAAAAGGTATTTTACAGGTACTCAGAAACGTTTAGGCTTCCTAAGCTTGTACTTCCATGTCAGCAATTGCTGAATATGCTACGTGGAACTTTCATGAACATGAATGACAGAAGGGATAATGAAAAAGTGTTATGTGTGAAGTTTTAGTCCATGCTGTGAACACTTCTATAACCTTTGGCATAATCTAAGAGTTACCATGGTCTATATCAGGAAGAAAAAAAAATAGACAATAACTTCTAAGAAATTTTGAAATGAAGGACTCTCTAAAGCTGGAGTTTTTAACAACTTACACTTTTTGTTTCAATTCATTTATGGGAAATGAAGAACGCTTAGTCGCTCAATAAAGATTAAAAACTATATGATTCAGGTGTTAAATATAAGTACTGGTTAACAATCAGATGCATGTTCTATTCTTTGCTTTCATGTACTGGTCAGACAAAAAGAGAAGAAAGAATTGCACTACACTGCTTTCTCAAGAATGCAGCATCAGGGATCTGTAAAAGTCTGAGTGATTCTATTGCTTCCTTTTGAAGGCTCTGATAATAAGAAGGCCAAGGGAGAAAAATTGCAGTTGAAGACCATTGAAGTCTTGAACTGTAGTCAAGCCACAGAGTGAAATTACTGAGCCCTGAACACCTCTCCTGATCCTTCTCTGTTGAGAAGAACCTTTGTTAGATGAGGAGCCAGAGGTTGAAAGACTCAATTGAAATCCTCACTAAATACATTTTCTAAGAAGTTAGGACATGTAGATTTTTTTTTCCTCACATGGATTTAGAAACCCACAGAATTGTAGCAGATGGGAAATCTCTCATTTCTAATAGAAAGAATAAACCAGAATATTACCAATTCAGCGCATGAGCAAGCAAAGCAGAATTTCTTGTACTAACCCATCTGAGCCAGAGAGACACTTACTGTGACACTGAGAAATATTTGAAGGTGCAGGAAGAAAAGATTGTAGGTCCTTTTTATTTAAAATAAAACTATTATTTATAAAGCAAGAAACCCTTTTTTCTCAAATACTAGGAAAATTACTTTGTCCACTTATTACTGAGTCCTTAAATAACCTATTCAGTACAAGTGACTGATATTTTATATGTCTTATTGCAGATCTGCATCTCCACAAGGAGTGATTTTCCAAGGTATATATTCCAGGGTCAATCTAACATTCTGGTGACCATACAATAAATATCCTTCCTTTTTAATCTGATTTTATCAACGTGACAAAATCACAGGCAGAGGCATAAATTGTGAGCCTACACTATTAATAAGCCATCTACAATAGTTCCCCTATCTGACTATTTTGTTTCAAGACAGAAGCACTCTGAGGTTAAGCTTACACCAGAAAAAGATCTCTTGGGTAGCAGTGCAGGCAATACAGCTGTACAGACCAAATGCAATGTCAGGAGGTGCACTCTGTGCTGGCAAACCAGTCTTTTAGACTGGCTTTTACTGGGCTACACCTGCTGTTATCCCAGCATAGGCATGTCATAACCTAATCATCCGCCAGCTACAGATTTGCTCCAGCAGTGGACACTGCCATTGACAACACAGTGGTGACAAATAAAAAGCAAACACAAGTTTAAATGACAAGTTTTACTTTCCTGCATGCAAGCAAGAGAAGAGAGGCAAAAGCAGTGTATTTGATGCAGTTTGACCCTGATCATTTCCGGGAGTACATTTGTCTGGGTCGTGTTGGCCCACATCTTTCATCTCTTCCAGAGCACTTGACAACAGGAATGCCATCATCCTGGGATCTTTCCTGTGGCAGTACTGTTTGATGATTGTCCATTTACTGCTCAGTCTAGTATAATCTCTCCACTATCTGAGTTTCTTCAGAACCTGAGTACTGCTGCCAAGGAAAAGGGGTATGTAAAATGGAAAGCTGCTGATGATCAATAAAGTAACAGTTCCTGTAAAAACTGAAAAATAGGCAGAAACAGGGAAAACATCTGAACTAGGGGAGCATGCACTGCCAGAACAGAAAAGCCAAAGAGTCTGGAATACAGCAATCCAGGGAACCCAGATGGGGCTTTGAGCAACCTGGTCTAGTGGAAAGTGTCCCTGCCCATGGCAGGGGAGTTGGAACTAGGTGATCTTTAAAGTGCCTTCCAACTAAACCATTTTATGATTCCATGAAGAAAAGCAGAGCCAGTTACTGCAAAGCCCAAAGGAAGCACAGAGACCACTGGAAGCACAGAGAGGCAGCATTCTGCAGAAAAGGAGATCAATCCATCAGGCACAAAAAAGGAAGTGACAAAAAAGTCTAATGAGTGGCTATGAGTGAAGTCTGAATGTGCACCTCTATTTATACTTTTAGTCTAATTCCAGATAAATATAATTCCCTTTTTTTTACAGGCTAGAAAATGAAGATCAGAAATATGGAGTCAGTGCCAGAAACACAGACAAGGGAAGCACCACATATCTCAGTCTTGATTGCTAAGCAATAGCTATAGATTGGGCAAACTGAGAAAGCAGTGAATCATTCTATCTTCAAGGTAAAGCAATTCTAAGACTCAATCTTATCACCTGGAAGTGAGGCAGAATCCCCTGGAAATATATCTTGTGAAACTTCTTATGAGGCTGTGAAATTGAATTGATCTAAGCACCCCCAGTTTTTCAATTACCAAAATGAACCAGACCATATACCAGAAGATGCACAAAAGGAGCACAGTAGAGGCAGAAGATATGTAGAATTGTAGGCAGCTATATTTCTCAGCTTAAGCTTTTGGAATTAATTGCTGGCCAGTCTCTGCATCTACAGGGGATCAGCCAGGCCTTAACAAAGCAAAAACATGTAACAGATCTCAGGTATTTCTGTTCACACTGAGTGTCCCATACAGGCCTTCAGGTCCCAGAACTAACCTCAAACAGAACCAAAACCAAGTAGTAAATAGCAAGAGTCTGACAATGAGACCTAAACTTTTCCTTCACAACAAGTCCTCCTTTGTACTGGAATAAAAGAAGAGGAAACAAGTCTTTTTCTGCTTGTGGATCCTTTCATTCTTCTGTAAGGAACTGAAAAATATATAATTCTAAGGGCTAAGAGCTATATTGTGTGAGAAAATTACGGCAAGGGAAGTTGGAGCATTAGTTGATGCATTATTAAGTTATGGCAAGATAGTTGTGAACAGGAAACCAATGTGTAAATTCACTATCTTATGTCACATACTTAGGCCACTTGTGTTTTCTCTGTTACGTTTTGTCTCATTTCAATGAAGTTCCTTCCTCTTTTGGAAGAGTTTCTGTCTAGCTTTATTCAAAGAGTTGTATCGTAAGTCCTGAGCTTATTGTAACTTTTCCTTGCCACCTCACTTTGTATCACAGGGTCACACAGAAAGGACAAAGTGTGTCATCACAGGACTGTGTGAGGTGTCAGCATATTTCTCACTTTGCCACTGTCACTTGCAAGCATGATATTACCAGCAAGCTGACATTAGGAGGGCCAAAGAAATGATAATTTCTTTCTGCTCCCCACAAAAGGTCTGATGCAGAACTCACTGGAATTGCTGGAAATATAAGGCGCCTTGGCTCAGACACAAACAGACCAGCTAAAATAATGCTGAAACTTTATTTAGAACTGAGATGGTACAAAAGGACTAATCTGAGTCACCTTCCCTTAGCAGAAGACTCAGAGCGATTTGAACTGGCTACCTTCTGTTGTGAATTAAGCTCAATGCCCCAAAGGCAACTCAATTCCAGTCATCTATCTTTTCAGCCTCCTCCAAACTCAGTCCAGAGGGAAAAGTGACTAATCCTATTCAGTTGCTGCACTGAACTAGTGCCATCGATTAAAAAAGCTTGGGGCACAGGGAAAATTAATATTCTGGGTCAGTTTTCCTCTGCAAGTTCTTTGCACAACTTAGCCAAGGAAATAAATAAAAAAAAAAACAAACAACCAAAAACAAAACTAAGGAAACAGGAAGAGGAAGCACTGATAAGAAGGAAAGCTCACCCAATAAAGTGCACACACTTTACAGGAAAGAAATAGAAGCATTTTGTCAGAATTCCCAAGGAGGTATGAGGTTGATTAAAGGAGGTATAGTTCTTCCATTTGGTGGAAAAACAATCATGTCCTACACTCTTTTCCCTTTTTTCCATGTCAGTGCAGAGCTGAGAGGCCAAGCATGGATGAAGGGCAAGATGCAAAAACATTTCTGGGCATAGAAGTGGGCTTCTTGGCTCCCTCTCTCTCTGGGCATGGCATGGCTACCACAGGGGAACGGCCCATTGCTGATCCTAGCCCTGACCTAGGAGGTGAGTCATAAAATGGGAGTTGCCACTGTAACAGCTGCTCAAGCGCTGACATTAGTAGGTGCTTTCAGCAAAAGCATTTTTTGGGTAGGCTTCAAAGTAAATAACCGCTGCTGCTGGTTATCATATTATTACTTTGAACAGGGTTACCAAGGATTGTGTGCTACAGAAAAGGTTAATCCACAGATAACCCCCTACCAAGATTATTAACATAATATAGCAAAAGTGCCTGTGTGATTTTGTAGCAATATTTACACTTGTCCCTTCTTACAGAACTGCAGGGCTTTCATTATTAATATCTCACTTGACTTCATCGAAGGTTTCCTGTGACAACAGGAAAGAGCTGGAGTTTTTGGGAGGGTTTTTTGTTTGGTTGGTTTTTTAAATTATTTTTTGTTTCGGTATGGTTTGTTGGGGGCTTTTTTTGGGGTTTTTTGGGGGGGTTTTTTTGTTTGTTTTTTGCGGTAAAAATGAAGATATTCTGTTTTTAAAGAGCTATTCCATATAAGCAGTGAAATATGCTAAGCCAGGCCACTTTGCTCTGTGTCCTCACATCTTTTGCATTTGTCAGCTGACACACAGCACCATACTGCCAGCCCCATCCTCCACAGCCCCCTGGGTCAGTTAGGAAAATGCTGGCAGAGGGGCTCATTGCGGTTTTCAGGAGCTGAACTCTGACCCCGTTGGGCCAATGAGGGGCATGAAGTAATCAGATCATCCACCTTTATCTAAATGCCAGTTTTCATTACATTTATTATATGTCTTCAGGGCCATGGTCAATGGTGGAGATACCACAGCTCCACAGTTCCTAGAAGGTAGGATGACCATAGCTTTCCAAGCGTCATTCCCACAGGTCAAACTGGACAGGTTGTCTCTGCTAGCAAACTGTTTTTGGGAGAAAGTTCACTGAAGCCTAGTACATGGTACTACAGGCAATAAAGACTGAAGGGCACGGTTAGCAGGGGAAAACTCCCCAAAATCAAAACCCACACACAAAGACCATTTAAGCGTGATGCTGCAGTGGAATTCCTTCTGTTGTCAGGGTGACGCTCGCAGCATCACTGGGGTGTACATATCTAGCACCCTCCACGTCTCAAACAGGAGACCAGGCAGCAAGTCTGGGGAGTGTAGGTAGATTAGGGACTGGCCCAGGGGAAATGAGGTGCTGCTGAGATGTGTGCAGAAAATGGATGAGGAAGAGAAAGAGAGAGAAGCAGCAGATGCAGAAGTCCAAGGAAACAGAGGAGAGGGTGACAGAGGAAACGACTGTCCCTGCAAGGATGTCCACTCTAGAGGTACCTCTGGCTCAAAGATTACAGGATATAAATTGTGACAGGCCAATGCCATGAGCAGATCCTTGCGTTGAGTCACCAAGTGTGAAGCTGCTGTCCCATGGAGGAAGGGCTCAGCATCCCCAGGCAGCCTGGCTGACAGCTGACCCCAAAAGAAGCCACAGGCACCCACTATCCGACCCCAGCCTGAAGCCTTTCATCCCCACTCAAGCGCCCGCCCTAAGGGGCAGGCTCTTCCCGGGGGCAGCTCCACACCACGGCTCCCACGGGAGCCCGGGGACAGCGGCTGGGCACGGCCGCCCGCCGGGGGAACGGGGAGGGACCCGCGCCCGCCGCTGGGGCCATGTTGGCAGCCCGGGAACGAAGGGGCAGCCCGGGCAGCGTCAGACGGGAAGCCCGGGCTTCAGGAGGAGCCCCTCGGCTGCCCCCGCTCCCCCCGCGGCCCCTGCCAAGCGGAGATGCCCAGCCTTGGGATGTCCCCCCGCCCCCGTCCCCCGCCGCTCCTGCGGCTTCGGTTCTGTAATTGACCCCTCGGGACTCCCCAGGTGTCGTGTCGTAACAGCGCCCTGTGGAGCCAGCGGCGCTGTGTGCCTGCGGATCGCCTCGAGGTCCTCCCGTGGGAGAAAGGGTGACATACAAACTCCGATCCATTATCGTGCTGCGTGGTGGTGACAGTCCAGTGTATTTTCGGCCACTGAAGACACCAAGTAACTCGATAGGCGATCCCTCGATAGGCTGTGGAAACTGGCGGCAGCGAGCCAAATGTGCCCCGGGTGAGGTCGGTGGGAATGCTGGTCCCCATTGTCCCTTCCCGAGTGGTCCGGCACCTCCAGGAAGAGCCACCGCTGCCCACCGGGGCTGCTGCCCGCGCCTGGGCCGGAGGCAGAGGGTCGCTCCGGCCAAATTACTTTTCTGCCTTGGGTGGACGGGGAGCGAGAGATGGACAGCAGAGGTTTCGGAGAAATGAGTAAATCGCCTCGCGATTACAACACGCTAGCGAATACAACACGCCTTTTTCCGCAGACGGGCTCCCCATCAGGGGACTGGGAGAAAAAAAAAATCCCCAACACTTTTACCTTTGGAAAATTGAAAGGTCTGTGTGTGTATATCTGTGTGCGCCTGTGTTTTAGTGGTGCCGTTGCCAAGCCCAGAATTTTGTTTTCTCTCCCAGCATGCGTTGATGACATCACGAAGTGCCCCTTCTTTGTGTGTCAGTGATGTCACCAAATGCAGTGTGGGGGACAATGGAATCCTGAACTCCGGGCGAGGGCGAGTGGGAAGCGGCTGCTCCTGCTGCTGGTTCAGGGCTGAGCCGGGGGAGGGAAGGGAGGACACAGCTGCTGCTTTAGGGCTGAAACAGGTGAGAGACGGGAAAGCTGCCGGGGATTCCTTTTGCCTGGATTGGTGGGGGCGAGTGGGCTTTGGGCTAGGCTCCTTTCCCCCCCCCCCCCCCCCCCCTTTCTTTTTTCCCCTTATTGCTTTCAAACTGAGACAGGTGAGAAGTTGCTGCTGCCGCCGGAGGGACAAAGCAGGTGAGGCAGGGGGGAAGCTTTGGGGTTGAAACAGTTCTGAAAATAGCAGGAAAGCAAGCAGCCCCCGCGCCGAGCCTAACACCCCCTCTGAGCCTTAAAAAAAGCAGCCCCGGGAGCTGCCCCTCTCCCAGCCACCTGCTTCCACCACGTCCCCGCGGGGCTCTCGCACGGAAGCAGCAGCGGAGCCGGGAAGGGCGCCTGTCCCTGTGCCCCCCGACACCCCTGCAGGTTACTTTTCAGAGGGTCTCCATTAAAAACTCACGTCCCCCTCCGTGTGCCCCTTTCTTCCCTCCCCGGGGGGAAGGGAAAGAGAGGGGGCCGTGGCCGCCGGGATCCCCCTCCATCCCCGGAGCTGGGGCTCCGCCGCCCGCCCCCGCCGCCCCCCGCTCCGCACCGGGTGGCGCCCCGGCCCCGCCGCCCCCCAGCCCCGCTCCGCGGTGGGGGAGGCAGCCAGGGAAGCCATTGCCTGTTTAATAGTTGCTGTTGCAGCACTTCCGCTTCTCTCCCAGCGAGAGAGACACGAGTGGCCAGGCCCAGCCGCACCGAGGAGGAGCAGCCAGACACAAAGGGAGAGGTAGGGGGACGGGGCACCCCCCGCCGCCCTCCCCGGGGGCAGGGGCGAGGGGCAGGGCCGGCCGCGGCCCGGCGATGGGGCGGCAGCCGGCGGGGCAGGGGGGTCGCGCCCGGGGCTGTCAGGTACCGCTGTCCCCCGGCCCTGCGGGCCCGCGGCCGGGGCAGCTCGGCCGGGCCCCCTCCGGCTCTCGGCCAGCGGGGGCAGGGGAGCTCCCCGGGGGCCCGTGGCCCTCAGAGGGAGGCGGCCGTGTGTCGCCCCCCCCTCCCCCTCGGGCCCGCGGCCGTCCCCCGAGCCCTTCCCCCGAACTCTCCCGGGGTGCCCTGCCAGCCCCCCCCATCCCTCCCGACGGCTTCTCGCCTCTCTCGGTGCGGACCTGCCCTCGGCAGCCCGCCGTGCTCGCCCTCCTCCCCCGTGCCCCCGGGGCGCCCGCATGGACCCGGGCTGCCTCCCCCTGGCCCCCGCTGCCCCCCCTCCCTGGCACCGGCCTCCCCTCTCGCCCCTCGTAGGCCCTGGTCCTCCTTTCCCCCGCGTCCCCCCCGGCACAGACCCTGTGCTCCCTTCCCCCTCCTCTGGCACATGCCCCTCGGTGCTGTGGGCCTCGGTGGGTGCCACCAGTGCACCCCACTCCCTGCTCAGCCCTTCCCCTTGGTTTGCTCCCGTCCTGCCCGCCTCCCCTCACGGCTCCCAACGCCCGATCCCGCAGACAGGGGATATCCAGCAGGCAGGGGTTTCCCCACCACAGGTCACACATCTGCCAGGGTCTTCCCTGTGTTGCCAGTGATGCCCCACTTCCATTTTAGAACTGGCGACGGGTACCCCCCTGGCCTCGTCCCTTCCTGCCTCCCCCACGTGCCTCCCGGGAGGCCAAGGGACCGGAGCTGTGCCATTTTTATCTCCTACACCCCTAGGCTCGATAGTGGTGGGTGGTGGTGATGGCTCCCCTTGTGTGTGCAGTTTGGGGGAGATTAGAAAGAATTGCTTTGAGCTTCCCTGATCCTCGCAGTTGTCCTCGTTCCAGTCTCCTCTCATTCCGCCCTTGCTTTCTGAGAGGAAGCTTTTAAAGTCCCTTTCCCCGTGCTCCTCGGTGTTACTAGTGCAGGGGAAGCTATTGCTCCTCCTGCTATGGCTGTAGGGCCTAGAGAGGAGAGGGAGACACGAGGATCCTTTAAAAGGAGCATGACCCAAACACAGATCGAGATTGTCAGCAGCCTTTCTCTGTGTGTGTTTGTGTTCACTGTTTGTTCCCCATGCCCCATGGTGTCTCCTCTCCAGGTTGGGGTGTGTGGTGGGGGGGTCGCTATGTCGGATGACGATTCGAGGGCCAGCACCAGCTCCTCCTCATCTTCATCCTCCAACCAACAGACAGAGAAAGAGACAAGCACGCCTAAGAAGAAGGAAAGCAAAGTCAGCATGAGTAAAAACTCTAAACTGCTATCTACCAGTGCCAAGAGGTGAGGCTGCAGTCAGTTTTCTCACTGGTTTGTTGCATCTTCCCTTCTTCCTCATTTTATTTTGCACTGTTCCCCTGCTGCTCCCATTCCTCATCCCTAGCCCTTGTGCTCAACCTTTCTGCATGAAGCTGCTATTGTCTCACTTTTTTCGGTGTCTCGCTGCAGTGAGTGTCTGCCCAACTTCACTGCTTTCGAGTCCCTCTTCCTGCTTGTTCCAAATATTTTCCTGGCCTTTCTTCTTCTGGGCTGTTATTCTGACCCTCAATTATTTCTGCTGTCTTTTCCTTTTTCCTGACTTGCATTTGTTGTGGGAATGGTGTAGGATTGACATTTAGACCTTTTTTTTTTTTTTTTGTCTGCTACTGGAAGCTATATGGTCCCAAGCAAGGCATTGCATTTCAACATCTGTTTCACTCTCTTGTGTCTTTTTTTCACTCTCTTGTGTCTTTTTTCACTTTTTTTTTCACTCTCTTGTGTCTTTTTTTCTTTCCAGAACTGATTTGGAGATGATTTAATGTTTGTGAAGTTTTGGGTTTGCTTGATTTGGAGGAGTGCGCTGCAGTGTGAGGGTGTAATATAGCCCCAGATCTTTACCAACAAATACATATCTGTTATTTTTGTCTGCTCATCACTTATATTGAATTTTCTGTGTGTGGTTGGATGCTAACTGGGGTAAATAATCCACAGCAGGCCCACTTGTGGACATTCTCCTCTAAAATAATCTTTGCTCACAGCCCAGAGTGACTTTGGGCTTTTTTTGAGAATAAAGTAATTTTTATTCCAGAATAATGTGTAGAGAGAGACACCTGCATAGAACAGGAATTGCAGAACAGCTATGTCAGTTTTCTTCACTTGGACAGACTCTTGGAGCTGCTAATTTTTTGTTAAAGTTACCCTTTCTTATTTTTTCTGTGTGTCATCTGAGTTCAGCACCATCCTGCTCCAGGGAGCTAAGCTGACAAATGGAGGTTTTCAAGCACACTTGCAGTACTTCAGTAAGAATAATAAACCATCTCACTGAAGAGCTTTGCCAAGCAGCAGAGAGGTTGTATCAGTAGGTGTCTAAAGTGACTGGGGTTTTATGCAAATGCCCTGTCGTAGCAACTGAGTTTTCTGTGGCTTTGTAGAATTTAGGTGGTTTGGTTATTCCAGATCTCCACTCAGCAGGTTTCCATGGCAAACTGACATAGATAGTGGCAAGCACTGTTTACGTGTTGTGCCCTTCGCTGTTCTAAGGAGAAGATTTTAAACTGCCTCCTGTGGAAAGGCTGTGGTTCTTGTGTGTGACAAGTGGCAGGAGATGCTGGCTGAGTTTAAAGGAGAAGGGAGGCAGGCTGAGTGCTGGGTGGGGAGATCTGGAAGGGAAGCCTGAGTGACAGTAATGGGACTCCAGGGAAGAGGATGATAGCTGGTTGGGCGTTTTGTGGCAGAAGCAGCGTGAGCCCAGAATAGTCTGGGCTGAGAGGACAGGGTGTTGGCTGAGCACAGGGGAGAGAGGGAGCTTCTGGAGTCCTAGGGAGGGGACATGGGGGTGTTGTGTGGCTCTTGAGGGTGAAGAGAAGGGAGAATTGAAGGTGGTAGGAAGCGCAGGAGCGTCGGAAATAGACATTCACCTTCCTTAAAGTGTCCTTGAGAATGGCGCAGTTATTGACTCCCTCAGGGCTGTGGATTTTTTTTCTCAGGATGGTGATGAGAAGCTGGGGAGAGAGGAGGGAGCCAATTTGGCAATGACTGTTTCTCTCAATCCCGTAAGACAAAATTCCTTTCCAGGCTGCAGTTTCCTCTTGGTGCATCACATTTGCAGAGGTTTCCCCTCATTTACAGGCTGGTTGGCAGAGCAAAGAGGACAGTCTTTTCCACTGTGTGATTGGCATCTTTGTGGGAGTGCAAAGTGGTACACCTGTCTGGGTTCAGTGCACGATGCCTGTGTGCTTTTCTGCCTGTCTCTTTAACAGGGCAGGGTGCCTGTCCTGCTGAGGGGGTTTGCACTGGTGGGAGGCCACAGCTGAGAGCACTTCTCTTACGTGCTGTGGCAAGCTCACAGTGACAGTAGGTCTGCAAGGAGAATGTGTTAACTGCTGTCCCACTCAGTGGCTTACCTTTGTTCCTTCTTGCTTTATTGCCACAGGATTCAGAAGGAATTGGCTGACATCACCTTAGATCCACCTCCCAACTGCAGGTTGGTGTCGATTCCTTACCTGAGGAGGGTGGGGGAAGGTGAGGGGCTGAAGTGTGCCCCGTGTGTTGTAACTGCCCTCAGAGGCTCTGGATGGAGCAGAGGAACGGCTCCATCCACACTACATTTGTGAATGCTTTAAATAGTTTCCAGGAGGGGATACCTCCAGAGATTGTTTGTATTTTGACCAGTTTTCTGTTTGTTTTGGGGGTTGTTTTGTTTTTTTAACAATTGCATGTCAATATGTTATATTGTTTTTTGTGTGTACGTTTCAGAAACTGGTTTATAAAGAGGAGTGTGAAAACTTTCTTCTTGTTTGTTTTTGGTTTGGTTTATAAATCTAATGCCTGACTGCACTAATCTTATATAAATAAGAGTCCTGCCAAGGAAGCAGAGAATGCTCTGAGGTTTTTAGTTCAGAGTTCTGTTGTGAACAGCAGCTGACAGTGGAAGTGAAGTGCGAATTCGTCACTCAGTGAGTGCCCCACTGGAACATACATCTTAGCTGATGAAACAGAAAGCAGGGATATTCTGTTGCCCTTTATAAAGCAGCTTGGTTTTAGGTATGTTTTAGAAACTTACATTGTTTTTTTAAAACCTCTGGCAGGTTGATTTGTTTCATTGCATGGTGTCGCTGGACCTCTTTGCATTTGGAGAGGAGGCAGTAGTAGTGTAACATCTTTAGTTATACTTGCTCGTCCAAGAGGAAAGAGGCTTTTGGTCTGGTCTGTGTTTGCTGTAGTTGCCAACACATAACTCTTGTTCCCACCCTCTTGCTGTAGCTGAGGTTTGATGTCTTTTGATGTTGGTTATGGCAGAAATCAGAGAAAATTATGTTTATAAATAACTGTTTAAATTGGTCTTTTTCGTATTGAGTTTCCACCCACAAATGTACATGAACCTTTTTATTGAAGCTTTTTGCCACTGTTAGTCTGTGGGGAGGCATTAGCACAAGAGTTACCCTGACAGATCCAGAGCCATCCTTTCAGTACCAGTCCCTAGGATCATAATTAATTGAAGGAGAGATTGAATGTGATGTGTGACATCTAATCTGATACTAAGAAGATTTTTGTGCTGTTGTTGGGATGATAACCAGTAAGTTTTGAAATCTTTATTTGTGACAATACTTTTTTAGGGACAGTAATGACTTACCTGAATATTATAAAATTTCCAGTTCTTGGGCTGGAGATGTCTGTCCCGTGTGCATCCTAGCTCCGTGTCAGGACGAAGTCCACATGCTTTTCCCTCCTCCTCCCACTTTAATCTGATTTTCATGGGAAAGAAACACAGAAGCACATCTCAGACACTGTTGCTTGCTCTCTAGAAAACTGAGTGTGCTTCTGTTAGTTTGAAACTAGGCAGAAACACTAATTTTCTGGATGGTCAAGGTGCTGGGACTTCAGGCTGAGCTTTGCAAGTCTATCCAAAAGCTGTGATAGTATATGAGTATATCAGATTGTGTGTTTCTTCTGAAGGTTTGTGTAAATGATACTAGAACCCTAATTTGTCCTTGTTTTAATTAGATTCATTCACAGGTAAAGATGAATTAGAAGACTGCTCAGCAAAATACAGTATAGTTTTAGTTTTTCTTTTTTAATTACATAGACCATTGAAGATAACATGTTTCAAGGCCCACATAGTAAGTTTGTGTTATTTCAGCCTTTACAAATGTTTCTAATGGTAAAAATTGGCGTGTAGTACAAATAGCAATGATTAATCTTCATCCATAGTGGAGTTATAAGTATTCTGCATTCCTTTTGGCTTTCTGATGAGTGACAGTGAAGGCTGGCAACTCCTGCAAGTAATGCATGGAACTGGTGTAGTTGTTACTGCCTTTTAATATGTTGATAGGTAGGAAAACGTGAGTGGAGGGGTTTAGTGTATGTGTATGTGTGACCAAAGGAGTTTTGGTATTGCTCATCTTGGGGTGAAGTCATCCTACTTCTGTAAACACGGTGCTGAGAGCCAAGAAGAGCAGCTCTGCTTATGGCTAGGAAGGCTCCAGTTGTGCAGTCAAGCACTGGGTGTTTCTCCCTGTAGTGGCTGGTTTGTAAAAAGGCAGGCAGGTGCTGGTTGCCACAACAGTGAGATGAGTTTCAGCTAGTGCAGTTGTGGGGAAAGTTCACCTCTTGTGAAAAAAAAAAAAAAAAATGGAAATAGTCAATTTATGTCTATGAGGAGATTAAGCAAATGAGAGACTGTGGTTGCTGCATGATGTTTAAGGTTGCCAGAATTTGTTCTTGGGAAGCCTGCTAACAGTGTCACTGCTTTGCTTTATACTTTTTCCTTTCGTATGAGCATTACTGGCATGCTGTGAAGGAGGTATTAAATACATAGTTTGAGAACTTAGTTTCAATTTCCTGCCTTTATGACTTTGCTTATTCTAACCTTTCCTCTGACCTCCTGCCCCTCATATCTCTGTTGCCTTTGTGCCTCTACAGACACTTTGTCACTGGAGGAGAGGCCAGTCCTCTCCTTTTAGGCATCTCACTCTTCCCTGTAAGTTTAATCTTAGAACTTACATATTCAGGGCATTATGTATGATGTCATGTACTACCTGTTGTACTGTCAGTTTTAGGGATTGCCAAAGCCTCAACATTTTCACATTTGAAAATGTTTGTCCGAAACTGTATCCTGTGTTATGTTGGAAACACCATAATCATTTTTCTTTTTCTGGACATCTGTTCTTACACCCTCCACTACCATGTTTGTATTTTCCCCTGTTTTATGTCTGGCATTTGATATAAGTTCATGGTTGGCTGTGCTTTAATTTTTGGCCTCACTGCAAAATCGTGTTATTCTTTCAGTCTTATTGCAGTAATGGCAGTTCAAGGTATTTACCACATCCCAGAGTAGCTCTGCATATTGAAAGATAAAGGTTGAGGTTGTGAATGATTTTTAGAAACTGTTTTACCATATCTTACATGAGGTATTTTTCTTCTTATAAAACATGACATGCAAGATGCAATTACAAATAATGACAACCATTTGACATTTCAAACAAAATAGATTAAAAATAAATGTTTCATTTTTATTTTTGTAGCTTTCAATGTCTGTATTTTCATGTATGTAACCCACAGATCATCTGTTTAAAAAACAAAAACCAAGAAACCCAAACCCCAAGCACACTCAACACCCTGTGATTGAGCGGCTGTGTGGTTTTTACACATATGTGGGTAATATGAGGGGAAGCTTATTCCAGAACTTCCTCTCTCCTCAGCACTTGCTGGGCCTCTCCTTGCTTCTGGTTTTTTCATAGCTTGCTGTGTCCCCCAAAATTTACCTGGGCTTGTGTGTCATTGGCTGGTTCATTTCTCATACTCCCTGTGTCTCCTTCCTCAGGCTGTGATTTTGATTTTCACAGACTAGTGCAGTTAGTTGTGCAGAGGTGCAGAATATGTGCGTGGAAACAGTCTCTGTTTGGCCTGCATTTAAAACGCAGGTTTTTGGACTTGAAAACATTGTCTAAAAAGATATATTTAATGCATGGTGCAAATTCATGGGTTCCTGCTGGGACCAGTGCTGTGTCCTCATGACTGTCCTAGTGTAATGTATGTTTAGCAGCTACTTCTGAATAGATTTTAGTCCTCTTCATTATTTTCAGTAGGCCAGTGCTCTGGAGGTCTTTAATTTCTGCAAGATGATTTGACTCCCGATATTAATACTGAGTTATGAAAGTTAAATATGACTTTCAAGTTCAAAAGGTGGTTAGTGGTTAAGACGAATTGGGGAAGGACTGTTTGGACCTAAAGTGTTTAAAATCTTTTGAGATTGTATCTGGTGATCTCTTCCTCTTGTTTTATATCAGAGAGTTTAACTCCAGTTTTAGAGCTCAAAGAAGGTAACTAGAAACTTCTTACTTTTGGTCTGTCATATCTGCTAGTGGCAGAGGAGGTGTCATGCCTTTGCTTTGGGTCTGCAGATGTCAAAATACAGTTCTGTCTTGCTATGTATGCAGTCCTGACTTTTGTTTGCTGGTAACTCTTAGAAGTGTTGTGCAGAAGCTTTGTCTGAGACCTTCTGTCTCAGTGATGAGGTGTCCAAAGCTTTAAGAGAAGTTAATTCAAGCTTTAAGTACTCTTTATTCCTTTTGTGTAATTTATTCAACCTCTGCATCTAAGCATCTCTTCATGGTAGATCTGCTTATTGATGTGAGGTTATGGAACAAGTGGTTTTCCCCATTTTTAGGGGCGGGGAGTTACAGCCCACAAAAAACAAGTGACTTGTGTAAAGTCACACAGGAAGTCCTTGGCAAAGTGGAGAAATTAATGTAAATTTCTTTTGTTTCAAGCTAACTTGCAGCTGAGCTGTTCTGCTGGAACTGTGTGCATCAGTTGCATTATGAGCAGGGCTTTGAATTTGTGCTTTATTGGGTGTCTGGTATTGACTGTATGTAAGCATGGTAATTTAATGTTATTTTTCCCATCTGTGTAGATGGACCAAAATGGATATTAACTGGAATTAATGTTTTTTAATCTATCTTAGCTAAACTGAAACAAGTTTGTCTCCACATGGCTCATTTAAGTCCATATAGGCGAGACCAGCTGTTATTTAAACAAAAATAATTTTCAAACCTTTGTTGAAGGAGGCATTTGCCTGCAGGGCTTTCCATTGCCTCAGAGTAAAATGCTATCACCAATTCATTATTTAAATAATAATAAAATACTGTTGTGTTTTTTGGCACCTTCAGCCCAGTTTTTGTCAATTTGCAGAATAAGGACCAGATCTCCTTGAGAGTCTCGTGAAAGTTAACTGTCAGCACTTAATAAATATGTGTCTCAGTAAAGATGGTGGGGAGAAGTGCTCTCCCTTACAACGTATGGAATATTAATAGTTTTCAAAACTTTGCAGTGTGGAATTAAGATTTCTTGGCTTGAGAGAAGTCTGCATAAAATGTGTGGCTCAAAGGCAGTTTTGAACTCAACAGTTTCATATTATAATTAATATATTTCATCTACATACCATGCAGGTCTGGCATTTGTCTTGCTTACATTTGTTTTTTATGGTGCTTGTAATTTTTTGCAAATGTATTTTTTCAATACTTTCAACTCCAATAATGCTTTAAGTGCTTTTGCTTTTAAATCTAGCATATTATTTAAGGATGGATTGTCACTGTTTAACTCTAACATCAGTGTTGGTTTTGTTATTTTCATATGTGAAATAGCCCTTCCTGAGCAGTATTGTATTCTATAGCATCAACTTTCCGGTTTTAAATTTTCTAAGTTTAATTTCATTATGACTTTTTTCCTTAGTGTCCCCAGTCAAATTATTAGGTCAGGAATGACACAAATGCCAGCTTTTGCTTCCTTGTAGAAATAAAAAAAATATTGTCACCTTTAAAGAAAGTGAAATTATCAGCTTACAAAAGTGGTATTAGAAGTCTTTTTTTTCTTTTTTCACCTCATATTGAGTTGAAAATGTGAGTGTTTTCTGTGATAAGTTTCCAGATGTAGGATAGGAAGGACCTACATAATTAGTGCTGCATGTAGTTGAAAAATATCTTTTGTCATATAAACTACCAGCGGTTCAGCATTCCCTCCTTGCTTTGTTTGGCACATGATCCCTGGAGAAATAACTCTTCCTTTTGAAATGGTGTATTAACTAATTTAGAGATCCTCTGCAGCTGTGTATGGTCTAGCTTGCAAACCATAAAAATAATACATTTCTACACTGGCTGAATTTAAGTCTGTGGAGGTAGCAGCTCCTGCAGGCAAAGTCCCCTGCCTGATGTACTCAGACAAAGGCTGCACAGGAGCAGTTCCTTTGCTGAGGATCGATTAGTTAATATTACAGGAATTAACTTTTCTGAAGCCACTTCTGTTTTTTTTTTAACTGTCAGAAATGTTTTGATGGCCAGGCTGTTTGGACACTGTGGCAGGAGCTGGCTGATGCTGTGGTAGATTTTGCTTTGCACGTCCTGGCTCGGTAATTCCCAAATGAACTGCGTTCTGTGCTCTTGCATGCCAAACATGGAAACGATGAATCTTGAGAGCGGCTGTGAAATTGTATCATGGCTAAGAACAAAGAGGATTGAAATCCCTTCTGTGCACCCTCCTTTGTATATCACTTAATTTTATTATTTGACTTTCAGTTTTGCTGCCCTTGGAGGGCATTGTGTAACTGTGTTTATGATGCTGCATATATGTTTTATCTGACAAATTCTTATAAATCCTCTTGGTTACACAGTCTTGTTTGGTTTTTCAGTTGTATTTCCAGTGCTGCTTGTCTAGATTTTTATATTGGATATGTGTATAGTAGCAGTTTATATGTCTGGTTTTGTTTTAAGAAATGTACACTGTATGTGCATGATACTTCATAGATTTAAATGGGAAACAATGTATGTGTGCTGTTTATACTTTGGGGCTTGAATCTATCTTGCCTCTTTATATGAAGACAAAATTACCCTTGGGTAAGTGGCTTGTCTAGGGGATCAGGGAGGATGGGTTTGTGTTTGAAGATTTCAGCGAGAGCAGGTTGCCAGAGCCTTGTGGTTTCTGAAGGACAGGTTGGTTTGAGAGCCGGTGTCATTGTGTCTGGCACACGTTCGCTTTGGTCCCGCTGCTGGAGGGGGCAGTGTTGGGATGGAGACGGACTTCACCTGCACCAGTACATCAGATTAAGGCTATCAGTGAGTTTGTGTGTAGTGAAACTTCTGCAGCCTCTGCCTGCACTCTTCTGTAATTGTACATGACAGACCAGCCTTCCATGCAGCACCTTTTCAGAAGCATTTAATGTACTAAAAAAAGGATTCCATTTCATGTGAATGGGTTAAGAGATTACTGCACACCTGTGCAGGCACACACCATGCTCAAAGTTAAGGGCTATGCTTTCTCCTCAAAACAAAGTGCTTCAAACTAAGTTAAATTAATGATGCAATTTAGTCATTATAAGTAAAATCTTGCCAATCTGTACATTTATTTGAATGAAATAAATTTATACTTATTTTTCCCTCTGAGGCTTAATAGTGGAGGTCTGAATGCTCTCTTCATTATGTTACAAAACCGAGGAGAGAACATGTATTGTCAAGTACTATAAATAAACTACAACTGTCAAAATAAGCACTGTGTGCTCAAGAATTCAGAGGGGTTTTCTTGTCTCTCATGCCAATTTGCAAATTTCAGCAACAGGCAATTAAAATTCCAAGGCATTTGGGGAAAGTGTAATGGTTGCAACCATGCATTTAATACATATTTTCTGTGTGTAAGGGGCTAATTGACATTACAAGGAGATGTTGTAGAGCTGGATGCTTAACTTCAATATCCAATTTGCAGTGCTCTTTATTAACCTGGACTCTGGGGGAAGGAAGCTGGGGGAGAAAAGGAGAGTGGGGCATGCAGACTCATGTAGCTCAGGGCAGATGTGGTGTTTGAATCTCCTCACTCCCTCCAGTGTCTTCCATAGTTCCACATCTGAAAATATGGATCAGGTAAGATGAAATTGAGCTGTTTTGACAACTGGGTCCAGGCCAAGTTTTGGCAGTTCATTTGTTTAAGAGAAAATACAAAGTAATTGGATTAAAGCGGCTGTATGGTTAATGATGTAGAGTCCTGTTAGATTTCTTTGCTTCTGTGTTTCTGTGAATCAGTGTGGAGTTTACGTCTCAATTCCTTCGAGAGCTTCAACTTTTAGAGTCAAAAGGGAGTGGGGACCTAATCAGATAAGCATGTTAGTAGATATGTATTGTACTTTGTATCAGTGTAAATGACTGTTTAAAAAGATTGCTCATCTCTCCCTCTGGAGCTGATGGGCTTGCTGGAAACGCAGAGAATTTTGATCTGGTACAAAGAATTGTAAAAGCAAAATGGGGAGGAGCTTTCTGGAGCAGGTGGACTGCTAATATTTAATGCTTTTTCTGCTGTGGGTATCTGAGCAATATTTTGGTCAGTGTGCTAATCCCAGTGTTTTGCTGGGAGAAATCAGGAGAGGGGTCTTGCTGTGTTTTCTTTTGATGCCTGGGATCACACAGGAGTTGCACACAGGAGTGAAAAGGCCCCCAGACATTAAAATTAATTCTGAAATCAAAAGTGTCTTTTCACAATTGGAGAATTCATTAAAAAAACCTAATTCTTATACAGTCTAAGAACTTTGTCAGATTTATTTGAGACAGTGATTGTTCTACAAAGAAGACTGCCAGGGTAATTGTCTCAAAGGTTTTAGATGCAGTTTGAATATCTTCACTGACGTTTTAAGGTGTTAATTTAGGTTATGACTGTTAAGGATTTCATATATTTGCAGTTCTCAAGTGGACAACTTCTAGAAAGTTTCAGTGTGTTATTTTATATTCTGAACAAGTGTAGCAGCTCTGAGAAGTGGCCTATAAATGGTGGAGAAAGTGCAATTTATTTCATTAAAGCAGTGTTTAGCTGCTGCAGAAGGTTTTGAAAGATGACTAAAATGTACACAGTTGTAATAACACCGTTTTAAAGAAATTAGGTCAATACTGTAGTATACTACACAAGGTCATTTTATCAGGAGTTTCTGATCAATCAGATAGTTGTAATACTGTATTTGCACAGTTTTCTATATGTCTTAGTAATCTTTTTAAAGGAAGTAAATTAGGTGATGCATACAATCCTTTATAGTTAGTGTCTTCCTTGTAAGTTATTTATCAATGAGAATTGTCTAGCTTTCTTTTTGATGGGGTAATTTTTAATTTGAGATTCTCATTGTATTTTGTAGTGCTTTGAGTTATGGTAAAAGTATTTATGCCTCCTTACACTTGGGTGACTGTGGGAGAGAGAAAAGACTGAAGGCTTTAAATAGCTATGCTAAGTCTCAAAATATCATGAATCTCACTGAGTTCTCCATTGCATTAAAGTTGTGGTAATGCTTTCCTTCTTACCTTAAATTGAATTTCAACAGCACCCTTGTAACCTAGGAAATCAGGCAGGAAGATGTACAGTAGTGACAAGAGTGACCTAGGAGTTTTGAATGTAACTAGTGCCAGGCCTTCAGCTGCCCTGCTGCTTGTCTTTCACTGCATCCCTGGGTTGAAATCTCTAGTGAAATCTTAATGTTTTCTTTTGAATAGCATCTTTCCAATTTTCCCATCCTCTCACTCCTCTTGTGAGGTTAATCAGATTGCAGGTGTTGGTAAGACTGGGAGATGAGTGAGTTGCAGATGAGGAGCAGAAAAGGACATAAAATCATTCAAGGTAGCAAGGTTGTAAAGCATTAATGGAGATTATAAGGGACAGCAGAGAGAGGTGGCCCATCAGGGTGACTGGGGTGATTTTGTGCTGGTTGCTGGAATAGTTGCAGCAAAGGTGGAAGTAGAGACAAGACTGATGCTTTTTCTGCACCAGCAATTTAGCTCCACTTTCTGCTCCTTGCACTGTAAGGGACAGAAGACAGGGCATTTTCCTCTTGGTGGATGGGGAGGACTATCTGTGGGCCACCCTCTTCTTGGGCATGAGTAGATTTTTAAAACAGTAAAGCATACAAGCTGCAGCAATAGTTTTGCTGCCCTGATTGTTTGCACCCCAAATTGGGAGATAAAATATAAATTAGTAATAAAGTGAATGCACTTATATGATCTTATCGTGGGAACAGCATACTGTACCTTGAAGTATATATGTAACAGGTGCCCCACTGTATCTTTGCAGACCTCCTTGAACTGCTGCTTGAGTCACTTGTGACTCTTTAGCCATGTCCTCCCAGAAGCACATCAGTGAGGTGTGAGGAGTGGGGAAAAAAAGAACTGAGGAAGTGAAAGCAAGCA
This sequence comes from Melospiza melodia melodia, assembly GCF_035770615.1. Classification (NCBI taxonomy): domain Eukaryota; kingdom Metazoa; phylum Chordata; class Aves; order Passeriformes; family Passerellidae; genus Melospiza; species Melospiza melodia. The sequence continues at coordinate 38,965,440 of NC_086194.1, forward strand.
GAGAGAGTGAAAGGCAGGCAGAGAAATGGAGGAAGAGGGCAGAAAATGGAGAGAGAAACAAATGACTCAGTCAATCCCAAACAAATAGACTAGTATTTAAGATAGGAAGTTGCAAATTAATTTTGTTGGAGGCCATGTGAAACTGAATCTCCCAAAGGAGCACACCTTGTTTTTGTAGCAACTGAAACAGAAGTATGACAAAAGCTGTTATTCAGTAAATTCCATAATACTGGAAACACATAGTCACTGAAACTGTTAAAGGTCATTTTAGAGCAGTTTAAGTCCTTCTACCCAGTAGGTAGTGGGGTTCTGGAAACTCTTCTGCAGGAGGCTGTGGAGGCAGATAGTATCAGCATGTTCAAAGGTGGGTTGAACAAATTCATGAGCAACAGGTCTAGGAACAGATACAAAGAGAAAAGTCAGGCAAGTAGCCTTTAGCACCCCTAGTCCAGTGGCTGTGGATTCTGAGGGAGCACAAAGGGAATGGACTGCAGAGAGTATCCACCATCACCTATTCTGAGGAGTAGGCTCTTACCACTGCCAGGAGTAAGGGGCTGAGTTAAATGACCCCAAATGGTTTTTTATGTTCTGTGTGGAATACCCACAAAATGACCTCCTTCCCCCACCCCATTGTCCCTCATTCCACTCCACTAACTTCAGGCTCTTTTCTATTTCCTTGTTCCAATTGACATGGCTTTTAGCCACAGAAAATGTTCAACTTCTGCCCTTCTTGCCTCTCTTCTTTTTATGCTTTGCCATTTAAAGCGAGCTCTTGTTTCCTGTCACTTAGCCACTTCTCCTTGCTTTTGTGAAGGATTAACCTTCATGCATTTGTGTTGCTGAATTTAGATTGTAAACTTTTCAGAGTAAAGCACTTCCTTAATTTTTGTTGGTCTTGGCAAAGTGGTATGTAAATTTCCATCTATGTTTAAATGTTCTTTATTAATAAAGTAGGTTTAGTCTTTGGGCTTGTAGGTGTCACCCTATCCTCTCTTCCCCAAAAAAGTTATGCTTATGTTGCAAAATTGCAATTTTTTCCCCCCTTATCTGATAGAGGTAAATAAGTGAGTTGTTTTATTCAGCAGCTGTTGTATTATCTTGAATATGTGATTTGATTATTTTCTGGTTTTATGCACACCAAGGTTATCACAGCTGTTACTTTGTGATACACTACTTTGTAATAGGATAGTGTATTTTGAGATATATTAGTGTTGGGGGCTTTTTTCTTCCTGGAAGTGGCAGAGAAATAATGAAGCTGTCCAACAGCTAATCTCTTTCTTTGCTGTCTTTGTGCTCCTACTTCACCTTCCACCTCAGTATCTAGGAGGACTGTAACTATTTGTTAGGGAAATACAAGTTAAAATGCATGGCTATTACATGTGTTGAGACATTCTGGTTTCAAGTACTTAGTATTCAGTGTGTGTACTCTTAATGGCTATAAATACTATGTTACATATGAGGTTCTGTAATGTATTAGCTATGTCTTGTACATTGTTTTTCCCGCAGAAAATGCAAATTTTCTAACCCCGTAGACTGTGCAGTCTCTACTTTCTGCATTGTGTTTCAAGGATTTTGCCTTGTATTTCATAGAAGAGTCTTACTTATGAGGAAATGTCAAGTCCAGACAAATCATTCAGCATTTGGATTGTTCAGGTGCACATTTCACTGCATGCTGAGTAGCACAGAACTAGTCATTTAGGACGTGTTTATTAACTAGTACTGGATTTGTCAGGAAAGACTGGAAAGTAGGGACTGGGTAGTAGAGGCTTGTGTGGTAACACTGTGGTGGGGATACAACAAGGTGGCAGGGTCCAGCTCTAAGTGGTGGCAGGAGAGTGAAGGGCTGTGGGTAAGTGGGGATGTGCTGTGACCTCTCTGGTGGCTGGCTGAACAGCTGGGTGAGATTTGTTAGTGATTCACAGCTGCCCTTAGAGAGGTAAGGTTGGAGTGCTGATTTAGATTTGGCTCTGGGAAGGACAGCTATCTTTTACCTACTGAATTCTGTTCTGTTTGCAACAGTCTTCAGTGATTCAGAACAAATGAGGAAAAAAAGGATGGAGCTGTAGTTGATGGCTGAACTATGGCATACTAGGAAAGAATGAAAATATAGGGTGGGATTAGATGTAACTCTTAAAATCAGGAAAAAAGAGAGAAGAAAAGTATATTGCCAGGTCCCTTTCCAGCAGTAAATCTTAGCGTCTCTTGCAGAGACAGAGCAATCTCTGTGCTTTTCTTCTAGGTTTTCCTTTCCTTCATCACAATCCAGTGTGGTCCAAATCACCAGTGTGGTGTAAGCCCTGGAAGAAAGAGCTAGAGTGCCTGTTCTGGCCTCTGGAGTTGTGCCTCTTTCTGCAAGCCATCTCAGCCCTGTAAAGAACAGTGGTAGTGTCTCCTGCTTCCTTATCCTTCTGAGCTGAGCATGTTCTGGGGCCTTCTCTTCCCTGGTGGCTGCACTGATCCTTCAGCACTTATATCTGTCAAAGTCTGACACCCATGCCTACAGAGAACTGAAAAGGCAAGGTTGTCCTGTTGACAGAAAGAAAATGTCTGTTAGGAATTAAAAAATATGCAGACATAACCATTCCTGTTTTATTAATTTACTTGCAAATGAAGTAGCAGTGATCAGCTAAACTACTGAATACAGTTTGGTTGTTTTTTTTTTTTTTTTAATTGCTAAAGTATCTGGGTCATGAATCAGAGTAGCTTGATGAAAAGGAAAGAGGAAAGTGTTTTTAAAGTGCTTAAATGGGCAAATGGGATAATCCTGAGTGCAAGGTAACATAGAAATTGAAATTTGTTATCTTTCTTTATGTATTATTCCTTGGTCATTGGGAAAGTATTTTATTAGCATGAAAGGTTTCTAGTCAAGAGGATACATCTAAACTTCACTTTGGAGTTATGAGGGCATATGGCTGTGCAGAAGGTGAGCCTGTGTGAGCATTTACACAGCAGACAACTGTGTGCCAGGCAAATGAAAAGTTCTTTGCTCAGTATTTTTACTAACCCTCCTCTCATGTACACATTAAATGTCACACCTGGAAAGTCATTTAGTTGCTGTCTTAGCAAATGATTTCTTTTCAGAGGGAGAATCTCTTTTTTTTTTTTTTTTTTTTTGGTGTTAAAGTAATGGAAATATAATGTTTGCTTAGACTGGCTTTCCTGAAAGATAATGTGTCAAATCCTAATGACACACTGGGTCCAGTGTTAAATTTCAGTCCTTGCTGGAGATAGTGAATGAACTGTGTCCAGAAATAAGTGGGTTTGCATGTCCCTGCTTATATTACTAGAGTTCAAGGTCGCTAAAACAGTTCTGTAGAGTTTAATGTACAGTATGTATTATTTACCCATTTTTTTCTTTAAAGTGCCAGACTGTTTACTGAACTGTGTGAGCACTTCACTGTTTTATGTATAGGCAGTGATTTTCTCAGCTGGTTATGCACAGAGGGTAAGCATTTTTTTGCCCTTATTTATTTATTTATTAATTATGCTGAGACAACTGGTTGAGAGAAAGCATTCTTGCCTTTGGCATCTGAAGGAAAGATCTCTATTTTTGTTTAGTGTGCTAAATAGAGTTGTTTTCTAGTAAGGGTTATATAATATGATTATGAAGGTATCCTCTCTTCCAAAGGGTTATAAATGTGATCTCTGGTCAGTGCTGAGAAACTCACACTTTTGACCTTTCTGTCTCTTTGGGCCCATTACTTGTTGGACATAATGATCGTATTAAAATTACTTAATTATTCCAAAGAGATCATTTGTGCTTACTCCGTTATTGCCATTTGATGCTGCCTCTCTACACTCTGCCAAAAGTCCATGGTATATTACATTTTTATTGTTATGTAAAGCAGCTGTAAAACAAACTGTGGTTGAGTAAGTGTATTTGAAATCTTTGCTATTGGCTACTTTATTTTTTCCCTTTATGTCTCTAACTCTTACATTTATAGTTTTGCCACCACAGAGAGCTAATGAAAAGCAAACATACAGACTGTTTAAAAAAAAAGGTAATGCTATGCACAGATTCACATTGCTTCCTTACTAATTATTCTGTTTCTCAGGATAAGAAAAGATAGGAAGCACATGCAATGCTGGGGTGTTTTTTGGTGGGAGGATTGGGGATTTTGTCTTTCCTTTACATTGCTTTTGCTGTTAAATTCCTCTGGTTTTAGGAGACTTCAGGAGTTGCAGACCTAGTGGGCATAGAGCAGACAAAGGAAGAAGATAAATTTATGTGCAGTAAGACATTGATCTGGATGAGGGGAGGTCTGTTTAACTCCTCTTCTTTAGTACTTGCATGCCTGTGGGCAGTCAGGCCCACGTGCATCCTCAGCACACTCACAGGGCTATGAAAGGTGACTTCTCTTATGTTTCTCTTTACAAGTAGTACTGAAGAAAACAAGGGCTTAAATTATGCTATGTCTTTGATTCTTTCTGTATGTCTTTAAGTATGTAGTAGAACACCATGTCTCATAGGAGTAAAATTATGACATGGGTACATTTAAGGGTCTGACTTTCCACAAAGAGTACTCACTGAGATGGTGAGTCTCTTAATCATTCTTTGCCCTAGTGGGAAAAGTGTGTGAAACCAGCACAACAGCCACTGGGCAACCTCTCTCACCATTTCTCATCCATGCTGGTCACAGCTGCTAAGAAGTTTTTTAATAGGTAGACTTTTTCTTCGTTTAAGCTGGTTTTCTGCTTTAATTGGAGCTTGCACAGCTTAAATCTTGCTTTCTGGTCTTTTCAGAAATATACCTGAACTCAGTTGGCACTGTACCAGAGCTGCCTTCCCTCTGTAACCTGGCCTGGGGAGACATACCTACTTGGTGGGGGTCTGTTCTACATGGATTAAAGGAACAGAAACTATGAAGATTAAAAGATGCTCAGGAGGGGAACATGTACTTGGCTTTTGCCAGCAGTTAAAAGTAAATCCCTTACAGTAAGGAAGACTAAATGGTGCCTCTCAATATGTGTTTTGCAGTAGTTGAATTGTTCAAGAAGACTGAACCACTACCAGACTTCAACTTTGAAATGATGAAGTAAATTTTAGCTTGATTTTTATTTTGCCCGCCATTTCACTTTGCAAATTTTGAGGTAATTCATAGTAATTTGCACATTTTAAAACTGTTCAATGCTATCTGGGACAACAGCTCTAGGGAACAGTGTTGAATCAGATCTGCTTTTTGTCAGCAGTGTATTTAAAGCATGTATGTGTGTGCAAACACATATTTTCCATTCACTTACCACAATGCCGTGGAAGTTTTCCTTTTCTTCAGCATTTAATTTGACCAGTAGAAGTTGACAGAGTATGTGTTTTTATAAAAACTGCAAACATTGCATCACCCAGGAGAAGAAGCACACATAGAAAAGTCTCTTAGGAGGGGTGTGCAAAACAGACTCTAAGGGTAACACTGACTTGCCAGTTAATACCAGTGGGATAAAGGGTAAACTTTTTTTCATGACAGAGAGGGATCAGTGCTGCCATAATGTATATTCTTGTCGTTTTGTAGCAAAAATTATAATACAATTCTAGATCCTCTGTAATGGAATACCCTATGGGAGTATGTGTGATCACATCACTGAAGAGAGTGAGTGCAGCTCTGGGGTTATAGACGTTTTGTGTACTCCAATTTTACACATGAAATAGTGTCTGTATGATCAGAGCTAGATATAAAAGGACCATTAGCACACAAGTTTGTTAAAAGATGTATGACATTTTTTGAAAATTCAATCTGAATGTTGTTGTACTCAATCAGGACATCTCATTTTGTGTATCACCCACATGGGTTTCCTTTCTGTATCTGGTCCTGTCATCAAGTAAGAACTAATTGTGCTCTTGTGCCCTTGGCTAATCATAGCTGACTAGTGGCTTTCTTCCAGTCTTTACAGTGTTTTGACTTAGAGCAATGAACTTCCTAGCTGTAACAGAACACTTTACTTATTTATTATCTGTTTCACTGTTAAAAATACACCTAAAAAAAAATCTGATCCGAATTATATATATTGTCAACAAGAGTTTCTCTGCTCCAGAAATTTGTTTTCAAGTCCTCAAAGCTGGGCAATATAGGTGAGGCTTTTTCACGTGTATCAAATGTATGCTAATGAATCCAGTGTAAAGAACAAAGGTCCCATCATCCTCCAGAATGAATCATTGAAGTGTGTATTTTTCCTCAACTGCAGTGTTGTTTCCATTAAAATAAGTAAGGAAAGTTGGAATTGGGTATAGTAAGACACAGTGCAGGCTGGTAGTGGGTCTAAGAGCAGGCAGCCTTTGTATTTAAGGATCAGTCCTATAGCTGAAGTAACATAAAAGCTCTGTAATTTCTCTGAATTGTCGTTTCCTATCCTGCAATAATTAAATCAAGCAAGATTTCCACTGAAGTTTTAACACCAATGTCATGAGTCTGCAGTCTGGTGTGTTCCCTCTGAAATCTACTTCCACTAGCTTTTACAAATTCATTGCTTCTACATGGACATCCCTAGTTAATTAAGTGTTTTGGTTGAAGCCATGCTTTTGTTTGATGCAGCTTACACCCAGATAATGGTAGTTACACACAAATACTGATATACACCCTTCCTGCAAGTGACCAGAAGTGTCATTGCAAAATGGTGGCATTGATCCCTTGTTAAGCTGTTCATCCATGACCATGATGATGGCACCTGAGAACTTGCTTATGCTCACAAAGGAAGCTGCTACTGTTGACTAATTGCTTCTACAGTGAGATTTAAAATAGCATGCTGAGTATGTGTGATACCAGAGGTTTGGGTGATGTTACATATAAAGTTCTGTTCTTTTGCCTTTTTAATTGTCCCTCTCCTTCACTAGCATGTATGTCAGCCATACACATTCTATTTCATTTGGTTAGTTTGTGGTTCATTGGGGTCGTTTGTTTGGTTTAGCTTTTTCCCAAATATAGACATACCAGCATTGAATAGGGGAGCATTTTTAATGCTTTTGGTATTTGATTTCTCATTTTCTGTCATAAACCTGTTGCCTAAAGTTCATAGGTTTGAATTTCTTAACTTCCTTGCTCCTCTTTCTCTGATTCTCTTAGTAGGTAGGTAAGTTTAGTCTGTAAGAACAGACGTTTACTCTGTCTGGAAGAACACAATCAGGATGAAATACTTCAGTCATTTAACTGCTAACTTCATGCTGCACTGAATTCTAGTGTAAGAGAAAATAAATTAGAAACATCTGTTTTCTTTTTCTCATAACAGAAGAACCAAGAGAGATGTTCTATTGAAATCAAAGATGGCAAATAGAAGAGCAATAAAAGGAAGGTATTATATGTGTATTTCACACATATAATTAGTCTCTGGAATGTACTGTCATAGGAGATTATTGAGGCCAAGAACATAACGGAATTTGAAATAGATTTGGGCAGACATGTGGCTACCATCAGTGTTCAGAGTCAGTGTTATTCATTATGGTGATTTGGGAGCAGTACTAAACTCATGCTCCTAGGTTTAAGCAAGATACCTTGAGATGTTGTACCAGAAGAGCATCGTGGAGGGATTTTTGGGGCTGGGGGAGAGTTGTTTGTTTCTTCCAATTAAACTTGCTTATGGACTGAAATCTGCTTTAATTCTGAGCATTGCATTGAAATCTTTGTTCAGTCCTGGCTTGCACAAAGAGTGTTTTTTGCTCCTTCCACATACACATGTGCACACCTGTCTTGTATCTCTTTGGGACCAGAAATCCTCACCCCTTACTGATGTCATCCCTTTTCATGCTCCTTTTCCACATCCCCTTCCATATCAGGTCATCCCAGAAATTAATTTTATGCATCGTGTCTGATCGGGTTGCAAGGGAATGCCTACGGAAATGACCTACAAAGTGAGCAATAGAATCCAGGAACTTATAAATGATTAATACTTACACAGAGCAGAAGCCAGGGTGTTGATTAAACTTGAGTGTGCTGTAATGAGTGAAATCACTATATTTCTGTAAAGGAAGTGATGATGGTAGCAAGCTCTTTACCATGGCTTGGCTTTTTAATAAGTGGCACTTCAGGTTACAGAATTAATTCCACAGAGTGTAAAAATATCAGGAGTGAAGAAGGAAATATATTAAAAGGCTAGACTATTATAGTTGACATTTGTGCCTGCAAATCTCAGCAGGACTTTAAACTACACAGTTTCTACATGTTGGGACTAGGGAGGAGAAATATCTTGATATGCTAAAGATTTAAAAAAACAACACAACAAACCCCTCCAAAAAAACCCAAACCCAAAACCACATAACAGAAAAACCCAACACAAACCCACATCTGTAGATTCAGAGAGAAAAGAAAAAGGTTGTTGAGCAAAAACTAATAGAAACAGAAATACCTAGGCTTTGGTCAAAATACTCTTGGCCTCCAAATTCTCATATTGGGAGTGTAGGAAGGGTAACTTGAATTAATACAAAAATTTTTAAACAAAAGAACCTTAAAATTTTTCCTGCAGAGGAGTTCAGTTCTCTGTAAAGCTCTGTGCTTTCCTTATAAGGTTCTGCTCTTCTGTAATTGTTTATAAACTAGTGTCAGTTTAATGACAGAAGCAAAGCTTGTTTCTTGTTTTGAAGATGCCCAGCAGCAACATTGATTGATAACAAACTTTTTGTCTTCCATAAAAAATACAGTATTTTGTATTTTCATGGGATGCAGGTGCCACAAGGATGCTTTCAAAAGTGTTCTTTGCTGACAGTGGGAATTAGGAATGCCATAATTACTGACTGGGCTAAGTGTGATGAGGCAGCCTCCCAATCCAAGTGCTCTGCAGTGATCTGGCTTTTGCAGTTGCTGCTGATTTTGATTGGGGGACTGTGCTGGATTCCCAAGAGATCGCTGTGCCCTGCATTGCATATGAATTAGTTCTGTTGAACTTGATAGAATTTTGTCATTGACTTCAGCTAGCCCAGACTGATAGAGAAGTACTTGCTTTTAGAAAGAGGCTTAACAAATGTATGCTCACAGGATAGACCTTTAACAATGAGTGGTTTGCCACAAACTTTGAAGTAGGGAAAGAAACTTACTCTTTCCTGGCCTAGTGCTCACTAGAGGTATTGTCACCTATGGTGATAAGTTTTCCCATTTTGAAAAAAGGATCGTGTGAATGAGAAAAAAGCTAAATTCAAATACATACAGAGTAATGGCTCATCTATCAGCTTCTGTGGAATGCTGTCCACTTTATCTAAAAGAGTGTATTGGAAGAGTAAGCAGATTTTGGAGAGGAAAGATGGAATTTATTTAAAAAAAGGAACTGGAGGAACTTCTCATGTGAGGACACAAGGATTGCTTCCTTAAAAAAAACCCTGAAAAACCAAACCAACAAACATAGCATTTACAGAATCACAGAATATACTGAGTTGGAAGGAACCCACAAGGATCATCAAGTCCAACTCCTGGCCCTGCAAAGCTCCATCCTCAAGGATGACACCATGTGCAACAATGTTTTCCAAACACTTCTTGAACCCTATCAGACTTGGTGCTGTGACCTCTTCCCTGAGGAGCCTGAGCCTTTTTCCTCATTTTTTTAACCTCAAGAGAAAATAGAGGAACGGTTTTCCCCCTTCTAAGACAAGAACAAAGGCATATGGAATGAGATTAAAAGATAGTGAAACTTAATTTGTTCACTTTTTACAGAACAAAATGGGGCATAGGAGTTCCGTGCTGTATTACATTACTGAAAACAGGAATTAAGCCTCAAAAAGTCTCAAGCTTCTACGGGGGGCAAAATCAGACAGAATTACTGCAGCTGATTCATAATAGTGATTTCAGAAAGGAAACATGGGTGCCTGGTGTTGAGGCTCAAGCAGTGACCGCTGGGGATGTTGTTATGGTAGAGGAAAACAGAAAACTTGGCAGAAACCTTCTGATGCCCATCTCTGACCTATTTGACACTGGAAGCCAGTGAGATACGAGGTGTTAAACTAGGTGGACTTCAGATCAGATCCAGCCTGATGGATCTGTATTTCTTTTGATAAGCTACTAGATAAAATTTGCACTTGACCTGTTATCAAAATCTTTGGAGTAATACTATCTCTAGTATACGAATGTGTGAACTGAACTTTAACTTTGTTCTATAGGAGGAAAAATGGGTTTAGAAAAAAAAACCTTTGTAAGTCAAGTTGTAAAAAGATTTGTGTTGTATGAAACACACACATATATATATGTGTGTGTATATATATAAAAGAACACTATTAAGAGTAATTTCTAAAACTATTTTCTGTTATGTTTTTGTCAAATTAGTATGTCTCTCAGTGAATTGAGTCTTAAAGCACAAAATAAGGACTCACTTTGGTGTTTCACTTCAGTGCTTAAGGTTGACTTTACCTGATCAGGTTTCAAGTTTGTAGTATCATTAACTCATGGCTTGAAAGTTCCATGTGTTTTGTGTATATTTATGTAGAGTGATCTAAAAAAATCATACTAATATTGGTTTGTTTACTAATCTGTTAATGATACCATCATGGGGATGTCTACTCTTCTGATGGTTACAAACTCATCAGAGGAGAGTTATTTTCAGCTTTTTTACCTTAATTTGAAAAAAAGTTGGCTCATCATAACTTGTAGCTACATTTGATTAAAACCCCAATATATTTTTTTAAAAAAATAGGATAATCACTTTTAATGATGGGAATGTCAGCTGCCTTTGGAAATTGTCTGTTCTCACTAATTTTTTGAGAAGGCCTTTTGAGTGTACTCTAAGAGTTTTATTTACTGGCCTTTCTGAACTGAGGTCTTGACATAGAAACTTAAATGAAGCAATACCTGCTTATTATTTTATCTTGAAAGTTCAGGTGGGGTTATCTAGAGTGGATGAGAAATTTTCCAACATAGTGTAAATAGTGTAAATATATTTACATTGTAAATGTATTGCTGTTTGAACATCTTTATTTTGCTACAAGAAATACTTGAAATGCCTTTTAATAAGAAAAATCAAAGTGAATGAATCGGAGGTGACTGGAAACAAATCACTTTTCTTTGTGCTTAGAGATATTTTCCCTACCTTCATACCTGAAAACCCTGCAATTTGTAGCTAGTGGGAGATTTATTTCTCTTATGTTGTTATGTATGGAAAATTGCATCAAGCATGAGTATTAAGGCTGGCAGTTCTTCCAGGTGTTTTGCCATACCACTGTGTGCTATTATGCTGTTTTCATATTTGTGCCTAATTAGAAGCAACGTGTTCAGTTAGTGTTCAGAAACTTAATAGTGTAATATTAGGTGCAAACTGCTCATCTATCTCTGTGTCAGTTCTGCAGTTTCCTTGGCATTATGGAAATGGTTATAGCATAACAAAAGCAAGGCTCAGCTCTCAAAACATACGCCTAATCTTGTCACTCTTGCTTCAAAGTATAACTTGCAAGGATACTGAGGTTAAAAGGTTAGAAAATGTATGCTGTTCTCTGTCTCTAAGACACGTGCATGTTTCTGTGAGGTGTGCTCTCCTCCTTCTGCCTGTACAATAGAAAACCTCTTGCTAGAATTTTTACCAATTCAATTTTACCACCATCCAATGAAGAAATGTGTATTTTAGACCCTTTTTTGTGTATTTCTTGGATTGCACCAGAAATTTGCGAGGAAAATGTCTTTCTTTTTTAATGACTAGAAAAGCCTCCATGGCAACAAACATGAAGTATTATTTAACATGAGTGATTTCAGATAATATAAGTATGAATTTAGCATGATTTTCTTTTTCTTCATGGCACTGAAAAGTTTAAATTTAGTTTAAACTTAAGGATATCAGTGATCAGCTGCAGAAGCAAATTCCTAAGCCTTGTGGGACCAGGAGTGATATTGAGGATGCCTGAATTTCTTGTGCTCCCTAGCAATTCCCTGTTCCCTGCCTGCTGTTGTTCTCTGTCAGCAGAATTTAACTGCCCCACGAGGGAGTTGACTTTCAGCATATTAAATTGTTGCTAGGTCATCTCTCTTTGGTGGAAATCAGGGAGGAGAAGACACCAAGTGTTGGCTTGTATGAATGTAACATGTTTTTCATAAAAGGTCTGACATAATGCCCTGACTTGAAACTATTATTGCTTGTCACTTCATTGCTTCATTGTCATTAATGTTTCCTTACATTTGGGACATTTGGACATTTCCAAATATAAGGGTCATGAAGTGAAGGTATTGGGAAGTTTGAAATTCATCTATGACATTTTTTGCAATGCATGGTGAAGTTGCTTAATATCGATTGCCAAATAGGGTTCTGAAGAAAAAAAGATAATTTGTGAAGGACTATATGTGTTCTTCAAGTTAAGGCATGCAAGTTGGCCACAAAACTGGCTGCATCATTTAAGAGCACTGCTTAGTCCTCTTGTGGCTCCTAATGAGGATTAAATTTAATGTTCCTAATACTTTGAAAACAAAAAAATAAACAAAAGTTTGAAAAGTCACTGCAGGCACCTGTTTAGGCTATCCTTTATGCATGTGAATCTGCTGTAGAAAAATCAAAGTTCTATTTTTCTTATTAAATCTCTTGATAGGTTTTTGGGGGTTTTTGGAAATTTTTTCTCTCTAACCAGCTTTGAAATATTTGTATCTACTACAGTAAATGTCAGCTAGGTATTGTGACTGGCTCATGTTATTAATGGGAACAACTTGCAGTGGTATATAAACAATTTTTAGTGGCTGCTATGTAGTTGGCTGGCAGCTGTGCTGTATTACAGTGTATGTAATCTTGTTTTACTTAAAGCAAACTCTCATCTTAGATTTCTGTTTCTAGTCTGTGCATGCCAGAGTTTCAAAACTCAAAGACAGTGTTTTCAAATTCTGCCAGGTAATTTTGATAGTTTAGAACTGTGAAAATCAGGAAAAATTTTCTATAAAATTTAGTAAAAATGTAGTACAGCATAATTGAGAATATTTTGTTGTTGTTTTGAGAAGAGTAACCAAATTTTGAGCTGTTATTTGCTGGTTTGTGTAGTTTTGCTGTTAGCATCCACAGTGAAATGGGTTCATTCAAATGCAGTGATCTTGATTTATTTAGTGAGTGGCAAGGAAAGGAGGTTTAATCTAGGCAAAGGAGAAGGGGAAGACATGGAGATTAGACTCTTTTTTCTTTCTATCTTTCATGTATCTTTAAGATATGTCCTTCAAGACATATTGCATTTTGTTCCTCAACATAATGTTATCAGTATCAGCATTGGTATGCTGATGGGAAGGGATATAAAGATGGGAAGCCAAGATAATGGGATGGCCTGTTTCCCTGGTTAAGTGATGTTGACTCTACTTATCATACATCTGGTGGGAAGGGGACTCTTTGTTGATTGGCTGATGGATTGTTCTAGTTTGTAACATGTTTTTTAGGGCAAGTTGGTTGGTAGGTAGGTAGATGATGGGACAGTTTAGGTGCCTGTGGTACAGGAGAAAGGTTTTTTTCCCTTAGGTTATGCTCTCTTGAAAACTTAGAAATTGCATATAAACTAGTAATCTTAAAATACTACTTCATCTGTTCCTAGTACAGACTTTAGGCAGAATTCCTCCATTCAGTGCAAGAGAGATGGTAGTGTATCTCTAGTCTGGAAATGAATTGACTCATCTCTTTCAAATAGCCCTTTTCCTCCCCATGGAAGTAAGAAAGTTAGCTCAAGGAGGCAGTTGTGTGAAGCCTCAAGAACCTTGTCTTTATTAGTGTGAGGAAGCTCAAGAGTCTTGTTTGCTTTCAATTTTCAGCATAGCAGAGGTACCTTGCCAGTTGTTACATAGCATCTTTAACTTTCCGGGGCTGTTTTTTTCAAGTTGGTTTGTAGCTGACATTGTCCTTTCAATTTAATTTATTTAGGGTATGTATTTCTTGATCTACAGAATTATAATGAAATCTATAGGGCAAAAGCATGATAAAGTCCAAAATAAACAGTCCACTATGTTAGCTTGGTGCTGGATAAGTAGGCTTATGAAATAGGTGGGAGTCTCTATTTTTTTTTCCTTGACAGGGCAAGCAAATTGTGAAGAGACAGAAGTGTCCAGATCATGTGGGTTCAAATTGATTACTTTTACAATTGGTGTACTACAGGGCTCCTAAATATTTATGATGTACTGGGGAGTTTTATCTGCTTAGTGAGATCACCTTCCATATTCTCAGACTGGTGAGAACAGCACAGAAGATGGGCATGATAGACAGAAACACAGATGTAGGTCCCACCTTGATTCTGGAATGGCAGGTTAATTGTGGTAGATTTCTATTTTCCTTAATGGATGAAGCACAGTATTTAGGAAAGAGCCCTGTTATCACTCAGTGTAGCACCTCTGGAGCTTATGGAGGGGAAGGGGATATTATTGAACTGTTTAGTTTTCAGAGGGGGTAGTTTCCTTTCCATGTATGAAGAACCTACTATATCCCAGTAGGTGCCAGGAGGAAGTAGATTTGCTTTCTTTTCAGGAATATACCACATTTGAGACTAGTGAAACAAGAACTTTCATATTTATCAGTAATATTGATTGTCTTTTATTTGTCTTTAATTATAGGTCTGTCAATTTGATTCTAGGCAACCAGTTTAGGGTGTGCTTGCTTTATGCAGCCATTAAAGTTGCAGAAATAAATAGGTTCACTAGTTATATTTCTACACCAATTTCCAAAAACCCGTTGGAATATGAAGACATCCCCTAAAAATGATGTAGTTGCAGAAATAGTGCATTTGTGAAACTGCCTGGTTTTGCTTACCAACTGTAAATTACATATCTGTGCTATAAATACATAAATAATTTGGAAATGAGGTCTGATGATGTGCAATAATTTCTGTCTCCATGTTGGTAGTTGATAGTCAACAGACAAATGGAGGAAGGAAACTAATTTAAAAATAACATGGGGTTATGTTGGCAGACCTCAGATTCTACCATCACATTTCTTGTCATTTTAAATGAGAAATTGCTTATTGTTAGGTGGGTCAGATTCTGTGTTACTCTTTCCCAATTTGTTTCATTGTTTCTTATACCAAGTACTATTTAATGGGATGTGTAAGGTCACATATAAGCTGGACATTTTAATTTATTTAATTTTTGTTCACAGCCTCAAACTAAATATATGAGGAGAAAACAAAAAGATTTGCATACAATGAAAATAATTTCATTCGTTACTTAGTCTGGCGTTTTCTGTATTTCTGTACTGTACATACTAAAGTCTCAGACTTAGAGAAACAGCCTTTCTGCAGTCATGTTTGATACTGAAAATGTTCCCCCTGTGTAGTGGGACAAACTTCCAGTACTTTGCATAGAGAAGGCTACAAAGAAGCCACTGGAAAGAAAAACTGAAACCCTTGAGAACTGAGCAGGCTGGATTTACTTTCAATTTTGGAACCAATGCTAAATGGATTAATTTCTCTTGAACCTTTTTATAAGGACTTCCTCCTAAATTGGAGTGATTATTGTTAAACTAAATAGAGTTGCAGCACGCTCCTGAGAATATCACGAGTCTCTTCCTGACCTCCCTGAGGTCAAAACTGAGATTTTATTTTAAATCTTTAGAGCCTGGTTTAAAAATCAGACTCTGCAGTGCAATTGTGTAAGAGGGTTGGCCTTTTCACCAGGTAGCTTAGTAGTAACTTCTCAGTAATCTTTTTCAGAGACTGAAATATTTCAGGTAAAAGTCCTAAACTTGCAAGTACCCCATGGCATTTCTGTTCCTATTGTAATAGAAAAAGAATGAGATCTTGGCTGTGGTAACTCTTGGTTGTTGTGTGATCTTATTGCCAAGTATTTTTTATATAAATTGGAAATGTAATAATTTCTTTTTGTATATTCCCACAAAGAAATCCCCGTGATCAGTTTTCCTTGAAGTCCCATAAATCCCTGGATTACACCTTATCATCTCCATTATCAGAGCTATTTAGTTATTTAGTTCCTTTTTTAACCTAGCAAGAAAGTAATTCACTGTACCATTTATCCTCCAGTTTAAGCTTTGTGCAATTGTTCAAACCTTCCTAATTTTACATTAGGCTGATACTTAAGGGAAAAGCTTTCCCAGGTGTTAAAACAGAAATTTTGTGTATGAAATGCAGAGAAGAATGATATTATCTCTAACTCTATTGGAAATGTGGTGGGATTTTTAAGGCACTTATGCTCATGCAATAATATTGTGACTGCATTTTAAATTGAAGACAGAAAACACAATACATTCAATGACTTACAAAAATAATAATATTTACAGCTTTGTACTGGAGAACCATATTCCTGAATATGAACTAGAAGGAGAATTAAGTTCTATTTTCAAAACTTTATGTTTGGGTTGCTGTAGCAATATTATGTTCCATCTTTGCTCACTTACCTCTCTGCCTCCCTTGCTCCCTTCTTATGTTTTAACTAAAGCTGGCTGCAGCTTTTTCTCTTGCTGTCTTTTCCCTCTCATTGAGGGAAAAGACAGCAAGAGAAAAAGTTTTCCCTCTCATTGAGCCTGCAGGAATTTCACCTGATAATATCAATCCATCATTTTTATGTTAACACAGAGGAGCAGCTTGGTTGTGTGTCATGACAGTGGGCAAAAATTGCTGCTGATTCACGTGGTAATTCAGTAAGTTACCTTTAATTTACCACAGTTGCCCAGGAGTGTTTTCTTGTGTTGTGATTTTTTTTCCTTTATTTTCCTTTAATTTCCATTCTTTGACTTAAAAATGAGAGGCATCTCACTTTTAAACTACTTTGCCAAAAAAATAGTAATTAAATGGATGGCCCCGGGTATCCTTTTAATTGCTTCTGTTTTGTCTATTTGGATTTCTTCCTAATAACTGTGTAATGTTTTAATGCTTATTTTATAATTGAAAAACCTTTTTAAATTGTGTACACAGGTCTTTGGATTGTATTGTAGCAGGCTTGGCATAGTGGGGTCCTGCCTATGAATGGAGTGTCTTGGTGCTATAGTAATCAAAATAATAATAATAGATTTTGATAGCTAAAGCATGTGCCGAAGGTGACAATTTATTTCTAAAATTAGGACTGTACATTAATATGAAGATTTTGAAGTGAAGTTTGGGCCAAAGGATTAGCTGCATTTTGTTTTGTGGGTTTTCACTCTGTCCTTCAACACACCTATTTTAAGACAGCTTGCTTAAAGATCTGTAGGGCAAAATTTCTTTGAATGGAGGATTTGGTGTTTGTTTTCAATGGCTAAGATGGATGAGCTGTCCTGCTTCTTTGTGAAGGTGGCACCTGCCTCCCCCAGTGATCCAGTATTTCTGGGGTGCTTTTCCAATCTCTCCACTGGATTCAGCTTAACAAAATAAGTGAGCAAGTTCAAGGGTGGCCCCACGCAGTGGGCTATGAGAAAAGAAAGTGTGTTTACCCCGAGGTCAGGAGTGGGGTGGGTTCCTCAGAAAAATCAAGGTGCAACAGAACTCCATGTGAGAATGATGTGCTACCTGCCTGGCAGTCATAACTTCTGATGTCTTCTAGGCTTACATCTTTGGAGAAGAAAATACGGGGAAAAAAAGGGGAGTGGGGAAAGAAAAGGGATTTCTAACAGTCAGCTGTTTCCTAAAGCTGCCTAGTAAGTCCATAACTAAGAGGCACTTTTATGTTCAGCCATTAACTGTTTCTTACTAGAAAATAAAGCAACAGCAAAAAAAAAAAAAACAAAAAAAAAAAACCAAAAAAAAAACCTGCTGTCAGTTTGTAATGTGAAGTTTTACTTTAGAGATCATTAGATTCTCTGCCACCTTGAAACTCCCATGTGGCATTAGTATGTTGTTTGCTTTCTGATTTGAGCTATGTCCCTTGGAAAAGGTCATGTCTGCAGTGTTTTTAGAATTTATGTTTATTTTCCCCAAGTGTGCAACTTCAAAGCAGCTTAGCTACTAGCATCAGACTCTTCATGTTTAGGGCAAAATAGCCTCAAAAATAGCACCTAGGGATATGGCGTAGTTGGTGTATGAGTTCATGGGTTTGTTACTTGCAATTTTACCTGAAATATATTGCAGGTTTTCATTAAGTGTTATTTTGTTCATCATACCAGGGAATTGCCCTTCTTCTCATCATGCTGACAGATAGCAGTCTGTGGCACTTCTAAACTACTCTGCTAAATTCGTTAGCTTTTAAAAGGAATATGTGCTGCTTTGGTATATCAGGGTATTAACCTAGTGTCTGTAGCATCAGCTATTTTGATTTATCACTGCAGTGATCTGCTATTGTGCCTTCTGTGTCTCAAAGAAGAGAAACTAAACTATTTGCTAGTCTGAATTTTCACTAAAGCGAGCACTTACATTAGCATTGGTGAACTCCTAGAAAGGACCAGGTAGTTTCTAAATGAACCAGCATGTTTACATAAACAATGGAGTCTTACTGAGTCATTCTCCTGGAAAGTACCATCACTGTGTTCCCAGGGATTTTCATACATTAGCTATATGTGATGAATGCCAAAAAGTCCTGCCTTCCCTTGTGGCATAGGCATATTTTGGGTGATGTGCCCAGGATGCCAGGGCAGAGGAGGAAGCTGAGTTTGTGTGTGCAAAATATCAGGGTAGTATCCTGTATTGCAGACCTGTGGTGGAGGTTATATCTGGCAGGCTTCATACAAAAAAGCCACAGGCTGGGTGTTTTTGCAGACTTTCTGTCATTTCAGCTTTTTCCATTTGTGGAAGAGTGTGTGAGTGTGTGTGTGTGTCTTCTCCATGAACACTGAATCTCTGAGACAGAGTTCTGTGTTTACAGTTGCTCAGTACTGCAAGGCATCTGCAGCTAATTTGCCTAGGCATCGTTCTGCTCCCCAGCCTCTGCTCCAGGCATTTCTAATTTACCTGTTGGATTTTTAAGTTGGGAAAGAAAATGGCGCCTGCCAGCAAAGAGAGGCAGAGCAAGATCAGGTTTTTCCAAAGCAGCTCAATGCTGGTTAGGACTTGGCCCTTGCTGGACTTTGAGCTTGGTCTCACTTGTGCTCTTTTTCTCTGTCTTGGGTTTACCAGGAGGTAATGCCTTGCATTTTCCTGCTTCTAGACTTGGAAAATTAGATATTCCTTGAACAGTACCTTGGCTCTGGGAGGTTTCCCAAGGAGTGTTTTTGTCATAACATCAATCTGGGGGATAAGCTGGCATCATTGGGAACAATCAGGATCAGTTGTTACAGTGAGTGCAGTGCATCTTCACAGAATATATCACTGTTTTTCCAAGAGAGACCTCAGTTGCACTGAAGTGTAACACATGCTGCTTGATAGAATAATGATGGGTTGGGATCTTTTCAGTTTTCTTTTGGAGTCATTTTTCACTCTGTATTGCTGGTCTTTTATTCATTTCTTTCTTTGGAGGTGAAGAGGTTGTGGGCTGCTGAGTTAATACAGAAAGTTGTTGCTCACGTACTCTCATCTTGCAGTGGAAACAATGTCTATTTAATTGGTTAAAATTGTCTTCCTAGTGGTCATACGTTGGACAGCTTTAAAGCGTTGCATTAGTAGATCTAGACACTTAATTTCAACAGTGGTGACACATATCAGCCAAGGTGACAGCTGTGCCAATGAGCCCTATGTCCATGCATCAGTGAATTTCTTTTTGAAGCACATAATTGCAAGGATTTTAAACAAAGAATGTAATCTTTAGCCTTTGATAGTTTCCATATCTCCACCAATAGTTAATGCCACTGTTCTTACACTGTGGTCAAGTATTGTCACTTTTCTATTATTCACTGGGTCTTCATGAGCTGTTTGGTATTACTAATCCTAAGTTAAATCTAAGAGTATCGTACTTGAAGCTGACTTGCATCATCCTCTTTCAGTCTTTCTTTTATAAGAAATCAATGTTAATGTGTAAAAGTTGGACATGCACAGCTATTTTACGCTGTTAATTGAATTATGAAAAGCTTAAAAGGAAAGCTTAGCACATCATTGTTAAAGCCTACTGATGTCTTACAAAGATGGTGCACTCTTAATATGGCAGTATATTACTTGTGTGCAGTGATAGCTCTAATTGGAAACCTAATAGGATACAAGAGATTTCTAAGACTATTACTAATGATAATATATTTTTTAAGTCTGTGGGAGTTTTTTATTGACAGTCCCTTGGGCTGAAGCTGGAAATAAAATGCAAAATGTTGAAATATTTCTCATTGGCTCAGAGGGCTGTATTCAGTGCTAATGGCACATCACATTTCTTGAGTGCTGAAGTGCTCTCCGTTGGCAGTTGTGTCGATATAAATTCCAGCAGTAAGTCGGTGCTAACGAAGTTCAAGTGCCTGTTCCCGTTCGGTAGCTCCACCTTCAGGGGAGGGAGGATGATTGCCGGCCAACTTGCAGTAATGACAGTGTGTCAGTAGGTTGCTAATAGGTACATAAAGAGGTGATTCCTTGGAGCGGTGGCTAAGGGTGCCCCAGAGAGTCCTTTTCAGTAAGTTTGCACAGTTAAGTTGGTGTCTTTCCAGAGCCAGAGCTTCCCTCGAAATACAACACTTTTCCAGTCTAATGCACAAGTGGTAGCTGGAGAGTACTGAGTGCCCTAATATATGGACCTGCATAGGACAGGGACAAGTCATAAAGGTGGAGTGGGATGCCAGGAGTGTTCAGGATGGAATGGCTTTTACTTTAATTTAATACTGATCTTGAGCTGTGCGGGGTTTTGTGTTCTGGAGAGAAAAATCTTTCCCTTGTGGCTGGTGCATCATTTGCACCAGAATCTGTCTACTGCTTTCCTTTCCCTAGAAGCATGCATTAGTCATAAATTCACCGCTGTTGAATTATCTAGCACCAACATATTGTGAAATTTTATTATTAGGTTAATCTGGAAAAAAAAAAAGTTAGGTTTGATAACAGAGTTAATTCCCTTTCTCTCTCCTGACTCCCCTGCTGTCAAGAAGATGTTCACCAGTACTGGGAAGAGCAGGGGGAAAAAAAGTCTCTGATCACTGTTGACAATTTATATTCTTGCAATTGTATTTCTGTTTGTAACATTGTTATTAACACTTAGTGATCACTCTGGTTTCCTTCATGTTAATCAAATGCACATTGTCATGTGTATATTGAATTCATTGTATTGCCTTCCCTCTCAAGTAATACTGCTCTGTGATTATTATAATATGAAAAGAGCCTGGTTTTTACCTTCTGTCTTAGAGGAGCCTCGTTAAAAGAAGGAAGAAAGAAGAGCAAGGCTGGTTTTCATTGTATTAGGAACGTTAAGATCCATCCCCTTCAGAACAAGGGGAGAAGAGATGTCTGAAACCATGGTACATCCATGATGGAAAAAGCTGTGTCAGCATCTCCCGTTGTGCAAATGCTTTTCCAGCTCTGGCATCTTACAAACAAAACACTACCATTGCAGTACAGAAGGGAAGAGCCAGCAAAGGAGTCCTACACAATTAATGGCTCTAGAGGTTGAGCTGTACTTAGAAATACTCAGTGACATATGGCACACTACCGAGTACAAGTGTCTGAGGATATCAGTAAAACTGACTTTACCAAGCAGACATTTAATCTCTGCAACACCTTTAGTTTGTGCTGCTTATAGTGACATGCTGGCAGGTTAGGCAGAATCTCAAATAAGCAGAGCTAATTTGAGAAAGTGCTGTTTTAATTTGGCACAGTGATTTTGATTCCCCCTAAAAAACGCAGTTCCACAATGCAAGCAATATCAACAGGATAAGATCATGTGCAATGAAATGATAAAAGTGTAGAAAATTTTGACATTTCAGAGCATCATCATTTGGCTTCCTTCAATTATACTATTTGAGCCTTTGTTTAACAATAATGCAGGATATATTTTAATTTTAAAGAACACACAAGATTCATAAAATGAACATAAATCCTTGATTTGTTTAGTATGGTCTTTAACGTGGTACAGTTTTATTAAGACAGAGATGGAAGAGCCATTTCTGAAATACAGTAGGAAATTGTTCTTTGAAACTTAGCCCTTGTGTTGTATTGACAGTGTAGTATGTTTAGGAGTAGTTCTGGGCAATGCTGCTCTTGTAACTATCAAGAGAGAGAAAATGGAAACCATACCCCACCTCTGGTTTCTCAGCTTTGCTAAACAGTCTGGAACACTGATAAGTTCAGGTAAGATCTCTGAGTGTTTGAAAGCATTCAATCTTCTTTTAATCCCTGTCTCTACTTCAGGTGGTGTATGAAGAGTAACACTGAAATATTTCTTCTATATCATACTTGAAGAATGTAAGAAGTTGTATTTATTTGAGCTGTGATAGTATTTCTAAATTATTTTGGTTTTTTATCTCTTAGTGCTGGCCCCAAAGGTGATAACATCTATGAATGGAGATCAACCATTCTAGGACCTCCAGGTTCAGTCTATGAGGGAGGTGTTTTCTTCCTTGACATCACATTTACCCCTGAATATCCCTTCAAGCCTCCAAAGGTAAGAGACCTGTAGCTTACATCTTGAACATTAATAGTTTGCAGTGTAAATGGAACACAGCCCATCTGAAATCCACTCTTCTTAAGAACAAACTTAAGCTAATTTTAGACGTTACAGGAGCTTCTATTAGCTAATGTTAACAACTTTTCCAGTCCTCTTGATAATTATCCTAGAGCTTGACTTCTTTCTTCCTGCTTCTGTTTATAAGAAGTCCTAAGCATTTAGTGCAAGCATTAGGACAGGGCTGAGAAACTGAAAAGTAAAGAAACTTGAGAAGAGGAGAAATGCTACAAATACTTATTTCTCAAACAACTCAGGTACTGTAAGCATGAGTTACATGTGTTTTGGCCACCAAAGTAGTATTTAATTTTCCAGTTTTGTTGTACACCTATTTGTACAGTAACAAACTTTCTGTAGGTGTGTTATATTTGTGAAGCTCTTACATTCCAGTGTTGTTGTGTTCCAGTGCTCTAAGGCAAATACCAGTGCAAGTGAACATTATCTGGTGATTCCAATATGTGGCCACAGGAAAAGTGTTGGGTTACAGGAGGTGCTTGTGCATACACTTGGTGTTTGTCTTGTATCTGAAAGCATTTATGTGCATGTTTAACTTTCTACTTAAAAGTTGTTTGATGAGATAAATGCCAGTGACTACCCATCTTTCAGACTTTGGTCTAGTCTGCAGCAGAAAGACCTCTTCAGGCCATCATCCATCTCAACAGAGCAATGCTAATTACTTACATAAGACAAATTAATACAAGCTTGCCAAATTCAGGAAACTGTTTGCCTGTTCTTGCTCACATAACTTCAGGATTTCTGGTAGAAGATCTTTAAATTCTACCTCTAAGATAGGGCTCCAATTCACAAACAGCATGTTCTGCCTTAGGACATCTCTAGTGCTTTTCTGCTGACATCTGTCCATCTCTTTTTGGAAATTCTCTGGCATTCTCAGATGGTTCTCATGTCAGAATTTAATTCAGTTTGAAGTAGTTTGTTTGTTTGTTTTTGGTTTGGGTTTTTTGTTTAATTTGCTGAATAATTTGTTGTCCAGCCAACTGTATGCAATTTATTATGTTGTGAGCCCAGTAAGCATTTAAAGAGGAATCTTTTGCTTTTCCATGTGTGCTTTGTTAAACCTTTGCTTTCTGTGCTACAGGTCAGAAGCATTTATCAGCTCAGGCTTGTTCATCATAGAATGGTTTGGGTTGGAAGCAGCCTTAAAGATCATCTAGTTGCAACCTCCTTGCTGTGGGAAGACATACCTTCCACTAGACCATGTTACTGAAAGCTCTATCCAACATGGCCTTGAACCTTTCCAGGGATAGAGCATCCACAACTTTTCTGAGCAACCTGTTTTAGTGCCTCACCATTCTCACAATAAGGGATTTTGTCCTAATATCTCGTCTAAATTAACCCTTTTTCATTTTAAGGCCATGACTCCTTGTCCATGCCCTTGTAGAGAGTCCCTCTCCAGCTCTCCTGTGGGCCACTTTAGGTATTGGAAGGTTACTCTAAAGTCTCTCTAGAACCTTCTCTTCTCCAGGCTGAACAAGCCCAACTCTTTCAACCTCTCTTCACCTGTCTTCAAGGTGCTCCAGCCTTTTGATTGTCTTGGGGACTCACTCCAACAGGTCCATTTCCTTCTCGTGTTAGGGGCTCCAGAGCTGGATGCCACACTTCAGATGGGGTCTCACAAGTGCTTGTGATTGCCAGACACAGGTACAAGGACCTTGCACATGGGCTCATTGAACTTCATGAGTTCACAGGCCCACCTCTCTCTGTTCCTCGTAGGCTGCCTGTCCTTGCCTCCACTTTCTGTACAGTTCCTTTGTGTATTTGAGTTTGTCCAGGATCTTCTTGTTCATCCATGCAGGCTCCTTCCTCTTCTCTGACAGATAGATCCCATCAGTGCCCAGCAGACCAGGTTTCCCAAGGCAAGTCCCATGGTCTAAGTAGCCAAACTGGCTGTGGTACCAGTCCATAACCATTTGTTGGTTTGCTAGATTTCACTAGCCCTGTTGAACCCTTTCCCTTTGACCAGGAGGATTGATGAAAAAAACTATCCATGCTCCAGAGTCCTTTCTTGTCCCTCCCAGGACTGCCTTATTTGGCTTTAGTGCCTTTTCTGATAGGATGGGTGTTTCCAATCTCAGAGCAGCAAAGTGGTTCTGTGGGGACACCTCAGTCTTTGGGGGAAGTCTCTTCGTGCAGGTCCTTGCCATGGCAAGCTTCCATTCTTCTGCATTATTGGCCCCCCTCCCTTGCCTGTGTGCTGGTGGGAGTTTCTGGCTCTTTGGCCATAGGATGTGGGTCCAGTGCAGTTTGGAACCAGCTGTCTAACTCCTCCTCAGCAGCCCTGATGCCACACATGCTTCTCACTGCCTCCTACAGCTCAGCCAGCTGCTGCAGCAGGTTTTCCACCTGGGCAGCACTTTTGCAGGCAGGCCTGCTGGCTGTCCTGCCCAGGAGAAAGGCCTTGACACTGCCTGCAGTCAGAGATCCACTCTGCAGCCTCTCCCTTCAGCAGCTCCATCTGGGTAGAAGGATCTGCCACAGGCAGGGTAGGTGGTGCAAATGGCGCAGTCAGAGTTGCAGCCCTTGCTCTCAGATGTGTTCCCACCGTGCTGCTTCGAGGATCAAGTAGCATCCCTTGCAGGACCATGCTGTAAGTGCCAGAGCTGCTGAGACAGCCCTGTGTGCCAAGTTCCCCCATGCAGAACCAAATAAACAGTTATGTCATTCCAGCTCATCTCTGCTTTCTGCTCCGTGCTTCCGACTGGGGTCGCTTTGTCTTTAGCTTTGCATCTAAACCCTCACCCAGGTGAAAAGAAGGGTGGGATTAAAGCACCAAACAGATGGGTACCACTTGCTGAGGCCTTAAAAGGTGAGTTTAGTGGTGATTCACTGTATTGGAGCAGTTTCATTTAAATGGAGTTTTTTATCTAGCAAAGTCCAAGTCAGTTTACAAACCACATGTAGGCATGGAAGTAAAATATGTGTAACTTCAGTCTCATTGAGATGATATATAGGAGAAAGCATGGTGGTGCTATAACAGAACACACTTTTTCTACTTGCACACTTCAGGTTGAAATGAGGAACCATCCTTTGAGAACCAAAGCTGCTCCTGTATTAAAATCTACACTGGTGTTAATCAGTGGTAATGTGGAAAATATGATTATCATATTGCTCCTGCTTTATTCCTGCTATTTTGTTGATTTCAGACTGTCCAGCTACTTGCAGTAGAGACTAAATACTGTCTGTGGATCATGTTTAAGTGGTAGGCTAATGTAATTACAGTAGCCTTCCTGTAAGTGCCTTTTAGGGCAAGAAATAAAGAAACAGCTAATTGAGACAAAACCCGGTGTACATCACTTTGATGATAAGCACTCTCAGAACAGTAGAGTCATGTTAAAATAGAGTAGAATGTCATTTTAAAAGCCTTGATCTCTGAAAAGATGAAGCTCTATAAGGAAAAAGGACTTGCAAGCCTTGAATCTTCCTTGGTAAGCCCTGTAAGACCAGTGGGAGAAAACCTCTGTGAGTCTTTGGTAACTCCTGTGAGGACAGTTCCAGCCATGGTGGGCTGCCAATGATGAAGTGCCTGTAGCTGAACACATTTCATAACCTGAAACTAAGATGCCATTAAAGGATTTACTTTCTTAAATAAAATTAGGTGAAAATGGTCATCCTGGCAAGCTTCCAAGCCCTTAGGAATATGTGTGAGAGAAGGTGTTGAGGCATAAACACTGACAAATGCAGTATGGTTGATGAGCATCTTAGAGATGTGTGATGAAGGATATGCAGGTGCAGCCTTTGAGGACTGGGTCTAGCTCCAGTTGAGGGCTTGATTCAGTATGTTGGAGCAAATGTGCTTGGAGAGGATTTTCCTGTAGGAGAGCCAAAAGACTGTACTACAAGTGATATTTAGATTCCTGTGAGGATATTAAGAGGGGCTGCACTACTGTGCTTGAAGTTGAGGAAATGAAAGATCTTAAAATTTGAATTGGAAATGCATTGCATGGTACAAGGAACTTCAGTGGGAGAAGTCTCATACAGGGACAGATACTCTCTTTCATTGAGTTCTTTTGCTTTTAATTGAGCATTCTACACAATACCTTGAAAATGTTAGTGTTAATCTGTTCTCTGCTTTTTAAGTTTTCTTATTTTGTGTTGTATTCTGGTTTTGCCTGTGTTTCAGATAGCAAATGAGTCAGGCACGTGCTGGGTGTGCCTGTATTTAGGAGAATCCAGTAAAGAAGTAAAATTAGACTTTTAGAGTTCAGTATTAGTAGCATTACAATGGACATTTTCTCAAGAGTTACATTATAGTTGGGTTTGATTTCATTTACTGAGGTGAAAACAGTAGCTTGTGTTGACCTGGGGTGTGTGCTTTGATCATTTGTATTAATAACCTCTAACCACTTCCTTCCACCCACTCCTATTCTGCTGCTTGTGTAAATTAACCTCTGCTATCACTTCAGGGTAAGGTTGAGATTAGCTTCTTTTATGTCTTTTCAAAAGCTGTGCTTAACTCCATGCAGTTACTGCATTAATGTAATCTCAGGTGGGACATTTCCAAAGGATTGTTCAGTTACACTATATTTTTCTGCTATTCCACATGCTGTTCTCTTCACTACCTTCCAAGTAACTCAGTTTCTTTTGATTTTGGTCTGAATGTACTTGGTTGAGTGAGGGTTTTTTTCCTCTTAAGGGTGTAATGAGCATTTACTTCAAATATTTTTGTTTGTTTTAAAGCGAGCCTCCAGTTTCTCCCTCTTCCAGTTCCATTTGCTTTCCCTGCACTGCTGGCTTTTGTGCCATCAGCTAAAATCGTAAATGGCAAACAGCTGGACTACACGTGCCCAACACCATCCTAGTTCTGAGTTGCTGCTAAAAGGAAAACAAATTTAGATTTTTTTCCACAGTGCTTGGTAGAGTTCCTCTAACAGGAGAAAACTGCTTTCAGTGCCATAGATATATCCCTTAAGGATTGTATCTTAAGGTGTGTTAAGGAGCCAGACTGTTCTGTGAGTATATGGGAGCCTTTCATTTTCACTTTCCCCTCCTTCATGAAAAATAATTTAAAAGTAAATCTTACTCTTAAAAGCAAACAGCATTCATGCTTTGTTATCAGTTATTAGTCAACTGGACTGAGAGACTGTCTACAGAGTATTTAGCTTTTGTGCTGAGAATCACGATTAACAACTTTCTGTCTTTACAAATTAGAATTGTTGACCTATGTTAATTTGGTCCTTGTTGTGTCAGCTTGGAAATACTCCATGCTTCCCCTTCTGGAGGTGTTCAAACTGTCAAAATGGTTACCTCGCTTACAGTTAGAGACCTTCTTGGAAGGAGCCCAGAGGTGCAGGTCAAACACAGAAATACTGAGCAGCAGCAGCAGGGCTGGGCTGAGGGCTGCCCAGGAACCCGAGGCAGAGCCATTGCCAGCAGCTGCCAATGCCAGGAATGTGCTTGCCCTGGACAGTGTGGGCTGGGGCAGGTACAGCAGGGGCAGATCCGCCCTCTGCTCAGGCTGGTGCACGTGGACTTCCACATGACTGCAGGGAGTAATTGCTGCCTTTCCTCCAAAGATTAGATGATCTGGGAAACAAAGGTCATTTAGGCTCTTTGTCTGCTATACCTCCCAGGCTCCCTAGGTAGAAAGCATCTGGAGTTCTTGGTTTTGGAGTGGCAGCTTTTTGCAGAAGGTGTGGGAGGGTAACACATCTCTGCTCTCTTGCAGTCGTTTTGCTATTTCCCCCATAGTGTGCAAACGTGCAGGGATTTGGGGTTTCCTTTGTTTGCTTCCTGTTTTAATCCAAAATCCAAGCAGCTCACAAGAAGTAAAGCGTAAAATCTCCCCAAGCATGCGGTGTGGGTGTCTCCTGTGTGACAAGTAACCGCTTTTGCAAGTCCAAAAATAGCCCATGTGCTCTGTGCATTGGGAGCATTCTTGGAAACACTGCATGGATTCAGTGCACGGGGACGTGCCAGTCACCAGGCTTCTGTAGCTGTCACCCCACCCTGTGCCTGCTTCCCAGGCCTGTGAGAGTGAGGGTCACAGGGAAATTTTTTGCATCAGAAAGGCGGTAGAAAAAATGAGGATTGACTGGCAAGTTTTGTGTGTGGGCTTGTCCCATCTCGAGAGAAAGCACTGGTGTGTTCTTGTCATACCAAACACCAAGTGTGTTTTGCAAATATTCCTGTGACCTCTAAACAGACAATAACATTTCTAGGTGTGGATAGCTGACAAATTTTGAAGATTTAGGACATGAACCCACCAGCTCATATTACTAATCCTAATTATTCATGCTCATAATCCTAATCCATGCAAATTGCACCAAATTTGTTGTCGTTGTTCACTCAGTGAGTCAGGGTAAGGCCTTTCTGCGGGTCCCATGGTGTTCTGAGCACAGCTCCTAGTGTTTGTGTTTCCCTTTTGGATAGCTTCTGTAGCAAGCTGCCTAGCTCGGTCACATCGTGAAAATAAGTACATCTAACTAACTTCTCCTATTGCTGAGCCTCTTAGAAGTGATGGAAGCTGTGATTCCAAGTGCCTTGGCCTGTCTGGAGGATTTTACATATCCTTGGGAGTCCAGGAGAAAAATGCTATTGTTAAGGCCCTGGGCCCTTTTGTCACTGGGAACAAAAATACAAAAATTAATTAAAAAAAAAAAAAAAAAGTGGGAAAAAGAAATTAAACCCACCGCGACCTGGGTTTTGCGGTGACCGTGGAAGTCGGCTCCTGAGACTGTTGCTCGTGTCTGTTCCAAGCCCGGCTCTTTCTTGTTTGCGCCGCGAGAGGGCGGCGGCGGCGCGGGGAGCCCGGCGCGGCCCAGCCGGGGCCCGGCGCTGCCTGCTCGGGGTTGCTGCCCCGTCCCTCCGCACAGCCCTCACAGCCCTCACACCCCTCTCTTGCAGGTAACGTTCCGGACACGGATCTACCACTGCAACATTAACAGCCAAGGCGTCATCTGCCTGGACATTTTAAAGGACAACTGGAGTCCAGCGTTAACCATTTCTAAAGTTCTCCTCTCCATCTGCTCCCTCCTCACAGACTGTAACCCCGGTAAGTCCACCCGCGCCTCGCATTCCTCCCAGCAGCTAAACAATGTGGCCCTCCTCACTCCATTGGTATGGCCAGCTCAGCTCATGCCTCCGGTGTGGAGCACATTTCCCTCTCTGGGGCAGTCAGAGAGGGGCTGGAGGCCGTAGAGGGAGATATCCCTTACCAGCCTGCTGTTCACTGCTCCTCAGGCTGACCCACGGGGAAACAAGTGATCCTCCTGCACATGAAAACTCCTTCCCCTTCCAAACGCAGCCTTTGCTGCTCTGTAGGGCTGCAGTAAATCAGTAATGGAGCTTGAAGAGCCACAAACAGCTCTGAAAATGGGGGGCTGACCTTTTACTTTCCATCATCCATTTAAAAGAAGTGGCCGACTATGCCACAAGCGGTCATCACTGCTGCTCTAACCCACCCACTGTCCGCACAAGTTAAGATGAATATGTCTTCACTTTCAAAGTCATTTTACAGGTTGCATTTTTATATGTCTAAAGAGGAGAGAAAGGCCAGATCTCACAGTGTACTAAACTTGTACTAAACCGCTGCTTGAGATTTCATCTTTCCTAGAAGGCAGCTTTACAGTGTTTACAAGTAGAAGGAATAAAATAAACCTGAAATGCATGAATTGGTGAAAACCTTCAGTAATGCAAAATATGACTGATTGTTGTGCCTTAAACTTCTTAAAACTTTATTGGCATTTCACACTATTAAATTACAGATTACTACATTACCATAAATACACAAAATCAGAGAAGATACAGATCATCAATTCGGTATGTTTAGGTTGTTACAATGTACCTTACCTGTGTGTTTGCCTTGTATGAAATTTACACTTCAGCTTTATTTAAAAGCTTTTATTGGGTAACTTGTCTGAAATAAGCACTGTGTTTCCTTTTCAGCTGACCCCCTGGTTGGAAGCATTGCCACTCAGTATATGACTAACAGAGCAGAGCATGACAGAATGGCCAGACAATGGACCAAAAGATACGCTACATAAATTGGATTTTCGTCAAACTCTTACATTATTTGTCTGTGATGGAAAGAGCTGCTTATGATTTTGAAGGGGTGGGGGGTGGGAGGGTGCTGGTAAAGAGTAGGGTATTTCTATAACAGATTTTATTCAGTCTTTTATTTCCTAAGATTTTGTTGTTGTAACTTAAGGTATCTTGCTACAGTAGACAGCTAGGATTTGGAATAGCATACTTTAAGACTGTAATTAGTTCAGCAATATTAGCTCACATATAGTACCGAGAAGAATGTAAACTTCTTAGACTTCTTTGGTTTTCAGTTTGCTTGCAATATGTAAAAGATTAAAACAGCTTAATTTTGTACAGGTACATAGGTTGACATTTATGTAAAAGTCCTTTTAAGACTCTACACACTGTTTTTGCTTTTTGTTTGTTTGGGTTTGAGGGATTTATTTTGTTCTGGGTTGAGTTTTCCTTTTTTTCTTTTTTTTTTTTTTTTTCTTGTAAAAAGATGTTGGGATTGTTTTTCCCTATGGAGGGCACATTGGTATTTAACAAATCCTTTTTAAAGACTGTCATCTCATGATCTGTGATATTGAGAGGTGGATATATGGCTTCATATATGAAATGAGAAGTAGTTAATGTATTATTTTATAAGCCAATCTATCTTTGTGAAAAGAATAAAGGGTTTAATCAGGACTTATGGTAACCTGTAGTGAAATACCTTAAGCTGTTTAACTGTAAGGTGTGGAATAGGAGTCACTCAGTGGATTGGTTGTATGTTGTGGGCTACTTAAGTCTGCATTTGTTACTGTGCTAATAAAAAGATGTTTAAAAAAAAAAAAAGAAGAAGAAAAGATTTCTGCTTAGTCCCTTACTTTGTCATTTTGCCAGAATGATGTCTCTGTAAGCTTTGTAGGATTTATGCTGTGGTTGAGGACAAGGGAGATCTGCAGGTGAGTGCACTGACTGCTGCTATTTTAGGAAGACAGTTCTAGACAGCCATACAGTGAATGACAGCATTAGACCTTTACAACTGTTCACTAAGTGTTCTGTGCAGGGACCTGGCCATGAGGAGGTAACTTGCCACAGAGTCCACAATAGTTACTTTTTAGCTTAAGTTTTCACAGTGTTGCCTCTGCAGGACTGGCATGTTGTTTGAAAGTACTACCAGAAAAGTGTAAGCCATCTGGAAGGGAAAGAGGCCGGAAGTAAAAGGAAGAAAAGAATGTCTTGATGCTTTTCTGGTGGTCTATTCACACCTGGAAGAGAAGGAATCGTGTCCTGGTAAGGTAGCAGACAACACCATAAAGGAGTATCTGTACATCCTTTAACTACCTATAAAGATTATCTCCTAGAGACATGGTGTTTGCATTGAGGTGTGTAGCAACAGGGCAGTTAATTGTGGAGATGGCATTTCTGACCACTCCCTTAAGGTGAGGGCCGGAAGCACAGATTCATTTTTCATGGCGAGTGCTTCACCTTGCGACATTCTTGTGAGTGCTGGGTGGTCATCTGTGCTCTTGGATTTGGTTTGGTGCTTTAAAATAAATCTGTCTGTATTTCATTTACATACTTCTCTTGCTGTCTAGATACAGAGCAAATCTAACTTGGTCCAGAGTGATCTGTTAATCAGAGGTGTCCTTTCCTTCTCCGGGTGGGTAGTAGCACCGTACCCTCATCGGCTGAACTGCCATCATTTGACACAGTGCACGTTTTGGTGTATGAGCTCCCTCAGCTGTTTGGTACATAGCCACATCACACTAGGAGCATCTCTGCTAATCTTTCCTTCTCTACTGAGTAAAGAGGTAAATGGCTTAATCTCAGTAGTTTTTTGCCAGCTTCTTTCTTTGTGCCACCAGGACACGTCAAATTAACTGTTTTAACTGGTGGGGGCGAGTGATTTGTACAGTGTTTATTCAACAAGCTGTAGAGGAACAGAGAACGATGGTTTTGTTTACTAATTTGTTTTTCTTCTTTATTATAAGTTTTCTCCGTTATCTTGTGAAGGGACTCTGGTTTTGCAGAAGCCAAGTGATCCCAGTGACCTAGAAGAGGGTTTGAGTCAGTGGAACAGGAAGAACAAAATAAATGTTCTGGCCATTAGGTACTATGTTATACTCTGTACTTTGCTTGTTCACCCTGTGTAAAACTCTACTCCAGCAAGTTTCATTTTTACTCAGTACCAGCCACTGTGTGCATATCATTTGCAGAGGAGACACTAGATTTTCCATCACTTCTCAGTAAAACACTATGATATTTAGAAAAACATCAGAGTAAGTTTATGAAAGAAAACAGTGGGTGGTGATTTTCTTTTTTTATCTGAATGCCTTGAATGATTTAAACTCTACATTTAGCCAAATCAAAGAAAATGTGTTTGCCTTTATGTAGCGTATTTGGAAAAATGGCCTTAGTCATTTAGACGATACTGTTTCTCTTGCCTGTCTTAAAACACTGTCAAGTCCTGGGAGTGCAGTGGAGCAAGTGAGCAAGCTGCACTTGCACTGCACAGCTCTGGCAGCCTACAGGTGACATCAGTCTTGGCAGAAGAATTGGCACCGAGTCTGCAGCATGCAGAGCTGCACAGGACCCAGTCATCCCCATTCTTTCATCTCCAGGCATTTTAAGTTCATTCTGACTTGTCAACCTGCACTCCCTTGGCTCAAGGGTCAGCTTTAGTGCTGTGCTGTTAGGAGACATCTTCACTTATTTTGATTGATCCAAGGCTGACTCTAGTCCCTTCCAGAAGGGTTCTGCAGAGCTGAAGAAGAGGAGCATGACCCATTCCTTGGTAAGAGGTTGCAGCGAGGAGGTGAGCCACTGCTGCTCCGAAGTCACCTCCACCTCCCAAGCATGCAGGCAGATAGGGAGTCTGCTGGGTAGGGAGAAGCCTGGAGCACATGTGTGTTCAGTAGGAAATGAGTGAGGAGGGAGTGTCATCCTGCTGGGTACAATGACTCTTGCTGGCCAGGTGTGGGGAGGTCGTGCTATCGTGCTTACTCAGCTGCAGTGTGGAAACAATTGTATGTTCCTAGCAGGGCATTACAAGAGCTTGCTCATTCATAATTGCTCTCTTATCTTACTCCTTGGCCACAGCAATTCAAACCACATTGAGCAAAGCACATAAACAGTTTCGTCTACCTTCATTATAATGGTAGGGATTCCTGTTTAATTTTTAGTGAAGTGTGCTGCTGCTCTGACATTAATAATGTTGACAGACCTTAGTAATGCTGACAGGCTTTATTAATCAGTATTCAGGAAGAGCAATACTATGAGCTTAATTGTGATCATTAAGCACATTATTTAGCAGTTATGATATGACAGTGCAAATAATGCTTGTGGTTTTGCTGATTCACAGTGAAATTCTCAGTATTTGTTCAAAAGAGGATTAATTTAATGGAAAATGCAGAAACTGGGTACTTAACTCTCTCTCTCCCTGCTCTTGCTTTCAAATATAAAGAAAAGTTAGCATCAATTAGTACAGGAGGTTCTTAGATGCCAAAAACTGGCCCCTGTCTCTAGGAAAAATTGCTCATTCTGTCACTCTATATATCCCCTTTTGTTCAGTTGAGTGCCAGGCTGGCCTGGGACAGCAGATTCCTGCAGCACACAGGTTTCCCAGCCTTGAGTCAAACACAGCCCATGCAGTTGTGCTCCTGCAGCCAGACCATGTGCAGTGCACGGAGACCGGGGCCATTTGTGTGGGTATTGCTGGGTGTTTGCCCAGGGATGTCCCCAGAAGGGCAGGCAGCCTCCTGCCCTCCTTGGCCCCACCTGCAGAGCCATACAGAGCTTTGTGCCAGCTGCTACCTGGCCTAGGCAGGGTGGATTGCTGTAGCTTGCCTGAGCAGCCAGGTGAGCGTGCCCTAAGCAGAGCCCAGCAATACCTCCTGCACACAAATCAATCCATACAATCCTCAGCAAAACAACCACCTGTGGGAACGTGGGACACCTCTGGGATTTGTAGTGGACATACTGGAACAAACCACCAGCTGTGTTGTCCTTAGGTTGTTGTTCAGTCAATGAGCTTTGAGAGCTGTTCTGGTTTCTACAAATGAATTCCTGACCTGAAAGCACTGCTTACTACACTTCATTGACAAGGTTCATGTTGGGGTAATTCCCATAAGATGTGGGGGTGGTTTTTTTATTATTTTGCTGGGGTTTTTTTCTTCCAGACACTAGCAAAACATCAGTGGCTAAATCTGGTAATTGTTCCTCCTGCTCCATATCCTTCTCCTACAGCAAGACACTGATCTCAGCCTCTTGCAGCATCAAAAAGCCCTGTGGCCCTGTTGAAGGTCAAGGAAAAAGAACTGTTGCCATTTCAAATATATCACCTTTCCAAATGGAATGCTTTATTGCAGTTAATACTTTTTGTGACTACAGGCTATAGATCTGCAGAGGGATTACATACTGGTAAGCTTGTTGATTTGTCCCTCAACATGGCTGTATCCAGGCATAGTAAAAGCCCCTGCTAGAGAGGTATCCATCTATCCCTTCCTCCTCCATAACCCTGGCTGCAAAATAACTGCTCTCCTAAAGTGCTTTTTTGAGGCTTTTACCACCAGCAGCTTTTCCAAGCCAAGTCTATGAGAAGAAAGGATACCTCTTAGCTATAAGCTTGCTGATTTTATTGCTGAATGATATTATTGCTTTAAGTGAAACTGCAAGGAGCAAATGGCACAAAAAGGACTTAGATGTGACCTGGCAGCAGGAGACAATGCTAAGCTAGTCTAGTTTTCACAGTTATTCCCTTTGCTCTTCCTTCCAGGCAAGGGAAATGTTGACTTGTTCTGGGACTGGGACAGCTTGCTAGCTAAGAAGGTGAAGGGTTCAAGCAGTGTTTTCCGATCTGTCACAGTCACTTCCCACAGTCTCACTTTCTCGGCCCTTGCCCATTGCTGTGCTGCTTCTGTTTCCACTTGCCTCTGGTCCACGAGGTCAGTTTTGTTCCCCAAGACAATAACTGCAACCTACAAACCAAACAAGAGGGTGAGCTTTATACCAAAACCATCCACCAGTCACCATCCTTTTAAACAGTGGGCAAGTACCAACACAGTTCAGTCTTGTTCTGTAACTTAGCACTGGCACAAGGTAAGTTGCATGTAGATTGGAATACCAGGGTCTGGGATTTGAATTAGCCTCATCTGCTTATGGGTTGGAAGCTTGTTTTAATTATAGGATATGCAGGACTTCCCCTTCTTGCCACCCCACTCCCTGCCCCCAATGATTGCTTGAAGGGAAACAATAGCCAAGAGATCCAAAGTTACACAGCCCCATTCTCCACTTACTTGGCAACTGAGCTGCCCTAGACAAATGATAATAGCATGACATCTGAGTAGGTCACAGCAGCAGATGCTTGAGGGATGAAAAAATGCACAGCAACAGAGAAAGCCTGGATCCCACAGCGGTGGATTTTGCCCAGTTTGTTTCTTGCCCAAGCCCCATCCCGCAATATAAATAAAGCCAACTGTGCCAGCAGCCCAGGCAGGCTGGGCTATGGGCACCTCTCCCAGCTCAGCCCTGCTGGCTGCCCAGCCCCAGGGCTGCAGGGGACAGTCTGCTGAGAGGGGCAGTGAGCACCAGCAGCGTCCTCTGGGGAGCACTTTCAAGAGCAGCAGAGCTCTATCAGATCTGCAGTTTGAGGATCCATCGAGTGACTTGTGTCACTATCACCCAGACAGTTCAGCGTGGCTGAGCTCAGTAGGTACATGAAGCCTTCCCAGTGCTTCAGCTCTAGGAAGTGCTAAAGGCAGTGCTGGCCATGTGAAGATACTGCTCCTCCTTATTTTAACTGTTCTCTAAAAATGTTTTACCAGCACCAGCTCTTAGGGGGAAACCATGCCTATATTTTTAGTTCAAGGTCCTTAGTCAAACTCCGTTTTCATCTCCACACTAGTGGTTTGACAAAGATCAAGTGATAAAATCCTCTCCTGATGATGATTTGTGGGGTTTGCTGTGGCCACACTTGCTTGCTCTTTCCTGTTCAGGCTAACTCCAGAAGCCTTCTGCTTCTTTCCAGCTAGAGATGTTTGTCCTGTTCCTGTGAGGTCTGAGACTTCCTTTCTTTTCTACAGCAGTCCAGGGTGTTTGGAAAAATGCTGCTTAGGAGTTTTTCCCCCCTCTGTGAAGGCTTTGAAAGAAGCTATAATCTTCATGTGTATTTACCACATGCTCCAGCTGAATTTTAGCTATGGCAAAGCTCTGTCAGTGTAACAGAACAAAACCTCTATTTAGTATAAAATTTGGCCAGGCTTTAAGGTGCGTGCTGGAGAGCCCCCACAGCCAGCAGAGGCAAGGAACCAGCCATCAGTGCCTTCTGTCATCTGCCGCACAACAGGGGACTGTGCCACTCAACGAGTTGAAGTTCTGCCAGCTCAGAAGCACCATGTGTGGAGATGTATCCCCAATTCAGTAAAGAATTCATTTTAGCAGAGCTCAGACTTTAAGTCACAGAATCATTAATCTCCTGATTAACAGTTTACCTTAAGGTGAGACTCCTGATCTCACCTTGTACACCTTAACGCCTATTTTTTATAGAAATCATAGGAATGAAAACTATTTTATGCATCTGACTGTGGCCACCACTTTTTTAACCATGTTATCCTCAGTCAGAATCACAGTTTTAAGCTCTCCAAAAGGGTAAGCAAATTGGCTTTTTTCTAAAATACCTGCATGCACTGAGAGAGAAGAGTTCTAACAGGTAACACAGATGAGCAGGATGCAGATCCTGTTGGGGCTGTGCCTCCCTCTCTGCATTACAACGTGCTGTATAGTACCAAATCAGTGCCATCACAAAACACAGTGCCTGGGAAAAATTTCCTGCTTGTCCACCTTTCCTTGCCCTGCAGGGGAGTTATGCTTGACTCCTGCATCCCTGATATACGTGACAGTCTGCAGCTCACACCAGCCCTACCACCCAACATGCCTCTCCTGTGACGGCACATTCATCTGCCATCAAATTTGAGCCTGCCTTCTCTACCACCCTGTGTTCTGTCAGTACAAAACAAGTTACATTTTTGCAAAGTCTCTCCCTACCATTATCCAATTAATTCTTCATGCTTTTTTTTTCCTTTTAAACAGCATAAAACAGGCATTTGGAAAGCTGTAGGCTAAAGACATTTAACAGGGAAAACTACTCCAGAATATAGATACTGTAGGAAAAGCCGTAATGCTAATGCCACATGCAAGTTATATTTGTTTAGCTAAGCTGGAACGCTGTCAGCTGAAAACACTAGCTGCTTTCTAAGGGAAAATAGAGCAGTCATTTCACACAATTGAATTGATTCAATATGGTTGTTAAAATACATTAAAGCTGCTTTGCCAATTGACTAATGTCTGGGAGACCCATTGTCAATTACACTAGTTTGTAAGCCATCAAGTACATGAATACAAAACAAACAAGGATAATGCCCTTCGTTACATTATTCTATGCACTTGAGTTCCCCTGTACAATATCTAGAAAAACATGAGCTGCACTGCTGTAGACCATATGTTTTATTAGTCATAAGTATCCTGGCTGGTGCATTCAGCTGACTGAATTTTAGCTGTAGTAGAGGAAATAAGGAGGAAAAAAAAAAGCATTCCTTTGAATGACCTGCATGGCATGTGAATTAAGCTTCCCTGGCATGTGAAGGCCTCCTTTTTTGCTGGGTTGCCCAAGGCTGTGGGTACCTTCATTTTCCTTTGTACACGACTTTAACAGAAGCAAAAGCTGGGCTTTGGGACCTTAACTTCCTAGTTTAGCCAAGCATGCATTTACCTCCTTCTTGTCCCTGAAGACATCGATCTCCTTTTTGAGCAGCTCGACTCTCTGGAACGCCTCGAGGCTGGTCACGGCGTACACCAGCACGAAGCCGTCAGCCACGGAGAAATAGTGTTTGGGCAATTCCACGCCCTCCTGCAGACCCCTGGTGTCATAAAGCCGCAACTGTTCCTTCACGCCTCGGTCTGTCTCCACCGATGCCAAATACACATCTTCAATCGTGGCACCCTCTTCTAAGCCTGTTTGAAAACAAGCAGGAATGTGCCACTGCTCTAAGTACAGCTTCACCATAAGAATTCTTTGCAGTGCAGCAGAATTTTTCCTCACAGTAGCTTTTGGTGTGTGTTTTACAGAGTGACTTGACCAGGCCTTGACCTTGCCTGGCATCCCCATGGAGGGCTGTATTCATAGATGACTGCATTAGCTATTTCCAATAGTGACACTGGAAATACATTCATATGTAAGCACATGATTATGCCTGTAAAATTAATCTATGCAACATGCACATTCAGAATAGGATAAGATATATGCTCTCCTCCCAAGTTTTCCAAACTCCAACCACCCAGTTGCACCAGTTCTGTGCCAAACATGCTGCTAAACAAGCCTGCCCAAACATACCCTTTTGGAACAACAGCCAGGGAACACCAGATAGTCAAGTACTAACATCTTTAACCTACTTCTTTGCCTCATAATGAGCTGGATCATACTGCAGAAGCAGGAGCCAAAGGGATAATTCTGGAAATGAATGTGTATTAGTGGTATAACTAACCCATACGTAAAATTAAGCCAGAGAGGGAAGGGGGTGTTTGCAGACAAACAAAGTTCCATGCTATTTTTACTCTAATACACAGTGAGCTTTTTCTATCCCCCAGGGGTTTAAAATTACTCAGATTGGAACAAGTTCATTTACTGCAAGGCGAGAGCATGCACAGGGTAACAAGCTTTCATATATGTATCACCTGTTCCACCCTGACTCTCTGCATACTGGCCCTCCTTCCCTCCTCCTCTCCGCACCGTAAATGTGAGGTAATTCAAGGCAGCTTGCTTTGAACTAATTAAAATTATTTTTTCCTAAGCCAAACCTAAAAACACATCAATCACCTTAGCTTTGTGTTCCTCCTGGATGCAGGTGCATAAGGTTACAAGTTGAAACAATCTATGTATAGTGTAGCTGGGCCACTTTCAGAGTTGGTTTTAAGTATTCATACAAGCCCTCTGCAACCCACGTTTTTGCCTCCACTGCACTCCTATATACAATTGTTTGCTGCTGCAGGACTACAATAATGAGTCCTGCTTTATTCTCTTTGTCTGTCAAAAAGGGACCATTTTTAGTGTATTGTTTAAGAAAACACAAGGGATTATCTGGCCTATGAAAATAAGGATTTTGCTATATTCAATGACACTATTCAAAACACTTCACACTGACAAACAAGTCAAGCATTCCACCCACGCTGATGGTTTCCCGTGATGTATGCAGCATTCCTGTGCAGGAAAGTGGCACAAGCTGTTCTTTTTGCCCCTCTCTGTGCAGTCTTCATAGATCAAGCTCTTATTAGGTTTCCAAAGATTTAATTTATCTCACCTCCAAATATAGCCACACTAATGTGTGGGAGCAAAACTCAGAACAGAAGGACAAAGCAAAGGTTAATGAAAAGAGGAAGCACAAATGTATCCTGTGTGATTGTAGAATGTGTCAAAGGGTCACTTTTAAAGACTGAGGTAGTAACAAAGCCCTTTCTGGATATAGCACTGTTGTTTAGACACAGCACTATATTCTTGCTCTGCCTTGCTGCATTGTACAGACAGGTCAAGGAAATATCTAGCATCAGTAAACATGGCTTTGGCAAGAAGGAAGGAACCACAAGTACCTAAGTTTTCTTTTTCAAAAGCAACAAATCATATTGTACAGTTTTTCATCCTCTAAATGCTATACTCTAATCCAACAGCCTCTAATATATCCTTGTTATCCTGTGACAATCTCTTCCTAATGGCATTAAAAGCAGCAGTGAAAAGTGCGTCTTTTAACATCCTATTTAATAGTGAAGAGGAAAATTTAAGACCTGGGACTTAGCAAAATAGAGAACAAATTTTGATGTGAAATAAGGGGGGGGGGGGGGGGGGGGGCACTTAGGAGGGAGTTGAAATTTATGCACCAGTATCAGATTCCAGAGGTGAAATTTCACCTACATGCACTGGGGGAGGGAGTGTATACAAACAGTTTCCTAAGTAAACATAGACAATTTTTAGAAATACCTGTGCCACCTTATTCTAGGCCCTGCTCCTAAAGCCCAGGCCATGTACCAGCTGCATCTTGCTGACAATGACATTTACACTTCTTGTTAGTAGCATCCCATTCAAACACTTCCTAGGTCTCCATTCAAAATGGGTCAGGCAAGTTGTCGTAAGAGAAGCAACACTAGTCAGTGTCCTAGAAAGATGCTGGCACCATCCCATCCTCCCTGCCACAAAGATCCTGATTCTCCTTCCCTTCACTGGCATTTCTGGGCATCCTTCCACCACCTCTGCCTGGGTGGGCAAGGGCAGCTTGTGCTGGGAAGCTACTGTCCTGCAGACTGCTGCCAGCTTGACGAGTTTTTCCATGGAGCAGAGCACTGCAGCGGGCCAGCTGTCAGGTTCGGAAGCTGGAGGGATGAAGGGGAACTAACAAGAGAGTGCACAACGTCACACCTCCTTTGAAAACTGAAGATATAAAAACTTTGGAGAGGGAAAGGAGGAATAGACAGAAGTGATGCCACTCTCTAGCACCTACTCAGCCAGTGCAAATCTTAGGAGAGGCAGAAAGGTCTCTGTTTTTTACCGACTGCTGCCACAGAGGAACTGCAACGGGAAGCCTCAGTCATAAACTGGGTGTTGTTCCAAACCCTTGTGGCTTCCCAATGAGGAAAAGAAAAGGCTCAATGTACTAATGAATACTGCACACTTAGGCCAGGCACAGCAGATAAACTGCAAATACCTAAGTAAATGGAAATTTCAAGAGGGATGGAAATTCCAAAGTTCCCAGTTGGATCTTGAACATTAATGCAGTACAAATTTTGTGTCTTCTTGAGTACTTTTGAAGATTTCCTCTGTAATCCCTTTTTCCAGAGGAATTCAGCAAAGAGCTCCTAAAACCTGCTATTCCTTATGTTTGTAAACTGCAGAATAACAGGCATTTCTTATTTAGATCTCAAAAGACAGTGTGTCAGAAGATCCCTGACTTGGGAAAGAGGTGGATAAACCTCAAGAGGAGCTGATCTGTTTAGATTTAGCTGCTAGAGAACTACTGGTCCCACCAACAAATAGCCAGGTTTTGACCCTCAGTTACATACATTCAGTTCCATTTTCATCTATTTCTAAAATACAAAGCTGACTGCAACTCTATCACCAGGTAGTTTTAATTTAAGAAGTGAAGATGTAAAAAGGCATCTCTGCCCATGGCAGGGGGTTGGAAGGAGATGATCTTTAAGGTCTCTTCCAACACAAACCATTCTATGATTCTATGAATGCATAATTAGGCTAATTAGCCTCCACATCCAAAGTGTGTAAGCCAAAACCCAAAATCCCTCCAGCTGGAACAAGTGAGGCAATTTCTCTCATTATGGCTTCCACCACAGTAATATATGGTGTTTTCATTCCTAGCTAGTAAGATCTGAAGTAGCTGCTTATGAATAATGTGACCATACCAGCTATTTACACAGACAAGAGGCAGAGATAAGTCTTCTACAAGGGAGAGTTCTCATCTCCTCCTGTTGAGCTGATAAGTTTTAGTATAGGCTGAGAGGCCAGAAATATTTTAAAGGCAGAAGAAAGACTCCCTTCTGCACCATCACTGAACAGGAACACTGTTTAAGGAAAAATATCCATCCTCTTTACAGACATGTCCTGTGCACCAAAGCTAAGCAAGTCTCCTGCTGGCCTGGTCAAGAGAGGCCAGGCCAAGCAGTGCCAGGTACCACAGGCACTCAGTGGGACAATCTCCTGCTGCCAGTCAAGGTGGAGGATTTGGATGAACCCAACACTTAAATCACAAAAAGAGAGATCATCCCAGGTACCAGGCAATCACCAAATCATAGAATAATTAAGGCTGAAAAAGATTTCTAAGATCAGTGAGTCAAACTGTTCAATCAGCACTGCCAAGCCCATCACTCAACCCTGTCCCCAAGTGCCACATCTGGTTTTTCTTCCAGGAATGGTGATTCCACCACTTCCCTGGGCAACCTGCTCCAATGCCTGACACCCTTTCCCTAATTTTTCCTAATATCTAATCTAAACCACCCCGGCACAACTTGAGGCCATTTCCTCTTTTCTTGTTGTTTGTTACTTGGGAGAAGAGACCGATCCCCACCTGGCTACACCTTCCTGTCAGGCAGCTACAGAGAGCAAAAGGTCCCCCCTTTGGAGCCTCCTTTCCTCTGGGCTGAACACTCCCAGCTCCCTCAGCTGCTCCTTACCACAGCAGTGCACCAGACCCTTCACAAGCTTAATTTTCCTTCTCTGGACCCACTCCAGCCCCACAGCGTCTTTCTTGTAGAGAGGAGCCCAAAACTGAACACAGGAGTCAAGGTGCTGCCTCACCAGTGCTGAGCACAGGGGGACAATCCCTGCCCTGGCCCTGCTGGTCACACCACTGCTGTTACAGACCAGGCTGCCATCAGCCTGCTTGGCCACCTGGGCACATGCTGTAAGTGTGTATGGACCACATACACCTGTGCAATCCTTAGCAGCTATTTGCCCTGACCTGTGGTGATACAGTCCCTACATAACTCAATGCTAAATCTGCACCCATTTCAAACATTTTCTTTTGTTGTTTTTTCTAATCCCTTGTATTAGTTTGGTGAGAGTGTCTGCCTTGCAATAGCTACATTATTTTACATGGCTCTGAGAGCATCCCTCATCTGTTTGTCCTCTCCTTTCCCATCTTCGGACACAAGGTAAATTCCCTTGCAGTTTAAAGCCTAGCACAAAATCCAATTTTGTGCTTGTTGTTCACAAGCTACAGGGAACAGATAGTCCTTTTTTGGGTTATTCCTCCTTCCTGAGTACTTTTTCCTCTTTGACCTCAAGCAATCTTGGTGCCTTTGCAAAAGTGTTAGCTGCCGACCATGTAAGTAACAGTGGCACTCAGGGACTTCATCCATGACAAGCCAGGGAGACCTGAAGATGCTTGTTTTTCTAGGAAAAGAAACAGTGCAACTGGGTTTACAGCACCACCACCAAGCACACAGCCAGGAGCACGGGCTCAAAGCCAAGGGCTTTACCTAGCAGCGTGAAACCTCCAAGCACTCTAATCACTTCCCTGCCACCAGCTGTGCCACCACTCCTTTTTGCAGAAAGTCAACAGGAGGCACATGAGCACTGACAGACCCGTGGCTGATTTACAGCCAGGAGGAGACCCTGGTGACAGTGGCTGTGACACCTTGGAGAAGGGCAGCAGACCTTGTGCTCTGAGCCTCCGACCGAGTTCCAGCGTGCCTCCCGTCGCTGAGAGGGGGACGTGCCTGCCATGAGAAGGGAAAGACTCCCCCTGTTGGCTCGGCCATCCTCCCCGCGGCTCCTGGGCCCTGACGTCAGTCAGGAAGCACAGGCTTTGAAACAGCTTGCGTCCCTGCTGCCATGCCTGGGGAGCTGCCCTGCTGGTTGGCTCGGAACAGACAGGTCTTCAGCAAACACGCTAGTCCCTTCTTGCCTCCCTTGGCCAAAAAGGCCAGCAGCCAAGATGTACAGATCAGCTTTCTGGAGCTCACAAGCTTTAGGAAACGAGGATCAGGGTCCTGTAATCATGTTTCAGGTGTGGAAGGGCCACCCCTGCAATGGTAGCACCATTGTGCAGTTTAAAGCAGCTCAGCTAAGGAGCAGTTAAAGACTCGCCATTCCTCAAACTCTGTCCTGTGTACTGAGATCCTCACAATGGCATCCTGCCCCTGCAATTCAGCAGTTAAATCAACACAGAGTGGAACAGTAGCTGAAGGTCTTCTGGGAAAACCATTTCCACCAACCAAACTCCAGGCACCCCCTGCCACAACTGCCTGTGTGCTGAGGAAGAGGCAGGGAGGATGGTGACCACTCAGCAGGACTGCCAAAAGCACCAGCTTATTGGTCCATCCCCTCAAATGGGCCTGATGGCCTGTGCAAGGGATACCAAAATTGCTGGGCCGTGGCCACTCATCTCTTGGGGGTGCAGCAGCTCTG
The DNA here is from genome assembly GCF_035770615.1 of Melospiza melodia melodia. NCBI lineage: Eukaryota > Metazoa > Chordata > Aves > Passeriformes > Passerellidae > Melospiza > Melospiza melodia. The sequence goes on from NC_086194.1 coordinate 39,009,681, forward strand.
TTATGATCCTCTCCATATCTTCATCTTGTCTCTGCTACTTGTCCTCTTTCTCTGAATGTCTTAGGAATATGATTTGACCAAAATCACAGAAAACAGGAAACTACCTTCTTCCTTCTCCCCTTGCACTCCCCATCTGCTATCAGCTGTTCCTTCCCCTACCAGTAACTCCAAAAAATCAGAGCAGAGCTGCAGGCAAGGAAAAATGATCTTTTTCAGTGCAGGGGGGCCAGGGGAGAGGTCTGCATTGCTCCCTGGCCAAGCTGGAGCAGGGCATTTGGGAGTGACAGAGGGACACCCACGGCTAAACCCCAGGCACGAGGCCTCCCGCTGGTTATGTCAGCCAGTGTCCATGACGTTGTATAATCATGTACATGGCTGGCTCCAGAAATAGCTCCTCTGATCAGCAACGCCCGAATATCCTTCCTGCAGGGCTGCTAATAGCAGGCAGGAATTAAGGCAAGGCAATACGATTGAAGTAACGTGGCCTTGCCCATGCTGCTCAGGAGTCTCTGACAGTCTCCCAGCCGGCACAGAGGAGAGGCAGGTCAGCAGCAAAGGGAAAAACCTTCAGCCTGCAAGGCTTTGCAGCCTTCACGTTGAAAGCTACACGGGGCTACGTGCCTAGCGCTCAGTAGGATGCTGGAAGCAGATGTTGCTGCAACATTAGAGGAAATCCTCCTTTTAAACACGGGTATTAGCACACAGTTCTGTATCGCCTTTGCCAGCAAATTCCTCCCATCCACACATTTTAAAGGTGCAGTGCTGCAAAGCACCATGCTAAAAATCCTTGTGTTTATCCAACAACTTATCCCCAACGTCTAATTTACTGGCTCAAGAAAAAAATGCAAAGCGACTAAAACATCCTCTGTCAAAGCCCTGCTGCCACCCCTTGTTTCTAGGTGAGGCAGGAATAATTTGTCAGCCTGATGATCATCGCCCTTCCTTTCAAAGCCAAATGTGGAAACAGAGGGAAACGTGCAGGCTCTGCCTTTGTTCCCTCTCTTTTGTGCACAGCAAATATCAGGCATCCTCTCTTCCTCTGTCAAGTCTGTTTTCCCCATGGGGGTTTCTTAGAGAGCAGAGACACTTGGCCTTCAAAACTCAGCATACAACGTGGAACCTAAAGCTGAGCTGTTTTTCTTTCCAGAGCTTTGATTAAATGTTAGCCAAAACCAAGCAAAATAAAGCTTTAAGAAGATGAAACAAAAGTCTAAACAGCGTGTACACTTATCATGTGACAGCTATTTATTTTTTAGATGTCTACAGCATCTTTCAGGGAACGAGGTATTTCTTTTCTAAATACGCAGCATGCACATCACCTACTTTCAGTGTTTGTTTCTTTTTAAACATTCTTGTGTTTTATTACTGGGAACATCATGGAATGGGTTCTTCTCCGTGACTCTTAAAAATCCATAAGCAAGGGACTATGAATTTTAAGAACAGCACAGAGATGCCAGAAAACCCCATAAATTTCCTCCTTCACCTCAGCGCAGTTCGCAGTCCTCCATTATTTGTTTTGGGGCCCACACCGACCAAGATGCTAGAAAAGGAAACCACCTGCCCCCAAAAGTAAAAAAGTCTCACCGACAGTGTGCTTTCCATAGAGAAGCTGCTCCAAAATCGCAGTCTTTCCCACTGAGGCCATTCCACAAACCACCACCTTGTAGCCCTTTCCCATGCTTCCCGAGGGCCGGTTCCACGGCAGAGCCCTGTGCAGACAGGGGAGGCTGTGAGCCCAGCACAGCCTGGGGATGGGGATGAGGATGGGGATGGGGATGGGGATGGGGATGGGATGGGATGGGATGGGGATGGGGATGGGCACGGGCAGGATCCGAGCCCACGGAAGGCGCAAGGCAAAGCGCGAAGCAGCGGGGGCACAGCTCCCTCCCAGCGCCTGCCAGCGACTGATATTTTTAGGACTCAAGTTTCCTCCCACACCATTTTTTTCAGGTTTTAGGCTGCTGCCAGTGGTGCTGATGCTTGCCTGCAGGCTCGACACTTGTCCTGTCAGGTTTGGGGAGACTAGGAGCGCTGGAGCATGCACGGCCCCGGGGCAGGGGCTGTGTTTGTTGGTGTGTGTGTGCGCACGGTGTTATCGGGCTTCCTGGGTTTGCAGTGGGCTTGATGGTATCTCATGGTACCAGGATGGCTTCTGGAAATGCAAGAAAATGATGGTTCCTTCCCGTTTATTCTGCTCACAGAAAGTTTCTAGCTTTTATGGACTAGGAGGTACAAAACAGGTGAGTTAAAGGCAGAAGTACAGGAAAGCAAATGCAGAAAGCAGGTTTCTTTGGTCTGCTTTAAAGCAGTTTGATGGGTGGGGGCTGGTTCTAGCAGGAGGCATCCAGCAGCTTGGGGCACTTCCCTCTGCCAGTGAGCCATGGCAGGGCAGCAGGCCCTGACTCAGTTTGCTGTTTGGAGCCATTTCCCACAGAGAGAGCTGAAGAGTACCTTTTCTGGACCAGGAGGGGCTGGCGTTGTCCTGCTTCAGTTCCAGTTTAACCAGGTAATGCTTCACAAGCCAGGGTGCCCTGAAAAGCATACCCTGAAAAACAGAAAGGTCATTCTGCAGCTGCAGGTAGGGTGGCAGAAAGGACTTGCAGGCTGGGAAAGCCTAACTCAGAATGATAGAGTGGCTTGGGCCAGAAGGCAGCTTCAAGGTCCTCTCCTTCCAGCCCCCTGCCATGGGCAGGATGGCACCAATCAGACCAGGTCGCTCAACGCCCCATCCAACCTGTGCCCTGCCACATGCAGGAGGGAGGGGAGCAGGGACAGGAGCAGATCAGTGGGTAAAGCCAGGGCCTGCAGAACCAGGGACTCCATGGTGCCCTCTCCCTATCCATCCAAAAGGTTTTAAGATTGGTTTTAGGGCTTCTTTTTCTTTCCCCTTAGCATTTATTATTTAGGATAGAATAGAATCATTAGGTTGGAAGAGACCTTTTAGATCATCCAGTCCAAACATCAACCCAGAACTACCACTGTAACCACTAAACCACATCATCCAGCACCAGATCCAGATGCCTTTTAAACCCCTCCAGGGATGATATCTCTACAACCTCCCTGGGCAACCTATTCTGATGCCTGACTGTCCTAATAGTGAAAAATGTTCTTCTAATACCTAATCTGAGTCCCCCCTGTCTCAGCTGAAGGCCTCTGGTCCTCTCACTGCAGTCACAGTAGAGGAGACCAGCCCCCACTTCACCACACTCTCCTTTCAGGGAGTTCTAGAGAGGGATGAGGTTCCCCCCGAGCCTCCTCTTCTCGAAACCAAACAAACCCAGCTCCCTCAGCCGTTCCTCATAATCTTACCATTTTTAAAATAATTATTATTTTAGAGATTTTTTTTTAAGGCTTCTTTTCAGGGTTTTAAGCAAAGTCCCACCCCAATCCCGGACCGGGGCTCTTATGAGAGCTGAGGAGCGGGGGTGTCTCGGGGGATGCCGCATCTCTCCAAGCCCCTGCCCCAGGAGCAGGCCCCGTTCCCCATTGCCCCGGCCCCGAGCGCGCCCCCGGGGCCGCCCCCCGCCACGAGCGCGCACCTGGACAGACAGCCGTGCCGGCCGGCCCACGGACCCGCGCGGGCCCGCCCCTGCCGCCCATTGGCGGGCGCGGGGGGCCGGGCCGGGCCGGGCGGGGAGGGACGCGCGGCCCGCACCCCGCGGGACTACATTACCCATGAGGCAGCGCTGCCGCCGCCGGAAGTGTGGTGTGGCCCGAGGGCTTGTGGGAAGTAGGGCCTTTCCTTTCCGTCGCTGGGCGCCATCAGGTGAGGGCCGGTCCGCGCTCGGCCTTTCCCTCAATCCGCGGCCATCCCGGGATCCGGGCGCCCATCCGCCCTTCCCGCCGCCGCGCCCGCCCGGCTCCGGCCGGGATGGGGCTGCTGCTGCGGCGCGGAGCCGCCGGGAGGCCGGCGGAGGAGGGCCCGCGGGCTGCGGCTCGGCGGGGCGGGGAGGGGAGCGGGGCAGCCCGGGTGGCCCTGGCGCGCCACGGCGGGTGCGGGTCGGTGACGGACGGTGCGCCCTGGTTTTGCTCCGGGTTTGTCGTTTGATCGTGGGGATTTTTTGTGCCATTAGGCCGTGAAAGGGTGGGGTGGCTGGGGATGGGAATGGATGAGCTCTAGCTGGGCAGGTTCAAACAAGAGGGGTATCCAAAATCACACCCGAACTGTTTGTGGCGTGGTTTTACGTGTAAATAAAGTGAGCTGCGTCTATCTGATGGTGAGTTGGGCTGGGGGCTTGGTGGAGTTCAGGTACACGTGCTGATTGCTGCAGATCTGTAAGGCCTCAGAGGTTTTTGGGAAAACAGCACTAAACATGATGACAAAATAAAGTAATATGTCATTTTTTTAAACGCCTTCAACTATTAAGACATATTAATTTAAGACATATTCACATTATATTCGTGTTATTAAGACATTCAGTTCAGAAGAGGGAGTTTGTTATAATCATTGTTTTCTAAAGACAAAATTTGACCTGTAAGAATTTTGTATTGGGCCCTTGCTCTGCTGAAGGCAATACAGACTACCCGCAATGGTGCCCAGCAGAAACAATTTTTAAAAACAATTTAAAAAAACCTCCACAGGGCATCTGTGGAGCATAACACAAATGTCAGCAGCAGGAGGACACTGAGCTGTGACACTTTCTTTTAGTATGACACGGTCAGTGAGCCTTATTTTACTTAAAACCCAGTTTCAGTGGATGTGGAGGGAGGCCTTGTCTTTCCTGGGATGTTGTGCTACCATGTGAATAGCTCTAAAGAAGCAAAAGTTCCAATCCAGCTCATTTCTTAAGTAACTATTAAACTTCCACTTATTAATAAAATGTTAAGCTTTCACTTAGAAGAAAAAACTTTACTAAAGTCAGAGTTAACAATAACTCCTCACAAATCCTGTAGTTTTTTATGTAAAACTCGATTCTGCTGTTAATTGTTGGGTTCAGTAGTATCAGACATAGCGCAGCTGAAAATTTCTCAGTTGAGGAGTTTTAACACTTCAGAATAAATAAAAGAGGAGGAAAATGGCTGGGAATGGTGACTGCAGGGTGTCAGCTGCAGGCTGCCAGGTGTGATCCACGTTCCCAGATGTGTCAGCGCTGCGGAGAAGCGTGAGAGCTCCCTGTCTTCCGGTGCTGCTCCGTGTGTGGCTTGGTGGCAGATGTTCCAGCTGGGAATCGTTCTTGCTGCAGTGTTTCACTGAGCTCTCTCCATCCAGCAGGTAGACAGCCATGGGTGCCTACAAGTACATCCAGGAGCTGTGGAGGAAGAAGCAGTCGGACGTGATGCGGTTCCTGCTGCGCGTGCGCTGCTGGCAGTACCGGCAGCTGTCGGCCCTGCACCGCGCCCCGCGCCCCACGCGCCCCGACAAGGCCCGCAGGCTGGGCTACAAGGCCAAGCAAGGTAATGGCACCGACACATCAGGTCCCTGTGTGCCGGGTCACCGTGGAGGGACGTGGCTTCCTGCAGTGACAGCAGTATCAAAGTGAAGCTGAAGTATCCCCCAATAAACTGAAGTGTCCTGCATGAAATGAACAGAATATCGTAAATGTCCTCAGCTGGTAGCAGTGCCCACAGCCTAAAACCATAACTTCACTTAATTTCACGTCTGTGCCTTCTGTTGCGTTCTAACAGGTGAAGCTCAGGTGGGCTTTGGCTTCAGTTTTTGTTCGTGTGCAATGGTAGTGCCATACAATTGAGCAGGGGTTTTAGTATCCTAGGTTTGGAGGATGTCTCCTTACTCTGTTACTTTGACTGTTTTCAGGTGACTGAATTGTAACCTCCTAGCACCTTGAAAAGAGCTACCAAGAGATCTGGACAGAGACTTGCACAAGAGCATGTAGTGACAGGACAAGGGAAATGGTTTCAAACTGAAAGAGGAGGTTTAGGTTAAATGCTAGGAAGAAACTCTTTACTGTGAGGGTGGTGAGGCACTGGAACAGATTGCCCAGAGGAGTTGTGAGTACCCCATCCCTGGCAGTGTCCAAGGCCAGGTTGGATGGGGCTCTGAGCAGGCTAGTCTGGTGGAAGGTGTCCCTGTCCATGGCAGGGGGCTTGGAACTGGATCTTTAAGGTTCTTTCCAACCCAAGTCATATTATGACTGTTTTACAGCTGCATGCACTTGAGCAAGATGGTGGAGTTTGTACTGTCATTGAAAAACAGTTACTGGTCAGGAAAAGAAATGGGATAAGTGGCTATCCATGTGGAACTTCTGGAAATCCATTTAAAAACCCAGTATGTTTATTCACAAAGAAAATAAAAAGCTAGGACTTGACACTTGTGTCACTGTCTAGTTTTGTCATTCCTCAGTAACAGGATTTCAGCAGGGTTTGTGGATGGCTTGAGCTCAGTGCTTTTTGAGTGCTGCCATCTGAATTTCAGGTAGTGGTTTTGCTGGTTAGTGGTTTTTTTTGGGTTTTTTGGTTTTTTTTTTTTGTTTTTTTTTTTTTTTTTTAGGGTTTTTTTAAACAGTTTAGCTGTAGCTGATCTTAGTTGGTTTGGGACTGGATAGTGAAAAGGTGCCATAAGCTCTGCTTTGGAGCCAAAACCAGTTGCCTCAGGATATCACTTTCCTTACTCAGTTGTAATGAAAACAACAAAACCATCTTGCACTATCCACCCCAAGTTGTAAATTTTGGTAAAAATTGGTAAAATGGCTTTGTGTTGCAGCATTTCATGTACATTTTGGGGGATTGGAAGTGCAGTACAATTGCTGCTGGAATTGCTGTAGTTCCTGAGTCACTGTCTGTTTCAGGTTACGTTATTTACCGTGTTCGCGTTCGCCGCGGCGGCCGCAAACGCCCAGTCCCCAAAGGTGCAACCTATGGTAAACCCGTGCATCATGGTGTTAACCAGCTCAAGTTTGCCAGGAGTCTTCAGTCTGTAGCAGAGGTGAGTGTCTTGGTTATTGCTCACAAATTTGGGTTGGAAAGTTTTAGTCTGTAAAAGCTGAAAATACTCAAGAACAAAAAATACAGAACCAAACCAGCTGTTTTATTAATAAGTTGTTAGTAAGATTTTGAATAATGATGGCAGGAAAGTAGCAGTCTTTTAAAACTCTATTGAGACAATAAAAAAACAGACTTTTAAAATGGAGTCTATGGAAACCACTTCAGTGGTTTAGTGAAGTTCATACTTCTCAAGTATGCCACAATATTTGTTATGAAAAACACATAACTAGTCCAAGCCACAGTAAAATAAAGAGCTAGGCATGAGAAATAAGAACTTGGATGTGCTAAGGTGTGGATCACCAGCTGCAGGTGATGGTCCTTTCACAAAGTACACGTGAGTTCCTGTCTTCAAGCCTGTAGCACCTGTTTGTGTAGTGGTGCTGCACAGCACCCTTAGATGTATTGCAGGAGCTGGAGGCAGTGTGCCAGAGACCTTTTGCTTCTTTATAAAAAACTGGTACCTCACAAGCACACAGCTTGGTGGTTAACCTATTTTTAGGTGAGATCTTTTTACTGAAATGCTCAAAATGTAAACTTTGATTTGATGAGATCTTGTAAGCTTCATTGCTATCACAGTTGTAGTCTGGAAGAGATGGAGTTCTCACCTTTACAAAAAAACCCTCTTTCAGTGGGTTAGAGTGAATACCAGGCTGCATTCTCAAACTAGACATTGTGGAAGAAGGGTCATTGCCTTTCCAACTTGAAGCAGAAGACTTTTCTGTTCTCAGGACTTGAAAAATATTGCTGAGTGACTTCTGCTAGTTAAATATGATTTTTTTTTTTAGGGAAAAAATATAAATGGGACATGCTTATTTAAAAGAAACACAGATGATGAGTTTGAATTAAAAATGCTATTCTGTTTTCAGTGCTCATGGCATTATCTTCATATGTGTTATTCCCAGATACCTGAGGGCTAATGACATGCTCACTTAGGACAGCTATGGAAGAGGTTATTTGCCCTCAGTTTTAGCTTCAAATTTTCTGAATCTGACACAGTCTTTCCAGAAGATTTATATTTTTCAGATTACAGAAATGCAAAGTCTCAGTTGGAGCTCCCATCCTCAAATAGAAGCTGGTTGAGGATGGTTGGTGTTCTAATATTTCATACAGGTGTTGCTCTCTCACTAGAATAAAAGGACTTGATATGTTATTCCATGTGCAGAAAATAGTCAAGCTGTGTAGGGAAGCCTGAAACAATAGGTTAAGATCACATTGGGGAAGAAGATGAATGGGGTCCACTAGTTCATGCTTGCCTATAATGATGATAAAGTTCTACAATTAAACACAGTGTGTCTTAAATAAGGAGTATTCTTGACAGGAGAAGCAGATTGAGTTGCATAATTGCTATTTTCTGCTTTGTTTTGTTTTCTGAACTAAGATTGTGTCTTCCTAACCACAAGTGAGGATAGGAATAGCACACACTAATATGCCAGCAGTGGTACAAAGATTTGTTGCATCAGCTATTCCTTTACTCCTACCAGTACAGGCTTACACTCTGCAGAAATTTCTTTCTCCCCTGTAGCTTTAGATGTGGAAATTAATCACTTTCATAACTTCCCATAAAAGATTGTTCCATCACCCCAAGTGCAGGTCATGCTCTTCATATTCATGTTGAAGTTATTCTTAACATTGTGTTTTTACTGACTGGGTGCTCCTGCTTGGTTGACAAATCCTGTTTCATGCAGGAATCTAAACAGCCTTTTTTTTTTTTTTTGCAACACGGTTTTCTTTTCAGTTGCACCTTGGCATCTGGAAGGGGATGAGTTTTTATAGGAAAAGAGGTTGTCCTAGGGAAAATGGAAGTTTAATGTTTGAGTTGATAATCTTTCTGCATGAAGAGTGTCCTGCATCCATGGTTTGACAGCCCGTTGCGTTTATTTTTGCCTCTAGGAGCGTGCCGGCCGCCACTGTGGGGCTCTGAGAGTCCTGAACTCGTATTGGGTGGGCGAGGATTCCACTTACAAGTTCTTTGAAGTGATCCTGATCGATCCCTTCCATAAGACCATCCGGAGGAACCCCGATACCCAATGGATCACCAAGCCCGTCCACAAGCACAGGGAGATGCGCGGGCTGACGTCGGCCGGGCGCAAGAGCCGCGGCCTCGGCAAGGGCCACAAATTCCACCACACCATCGGGGGCTCGCGCCGCGCCGCCTGGAGGAGGCGCAACACCCTGCAGCTGCACCGCTACCGCTAACCCTTGTAGGCGCGGCCACCCAATAAAGATCATGCTGGTTGTTCAATTCAGCTGTGCTTCTGCTGCTTCTTGGGTCGTGCGGATAAGCGTAGAATTCTCCAGGAGTTCGGGTGTTTCCGTATTTTGACAGGCTTTTGAAAATGTAATTTGGTACTTGTGGAGATTGTAGGCCCTGAGTGTAGAGTTCTGTGATGGGTTTCACTTTGGATAATGTGGAAGGACGTGTGCAATGTGTATTGAAAGCCCAAGGGCTGGTCCATGTTCTTTTTTCTCTTTTATTTAGTCACTGCTTGTAGGATAGGGTCTGTGTTTGTCCTGTGCTTGGACTGAAGGCCAGATTTGATCTTGTGCAATGAGATGTAAACTGAAAGTGCTCATTTATTTTTCATGGGTAATTAAATACTAATGGCTATTTTATTTTTCAAGTTCTGTTTTTTTGTACTTCAGTGTCAAATCAGCTTTTGGGCCTCTCAGCTACAAACATTGTCTAAATCAGCTAAGTGCAGAATGGAAAGGTAAAGCTTGCTCTGTTCATTGCAGTGCACAGTGTTAAAAATGTGTGCACATTTCAAAGAATGATGAGATTTTAGGCTGAATAGTAAAATACTGTAGAGTAGGTATTTCAGTTGCCAAGATTGAGGGGCGGACAGTTTCTTAAACCTTCCTTTTGATAACAGAACAGAAAACATGCATCTGTGTTAAAGAGCTGCATTCTGATTTACTCTGCATGGTTAGGTGGTAGAACTAAACACATTTGGGTAACAGTTACAGATGAATGTATCTAGACTACTTTTTGTGAAATCACAGTGGGACCTTGTCAGCATGAAGTCAGTTTGCACATAAAGGCTGGGAGATTAAATGCAGGTCCTGGTAAATCAGGTGGATGGCTGTCATAGCTTCCACACATTCTGTATTATATCCATTAGGTAGTGACAGGAAAAGAGGCTGGTAGAAGGCTGTGAAGAAGGTTGACAGAAGTAGCTGTGTCTTCTCTCTTCCTGGAGCTTCAGCTTGGGATGCGGAATGTTTTGGGTTTTTTTCCTGAAACATGTTAAACATTGAAACATGTTAAGATTTTCCCTTCAGCTGAGAAATTCACTTAATACTCCACTGTGTTCATGAGTGTAAGTTCCTACAGGAGGGTGGTAGTCTAAGGAAGAGACATTTTGGCAGTGTGTTCTCAAAGCCAGGAATTACAGCTCAAAGTGGCAATTTTATTATGATGTTTTGTTTGGTTCAAACAAGAAAAATGCAAAATAATCTGTTAAAAAGTATTAAAGCTATCTGTTCTAAACATGGGAGATATTTTTAGCCACTCCATTAAAATATCACTGATTTTTTGAAAGGTAGTCCTGTGATGTTGTAGGACAGGAAGTGGAAGTTCCTCGGAGCAGATTTGATGAGTGAGGTCTCCCCTGAGCATGGAGGGGGTTATTGCAGAGAGGGGGCTGCTCTGTCTGCTTTGTAGATTTAATGGCTTCAGGTAGTGCCAGTATGGCCGATGTGTCTGTTCCTTTGGAATTATTTTAGATACAGAGTAGGAATCAGGCTCCCATTTTAGAGCCCAGCTTTTCAATTCATTAGCTGTACAGAGCATGTTTGAGCAACATGGTCTAGAAAAAGATGTCCCTGTCCATGGCAGGGGATTTGGAACTAGATGATCTTAAAGGTTCCTTCAACCCAAATCTGTGATTTTTTTTTTTTTTTTTTGGCAACAACTTCAAGACTGGTGATAGTCTGCTGGGGTTGTTAAGCTGTTAGGGACCTTTGTCATTGATGGGGGAGGGTGACAGCAGGTGACAGGGCAGTCAGCACTAACGCTGTGTCATTTGCCAGCTTTCAAACCTTGCAGCACGTGGCAGGTGTCTGGCAGGTGGCTGGTCTAGAGACCTACCTTAGGTTGGCCCTTGTGGTCCTGTAATTCTTTGAACTTTAAATGAAAATACTGTTCCCTCTGAAGTTTATTGAAAACTGCTGATGACAGTGTATCTAAAGGGGTGTGATATCTAGCAGTCCAGTGAGGGAATTTGAAACAGATGGTTGTGCCTTCAGAGGATGCTCTGGGTCTGTACAGCTCATTCCAAGTCCTTGAGATTGCCTTTGTGTCTTTCCATGCTACAAGTGTCTCATGATCTTAAGACAGGATTTTGGTTTTGAAGGGACATTGCTGTGCAGAATTTATGTGAAGTAGAAAGATTATATTTTACTAATCTCTGTTTCAAAAAGGCATAACATTGAGGGAAACCTTTTTTGTTTGGGGTTCTTGGCTTGGGAAGCCAGGGTTAGAGAGAGGTTTTGTGATCTCTGCCTTTCCTACTTGTTTCTTGAACCTGTTGTGCAAGTTCTAGAGATTGCAGGTAGTCTGTGTTCCTTAAGATTATGGTAGAAACCAGTCACCTGAGACAGTCCTAGTGAGAGGCTTGTAATGTGAGTTCAGTCCTCCCCAGACACCAAGGGTCTGCCTGAAACAGGGACACTAAGCTGTAGCTGAAGGAGGGCAGGGGGAGGGAAGAGGAAGCTTCAGGAATTTCACTAGGCAAATCTATTAAGACATGGAGGAATCTAGTAATCTGTTTCCAAGCCATCTACTTGGCTCTGTTTGCAGGGCTGATCATTTCTCAGTCTGAGCAGGCATGTTTTGGATGTAATTAAAAGAGCTGTCTGGTTTCTATGCAAGACAAAATGAATACCACAGTTAAACTGCAGAGAAGTGGGGCTGTACAGTACCAGGCTGGTTCAGCCTGGTTTAGGTGCTGTTGAAAATAGTTGACTGTAAGCTTTTATTAGGCTGGATTTCACTTTTGTGTCAGCTGCCTAGATTAGTTAATCACTCAGCTTTTTGTACAAGGTGAGGACCTGGCAAGGGCACTATTTCTGTCCCAAAGGGTGGGATGTGTAAAAACAGATTGTGTGATTTAGGATGTTCTTTAAATAAGCAAGTAGGAAACTCCCTTCCACATAGCTAATAGAAGTGCTCATTACTTGGCAACACGAGCTGGGTTGCAAAGCAGGGACTCACTAATCAACAGCGAGTGTGATTGTTTCCTTGCTTTGTCTCCGAAGCACTGGGAATCTCTGCGAGGCAGCTGTGTGCTGCTGGGAGAGGCACGCTGGCACCATGCCTGCAAAAGGCACAGATGCTGCTGGAGGAGGCAGTTGGCTCCTTCCTTGCAGCAGAAGGTCATGGAATTTCACTGGTGATTTTTGTGGGGGCCTCAGAATGAAGTAATTAGTGATGGAGGAGAGTTATAGCTCGACTTTCTCACTTATCTCTGTCCTTGTAATGCAGCAGTTGTTCCCCAGCCTTGACCCAGTAGAGAAAAGTGACTGCCTGTGAAGAGTTCTGTGCAGCTAATGAATTAAAAAGCTAGGCTCTAAAAATAGATCCTGATTCCTACTCTATTATCTACTCACTCTCCAGGCTGGGAAAAAACACCATATTTTTGTACATCCCTTTTCTTTTCCAGCAGACACAAGTCTAGTTCGGAGAGTATCAAGCCAAAATACTCAGAGTGATGGAAACACTGCTGCAGCTACAAAAAAAATCCAATTTGGATTTGAATTGGATGCTCTTTTCTGGGGCTTTGAGCAACCACCAACTTTTTGATCCAGTCCTTTTAAAGTAATTGCTTGAAATGTAAAGCTGTATGAAAGGAAGGAGAGAGCCTTGTAGGTTGTTCTCTTTATATGTCAAGGTTCTGAATCAGCTTCAATTTAATAATTACACACAGAGTGTTTAGGTTGCAGAGCCTCGCTCCCTACAGTTAGGAAGTGTCTGAGCTACACTGCTTACACAACCTTTAATTCAGTGGCTGTCCTGCTCTTACCTAATGGGCCAGAAGAGGCCTCTGGCAAAGCCAGGACTGGAACCCTGTTCTTCTGGACCCCTTGTCACTGACTGAAATTTAAGAGAGCATGCTTTTCTTTGGCGTCAAATGATGTTCAATGATATAATGAAAGGCTGTTATTGTAATGAAGATGACAGTCAATCTCATTAAGTACTGTCATCTCTCCATCATTCAGGGAAATTGAGACCAGGGGTATCCTGGAGATCAGAGAGCAGATGAATGATTAAATTAAGCCTGGCTCTGATAAGACCAATGCCGGCTGACACTGCTCTCTCAAATGGCGGGTATCCCTCTTCCAAGCCTTCTCAGGTCTCCCTGCTCTTCTGGTGCCAGGCTTTGGGAAAACCTCTCTAGTCAGTATGTTGGACCCTAGCTGACTCCATAGGGGTTTTGCAGTCTGTATCTCCTTGCACAAGAGCAGCAGAGGAATGCCTCTGGCCCCAAGCTGGCTGTCCATGTGCAAGCTGAGGAGTTCTCTGGGAAACAGAGGAATGGAGAGGCACATGAAGGGGAGGGGCAGAACCGGAGGAGAAGTAAAGAAAAAGAGAACAAGTAAGCTGGCTTTCAGTGGGGCTTGTTAGTACTCTGGTGCTGCTCAGGGACAGGAACACCTGATAGACAAGGCCACAGCTAGCCAGGGTCCCTCAGGGCTCATCAGCCAGGCCTGTGTGGGGCAGTGCCCACAGTATAAACCTGGCTGAACAAACCTACAGGTCTCAGAACAGCTCCACCGTGTCCTGGTATCAATCTGCTCTCCTGAAACACCAGGCAGCGGCTGCACTTCACCAAACCTAGAGCAGGAGGACAGCTCTCAGTTGGTGCTGTGAAGTAAATGTCCTGTGTCCGGCGCTCAAGCCCTCCATGTCCCAGGCCTTGTCACCAGGCTGTGTGTCACTAGAGCAGCAGGCAGAAACCAAGACCCTGTTAACTCTGCACTGTGCTCACGAGTGTAACGAAAACGAGTCATCATCCCCTGAGAGCTCATCCACCAAGCAGAGGAAGTAGCTCATTAGTCCAGTGTTCACTCATTCATTTATTCATACAGTTTTCTTGCAGCATTGTTTTTCTGTGACTAACAAGCAATTATTTGAACCCTTTCCTTGTATGAGAATCGCAGCCCTTCAACTCATCTGCTGTTACAATCCACCTGCCTCTCTCACGGGTTTCATGATTAGTCAGATAAGTTTAGATAGCAAGTTACACAACCTTTATAAATTATGTGTTTTGAGCTTTGTGTTTTCAGCTCTTTCAGAGCCATATATAAAAATAATGTGTTATAAGTTGCTTTGTTTGCAACTATTTGGAAAGCAGTTTTGCCAAGGCACAGTTAAACAAAGTCATAATGAACCTTTTAAGCAAAACAGAAAGTTTTGTATTATTTTCACTTTGCAAGTTACTGCTATGGGTGTTGGAGAACATCTGCTTAAGATCTTTTTTACAGAAAAGGACACAAATTAAGATTCAGCTACACAGTGTAGCTGAAAAGTCAGTGTGCAAGTAAAAGGACTTCTCTTGAGGTTTGGTTTTTTTAAAATAGAATTATAGAAAATACTTGATTCAATTGGTTCTGTTGAATCTGTAGAATCTAACCCCCAATCTTAATCTAAGTAGTTTTATTTCTGATGGATGCCTGGTAGTCCTTTCTTAAGAAGCAGAGTCTAAAATCCATATAAGCTAATAGTAAGATATTAAGTTTTTAATTTTAGACCAATGATTTGTGCTGTGAAGCTGATTGCTGCCCATTGTAAACAGCAATTTTAAAGCAATAGTTACACCATATCAATGGGAAACACAAAATAAGCTGATTACTGTAAGTTACACTGAAAATCCAACTCTTAGATTTATGATTTATGTTGCTGAGAAGGAAAACAGAAGTGAAAACACCATGAATAACTGAATCACTATTCTGGCTTCTGAGACTAAATTAAAATCTCCAGTATAGTTATTACTTTCATTGGCTAGTTTAATAAAAAATACAAGAATCATAAAACTATGTAAAGCATATGGCATACATGAGTTCTATTTCCTCCACTGATGGTCCCATCTGTTTAGAACTTAAACTTCAAAATGCCTCTCTAGCAAACAATCTCACCTTCTAGTAGGTGCTATTCTGACCACATTCTGAAATTTTAACCTGTTTTAAGAAAAAAAATTAAGAGAAGTTTTGAGCATGAATAATTTTGTTAGCCAAATTATGACTGTTGAAATGAACCACAGATATGAAACTTGATGGTTTTTGCAGATGCTGCAAATTGTCCTAGAATCGCATTAATTGCATTACAGCTTGAGCACTGAATTCTATGGTACTTTCATAGGAAGTGTGTAATAGCAGTAAAGGCTGAAGCAATTTTGTCCTGTGCAGGGAGTTAGAAAACCAGGGAAGTGACTGCCTTCCATCTTCCCCCACTTTGGCCCACCCTGAAAGAGTAAACCTGGACCAGCTCTTTCAGCACCCACCAGCCAACCCAAGCTGCCTCATCTCATTTGTCCTGGGTTTATTTACAGCTCTGTGCAACAGCTACTGCTTGCTGCTGACTCCGTTCTTTTTGTTGTTGTTGTTGTTATTCAGTAGGAGTGAGATTGCCAAAGTTGTGGTTGTTTGGTTTGTAAAAGATGAGCTGGTCAGCTTCTTGTGCCAATGCTGTTGTCACAAGAGCTGATTGTGACTATCTGTCAGGCATGGTGGGGAGGAGCAGAGGTGGGAGAGCAGTGGGTTTGGGCAGAGGTGGGAGAGCAGTGAGTCTGAGCTGGCCAAGCTCTGGGGCAGGAGACCTCCTTATTCCAAGACAGACACAGTGTAATGTGTCTTGCTGGGTGGGATCTGTACCCCAGCACTGAATTAAGATTTGGCATTGCCTCAAAGGGAAACAAGAAAAAAATGTGAATGGCCATGCAGGGCCAGCCCAGAGGTCTAATGGGCACAGTGCCTGCTTTTGGCAGGGACCAGCCATGGGCATTTGGAAAAAGGCTGGTGAGTGTGGAGCAAGTCCAGCCCCACATGGAGCATCTCCAGTTCTCTGAAGAGCAGGGTAAGGATTTCCTCACACTGTGGTTGCCCTCGTGCCAGCAGCCACCCAGGACAGCTGCAAGCTGTGACATCCAGCACTGGCTGGGAACTCCCACAGGGCCTCTGGCTCAGCAGGTGCACGGGCTGGATCCGTGTGCGGGATGGCATCTGAAGGCAGATAAAGAGAAAATTACTGCCTTGACTCATAAGTGCCTCCTGTAATTTGAAATGGGAAGTGGAAATACAACCTGTTTTGATGGTCTGCTCCTGGAAGCTCACTGAACCAGAGACTTTCCAGATGACTCAGAGCAAGATGGTTGTTTGCTGAGAACTGCTGTATCAAGGATTTGGCAGGATTATATAACAAGCCATTGTCCTTCACCCCAGTAATGTGTCTTCTCTGTGAGACTAATGCTTACCATTCACCAGTGTGAGGAACAGCAATAAAACAAAATGGCAAGTGCCTGGAGGCATCTTCAGGATGCAGCTGAGCTCCTGCCTGGAACAGATCTATTATTTGCTTCTAGACATTGCACTCCAGTTCAGGAAAACAAGATAAAATTTCACTGCTGGCCTCATGATGCCACCCATTCCTTTGCAGTGATCCTGTTTAGGTTGTGTTTGCCATAGTGTACGTCGCTGTGTTTAGCAGGAGCACCAAAACTAGTTGTGGAGAATGCACCTCTTTCTTTGCTAAGGATCAGAGAGTGAACTCTTTGGGAACTGGAGCAGGGCTGGCTAATTTTGTGTGCTTGAATTTTGCTATGTCTCTTTAAGTGCCCCTCCTGGAAAAGATTGCACTGGATTGTGCTTTGGTGAAAATTATCAGTGTTTGTAGATGAAGGTTAAGAAGATCCTTTCTAGGATGCATTCTCCCAGTTCACAGGCAAAAAAAACAAGCACCCCCGCACAAACTCCGCCAAACAAACAAACAAAAAAATGAAAACCCAGAAGAAACAGAAATGGTCCTTTTTGTCAATGTCTGACATCAACTTTTTAAGAAGATAATTGATTGTGTCAGGGAATTCCAAGAGTATTTCCAGTCCTTGGAACTATGTTTGAAACTAATTAACTCTGTTCCAGCCAAAACCAGCACAAGACCCAAGCTGGGAATTGTGTTTATTTGCTGATGTTCATGTAACAAGAGATGAAGTGACCATGATGATTTTATTAAAACTGCAAGCGCCTCACCAGGAGGTTTTGTTGGTTTGCCTGTGATCACTAGAAGGAATGAGACAATTGGCTTCCTTCCCTCTTATTTGTAATGGTTTAGAGCAGAAAGTTCTTACTCTGACTTGATGCAGAGAGCCAGTTTTGCTGCATGTGAAGCTGGTAGCTGAATCTGGCTAAATGCATGTCTGCCTTTATTCACAAGGCTGATAATATCCAGCTCTGTTTCCATCCCATGAAATACAAATGGTCCCTTAGCAGGAATATTGTTGTGTCAGGAGTAATCTGGGCAAGTCGCTGAGGCATGACACAGCCAGACCCAAGATTCAGGACAGACAGAGAGGTCGGCATTTCCACTGCCTGCACAAGTGCCAAAACTGCAAGTCAGATCAGTTTGGATACACAGCAATGTTTGTACCCAGAGCTATCCCACCAGCATATTTCTAAGGCCCTACAAATATAATTTGGATCTCATGCTGGTGTTTTGGGGTTATACCCTTCTGCTTTCAACAGAGTTATTCCAGATTTATCTGGAGCCTGAGTTATTTTAAGAAGCGCTGTGTACTTGCAAATGCCTCAGGTTTGTTTCTAGTAAGCTTTTGCTCTTGCTACCAGTGCCTTGCAAAGGGTTTTATGAGAGAGACACCATTTGTTTTAACAGTTAAGTTTTTATAGCTGGAAGCAATTTTCTTTAGTGTAACATTTCAGGAGCCCTTTATGGCTAGCGATATTTCATTGAATGCCTGAAGATTGAGACCTACTGCATGACTTTATAATGTATAAAGCTTATTATCTGACATAATTTGGTGCATAGCAGGCTTATTTATTTAAAAGGTCACACAATCATATTTCACCCCTGGTAATGGCATTTTTATCCATTTAATAGGTTTATCCTAAAGCATATTTATTCCTAATGCATTTTATTCAGAAGCCAGTTAATAACTTTAACTCTTTAGGGTCTTAGCAGGATACAGAAGCCAGCTTTTCAGAAGAAGAGTTAGACCAGCTGGGCTTAATCCAGCAGCACACAAGGTCCAATACAGAGTCCCATGCATCATCTCTTGATTCAACTCAGCACCTTGAAGCTGTAAGTCATCTTCTGGACTCCAAGTGAGACAACAGTCAGGGGAAAATCCACTGTGCTGTGTAGAGCCTGGAGCTGTCTTGGCCCTTGAGCTGCCAGCTGTCCTTTGGGTAGTTACAGATAATAAGTCTCAGGGGAAAAATGCATTTTGGTTTATTTCCCAGAGAATTTTTTCAGATTTGACTATAGCTGCCTTTGTTTTGCCTAGATGTAAAAGGCAGTTCTCACTCTCTGGGCCAGTGCACAGGGACCAATGGCGCCTGTAATGAAAGCTGTTCATTTTCTACAAACTCATGATATTTAAGGCCCAGATGCAAGTCCTGTTTGCCTCTGTTGGTGACTGAGCTGAGTTTTCTCTGGAATTTTCCTTGTAAATTACACCAGTAATCACAGTAAGTTTGTGCTGCTGCAGAGGAGAGAAGAAAGGGCGATACATAAAGCCTTGCAGGAGCTGGGGCTATCATTCCTGTCTGTGTGTCCCCTTCATACAACCTGCAGAATTTCCCCAAAACAAGGAGAAGGCATCATTTGCATCTCTGCTCTGCCCAGGGTGAGCTTTATGTTTGTGTTGTGACACTACATCTCTCCAAGAACGAACATAGCTTATGAAGAGAATAATCAAACTGAGCTTATGTTTTGGTGGCCTGGAGGGTTCAGAAGGGGAATGGTGGAGCTGAGCTACGAGAAGACTTCTGAAGCAATGGTTTTGATCTGGTGACAGCAGTGACACCACACCAGGGATGTCCTGGCCAGCACCATGTCATGCAGTGCCAAGGTGATTGCTGCCAGCCTCCAGCTTAGCTAACTTCCTAGAGAGCATCACTGCTTTGAAATAAGGTGCTCTTCAGGACACTGAGATATAAAAGAGTTGGGAAAAGGCAGAGGAAAATACAGAAATCCAGAATTAGAAGGGTATTTAGCACAAAAGACTCCAGAATGGGAAATGCAGTTGCCCCTGGAGAGGTTTGGGCGGTGGGGAGAAGGGACTGGCAGCTGTCAGAGCATAAGGCAGCAGGTGGATGCTGACTGTGCCTTCAATACAACATTGCTGATGCCTTCTCTGAGACACCACAGTCAGAAATCACCTGTAGCTAAGTTGTGTGAGTCTTTTTCAGTGAAGGCAAAGGGTAGCTCCTTGTACATCCTTTGCACTATCCATTCTGCTTCTCTCCCAAAAATTCCACTTGGCCCAATCAAGCAGTATATATTCTCATCTTTGTCTCGTTAGGTGATGATTTGATTTCTGTATAAATAGATGATATACTGACAGATTAAGGAACTTATAGCACAAAAAGAAAAAGGTGGGCAGTGATATTACTGCCATATCAGATAGGCTTGATTAACATAGAATTAATGCTTTATCCTCCTAGACTAAAAGTCCAAGTCATCACCATCAATTTGACCAGCCCAGGCCACCAGTTGTACTACCAAAGTCTGTGAAGAAAAAGCACACCTGCAATAATGCTGGGTAAGAGAAAAAAGTGGCAGGGTTATGTGCTTCAGGCTATAAACTGACCGCTGAGGAGCTTAATCAGGAAGAGAGTTACCCTATGGGCAAGTTAGTATATGACTGTCTATTATGAGCTTTTATATCTTCCTCTAAGGCTCTGATACCGAGAGACAGGATGTGAGTGCAAGGGGATGGTTTGTGAGCCACATCCTCTGCCTGGTTATACTTAGCTCTGTGACTGCACCACTCCCAGGACCTAAGCTAGCTGCATTTGTGTCATGTAGGCATGCCCTTAATGGGCAGCTTTAAATTATTCTATATTTAGCTTTTGCTTCTTCCTAAAGCATTCTGCACACATTCAGCCTATGAAGGGATGTGATGACAAGCTAAAAGACCTCTGGGACCTCCTTATCAGGATTTCTGTTTGACAGAGAGAAAAAAGTGCACCGACTGAAAGAGTTAGAGATATATATGTTAAATTGGAATGGAGAAAAAGTAGGGCAGGGGGTTAGAAAACACTGTGTAGGGGTTGACCCAAGCTGACTCTAATCGATAGAAAAATTTCCACTGGCTTCCAGAAGCTAAGATTAGTTAGATGACTTCTGGCTATTTATATCACTTAATGTACGAAAGAAAGTCACAGTTACAGCTATCTTTATAAAGACTTTTAGAGGGCAGTATTTAAGGTAGTTACTGTAGATAGCAAGTGAATCTCTGCTTTAAAGAAACTGGAAATGCAAGCATGGGTTTGGTATCAGTTGCCTCACCTACGTGTACTTGTATGAACTAGTTCCATCTGCAGTTGTGGAGCACAAATTATTCATGGCAGACAGAGGGTTTCATGAGGATCTCCTCGCACAGACTGACCAGAATGACAAAGAATTTTATATGGGGGAAAATATCTTTTATTCTATTTAAACCACTGTATGCTGTAAACAACCAGGGAAGAGAACCTGGCCTTACTGTAGATCTACTGTGCAAATGTCAGCACTGTTCTGAGCATCAGTCAAAAAGACAAATAAGAGGTTAGGAATTTTTCCTGAGGTAATAAGGAAAAAAAGAAATAGAAAACTTCAGGAGCTGTTGTGGCATGAAAAAACGCTGCTCCTTGGCACTGTTCAAGTAAACAATTTTTTTTTCTCTTAGCAAAGTTTATGTTTTGGGATGAAACTAGTACTATTGTAAATGTGCCAGGCACTGAAGAAATCCAACTCATCCGAAAGCAGAAATGCCTGCTGATGGAAACTCACACGTTCCTGGCTGATGTGTGGATGTTTACCAGGATTAGGAGGGCCTCTCCACGGGGACAGAAAGGTGCAGGCATTCGGATCCAACCTGAGGAACCACCAGCATTTCAGGCCTGAGGAAAAAGAGTCATCAGCCTCTACATACCTCTCCTGAGGTGGCCAAAGTGCATCCTGTCCCACCATCCAGCTATCGGCTGCACTTAACATTTAAGTCAGCATTAGCTGGTTGCAACAACATTGTGCCATCTCCCACCCAGAGGTAGGACAGATGGGAATCACTCCGCAGCCTCTGGAATTTAAATATGCTGCTTGAGCTGCTCCATGTGTGTGGGCTGGGAGGAAAGAGGGATAAATGTTTGTGTTCCTTCCCAGGGGTGAGAAGGGGTTTGGAGAAGCTGTCTGTCCCACCTTCTGTGCTTTTTCCCTTCTTCTGCCCCTTCATGTTTCAATGCCTCGCTTCAGTCTGTTCCCAGAACCACAGGTCCTCTGCAGACAGCAGCAGTAAACAGAGGCTGAAGGATTCTAAGGACTGACCAAACACACAAATTCCCAATCACTCCTCCACTGATCATTCAAGTGCCTGCCCAGCCTTCAGGTTGGAGAGGTGCCATGCCACTGTGAATGCCAGCAGTACACTGCTTCTCCATAAAGCCAGGATTTGTTTTGCCTTTCATGGAAAGCTGAATCACAGACCCTTGTGGGGACCAGGGAACATCCACTGAGCATCATATCTTAACGGGAATGTTATTTGCCACTCAGCAAGTAACACTAAAGCTTTAGCAGCCAAAGTAGAGTCAAAGAGAAGCTCCTCAAGAAGAAGCCCAGGCACCACGACTTGGCCAGCACCCAGAGCCACAAGTTGTTAGTTAGCCAGGTGTTTGCTTGTGTGGGTTTGGAAGAGGTAGGCAGAAAGAGGCTCTAAGAAAAATTTGACCCTCTTATTACATTGGCAGAGTGGAGTCTTTTTCCAGGTTAGAGGGCAGAATAAAAACCTTAATGCTCTCTAAGACAGTTTTCTTCTCCAAACATTGAAGTGCCTCTCATGGTCTGCTGTGGCAGTCCACAGCTCTGTGCTGAACAGCAGAACTAGAGCACAGGAGTGGATGGGCCATTTCTGACACCTCCTGTGGAAACTCCAGGACAGAAATCACACTGTTTGCATCCTGTGGCCACCCACAGCCAGCTCTACCTGCTGGACCCTCTCAGGAAACACACCTTTTGGTGCCCTTGATGCGGACAAGGATGCTGTGTGAGGCTGGGTGGTGGGCCCATCGTTTGCTTTTTGCCATACTACATCCCTAAGGGAAGTGCTTGGCTCTTGCAAACTGTGTATGTCTGTAGCCACCTCAGGGAAAGAACCAGAAAGGATGGAGTATGGGAACACAGAGAGCACTCCTAGGTCTGGATGGGTTGTTCTGAGATAGGAGAGGGAAGCAAATTAAATATATTCTTGAAGACAGATGGGGATTGGCTTCAGGACTGCCAAGCGTGGCACCAGAGGCAAGAGCAGGCTGAAACTGCTATAATGATCCCTGAGAGTCTCAAAAGTAGATAGTAAAAGATACTAGAGGCTGGAATTTCTCCGGGAGTGACAAAATCATGTCCTGGCAGTAAATAGGATAGACTGAGATTGGGAGCAATAATGTGATGGCCTCTCCCTATGAACCTGCGTACATTGCCTTTCCCATTTGTCCCGCCAGGCAGGAGCAGCAGCATTTATCCTTGCCCACAAAGGAAGTGAACAAGCAGTCCTTCCCTTACTGACCACTCTCTGGAATGGAGTCCATGCACCCATGCACCAAGGAGCCTCCCTTGAGCACCACAAATGGCCTGCAGGCCAGGTGGACCTTTGGTCTGAGTGCCAGTGCCTCCGTACTCATCTCTGGGTGCTTCCACCACCACCTGCAAATTGAAGCCTTATCCAAAAGCAAGAGTTCTGTAGGGTTTTTTTCGCACACCCAGTGCAGTTCTGTAGGGTTTTTTTAGCAGACCCTGGGGCTGATGACCCACCAGTCAATAAACATTACCCAAACATCTCTTTTGTTAAAGTCCAAATATAGCATTAGAAACCCCAGAGACACAGAATACAGAGAGAGAGAGAACTTGCTCTGCTGTTGTTCCTGATGTCCAAGCTGGTTTTCTAATAGCATTTGATGTATTCACTACCTTCTGCTTTGAGTCTGTAGGCCAATTTAATCTGTTGAGAGGTTTGAGATGCCGTGATAGGCTGATATCAAATATGTTTTATTTGTGCTCTGTCCACAAGGACCAGCAGCCAGGCAGAGGAGCGAGCCAGAGCCCTGAGCACAGGAAGGGAGTGTGGGCCATCGTGCCCTGCACCTGACCGTGCCCAGGGCAGGCAGCTCTGCTTGGCTGCCAGTCATGCAGGCAGGGACTGTGCAAGAGCCCAGAGGGCAGCATGGCAGGGCTTAGGAAATGTAGTTTAAAACTGGTATGAGGAGGAGAACTGGGAATATGAGGAGCTTTTTCTGTAGGAAATTGGGGCTGGGGGATGAAGGGTCTGGAGATAGTGATGGATACTGAGTGTGGACCAAGAGGAAAGCTGTATGCCTCCCAGCTGCTGACCACGCACAGGAAAATGGGAAAACTCACCCTCTTACCTTATTTGAGAAGCAATGAAGCTCACACAAACTGACCTGTTTACCTCATTTGAGAGGAGAGGAAACTCACCCAAATTAGGAGGCAGTAAACTACATTTAGCTGCATTTAACCTCCACTGGCTAACCTCATTTAACTCCACTGCCTTGCTCTCAGTTTGGAGGTCAATATAGTCCATGAAGCCACGCATCTGCCTCTGAACCCCGGAGTCAGGGAGGGCCAGAGCTTCACTTTGGGTTCCGTATTAGCTTAATGGAGAGCATTCCCCAAGTTTCTGCTCCCTTTTTTGTTGTGGTGCATTTTCTTCGCCGGTTTCCTTCTGGGAGCGGGAGTCTGGGGACCCCGGTGGGGGCACCCATGCTTTAGGTCCTCTGGAGGCGCATCCCTCCCCCGTAGCGGGGGATCTGTTCCCAGGGACATCACTGCATGGTATAAGGTATTAGAGGCTGGAATCGCTCTGGGAGTGACAAAATCACGACCTGGCAGAAAACAGGAGAGACGGAGATTGGGATGGCCTCTCCCTATGGCGGCAGAGGGAGAGACTATGGCTGCAGCGGTGTGTGTGCGCTGCCGAGAAGGGTCTCTCCCGGATATTCCCTTTTCCAGGCAGTGAGAAAACACGCGGTTAAAAGGGCATGGAGCGCTGACAGTTGGAACTGGGAGCTGTCAGATGCCCGTGTCGGGATAGGAGGGAGCTCGTCAGCTGCGGCAGTCACAGCGGTGGCATTTCCTGCCGGTGCTCAGCGCCGGAGCAGCTGACACACGCACACACACACACACACCGCCGCCCCTCACCTTGCCCCGCGGCCGCGGTGGGCGAGCGCCGCTCCGGCTGCGGCTGCGGCAGCGGCGGTGACCCCTGCGGGGCTGTCCCGGCGAGGGGCGGGGGGAGCCCGCTCGGCGCTGCCCCCGCCGCCGCCGCAGTGCCCCGCGCTGCCGCACGCTCCCGCCGCACGT
The DNA here is from genome assembly GCF_035770615.1 of Melospiza melodia melodia. NCBI lineage: Eukaryota > Metazoa > Chordata > Aves > Passeriformes > Passerellidae > Melospiza > Melospiza melodia. The sequence continues at coordinate 39,034,201 of NC_086194.1, forward strand.
GAGCGGGGCCGCCGGCGCGGAAAGTGTGTCACTGGGTGAGGGGGGCGGCCGGGGGCGGGGCGGGGCGGCCGCCGGGGCGGGGCGGGGCAGAGGCGGGGCGGGGCGGGCGGCGGTGCCGCACTCGCTCTGCGCGGCTCCCCGAGAGCGCTTTTGTTGTAAAGGGGAGGGCGCCGCGGCGGGGACGCGCACCCGCTGCTCTGACAGGAGACAGCGCGGTCGCCTCCCTCCCTCTCTCTGCCAGCCAGCCTCCCGCCGACTGCATGTAGGGCTGCGGCCGGGACACGGAGCTGGGAAGACAACGACCGAGCGGAGCCGCGCCGCGCCGACCGGAGCCGAGCCGGGCCCGGCGGAACCCAGCGCGGCGCCGCCCGTGCCCCTGCGGGAGGAGGTCGCCATGGAAGTCAGCGCGGGTAAGCGAGGCCGGCCGCCGCGGGGGGCAGCTGTGCGGGAGGGTCCCGCGGGGCCGGGCGGGCGCGGGGGTGCGGGCGGGGGTCGGCCGGGGCGCGGCGGGGCGGGGGGAGCGCGGCGGGCGGCGGCGCTGCCCGGCCCCGGCCCCGCTGGTGGCCGGGACGGCCCCGCGCCGCCTCACATGGACCCGCCGGGCGAGCCATGTGCGCGCTGTGTTTACGTTCCGCGCGGCGCGCCCGCTCATTGGCCGCGCGGGGCGGTGACGCGCGCATTGCATAATAGCGGCGGGGCGGCGGCGCGGGGCGGCGAGCGGCGCGGACACGTGAGGCGCGCGGGCGGCCGCTGTTTTGGTGACCTACATTCGGGGCGGCGGCGGCGGCGGGGGCGCGCCGGGGACACGTGGGGCCGCGCCGCAGCTGCGGCGCCGGGCGGCCCCGCCCCCGCGGCTCCCGCGGCTCCGCCCCCGCCGCGGCGGAGCGGGGGGGGTCCGGGCGGCCGGCGGCGCGGCGCGGTGCGGGGGAGTGCGCGGGGTCGCGGGGGGACACGCGGTGCGGCCGTGTGCGGCGGCGGCGGCACGCGGCCCGTCCCGATGCGCGGGGGCGGTGTTGTGTAACGGGGAGGGGGCGGCCCGGGGGCAGCGCAGGGCGGGCCCGGCTCTCCCAGCCCCGGCGCCGCGTGACCGCGGCAGGGAAAAGCCGCAGCCCCGGTGCGGTGGAATGGGGTGAGGCGGGAGGGCGGCCGCGGGCACGGCGAGCGCGCTCCCTTCCCGCTTTGTTAGCCGGGGAGATCGGGGCTGCCCGCGGGGAGCCCCTGCAGCCGCAGCGTCCCGGGGGCCGGTTGGATCGCCCGGGCAGTTCGCCGCCTGCTTGGCGCCCCTGCGGCGTTACCGCTTGCCAGATCTGTGTTAATGGAACACCAGCAGGTTGCGGTGCCCCCCGCCCCATTCCTAAAGTAAATCCCGCCAGATAGAGTCCAAAGGGTCCTTGTCACCGAGCCGGCGGTGCCGCCGCTGCTGCAGCAGTAGCGCGTAGCCCAGAGGACTCATTTCACCACCCTCCGGCAGGTGGGTTCCCTAGGAAAATCCCTGGCAATTCCCAGAACCGGGGCGGCCTCCCCCACCGAGCAGCCCGGTACCCCCTCTCTGCGGAGTGCCGGCGTCCGTGTGCACGTGTACGTGCTCCGTGTCTGTGCTCTTTGTTCTGAGATGTCACCCTGCGCTCTGCGTGAGAGTCTACTTTTGACTGCTGACCAAACAAAAGCAGGGTTCACAGGGAAGTGTAATTTCTAAAATAACAGAAAGTACGAGGAATTGCGACTGTGACGCTGGCAAGCCTGCCAAGCTCTCTAGGGTGCAAGAGCAGCCCAGCTCTCTGGAGCTGCTCCAGCTCTGAGGAGAAGAGGGGTGAAACTGCCCCACAGGCACACACTTTCTGTGCTCCTCGGTGACATTGGCCCTACCCTTGAGGGAAAAGAGCATCTCTTTTACGAGCAGGGTTTAAAGATAATGGGGCGCGGTGGCAGCGTGGAGAAACGTGGAGCTCCCTGCAGGGGCTGGCTGTGCTTGCGTGTCCCGATCTGCCCCTGCCGATAAGGATGGCGCCTGCTGGGAAGCCCGGTGCCTCCCTGGGGCCAGGTGAACAGTGAGCTTTGCCCTGGCACCTGGCAGAGACGCGTGCGGCGCTGGGGGATGGCACAGACCTTTGTCAAACAGGTGGTGCCTTAGCCCAGCACGGGTGCCTGATGATGCCTTGCTTCTCATGCCCTGGCTGAACTCATGACCCCCCCTTGCCAATCCTCCTTTCTCCGAAAACCTGATCCGGAATGCGTGCTATGCTGAGTGGAGGATTTCTTAAAAAAAAAATAAATAAATGAATCTGTGCAGGATCAGCCCGTGTGGCAGGGTGCAGGGACACTGCTGTCTGGGAACGTGAGCAGTCTGTCTGTCCTGCACGTGTCACATGGCCCCTTGGTCTGACTTCTGCTCCCAGGCAGCGCTGCCAGGAGCTCCTGGGCTGTGTCCTGTTTAGGGAACCCTCCTGCCAAAGGTTTACTTGGTAGAAAAAATGAAATGTTGAAGAGGAAGTGGGCCAGTTTTGCTGCTGCAGAGGTGCTAGGGGGACCGTTATGTCTAATAAAAGTACTGAAAAATTGTAAGTCAGAATTGGTCCCTGCAAGCAGTGATGTTTCAGGGTTGTATAATACCACTGCTTTTATCTGTGAGGAGGGTATGGCTGATGTAAGATGCTACAGCCTCTGCCTGCCGTGCCAGTTCTATTTATCAAGGATTTTACAGACACCAGTGCTTTTCTCCTTCAAAGGCAGGCAGTGCATGGCCCTTTTAAAGTTTTGAATTCTTACTGGTGTGTGGAGTTCCTTGCTGCAATGTCCTGAGTCATCAGTGAAGAGAGTCTACTGAGCAATAAGGGCATAAAATGTAGAACATACTGAGTGTAATTTATTTAAACAGTTTCATGGCTATGGCTTTTGAAATTCTTGAGTGAAATATCAAATGTTTTTATATTGACTTTTGAAATGCTGAGTCTTGGAGACAAACTCATATGAAGTGCAAACAATTTCTCTTGCTTACGAGCAAGAAGAAGGAGCCTGTGAAAAGCCAGAACTGCTCCCAGGTCTGCCTGAGGACAAAAAGCTGTTTCATAGGAGGGATTCTCAAGTGTGTCAGATTGCAAGACGCGGCAGGACAGAGGCTGTTTGCAAATAGCAGCCTGGCACTCGGAGTTTAGCTGCTGCTAGGAAGGCTACAAAGGCTTGCAGTTGGACAAATGGCGTTCAGTAGGCTAACCAGACTGCAGTGCTATTTCCTTCCCTTGCCCCCTTTCCTTCTGCATCGTGAGCACCTCCCAGCCCTTCCTTTCTGTGCCTCTGGCGTGTAGCCTGCATGAAGTCTTTCTCTCTGCCCTATTTCTGTCCCTAACCTAGCTTGTTTGCATTCTGGCTCCACAGCGCTGTAAGATCCTGTCTTGGCTCTGGCTCCAGATGAGCTCTGCTCAGAGGGTGGCCAGGGAAACCCTCTCTGGGTCACTCCATGCCCTGTCCCTGCTGCCCCATCCTTCCAGCACCATGGCTTGTTGCTCCATCTTTTGGTTATGCCATTTCATCCTGGCCTGGACCAGAGGAGGCTGGTAGGATGGGAGATGGGGATGAGGCAGACTGGGAGGTCAGCGGTAGGAAACGAATGGAGACAAACAAGCTTGAGGGAGAGAGGGAGGGCAGGGAGTGCTCCCAGGAGCACGTAATGGCTGATCTGGTGGTGCTGGGTCACGGCGTGGCTCACATGGCAGCGGTGCATGTCTGCTGGTTATGTCACTACGTGCTGCCTTTTTTTTCTTGCCTTAGGGGGTGTGATAGCTTACATCAGCTCTTCGAGCTCGGCATCTAGCCCAGCCTCATGTCACAGCGAGAGCTCAGACAGCGGTTTCCAGTCGTCCTCTTCGCCTGTTCCATCTCCTCCAAACAGCTCCTCCTCGGAAGGCGGATGCAATGGCCGGAGCAGTGAAGGCTCTGACGGGGCGCCCAAGAGCGATCGGCTGGAGGAGACTATTAAAACAAACCAGTCGAGTGTTGCTGGTTTGACAAAAGGCCATAATGGAGTCACAAGTATGTTTGGTGCCAGTTCCTGAAAACACCATTTTCCCCTTCTGTGTTACAGCCCCGTGTGTTATAACCAGGTCTCCCTTTGGCTTGTGGTGTAGGTGCATAGCAAAGCCTCCATGTTTATCTTTTGGCATTATGTGTGTGGTAATGCATAAGGTATTGCCATACAAATGCTCATACGATGGGGGTCCCATTGCTGCCAACCTCAAACAGCCCATAAATACAGTCCAGCTTTACTTCAAATTGTCACTAGTGAAAACTGATCTTCGGAAAATCAAAGAGTCTGTTAAGAAGTGATGAAGTAAAGATGATATAATCAGAAATTGCCTTCAAGAGTATTTATGGAGCTGTCTTGGAAATCTAGTTTTTCTGTTCTTTCATACTCTGTCCCCTGCTCCTTCACCTTCCCTCCCCCACCAGCTGTGAGGAACAAAATAAATTACCCAAGCGTAATACTTTTATAGCTGTGGGTGGAACAGTTATCTTTTTGATTCCAAGTCATAATTCTGTGGATGTGAAAAACAAAATACTAATAAACTGGAACTAAAGAATGGCCTTTTAAAATACACATAACCGTCTATCTATACATATTTACTTCACACTTCTTTTGGTAATCAGAAAAGATCAGTGATAGAGAAGTATATTTGAACAGTTTTGGAAGGGCAGGATTCAAAATAAGTATTGGAATGAGTGATTCAGCAAACAGCTAGAATTTAGTCTTCTGGAGGCTGAATTCTTTTACTGGCAGAACTGTTTTATTGTTTTGGATTGTTATGAAGCTAGAATAACTGTCTAATAGTTCTACCTCAAATAGGTTTTTTTTTTTTGTTGCGTTGTTGTTTGGGGTATTTTTTTTTAAGTATTCCTATCTTAAGTTCTTAGTAAGAACCTTTTTTAAAAAATTCTTAAGTAACTAGATTTTTGATATCAGGGCAGATGTTCCTGGAATGAAACCTGTTGTAAATTGTTCAGCTAGATAGGTAACTATTTTAGCTCTGTACTAACTATGCTTAAAAAAAAAAAAAAAAAAAAAAAAAAAAGTTGTGGTTTGGCTCTTTTTCTTTTTGAAAACCTTAAAAAAAAAGGTTTTAGTTCCACTTTACAAATGAAACCCAAATGTCAAATAAGTTACTCTTCTGGTAGAATATGTTTCTGTGGGAGTATTTCCAGCTGTCTCTGTTGAATTAAGGTAACTTTGTGGTTACTAAAATCACTGGTAAAATTCCCATTGGCTTCAGTGAAACCCATGTTAGACCAGCGCTAAGAACTTGCAAAAAAATTTTATTGACAAGCTGAAATAAAATAGGTGGGGAAAAGCTTAAAGAAACCCAAGCCATGAGCATTTTTACGGGATTGAGAAGGTATTTTCAAGTTTGCAAGCCATTCTGGGTATGCACTCAAATGAGTGGTCTCTACAAATGTAGATATGGCTGAGTTATCCTAAATTGTTATCAGATAGGTACAGTGTATAGCCAGTGTTGAATATATTCTAAAGTGTCCTTTAGTATTTCTGGTTTTTAAGAAAAAGTGTTTATTCTCTGTTGGGGAAACTGTAGCCTTTCACAGGCTCTCTTGTCCTGATGGAAAAAACAGATTGAGCCTGAACTTTGGTGGCCTAGTTAACTGAATGGTCCTTTTAAAAGTGCTTAAATGTAAGCAGACTTTCTTTTTCTGCTGCTGAGTGCAGTGCTACTCTGACAGCCCAGTGAATGTGTGCTTTCTCCCTGTTTGTTGGAGTGCTTCATGTTTGTCCTCTTTCCCCCCACCCTTGCACTGGTACCTTCTGAACTGTTCAGGGGGTTTGTACATTCATGTTGTCTGTTCTTCTGCTATATTTTTTCATGTGTTGAACTGACCTGACATATTTCAATTCAAGTCCAGGTTTTAAAAGCTGGAAACGTGTTCCTGCGGTTGTCACTGGTTTCTATATCCTTGACTTTTTTGTTTGATTCTAGAATTTAATGGCATGGTTCTTCTTTGCAAAGTCTGTGGAGATGTCGCTTCAGGATTTCATTATGGTGTTCATGCCTGTGAGGGCTGCAAGGTGAGCTATATTTCTGCTCACCTTTCTGCTGGTGAAATGCTCAAATTCTCCCCATAGGGGAAAAAGGGGTGATACTGCCAAAACAGATTTTGGTATAGCTCTCTGTTCAATATGAGAAATTGCAGAAGCTGTAGGGAACAGGCAAACCACTTAGGAGTATACAGCATTTTCCAGACTCTGCAGTACTTTCTGTTCCCACCCCTTGTCCAGTCCTGCCTGACTTGGAGCGCACAGCAGAGAGCAAGAACTGGAAGCAGAGGTGGTAAGGACCGTGTCACACAAGACATGTGCATGTTAATGGCATTAAGAGATAGTGGGTGTGAGTTGTCACCCGGGCTGGGACACAGAACAAAACAGCTTTGGAAAAGCAGTTCTTTACCACGAGGAAAGCCAGAACTACATATGTGTGTTCTTAATCTGTAACATTGCAAACTGCAGAGATGGAAGTCAGAATAAGTTATTTTGACTCCCACCTTTGCACTTGATGTCATAGGTGTTTGAGAGCATGTCTTAGGAACTGTTGGTGCAGTGATAGGGGTAATATTGGAGATACTCTGCTCTTAGGTGCTGACTCTGCAGGGAGCAACTTAGCATCTTCTGTAATTAGAAATCATAACTATTTCACATTACATACAGATCACACACAAAGGGGAAGGAAGTCATGAGGAGTACCAAGTTCTTTAAAATCTCTTGGGGCTGATGGCTCTGAAGCTGCTGATGCGATGCAGTGAGGTTTACTGTGCTCGCAGAGACACGGATCTTGGTGGAAGCATTTGACATGTGCTGTAATGATAGTTGTGGGGGTTTTTTGCTTGTTTACAGGGTTTTTTCAGAAGAAGCATTCAGCAAAACATCCAGTATAAGAAGTGCTTGAAGAATAACAACTGTTCTATAATGAGAATGAATAGGAACAGATGCCAGCAGTGTCGTTTCAAAAAATGCCTGTCTGTTGGGATGTCGAGAGATGGTACGTTCCTGTACTGAGCAGGGATCCTCTGAGAGGGAATCTGCTGCCCACCTCAAAAACAGTTGCTGAGGTCTTAATGACAGATAATGCAGCCAAGGCCTATTGTCAAGGAGAGGTTCCCTGTCTGAGAGCATTTAGTTCAGCTTGTCTTTTTGCTCCATGAGTGTCCTGGGCTGGTGAGGTGGTACTGCAGGCAGCTGCAGAGCTGACCTCTCTGCCTGTGGAGCTGATGCAGTGGGATGTGCTGCAGTGGCCTGCTAGGGGGATGGTTGTAACAAGTGTCTCAATTTTTGTTTAATGTTAAGACTTACAGCTGTATCCTACCTGAATCTGAACAAGACTCATATTTTTCTTTTTTTTTTGTCTTTTTTTTTTTTTTTTCTATTTTCTTTTGTTACTGTTGCTTTTTCAATGAAAGGGAATTCTGCCCAACCTGATAGCTTTAGAGTAGTCACCATAGAGCCTAAAGAGTTAGCTGTGGGTGTATAGGATGAGCATGTATCTGCTCCTTTTTTTTTTTTTTCTTTCTTTCTTTCCTTAGAGGGAGAGGAAAGGCAAGGAGGAAATGTTGATATCGGTCTGTGTCTCTGACCGCCTTGCTTGCTGTCCACTCCTTGAGCCATTTTAATAAATAATACTGAAAGTGTAGTTCATTTGTGTGCTACAACTTACTGCCACAACCAGAACTCTTCCTTCTGTTTCACTTTTAAATTTTCTCTGGGTGTTTATTTCACAAGAACTAGGAATCTCAGGCTGTTAATAATTTAGTGGGTGGAGTGCCAGGACTTATTTTAAATAATTGTTCCGAGTTCTTGTCGTGCATAGGAGTTATTTCATCCCCTAGGCGCTTGTTTGCGCACGAGGTTGCACCTGCTTTAATGAAAGAGCGTTACATTAATGATGGACTACTGCATAATTACATCAGTCGAAACTGGTTATGAGCCCTTGTGCGGCTGCGGTTGGACAGGGTGGTAGAGGCAGTTGTAGATTCCCTAGGACAGGGTCAAAAGTGCTGCAGCCACAATGATGCCCATCCCCTTGCCAGCAGAAAGTGTCCTTTTCAAGTCAAAGTTACCAAGAAAATTTGCCAAGGTAAGCTTCATTCAGCTTTGATTCTCTTGTTTTGGTAAGTTACGTAATTGATCCGTAAGGACCTGTCTTGTAGGACTTCTATGCAAAGATGATATGAACTGTGTTTACATTCAGCTAATTATCAGCTCATGAAGGTGTGCTGATTTAATAAAGACACTTCTGCAGTTAACACAACTATGTGGATAATGCATAGCCAGGGTTGAGGCAAAAGGGGAAAAGGCATTACAGACTGTGTGCCTTAGAGCTGCCTTCTCCCTAAACAATGCCATACATTTGTATTCGTGCCAGTCCTGTGCCCCAAAAGCTCTTTAACTTCACTGGTAATACCCAAGCTGTAGTATTGGTGAGAGCAGTTAAAATCTTGCCTTAAAAGACAGGATTTTTTTGTTGGGGTGTGTTATTTTGTGTGTGCATGCTAACGCTTTCAGGACTGACTTTTTTCTTTTTTTCTTTTTTTTTTTTTTCCCCCTTTCCACCACTATCCGTTTCTCCACTTCGGTAGCTGTTCGATTTGGCCGTATTCCCAAACGTGAAAAACAGAGGATGTTGATTGAAATGCAGAGTGCCATGAAAACCATGATGAACAGTCAGTTCAGCGGTCACTTGCCCAACGAAGCATTGGCAGAACATCAGGACCAAGCACCTCAAGAAGATCTTTCCTCCAAGCCCAAACAAGAGCGAGAAACCATCAAAAGCCCTTCTCCCCCTCCTAGTGCTGACATGGCCAAGGAGGAGGTGATCGGCATGGTCACCAGGGCCCACAAGGACACTTTCATGTACAACCAAGAACAGTCCCAAAACCCAGCCGAGATGATGCAGCCCCAGAGTGGGGAGAGGGTGTCAAAGAGCACCGAGCACTACATGCTGAGCAGCGAGCACTGTGTTGGTGGCCTTGGTGGCCCTCAGTACCCTGACAGGGAGCAGCACCTTGGTGGACAGTACAAAGGGAGAAGCACAATGCATTATCCAAGTGGGCACCCTGTGTGCTTCACAAACAGCCACTGCATGAACTTCACCAGTGGTTACACTCAGCGAATGTGTGAGAGGATCCCAGAAGATGGCTTTTCTCCAAACAAGAACGCCACTTACTCTTGCAGCACTGGAGGAAGAATGCATCTGGTATATTGATATCAGTTGTTTGATTTGACTTAGTTGTTGGTGGGTGTGATCCAGCTGTGCCTCCGTAGTCAGTGAAGCTGCACACAGTTGGCACAACTGCTGAAATTTTAAAGGGTGACACAAGTTTGATAGTGCAAATTGTGATCAGGGACAAAAATGGCTCAAGATGTGAAGAATTTGAAATCATACAAGTAATAGGGTTTCTTGGCTTGGTTTCTAGCTAACTGAAAGTAAAATAACATCAAAGAGTATTGGCTGAAAAAAAGTCATGAGTTTTTTATGTGACTTGACTTTAAAATGAAAACAGGTGTTTATAAATTCCCCTTTTCACTTGGTCCTTTTGAAGACTTTACTTTCAAATAAACTGTACAGTCAGAGGTACTGTATTTTCTTTAAGGGTTTTAAGAGCAAATTTCTGGGGTCAAACCCCAGGGCTAGGATTTTAAGCCAGTCCGCAGGCCTTACTATGGGCTTTAAAGTCTCTGTTGCAGGGTAGGCTGCTTTTTTGGTGATTTTTTGATTTGATTTGTTTTAATGAGGCTGTGCATCCTTTTCACTGTAGAACATGTTCACATCTGAACAGAGGCAGGAGGAAGATGCACAGTTAAACCATTAGAGAGAAGTTCAGGGTCTTCTCTGTAGAACTTATGCAAATGAGGCTCTGGACACACTTCTGGGTACCTTAGATGACTTTGCTAGATCATTTTCTCACTGAATTCCTAACAAGGATGCTTCCTGGTTTTTTGCATATGGGTGTTGGTTTGGTTTGGTTGGGTGTTTTTTTTGCCTTTGCTTAACAGGTCCCTCTCATTTGCCTTGCACCTGCTGTTTCTCTGCCATTCAGGCAACCAGTTCTGTAAGCCCCTTAAAATAGATTGTCCTTCTCTTTATCACTGGAGCCTGGGATGAGAGAACATAACATCCTCGTTCTCATCCTGCGCTCCTGGTGTGAAGCGCGAGCCCCTGACCTTTCTGAGGTACTTGAGCTGCCAGTGTTTTTCTGCCTCCTACTTTGTGAAGATCCTTCACATGTTCTTGAAGACCCCCAAAGGTCTCCACAGTCAAGGTGCTTATTTTGGTGCTGCACTTCCATGGGGGCTTTTTTGGTTTCTTGGGTTTTTCTCAAAAAAAAAAAAAAAAAAAAAAGATCTTTTTGTCTACTGCATATATAGACCATGCCATCCCTAGCAGGGTCTGACCTTAATTGCAGACTCCAGACTCCAGGCACTGCAACATGGCAAATAATAATTCCCAGCCTTTTCTTCCTTGCAGGGAAAGTATGTGGTGTCACTACAGCGGCATTCTTGGCACTCCTGAGAAGCTGAGGTTAAGCCTGGCAGTATGGGCGGGCAGGGAGTGGTGCTGCCTTGCAGAGACTCAACCAGTCAGGTTGACCTGTGCATGGCAGCTGCAGGCAGGAGTTAATCAGTGATCAAGAGACAAAGCCATATCAGGCAGAGCAGTGCAGCTCCCTCCCCGCCCCACATCCCTGATATGAATGAGGGTTTTGCCCAAGAACTCAGTGAGTTCAGAATCTGACCAAAATGAGTCATCAGCAATAAGGGCAAGTAATTAGGCTCTGAACCTGTATGGAGACAAATGTTCAGGGGTTTGGTCATTTTTACTCAATAACCCTGTAACCAGAAAAGCAGAACAGGTCATTCCTGAAGAGGTTCCTCTGAAGAGAACTGGTGACTGTACAAGCTGACAACTGCTTCCATAGGAAGCCTGTCAGAGTTCAGGGAGTGCCTGGATGGAACTCTTAGGCATATGATTTAGTTTTAGGTGGTTCTCCAAGGAGCACAGAGTTGGACTCAATCCCTATGGGTCTCCTCTAACTTGAAATATTTTGGTTCTTGGGCTGAGGTCTGTCAAGAGACCACAGACACAATGCACTGGGTGTGGAAGTGGTAGTTTCCCCTTGGGACTGAGTGCCTGTGGGTAAGGGTATGCTGTTGTAGAAAGAGAAATTGAGGTGATTTTTGTGTCCATTACAGAGCAGGGTACTGAACCGGACATTCCTTATTTTTGGAAAGTGCTGTATTTATAACAGTACCTATGTGTGAACCATTGCAATATCACAGGCAGAGCAGTGGTTGGCATCTGCTGTCCTTTTGGTTGTGTGCCTAGACCTTTTCTTTTACCAAAATATTACAGTCTTGTAATCTTGGGACCTCCCACGCAAAGAATTGCTAGGCAGTTACCATATTCAAGATGCCCTGAAAAAATAGCACAGCTCTGAGGAATTGCTAATTTATTTCACTGTTTTCTCTTTGTTTTGCTGACATTATGGAGGATTACATACACCATTTAGTATACTTGTGAGGAATACTTAAAAGGAAATTTTGTCCTTGATGGTGACAGGTGAAATGAATATTAAAAGGTTTAAGCTTCATTAAAAGATGTAAATTTTAGAAGCTAGAACTGAAAATATCGCAGAGCTTCTGGTTGGATCTTTCAGAGGGAATTTATTGGCAGTCAGCCCTGACTGATATGTCTGATCTCACTGTAATGGATTCAGACTTTCCTACAAAAAATTGCTGTATATTTGTATAAAAGAAAGAGCATTTTATCATCTTGTGACTGAGAAATACTGGAATACCAGTTCCTTGGTGTTCTCCTTCAGTGATACAAGTAAAAGCAAACTTGCAGAAGAGGGTTATCCTTGTAATGAGGGTGTAAACCTGTGACTCAGGAAACCAAGGCTTGCTTTCTTGCTCTGGTGTTGACATCTTTGTCGCCTTGACTGAAGCACTTCAGTTGCCTGCAGAACAAGAAAGATAGGAGAATGAATGTCGTAGTGACTGTGAGATTGCAACTGATTGATTGTGAAATTGCAATTTACTGTGAAATTACAGGGATAATGCAAGTAAAGAGAAATTCAGATGTCAGAGCAGATCAGTTGAGATCGGGGAAGAATAGCATAACCTTGGTTGTGTCAGGTCTTTTGCAGTACACAGTGTTGTAGCTTCCAGAGTTAACGAATTTATAAACAGATTGCTAAAAATCCCGTGGATTTTTTTGTTTGTTTTAAAGCAAGGGGAAGAAATCCAGTTTCTTTGGGAATTGATTGATGAATACTGATCTCCTTTTTTCTCCATGTCATTATTGCAGACTTTTGCTGAATAATAAACGTGTTTCTCTTGAGTATTTGTCAGTATTTGGAATGATGATACCTTTAAAAGTTGTTTTCTGTCTGTGTTTTGCAAACATCAGGTCTGCCCAATGAGTAAGACTCCCCATGTGGACCCAAACAAGTCTGGCCATGAAATCTGGGAAGAGTTTTCCATGAGTTTTACTCCTGCAGTGAAGGAAGTGGTGGAGTTTGCCAAGCGCATCCCAGGTTTCCGAGACCTCTCCCAGCATGACCAGGTCAATCTTCTGAAGGCTGGGACCTTTGAGGTGAGACCACTGTGTCTGTATTCCAAACCTGACAAGCTGTGCCTCAGTCTGACCCTGTACAAGTAGAACTGGGGTGCATCAGGTGAAACCGCCTTGTTCATGGATGCTCTGAGCCTTCTCTGAGGTGATGGTGTCGGAGGGATCTGTTTGGTCAGACTTTGGTGACCTGTCCTTCTTCCGCTGAGCTCAAAACTACTCAGCCCTTCTACTCTTCCCTCCTTCCTGGACATGAATAAATGCATAATTATGGGTTTCTAGCTACCTTTGCTTACTCTGGGGAGCTGTACTGCATCTGGAAGGGTGGATAGGTTAGAAAGCTGTCTGACTTACAGGTGTTGTCAAGGAATGTGTTTACTGCTCTGCATGTCCTTCCTTGTGCCACTCTGCTTCCTGCAAAAGCCAGAGTATCCAATCCTGACCAGTCCCCACTTAGGTGGCACCTTGGGAGTGTCTGAAGCACCCATGTCCAGTGCAGTAACAGTGATAAATACGTGTTCTGCTGCAGCTCTGTAGATGCTGTGTGCCAGCTGCAGCCTGACTTACTCTAGACTAATCCCACTAGGTCCTCGTGGTTAATTGCATCCACTTGTGGTCATGACGTATATGTGAATTAGTGGTATTAATTTGGAAATGATACCACAGAGCTTGGTGCTGTTTTATAATTAGTGACCTTCACTAGATGACCTTTACATCATGTTTTAGTTGCCCTTCCAGACCCTTGTGTCTACTGGAGACCGTACACATTTCATAAATATTCAAATGTGAAATTTTAGTAGAGAGAACACATTTCATAAATATTCAAATATGAAATTTGAATAGAGAGGGTCAGAGGAGCTGAAGTCCCAAGTATTTGGTGTTACTGTGCTTTTCTGGGGAGTGTAGCATTGGTGATGCCTTTGCTCTTGTTTACATGATTTACTCTTTCAAAGAGAGATGCTGGATTTTATATTTACCTGAAATGAAGACATTTCTTGTGTGATGTGTTGGGTCTTCTGTCTGCGTTTATACAGCTCAGTTCTAAAATGAATAATTGTTGGGTTGGAAGATAAAAGTTATACAGGAACACTTGTTGCTTGGAGTCTCTTAGTTTTCTTGTTTCCTTCATTTTGCTGTTATGTATTTTTTTCTGTTATACTTATTCTTGGCCTTTTAATATTCATCTACAACTCCTGTAGTGAAAAGACTGTATTTTTGCTTCTTCACTACTTTTACCTTTCACAAAAATGTTGGTTCCTTCCTCTGCAAAGGAGGAGGAGAGTGAAAAATTTGGCTTGAACTGTCTCTATAATGTAAAGCCAAACCTTCATGTTTTGCAAGTAAAACATTTTGTCTTGGCCTTCCTTCACCTGAAGCTTTTCTCAGGCCTCACTCCTGTGCTTTTTGTGCTGGTTACAAGCCCTGCTGATAAGGAGGTTTCTGTATCCAGGGAATTAGTAATAATGTATGGCTGCATGCTTGTCACTATTCACTTATTTATAAGAAACATTAATGATTCCTGTTAGTGAGCTGCAACTTGCAGTTAAAGGCCTATGTGGCATCTTAGCAACAGGAAAAAAAATAAGGTAGGGCTGCAGAACAGTGGAGAAAAATCCACAACAGGATTAATGAAACCATTGTGATAGAGGCAGAAGCATCTTGAAAGCCTGGTGCATTCAAGGTCATTTCTGTCTTCTGGGTAACTGAACCAGGATATTCCAATGTCTGCATGTTAATAGAAGAACCTGAGTGAAAGTGCTGCCTCCAGGTCTGGTGTGGCTGGCTTGGCACTGTGCTTCTTAACAGTTCATGTTTGAGGAGTGCCTGTTCCTGTGAGGGTACGAGGACACATGGAGACAATGTTGGTGCAGAAGCTGCACAGCTATATTTATATTCACACACAGGCAAGCTGTAAAGGTCTCTCAGAACTGGGAGTGCTGGGGAGCTCAGTGTATCGTGGTGGCATTTGCATGGCTTCTTCTGAGAGCCAGCTCAGAAACAGCACCGAGCCTAAAATAAGGAACTCGACTGGTTTTGAGTGGGCCCTCCTCCACCTCCCCTCCAAATGTAGTTGATGGTAGAGCTAACAAGGGCCTTGGATCCCTTTGAGTAGTGACTCAGATTTGACTACAGCTGCTAGGGACATGATCAAGCAACCTTCCAGAGCGGAGGTTTTTATGTGCCTGTGTTGCTATGGTCAGGTGATAGGATTGATCAGGTGTGTCCTCAGCATGCACAAGTATGAGCCTGGTTTGAAGTGAAGTGGGATGAATCAATCCTGTGCTATGCCATAGTCCAAACTGTTCTTCTTTGTTTAGAATGGTGGCACTGAAATAGGTGGGGTCTTTACCTTAGAATAAGTCAGCACAACTTTATGGGCCTCAGTTTTGAATATCAGCACTAATCCTGGTTGCTCCTGTTATTTAAAGATGTTTCTAAAGCCCAGTTCTATAGGGAGAAAACCATTTTGAACTGAAAGGTTGCTGGATACCTGGTGGGTCTGTGCTAATGCACAAGTTCAGCTTTGTCTGCCTGCCCTTTGCCTGTTTCTGTTGTATTCTGATGGCTTCTGCATCTGGGTTTCTGCACTCTGTAGTTAATGTCATCAAAGGACAGATAGCTTAGCTGACCAAAGTGGGTAGTATGTAGTGCTCCTCTGTCCATCGAGGTTGCTGCATGTTGTTTGGCTCGTTAAATTTAGGAGCAGGTCATGTCATGTGCATGAGCAGTGTTTGAATTCTCAAATATTTTTGTTTGTTCTGAACACTCCTTTCTTTAAGCTTGTCAAAGGTACTAGTCTTTGAAAACCTGGTTCTCCTCTCACCTGTAGTAAACATTTGAATTCATGCAGTTAATAGGGCAAATGAGAAGAGACAACTGTCACACCAAGAGATTACAGTGAGTCTGAAGTTTTAACCAATGCCAGTTAGTTCATTTTCTTCAAATAAGAAAGTCGTTCTGTGCAACTTAAACCTTGGAAATGTAAATAAGGTTGTTGAACATGAGCAAATGAAACTTTACAAGCCATTCAAGAGGGAAACATTCACAGTACAACTGAGAAACCACAAGAGAAATTTCAGCCCAAAGGGGTAAGTTTAGCACACCTCAACTGCTCCAGCCCAGGTGCTTGTACCAAAGGGGTATTCCCAGTTGCTGCAGACCAGGTGCCATCTCAAGCTGTGCTTCCCCAGCCTCTTCAAAGCTGTACATGTGGCTCCTTTCTAGCAGAGCTCATTAACATTCCTGTGGGTACAGTGATGTGGCATGGTACTTTTCCAAAGAATGCCTAGGGGGCCCGATCATCAGGTGGTGTAAATCAGCATTGTTTCCATAGAGCTGCTCCACTTTATGCCAAGTGAGAATCTGGTTCAGTACCTTCATTTTGCTCCTCATGAGTGTGGCCCAGTAAACATTTCTTTTAATGCTCTGTGTGCCTTTGGCTGTTGTGTGGCTTAAGCAAATTGTCCTACCGGCATATTTATGAATGACATGGTCTGTGTGGCTCAGGCTGTCTGAGGCTTAAATTTTAATTTTCCTGCCTTTCATATGCTGTAGCCCCTCCCTTGCATCCACTCCCTAATTTTGTCACTTGTTTGTTTCTCTCAGATTACGGGGCCAGAGCTTGCACTGTGTTTTGCAGCTCAATAGCATGCTGACAGTTTCTGTATAGAATGCTTTTAGAATGGTTAATGAGACACTTCGAATGATGTTAAAAGGTTTAATTTTTTCTTTGGCTTTTCTACAAATGCACCTGCATTTATCTGGTTTTGTTGTTCTTTTTTTCCTTCCTTTTTCTTTCTCCAGGTTTTAATGGTACGATTTGCATCTTTGTTTGATGCAAAGGAACGTACTGTCACCTTTCTGAGTGGCAAGAAGTACAGTGTGGATGACTTGCATTCAATGGGAGCTGGTGATCTGCTCAACTCAATGTTTGAATTTAGTGAGAAACTAAATGCCCTGCAACTTAGTGATGAGGAGATGAGTTTGTTTACAGCGGTTGTCCTGGTATCTGCTGGTAAGGAGAGAAAGTTAACTTTTGCACCTTTGCCAAAAATTGAGTGTGACTATTAAAAGTTTTCTGTAAAATGTATACCCTGTTATTTCATGTATAAGTGCACTTGAGTAGGTTTTAAGGTACTAGCAGCCTGTAATGTACTTTTTAAGATACCTAGTCTTTCTAATATTGCCTTTAAAAAAAAACGGTGACAATGGGCTTATGTTTCCTACTGCTTTCTGTGTAATGCAAAAACGAATAGCTGCTCCATGGCCATTAAGATGCTATTTGTCTGGCTCCTCTGAGTTTCACAGGACAGCATCACTGAAATTACTCCTGACTTGCACAGCATAAGTCTTTGGATAAGGTGGTATTTTTGCTTCCCAGTGCTGTCATTTAAGTCTGTTGCGTATTTTGCTTAAGTCTAAATCCACCAGTTTGATCTCTGCCTATGTCAGCAAGAAAGCCCCATCATCTGCATCGTGACTTCTCTCCACTAAAGGCCTGCCAATCCACTGACATCTTCACCAGCCTCCTATCTTGTTTCAGTCCCTGGATAGACAGAACACCCTGGCCCAGATTCAAAGAAGGATTAAGCACCTACTTCTGCAGTATTATCTCAAGCCTCAAATTAGGTACATTAGCTCTGCATATAATGCCTGGAATGCAAGATGCAGAATCCCTGCTTCCTGGGTAAGAAGCTCTCCTAGGGGTAGGTAGCAGGAATGCTCACAGTGCCCACTTACACAGCAAGGCAGCAGCTGGGAGCACTGAACTCCTTGAACAAGGGCAGCCCTCTCACATGAGCAATTTAGATCCATGTGTTACCAAGGAAGGGCACTCAGGCATGGTGCTGTAGGCACGTGAGGCCTCTGTAGCAAGGTAGGACAGTTCAGTCTGTTAGCTTTGTGCATGGCTGAGCTGAAATGTCACAGCACAGGACAGGGCAGCTGTCTCTTCCTCAGGTTGTAAGCCATGATAATGAGCAGCGGGTGGCACAGAATTAGCAAGCTTCAAGGGCCAGAACAAATGGCAGTGTGAAGGAAGCATGGCACTATGATCTGAAGGAAGCATGGAATCTGTTAATGAAAATGTTCAGGTAGCACAGAGAAACCTGAAGTCTTAGTTGCCTTCCCAGACTCTGGAAATTCTTGACAAGAACTGCAGGCAGCCTGTAAAATAAGGACTGACAACCAGGTCTCTTTTCTTCTTGTGCACTCTAACTAGGCTTACAGCCATTCTTCTTGCTTGCTCAGCTCCTGGGTCCTAGAATATCTCTATCTCTGTGCCACCTGTTTTCAGTCTAAGTGGGTGTATCTGTTCTGTTAAATGTGCTTCCAGCACAGTGCCATCTCCCCAGCCTTTAATGCACTGTGCTGATTGCCAGCTCCCAGCAGGGGTTAGCTTAGGGATGGCATGTAACATGTGCAGCATGTGGTGTCAGCAGGACATGCAGCAGGACAAAGAGAAGGTGTTTGGTATTCAGGCTTCTTGCAGTTGTTGAGGGTTTTTCAGGTCATATTTTGGATATTATTGCTGTCTATCTTAGCTGCCTCATGATCTGATCTGCAGCCTGATCATGGCCTTCCTGGACATCTTCACAAAATTTTATAGGGTTTTATAAAGTACAGCTTTATTAGTCAGTGTTGGGGCTGTATTCCAGACACAAGGGTAACCCTGAGGATCACTGTGAGTTCAAAAATTTTCAGAGCAACTTTGGTCTGTTACATGAGACTGGATTGAAATGCTGCAGTTGCTACTTTGCACAAGTGAGTAAATGAGCTGGCTTCATGCTCAGGCAGGTAGTGCAGAACAGAAGTGGCCTCAGCAGAGTTCCTGGGGAAGGTGCTTACAGTGAGAGGGAGTGCCAGGAGGAGAAGGTGCCCATAGAACTGAAGGATTGTGGGCATGTGTTGATAAAACAGATCTTGAAAGACAGATCCCTGCATCCCACTCTTTGAGGAGTAGTGTAACCAAAAAGGTAATTTCCTATAAGGGGATGTGGCACTTCGTTGGAGATAAAGAGTTGATGAACAGGATCAGAGATTGACATTGGGATGCAGGCAAAGGGAAAAATGCCATAAGTGTAAGAAGGACTGAAGGTGGAAGAAAAAGGCCATTATGACTTCTTCATCTCAGAATTCAAGTTATTTTAGAAAAGACTGAAAGGAAGATAGTAGTCAAAATTTACATCAGTTCCAAAAGCAGAAAGGAGTGTGACTGTTGAATGTTCATTAAGTGATCCACAATATAAAGTACGGTGCTGCAGTAATTCAAGATCTTTTTAAAGACTTTTAGTTGATTAAAACTAAGAAAAAAACAAAACCCACCAATGGAAAAAGAAGTTAGGTCTCTAAATACTGCTAGTTGGGAGAATGCTTGTGAGAAACATCTCCACTTAACACTGGATGAATAACCACTCTTAGGAGTAGTATTTAGAATGTACAGAAGAAGCAGGGGTAGTAGCAAGGACTGTTTGTAACTTTGTACATCCTCTCCTTCCCATGTCATATGACAAAGAAAGAAAAAGCAGGATCACACTTGGGTGGTGCTGAAGAATTATCTTGGTACTGTTCCAGAATTAAAAGAATGCTTCACCTCTGGCTTCAGTTGGCTGGATGTGTTGAAGATGCAGGAGAGGTAGTAAGGTGGATCATGGCCACTGGAGGAGGAAAAGGCAGGGCGGATGCAAAGCTGAAGGAATGTGGTTTGTGCAGGTCTAGAGAGCAGATAATCCCTTAACTAAGGGTCTTGCTTTGTGGTAGAAGAATATGAAGTACACACCCTCTATTATTCTCCCTTACTGGCATAATACTAAAATCTTCTGCTGGCCACTGGGAGCAACTGGAAGTGACTGAGAGGGGGTGGAAAGACTTGGACTAATGGAAGTGAGGAGGCTACAGTAACTCACCCAGGGCAACCAGGAGAGGCTGGGCTGCATTCTTCCACCTTCAGAGGCAAGGCAGCGCTGTTCTCACTGTCCAGAGCTCTTGTGGAACTCTGTTGGGCATGTTCTGTGCAAATGTCACTGTACCTGCTCAGAATAGAGCAAAGCTTTTGCAGAGCAGGGGACAAGCAGGAGAGATAATTTAATAAATAAAGGCAGAGATGTCTCCTCACTCATGTTCTCTTGGACAGCAGCTGTCAAACCTATTGGACAGTCTTCACAGAAAAGGAAAAGTGGAATGTGTGCTAATAAAAATTGCTTCATAGTAACCAGAGCTCCTAATTGTAGAAGATTCTGGAACAATCATCCTAAAGGAACAAAACACATGCAACTGCTTCAAGATGCATACTTAATTGGATTATGTAATAATTTTTCCTATAGCAGTAGGGAACTGCACTGAGTAGTCCAGGAGGATTTCCTAGCCTGTTCACCTGAGCAATCTGATGGGATTGGCACTGACAGCATAAGGAAGGGATTCCCACTCTGTAGGATCTGACTCAGTGTTACTCCAGAAAGCTGTTGTCATTCCACGTCCCAGTTCTGCAAAGTGCTTAAGTACATGTACACATCAAAGCACATTTCTGTTTGTGCCAGTCACTCGGCTGTGTGTGCCCTGCTGAATTTACATAGTGTTTAAGAAAAGAAGCTACAGCTTGGGAAAAAACCCAGCTACTGTGCATGATTATGTGGTGAGATGTTTTACTTAAAAATTCATCCTTTCAAGCTGCTTACTGAGGTTCCACCTAATGATACCAGGTGTGTTCAGCTTAAATACAGCTCTCTTGAAAGCAATGCTTCAGGTGTGGTGGGAGTGCAATATGCGAGAACATAATATTTGTCTTGATGTTGACATTCTTCTTTTCCTCGGCTGGGAATTTTTGGCTGCATCATGTTTCATTTTTTTTAAGTGCTTCAGAACACACTCGGAAATAGTGCCCAGTCATATGAAGGGTTGTACTCCCTTTACCCCTGAGAATTCCATTGTGCAGATAACAGCTGTGGCTTGTCCAAAGTGGGATTTCCTCCTCAAACCTTCAGTTTAATTTTAGGATTCTATATCTAGCCTTAAGAAACATTTGAAATTTTTACTTTCATGCACCCTGTCTTTTTCCTTGGGTTGAAAGTTGTGATTCAGCAACATATTTAAACATTTGCTTCAATCTGTCATCCTCTGGAAACATGGGTTAGGGATCACAGAAATAGAGATTGAATGCTTCCAGTTTGGCATGAACTTAGTACTTTGAAAAGTTAATGCTAAATAACCTTTGAAAGACTTTCGGTGTGTGATTTAAAACTTCTGGCATAAGTATCTGATTTTTCTTGTGCTTGTTAATTTAGTAAGGGATTCTTGCCCTGGTTTTATGTTGCAGGCTACATCTGTTCAGTCAGTTTTTTCCCCCCTACCCTCCTGTTTTTTAATTTCTCTCTCTCCCTCTCACCCTGCCCTTTTGTTTAGATCGCTCCGGAATAGAAAATGTCAATTCTGTGGAGGCACTTCAGGAAACACTAATCCGTGCATTAAGGACCTTAATTATGAAAAATCACCCAAACGAAGCCTCTATTTTCACAAAACTCCTTTTGAAATTACCCGACTTGCGTTCCTTAAACAACATGCACTCTGAAGAACTGCTGGCCTTTAAAGTTCACCCATAGGCCTTTAGGTCTCATTTGTACTTGGACTTGCCTCGTGTTAAACTGTTTTGTGCTAAAGTATGTATTTATACAGTTGTACCACTTGTTGGAGCGAGTTCACAGACTGTGAACAGTTGATAGCTGTCCCATAACCATGCAATAAAGCTTTGGCAGGTGCTTTCAGCTGGCGGCGGCGCAGCCCTCGGAATCGTGCACGGCATCCAGGCCCAGCTGTGCCCGCTCCTGCAGGAGAGGCTGTGGTGAGCCCGAGTGAATATGGACTCTCCTTTCATCTAGGAAAAAGAACCACCACTGCCCTCTCACCTAAACTGAATGCAGAGTAGCTGTGTATGTGCTTATGGAGCATGGAATGGGGTGGGAACAATCCTGTGCTAATAGGAAAATGAAAGAGCTGATTTAATTGGTCTTTCACTTATCTAATAGATGTATGTCTGTGTCTCTTGATAACTCACTCATGGTTTCACTGTTGTTATTCCATTAAACCCGATGGAATGGTTTCAGCCTGCACCAACTCTTCACTGAGCGTGTGTTCATGCCATGTGTATATAATATAAATAGTTAAGTAGTGAGTGTTTATGGCTATATAAAGTACAGAGTTGTGTGTATATATGTGTATGTATATAAATAGTTCTATACATAAAGTATACATATAATTTCTTCACAATATTTTAAACTGTGAAGGAATTTAAACTTAAAACAGAAGGTGATCTATGGAAAGAACCAAATAGATGCACTTTGCATACTGCTGAACTAATTATCTGAGCATTTTTTAGAAAACATCAAATTTGCATTAATATGCTGTGTTTGTTAATTTAAAGAAAAAAAACAACAACCAAGAGTGGCACTAAAGAGGCAGAGTCAGATTCAGCTTCCAGAAGGGTTTTGTAGAGAATCTCAAGCAGAGATGGTTGGTTGTGGCACTAATGAGATGGATTGTCCATTGCCACTGAGGTTCTTGTGTTTTGATAAAGGTTAAATAAGCACCAGATGCTCTTCAAAAACTTCAGCACAGCCAGAAAGAAACTGTCAGATTAATAGCAACGTCTGTCAGAAGAAGAAAAAATGGGAAAAATGTACCCATGGTTGCATTCGGGTGTATGTGTGTTCTGTGACTGTTTATTTCTTGCAATACATCATTTTGCTGCTTCATTGCTAAATGAGAATTGAAAACAGAAGTGTGAGGTTCCCCATGTCTTTTCTCCATTTGGGCTTTGTGGTTCCCATGCCTGTTCTTCTGGAGCTCTCCATTGGTGTGTGTGCATGTGAGCGTGTGTGATGTGCAGAGAAGGTGCATTAGATGGTCTGGATTGTTTTGGTTTTTTTCTTAAAAAACGCCACAAAAACCAACCAAATAAATGGGACTTTTTTTTTTGTTGTTTATGCCAGTAGCAAATTACTGCCCTTGTGGGGCAGATCCGCAAGGCGTAAAATTCTGCTGCTTTTCCATCTAGGAAAGCAGCTCTCTATGGGGTTTTTTCCATTTGTAGCAGGACCTGGCACCAGAAAAGAGACTAAAAGAAGTCAAAGCAGTTGTGTTAATTAGTTACATTTATGTTTTGCTAACGTGGGAAGAAGATGCTCCATCACCCTAGTTCAGTGAACTTGCCTTAGAAGTAGCCCTCAGGGTCTGCAGTGTTTGGCTGCTCTTGGGAGGGCGGCTGCTCCTGGCAGTCAGGGCCAGGATGGAGGGAGCCTCCAGCCTGCAGCACTCCTGCTGCACCACGGTGGGCTGCGAGGAGCCCTCCTGCCTGTGGTGGGCTGAGAGAGCCCTCCTGCCTGTGGTGGGCTGCGAGGAGCCCTCCTGCCTGTGGTGGAGCTGGAGCAGAAGCAGAGCCGTGCCTGCTGCTCAGCATCAGGATGTGGGATGGGAAGAAGAGAGCTCACACCCTGCATGCTCCCCTGGCCCTTGGGCTGGGGATTCCAGCTCAGACAGGAGGAAGGGGCTGAGGGCAGGCAGGGCAGGTGCTTGGTAAGGGATGGGGAGAGTTGAGCTGTTGCCTTGGCTGAGGAGCAGAAGAGCCCACCCTTTCCCCAGGCAGGGCTGTCCTGCTTCAAGCTGCTTTAACCACTGGGTAATGGCCCTTTCATACATACAGTTTTGCTACCCAAATGTTCTATCAGGGCATATTGTCCTAATTTCTTTAAACAGTCTGCATCCTACCAGTATTATTTGTTTGAGAGCTTCACTGAATTACGCATTGAACCATTCAGACTTTAGAGGGGACACAGTCACACGGTTTTTGTTGTTTATTTGCTGAAATGACTTCTTTGTAGACCCCATTTCAAACATGGAAATACAGTTAGCCTTTGGTTGTTTTGGGAGGGAAGAAGGCTTCTTACAGAGATTGCCACCCTACAGCTGTGTTTTGTTGTGTTTTGTTTTAATTTTTTTTCTTCTTAAAACTGTATTATTAAGCCTTTAGGAATGTATAACCAGGACTGAGTAATTACTGCTTATTAAATTTTTTTAGTTAGATTGACCATGTATGCCTATAGATAGATATTCTAACTTGTGCAATTTCATTTGAAATAATCTTCCTGTACATAATGGAAAAACTCACATAACAGAAAAAAAAAAAGCCCCAAACAGATTGACTGAACAAAAAGCTGATTAAAGTATGGTTCAAAAATGACCCATGTATTACAAACCCTAGCTGGACTCTTAGAAGAAAATCTAAACTCATTGTGTTAGCTGTGTATTGTGAGCTCTTCTTTTACTGTGTCACTGGTTATACACTTGTTAAATGCTGAGATAATAGACTTCATGCCAGGCATTTGAGTACTGTAGATTGGGTCATTGCTGAAAGATTAATGTACTGTATGACTTAAATGAAATTTTTATTCTTGATTTTATTCTTGTTTTAAAAGATTAAATATGGGCATTATGTCAGCAAGCTAAACTTGTGTGTCTGTGTTCTTTGTATTCCTCTGTATGAAATCTGGGGGGGAGGAGAGCACGCTGGGATGAACAAAGCAGAAGAGATTCTCTTCTGGATGAGAACATCAGCTGCTGTAAGGTCACGGGGCTGTGCTGGGGCACAGCAGCAGGGAGAGAGAGCCAGCACCTCCCTCTGTGCTACTGCTCTGCCTTCCCAGGTGTTTGGATGGGGTTTCCTGGTGCACTCCACTTGCTACAGTTACAGAGATTTTTGGGGTGCATCATTAA
Organism: Melospiza melodia melodia; assembly: GCF_035770615.1. Taxonomy (NCBI): domain Eukaryota; kingdom Metazoa; phylum Chordata; class Aves; order Passeriformes; family Passerellidae; genus Melospiza; species Melospiza melodia. The sequence goes on from NC_086194.1 coordinate 39,058,584, forward strand.
AATTGTTGTTTTAAACACTTCATTAATTGGAGAATATAACGTTGTAACTGAGGAAAGGATAAGACAGCTAAAGAATAAAGCTGAAAAAAATACTATTTGGTTAAGACAAGTCTTGGGTTTATAAAGTGTACAAAAAAATAAGAATAGGAGGGGCAAAGATCTGTTATTGTTCCAGCTTCATTTCCTACTTTAGAGTGTGTGCTCTTCTAGGAGATAAGAGAAGCTTCTCTAGAAAATATTGTATCTACTGTTTTTTTTTTTTTTTAAAGGTCCACACAAAAAAATGTTCAACAAAATTATTACTGCCAGCATTGGGAAAAAAATAACAGCACAAAAAAGACTTTTTTTTTTTTTTTTGGTGATATGTTTTCTCTGGTGCCATGTTTGCACACGGTTTTTCTTGTTGCCACGAAGTCTGAGCCCCTGTGAATAGCGTTACAAGGCACAGAGGTTCCAGAGCCTGGGAGGCCCTTGGGAAGAGCTCTTCTCAACTCTTCCTGAATGTCTATGCATGGGCCCCAAGTAATGCTTCCCTGTCTGGCTGCAAGCGCCTTTCCACAGCAGATGGTGGGGGCAGGAAGGACATTTCCCAGCAAAAACGTGATCCAGTTCCCCTCGCTCTCCCAACCTCCCAGTGTGGCAGGATGCTCTGGGCTGGGAGCAGGAAGCGCCTGTGCTTGTTGCTGGGGAGTTCGCTGGGCTCTGAGTGTGACACTGTGCCCGCAGCAGCAGCCTGGCCTGCCCTCACTCACCAGGAAATCCTGAGTGTCCCAAGGAAAACAGAGGAGTGAGTGTCTTGTGTGAAAGTGTGCAGGGATGAGGGCGTGGGCAGCCGGCTGCCTCCTGTTGTGGCTCATGAGCCAGGGGCTGTGCCGGGCGGGAATCGGCGTTGGCAGCTCCGCCGCAGAGCGCTTTGATTACAGAAACAGTTCCTGCAAGGAAGTAATTGCCACTTCCTCCCCTTTGATGAGTGCAGCCAGCAGCTGCAAGAGCCTTCATCAGCGAATGCCGCCTTTCCCCCCCTTTTAATTTACTTTTTTCATTTAAAGTTGAAGTTTGGAGTGGGGAGGGAGGAACGTCCAGGTATGAGCAGAGCCTGGAGGCAGCCGCCCCTGGCTGAGCTGCAGTGGGCAGCTTGTTGAAAGCACTGCAGAGGCTGTGCTTGCTGGGCAGGAAAGTTGGTCAAGGACACAGACGCATCACCAGCAAGAGAGGAGCTGAGCAGGTGTGTGTGGAAGCTGGCAGGCTGCACACTCTTGGTTATTGGGGAAAAAAATGCCCATTCACAATAAAAAAATCTTCCTCTGTGCAGACACTGTTCTGCCACACCAGGTTCCTTCACAGAGCAGTTCATACCTGCTGTAAATGCACACCTGAATTGTTGGTGAATGCACAGCTTGCACTGATACAGGGCTGAGCTGTTCTGTCTCCTGCCTGGCCTGAATTCCCACAGCAGGGTTTGCTCCCCTGCATTGTGCCCCATGACTGCCTTTGCCTCTGGCTGGAGAGAGGGGATTACTTGTAAAATTACTTGCTTAAAACTTGATGGGGGAGATATCTTCCCAAAGGGCCCTTCTATCTGCCCCCCCACCCACTCAGCTTAAGACTGTAACTCAAATTATTCCATGCAGCAGCATCGAGCACTGCTTGTGAGATGGTACAAGGCAGAGGAAAGCAGCCAAAAGCCCATCTGGGTCAGAAACTGCAGCTCAAGATGAAGCACGGCTAGAGAGGCCTGCTGCTGGATTGCTGCTGTACAACAGCTCTTCTCCATCGTGGGTGATGCTCCATGGGCCTCATGCAGGCAGCCCTGGATTAGCTGCAGTGGTAATGCTGTATAAAATCAGGCTGACACCAATGCCCTCCTGGATTGCCACCTTGGCAGGTTCAGTTGCCAGCACACAGCTGAAGACTCTCTGACCTAGGCTGACTGGTTCTTGCACAGTTCCAGAATATGGGAGGTTCTCAAGGAGAAGAGATTGACTGATTTGGTTCTTGCACAGTTCCAGAATATGGGAGGATCTCAGGGAGAACCTCAAGTATCCTTTGGTCCCCTTCCCTCTGCTCATGCAGAAGCCCAAGGAAGCAATCCAGACCTGTGCACATCCTGATAGCTGACTTCTCTTCTGCACAGCACTTTGGGGTAGAGAAAACACATGGGTAAATGGTCAGCCTGACATGCACCTGGCTTCCCAGAGGCAGATGGCAAAAATTATTTGCCAATTTAACATTGTTGCATTTCCAGTGTCTAAACTAGCACCCCGCAGGCTGGCTTGTGGTGCAGAGCTGCATGAAGGATTTTTCTTTTCACCTTCTTATCCTTGCCCACTAGGAGCCTCTGCTTAGCATGTGTGTGGCTTGGCAGCCTGCTTGCCACTGTGCAGTGTGCCTTTGCCCTGTGTGTGCCCATGCACAGGCTCCCCCTTGTTGGGAGTCGGACACGGGGCCAGACTGACCCCCTGCACACACACCTGCAGGAGCACATCTGTCCTGTGAGTGCCTTTATGAGAGCATGAGCAAAACTGCCAGGTTAATGCATCAATGAATGCTGGTTCTTACACTTCACAAAGAGAATTCAGTCATGTTTTCCATAATTTGTGGAATTCATGGAAAGCTGCCAGGTGGAAAATGTTCTGGGAGGGGGACAGGGGGTGGTTGACAGCCATCTGAACATGAGCCAGCGTGTGCCCAGGTGGCCAACAACACCAGTGGCATCTTGGCCTGTAAAAGAAATAGTGCGGCCAGCAGGACCAGGGAGTGATTGTTCCCCTGTGCTCAGCATTGGTGAGAGCTCACCTCAAATCCTGAGCTCACTTTTGGGGCCCTCACTGCAAAAAAAGACACTGAGGGGCTGGAGTGGGTCCAGAGAAGGGCAATGAGCTGGTGAAGGATCTGGAGCACAAATCTGATGAGGAGCAGCTGAGGGAGCTGGGAGTGTTCAGCCCAGAGAAAAGGAGGCTCCAAAGGGGGGACCTTTTGCTCCCTGTAGCTGCTGGGCAGGAGGGTGTAGCCAGATGGGGGTTGGTCTCTTCTCCCAAGCAGCAAACAGGAAACGAGGAAATGTTGTGCCTCAAAATATGCCAGGGCAGGTTTAGATTGGATATCAGGAAAAATGTCTTCACTGAATGGGTGTTCAGGCTGCTCAGGGAAGTGGTGGAATCACCATTCCTGGAAGTGTTCAAAAACCACATAGATGTGGCACCCGGGGACATGGTTTAGTGGTGGGCTTGGCAGTGTTGGACTTGGTGATCTTAGAAATCTTTTCCAACACAAATGATTCTTTGATTCTATGAGTCTATCATTATTTACAGTCATCTGCCCTGTGCCTCACAGGAGCTCAGTGCTGCAATACCAATGTATCAGGAAGCCCAGTGCTATCACTCAATGGCTGCTTGCTTTTAATACATCTGCACACAGCAAATGCTGTGATAATCATGGGCACAAAAGCACCATTTTTCATATAGGTGCTTCACCAATGGAGAGGTCTTTCCCTTGTTTCATGGGACAAGGTGGGATGTCAACTTCACACATCACTTTTTAACTTCACCATAAAAACCTTTCTTGGTATCTAAACTCATGTAAGCTCTGGACAGGGTTGTTCTTGCACAGGATCCTCTCTTGAGCATAGGTGGGCTGAATTAAAGCACTACTGTGAATAGCTAGGGGGATCTCCTGCCAGCAATACCAGGAATTAACTTACACCTGCAGCCAAAATTCCTTGGCATGAACGAGCAGGCTGTGGGCTCAGCCTTTGCTGCTTTGTGGGTGTCAGCCTCCCCTGGCTGCCCCAGGCTCCACAGCTTCTGATCCACGCTCAGACTGAAAATGGGGCTCTGAAAAACCTCCTAATGCACTGCTGCCAAGACAAGAGTGTGTCACATCTGGGGGGTTGGAGGAGATGAAGAGATGACAAACATGGGATGGGCCAGGATAATAGGTCTTGGTGACTACATTCACAGCTAATAATTATTTTCAGATCATGGAGAAGGTCCCTGTGTTTGCTCCTTCCCACCCGCCTGGTGTCTGCAGGTCTGTAACCAGGTCAGGATCTTTAAAAACAGTTCTGGGCCTGAAGGGTGAAGTGCTTGCAGGCTCTGATGTCCACACTGTGCTTGTCTGTGGTGAGGATTTCGAGTTGTGGCTTGGCCTGCAAACACACTCAGCACAAACCCTGGATGGCTGCTTCGCCTCTTCACCCATCTGAGCCCCTAAAATGGCCAGAAACAGACAGAGCTAAGTTTGACTTAGTGATACAAGTTTCCTTGTTTAGCCCTATCATTTCATTAGAACTAAGAGAAATAAAACTGTAAGGCCCTCAAAACCAGGGCACAGCTTTGTGTGCCTATTCACAAATGTCTGCAGATGTGTACCCTCGCTGTTGCACAGTTACTGATCACAGAACCATGGAATGGTTTGGGCTGGAAGGCACCCTAAAGGTCAGCTCAATGCATGGGCAGAGACACCTTCCATTAGAACAGGCTGCTCAAAGCCCCATCCAACCTGCCCTTGAACACTTCTAGAGATGGAGCATTCACCACTTCCAGGGCTGGAGCATCCTGTTCCAGTGCCTCACCACCCTCACACTAAGAGGGTGGTGAGGCACTGGAACAGGATGCTGCATTCCTAACATCCAATCCAAACCAGCCTTCTTTCAGTTCAAAGCCATTAACCCTTGTCCTATCACAACATACCCTTGTGAAAAATCCCTCTCCAGCTCTCTTGCAGGCCCCCTCCAGGCAGTGGAAGGCTGCTATAAAGTCTCCCCAGTCTTCTCTTCCCATCCCCAACCATCTCAGCCTGTATTTATAGGAGAGGTGCTCCAGCTGCTGTAGCATATTTATGGCCTTCCCTTGGACTCACTTCAAGAGGCCCCTGTTGTTCTGATGTTGGAGCACCCAAACCTGGATGCAGTGCTCCAGATGGGGTCTCGGGAGTGCAGAGTAGAGGGAGAGAACCTCCCCTTGAGCTGTTGGCCATGCTGATTTCAATGCAGCCCTGAAGCAGTGGCTGCCTCTTGGCTTGCAACTGGCCCAGTTTAGGCTCAGTGCCTGGTTCAGCCCAGTGACCCAGCCACAGCACTTTGCTCTGTACAAATCCCCTGATGTCCAGCAGCTGCTGAGGTTTCCACAGAGGAGAGATCAGCTTCAGCCTCATCCTGCTGGGCTGCAGCCACATTTCTGGGTTGCTGCTCTCCCAGCACAGCACCTGGGCATTCCTGTGTGCTCAGCTGGGCACTCCTGAGGCTGGATCAGGGTGGGAAGGGGCCCTCAGCCAGGAGTGTGCATCCCCCAGCCAGCAGTGTGCATCTCTCAGCAGTGTGCATCCCTCACAGTGTGCATCCCTCACAGTGTGCATCCCTCAGCCAGCAGTGTGCATCCCCAGCAGTGTGCATCCCTCAGGAATGTGCATCCCTCAGCAGTGTGCATCCCCAGCAGTGTGCATCCCCAGCAGTGTGCATCCCTCAGCAGTGTGCATCCCTTAGGAATGTGCACCCCTCAGGAGTGTGCACCCCTCAGCAGTGTGCATCCCCAGCAGTGTGCATCCCCAGCAGTGTGCATCCCTCAGGAGTGTGCATCCCCCAGCAGTGTGCATCCCCAGCAGTATGCATCCCTTAGGAATGTGCACCCCTCAGGAGTGTGCACCCCTCAGCAGTGTGCATCCCCAGCAGTGTGCATCCCCAGCAGTGTGCATCCCTCAGGAGTGTGCATCCCCCAGCAGTGTGCATCCCCAGCAGTATGCATCCCTTAGGAATGTGCACCCCTCAGGAGTGTGCATCCCTCAGCAGTGTGCATCCCCAGCAGTGTGCATCCCTTAGGAATGTGCATCCCCCAGCAGTGTGCATCTCTCAGCCAGCAGTGTGCATCCCCAGCAGTGTGCATCCCCCAGGAGTGTGCATCCCTCACAGTGTGCATCCCCCAGGAGTGTGCATCCCTCACAGTGTGCATCCCTCACAGTGTGCATCCCCCAGGAGTGTGCATCCCTCACAGTGTGCATCCCTCAGGAATGTGCATCCCTCACAGTGTGCATCCCTCAGGAATGTGCATCCCTCACAGTGTGCATCCCTCAGCCAGCAGTGTGCATCCCCCAGCAGTGTGCATCCCTTAGGAATGTGCATCCCCCAGCAGTGTGCATCCCTCAGCAGTGTGCATCCCTTAGGAATGTGCATCCCTCAGCAGTGTGCATCCCTCAGCAGTGTGCATCCCTTAGGAATGTGCATCCCTCAGCAGTGTGCATCCCTCAGCAGTGTGCATCCCTTAGGAATGTGCATCCCCCAGCAGGGTGCATCCCTAGCAGTGTGCATCCCCAGCAGTGTGCATCCCTCACAGTGTGCATGCCTTAGGAATGTGCATCCCCCAGCAGTGTGCATCCCCAGCAGTGTGCATCCCCTAGGAGTGTGCATCCCCAGCAGTGTGCATCCCCAGCAGTGTGCATCCCCAGCAGTGTGCATCCCCTAGGAGTGTGCATCCCCAGCAGTGTGCATCCCCAGCAGTGTGCATCCCTCAGCAGTGTGCATCCCCAGCTGGGAGAGCAGTGTCAGAGCGTCAGAGCCTGAGGTGCTGCTCTGTCTGTCCAGCCTGGCAGTGGGAGAACCTGAACGAGTGTGAGTGCATGGCTGTGGGTCACATTCCTGCTGCTGCAGTCATGGCTTGGAAGGATAAATGGTGTAGTGAACGCAAGGCCTAGAGAGGACCAGCTGGGCTCAGTCCCTGCTCTGTCCTTACTCACTCTGTGCTCTCAGACACGTCGTGTTCCCTCGCTCTGCCCAAACTTCCCTGACTGCACAGCACAGATCTCACCATGTGCACAGCCTTCCCTTCCATGATTGATGTTAGCTGGCTGCTGGGACAGCCCTGACAGGAGCCTGTGTCTCCCAAAGTGCTGAGGAGCTGCCATGTAGGGACCTTCCTGCCCTGGAATGCAAACACACTGCTGCCAGGGTAGGTTTTGCCTTTGGAGTGTCTTACAAGAAAGAGCAAGACTCCAGGGGCTTGTTAATACAAGAGGACCTTATTGAAGTCTAAAAGGAGTGCCTTGAAGCACTTATATTCTTACATTAATAAAGTTTATTAGCAATAAGAAGAGTATTTGAAGGAGATTGCATAATGTCGTTACAGTTACCTTAAACCTGGTGTTAGAGTTTCAAACAAACCATATATGTTCATACCTCCCTGGAAAGAGGTGTGGACACTGTTTCCTTCACATTTCCTCTTGATGCAGGTCTGACTGCAGCCTCCTCTGTGCTGAGAATAGTTTTTACATGAAGGTCTGTCTCAGTCTCTGTGTTCTCGCTTCAAGTGGACAAATGTTTTCAACACAAGCACTTCAGAGAGCCCTGTACACACAGAGCTGCTGGGCTGAACTCACAGTTCAAACACAGCTCAAGGTCTTGGTCATCTTGTTGCTACAGAAAACAAACCATTTGGGAGGCCCTCTCTTTAGAGAGTGGTGACAAGGTAAGCACTATTCAGCCCCAAAAAGGCAGGTTAATGCAGTATCATATTCCTCTGTTCCCCTCACCTCTCCACCTGCAGTATCCACCCCAGCTGTATTCTGTGTTCTCCCACAGAAACACCGGGATGCAGCAACAGGGTGTGCCACCCCACAGAGGCCAACAGCTCCCTCAAAACCCATCTTCATCAGTCTCTTCAAACTGAGCTGCCAGATTTTGCTCCATGGCAGCCAAAGACCAGAGACAAGGCTCCTGAACCCTTCCATTCCTGCCACCCTGCTGAGCAAAAAATGTAAGAATCACAGAATCACAGAGGCATCAAAAGGTTATCAGGTTCAACCACTGACCTAACTCTGCCAGGTGCACCATCAAACCATGTCCCCACGTGCCATATCTACACTTTTGTGAACACACGTGGGATGCTGATTCCACCACTTCCCTGGGCTTCCTGTTCCAATGCCAGATCACACTTTCAGTAAAGGAACTTTTCCTAATATCCAATCTAAACCTCCTCTGGTGCAACTTGAGGCTACCCCCTCTTGTTCCTGGGAGAAAAGACCAATTCCCACCTGTCTACAACTTCCTTTCAGGTAATAAGGTCTCCCCTGAGCCATTTTTTCTCCAGCGATGCTGCAAGAGGAGTTTTTCCCTCCCTAAGTGACTGGACTGGCCAGCTGAGAGCAGTCTTTAACCACAGAGTGAAATTTGTCAGAGTCTGCCAAAGCTCAAAGCCTTGGCCAAACAGAAGCTTGGGCTGGATCAGCTGCTGCAAAGGGAAGAGGTGCTGTCCTGCAGGAGGGCCACCACCGTTGTACACCCTTCCTCTGAGCTCTTAGCTGGAAGGATCAAAATGCAGGTTTGAAAGCGACAAAAGAAGCACCTGAAGGAGAGAGGGAAGTGAGAAATGCAGTAGACAAAGGCCATTCCCTCAGTCTAGGAATGTACTCAAAAAAACTTCACTTCCTTACACATCATTTGCAGCATCATCCTTTTAGTTAGTCTCATCTAATATCTCACCTGGATATTAACCTGTGGCTAGACCCTGAGCTGCAGGGTCCTGCCTGGCTGCGCTTCCTGCCCTGAAGGGAACTGTGTTATTCCTTAGAATTTCTGGAAGGGGGCACTCTGGCTCCAGGATTGCAGCCCAGCACCCTGCTCTCTGCTGCTGGCTGCTGCTCAGCCCAAAAGGGGGACTCGGGAAAAAATAAAGAGTTCATATCCAGCTTTGAGACAGAGACATTAGAAAGAGAGGGATAAACTGCTGCTCTAGGGACAAAGATAATGTAGAAGTAAATTTATTGAAATGTCAGGGCAAATGGGAATGACATAACCAAATAATCAAAAGGGAGAAAGAAAAGAAAGTATCTGAGATGATAAAAAATTAAAATGGCAAACACAGCACGACAAGGAGCAATTACCCTGGGCTGGAAGCAAAGAAAATGCACAGCACAGAGCTGTGCAGAGAGCGGTGGTGGAGCACAGCGCGAAATGAAAACAATAAAGCAAAAATATAATTAAGGACAATTCAAGCCACCCAGATGCATTTGTAGTTCAGCTTGGATGCCAAATTCAGTTAATAACTGCTTCCAGCTGCTCAGCAATGCACAGCCATTCCTCACTGCAGCCCCTGCACCGGGGCTGGGCAGAGCATCAGCCCACAAACAGGCACAGGCCCTGGAACACAGCAAGGCAGCAGGAGGGAATTGGGATCAGGGCAGGGGAAGAACCCCAAAACAATGCTGAGCATAACTGGGATGCAACGTGGTCTGCTGAGCTTCTCAGTGGGCACTGGGTGAGGGAAGGGGGAAGGTGTTGCAGCATTAGAGCTGGAGCATCAAAGGGATGTCTCTGTGGGGTCTCTGCCTCAGCCCATGGCTCCTGCCACTCCTCTCCCCTCTCAGCTGCTGTTTCTGCTGCTGGTGAAGGAAAGATGAGGGAATGAGCCTTGAGAGCAAGCAGCTCTTTACAGAATAGGGCTCAACACCAGCCTCTGTGCTTCCTCTGGGGGCTGGAAATAATAATACCAGATACCTTTAACTTTCCTCCTTTTTACTTATTGCTTGTTTGGGTTTTTTTGTTGGTGTTTTTTGCTTGTTTGTTTTGTTGTTTGTTTGTTGTTGTTTTTGTTTTGTATCTGTGTATTAGGATTCACCTTTTCTTGATTTTTTTTTTCCTTCCCAAAGCCAGGAGGGCTCACAAGTTAACTTTCTCCTGTTTAAACACAGAGATTCCACCTGGCCAGACAATGAGTGCTCATGCCCACACACACACAGACACACAGACACAGAAATACAAACACCCATGAGTGCACATGCACACGCAAACACGGCTCCAGCACCTGGGGCTTGATGGGGACCATCAGCTGCAGCCAAGGACCTGCAGCAGAAGCATCTCCCAAGTTTCCCAGGGGATGATGTTCTGTCCTGTAAGACAAAACAGTCCTCATATAATCAAATATCCTTTGAATCACTTCTGGGAGGCAGGACATGGAGACTGCCAGCAAAACTGAGAACAAAACAAAGACAGAGAAGAGGCACAAGGGGGAGCTGGAAAACATTTTCTTCCCCTCTCCATCCCCTTTTTAAATTACCATCAAGCCTAGTCTGTGATGCTTGAAATGGCCTGTGTTTGTTAATCACAGCTCATTTGGTTGTGTAGGAAGGTATAAATAGGGTTTCATGTGTGACTGATGGGAGCTGTGAGCCAGCCCCCTGGGTTGTTTGCGCTGCTCCTATGAATAGCAGTGCAATTAATGTGTTTCTATGCTAGGTCCCAACTCCAGAGGATCCTGCTGGAGTCTGCTGTGGCTGCACTTCACTTGAGAGGAAGGAATCCAGCTCTGCTGTGCCTCTCCTCAAGCCCCATCTCCAGCAGTACCTCCTGTGCTTGCCAGACGAGGTAACATCCAGGTTTACATCTTGTCTTGCACAGCTCCCTTTGCTCCCGCTCTGCCCACTTGCTGGTCAAAGAGCAGAGAGCCCTGCTCTGACCCTCTGGCACCTCCAGCCATGCAGATCCTCTCCTTTCCTGGGACCCCTCCTCACCCCTGGCACTGTGCAGCCAGCCTCAGACACTCTCCCACATCCTGCTGTGTCCTGCCTGCTTTTTCTGGCTGCCTTCATCAGCTCAGGTTGCCTGACTCAGGGCTGTTGGATCTTCCTTGCTCCCACTGAAATCCCCTGCTTGTGGTTGATCCTCTCCCCCTTCCCTGCCTTGATGAAAGTGTTCCCTTGCAGCCTCTCCCATCCCGCAACCCCACAACGCGGTCAAGAATTGGCCACAAAGACAACTTGAATTTTCCCTGAGAGCCTGATCCATGCCTGGCAAACCCAGTAGCAATCAATAGCATTCTATTAGAGACAGAGTGACCTAGGGTGGGTTAAGAACCAAGGGGTGATCTGCCATAAGAGCAGAAGAATGGCTCCCAAGCACAGAGCAGCACACAACTGGCACCTCAGTAATGCCACAGATGCAGCTGTGTCAGCCACAGCTTTCAAGCTCTTTAGGCTGTCAACAATTTGAGGTATTTTGGTTGAGCCTATTGACTCAACACCAGGCTACTGTACCAGAGATCTCAGAGATTATCTGTTCAGGTGGGAGGGCAGGAACCCAGCTCTGCTCCACTTAACTCCTGCCGAGGCAGCAGCTCTGAACGATGGCAGGCTCTTAGAGAAAGGTTGTAAGCGCATTTTCAGGACCAGTCTTGCACTTAAAATCTTCAGACTACATTGATCTTTAGCTGTGGGGAACCCCAGCTCATTTTCTTTCTTGTTTACATATAACCCTGATTCAGCTTTGAGATCAGCAGTAAGTGCAGGGAAAGTCTGTCCTTCAGACACTCTGTGTGTCCCTCCTAAGCCACTTGCATCACTTTGATGCTGGTGGTGAGTGAGCCATGATGAGCCATTTTCATCATCTCTTATCCAAAGATGGGGAAGGAAGTGAATAAACTCTGTTTGTAAATTTCTATTTCTCTTTCACTGTCTTATCTGAGCCCACAGGAAAAACATTTGGCTGCTGTGGGAGAGCTGGGGAGCAGCCACTGAATGATGGATAGGTTGTGAATTTAATGGCACACAAGGCAGCCTTTGCTGAGCACTTTACTAGCTGCACCCTTCCCTTCTGGCATGGGATCTATAGGCTGCACTGCTGTGTCTGGTGACTGAAGAAGCCTTTGTGGTCTCTTGGAACATTTCTGCTGCTGTGTGGCCTGGGGACAGCATCCCACAGTGAGCAGTGAGAGCTGCTACCCAAGGTAAAAATGGGGGTTACTAAATTCAGCCTCAGTGAATGACTGTGGATGAGTACAACAAAGCTCCCAAGGGTTTGGAGCTTGCAGGTTCACTGTGCTGATTCACAACATCCTACCCCAGCCCTGTGCCTGACAGAGATCTTACATCAACAGGAAGGATTTTTCCTCCATCATGCCAAAACTATTGTGGGCTACCTCAGACATTTAAACGCCCTCAGTGATGAATGTCCAAGTCAAGGAGATGCTCAGATATTTAGCAATATGTGCATGTGGCAATAAAGTTGTACAAGGCAAAGAATTCCTGCCATGTGCTTTTCATCAGTGTAATAGAAAGAATTATGTACTCAATCAAGCCTAATAGTGATTATGCATCTAATTTTTGTTCAGCCAAAACAACATCAAGGACAAGTTTTTCAAGAGCTCTTGACTATGGCAAAGAAGTGCTAGCTTTTTTTTTTTTTGGCTGCTACTCTCATTAATTAACATGATTTGTTCTTCCATTGTGATGAGAAGCACTTCAGAAAGATGCCAAATATAAATATAAAAATTAACAGCAAAGTGATATCAAACTAGAAGACATAGCTAAGTTTTCCCACACCATCACTTTCTTGTATTTTTTATTTAGTTGCCCCTTCTCTAAGAAATCATAAATCCCTCAGAGAAGACTAAGCCTTGCTGCTGAGGCTGCTATTGTGCATGAAGATTGCTGAATTATCCCTCAGCCTCCTTCCTTATCTGCAGAATATGTGGAACAATTTGAGGGCTGGGGTAAATTATGGAAAAAATAGAATACACCTGACAGTTTGGTTTTAAGCCTCTTCAAAGTTAATCTGTTTCTCTGAACTTTCTGAAACAACAAAATTGTGCAGGAATAATATTAAGACATGGTTCAAAAGCATCCAAATCCCTCTTCAGACTCCAAAGGGCTCTTCGGACTGCCTCTTGCATGCCACAATCCCTGCAAACCACTACATAGCTGCACAGGATCACGTGCCCTTGGCACACCCTGCAGCTCAGAGTTTGAACCTTTGGAGCTGTAGTTCATCCACAAAGCCTTTTTTTTTCCTAAGCCTTCCTGGCAGCCCTTCTGTGTGGCACCCCTGAGTAATGTAAACAACCCTCATTATCCTTACCAAGAAAGAACAAATATAAAAACATTTAATATGTGGCATAAAGTATTTAAATAGCTTGTTAATCTCCCTCTCCTATTCTCATTCTCTTCCCCCTCAGAAGCTCATATCTTCATCTTTTCAGTCCAGGAGCCTTAGAATAGGCGTGCACATTTTTTCAGACTTGATTCATTGCTGCTGAAGAGCAGATGTCATGTTTGATAATAAGAATATAACGCGGGGTGCAAAAAGTGTTGAGCACGTTGATAATAATCAGCTGTGACTCTGCATAATCTTGAAATTATGCACTTCACAACGTGGGCCTCATCCATTTTTCCCCTTTTTTCTCTCTGTCCCACATGGAACCCTTTCTGTTGAATAAGCACTGAGCTTGTCTTTTGCCATAGGAAGGGGAACAGAGCCTCCCCTTTAACCTGAGGAATCTTAGCCAGCACTCCTGAGGTTTTGGTTCCTCCAGAAAACACCAGGAGTCAAAACTTACTGATGAGAGGGAAGGGTAAAATCAATGGGGGCACATAAAATCAGAGAGAGAGAATGAAAGCATAATTACAGGGATCTTAAGAAACTGACATCTAAAAAAATAGTTCCTATGTGTTTCCTTGTTCTTCATTTGTTCATGATGCCTCCTTCATATTCCTGGTGTTTTCAGAGAATTAATTTTGCTGTCCTTTTCTGGACACTTAGTAGAAATCAAAGAGTGGCTCTGGGCTGACACACACTCAGTTTCCATCAACACTCAACCTGTCATATTTTTGCCTTCCCCCAGCTCCATGTGTCATGTCTCACATCAGGCATGAACATGCCAGTCTCTTAAGGAGGCTAATCCTTTCCTGAGGTAAAACCTGTGGCCACAATTTATCCAAGCTCCTGAATGGTTGAATAATAAACTCATTCTTGGACTGAACTGTGGAGTTTAGCCAGCCAGCACTCTCAGACATCGATTACTGCAATGAGAAGTACATCCTGAACCTACAGCTCATAAGCATTTCTTCCTCAGTGTTAATTCATATCCATTAATGCAACAGCCAAAGAAATCACAGAGAAAATACCAGTGCAATTTATGTTACTTGACCTGTGGAAGAAAACACCAAGTGTAGCAGAGCAGCAGCAAGCTTTCTGTTCCACATGGCTCAGTTCCATGTCCTACATGCCAGGAGGATACTGAGAAGGCAGAATTGGAGGGGTTCAAGACACTTCTGTCGGCTGCAGACATAGAGAAATGAATGGAGAATGAGGATTGGGCTGTTCTTTGTGTGGAAACCAGCAGGTTTTTTACTCCATTGTTTCTGTTCCTCTGTCAGAGCAGCACACCCACTTGCAAAATACCTGCGCTTGCCAGAAGGAAAGGTCTTGCCCTCCCTGGGATTCTTTTCACTCTGTTCAATTAATTTTATTAACACCCTGTGGACTCAGTCCTCAAGACTCCAGGTGAAAATGTTTCATCATTACAAGTGTTTCACAATAAGAGCCACACAAAACCTACCAATGCTGTGTCTGTGTTATTATTAATTACCCTGTCAGAAAGCCTAGGAAGGCTTGATAAAATAAACTGCATTAAATCCACCATCCAGAGGAATTCATTCAAACAAGCAAAGCTGACTCAGGCAATTGCCAACAGTGTTGTATACAAAGGGTGGCACTCCATGTGACACATATGGAAGAGATCAGGCTGTCCTACACTGCTCTAAAAGGTGCAAGTATGCCCCTTATTATTGTGCTATTTCTATATCATCAGTGCTCTGGGAAGGCAGAGTTATGTTATTTCCTTTTTGTGGACAGTTCAGCTTAAGACCCATGCCTGAGATCACACAGAGGATCTGGGGCTAAGGTGGGAATGTGCTTTGGACCTCCTGGGTTTCAGTTCCATCTTCATCAACCCCTTTCTTGTCTCATTCTCAATGAGATCACACAGAGGATCTGGGGCTAAGGTGGGAATGTGCTTTGGACCTCCTGGGTTTCAGTTCCATCTTCATCAACCCCTTTCTTGTCTCATTCTCAATGGTCTACAGGTTCTGTACCCAAATGGCAGCCACAGTGCACTGCATAACCCAAGCCAGAAGTCAAAGCCAGAAGAGGGACAATGGGTAAGAGGTGACGCAGCCTTTAGCCTTGAGTGTGCCTCCAGAACTGCAGGCGGAGAAGCTGGAGCTCTGGGAACAGAATTCACTTGGGATCTTGAGTCCTGGGAACTGAATGAGAAGCACATGAAGAAACCCCTATCCCAGGAACCTCCCACTGAACTACACTCCTGGATTCCCATTTACAAACCATATCTCTGAGACAGACCCAATATCCCCATCCTCCCCCTTCAGTGCTCATTCTGTGATGAGCAGGTAAGCAGGGCAATGGTCAAGATCAGCTCTGGAAATGCAGTGCTGTGAGGAGAATACCTGGTACAGGATGCAGGAATGAACATGCACCAAGCACACAATGTGTTGTAAGACCCAAGTGCTCACCTGGTGTTCAAAATCTTTGTGGTGTAGGACTCTGAATTTTCATAACTCTCTACTACTAAAAAGTACTAGAGAGACACAAAAAATGGCATGGGAAAAAATTTCTCTACTTAATGAAGCAAATCTTGTGAAATCAGAGGCATAAATATGAAGAAGTAATTTCTGAAACCTGTTCACCATATAGTCTGGCAAGCTCCTTAGCCTGAGTTTTGGAGTAATTCAGATTAGCTTGAGCCCTGAAGATCCAAAGAAAACAACATAAGAACTGTGTGAGCTTCTCAGAGCATTTCTGGAGTCCCCAAAGGGACAACTGCAGGTTTCATCCTACAGCCCCTGCCTGGAGACTGTAACTTTTCTCCCTATTACATCTTGGCTGAGGAACAAGAAATTTTCCAAGATGAGTCATTAAAATACACAGAGCATTTTGAAGCAGGGCAATCAATCTGTTAAGAAGAACATAACCAACATTTGTGTCACAAATGCTGATGTTAGGCTGACGGGGAGATGCTGATAGCATCAGTCTTGGAACAGATACCAACATGGTGATGATGGGATGCTCAGTTTGTCCATCCTGGGTGTTCTCCTGCTGGCAACTGAATGCACACTGGGCCCCTGGTTCTGGGAACAAGTTAGACATGCATGGTGTGATCCCAACAACAGGCTGGGCTAATTGTCCTGCTTCAGGCTGTAGGGATAGAGGGCAGGAACCCACGGACAGCTGTGCTTACGTCATTGTCATCCATTAGGCCTTTTCCCATGTTTCAACCCTCCTTTCTCCACCCTAGTCTCCTCCCAAATAAACAAGAAAATCCTAATTAGTTTTTTCCTTTTCATTCATAATCTGGCTGGATCCATATAAAAATTAGGTACTTCTGATAATGGTATGTTAACCTTGCATGTCTCACCTTGAGTTGTGTGTGCAGTTTTGGACACTACGATATAAAAAGGATATTAAGCTTTTAGAGAACGTACCAAGTAGGGACACAAATGTGGTGAAGGGCCTGGGGAAGAGGTCTTAGGAGTGGCTGAGCCACTTGGTTTGTTCAGTCTGGAGAAGAGGAGTCTGAGGGGAGACCTCTTTGTGGTTTTCAGCATCCTCATGAGGGGAAGTGGAGGGGCAGGTACAGATCCCTTCACTCCCTGGTAGCCTGTCATGTCTGGCCATTGCTCATGACATGCCCAGTGGTTTCTGATGACCTGCTCAGTCCTTCAAAGGCAGGTAAGGGCACTGTCATCTGTTTGCAGATTTAAAAAATACTACATGGTTTTCAGTCAGGCCATGATGTCCACACCAGCTGTGCACTGCAAGAAACATAGACCAGAGTATGAAAAAATCTGGACAGAATTGGACTGATATCAGCCTGGACCTACAGAATTTCTGTCAGGAGACCAGATGTGTTAGGGCTCGTAGCCAGGCTGTATTTCAAAGCAGGGAGACTTTGGCTGATAAATGGTTCCCTGCATCAAAGTATTGATATGTCTGTCACAACCTGATTGTTTGTGCTGCATAGGTGCACAACAACACTCACAGCACAAAGAACTGACCATTTCATGGAGAAGAACATTCTGAATGATGGAGGTGCAAACATTCAGCTGCCATGCTCTGATCAAGCACCCAGCCTTCCAGTCACAAATCACAGCTTTGTGTCAAGGGCAAAGCCAGGCTTCCCGAACATCCACACTCCCACTTCCTTTGCCTTCTTTGTAAAAGCAACAGACAAACTTTACTTGGAAAAGAACACATTTTTGCAAGTGCAGTGCTTTTGTAGTGAGGATGGATCCAGGAAAGTCATAAACCTGTTGGAGCAAGTCCAGAGGAGAGCCACCAAGATGATTGTGGGGGTGTAGCTCCTCTGCTGTGAGCATCATTCTCTTTTGAAGCTCACAAAAAGAAAACAATAAGTATTTTTTACTTTATCAGTAAAATCAGGGGAATTGCAGAACTAGCCCTGTAATAGCCCTTTAGAAGTGCAGCACTGCAGTTGCTGGCTCATGAAACCTTTCTGAAACCTGTATTATTAGTCCAGCCTCTACTCTACACATACCTTGTCTTGACATTTCCTGTTTAAAGCCCTTATTACTGAAAGTCCTAAAGTCCTTACTCTTTCCCACAACAAAGAAAACATGGGGAATATTGTTGGTATGTTCTAAAGCTGAAAACACTGTCATCATGACCAGTTCAAGAAGAGGCACACTCATGGGAGTAATGGAGTGTAGGTGCGTGCAACTGTCTGAAGCCAAGGCTAGAGGCAAATCTGATCAGATCAGATCTAGATTTCACAGTTAGAAATGTGACAAGCTATCATTAATATTAGCTGATTGCCCAGTTTCACCACTGATTTCTTTAACAGAACTTGAAATAAAAATGAAATTAAGAAGAATCCCACACCTCACAGCCCAGGTGAGCTCTATGTGTCCTTTCTGGCCTGGGTTCAGACCAGCAGCCAAGCCCAGGTGCCAGAGCTGGAGTGCAGCTCCAGCAGCTCCAGGCTCCCAGGGCAGTGTGCCTGTCAGCTGCCGCAGGCACGTGGTGATTGCTCCATGGATACTCCCAGCCCAGAGTGTTCCCTTGCTTTCAGCACAGGGCAGCCTGGGACTTGAAACCATCCCTGGCTCCCAAAATGATCTGCCCCAGAGGATCTTTGATTTAAAGAGCAACGAGGGAAGCCTGGGGGATGCTAACTATTGCTGGTCAAACCACCAGTGGGTCATTAGCTGCCCACTGTGTCCCTCTTCTCTCTGCCCTTCAAAATGTCCCAAGCCTCACAACACTTGCTGATGTCCCAGCTTGCCCTCAAGGTCGGCAGAGTAAAGTCTGGGATGGGACTAATTCTGCAGTAAAACCTGACATACACAACCCAAGTGCAGCCTGTGGTTGTTTCCCCACACCGTTGCCATCCCTTTCGAGTGCCTTTTTGCTGCACATTGGCCTGGCAGACTTGCTCTGACACATTCTGGAAGCCCCTGCAGACATCTTATGCTATTTTTTAAAAAACACAGACTTCACTCCTACAAATAAAGGAGGTGAAAATGTCCCCGCAGAGCTCTGGCATTTGTGGGAGCAGAACTATTTCTTCACATCAAGTAAACAAGTTTTTACACACCAGATTAATTCCTCACTCCAGAGCTGGTCCTGGGGGGCCAAGGCAACACACGTTGCCGCTCGCTGGGTGCAAACCCAGCAGAGGCTTTGGCAAGGCTTCCCCATGTGGTGCCTGAACTCCAGTGCTTGGAGGGATCCATTGAAGGCACAGCAGGGATTTCATGCTTGCCCTCTGGCTCCTCACACACAGCTCCTGCCTTTGAAGGCAGCCCCTCTTCCCACAGGCCACAACGGGAACAAACCCTCCAGCTGCTGGCACAGCACTGCCCAGGGACAGCAGCCAGGTGTCAGGAACGGGCTCCCAGGGGAGCTCAGGGAGCTCAGCATCCCTTGGAAGGCTCCTGGCACCTCCTGTGGAAGGGGACCAGGAGCAGGAGCTGGCAGGCAGCCAGGGAATGCCTGTGGAAATCACCATGAAACAAGAGCCCAGAACAGGTTTGCCATCTGGGACAGGCCAAGGCATTGCTCTGGATCCAGGCAATAGGCCTGGCTTCTTCCTGATGGGCATGAAAGGACTGGAGAATAATTCAAAATTGCAAAGGAGTATGGGAACAGAGATAACATCTGAATGAGGAAACCTTTTCCAATAGGTAGTATACCATGAAACGCATTTGGCAGTGCAGGAAGTCTTTTTCTACTTGAACTCTTTTGTATTGCCCTTACCCAATCCTTCTGTAAAGGTTCTAATTAAGAATATATTTTTCATATATAAATACCTCCTCTTCCAAGACTGCATTTAAAGATCGCCTGATGCACCTAATTTTCAGCTTAATTTCACTAAGTATCTTTCCCTCAATACTTGCCTCTTGAGAGATGGCAATGCACAATTCACATGCCTTTTGGAGCTGCTGGGACAATTTCTGGGGCAATTATGTGCATTCACCGTGCTGCAATGATGAAGTACTTTTGATAGCACCAGAAAGTGGCTCAGAAGTTTCTGCTTTTTAAAAATGTAAGGTATGGATCATTATGCACTTAGGATGATTCAGGCCAACAAGGATGTTAAAAGACTACATTTGTGAAGGTGCCAGACAGGAACTCCCAGCTGCATGTCACAGAGGCAACTTTCAATTAAGATTAAATCAACATTTACACTGACACTCTTGAAATCAATCAATCTGTCCTTCCAGTTGCTTCATCCTAGATATATCTTGGGAAAATACTGGAATTATATTTCCTGCAGTGCACTCCTCTAGCCTTTCAAGTCCAATTGCCCCCCATTTACACAACTCTCCCATTGAATCTGGTGTCTCTTAAAGGTCCAAGCCACACACACCAAGTGCATCCTGAGTTCAGTGATCCTTTGAGCAGTGATGCCCAGTGGACATGGTTTTTGGTAATATACTGAAAAATAGCCTCTCTTCACTAAAAAAAAAAAAATCTCCCAGCTCTGACACTATTCTGCCCAGACAAGAACTGGCTGCACACCTTTATAAATGAAAACAAGCCAGAAAAAAAAAGGAGTTGTGATCATATTTGGAACCTGTAAACAACTAGAGTGTTAGGAGCTTTCTAGAAAGACTTGCATGACCCAGCATATAGTTACCAATTAATCTCTGTTCAAGCCATCCTCCAGAAAGGAACTCATAAATGTATTACTGATTGAGAATTCCTCTAAACTACGGCAGTTTGGGAATTTTAGCTGCAGGCCACATCTGTTTTTCTAAATAGGTTTTCTAAATCTTTTACTTTGTAACAGCTGTTGATTACATAAATACTAATTGCACCACTGAACAATAGTTGTCTCTATTGAACTGCTCAGCAGATAATGAAAATAGACTGCAGACATAAGAAAGCCCATCTTCAAATTCTTCTGTTCTGCTAGGCATCTCCATCCAAAAGGTCTATCCTTTACTGACATTAATGTACCCTTTTTATGATAATAAGTTAAAATTGCTTCACAATTACTTCAAAAGCAGTAATTATGTTGTAGAAACAATGCCTAATTTCTACTTAGATTTGTTTACTTCTGTCTGGAGCCATTTTTGTTATGGAAACAGCGTTGTCAGACTGCTGGCAGTCTGAAACAAGATGAGAAGGCTCATTTCTGTAACTATCAACCTTGGATTTCACATCCAAGTGTTTCACCATCTTCAGCAGCACACTGTGGAAATTCTCCAAGGAAAAAAAGGTAGAATTTAATGAAAAACAACATTTTTAGGGCAGCAAACAAGTTCTATTGTGATCAGAAGGATAAGTATATTGTGTAGAATTTTCAAATATAAATACAGGTTAATGAAAGGTATTTACACAGAACATAGGAACAAAGAATTATAGAATGGTTTGGGTTTCAAGGGACCTTTAAAGATCACATAGTCCCAGTCTATGCCATGAGCAGGGACATATTTCAAACTAGAGAAACCTCTTATGCATTGAGAATGGAAACAGAAATCATTTTTATGTACCCAGTCCTTGGAAGGTTCTCTATTTTTTTTTTCTTCAGCCCAAAATCACTGGCTTTGTCTGCATAGCTTTTACAATGATTTAAAGTAATTTATTTTGTTTAACTCATTCTTAATTTACACCAAAAGTTGGAATTCACTTTCCTTCTGTCAAGTAAGTTTCTGTGGGAACACATTTCATTAATCCAGAGTAAAGATCCCGCTTTGAAATACATGATGGTACCACAAAGAGTGACAATCTCTTAGTCTTCAATATGAAAAATGATGAGCAAATTAGTTAATTAAAGCCTCCACTTTAGCTCCTAATGTCACAGAAAGCCAAATCAGCATTTCAGTTCCTCTTCTTCTTTCCCTCACTCTCCTTTCTGTCCCACTGTTCATTCTTCCTAACTCTGCCAAACATCCACCAGCCTCCTCCTAAACACAGAAAGCCCCCCAAGCTGGGGGAAAAGAGAGATTACACTGGATGGTATGGAACAAGTGCCCAACACAGCAATGGTTGTATGATACTGTACATTACCTTCATCCCAACAGTTCATCCCAAACCCTCCACTGTTTTTTACCCCAGGATTTGGGAATATCCTCCCAAACACACAATACTTCTAGCTCAAGCGACTCTCTACTGTAAGCTGATGTTTTTCTCTATGAAGACCATGCTATACTGTATCTATCAATAATATTAGTTTAACATTGCAGGTAAGCTGATGTTTTTCTCTATGAAGACCATACTGTATCGCATCTATCAATAATATTACTTTAATATAGCAGGTAAGTGTATTCATATGGCAAAACAGTTGTTACAGTGTGTGGAGGATTCAAAGAGAAAACCTCAAGTCAGGTTTGATCTCACTCCACTAAGTCATGTGGATAGAGCTACACCATACAGTTACATTGAACCAAAGGAATCAGAGCTGTGCTTCTGGCAGCATTCCAGACACTTCTCACTGGAGTTTGGAACTCGAGCTACACGCTGTTGTGTGACACGTGGTGTAGAGGCCAACACAGAGCACCTCTGTGACTGTATGTGGTGCTTTTAAGTCAGAAATCTTCTTTTCCCAGCTGAGCAACAGGCTGGATCTGAACTGTCCTGTCCAATGAAAATTAGTTGGTTTTGTTGATCCCATGATCAAATTCTTCAGATTATAACTGGAATTATAACATTTCTGTTGGGTCTCTGTAACAGAAATTGGTAGTAGAGTCCTTTGTAGAAAAAGACTTTTACTACTTTCAGTCACTCACCAGTTCACCAGTGTAAATAGGTAAGTAAAAGAAGAATAAACCTTCTCATCTATTTATGGAGGAAAATCAAAATTAGAAGAAATATGCAGGGGTTATTACATAGATCAAAAACTGTTGTTTTTTCTACTACAGGCAAAATTTATTATTAATACTTTAGCAGACACTGGTGTAAGTTCAGAAAAAAGCTAGAATGCCACAAATATATCCTCATCACATGGGACTGTTAATATATAATATATAATATATAATATATAATATATAATATATAATATATAATATATAATATATAATATATAATATATAATATATAATATATAATATATAATATATAATATATAATATATAATATATAACAATGTATAATATATAATATATCATATATATAATCATATATTATATATTATATTTTATATTTTATATATTATATTTTATATATTATATACACAAACACCAAATAACAACATTGATACAATTAGTAATACAGTAGTAACATGCATAATGTTATTATATATATATATATATATATATATATATATATATATATATATATTTATTTATTTATTTATTTATTTATTTATTTATTTATTTATATGTGTGTGTGTGTGTGCGCGTGTGTGTGTGTGTGTAGGGAAGAGACAAACACAGACAATGAAATGTATATTTACACTTCACATTTTCTGAACTCCTCCATGGAATGCATATCTTTAAATTATACATTATGGATGCACACAGAAACCTGGGTGCTGATGGCACAGTGCAGTGCAACAAGGCCCAAAAATATCAGTGACAATGCTCTGCGGTCCACATTGGAATCATATGAGTTAAAGGAAACCCTACAGTCCAAAACTGCTGGAGTTGAAAGCTCTCCAATGGCAATCTGAGGCACGGGCGGGTTGGGACCTAGTGGCAGATTTGTGTTATTTTAGCTGCAGGTGCAGAGCGGCAATCACAGCAATTGTCACTTGGTGGAGCCAGATTCCTCTGCAAACGGAAAACGCCTTACGAGTGGAAAAGCTCTCCAAGTCACGAGTTTTAAACAACGGATTGGAGAAGGAAAGATGGGAAGCAGAGGACTTAAATGCTTTGAGAAATCAAAATTGTTACAATTTTGCTCTTAGTTACTCTGTCATAGCCTTGCCAGCCAAGGAAACAGTTACTACCATGCATTGAAATAGGACAGAAATGAAGCTGAGATACATTTGTGAATTTATCTGCAAACATGTAAGATGCAACCCAAAGCTGCCACTTCTTGGTTTTGCACAGTTCAAACAAGTTCAGAATGTTGATGATAAACTGTTGCTAAACTGATGAGATCCTGCTACTGATGATAGATTATTAAAATATATCTGCCATTTTTCCCATTTCTCTCTTAATTTCTCTTAATACAAGTATGAAATGACAGAAGGTATTTATAGTATAACAGAACATCCCCAGAGGAAAAATGAGAGGATGCTAAACAATAAACACCTTCTCTACACTGCGCTCACACTAGCATGCTTCTTTTCCTGACCACGTACATGGGATATTTTAATTAAAGAAGGGTGATGAAGTAAAAGCTTCTCTGGCTTCTGCTTTTGTGTCGCATTTATTATAATTTCTGTAACAGCTCAGGGAACTTGCATTACTCTCTGCCATCTTGCTTTTCAATGATCAGGAGTTATTGCCAAGATCACAAAATCACAGAATGGCCTGGGTTGAATTGGTCCTCAAAATCCAACCCCCTTGCTGCAGGCAGGGACACATTTCACCAGACCAGGTTGCTCAGAGCCCCCTCCAACCTGGCCTTGGACACTTCCAAGGGTGGGGCAGCCACAATTTCTTTGGGCAAACTGTTCCAGAGTATAGGTCCTCTCTAGCATGTTCTTATCTTCTCGTTACATAATTTTTCTCTGCACTGAATTGCTCTGAACCAGTGAGATAAGGATAGATGACAGGTCTACTTTTGTGGACTTGTCCCGACTAGCATATAAACAGTCTTACCTGTTTTTCCATGCCTTTTTCAGACCTGTCAGATCCCACACATTGGGAGACTATCAGCTGGCTCCAGCTTGCTGTTTTTCTTCAGTATACATGGAAAGAATAAGAGAGCTCTTGGTAAGGCAGAAAAAGCAGGTAAGGCTCAGTCTGCTCCCTGCCCGTGGGTGCATCCCACAAGCAGCACAGAGGAGAGAAATGGGAGCTCCCCATCAGAGCACTGGGCACTGAGGTTCAGTGCTGGCTTGGAAGGCCATCTGCTTCCACGACACACCGGAGAAGATGATGGCCATGATTTTCAGATTCTTGGTACGTTGGCAAGCCTGGCACATGGTCTGGTTGTCACAGGTGCTATTCTATCCTACAAAAAGGTGAGAAAGAGCAAGAACTGTTTGTGTTACACATTATAGGGTTCAAGTGCACATTGGAGCGTATTGGACATTATTAAGTCCTACCTTTGCTTTCCTAAGTAGTTAATTTACTCATTTATTTCTGCATAAGTTTCACTCTTTCAAGGTGAACGAGCACATGATCATAAAAGTGAATTATATGCTATGAACAATTTAATTTATTATTATGTGCAGCAACAAGAATTTTGTGAAGAATTAAAAATTACTGTGTTATCTCTGTCCAGGAAAGCAAATAGAACAAGTCAAAGTTAAACAATGACATTTTTTAGAAAAGCAGAATTAATTAAGAGGTGAAAACCAGCAAAAATCAAACAGAAAAAATGGGATTTTGTGAAATAAAGGAGAGACTTTTCCAGGTACAGAAGGACAGCATTGTCTCTCTTAATGCTGGAAGTTGGAGTAGAGGGAAGATGAAAATGGATCATTGGTTCTGCATACCTGGAATGGCTGGAAAGGTGCCTGTGATGGCACAAGCTAGGAAGGAATTAGTATTTTCAGCCAACAAGGTGATGGTTTTACTCTCCCATCATGTGTGCCTGGAGCTGACAACAGGGTTGGGATCTGTGCCTGGATAGGAGGAACAGCCCCACAGGGAGTCCCCAGCGAGGCTCACAGAGCTGCTGTCCAGGCTGGTGAGGTCCCCTATTTGTGCTAGGCCTCTTTGGACTCCCCCACAATTTGGGGAATGCATTTGTGCCTTGGTGGCAGTTTCAGAATTAAGTTTGTTGAAGGGGGAATCGATGGGCAATATTCCTGTGCGGTCCCATGGAGCTGAAGACAGCAGGATCTGGTGCAGGAACTCCAGACTGTGTCTCTTAGGTGCAGGGATGGTCAGGGCATGCAGCATATTGAGTTTGGGCTTCAGGTGGGTTCATCTGTTGGGCTTGGAAGCCTTTTCCAACCTCAGGATTGTGTGATTCTATGTCACTCTCTTCTCCCAGCTAACAAGCAACAGGAAAACAGGAGATGGCTTTGAGCTGCACCAGGGAAGGTTTGGATAGGACATTAGGTAAAATTTCCTCACTGAAGGGGTGGTCAAGCACTGGGACAAGCTGCCCAAGAAAGCAGTAGAATCCTTATTCTTGTGACCAAAAGACACATAGAAATGGCATTTTGGGATGTGGTTTAGTGGTGGTCCTGGCGATGCAGGGTTAACATCTGGACTTGATGGTCTCAGAGGTCTTTTGCAGCCTTAATGATTCTAAGATCAAAGAGCTGAAGACCTAGAAAGGGTTGTGTGTCTTCAGCCTGACTTTGGAAGGTTTTTAAAACCCAGGAAATAATGAAGTGTGGCATTTGCCCCTTTCCCACATCTCCTGCTGCTCCTGCTGCTCCTGCCCATTTGGGTTGTCTTGGCCAAGCTGGCCAAGTGCCAATGCTCCTGGCCACAGGAAGAGGATGAAGGTGTTGCTCCTATTCAGAGCAATGCCAGATCCCTGCCTCCAGGCTGTGAAAGAACTTGGTAGGAGCCTTTGTTCCTGGAAACAGAGCCCAATCCAGAGCCCACATCCAGAGCCCACATCCAGCCTCCTGCTGGGCCGCCAGCTGGGCACTGCATGGGGCTGAGGGAAGAGCCGAGGGCTGCCCAGCACAAACTCCAGCCCTCAGCTTGGCCTGGGGGCTGACCAGGGAGGAGGAACCACAGACAGAGGCTGTGACAGGTACCTGAGGTCTGCTCCCATGTCTGGAAGGTCTGTTTAATATTCCGAAGAAAGTAAATGGACATTTTCTGGCCTTTTGGGAACTAGTTTAGCGTTCCTTTTCAAGCTTTAGAGGCCATATTAAACTCAGTATTCAGTGGAGATCCTTAGCTTGTGAAGGCTCAAACACTTTTCCCAGGGTTTTTGCACAGTTATGTAATTCTAGATTTCCCCTCCCAAAGGGCAAAATAAGAATTTTAGCTGGACTACTTCCCCTATTTTTCTTTCTTTCTTTAAGTGGATTTCACATCCTCCTTTCTGAACATTCATCATTCTTATTGCCCTCAAGTCAATATTTAGCATTTTCCAATCAGCGACTCCTCTTTAAACCGAACATTCAGGATTCCTGTGGTGTAGAAGCTTCCTGTTTTTCACTTCAGGCTCTCCGGTACTTTTTACTACTGGTTTGGGCAAAGCTCATCTATTTAATCTACAATCTCCCTAGGAAACTTGTGAAATCAAATGACTGAGGGGAGGAGGCAGAAGGGTAAATGTAAGTCAGAAATTTCTGTAACCTGTTCATCAGCCTGGCAAGCTCCTTGACCAGAGGTTTACTGCAGTTTAGATTAGCTGGATTTTTCTTCTTTCTCTGACTTTTGCAGTTTTGGCAAAGTACTTTGGGAAAGAAAATAGTTGAAAGAAATGCTTTTATTTGCTCTCCTGAAGTTAATCAGGGATGGCAGAGAGGCTTTCTAACAGCACATGGTGGGGCTTCTATGTGTCCCCATTCTGCTGCAGGGAAGGGGTATTGAGAGTTTGGAGCTCATTACACAGTTTCTGGCACTGTGCACAGGGGCCAGGTGATAAGGAATGAGAGAGGCAGCCTGGCTAGGGAGATAAGCTTCAGAAGATCCTGTGGTTTTATTTCCAACACCAGTTTCACTTTGTTCCAGCTGAAGGTGTAAGTTTTTGGGCATTCATGCCCATGCTGCAGACCCAGGATAAACTGCAGTGCTATATCTGAAAAAGAATATCTGAACTGTGGAATCAAGGAAGTTGATGGAAAGAAGAATACTTTTACCAAACATCTAATTCATTTGGAAAACCATCTTTCTCTCTAAACCAGTTTCAAATGCAGTCTTCCAAACAGCCCAGTGTGCATTCCCTAGTGATGATCCAAAGGAAACAACTACCTGTGCTTTCAATGCACTTCTGTGCCCAGACTGCTCAAAGGGACAAGCTCAGCCTGTCTGCATGGCCCAGCTACAGAGAGTGTAACTGATGCTTGTGCTGTGAACAGGGCGTGATTTGCAGGCAGCAAAAATTCCTCTCTCCCTGTGGCATGTCCTCACCAGCTGTGTGCTGTAAGAACCACGGAGCACTTCAAAGAAGCCTGTACAGAATCAGACCAAAACCATCCTGGTGCTTACAAAGGCTCTGACAGCAACCCTGGTCACTCCAGACTGACAGCCAGGGGATATTTCTCAGCACAGACATTTTAGGTGATAAACAGTTCCCTAAATCTATTCATCAGTGTGTCTGTCACACAAGCTACCACTTATTGTCTAGCTGCAAAATCAACACTGACAGCACAATGCACCACCTTTCCATGTGGGAAGAGTCCTGACATTTTAAACAACAGAGGAGCCAACACTCTGCCCTGCTTTACAGCTGACCAGGCACTCAGTGTGCTAGGCTGCTGTCACAAAGTCAGGGCTCAGTAAAAACCACTTTATTTTGTAGCTTCATTTGTGTATGTGCATTGAACCTACGGCTGGAACACAGTGTTTCCAGATGGGCTAGCTAGAAAGCTGGCTCCCTAACCAAATGAGATGTTTTGCAAAGCCCAGCTCCTCTGGGGCTTTTCCCCCTTACACAGGCTCTGTGCAGAGTAAAACTGGTGAAAAAGGCCAAAGTTCTCTCACTTTTTGTTAGACAAGTGTACCACTTCTCTATGCTGTTATTCCCACTTTAGGAAAAAAAAAAGTTTTATTCAGAAAGATTCCTACTAAAATACATTTTGGGGATCACTGACTTACATGCAAGTAGGATTTTTTTTCTAAATCCGCTTGATTTCTGAACATCTTTAACAGCTTTTAGGCTTGAACACAAACATATCATCATCAGTTAAATCAGCTCTTAATATAAAACAAGCATTAAGCTATCCCTTCTCTCTGCTTACTTGTTGTAGATTATAGCTGTCGTCTGTTTTTTACCCCATTTGCACTTAAAAATCATTAAAATACTGATGTTCCAATGCAGAAGAAGTAGGAAATATTTCTGTATTAGATAAGGCATTTTACACTGAGATTTGTACAGCAAAGAGAAATGGAGAGTTTTTTCAATGTCTGTTTTAAAGAAGTGGAATTTCAAAAGCAGCTTCAAGTCTTGGGTCCTATTCTTAGTCATCAGTTAGTTTGCACTGTGCAAAAATTATTCCATCCTGTGGGCCTGAAATGACACAGTTAAAAAATAAAGGGAAAATTCAGTACAGACTAATCAGCACCTGTTTCAGCAGCATGATGGATGCTTAGAGGCAAGGCAGCAGATTTCCTAATACAATGATATTAGGTCAACTTCTAAAATAAGCGCCAAGTGAATTACAGCTCAGATTATGCTCTTATTCTCAGTGCTAGACCACTCCAAATCTGGTCCAAGAATAATGCAGCCCTGAGCTATCTCACAACTTTGCAGAAGGAAAGAACAGCAAGGTCTTCATAACTGATCCTTAACTCATGCAACAGGAAAAGCCTGCACCCTCTCACAAAAAATATAAGCTTTTGCTTATATCTTCTTTTAGAGTGATGCTGTTTCCAGTTTGTGGAAGCACTGGCAAGCACCCAGAACAATTCTCCCTCTTACAAGCCCTTGGCACCTGACCTCTGATCCAGGGGCAGCAGCTACTTGGGCATGCTGGAAAGGAAATTGCCCAGGATCAGCATGTGCATATGGGTGACATGTAGGAACAAAGGTCAAATGGCCAGGGCTACACCTATTCCCTCTTCCTGATCAACCTCTCTGCTTAAAACGCACCTTGAATAGGAAGAGAACTTCATCTGCAGCAGAGACAAATGTCAACAGCTGAGAGGGGCTCACTTGGATTTGAAGAAGTCAAACATCTTTGCTCTGAGAAAGGCAAACATCTCCTGAGTTTCTTATGAAGCACAGAAGGGAAAATGTTTTACTTCCCTGATGAAAATAAAAATATGACTGGGGTCAATCTTCTGGAGCTGTGGATGGACAAAAGTGGAGCACTACAATTTATAAAAATGATTTTGAAAGCTGGCTTATTAGCTGAGTCTCTTCTCTTGACCTAGACACCAATCTTGTCTCGACATCTCCTGGTTAAAGTACCTATAAGTACCTTTTTTTCCACCATAAAAAAGGAATGGATATTGAGAGGTTTATTTTGAAATTGAAATACTGTCATCATGCCCAGTTCAGGAAAAAACATGTGTGGTAATAATGGAGTGTAGGTGCATGCAACTGTCTGAAGCCAAGGCTAGAGGCAAATCTGATCAGATCAGCACAGCTAGAAATGTGACAAGCTGTCATTAATATTAGCTGATTGCCCAGTTTCACCACTGATTTCTTTAACAGAACTTGAAATAAAAATGAAATTAAGAAGAATCCCACACCTCACAGCCCAGGGGGACTCTATGTGTCCTTTCTGGCCTGGGTTCAGACCAGCAGCCAAGCCCAGGTGCCAGAGCTGGAGTGCAGCTCCAGCAGCTCCAGGCTCCCAGGGCTGTGTGCCTGTCAGCTGCCCCAGGCACGTGGTGATTGCTCCATGGATATTCCCAGCCCAGAGTGTTCCCTTGCTTTCAGCACAGGGCAGCCTGGGACTTGAAGCCATCCCTGGCTCCCAAAATGATCTGCCCCAGAGGATCTTTAATTTAAAGGGCAATCAGCACCTCCTTTTCAACACAGGGCTTTAGTGATATAGCCTGGAAATGGCTTGGCCCAGTTTGGTTTTTAGCCCTGTGCTGAGTGCAAAGCCCTCATATGCACAGTCTGCAGGGAGCTCAATTCCCTCTCTTTCTGGATGGAGCAGCTTCCTTCCCCCTTAATCTCTCAGTTCTCCCTTGGGCCTTGGCAGCAATACCAACTTACAAACTCCAGTGACAGGATACTTCTGAGGAGAACAAACAAGTGAATGTTGGGATTTTAGAACCAAAGATGCCCATTTTATCACTACAGAGTTCTGACAAAGAATACTCTGCCCTCAAGCTTTGCAACAGGCTTTGGAGGCCACAAACCTGTCCCTGTTGTCACCACCCATTTCCTCCAGGCAGACCTTTGTGACCATCACTCCATCTCTGTAATTCCTGACCTGGTGAGAAATTTGTTCTGGTGTCTTTTATCCCATCTCTGGTGCCAGCAGGACTTCCAGGGAGGTTCATGCCTCTGGGGTACATTCCTTCTCCACACGAGCTGCTCTGGAATGCTAGATGGATGTCAGGACCTGCCTTCACAGGCCATTAGTGGGAGGTCTGGAAGAGCTCTCTGTTCTCCCTGGAACAGTGTCTAGGACTGAGGTGACCAACACATGATAGACAAAGCAGGCTCTGACTGAATGGAGAAGTGCCTTGTTCACTGCCCAGACAGTCACACAGATGGGCTTCACCTCCAAGGGACCCAGCTGAGCCAGCACAGAGCATGCTCAGCTGCTCCTTTCCAGGGCTGGAGCCAGGACTGTGGGCACAGAGAGCAAGGAGCTCAATTTGGAAGGAGGGAGAGGTCAGCAGCTTTGGTGTGTGCTCTGGCATTCAGGAGAAAAACCTACCCTGCTTGCCCCTCCATTTTTTTGGAAGTCTCTGAAAAATTTCCCACCATAGTCGCAGAGCAGCCAGACAAAGCCACCACACTTGTATCCTAGGTGGGGGGAGCATAGCAGTGGGAGGGCAAGAGGACATCCAGGTTGTCCTACCTGGCCTTGGAGGCTTAAAGGCACTGGCAGTTAATGTCTGTCAGATCTCTCTGAGTCTTTGAAGAGCCCTTCTTATGGATTTCCTGCCCAGAAGTAAAGGAACTGCTGGCAACACAATCACATTGAGTTAGATGTTTCCCACCCTCCCTGGCTCAGTCCTCTGGGATGCTCCTGGTTTTGGATCTTGCAGGCTCTCTGCTCCTCACTGTCATGGATTCTGACCCACTGCACCAAGATGTGCTGGCTTTAAAATGTGGTTTACATTTCTGTGTCTCATTTGCCAAATACTTTCTTGTGCCTTTTGTGAAAGCAACTGACAATACCTGTGATCTCTCCTACACTTCATTGAAGCAAAGAACATCACCAATCCACATCCTGGATCTCGCCTTTTGTCATTATCTACAGCTCCAGCTTCAGGGGGCACAGTCCTTCCTTCCTTCCTTCCTTCCTTCCTTCCTTCCTTCCTTCCTTCCTTCCTTCCTTCCTTCCTTCCTTCCTTCCTTCCTTCCTTCCTTCCTTCCTTCCTTCCTTCCTTCCTTCCTTCCTTCCTTCCTTCCTTCCTTCCTTCCTTCCTTCCTTCCTTCCTTCCTTCCTTCCTTCCTTCCTTCCTTCCTTCCTTCCTTCCTTCCTTCCTTCCTTCCTTCCGAGAACATGCCTTTGAGATTGCACTTGGGATGTGTTTTCAGCCCTAGCCAACTCCTCCTCCAACTTTATATAAGCACAAAGACATGCCCCACCTTTCATTTCCATTTTAAACATTACAAGGGGCAGTGAAACTTTCTGCTTCTATGGTTAGCCCAGAAAGGACAACTTGTTCTCCTTTTTGTTCCTATCTCTGAGCAAGGAGATACCAAAGACCTTGCAGCCACATATAACACTGTTTCTCCTCTTTAAACAGAGCTTTTCTTGAATTTTGAAAAACTCCTTTTTATTTCTTGCAACTAGAACATTTCTGTTCAGAGAAACACTGCTTGAAACTATCCCCGTACCCACTCAGACAGTCTCCAGCAAATTCAGATTCCAATGAAATTCAGAAAATGACTCATTCTGGGTTATGCTTTTGATTTGCTCATGTCCTTCTCTACTTTTTTACACTGTGTTTTCCAAATACAATCCACTAAGGATTGTCTTGTCTTCCCTGCAGGTTCCACTCCAGTTCTGCACAGCAAGGTACAGAGTATGAAGCACTTTTCCAAGTTTGTAATTTTTCACGCCACCACAAGGTCAGGATGACCTGTGAGACATTTTATTTCTCCCTTTGGGGCCTCTGACTTAAAGATCCCACAGGCCTTTCAATATTCCTTGACCTTAGAAGCCTCAAAGCTCTCCCAAATGATACAAAGGAGATTCCTCAGGTTTCTTTTCTAATTTTTCATTGTGTGTACAAAGGCAACTTGTGGCAGTACCTGCAGGTCAATGCTTCCAGCAGGCATAGGCACGAGAGGAGAACGAGATGCTCTGTGATTCAGTCTGGAAAGGAGGGTTGCAATATGATAAACAGAGCTAAGGGACTTTTGTACACACCCTTTACTTATTTCAAAGGTGATGTGCCTGCAGTCACTTTTCATATGCAGGTTTTCATTTTGGAACTACTGCTGCTATGGGGAATACCACATAGAACACATGGCCATGTGTGTGACACATGTTTGTTGTTAGACTTCCAAGTTCACAGAGAAAGTCCTTCAGATGTGGCTGAGGTTTCAAGGACAGAAAACCCTCACTCACCTCACCAAGTGGGCAAACAAACAGCACCTGTGTTCATCAACAGGCTCAAGGTGCAAGAAGCAGCCCACAGCAGGTCAAGAACACACTCCTGCTTTAGTGCCAGAGCTCCAGAGGAAAAGCTACCATTTCTAATGTCCTTCTCTGTAGTGATAAATAGACACTGAAGCAAATTCGTGTGACTCAGAATCCACAGATACCACACCACTTTTTGAAAAACAGATTTCACCACTACAAATGAAAACATTGTACCCAGATCACTGGCATCTGTGGAAGCAGAACTATTTCTTCACATCAAGTAAACAAGTTTTTACACACCAGATTAATTCCTCACTCCAGAGCTGGTCCTGGGGGGCCAAAGCAACCCACGTTGCCGCTCGCTGGGTGCAAACCCAGCAGAGGCTTTGGCAAGGCTTCCCCATGTGGTGCCTGAACGCCAGTGCTTGGAGGGATCCATTGAAGGCACAGCAGGGATTTCATGCTTGCCCTCTGGCTCCTCACACACAGCTCCTGCCTTTGAAGGCAGCCCCTCTTCCCACAGGCCACAACGGGAACAAACCCTCCGGCTGCTGGCACAGCACTGCCCAGGGACAGCAGCCAGGTGTCAGGAACGGGCTCCCAGGGGAGCTCAGGGAGCTCAGCATCCCTTGGAAGGCTCCTGGCACCTCCTGTGGAAGGGGACCAGGAGCAGGAGCTGGCAGGCAGCCAGGGAATGCCTGTGGAAATCACCATGAAACAAGAGCCCAGAACAGGTTTGCCATCTGGGACAGGCCAAGGCATTGCTCTGGATCCAGGCAATAGGCCTGGCTTCTTCCTGATGGGCATGAAAGGACTGGAGGAGAAATAAGAACTGCAAAGGAAAATAAGGCTAGAGAAAATATCTGAATGAGAAGATCTTGTCCAATAGGTGGGGGACCAAGGTATGGAAAGCATGAAAGGATGGGAAGCTTATTGCTCTTGTCACACCATCCCTGCTTAGACTGGGAGTGGAGAAGGAAAGAAAGGGTGTTCCCTTAAAAAATGTAATCAAGTGAGACATAAATCAAGAGTCAGTTCACTGGAGTAAATTAAGGTTGGCTGCTGTGAAGAGTGAGGAAGTGAAAACCTTTGGTTGGCTGCCCAAGGGAAGGGAGGAGAGGAGATAAGATATGAGGTAGGTGATGAAAGGGATGCAGAAGCACAGAAATGTGAACAGGTTATAGCTGATAAAACATTGTGCTCTAGGTTCTACTTTTCCCATTCCAGTGGTTTGGAAGCGTGAGACAGAGCTGACAAAAGAGCCTGCAACAAAGAGACAGAGACACCAGGACCACTTTTCAGTTATAAGCTTTTTCTTTTTTAGAATTCAAGCTTACACAGTTATCTATGCCCACTATATTCATAATTACATTTTAATATCTGCATACAAAAGCTATGTAAAAATTATTTTCTTCCCCAAATATACAAATTTTCTCTTTAGATAGTTTAAAACATTTGTGATCACAGATTTTTTTTAATATATTTTAGGCTGAAAAAATATTACCAATCTAGCATAACTCTTAACACTGTTTGCAAAAAAATACATCATCCAAGGTACTTTGTTTTTTACTGTATGGTGTAATGTTTGCCTTACCCTCAGGGCATGAAACTGATATAAAAAAATAAACCAAATAAGTAAAACCCACAAACCTCATAGACAAAGTAGTAAGTCCTCCCAACTGACTTCATCAAAACAAATAAACAACCCAAACCACCCTCCTCTTCAAAAAAAATAATGAATGACTAATTTGATGTATTTATGAGCAAACTGAAACTGTAGAGAGCTAAGGAAGTAGGAAAAGAGAAAAAGAAATTACAGTATGTCAGCTAGTTCATGCCCTGATACTATCTTTACCAACATTAAATGTGTAATTAAATAAAGTGTCTTTTAATGTTTTACATTGTGCTCAGTAATTTACATAAATTTAATCCACACCTGGGTGCTGATGTAGATTTACATTTGATTGTCTTGTGCATAAACAAGGTTAGCTTTTAAAGAAGGTAAACTGTGCAATGGACAGTCACAAACAACTTATTACCTGCACAATATTGCTTTTTGAAGGCGACATCAGTCAATGTGGATACACACAAATAATGCATACTCTTTGCGTTTGCTAACATCTATACTAAAACTTTGTGATAAGGCCAAACCTTTTTTTTTATTTTGTTTTTAATTTTAAAGCAAAAATATACCATAGTAAAAAAAAAAAAAATAAAACAAACCAAAAACGTGCTCACACCGTTTTGAGTCTTTAAGTGGAAAATAAATCTCTATCACACTAGAATAAAATTCTCTCTATAAAATTTAAATACAGATCACTTCATTACTATATCAAAAGGAAATGTCTGGCAATCATTTCCAGATGATCACAATAACAAGACACATTAAGAGGTTCTGTTGCCTCTTCCTTTGTGAAAAGATAAATGTTGAACACTTTCAATTGCTCTCACAGTGAGAGGAAAACGTTCCTTGGTTGTGGATTTTGATTCTGTCAATGAAAAAGGTTTAGCCTTAGGAATGCTGGCTACATCTCAAAACTGTAAGACTGATTTTTAAAATTTATGATTCATGCAGCAAGAAGTCAATATGACACATACAGATTAGAGTTCCATAGCATAAAAATACATCACTAGCAATGACATGCTCTGCTTGTGATTAACAGCCCTCTCTTGGCAGATTTCTGATATAAATGGTCTTTCTGGACAGTTTTTTCCTCTTTCTCATACCTGCCTCTGAAGAAGCAAGCAGTCTGCTTAAAGATGATTTTGGACCTGGGAGGTCTAACTCTAAGGTCTATATTTTGGCAGAATGTAAACAAAAATCATTAGCACACACTATATATGTTACAATAAATATCACGACTTAACTGAGATTACACATGAAATGAGTATCTAAATGCACATGTCACTCAGGGCAATACCAGGAATGGTGACAATCAGGTTTGAGAGGAAAAACCTTCTGTGTGAGACCCACATGTAGACCACAAAGCAAACACGAGAGCCATGTGGCACCAGCAGAAACAAGACTCTGGACTGCGCTGGAACGCACAAGTTTGTTATTTCACTCAGAAGGCCAGGTACTGCAAAGGGGGCTAACGGTGGCATTGGTGTCTGCCACTGAGGTGGCCAGTCCAGGGCTCAATCCCACAATGGCTTGAGATCACTGATATTTAGAAGTATGTCTTTGCAGAGCTAAGGTCAGTTAGTTTTGCTCTCATGATCACATAAATCAGAAGTCATACTGAGGAAAGGAAAGGAAATGAGACAAAGTAAGACTGGTAGGAGATCAGAGGCCATTAAATGTCAGTTCATCAAATCTGTCCAACTATGAGCTTGGCCTTAGTTTTCAGTTAGGGAATACTACTAACTCAGTCTCTTAATTAGTGCCAGACTCCAACTTAACCTGAAAAGCTAGAAAAACATATTGATGTATGTCCTTTCTGTTTAGAGCACTGCCAGAACTGTCTAAGTTGGTTGCCTGATTTTAGGCACTTCAGTCCATCTTCAATCACCTAAGGAAGGAGGCCTGATTTTCTGAACCCTGACTAAGCACAGCTCCAAACTGCGTTGGTATTTAGGAAGAAGAAGAGGTGTGATGCTTCCTCTCCTGGGTCTCACCTGCAGCACAGTCAAAAGCTTGAATGCCTACTCAAGCTCACATTAAGTAAACAGGTGAAGTACTTGCACTGGCTTCAGGAGGAATTCCATGCTCAGATCCATGGCAGAACAGGGCTTCAAAAGACATGCACATTTCTCTTTCCTCTGCAAGCCACTGCGGGCATAGGCACAGACGCCTAAGCTTTTCATGTATTTGTCATATATTTGTAACTCTGTAGATTTCTGATACATGGCTGTAGCTCCAAGTAAAGTACTTTTCCTACCCCTTTTCCCCTACGTTTTAGATCAATAAAATAACCTCTAAGACATATTATGCTACATTCCTGAAATGTTATTTAGTGTTGCCTCTTTAGCCAAAGATGTGTTATTTCCTTTTACCATGTATCCTAGTCATAATAAATATGGGACTAGAAACTCAGGAGGGACTCCAAATGGGCAGAACCGAAACAGGGGATTACTTAACTAAATGCTCTTCTAACTGGACACTATTGTTTAATATGCTTATTTATTAAACTCATAAAATTGCAGAAGTCCTGTATCACATGTGCATTTTGCCATCTTTGCACCTGGAGGCCTCCAATTCTGCTTTTATATTCCTTGCTATATTAATATTTTCTCGAAAGTGTGTTGTTTTGTTTCTAGATTGTGAAGGCATCAGTGCAAGTAAGGGATTGGCTGCTTTTCTGAGTTCCCTACTACATGCTCTAAGTCCTCCATCAAGTCACTCCAAATCACCTATCCAAAAAGGCAGTTTCTGACTCTTTGCCCCCAAGACAGTGCTCTACAAGGAATTTGGATAGAGATGTTTAGAAACACGCTTTAAGATGGAGCCAACACAGCCAACAAAAGAGGTTTTACACCAAATATTTAAGAATTAATCTCCAGTGGTGTGTCTTCACTGCTACCTGCAGAAAAACTCCTACACAACCCAATGTGTTTCATGTTCTGACAGAAAAAACCCCTAAGTGATAACATTAGTGCTCACAGCTCATCACAAGTGCATATGGTATCAAACAACAGAGAGAACAAGATTCCACATCCCTAAAAATGTGCCCAATTGCACTCCAAATGCTTTATCAATGATGTAGGGAAAGAAGGGTAGAAAAAGTTTAACTCCTGACACACGTATATCGTGTTCC
Organism: Melospiza melodia melodia; assembly: GCF_035770615.1. Taxonomy (NCBI): domain Eukaryota; kingdom Metazoa; phylum Chordata; class Aves; order Passeriformes; family Passerellidae; genus Melospiza; species Melospiza melodia. The sequence continues at coordinate 39,096,064 of NC_086194.1, forward strand.
ATCTATTAGTTTTCCTGAGTATCCTGTTTTTATGAGGGGATAAGTACATAACCTATGGGTTCAGATATGGGCCATGAGCTTTGAAAGTCAACACATCCACTCTAACAATGCCCACAACTTGCTGGGCAAATGGGACAATAAATAGCAGAGAAAGAAACCGGTACAAATCAATGCACAGCATGAAAGAATGTAGGGTATGAGGCAGTGCAAAAAACATGAACTAAGTCTCTAGTTCCCAGGAAGAAGAGAAAGATGTTTTAGAAGTGTCATACAAATTCAGAGGATGATTTAATATCAAGTTTATAAAACCCAGGGACAACATCCCTGAATGGAGATGGTGACAGAGAGGAACCTCTACCTACAATGTCCTCATCACTGGCCTCCAAACATTCCAGGACTGTGTGTACTGGCTTGCAGACTTCGGCAGCAGGACATTTTGTCATTGCTCAGTTTGGTTCCTGCTAGTGCAGTTAGTGGAAATAAATTAGAAGAATCAAGAGAGCATCTAGCCTAATGAAACACATACAGACATACCTGTAGGGAGGGAGAACTCAGCTGATCCACATGCACACACACAAAGGGCAGAGTCAGAGAGAGAGAGAAGATAAAAATATGGAAATATGTTTAAGACATCTGCTGAAGATTTGTAATTATATATATATAAAATTATATATATAGGTGCATATAAACTTTATATATATATATAAAACAGAGGATTACTGCTGAGCAACACTATTTGTATTCCTGGGATAAAGCTCTACAGTCTTGAGTGTTGTTAATAACACAGTTGGTTTCTGTCCTATCTGAAGGTCACCTCATATGTTCCATTCTCCTTGTCGTCATTCCGTGAGCTCTCATTTCCTGAATTAACTCTGAGACACTGCCTGCTATCCTGACAGAGAGCCTTCTCCCTCAGAGTGGTAGATATTCCACACACCTCAGAAAAAGCAGACCCTTCCACTATCAGGAGCACCTCAGAGAATCAAATTTCTGTCCTCGCTCCAACAAACCTTCCAGTGAAGTTACCTGGAGTCCAAATTTAGAAACTGAAGATCTTAATATCTTATACACATGGAAAAAAAAAAAAACAACAAGACTCAGTCCCTTCTAACACTGCATTATCTTAAGTACTTGATTTATGGGGCCCAGTTAAACTGCATCTGCAGGAAAAAACCTCAGAGAATGATGGGACTATAATGATGATGAAGATTCTAGATCATAGTGGTCATTGTTACAATAGAAACCATGACAAAGACCAGAAATTTCATACTATGAATTGTACCCTGCAAAAGGAGTAATACAAGACAGAATTGTCAGGGTCAAATTAACAAAAGCTGTTTCAACTTGAAGGCAAATTTATTTTTCTGCCACTTCAGTCTCTCTCCCCTATTTTCCAGGCAATGATGGGTGTGAGCTGGTGACCACGCAAATGCTGGTGAATGAGATTGGTCTGTTCGTATTTTCACTGTTAAGCTGTCAAAGCACTCACATCAAAGGACTGAAGAACAAATTGCAATAGTCACAAGTACCCGCATTAAAGGGATGTTTTCATCCATGTGTATACAACTGCCCCCAGCAACCCCAAAAGAAAACTCAAACAAAACCCCAGCCCCATCTCAAGAAACAGAAGACCACGAAAGAAGAAGAACAAACAGGTGAGAAGAGCTGGGCAACGGGATGAAATGACAGCCAGTAGTGCGACCGGGGTGTGGAGAACCACTTCAGTCTCTAATCCTCAAACACTTCCAGGAACAACGGAGGGAACAGTTCTGTGGGGCACTCCACCTTCATGTGCAGGAAGCGGCTGGCATGGCAGGCTCCGATCATTCGCAGGTCTGTCACTTTCATCAGCAGTTTTGGCCAAAAGTGTGCAACATGGTGTTTTCTGTAGTTAATGTAGTGTTCGAATGCCAGGAGGAAACCCTCTTGACACTTTTCTATTCTCTCAACACAAACAAGGCCTGGGCGATCTGCAGATACAAAGCAGCAGAATTATCATTCTTACATATTTGCTTTAACAAATGCCTGATCATGAATCAGGAAAAACAGGATGATTCTGATGCTAGGAAAGAAAGGAGAGAGACCAGGGACTTTCACTCCTTTCACTCCAGCCAACTCACTTGCTAGTACTATGCCTGTTAAAAGAAGAAGATAATCCTTCCTTTCTTCATCTAATGCCTGCTTTGCTCACTTACACACACTTACACAGAGTGTAGCCATTTGGGAAGTGTTTCCTTACAGTGACTAGAACATCAGATCCCTGATTGCAGCTAAGGATTCTATCTACATTTTTCTATAAAACAACTAATAAAGAAACAAAAAAAATCCTTGTCAGGTATCTAAATTACAGTTCCTTTCTATCTGGTTTTCTACAATCTGACTAATGGTTTGATCATGCTTTGATCCCAGGTGGGCTGTTATGGAGCATCAAGGAACAACAAAGGCTGAAATTCTGGCTGTCTCAACTTGCACCCAGATGGGGACTGGGAAAGCCCCTTTCACATCACTTCTCAGGAGACACCTCTGGGAAAGCAGGTAATTTTTGAATTAGCTTTTGAAAACCCTGCTCCCATATCATTGTGTAGGGACCTAAAAAAGAAATCAAAATGTTTTGATCGGAAGAATGAAGTGCTGTGTTGTGATTAATGTGGAAATCTTTTTATCTCAGATGCAGTTAATGCTTGTAAATCACTGATTGTGTATTGTTATCCAGTGCCCAATCTTCAAAGCATCTTAAAATAAAATCTTGCCAGATCTACCACTGCCCAAGAATGGAATTTCCTCTTTGGGCTGGCACAATCACTGGAAGCAGATATGAAAACATACTCCAATTGAGAAGGTTAGAAACTCTTTGGAAATCATAGGAAATTGTCTGTGCTGCTTTTGTATCATGACCAGTTGCAAATGGTCCCAGTGTAAGGAAGCAGCACAGCTTGTAAATGCCCATTAGGAAGCACTGGTGCTGTTAATTAGGAAAACAGGAGGGCAAGTCAAACTGAACATATAAGACTGGTGGAATGTGTATGAATGGCCAGTGCACGACATTGCTTGGGGGAAGAGGGAACTTATCATAAGGACCAGTGTTGCTAAATTATCCATTTTTCATTTAAGGCAAACTGGCTCAGAATCAGAACTGATTTCTTCTTGATGATCACCCCTGGCTCATTCCCAAGCACCAAAATGAGTAAGGTGTGTTACCAAAACCAGTTTTATGTGCACCTCTCTGAACACCCTGAATTTTTTTTATGATGCTTACCAAAATAAGTCACTGGGGTTTTGAGAGAAAATTTCTCTCACATTACTCTAGTCAGCACTACAAGATCTAACCTATCTTGTTTCTTTATAAAGAGGCTTGTGACAAAGACCAAAGAGTTTCAAAATTGTTTGGATCCCAATATATTTCTGTTCTCACCTGATGACATGAGCAGAACAGCCTGAAGAAGGGCAACCTCGGTGTCATCCAGGTTAAATGAAGAAAGAGACATGCCCAGGTCAAAAATGGCATCAGACACTACGCCAAGACCCCCATTTTTCAGCTGGCCCCTTGTCACTGCCATCTCCCCATTCAGTGTTAAAGTCTCACTCTCGGGGTCATAGCGAACTGCTGCTCGGAGGGACATGATCTCCATACAGCACCCTTTCAGAAGGATGATCTGGTCTTCACATGGCAGCTGCAGAAATTATAAATGGCAAAGAAAAAATACATGTTTGTCAGACTGAGTGGCTTTTACAGCTACAGTAGATCCATGAGCCCAAAGTTGCAGTTCACAGCCCAGGACGCTGCCCTGCATAGTGCAGCTCCCCTCCAAACATGCTGCTCTGCACAAACCCCCAGGACCTGCATTCCTGCTTTCAGGAACTGCCAGCAGGTTAACATTCCCTGGTTAGCATCTCCACACACCCTTGGGAAATCTAGCAATAACACAGCTGTTGGCTCCTTCAGCTTACAACTTATCATAGGAGAATAAACCATAAGTGGGGCTGGTGCAAACCTCAGCCATCCCAGTTAAATTCACTATCAGCCATACTTATTTCTTACCTGACCAGAGGAAAGGAAAGACATTTGGGAGGGTCTGTAAGAGTGGACTGTGTTTTAAACAAATATTTATATCTACAGGATATACCTCAATCAGTGGAGCAGAAATTCTCACTGCCCATTTTAACAACAGAGAATTTATTAATCTAGACTTAATCTAGTAAGGCTGTTCTCCCTGCACTATTGCTGGACAGACAGAAAATCTATGGTATAGCTACAGCTTTTATGCTGGAGCATAAACTGTGATCTTCAGGGCATGTGACTTTTCCATGCCATTAACAAAGGCAAGCTGCCCAAAGGTTCTGTATTTACAGACTATAATCAGGATGCTGACACGTGAGCAGAACATGTTCTATAAAGAATGTCCTTATGTTTTCATAGGTTATTTAACAATAACAAAACCCCACCAAGACTGTTTTGAGACTGTAAGCGAACAGCAATGGTCCCACATATGAAAGAGCAACACACTTCTGCTTGGCTTGAAAGGAGGCAAAAAGCCATTTATTTTTGATTTTTATAAAATTATTATATTTACCTGTTTTGCAATTCAAAAATGAACCCCCCCTGAACAATAGGTTTACATGGCAACGGTGTACTTGCAAAGCAAGTGCACTGATTTGGTGGGAAATGATGCAGAGCTACCTAATGCAAGTGGAAAGCAGTTCCCTGTTGGAGCAGAGTTTTAAGCACAGAGCTAGTCATGGTCAGGAAATGAGTTGAGTCATGCAGCTACTTTTCCAGCAATGCCAGCTCCAGGTGTGAAGTGTTTAATACACAAGAAAATTGACTCATCCTGTTCAGAGCAAATCAGTTTCCCTACAGATGACCCTCAGCTCAGCAGCAGTGTGAGGAAGACTGCACAGGCACAGCAGAAGTCTTGCTACCCAATGACAATTCCACTGTTTGGCAGCAGAGACTGAAGAAGGGAAAGAAATAAAGTTTTAAAAAAAATAAAATGAGAATAGATTTGTGAGAGGAACCATGAAGAGATACTGGAAAAAGCAATGGAAGCGAAAAAAAGAACATGAAAGAAAGGCAGAGAGAAGGGACAAGAAAAGAGAATTGAAAAAAAACCACCAAGCTTCTAAACAGTAGGAAGAATAGTAGAAAAGAAATAGGTAACAGTAGAGAAGATATTTTGTGATGCTTCAGCTGTTTAATTAGTGAGCCATGAAATGAATTCAATTCTTTCTACTTGATCCTTCTTAAAACTTCTTTATGGTAGAGGCAGTCTGACCACACCTGTCTTTCACCTGCTTTTCTAATTCTGAAGGATACATGGGACACCTGTTTCACAGACGCCAAGCCTCAGGTCTTATCTGCCAGTAGCAGGAGTTACTAGAGACAGGAGGCTTGAACATCAGTTCTACTCCCAGCTGTGCTGATTTTAATGCTACCTACATTCATCACTTGAGTGTTGCCACCAGAGCATCTTCCAGTAGCAGGATCAATAAATGTGACTGAAACTCTGCCATGTGTTGTCCTTTCCTCTCTCTCTGGAGGGAGAAAAGGCACAAGGCAGGAACCTGAAGGGCTCACCTCTGCAGGACATGTGCAATGCAGCACTGTGGAATTGAGCTGAGCTGAGTGACCTCAAAGAGTATTCATACAGCTTCACCCACTGTAGAACCACTGATGCCTTGACATTTAAAACCCACTTTAAATTTATTACATTCTCCTCAATCTTCATCTTCTAAGCAGAAAGAAAAGCAGGAAAGAAACAACAGGAGAAATGCTGAGAAGCAAATCAAGTTTTCCTTATACTTTGATTAGTCTGAGATTGGACACTTGGTTTGAGGCAGGGGACAATGGGTGCACACAAGCTAAGCTGGGCACTCAGTGCTTTGCTGGCTTCTACATGTGTCCAAAGATGTGAAAAAGAAGGAAAAGTAGCCTTATGAAAATATAAGTGGCCATGGTTGTTCCCTGTCATGTCCTACTTTCATAGAGATTTACTGCATTCTCAGCTTCTGGAATTATGCACTGAGTTAATGTTTAAATGCTCTGCAGATCCTATGGAAGAAAGAAGTGTTTTTTCCTGTAAAAAATCTACAGCCCACACAGTGTTGCTTCTAAGAAAAAGGTATGGATTAAAAATCATAATGGAAACAAAGTTAACAGGAGGGTGCCCCTTCAAAAAGAAGCAAACATTTGTCATTTTCTTCATGCCACAGGAAGTGCTATATGACAACTCGGAGGACAGCTGTCCTACTCCTTTGTGTTCATGAGGAGTTGTCCCTCACCCAGCCATCAGATCTTGCTGTGTCTGGGCAGGTGTCAGGGTTACACAGTGCTCAGCTGCAAACAAAGCCTGTCCAGCTGAGCCACATAAAAAGAGATGTCATGCTCAACAATGCCTTGACTTCTTCATCCATGCTTCCTGCCTAGCTCTGACACAAGGGGGTCCATGGTAGCCAGGAGGGGTAGGAGATGTCAGATGGGCACTGAGGTCTGTGTGTGACTGGCAGAGCTTTCTAAATTAAAAAGACTACCTTGGTATGTCACTGCAACTTCCCACCAACAAATGCCACATCAGAGGAGACTGATTCCCTCAGACACTAAATGCTCATGAGCTACGGACATATTCCTTGTATTTTAAAATCTTCATGCTTGGCTACATTTCATGCTTCCTTGACTGATGGCTGATAACCAATGCAGAGGCTGGCCAGGGTGAGATATTTACACTGAGACTACTATTGATATTTACCTCTTCTTGTTCTGTACTTGCCAGAGAACATATATAGCACTCCCTGAATGACTTTAAAAAAAAGATGCCAGCCACAGTAAAATTTGATGGCTGCATTACCCTTCCTTTCTGGTAGGGTGTTGACCTCAAAGGATGAAATGGAAGGTGTTCCTGCTGATGGCAGGGGGTTGGAACTGGATGATTTCTAAGGTCCCTTCCAGCACAAACCTTTCTATGATTCTTTGAAAATTATTTAGATTATTAAGACTGAAATATTATTTCAGGCTGCAGTTCTGATACCATTTATTAAATTGGAGGAAAAAAAATATAATCAGCCATTGCATCTGGTCCTTCAATAAAAATGATACCTTGGTACAAATGAGATCAGATTAAGGCCTCTGTATTCCTTATGTGCAACCAAGCCTTTGAGTCTATTTACTGTATATTTACCTATGAGTATCTACTTGGAATGACAATCCATTGCTTTCACAGACACTTTTATGCACAACCTCCCCATTTAGGAAAACCAAGCCTAGGAAACCCAACGAGGCAAGTGCCACTCCTGGACAGGGGTGCTTTACTGAATTTCATGAATTTTTTACTGTCTAGACCTAACTCCACAATACTGTACCTGCCAAGGAACCAGAAGATACATAGGGGACCATGTGCTGGAAGATTTTATTAAACATATCAGCAATGCTTCTAGACAGTATCTTTTTGTTAATTTGCTTTGTTCAAGGCCACCTCTAAAGACATATCGGAATCCCTAATGAACCACAATGACTTCTAGATTAACAAACTCAGGATTTAAGCAATCACAGGAAAAAGAAAATTAATGAAAATACAGATTATTCTAGTCCCATTAATTTTGAGTGTCTTTAATTTTTTAATTTTAGGCAAACTGAATTTTTAAGTTCCATGCCAGAGTATTTTGAGTAGTTTTTAACAACAGGCATATAAATGAGGAGTGCAAGAAAGTCTTCTTACCTCACAAAACATAGGCAACTTTTTGGCAAAATCCACCACTCTTGTAATCGCTGGTGTGATAATTTTTGTAAACTGGCTGAAGGCTTCTAAATCCACTTTCCCACCTTCTGGGGCATTAACTATTGGTGCCTGCCCAATATCTTCTGGCTAAGGATATAAACAAAGACATTTAAAGGAGCAGTCTGTCTTAGAGCAACTATTTTATACTCCAAAAAGTCCTGCTTGGTATGGCAGAGGCGCTAAAATAAAAAGCAACGCTATTTGCTTTATAAGTGAAGTCCGCTTACGTCACAAAATGTGAATTCATTTCTAAGGTATACAAATGTGTGAATTCATTTTCATTGTGAAAGAGGTGACTGCACAGAGAAATGGGTGACTGGTATGCTTCTACCCATTCTTTGTGGACAGCTGGCTGTTGTGCACACAGTTTCTTCCTTGTGTCTGTATCTATGTATTTTATGGGTGCAGCACATACATCTTTTGCTTAAAAACATAGGCACGCTTTTCCTTACAGGAAAACTCTCAGCTGAAAGCTCTCAAGTTTCCCTAAAAGCAAAGAGAGTTGAGGAGACATGTTACCCCTGAGAAGATGCTGCATGCTTCGCAGAATTAAGCTCTTTCACCCACTCAAAGCTCAGAAAGCCTCCCCAGAACAGATTGCCAGGTATCACACAGCATCCCCCAGGCAATTGCCAAGGCCAGTTTCCAAAAGGCTAAAACGACTTATGTGCAAAGCTAAAACAACTTAAGAGCAAGAAAGAACAGGCTAACCTAAAGGTACCCTGGATAATGTAAATGGAATTTGAACTTATCTGTGTAAAATTTTGTTTGAAAATTTCAATAGGGATGTACAATGAAATAGTTTCAAGCAGAATCTGTAATGAATGGTTTTTATTCCAACTGCACTTGAACTTGTTCACTTGTTTTTTGTGCAGCTGGTCAATGTTACCATGTCTTTTAAAAACAGGCATATCAAAGCTGGTTTTTTTTTTGAAGTGCGGCTTTGCAATTACAAACACCTACCAAACACCATGAAGAAATTTCATTCTGTTCACATTAAGGTCAAAAACTAGATAAAATCCAGAGACACAGACCTTTAAGACTGATGGGCCCCATGACATTTATATAAGACACTTAAACACTGGAGGTGCTGAAAGTGCTGTCTGTAATAAAAACTTGTGTTCAACGACTTTTTAAAAGAAACACATCATAAAAGATCCTTCTGTAACTAATCTAAATCCAAATCTAACTTCTTATAAGAAAAAAACTCAGCAATGTGTTAATAAAGCAAGCACCAATTGTAAAGGAACAATGAAGAAGACTGGGCTCAATTATCTGATGGTTCCTACTAAAAAACTCAAATAAACTCATTTCTAGGCTCTCTCCCTCCCTGAATCTTGGGTAACTAAACCACATTGTCTGTGTGCTCATGATAAACAAACTTCATCCCTTCCAAGCAAAAAAGACCAAATGCTTAAACTCACGCAAACCATTGTTATGGAGAAAAAGGAAGAGCACAGCATTTTGTTGGGAAAGGCAAAGGAAGTCAGGAGAGCCAGCTAAAGCTAACACGCTGGAGGGGAGCCCCTTCCACCTAACTCAACAGGAGAAGAGGTAAGGTGGACCCCAATGAAGTCCCTGTTGTCAAAGAACCAGCCTCAGCCACATAAGGACAGATCCATAACTCCTGGGGCAGACTGTCAGCTTCTCCTGCTCTTCAACAGCTCATTCCCAGCCCCAACCTCCAGCTCCCTAGGTTTTATCCCAAACTAGCTGATACCTGAAGAACAGCACTCCTGTCTAATCAACCAAAAGTACGACTGCACGTGCTTCTTGGTCTGCTCACACCTTGCTCTGCAACACCCCTGGAAAGTGCTCTCTTGGTTCTTGCCAGTGATGACTGGCTGTGGTTTCCTGACTGTGGAGCCTATGAACACAAGCCTTTCATATAGAAATATAGATGGTGTCACTGGCATTAAAAAAACCCCAACATTATGAAAGAGATCAGCTGTCCTGAATACGTAATTTCTCTGAGCAATTCAACAGTGAGTTGAAATTCCCATGGTGAATTACGCAGTAGGAACCTGGGCTTGCAAAAAGATGAGTGTGCTCTATCTGATTTAGTATACCCTGACTGTTAAAGACTCCTGTGTATTTCTGAAATGCAGTCTCTAATCCCTCTTTTGTGTGGTAGAAGCATTTTGCATTCTGCACTTATTTCTGTTAAAAATCGATTTAGAAAAATCAAATAAATCCTTTTTTAAGCTCGAGCATCATAAATCAACATTTATTTTCTGACCCTTAGTAATAGGATGAAAATCCAAGTTATTTTGTAGGCTGCAACCCCAATGGTATAGTGTATGTATCATCCTGTTCTCACTGAAATTAATTTTCCTTGCCTAATTTATTTTCAGTACTGTATTCACCATTAACCAAAAGAGGCAAAACCCCTGAGTTATTAACCAAAAGTATCAGCTTTCATCTAGAACTTTATATTGTTTTAACACTTTCAATATGTTTTATGATAGTCCCTAATAAAGACAACTATCTCTAGATAGAATATATTAAAAAATACAGTATGTATTATAGACTGCTTCTGCTCTCAGTAAGGAGAGAAACAATTTTTCTACTTTTCCTTATCACAGCACAATAAAAGTATCAAGCTGAGTAAGCCTTAACATAGCAACACACTGTTTATCTTTTGAAATACATGGTCTGATCAAACACTGAGGTTCAGGCACGAAAAATGAAGTAATAACTACGCAAAATCACCCTTTTTTCACAAGCATCAGTACACTGGCAATAAAATCTCTTTGGGGTTGCAATGCTGGGAAGGCACCACAGAAGAAATAACAGAACCTGGCTCTAAGAGCAGTGTATAAGGCTACAGCCCTTACCAGAAATTTCCTTTTCTGCTTCCAGTGGCTTCCTTGTGCATTGGTAGCCACATGTGCTTCAGTAACAATTTTGATGAGCTCCCATTCCTCATCTGTTGGCTCTGGTTTGTGCCCAATGGTTTTCTGCAGCTCTTCCCGACGTCTCTTCTCTCGATTTTCTTCTATCAGCTTCCTCTTTGCCAACCTCTTGCTGTCATCCAACACCACTAGCAGGGGAAAAAGCATACAAAAATGGCAGGAAGTTCATAAGACTGTCAGAACTTTGGTCTTTTGCATGCTTGAGGTACCAGTTGCTTACAAACACCTTAACTAATCAGTAAGGAAGTGCCTTGGCAAGACCCACAGTTGAGACTGTTCTCTTACTTCGCCCTTCAAACTTCATTTTCTCAGAAGCCTGGGTAGCAAAGAGTGACTTACCATACTGGTAATGCTTTGTATACTGCCATTGCCCTCAAGGGGTTGTTCCACCAATAAAAGTAATATGCAAAAGCTTTGTGAGGTATCCAAGTGCTCCTATAATGGACTTGGAGTAATCCATACTGGGAAAGATGCACTTCTGTTTTCTTTGTCCCTATCAGCATGCTCTCACACTCACTGCTCTGAAGTGCAGAAAATGTACTTGGATGCCAGCAGAAGGTAACATGGATCAAAGAAAGTGGGAGCACTTATTCACAGAAGGCTCATCTGCCTGAAGCATGACACAAACATGCCAACATGCCTTTGGCTCTTTCCCTGATCCCCACAAGTGGTGTTCCTGTAGAGCCCCATTACTTCCAGTGACTCCAGATACACAGGTCCCAGGGCTCTCTGCTCATCACTTCACTGGTATCCAGCCCCTTCCCCGAAGGTCCTACCTGGCCACAATGAAAACGTCCCCTTTATTCTATTTCCCTCTAGACAGAGGGAACAGTTATACATTACATTAACAATGAAAATACTAAGTTAGACTATTCTTCTGTTGTTTACTGGGCCTGTTTTCCTGTCAGTTCTTCTGCAAAGGATTGCACTGGCAACAACCATGAAGGCACAAGGGGATTTATATGAATTCTGGGGGGCTTTACATGATTTCTTCCCATTTGCAGTAATTGAAGTTATTGGTGTAAATCCCTGTGCAATGGCAGGAAAAGAAGACCCCTAAGGATTAATCTTACAGCCATATTTTCTAGTTCTTTAGAAAAGACTCAAAATCTTTGCAGCAGATAACTTCTTCAGGGCTAAAAATAAAACAAACAACTGCAGGATGACTCATACAATGACATTCAATTTCACATCCTCCAGAATTTTCTAAACAAGATGTTTTTATCTCAAGAGAAGTGTCCATCCAGATGCATTTCTCCCTCCTCTCCTCCAAATAGTGAGCATTCCTATTGTTACTCAGCTTGGTAAGGCCGGGAGAAGGTGCACCCTGATGAAGGATAAACAAAAAATTACAACCCTGTGAAAGTGGCTTAATGCAACGAGTGCGATTCCCTGGTATTATTAAATCCAGAAAAGGGCTGGCAGTTCTACTTTACTTTAACAAGCTTCATCAATCAACATACTTTAGGCAAACAGAGACACTGAAAAAAAATAAAATAAAGAAAATCCAGTAAAATATACTTACAATCTGTTGCCATGCCAACAAAGATACATTTTTTGAAGCGACATTCCTGGCACTGATTTCTTGTTACTTTGTCTATCACACATTTTCCTTCATATTTACAGGAATAGGTTGGATGGAGGTTCTTCTGAATGGTTCTTCTAAAAAAACCCTAGGTGCAAGAAATAAGTACATTGGAAAGCATTAGCACTGAGTAATTTTTAAAAATTGGGAACTGCTTGATTTGTTAGGCATGTACCTAACTATGCAAGATAACAAACTTCATTCCCAAAAATTCTCAAAGCTCTCAAACCAGTTTTATAGTGTATGGCATTTCTCTTGATTTTCCTTAACAATTAAAAACATAGAGATCTTAGATAAGTAAAAGTGCAAGTAGTGCTGTCTTGAGACACAAATACTATGTACATGTCTTCTTGTAGTCATATTTTTTTAACTGTTATTTTTTTTGCATATTAAGTATTTTTTGAGCCCCTTTTCAAATTCTGTAATCATTTTGAAGGATATTGAAAGGCATACACATAGTCTTAATTAAAAAGCAGCTTCTGCAAATAGTAAGAATGGTGGTGTGTTTGTGCTATTAAAGGATTGAGGACAAACAGTTCCACTTCTTTATTTCCAGAAAAGCCAAATAACCAACAAAATCTGGGCAAGAAAAAGATTTTTCAAATACAGTCTACACAATCTTTGAGTTTGGTTCTAAACTCAAAGGATCCCTAATTTATAAATTATTTGTATTTCTGAAAAGCAGATTTAATTTGTATTTACCACAGAATTTCAAAAGCCCCAAAAGCCCCATGATGACCAAAGATTCATGATGGTGGTCTATCTATCTATCTAGTCATAATACAGATATATCTTGCAAATTTAAACAGATCCTAAGACCATATGAACTGATGCAATCCCACTGAATTCACTCATTCAAACGCCCCATAAAACATTGCTGTAAGTAATGAAATCAGACAAAAGTTATCTCTAAACATTATGGACAAAATCCTGGTTTTAATTCCAAAATGACTTTTCTCACTGACTTTTGCAAGGGGCTGGATAAACTCCCCAAGACTGAAAGATATGAACAAGATAGGCTGTAAAGCAGAAAATTTAGACTTCAATTTCAAGTTTCATCATTATTTGAGACTGTCTAGATTCAGCAATGCAGCTCAGGATTACCTTGACACAGACAACACACTGACACTCAGGTCCTGTTCGACTGAGGCTGTTCAGAATGGCTTTGGTTTTAGTCAAAACAATGGCAAAATTCAAGTGAGATTTTACCTTGTGAATAGTCTCTTCAGCTGGGATTTTGTCTAATGAATAGTCTCTTCACTTCAGTAGGCGAAAGGTCTGTTTTTAAATCATGTTAAATAATACCCAGTAAAATCTTACAGCAGTGCGCAATTTCTTTTAACACAAAGTGTTGAATTAACATGTACAGATAAGGCTGCATTTCAGCTTGTACTCCTAACTCCTGTGAAAACAATGAAGAGCCTTGTCCTCATTAGAGTTTTATCTTACGAGGTTCAGCTTGAGCTAAGAGTACAACTCTTTCTTCCTTAATTATGGTAAGACCTGAAATGTTAATTAAACTGAGTGGCATAAAGCTTGTGTGGGAGCCTTTGCAAGACTGGGACCAGTTGTGTTAAGATAAAATCTGGGAAATCACAGGCAAGATATCCTTATGTGGGGGTTGGAATAAGTCTCAAACTCTCATCTACTGAACACCCAGTTTAGGTTCTGTTCTCAACCCTGTGATGAATTCCTAGAGACAGGATCTGCTCCACCCCTTCCTGAAGACCTAAGATGGCTCTGGACAACCAGGGTCACAGGGTTATCAATAGTTATGAAACAAGAGATAGAAAAATCTCTAATGAATCTCAGCAAGTGAACTTCTGCTTTCTGAACCTTGCACAGGACTTAATGCAGCTGTAGCTTTATGTTGGCAAGGGTCTCAATCACCTCTGCTGAGACAGCCCATTTCACCTTCTCATTTCTTTGCATTTTTCAGAAAAAAATTGCAAAAATCCTTCTTTGTTCATCTCCAGCTAGATGTTAAGGAAGCTGCTCTCTATATCTGTCCAAACACTTCACCACAGAAGCGTTATTCTCATCAATAAAAGAAAGCACATTGTATAGTAGGGAGCAACTCCTTCTAAACTCCTTTGCTACACACCTATATAGCAGTAGATGCAATGGGTAAAGTCAGGAAAAGCATTTCAGTGATGTCAGACCTCACAGCTCATTTATTTGTGTTTAAATTCCTCACAATTTACTCTTCAGAAATCATGTGTGAGAATGAAGTTCATGAAAGCACTTGCCAAAGCAAATCTTTGGTTGTCAGCCTTGATTATGCTTGTTACAAAACTAAAGCGACATTGAGTGGAAGCAACTAGTAAACATCAAATTAATTGAAAATTTATTATATATATTGTGTATTGATAAAACATATAACTTTGTTGATATATCATACAGCTTGAAACGTGTATGCAGCTCCTTCAAGAAAATAATTACTTTTTGCAAATTGTTATCTCAGGTCCTTGTGCGCATAAACATTGTTTTAAATTGTACATCAGACAGAAGAACTGTATGTGAAGATAAAAGCAAATTTGTATGATATGTCTCTAAAATAGCTGGCAGGCATAAAAAGAACTACTTGACTTGAAGTAATGAAAATCTTAGCAGGAAAACTCGCAACAGATACAGCTGTTCAGCTGGGAGCTAAGTCTACTTCATAATGCCCCAGCGCTCTTTGCTTCCCATTATATCTGAATTAGGTTGCATCCATACATGTTATGTATTGTTATCTGGTATTCAGGATGCAAATGTGTAAGAACCACTTGTGCAGCTCCATAGTTCTTTTTAAAGATATATATATATAAAGATATAAAGATATATATACATTATACATTACATTATACATATATACATTATACATTGTATGTAAGTATATGTATAAAGCCATTATGAGTATTACCATGAATCTGCTATACATAGGATATTTAGGTCTCTGTTCATTTCATAAATGTAACTTAGGGAAATGATGTACAACCAAAAGAACTACTTCAACACAAGAGTTACTGCAATGAGGAGCTCTAAAGCCAATCCAAACCCAAAATATCATATCCAAATGTTCCAGACTTTGTGGGTGAATAAAATGAGACTTTCATGGCTTAGTCTCATGACACCAGCCCAAGACATGTGTGGTCCCATTTGTTTAGAAAAACAATTTTTTTTTTTACTTTCTGCAGGAAAGAATAGCTTTCTTACAGAATCTCAAGCTATTCAGGCAAATTCATGGCAGTGAAATCATGTAAGATGTGTCTGATTGTGTTACTCCATTTTTTTATTTACTTGCCCAAAGCAATCTCTTTTTAAATTTAATTTTGCATGTAGTCTTGGAGATGCATTTTAGGGCTGCAAGCACATTTCAATGTGCTTAAGTTAAAGAAGTCAAAATCTTTTTGAAACTATTTTAATTGGGTGTCAATGCTTCCCAAATTGATGGATGTTACTGTAATATGAGCATGTGGAAAGGATTTTGATTTTTGCTTCTTCACAGGGATGGTGAGAGGCACTGGAACACTGTTAATCTCATGGCCATAAGCAGAACCTTAGCTATTGCATAAACAGCTTCAGTGGAGTAGCTGGGAACATGCTGCTGTACCCTGGCTGAGAACATGGCTAAAGAAACATTAAAAAATGCAAATTCAAAAGCTAACTGTTAAACAGCAGCAACACCAGTCTAAATTTCTTGTTTTCTTTTCAAAAGCAAACACGGCAAAAACCAACTATATTCCTTATGCATATGAAGAGCAGCAGCATGGTCAGATGCGGCTTATCATCAGTACTGGATGTTCTTATTAGCTTCTAATCTGTCTTTATTTGCTTTGACAGCACAGTTCAGGAAGTCTGTATAATGGAGGAGCTGGAGAGCTATTTCTGATTCCCACTTTCCCACCATGCCATTTACCTTGCAACCTTCGCAAGTGATGCAGCGATAATGGTATCCGGTGGCTTTGTCCCCGCATACTACACATAGCTCATCCTTGTCTAAGTAACTGGGTATGTACCCTGCAAAGAAAAAGAGGATGTGGCGTGTAAACTCCATACAAATTTATATAATACATGTGATATAAAAAGATTGCATTAAAATCCACCACAGATCTTGTCTGCCAGTGACATACTTCTGAACTCACCGAATTTCCTGAATAAAAGTTTGTACTGTTACAGACTTAAACACAGCCTACAAGATTTTCTATTCTTCAGACTGATTCAGTGTCTACTGGTCAAGAGGGAAAAGCTGGAACATGATTTCTCTCTCCTGAGTGAAATCCTACATCAGAAAATATTCATTACTTCAAAAGATTTGATGTGAAACAATAAAATGGCAGTGAATGCATACAGTATGTTTCTGTTCTATATATCAGAAAAAAACCTCAATATACTTGTATACTGTAGATGAGACCCCAGGTTTCAGTGTGACTGGGGGGCTTGGTAGTAAGAAATATTTACTGACAGATGGTTTATTTCAAAGCAGAAAGGTACAAGTGACATATAGACCAAGTTTTATTGATCATGCCTGACCTGGATGTGTTCCACAGGAACATTTAATGTAGCCTGAATTTAAAGCAAAATATGTGGACAGTCAAATATGTGTGTATGTGTGAGTGTGTACACGTATGTGTTAGAATGACATTTTCTCTTCAGAAGTGGTTTACCAGATCCAGCCAGTGAAAATATTCCTGCTGTGAAAAAAATTGGCAATGCTTGGTTCTTTTCCCACAATGACATTTGTTTTGAAAACACAAACATATTTTCAATTTGAGCAAAAAACCAAAACAATACTGATGGCAAGCAAAAAGTAATTGTAACCAGAGACAACTTTTTAACAGGGTAAAATACAAAGCTTTCAAAATCAATGTTTCCATGACTCATAACTAATGGAGTTATAGTTTGTAACTTTACCTTCTGAAAAATCTCACTGTGAAGACGTAACATAGACATCTCAGACTCCCTTTGAGGGGAGAGAGGAAAGTGGACCTATATGTATAACTATGTAAGATTAGTGGAGTAATAAATATTACTCCAAAAATATTGGAGTAATAAACATAAACAGGGTCCCACAATGGCTGAAGTTGGAAGCCACTTCTGGAGGTCAACTACTCCAACACCCCTGCTCAACACAGGGCCAGCTGTCCAGGCCCATGCCCAGACAGCTTTTGAGTATCTCCAGGGATGGAGACTCCACAACCTTTCTGGGCAATCTGTGCAAGTGTTCTGCTCTGTCACCTTCAGAGTGAAAAGAAAATATTGTTTTATTACTCTCAGAAGGAATTTCCTGTACTTCTATTTGAGCTCATTGTCTCTAGTTCTGTCACTGGGGACTGAGAGGAGTCTGGCCCTGTCTTCTACAGTGTGGGGGATCAGATATTCACACACACTGATATGCCCCTTTGAGCCTTCTCTGCTCCAAGCTGAAGAGTCCCAGTTTTCTCAGTCACTCCTCATAGAAGAGATGCTCCAGTTCATCATCTCTGCGGCCCTTTGCCAGGCTTATTCCAGGATGTCTGTGTCTTTCTTCTATTGGGGAGCCCAGAACTGGACCAAACACTGCAGATGTGTTTCACTAGAGCTCAACAGAAGGGAAGGATCACATCCCTCAAGCTGCTGGTGATGATTTTCCAAAAGCAGATGAGATGCCATTTACCTCCCTTGCTTCAAGAACACACTGCTGGCCCATATGCAACTTGCTGCCCACCAGGAACTCCCAAGCACTCCAGTGCAGAGCGGTTTCCTGCCAGTTGGGCCTGCACTGCTCTGTTTATTACTCCTCCCCTCATGCAGAATTTGGCCTTTGCCTTTGATGAACTTCAAGAGATTCCTCTCACCCCATTTTTCTAGCCTGCCTAGGTTGCTCTGAATGGGTAGCACATCCATCTGGTGTTCCAGCCAGTCCTCCCAGTTTGGCATCAACTGCCAGCTGTCTGAGTGGAATTTTTGAGTGCAATGAAGAAGAGCCCTTTGGATGCAGCTGCCTGTAACACGATCCCTTACCACTAGCTTGCTGAGTCCATCTGTAGCACCACACATAAGGCTAGACATGAAGGTTAATGTCTTTGTGCAGCCCTCACAGCAGTATGGGCTGGTACAGCGGGGGGACTTGGGACACCAGTCACTTGGAGGGCAACCAGCAAGACACAGGGCAGCAGAAGGCTGTTAGGGGATGCTGCAAGAGGGGTGGCCATCATCTTCCTGCAACTAACATGCCAGAGGGTCAGCTCAGTAGCACTTTAAATTCAAATGCCTTCCTAAGGCTATGCTTCCAGAGGGTCTCTAGAAAGGAAAGTCCAAATTAGACAAAACACTTTAAAGTTAACTGAGCTTAAAATGCTTAAACTTTATGGAGTCTGGTGAGTAAATCAGAAGAAAGTAAAGAAGGCAAAAAGTATTTGTATGGCCTAATTTGAGTATAATTAAGAGAACCTCAAATTATAGAGAAGTACGTATCCTCTTCTCTAAAACAAGGAAGCAGTAGTACTTGGAAGCCATTCCTGGATACAGGCATCTCAGGTCTGCCAATATTCTGAAAGGGGAGTGGGGGAATGAGCTAAGATGTCAATGTTGTACCAAACCAGTCTACAAGACAGCAAAAGAGCAGATTTATATTCAGGCTATATTTCTCCATGATGAACAAGTTATGCTTGGATAGACTGGTGGCCATGTGACATTGAGAGATGAGAGACAGCAGGGTTTCAACTCTAATTACATCACTGACTCCTAACAGACACTATGCCGGGGGGGATTAGCAGAGGCTATTATCTCCATCCTGCCCCCACTCTGCTCACACCTGCCTCTGCACATGCAACACATACACAACACAGAGCTGACAGAGTGGGCAGAAGATGCAGCAAAGGGATGCAGAATTTCCCCCTAAATGTATCATGAAGATCAATGGCTTCTGTTATTGCTGGTTACTGCTATTCACAAAACACAGTCTTTGCATAGCATCTACATCCTCAAAAATTCAGTATCCTTGGTTAGCTTCCTCAAGAATTGTTTTTGAATTAAATGAAATGGTATTTCAATAATTATAAAAGCTGGTTAGTGCTGCTTATGCAATGGCAACTTGTTCTACTGGAGGAGCAAGAGATCACTTGTCTAAACTGTTTCCTTAAATATATACACTAGGTCATGCATGTGATCACTGCTGTCCATCTTCTTCCTGGGGTTTCATGACTTTATCCAATATAAAGTTTCCAACCTGGCAGAAATCTCCTAGGGGCACTCCTAGTCAGAAATTAAAAATGGCATCCTTACATGCAACCACATTGCAAATTTCTTGCATCAGAAGCATTAAGTGCCACCTACTTAAAGCTACCTAAATATTATGTTCAGTACTGCCACAGACTGACTCCATGTCACAAGGGAAGTACACAACTGGAACTCTTCTAGTAATTGAACAGGAAACATGAGTAGAAAATTCTTATTCCAAGAAATTACTGGCAACAAAAGTGTGCAATACATATATCTTGTCTTTCTATTACAGTTTTCTGTATTTTTAACACTTCTTCTAACAGCTAATAGGGTTAGAAACAGTTAGACTGGGAAGATTGGACCTTCAGCAGTATTTTTAAAAGACACAATTCAGACAGACATCACTGCAAAACGAGTAAATGGATTTGCATTCAGTTCTTACAAACACTAATGTAAATTCTAAGTAATTTCTAGTAGTGGCAAATATCCTGTATGACCTCTGTATAAATTCAATACAATTTCATTTGAAAGACACGTAGATAAACAGACAGTACATTTTTTTCTGCTTCTCAGAGTTAGAGACAGCATTAGCAGGAAGAAATTCAACATTGTCTTTCTAAACATGGTACCAGCATGGAATAAATGAATAGTGCAGTGGAGATTCCTGAGGAAGTCATGGATGGCAGCAGAGTTGTCTGTTAGGTGTTCTGAGGAAGGAAAAGAGCAACAGAACTTGTCTCACTCTTTGCACCACTATTAGTAACTTGTCTCTCATATCAACAAGTACATTTGCTTCATGTCTGTGTAATAACACTGAAGCAAAAATAAAAATGCCCATGTGGAAAAGCAGATGCTGTCTGGACAGAGTAACCCTGTTGCTCTTACTAATACATTTCTTACTGATAAATTTCTTACTAATAAATTAACTTACTGATAAATTTCATGGAAACATCAGGTTTGTTCCTATTTCAGGTGGTCAGAATTTATTTTTTATTTCTTGGTCAAAACCTTTTACGTAAATATCTAAGAGGAACTGTTCAAGAGCAACACCAGCCTCACTGAATTGCACAAAAACAGCCTTGTTGTTTCAAGTCTGTTTGCTGCATTCAGCATCCTCATGGACTGTCACTTGTTGCATCCCATACGATCTTCCAAGTTAATTATCTGTCAAGTATGACCTGACATTGTTTATCCCAATGCCCACCTTGGATCTTTGAGTGAAGAATAACAGTGAATCACCTTGATCTGCCTTGTCTGGTGTTTCCCCTGTAGCCTAAAGTAACACCTTTGGTTCCCAGACTCCCACCTGCCAGTCTGCCTAATCTTACTGTCTTGGCAAGGCTAAGCACACAGCAGGACCACTTGCCCCTCTCTAGAAGAATATGTCATATAATCCATTATAGCCAATCTTGAGAGCCATCTAAATAACAACTGTAGCTTTGTAGAGGCATGGCAGGAAACAATTCCCTTCAACAGGAAAATGCACAATGAGTCTGCCCCAAGCAGTTGTAAGAACAGAAGGAGATCTGCTACCCCATGCAGTCATCTGAGGTACTCCTCCATTAATTACCATTTGCAGGAATGATGCCTTACAGCACCATATATGACCCTACACAGTGTAATGGGCTGGAGAGGCACAAGCGAGACACTCAGTGCCTATTCCTCCATCCAACAAAGCAAAGAAAAACTATTTCAATTATAAAAAAACTCTGAAAAATTATAGTGTTTCTTCTCCCTCTGTACCTGGTACACATTAATAACATCAACAATAAAAAGCATTTCTAAGAAAAGTAAAAAAAAAACCTTCAGTTTTGTTAAAATATCACTGCATATACTTTTTATCTCTAGATCTGTAAAAATAATGTGATATTCACCTAGGGAATTAATCCCCACCTTAAAAAAATTGTAGAACCAAATGGTATTTGACTACCAAACAAGAATATGAGTAACACTGATGCAAACAAATTATGCCTGTCTGCCAGATGTTCATTATTAGCTTGTTCCTAATCCACCATAGATTTATAGCTTGAAGGCAGAAAATGCCATTTTTTGCTATTGCAGAAGGACAGTTACACTTCAAGACCATTATTCAGTACTTTAATTTTCAGTGTACACTGGCAGAGTCATGTATTAAATATATTCCCTAAAATCTTTCTTTCTCCCATCTGGTATGGTTTGCATGACCAGAGATCACTCACTAAAATGAGGAGTTAGGACTTACCAGTAAGCTGATATTCACTTACTAGACACTACAGTATGAAAATGAAAAAGATGAAATTATTACTACCTTGAGAATCCTCAACTGTATTGAAACTGAAATGTAAATTTGTACTGCTGTTCTACTGCTTTCATAGTCACCTTGAACTCTTTACAAATTATAAAAAATTACAAGGAACAGCCATGCATCATCCTGGACATACTTGTGCAGAAAAAGCTTAAATGGAGTGTTGTTGAAAGCATAGAACCAACAGAGAAAAAGCATACTCCATTCTTATGTGTGCTACTATCAACATTGATCTGAAATGCTGGGCAGATCCTTGTTTCCCACTTTCTTTAAATTGCTCCCACTGAGAAAAATGGCTTATTTCTCCTTTGAGCTTGGAAGCACCGAGAATGTTGCTGAGCAGATTGACACTTTTCTTGTTAGCTAACTGGCCTGCATGTCCTCAATTTTGATCTTTGTTGACATTTCTTGATTTATGAAATTACTAAAATTTGACAAAAGATTCTGCAATGATTTAATCTGAAACATTTTATAGTCCTTTTTCTCTCTATGACTTTTCAGTGCATTAGCCCTGCTCCTTAGGCTGAGTCAGAAACCTTATCAACAGCAGTGCTTTTGCAGAGAATGTGCTGAAAACATTTTAGCCCAAACTGTGTTGTCACTTAAACTTCTGCAATCAGTACTGTACCTGCAGCCATTACCAGCCACAGGTACAAAATACATCACTTTAAGGGGTCATATCATGCAGTTTCCCCACCCTTCAAATAATTTAAATGTTTTTAGAGACAGTATCTTAGTACTGCAAGAAAGTTATTTGTTTGGAAATCTAAGCCTCACTGAACAAAGCAAAGCATAACTTACTTCACTTTTTCATCTTTCATTTGGTTGTGGAAAGGTTACAGTAAAGGAGATGAAAACACATTATTTCCACTGACTTGTTATGAAAGAAACATAACTCCAAATGCATAATGATTTATGCAATGGATTATGCAATTTTTCTCAGTGCTATTTCCTTAGATGGGTGGTCAAGAGCAAAATTAATATTTTTAAGCTTGAATAATCATTAACATACTGGGAACTGCTCTGCTGCAGAGGCCAGGATGACAAATTCTCAGTGTTTCTGTAAATTGATTATATCCACACACACTCCCCGCATTGATAAGATGACATTTTGGCATAAGCTTCATGTTACTTTTTCTTAGCTATTTAGAAAGTACCTTAATGTTCTCACACTGCTGAGAACTCAGTTTGGGCCAATTCTGTTGCATACTCTAGCATTCACACACTACATATTCTCAGCTGCACCTTAATTGCCTGAGAAAAAATATAGAGAAATAATTATGGCAAATACAATTATAAAATAACAACAATAACAACAGCTTTCAAAGCCCTGTTCTCCCACCATACCATGAGTCCTTCCAAACATGGCATTAGCCTCACCAGTATCTCACTGGTATCTGGGAAGCAAGGTGAGCTGCAAGGATGAGAAGCTGGCTCTGCTACAGCCTAATCTCAAGAATTCCCCCTAGCCTAATCTCAAGAATTCCCCCCAAAACCCTTGGTTTGGGGGGGCACCCCCTGCTTACTGCTCTCTGCCCCACAGAATGTGAAGTTAAAGCCTAACCTCACAGACACCTGTGGACATCTTTCGTTAACACTGTACGAGAAATCACCGTGCAAAGAAAGCGAAAAGCCAACTCTTATCCCAGTTTTAACTTTGCAGACACTTCTCCCATGTTGTCCAAATGTCCAAAACACTGTGCAGACGCCTAGTGTGGGGAGACTGATGTTTCTGGATTCCTGTACATATTTCTTTTGTACCTTCCTAACTGCATTATCTCCTCCTGTCACTGGGTACTCCTCCTCACAGCATAGGTGGTGTGAGGAGATCCAGGGACATTTTTGTCTGTCTGCACAGCCTCTGCACAGGGGCAGGGGGGCACAGGCTCCCCCTGAGCATCACCCATCCAGCAGGCAATGCTGCAAGCTCACCACGGCTGGCAACACTGTGTGAGGGGAAGAATATTCCAGTTTAAGCTCTCTGGGACAAAACTGAGAATAGCACCTTGTTCTCACAACGATGAGCCCTGTTCTGCTTATCAGATTTCAGTGTTACACAGAAAACAGAGTGTATGTGGCTGTCTGTTTCCTAGGGCAGGATCAGGTCCGAAAGGGCTTCCTTAATAAAACAGTAAGCTCTTGCACAAATGTTGTGCTGTCACCTTTTAACAGTGTACACCAGAGCACAAAAGGTAATGGAGCAACAAGTAGATGCAAAGCTGAACACACATCTCCAACTCCTGATTTTCTGGACTACAATTCTTTTCTTTAAAGGTTAATTCTTTCATCAGAATTTCTGACAGATAGCCAGGAAATAATAGTTTTTAATGTACTGTAATAACTGAAGAAGCTTTCTGATATTTAGAACGACTGGCTATGTTTTATAAATGTTCCCCCCCCCCCCCCCCCCCCCCCCCCCGCCCCCAGTGACACATTGCTGGGGTCTTTGGTTGTTGTTTTTCAAGTTATTTTCTGAATTCGTTCAAAGTGACATAAAAATAGAGAAGTAATTAAATACCCTTTCACAAATTACAAGCTTTTCGACATATACAATGTTGATTTTGTTTCTTCCCAGACGGAAAACAAGATTTTAACCATTTAGTAACTAGTAAAAGCTCTGATATGAAACAAGTAACAAGTCCATGTGCTACTGTAAAGTACAATCTGATTTGAACAGCATATTATTGAGATTATAACAAATTTCAGGGGACTAACAAAAATACCAACTGCAGCAATCAAAACTCTTCATGAACACCTGTTTAGGGAATTAATTTTGCTTTAATGGGCTATTACCATGGCTTCTCTAACAAACTCACTCGCTCCCCCAATCAATTCTGGATCAATACAGACACACATGCCCTGTGAAAAGCCTTCTGTTCTTAGGACAGGATTAAAAGATTTGTTAGTTTTACGATAGCTTGCTTAAAAGATGGAAATTAAAAAAAAAAAAAAAGAAGAAAATAGAAGATGCACATGTTCCACGCAGTTTAGATCTCTTCTGCTTAACAACCTCAACATTTGCAAAGGTTTGACAGAAGGGAGGCCACTTTTTATTGATTATCACAGTAATAAGGCTCTAAAGAATCCCAAAACACGTTGCTCAGTCTCTGTGAATGATCAATTAAAAGCCTGCTAGAGAGGCTTCCTCGGAAATTCTTAGTGAAACTGAGGTGGTAGAAAATGAAGGCATACAAGCCGTTTCTAAAAACAACTCTGTATTCTTTCAAACCAACAAGTTCAAAAACTTTACACAGGGCAGATGTTGGGTGCCTGAGCACTGAAATAACTTAAAGCTTTGATCTAGGTGTACTAAGTATTATTTATAACCTTTAACATTATGAAAAATGTATTCCTTCAGTGACTTTGCAACAGCAAGTCTTTATTTTTTCTAAATTAATCCTGAGATAAGCTTTTCCCTTAACCCAAAACAAGAAATAGAAGAATTCTACAAAGGATATGAAGTCATTAATTAAAACCCAACAACAGATGAAAAAGCCTTAAAAAGCATTTAAAATGTTGCACAACACAAAAACATATATTATCCACAACTACATTTAGCCTACAATTTGATCATGTTGTCACAGCTTCCAAGAAGGATTTAAAAAATAATTTTATTTATTATTAAATATGATGCTGTTCAATGTATTAAATTAAGACATCTTTCTATCAATCACAGAGATTTATTGCATCAAGGGTTAATGAGTATTTTCTGTCCAGAGGAAAATACTTCAGTTTTCCATGTAGTTAATAAAAATAAACAGTCTGCTCTTCATTACAAAGATACTTCAAAAGTAGTAAATGGTATTTTCTTTATCTCTCTAGTTACATCCGATTCATCTGGAATTTGGAAAACTGCATACAGAAAATCTCGTCTGATCAGAAAAGGATATTATTTTGGTATAACATACAAGTTTTTTTCCTTCTTTAATAATGTGATTTGAAAGAAACACAGAGAAGGTATACTTCAATGCGTAAGTTGGGTTACCGAGTTCAAAACAAACAGCACTGAAAACATTTCCAAGTATTTGTTAGTATTTTGGGCTCCTTTTAAATCTCACTTGCTTACTTGAAATCAAAAGAATAAATTCTAAAAACTGGCGATGATTTAACCCCTAGGGAGCAGACACTGCACTTGTCTCACAAATGTATTGATTAGATCAGCCTTTTGGATGCAAAGTCATCTTTCTTGCATAGATATATTCTTGAATTTTCAGTCTTTTTTGCTCTGCATAATCAGAAACTCGTGGTTTTCACTTAGAAAACAGTAATTCAAACACATTTTCCCATACATATTTACAGTCCTATTTTCAAAATCTTTTTCCTGAGTTGCTGAGCAAACAGAGTTCACATTTACTGAAAACACGGACTTATACAGTTTGTATGTAAACAGAAACACAGCTTTAAGATGCAGCATATATAATGATGACATTTCAGGAGAGAAACTTTCTTATCAAGCTCACTGGTGAATAGCAAAGGAACTTAATAGCCCAGGAAAGCAGAAAAAAGAAGCAATATACTTGCAAATGTCTCTTATATATTAAGAAAAAGTGCTTGGAAATCCTCATCGCTCTCCGAAAACCTTACAATCACCTAGCAACCTATGTTACTGCTGCTTTCAATTTTGAACAGGCAGCCTTCACATTCAAAGATGCATCTGAGCCAACTGATGCAAATGTAAGTTTAAAGCAAAACAAAAACAAAAACAGAGATTATTTTTTTTTTTTTGTTATTTAAATAAAATGCCCCTACCTTTCTTCTGAGAGTACGATGGCGACTGCACTTGAGAAAAAGTAGGTTTTTCTTCTGTGAAAAATTCAGGTTGGTTGTACTGATTCAGGGCCATGTCCATGTCAGAGTACTCGCTTTTAAAAACGTTTCCAGGGTAACTACAGGTATAAGGCTGATTCACCGCCCAGGCCTGTTCCATATATATGTTGTTACTGTGCAGGACCTGAGCATCACAACTGCTGTAACCCTGATTATCTTCGATATATGTGCAATAATCAGTGGACTGCATGTAGCAATTGCTACCAGCAGCTGGGTGCACTTCATATATTTCTTGCATACAGTAGTTCATTTTGTTAGCCTATCTCAGCTTCTACTTTACGTACACACACACATGCATACACACGCAGGCATGCATACACATGGGTCGGGGAAGGAGCAATGAATATACACCAACAAAGTCGACTGCAAAACAGCCCGTTTTACTTCGGAGCAGCACCTGATGTGCTAAAATCCTATTTATATTGGGACGGCTTGTGAACTCCCCTGCCAGTCAAACATATTGGGAAGCAGATTTATGACAGTCAAAGGTCTTAATCTGTGACTGTAAGTTAATTCCAAGGGAAGATGGCAGTCAGGTAGCAATGACCACCAGACAAAGAAGTGACATCCTGACAACCCTTCTGTTCCCCCATTTGTCTGGAATAATCATTTTATAAACCATTTCCAGCCTTTTCCAATATGATTATAAAACGATTACTAAGGCAAGGACACAGTTATGTCACTGTAGTTGTCAACTTAAGTGTGAAGAATTATAAAGACTGCTTAAGAACTCCCAGAGGGGATACGCTGAAAATCCTAAAATCAATAATCCTGTTTTTCAGCATTAAACCATAGAAAATCCAATAGTGCTGTGCTGATGACCCAAACAGTAGTCTAGTGTTACAAAATTTAGCAACTTAATCTGTCATCAGCTTTATTGATTTTGTTTTACAGAATTACATGCATGAATCTCCCCAGCCTTCCACACATACACAATCCTCCCCACTGCCTTATAATGAATTTACAGGAAAGCCGCTTTTCTAAACTTCAGTGATTTCAAGAAGCAATTTCTATTGAGTTCAACAGGTGGGAAACTTCAAAATAATATAATAATCAAAAAGAACTCTGCTTAAATATTATCAATAGGCTAATTGCTTTGCTATTCTGCTCTGTTATCTTTTTTGTTTCAGTAATGAAGTACTTTTATAAGAGCCTTTTTTCTGATAACAGAGCAAGGAAAGGAAGGAACGTATTTTGGCTCACCTATGAACTATGAACATGACAACGCCACTACAACATAAACTGTAGGATATTTTAATTGCCTAATGTACCTCAAGCTTCAGCATGGTTATTATACCTCCTTTAATCAGCCATTTTTTTAAATCTAAAAAAATTATTTTATTTTTAACTTACATTAACTGCTATTTTGTTTTTTATGAGGAAAAATGTGGTTTTTTCTTTACAGCACAGTTAAGATACAGTAAAACTTGTGAAGTCAGTAATAAACCGGTATACCTTTCTAGTATCGGTTCTTCTTATTAGGAAGTTTAGTTATTAGTGATTTGATAATGAGAGCTTTCGTATTTAATTAATTTTAAACTACAGGATTGCTAAAATTACTGTGTAACTTGGCCCTTTTCTTCTAGGATCTTAAGCATACATCTAACAATCTTGATGAACATACTCTTAAATAGTCCTTACAATTTCAATGCAATAGGTAAGAACTGGGCATGATATATCAAAATTTTCCCTATCCGATATTGCTAAATATTTCAGACTAATAAAAACAGCCAACAGAGAGACATTTTCCTTCCAACACACAACTGTAACTAACTTTTCTAAATAAGTAGCATTCTCAGTTAATGTCTAATTAACTACCAAATCCAGGACAAGTCCTTCCAATGATCAGAGAAGTTAAAATTCATACTTGGAGTTCTTCTTCCCTCTCTAACTATAAAAAAAGCATCTTTAACATGCCTTTCTTATTAACTTGCTTACAACATAATAATACATTTGGTAAGTCAAACTGAACTCTATTGGGATCAGTGCTACTGAAGTCAACAAAGTTGCCTCTAAAATGAACTTGTTCTCCTAAAATCTAATAATTGAAACATTTCATTTCATGAAGACCGCAAACAGTTACTGAAATACAACAAGCAAAACCCTCATGAACCCGCATTCATTTACCATTGTCTAACTCAACAAATAATACTGTAAAATACAGTGTGAAAAGCACACAATAAAAGTTAATTTTCACTTCAGTTCAGGCCCATCATCTAGATTTTAAAAACAGTGAGTTTGTCTGTGATAAAAAGCATGTCTCATACAAGATCTGATTTTTCAATAATGGATGTTCAGCACTTCATAAAAATGCCTGTTTCATTCAAGAAATTCTGTAGTTGTTTATACCAAAACCCCCAAACCATTCCACTGAGGGGATGGGTTGGTAATGCTGTAGTGTATGTAACATATACAGCTTGCCGAATTTACTTCTCCATGCCCTCAATAAAACATTCCCAAGTACTGTACTTAGGTTGTTAATTTACCACAAAAAGATCCCCTGTACCACCAACAGGAACTTATGTAGAGCTCCCACAGACATGAGGCTGTGTTTTACAGGTTAGCAAAACACAATACCTGGATACTTTTACACCACCCAGAGAACCTGGGCTTTAAATTCTTAGTGAGAATTTTTCCCATGTGGATTTGCTTTGCCAGCAAAGTCAAAATTCCCACGAATCTTTCATTTTCTTGTTTTTTCCCCCTCTGACTGGATTTAGGTTTGTTACTGAAAAACTTAACAGAATTGAAGCCTTCCGTAGACAGAGCTGTTTCAGCCAGGACGGCACCTGAGGAAATGGTACTTCAACATGGCACAACCTGTGACTTACTTTCTGTTTCAAAATAAATCCCTTAAATATTTCTTATACTCTAAGCTACATCAATAATGCTCAGAAATGTGTCACGTGTACTATTTTTGTCAAGTGTTCCTTTAATACCATAAGGAAATTAAATGACATTAAACTGTGAAGGATAAGGAAAAAATGAAAAATTACTTTTCCAACAAACAAAAAAAAATTATGAACACTACCAGGGAATATGGGTTTCTTACCTGTGATATGTTACTATTAAAGAGATTTATAGCTCTGCAGATTGTTGTTCCCTTGGAAACAAATCACTTTAAAGAACACTGCAAAGATTTTAAAAACTGAAATATTCCTAAAATATTTTCATTTAATCTTTTAGGGTCCAATCCTGTAGGTTCATTTCATGCACGCCTTTGAATTAAATTCTCTGATACAAGACAGTCAGACAGTGTCTTCTTTATCAAAAGTCTGAAAGTGGAGTAGAATAGTATTTTTTTCTTTGTTTTGTATTCCTATTTGAATATATATATCTTTACATCATGTCGTGTTGAGCTTTTGTTGCCTCCAGCAATGTAATATCACACTAGGAGTTTTATGAGTTCACATATGTCTGATTATGTGAACACATGGAAGTTAATCACCATCAGAATAAACCCTTCAATTCAAGCAAACAGGCCAGGAATAAAACAGAAATTTTGACACTGTAACGGCAGAGGATCCAAAGCTCAAACCTCTCACAGTCTAAGGTGCTAGTCCATTGTTCTAAAAAAGACAGGAATTATTTGAACTTTGGAATGCCCCAAAGGTTTTTACATACTCACCCTGGTGTAAATCAGAAGTAAGTCTAACGCAGTCAGTGATATTAACTGGGTGGGCAAAAATAAGGCTGTGAATGCCTGAAAGGGGGAATCTGCAGAAGAGATCACCTTACACTACACTATTCACCTCTTCATTAACTCCTGTTTTACAAATTATGACTAAGATTTTTAATTACAAACAATGAAATACTCCCATTAAGATGCACTTCTCTTGTGACTTAGCTTGGTTAGAAAACCCAGCAAAATGAACTCACAGAAATGTTAAGGAAAGACAAAAATCCTGTCATGTCCCTCTGAACACTACAGCCCAACCAACAGAGGTCCCTGACACAGAAAAAAGAAGTATCACGCGGTGCGATTTAATCTGCTGTGGAATATTACCTGCAAGAGTCCTATTCTCCTGACTTTTTCCAAACTGTGCACCCTTGGTCTAGAGTCCTGGGTATCGTAATGCTGCAGATAGGGCCCCTGCACGCCACCCTAAAAGATTCAGCAGTGTCAGTATGTGGGAGGTATTGCAGAGCATTCAAATCATAAATCAGTCAGGGCAGAGTGCCACTTCTGAAGGACCAAATGCAAGGATCTTATCTTGGTTGCTGTTCAGACTTCATGCATAAAGATGAATAAAAATCCAGGATTTACTAAAAAATTTTACACATTTAAACACCTAGTTGCAAAGATTAAACATACCGTTCTGAACTCTTCACAGTTTTGTATGCCTGTATTATCAGTTCCTAGTTTTGTAAAATAAATTTTTACCCATTACAAAATAACTGTTATATTTCCTATTTATGGATTTTATTGTTGCCTGAATTGTCTCAGCCACCTCTGATGGTTTTGGGGAAAAAAAATAAAATAGATCATGGCTTTTCTGAGCAAACACAAATCAGCACTTTCATAACATGGGCTACATTCCAGACAGATCTTCTCACATCATAAGGTACATATACTGAAAACTGCAATAGCTTTTGAGCAAAACTACTAATGTCATTTTTGCAACTCCCTTAAGTTATCAAATACAACTCTCTCTGGGCCCTCACAATGAGTTACCATCTCTCTTTAATATATGGATTTGCACCACCTTATTCATTCACTTTATGCATTGTTATCAAAGACTCAAAATGGTCCCTCAGAAGTATGACTACGCAAACTTAGAGATTAATTAAGAAAACCTCAAACATCAGAATCCAAAATAACAACAAGCATTTACAAGAACAGAAAATTAATTTTTCATGGTTTTTACTTTATTTTGAAAACTCTACTTGTGACTAAATCATAAGGTAGGTAGGATTATGGAATTCTGGTGCTGAAAAGTCACAACAGCATTTGACAGTTCCTGGAGTATGTCTCAGTGGAAGATAAGACATTAAAAAAAAAATCTTTTTGTCTATGACACATTTATAACAGTTGAAGGAGAAAAAGCTAAATCTTTCTGACATAAAATGATTTCCTTTGGTTTGCAACAGATGCAGGAAGATTCAAACTAGCTGCCCTGTGGTACAAACTAGATGAAAATCTTACTTAGACAACAGCACACCTCTTTTCTCCACATGTACCAACTTAGTTATTTCTCTAAAACTGCTCCTCTCACAAAACCCACTGTACCTTGGTTATGACATGACACTAAATTTGTCTGTGACTCATAAAATGCCAGTGTGATGTGCCTTTTATTGAAATACTTCAGACTCATTAGTCTGCTTGAATAACAAAGAATGTCATCGTTTATATTTAAACGTTCAGATACACTACAATTCCAGTTATCCCTCAAAATATTTTTGACACCTTGAATAAATTTGGTAAAAAGAGAATGGAGCTTGCTCTTTTCTGATGAGGACTCCTCCAGGGTTTGTGCTTGCTTTTTCTTGCACAATTCATGACATGGATAGGTAGCACACGGTCTTGCCAGAAAGCATTTACTCCTTGAGATGTCAGCCAACAAATGAGCAAACAAAATTTTTGAATAGTTGGGAAGACTTTAAGATGGTCCCAGAACAAATATTACTAAGAGTAATTATAGACCTGTGAGCCAGACAAGCCACTTTGTTAAGCCTCCCCATATATCATAATTGGAAGACCCTGTTAGCAGACATCAGTTAATTACAGAGCTTATCTCTTGAGAAAGTAATGGCCAACACTTAAAACATGTACCTTTTTTGAGTCATTCCCTGCCTCAACTTCACATGAAAACATCAAGGTAAGAAGTTTCATTTGTTCAAAAAAAAAAAAAAAAAAGCAGAAAACAGGCTAATTTAGCTTGACATAACATAATTAACAGGCTCCTGGATGGGACTGTCTGGGTTTGGTAGCCTCCTGACAGCCCTTAGTAAGACGTTAAAGCGATCAACACCTGACATCTGTTAGCAAAGAGGCATTCTGAGGTAAAGTACAACTAAATCTAAAGAAATCAGGTACTTAGACCAGTTTAACTTTTTCATGAGGTGATATCCTGCCTGACACTGTAATCTTTCTTCCTGGAGTGACGCAAGACTTAAGTAAAAGAAAACAACTTGTAATCCCCCCTCAAAATATACAGTAATTATTTTTTAGGCAAAGAGCAATGAAGAACTATTTAGCCAAGTTTAAAGAGGAATAAGAATAACTTAAGCACTACATTTGTGCTAATACCCTAGCAACTGTGATTCTTAAAGGGAGTTCCTTCAATGCTGTGCTGATGTGAAAACAACCTACCTCAGAGAAAATGGTTTATTCTCCTGACTAGTGAGGCAGAGAATATTCCTAACAAGAAGTCCCACTTGAGCTCTGTACATGTACCCACTGAGGCTTTGGGTATGGTTAATATTAAGAAAGAAGGCAAACAACACAGTCACTGCTGAGAGCTGAGCACCCTGAAAGCAGAAAAGAAGGCTTTCTTTTGTCTTTGCATTTTTAATGTATCAAAGATATGCTTTAAAAAAAAGGCCAAGTTCAGGAAAAGATTTTTGATCAGCTTATAAAGATTATAAGCAGAGAGACAAATACTTTTAAAAAGCTCTAAAAGAAGAGATATTATTCTGTATTAGGTATCACACAGAAAACCCCAGTAAGTACTAACCACATTGTCATAAGGGCTCTTCACAAAGCTATTAAATTAAATAGAAGAGAAAACTAAAAACCACAATTACCACTGATAAAAAACAAATAAATTTAAAAAAGGTTGGTAGCTAGAAAACATCCCCACATAATAATGCTTTTACCAATGGCCAAACCCCTGACAGTAAACAAAGACATAAGCTGATTTTGCTTTTTGTTTTTTCTAAATACAGCATTTGCTGTGCTCTGAATGATAATGTCAGTTACCTTTACACTTTTTTTCTTCTTTTTTGTATTCCTGGGCACTTGACATGATTTGAAAGTTTGCTTTTGTATAGCCTGGCTGTAAAATTGTACTAGTCCAAGTTGAAGCATGTCGGCATTGCGAAAGCTGCTGTCCATTCCTCTGGATATCATAATTTTTGAAGTGTCTTTTCCTACAGAAATGATTTTCTGTTATGCCCATTACATTCCATTTCTGATTTCTGTCAGGAAGGTGAATCAGTCTGTCCCACAATGGGAGGCCACGTCCTGGATGTTTGGCAAATACTGCAGGGCTACAAACCGTTGGCTTTGCCAAAATCTTGCTCAGGTGTGGAGTTTTGGAAAGCAAGTGGTTCCCCAGCTCTCCTGATGCTGTGGTATTCCCGTGCATCTCCACTGGACTGCACTGATACGATGCAGAGCCCTTCAGCCATGCCCATTCAGCCACCATAGTTCCCCTTCAGTAAAAGTGAATATAAAATTTTCCTGTCTGAGAATCCTGAAAAAGCAGGCAGATCTATGTGGACAGGCTAACACTAGATGCAACTTTCACAACATCACAACTACAACATGGGCCCCAGGGCAAGTTAACACCGATTTATTGCCTTGCTCATATGATCATTTGAGGTCTTGTAGGTCGAGGCTGGTCGTGAACAATTTTCAGATACTTAAAACACAAAACATCAAGGATTCAGCCTTGTTTGACTTTGCTCTTATCGTAGGCTGACCTGAGGGACACTCAGTTACCTAAGTGTGACATTCTTATGTGGGCATGCTTAGCAGTTCCGCTTTTGCTACCTACTGCCTTTCTCCGCCTGTGGTCACAGTGGAGTATCAGAGGTGCTAATTTTATCTCAGGAGCAAGGACATTTGGCTGCAGTGTGGATAATGAACAATACCAAAGCTGCATGATTTTATCTAACTGGTCATAGCTTATTCTTTGGTATAGAAGAAACTGAGATACCACTAGCTGAAAATTTTGTAAAACTAAATGTAGTCCAATTTCTATTTCTAGAGAGCAAAACTAAAATCAGTAGAAATGACCCAACAAAGATCATAATCAGTATTTAAGAAATGGTTTTATTTTATATTATATGTAACAAAATTCAAATACAAAAAAAACTGTTTAACTTGCATAAAGAAAATAGCAAATTCCAGACATCTGATGACTGATACCCACAGTGGTTTTAATCAAAGTAAGATTCTGCTGTTCTAATCAACCTAAGAGTCAATTTTACATGCATTTCACTCAGTAAAGCAACATATTAGTAAGGGAATGCCAAATCATTAATTTCCAGAAAAAAATGATTCAAAGTAAATTGGGATTTCCGTTACCAGTTCTATCATAATATTGCTGCTTCTGAATCCTTTGTCTTAGGACTTCTCTTAAGCGGAATATTGTTATTACAGGACAAATTCAGAAAACTTAATCATGGTTAGTTTTAAATACTGTTATCCTACTTTAATTCCTGTATGTACATACACCTTTCCTGAGTATGTTATTTAATTTTAGATGTAAACACCTTTTTGCTGCTAAGAATACAAGCTCACCTGACATTTGCAGCTACAAGTCTGTTTCTTCTACTGACTGTATCTCAGCTGGACATCAGTAATGTACCAGGCATCATGGACTTCAATGCAAAGGGCAGGTAAGTTACCTACATAATTTGCTCTTACCTACTTACTTCCAGCTTTATAGATCTGCTCTTAGTTCAGACTTCATTTTGTAAGTAAAATTAAAAACTAATTCTAAATGCAGGTAATATGGCAAGAGAATATCACTTGTAGGAGGATAATCAGTTTAAAATAGAATAGTGAAAGTAACCCAGAAATACTAGGCAATTTAAAAAATATAAAAAGAATAGAATATAAAACTTTTTTTCATAATTTGAACACTTTTATATTCTCTTGAATTCATAAGTTTAAGTACAGAGAAAGAGATAGGGTTTCTCTGATAAGTTCCTCTGGGAACTGAGAACTTCCCTCTAAGATCTGAACTTACACACTTCATTTTCTGTGGCACAAAGAGGAACTGTGCACTACAAGCCACCCTTCCTCTAGACTTTGCATAACCTCAAACAGTGTACTTGGTTCAGCAGAAGGCTGCTCTCCCTTAAGTTCCTTCACACCCTAACTATCTCCCTATGTGGATGACATTGCATCTTCTCAAATGTGAGAGTCAGGCATGTGCAATATACATATTAAAAATACTGGCATTTCTATAATGCACTCATAAATAGATCCATGTTTTGTCAGCTCCTTGAGCAGGCCAGTGATGCAACACAATTCTTGACCTTGTTTAGACAAGTCAGTTGTATCCTCAGGTACTCAGGTCTTGCTATTAGTCTTCAAGATCAGTGATTCATAATCCAGGCTGTTCAATCTAATTAGGCAAAAATTTCTATATATTTTCCTCAAATTTATCTTTGATATTAAAGGGCATCTTTGCTGTCTTTTAGCCTGTGAGGATTTGTGTTACTTTTGATTTTAACCAAAACCCATATATTCATGACTATGGTAAAAATTCTGTTCCTCAAGGATTCAGAGAAGGTGTCACACGAGGCTTATAGATTTTTACCTTTAACAAGGAACTCCAAAAGCCTTCATAACTTAAAAAATAAAATCAAAACAAATCTACAAATCTTCCAATTTCTTTGTTAGTAAAGCATCCATGGGACTTTGAAATATGATTATAGACACATTTAAACTATGAGGAGAAATTGATTCTATTACAGTTTCCATCATTTGCAATTTACCCAGGCACAGTTTACCAAAGCTAGCCAAACATCAAGAAGCTATATGCTCTCTTTTCCTTTTAGTTCCCTCTGAAATTTGTCTCACTATTTTGCCTGCCATGTTAGTTACAGTTCATTTAATTTTACAAGTTTCCACTTTATTTCACAAATTCTCCTCAGTCACCAGGGACATTACACATTCAAGTTTTGCTAGTCAAAGATTAAGTTGCAAGGAACTACCACTGAAGGCTCTTATATTTTGTCTTCTCTTCTGGTACTTCCTATACTGAGGTACAGTGGATGTTTATGTCTTAAATTACTATTCTTCTTATTATAACGTTAAATTATTTTCATGAGAAGACTACATTATTTATTCTACTCCATTAGCTCTAACATATACTGCCTGAATTTCTCAAAACCTTTTTTTTTTCCTTTTTAGCAAAAACAAACAAACAAACAAACAAACAAAACCACTTGAAATCTCCTGCATCTGCTCTTGGCCTTGTCAACCCAAGATCTTTGATAAAGGATGATAATGTAATTTTGTCTCCACTTCTTACCTGGAAGAGAAGCATCTCTCTCTCCCTCTAGCTACTGTTAAAACAGGTATAATCAAGGCAGGAAGCAGTACAGCCTTCTGGGATGAACCATGACTAAAAACCACAGGACCCATTTCTGAGTTAAGAGGAACTAACAAGCAGGGCCAGAGCTCTTCTCATCAAGGTATCACCAAACAATTTCAAAATGCACACTGTAGCAATAACTGGCATCTCAGCAGTCAACAGGTCAAAAGACTTCCTCAAATTCCCATCAGAAGGTTTTTTTAAAGGCAAGTTTGTTTTTACAGAAGAAGAAAACTTTTAGCAGATGAACTGCCCGTTAAGCTTACCTAAAAGAATAGGCAAGGGGAATCCCTAAGAATTCTTTTATTACAAGCCAAAGCAAATACTCCTTAATGGTAATTGTAAAGGTTGGCCTATTCTCAGGCATGCAGTGTTATCTGAATGTCAATATATAAAGGACTACAGAAAAAATATGGAACAATTTATTTGTTTTCATCTCAGTTATGTGGTCTTTTTTCCCAATTTTCTACCAGTATCTGCCAACAGAAGCAATATACAAAAAGCTCTACCATTTTTAATATAACCCAAGCGAAGAGAGACATTAAGTAGTATCTCCAGAAAGATGGAAGGTGGTAGCCAGCCAGCCAGCCAGCCAGGAAGACAGTGTTTCCTGCTGGAATGAGCTGGATACCAACCTGAACTTTAATCCTGACAAAAACTCAGAGTGCACAAAATAAGACCAAAAACCACACTGAAAGAGTGCCTGTTCCCCATGCTCACAACAACCCCAGAGGCACTGCATGAAATTCCCCCTGCTGTGCCCTGAGAGCTACACTAATTTTCCTTGCTTGGGATCTGCCCTGTTGCAATCAAGGCTGGATTTGCATTACCATTATTTCTGTTATTGCTTTATACCACAGTAGTTCCAGTAAACAGCTAGATCCACTGGTGACGAAAGCTGCTATGACCACAGAGGCAATCAGTGCCTGCTCCTCAGAGACTGACTACATTGCTCACACTTTTTGGGGGAGTGCAAACATTTATTTTTCACCCTCAGCAACAGGCTATCACTTAGACAAAAGGTAAATTAACAGTTCTGGAAAGTCAGAGGATTGCTGTTTTCCCAGTTACAAAGACACTTCCTCTAACAACAAAAAATTATTTTACGTTCCAAAACTGCTCACAGCAGAATTTCCACAGAAAATTCTCTCTATACAGTATTTCAATTTGCAGCTGACCAAAACAGGGGCAATTAGCAAACCAGCTTGGAGATCTCTGAATTGCCATTAACTTACTTGATTGCAAACGTACATAATAAAGTTTTGCCTTTTTGGATATTTGAGGTTTACTGAAAAAAGAGCAGCAAAGACAAAAACACTTTACAGGTTTTTTTGTTTTTTGTTTGTTTTTTTTTGTTTGCCTTTTTTTGGGGTTTTTTTTGTTTTTTGTTTTTTTTTTTTTGTTTTTGTGTTTTGCCCTTGAAGTGCAAGCATATAAGGACACTGAAGTAGGTTGGCTTCAGAGAGATCAACTAAGGCAAATGTAATCAGGATTAGGACTGAGGGGTGCACAGTAGGTTGATGAAGCAGCCTAGCTTTGTATGGACCCAGACCAATAAAACTAGAGGATTTTTACTTGATGACTTGAGAGAAAAAAAGAAAAAAGCAACCAAGCTACAATTAAAGGACATGTCCCCAGTAAAGTTAACACCTGATTCATACCTTGTTCCATCATTTTAAACCCCACAAACTATAAGTAAAAGCATGTAAAGTTTTCATGTGTGTTTGTGCTGGGAAAGACAAAATCATCTGTGTCAGCCAAGGCTAAGGTTCCATTTCTTCTCATTAATCTTGCTGTCAGTTCACAGGATTTTCTCTCATTTATTTTTCTTCTTCTCTCATCTTCCTCGTTTATCTCCTATCCTTCCATTTTCTCCCAAGAAAAGAGCAGAGCACTTTGTCCTTATGCTTCCTTATAAAACAGGGAAACACTTCAGAATTGAGTTTCACAACTTTTAAACTAGGCTCATATGATCACTGAATAAGCAGAAGGATGGAGCTCAGCTCACAAAGACAAGCCAGACTCTTCTTAAATATGCAAATTTTGCCTCTGCAAATGTGCTAAATAAAACCTTTGAGAACATGTGATTTCTTTCCTGAATTTTTAAAATATAAAAATTACAATGCCTATAAAAAAATTGTAGAGTAAAAGGAACTGTAGCAGGTAGAATGAACAATGTCCATTAGATGATTTTCAATATTTCAGAAACATGTGCATATGTGTATGCTTGTAGAAGTAAACAGCCAGGGTTATTTAATCCAGGCTCGTTGTCCTGCTACTTGCTTTAGCTGTGGCAATATTATAAAATATTTAAATATTACATTTTAGAATATGGATTTAAAGATTAAATTTCAGTATTTCCAATCTTTTGGACAAGTATTAAATCACTAGGAAAGAAGAGTGCACAGATAATTACAATAAACTTTGTAAACAGTTTCTAATGTGTAAGAAAGGCAATATTAGGAAACTTGTAATAAGGAGTGTAATAGCTTTATCCTTGTTCTTGATACATCTTAATGAGCTCCTCTGTGAATCAGTGCAATCACTTTTTAAAAACATGCTAAATTTCCATTAACTTTTAAAGCAATATTACACATACACTTATCTCATCAAGAGCTGGGGTTAACATTACGCTCAAATTTCAAAACATGAGAAAAAATTAATCAGAGAAAAAGAATATCCAAAAGAACCTGGCAGTTCATCTGTAAGTTAACCAGAGGCAGGTTCTGAGCACAGAGAAGCAAATTGTTCAGGGTTTTTGGTATGTAAAGAGCTCTCTGAAAACCTGTCCTTTGAGAAATGAACAGGAATTGTATGGACCAAAACAGAATCTTGTAGCAGCTCCAGATAAAACAAACTTACCAAAAGAAATGAATGACAAAAGCTATATGGGAAAAAGCAGTAAAATACCAGGACATACCCTGGAACTAGAATGGTGGTGCTAACCAATACAGCCACATCGATGCTATAAATTGCATTCTTTCCTCTCACAGTTCTGTCCAGCACATGGGAGGGAGTTTTTCTGAGAAGAAGCTATAGCTGAACCACAGGGCTCACCTGGCTGCTGCTCTCCAACAGGAGTCATACATGGATACCCAGGGAAGAGTAAGAACAAAGCCTGCACATATGAGAGCTCCCACCAAGAGCCTCTCAATCCCCAGCTATTCCTCAGCCCGAGGGACTGACTGAGCCCTTGTGGCCTTTCTAAAATGCAGCAATACCCACTGGATCTCTCTTTGAACTACACCCCAGTCTACTCTTGAGTACATTTTTTGTATTCACAGCCCCCTCTAGCAAGGAATCCCAGTGTCTGTCTTCATGTGAAGAACCACCTCCCTGTTTTAAAACAGCATTGATTTAGTCCCCCACAGACAGCAATCCACCTCTCCAGGGCTCATTTTACAGACTACTCTTTGTGTGAATATGGGAATGTTAATGGATGTTTACTCTCTTCATGTTGTGTTAGATAATATTTGTAATGCCTGGGAACCTACTAAAATAAAAGTGAGAAGACAAAACACCATTTTCAGAATATGGCTCAAAATACATAAAACACATCTTTAAAAACAAGGAAGTTACAGTGAAACCATTTAGTAAATCATTCAAATCACTTCTACAAATCACTTTAGATCACTGCCACATTTTTCTGAAATCCTGATTCTGAATATTACTTTCCTCATGAGCTTTCAAATTAATGCACATGGTCTTCCCCTAATCTCTCATTAGACCTTCCATTTCCTCCCACTGGGGAGTGTACATTTGGCTGCTGCTTGCTAACAAAATCCTGGGGACACAAGCACATAATTGAAGCTTTTTCTTTTTTCAAGGGGGTGAAACAGTTCAAGTTATTTTCGTTCTAAAACTGCTTAAAGAGATATCTTGAAATAACACCTCCCATTGAAGGACTGAGGTTTGAGTAATGGCCAGGTAAAACAAAAAAAGGTACTAAAACTAGCAGTCTTGACAAATATGCAATTTGTTATAGACAAAAAAGGTAAATAAACAAATGAGGTTTGCCCAAACAATGCAGCCAAAGCTTCTTCAGTAAGAAAGACAAACTTGGATGTGAGGAGAGAATTCTTTTAACTTCAAATAAACTCAAGCTTGGTACAGATCTAAACCATTTTCAGAAACACAATAAAGCAATAGTGAAAGGCCTTTGTGTATGACAACACTTACAAATTTCCTTAAACATTTGTCTTTTTTTAAGATAGCACTGCAGCAAATCTGATGCTTTTAAAGAACTTAATGAGAAGTGCATTTAGTGAATGTAGAAGGTATTTTCATATGGAAATAACCGGAAAATGCCCGAGTGGGGTAAATTGTGATCCCACAATTTACCAACAGCTTTACAATTGGCACAAAAAAAAATTAAAGTCCTCTCTATGTATAGGGATCAATACCAAGTACAAATGTTATAAGTTGATTGGTCTGACATACAGTTATCAGGAGAATTAACAGCAGCTGTGGTCGGGCTTTTCAAGATCATAGAATGGCAGGCTGTAACTCCTGTGGCAAGCACAGCAAACTGCTTTATTTTATAGGCTATTGGAGAAGACTTAGAAAAAAACAGAAGGACATTTTACTCCTTTTAAATGACTATTCTAAAAGCTTCTTGCCTGCAAAGTGAACAAGTACATTTTATACTGACAGCACTTTGCAGCTCTCCTTTACCTGATGTCAGTAGTGAAAGACAACTACACAGTCTAAGAATTACACTCAAAATTTAAAACACAACAGTCTGCTCCCAACAGAAATGAATTTCAGAAAAATG
Source organism: Melospiza melodia melodia (assembly GCF_035770615.1). NCBI lineage: Eukaryota > Metazoa > Chordata > Aves > Passeriformes > Passerellidae > Melospiza > Melospiza melodia. The sequence goes on from NC_086194.1 coordinate 39,137,680, forward strand.
AGTTTTTAAAAGAAACAGCTCTGGCTTAAAAAAAACTACTATAGAAAGGGACTAAATATACTGATAGATCATTAAAAAGAAAACAGAACAAACATATCAGCATTAACATAATGAAATATACCTAAAATGACTAGCAAATGCTACAAAACTAAAAAAAATACTGCTACTACAAAAAAAGTTTGTTCTCTCTGTTCTTTGTGAAATCTAATCAGATCCCCCTCCCCTCTTTTTTTTTTTTGAAAATGTGTGATCTTTTGAGGAAAAAAGCAGCAGGTATTCGTAAGTTGGAAAGAAAATATAACATATGAAAGAATTGCATAAAATTTGAAACATTAAAAAATGTTTCCCAGACTACTCGGCTTTTGTATTTATACAGCACTTTTACAAAGCACTTTTAAAAATATTAAATTTTTGAACCAAAAAAATAACCCAGAGTGTCTGTAACCTAGAACTTAGCAAGTGTGATATTTTTAAACTGCATATTCAGAAATGCGCTTCTAAGTAATAAGAGCCATCATGGAGTGATTCATAGCTTCATGCAAAAACATCCCACAATATAAATCTTGTTAACCTTTTGAAAATCCCCAAAAGCTCATTACAAAGCTGCTGAATCCTGGCATAACAAAACCTTATATTAAAGTATTTACCATCCTCCTAAAAGTCCATTACTTAAAAGAAATAATACACTTGAGTTAGTCGGATTTTATCATGGTCTGGCAGGCAAAGAAGTGTCAGACAGTGATGTATGTCAAATTAAATTATCCTAGGAAAATCATTATAGAAATTTGGGAGAAATAATTTCTCAGCTGATGTTAAACAATAAACTGCTCTCTGCCTGAATTAATGCCAAGTTTACAGGGCATTACAGTGAAAAGACTCATGAAGAAAATGTGGTACCTTTCCTATTCTATTACTTTTCCCAGTTCTTGGAAACTATGTGCAACACCCTTTGAGACACTGGTTTTCAAATGGATTTGTTGCATGAAAGCTGATTAATTTCTTCTCCAAATGAGGGACCTGTTTCAAGAAACGTTGCATATTAAATTCTACTTTCTGAAAATATGCATTTATGACATTTAAATTATATTCCCCAATGTAAGCACTTAATTTTATTATAATTCCTATCTTGATCTAACTTTACAGTCATTACCAAATAGAACAGTGTGGATATATGAGTAGAAGACAATGACTGGGTTGATTTTGAAGATCCCAAGTAAAAGCAGAGTAAAACCCCAGCCTTACTGAAATCAGTGGAAGAACTGCTGCAGGTTTTACTGGAACCACTATTACACTCTTTACATTCTCTATTCATTTGCCATGAAAGTAAACATTATGAGATTTACTACATTCTACAAATACTATTTTCTAGGTTTTAGAACCCTTTCTTGAATTTCTTCTTCAGTTTGCACTGTAGTAAATAAAGTAAGATGAAAATATGTCTCAAGATTTGTCCTGCATTTTGGGAGAAAATGTACAGAAGGGAGCCTTCAGTGACAGTTATGGCCAGTGAATAGTGATGCTAAACCAGAAGCTTCATAACAATGCTAAAATAGAAAGAACTTTAAAAATTATTTTACATACTTGTTTATTTATTTTATTTTCTCAATGAGAAAATAATACTTTCCAACTTCTTTACTATTCAATCGTGCAAATGTATGCACATGAAAGAACCTGCTCTTATTGCTAAGATAGTACTAATTTTATTATGCTGATAATTTTTTTTTTCTCAGACATTACTCTGTGGGCAGTAACTGTTGATGTCAACTGTAAAACTGCTGATGAACACTGTTGTTGCAGCCCAGAAAACCAATCACACCATGGGCTACATCCAAAGCAGTGTGGCCACCAGAGCAAGGAAGGAGATTCTGCCCCTCTATTCCTCTCTCATGAGACCCCACCTGGAACACTGCATCCAGCTCTGGGTTCCTCAGAACGGGAAGGACATAGACTTGTGAGTCCAGAAGAGGGCCACCAAGATGATCACAAGAATCAAAACCTCTCCTATAATGAAAGCTTGAAAAAGTTGAAACTGTTTAGCCTTGAAGAGGGAAAGCTCTGGGAGACTTTACTGTGGCTTTTTAGTACCTGAAGGGGCTGTAAGAAAGATGAGGACAAATTTTTTATCTTGCAAATGCACTAAAGACTGGTTTTACTGTCAGTCAAATTCTACAAACTCCTGCCAGAAAAACTTCTCTAGATTGCACTAGAACCTGAAGGCTTTCAGGCAGTGCCTACAAGTGGAAAATACATACTGCAGTAGAAACATAACATATGGGGAGGAAAAATTATCTATCAAAACCACAGAATAATACAGCCTGTTATTTTAGCCAGCTGGTTTGGTTTCGTATTAGATTCTGCTCCCATATTCCAGTGACTCAGTAACAGAATCTAAACTTCCATTATCATTCATTAGAAAAGGACTCTTGTCTGGCTCTGGATCATGGTATTTATGAAGTTTTTATACAGTTTGAAAGTCTTTCATTTCATCCATATTTCTCTTCACATTTACACTCATGTAGAGAATGTCATTCCTATAATCAGAAACAGAAAATACGAACTGCTCATAATGAAAAGTGATGGACATCTACAGCTGTACAAACAGTCATCTCCATCTCAACATTTATTTTTTTGCTTGATGATAATGTTCTTTGCACATATTTGCTCTGCTGACTTCTGTCAAAAGAAATGCAGAAAATATAGGTCCTTCCAATCAGGCTTTGTGTTTCTCTCAGCTTAGCAGAGCTGCCCTGCCAGGGGCAAGTCCAGGGAGACAGGACTGATTAGAATGCTAGTGGAAAATCTCCACAAACCCACCCTCCACAGGAAGCCACAGATCCAGCAGAGAAGGTGAGGATAAAGTGGGTACACTGTGTTTCCTTCCTCATCTCTTGCCATCACTCAGCAGAAGCTATTAACTGCTCCCTCCAAAACCACAGCAACGTCAAGCCCTGTAGTAAAATGCCATAAAACACAGTTTAGCGTGACACAGGGGAGAGCACAACAGAGAGTTGAAAGAGACCAAGTTACATGCCAGTGCTTCAAATTCTTCCAAAACAGGTATTTGCCAAATGAAATCACCATGCCCAGAATGCCTGCAGGACAATGCAAAACCACTCTAGCAGGGCCTGCCAATGCAGCCTAAGGACACAAACTCATTCCCAATCCTCATGTGGCAGTGATGCCAAGTCAGAGCCTGACACACCGGCCACGGGTCAATATTCCACTTCATTCCACAAAATGCCTCATTGCTCTCTGCTTCCTTCTTATATTTGTCTCTGCTTCAATGGGCAGCAAAGTAACCACAAAAAGACACGCCTTTTCATACTATCAAATAATAGGGTTTACTATGAAAGCTTGTATTTACATAATACTCTGTTTCTTTCCCCCTCCACCTCATATCTAGAAACCTAAAATCAGAAGACCATCTTTGTTGGTGAATGCAGCTGTTACCCCTTGCTGGCCGATACAAATGGATGGGAGCCTTCTAGGCAAAAGGAAAAGAAAGTTGATCTGCATAGTCAAGTAAAAATAAACTCTCCTTTGAGCAGAACACTGGGAATACAGTCTTGTTAGTGATGACTTTTCCTATGTAGCACATGCTGTATTTTGCAGCTTTTTAAAAGGTCCCATTTATGCATTTGGCTCTCGAAATTCACATTGACAAACACTATCAGTAGAACATTTTCTTGGGGAAATTGATGAATACTAAAGCAAATTCTGGAAGTCTGAAATTCTCTGGCCTTCTATACAATCTCCACATAATAAGCATGTCTTTCTAGACACTGTTCAGGGATTAGATACATGGGGGTTCTGACACAGCTAATTTATGTGTAACCTTCAGATGCTCTGCAACTGGCAGGGATAAGATGGTTAAGCAGGCTTAAAATGGTTACTGGCCATGTCAACTCTGGATCTTCAGCCCACCTGCAAACCTAGTCAATAATTCTCAGAAGTGTACTTTGCAACAAATGTAAAATAAATTTGACTGTCTCAGGTTGAAGCTCAGGGGATATGTCCATGTTATGAAATAACTTAGGCCAGGATACTCAGCAGAAACTGTTCCTATGCAGGCAGCTTCTGCAGGATAGCTGAAGTTGTTCTGAATGTGCATTCAGAACAAAACCCAACTGGGTTCCAGAAGGCAAACCAAGGACAATGAAAGTTTCAAAACTATTGGGGAAGATTACTCTGTGTCCCACATCTCTGTGCTCTGGATGGAGGAAAGAGTTCAATTCCCAGCACTTATGGTGAATGAATGCAGAATTTCAACAAATTTCAATTTCAGTGAATTCAGAAATTGTTAAAGAAGCATTTTTCAATAAATATTTAGCAATAATCACTCCAGAAAGGCAAGAAACATTGCCCAGATATTCTTATTAAATATGATTACCTGACATACTGCTGGGAGTTATGGATATGTAATCATTCTTGTCCTTCTTCTGTCACCAATATCACCTGCCAAAAAAAAGGAAAAAATCCATGTAATATATTCATAAATGCTCATCTGCAGAATACCATTAACATTTAACCAAGGTGGAACCTTCTGGATCTTGAATAGCATGGCCAATGTCTGATGGCTTAACACTTTGAATTCAAAGCACTTTGCTTAGCTGCATGAGGCAACAAATGTAAATCAAGTCCAAAACATGGAGGAGCAGTGGTTAACAGGGATTTGGAAACAATGTCCAAAAGTCTATGCCTATTGATGCTAAAAAAAGTAAATAATGCTTTTGTGCATTTCATGGAATACTTTCCATTATTTTTTCTGCAGAAGTTCCTCTAAGTCTCATATGTGACCTCAGGAGCTAATTGGCTTCTACTTTACAGTTTCTAATGATATGCATATACCATTACTCTCAGGTTCAGTAAAACCAAGAGGATTCAAAGGGATTAGAAATTATCTGTCACGGTTACACCAATTCTTACTCAGTCATTTGAAACCCAAAAGTCTGCTGACTTTTACAAAGTTCTGAGATGTAAATTATAATTTTGTTCATATGGTAGAAAACTAATTTACATGTACTTAACACTTTTGAACAATGGCATCCTCTATTTTATTAACAAGACATCTGCATCTGTGAAGAACTGAATCTGGCATTTTAAAGTCTTGTTTTTGATATTTAGATTGTGTCACCCTTTCATACGTCTATACACATGCACACACACACACACTAACTATACTCTTTTTCTGCTTGGTAGCAAAGATCAAAGCCCTGCAAGTTAATTTAGTGCCAGGAGAGAAAGTCATGGATACCAGTTATGAGGACATCCTTTGGCTGTGTTGGTATTTATACTAGCCCTCACATTTTTCTCATGGAGGCATCACAGGCAGCATGCCCTTGTTCAGCCATCCCTGCCCAAAACACAGTGCCCAGCTAGATGATCCCAGCTCACTCCCTAGTCTAAGCTCCAACAGTCCAACCCAAGCAGAGACAATCCTAAAGGCATTACTCCAGAATAGAGACAAGATCTCATTAGAATTTTTAAATAAGAAATCCCAGGCCTACAAGTGACCCCAATACTGCTTGCAGAAAACTAGCCTGAGAATAGAGTTGCTCTCTGGAACACCCCCCTTATTCAGCAGCACTGGTGAGGCCACACCTCAAATACTGTGTTCAGGTTTGGGTGAGTTTTGCTTCACTTTAAATAGATCATTGAAGTGCTGCAGCATGTCCAGAGAAGGGCAACAAGGCTCACGAAGAAAACATGTCCTATGGGGAAGGGCAACAAGGCTTGTGAAGAAAACATGTTCTGTGGGGAAGAGCTGAGGGAGCTGGGGTTGTTTAGCCTGGAGGAGGTTCAGGGGGAACCTCATCCCTCTCTACAACTACCCAAAAGGAGAATGTAGGGAGGTGTGACTGCACTGAGAGGATCAGAGAGAAAGGCCTTCAGCTGAGACAGGGGAGACTCAGATGAGATATTACATAAAGTTTTTCACCTATTGGAAATATGTACACCTATTGGAATAGGTTGTCTACAGAGGTTGTGGAGTCACCATCCCCAGAGGTGTTTAAGAGGCATCTGGGTCTGGTGCTGGATGATGTGGCTTAGTGATTTAGTGGTTACAGTGGTAGTTCTGGGTTGATGTTTGGACTGGATAATCTAAAAGGCTTCTTCCAACCTTGCTGATTCTGTGATTCTCTGAACAGAAAGCACCTCTCTTTTAACATTAGTGTGGAAGTGACATTTTAGAGGAAGTAGAACCTCTCTTAAATTGTCCTGATCACCATTTCATGGTAAGAAACTGGTTTTTATTAACAAACCTATGGATTTTATTTTTCTCCATCCATTCAGTGCCACAGCTCCCTGTTTCCTCACACAGGGAGCCTTTCCATTGGAATAAATATCCTCCCCTAGCAGCGGCCTGAACATCGGGCACATCTGCTGTGTTAGGCAGGGGTCAGAACGAGAGAGCAGGTGAGCGGGGTGAATTAATGCAGCCGGGACGCGGCCACGCCGCTCCACCTCAGCCCCTCAGCGGCCTGCGGGCCGCTCCCACGCCCGGGGCTCCGCTCAGCTACACGCGGGGCGGCCGGGACGCCCCGAGCCCGGGCGCCGCTTCGCGCGCCGCTATCGAGATGGGCTGTGAGGCAGGGCCGTGCCCCGCGCCCACCGAGGGCCGGGAGGCACAGGGCAAGCAGCGCGGCAGGGAAAGGGCACCGGGAAGCGCGGCAAGGCAGGGAAGGGGCTCCGGTCAGAGCCGCGGCCTCCCCGCCCTCCCTCAGGCAGAGCGCGCCCGAGGCGCGGCGCGGCAGCGGCCCCTGGCGGCTGTACGGGAGCGGCCCGCGGCGCGGCCCGGAGCGCCATTCCCGGGCTTCTCCATCACCCCCCCTCCTCCTTGACTAAACCGGGCACGTCGGCGTATAGCTTTAAATTAAATTAGTTGCTACTCCAAACGTCGGAATTGTTCATGATTTAAAAAAAAACGAAAACACAAGCAAACAAAACCGAACAATAAAGAACCAAGAAAAACCCAGCAAACAACAACACACAAAATACCCCCACAAGATACAAACACACGTACACACCCTCTCCCTAATAAAAAAGTAGGAAAAAACCCAAACATAGAATATCCAGAGCTGGAAGGGATCCACAAGAATCGTCGAATTCCAGCTCCTGGCCCTGCCCCGGACTACTCCAGGAATGTGATCCTGATGGGTTCCTTCCAATTCAGCAGATTCTGTGATTCTGAGGATGGCTCCACGTGCCTGACAGCATTGCCTCGGGCTCTAGGAGCTCTGACAGGCTTGGAACCGTGACCACTTCCCAATTTATTTTGTCCTTTCTAATTTCCTAGTAATCTGAAATAATTTCTCCCTGTAATATATTATATTGAATGGAAATTACTGATTTCAGGATATAATGTTCATTCTCTTTGCAAAGCAAACACAATGCAAAACCTACTAAAGTTTTACAGAAGAAACTTCTTTACATGAGGGATGCAGAGCACTGGAACATGCTACCCTGGGAAGCCATGGAGTCTCCCTCTCCGGAGACATTTAAAACACACCTGGACACGTTCCTGTGTCACCTGTAACCTGCTCTAGATGACCCTACCTTGGCTGAGGGGTTGGACTGGATGATCTCCAGAAGTCCCTTCCAACCCTAACAAGTCTTGTGAACTGGTAAAATATCCTCCAGTATACGTGTAACAATGGGCTTTTACCTCATCTTTTCTCCCAAGCAAGCCACCCAAGACTTCATCTGGGCTTCTAGACAAGATGGAATCTCTTTAATCTTATAAGGGAAGAGCAAATACTCTGTTTGATATTTCCGTGTACAAACCACACAACCAGAGGTCATTCTTTTTGCTGCTGACATCTTGTGGAACTTCAAAATCCTTCAGAGTTTTTCAATCCAAATTTGAGAGGATATAAATTTAGATCAGGCCTCCAATTAAAATCAGACTCTGACCCTTCCCACCACGTCATGGGATGTTGTGAACCTCAACAATAAGCCATTTCCCAGAATTTAATTGTGGTTTAGTGACTCATTGACACACAAGCATATTTGAAGCAAACAATTGAGTGTTTTAAACAAAAATTCTGCTCCTTCTGTAAATAATTACTTACTAAACCTAAAATTATTGGTTTTGCACCAATCTATTAAAAAAGACGGTAAAAAAAGAATAAATACAATGTTCTTCAATGAATTCTGTACAAAGAGAAAAATTCTAGTTATCCTGGGAGTTTTGCCATTTTCCCTGATGAGACTAGGACTTGGCATAAAAGCAGCTGTCACTTGTGTAAAAAAACTAATTACAAAATAACTGTAAGAAAAGCTGGTCTTTTGTTTTGAAGCATTACACTAACATATCTGGCTTTGGCAGTCTTTTAGAGTGCCGTGGTTTAAAATGGAGAGTGTGCATCCTCTTTTTCTCCTCACACCTGCCTAGAGACAAAGTTTCTTGGAGCAGGTCTTGATGTTGCTGTAGATGTACAGCATCTCACCCATCTGACATCTCCACTAGGTCAATTTAGCAACCACCAAAAGATACACAGTAACTGAGCCCATTTGTAATACCTGCTTTGTGATGATGATTTTAATCATCATTATGATTATTTAAACCATTAATTTAAACCATAATAAATAATAATTAAAATCATAGTGATAATTAAAATCTTTTATGATTTTAATAATCTTCCCAAATGTCTTGGGATCTTTGCTAAAGGATGCTTTTACACTACATTTTATATGCCAGAAGCAATTTCCTACTTTCTTTCCAAGGAATGTGGCCCATAGATGGAAACATTGTGGATATACAGAATTATTTATCCATTCTGGCACATTCATAGCACAGCCTTTTGAAGGCACAACACAACTTCTACTTCACACGAGCAAGAGTATTAAGTGATGCCTACATTAATTGTAGCCAGTTCCTCTTGAAGGCATAGTTGTTTAAGATGTTTTTAAGAGTCTACAGCTAATAAGTATGTGAGCACGCACGAAGGGAAGGATGAGGATGAGTCACAGACGAGTCTCCACTACATCAGGCCAGGAATGTCTGGGGGTCTTTACGGACACTGCCGAGTAAGCCCCTTTCTTGCCAGAAGTGACACAATTTTTATGGCTAAGCTTTGCTAACGTCACAGGGAGCAGGGAGCAGGCTTTGTTAGATTATCTTTTGTGTGTTGAGCACTTATTTGCCCACAAAAGAGCTACCCAAGGTCTCATGGCTCTGAGTCACAGTCCCTGAGTGCTGCAGCATCAATTCAGAGGCTGCTATCTCACATCCCGCATGACCTCCCTGCTAGAGAGTCTCAGCAGCAGACTGAGCACTGTGCTCCTTCTCCATCACTGGCATTATACCCTGCTTTTTCTTCTTTTTTTTTTTTTTTTTTTTTTTTTTTTAAACAAGATAGTCCTCATGATTGCATTGGCTACCTCAAATGAAAGCAGCAAAATGCATACTGCATCTTGATATCGAGTATTATTTCAGATCTACAGCCTTGCTCCAGGAAAATAATATTCTTATACTGGTCCTAAATAAATTTTTAAAAAGAGACATCTTTGGAATCTTGAGATTCTCCGGTCTGAATAGGTGATATTTCAAATTAATTCTCAGGCTCTGCTCTCCAAAACAGAAGCACTGTCTAGCCATATTGCCAGTTACTGCACATCCTTATTTTTTCCATAATGAAAGGCAATTAATCAATTAGCATTAATCAGTGTAGTTGTGTGTTTTCCCACTTTCACCAAGTGCCTCCTCCTTCACAGGAATGCATCAGATTAACCAATGACTATCTAACAGGAGTGTGCTGCCCAGGGGATTGAGGGTGTTTTTGACCGTATTCTGATGCTTCAGCTTTAAATGGTGGCTGCCTCTAAGCCAGGGCCAGGGTAATTTTGTGGTTTGAATCCTGGTTCCTGTCCATACCATGAACCACACACCTTCTGGAAGGCCTCAGGCTTCCCTTCCTACTCATCAAGAAACTAAGAAGCTGCACGGGGTGGACAGGCACTGCTGCCTCCTGTCTCTTCTCAAGGCAGGAACAGGTGGGAAAGGGATTTTGCACCTTTCAGAAGCAGCGACAAGCTGCCCAGCTCCTTGCTGGACTGCTCTTTGACATCTCCTTCTAAAAGCCAGAGGAAGGACCATGGGGCAACCTGGCTCATTGGCACAAGTGCCTCCTGTAACCCTACCTGCAGCTCCCGATGGCTCTGCCTTATCCCAGCACTCTTACACAACGCTCTTACACAACCCTTGCCAGGCACTGGGCTGCCTCCAGGGAGGCTGAGGAGAGGGGCAGGCTGCTGGCAGACCTGGAACAGGGTAGGGGAAGCCTGCCCAGGTCCTGGGAGCAGATGAGGGCACTGAGGGGATAGCAGAACATGTAGGTTTTGGAACCAGGCACAGGGGGGAAGCTCCATCACAGCCAGAGCGAGAGCCACAGCCCCAACACCACACCAGCCCCTCTTGCCCTGCCATTCCACAAGTTATGTCACTTCCTTTATTTCCTTGGGCGTATCTTGGCTTGGGGGTGATGAATTATGGGATGTATCATCTGAATATTTTCTTCTGTAAACTCCCTCTGTGAAAGTTCCTCTCATTTTAAGTTTGTCTTTAGTGAAAAATCCAGAGTAGCAATTCTGCATCAGGAAAAATTACAGGGTAGCCCATAGGTTGCATTGATGCCTAACTGAATTTTGAAATTAGTTTCAATATTTAATATTGCAATATTTAACAACAAAGTAAATTAGTATTTTGGAGCAAGTTGTACAGAGGATTTTGCAAGCTCTACATACTCAGTATAAAATGTACTAGACCATGGCTTATGGTACATGATACATTTATCATGAGGCAGCAGTATTTCCTCCCTTGCAAAACATAATGAACAACTGTGAATTGCATGAGAAATAAAAATCTATCTAGTTTTCCAAATATGTTTAATGAAAAGCACCCATAAGAACTAGCTTGTAGGCACAAGCTCAGAAGAAGGCTTTGACTCATGCTTTTTATTGCTAGTATAGCTCAGCTCATGAGGACACAAAAACTTGCAATAAAGCATAAAATCAAAACCACAGTGCACTATCTGTATAAACATTTGCAGTCTATCCCAAAACATAAGAACAAAAAAGCAAAGAGCAACTGAGCTTTTTAATAGGAATGTCCAGTAATTCTGTGTAATGTCCCCTTCACACAGACTCAACTCGTGCTCAGCTCTGTGCAGGCATCAGCAGATTTTTTTATAGCACAAAAGCCAGAAAATTATTACATGCAGACAATAAGTCTCAAAAAAGATAAGGGTAAATTCACTGTTCAGCAGGTTTTTGAAAGCTCTTGTGTTTCAATAAGCAGATCTGCAGGACAAACACTACTGAATTAGACAGAAAAAATAATTCTTCCTATAGTCTCATTGTAGTAAGGCTTTGAATCTGGCATATGGTTTGCAGGACAGCCTGAATCATAAAGCTGTTGATTTGAATATAGCTACAAAGAAAAAAAAAAAAAAAAGAGAGACCCAGCACCACAAAAAAAAGTAATGCAAGACAGAAGCAAGATAAAAGTTGTTTTTATGATTTCATCAAAACTTAATGGCTTACTGCACTGGAGTAAATAGATCTTTTTATAAGTGGAAAATATAATAATGAATTATTATGCATGAAAAATATAATAATGCATTTCTTCTCAAGCAAAAAGAAACAGAATTTTAGCGTGTCTGTTGGTCTCCCAGCAGCCTGAACAGATTAGAAAGGCAGTTTCATAAGTATCATTGAAAAAACACAGATGGAGACTGTAATATTACCTTTAAACCACCTGGGCATCAAGCAGAAAATTCTCCTCTTGCCCTGTACTTACAGAAATGAGTAATGTTATCTCATTTCCAGAGTATCTCAAATCCCTTATTATTATGATCTGAAGCTGCTGACTGCCCCTAAGATGTAAAGGCTCTAAGAAATCTACTTACATTCAGCTTAACACTAGGTTAGCATAATGGGCTGCAGCCTTCTCTTCACTTTACTTCATCCCCGAGCAGAAATGTCAGCTCTCCAGCACTTTGCTTTGACCTACTACATGTGTACACAGGAGGGCATGAGAGGAGCACAGAACTGCCGACAGCCCTGTTCAGCCACTGCTCTGATAACCAGGCTTTTATTGCCCTGAGTGATTTTCTTACCTGGAAGTGTTTCTGTGTGAGCTAGCCAGCTTTGCCAAAGAGTTGCTGATCTGCAACTGTGAATTAAGGGATGTTTCTATCATTAAAGATTTAAGCCTTAATTCACAAAGACCTCTACCAACTGGAATAAATATCAAGTTGAGCAAGGATCCTGGAGGGCCAAGAATGATAGAAAAGCAAAGGGGGAGAGGGAGGAGGGTTTATAAAAAAGATCTCTAATTTGAGTGATAATTTTGTGGTTTTTTGAGATACTTCATGGCTTTTGTGTTCTTTCTGCAGCACACGGGTGTTCCATTCAGACAACAGCTTTGACATAAAACTTGCCTTGTTTGTCTGTTTTGTTCTGTTGACTCAGGAAACATTAGCTCTCCCTGAAATATCAACAGGGGACAGTTTATCTTCGAAGCTAATTTCTCTTATTACTCATTTAGAAGTGTATATTAGATGAAGGCTGTCTTGAATTACCTACCTACTCTGCAACTGACTGATGTCAGTTAATCCCAAGGAAAATAAAATTCAAAGACTTCCCTTGAAACTGGCGAATTTCCCCCCTTACAGTGGAATGGATAAAGAAAAAGAATATTTTCTAAATGTCAAGAGGGGAGGTACCTGGACGAATCTTGTTAACACGAATGCATTTTGTCAATGCATCTTATATATGATGTGCCTAAAAAATCAGTGAAGCAGAAATGAGTATGTTCTAATCTACAAATGTCACTCTGAATAGGGATAAGTATTACCCTAAAGATTGGTACTGGCATTTGTTTGAGCTATTTTCAGGGATTCAGATATGAACAGCAGAATTAATTCAGCTTTAGGCTTTCTGCTTTTCTTAACCAGAGCTTCAAAAAATCACCACTTAGTTGAAAAAAATAAATTCTAAAATGAAAAGAAAAATCTAAATGAAAAATTGTTATCTGTATTGCAGGCTTTGTATTACAGTGTGCAAATATACAGAAGTTTGAAGAAAACCTTGGAAAACAAAATGAGAGATGCTTTTACAGCTATGGATTTAGTGTCATGGGTTTTGTCTATTGTGTAACTTGATGAGTTTCCAAATTTGATTCTATTTTTCCTACAAACTGATATCTGAATTGCCAAACCACCGAATTCTGAAATGTTTGACACAGATTCCAGACATGAAATACATGGCTTAAACTCAATTATAATTGGGAAAGAATTTTGAAGGAGTTGATTTTCAACAAAATCAAAGTAACAGACCAGAACCAGAAGTTACTTGTTTTCTAAAATCTGTATCCCTAGCCAGCGAGAACCATGGTGGGTGAATAAAGTCTAGTTAGAATCTGTGCAAGATCCTTTCCACAAGTCAAACTGGCAGACCTGGAGCCTTTGCCTGCCACTCCAGAAGTGGCTCAAGGGAAAAGGGCACCAGAGGGTTGATGACAGTGTGACACACACCAAAAGAGGACAAGGCATCTCTGGGTGTGTAGGTTCAGGCTTTATATCAAGCAGTAAAGCAGAAAACATCCCTGAAGGCACACCAGAGACACAAAAAAGTATGACTAATAGAAAGGGAGGGAAAAACATGTAAAGTTAAATGATTATGAGGATGGAGTGACAGATATCTGTTGAGAGTTAACTATGGCTTGGTGACGTGACGAGGCAGTGAACACAGGGATAGCCACATTCAAAAGAGAGCAAGGAACGATGGAAGAATGTGACTGCTATGTGAAATTTGGTCAAATTATGCTAATGGTTACTGGTGGACATATAATTAGGTTAGCAGGCAGCTATATTTAAAAAGAAAAAATCATGCCTGGTTTTAATTGATATTTTGAAATGGAAAACTTTATATTGCTATTTCTGAGGTTCACCCAAAAGCTTATTTTTCAAAAGAAAAAATTCAATGACTTCAGTAAAAATTAGAATCACACTGGAGAAGGCTTTCTGCAAACATTCTCCCTGAAATTTCAAAATACAAACCACATGTTTCATAGATACATCAATACATTTATAATTATTATAAATAAATAAAAAGTTTCAAGTTACCTGGCAATAAGCTAGTGGTCATAAAATATGACTGTATTAAAACTATCTAAATGCCCATTTGCTTCTGGTTTTGGGCAGACAGAAGTCATGGAGAGAAGGAATAATACTTGTGAAAATGAAGTAGAAGCTCTTATTTAGCTTTTTTCTTTAAACAGAAAATTGCTTGTACCCTCTGTAATAGCTTTGTCTGTATAATCAGCACTGCATGTAGTTAACTGGATTTCAGCTGAGGATTTCCACAGCTCAGAAGTTACTGTATTCAAAGTCTATTCCTTTTTATTTTTTTTTTTTTTTTGAGAGCAAACACATTACAGCTCATTCCCAACTAAGTAATTCACTGATTTAATCTTTAAGGCAGGCAGAGTTTCCTAAGAAGTGTGTTCTAATCTCTATCACATCTTATACCCTTTTTCATGACCTCACTGGGGGCCCAGTGCAGAGAGGAGAGGACAAGTACTTCTTCTCAGAAGATTTAAATGTACTGATATTAAGTACAAACATCATAGATGTGTGCCTGCTTTTCTCTGCAGACTGGAAATAAATCACACAGCCTAAGTGTTAACAATGGCCTTTCAGTATGTCTGATAAAACAGTGATTTCTTCTTAGTTTTTTAGCCCTCTCTTCTTGTTTGCTGCCTCATTTACAGCTAACAATAATAGAATTAAGCCCAGAAATTAAAAGAAAAAGTTTAATCGCTGATGATTTCGCTATCTCTCCAAAGCAAACAACAAAAGTCCACAACCTTTTAACCTTTTCCATCCTATTTGCTAATTACTTATTTTCTAATTAACCCATTATGCATCTGTCAGTGTGTTTTAAATTAAATCACTTTAATTGCTAGTAAGTAGGGTTTATTTAGTTCCTGGTATGGCTGTACGGGGTCATGAGTGGGGAGCTGTTGAACCACTCTGAGCTACAGGTGGCTCTGCAAAACTGCTGAAGTTGCTGAAGATAAAGAGGAGTTAAGCTGCTTTCCTTAGGTGATTTGATTTTAATGTCTAGTGGCATATTTCTAATGGATAAAAGTTAACTGCAAATACAGGAGGGCATTTTTTATTCCTAGTATGTAGATAATGTGGGGCATTAATTTGTTGCTTGAAATAATTTTTAGTAAAGGAATAATTATGCTAATGGTTCTAGAAAATGCCAATACCGCAATGCTTACTTTGCTGTATAGCACAACTCTTTGAAATGTAACACAACTATATATTAACAGCCAAATTTCAAAATAAGGAGAATAAAAAAGGCCTAATACATGGGACATAGAGAGTTTTAAGTATGAGGCTAACAGTCAACCCATTAACAATCTTCATGCAAAACACTATAAAAACTGGTGATAGCTTTAAGGATAGGCATAATATTTAATGAGGACAGACATAAAAGATTTTGTTCTCTGTAGCACAGCCCCCTTCTACGCTTTGCATGACCTGACTCGCTTCACTGACTCTGCAGAAAATACCCACTTTTTGCTGGGTAAGTTTTGTGCTGGGTTGGTGAGCTGAATTATCCCTGTGAAGTGGCTGGTGACCACCACAGCTGGCCAGGAGACCACAGCTGCTCGAAGGCAAGGGGAGGGAGATGAGGTTCACCCTGTCTCACAAAACAGCACACCAGAGGAACGCAGGATGGGTTGATGTCTTTTGTAATATAATAGGGCATTTATGACTCTGTGCATTGAAATTACTTTTTAATTGCTAATTATTTCTGAAGCTTTCTGAAACACCTTTGAAGATTGTAAGTCTTCCACTGTGAAAAAAAAAAAAAACAATCCTAAAGACAATGTAATTCATTATAACTCTTTTTGTGTTTAGATCCTTATACACTGAAGAAAGGCAGTAAAAAGTGCTAGTTGTATGTTCTGGAGAATGACAGTATGAATTGGTAAAGTCAGTCTTCCCTTTAGCACTAAGTAAAGCCATGAATCTAGTACTGATGAGAATACATTTCCAGCAAGAACCCAAGTCCACATCATTGCTAAGTTACCTAAACTTAACAGTGGGCCAAATTAATAATAAAGACCATACCCAGGAAAGACTTAGCAGACAAAGTTAGTTAGCTGAACTTGTCACAAAAACTTTGTTCTGAAAATTTGTTAACAACACTAAAATTCAAGACCAGCCTAGATGTTATATATTTTCTTCCCTGTTTCTATCAGAAAAAAGCAAGTGTATGAAATGAGGAGTAAAATGAATAAAAGAACAGAATAAATAAAGTAGCTTATGAAACACACCTGAATAAGACCTACAGTAACCCATCCAAAGGACAATCTTTCTGAGCAGTGAGGAAGCTGCAATTGACCTCTTCAGCTTGCTATGTCATCCATGTATTTTATTCTCACTTGCAGGCTACCAGGACATGGCTGGAAGATTCTGGTGCTGCATTTTGAATACTACTGCTTTCACCTTGACACCCTCCTTGCTGATCTCATTTGCTCCACACCTCCACAGGCAGCATGCCTGGGAAGCTCATCTCGCCACCCTCCAGTCTTTGTGTCACTCCTGGGCAGAACACCCCATCCCTGCATTTGCTGTGATGGCACTTCCACTGTGAGACAGCTCACAGGTACAGAGGAGAAACATGAGGGGCTGCAGAATGATGTAAACGAGAACAGGAGACCTAATTTTTTAAAAAGGAGCTTTTGGATGGCCTTCAGGGACAGCAAAGCCTGTCAGAGAGAAGCCACGAAAAGCTCCACAAATAGATGTACCCTCTGTACAGAGAGTGAGAATACATTCAGAAAGCTTGCATTTGCTTATCAAAGGTAAAGAATCAAAGATGCAGCAACAGAAGTGCAGTAAGACTCAGAAAGGTATCTCTAACAGCTGATTCTGAACATGCTTTAGTATGACCCGTCATAAATAGATCCATATTGATCTGTCCTGAGATGATGAGGTTTGGACACGTGTTCTAGAAGCTTAGAATGATAGGGAAAGCCAAACCACTGAAAGAAATGATAGCTTTAAGGGTGGTCTGCTTGTAGGTGCACAGAGGCATAGGTCCGTGCTGGAGACAACACAGAAGGAATCCAAGCCTCTGGAAGGAAAGAATGGAAAAATCGAGCAGGAGAAATTCAATTGTAAGGCCTGTTCAGCAGCACCTGCTTCCCCTGAGTTGTGAGTTGCACATCTGAAGCTGTTTTGCTTTCCCTGGTTTGTCAGTAGTTGGCTCAAATCTTAACAGTCACTATTGCCTGCTTTCTACCCCTATGTACGACTTAGGGCATGTATTTATCAAAGCAGTGAAATTAAGGGTCTTGAAAGGGCAGAGGGAGGTCAGTATGGAAGCAGCATCCTCCCAGGGTCTGAAGCAAAACCCTCATAGGAGCAGATACACTTTGCCCAGAAAGTACACCAAAAATCACATGCCGGAATCTTATCCACCCATTTTACTAAGTTCATTAAAATCTCATTACTACAGTGTTTCATGATGGCTATGTGACTGAGGTAAGACCAAAGTATCAATCTGAGTTTCTTTGCTCTCCTGAGTCAGTGGGATGAGCCAGGATTTTCTTTAATACATAATTCTCTCCTGTCTTCTCCTTTCCAATTTTCCAATTAATCTCTCCTTCTGTTCTAATTTCCCATCTTCTTTGTGTAGCTGTGCAACAGGAAAACTGGATGTTGCATTTCATTCCTGAGAGGCTCCACTACCAAATGCCAAAGCCATGGCCCTGATGATTCCATCTCCGTGTGCTGCTCCTGTGCATCTGCTGCCTGACAAACAAACAGATCCTTGAAGAACATAGCTGCAAGCAGGGGCAATCATCATTCAAGGAAAACTTTGTCTTAAGACACTCAGCAGAGATGACTTCAAAGGTTAGCAGGAAGATGCTGAATCCCACCTGGTATGGAGTGCCCGGGGCAAGACAATGATAAAGCAGGGAGTGCTCCCAGAGGTGCCGCAACAGAACAGTTCCAAGGAACTGAAGAGTTTCCTGGTTAAAGCTCCACATAAACACACTGCAGTGGTAAGGGATGGAAGATACAAATTTGGGGATTACCCAAGTGAAATTACCAGATGAATTTTTGCTGCTTATCTCAGGAAAGATTGCTCTGAAAATAAAGACAACAAAGAAGCCAAAGAGAGTCGAGGGAGAAGCCACAAGCAAAATGAGTCCCAAACACAAGACAAGATGGAAATCACTACTTTTTCAGTAGATATCAGTCCTTCATTGAGCACCATTTCTATTTAACTAATATGCAGTTTGATTTTAGCCAGACACTCAGAGACAGTTTTTATGCCCTCAATCAATGAGGAGAAACAGAATGGGAAATCATCCTTGTATTGCTGATACTGAGGCTTCCCATGATTTATCTGAGAAGCATCACATGGATATTAAAAAGGACAGTGGAAATACATGATCTTAGAAATTATATTCCACATACTTCCCATCAGGCTTATCTGGAATCATGCTAAAATAAGCACCAGAGACATTCTTTTCCTGTTGCTTTTCATAGTGTCTCAAGCAGAAAAATATTAAGTGTGAAAAGCAACGCCAGTGTAAATTAAGGATGTGGGCATTTTCCCATCCAGTGATGGGAAGGAGCTAATCTATCACAGCAATTTTAGAATTAATAAGTTTCGTAAGTATTTATAGATGGATCTAATCTACATTCAGTGTTATCCAAATTACCTTGTGCTGAAAGAACAAGTTCTGTATAATGAAGAGAAACAATTGAAGCTCACAGAAAAATAATTAAAGTTAGGGAGTTGCAACGGGAATTGGAATCAGCACTGCCTCATGTTCTGTGTTGAAAATTTATTCTTACGGTTACTCAGCTTCCTCATCCATAAGGTGGAGATGATAATACTCACTTCAGTTCCAACAGGATGCCAGTAAGATCTACAGATAAGCCATCAGAACTGCTATTATTAATATCATATATGCTTGGCATGCATTTTTTACTTCAAAACAGTTTTACAGAATCCAATTCTAGTCTACTCTCAGTGTTTACTATTTTACACTTCAGGAAAGTTATTCTCAATTTATTAACAACACTTGGGCATATTCTTTGCCTTTGACTTTAATTCTGTTTTGCAGCTTATTAGTTTTATGGGATTTTGTTCTCTGTACGATGTGAGAACACAGGAGCAGAATGATTCAACATCAGTTGTACCAACCAGCCAGATTTAACAGGCTATTTCTTGTTGTATCCTATAAACACAGTGAGCAGCCAATCTGATAGTTAATGATGCAAACCAGAAGCAGAGGTAGTGTTTTGTGCCAAGATACAATATGTGGAGATTGCAATAGCTCATGGTGAAATTTCTGTGGAAAAAAAAAATACAGCATGGAGGATTCT
The DNA here is from genome assembly GCF_035770615.1 of Melospiza melodia melodia. Lineage (NCBI taxonomy): Eukaryota > Metazoa > Chordata > Aves > Passeriformes > Passerellidae > Melospiza > Melospiza melodia. The sequence continues at coordinate 39,157,113 of NC_086194.1, forward strand.
GTTATTTTGTGCAATTCAAAATGGAATATCTCTACTATGAAAAACATACAGATTAATTCGAAAAACCCAAAAAAATATTGACAGAATGAGAGAACACCTCATATTGTTTGTGGAAGGTATCTGCAACCAGCTGCAGGAAAATTTTATCAGAACAGGATCCCCAGATTTATTTCAGGATCCTCAGATTTATTTTCATGGTCTGCCATCCACTAAGATACTTGGGTCTAAATGACAAAGCAGTTTGCTTATATGGGAAGCACAAAATGTACTAGCTCCTAGAAAGGGCTTATTTTTTAGTATCTGTGAAGTTGTTGGAGAATCTTACATAAGAAGTTATTTATAATGACTTAAAAATAGAATTTTCTTTGAGGTATCCTATCCAAATTATAGAAAAAGAAGACTTAAGAAACAGGATGAGATGTGTTTTTAAACCAGGCTTTTTTTTTAAAAAACCTTCTTTGTAGGTCTCTCAAAAAGGAGACTGGTATACTATCAGCATTTTCTGAAGTGGCACAAAAGCTACAGGGGACAGTGGACTATAAATGCTGTCCTTGACTACATACAGACAATAAAATGGAAAAAAAGTCTTAAGAATCCAGCATGAAATAGCAGAGTTGGCAGTAATGGCCTGATTCACAGTTCCTGAGTACTGGAATTTGACAGTACTGGATCATTAGAAATGCCTTAATAACACAGACATCTCTCCTGAACAAACTGACATCAATTTGCTGGAATTTCATAACCCCACTAGGCTTTATTTCTCAGATATTGTGGTCAACAGCAATAGCCAAAATATGTGTATCTCTTCCAGTTATCTTTTTTTCAATGATATGTCCTTTTGCTAAGTTTTACAAGCACTTCTTAATTTTGATTTTATTCATCCTTGCACTTTTTTGTAGAATAACGGGCTATAATTAATGAAAAACTGCTCAGCTGTAGAAATAAGTATTCTGTTCAATCCTTTATGACAGATTTAAGATGTCATTGTCAGCTTTAGGATATCTGTCTGTACTAGTCATCCTGCCAGCATTAAGATAGTAAGAGAGAAAAGATAAGGTTCTGCAGAAGGCCTATGAAGCCAAGGGAGTCTTTCTACTGACATCAGCTATTTTGTACCATGTTCCTCTAGCAAGGGATTAGGACACAAAGAAGAGCTTCTCATGCCAAATTCTGTACTTCTTCATTTGCACTCATTTCCATTGAGCTGGCTCTATAAAGTCTACTGGGACTGTCACTCCTGCACTCTTTATGCAGGTTTCAATGATTTCACTGATGGGAGCTTGGCAAGAGATGGCTGAGTGCCACCTGCAGGGAAGGGGGAGGGCAGAGGACATGCTGAGGTGTACAGCCACTCAGGGCATCTGGGGCCAGGTTTACAAGGGTGAGATGGGTATGGAAAAATGGGATCAAGATGGGAAAAAAGCAATTAAGCGTGGGTTGTTTATTGGGGAGGAGACTGGAGTGGAGAAAAGAGGTACAAGGGCAGCAAAAAGGAGGATCCAGAAATGGCAGAAGTAGTAACAGCAGACACAGATGAGGTTAACCAGGGCCATTTGGGGGTAACGACAAGGTGGGGGTGCACTTGAGTACTGCAGCTGTTGTCCCAGATTGGAACAGCCAATCAAGCCTGTTGTTCTGAGCACATCGTGTGCGCTGACCTGCTGGCGCACTCACAGGACTGAGTGGGATGGGCTCAGCGGAACATCCAAGGCGGACGGATCGAGCATTCTGTGTTGTCATGGTGGTGCATGTACCAAGCCTGACAGCATCAGCCTCTTCCTGACCTTCTCCTCACATGCACACCAGCAGAAGGAAACCCTCTCCCACCAACACTGCGTCATCTCCCCGAAATGGCATCAGCTAAATTGATAAAGGCGGCAGCACTTTTCCATTGGCATAGCTTCGTATGTATTAGGGGCTTTGCCAGGATAATTTCACCAGCTAGGAGGGGATGATTATTTTTAGATGTCTCTACACAACATATGCATGCTGGAAAAAATCATCTGAAGTCATTTCACTGCTTGCCTAGTCCCAAAGAAGGAGTTAATGTCTTCAAATTCAGTAAGTGGAAGAGCAGGTAATGAAACTGAATTGCCCATTTCTTTGCTAAAATGCTACATGAAATTATTGCATCTAACATTGAAAGAATTATTTTGGGGACAATAGGGGCTTAGCTAGAAAACTAGGCAAAATATCTTCCTTCCAAATTGTTTTTTTCCCAGCTGCTTTTCTAAAATGACCCTTAGATCTCTTTTCAGTTTATTTCATACAGACAAAATTTTCTTATAAGTATTAGTGCCTTTAGGTACTGCACAAATTATCCTTAAAAGGAGTATATAGTGTATTATCCTCCCAGATATAAAATCCAAGTACCCTCACTAAGAATGTAAACTACTGATGTAGAAATAACTAAGGCTTAGTTTTCCAGCAGAGAGATGTTATGTCTTTTGGGTGCTAGCTGTGCTTCTGAAGTTTAGTTCAAATTCTGAAGTGAGATGCCACAGAACAAAAAGAAATTGTATATGAGAGTCATTATCCTCAAAAACAAAAGGGAATTCTACAACACTCAAAGAGAGCTAGAAAAGAAAGAACAAGAGAAAAAACAAGAAAAAAAAGAGGCTTGTTCATTAAGGAGAAGACTTAATAAAATCCAGAGACCAGCCTGCAGAAAGAAATCTGATTGCTTCCACACCAAGACACCTACAGTAGATATAAATCCAGAAACATCACTAAAGATATTAACTCTTATTAATTACAATTTTTTTTAATGAAACCTGTTCAATTTTTCTGACACAGTGTCTGAATGTCTCTGAATAACCACTGAAAAATGTCCACTTGCATTCACAGCACATTTACAACTGAGCAAAAGCACTATTCAATCCCACAAAATGCAAACAATTGCACAAAAAGCGGCATAATACCAGAGAATCCAGGCACTCCTGGGAAGAATCTGAGATTTGGCATGTTAGTCATTGCCAGCATATTTCTTGCTTGGTTTAGCTACTAGAATATTTAACAGTACCATACGTTCTTTATTAATGCTCTCTATGGAAGACCAGTATTTTATACAGTGTGTTTGTTAATAGGAAGAAGATTTTAAGCTGCTAAACAAAAAGTTCTGTTTGTTAGGATTTGTTCAGCACTGAAATAGCCAATAGTCTGGAAGTAGATCAACCTACCTGCAGTGCCAAAAATCACATTTACAAGGTAAGTAACAAAATAACCTGTATGCCTTTTTTGTTGTTATTGCTCAGTGGGGAAAACTTCTGACATGCAAGTAAAACTATTTTTTCTTAATTAGAAGCTATTGAAATTCCCATCAAATTTTAAAATAATTAAATCAGATGGAAAGAACTTGCACTAATTTTATTTTTAAAAAATCATGATGAATATATATGGGCGAATGACTTTCCTAATTCTTAGGCAGTGGTAATCACAGTTCTCCTGGTCTTTGATATAACACTCAGATTTTTTTTGAGGCCCACATATAACATTTGTCAACTGTACACAAGAATGATCTCAAGTGAAACCCTTTTTACAATGATCGTCAGTTCCCTGTTTCAGATGGTAGAATAAAGATGACATTCACCTGAAATACTTTGACTTTGCAAAACCAAAAAAAACCCAACAAGCAGTCTGATCCTGATCCTGTTCCCATTTCACTTGAGAGAATTTTTCTCTACCCACTGCTTATATTCTTTCATGGAAAAGCAGAGTTAGCTCAAGGCAGCAGGCAAGGTAGGCAGCAGCCTGGAGCAGAAAGCTGCCTACACCACCCAGGAGAAGAGAAGCGCGGTGCTCATTTGCAATTCCACAGCCCTCACTGGTGCACTGTCTCACAACTCAGATGCACTGCCTGAGATCAAGGTTTTCAAATGAAATTTCAGCAGTGTTTATAACCCATTGTTTGTAAGTATGAGCTTCCCTGGAGCTGGACAGCTGATTTCTGAAATATTCTTCTGTCTTACAAAATTAGTACTACCATGTAAATCATCAGAAGAAATCTATGTTTTTACAGACTCACGAAATGAACCCTCACTTGACGCTGGGCAATGCTTGCTTTTCTCAGTACTTTTTCACAGCTGGTGGATATTTTGTTCTGTCTTGTTTTGTTTTCTAGAACCATGTAAAACAACTTCAGACTGATTTCAGTTCCATGCTGCACAGATTTCTCCCAGAAAAGACTGATTTTTTTTTCTGTGTTTTCAGGGAATATTTAAATATTTATGTAAAAAGAGAAACAGCTTCATCAGGACTGCGAGGAGACCCACAGTGGCTAATTCTACCTACCTACCAAGGAGAATCACAGTCAGAGATCAAATCAAACAAGATGAGAGGCAGAAATAGGAAAGCCTCAGTGCTGCCAACCTGCTCGGTTGTGTATCAGGCATTTCCTCCAGGTTTTGGGAGACATGGAGGGATACAACTTGCCTGGCTCCAGAACTGAGCACTGTCAGCCCCAACTCAGCAGCTCAGGGGTAAGACTGATTCCATTCCTCTGCAAGGCATCTCTCATTATGGGCAGCTGGAAGGGGTTCATGTGTAAAGGCAATAAAGAACACCAAGAATTGGGCCTGAAATAACCTTCCGACTGAGAAATAGGGGTCACAAAGCAATCCTTTCATGTATTTACCTACACAGGAGTCCTGTACAGCATTCAGTTTTTTGATCTCAAGTGAAGTCTCGGGTCTCTCCAGTGTGCAGGTGCTCTTCTCCTTGAAGGAAGGTAAGGTAAAGCACATACTCAGTTTGTTAGGCTTCTTTCATCCCACTTCATACGGCCTCCTAACATTTCATCTTTCTGGTCTTCCTTCAGAGTCAGGAAATATAAGAAATCAGTGGGTGTTTTTAAGCGCTTTAGATGCCAAGTTATAAGTTGAATGGTTATAATATGTGATTCAATTGAAGTGTCTCTGTGTCCTCACAATCTCAAGATTACCCAAAAGATTACACTTCCTTAGAACTGTCTGTATCACAAAATCAGAACCTTCAGATGAAAATCAGATAGTTGCAAAGTCTTAATCAGAAAGCATTGCAAGTGTCATTAGCTTTCCAAACTAAGGCATTTAAAAAACTGTTTCTGTACAGAGGAAATTTTCAGTACAGAGGAAAACTTAGCAGGAATCTATTGATTAGAAAACATCAGAATTAGTATTATTTAATTCAGGGGGCTTATGTGATAATGCTTTGTTGTTAAAATGAAGCACGTTGTTAAAGATGTCAGAAAATTACTGACAGGGACTTCAACAAAGAAAAAACACCTTTTCATGCTGCCAAGAGAACTGGGAACAGTTTTGGAGGGGAGTGTATTCTGATCTGTTTTCCTGTATGGGAATATTTTCCCAAAACAAGGTCAATGGCAGATTCCCAATTTAGGGCTTCAGTCTGATAACAATCATCAGTCCCCAACCATTTGCACAAATCCTGATTTGCAAATAGAAACCTGAAGATTTGTTCACATCTATTCCTGCGGCTGGTTGCACAGGATTTTCCCATCAGTGCAAAGATACATTGCAGACCATGTGTTAATGCTCTCTGTCTCCTTCTCTGTGCTGCTGTGACAAGGCAGTGTGCTGGTCAGGAAATCTGGGCTCGTTAATCCTGCCAATGCTCTGCACCGTGTCATGCGCTGCTCATTAGGAGCTACGGGCACCCAGACTGTCTCAGCCCAGCAGTTACAGAAGTTACAGGAGCCTTTCCCATCTTGCTGGTAATAAAGACATGAAGTCTGCCACTATCACAATTGTCTTCAGAAGAAGAAAAGCAGCGAGTGCTAATTAAAGGAGGTGCCACAGCAGGCTGTACATTAAACATCATTCAGAATGAACACTGGAGTATGAAGGATGGAAAGTTTGCTTCCTTTTTTCAAGACACATAGCTGAAAGTTAAACACTGAATGACCTCTCTGAAACAGTACAATCTGCATGTATTTTCCCAATTTCTGTGTAGTAATGAAACATCCTTAAGCCATGCATTAAGAAATTAACTGCAAAGTTCAACAGGCTTTTAGTATTTCAACAAGTTAGTTTGTTCTTTCAATGCAGCATCAGCTCCAGTCCAGCAGTGGATTTACTCCTTCTATCCATACAGACTCGCTGCTGTAATTTGTGAGCAGGATTTGTGTAAGTGCAGGGTGAAATAGTGAAGGACAGCAATGATCAAAAGGAGTTTCATCTTCTAGAGGTTTATATAAATTCTGGTATACTAGAGGCTACCTATTAGGACTGCTATAGCATGTCTCGCCCAAGCCAAAGTGAGAACCTCACCAGTTGTGACAAAGAGAGATCTGTCAGTTGGTGCATCTCTCCTGCACACCCAGTCCCACTTATGCCAGCTTCAAACACCACACCTACCCTAGGCAACATTTGTATTGCTCATCTCTTCCTTTATTTCAAGTGTTTTTCCCAGCCCGGGGTTCTCTTACTGTAGACACAAGTGTCAGTGTCTGGCTAGATCCACAACCAATGCTGGCTCTTCTTCACAGCTAACTTTCCATTTGGAAATGGAAATATCCATTTCATGAGAACTGTTATCATGGTCTTCCCAATCACATTTTCACAAAACTAAGCAGCTGTGCTTTGCTAAAACCTTACTTAGAACTCAAGCTTCCCATGCCTTTGGTATTTCTTGATACTCCTGTCTAGACAGTCTCCTGTTGCTCACTTTCTCTCTGACAGTACTAAACTGGAGCAGGTGCTGCACCTGGGACCTCAGCAGGTCAAAGTAATTATGCACCTATTTTGCAGTCATTACTTAGGGCAATCTACACATTAACTACTCCAGATTATTCTCCCTGAAGTAAGTCTGCTTTCAGTTTATATTAAATTGTGCAGTGATCACACTGTAAGAGAAATAAAAGGATCCATTTACGTAGCTCACCTGGAGCAGCTGCTCTGTCTAAAGTTTTGAGGTGATATTTTTCCAAACTATTATCATCAGCATATGCACACATGCAAATGTACACATTTCCCCATTTCAGACCTGATGTCTACATCCATCCTGCATAAGACTGTTAAACTTTCAACAGTTATCCACTTTACTGAGAGCTACCAATGACAGAAAATGTCAGTGAGCATTTCCGAAAATAATGCTTAGCTTTGTAAGATCATCTTTTTCAGCTATCTGGAAGCAATCTAGATTTATTTTATTATTGTAATGGACATTTTTGTTATAGTAATAGAGTAGATGTCATTATTGTTCACCAAACAATATATTTAAATGAAATCTTAAACGTTATTTTACAGGACTAATCAACACATCATAGCATCAATTTTCATTCACAGTGCAGAAAAGGTCAGTATGCAAATTGCAATATGCTAAAAATGGATCTGCTCTGAGTAATGCCCAATCAAGTTAGTGAAAGTACATCCTGAAGACAAAGTTTGGCTTTTTGTTTTACCTCTGATATTTTGAATCTGTTCTACAGACTAATGCAGGATTCAAAATGTCAGGGAGAAATATGAGAAATTAGGCAATGTAGAAGTAACATTTTCTGTCATTATGCAGAGTCTATTTATATAGTAGAAATCTTTGCATTACTTTTTCTGTGAAGAAACAAATTTGATTATCCATCGGGTTTTCTGCTTTTAATTTTAATCTTTTTCTATTTAAACTTGTGTAAACTGTAAAATTACTTATTACTTCTATGGACATATTAGATGAACCTTAGAACAACATTAGCATAATTTTTTCTTCCTTTTTTTTATTTAATCAGGGAAGCAATGATAATAATCTTTTAAGCTGTTTGAATACACCTATATAATTCTGAAGAGCAGTCTGGTCAGTGTAATCTCAAGCCTTTTGCAGGTGAAAAAGAATTTTGTAAATTTTTTTTTGTCAGAAATTCTAAAATTTTAACATCTTATAAAACCATAAGTAAAATGATTGAAAGACCAATGACTTTTATGAATGCATGATTAGAATATTTTTCTTCTCTTTAAAATCTGAGATCTTCAGATGGATAGGGAGGGAAAAGTAGAAATCATTACGTGCAGTATGCATCCCATAGTTCATGTGCAAGTTTGTAACCAAGAGAACAATTGAAATATATACAAAATACGTAGCAGTTATTTTACCTGGAAAGTACCTGGCAAAGTGGTTAATTTTGCACATTTATGGCCACAATACTGGTGCTTAGTACCTAACAGGCATAAGTTTTGCTGGGTAAAATTGCTCTGGAATAAATACAGGATTTGATGGGTACAGCAGTTATATGTACATACATCTGAAATCACACAATCAAAAAGTCCTTTGGGACTAACCCATTCCAGAATAAAACATTATGGAAGACAGGCTTGTTACAGCAAAGTCCCCAGATGAACTATCTTTATTTATTAAGGAGGGCATAAAGCTGTTCACATTTGTAGTTTTTCCCAGCTTAAAATTTCATACAGCCTTCACTCCTTTTACTTTTCAGATATGCTCTCAGTGTTTTCCTTTCTTAATTACTAGTAAGAAACTGCTAGATGCTTCTATCAAAGTGCTACAACATTGGTAAGCATTAGTCTATCTTCACTTGTTCTTCATATTATAGGGTTTTTAGATCATGTCAGAAAACGATGCATCTGAGAATGGAAAAGTCTGTGCTGTTATACATGTTTTAACACTACAGACATGAAAATCTAACAGGTCAGAACAAAGACCACATTACTTGGATGCAGTCCTATGTAGAGTGAAACATGGAGAATAAAACATTTTTCTCTTTCCCCTTCCTAAAAATTAGCAATGTTTGCTTTTGACTTATGATGCACATTTAGCTGTTACCTTTATAAAAAGTCTATTGGACACCAGCACCTTTTCCTTACATGGTCATAAGTCCATTGTGATTGCAATTCTTCTCCTTCTAAAAATATTAACATTTATTGTGACTGAATTCCCTCTGCCATCAGAGGGAGTTCAGTCGCACCCAATACTGTCAAATCCTTGTACAATTCTTCCCAGCTGACTAAAGCACCACCATCAGGCTTTATTACTTCAATATTAATCCATTTTTCCTTATATTGGATTGATGCCTAACAGGATTCCCCCACTGTAAAACTTGATGATTTACTCCCCATTGCTTCCTAACTTTTAACCTGCTACTAATTCACTACAAGAGTTTCCCTTTCAGTGCACGGGAGCTTTAATTCCTTATAAGCCTTCAGGAAAGAACCCTATTAATAACTTCTGGAAATTCAAGTAGATTATAACTGGATCATAATTTTTGTCCAAATCATTGCCTCCCCTGAAGAATTGGGTAGACCTGTGAATTTTGACCTCCTCCTGTTAAGCCAGGCTGTTTAGCCTGCATGATGAACAACACAATCCTAAATTACAATTGACTCCCTGTTCCCACTCATTCCATGCTGAAGCACTGAACTGTAGCTGTGGTTTGAGAGCACTTATCCTGATCAGCTCCCTACACACATGTCACAGTCTGGCTGTCAGAAAATTAAAAGTTCTGAATTATGGAAATGGTTTTTACAAGACTGTTATCAGCCATATCCAACTTTTATTTTCTTCTATTTCTCCAATGCAACAAAAATTGCTGGAGTTGTGGGAGAGAGGAGGAAGCTCTTGAAGAGGAGAATGTAGCTTTCCTACAGTTCATTGCTAAGGAAACCAACAAGCCTAATACCAATGGAGTAGCCCAAATTGGGGGCTTCCTTGCTCAGAAGAGACCTTCAAGTTTCAGGGCACAGAGGAGAAATACATCTCCAATGGAAGTCCCTAAGGAAACAGGTGATTTTACTCAGTGCTCCAGCATAATAATAAAGTAATATTGTCACAGTGTACCTGACACTGGAGCAGTAGATATGGGCTGATGATTTAATATTGAGATTTTACTGCCATGTCTAAAGAATTCTGGCTGTCTGGTAAAGTGGGTAGCAGACACAGGCCAAAGTACAGTTTTTCACACCCAGTTTTATGGTTTGTTTTCTCTCATGTTATGACACGAGACAGAAAATCACAGCGCAAAGGTTTCTGTCTGCTTGAACTGACAAATTCCTAACATAGAAAAAAAACCTATGGTGATATTACCATAAGTATTACCATGCATATCTTTTGATATAACTATTCAAATATATTTATAGATATAGGTGTATGTACACACAGAAAATAAAACAGAAAAAGATTATGGGTCACTCTAGATAACAATTACAACAAAGTGATAATGGTTCACTTGCAACATCCTCTATGAAACTATGATATCCTTTTAACTGGTTACTTTGTTACAGATTCATTTTCATACAAATGAATTATAAACAAAATATGCTAGTGCTGCTAGGGGGGGTATTTTTTTTTCTGGTTTTGTAACTATCATTTTACAATATAATTCTTATGGCTCAGTTTTGGTAAAAACACTTGAAGGCAGGCATATAAAAGCCACTGCCACCTTTCCTAAAGATGTTTTCCAAGCAAAATCCAGGTTCCTGTTCCCTGGATTTTAATGTTGGCAGGCAGTTACTTTTCCTGTAACAGGCTGAGCAAGATCCTAAATCCGAAAAAATAACAAGCTCTAAGAATATTAAGGTCTAGAAATGCATGTTCCACGAGAACTTCGAACTAACCTTCAATTGTACATACATTTTTAAAGAAAGTAGAAGCAAGGTTTACACAAATCAAGTACAAAGTTGGAAGCAGAGGGGGAAGGGAAAAGCTTCCACAAATTAAACAGCTATGCACTTACAGAATTTTGCACAGAGGTTGCAAATAGGTAGGTAAGAAAACAAAAGAACGTGAAAGAGTTGAAAAGTGAAACAATACAGGTTTAAAGAGCCAAGATTATTCATGTCTCCTTTCTTTGAAAAAGAGCATTCCAAAAAGACAAGGAATCACCAAAATGCAAGAAGATGCCACAATAAAAAGAATTATTATGTAGCAACAAATACTTAGTGTTTGAAGAGACATCACAAGAAATGCATCACAGCCTTGAAATAGATATTTAATTCCACAGACAATCTTTAGTTTAAATGGATACAAAGAAAAGTGGTTTAGATGTCATTTTCTCTGTTTAACTCACAAAAATAGGCATTTGCTTTACGTTTCTTTTTCTGTGGTGACAAAACCAAAAGAAATAGGGTTATGCTTCTTTTATACATCAATGCATACCTTTGTTACATTAACCTGAAATAATTTTTTATCCTAGATCTTTGAGCTGCATACACAAATATCAGAGAGGCAAATATCATAGATAAAAATGAACCTGGTTTAGAAACAGAATTTCTGCCATGACGTACCACAAGGAGAGTTAACTTTTTACTTTCCAAATAAAAAAAATTAAATTCTGAAACATTCTTTGAAATGTTAATATTTAATTCTTTAATAGCATCCTCAGAGACTTTCCAACTCTCACCTAATTTGAGGGTAATAGGTTACAGCAATTTTTATTGCTGCACTGGACACAATTCTTTTTTTGCGTGCTTTTATGTTATGCCAAAATTGCCTGAGTGCATGTGAGTAAGTTTAGGTAGAAGGAGAGGGGTGGTTCATTGGTTTGGTATTTTTTTTAAGAACGCATACACATTTGATGGAATGCTTTTGCTTTCTGCTTTGGTTTTTAACAAACAACTTTTCTGACCGTGCACCATCTCACTATTGTTTCTCTCTGTACCCGCTGCATCTGCTGAGCAGAACATACTGATTTTATTTCTTTTCCTGTAAATCACATCGTATTTTGTATGCAAACCTTACACAGAGCTAAAAAGAATTTAATGAAATGTCCTCCGCAGCCCATCACAGAGCTCAGATCTGCATGTGAGAAGGCAGCAGGGATCTGACCCTGGCTGGGCTCTGCGTTTGCCTCTCCCTGCCCCGTTCTGGCAGAGCAGAGTCCAGCAGAAAACTGCTGGCTTCTTTCAAAAACCTTGCTAAGTGCCACATCTTGAAAAGCATAAAAAGGAGACTTATGCGTTTAGAAACCCATTTACCAGCTGTAGCAGAGCCTGAAAAGCAGCAACAGAGAAAAAGCAAAGGGAGGACTCACCAAGATACATCCTGATGTGGGGGGAAGAGTTTTGGTAGCAACCGTCAATAGATTCTGCTTCTCTCCTCTTTTCCTTTCTCAGTCCCCCCACTCTTAATTTCCCCATTTAAGGGAGAAAATAACAAGGCAGAAGAAGCCAAGAGACTTTCATGACATAAACAATAAGGCCTTCCTGTGCCAATATTTCCTTTAAAAACACTTGCCAATAAAGCTCCTGGAGGCCAGCAAGAGAAAGAAACGCCGAAACAGCCATGACATGAACTTGGCATATTTTCTGACTCACTCACTTCCCTTGAGACAATTCCTCCAAGAGAATGTTGAAGGATAATGGGAAAAGAAAATTTCTTCCAGCGAAAAGGACTTCAGCTGCCCGTGCATACAAGAAAAGTGCCAATTAACTTTATTTCTGTTTACCTACAGCCTTGCTCACACAGCCACCTCCACTGACATGATTCCTGACTCACACACTCATGTTTGTACATTCATCTTGTAAGCCTGGTGTCTGAGACAGACAGTGAGATTTAAAAAAAAATTAAATCTGAGAGTCCTTGACTCCAAATAATTTCTGAACAGCAGAGAGAATGATCAATAAATGATAAAGGGTAGCCAAACAGTGCGCTGCTTCATATATTAAATCCATATTTCCCTTTTCTTTATCCCTGCTATTTGTATTTCTTTTATAATTTCTCAGAGCCAGACACACTAGTCTATAAAACATTAAGAAAGCTCATATTCCTTCAGATATCTTTAATGAAAGATTGTCAAGATTATTGTGGCTCATCAACCTATCTCATTTTGAGTAATACCGTGTTTTCAAAAATAAATGGCATGTTAAGAACCAGAAATTAAAATCTCCTTGGAAATCAGCATCTTACACGCACACACATGCATTCACCCCCTCACTCACTCATTCCTGGGGTGCAGCTGGCCCCCACCTGTGTCTCATTGGCAGGCACGCAGGGCTTTGGCTGGCTCCTCTCACTCACACCTTCTATCTTCACCTCCAGCGCAGGGGACCCTTCCCAGGAGGCTGGAGCTGAGTGGAAGCACAGGCAGGAGACCAGCACTGGACTGATGGCAGGGGCAATGGGGATTCTACTCCACCATGGGGTCAGAGTGACTCCCAGTCTTCCAAGGGCAGGGGCAGGCTGGCAAAACATGTGTCTGGCCAGACTCTGTTTCAGGGCTGCCACTCTACTGCACTCCCCTCTAATGCCAGACCAGGCAGAAAACCCCCATCCAAGCCAGATCCAGCAGAAATTGTTGTTGCTTTGGGGGCTGTTTGATTACCAGTCCCAGTATTGTAGTGTGGGGACCCCACCTCTTCCTTCCACATGTACCTGAGTCAGGGCACCAAGCAGGGACCCACTGCCCACACCTCTCCAGGGACCTTGCACCCTGTCACTGCGTGAGCTCGTGCTCACTCTCTGTTTCTAGGAAGGCAGAGGAACTGCCAAGAGCTCCTTGCTCAGCTAAGGGCTCTCATTGTTGCTGGGGCTTCTTTGGTTTCGCATTCAACTCCTTAGATTAGCATCAGAGTATCACATATCAAAATAACCACTAGTGAGGATTTGCTGGCCTGCTCAGAAGAGGGTTCACCATACCTGCAGCTGCATAATTTTACTGCAATGTAGTCTGATATCATACACCCCTGGTTTCTACTCTACTAACCTGCTTGCTGCTTTAGCACTTGGGCTTATGCCACACTTGCCAAGTCCCCAGACTCTCCTCCAAGACCCCTCCTAACCCTGAAGATGCTCAGCAATCACACTGCTGCCAGTGCCACCATAATGGTCATATTTGGGTTTTTTTCTAATTTTAGTAAATTTTGGGGCATTCCTAGCTAGTATGGCTCTGTTGGTAAAATATATAAGTGGTACAGGATGCTATAGTGGGTATAATCTACATTAGGAATTACCTACTAGCTCACCTTTACTCCACCATGACTGCTGGGCACCCTATCAAGTCCCACACACACACTCCATTTGATTCTTTTTTCTTAAGCATCTTTTTCTGCCCCCTTCCAAAGCTAACACTGGTTTGTTTTTAGGTTTGTTTTCAGCAAAACCAGAGAACGTATATATTTTTTTGTAACACCACTGGGGCAAGCCATCTGTGGTTGGCTGGCAAACTCCAAAATTCAGGGCTGGGGCAGAAATATTTAGGAGTCAAAAAAAGCTGACTTGCTCAAGAAATTAAAGCCCTTCTGACAATCTTCCAGAGAGCCCCTGAGGAAAAGGGAGGGAACCAGAGAGAGACTCAAGGAAAATGGATGGGAGCCCAGCGTTGAGATTCATGCCAGAATGGTTCCTGGCCAAGAAGGAAGGCTGGCAAGTAGACAAAAACAGGCTTTCATAGGCAGCATTGTAAACAAGACATTAAAAATATTAATCCATTTAGATTTCAAGCACTGAGATGAGATTTACTAAAGAAGCAGAATTATGCTGGTAATGGCTCCTCAAACATTTCAGCTGAATGTCAAAATTTTTGCTCAACTGTATCAAGTGAAAATACAAGGAGCTGTTGACACTACAATATTCAAACATTCAATCGTATGGCCAGGCTGGAAAAACACAGAGAAAAGCAAAGGAATGCAGAAACTCAAGCCCTCTCAAGGAAATTGCATTCACAAATTATTTTTACCTTCATTTCGACACCAAAATAATAAATTGAAAGGGTGAAATCATTTTCTAAAACCAAACTTCTTTTCAGAAATCTTTTCAAATCAAACATAAACTAATACTTTCTTTCCAGATAGACACAGTCATATAGAGCAGAATGCCTTTTGTGTGAAAGAAAGTTTAAGTAAACTTTGAGCACCTAGACTTTAAAAAAGTTTCTTCTCTCCTGAAGGAATCAGCATGTCTCCCCTTTTCCCTTTAGGAAGCATACACTTACTCTAAATAATTGACTACTTTAATTTTCTTTTTAAATGTACTGGATAAGTAATTTCTCACCAAAGCAAACAGGTGCTCAGGAAAGCTGAAGTACAGAAATACACGTGCTTTTTTGGTGCACGTGGGAAGTGTCATGTCACCTTAAGCCTGTCAGCACCAGGAGATTCACAAATCTTCTTCTACAGACTGGTGAGCAGGGCCAAGCATGTCAGGGGAGGCCCACAGGGAAGATCAAGTGCCTTAAACAATGAGAAAAATATAAGCTGCAATTATGGGATCCAGTAACCCAGTCAGGAATCAGAAGATTCCCTTATTGGGTTAAAGAAAAGACAGATATTTGTTGAATTAATGAGGTTGATCCTGCACACAAGTCCATGTGCTCAGTTTGCTCAAGAGAATTCTTTTTCCCCCCTCTCAGTAGGACCAACAATCATTGTAAAATGCGAGGCATGGAGGAACTGAGGTATCTCCATTCAAAGCACTAAGAGCATTCCAAGGAAGAGGTTCATATTCTCCTTTACCTTTGGTCACTTAAAAAAACACCCACATTAACTTAGTGGAAAGGATAGGACAGAAAGCATTCCATCTCTTGCAACCTAGGATACCATACATTTATCAGAATTATATTTCTTATAAGAGTCTTTAAAAAAAGAAAAAAAAAAGGTTAAAAATAACAACAACAAACCAAACCAAACCAAACCAAACAAAAAAAGCAAAAAAAAACAAACAAAAAACCAAAACCAAAACAAAACAAAGCAAAACAAAAAAAAAACACCAACAAAAAAATCCCCCACTAAACTCTTTCTTGCTTATATGTGTAGCCACTCATAAAATTATCTTAAGATCTCCACTGTATCTGAAATGGAAGATCAGAGCAAAGGAAAACCTCAAAACAGAGTTAAACAAGGGACAACTTCATTCTGCTTAGGAGTGAAAAAAATAGATTAAAGTTTAACGAATCTTCAATTTTATAACAGTTTAAACATTTAAATGCAAATTAAAGTAGCAACACATGAATTATAGAAATTCTGTAGCACTCCTATATTATGAATCATACTATGAAATTTGCTTTCTGCACTCTCAGTGGAAACAGAATGAAATACTGGCATCTCAGGGATTTTGAAATTATATACAAGCAGCACATTTAATAGCCTCAATTTTAATAAGTTAGCGTTCTATCTGAGATGCATATTCTAAAATGTTCTAGCTGAAGGTATTCTTATGCAAGCTATTTGCCTATTACATACCACAACTGGTGTAACTTCACCGTCCAGGGAGGCATTTCCATCCCTTGGAAGGAGAAACCATTAGGGAAACGCTGCTTGGCAAACAGTGGCTTGCACACTGGAGCTGCAACATTATCCCGACTTTCCTACATATTAGGCACAGGACTATGTTCAAAGTAAACATGCGGTCATAATTAAATAATAATTATGACTAACATTTGTGTAACACCATTCATCCAAATAGTTCAAAGCACTAGGTAAATCTGTAAACAAAAGGTGTAATCCTGCACCCTTTACTCACATAATGCCGTGCATCAAACGGGCTGTGTAGATCTTGTCTATGCACAGACCTAATTGCTCTCAATTAACTCCATGTGTCAACACTTATTCCAGTGCGTCGTGTTCCTGTTTAGCTTAATTCTCTCACTGCTTACTGCAGGTGAATGTACTGTTTCTACACTCTCACTTACTTAATACCACTTCTACAGACACTTTCTTACACGGATCCCACAAGGCTTTTAAAATATTAATGCAGCCTCACTTCTCCTACACACTTCTAACAGGACAAATATTCTTTTATTAGATGAAGAAGTTCACTTTTTGCTACTACACTTTGGGGACTGACCGTCACATCTGACTTGCAACTGCAAATCCAAGACCTACAGTTGCTATTCTCATACCTTAATCACACAAATAGCCTTCTTCATCCATCATGCTCCAGAGTAAAACCACAGGAAATGGTAAGAACAGGGGAAAATTCTGCAGTTTCTAAAAATAAAATATATCCACAAGCAGACATGTTCAAACCACTTTCAAGCATCCGCAGTACAAACATTGTCTGTTGCAGAGAACCAATGTTTCTAATGGCTAAAAAAAAAACCAGGAACAACCTGCTGACAATTTTGTGTCAGTCTGCCTTCACAGTCAAGAAACTGGAGAACAGGGAGAGAGATCAGGAATACCTGAGCCAGATTTCATTTTGACTCTGCTATGGACAGTTACTTGAGTTCCTTGCTTCGGCAGCAGTATCTGCAAGTCAAGCCAAATAATCTCTTTCACTTATGGATCTTTTGAAATTCATGAAAATCCCTATGGCTCTTTGAAGACAAATACTGTTTACCAGCACCAGCTGTTACTTAGCTTTTAGCATTTTTCATCTTTTATCTTAAATTTTGCATAGAAGAAAGTCACTGTCATAACCCACTCACACCACAATTTAGTGTATTTTCCTTCCAATTTTAATTCTCCTTTGTAAGACATATACTCAATTTTAGATCTTATATCTATTCCATGTAACTTAGGCATAAAACAGAAATTTTTTTTTAGCACCAAACAAAAGCACTGTAAAACATCATCACTGCTGAACTGTCAGTAAATCTTGCACTAGCATGGCAGTAAAATAGGGTGCATTTTTCCTCTTCTAATTTTCAGATGAGTTTAGGCATTTCTCTGATGTGTTAATTTTAAAAAAATCCAACAACACAATTCATTGTCTCATCTAAGGACAATGTCATTGAACCTGAAAATAATCTAGTGTCACAACAGCAATCCCTACTAGAAAAAACAATCCTGATTTATAGAAAGATTTCTCATTAATTCAGAAAATGCTGCACAGCAGTTAGTTGGTAAAGACAGTTCTCCTACAGCTATGCATTCTTAATTCCATATACAGATAGCGTTTGTGGATCCCATAGGAGTGAAAATGTGAATATTAATGGTTTAATCCACAAAATGTTAACATACAGCTCTGTTTTAATAAGCAGTGAAAAGGACACGATTATATTAAACTGCATTGTCTTCATGTGCCAGGCTGGGGATGGCAAGGCTGGCTTCCCCCACCAGTTGTACAAGCAGCATCTGTCAGCAGCCCAGACGAGCAGCAGGCTGGTGAATTCTCTCAACCCGTCCAGCCAAGGTAGCTGTAAAGGCGCTGCCAGGACACCCAGAGCAGTGTCTCTGCTCAACAGCACTTCCTCATGTATTTCTGCAGTGCCTAGGACAGGACTGCAGCAGTGTGAGCCAAGCAGTCTCTCTCCCTTCCCGTGGATCAGATCTTGACAGCTGTGCAGGGACCACGGCTAAACATTGAGCCAAGGCAGAGAAACCAAGAGCAACTCCATTCAAAACTGGGCTGTAGCCTCCTCTATTCCTTATCTGTTGCCCTTCTGCTGGGGTCAAGCCAAAATGAGCCCATAGCCCTGCTGGCAAGAGCACCTCTGGCACTGCTCCACATCCTCACTTCCAACAGGGCGGACAGCACAGAGTCCAGACAGGGAAAGGATCCTGAGGGAAAATGAGTGTCATGCTGCTGGGCACCACAGGGCTGCCTATAAATACAGTTTCCCAACACTTCCACTTAGCAAATCCTGGAGAATTTGGTCACAGCTGAAAATCATGCCACACAGGATACAATTCACTGATGCACCACTAAGCACAGCACTGGAACAATTTGAGCAAGGCTTTCACAGGGGCTTCGTGTGGCACTGAATTTTGGCCAGGAGGGCTAAGAAACTATCTGAAGTGAAAATGAGTAGTACATGAAAGGAAAGCACACAGGACAAACAGGCTTGGTAGTTTGGATTTCCAGAGCTGCTTATGTGTGAAAACCAATTATCAGATTTGACACAATGGCAGGCTAGCCCATGCTTTTAATTCCCTTGCAATGATGACTGCCATTTGCTTGGAAAGCTCTTATGTTTAATGCTAGAAATGCAAAATCAACTCTGCTTGAGATACAAGGTATGATAGTCAAAACAGACAGAAAAAGGTAGCATTATGGTAGGTTATAAACTGCAGTATCTCAGACTGTTCCTGTTAGGAAAAGCAGCAGCTCCAGAGGATAATAACCATCTCAGGCATCTTAGCTGAATGCCCATGAGTCACTATTGCCTATAAGCGCATCTAGAGAAGATAAAAAAGTTCAGGGGCAAAAAGCAAGTAAAAACCTTTTCTGAATCTAATTAGGACAAATAAAAGTACAAACTTTTATTCCTTCTTAGTTTTTAAAACAGTCACTTCTTGTTGCTGTAACTGACTCTCACTATCACTTCCATCATTTATTTATCACATGACTCACAAACACACACTGGTACTATCCAGGTTTATCATACCACTGATTTTAAAATTTCATGTACTGCTATTTTAGGGCTCCTGCATCCCAGAAGATGTAATACTCCAAATCTCTGCAAGCAAACCATGAACGTCTCCATGGTAGATCTTTCTGAGATGGAAGTAAATACAACACACAGTAAATATGCAACTAACACCAAAACAGTTCTTCAGATCTGACCAAAGCACTGCTTGCATTCAACATCAAACAGGTAGAAGCCATTCTTTTATGAGAGGTGACATTTCTGGGTGTAAAACACAGAACAACTACCGTGGAGATCCTTTTGTTGTCTAATTTCACCAGCTCTGATAGATTCTCTCTGGGGTGAATGGAAAATGATTACAGCAACTTCTTCAGGTCTTACATCTGAGCATAGCATGTTCTATACTCTTCTTAAATTAAATTTGGAAGAAGAATTTTATTCTGGGGTGCAGCAAGAAATCGAGAAAAAAAGAAATCCACCAGCATCCTCAGGAAATTCCTACATCATTAGGGTGCAGCAGAGGCCATTGTCCATAAGGGAGTAGCAATTCTTGGCTATTTGTCTTTGAAATGCTGCATACCATGACACCTCAAACCCCCACACTGAAAACTTTCAAGAAGAACAATCTGATCAGCATTTTTCACTGGATGAGCATACTTCAATTTGAAGCTAATAAAAAAGCTTACCTTCCCTTGAAATATCCCTTTCTTTACAAAAATGTATGTAATCTAAAAAGGAAGCCTGAAAATTAGCCCAAATCATAAAATAAAACATAAAATGTTATTTCCTACCTTATACCTTCATCACCTTCTAATAAATGCCATGCAGCTGTGGGAGGGCATTTTCAGAAGGGAGGAAAGTCCTAGGAAACAAAATGCTTTTAGTAGAATTCTGAATGGTTTCATTGAGTATTTTTAGCCTGGCCTCTTCAGAAGCTCTGCAAACATTTGCAAAACTCTAAAACAGTGCCAGGGTTATGTCACTATCTTTGGTACAAATAATTTGTTAGGAACTACTTTGTTCTGGCACAAGGATATATCAAGAGAGGATGCGTGAACTGGCTTGTTTTCCTTTGGATTAATGTTGTTTGTCAACTGAAGGCTGTCTTTATGTGGAAAGAGCAAGGTGCCAAGAAGCACATTTCACCATGCCAAAATTAAAGGGAGGAGCTCAGAAACAGTCTTTTATTACCTAATTAGTTTTATCAAATGACACAGATCAACTGACAGGAGATAACTAATAGGAAAAAGGGGTCTAATGAGAAAGTAAGTTATCAGCTGGATGCTCTCCAGAAAACAATTATCTCCCTAGGTAAACAAGAACTACTGTTGGGAGGTCAGGCACAAAACGCAAGGAGTGGAGGTCTCCTCAGGATACCAGCCCTTGGTGGAGTTGAAATGGGTGAAAAAGTAGTGGGATAAACTACTCTGAGAAAAAGGGATGACTTGTTATTAAAGAAGTGAGTATCTCCAGATAAAATTATTCCTATCTGGCCTACACATATCCCACCAGTTGTTTTTTTGTGAGAAACAAATCAAGTACAGCCTGCTAGATTAATATCCTTATTCAAAATTAAAATTGGGAATACAATAGGAACAGCCATGTTCACCTACTCATGAACAAATTACCAGAATAAGTTTTTAATAGCTTACGGGGAAAATGGCAGTTCACAGACCTTATTTTATCTTGATTGCCCCCTAAGACTAGAAAGAAATTATTATTTCTTATTATTATTACAAATAGAAATACACAAAAATAAATACAAAATTTTAGATTATATTCTGCTTTATCCATTTATACATTGGTATCCAAATGTACCAGACATACTTACATTTCTTTCCATTATTTTCCCAATTGCACGAACTAAACTGGCTATTCAAACTCATGTGGCTCCCATTCAGATTACATCAACTTTTAATTCTTAATGTAAACCATACTTTCATGTTTCCCATTATTATTTGCTTATCTAGTATATACCTAAAATATGCAAAACCTATCCAATATTCTAGCTAGAAAAGTAACACCAGACACACATAATAGCACAAAGACATTTAAGAAGCCTTGCTAAAAAAAAAAATTCTAAAAATGAGAATTTAATTGATTAAAGACTTGTGGCCCCCAGCAGCTTGAAGAGAAGCAACATTGATTTTTATGAACATTCCTTGAGAATTTTAAGTGATGCAATGGGGGAGTTTTATTATGCTATTCTTTCTCTTCCTCTTCCCCCTCATCCATCACCAGTTAATTTGAAAACAGACAGGGCAAAGAATTTATGGGAAAATGCTCTGTCTCTTGGGATCACCAGTTCTACCTTTACTGCAGAGCTGTGGAGACCACAGGAGAGTCTCTTGTATACTTATTGTATGCTTCAGCAAGGACTGCTAGATGCAGAACTATGAAAAATCAGTCCCTCTAAATGGAAATACCAACCACTGCCATCCCAGAGCTACGTCAAGAGTCAAGAGTGGGAAAAAGGTGTTAATGAGGACTTGGCATGTTCTGGACAGAGCTGAGCAGCACTGCTGGGAAAGAGCAGTCCGGTTCTCATGCCTTGCCCTGCCTGGAAATGCTGAGTTACAGGACAAGTCCCAGCTCACACAGCTTGGTGACCCTGCATGCAACTGAGAGCACCTGCAGGGACAGAGGCTTCAGCCCAGACTTGTAGCACTGATCCAGACTGTCATGACCCTTTCCAAGGTCATTCCCATCATTCCTGCACATGGAATGGGTACCACCATTCCTCTGTGTCTCAGTGGATTTAGTAGGGTTTTGGATTTGTGGACTCTACAGTAAGATAGCCCCCAAAAAAATAAAAGAAAAGAGAAAGAGCACATCACAGGAATGCAAATCAGTGAGCTCATGCAGGTACAAATAGAACGCAGATTTAGTTGAGGAATAAAATAACCAGCAAATGAACTTATTTCATCTGCCATGCACCTTTAAAGCCCCGAAAGAAAAGTCTCTAAGATTCATAGCCTTCACAAGATTCCAAGTGAGTCCGCAAAGAGTGGGGATTCTCTGCCAAAACCAGCCAGAGTCAGTTCACTTTCCTCCAGAGTCAGTCCTTGGCTGGCAAACCCCAACCACTGTGATATCCAGGCCTGCATATGGATGAGGTCACTGACCATGATCAGCACATGAGCATGTGTGAGGCAGATCTCCACACACATGAGAGCCAGCTTTTCCCCTAACGTGTGATCCTTCATTCCCACAGAACAGAGCAGTACCACTGTGCTCTCTTTTTTTCTCTCCCTGCCCCACTGCTGCCACCTTCTTATTACTTTTTCCATTATTTCCATTTACTCTGGAACTGACTGCAAGGCATGGTGCCATTTTAAAATCCTCCTTGGCTCTGCTCACCTTGAAAAGACTGACAGAGGAGGTAAAACTGGCCAAGCCATGACAGTGAGCATGATGCCTTAGGTTTTAGCTTTTATATTTTTCAGATTCTGTACTGCTTTAGTGTGTCGTTCTGAGTTTCATATTAAGGGATGGTAAGCTCCCTTCACCGAGCAGCAAGACAAAACAATTCCTTTTCTAGCTTGGGACCAAGGACAACTGATCCAAATTTCAGGACCAGGAGTATAAACAATCTGGGCTGAAGAGAGAAAAACAAGAAGGATGAGACTTCATAACCTAAAGCTACAGGTTGACAATTAACTCCCATATGCTGATGGACCAGAACTTATAAAAGTGAGAGATCTCATGACTGGTCATTCATTTTGTGACCATTTTGTGTTTATCTTGGGTGTAGCCCTGGCTGGGCTCTTGTGCTGCACAATGTGCATCCATTGACACCTTTTAATAAATCCCTACTTTATTCTTTAACTCCATCTAGCCTGTGTTCTAGGTCAGCCTTCACAAGGCATCAGTTCTGGCAGAACCAGAAAAGTAACCACTGCCACTCTCACCATTAGCACCTGGAGAGTCAGTCAGCCACCTTCTTCCAGAAGAACTTGCCTGAGCAACAAATTACTATTTTAACTGCACATTCTCTCTCTCACACAAAAGGCTTCTAGCAGACTTTGATCATATGTCCTGTGTAAAGATACTGGATTTCCAAAATCTTTGCTTACTTTTTTTCTTCTAACCCTTTCCCTCCTGTGTACCTTAAGCAACAAGTATCTATCTACCAGAGAACCAAGTAGCAGAGATTCCTGGACTCAAATTCCTAACTCCAACTTTTCAATGCTGGGCAATGATTTTCTGGGTTCAGTTAGGCCACTTAAATTTATACAGTTCTACCTACAAGGTAGAGATTGTGAGAAGACTCCTCCCACCAATGGGTGTAAATCCCAGGATACAGCTCAGTGCTCCCTGAGATCTTCATTCCTCCACGCCTACAGCATTCCCTGCAGACAGCTTCTCTGAAAATTATAAGCTTTAAGGCAATGTTCTCTGCACACCACCTTCCTTCTCCATGTCTACCTGGTAAGTTTCAGCCTTCCTGCCCCAGCATCCCTTACATCAGACTTGTTCTGGTGGCACAGCATGAGCCCATCAAAACAAACAAGCTGAAGGAAAGGTGTTCATGCTTGCTGCTGATTTTCCACAGCACACTGGCAGTTTCCATCTGGTCCTAGGAGTACTCAGCCTAGATGCACTGCATTGCCAGCCTGCAGTCACAGTAAACAGTGAGACTTCTCCACACATGCAGAGTTGGTTTGGGAAGCATACTTGAGTATAGGGGGAAAAAAAATTATTATAAGGAATGTGGGCAGGACAGGCCATCCAAATAAAAAAGCCTCACTTGACCAGATCACTGACCTTGCCCAGGAATGCAGGAAGGCACACAGGAAGAAAGTTTTCTGTGCTACTCGAGCTGCAGTTAACACCCAGATTTGTAAGCTGTTTTCCACAAGGAGAAGCTGTGTGTAAGGCCAGAAGGCAATAAATCATGCTGCATTATGGATCAGCTTGTTGTTTAGGACACACACATGCAGAAATATCAAAGGCTTTTTGAAATTAACAGTGAGTAATTATGTGAGGCAAATGTAATGAAAACACAACAGAGTCTCTTAGCTAGGGGTAGAGAATATTCAGCCAAAGGCTTCCTCTGACTCCCACTGCGAACAACACTATGAAATATGTATGGAAATAAACAAAATGATGTATTAGGAGAATGAAGACTCAAGGCTTTGCACTAACTTATTGTTTTCCTGAACCATTAATTGCTAGACAGCTTTCTGTGTCACAATAGCATTTCAATTACTGAGCTTTTATATTATAAATTTACTGTATGTTTTTGAGGATGGACAAAAATTTTATAATTATTTAAAGATGTCTAACAGTAACAATTATAAAGGACAACTGAGCATTTGGTTCTCCATTTGCTGTTATAAAACACAATCTATGCAAACAGATGATAAGCAATTAACCCGTTTAACAACACATGCCATTAGCTACAGTCATATTTAGAGAGATTCTTATGCACGTTAAGTGGATTATTTATTTGAGAGATATGCATTTCAGCAGAATACACTGCATGAGACTGTGTGCAAGTTGCATACATGTTGACAAGAAAGTGGTCTTGTGAATTCAATACACACAGGTGGGAGCTGTGACACAGACCATTACTGAGGATTATCCAATGCTTCCTATAAATCTGATTTTCACTTGCTTGATTAATTGTTTGGGCTGAAACTTTCCACATTGGATGCATGGTTCAGACTATTTTTTTCTTACATTAACCAAAATGGTTCGATTATTTACAAGATAGAAGCCAGGAAAAAAAAATACCCTGTTTTGCCATAAGAAAACACTATATTCAAGAATTCAGATATTCATTTTGTTTTAAATAGTAGAGGATTCATTTTAGTTAGGGAAGTGGCTCTTGCCAGGCCAGTAAAAATCAGTTCAAATGTGATGACACTCCAAACGTCTGCAAACTTGTGAGAGGTGCTGGACACCGGGTTTAATGCTGGGTTCCCCTGAGGAGCATTATCCTCATGCAAAGAGAGGAAGCCTTTGCTGCCACTGCTGCTCCTGTGCCACAGCCCAGGAGGGAGGTCAGGCAGCACAGAGAGTGGGACCAGGCTGACCCACACTCCAGCAGGGAAAAACTGATGGAAAGAGGAGGAGAACTAAGGTATATCTGGCCCATACAGACCAGTTATGCAGAAGAGAGTGGGATCCCCCGAAGTGATTAAAAAGAAGAGGATTTAGCTGACTGATAATGAGTTTGTGATGAAAAGAAACAGAGAGGGTCATGGGTGGGGAATAGCACTTGACTTTGCAAACTGCTTGTTGTGTCTGTGCACTTTATTCACTTAAGCAAGAATAAAATGAATAATAACTTTTTGAGTTGGAAATGTACACTTCAAAGCTAATGTTCTCAGATACTGACTAAAACATGCAGCTCCTAAATATTTAGGCCACTCCACACAGGTCTCCTGTTACTGAGATTCAAAACATCCCCAAAACTGAAGTCAGAAATAAACCTCTGTTAAAAAGAGGGAAAATATTCCTCTTTTTAAAATGCATTTAAAAGTACACCCCTTGTTTCCATGATGAGAAATGTACATATCAAAATGAGAAACATGGTCTGAGGTACCTCTTACAGCAATCAGGTAGATAATTTTACAGAGTTTTTTAAGGAAAGATGCCTTTGAAAATCTTCCCTTACAAATCCAGCTATGTACAACCCTGGAGAGTTTGTTCCACCGCAGCTGCACCGTGCCAGCACGCCCAGGGTCAGAAGGCAGGGCAAGGACAGGGCAGCCCTGAACTGCTGTCCTCTGTGGGCAAAGAGTGGGATGGGTGATCTGCCTCAGCACGGGAGAATTTGTGATGGTTTTCTCTGATTTCTGCTGTGATTTTTGATCAGTAGCCAAGTGTTGGTTAATTATTGGCCTTTATGGCGCTGATTGCTCAACGGAGAGAGGGCATTGCATGCGCAACTACACCACAGTCCAGAGCTGAAATGGAACAAAGTAAGGCAGAAAACTTCCTGTGACTGGGGGTTCAAGGTTGTATCCAGTGATTAATCTTTGAAAGATACAAAGATTTTTTTTTTCTTTCAATTTTCAGCTCACTTTTTATCTCATTGACATGTTCTCCTTTCAACAGTGAATTCCACTTCACCCAACTAGCTGGTTATGTGATGAATTAGTCCTAAAGGCATAAGATGGAGAGGAACACTGGCTGTGCAGTTGCACCCTGCTTTTCTTCCTACCCCCTACAGTATTATTTATTCCCACAGATAGAAACTTCAATATCCATTTTTATGGCAACACTTTTTTCATGGATCATGTGCTTATCAATGCCAACTTTCCTTCAGCAAGGAAAATCACCTTCTTCCCAGGAGAGACTCTCTGCAATTTCATACCAAGTGTGGCAAGAACTACTCTTAAGTAGT
Source organism: Melospiza melodia melodia (assembly GCF_035770615.1). Lineage (NCBI taxonomy): Eukaryota > Metazoa > Chordata > Aves > Passeriformes > Passerellidae > Melospiza > Melospiza melodia. The sequence continues at coordinate 39,183,650 of NC_086194.1, forward strand.
TCTAATTTTAACAGGAGAAAGTACATCTTGTTTTACAAGGACGATGGAACCATTACACAGTACACCACTACAACCTTTTCAGAATGCAAGCATTTCCTTAGAAGAAAAACAGATCTCATTCTCTGTGAATTATTATTTTCTTATTATTTAAGGACCGAGACCTGTTGGGACTTGGCACACCATGCATTTCAGAAGAGAAATTCATAAAAGCAAAAGATTCTGAAAACTTAGAACCTTTAATTACTTCCTTCCATCATTTAAATATAAACTATTAGATAACATTTGAAGAATTTTAATGGTAAAAAGGAGCACAATTGAAAATTCACAAGAGAGGTATTTGTCAAAAACAGATCATCTACTCTCCAGTCCTGTTTCTCCATTGCATAAGACTATTTCCTTTAGTGCTGGCTGATGTGGCATGTACTCCCAATAACACAGCAGAAAAATGGCCTTGATGGACACATAGCTTCTCCTCCCCTCCAGTTCTGGATGTGTTCAGTCTTAATACTTGTCTCTGTAATTATTCCTTCCCTACAAAATTAACTCTAGACGTGGTAGAGGAATTACAGAATATAACTTATACAGCAACTTCTTAGTTTATATTTGATCTAATTGCTAAACAGCCTACTAGAGACTTGCTAGATCTGGTCCCAAAATTACAATCAACAAACTATGACAAAATGTGTGTTGGTGCACATAAAGAGAAAAGAATTGCCTCAGAAAAGCAACACAAAGCACCAAGTGAATTGGAAAGAGTCTGTGAAAGGCAGAGGGCATGCACTGTAGCTCTTTCATGCTCTGGTTGGCTTTTGTGAGCTTGATTTATGTATAATTAACCATTTTTTCCCCTGCAAACAATTTCATTCGAAACTGTGCTATCATTTTTACCCCCCATTCTCCTGCCACAGCCACATAAAACAGTCCAGTTTAACATGATGACAACTGAAACACGCTGCCACAGCAAGAGCCCAAACTTCTATGTTTGCATAAAACCCCACTCTCGTCTCCCTCCTGCTCATCCTATCATCACAAGAATGAAAGAAATTCATAAACTGTAGCTCTCATCTCTAATAGAGCCTTGGCCAAAATTCAAGCCTGATAATTAATTACATTCTGTCTCTCCAAATTCCCACACTAGGCTGACTAAGAGAAATAACTCTTCTCTTCCCCGCCTAGACAACAATGTTTTATATGGCTAATGGACAGAGCATTTCACCTCTGACAGAGCTGGGAAATTACCTGGAGAAAAACAAGGGATACCTAACACTTGGATAAGACAACAGCAGCAGATGAAAGCATACTGTAATAAGTTTTTAGTGTATGTCAAGCAAAAAGCTAAATCATTGTTCTCTAATTACACTTTCTGTCAGAGTATAAAAGCACAGATGATCATAACAGGACAGGAAGCTGTCTGAGTGACTACAGCACAAGCTGAATGATTTGGAATAGGAGGATATTTGAGACAATTCAGATATGGTTATGAAAAGCTGATAAATCAGTAAGGTAGAATACATTTACGCATAGCACTAGACCTCAATAAAATAGAGAAAGCATCCAAACCATTTCAGTGTGAAGAATATGAAGCATTAATACTATACCATGATCTTAGACAGCCATAAAAAAAATCACTACCTCATGCCACTATTCAATAAATTACCAATATATCAAGAGAAGAAAATAATTATGGCACCTGCACTGCACACATAACATAAACCACTCATTGCATGGGGATTGTAATTGGACTTTTCTTCTGAGCTTGACATATGAACACTATAACCTTAAGTAGCACTCTTAAAAGATTTTATTCATTGCATATTTCACATGTGTCTGGAAAGGGCTTAATGAACTTCTTTCCCTGCAGACTTCTTTCTGTTCTGGTACAACAGGGTATGCATCATGAGTGAAAAAAATCACGAGGCAAGGCTGGCATGAACGGTCTTGCTAGTATTGCATGTACTTCACCCTGACAAAAAACCAGTGCAATTCTGGAGGTATCATCAATAAAACCTGCATTGTCCTTCCTTAGTCTGGTCTGTCTCATATTTCCTGTCCATCTCCATTCACTGTTTTAAAGTTAATACACAACTTTGAGGCTGTATCCATGCAAGAACGAGACACTAATATATGGTATAAACTACTTTTGCATTGATCATATTACTATGGAGAAGGTATGCAGTGGCTGAGGCGAAAGCACGGGACTGTTCTCCATTTACCAGATGATAAAGCAAGTCCCCATTTCTGTTTAGCTGAGGTTTCTAAAAACTTTTCTAGTTCTAAACCAGAAGCAGAATAATCTCAATCCAGTTACACTCGAAAGCTGGTGTTGGAATCCCATCCAATTCTTCATTCATTCCACTAATATTCAATCTGTAGGGCACAAATCCTCCAATATTCTAATACAGATAAGGTCCAAGACAATACAAGCATAACACCCATAACATACACTCATGTTCTGATGCACCCTGTGCATGCCCCTGAGATGAAGAGGCCCCTGAAGGGAAGAGGAGGGGCAGGCACTGATCTCTTCTCTCTGGTGACCACTGACAGGACCCAAAGGAATGGCCTGAAGCTGTGTCAGGGGAGGTTTAGGTGGGATAGTAGGAAAAGGCTCCTCACCCAGAGGGTGGTTGGGCACTGGAACCACCCCAGGGAAGTGGTGACAGCACCAAACCTGGCAGAGTCCAAGAAGCATTTGGACAATGCTCTCTGGCCTTGTATGATTCTTGGGTTGGACCTTCCAAGAGTTGGACCTTGTGGGCTTGTGGATCTCTCCCAACTCAGCATATTCTGTGATTTTGTGAGATTTTCTGCAAGCAGTTCAGGCACTTAAGCCTTGGAATCCTACTCCCACATCATCACCAATGTACTGGGCAGAGACATAAGAAAACAGCTCAGAATAATTAGTATCATCAATTTTGCGCAACAAAACAATCTTGTTCAGCAGCAGAAATTCTGGGTCCTTACATATTGGCTGAGAGATGCAATAAAAACTCAAATCTCTCTGAGCACAGAAATGGTAAGCAGAATGTTTGTGTGAGTGTTTCATTTATTTTTATGTGTTGACTTGGCAGCAAGTACAGAGTTTAACATTAACTCTTAAAAAAAAATTCAATAGTTTTATATCCTGGAACTTTGGATTTCAAACCCACACCCACACTCACCCCCAAAAAACCAAAATAAACCAACCAACCAAAAAACCCCAAAGAAACAAAACCAAAAAAACCCCAACAAATCAACAAAACCCAAATCAGGAACATATACACAAACTTGTACATCACTATTTGATTTAGAATGGATTATCACATAACACTCTTACAAGCATGGTGGTCAATATTATGGTTTTCTTGCTCTCTCCATATTACTTTCATCTAGGGGAGACTTGCAGCACAGAATACAAGAGCTCCAAAACTGCTTTTGTGTCAAAACTAATGGAAAGCTTCACAAATCTCAACACTGTAAATCACCCCTCTTCCTCTTGGTCACAAAACATAATTACAGCTGAATCTGAGGACAACACACAAATTGTTCTCACTGTGTTTTGCATGGACGTCAAGCCTTTCATCTACAGATCCTAACTCTCCTTAGATATTTGAATTTAGGTCTGAAGACACCTCACAATACTCAGCTAAGAGAACTAGATTAACTGACTATCATTGCATCAAGGGACATAAAAGAAGTTCTTTACTTGAAGTTATATTCCCAGTTTGAAGAGGATTTATATGCCTGCTTTTTCAGACAATGTACTGAACAGCTCCTTCACTCATACCTGGCAGTGCAGAGAGATCCTAAAGGGAATTTGTGCTCCTAAACTCATGATGATGAAAATACCCTCAAAATAAAGTGCAAAAGCTGTTAATTCACCAGGCTGCCCTTAGCTCTAGCTGGATATCCTGAGCAGGAGGAAGGGAGGCAACAGGGGCAATATATGCACTTCCCTGAACAAAAGCACTTAGGATCAGTCTCCTCAGGATCAGACCTATTCTCGGAGCTTGTGCAAAGAAAAAAACACCCTAAAGAGGAGAAAAGAATCTGTAACAATCCCATTTGTCAGCTCTCATCCAGGTGGCCTCTTAAGAATCGTGGACTTTTACAGAGTATTTAAAGGAATAAGGGATTGGACTATCATTTGATGAGTTATGGAGGCCACATCAACTCACAGATCCTGAATGTACAGATACAATATAGATATACTTTATGGGTACAGTCAGAGTACATAGATACTGTTCTACTGGTCCTGACTGACTGATCCTCAGCTTCAGCACACGCCCCAAATCACCACAGAATCCAGGACTTCCTTTAGCAGTTCTCCCTGCATCTCTGAAATCTTTGCTCACAGGTCCTAGCTCTTCCCAGAGCTGCAGGCAACCCTTGAAATCTGTTACACACTTGAGGAACAATGACCAAAGACATCCTTTGGGTCTTAGAAGACCTTTTGCTAACCAGTGAGTGCAATAAAACTGTCTCCTTGCAATGCTTCCTATGCTTAATTCAGTAGCAGTAATCATGGAGGTTATCACATTTGAGCTTAATTTTTTTTCAGCTGTTAATGATCTTTACAAAACATTGAACATCCTCTACCTTTCTCTGAAGGTCATGGGACTCCACGTGAATATGGTGATAATAAGGTCAAGGCATTAATCTGAAATAAGGACTGAGACTTCAAAACTTTGGAAAGAAATGTATAAAAAGAGCCCAAAACATCACAATGCTACAGATGAAATTCATTACAGTAAAATGGCCAGTCTGCTTTTCTAAGATTTCCAGGCCATCTGAGATATTATATGCTGAATCTTAGCAACTTAACTAGCAACAATCTAATGTAAGTGATATGAGCAGGATTAAAAAGCATTTTGGTTTCAAAGAATAGACTGGAACATCACCTGGAAAAGTGACTCTTGGTAATACAAGCCTACTGATGATTTTCATTTACTACATATATTTTTAATGTGTATGATTCAGTTCTTCACTTCCTCATTAATTTTATATCCTTTGTCATGGACTGATTGGTACCACTGTAAAGCAAGAAGAGAATCAGTTTTGCAGATTTTAACGGAAAGGCAACTAGTAATAAAATAAAATATATGAACATCTGGATCAAGAACATCTTGAACAGGAATTTAAAAATGGCTCACACAATAGAGCCATTAAATTACAGAATTACTGAACATTACACACATTACAGAAATGTTGCTTATATTTTGCTTTACTGACATGGTAAATTACCAGCTTTGTTCACTGTAAAACACACTTTTCAATTATCTGTTCAGATTTATCAGCATAACTGGATTTATTACACACATGTAGACACATGTTTTATAAAACCAACCAACTGTGCCAAAATGACCATGCTGGAATCCTCTGGATCTCATCCAAGAGGAAACGCTGTGAAAGCGTCACTGAACTGCCCTAAGAACCCTTCAGTTTTATAATGAGGATATGAGCAGCCAAAGAAGAAAATAATTTATGAATTGCTAATCTCTGCATCAAAAAGACTAAAGAAAAAATGCTATGTTTTTATCATTTGGCCATTATTACACATCATGAAGACCAAGACTAACAATTCTTTCCTTGTGACAAGTGGCTGGTATCTTTGCTGGCAATCTAGTACTCTTCTACAGCAACATTTAAGTTTTATTTATAACGGAGGAAGAAGTGAAAGGCAAAATGATGAAAATGGAAAACACCCCAAATTCTCATACGAATTTAAAAAAACACAAGGCTCTCCTGACAGAATGGCTTTTTTCAACTGCCTATTTCCAAGTACCACCCCAACATTACGGGGCATCTCTCACAGAGACACCCTTCCTTCTAGAGCCACTGCTGGAGGCCAAGGGGGACACCCTCTGTGACATCTCAAGTATCACTGTGCATCAGCGTGTTGGCCGCTGAACCCAGGCATTAATTACACTCCCAAACAAGAGGCTGCAATCAATCAAAGGCACGCTTCATGATTCACGTTTGGTGTTGAAAAACCTTCTCTGTCAGGAGTCTCATGGGAGTAGTTAATGACAGTAACCCCTGGGGGATTCCACACATGCCACACCACCAGATTAAAGGATGCTTCCAAAAGGTTTCTGGGACTCTGCCTACTAAGACATTTGTCTTGATCACTGCCCACTTTGGTGCTGTTGTAAATGGGCTGGCCAGGATCCTTCCAAGTGCAGCAATCCAATAAAATTAATCAAAGTTCAAAAACTGCATTCGGTTTGCTTTTATTTGTTCTGAAACCCATCTGACAGGTAAAGTTTTGATCTAGGTCATCTCTGAGCAGATGGGAACTGCAGATGACAATCCACCAGATAAATTTCAGGTCTTCTCCAGCTCTGAAGTTCAGTTACTCTACAGCCAAGCTCTCACACTAACCCAGAAATTCCTTAAGAAGTTTTCAGCAATTAAGAAGGGTGTGTACATGCAGACGAGTTAATAGTGTTGTCTCCTGGACAAACTAGTTAAAATAGCTCCTCTTCACATCTGTGACTTTAAATATTTCACTCATATGGTAACATCACCTGTTCCAAGTCAGAACTGGTGAGACAGAGGAAAACAGAGAAATACAGCCTTATGGTGGTGTGGTGCATTGGCCTTTGCCACATATTCCAAATTCATCCGGTAATGTCAAAAAAGGATGCTAAGCATGCAGAAATTGTGTCAAGAGTGTTGTTACACTGAAGACAGCAAATGGATTTCTCTGTAGAAGTTCATGAGCATGGAAATACATTTCCATTCCTAATCATATGAAGATTCTTTGTTTACTTAGTGCTGAGCTGAACAATGGACCAATTCAGTCTCAGGGAAAGACTGATTTCCAGAGGTCTTGAGAAAAAACACTTCCATGGACAAGTATTTTGAGGTCTCTGTGTATGGGTGGAATAACCCCAAGCCCAGGAGAAGTTTGGAAGGAAGTGAAGACCCCCTTGGGTTATAGTTATTGCAGACTGAGAAAAAAAGAGAGAAGCGGAAAAGATGTTTTTGGGTAAAGTATTGTTGAAAGCATGTGTAAAAAATCTCCTCTAAATAGTCCTAAAATAGGTTTAGTGGTAGTGCTTTTTTTTTTAATCCCAGCACATTAAGAAAATAAATCTCTCCTCCCACTCTTTCCTCAACATTTGTGAAGATCTTAAAGAGCAAAATTTGATACAAATAAACTGACCACTATAAAGAATGATTGTTACATATTAACCACTGAATAACCCACAGACAGTGGTGACATGTATCTAATAATGATGTGCTTCAACCTTAGGCAAATAATTCCAGATTTCCTTTTTTATTTTTTTTTTGGCAGTGCCCACAGAGGAAATCATTACTGATCAAGATAAATATTTCAAAGTTCAGTTAAGTTAAGAGCTTTACTTCGATTTTAGACTTCAATTTGCTTTTAGGCCAATTTATCTTATTTCCCTCCATTCTCTTCCCTAGCAAGGCTGTATATTAAAATTTCGTACAACATGAAATTTTGTACAATAATTTTGTACAATAATTAATTAAAAAATGGAAAAGAAGAAAAAGAAGAGGAAGAAAAAGAAGAAGAAAAAGAAGAAGAAAAAGAAGAAAAAGAAAAAGAAAAAGAAAAAGAAAAAGAAAAAGAAAAAGAAAAAGAAAAAGAAAAAGAAAAAGAAAAAGAAAAAGAAAAAGAAAAAGAAAAAGAAAAAGAAAAAAAAGAAGAAGAAAAAGAAAAAAAAAGAAAAAGAAAAAGAAAAAGAAAAAGAAAAAGAAAAAGAAAAAGAAAAAGAAAAAGAAAAAAAAAAAAAAAAAGAAAAATAAAAAAAGAAGAGAAAAGGAGAAAAAGAAAAAAGGAAACTGCTATGGTGGTAAAAGAAAAAATATGAGCAGGCTGCCTTTCACTATGGAGATTGCTTTGGAAAGCAATTGTACAAGAGTGAAAGAGTACCATTATTAATAAATTTAGCAGTGAATAATCACAGGTCTAAGATTATCATTATCTGGTTGTGCTTGAGCTAACAAGTAGGAGTACAAAACATCTCATTTTTGAACAGCACTGTCAAACAATTTAAAGAAAATATTTTCACATGACTTTTCCTTTTAAAAGTTTTGAGGAAACTGGAAATGGGAGGATTCTCTTGTCAAGATTTTTCCTCTGTTGTGTAGACGCAGTAACTACACTTCAGTAATTCTGCTGAAGAGTTTCAAACCTGGTATTTGCTATAAAATTTCAACTGCAAATCTGTGAACTTCTCAAAACATAAAAAGAAATAAGAAAACTGAAATCAGTTTTTGCAACTCCAAGGAGACCTTTACCTATCCCAACAACTGCTCTTTACATGTCATCCTAGTCACAATATAATTACTGCTCATTTTGCACTTTTACACATGGGGAACTATGTCAGAAGCCAATATCCCTCACTCCCAACCTGTTTTCTGACATTCATAATCCTTATAACCAATATAAGATCTAGGGCTTCCTCAAGCATGGCACAGCAAAAATTACATTAATACCTATTAAACTAGGTAACTAAGTTCTGATCATAACAAAGGTTTTATTCAATTTCATAGCAATTTATATATTTTCATAGAAAAAAAATTTTTTAATAAAACTGTCAAAAGTTCAGTGACAACAGATTTCTACAGTTTATTTTTTTCCTTTCATTGAGAGAAATAAGCTTTTGCAGTAAATAACAAGTTAACACTGTATTAATCTGCATTACTCAGTTAATTTACTAAGGGCTATTCAGCTATTTGTTGTGAGATCAATCTGTATCCTCATGGCTATCCAAAAGTCATGCCCAGTCTTGACACCTAGGAATGGTGAATCCACTCTCCAAGAAACTGGAAAAAGCAGCAAGATGTGCCACATTTCCAACACCATCAGGGAAAGTTAATGTAATCACAGCCAGGTCAAATACTCTCATGGTTCAAGCCAAAATCAAACCTGCAATTTAAACAGCCCTGATCTAGATGTGTGAAAAAGGTAATAAATAAACACTGTTCCCTTTGACTGCTTAGGGCAAAAAGCATTATTGCATTCCCATTTAATCTCATTTGTAAATAAATCAAGTGTCAAAAAAATTATCTCTGTTTCAGCAAACTCAAATTGATTATCTTCCCAATAATAGTGAGAGTGTTTTTGTCAGCTGCAACTGAAATGGCTAAAATCCAAATACTAAAAGCTTCATTTAAAAATTCAGGTTTTAAATTCAATTACCTGGCAAGTATCTCAAGAGGAATAGTATTCTATTTCTTGCTATAGGATGCAGAAAATGTTGATCTACATAACACTATACAAAATCATATGTGTATAATTATTACTCTATCTCAAAGTGCCTTTCAGAACACTGTAAATTTTTAATGAAGTAATGAAACTGCTTGTAGAAGTACCAACAGATGATATAATGCAATATTACCTTACTGATGCATAATTTGAATGCTGTGCAACCAAAAGAAGTCTGTCATAACTACCCCACACAATACAGAATTCTCAAATGCTTTATTATTCCTGTCAAACAACTAACTCCTTCTTTTTTATTTCTGAATGTGAGCACTTAAATATTATGTGAACTTGCAACAAAATGCCCTGGAATTCAAATTTAAACGGGAGTACAAAATTAATCGCTAACATCCATAACAATGCAAACAATCTTCTGCTGTAGACTATAATAATTAATTGGGGGAAAAAATTAAAAATCACATGCTCAAATAGAGGACAGAGTCTCTGTAATACTTGCATTGGATTTATTTTAGTCTTGTTTGCCTTGCATGAAACAGCAGAGTTTCAAAAGAAAACACCAGGAAACCTCTGAGCTTCAAGGACAGAAGCTGGAACCAAAAGTAAAAACAAAAGCAGTATTTCAGTTTCAGATGTGCTTTTCAAGAACCGAGTTTGCTCTGTTTCCCTTACAAGTTGCTGACCATGGGAAACACAGTTATTTTCAACTCTACTACTGCAGCAAACAGCTCTGAGGTGCTGCTCCCACACGGGGATGGTCTCTCTGCTTTCCCAAAAGTCATCCCCGGCTCACCATCATCATCTTCCCAGTGGTGGCCGAGGTTGCCTCCTCTCAGCACAGCTCACACCAGAGCTGCCTGCGAGCTCCGTGGGACTCCTCAAGACGGAAGAGCAGGAGGATTCCAGAACCTCCTGCTCCCAGCCTGCCTCGCCAGGGATGGACTTCCCAGCTGCTCTGTGCACCAGGCACAGGAAGATCACACGAGGATGCTCCACTTGGGATAAAATCTGGAGCACAACGTGCCTTGGTTTCAGTCTGACCACCTGGGTACAGGAGACAAATCCAAGCCATATTATAGCACCTAAAACACCCTGGTCATGGTTCCACCACAAAGTGTAATCACCTCCTAACACAGGGACCTCATGAAAGTTATATAATGGAGACAATAATAATTTAATAAAAAATTAGGAGTATGGGTGAGCTAAAAATTAACTTCACTCTGAACATGAAAGAAATGCTGTGGTTTTGTTCTTGCTGTCCTTAAACAAAATGGCTGTGTACATAAAGGACCGTCACTATCAAGACAAAACACCTCTTACATGATCATGAGCAACAAAACTCTCTTGGCAGTATTTAACCAGTTCTAATCAGAAGACAGAATTTTAAAAAAACCCACAAAACCAAGAGACAACTCACTAAAAATCAAATAAGAACTTACCTCGGGACCAACAGGAAGGAGTATCATCCCACTGAAGTTCATGGTTACAGCTTTTAACTCAACTATGAACTTTCCCAATTATTTCCAGCACCGAGCAACATCCTGAACTTAGCAGCACTGATCTTCGCTTCTGGTTCCCTGCTGCAACGCTGTTTTCTAGCAGAGAAGGAATCTTCAAATCGGAAGTATAGCACATACACAATGCAGACTTCAAACAAAGGACCATTGTCACAGTGAGGAGGCTGCCATGAATAATCTCGTTATTGCAGTCATGAATGATCTGACTCATGAAGCGTCTGCAGCGATGTTTCAGGCTACAATCACTTGCTTTTACACAAAGCACACCTGGCTATTTCACACTCCTCCAGCAAACAGATGCTATTTGGTTTTATAAAAAGCCTTGAGACAGTACAGGCAGAGAGTTAAGAGGAAATTATTTCTTCTATCATTATGTGTTTCTCTTCCCCTTCTTTGGGAAGGGGGGAGACATACCTGCTCCTCCCTCGCATATTTTGCTTTACACATTAGGATAAACACTTCAAATACTTCAGGATACAGGCAGTGCAAGCTCACGCAGCCCTGAGTGCCCGACACTCAGCTCCCCCTGAGGAAGGCAGGCTGGGTGGGCAGCACACCCAGGTCAGCTCCAGCACCCTGGCAGCACCTGCCATCGCCATCCCTGTGACAGCACAGGCGCCGAAACTCCCGCCTGTCCCAGCAGGGCACTGGGACACAGCCACCCACACACGGGAGGCTGCACCACGCCAAGGATCCCACAGGCCCTTGATGGATCAATCCTGCTCAAAAAAAATGCTGATGACACAGAGCTGCACAGGTACAAAGCTGGATGAACCCTGCTGGGGTAACATCAGTTTTCAGGGTTCCACCAGCTTTAGAGGGACAGCCATCATTCTCAAGCCACTAAGGATTAATACCAGAAAATAAACATCCAGTTACATAAATAGTCACAGAAGGCGAGAAAAAAAGAAAAAGGTGCAAGGAAGACAAGCTACATCCTTTATAAACAAGAAACCAACTCAATTTAACTGCAGAACTCAACTTACCAAACCTTTGCCAGCCCCAGGCAGCCTGGGCAGGCAGCAGTCCAAAATGTGATAAAATTATTATTTAAAAAAAAAAAATTTAAACTTATAAGGATACACAAGTGTTTCTTAATAAGGCAAATTAAGTTTCTTTATGAGGATATTCCCAAGCTGAACACACATTTTAAGCTGAAATAGAGGGAATGCTTTGTTAAAGCATTATGTAGATGCGAAGCTGCTTTTATGTAACTCAATTTATCAGAGAAACATGTTGTATCATGTTGTTAAAATATTATAGAGATAAAAGGATAATAATTGAAATATTTGCATACGATGTAGTACAAAGAAATAATGTATGTGAACAGACTATTTGTTGTCTCATTAGCCTCAAGCAAACAAGGAAATAAGGGGTGATTTATTACTGTGTGTCTGGGGCTGTAGGATGGTAAAATTTTACTTACTGTAGTTTAAATAAAGGTCTAGAAAAGTAATGGAAAAAATGCTATCAATAATTCAGGACAAATTAATGGTACAACATAAGGTCTTTAAGTTTATTGAAATAATTAATGAATTTACCTTGTTTATTCATAGTAGTTAAAGGACTGACTTCTAACTGGAATTTCTCACATCTGCACTTTAAAGAACTGTTGCCACGTTGAGGGTTGCATACCGTACCCTTCATAAATAACAATCCAATTGAATCTGTTGCTCTGCAGAACTTGGCAGCACCCCTGCCTCAGCAGCCTGGGCACCCAGCCTGGGTCCTGCTGCTGCACCCAGCCACATCTCCTGGTGCTTTCCAGCCTGACTTTTGATCCCACTGCTATCACTGTGACCCTTTCCAGAATCTGACAGCTCTAATCGTTACCTCCCAACCTCCACACTTCAGGGAACTGAAGACGAGTTTGTGGAGTCTCCCATTGCAATGCTGGCCTTCGTCAGCTAAAACAATTTTCTACCCAGTCTTGTGCCTCGCTGCAGCAGGCAAGGTGAGCAAAGAGGAGAGGAGGGGAAAGGGGAAAATAAACCTCATCATGCACATAGACACACATATGTGTTTACACACACATGCACGCTTGGGTATATAAGCACATACGTAAGTATATTCAGTAAACCTAAAATAAGGTTTACAAATATGGGATGCATATATAACTAGAAAATAAAGGTAGAGCCCTGAATCCACAATCTCATCACTGCTTTGGCTAATGACCCCAAGTTTTGCTCTCATTTTATTGAAGCTCAGTGGTAAATCAAATCCAACAGCAGTGCTTTGATTCGGGAGGTTGGTGGCACCCAAAAGAAAGTCTTGTGACAATTCTCTCTGTAAGACCCGAATGCCACCAAGGGCAGCAAGGGCTGTGCCCACACCACTGCTGGGATCAGTGCCAGGCAGCAAATGAAACACCACAGAAAAAATCATCATATACCCTTAGGCATATTCATAGTAGGATCACATTTGAGAGCACTTAAGAGATTTAAGAAATCACTTTTTAAATAGTTTCGGCTTTTTTTTTTTTTTTTTTCAGAGATGGCAAGTAGATTAAAAGAGTGTTTGTTTCCAGTGGTATAGCTAAGGCTCAACAATTCCATGTATAGATATCCCCTAGGAAAAGAATTCCCTTCTGTAGTTGAAACCAATCCACTGTAAATAGATCAGATTAAACCAAAATGACACATTCTCAATGCAGTATTAGACTGTCAGCATATTCCTTCATAATTCCACAGGTATTTTGGAATGGTACACACCAGCCACAGATAAATAAAAGAAAAAGCAATTCTCAACTATGCATTTGTTAACTATTTTCTCATTCCCTCCAATAATAAAGTAATCTTCCATAAATGCAATGGAATTACAGCACTTTAGACTTCTTAAAAATAACAGGGATGTTTCTGGGAAATAATAATACTGGTGGAAGTATTAGCAGACTGTGGCTCCCTTCATGTTTAACTTGAAAATGAAAAATTTCAAATTTTGAAACTTGTAAAATTTTGGTATAAAGTTTCTTAACATCATGCTACCAAGACAAAACCTGTACCCCCAAATAAAATTGCCAACATAGTCTTAAATCCCAAAAAGCAGTAAAAAATCCTGAACCTTAGTTAAATAGTAAACTTCCTAAAAATAAAATTATATTTCCTAACCTATTATTTGTGCTAAATTTTGCAGTGTATTCTGGCTATTAAGAAGAAAATTTTATTTGAGTGTAAAAGTTTGGGACTTTCCTCATATGACCTTCCTGGCATGCTGCCAAGGCTCAGCTCTTGATGACATTTAATCTGAACATAATCCCTGAAATCTCTGCGCCATTACTGGGTTGCATGGGAATGATTCCCTGACAACATACATGGAATTGTGCTGTAAATTTTATTTTCAGCTCATGACTGCTCCCCTTCCTTACCAGCTGTTGCAAATTATTTGCTTGAATAAAACTAAATAATCTATACCTTTTATTTGCTATAGAACCACATAATACCTAAAATAGAAAAGAAGTCCAACACTTCTTGTTTCAGTTGGTTTTCTACTGATGGCTACCATATTTTTAAGGGAGTAAACTCCAGAAAACAAATCAAGTTCAGCAGCTGATGAAAAGCCTGGGTAATGAGCTGCAGTGGTACAAACAACCCCATTGACTCTAAACAGGAGCAAGACCACACTGCACAGAGGATTCTAGCTAAGGGTACTCACACTTGACTGTGGGCTGCATGAGCAACTGCCTTTACAAAGGAAGAACACACTTAAAAGAGCTTTTTTCATATTCAAAGACGCCTCTGATCTCTGAAGCCAACTGTCTTTCTGTCATGAATGCTGTGAAAAATCACAGTGCCCAAGATTTCCACATCTGTGATTTTTGGCACTTGTGCAAGGGTAGGAACTGAGTAACTGATGTCTGAACACCACCAAAGAAAATGAGGCAACACAGCAATTTGTCCCACAGGAAAGTGCAGAAAAGCCTCAAAAATCAGTGCAACAAGGTAAGTGTGGATCTCTCTTTCTTTTCTGTGTGCTCAGGATTTCACAAGTATTTTCCCCCTGCATTCCCTGCAGGAAGGAGCTAGGTAGGCAAAGCAGCACTGACTTTAATCTTACTAATGCCGGTCCTAAAAGCAGTGAATCATACAGCAGTAAGAGCTCCAGTATGGGATACAGAGACCTACCCACTGACCTGCATACTTAGTTCAGCAACAATCTAAGTGTCATTACAGTTCATGGGAGCTAACACCAGCCTGCCTACATTTGCTGTGGTCCAATTGCTGCCTGAAGCAAACATTGGCTCTTATTGAGACTTCTTGTTTACTGAGTGATCCCAACAGTTTCCCATTCCTATGAAAAGTAAGTAAATAAGATGAACAAGAAAGATTAATTATTCCCTAAAAAAATAGCAAGAAATTGTAACTGATAAAGCAGTGTTGTGGTTTTTTTTAAACTCTTCATTTTCAGCAGAGAGCTTGCTTTGTTCAGTGGGCTTTTGTCCCTGTACATTAATCCCTTCCCAGAAAGACTTTTTATACACAGAGTTGACCAAGTTACCAGGGACCATAATTCTGTGGGAAAAGAGAAAGTCCTCTAAAGTATGCATAAAGTAACTTCTAAGTTACTTCTAATGCTAATCTGTTTATACATGTAAACAAATATCCTATTTCAAAGGTATTCCTTCAGGTTGGGGTGCAGAAGACCTCTCAGTTCTCCTCTTTAAGAAAGCCAAACTCCAAGGAAAAACAGGAATACTCCTCCAGTCCTTTGTTTCCTACACCAGAGCAGCCTTGATCCAATCAAGAGCCACTTTAATCAATGGGGAGCTGTTAATGTTTGGTTTAGGCCATGTAAGAGTGAGAAACTGAGAAACATGTTTTCACCTGGCCTTCAGCCAGGCACAATGCCACCACTAATGAATGGCTGCTATAATGAGACCTTTTGAAAGGGTCATATGTGAGATGAATTAATGAACACAATGCAAATCTCACATCCATCTCAAAGAGGGGCAAAAAAAATCACTGCAGTTTATCATAAATATGTTTAGGTGTTCTGATGCCAGCCTACTGCCAAAGGAATCCACCGACAGGGAAGGGCAAGGCCTGTTTGCAATGCAGTCCTCCCCAGGGAGATGCATTTCGGGCTTCCAGCCAAAGCCTCCAAAACACCTCCAGGGCAGCAGTTGGGCTGGAGCTGCCCCATCACGCCCTCCGCTGCAGCCGGATTTGCCTATTTCTGCAGCTGGCACCACCAAAGGCTACAGAAACTTGTAGTCAGCAAATCTCTTCCAGACTGACTTTTCAGTCTGTTCAGCTGATGAATACTGAGAGGAGTGCATAGACTGGCACAAACTGTAAAACAGAGTTTACACAGGAGACCCTGTACCCCTCACAGCCTTTCTTTTTCCTAACAATTTCTGTGTGACTGTTACCATCATGGCTCTCATGGCTCTCACTAGCCTCAAACCTGCCCACCGCACCAGTTTGTAAAAGCACCCTTTCATCTAGCACTAACACAACAAAATCCCTTTTGCTCAGTGTTCCTAATCCCCTTGATAACAGCGCTGTACACAGATTGTCACGATGAAGAAACCTACACTGGTTAGTCCAATGACTCAGCAGTGGTTTCTTCCTTTGCTGCTCCAGTGGCACCAAGAACAGGCTCAAGAGCTTAAATCTTCATGATAGATACAGGCTCACTGT
The DNA here is from genome assembly GCF_035770615.1 of Melospiza melodia melodia. Lineage (NCBI taxonomy): Eukaryota > Metazoa > Chordata > Aves > Passeriformes > Passerellidae > Melospiza > Melospiza melodia. The sequence continues at coordinate 39,199,987 of NC_086194.1, forward strand.
GCAGCTAATCCTATCACTTTCACGACAAAAACCCAAGTCTGTGCAAACTGCAGCTACTGTTGATGTACATCCTACATGTACTACATAAACAAAAAATATTTGCAACAGTGAGTGAGGAAGACTATGGTTTTAATAATATTTCCATTTGCAACTAAAAACTCAGACACTAAAAAATTAAGTCAGAAAGAGAGCAATCAAGGTTTATAAAGAATATTTCACATAGAGAATATTTCACCTTATACAAACAATTTTTGGAAAAACACATTCAGCCAAAGCATCAGCAATGCTCTGAAATTCAGTGGTCCCTTACACAGCAGAGAACTGCAGAGGGCTTCACAAACTAGAAATCCCACAGGGAAAAGTAAACATTCCTTATTTTCACGAAAAGGGTCACAAACAAAGCCTGAAGAGTGAATTATAGGTGTGAAATTCAAAAAAACCCATGTGAGTAAGCAAATGAACAATCTGTATGTGCAATCATCATGACCCTGTGTGACAAGCAAATACATACATACCAGAACGGCAATTACTTATCTAACTTGCTGTTGTGGGCCTGTGACAACACTGGCTTCATGAGCCACTGCTGTACCTCTGGGTGCAGATATGCTGCATGGTGGAAGACCACTTTCTGGAAAGCTCACTCTGTTGCAGAGGGATTGGTTTTGTCGTGAACTAGCTTGACATAAAACTTGAGTTGTGCCCCTAACCTGACTCTTACTCAAAGATAAAATCTTATCACTATGGAAGTGTTGCTGTAAGCCTGAGCAGATGGCCCACAGGGAGAAGGAGGAGGTGGCTGGATGTTTTTGTGGATAACAGCACCTAGTGATGCAATGAGGAAGCAAAAGTTTGTGTTTCAGTATCTTTCACAAATGCTAAGATTGGAGAGACTGGTCTTAGTGAATAAAGTACATCAGACTCCAGAGGCTTGGGGAGAAAGGCAAAGCCAGTTCCAATCCACATCTTTACACTGTTTTCCCCTGCAAAACATGGTTACCTCTTCAATAATGCCTGCTGAGAACAGTGTCTCTCCCACGCCATCCTGCCACAGCTGTCATCTGGGAGTGTGCTAGTTGGCACGGACCAAAATCATGTCATGGAATGTGCTAGAAATTAAACAATATGGACAATCATAAGATACAAGTCCTGGCCCTGCTGAATGTACCCATGCAGACAAAGCAGCAGTGAAGCAAAGTGGAAGTGGAGTATTTTAAGCCCATTAGCCATTGCTGCAGTTGAAATACAAACATCAGAAACAGGGTGGCACAGCAGGACCAAAGATTAAGGCTCCAAAGTTTAGCCCCGTAGCCACAACATGATCCTGTTAGTGTCATAAGAAAGTGGGAAGCACAAATAACTTCTAAACACAAAGTCAAACTTTTCTCTGAAAATAAAGAAGCCAGAAGATGAGTGCTACAATAGATATCAGGGTGCTGGCAAAGGCAAAGTGTGAAATGGATCCTTTCCAGTATTCAGCTTAGGAAGACAAACATTGTTTCACAAATTCACTGTAGCCCTGCTTATTTTCCAAGCTCCTTAACTCATGCCAAAGGGCCTGGACTTTCTGAACATCCTGTTCTGTTTCCTCCACTCCTAGTCTTAGTCCTCAATAATAAATGTCTTTATTTCAGACCCTCCTTTTATATAATTTTATTCCAAACTCCTCCCTCTGTAGCTTTTGTATTTTACCTCTGGGTAAGAGTAAAGACAAGCAGATTAATGAGAAGTCTGAACAGCTCATTAAGTTACACCTATTTTAAGAGCCCTTCTCAGTAGGCATCCCAAGATGCCGCATAAAAATAAAACTACATCAATCACATTTAAAACTAAGAAGCTTGCAGATGCTGGCATGCCTCAAAGCATGAAGATTGATGGATAAACAAGTCCATGGTTCCTCAGAGTCTCAGAGCCCCATGAACAGAGACCATTTCATCTGTCGTTGGCTGGGTGCAACAGCAATCTGCTTGGATGTGCAGTTTAGGAATCTTCATTATGGCCTACTGGCAGGAGAAAAATTCCTGCCTGATAAGGAGAGGAAAACAGTTTTAGTCCATGACCCTACTAGTAGTAGCTGGGAACTTCCTATCTGACAAGGAGCAATGCCTCCTCCACCTCTCAAAGATGACAGGACACTTTTTTACTCCTCTCTTCAGTCCTTCAAATCTGCAAGAAGTCCAAGGTATAAGTAGTCTCATGGCAATGACTACAGCAGTACAGGCTTGGGCAGAGACAGCAACATCACTTCTCACTCTATCTCATCACATCAGCTCCCAGATATGCTGCTCTTGAACACCACAATAAATGGTGCCAAGCACCTTGACATGTCTGAGGCGCACCCTGGGCCCAGCTCATCTGCCCATACAGACACAGCTCCTGCAAAGTGACACAGGAAAAGGCATTTCTATTGGTGCAAGAGGGAACCACTGCTGCCTCAGAAGTGCCAGGAAATCTTTCGGTGCTGGTGGTGTGGGCACAAAACTTGTCCACTTGTCCTACTTGTTTCCTACTTCTTTGCTATACAATCTCCTATCTTGCTTCCTTCCTCTCCCTTCCCACAGCAGTGTTTCAGGCTGAGACCAAAGCATGTAGAGTCAGAGTTACAAGGAACCAACTGTGATCTTATTTGCCTTAAATAACTGAATTTCTACACTTTGCCTGCCATTTTGAGCAGTGTACAAATAATCAGCCAGCCCTTACAGACACTCACTTCCCTCTTTTGAGACAGTTCAGGAGAAAAGAACCATGTGGTGCCCTTGCAGCCTCTTCAAACACATAGTGTTGGAAGGCAACTCTGGTCTGTAAACCCTAACAAACAGTAATGTGGCTTACACTACATTCAACCCTACTTTAAATTATGTATCTGTGAACACAGACACAAAGGGGGAAAGGGATGTAATAGTGCACAGGAAGCTGCAGTTTCAACAGTGAAGTCAAAGCTAAGGCCTGAGGGCCGTCAAAACTTAAAGCTACTCCTATTACTTTGTGTGCAGCTGAAGTGACCACCAACACATCAATATTGTAAAACTAATTAAATTAGAATTTTAAAAATTGTTATGACTGCCAACATAGTGACTTTTCTGAAGAGTATGGACTTTAGTAATTTAGCAAAACCAGAGCTACCATCTTATGAGGGGGACATAGAATAACATCAATGGAAGAAGAATAGGAGGTCCTGAACAATGCTGGAATCACATTTTGAAACCAGCTGAGGAATATGTATGTGAAATTAACTGAACAGACAAAGCTGATGCCATCAGTGAACAAGGTCTGAACAGACAAGACTTCAGGCTCGCACTGCTCAAATAAGGAACACTTTCCCTACCATCTGGCTTAGAAATCACTTGGATTCCACAGTGGCCATATAATGGCCAACAGGGAAGCAGGGAAACTATTTTAAGTAAGCATCACTAAAAATAAAATGGGTGATGCAATGAAAGGGGGGGAAAGTGGTTAAAAGTGATAAATATAGTAAAAATATTTTCTATTTATAGTTTTAAAGCTATTTATATTTGGAAGTTTCATTTAGAGACATGGAGGGCTTCCACATTCATCAGTCTGGTACTCATTCAACTACACAGTATTTATAGAATTATGCACATGCCAACAAAAATAATAAGAAAGACATTAAAATCATCTTCTCTCACAATTTGGGGTTACCAATTTACATTCACATTCAGTCACATATAAACAAAACATTTCCCAAATTACACTGACATGCATTTTGAATGCTCTCCATGAAATCCTGCCTCAGCAATAGGGCAAACTGAGAAAAACAATAGTGCAACAGTTTGACACAGTCTGACACAACACTCCCTGGAGACAAGCTCCTTCAGGTGAACTTGTTGTGTGGGCTTGGTTTCCCATATAGCTCATCCAGGAAAGCAGCACAGCACCTGTGATGGCAGGACCACAGAGAACATACAACATCGACTCTCAGCTGAGAAAATCTAAAGGGCAGAACAAAAGAAGGCTCTGGGAACACCTTAGAGCACCTTCCAGCACTTAGAGGGGGCCTATGAGAGATCTGGAGAGGGACTTTTTACAATGACATGCAGTGTAAGGACAAGTGATGGCTTTAAACTGAAAGAAGGTAGGTTTAGATTAGGAGGAAATTCTTTCCTGTGAGGGTGCTGAGACACTGGAACAGGTTGCCCAGAGAAGCTATGGATGCCCCATCCCTGGAACTGTTCAAGGACAGGTTGGATGAGGTTTTGAGCAACCCGGTCAAAGACTCAACCCAAACCATCCTATGATTCTATAATTCTGTAAATGAAGAGGAAAGGATCCATGAGTGTAGGATGACTGCTGAAAGACTGATGATATGCTGGAGGAGAACTGCCAAATACCCTGCACAGTCCTTTCCAAAAATGTTGCATTTGGCTTCTCAGCCTAAGGCATTTGAAAGGAAAGTGCAAATCCTCCTGCTCATCTCTGAAGCTCCTCACAAAACCAACATTGTTCCTGGTTAAGAACAGGTCACACTCATGAACCCATTTAGCAAATGCGAGCTGAGGTGCATGCTGCTTCTAGTAACATGGATGACCTAACTTCAGTTTCAGAGTTAACTAACTGCTTTCTGCTAAAATTGGCATCTGCTATTAACTTTGTTCACGTGTCAACACTGTTTAGCTTTGTTAACTAGCTTTCCTCAGCCCCTTCCTTGTTGTATTTATCAAGGAACTTATCATGCTCTAGGTTTCACTTTGCTAGCCTGTTCTGCTAAGATAAAGGCTCTCAGTGACACTTTTCTTGCTGTTTCTGTTTTAGTTTGAATCATTCCTGAATTCAAAATCCAGAACAACACATGAAATTTTGTTTTACACATTTTTCTACACTGAGTGCAAAGCTTCCATGCTTCCATCACCTTCCCATTACACCTATTCCATTCTAGATCGATATTTATCTTATCTGCTTAGGTCTAGAGATTTGCCTTGTTTTTACAGAAGTTTCAGGAACTTTTAAAAATGTTTTCTCTACTTTTAAATGTTTGGGCTTTTTAGTCCAGCCAACTTAATTACCTACCAACCTCATGACCTTGTTTCTTTAATTTCACAGCCCGTCCTTCTGTGAGATGGAGTGATACTTATGACCTATGTTTGCTTATACTTGTCTAAAATTTAAATGGTAATAAGTAAATGTATGCTTCATACAAACTTACTTTGTATAACCAACTCTTCTACAACATCCCTGTGCTCCATGAAAACAAAATCTGAGAGCACATCGACATCAGTTCAGCAACATTTTAAAGAAGAAATCATATTCACTACCTGTCAGAGCTTGCATCAAAGACTGTGATGTCCTAAGTTTCTAGGGGATTGCATCTACTGAGCCATTTGCAGCCCTATTTCTACAAGCAAAATAAACATATCCAAGAATGTTGAGGCCAACTGGCACAGAAAGGTGCCATGCTAATAAAGTCTAGCACCCTCCAGAACAGGGAGGTTGCTTTTAACTGCTTACTGGGAAGAATCCCAAGATAACTTTCAAACCTTACCTGGGAATATTTCAGGTGAGTTCCCGTAAGTGTACACCAAAACTAGGCCAGGGACAGTCAACAGTAGATGCATTTAATTTCCAGGGCCAGGGACTGCTTCTAGACTCCATTTAATTTACTAGTACAGACATGCCCATTGCATGAAGACCTTTTCATGCCTGCATGACCCTGAGATCTTCATGCCTCTTGGTACATCTTCATTAGCTTGTCATTCACCCACCTTCCTTCCCAGAGACCAAGGTAATTCTACTAAAACCACACCAGCCACAGATTTTAGGAGACTTTTCTCTGTCTAGATATACTAATCTTTGTTTTGTTCCAAAAGGGATTCTGACATCTTTGTCTCAAGTTTCTACTCCAGGACTGTTTTTTAGTTTTATTTTCCCATAGTGTTTGTTTACTCTTGGAAAACAAGCCACTGCTCTTTCCCCAGATAAACTCTGCTGACAGATGTGCCTTTCCACCTAAAGAAAATGTCTTCAGACTTGTACACTTGTGTCTTTCTCATGTCACAAGGAAACCCAGATTTTCATGGGGTTTGGGTTTTTTTTTTCCTTTTTTTCCCTGATGTTGCCCAACTATTTGCTGTCCTCATTTCTCTAATTACATCCTTCTTCCTTCTCAGCCTCAAATCTCTACTTATTTCCATCTTATCCTCCTTTTCTCCTGGTGCCGCTTCTTCTTCCAGTCATCTGTTTCTCACTTTTTCTCCTGAGTTCCCCATCATAACACATCAGTGTTTCACTTGATTTCTCCACAACCAATGAGTGCCAGCTTCTATCCTGTGATTATAGCCACATGCAGTCCGTGGTCAGCTCCCTCAAAGACCTCTTCCTTCCAACTACTATTTTTATGTACAGCTGTGCATTCAGATCACCTCAACTGCCTCTTCTATTCCCTCGTGGCTTTAGCTCCCTGCCTCTAGCTGCATCTAAACTACTTGGATATTCTCTCTCCTGACTTCTGTCAGGTGACATTTCTACATAAAAATAGATTCTATAAGGTAACACTGAAGAAAGTAAATCTCCTTCTGTTCCTGCATCAAGTCTTGGTGTCTCCTCTGCTATCCTTCATTCAGTGCTGCATCACTGCACATCCTTCCTCATCTCTGCCTTCAAGGAAAAATAAATAGCCCAGATGAAATGCATCCAGACTCTAAATTTTCATTAAATGCTGGCTTCCTCTGGCCACTGACTGAAAGGCAGTTATCTGCCTGAACAAATCTCTCTTGGGTGGAAAGTTCTAGTTGTGATCAAAGGCAGAAGAACTCCCCCATCTTCTTCAGCTACAAGTTTAATCCACTGAAAACTACATATTGGTCTTGTAAACACCAGGGAAATAACAAGAAAAAAAAAGAGAAAGAGTAGTCACATGTAGGGCAGGGATTCTTGGATTCTTGTACATGATGTTCTTCTAAAACTTTAAGAAAAACGGATGCCTCCCGAGGTGGAAGAAAATGAAAGAAGTAGTGGGAAGAATTTCGTGTCATAGATCACAAATGCAGATTGAGTAATCTTAATTTTCTGAGACAAGGCTAGGTACTAACAAATGATTCCTCATGCTTGGGAAATAGGAAAAATAAGTTTATGTGAACCTCATACAGAACACAGTATTTTGAACATAATATTCTGCAAACTGGAAATGATTGCAGAAACACGTGGCTAAAAAGAAAATACAGTTCAAGGATTTAACAAGGATATCTTTCTGCTAATCACAGTACAGACTCCAACCCTTGATTATTCTCATCAAAGTTTGAAATAACATTAAGGGATCACACATTCTAAAATGCACTTTATTGTTTTTGCCCCTTTAAACAGCAAAGATTTTATAGGACAAATATTGAGGACAGAGTTCAAAGAACACGTGAATGTGTAGGAACAGAGTACCAAGCAAAGTGTTGTCTCAAGTCTTTTACTATATAATAAAAATAGCACTTTGTTTTGAGAATTGGAAGCTTATCAATCTCACTGTCAGTGCAAGTCTTTCCTTTAGGCATGCAAGAAAGGACAAGCAAGGAACAGCAGGTAAGCCTTGTGCCCTTAATGCTTTGGTTTATCTCCAGAACTTAAAATCCAACAATGCTACTAAATAAATAAGGCACACTGAGACACAGACAGAAAGAGTATGCCAATTGCTTTCATGTACACAAGTAACAAGGCATCAAATTTAATTGTCAATAAGTGGGAGGATTTTCAAAGACACAAATGGACAGTAAATGCAGAGTTCAAAAGGTATTCAGGGTTGGCCTAAATGATCTAATTGCTACTGTAAATCTACAGTTCCTGGAAACTATGAAGTCTCCTGCAGTGTTGTTGAAGATTTTGGAACATGTATCCACTATAAACACTATACTAATTACAATTAATTACGTTAATTTTCACCCATAATTTACACAGAGATTCTTCTAAAATGAAGCAGGCCAAGAACACATCCAAAGAGGTATTTCCTCTGCTAGGGCACAAAAGCATGCTGTGGTACCTGGCCTCCTGATCCTGGATCTTGCATAAAACCTATTAAAACCTTTCTGGTAGATCAGTTATCTGTGGTCTCTGTTACAAAGTACAATGGAGAGTCTGATCACTAGACCCAGGGAAAATAGAAAACAAACAAACAAAAAACCACCTCAAACAAAATACACAAACAAACAAACAAACCACCACCCCTGAAATATTTTAGCTGGCTTTAAATTAGGGTAATTTTTACATTAATGAGGCAGGCAAAGGAGCAGACTCTGACCAGTGTTGCCGTAAATATTTGTCAGAAATACATATTAGAGTAAAACAAACAAGATGTATCAGAGTAAAAGTCTACAACATTAATTCCATACTTGACATAAAATGTATGGAGCTAAAACAAAGCACAAGCCTTTCACAGTTCTTTCTAAAACTTCAGGAATCTTCCTCCAAATTCCCAGTGTTACTTTGACTTGCTTTGAAGACTAATTCTTTGCCAGAGGTGCTATATAATTGTTTATGTCTCATCTAACCTGAAGTGGAAGCTGAAATTCAACAAATAAATATGCAAACATCTCCTAGTGATTTGTACTTGCTAAATAAAATCCAAATGTTTATTGAGATCCTATTTAACAATTTCCCAATGGATGCATTTCTTGCAACAGCTTAAATGACAATAGGATCAGAAAGCAAACCATACAGGGCTAGGAAACAAAGATAAGTAAATTTGTTATGAAAAATATTGGAAATAGGACGTTTAGCAGGGAAATGTGACTGACTGGCTCAGCAATCAACTATTTGCCACACATTTACATCAAGGAAAAGCATTTTTCCCACCAGTGGAAGAATTTAATTACATGGAGTACAGGGAAAAGAAAAGAAAGTCCTCTTTCACTGCTTTAGTCAAAGTGGTTATCTTAGAATATGTCAGCTGGACAAACCAAAAATACAAAAATAAGATTAAAGGTAGTGTATCTTCACCTAGCAATCGGTAACTATGTGTTCCAGCCAGAGAAAACACTGGGAAAGCTACTGGAGGAGTTTTCCTTTGGCTCAGGGAACAGATGAGCAAGAGTTCTCCTAAGGCATTCCTTACCAAGCCAAAAGCTGTTAAATTCAGCGGCGGCTAAAGCAAGTTACAACACAGTCTGCTCCAGACTGTCTGGACAGAGCCAAGCTGCAGTATAATAAGATTTAGGGGAAAAAGGGAGCAAGCAGAGAAAACATACCTTATGGTTTTATCCCAAGCCTGAATCAGATTCATGGAGCTCTCTCAAGCAAGTCAGAATGTGGATGTAGAAAAGGTTTCTGCTTCAAGAGTGCTCACCTACAGAAGCACAGGTTTTACACTGGTATTTCCTAGTCTTTATTCAAACAATTTTTCAGTTCCCAAATAAGACTGACACTTTCTTTGGGAGACGATGCCACTTGCTGTTGTTGAGGAAGAGTTTTTCAGTCCAATAAATCACATCTTTCCGGTCATGCATTCTTTCTCAATTAATAAAACTTTTTCTCTATGTCACTTTACCATCCCAAACATTTTGATCAAACCATTCTTACAGAACTGCTTTCTCTACGCCCCATTCCTGTGTGAAATATCTCACTTCATCTGTCCTTCCACATTTCTCCATGCCCATGGTTAATTTTCCTTTATTTTCTCAGAATTTCAGTTAAACCACATAAAATGGTGCATAAAGACTAGAGGGAACTTTACAAAGCCACTGAAGTGAAAAACAGGCTGGAATTCTGAATTAAGGACTGTTTTTTGGTCAGCTGTGCAATTCTAGCTCATTACATAAGAATGAGTGTAAAATCATTCTGCAGCTTCAAATAACTCCTATTTGTGTAATTTCCACTCCATTTAAGAATTAGTTGGAGCAACTGTACTGGCAATTTAAGGAAGGTTTTAAGGAAGGCAATTTAAAACGTTCTGAAACAAGGCCTGCAACATTATCAGAACTAGGATTGAGGAACCTGGTTAGGATCCTTTTCTGTGAGGGTGATGGGGCACTGGAAGAGGTTGCCCAGAGAAGCTGTGGGTGTCCAAACCCTGGAAGTGTTCAGGGCCAGCTTGGATGGGGCTTTGAGCCACCCAGTCCGGTGGAAGGTGTCCTTATCTTAGGCAGAGGAGTTATCTAGAAAAACTAGATAACGTCTAAGGTCCCTTCCAACCCAAGCCATTCTAGGATTTTATGATCCTATAAGAACAAGAAATGACTTTTTTCTCTTCTGTTATTATTTCATGTTCCTTTAATTATTTTATTTCACAGAAGCAAGGAATAATAAAATGTTAACATAATTATGAATGCTAGTACATTTTTACAGCAGTCTCGTGTTTAACCTCTGCCTCTTTCCATATGTGAAAGCTGCAACTATAACCAAGTTTTGGAAACAAAATACATCAAATCCTCCCACACAGAGCTGGAACACACCAGGGTCAGCCTGCCATTTTCCTACTGCAGACAGAACTTGCAGAAAGAAGTGAGCCCTCCCTGTCATTTTCACTTAGCTTTTGCTGCCAGCAAAGCAGGAGCTCCTCCTATAAATCTAAGTATTTTCCAGTCAATTTGTTCTCAGAAACGGAATTTCAGGCCAGAAAAAGCACAACATCCTGTACCTCAAGAAAATCAGAGCTGGTGAACACCTGCACTGTGGCTACTTACCTGGAAATCTTGATGCGTTAGTACTGTCACTGTATTTTAATGCAGCTCTACACTGAAAATTTTACTATCCTGTATGTCTTACCATTTTACAAACCCACTCTGTATCTGAAAACTTAAGGCTGTCTGAATCAGCCCCAGTCAGGGGGTGAGATTAATAGTGTCTATGGTTAGCATCTTAATATAAAGGAAATCAGAAATGTCAAAACTTGTCATAACTGCTCAATAGTATTCTCTCTCTGTATTATATATCTACTACAGCTAAAGGACTGTGACAATTTTAACCTGACATCCTCAGAGTCAGCAAAAATTCAGTACTACTTTTCCTTGGTGACAGTCAGACATGGCAGGGAATGCTTTCCCTAATTTCTGGATGAACATTAGAGAAACTTGATGCCTTTCTCTGAGGTGCACATGCATTAAAGTTTCAGTTCAGAACACACAATTTCCCACCTGAAATTGTATAATTTTACCTTTACTTCTGTTTGTTCTTTTTGGTGATTATTAAATCAAAGAAGGGATGATTGGTTTTTAAATTAATTTGTGAAAGGACAATGAAAGATGCTGATGGCTAGAAGGATGGGAATGAGTTTTAACAGATCAAAAGATAGAGAGCACTAATGAGTAGATGCGTCCTGAAAGATTTTCTTAAATGCAAGCATGATGACAGTCTCAAGACTGATCCATTACAAACAGAGATCTGCCCATCATGGTACCAGGGAAGAGCTCTTACTGACTCTTGAGCAGAAAGGGAGAACAGCAGAAGGAGCCTCACTCAGTGGCTGACATTTGAAGAAAAAATGAAGTGGGCTCCATTTAGTCCACATGAGGAGCACAAAATCCAAGTGCTTGTCTCCCATCCTCCTGTCTGATGACGATCATGGGAGCTAGAGCTTTCTCAGGAGCCCACAGAGGGCTCATGGCATCCAAGGGCCAAACTCTGCTACTGCGCTTGACAGAGCAGCTGTCAAGGTAAGAAATATCCACTGCACACACATTCTGCATATTCTACAAATATTCTTATGTACTACAAAGTGAAGCTCCTGAATAAAGAGCCCAGTAGATGACATAAGATTGAGGAATTAGAAACTAAGCAGTAAGAGCAATTCTACAGAGTCACTGGACTGAGTGACTCAGCCATGCCAGCCCAGCTCTGAGTGACTCTTAAGTCACAGAGTTGGGCTGGCATGGCTGAGGCAGCTTTGTGACTGTAAACAAAACATTTCAGGCTGCCTTTCTTATTTTTTTTTCTTTTTTCAGTGTAATTGTAACTGATCTAGTTCACCACACAATTCAAACCAATCAAACACAGATTCTCCTTGGGCTCTTTTCCACTTTTGGGGATAGGGGCTCTTTAACTTTGAGATAAAATATTTTCTGTCAGGAACAAAATCAGCCATCAATCCTGGCAGGCTGGACCTAAAATCCATTAAAAAAATCTCTAGGATATGCATGCATTTTACTTTGAACTTCCTGCTAGATTCCATTTGCACTTACTTGAGTAAAAAGTTAGAACTTCCCTGCCTGCCTGAGGGAACCAAAAATATTAGTGCCGATTAAATATTTATTTTGTAGCAACATGAAATCTATCATGCTATAAAAAATTGTTTTGAATGATGCCTCTTGAGCAAGACTGTGACTTACAGCTTTCCTTTTTACTAAGCTAAACATTCCAAAAAAAAAAATAAAAATACAGCTGGTCCAAGAAAACTCTGTTTTGCTTTGGCAAAGCATCAGACAGCACCTTCTGGTTTGCCAACACAGGCAGAATCTTATCTAACTGTGGGATGTGCTTGGATTTACTACCTATTAGCAAAACTCTTAAGAAGCACTGAAAGGTTCCAGCCCCTTTTACGTATTCTCAGTCAAATCTCATTAACTTCATGCTCTCAGTTTGCACACAAAATGATGGCAGTCTTTTCCCACCTCTTAGGGAAAAATTAATAGGAGAGTGTTAAATCTCATGTTACAAGGACTTCATTACTTTTACAAGCCATGCTAAATAATTAAATGCACTTGTCAAATAACAGATTAGAGAAGATTTTGTGCCTTAGTGCATGTTGTTACTATCTTTTTACCTCAGTTGACGAAATAGAATCATTCACAGGGTCTCCTGCACAGCAACTGAAACCTTAAACTTGGAGAAGAGAAGAGCTGCAGGACAATTTAACATAGGATGTGATTAAAGAAAGAGAACTGGACTAAAGCCACAGATGGGGAAACTGAAACAATAGAACCAAAGCTTGCTCTGAGGATGGTGCTGAATGAGAATGACCTAGAAGCAAATCTAGCTAACACCATCTAGATCTCTAGCACCTTCTAGACAGGCTTTTGACCCTAAAGTGAGCAAAAAGGCAGAGAATACATATTGCTTATAGAGATTAGGACTAATATTATTCAGCCAACACCGACTTTTCCAATCTTTTACTCTTATCCATGTTTTCACAGTAATATATTGGGGCAGGGGGGAGGCTTTGACTAGTGCTATCAGCAGGGTGCAGCCATCTGAAATATTCTGTAGTTAACCCATCTGTTCTGTAGATGTAGTGTTCCTCAGGTCTGAAATAGAGGGGCTATGGGCAAATGGGCAAAGGTCAAACAACTAGATAAGCCACCTACCCCTCCAACACATCCATAAGGCAAGGCCATTTCTGTAATGTCAAAGATGAAGAGAATTTCTGACACAGTGCACGTTGTCCTACCTGCTTCTCTTCTCCACAGGCAGGTCTCTGGAGCCCATTCCATCCAGTAAGACGATCCACACAGTCAAATGAAGCAGATGTAGTCAAATGAACAGCTGTCTCTCCTGCTGATGGGAATCAATCTGTTTGGCCACCCTGGCAATTTTTCAGATGCACTTTTCGAAAGGTTACTCAAACCCAAAAATTGTACAGCTGCAAATCCCTCTGGTAGCAGCCAGACATATGCTGTACCAGCCTGCTGCTACCAGAGCCTCATCCAGTCTCCCAGGGCTGCAGCACACAGCAGGATCTGCTGCCCTGAACATCCCTGTGATGTTCCAGTTGGACTCTGTCAACGAGCACATACACGCTATCTGCTATTTTTTAAATGCACTGGTCACTAAAAGCCACATTTCCATTAAGTGGGAGAGAACATTCCTGATGCTCCCGTTCTCTCACGGCAGCAGAATTTCCCTGAATCTACACTTTTGGAGAGTTCTGTAACAGTGAGCACAGCACGCTTAACTCTCATCTGAGCAGACATTGCGAGCACAGGGTACTTCTTTACACTCACTTGTGCTCCAAGCTAGCATGTGGATTTAAAAAATTTAAAAACCAGTATATTTCTCTCTTGGAAGAGAGCAGCAAGTTACCCAGGCAAAATTGTGGATTCTCTATAGGGTTTATTAAGTAAACAAAGTGCAGGAAACAAGACTGAATAGCTTTCAAATGCAGTAAAACTGAGCTTTTAAAGCAAGTGCGGTTCTTAGATACAAACAATGAATTTGGGACTAGCAGCGCACTGGAGATGTGCCAAAGGAACTCCCCAGACCTCAACACAACTGCTCTTTTCTGTCATCTGGAATGCTTTTACAGCATTAATTGCCTGGACAGAAAGAAACGCCAAGGAAACCCTCGGTGATAACCAAAGTCAATTTTGCAGGCCTGTGCGCTGCTGTCCAGTAGAGGCACTTCTTCTGTGGTAGAAAAGACTGTTTTCCTTTACATTAAATGACTAAGCTATGAGTTTTCACATGGAAGGAAACAGCAGCAATATGATGTCTCAAATACCTTACTAATGGAGAGGGCAATTTTCTTCCATGGCACTGCCTTCTCCATTCCTTTTCAGAACTGAAGTATCCATTAAGAGTGACTCACTGGTTGAAAAAATATGTGAAAAAGCGACATCCTAAAGTTTGTTTTTAAATACTCTCCACAGTCAGTATTACGGCTATCAGGAATTTGTAAAAACCATAGGCATGTAATATACTTTCAAGAGACGTAGTACAGAAGAAACCCTCATGCTAAAAAATCACAACTATTATTGCATGGCAACCAAGCAAACGTTTGATTCCTGACTAACCAAAGTCTTCTCTCCTTTCACCACAGCCATGAATCCCTAACCTAATAGCAAGGGTAAATAACCTTTTCTTATCTTTTTCCAGCATATTGTCCTCTTTCCCTGATGTCCAGGAAAGCAGGTGTTGCCTCCACATGGAGGGACACAAACTTATTTACCTCAATCGCCTTACTTTGGTTTATCAAACACAATGGTATCTCTCTTCTCTACTTTAGTTTTTCTATTGTTTAGTCCAGTATTTTTTCCAATTCAGGTCTAGGCTGCCATGTGTAAACCATAAGCACAGAGTCCAGGGAGAGAGAGCAGTAGGGAGGTCAGGTACCAAGTGCAAACTACGTGCTGTCAGGTTGGGTATCAGGTATTCTGGGAAAAAATCTTCTAATATTCCTGGGCTCACTCTTGAATTTACCCTGGATAATTTTACAGAAAAGATTTTTCATAGATCTTTCTACAGAGCCAGAATTACATGAAAACTTTCCTGAATAAGTTTTTATCCCCACATACAGCCAGGACAACTCTTAGCTGTTCTTCCTGTCATGCTGCTGTGGAATTACACTAGACATTCCTCTAACAAAAGCTATGCAACCTAGGGCGACATAATTCTGAGCTCAAGTTGATGGATTTTTCCATTTGCAAGACTTTGCACAGTAATTCCTGATTAATTCTGCATGTTGAAATTAATGAGCTTATCAAAGTAAGCTATTCTTGTAAGGGCTATTCTTGTTCACCATTGTGTTTTGTATTTCTTCTGGTATAAAATTACTTTTTGATATATTTTAATCTCTTTTCTATTAAAAGGATCTACTACCTCTTACCCAGTAAGACAAGAATACACTTCCCTGTAGCTGAAGAGAATTAAAAGATGAGTGTCCTCCACTCTCACTATTCCATGCACATCCCGGAGCAAACATACAAGTTACTACTTTTTCAGTTTTGGGGAAAGCAGATTCTTTTATCCTAGGAATTCTACATAATCTGCCAATAATGTTCCCTGCCCTTTCTACTCAGAGGGATATTAAGAGTGGTTATAGAAGATCCTGTGTTAAAGACAATGGCATTATGCTCACTGAGCAACAGAAGAAAATACTGAACTCCTTCAGGACTTTACTTGTATCACAGAAGGGATTCAATAAGCTTTATAGAATAATTATTAATTTTCACTGAACACAATAAAAAATGCAAACCACTAAATAAATCAGGCATAATATCAGAAGATTGGGCAGAAGGATGCATTTATGGGCTGATCAGACAGAGCAGGAGGTGGCTCAGTGTTGGTGCCCAGGGCTGAAGCACACAATGCACAAGCTCAGCAGCGCTGAGTACCCACCACAGCATCTCTGCTCTTAGCAAGGATGTGCTCAAAGACTTTTCAACCTCTCACCACTGAAACAAGAGTGACCTGCTCCACCTCAGATTTTGGAAATTCTGTGGCAGGCTGTACCACATAAGAGCCTTTGTTGGTGGAGATGTGGATTTAAAAGGCCTGGAGGAACTCTTATGGTAATCTGGTCTGACTTCCTGCCTGGCACAGCCTGTAATACCTCATGCAGCAATTTCTTTACAAAGCACAAGAACTTGTAACTCTACTAGAAGATATTTCAGAACCAGATCTAATCTTGATTTAATTACTCCAAGTGATCTACCACATTCCTTTCTAAGCGTTTCCAGTGGTTAATTACACCCACGGTATCGTAATTCCAACGTGAACTCCTCTTCCTTATCTTGCCATGTTTTTGTCTGTTGGAGCCCTATCCCATCTCCCTATACTGATATTTTTAGATACTAACCACATCACACCTCAAACTTCTCTTACCTGAGATAAATAGTATGCCTGCTTGGCAAACCTAAACAGGGATTCCTGAGTCAATTGTGCAGCATCTGTGGTGGTGTATTAGAGATAGCTTTTGACTAAAGACTCTAAAAGCGAAAAGTCAATTCAAATGCAAGGGGAAGGCACCAAACATCTTTAACAAGCTTTTCCAGCTTCTGCAGCACCCATTTGTATGACCTGGAAATTTGGGATGAACAGCACTGTGACCTGCATAGCTTCATTTTCAGCCTAACTGAAAATTTCTAGCTCAAACTGGATCAGTAGTTACTAAACACTACTGTTAACTTAGATATAAAAAGATGGCTGATGGCAGGTGGCAGTTTTCTATTGCCCATATGTCAAATCACATAAAAATGACCTGGTACTTCTGCAGGCACTGCCAAGGCAGAAATCCAGGAGTGAGCAATGTATACCTTAAAATACTTCCAGCTGTGACTTGGGTAAACAAAATAAGTAAATTTCCACTACTGCTGTCATGCTATATTACTTAGGCATATTACTTAGGGATTTGTGTTACTGTGGCCTTCAGAGGCTCCACATAAGGCTCCCTTGTGTTAGCTGATCACCTACAGACACAGTGAGTTTAATTCGTTTCTGCAACGTTTGCCCAGTGCTTGTATGGCTGAATCCTGGTAAAGAGACAGAAGGAGGACTTGTGTTCTTCCTGGATCATGGATGCTGATGAGATCAGTGTACAAAGACTGCTCAGAACTAGAATTTCTTCTGGCATTTACTAAATCCCTGCACTACCCATGTGGTTCTCAACACATTATAAAGTTCCTTAGCTTCATTAGCCCTGTTACAGAAGGGTGTTCAGTCCTTCTCCTTCTTTTTCCCCCTGATTGGGGGAAAAACAGCAGCATCTTGCTGTCTCAGAGATGTATTACATAAGCACACACCTTTGTAGCTGCAAATAGATGCACATACTCTCCATGTACCAATACAAAGTAAGAATTGCAAAGATAGCCTGCTATTAACACCACCATTTGTTATGACACCTCATTACTTTTTCACAACACTACTGTTTTTTTCATTAATACTTCACATTTCTACTCACTTGCGGTTTCTAGCAGTTTATATTTTCGCATAGCTTAAATGCCTTTTTTTTTTGAGCCTCCCTCTTCCCTATTCCAAGAATGCCCCTCTGCAAACCAGGAACACAGTTTATGCAGACATATCAACTTTTATTGATGTTAACAGCTTTTAAAAAAATTTCTTATGAACACACTTCCATTTGGAAGTCATTTGACTTGAAATAGGTGTATGAAATCCAGCTAACAACTCTGCAAAATTTTACTTTAACCACTGATGCGAAAAACCAAACCAGGCAAATACAGGAGGAAAAAAACCCAATAGCCAACAATACTTCCCTTCCTTGGAATCCTGAGAATGACTATTATAATTGAAATATTAATTGTGACAGAAAAGTAATTATGTATTTTTGTAATGCTCTGAACAGGTTCATACTTCAGCTGCCT
This sequence comes from Melospiza melodia melodia, assembly GCF_035770615.1. Lineage (NCBI taxonomy): Eukaryota > Metazoa > Chordata > Aves > Passeriformes > Passerellidae > Melospiza > Melospiza melodia. The sequence continues at coordinate 39,217,944 of NC_086194.1, forward strand.
GTCAGAACAACTTGCTATTGTACACCTGGTTTTGTTATTCGACAGCGATGCTTCATTTTCTAGGTGACACACCACATGAATGTCAGCATCCTCACTAGCAATGGAAGAAATGGAAAGATAAAATCACTTTTTTAACATCCATTACAGTTCATTAGTATATGGAAAGACATTCTTCTGCCTTTTGCTCATCTAGCAGATGACTGAGAGTCCATTTACAGAATGCAGCTGAACTATGTTATATATAAGAGGAAATATTCACTCCTAGAAGAGTTCACCCCTCCTTTATTTATTGAACTACATAATTCATAAACTCCCACCACCACACCTCAAAAACCAAAAATCTGTGACCAAGCTACTTATTTTATCAGCACATTCTCTAATGTTTCATTTTCAAACTGGAAGAAAACAAAGATTTTCATTGACTGGGTAGTGAAAACTATATCATCTGCTGAAAAATAATTACCCGTAAATTCCTCACACACAAAAAGAAGTTTCCAAATCTATGAAGGCATCTTATTTTGATTAAAGACCAAATAGTGCTTCAATAACAACAACCACAAAAAAGTTAAATATTGTTAGACTCATTCTCTTCCTTTTTTGTGCTTCGACACACTGACACAAACTGGGATCTACTAGTGAAATGTGAAACCTACTGGTCCAGGATCTAGCCTAAAATGCTGAGTATATTTGTTAAAATTATCTCAAATTAACTTGAATATCTTACTAAAGTGGAATAAAAAAAATTCTTACCTTGTTAGAGCTTCATTTTCTGTTCTTTCACTGAAAAGAGTAAAGAAATCTGTATTAAAGATCCATTTGGTTAAAAGAACCTTCTGAAGTAACTATTTCAGTTTCGCTTCAATTAACACCAAAACTAAAAGGTTCTTTTTACATAACTGCAGTAAGTCTCTGTTATTTTGCAGGGTTAATCATTCTCAACACTCTGGAGTGGATGCCTTTGTTTATTTGCCATCTTAATTAGCTGTTCTGAACAAACATTTCAAATGCTTTGGAAATATCAATACAAACAACTGGTCTCATCAATTCACCACCTAACTTACAGGCTGATTAGACACATTCAGTAGGTTTATTTTCACTTCAAGCTCTATCTCATGAACAGTATTTGTGTTTGTGTTGCCAATATTTTTATTGGACATTTGGTATTTTCTAGTATAGGATGGGTTTCATTGCAGTATGCCCACTTAAAGAGTTCCTCAGCCTGGAAGGTTTTTTTAAAAGTAGCTATTTTCTGCTCAAACCCCAAACAGGTAGGGTCAGTGGCAGTTTAGAAGAATGAAAGCATCAAGCAATTTCAATAAACACCCACTTCAACTCAGCTGCTCTGAATGACACATTTGTCAACAATCTACCAACACACATCACAAAATCAAAAACTAAAAAATCTTTAAGAGTATTCTGGGAAAGTTCAGGCATAACTCAGAACAATCAATGAATGGTGAGGCATGCAAAAATATTCATTAACCTTTTATTTCTTCATTAGTTTTTTTCAGTCCTTTACAACCAGGGAGAACTATCTGCAAGCATCTATCTGCATTATAGCTGAGGACTGGATTCTGGTAACTCTGTAGTAAATGGGGTTTTTTTTGTCACCAATGCATGCAAGAATAAAATAACACTTTTTCTTATTTCATTTTCTAAATTAGCATAATATATAGCATGAAATAGAAAACAAAAAAGCCAAGTCTAATAAAATCTGACAATTATTAGCAGTATTTGTTGAAAAGCAGAGAAAATAATGCTGAGTCACAGGCAAAGCATCTCAACCTCTAGCACTTTCTGTACACTTCATTAGCCATCAGTCAGTATGGTTAGAGATTTACAGATGAAGAGAAAACAAGGAGAGACCTCGTTCATCTTTGCCAAAGACAAATTCGAAGCTTGTCCTCAAAACATGCAATCAATGCAATGGTTGAAGAGATGGATTCTCTTCACTGCTCTGCAGTGAAAATACTGTGATTTGGGGGACAGCAGGGTTCAAACAGAGTCTTCTAGGAATGAATCTGTCAATCTGAGGGAAACAAAGCCAAAGAGATTAGTAGAAGTGCGTCTTCCCTTCATTTATGGTATGGTCACCTGATATTTTTGAGAGACCTATAAAATGAGACTGCTTCACACATGGAACAGGTAAACTTACAGAGAGACATTTCTGGAGTGCAGTAAAACACTGGATTAACCACCTGTTTGAGAAAAGCCATGAGATCCCATTTTTATGAGTCAGCTCATGAGAGCTGACATTTACAAAGTCTGATTTCCCACAACAGAGTACCTGCACATGTTACCTTTAAGGGAAGAAAAATAACTATAAGGTCACTTAATTATTTAGTCAAACATAAAATCCTCATAGGTTTAATTTTTCTACAGCTCCCACAATAATCAGCTATTGAAAAAATACATCAGTACCAGATTAGTTCACATTTACCTGTCTGGCTACAGGTGTGGGTCACCCACAAAAGGTAATTTAAGAAAGATTTTGCACGCAGAAATCAAGGGACAGAACCAGTAAGCATTTTATCACTGGATGCTATGCAGGGTTTCAATAGGATTGAGTGGGATTTATTACAGCACGAGCCAAATCCTTCTTAGTTTTCTCATGCAAAACACCCATTGAAGCTAGCCAGAGTGCAACTGAGGACATATTGCATCCCTGATTCTCTATTACTCACCTGTCACAATACTACTGCGCTCCACAGCACCAAGTTTCTGGGAACAGAATGTTTCTTTCTGGGAAGGGATAGGAGTACCTTACAGGCTAACCTGTTTTAAATATAAAGCAGGTACAGAAGCAAGTCTGAAGAAGACTAAAAGTCATCTTGGACTTGTGACAAGATCCACAGTTTCAAAGAAAAGTATTTCTATGCTAGAAACACTCACAGTGCAAGCTGCTTTGAAGCATATTTAACGCATCCTACATACTTTTAAAAGAAGAATGAAAGCTTACTTTGGCAGGGTTTATGACTCCCAGAAAAAAAAAATCAAAAAACCAAAAAAACCACCCTAGCATGCTTAAAAAAACCAATTTGCATAAGTTTTCCTTATCTGATCTAGCTGTTGATAACAGGACAAGCTTTAATGAGGGCCATGAGCACCTCCTATCACAAGTTCTTATGGGCTCTGCTGCCTGTCTCAGCAGACATTTGTTCAGAGGACCAATTACTATCTCCATCAGGTAGCAAGAAGCTTCTAGCCTGAGAAAATCTGGCTTTTATCCAAGTGGAGATAACCTCCCCTCCAGTGTGCCCAAAACAACACTGGATAAGTGAGGTGCAAGCATTCAGTGGTCCCTGCAGAAGACTTACTGGGTTTCCTGCTTTATCTGCCTCGGACACCTTGGCAAAGAATTTAAAATTAAAATATATCTCCTGTTAACTGCCTTCAAGCTTAAAGCCTACTGCTTAGATGGAGGGGGAGAGCGCTACAGGGAAAAAAAAAAGTAAAAAAGTGAGGACATTTACATTGCAATATTCAGATGTGTCATCTTGCTAAGCATATGCCTCTTTACAGTAAAAACCATACTTGTTGCCAGTCACCAAATGTGTTAACTTTGGACAGACTCTAGGAGGATTCTACCAGACTGCCTCAAAGGCACATCAGTACCATTACGTTAAACTAAGTAGACAACTGTCCACACTCAGTGACAAGAGGTCCTGTAAATTCATCAGGGTATTTACAATTATCCTTTCAATCCCAGTACCAAAAAAAAAAAAAAAAAAAAGAGAGAGAAAAGAATTGTAAATATTTTTTCAAGTTCCATCTTTTTCAGAACAACTTATGAACCTTCTCAGTTTTATAAATACTATCATTAACACTAAAAAAAATACTGATAGAGATTGTTAAAATAATGTACTTTGCTACTGAAGCTGTTCATGATTTTTCTTAAGGAAGATTCACCACTGACTTGCTGAACCACAGGAAACCAATACTGCTAAAATGATCAGGCAGCAGAATAGACGTAGATGAAAATTTCCTACTTTAACATACAGAAAATTCCTGACTGCATGAAGTTGTCCAAGTAAAAATGTTCCTTTTTCATTTCAGTCATTATTTCACCTTTTTTTGTTGTATGCTGTTTAGCAGAAACTGAAAAACTGAAGATAACTTGTCATTAACTAAAGTATGGGTTTGATCCCAAAAAGGAATACACACAATTAGCTAAAACAACTTATTTTCATATGATCCAACACTTATCCAGTACACAGTAGGAGAAAAGACATCCAAGGGCTCTTCAGAAAATTTAGATATCAAGTGTGTATTCTGCCTGAGTCTTTGAACAGCTATCAGATTAGGGATGAGAGCAGTACTTTTCTTCTTATACTTTTCTTCTTATCCATCAAATCCTATTCATCCTATTAAAACTTACTTTCAAGCTCCTCACACCCATCACAGACATCTTCATTTGGAAAAAAACCTGAAGTTACCAAAAGATAGCATCTATTCAGTCCTCCAGACAGAATCACCCCAGAATTTATTTCACTTTACTTTTTTAGTCCCTGCAGGATGCTCTGGTGTTCAGAAGTCCACAAAGAGACTGATTGAACAAACTCACTACAATTTCCTTTTTCACAAAAGATCCCAGAAAGCCACCCAGGCCTGGAAAAGCCAGAGAGTTCTCATTCCGTCAGAGCCAAGGAAGGAGAAAGAGAGGAGTGGGGGATGAGCACTCCCGACCAGGAGATAAATTCGTTCTTAAAGCTGCTCCAGTAAGTTTGGCTTTCAGTTCTTCTGTTTAGCAGCTCCCAGTCAGAATTAAAAGCATGACAGTGGAGGTGGAATAAAAAAGAACAAAAACGTAGGGGAAAGAAAAGGACAGCAGGGAAAAATCTCGCTGACCTCCCTCAGTAAAGCTCTTCCTCAAGATGCAAGAAACTCTGCTGGCACAGAAAGTTAATTTAATTCTTCCTGCCCCACCAGTCTTGACTCAAGGCCATTTGATTTCACAGTTCCAGTATCTGCAGTAGTTAACAAGCCATGCCATGCACTCTGCAGAGTGAAAAGCCATGACTGCAGCATGCCAAAGTCTAATCTGTGACAGGCATTCCCAGTCCTGGAACTCCACACAGCGCGCCTTGGACTGCTCGGCGCTGCGAGGCACCCAGGGTGCTCAGCCTGAGCCCTGGGACCCCGGGATGCATCCTGAGAATGCATCCTGAGAATGTTCACCACCAGTGCAATGCTAATCACCATCAGCATGCAGGTATAGGCTCTCTGCAGGATAAAAGCGCAGAAGAAAGCCTGTGTTTAGGTTGGACAGCAAGAACAAGACCATAGCTGGGAGGCACAAAACCCATAAAATCGCTCCACTTAAAACATACATAAAGATTAAGAATTAACCACTGCTGCCAAAAAACTGCACGTAGCCCCACCCACAGCTATACCTGCCTTTGAAGGGACTGCCAGATGTAAGTGGAATATGTGCTCTGCTGCCCCACCAGCATGACCAGCCAAGAGCCACCATCTCACATCTGTCCTACTCCCCAAAAAAGTGCCCAAGAAAGAGTCACCATTTATTATTGCTCTTGATGACTGGCTGTCATAGCAATCAAGGGCATCAGTGATTTTTTTGGAAGCTAGTCATCCTCCTCGGTATAAGAAGTCTTGGCATCAGCCAGGTAGCCTGACCCAACTGTTGAGAGATGGAATAATGTGGAAACACAAATAACCATTGCTACTGCTGTATGTTTGTTCAGACCATACTAAAGAGCTCAAAGCTGCTTTACAGAAAATGCAACTGATGAGTCCACAGACAGTAATGTCTGCAGTCCTGTTTTGTCAACATTTCCATTACAATTCTCTGCTTTAATGAAGAAGTAACAAGATTAAATACTCTTTGGCTAGCAGACCTTCAAGTTTTCTTACAGTACATTGTATTTACATTAGAATGTTAATGTCGCAATTCTTCTTGACTTTGAAAAGTGCAATGATAAATTAATTTACCTTTAAAATAAAAACTGTACCAAAAATAATTGTTTAAAATCTTCAAACTTATTCTACTGCTCTTTATAGAAAAAGTACATTGCTTATGCCATTAAAAAGAAAAGCTATTGCATTTTTGTAAGGTAAGAATTAATTGAATTTAAGAGAACTAAGCAGATCCCAGAAAAGGGCAGCTATTTTCTCTGTACATAATATAATCATATGCTCTAAATTCAGTTATTTTCTTCCTCTGAAAGGTATTTAGGGATGTCATCTCCATAGGGCCGGGCCCAGTGCCACAGAAAGCAAACACACTGTAGCTGATTAGAAGCCCTGCATTCCACTTAGGCCTGAAAACCTTGTGTAGGACCAAAGACTCAAGTTTGAAAAGCATCAGGATATTGAAACCAAGCCTTCACACATATTTTTAAATTATTACATTAAAAAACTTAACCAACCAACTAATAGTCAAATCCAAGGGAAACCTTCAAGCACTATATGCAATGTATGATGATAGTGATATGGGAAGTTTTGGGAACTCAGGGGTATTCATCCCATGTGTGTTTAACCATATACTGCAACTATTGGTGGAGGCCACCACCAATTCTTCTGAGACTGATGGTGCAAACAGCACCCTGGAATCTTCTCCTCTCCTCTGCCAACTTAGTGAAGCGGAACCCAGGGAACAGATAAGCTGAGACAGCCAAAACAAGGTTTCTTCAGCCTTTCAATCATCCTCAGACTCAGACTGCTTTACACCAGGTGCCTGATTTTAATAATTGCCCATATGTCTGCGTAAGCTTAAAGAATCCACTGCAGAGACAAGACTTGGACCTTCATGCTTTTTCTCAGAAAGCCTATACTTTTCTGCTTGTAATCACCCCACTGACAAGTGAATGATTATGATTTTTCTTAATTGTCCCAGGTTTATCTTCTGTGAGAAGGCCAAATTAAATAAGCTAGTATCTTGAAGGACAAACGTACAGTAAGTACGGCTGCATAATATCCCCAGCCAGTAAAGTTCATTATTGAGTCCTAGAATAAAATCTGACAGACTTTGTTATGTTATCTTTCCCAAGGTGCCACTACCAACCCAACACATCTTAGAACTTAATAAAGCCTGGCAGCCTCCAACTCATCCAGAACATGTAAATTTTTTTTTTTCCTGCACTGCTTTTTCTAATAACTGGTGCTGTTCTGCTCTTCTTGGGATGGTGGATGACAACCATCACACCTGCACACTGGAATGCAGCTGTCAGGGTAATTCCATCCAAAATTAAGGCAGTTCCATGAAAGCAAATGTTTAATACACACAGAAAAATATGGTGAACTGGTCTGTAGCACACTAACTGCTTTGAGTTTAGGGTCTTTTTTTTTGTTACATTTCTTTCTTCTGCTTTTTCCTACCTGTATGGCACGAGCCCTGTATAGCATGTATCCCAGTAAATTGTCCCAATGCAGTTCAGAACTGTGGCACAGACTGTATGATTTGAGCAAGAAATGGCCTTAAACTCTGCATACTGCATATTGAGAGCTATGAATAGTATCCAAAGAATAAATAACATGGAAACCTGACATTTGAAAGTCAGTGAAAGCAAGCTTAAAGAGAAGAGTTATTTCTTCTTATTTATGGGACTCCATAGAGGTTTGAAGGTGTATTGTACAACAACACTGTATAATGATCAGGCCCACAATTCTGCTGGGAAGTGTTTTTCAAATGGCAGTTTTGGTTGCCAATATAAGAAATATGCAATGAAACAGAAACAGGTATTTCTAAAAAAGGGCTTTGGAAAATGTCTCCCTGTGCCCAGTATACAAAGCAAAGATAGATCTTCACTTAAACTGAGTTATATTTCATTAGTGTCTGCAGCTGCCTAACTTCTCTTCATCTTCTGTGGAGAGGCAGTGGACACCATTGTTAGTGACAATGACATCATTTGCCAGTGATATCCAACTATGAATAAATTCAAAACCTTGTTGAATCAAGGTTTTCTGGCTAAGCTAACAGGATAAAAGCCTTAAGAGACTATATTTGCTTTATTTTCTGGAGCTAAGGTCAAGTATGCTGAAGCTTCAGGAGTTTTTTTTGAAAGGTGAAATTGGACTAAACTCCAATTAAGAGACAAATTGACAGAGTCAAATATTTGTTTAGGAGCTATGTAGTAATGTACCAAACCAAATCCACTGGAACTGCCTTTTGTGTTTATTTCTACCAAAGAAAAACAGAACCAAAAAAAAGAACTATCAAAGTATTCAAATTCAAAATTGGATTCATGCACACTGAAAACTTCTGAATGCACAACTAACAACTAGCAGGCAAGGGGAAAGTGGTATTTCCCTCACTTTGGATGCTCGGTAAAAAAGGCTTCATTTACACTTCTGTATTTTCAGAAAGATGGTGGTATTTGCTTGCTTCTTCCAGTATATCACAAGATAATACTCAGCTGCTGGGTTTATGAGGTAATTGCAATTGTAACTTAACAGACAAATCCTTTGTTATAAAGAGAGAACAAATAATGGGGATTTACAAAGCTGTAATTATACCGAGAGGGTTTATGCACAAGGATGTATTAAAAGAAATACCATACACAAAATAACTTTTTTAAAAGAAATCCTCTGAGCATTATCACTGCTTATAATAAGACCTCTTTTACCATAAAAGAGATGCCATGCTAAAGGATGCCCGCAGACTCTGCCAAGCTCCCCTAGGCAGGCTGAAGTTGGTAGCATATACCTGTTTAATGGTTAGCTAATGGTGATGAACAAGCAGAGCAGACCCCGAGCCCGAAACAAACCCCACTGCAGGCAGATGAAGCACGCCAGCAGGCAGCCCCAGCACGTCACTGCTGCAAGCCTTGGCAGGGAGCGGGAGCAGAGCCCAAGGGGAGCGCGCCGTGCCCAGCAGCCGCGCCAGCAGAGCCATGGATCCAGGAGCCCAGCCCGGCTGCAGACCAGGCTCCTGCAGGGACACCAGCACGAGGGACAACACACACACTGAGTAACACACCACCAAGGACAAAAACCATATTCGTGCCTTTGCACTGGTCCACCTGGTCATGAAAGGCGCCTGGACACACGGGAGCAGGATGCTCTGAACCATGGGGGACGCAGCCAGTATTCTGATTCTCCTGTTTCACCAGCAGCTTCTCGAGGACAGGTGATCCCAGTGCACCCAACACCTGTGGCTGGTTGCACAGCATTCCCCAGGGGACACACTCCAGCTACAGCTGTGCCCTGAGGATGCTTTGAAGCTGGCTGCCAGCCAGCTTGTCCCAACAGTAAGAAAACACAAAAGCAAAGATGACTTCAAGCATCCCACTGTCTGAATTAAGGATGATGTAAGGTTGCACTTCAATATATTCCATGAGCAGAATGTAGCTGAGAAGTTATTTTACTATATGATGCACATTTTTTTATTTAGTAATGTTTACCACAGTTCCTACTCTTGTTAAGTCACAATGATTTCTACATCTCCTCACATGGAGCTGGGAATCACAAAGTCAAAATATTTTGTATAAATTTATTCTGAAATCATTTTGACCTTACTAGCTTATTGGTAAACTAAAATGGGAGAATCTCATAGTTAATCAAGAAAATACAGTAAATAAAATTGTAATTACTTTCCCAAACCTCTTGTCTAAGATCAGTGATTCATCTTCCTAGTTCAGATTTTTTAAATAACTGATTATTGGTATCAGTAACATGCAATTCCGTTTTTTTAAGGTTACACCTGAACACATTGGAACAATTGCTAGCACAATGTATGATCAAAAAAAAAAAAAAACATCCACTACTTTATTATTAATTGCTTTTCTGGAGACAGGCATTAATTAGATGGCCAAGGGAATTCCAGATCCATGAAAAAGATGCCAGTTGCACTAGTAATATGTTTCTCAACTATAACCTTTTTTTTAATATACTAGTTACAATGTTTTGACTTCTGGCATGGATCCCTGAACCACTCAGGGCTGCAGGAAGGCAGTGGGACAGAAATGCACAGGGAGAAATACAGTGGTAGGAGGCACTTGGAGCAAACCCAAGGCACAAGGGGGCTGAGTGGTCCCAGTTTGACTGGAGGGAGGAACAGGCAGCATCACCTCTACTGTCCTTCCAAAGCAGCATAAACTGGTGGTGACAGGAGGATCACCTGCTGCAGAGGAGAGGGACAGGAAAACAGGGGACAGAGGCAGAGGTTCATGGTCTTCCAGCCTGATCCCACTGATGCATGATTCCATGTCCACAGGAAATAGTAAGAAACTAAACATTCTACTTTCTCTCTTTTCCATTTCACTCAGACAATGTTTTTATAATTGTTTACTTTCTTGTTTAAAAGGAAGGAGTTCAAGAAGTGTTTGAACAATGCTTTCAGGCACATGGTGTGATTCCTGGAGCTGTCCTGTACAGGGCAAGGAGTTGGACTCCATGGTCCTTGTCCAACTCCATGGTCCCTTCCAGTCAGGATACTCTGTGATTCTATGACAAAGCAAGTAAATTTAAGTAAAATTTAAGTAAAATGTAAGCTAAGCTACAATGGATTAGAAAGCCACATTTTCAATTTTACAAACCATAAGAGCTTTTGCTACATATATTTCATCTTTGGTGTTTGACCCTGAAATTTAAACAAAAAACAATCTGCGATTTTTGTATTTGGGATCAGTCATATGGACTACGCAATGGAAAAGCTCCATAATTTATCTGAATCATTATTTTATTTTGTTCTCTCATGGTTGCAATTGTTCATTGTTAATTAGATCCAGCCACAACAACTCATTGTGCAAAAGGCATACGCCGTTTTAATCAAAATCTTGGACGGCATTTTGGATGGCATCTTTAAAAACTTGGACAGAACACTCAGTGGTTTCCTCACCGATAAAGAATCAAAATTATTAACTATGAACACATCTTCCACTGGATGCTGACACTTACAATCAGATTATTTGATAAGCAGCTTCTTGTTTCATGGAACTATTTTAGATTTCCTTCTGTTTTGTATCTGCTTTCTTCATTCAGAACAGTAACGAACTGAAAACCTGACCCATAGGACACATCCACGGTGAACTCTAAGGTTTTTAATTTCCAATTTTTGCTGTGATGAAAATGATGCTGTAAACACAAAATCTGACTGTAACAGTCTCATCTATCTGAAATCAGATCTTTTTATCTATAATGTTCAAATTATTTTCCCAACTGTTTTAGCAATTAAGAGAATTGACCAGTGTTTGGGAATGAAACACAACAACAAGCTCATGCTTATGGACTGTCTTCACAGGTGTATTTTGAAGACAATATACTGGTTCAGATTATCCTCCCAGGTAGTTACTGGTGACAAAAACCTGAACAATGTTTCCTTGGCAGAAATAAACACAGCACACCACTTTTATCAATAAATGTATACGTTGTCATTCAATGGAATTTTTGATTTTGATGCTGCTGCTTTAAGAACCTCTGCTAGGTCTTACATTTTGCTCTGTAGGATTTAGTTTTTTCTTTTATGTCAGGCTGCTTAGCAGCTTCCTGTTAGAGTGAGTCCAGAGGAGGCCATGGAGATGATAAGAGGGCTGGAAAACCTCTCTGATGAAGAGAGGCTGAGGGAGTTGAGGTTGTTCAGGCTGAAGAAGAGAAGGCTCTGGAGTCACCTTGGAGCACCTTCCAGCACCCAAAGGGAGCCTATGAGAGAGCTGGAGAGGGACTTTTTACAGGGACAGGATAAGGCAGAATGGCTTTAAACTGAAATAGAGTAGGCTTAGATAAGATATTAGGAGGAAATTTTTTACTGTGAGGAGGCACTGGAACAGGTTTTCCAGAGAAGCTCTGGATACCCTAACCCTGGACATATTCAATGCAAGGCTTTGAGCAACCTGATCAAGTGGAAGGCATCTCTGCCCATGGCAGGCCCCTGCCAACCCAAACCATTCTACAATTCTGTGATTCCATGAAATAGCCACAAAATCAGCATTGTAAGTGCTGTAAACTGAAAATTACAGGGGATTCTATGTTGCAGTATAAAAAACAGTGGAACCTAACACACTGTCTAGCCCATCAGTTATGCCTGCTTTCCGTCTCCTTGCATTAATACACGCAATAATAGCACAATCTTTTTATAATAAATGACATTATATCATAAATTATATTATTATCACACTGTATTATGTAATTACAGATAGATGTAAAAATCTGATTGATTTTAATCTTCTAACTTTCTTAAACTATTTAAAGCTCTCAAATCTAATTTCTTATTAAATCTAATAAGCTCAGTTTGAACATACAAGTGGTGATTTTGGATGCCTGGGCACTTCTCTGACCAACTGAAATGTCTTTAATGGAATCTTGTTTCCAGTAAGAACTGAATACCATCTTTCACATGTTTTAGGTTAAGCACTCTAAAATGGCCTTATTCCAAATCATGAGTCACTTTTGAAAATTTAAGATCCTGTGTCTAATCCAGTAAAAAATAAATTCCTTAACTATTATCAGAGTAGCACCATAATTTGGAGAAAATGAAAGATCACTTTGGCTAGTTTCTTTCCTAAAGCAAAACAAAACACAACAATCAAGGTTTTAAACCGGCCAGTTAAAAACAAACAAATAAACACAAAAATAAGCCTCTTTCTTAAATGAAGAAAAAAATATTTTAGATTGCTCCCAAATTGAACAGCTTCTGCCTGTGTTTCAGAAGAAAAATCAAAATAGCAATAACAAAAGTTTGTCTCCTTTTTTGACATGGCATGTAATGCTACATCAGCCCATTTCGAGTACTGTCCCTTTGAAAGTTTAAACTAAACATTTCATATTTTTATGACTGAATGTAAATGCTAAGGATCAAAATTCCTCAAAATTTACCTAGTAAAATTAGCATAAGTAGCAGTTTGAAGAATTGACATTCCAAAACTCTTAAAACTCTGCTTTGCCCAGAGAAAAGACACTGAAAAGGAGAGACTGATGAAACAGCAGCCTGCTTCCTTGTCACACAAACTTTTATATCTGTAATTCCAAGCAAGTTCTGCAAAGTGACTGACAGACATAGTGTTTCAGGGAAAAAAAAATCAACATAGATGAAATTGTGTTGGTTGAATGCTACTGCACAGCAGCTCTATATGCCAGCACAGCAGGAAAAAAACTCAATTGCTTTTAATAGACAGGCATTTAGTGCAACTAGTATAATCTGGAGTGACATTTTCCCCTGTCTATTATGTAAGCTGAAAGCCAAACTCATGCTTTTATATAGTGTATTGCCTATCTTCAACACACTGCCTTATCAGCTTTCTCTCAATTTTTAAGGTATTTTAGTAGCAAGGAAGGGGGGTCTTATCACATCTTTGAGACTCCTCTTAATATCCTATTTTCTTCCATTCTGTGCTCATGTTGCCACACAGACAGGCTTCAATAGGAACTGTTCTTTGTTCAGTTAGCACAGTTCATATTCTATGTCTAGAAACCTCTCTGACAATTTTAACTCTCCACAGAAAATAATCTAAAAGGCAAAGAAAAATCCAGAAAACTCAAAGAAAAGAAGAAATCAAAAGACAAAACAAAGAAAAGATGGAATTGAAAAACTGAAAGGCAGTCAATCCATTTTAACAGCATCATTCTCTAACACCTCTTTTTTGAAATTTCAGGAAAAGAGGAGAAAAAGCAAGGAAATGGGTAGTTAGAGACATCACCATTTTTATATCCCAGGCATCTTCCAGAATGTGTGAACGTCTACGTTCGCAACAGCAATTATCCCTGACAAGATTTTCAAAATGGCACTCAGCCTTAGGGAGACCAGAGCTTCCTGCACAAAGAGCAAAACAGATAATGACAGACTTGCTCTGCTAAAACAGGAGTTTATGACTCCAAGATAGTTAAATTAATAATTCTTTTCCAATCTTTCTGCCCATCTATCTACTGTTACTCACCTCTGTGCTGCCCCTGGAAAAAGCTGATAACTTAACCAGTAACCCTTTCAAGATAACCAGGTCTGATAGACTGACTTGCCTTTAATATATTTTGATAGACAAATAAAGCTGTCTAAGTGCCAAGGAGTCTGCATATTTAAGATTCAGTTCTCAAAGAAGCAAGTGATTAAAATCTAGTGATTTTGCAAGACAAGTTCATAAGGGCTATAAATACAACATATAGCATCAAAAGGCCTCGCCAGCCAGCCAGCCGAATACCAGAAGGAGACACAAGGCATAAAAGAAATCAAACCTTCAAAAACAGCGTACCAAATTGATTAGGCAACACTGGAAGAATGAGTCTTACAGGAGACACTTTATTGTGTGTATGTGCCAAACATGTTTATGATTTCCCTTAAAAGACCTATCTTGCATTATATCCCGGTAGTACTTCAGGAGTTTGTGTCCCACCTGTGTATCGCACAATAAACAACACTGCCTCCATTAGAAGAGTGTCCCTCCCAGGTACAAATCACCTCCTGAAAAGGCACTAAAAATGTCCTACCCCGATGCTTCCAGAGCTGCACCATGAGCAGGAATCTCTGACTTTCCCAACCTGAAGCAGGAGCATTCAGCCTGTATGCACAGACAGCACTGCAGAGCTTGTTGGACTGCCTATGGGTGCAAGGGAGGTGCTGGCCACTCACCCAGCTCTACAGCACATGATGCAGTCTGTAGATCTCCTCCTCTCACTCAGAACTGCAGTTCTGCTGAGCCATGCCATTGCTGCTGCCCCATGCATTGGACAGAAAGCCCCCTCCATTGAAGCCCTCTGCCAGGAGCACCAAGGGGATGTAAGGCAGCAGCAGCACAGCACTAGCTCAAGGCATGGTGCCATGCCCAGGAGGTACCAATGCACAGCTCTCCCCTGACACAAAACCCTCCCATAAACAGAGCAGAGCCCAGGAGCGCCCCGGAGAGCCATCCTGACACAGGATCAGGAAAAAAGTTTGAAAAAGCCTTACAAGAGGACAGAAATCTATGAAACTGCTAACAGATTCACTCAGAAACCTCAAGTCAGAAACCTCCACTGTTCATGCAGGGAGCAGTGGCTGGAATTTCAAATATGAAATACACCATCTACCCTATACCAGACAATGCTCTTCGTTTTGTACTGAAATTTAGTATGGGGCCTGAGACTTCCTATGCCCACTAGCTGGAGAGAGCTGTGAAACCAGCCCATGCTCTGCCCATGCTCTGCCCTTTTTCATAAAATAGATGCTGAATAAGACAATGGGAAAAAACAACCTTAAGCTCAGCACAAAGGGATTTTTTTTTCATTACAGCACAGAAACCACATGGCATAGGCATTTTTTCATTTAGCTTTCTTTGTGTTGGTTCTTCTTTTATATCAGGTGTCGAGCTGGTGAGGCTGACAGTCACCCTCATTTACCTGGCAGACCCCAGCTGCAGGTAAGGTCTTTACATCACAACAGTGCTGCTAACATTTTCCCTCTAATTATTTTTGCTCAGTATTCCATTTCCAGGTCCAAAAGTAAGGAAGAGCTTCAAACACTTGGAAGAGGTGCCTCATCCTAAAGAGAATTATCCAGAAAAACTGCAATTCAGAATTAATAAAGCCTCATGTCTTTTCTACAGAGGTTTTTTGAGTCTTATATGCAAAGGAGAGTTTTTCATTTATCAGGCAGCAGAAAGGGAAGGGCTTTCTACCAGGTGATTTTGAAATTCTTGGTCAAAGGTTAACTTGGTTTTTAACTTCAAAGTACAGAAAAACAGAGAGGTTGAAAGAATACAGTAAAACTTCAGAGGGATCTTTCCAACCTGAAACCAGGCTATGAAGGCAAGTAAAGCTGCCTTCTGTACTACACCTTTCCTTGCTGTTGGTTTCACAGGCAGCTCCTAAGAAGGGAAAAGGCAAAGTCCGTTTGGGAAAGTTTAAAATATAATCAGATTTTTCTGGCTCAGAGCACCAAAGGTGGAAAGGCAGTTTCACTAATTAAGATCTGAACTCCTGCTTCGACTTCAGTTTTTCATAATGCTACTAGATATTTTAAAATATGGTACTCATTCATTGCAGGGTGCAGCACCCGCAGGGCAGTGAGTAATGGTTTTACCCTTGCTTCAGTACTGGCAGCAGCATGTTGGACTGGAAAATGAACCTCTATTTCCTATCTATTTTTATAATCAGTTTATCTGCCATCTCCTTAATTCTTACCCGCACATGCACACGAGAAGCAAAACATTTGAATCTCAGTTCTAGGCTGAAACGCGCTCGCAGCGCTGCCATCGACAGCTCACCGGCGACACTGACTTGGGGCTGAGGACAGCACTTGGCCCCAACCAGTCCGTCTGTGGTCTCCATGAAAAATTCATGAGCTAAATCTTTTCACTTCTTCTCTAAACAGGAGACAAAACGAGCGAGTCATCACTTAGTCAGCCAGGGAATGATTCAAAATCTAAACCTAGGATATCATGTTAAGGAAAGTAACTGGTAATAGATACAAAGTATATTTTCTTCCCACGGCAGGAAAAAAGGACAAGATTGTTATTCCATTTTTTGCCTTTTTTTTTTTTTTTATTATTGCTTCCATTAATTGAAAATGTATACAATACTCACTAAACATAGCAAAAAGATACCAGACACAAAATAGAAATCTGGAGTATTACATGCCCCGATATATTTTGCTGCAGCCTTGAAGTCATAGATGTTACTGAGTTCTGGTTTATTTGCAAGCTTTCCTGTTTCCTGAAACACAAACATCACTTCTGTATTTTGTGACTAGCTCTGTATTATGAGGTGATATTAGCCGAGGAGGTGGCAGCTGGCAGGAACTTTTGATTCGAAGGGTCCTTTCTAACTGATACACACAGAGCTCTGTATTAGCTCTCACAAGATGCACTGTTTACTAAAGATGATTACCCACGAGTAAATAATGAGTCATGATATCCTCAAAAAGGCAAACACACAGAGTTAAAGAATAATTTTTAACATGGGTAACCAGACAGCACTGAAAATTGAATCACTTAGGTGTATTTGTCCTAATTAAGTGCTAAAAACCAGAAAGGCTATAGAAAATAGACATAATTACATAGAAATATGTTGGAAGATCTTGAAAAGACTGTATCTCTTTTCATATGACTGTAAAGCACCATTTACAAATGGGTAACATAGAAATAGGTACATTTAGTCTTAAATATATGCAGGTACAAACAGAAAAGAGATTTTTATTTGGACAACACAACACAAACAGACCATGGTAATTTTGTCATTCTTCATGGATTACTACTCTATCCTTACAAACAATGCAGACCAAACATATTGGAATTCAAGCAAGAAAGCAGCACAAATTTAACACCATAATTATAATAGAGATGCAACTGCTCATTTTTATTATATGTTATCAGATGACCTCCTAGCACTTTGGGAATTGAACGTCAGGAAATTCACCTCCAGACAATCACCAACAGTGGTGAAATAGTCTCTCCTTCATTATTGCTACTCCCATATGCATCTTATTTCTATTGCTACCTCACACACTTCTAAAACCACCACCAGGCTCCAGAAGTTCCTCAGGGGAGTATGATGACAGAATGAAGATTATGAAAAACAAGCTTACATCCACTATTCACCTGTAAGGATTTTGCCTGAAACAGTTTGCTCCCAGACATTCTGCAGAGCCACCCAGACACCTGTGAAGCTCATCAGCAGTTTTAGAAGACAAATTAAATTGTATCTAGTGATCCTTTGTGACTTTGCAGCAGCTGAGAGTGGTAGGTCCGGAGACCATAAACATACTCTACAAAAACTGCAACTTTCCAAACATCTGAAATGTTTCCTTGTAAGGACTATAGTAGAACAAACTGGATTCTAAAAAAAAAAAAAAAATTAAAAATTAAGAACAACAAGGAATTACGTGAATATAGGAAACACCAAGCACCTAACTTGCTTTCTTTGTGAACACTGCTGTGTTGGAAAAAGATCCACTTGAAATGGGTGTTGTCCAAATGTTAGGACTAATGCTCTTCATTTGATGTCCTACGTTCTGAAATTAAGGATGTCAGGATATATTTGAAAAATTCACGAGGATGAAGGAGTCCCTTTGGATTTCTTTGCACTGAAAAGCACTGAAATTCTACGATGACACTTCTGCTCAAACCCAGGTATGACCACCCCATTTTGGGGAGGGCTACCCAGCTGGAATACCAAGCAATAGAGGGGGAAAAAGCTGGTAATTCTGACATGGAGACAGGGTAGCTTTTCCCCCCTTTCTTCCCTGTCTACTTCTCCTAGCATTAGTCTTGAAATGTAATCTCTCATGCTTTGACCAACCTACAGTCTTCATATAGTTTCATATAGTTAGTCACAGCTCTGAGTTTTTGATTTAAATTAAATTAAACTTGTGTTAAATTAAATGTAACTTGTGATTTTAAATCACAAGTTTCGCGAAAGCTGTCGTAACATTTTGAACAGTGTTTCTTTTGAGAAGAACCAAACAGCCAGTGAGATGGCCAACCACAGCATGCATCCCACAACCTGCCCTGCAACTTTTCTAAATTACAGACACACTTCTGAATTAGGGTCGCAGATAACCTGCAACTCCGCAAGGTCCTCCTCCTTTTCTGGCTGAGTGGTGATTGTTAAGATCACTGAAGAGGCACGGAGTAGCTTTAGCTGCCAATGTTCCTAATAAGATAGATGGCACTTCCTCCCTGACAAGCCACAAACCTTAAAATACTACCAAAAAGAGAAGGAAAAGGAAGAAAAGATCAGCGCAATCAGAGCACTTCAGCCAGAATAAAGACTCCTTTAGGGCACTTTAATTTCCAGTCTGAAGCTTAAAGGGAAAATTAAATAAAATCTAAAATGTCACACAGTGCTTATAAGATTGCATATGCTTACTTTAGGCAAATACCACTGAATCCTATTTTTTGCTGTATCTTGCTTTACATTATTGCATATGTTTAACTGAGGAAAAATATTACACTTAAGTAAGGAAATACTTCAATGTATTTTCCTTCCTCCTTTCCATGATGGAAATGCCTCATATTTCCAATGCTGTTACACTAGAGTTAAATTAGGTCAAAGGCATTTAGTGTTCAAAACCAGGACATATCACTAATGCCAAAAATGATCATGGAAGAGGGGACTTCAGTAGGTGCCTACCCCTCATTCTACCAAAGTTTTATCGTTCTATAATTCACAGCTGCTGGTGCTTTACACAGCTTAATTCCTATTGACCACTCCCAGGGTGGTAATACCATCACACATGGACCAAAGTCTAGGAAGTAAATCGCCTTGTTAAAATTTTTAAACCCCTCATTTTTTGCAGTAACCTTTCACTAATTCTTTCAGTAAATACAAGGTCACTAATGGATGTATACAGACAGGGTGTGTATATGTATGTGTGTGTATCTATCTATCTATCTATATATATATATATATATACACATATTTGCAGTCTTTTCTAGTTTAATTCTTGTTTCACACTCTATTATTTTTCAAAATCTTGCCTGAATTCTTTGCTGCTTAATCTCTTCTGGTTAGGAGAAAAAGACTAAATAAGGAGCAGTACACAAAAGGGAATGCAGTGTTCTATGACTGGGCTTGTGTGAGCTACAGGAAAATGGTACAAAACTGAGAAGAGCTGGGATAGCTGTAGCATGACATCATGACCTCTGTTTACAGCCACAAATTACATCAGCAAAGTGACAGTGTTCTGAGTGACCCTGCATTGCTTGATTTTCATTACTGTGCCTGTCTTCACTTTACTGATTCTAGTAATTTCCTCCAATTTGATAACAGTCTAACAAACACATACTTCTACATGTCCAAGCAGAAGACCCAATTTTACTGTCAACACAGCCAGATCAAAGCAGCTAACCCGTTGTGGAAACAGCATGGCCAACACCCTAATAATGCCCCAATTTCTTCTGTTAACCAAAGATATAAAATTATTCTTAATTAACAATGTGTAATTCAGCAGAAACATAACTTGAACATAAGTGCTGAAAGAAAGTGAAATTCATTAACTCAAAAATACAATGTGTTTGCTCCCAGAAATTCAGCTGCTGATCTACAAAATGTTCAGAAGATACAAAAATACGTGCTATGCTGCACATCCAGAGATAATAGGACAGAACAGTATCTTAATTCAGTAGGTTTTGCTCTATTTGTTGAATTACATAATGTTGATTAGAGGACATTAGCTTGGATTACAAAGAGAAGAGCATTAATTGCATTCAGTATCAATACCACTGGCTAACTGACATATAGGAGTACAAGGAGCCTTGAGTTTTCACAAACTTTCACCAAGTTTTTCATAAAGATATCAGTAAATATTAAATGCAACAATATTCAACAATGAGATTCCACATTATAACAGAAAAAGAAAAAATAGAACAAAACCAAAGCCTAAGGTAAGGGTCAGAAAAAAAAATACATAAGAGCATGGTATAAATTTAATCCCCAAATCAAGATATTAGACTTGCCATATACACAGATGCAGATGGCTGGGTATACTGATTCCAAATTTAGCACTGTAGATAAAATTACTTCCATCTTAAAACCACCCTTTAAGCAGATAATTTTGCTCAGAAAACTGTTGAGCTTTGGAAAACAGCAAGCTTGTATCACCTACCTTTATTTTTGCCTTTCTCAATTCTCCAGCCATAATAGCCACTGAAGACAATCTCATTAAGTTTCATTTTGGAGTGCTGACCCCGATTTCAGACATTGCAGGAAGACATGCATCTATTTAACACATGTAATGCTGACCCAATTTAAAAAATCATTGCTGGGATCATTGCTTTTTCTTTCTGACCTTTCACTCCTGGGCACTACTTAAAGCCATAATCTGCCTGTAATATTCACTGAGACTTTTCACGTTGAAGTGAGGCAGTAATTCCACCCCTTTGATATTATTATAAAGGTAGCTTGTTCACCACTGGGAACATCACTGCAGAAAACACAATTCCAAGTAAACTGACAGTATAGTACCATAAAGGCTGCTGGCATCTGCAGGCTATAACTTAGTAGCTCAGATTTGCTATGCTGAGACAGAATATAAAAGGTGTGACACCGGACATCATTTTTTCTGACTCAAAATGTATCCACCAAAAAAAATGCAGAAAGCATGGAGCAAACACGAATCCCTGAAGATTATCCTCAATACAGATAACCTCAACAAAAGTTAAGCGATTAAACTCTAACTTCTGATCTGTCCATCTGCTTTCCCCACTTTGTCCTGCTCTCCACATGGGAAAACAGGTGAGGTCTTGAATTACTCATATGTAGCTCTGTAGTTTTGCCCACACCCTTCTTCCTCTTACACCATCACCCAAGTGTTGTGAAATCTGGAGCTCCTAACAGAGATTGCAGATTTTAACTTCACACAGCAATAGGTAAAAGCTCAGTCCTATTCTATCACATGCCTTGTAACATCTGCCAGGTTGAATCTGTCAAATTCTTCCTGCCTAATGCTCTTTCTGAGTTTAAATATTTCTTCTCTTAAAGAAGAGAAAACCCAACACTGAGGTTTCCATAGTCCTAATTTGCAAACTGTTTCAAGCTCTTTTAGATTAGATTACTCTCCAAAGCAAACAGAGTAATGCCATACTACTCTCATGTCCCAAACACAGACCATCCTAAGACTGTGCAGGGCTCACAATGCCTTTGCTTCTTTCAGCTGCTCATCCTCACACAAACAGCTTTCAAGCTATTAAAAGGAGCAAGACCTAAAGAAATATTGACAAGATTAGGCATGATGTATAAGGAAGCACTTAGCAAAAAAACATTAGAAAAGAAAATCAGTCTGTAGATTTGATCTTGTAGATCTGGGCTTCAGGGGCAAAAGTCTCCCTTTACATATCTTTCGTGCACCATCAAATAATTAATTCAGCTGCAGAGACCTGTGATCATCAAAACCGACTACAGCTATATTTATACAGACACGTTTTGAAGAGGCTGAGGTCAAGTTAATTTGGCTTGGAGTTGAACTTCACAAAGAGGAGTCCAAGCTTTTTGTCTTATTGCACACTATGTTTGCACAGCCAGCAAGCAATACCCTGTCAGCAATCCAAGTCCCCTTTTCTTTCTATCTCCACCACAAATTGATGATCAACCTTCCTGCTAGTTCTAAGCTGAGGGAATAAACTGATAAAAATATTGAGAAATTATTTTTTTCAGGAAAAAGGCAGCCTGCACTCTTATAGTAAAACACAGGTCAAACTAACGTGAACTTCTATTATTGGCATGAGTTTCTAGCTGCCATTTGTGGATGAGCTCTATCTATGAGCAAAGGTAAAGAGATGTCTGGTACATGCCTGGCTGCCAGCCAGTGTCCACACTGGTCCCCACAGGGCTGCCTCGTGAGCAGGAGTAGCAGTAATGGCACAGGGAAGATTGCTTGAGCTCAGGTTTTGTGGCTGCAATTCCAACACTTTCTTGCTTTCAGAACTTGGGTTTCTTGCTAGAGAGACAAGTAACCCTAGAAAGAGATTTCTGAAAATGCACTGGGAGGCAAACTGGACAGCAAAATTTGAGGGAGAGGGGAGGGCAAAGGTTCACAGAGTAGTCTGCTTATGTAAATTTAGCTCTTTACATTTACATTCGTATGAGCAAAGTATAATCAGAAAATTACTACTAAACAGCAGGCAAGTTCTGGCTCCTTTTTAATCCTATGACTCTTTCTATGGGATCAAAGGCAATGATCCTGAGAATTGGCCTCTTATGTGAAAGGTGAGAGCATGAATTCTCTTTCTAAGTTTTAAGTAAGCTCATAACTCTGATCTGTGCATGGAAAATATATTTAGAGCACCTTTAAAAGTTACAGAGGAGCTTCAGTAGTTTGTGTAGACAGAAGCAATATTATTTGCTCTGTTAATTTGGTATAAATTCATAATTTTTTTTTTACTCTCTTTAATTTATTATGGGGAAGCCTGGCATACCAGCTTAATTTGAAAGTGTGCTTTACACTTTCCATTGAATTAATCTACCTTAAATTATTCTGTATTTCACTCAGCTCTATCAAAGAGAACTGTGATTCTCTTTCAAAACGTTTTCAGAAAGTTTCAGTCAAGGAATGCCTGAGGCTGCAGACTGTCCATTTCACCACCTGCTCAATCAAGCAGGGCCACCTGCAGCAGGTTGCCCTGGACCATGTCCACCTGTTTTTTAGTATCCCCAAGGATGGAGATGTCACAATGCCCTCTGGGCAACCTGTACAAAGAGTCATACTATTTCTGCAGAAGTAGCAAAGGAAATGTTTAGAGTTGGGCTTTTTTCTATATGCCAAATTTTAATTTTTTTTTCTTTCAACTACTTAAATTCTATTCATTGGAAGAGAACCAGTTACTTGGAAAGGAAGGACTTTATGACAAGGATGAATCCTGCTGTCCCAGTGAAAATAATAGTCTAGTCAAAAAGGAAAAGTGGCTTGCCTAAGTTTATGTGTGCTTCACAAACATTTCTTGTAGTATGCGGGAAAAAAACCCCATGTTTCATCCAGATTCTGGAATTTATAAGCTAGCATGTATTTTAGAAGATATTAACACATTTGAAAACAGAAGGGAGCGCTCTCCATATATGTATGGTTTTCCATGTACATGGTTCCATGCAAGGAAAGTGGCACTGAAGAGAAGCCACTGCAGAGCCAAAGCAAGGAGACTGACCCATGTCACTGCAAGTAGGATGGAGAGATGAGGATGGCTAGCCCAGGGAACTGCTCTATAGAGACAGTTCGACCAGAGCCCTTCCTCCCTTGGGAATTACAGAATCCAGCACTTTCCTTTCCCCAGGTCATGCTATTCCCATTCATGCCTAACCTCCAAGCACAGAAAGCACTTCCCAAATCTAAGACAGTGCTTTGATATGAGGTCTGTAGAAGAGATAACAGCAGAAGATCCTTCTGCCTTGCAAAACACACTCCCACCATCCACCCACTGGAAAGTCATGGCCCGAATGGCTGCGAGCGCATTCCCCGCATCCTACCGTGAGAGTGGCAGCAGCTGAGATTCATCTTCCCCGGGCAGAGGATGAAAGCACACAGGCTTCCAGGGAGGCCTGACTATCAGAGCAGTCTCTGGGTTCTCCCAGAGTTCAATGCAAATTAAGACAGCTGCCATCAAGATGGTATCTTGTGCAACAACCTACTCGGCAAGAAAGAAGGTTTCGTGCATTTTTGGAGGCTACGGAGGCTATCACCATTTATGTCCAAGTCTCACAGCACGGGGCAGTGCTCACATACACAGCCAGCAGAACTGCCAGGTAGGGCTGCCAGGCAGGGAGATGCCAAATGGCAGTGGGACTGAAGACAAAAAAACCCTCAAATAACTCAATACTCAGTAATGCAGAAAGTCAAGAAGGCAAAAGCACAGGTTCTGGTCAACAAAACAGCAAGTGGGACTCCTGTCATTGGCTTATCCCTTCTGGTGGCAAGAAGACCCTGTAAGAAAGAACCAGGTGCATGGCAGCTGCCCTCAACATCGGCTAGATTCAGAACTGGAGCAAGTGACAGGATGTTCTAAGGGGAAAGAAGGTCAAGGATGCTATCTCCATGCATAAGACTCTTCAAAAAAATGAAATGTCTCTAGCATCCCTCTCCCATTTCTGGCAAAGGAGAAAAGTGTGAAGTGTCTGAGGCATGGGACTAGGGGCAGGGGAAACAGTAGAAGCAAGAGAAATAAAGAGAGCTAAACAGTTTGCAACAATTAAATAAAAAGTTGGGTAGTCAGGTTAGATACCTTCATGGTGCAGAGGTGATTTTCAACTAAAATTTACAACCTGTGAAAAATTACTGTCACACATGTGTAATGCACAGGCAAGGACCACACGCCCACAATATTCTACATAACCAACTGCATTCCCTGTGATCTGATCCCAAGTTTCCTGATTTTAAAATAAATTTAAGAGGAGGTTTCAAGGATGGCAATTATTACATAGGGCTAAACACCCTGAAAAGAGAAGTAATACCATCCATGGACTCTAAAGCTTAGTTTACCTGCATGTATTCAAAGAGGCCTGAATTAAAGCTGCATATCAAACCCTAATTATGGTATTTCTTCTCCTTTCTTTAACCTTAATAATCAGCAACTTCTACAGTTAAATAGTTGATCCAAGTCCTCTAGCCCAAGCTGTTTTATTCTGGTCACATAGAAAATTTCAATAAAATAAATCACTTCAGTAAGTCACATCAGTGAATTGGGCACAACACAAAATACATGCAGTTCAGCACTGCACAGGAAGCACTCTCTGTTCCAGACACAATTTTCTCTGTATTTTTAGAAATAAAATTATACTTTAATATTTAACGAAGTAATTATTTTGTTTTAATAATTAAATTTGTCACAAATACTCTGCAGGGGAATATTCTTTCAGTGCATATGTGCGTGCTCATGTATATTCTGGAATTACATGGATACAACCCTCTACAGACTCTTTCCCTGTTTATCTAACTGGATAATGCATTTCACCTTATCTTCTTTTAATGAGAAAAAATGCAGTATAGAAAGCAAGACACCTAACTTATAAAATAAGGCTCAAGATAAACCCTTCAATTTCCTGAAGGGAGAACACAGTTATTTTAAGAATTATACATAAATGTTACAACTCATAATTATACTTTGAAGCACCTTGCACACAAACAAGACACATCTTTTTTAAGATGTATGAAATATTAAAAATAAAACAGAGCCAGGGACAAGTTAATAAATCATGGGAATAAAACTATTTTAATGTAAAGCTAGAAAACAGAACAAAGTAATATGAAGGCAATCCCACCTGTCAAAAGTTGCAAGAAGGTAGGCAAATGAACCAGGAATGATTTTGTGCTAAAGGTCAGAGGAAAAAAGCAATGCTAAAGAAGAAATAGCTTAAATTTATTAGTGGTCATTCTTTCCACTGGTAGGAAACCAAGCAGCAGCAGCAGCACTCCACACCTGCCAAAGTGGAGCTGGGCTGGAGCACATGGCAAGGAGCTGGCACAGTGGAATCAAGAGAAACAATGCAAAGTCAAGAGCGGGAGGTGTGGAGATAACAGGATACTAAAGGGGGCCAAGGTGCAAAACCAAGTCAGGGGAAGAAAGATGTGAAGGTCTGCAAATGAAAATGTAAGAAAGGAAAAGGACCGCAGTTCAAGAACCTTGTACAGATGTAGATAATCACAGCAAACATGACACACAACTCAAGGAAGCCAACTTACAATGGTGATGAAAAAAGCTCTTCTTACCCACAGAAGTATATTTTTTCTTGTGAATGTTTTGAAAATGGTTCATCCATATGCATGTCACTAAGATATCAGTTAGTGAGCAATTGTTCAAGGATCCAACTACTTACGTAGTTGACAGATACTTCTAATTTTCTTCAAAGAGCTCCTTTATTTTCCTACACCACAGCTGTTGCAAAGCACATCTTACTGTCAAGCAACATTGGTGCTGTACCTGTGGCATGCAGTTCATGCCAACCAACTCTTGTGAGGTATCCAAGACAGTTAAACATCAAAAATGAAAAAAAAAAATAGCAGGTGAGCAGAATGAACTTCTGCCCGAGAAAAAACAGTAATCATTGTGTATGCAAACATACAAGTGATTTGGTTCTACATGTACCAACTTCACCCAGAAGAAGAAAGACTTAACACTTGGTTTGACTCTAAATACACTTGATGAGACATTGATCTTCTTGCTCTGTTTTTTACCTTACTGTTAGGCAGCTTGATAATCAGTCCTTTCATTTCTTCCAATGGAAAAACAGAACCCTAACTTATTGGGTTAGGTTCACCAGAGGACACAGAACAGTCTAGAATGATCACACCGCTCTCATGCCTATAATCTAATTATAACATAAGAGTATTTTAGTGCATCAGTAAAAATTATTACAGCTTCTCTATATTTAAGACACGTGAGGATACGAAGTATTTTTTAAACTGTGGTTTAATCCTTTGTTCTTTCATTAGTTCACTAGTTTCACAGGATATTTAATTTCTAATAAGCCAAAATGGGTTAGAGTAAAATGAGAATTTTTAGAACCAAAGGCATTCAAAATTGAATACTCAGGTTAACTTTGGTATGTCAAAAAAAAAACATTTTATTTGCTTTCAATTTACTCCTCTCTAGTTGCAGGCTTACATGCACTTTGGCAGTGTGACCATACACTGAAAAGGTTAACAACAGACACAACTTTTCCAACCAGTCTTTTTACTTGCATTGTCCCCCTACCATGACCATATTTAAATTAAGTAGTTGTGATGAATAGTGGAAACAATCTCATTCACGTGTTGTGAATTAAATGAGAGAAACAACTTATGCAAGACTCAATTACTTTATTCAAAATGTCCTCTTGGACCACATACAACTGATGGAATAACACAGAATTAAAGGAATACAATTGTTTAATCTTTACACAGAAATTTATCGTCTGCCCTTGACTTTAATGACGAAGGTTCTCATAACACATGCAAACATTGTTTGTTTAGTTATCCCTGTACAACACATAAAATCCTAGCTCATCCCTAAGAAGGGAGATTATTTCTCCACTGCACCATTAATGACAAGTTTAAAAAACGCCAGCAGCAGTACTGCCACACTAGTGGCCACGTGAATTATTCTGCTAACTCTTTTGATGGGATAAATTAAGCCAAGGAGTTCCCTGGACTAAGACTTCCTCACCCACCCAGAGGCATTCCTTCAGTTAAGCAGATAGAAGGAAAGGACCTTGGTGACTTGGGCAGAATTTTGCTGTCATACACCTGAAGAGTTACCAAACAGCTTTTATTTATTTACTTAAATGGGGCCATGGAGGAGAGAATCTAGTATTACACACATAGCCATTTCTGATATTTGGAAAGAAGGGAACGAAGATGAACTGTGGAACTATTAGGAAAATCCTTCCTGATTGATCCTCCGACCATTTCTGACAGTGAACTCACACATTTAGATCCTGGCCATAATCTCTGCAAACCCAAGGCATGGATGTGCTGCCTCAGTCCCTGCAGGTAGGTGAAGAATGCCCCAGCACTAACTCCACCTTTCCTCCAGAGGCCAGATTCTCATGGGTTTTGGAAATCCCACAGGAAAAAGGACAAGATGGAGAAAAGATGCAGCTCTGCACTGCTACCCTGTACCTTGCAGTACAGCTCTGCTTTCTGCCACAACAGCCATCTCTCATTTAAGAGCAAATTAGTTTGGCTGGGAAGATTAGCACTTTCCAAGTCCTAGGAGGAAATCCAAGGCATGAGGGCTCACAGTAATTGTGTTTCACCTGCCTTCCCTCATCTCAGCCTATTTACCTGAGCTTCTTTCACATGCATGTCTCTTTTGCCTTCTTCTACTCTAAGTAACAAGCAAACCCCAAATCAGTGAACCAGAATATGATGGTGGAGAGATAATGAGTTCCAGAATTTCCTTTTCCAAGGAGCCAAAATTCCTGGTCTCGCCCTTCCGGTGGCAAATAAGATTCTTGCTGGAGGACGTCCTGCCTCAAATCAGGTGGGTTTTTTTGAGGTTTCATCCCTTGACTCCCTTCCAAATGGAATCAAATTTCAAGACAGGCTACACTAGACAACAAACTCTGACAAACTTCCATAATTTAAGTTTAGCAGTCCTTCTCCTCCCTACTTTCTCTTGGCTGGGGTTTTACATATAGCCAAGAGGAAAAATCCTGCTCATCATCAACAACAGGGAAGCCAGGAGAGAATATATGCCTACCACAGGTATGTGTTATTCTGCAAGCTTCTTCACAGAACACCAGTATCTGTTATCACTAACAACTTTCCCCTCTTCACATTTGTAAGGAAAAAACCCCAAAACACAACAGACAGCAAACAACCATATATACTGGACAAGGGAAGTACAACATGGACATCAGAGAAAGCATGTCTTATGACATAAGATGTCCAGCTCCTGCAAGGTCTTGGAAAAGTACCTGTAGAAACCTGTCTTCAGTGTAAGTAGCCTTCAGAAAAAGCACTTTCAATTTTTCCAAAATTGCCCACGTCATACTCACATGAGTATAGGAAATAGGAAATGATCAGATAATAAAATTAATGCTGCAGCATGTAAGAGAGCAGATAAAAACACCACCACTTTCTACTAAGCAAAAGAACATTCTCACAAAGAAAGAGACAGCACAAAAAAAATTGACTTTACATAATGACTTGGATATGCATTTCAAAAGGACTGGACAGTTTGGAGTAGCCATGATTTGCTAAACACCAGCTCATACAAGATTCTATCCAAAATCAGTAAAAATCAATGGCAGATTTTCCATCAACTCTAACAAACTTTGGTTTGAGAGCTTTCAGTTCTGGAAATCAGAGTCCACAGAGTTAAAAGCAGATGAAAACCACAGCTAAATCCTGCCTTTTCCACCATGGAGCCATAAGACATTTGAATTTCCATCCAGCAGCAGCGCCCCCGGTTTCACAACTGGTACGTCAGGACTAGATTATTCCATCATTAGCAAGTAACAATGGAACACACCAGCTCATCCAAAGGTCACCAATTCAAATAAACTGGAAGAAGGCTGAGACTAATTTAAGGGTCCTGGGACTAATATGAAGGGTGATTTCATGCCAGTTGGCAGAAAAGAAAAAAAGCCTTGTCAGGAAGGAAGTAGGCAAACACAGTTTCACAAAACTTTTGTTGTTATTGCATCTTAAACAGCTGTTCTATGAGAAAGTGAAGGGCTAAACTTTCCAGTGATTTCCTCCAGGTTCTTCACTTTAAAATGGCCATACATTCAGATAGCTGTGATATTTAGAGTTCAAATAAGGGACAGAACTCAAGCCTCTCTGTGAGGCAACGCAACTAACCAATGCAACTGCATTGATAATGGTAAATTCTGCTGAAAATTACCTATTACAGAAATTTCTTGTAAAAGAGCAAACCCTTTGCTCTGTTGCTTTGGTTTTTCTTCTCAAATGTTTATTCAGAAGGGAAAACAGGAACCAAAAAATCTAGAAAATTGTCTCAACACACAAGTAGTGCTGAACTATAAAAGGAAAACAAACCATTTTTTATAAAAATATCCAGTCTATCAATTATGCAAGCATACATTTACGACAGACTAAGTTTTGTAAATAAACGCTAAATATGTTACTATAACTAGCAGATGGCTCAGTTCGAATGCACGAATTTTGTGTTAAAATACTAAAGGGAACACGGCTTATACTGTAGAAAAAAATGTCCCGTTTGCCTTCCTGGTCAGACCCGGTATTTTTACAGCATTTTTAACCTGTGTTTCGCCTTCCTCCATCCGCATCACAGGAGGGTAAACAAGGTTTCGGGGGACCACGGGGCAATGGGGCTCCTACCACTCACCAGAACAGGTGCGATCCCTCCTTCCTACCGGCACCTCGCCGACAATTTTGCCTTTTCCTTTTTACTCGTACGCTGCCTGATCAGTCCACCCACTACAAGCCTTCCTCGTCTATATCCAGTTAACAATTAACACATTTGGCTTTTTAACTTCGCGGATTTCTGTCGTTGTCGTCGCCGCCGCTTTAGAAAGTCAAACAGAAAACTTCAATGGATAAACTCTTAACGGGGAAATACCACCTATGCTGCAAACATAAATAAATCAGGAAGCGCCGGCAGCCGCTCCCCCCGCGGTGATGAATACCGGCGGTGCCGCGGCTCCGTCCCTCGCTGCCTGCCTGCCCTCCCGGCCGGGCCAAGCCGCCGCTCGCCCCCCGCCACCCCCGGATGCTGCTGCTGCTGCTGCGGGCGGGCGGCGCCCCGACGGCCCGGCGGAGCTCCGTCCCCGGCAGCGTTTGCGCGCCGCTGCCGCCGCTCTCCCCGCCGGTGACGGCTAAATATAGTGAGCGGCCGGGAGCGCGGCTCGGCTCCCCCGCGCTCGCCCCGCAGCTCCCCGGGGGCGCTCCGGGACGCCAACCTGCGGAGCCGGCAGCCCCCGCTCGCCCACGCCCGCGGTCGGGCGCGCTGCCCGCCGAGCGCAGCCCGCGGACTGACCCGCGGCACTTACCGGGGAGCGCTGCCCCGCGCCGCTCGCCGCCCGCCCTCCCGGGCGCGGTGCGGTGCGGTGCCTCTCGCCGCGTCCCTCCCGCCAGCCGCCGTCTGGCTGCGGACGTGACCTGGATTCCCCCCGCCTGCGCCGCCGCCTCCCGCGGGGCCGCGCACACGCCGCGCCGCGCTGCGCCCCCCCGGCCCGGCCCGGCCCGGCCCCGCCCGCCCCGCCGCCAGCGCTCACCTCCGGCCGCGGCCGCCCGACCCGACCCGCCTCGCCGCGCCTCCCGCCGCCCCGAGCGACGCGCGGCGGAGCGGAGCCCAGCGCTGGTTACGCAACGCGCCCCGCGGCCCCTCCGCGCCGCGGAGAGGGTCGCCGGTAGGCGGGCGCGGGGCGGAGGGAAACCGCGGCGGAGCCGGAGCCGAAACCGCCCCCGGCGGCCACTTGTAGCGCCGCTGGAGCCGGGATCCCCCCGCGGGCGGTGCCCGGCAGGGCGGGCCCCGGGGCGCCGCCGGTGACCGCTTCGCCCCGGGGGCTCGGGCGGAGAGGTGCGGGCGGCGAGCGGCTGCGGGCCCCGGGGAGCCGCTGCGCGGGCACCGCGACGCTTCTCTGCTTCGAGTTTTAAAATCCCGTGACCGCGGGTCGTCCTGTCAGAGTGACACGGGCACGGGAAAGGAGGAGGATTCCCCGCGCTCTGAGGCCGAAGGCAGCGGCCCCCGCTAACAACTGTGCCGCGCCTCAGCCTCCGGAGCGGGCAGCCGGGGCAGTCGCGGCGCTGCGCAAACACGAAGTTAAAGGGCTTGTTGATGGCACGTCCCGCATCCGGCTGGGTTGTCCCGCTGTTGACTCGCGTGCTTTTCCCATGGGCTTTGGCCAGGCACACCCTGCTGCGAGGCTGTATCCCAAGGGTGCGGGCAGCCTCGGTGGCTGCCGGCGGCTGGCTGTCCCCTCTCTGCACGGATGCCCAGTGAGGGCTCTCCCCTTGCCCCCACATCTCTGAGCTGGGGGAGCCAAGGGTCAGGGTGTGAGGGCAGCTGACAGCTGGTCCACGCAGGAGTCAGGAGTGGCTGTAACCAGCACACCGGCTCTGACAGGAAAATGAAGACTGATTGGCCTCTGGGCTACAAAACCGGGGTAAATTTGGTCTCAGAAACATGATCACCCCACCTCAGGCCAGCACAAATGCTGCTCCTTGCTCTTAGCAAGGCAAGCAGGTCTGGGAGGCTGTAGGTTTCCTGGCCTTCAGAGACGCTCAGAAGAACGTTCTCAGAAAAAGATGACAGTACATCCCAACCACCCATCTCTAATTCATGAGGCAGGGAAAGCAAGGAAGAAGTACCCAGAGTCTCATTAGCAGCTATCAGCTGGAGCGAGTAAAATGGCGTCTGAAGTAACAGGCGTGAAAGCAATAGCTACTTGAAAGAATAAGATCAGTTTGTTTTTCCTTAAGGAATTACAGGAATATTAAAGCCTTCTTGCAGTTATAAATCATTTAATGCAAATCATTTAATCCAAACAGAATTTTTACAGGCTCATGAGGCTCACTCATTTTGCCAAGAGTGAGTCATGTACAAATAAAATGAAACCAACAAAGAAAAGAGCTCTCATACCATGTGTATGTGGGTGATCCTTTGAAAAACTTGTAATTATTTTTTAACTCTACCACAGCCAGGAAGACAGGTTTGTAAAGCAAGAGCAAACCTTGATAGCTGTAGCCCATCCACATGTACTTCTTCCTTCACCCAGAAAGTAACACAACAGGTCCCTTGTCAGGCTAACAACAGCAGTGTATCAGCAGTCCCCCAAATGCTGTGATTTCAAACCCAGTTGTGTGTTGACATACTGAGGCAGCAAAAGACTTTTCAAAAAAATGAAAATAATGTTAAGTGATTAATACTTAGTAAAAGATTGCAGTAGGCAGTTAATCCCCTCCCTAACTTACGGGTTAGTTAAGGACTTGAGTTAGACTTCATTCTTCACTCCCCATGTCATAAATATGTGCTGCTAAACACAGAGCGCAGCATGAGCCAGCGGGGTGGTGATGCACTGCTCTGAAATGACTAAAATGCAGGGACACAAAACCATGTGACGGTGAGAATGGGAGCCTTAAATTGTGTCATCATCCCCATCGAATGCAACTGAGACAGAACGCCATTCACTGATGGCAGGAGCAAATATTTGTGCATACTGTAGAGGTACGGCTTCCTCCTGTATTCTGATTCCAATTCCCTGCATCTTTTGGAAAAGATATGTCAAAGTATTTTGAAATGTTCCTCTACTGTGCATGAGGACAGATGACCACATGACCACAGTTTCTCTTCTATCTGCTTAGGCAGAAGATGATACTTGCATATGAACTGTAAGTCTCCAGATTTGGGAAATCCAGGACCCTAAGCCCTCAGCAACTTTCACTATCAATGCTCCCCCAAGCGCCTGAAACACCACTCCTGTCTGGCAGAAGGAAAGGTCCTGTTGTTCTCTTTGAGTTTCAGGGACGTCCTGGACTACCATGCATTCACATAAATGCTTTTCTTATGCCTGGCATAAGGGTTCAGTACAAGTGCAGGACATGTCAAAGAGCCTCTGAAACCCTGCAGTGTCTGTGCTGCCTGACCTGGAGCGGGCACTAAAGAGGGAGGGAGGAGCAGAGGGAGGCAGGGCATAGTTTGTACCAGTACAGCAATGGCAGCGTTTCCCTCCTCTCCGGGAAGCAAAGCTCAGGTCATGTACAGGCACAATTTCCCACTGCACCAGTTATGCACAGTCCATGGCTGTGTGCACAAATGCAGGAGCCAGAAACTTCCCCTCAATCAAAAAGTGACCTAACATTGACCTCATCAAATGCCTGATAGCTGGTCCAGGCATGCCTAGGATGTGTCCAGCTCTGAGGTGAGCTGGAAGGGAATCGGTACACCTTCAGGGCACAAGGCTCTTGTCAATGAAACCGTATTCTTTCTCTTGCATTTTAACACAACAACTTAGTTTGGTACCTTGGTGGATTTCAGCTTTTTATCCTTTATTGCTCTCAATTTACTTTTCTCCCTAAGTAATTTTTGTCTGGCTTTCACACCTTAGGGCTGGACAGAGGGGAGAGCTTCAGTTTCTTTGGGCTTTCTAAGGGTAATGGACATTGTGCATCTGACATGAGCCACCAGATTTCCTTGTTACTGGTTGGTTTGTTTTGCTTTACTGATCTTTGATTTTAGAGTGGTTATTTGGCTCATCAGTTCTGATGCAAATGACTTTGTGTTTTTCTCAGAAGTAGTACACACCTCACCTGTTCCATTTTTAATTTGTTTGTACACAAGCAGGCAGAGAGCATGGGCAGTGAAACATGAGCTAAGCTGAATCACTTGACCACCTAGCACACATTATCTGGTGGGCAGGGGACCCTCTAATGAAGGAAGGTCTTACAAGCCATACAGGTTTTATTTGCAATTTCCCAGGCCTCTTGCTTCCTGAGTGCTACAGTGCATGAGGAGACACGGTGATTAAAAATGAAAACAATCACAGTAAAGCATTTCCAAAATTACTCCAGTCTGCTGATTAAATGAAAACTTCACCTTTTGGCAGACAAAGAGAATCCAAAACATTTTGTTTTAAAAGTGTTAAAAGGAATGTGAAAATCAGGAAGCATACATGCCCCTTTTCATTTTTAGACTACCAGGAGTGAGTCAGCACAGCAGGAAAGCATCCTGTGTGAGCCCCTCTCTAAATGATGGATAAGCAGTGCTTAAACACACAACAAAACTGATGGGCAGTACGTGACTGCAATGACTTTAGATTAATTTCATTTATTATTTATGCTAACTGAGGCCAATCTTCTCTAAATTCACTACAAAACATTTTGGTGTTAACTGAAGGTATTTGGCCAACATCCTTTAGTCTTTGTCTGGGGCAAATATCCATTTCCTGGAAAAAAAATAGAAAATAAACCAGTAGTACTATATACTCTTTCTTTTCCTCTTTATTTTCCATTTTCCAATGGAGTGTGATATATGTCTGTTTCAAGATTTCTGGGGAATATAAAAATAACCTAATGTAATAATACTTTGTTTTTGTACATAGATCCAATTCCATCCTACCACCAGAACTCAAGGGGAACCAGAGCGGATGTGTGAGAACAGAAGAGAAATGAATGAAAATTGAGACAAATAGGAAAGAAAAATAAATAACAAGAAGGAAAGCAAAAGGGAGAGAAACAAATCTGGAGGCACACTCTAACCTCCAATGCACAGTTCATATCCATTTTTGATCTGTCATGAAAAAACACAGCAGGGAATTTTTTTCAAGTTATGCAGGGTTGCACATGACACAGGAAATTAGTGCTCAGTCCAGAAAACCGAATGAACACAGACAAAAAAATTTGAACTGAAAGAAAACAGTAAGATTAAATTATTTGCAATAAATTATTTTTAAGATCTATGTTTCTAAATTGCAGCAAGAAAGTATTGGGAAAAATAGGTCTCAGCTCTCCTAGACAGAAGCCAGCTTCCAGACTAAACAGGAATTTATGTATGTTCTCCTTTTTATTGCAAAAGCTATTTTACTAAAAAAGGCTATTTGGACTGTTATCAAAGGATGATGTGGAGGTTCAAGAAAGTTCAAAACGGATCAGACAATTTATGGTTGACAAGTCCATCAATGGCCAATAAACATGATGATGCAATCCAGTGAAATTTCTGGTTTAGGAAATTCCCATATCCTCTGACTGCCAGAAGTTAGGAAATCCTACACTTTTTCTATTTCTTCCAGTCTTTTTGCAAGCATCCTCTACTCATCAGCCAAGGGCAACTGGGCTAGATGAGATACTGGAGTAAATAAAACCAGTAGTTCATTCTTATTCTCTAAAAAATAATCAAGACCATTCTTGTCCTAGTGCCATCTGTGATGATTTTTTTAATGAGTCATGGCTCCAAATTTCATGATAGTGGACCTAGTTTGGATTTTCCAAAAATACATATCAGAAGCAACTTCACATTAATAAATTAATATTAATGCAAAAACTAGATGACAAAGGACAGGTTTCAGTAGCTCAGATCTGTAGCTTTTCCATCATGCCAAATGGGATGGTCAAGGAGCACACTAGTAAGGACAGCCCACCAGGCAAGAAGAAATAGCATTTAACTGGCCTGCAGAAAAGCCTGTGGTTTGAAGTGGTTGTGGCAGCACCAAAGGCTTTCCACACAGTTCCCTTTCAGCAGTGGACAAGGGACATCTCTTTTGAGAAGAATCAAATGAAGAGTGAACACAGCTGGGAGAGAAGGTGGAGTGGGAAGATGTGTGGAGGTCCCATTGAAACCAGATCCCTCGTCCCAAACCACAGCGGTTTCAGTTAAAAGATTAGGGCTTGGAAGGGCTCCTTCAGTTGGAATAATTATAACTGGGTTACTCTGAGGCAAAGCTAAAACACACTGAGGAGAGTCTTGATTTTGGAGGCCTGACAGAAGCAAGAGCTTTGCAAGTTCTCTCATTCCTAATCCAAGACCATATGGAGCTCAACTACCAGGTGGGTGGGTGCATTAATTGAGGGATCGTGCAGCTCGTCCTATTCTAAACCAACTTGTTCTTCATAAGCAATCATTACTATGGAAAAGAGAGCAAGAAACACAGACATGCCGGGAAACAACCTCCACCTCAGAGTAAAAATAACAAAATCTAGGAATTGAGATTCAACCTTTCTACTAAGTTCAGAACAGAGAGCAGAAGCCTGCTGTCTCTACTCTGGGGAAGATTAGGTCATCTACTCATTTCAGTAAGTAAAAACATGTATAATAATGCTCTATAATCTTCCCATTCATCCTCCATCCTTGCTGCAGCAGTATTTCGATAAGCTTTATTTTAGCAGGCCCAACACATGAAACAAATGGGATCACTTTACCATCTTCATCCTGAATCCATTCATAGTTGAATTTCTGGAAGATTTTGGAAATATGCACAGTGTTTTCATGGAAGTATTTTGGTTCCTAAATTCTCTTGAGAGAACTGGGACAGAAATGTTACCCTGGTACTAGCAGAAATGCTATAATGGATAGTGCTATAATTCTATTAGTTTAGAATGGGTTGCCATTTTTTTGCCCCAAGTGTAGCACAGAGTGTAGTATATGTACCTGCTCAGTGTACTATGCAGTGCTGGTAGATTTTCAACAGTCATATTTCAGTAAATGCCAAATTAAACTCAATTTGCCTGACATACAAGAAGAAAGAGTCCT
The DNA here is from genome assembly GCF_035770615.1 of Melospiza melodia melodia. NCBI lineage: Eukaryota > Metazoa > Chordata > Aves > Passeriformes > Passerellidae > Melospiza > Melospiza melodia. The sequence goes on from NC_086194.1 coordinate 39,254,942, forward strand.
CTGAGTGCGATTATGGGCTTCATGTTGTGATATTTATGCTAAGAGTGTCTGCAGAAGAAGCAGTTCCTTCCCCTAAAAATCCCAATCTGTCAGGAATCCCAGAAGGTACTTTGGAGGCCAGCTTGAAAAATATCTCTTTAGGAAGGAAGAAGGAAGGAAGAGTCCCACTTTAGTCAAAACTCTGGCTTCTCAAGTGACCTTCAAGCACTGCAGCAGAATGGCAGTGTTACCTGGTGTGCATAAAGCTTTGCAGAGGGAAGTGCCTCAGTAAAACCTCTTGCTTGACTTCTAAAGAGTAAATATAGCAACTCATGGCATAGCTATGCATAGCATAGCATAGCATAGCAGTGCTACACTTTTATTTAGATACCCAGTCAGCTGAAACCCAATAACATGAAGATTAAAACCTTACTTATGACCCAAATACAATAAGAAGGAGTATGGAAACACCTACACACCTACAGGTCCTTCCTGATGTGCTCAGACCCACGGCTATGAACTCCTGGAACAAATTAGAAACTGGCACTACTGTAATAGCTGGGTATCTCATTTCTTTAGGATACATCTGAATGAGCAAAACATGAACAAACAAGCAATGGATGAGACAGATAAATTGTTAATTCCAACATGCAGGAACCTCCTGCTTGTTAACTTATCCACCCTAGTCAGTCTTCTGACTGTAGAAAAAACAATCCACCAAATCTATGCTTGTGTACCAGGGAAACAAACAAATTAGAAATGCACAGAGACAGGCTGAACCACTTGCATGTTGCTTTTAAATTATCTTTATGAAAACGAGAACTTGGGGAGGAGCTGGGATGATTAGAAACTGATGATGGCGTACACTACCAGCTTTTCCTTCCTGCAAACATATCACTTCATGTCTTTAAATTCACTAGGTCTTCAGACACACCAAGGGCAGTTACTTATTCTTTCTAAAAACTTTTAGAAATCTGCTACTTAAACTTCAAGCACTGTGAAAAGGAAATAAAAATTTCAGGAAATCTTACCTCTTTAAACCACTCTTTAATAGTCTAATGATTTTTTAAAAACAACAATTTGAATTTTGCCAAAAGTATCACTACAAACCAGAATTAAAGTGCTTCCCCACCCTGATTATAGAATTACTGAAATAACATAGTAATAACCTGAAGGGAGGAAATTATCTCTAAAACAAAGTGCATTTACTGTTCACTGTAGCAGCATTTTTCATCATTCAACATTGAAAATGTTCACTAATAAAACAGAATTCATTGGTTTTATAACAATCCTGGTGCAAAATCTTCTTTTTGAACCTCTAATTGATCCTCCAAATGAGCTTTATTAATCATTGATAGAAAACTGGCAAAATCCTACCCTGTACTTTGGCAACCTTTCAAAATGTCCAATTAGGTCAAATCAAGAAAGTCCCAGAAACCAATTACAGCAGCACTTCTAAGCCAAAAAAATCTCATTGTACTCTGAAACAACTGCAACATTATAGAAAAACATAAACCAAAACAAAATCCAAAACCCCTCAGCGTCGCTCTGGTTATGCACCTGAATTACCACCTCCATAGAAATGGGCCAAACAGGCACTCCTTGAACTACATCAATTAATGATATTTGCTCACAAATCTTATTTATCAGCGCCATAAATGTCACCAAGCAGCTCACCACAAGGAACAGTGCCAGCCAGCTCCTTAATCTGTCAAGCGAGCACTTGCTCCCCCTGAGCATTTTTATGTGCATCTCATCCCCAGTGCTCTGATTGCACGTGCGTACATCGTCTCCGCCCTTTTTATGAGTTTCGTGTGTTCTGTATCTCACCTGCATGTTTGCACATTAACATCTATGTTGACAGTGTGATAAAAATAATCTTGGCGGCAAGAACAATAGGGACTTTTATCTAACTTCTCAAGAATGTGATCTTTGCTTCGGCAGAGCTTCTGCACGTACAGCCCTGTGGTGCTGGTGGGCTGTTTGAGGTGTGTTTTGCTGCCAATCCTAATCCCACCACCCACAGTTAAGAATTAATTAGGACTTGAAGATGCCAGAGGGAGGCAAAACAAACAAAAATAGCATTTTAATTAACTGCAAACAATAATTAAGATTTTGCATTATGTTTAGCATCTGTATATTTCTGGACTTACTGCATGACTCTGAACCTAATGAGATCATCCATCTAAATCCCAGAGGACTGGACAGATCTCAGATCCTAAGAACATCCATAATATCTCAAAACACTAAATAACTCATTCATCCTTACTGTGAAGACCATTAATTAAAATTTAAAAAAAAAATCATTATAAACTAACTTAAATCCATATAACCTGGCCAGAGTAAAGGACAACAAAATGTGCACACATATAGTAAATAGAGTCTGAGTTTCCAGTTCCAGATATATACCTGTTCTGCCATTTCATAACACTTTACCACACTTAGTTATTTAGTTGGTTATTTATTTATTTATTTATTTACTTACTTATTTACAGTCCCCTTCTACTTTTTTATTAACCTCTCATTATTCCAACAAAATTAGGAAGGTGGTGCTATATGACATGTTTTTGCCAAAGTCATAGAAGTTATTGACAACATTTTCCACTCCAATGCTCTTTAATTGCAATGTTAAGACTCAGAACCCTCTAAAAGTCCTCCTATGTATTTTAGCTACTCAGTTTTCTGTCATTCAATCTTCCACTGGCTAGTTTACAAACAGGATCTCTGCAGTTTATCTCAACACCAAGTATTACATTCCCTCCGCTCATGCCTGATGCAGTTACCTGTTATTCAGAAATCAAACCTCTTAACAAAAATCTCATTACCTTCACCAGGAGGACAGGTAAAGTTCATGCAGTTTTACTTTACCATGTTTTTGATCAAGATTAACTACCAGGACCAAGTCATACAGAAGAGAGTCAAGGGCTTCTCTTGGACACGTCTCCAGAAACCTAAAGGAAAACACTTCTCTGAAATAACCATGTGGCTTTTGTGTTCTGTTGTTTTCCAAAAACAGCTAGATCAAACCTCCTAACATGTATTAACTATGGCTAAAATCTTAATTCACCAAGGAAGAGGGCAGAACTCATCGTAGCATTTATATAATGAGCCCCAATAGCTCATTTGAATTATAGCCGCTATATGTCAGACAAGTGCAACATTTTAGCTAATATGTTGAAAGCTTTGTGCTGATCCTTTTCTTCCTGCCATTATTGGTTTATTAATCCATTAATATAAAAAAAAATGTTTGGAAGATCCTTCATATCTCTATCTGCCTTTCAGCCTAAGTTCCATGGGTTCCTTGGGTTTCATAGGTTCCATGTGTTCTCCCTTTCATTTTGCTAAACTTGTAGGGACCAAACTGATTGGGAATGATATTATTGTTTTCCCCTCCATAGAACATGTTCTGAAATGCAAATGGAATAATTGTAATGGAAATGTTCAGAATGTCATAAAACCAGTAAAAACAAACTGGTCCATATTCAGAAAGCCAAGGTCAGACCAAAGTGTAAAGTTTGTGTGAAAATGTATCCTAATGTAAGATACCTTTTGCTAGCATGACTGCCATAATTTATGTCTGATTGCAAATGGGGCTGAATTGCTTTGTTGACCTGGAAAAGTTAGGAATTTTACTCTGTTTTTTCTCTAATTTTGTTCATGTAATGCCTTCTCTTTAGCTGTCTATATTCTCATAACTGCACCACATTGTTACATTTGTCCTTCTACAAAAGCTTTCCTTCCTTTTTATTCATGGTTTGCTTTGTTTTTTCTTCCGTTACAGTGTCAAACACTCCATTAAAAATGCCACATTTCCTTTGGGTAGATGAAGAAATTAGTTGCCTCCTTTTTTTCCATGAAATGCTGGTCTGTCATGGCCTAGAAAGCCCAGCTTGGTACAGGATAGCTATCAGGCTGTTCCTGGTCTGCAGGACATCCTGTAACACAACATACCTCATAGCTGTGTACGTGCTGCTGTACAAGAGTGGCTGAACGTCAGCCTTTATCACAGTTGCCCCTTCTAGATGGTAATACTTTCCAGGAAATCACCTCACAATCTTTTGTCTTTTTTCAGGTGTATATAAAATCTGTATTTTCTGTAAGTCCCTTTGGTTTTCAATGCCCCATAAGGGACTTTTGGGTCTCCCTCCTTAATTTTCTTGGCATTGCTTCTGATATCCCCTGCCATGGCAGATACATCATCCTATATCAGCTGTTTTCCTGCTTAGTCCTTCTTCTGGAAGTGCAGCCCATAGTACATTTAAGAATGTCTCAGGTTTCTCTGAAGTATCTTCACGTGCCAATAAGATAAAATGGTAAAGTCTCAGGATCTGGGGTTCTAGCCTTATCTGCCATCCACATAGCAAAAGGAGCTCACAATTCCCTAGGACAGCAGTGTGGCATCCTTCCCTCCTATATAAAAGTCTCCAGAAACACCTGTAGCATTTCAGCTATCTACCTATGCTCTGGTTCCCACTCTCTGTTCCTAATCCTGTTCCACAATTTTTCTGCAAGCTACCTCTCTTTTTGTGTCTTACTTGAGCTGATCTCCAGATTGTGACAATTTGTGTGATGAAAATTAATGCAATTTATCTCCTGCATTTCTGCTTCCTTATGAGTAATACTACCCCCATGTCCTTTTTGTTTGTTTCTCTTAAGCTAGTCAACTTACTCCAATATTACTTTTTAAAATGTTTATGTTACCTGGAGAACTTCAATTTCTTTTAATAGGATGTTTCCATCATTATCAAAGACATTTTTTCCTGGCCCTTTTTTTCTCAAAACATTTTCCCTGCTGCTTTTACCATGAAAACAAAGTATTTTTGCATTAGCAGGTTCCCTTTCTTTCTTTCTGCTAGGCCTCATTTTTAAAGAGATTTCCTTTTTAAATCTGAGACAATATGTCTTTCTTCATTTCCCTAATAAATCCTGATACCATTTCCCAAGCTTTTTTTCCTAACAATGCCTTCTCATTTATTCTGTTCAAGTTTTATCTCAACTGCTCAGTATAAATTTATATTAAATCTATCTATTTTCAGTTTATGTTTATTGATTCAATGAGAAAGGCCAAGACCTTAAGCTTTTGTAGCCAAGCATGCTGTTGTGCTTTAAATTCTCAAGCAAGTCTTACTTTAAAGTCTCAAGCAAGCATTTTGGCAACTTTGCCTGCATGGATTGACTCTGTGAACTTTTTTTAACGATACACAGTATCTCTCTGTTTTCCTTTGCCACTGGTTTAGTGCCTCAGCATCCTGAAGTATTTTGTTTCAGGTATGCTTTCTGGGGGAAAAGAAAAATCTTTGACGTGGGAAGGAACTGTGATTTGATTATCGGATATGTGCTGCAAGTGCTTGCTTTTTGTTGAGGCTCCTTCCGCTTTCCACCGCCTCCCGAGTGCCCCAGGGCACAAGTGCTCCCTGCTGCGGGACCCAGCAGAGCCAGCTCCTCGGCTGCGGCGCTCACCTCGCCCCGTGTTTGCCGCTGTTTTGGTGACACAAAGCCCTGCCCCTAATGGACGGAGATTGTGCTATGACAGACATGCAAGACAGACAGCCAGGACATGCACTCTGTTCTTCTCCTCAGCTCTGCCACCTGTTGCTGCAGGGCTTACTCCATATTCCTTTTTCCACATAATATTCTGTGTTAGTTTGTTTACATCACTCCCGCAGAAGCATCATACAGAGAACCCTATGCAACTCTGTTTTTTTGCATGAGGGACATTGACTTCACTCGAGTAGGAGGCCGGTAGCACTCATTAAAAAAGTGATCCTTTGCAGTCACAAGTACGATTAGCAAACAGCCTTACTACATTCGCAGAGAGGTTCTTACAGCTTGTTTCAATTTGTCAGCTGGTCACAGAGTGCAGTCTGGAATGATAACACACGGCCGCTGCCATCTGTGACCCGAGCTCCCCAGGGTTTCCCAGCCATCTCCCATGCTGCCATCCCAGCTGAGCTCAGCGCTCCCACACGCGCCGCGCCGGGAAAGCGCCCGAATTCCCTACGGAGCAGTTCCCAGGGGTGGAATGAACTCTGCAGAAGCAGCAAACACGACGTAGCCCTTCCTGGAGCCTATTTTCTTCCCGTGTAGCCAGTAAATAGGTCTGACAAAACGCGGGGCCGGGGGACACTCAGCCGCTGAGTGAAGCTCTAGCCCGATCCCCTCCGGCGCGGGGAGCCCGGGGCCGGCAGGGGAGCCCCGGCAGGTCTGGGAAGGGAGGGAGCGGCGTTCCCCGGGCGGCGGCACACCGGGGCCTCCCCGCCGGGGCGGCAGGCCGGGCCGGGCTGCGGGGGCGGCCGGCGGCGCGGCTCCATCTCCGCTCCATCCCCGCCGTGCGCGGCCGCCCCGGCCCAGCGCCGGCAGCGGAGCGGGCCCGGACCCCCGCCCGGCCCGGCCCGGCCCGGCCCGCGGAACCCCGCTCGGGCTTCCCGCCCCACACGCCGGCCCGGGGTAGTTCCCCGGCCCCGTCCCCTGGGCCGGCGGGGAGAGCGTGCGGGGCGGCCCCGGGGAGCGGGGAGGGACGCGGCGAGTCTCACCTGCCACAGGCGAGCGCCGAGCGGGAGGCGCCGGGGCGGCTGCGGCGCTTCCTGCGGCGGGAGGCGGGCGCTGTCCCCGGGTGACCCCGCGGGGGGGGGCTGCGGGACGCGGGGCCGGGGGGGCCGGGCGGGCGGGCGGACGGGCAGGCGGGCGGCTCTCCCTGCGGAGGGAGGCGGCCGGCAGAGGAGCGGAGCGGAGCGGAGCGGGGCGGGCAGCGCCGGGGCCGAGCGGCGCGGCGGGCGGGGAGCGCTGCGGGGCTGCGCGCCGGGATGGCGCGGGGCGCCGGGCACAGCGCAGGGTCCCCGAGCTCCTCACGCCTCTCCTGAGCGCTTCTGCCGGCTCGGCCGGGGACGGGACTGCAGTGTCCCTGTGGCTCGGCGGAGGGAGGCCCCAGCGCCCCTTGCCGCGGCAGCTTTCCGCTGGAATGCGCCTTTTCTGCACGGCCAGAACTGCCGGCGAACGAACTGAGTTAATTCCGGCGGGCTGGAGCGGTGCGGGCGCTGCCCTGGTTAGCAGCGGAGCGCCGCGGCAGCGCTCGGGGCTGTCCCCGCTCGGCGCCGGGCCGCGCTCCGCAGAGCCGCCCAGCAGGGCAGCAGCGGGTTGCGTAAGAGCGGCCCCTGCGCCCGGGCCCCTTGGAGGTGGTTTTGCAAACGCGCCGTGGACTTCTTTACAGATTGCAAAGAAGTTTATTTGTTGTGGTATTTTATTTTATTTTATTTTATTTTATTTTATTTTATTTTATTTTATTTTATTTTATTTTATTTTATTTTATTTTATTTTATTTTATTTTATTTTATTTTATTGTTTTTTTTTCCTTCCCACCACTGTTCACCAGTGGCCAGGTGCGGAGGCTGACCTACGGAGCCGCTAAAATAGACTTCTGTTTCGCTGACACGTTTTCAATGTCTTGCTTCTTTCTGCTTTTCACGTCTCTACGGACAATTTTTACATGTGATAAAGTACAAAAGGAAATAAAAAGACACAAGGACGTAGTTTAGGCATCATGGTGCTGCCTGCATTATAAATGTAGAAATAAGAAGCACCTAAATGACTCCTACTAGGGGATACAATAATTTGACTAGACAGCCTCATAATATCACAGCTGAGACGGGAGAGTGGTTCAAAGGCAGTAAAAGGATTAAAGCTCCATCCCAGTTAGTGTTTAAGCTTCTAGAACACAGTTACTCTATAATGTGATTCTGCTCTGAAAATGGGATAGCACGTGCTGATTGTGTATCAGTGCTTTCTGCATCATGTTTCTGCTCAGCTTATATGTAGAAGATGTAGCCAGTGAATTACAATCCTACAAAGCCAGTTGGGATTTTCTTTTCAAGTAATAAAATAACTGTTTAAGTTCGGCTTATTGAAATACATTAAAATATAACTTGTATACACAGTTCAGTATTTTCAAGTCTTCAGTAAAGGAGAAGTGTACTTTTTACTAAAAAAAAAAAGCATAAGTCCTCATAATCCAGGTGAAATGTGCTATGTATTTAAACAAACATGAATTTGGTCCTGAGTCTTGGTCCACTGCTACAGGGTCTGCCCTTATCATGTTTGTGGATCTATCAAATTCAGGACCCACTGTAATGATTAGATGTCTAGAAGAGTTTCAATGTATTCTAGAGACCTGAAGAAGGGCCAATCTTACTCTAGAGAGAAAAAAACAATGTACTTTAAAATATCTAGGGCTGATGAACTGAATTATCTTTATTCATTTTTATACAAATATAGAGATTTTCAGCTAGCAAGGATACGTAAGGCGTCCTGTAAGTCCAGTTGCTCTGTATAGAAGGGTGTCTGTAGTCTAGGATTGTAGTAAGCCAACAGAAGATGCTGTTCCATGCTTTGTTAGTGAGAGAAGGTGAGGGGAGTGATGACAATAAAGTCAAAAAATCAATGGCAAAGGAGCAAGGTGAAGTGAAGTAAGGACAAATTTCACCTTAACATAGCAGGTCAAGGGAAGCAAGCTGGATGTTTAAAAGGGGTGCTGTAGACAGGAGCACAGGGAGGGACAGTGACCATCAGGAAAGAAGAATGTCTTCAAGACCTTTCCTGAGGTACATTTTAAGTTCCTGGGTTTTTATGGAGTGTCTATAGTTCCTTCCAACAGCAAAAGAATGGATCTGAACTATACACGATTTTACTATTGATGAGGTTTTATATTGCTCTTTGCTGAAGGACCAGATAGGAACACACAACTGAGTGGAGCTGGGAAGAACTGGGAAGCATGTTAGAGCAGGCAAGGCCCAGTGTAATGAAAAATTGTGTCTGGAGAAGGTCTACAATTTTGCTATTCATGCTTCCTACTAGACTGTCACACTATTTTCCATAATGATGATTTTTTAAATTTAAAGTACACAAATAAAAATTACTAGAATTATCTTTCTGTACTTGCCTACAAAAAAGGGATATCTTCTCCTGCAGATTTTGCCTTTAAAATTTAGAGTAGGGCGAATCTACTGGAAAAACCCCCGAGCAGAGAGTGCAACCAGATGAAGCAGCTGCTTGATGCATGGAGGCATTGTTTATTTGAGCCATTGCAGTGCTTTCACCCTTCCATCCTGCACACAGGAGCACCTGCTTTGCTGCGTCGTACAAACTCAAAGGAGCTCACAAACACCCTCAGCTTTCATGACTTGAATTTTGTAGAAGCCCATGTGAAAGGCAGATACTCACTGTCTGACATGGTGGTTGTTGCTCAGTTTGGAAGCAGCCACCCAGGGCTTCCTGCTGCTCTGGGAGCCCTTGCTGTGGGAGGGGGGCAAGGGGAGGTTGGCCAGAGCAGCAGCCAGGTGGGCTCCATGCACAGCACCTTTTATGACCTTCATGAAGGGGAGTCCTTCAGAGTGTTCAGCAGGGGGGTCCCTTTAGCTCTCTATTTTGCTTACACTTCTCTATGTGCTTTTACCCTGTGCATTCTTCATGTTTATTACCAACATGTATCACAGATACAGCTATCTTGTTGTTGTTGTTGTTAATATCTGATAACGCATACTGTTATATTTTGGAAAATTTATTAGAAAGCCACCTATTTAAAAAATTAATATTTTTCTAAGTTTATGTTCTCTGAGTGTTTTATCAGACTTCTTAGATGACTGCCTATACTTCTGGTAGATTTCCAGCTTTCCCATCCATCTGTTCAGTTGAAAATAACATGAATTGAATATTCAGCTTGTTCTTTAAGTTGTAGATTTTCAAGGACTGAATCTTCTTTAAGCAGATAAATGCAGCTGCTGCCTTGCCAATTTGTGACATGATTTCATTCTGGATATCCCCGCTGGCTTGCATATTATTGCCAAGGTATTGAGACTGACTCATCTCTTGCACTCTTTTGAATTCTGAAGCAATGCTTGAATTTTAGGTTTCTTGTTGGAATTATATTTTGCATATTATTTCTGTTAACCCTGTGTTTACTGTCATGCCCAGTATTTTTTAAGCTCACCTTTCCAGATGGTTTTACATGTCTGAGTGGATACTGAAGATCCAAGTCTCTAGTTGAACAGAATTTCAGCATATTGCTCTTGAGCCATTTAATGTCTAGTAGTCTGTCTGCCTAAACCTTTTTGGTAGTGAATCAGTAGCAACCCCAGAACACTTAATACTTTGCACTGTCATTTTTTGTTGATGTGCATTCATATAAAAAACCTCTGCCATCTCTTTGTTCAATACAACCTTGTCCAATGTTAATCATCAAGCAGAATATTTTATCTCATTTCATTTATTCTTTATCTGTGCATGCTGCACCTGGATATAAATCTGTGTTGATATTAATTTCTTTCCTTGATATAAAACATTTCATCAAGATGCAACAAAATATATCAGAACAGAGAATATCAAATGCTTCTGTGAAATGTGCATGGTTTATATCAGTATTTTTTTGCTATTTAGTTTTCCTCTGATGATTGTTTTTAGAATATGTTGATACACACTCTGAAAAGTTAAAGTAACAAAAAATAATAGAAAAATTATGCATGACAGAAAAAATTATGCATCAACAAGGCCAAGTGCCCTTTTCTACACTGGCAGAAAAATTAAATCAGTGTTTATATGGAAAAAGATGCACTCGAGCCTGCTAAGGTCATGTGCTGACCAGTCCCAGGTGAGATCACCACACAGTGTATGCTGGAGCTAGGACTAATAACTAGTTATCCCTAAGCCATCAGTGGTCCCGTGAGGGAAATATCTAATAAAGTTCACCTGGACCAAAGTTTCTGCCATGAGCTTTGTCTCAGCCAATTCATTATATGAAAAGGTTTATCCACAAACAAGAAATAAAGGAGCAGACAAATTTCACGCGGGTCACTTAATGGACTTTTCTGGTACTGTTACTGAAAGAACATAGGCTTAAGAGTCGGAAAAAATTTGGAAAGGGAAAAGCCCTCAGCTGTGCAGTGGCTCTCATCCAGTAAACATGGGCTGCCTGGACAGCTCCTGTCCTCACACAGCTCTGCCTTGGCCATTGCTTCTGTCTTCAGCCTACAAGCCTCCCTCTCACCCTTCCAGTTACCTCTCTCTCTTCATGGGATCCCCAGTGAAATCTGCAATAGGCAATATTAAGAGACTCACTAAACCCCTAAGTGATCTGGTTTTTTGCACCTGCAGTAAAGCATGGCTGTTCATGTGTCAAAATACGGACTTCAGATAGTAAAGAAACGTGGCTTTGTGATGTTTCCAGTAGGAACATATAAAGCAACTTCTTTCTGGTCCAAAGCACACTGAAAATTTCCATTGCTATCGTTCTGTTAGGGGGCCTCATTGTTTTAAAATCAATATTAGTCATGTGGTGGTTGAAATGGCAATTTTATTTAAGAATTCTTCTGTAGTAATATGCTGTCATACATGTTCTGAGTGGCCACATGGCAGAAGTCCATATGGCATCCCCTTTTAAGCAAATTATATATAGGTATACTTCTTCTTATAAAACCCTGTAGGAACAGTAAGGAGGAAAGCCTTTCAGCAGAAACTAATTCTAAGCTCCACTGTTTTCCTGGTGGGTAAGGAATCTGTTCCCCTTAAGAGAAGACATTGTTTGTTCATTCACACTGGGACCCAGTAGGGAACAGAGTCCTCTGCAATGGGAATACAGAGGCAAAGCACAGCCCCTCCTTGTGTTAGATTCTATTTTCTGCCCATGTTAAATGACCCATGTAATGAGTAAAGAATTGTTTAAATCTAGTAGTACACAGCAGGTTAGGTTAATAACAACTGATAGCTGGCAGTCTGAATTGGTGATGAACAAAATTGGTGCTGCCATTCATAACTTTTTCAAGACCATTGCAGCCACAAAAATACTTCCTAGCACAGATAATTCCTTTGCTACCTGATTAACACTTTAAAGATACAGAGAGCCTTAGCGTGTTTTGTTAAGAGCCCAGATGCCTCTTGGGTTGGCCAATGGAGAACTGACAGCAAATAATAGATTTTAGCAGTAGCACTTCAAGATTATTTAAAAAAAACCCCAAAACCAAAAGTCAACTACCAACTATTGAGGCTTCTTGAGATGTACTTTTGACCAACCTAGTTATACATGAGTGTATTCTTTTGTCCTGCCTCTCCTCCTTGGAGAGCACTGATATCCTCCTGCACTGATATGCTGTGAGATTTTAAATTACCTTGCAAATTCCACAGGGTGAGAGCTATGACTGGGTTTGCATCACACCTCGCCCAGAAGCATACACTTAGACCTGGAAAATGGCATTTTTACAGAGTGGAAGAGAATTACGTTAAAAAAAAGTGAGAAATGTGACCTATCAAATCTTTCAAACTATGATTCAGAGTGGATGGCTGTCCTGCCTTCTGACTGCAGTCACAGTCCAGCAGTCCCTGTATTTTGAAAGATGTAAACAGACATCAAGGGACTTGGTGACACTACTCCCATTCAATGGGAATGTGGTCTCTTTAGGTAGGACACCAAGGTGGTCTGTGTGCAAGAGAGGATTAAAAGAAGAAAAGGCCTTGCCGTACCACACCATGCCTTTGTGGCTTTTCAGAATTTTCTGGTTCAGGTCACATCTCACAAAGTGTTATTTCTTGACAAATCTTACCTTTTTTGTTACTATTTTACAGGCTCCATGGACAATTAGTAAATGTTTCCATGGCAATCATCGACAGCTTCTCATGGATGAAGATAGATTTTAGCATTCATAGACAAAGACTCCATTCTTCCTTTCTGGTTTTAAAGTATTTTTAAGGCTAACCAAAGAGGATCATGTAGGAGTGTGCTCTGTTACAGTAACAATACCACTGTGAGGATATTTAGGGAGGTCCAAGTTAAAAGTAGTCTATTAATATCTTAAGCAGCCATGCTAAAACCACATTCAGATGAGATCAGAGTCTATGCAAATCACTGGGTTTTCTGCTGTAGAGAGGGAAATGCCTTATGTTCTTCTTTCCTCAACTGAAGCTGCAACCAGAATAAAGTCAAGGCTCCCCTGCCTTTGCAGAACAGCCATTTATCACTGGCCCCTGATGTCTCCTGGAACCAAATAAAATCTATGACAAAGTAACCTAATAAGGGGGCAAAAGGGCACAAGCAAATTATCTTAGGGTCAGAGACACTGTGAAACTATAAATTTAATTAGCTCAGTTGTCCCAGAAAAAAATTCTTGAACTGTTTATATTCTAGGATAGGAAGGCTGACATTGGTCCAGCAAGAAAAATTAACACTTCACAGGTAGAACTTTTTGTCTGTGCCAAAACCAGTGCTCTACTAGGATAGACATCGGGAATGTGGCAAAAACTCCACCTTTTCCCTCCAAAATTGGTTAAAGTTTTGGAGCTTTTAAGAGGGATAATGTGAACCCTGGTACAATGTGAACCCTGGTACAGTCGTGGATGGACTCAATTAGTATAAGAGTCAGTAATTTCATTTAATCATTTCATTTCAGGCAGACAGCATGCAGTGAGACACTGTGCAGATATACTTAGTTCTCACTTTTGAATTGCACTTGAACAATCCACAGGATATGTCTTGGAAATGAGAGCCACAGAAGCAAACAAACAAAGGAAAAACATGTCAGGTTACTTAACAAGTGTTAAAAACTAAAAGCCTGGTCATCCCTCTTCCACAGGAAAGTCACTCGATAAGAGCATCCCTTTGCGAGCAGGAGAAAAGAACAAATTGGTGACGCTGCACAGTGAAATTCTGACTGCCTAACCATAATAAACCATCCCAAACTCAGAATTTTGACTGAAATGTCAATCATATGCATAAATTATTTGACTATTTATGTCTAGAAGTATAAGGTTTCTTTACCATCTTACCTTTCTAACCATCTTATTAACTTCGCTTTTTTTCATTTCCTGTAAATAAGAAATAGCTTTTTGCAACTACTGTATATTATAAACAGTCCTCCTTGACTGGCCTGCCAATATTCAGCATATAATCAGAAGGGAAATATAAATTATTTCTGAACTCGTGTTATGGCGTGTTTTCCAGACTGCCTGCATTTTTTATGATTCAGCAGGCTCTGCAAACATGCAGGAGAGTTATTTTGTCTCCCATGTCATGGGTGAGTTAAACCTTTATGTAAAATCAGTTCATACTGGTTCCACGGGCCCCAGTGTTTGCTGTTCAGGGAAGGTGAAGCACAGCAGTTTGCTATATATTTCCAGCAGTGGAGTGGCAGAGACTGGTGCTCTAAAAGCACAAATTTTGTTTATTCTTAAAAGTGACTTAAACACAGATGAATCATGCCACGCTTTTTTTAAATAGCAATTTTTTTCTCTGTGATAGAATGACTTTTTTATTAAGGTTGCAAAACTGGTGAAACCACTTCTTCTTATAGGAACTGCTACAGTGCACTGACTGCTGTGTAATCGCAAGCACCCACCTGAAGCTTTCCAATAAAAAAAACTGAAGAGTCTTAAACTCGGTTGCAGAGGCTGTTTGGCTTCTTAGACCAGTTTGTTTCCTTACTCAGAGCTGAGTATTAGAACTAAGTCTTTATATACATGTATATATATTTATACTACTTTGAAAAAGCAGGTGAAACTCTCTAAAATATTCTAAATATATACCTGTACACATCTATAAATATTTGTGTTTTTCATGAAAAGTGAATGTGTTCCATCTTCTTCCCAGAGCAGTTTACATAGTTTACAGGTGGAGCTCTGTATTGAGAGGGACTTAATGTTCAAGAAATAGAAATTAATGTATGCTGTAGGAAATTTACTGTGGAGCAGAATATTAGTCCTCTTCCAGCAGGTCAAAGCAAAGCTGTGTATCTACTGTTCAGCATCCTCCCATGTGTGTGCTGGAAAACTTTCCTTGAAAGAAAAGTCTTCAAACCTGCATCACTCCCTGCCCAGTTTACAGTAGGAGGTACCTGTAGTTCTCTTGAGTTCCCAAATGGCACCACAGGGAAGGGCAGTGTCACAAGACTCAGCACCAAGGGACTGCAATGACATTACTAGGACTGCCTGTGTCCATCCACAGGCTTTTCATTCACTCTGTTTGTTGTTTTCCCTGAGAAAGAAAGGGAAACCATGTAAAAACAACTTAGAAAACCCAATAAATACCGCCAATTTAATAAATTTGGGTGCATTTTCAGTTTGGTGCTAGAATCTAATATGCAGATAAATAAGTGAATTAAAAGAGCAACCAAATGCACCACATTATTTGCACAGCAAAGGCAGTTGAAAAAATTTGAATTTTTGGAAGTTAATCCTACTTATAAATACTACATAATGGTGAGGAACCAAGGTAAAGTCAGATCTGGCACCTATTACCTTACTAGACAATAAACAAACAAAGCCTTGTAAACAATCTTATAAACACTTTAAAACAAAATACGCAGAAACAGTTCTAGAACATCTAAACAGGGTGGAAACAAAAGAATTATGTAATAATTTCAACACATAATTCTCAAATTAGATCTGCATGACATGCTACTGTGGCTTTTTCACAGTAATAAACAAAGGTTAATACTGACAACAAATACTTTTCCTCCATACTCAAATTAGTACTACAATATACTGTTGCTGCATTTCCAAGTCATTATTACTGAGAAGATAGCTACAGAAAAAGAGAAAAAGACCAAAGGAATAGTATTATCTCTATGCTATGCCTTTTTGCAGGCAGCTTTTATAATTGTGACTAAGGATATGAACAATTTACATTCAATTGCCTCAACTGATGTTTATTCTAAATAAATAATTCTTTGGTGTCTGTGTGTGTTTTCTTCTCAAGCGTGGGCTAAACAGAGGCGTAGTGAAAAAAATAGCTCCCACATTGACTGCAACAGGCTTGAATTTCACCCGAGTGATCTTAACCCAAGCGTGCATCTCTCTGTCTGTAAAAGTGCTGCTGAAATTCCAGTTCCTTCATTTAATATTACAAGCAGAAATGTAGATAGGGGGTTAAATTCCAACCCCACTGAAGTTAGCAGCAAGCCTCCTGCTAGCTTCACTTACATGTACAAAACACAAACATATGGCTGAATTAGGAACAGAGGAAAATAGGGAGGAACAGAGGAAATGCTGTCAGTGACTGAAAGCAGAGTGGGTGGGCAGCGCCCAACCTTGTCCACACAGGTTTCCATTGTAATTTTCTGATGGACTGGAAGAGCTATTCCTTCTTCCACCAAAAGCAATGGTTTGTGTCTAACAGAGCTAGCAATCGCCAGCTGCCAACAGGCCAAGAGAATAAGGACTTGGAACAGCTGAAGGATGCTCTGGCATGCACTGAAGGCTGTGAGAGACCATAAGAAGGTGAGGTGGAGAAAACCAGTGAGGTTCCTGCCTGGAATGAGACAAACTCAGAATGACAAAGCTCAGCTGATTTCCATGTTGCCATATCCGCCCACTGCAGCAATGGCATTATCCCTAAACCTGCCCACAGCTTTGACAGTTATGAGAGGAGCAGCCTCTTCTTCTTCTGCAGGCTTGTAAGACACACAAATATGCTGTAAGAAGTCCACTTAGAGAAATGGGTAGATAGATTTTTAATATTGCTGGTTTTAGATTATATAAGAGCGAGGGTTTCTTGGGACTCTGCTATTTTAAACGAATGGTAGATTGCTTCTTTCTCTTGCATGCATAAGGCTGTGTCATGACGGGAAAATAAACACACGGTTGAGAGATTTCTTGAACTCCTGTATGGTGGTTAATTTTTCAACAGTTCTTTTAATGGCTTTGAGAGCATAATACAGCAGAATCCACGAAGATTCAACTCTCACTGTCAGTTCTTCATCACACTGTTGAAGAAAATCCCATCTATCTTCCAATGTTTTGGTTTTTAACTATGTTATTTCTCCATCTCTCTCTGGCCAGCTTTTGATGAACTGCAAATTCTGAATCTGTTTTTTGAAACCATCTACAAAAGCATGGCTTTTTAAACCATGTTTGCATAACTCTCCATCTGACTAACCTGCTAAACTCCTTGTCCCAAAAGACGTACAGAAATGACCCATTTTCAGTGGTGTGCCAGCTGTATACTTAAGGACTGCATAAATTTGCCTGACAAACCACAAACAATCCCTGAACTGCCTCTTGATAACCTCTGGATATTTTTACTGTGTTGAAGTGAAGTTTTTTTCCCCTTTTTCTCCCAGAGCAATGGAAAGGAAAAAAAAAAAAAAAAGTAACTGAAGTAGATTGGAAGGCTTGAAGTCTTAGGATTTAAAATCCAAAACCAGCTCAGTTACATGTGGCAAATCATTTTTGGTTTATGATGGGCTATGGATAACAATAAAGTTTTCATACTGTTCCCAGTGGCCAAGTATTCATATCCCAGACCCAACTGTGTATCTGAATTACTAGCATGCTTTTTGGCAAACAGGGAAGAAAGACTGCAGGCTGAATGGGTGCCAGGATGGATGTATAATTTGGGCCAGTTCTCCAGGAAAAGTCTGCTCCAACCTTGCTGAGTGGACCAGACATTGAGCAGTGCAATTTGAGGAGCTGCAAGGGGGTGAGAGGGAGACTGCCTGTGCCTCAGGCAGAGCTCCCCATTGCTTTCAAAGGCAGGGCAGCTTCCTATAGGATCCTGCAAAATTTGGCCATTGTTGCTGCAGCCTCCATGTGTGTTCGTGTTATTTGTTTGCCTGGAGGCTTGGCAGTTTGTTTTGACTCCTGCTAGCTCTGCACAGACCAGAGGAAGTGAAATGGTTTCTGTTATTTGTCTTGTACATTGTCAGAATCCATTGTATGTGCGCAAAGCTACTGAAGACAATCTGATTGCCAAGTGTTTCTGGTGGTGGAACTGGCCTGCTCGTTGCAACACACTGGAAAAACAAGAGAAAGAATCCAAAATGACATTCAGCTTCTTAGCATGTTGATAGAGCCAAGTATTGGCAAGTTAATGCATTAGGACTGAAAAGGGAGATAGCTTTCCTTTCCACTTGTAAATTTGATATGTTTTGTCTGGAACAAATTAGAACAATATAAAAATATAACTTGGTTGTGTCATTTTTCTAGCATCACTTTTTGGAAAATAGATTTGTAATTTAAGGTGCTTTGTAGTGTCTGGGAGCACCAGGAGCTTGCAGTTCACCATAGTTCACCATCGGGTTGCTTCACC
The DNA here is from genome assembly GCF_035770615.1 of Melospiza melodia melodia. Taxonomy (NCBI): domain Eukaryota; kingdom Metazoa; phylum Chordata; class Aves; order Passeriformes; family Passerellidae; genus Melospiza; species Melospiza melodia. Next base: position 39,272,979 of record NC_086194.1, read on the forward strand.
ACAACCAAAAGCTGAGGAATACAAAGTCTTGTTGATCGGGTTACCTTTTGAAGCTTTAGTTATTAATCTCATTATGCAGACTTGTGAGAACATGGTGGGAGAAGATTTAGATAGGGAGGAAGCTTTTATCTGTGTAGTAAATACAAATAAGAAGATAACATTAAGCCTCTCAATGGGTCCTGCTGGATGCTGCACCACCCCTCAATAACAGCGCAGGCTGTGGTTGTTCTTGTGAATAGAAACTTTGTGTTCAAAGAAAAACTGTATTTAAAACCAACTAGTCAGACCCAAACAAATTATTTTACTAAACAGAGTTGTTTTGTCCTTTGTGTTCTGAGGCAAATGTGATCCACAGTGACTGGTTTTCATAAAACTGTTTCTCAATGAAAATAAAAAGTGTAATTCCAAAAATGTTATGATTTCATCATCTTCCCTGCTAGAGTGCTCTTCCTGACACTGGTTACTTCAGTCTGCCAGCAGATCAGTGAGCTGGACAAACTACTGGACAATGACTCAAAGGAGAAATTTAACTGAGTTAATAAAGACAGTGACTGAGAAGTTCTGGCAATAATTTATCTGGCAAGAATAAATTAATGGAAATAAAAACTACATCATCAAGGTCTCCTGACATTAGTTTTCCAATGAGAAGATATCAGAATGATATCAGAGAGAAGACAAACAAAAAGTAAATTAAAATTTCAAAACTTTAAATTTCTTTGAAACCAGTATTTCCTACAGAGATTAAGTCCCTCGGGTTTAATGAATTTAGCAGTGGAGAAAGAGGGTCATTCTTTTTAATGAATTTTAAAACATAGCAGACTCAAGAACAGACCATGTAAGGCTACTTATGACAATAGGAAACATCAGAGGACATTTTGTAGCAGAAAGAAATTTACTGGTCAGAGTCAAGCTTGAAAAAACCCCCATACAAAATCCAAATCAGTTTCTGTTCCATAATGGGAATACGAGTAAGAAATTAAATCCTACAATTTATTGCATGTCCCCCTTCAAAGCCGTTGCACATCCAGTACTTGGAAAAAATACTTCAGTTGCCTGTTAAATGTCTTAGGAGGGTTTTTTATTGTTTTACTTCTTCATTTGTAGGGGGTTTTGAGGTTTCTTTCTTTTGCTTTAAAAGCTTTGAAAATTTTGGGGCTTGACTGGAACTTTCCCTACTGGAGCAAACTGATGCTGCTCACAATGGCCGTAACCTGTACTGATTTCAGCCGGCTGATAGCCAGGACGACCACTAAATTCTGTTCCTGTGTGTATCAGGCAGCACGGGGAAGGGAGGCATGAAAGATTCCCTGGTAGCTTGATGTCATCTCCTTAGCAGATTAACTGGCGTGGTGCCATTGCATCAGGAGCGTGGGCAGCTCCGTGCTTATCCCTGGAACACAGACCTGTCTGGTCTGCACAGAGACAGCGCAGGGCACACAGCCTCCAGCAGGGATGTGCATAGGAGTGTTGGCTCCAGAGAGATGGCTCTGAAATAAGGTACCACTTAAACTCTGCAAAAGTAGCAGATGATGGACTTCTGTCCCTTGCCTGAATAATTTAGGGCAGGTTTGGCAAGCATATTCTGTCTGGCATGTACTGTAAGAAATGAGAGCTGTCACAGGCTTGAATTGCAGTGTGGCTGTAGAATTAGACACTAGGTCCCACCAGAGGGCTGAACACTTTCAGAACTCCCCAATTATTTGCTGGAGAAGGGATCAAAATTGGGTTAGAGTCGGGCTGTGCCCCTCACTTCCATCTGAGGCTATGCTGTACAAGGGATCCTTGCAATGGGCTTTCTCTCCTAAAAAGCAGTACAAATAGGATTTGCCTCTGTCTTTTTCAGAGCAAGTACTAAATTTGCAAATTAAGATAAATACAATGGTAATTGCTGACAATTTTTTAAATTTGATTACACTGTTTACATTTGTTCAGTCGTATATTTATTTATGTTTTACACATCAGAGCAGATGAAAAGAAAACCCATGAATAAACCAACAATTAAAAGAACTGCAAGAAAATATTTCAATACGTACTTTTTCTCCTTTGTGAATTTTACAAAATGGATCTGTCCAAAGCTTAGGCATCTCAAGTGCTTTAAAATTGTTTTTTACATTATTTTGTCCTTCCTGCTTCTGAAGCAAGAAATTTTTGTGACACTCTGCAGTCAGTCTATGCCTAGGGACACAGCAGATGACTTGGAAACTATCCAAAACAGGACCTCGTTCCACAAGAGACTGGTCACTATTAATTATAAATTTCATTTCTCATACAATGACTTGGCAAGGGCTATGATAGCTATTATCTGTGTCATGCTACATTTGTGTTATTCCTACATTTTGTAACAGGACAGGTTGCAGAAATCATGTGCTGAAATTCATTAAACAGCAAACTTTTATTCTGATATTTTTCTGCATTTACAGCTATGAGTGCTTAAATTCTACGAACATTTGATTCCCCAGAAGCATGATTCATTTGACAGGGCTAATAACCAAAAAGTGTACAATTTCACCAGACCTTATAATTTTGTTTGTGGGACTTGGCAGGAAAACTTCATGCACTGAATTTGGAGTGTATTGGTTATTCCTCTTTAAATCCTAATATGACAGAGGAGAAATAAAAAAGTTTTAAGGAAAAAGCACAAGTCGAGGCATTAACTAAGGAAGATTATGGCAGATTTTTCAGGGGGTTAATAACCTTTGTACTGCCCCACACAAAAATCCGTCTTGGGTTGTTCACAGAGGGACCAGCCTCCACAGCTTCCCCATGCTGTGGATTTCAGCCAGCCTTAACCAAAATCTCAGAGGCAGCAGCTTGGGCCTCTCCACACCCATCCTACTGCCCTGAGGGATAACCCCAGGACACTGAGGTATGAGGAGCTGAGGAAAAATGCTTACAGCTTTTCTCTAATAAAAAAAAAAGTCAGGGCTCTGTTTGATTGTGGATTTTCCCCCTCCTTTATTAAAAGAGCCAGTAGGTCTTATCTTGACACCCATATTCATGGGAGCTTTGCCTAAATAAAGTTTAAATATTGGCAAGTACTTCAGTCTTACAGAAGGATAGGAAAACATACTTTGCTGGGGAAAAAAAGTAAAACAAACTTTCCTCAGTATCATCATGAGCTCATCTCTGTCCGAGGGGAATTAGAAGTTATTCTGTTGATTTAAACAGAAGCAGGGTCAGGTCCTTTTTATCAGAGAGTGATTCACAGCCTAGGGAAAAAAACAACTAGAGAAGCTTATGAATATTTTAAGATTCCTGCTGAAATGTGTACCTATGAGTAAAATGAGCTGTTTCAGTGTAGAAGGAACTCATTACCTAAATTAAAAATAGATGGATCATTTATAAATGCAGAAGTAAATATAAGGCAATCAAATTATTACATAAGAAAATCCTGCAAGGAATACTTGAGCACCAAAGAACATATTTCATACAACGTGACTTGGCAGCAGCATGAGAATTTAAAGAAGCTGGGGAAATGAGAGAGATGCATTTCTCACACAACACTGTGCCTGAAACCCAGAGTTCAGGTTCTCCAGTCACCCAAGTCAGAGGTGGGACTCAGGAGCACAGTAGCACTTTTCCATTTGGTGAACCTCCATTCTTTTTCCACAGAAACCTGGGCTCTGAGGCCAGGAGCCATGTGGCTGCACAATGACAGCTTTTCTGAAAACTGGTCATGGGTGTATCCGCCTGACTCCAGGAGACTGAAAACTTCCAACCAGTACATAGCTGAAGTGGAGAGGGTCCTAAAATTCTTTTTTTATTCACTGACTACTGTGAATCATCCTCCACGGATGCCTGATTAATCTCTTCTCATAACGGAAAAAGTAAAATGATACTCCAGAAAAACAGACAAATTCAGACTTGATTTCCACTTTTGAACTCATATGGACTTGATCTTAAGGGTCCTCTTTAACTTAAGTGATTCTATAATTCTATGATTCTGTGCTAAGGGATTTCCCCAATAACAGAGTCTTAGACTGCTTTCTAAAAACTAGCATCAAACCACCATCAGCATGAAATTTGTGAGATTTTCTATTCAGATGTTCCTATGGAGGCAAGTGCAAGGTTTCTTACTTGTGAGAAAGTACAAGTTTGGTTCAGGGATTTTAAATGCACAGACACATGGGTTAGTAGATGGTTCAATCACACAGACAGCAACCTATCACTTCAGTATTTACAAACTCTTCTTGCAAAGCTGAAAAAGATCAGTATTTAAAATACTTCCTACATAAATAGACAAGGGGGTTATTATTTCTATTTGATTCTGGGTAATATCTAGTCCCCATAGGAATTGGTGGAAATTAGTCCCCGGAGCTGCACTTGCAGGTACATGTTTAAAGGTGAGGATGAACATTAACTGCCAAGAAATTCTGAGAGCTGGCAGTGATTCAGTGCTCCACAAAGTCTGGCCTTGTGCTCAGCAAAGGGAATTCTCTCTGCATTACTTCTTCACATGTGATGTGGTGGAAGGAACTGCAATTTCTGAGTCTGCTTCAAACTCCTTCCAGCACAACTCTTTCAAACATATGAAACTACCTAAATGATTTTATGAAACAAAGCCTCTTTTATTCCAGCTGTCCAAAGCATTTACTACAACCAAATGAAATGATTAAATGCTAAATTATAATGAGAAACCCTGAGAAAAGACTAAGCTAGGTGTAATGGTTTTAGAAAGATCTTCTCAGGAAATGGCACAAAGTGTATAAATTTGACAGTCTGGAATGGGAACTGTTAGAATCCAGTAAGCTTAGGGTAGGACAGTGTCATTGCGGATTTTTTAATTCAACTTCAAAAGCAGTTAAAGCCTTAATGATTCTGAAAATGACATTTATTTTTTGGTCCTGAAGGTTTAATCCTATTACATGCCACATAATGAACCCATAGATATTGTTTCTGGCTTCCACCTTCATAAGTTTTAATTTAAAAAAGGGAAATAGCCATAAATGAGCTTGAAATTATACACTGTTCAAACACATGAAATTTCACTAGAAAAGTGGTAAAGAGAGTAATCTTTCTACATCCCTTCCCAATCCTTCAGAAATACCGTGCACTTATTCAATCATGGGCTATCATATAACAGAGTCTGGAACTGTAACCAGTGGGTAGCAAATCTTACTACAACTTCCCTGGGCCACATTTGCAAATGATAAATTAAAGACTGAATTCAGAAAATCTTACTGATGCAAGTAATTCTTATTTTTGCATGCCTTCTCACTAATTTCAAACCCTTATTTATAGAAATTTTTCAATTGCCCCCAGTAGTATTAACTGGAAGAGTAAGAGTTTCCAGTACCAATTTTAAAATTATCTGGGGTGATTTTCCATGAACAGATGTCATAAATTCTACTGACTAAATTAGCAGTAATAGATATTTTAAAGGGTATGTGTAAAATAATTTTTTGTTGGCACCAGAATTATTTTTTATTGTTCTTTTGAGGGGGGGAGGGGGAAAGGAGGGAGAAACTGGGAAAAGAGGGACTTCTCCATGTTCCTTCTCTAAAGAGCTTGAAATTTATGTGTAGGAGGAAAAACAACTGGACCCAGAACGTATGTCTACAATAAATAGGATTATGTATAGTTACCACAGACAAGATAGACAACGAAACAATGGGACTGTTACAGTCAAGACAGGAAATCCAATGTGGATGCCAGAAGTGGGATTTAGCTCACCTACCTTCAGCTGTATAAAAGTAAGGCATTTGGTCTTAGACACCTGGGCTGTTGCCATAGTCCATGGAAAGTGACAGATCCATGAAATGGGCCTTTATTCCAACATATTTTAGGATGTGATGAATCACTTTCTGCATGTGGTTGTGTCCATTGACTGCAGAAGGCACCTAGGTAACTGGTCTATATTTAGTGCTTAAATGCCTTTTAGATGACTAAATTAGGTAAGAGAACCCAGCCCAGCTGCCTTGCAAAGGTCAGGGTATACATCAGGGCGGGGGTGAGTTTTAAGGAAGGATTTACAGACAATAAATTCTCTTAGATCATCAGCACAAGAAACAAGTCATGAAATGGGCAAGCTCTGTCTTGGGTCAATAGATCAGAAATTAAATATATCAAGTATGTATTCCCACACTCCCTGCTTTCCCTTCCATTCCTGCCATTTCAAACATATATTTAGGTTTTTTAAAGTATTTTGCTTCGCCTTGCTGCTGTGTACAAGGGAACAGAAACTGGGCTTTATACAGAGACAGTGAAACCAGCGAGAGGGTGCTGCCAAATTATCAGAGCAGAGAGCTGCAGAATGTTTATTTTCTCTTTAGACACAGTTTTATTGAAGACAATGCACAACAGCAGTAGGAAGATAGTGTTCAAAAATATTTCAAGTGGAAGTGAAAATCAGATAGTGGGAAAACAGTAAAAAACAGAAAATACCAGAAATGTGCTAGATAAACATTATCTCTGACAGGCAACAATTTTCTGAAATGGCTATTGATTTCACGGTCTCCACACAGCTAACAAAATAATCACTGGATGTTTGTGAAATTTTTGATCAAAAATAATTCTTGTCTGAGGTCTGCAAGCCCTTGCAGTCAAAAGTTTTATGAAGAAAAGTCTAGATAAACACAGGAAAGGTATGTTTAATCTGTTTTATATTTGCAGGAAAAGAAAATAATACTGTACCTTATATGTTGTTTTGTCAGCTGACATCTCTTTGTATTTTCATTATTTTGTTTTGTTTTTCTGTTGCCTATGCAGTTAAGAGATCTCTAGAAAAGGTAATCTAAAAAAAAGTAGCTAAAAGGAAATAATTATTAATAACTACTGCTATAATTTTATTATATAAAATACATTTTGATAATAAAATAATATTTTGTGAAAATGTTATGTTATGAAAACAGTTCTCCCATAGTTCTCCCTCTAGTTTACAGCAAATGAAATCCATAATGCTATAATAATAAGCAAGGAGCCAGTCTTAGAGACTGTGGACTCAGCAAGAGAGCAGATAAATCAAAGCAAAGAGGACTGCCAAACTTGTACATGACATTGAAATGAGCCTGGATACCCTTTGGGTCTTAAATCTATTATTGTGTTTGCAGAAGCATCTTAATATTAGAACAGTTCCAATAAATCTCTCTTTCTACGTCAGCCCATTAATATTGCTAAACAATAATAAACCTTATGTCAATCCATAAAATGTGACAGACACAAGCCTCATCATTTTTTCCACTTTGGCTTTTCCCCTAGTGCTAATAAAAACAGCTATCACCCAAGCACTACAGCCCTGATCTCCAGTAACAAACTATTAGGCAAAAGTGGATGAGGAAAAAGCTTTGGTAGTCTGTACTTTCTTGATCTTGTGTCACATTCAATTCAGTTTCTAGATATGGTTTCAAATTAGGCATAACAACTGAATATAATCTTCATAGCATTTATTTAGTCTCTGAAATTGTATGGACTAGTATTACAGTTAAATTTGCCTAAGTACTTTATCATGAAGTCCTCTGGTAGTTTCAGAACAGTGCTGGCACAGCTTAGAAAAAATTACTATAATGACCTTTGAAAACCAGCCCACTTTCTTGAAGTTTCATTCCAGACCATGTGCTTGTGGCATGAATGGGGAATCTGAACTCCTTCTCCATACCGGCAGTGTTGCAAAATTAAAGAAGAGCTCAAACTTTAGAGAAAGGATGCCTTGATCTGTTAGGTATGCTGTCACCCATGAAAAAAATGGGAACGAGACAAAATCTACCCTTTATACCCACAAATTCATCAGTCCAGGGAAAAATAATCTTTGTTGCTGTTCTTGTTCAGATTAAAAATTCTTGGAAAGAACAACTTTTATGAGCAGCACTTTGATTTTGACTCACCCCGTAGTAGCCATGGACACAGCTATGTCTGCTCCAAGCCCATATCTGCTGAATGCTGTGATTTGTAATGATCTGTCCTGCAGATTGGAGAGTTCAGTTGAGATACTCACAGTACCTTTAGACAAAATAGACCAGCTATCAGATATAGTCTGATATATATGTTTAAGGCAGAGGCTGATTTCATGCAGCATCAGCAGCCTTCTCCATGCCTTGATTTGCTCTTCAGCTGGCAGATAAAGTCTGCAATGGCTTTAAAAAGTGCTCATTTTAGACTCATATTTGATAGTACTTGGTTTTGACTGTGCTGTGTATTGCTATGTAAATACATGAGAAAAAGTGAAGAGTAATAAAACTGCATGCAAAGATTTTAGCATTATCAAAATCTTGTAAGTACATAAAAGCAACAGGAAATAAAGTGATATAGGTGCATTATAATTTCTTTCCCCTAATGGTGACAGCACATTTCCTCCATATCTTGTTTCTGCATGATGCAGGGATGTGAGTATGGAAGCCATGCCGCATTTCCTTTTCCTTACCTGAGTTCATCTCCAGAGCTGAGCAATATAATTCCTAGGTGCTACCCAGAAGTATGTCCACTGAGGCAGCAATTCTCATCCATGTCCCAGATCTCTCAGTTCCAGTTAGCATTTCCTTGCTCACCTCCTCTTTCATCCCTTTCCTTTCATCCCAGACCTTTGGTATAAAGTCTCTACAGATGTCTGCTACCAAAGCACAGGCAGCTGATGGATCAATGCCACATGGGCTAGCCATAATCTTCCTGGCTGGAACAAAAGCTGCTCTTTTTTGGGTTTCACTCAGTTTTAGGTTCCTTGGTAACCCTGAAGAAAGGGGCTGAAACTCAGCAGGGCTTCACAAACTCCTCCTGTGTTACAAGGAAGAGTAGAGTCAGTCAAACCTGGGATTGGGACCCCAAGTTCAGGTAAGCCCAGGGAGATTTTCTTCATGCCTACCCAGCCTCACCAGGAGGTGGGCTCTGTACCACAGAGATGATCTCCAAAGCAGACCTTGGTACCCAGAGTGCTGGTGGCATCACCAAGTGTCAAAGAAATTTCACAACCACGGCAGCAGTCAAAGCAGTAGTGCCAAAACCAGGGTTCCGTTCACACCGTACAGTTTGCATTAGGATCAAAAAAAAAATCAAAACAAAAAACCAACCTTCCTCTTTAGGAGGTTCAGCACTTGCTAACTCATGTATAAGTAATTACAAAGCCATACTTTATTGAGATCCGTGAGAAGAAATGAAATACAAGTCGTAACATATGCCAGACATACTAGTTTCTGCCTACATATAGATAATGAATAAAGGATAGTTACCTTTATTCAATTCCTTTTTAGCTGCCTCTTAGAGATTTCCTACAATATTTTCTATACACCAAATCAGATTTGTCATAAACAGGAATATGGGACTGAGTCATCTAGTCCAGCTCTGTGTTATCACAGGCAACTACACTTGGCAGGGCCAGTCAGTCTTCATTGTTCAATATGGTTTGAAGTTTTTGCCTCTTTTCCTCCTAGGAAAAACACCCTTCATAGATATATATACATATGATAGCAAAGTTTTGATTTCCCTGCATAAGCAAAGTTCTATTTTTTGTGTGTGGGCTTGTTGCCACAATATCTGATTGCTCTGGAATACTGTGGGTTAGGTACAAGTGTTCAGAGGAAACATGAGGAAAAACCATATGTACTCATTAGTGAAAAAGATCATACTGACAGATTGCTCTCCATATGTGGAACTTCTGTATTGTAACCTTGCTATTTACATGACACATGAAAAATGTGTCACTTTCTAATGAAAATTTCACTTTATGTAATATCTCACTAGTCATAAGACATGAAGAAGTTTATTTCATTCATATCTATTTCATAGGAAGGGACCTGCTATAAATTTAATGCTTTAGCTTTAGTGTATTTATTGATATAATTGCAAAACATGGGTATTGCAATACTGGGGGAACAAACAGAAATTAAATAGGTGAGAATAATTAGCCTGTAATTGATGTCATGAAGCTCAGACAATTCTCCATACTTCAAAAGTTTACCTCCAGCAGTTTTCTAATCTACTGTATGTGAGAAAAGGAAAGTATTTATTAGTCAAAGAAGCCAATTAAATCTTGCAATGCAAATGCCAGAATTTACTTATACTTAATTAAACTTTCCTGAGTATTAAATTAATAATTTGCAAAATATCAGCAATATTGAAATATTAGTCAAATAATTCCATCCATTTTCTTCCTTGAAATTTGAATTTTTTAGATGCTAAATATTTATGAAGAAAAGTGTCATTTAGAATAAAATAAGAAGATAGAGAAGGAGAGATTGCCATCCAGTAAGCAGATTACTCTTCCTTTAGCTCCATTTTTTCAGTTTCATTTAAGTACTCAGTTGTCCAGCAAAAAAAAAAAAAAAAAAAACCAAAAGAAACCAAAAAAAAAAAAAAGTTAAATGGAAATCTCTTAAAATAAGCATTTTCTTAAATTCTCAGAATAGAATCATATTCCTGTAATCTTTCCTTAGGCAGAACCTTAACCAGCACGAACACAATCTGTTCCAAAACTCATGTAATCAGTGGAAACATTTCCACTTACTTCAGTGAATTTTGGAAAAGGGAATATCACAAAAAGTAGTAGGCTGCTGTTTCATGTTTTCAGACAGTAAGTACATGACATTTTGTAACTATGTCTGAACTATTTTAAACTCCAGCAGAGACTAATGCACATGATATTCAGAGAGACTTAAACTTTCTTTTTGAGTAGAAACTGAGACAGACTTAAAAATCAAGATTTTTCTTTTTCATTTACTTTTTTATGAGAAAAGGCAAAGTGAAGTTTCATTGCTTTGCAGAACTGCCATGTAGAACTGCTTATCTTCTGGTAGTGATTTTCCTTCATGGGGAACTCAAATATACCATAGGGACATAGAGAAATACATCTGTTTTCACACTGAAACTATTGGCAATGATAAATTATTAAGTATTTTTTGGGAAAAGCACAGAATATAATGGACATATTACAGTATTTTTCCACAGTGACAAAATCAGAAATGTAACTGGCCTATATATTTGATTATCAGTTCAAGTCTTTTGAAGTCTAGACCTAGCTTTCTTTAAATGGACAGCAATTTTGCAAAGTTTGTGCATTTTTAGTTTTCTTTTCTTTGCATTTAATGTCCTCAGATAATAAAAATTATATTAAAAACTACTACACTGAAAGGTGATTTCATGTAACTTTCATTAGGGATCTCAGATAAACATCTAGAGAGTATTAAGGATAATTTTGCCACATTACTTTGTCCAACACAGTGTGCATCCAATGCAAGATTTTTTTTCTGAATGAATGCATATATCTGTGGTAATAAATCATTTTCTGATATTAATGAATAAGATTTTATGGTACCATTAATTATATAGTTCAGCTGGAGGCACTTTTGCATGCATTCTAGAGAGACCTGTGGCAACAGTGAGTAACCCTATTAATCATATGCAGATATTATTTGTAAGGAGCATGCTAGCAGTTCCGAATTCTATATGTAACACTCTGAAAGAACCTGACTTGTACTTTTACTTGCAGCCTCTTCCATTTTAAAAAATTAATATTCCCTGAAAATACCAAGAGTTCACTGCATGAAACAAAGCCAAAGGAACTCTGTTTGGGCACTACTGCATCCCATTTGTCATGTCTGTCAATGTACCTTAACTGGTATTTACTGATTTAGAAATAAGGTGGGTTCCTAGTAAAAAATTTTCATTGAGTGCAGTGATGGCAACTACAGCAGCAGAAAGCAGAAGTGATATCATACTTCACTTGCAGAAGTCACAAAACACTTCATCAAATTGGAAGACTCAGGCATTGGTTTTTTGTCTGTTTATAAATTTTACTTCTGGGCTGTTAATACTTAAAGACCACGAAGACCCCCTCTCTTAGTGGATGCCATTGACATCTTATCATTTGCTAACAACAAATTCCCAACTAAACATATTCAAAAGGCTTTTTGATCTTATTAGTTATGAAATAACATTTAAGTGCTTTATGCAGCATCATGACAATTTATTGGGGTTTTATTTGAATATGGATATTGATTTCTCTGATCGAGAAAAAAATAGGTTGGGGTGTCACATGGAATTTTGTCTGTTTTGGCCAAAGAATTGCACTTATTTTAAGAGAACAGCACTGAAACCACACCCAGGCTTTTGGCACAGAAATCAGAAGAAAAAAAAAACCAAAACAAAAAACCTCCCAGAAATAAAATAATTCTTGTAGATTAATTCTTTTCTATGCACATCAAAGAAAGGCAAAGAATTAAGTGTGAGAGAGTCCAGTCAGAGTTTCTACTCCAGCTGCTGTTTGAAGGAGGAAATGGACACTTGGCTGAGAGGTGACCAAAGGAGTGGTTCTGCCCAGAGGGGTCACCATTGCTCATCACTGCCACTCATGTTGCTCCATAACACGGGTAGCCTGGGCGATAACACCCTGGGAAAGCAGGCAGGCAGGGAGGGTAAGAGTATTTCACACAAGCTGGCTGCTTTTGCATGTCTTTTATCTTGCCCATGATCAGCTCTCAAGTGTCTGATATGTATGTGTGGTTTTTTTAACACCCTCTTTTGTAGCTAGTACTAATTCTGTCTTAGTAATGTTTTGTTTGGCTGTAATTCTCTTTGAACAAAGACTTTCAGGAAACCCCTCCAAACAGCTGCTATGCTCTAAGACTGTCTGCTAGCAGACTCAAAATCCCAGACAAAGTCCATTTATTTAATTATTTTACAATAATTATGAAAACCTGGTATCTGACAAAGTTGTATATATTGTGGGCTTGAGATAAGAACATGACTCAATGTGTCTGATGACATTCCACCATTAAATTTTTACTGCAAAGTTCATTTCTTGGGTAATTCCAAGGCCATAAAAGGCAAGGATTCTGTCTGTCATCTCTTTTACTTGGTACCACTGAAATTGAGAGAAAAAGATTGTGACCTTACTTGGCTCTACACATTGCAATGAAGATTCATGAGATGCTTGGTTTCTCACCCATTTCTGTGCTTTTGGATGATCCAGGGCTCATAGTTTCTATTCTGACTCTGAGTTATTGGGTCTTACTTATCCAGTTCAGATCCCTAAGAGTACTCAGGCTTTCTGAAGGAACCCATTATTTTAAAGAATTTTATCCACTTATATTAATCTAAACAAATGTAAATACTGGTGAGTATGTGTTAGCACATAACACAGGAAGTATAGGGGTGTCTCTTAGTGATAAAATTCAATATAGACAATATTTCTCATACAGACACCCAGACAAAGGAAAGAGTCTGTGTAACAGTGTCAAGCTTATATGAACCAGAGGAAATACACGGGTTTAGATCTGCACTAAGAACAATCACAAAAGATCCATTTTAAGAGCCACAAAGTATACATTACAAAAAGCAAGATGTTGGCATATAGACATTGGAAATGTCCAAGAATGTAATTTTCTGGAGAATGGTGTCTTGCAGCTTGTACAGTTACCACAGTAACATTTTAGCTTTGCTCAGAAAGTCTTGGCATAGTAAAAAAAGGGCAAAAAAAAAAGATTTTTGCCTATGCTGAATTTTTTTTCATGAAAAAGAGACCTTTCAGACCCTAATTATATTTCTCAGAATTCAGTTGAATTATTTTTGGAAAACCAGCAGGATTTTTTGATTGCTTTCAGAGAAAGGGCAAACAAGAAATTGTATTTTCTTATTATTACTATCTATTTGATCTATCTGTAAGGAAGACTTTATATTCTTTTTGAAAACATGAGACATTGAACAAAACCTATATATTGCCAGCAGTCAATCATATAGATTGCTACCAATTACACTTACAACTGAATTAATTTACCATCTCAATGTGACCATTATGGAGAAGCACTTATGGAGTATGTTATTACTCCAGACTAGATTGAAGAAACTTATCGTTATTGGCTTGAATTTGAAATTCCCCCTATATCCCTCCCCCTAATTTTTGAATTTTTGGCTGCTTAGTTTTATTGAAGGAATAGGGCTAGTATTTGAGGGCAAAAGTAATAGATGTCTGGCTGGAAAAATTCAGACAAGGACCAGATCTTCATCTGGTGTTAATGAATCTAGAGGTTTAAGTTTCATAGGGAAAAAAAGTTATATTAACCAGATGAGGATTTGGCTCATGGAGTTTTGTACATTACTTGTCATCCATTTTCTAAAACTTCCCCAAATGTTTCTGTCAATCCATGAGACCTCCACAATTGGCTTCTTCTAGCCTATTTAATTTTGCTTGCTCCTTGGGCTTTACTTGAGAGAAGGATCTGTAATAATCCAGGGACATTACTCCTAGATCTAATAGATTAATGAACTTAGGGATCATGCAAAGCATCAACAGACAACTTTGTGGAAGAGTACCCTCCACTCTTGCCAACCCACACTTAAGGCTTATGCAGAAGGGAAGGGAGAAAATAGATGTGCAGCAACTTTGTTCCTTTTCTTTTTCCTCTAACCCTGTTGAAGGCTCTCTCCCCAAAGCCAGAACTGTTACAGACTTCCAACGTGTTTTGACTGCAGCAATTCCCAGCAGCTCTCTCATGCAGCCAAGGCATATCTAGAGCCCAGTAATGCTCCAACCTGATCTGCTTGCCCAATGTTCCAAAGCAAGGAGGTAGAAGAGATGCCACAAACCCATTAAACTGCTCTCTTCATCTATGGATCTCTCTGAAAACCAGTGAAATCCCCACTACCATTGTGTCCTAAGCTCTGAAGCAATGTAACTTATAATTCTGAAGTAATGTAACTTCTGGACCACAGAAGATCCAGCTCACAAAAGTGGTGACAAATGGTAAATGTCAGCAAAGAATCATGACCCCAACCATCAATTCACAAGTTACAAAGAAACTTCTTCTTAGTGGCTTTATCGCTGACTTACAAGCTCAACATCAAAGTTTTCAAGGTAACAACACAGGACTGGATGACAATGATGAATTCAAGAAATTTATAATGGTGAGATTATGTGTAGTTTAGCACAACACTTATTCAGATAATTTTAAAAATAGATGGAACCTTAAAGTAATTGTGGAAATCAAAACCAGGAAGTGTATCATTTTAGATCCAAAAATGAAGATTAGTCAGAATTTACAAGGTACTTATTGATTTTCTGTATTATGTATTTTTAATCTTTATTAAATATCTTCAGAACCATATGTTTCTGGAGGAATATGCTGTGTCTGCACAGTTTCTCTGCAAAGCATATCATTAGGTAAACTTTTTAAGTACTGACATTAATAATGCTATAAACAATTTCCAACTCATGCCAAAACATAACATCACTTAAAGAAAGGTGCAGAATAGTCTAGATTTCTTCTTTCCAAGATACTGATAATAATTTTTAATCTCCCACAAGGAGAGTTTACAGAAAAATATCACACCAGCAGTTACTTTTTGGCAGGAAAAAGGAAAAGTACTGAAGAATTAGGGGAGAGAAAGAAAAATGAAAATGTCTGGAAAAAAGGGGAGGAAAAAGCCTTCCATCTTTCTCCTGAAAAATGGAATAGCCGCAGACAAGAGGCGTCTGAGAGGAAGGAGGCATTTTCCTTTAAATGGCAAATCATCTTGTTGAATAAAACAAACTGGCAAGATGTTGTGTTCATTCCTTCTACTGGAGTCCCTTTTCCAGGGACCATTTGTGTGAGTACAAACAGATTCCCACAGCACACACTGAAAAATCTGGTGATCTACTGCTTCGTTAGGTCAGCTACAGCAGGGGACAGCAGCTTCTACGTGAGGGTGGTGATCTGGACCACAGCCAGCTCCTGTGAGGTTCCTCTGCCATCTGCCACGCAGGACTCTGTGCTCCTTCCATCAGCAGTGGGCACTGCAGCCCCACAGGCATCACTGCCCAGCCTGCAGGGCTGCCAAGCAGACACCTCAGACACTGTGTGGCTGTCCACGTACCTACCCATAGCCCGAGTGGCTTAACAAAACAAACAGCTGGGGTAACAAAGAGGTGGCAAGCAAAACAAACACAAATGCCTTTCTGTTATACCCAACAGCATTATTTTAACCATGGGGGCTTTTGGTGTCTCCCACCTACAGTTCTTTTAAGTGTCCTGCATATATATAAGTAGAGCCCCAGATCCCACAGCAAAATCAAATGCTCTCCACCCCTCCTGTGCTTTGGGTTACTTCCATTTATATTCCCTTGGGCAGTCTTTGAGACACCAATGTAGATTGTTCTCTCTGGACAGCATCTTGAGTGCATTAGTGTTCTTCCTCTTCTCTGCACCCAAACCACCAGTGGCTGTGTGAACCATCCATGTGGGGATCTAATTGCCATTGCCTGCTTGTGCTGGGGCTACGTCCTTGCATTGTGTGAGAGCAGCTCCCTCTCTTCCTCTCAGACCAGCTGACTGCTGGGTGGCTCCCCCCTCATTTTTTACCACTGAGAATCAGTCAGGGCTGCTGGAACATTGAGAAGATTGCATAAAGCAACTGTTATGAAACATATTTTCATTGGAATGCTTTCTGGTGTCTCTTTCAGCAGAAAACGTGGCACTAAGGCAAATGACAGACTTGGGCAGAAGGGCCAGTTCAAGCCCAAAAACTCCAGTATCTCTCCAGTCACTGCTTATGTGGGGACCAAAGGCAGCTCCAGCCCCAACACACCCATGGGGGCTGAGCACCTGCAGCTAGGCTGGATGACTTCAGGCCTTGTTGCTCAGCCTACACATGTCCACAACAGCAACTTCTTCATCTCCAGCTTTTACCAGCGCTTCTGTTGGACCACAGAGATCTCAAAACACATTACAGAAGTTTTTATAGTTTCTATATAATATGATTTCAGAGCAAAAACTGGAGCAAAGCGTGGACTATTATAGCATGTGAAGTGTCTCTCTTCCAGTCCTATGTCTTACACCAGTGTCCTGGCCTCCTTGCTTCACTCAAGAAGCACATGAAGCCCCAAAGGAGGTGGCCCTCCCTCTCCCACGGGGTTATCCCAAGTGGAGAACACATGCATTAGAGTCTGGGGGGGGCTTTCATCCTCCCTTGGGGAAAACACACCTTCTCTTTGAACTTTACTGTGCCTTGTGCACAGATGTCACAAAAACGGCATCCCAACCTATCTGCCAGAAAATGCTTCATCATCCAGAAGGACACTTGTGCAGAGGGATAGAGGAGGGGAAAGGCACTTTTGGTCTGTTAGGTGACGTGTTGGTTTAGCTCTGGCAACAGCAGATATTACAGCCTGTGCTTTATTCTGACCACTAAACATCATTGCTTTTGGCCAAGTGCTTAAAGCAGCCAGAATCCTTAACCAAATCTCCTATTTCTTCCCAAAGTTTCCATGAAAGGGGTTTACACGTCCTTTGCTCCTTTCAGAGCAGGGTGGAGTAAATTCCTCACTGCAGTCAGCACAGATAGATGCTGCTAGCACAGACTGGTGCCATTTGTACACTCTATTGCCAACAGCAAGCCCTGAGAGTGATGAATAAGAGCCCAAACATCACAAGACTGCCTAAACATTTTTAAAATAGCAATAAAATTTAAAATAACATTTTAAAATAACAAAAGGAAGCTCTTTTCATTGCAGTTCAGATGATGTAAATTTAGATTCATTTCTTTTCCACTCCTTTTCCACTGTCTTACAGCCTGGAAATATTTTGTAGACATGCAAGCTGAGATTTACACACTCCTTAGTGCCAGTACATTGCAGTTTCTACCAAATTTCATTATAAGACCCTGGGAGCCGGTAACATCGTGCAAATTTCACTCAAAAATTACTCAGAGTTGGCAAATAAAGCTAAGGTAATTAACTCAGCAGAGCACTTCTTACTATTTTTAAATAATTTAAGTATTGGACATACATAATAGACCATGTTTTAAGTGATGCAAGGCTTAACATGATTGCTACAGTGTCTGAAAGTGAAAACATGGTTGATTTGATCCTGAATCTCTTGCTCTGTGTGTGTTATCAAGTGGCAAATACATATCCAAATCCTGTTTTCATGTGAAATATAAACTGTATGCGCATAAAAATGTAGTAGCAAATAATGAGAATGTTTCAAAAAATGAGGTTGGTTTCCTCAGTGTTGTAAAACAACTGCGCCTTTTTCACTTCTTAGCCAATATATTCACATTTGTAAACAGCATTACATACAGAAAAATATTCTTTTTCTGTATAACTCTACATCTGAAAACTACTCTTCCTATTAGCAGCAGTACTTTTTTGTGCCTACATTTGATTATGTGGTTTTTGTCTTGTCCTTGTTCACATTTTCCACAAACACAGATTTCCCATCACTAATTCAAATTTGCTTTATTTTGCACCATGTAAAAAAACTCAACAAAATGCTCATTTTTTTCAACTTTGTTCTGGAAAAGTCCCAGAAAACAATCTTGTTATCACCCTCTTAATTTTAAACGATCTGTTTCAGGGTTGATCCAAACCAAACAAGCTTCCACTAAGTGGCACCAGCTTCTATTAAAATACCATTAGCATCACTGAATCTTCATGCCAGTTCCACCGGACGACTCGCCAGTTTTAAAAAAATCCATCTGAATTTCAAGTTTCCAGTTTTCATGGTTTCATTGTGGCTCTCGTTTGAATCTTTGTCACCCTCTAGTGTCATGACAATGGAAGCCAGAAGCGCAAAAAGGCGAGTTACAGCGCACAGAGCCCCAAGAGCGAGGGCTGCGCAAACAGCCTGGCGCACACAATGGGAGCAGCGAGCGCAGTCATGCGATGGCACGGTGCTCAGCACAGAGCCCAGGACCAGCTGTGGGTGCGGATTAGCGGGTGACAATCCTCTGTGCCCAGCGGGGCCGGGGGACGTGGCCGGGAGCTTTGGTGCAGCCGTGTCACAGCGCAGGATCGGGACACTGCGCAAGGTGCCTGCCACAGCTGCACGCCCGGGCTCCTCAGTGACAGTTCTGAAAAGCAAATGGTGTTTTATTTGAAAGGCAGTGGCATCACATCCACATCCTGAGGTGGTATCCAGCACAAGATCTGCAACTTTAGTCCACACTGAACATTCCCCTCCCAGCACAGGATAATGCTGCTTAGTTTATTTTTGGTGAAAGCGAATAAAAAATTACTCCTACAGCCCTTTCCTCGCGGTTTTCTACAGTTACAAGAATGAAACAACCTTCCTGATGTGCATCAGCACATTTGTTTCCTTCCCTCCATTCCCTCCATTCATGCTTTGAACCCTGCCCTCGTCAAAGTCACCTGAACTCTCGGTCCTCGATACCACCACAATCTTCTCTCAGGTCCTGAAGCTCCATCTCTCCCCTTCCCAGGCTGACTAGACCCATGTTCTCTGTTTGTTTAGGTTTGAGTGGGGGCTTATTCTGTTCTTTTTCACAGTTCCTCCTGCCTTCTTTAGCGTTGCAGTGGGATTACTCCTATGCCCTTTTTGTGTCCAGAACACATTTTCTGATACTACTCTCAGACAGGACTCCCAGGAAGCACATCTGGAACCCGTTCTTTTGAAATGCTATCAGAAGAAGGGCTAAGTGGTGGGCAGGAAGGAGGGAATAGGTGGGCATGGCACAGACAGGCCACCATCCTGAAGTGGCCATGGCAGTGAAGAAGAGGGTAAGGAAGTGTATAAGGTGGGGGACTAGCAGCAGCTGGATGAACAGACATGGGCAGGAGAGCTAGACAGGAACAGACCAAAGGCTAAACAGAGCAGGGTGCTCCTCACTGGGGGCCCTGTGGTTGTTGCAGGGCTGCAGGGTGAGTGTTGGGAAGCAAGAAGGAATGGGAGGCTTTCCAGTGGAAAATAGAGTTGGGTGTCAAAACATCAGGACAAAAGGAGCAGAGAGTTTTGTTTTATTTGCAGGCTTTGGCAGTGGGATCCAGAAGGAATAGGAAGCTCAAGAGTCTTGGTCAGGAATCAAAGAGATTGGCACCAGCACTGTCTCCTGGGAGCTCACCTACACAGGCTCTCAGTTCAGGAGCAGAGATATGCACATGCAGCAAAACTGCCTGGTGCCACCAGAAATGTGATAACACTGCTGTGGTAGGAGCCATTCCAGTGGCTTGTCCACAGCACACTCTTTGCTCCCTGAAAACCTTTCTCAGAGTGGATGACAGCCCCAGATGAGTGAGAGCCCCATAAAGGGACAGACACTGTCTTCATCTCAGTGAGATCCATTTGACTTTGAGAGCCTGCATGGAAATGAATATATTTCATTTTGTATTTCGTAAAGCTCCATTCAACCAAGAATAATTATTAAACAGAGGGAATAATAATTCTGTTTTCTTCAGGGTGATTATGCACATTGCAAAACTACCCAGAACTGAGCTCACCTAGCAGCCTCTGCCATAAATAAAGTCAGGACAAGGGGCAAAAGCAGAGCTTGTAGGGAACCTGGACTCCCCAGTGCAAGCCTGTCCTTTTTGTAATAAAACTTAATTCTTCAGTTAAAATATTAGAATGGTATGAGGTGAGTCAAAGATTCACATCCAGGGAGATAACCATCCCAATAGTTTCAATCTGATCCTGGGCTGGAGTGTGGGGGATTTTTGTTCTTTTTCATATCTCTCTTTAAATGGCACACAGATTTCCTGTTTGTCACTATTTGCCATGTTTCCTCACAGAAATGTTCTACTGCTTAATGCTGTCTAGCACTTTGTGATACTGCAGATGAAAGAAAAAAAAAAAAAAAGAAAAACCTTATGCCATTTAAAATAAGCACCTTGGGAAATCTGAAAAATACGGATTATCTCACACAGCCTGATTTACCATATAAAAACCATGTTTCTCTGATCTGGAAAATGGTTGATTAAGTATATCCCATAGTTAAATCATTTAATGGTTGATTAAATAGATATTTAAGGAATAAGCACAAGTACATTTTTGGATTTTGATTTCTAGGAACACAAGCACCATTTAGTTAATCCACACCTGGTATGCTGCATGTTTTATTCAGTCATGCCAAAATTTTAAGTTTCAACAGAAACGGTGTCTGCAAGCTGACTATGAGAGAGTGTAAATTAAAATGGCAGAAGACAGGAGTTTTAAAGAGACCAAAGACAGCATCCACATGAAATTGGTATATTGAAGTTTAGTGTTCTAGGAGCTGAGTATCTGATCCAGAATGTTTTGACAGATTTTGGGGCATCATATAAGGCAATTGATATTTTGCAGACTCAGGGCTACAGAGAAAGAAGTGCCAATTATTTTAAAGATGTAGCTGAAGCTCCTGCCTTTAAAAGTCTGATGAAATCTTGGCATGTGAATGGGTTAGAATTTCCCACAGCATTATATTAATCTCTCTGTTGTTTACACAGCACTTATTTTAAAATGGAAAACTGATACGTAAATCACAAGAATCAACAGCAGGATTTTTTTGGCCATAAGCATGCAAGAAAAATATCACCCTCTGATGTGTTTCAGAAACATAAAATCTAACTATGACAGAAGAAGCATGAGTTTACTATGTGTGAATTGCAGCAAGAGGTGGTGCTGATAGCATCAGCTATGAGAAAGTTTGTCTGGCACTTTCTGGGAGAATACCCTGTATTGTCTTGCTATAACTTCACAGTGCTTTAACAGTTTGCTCTTTTACCATTACGGCGGGTTTGTGTCTGATCACAACCTTTTCTCTGAACAGCTGCAGCACTTCACATCTTGGAAAATGTGTAATTTGTAAGGGGACAATTTCTGTGCAATGAATGTCCATTCCTTCGTTCAGTGAAAAGCACACCAAGGTTGACCAGGGTCCAGGTCTTTGGAAAAATCTCTTCATCAGTGCTCAGAAGGGACTCACTTTTCACCTGAAAATCCAAAGGGTGCAACAATAGTCTCAGCTTTTCCTAACTACAGCTGATGCTTTGGGATTTTACCTATCAGGACCAAGAAATTGTTTTTCCTGGGGTTTTATCTTCTTCTTTTTTTTTTTTTTTTTTCCTTTTTGTTACAGATAGAGGACAAAGCTGCCTGACAGAAGTGCAAGGTACAAATGGGTGTGAAGCTAGAGCATAAGGTAACTGATGAGAAAATCTGGAAGGACAAGAAACTACAAGCTTGTGGAAAAAGAGAAAAATTGGGTCAATAATTTATAATGGGCAGACAGTAGGATTTCGAGATCAGGGAGAAGAGAGGGAAGATAGAATGACTAGACAAGGAACTTAGTGGGGATATCAGGACTGGAGCCAGGAATTGTGATGTGATATGCCATGGAAATCACTGAACAAATTATAAATATCTGAAAAGCAATTATTTGTAAGTGCATTGCAGTATTTGTTAGCCACTTCCTAATTTTTCAGAATGTATCAGTACTCATCACATTCTCCCACATTCCTGTGCATCTCTGAAGTCATGTATTCAACTCTGAAATTCAAGTAACCATGGACACATTTAAACTTTTTATGTCTGTTTGACACTCAAATTTACCCTTTGGCCAAAGGAAAAGTACACTGGGTCAGGGTCCAGGAGCTGTTAGTTCTAGCTTTGTATGTGACTAATGCATGACTTTTTACACTTCACTGTCTTTGTTACTGTGTCTTTGCATCAGCAACTCAGCCATGGTAGAGCTAACATTGTTTTGTATATTTATCATGTGCAAATACACCCTGCAGAGATGTGTCACAGGATTTGTGTTACTGCAGCATATATTACTACTCAAAAAAGGCAATATCAAAAAAGACAATGCATCTTACTGGAACCATATTCTCAAATAACTACTTTTAAAAATGTTTGTCTGCATACATAATGATTGTATCCTAGAAAAAAATGACACCACAAAGTGTCTGCCTCTAGCTTACAAGAGAGGAGCATTTTGAATGGTGTTTGTAGTCCAAAGTTTTGGCTAAAGCAGGTGAATATGGAAAGGCTATACGACAATATCCTGAATAGACAAGAGCCTGAGTGAGAAGACATTTAGTACCTGGCATGACTGTGCTCTCAGTGTGTAACTTGGACAACACTAGAAATCAAGGCATTCGGGTTCCCATGCCTCTGCTGTAATAACTAATTACATCACATTGCCCTCTCTATATTTTTTACGATGCATCCCCTCAAGAGTTTTGGCTATTTTCTGGTTTATGTTAGCAGAGTTGCCAGCCTCACTTGGCTTTCTACCACCTCTGCACCACAGCCAAGTATTTCCCCCCATCACCAAGCATCACAGGACTGCATGAGGCAGACATGGTGAGTCTGTGCTGCTTGGTCTTCCAGCTTTCTCCCCTCCAGTCAGGAAATTACTCTGTTTAATTACCCTAGCATTGTCTGAATACATTTTTTTTTTTTTTTTGGTAGCGGACTAAGTATAGAATAAGACAAGTAAATTAATTTTTACTAGTTAAATTAAAAATAGTGGCTCTGCTGTGACAACAGCAGCAGGGGAAATCCCAGTTGGTCCTCTGGAACGTTTCAGGCTTCCTGCTTCACTGTCTCTGCTGCAGTATCCCCCCTTACATAACCCAGCAGGCAGCACTAACACACTCATCTAAGCAGGCACATTGCCAGAAATATTTGGTCTATTGAACACTCGTGGTACACAGACTGAAGACTTTTGTGACTCTCCTCCACATGAACTTCAGCTTTAAATGGCAAAGGAGTGTCTGCACTCTTCTCCCTTGAGAAACCCAAATTTACTTTTATGAGGTCATCAATATTAATGTTCATGCAGCATTCCAAAAAGCTATTTTCCCCTTCCCCTCCCACTGCCAAACATGAACAATGGAGCAACTTTGTAATCAATGTCATATTTAAACTATTTATTGTTTCTTTCTCCTCCTTGCCCCTTCTCTTTTCCTATGTTTTTGAGGGGTGTACTTTTTCCTTTTTTCTGGCTGCTGAACCCTATCTTTACTTTTCTTTCTAATATTTCCCTTGTTTATGTAGCCTTCCCTGCTTTGGGCCTTCAACAAGTTCCTCTGTGGCTGCAATCACACAGTTATACAATGTTCCCACAATGCTGAAATTGTTACATACACGTCAGATAAATAAAACGCGATGGGTTTTGAGAAGAGAGACTGGGGAGGAGCTGAGCAGACTGAAGCGCATGCACTCAAGAACTTGTGGGGATTTGGGAAGATGCACATTCCCTGCAATGCCAAACACACAACACTTACTGAGTGTGTCACAGCCACTCACCAGAGCAGAGCTCCTGCTGGATGGTCCTTCTCCTCTGAACTATAGGTGCCCCACAGACAAAGATGTGTTTTTCTGGGAAGACTTCCTAATTTTGTTTAAGCACGATTTATGTTTTACTGGAGGTTGACTGATCTGTAAGGCTAATGACAGAAACTTCTACCCCTTTTGTGTCTTCAGTTTTAACTGCAATTTTTTTCCAGACAATTCTTATTTTAAGGCAGTAAGCAAGCAGAGAGAGCTGTTTGCTTTCACACAGCACTTTTTAAGGAGCCTAAAAAATTCAGAAACTAAGCTATGTGTTCTTGAGTGCTCATTTAATGCCCATCTAATGGCTTTCCTTTTAATATAGGTATTGAACTCATCGTGCTGCCACTGACTCACATCAGCTGGGAAGTAAGAGCAGTCGACATCCAGCTTGTGTCAGCAAGCTGGGGAAGGGCCTTGGTCCAAGCTGTATTATGAAGGCATGTCTCTGTAGTCAGGTGGAGACAGTTGTGGAATAGCTTAGCTCATTTTCTAAGGTGCAAAATGGAAGATACATTCAGCCCAAAAGCTGTTTGGACACGCTGTTGTGGAACTGTGCCCAAGCTAATAAGTTCTGCTCAGAGGCAGGTTATTCTTTTACATAAGTTGGCTGGTCCCTTATTTGGTGAGGTATATATGCTAAAGCTTGAAATAACACAGTTCAGCCTTTAATATAAATGTTGGTTTCTAGACAAAGGCTGCTTAGAAAGACAGCCTTTCTTTTCCTTTTTCATGTTCATCCTTCTGAAGTTCCCAGGAAACTAGTACAGAATATATTAAGCTTGCATGACAGAAGTAAAGGAGAAGTTGAGAAGCTAAATCTCTTACTGGTTTGTTTCTCTTTTATATTCATAACATCTTTCACTCTGCAGGAACAAGTGAAAAGAGACTGAACTATTACCATTCCATTAATCAAAAAATGCCCCTTTTTCTCTTGTAACTATGTAATGTATACATTAATTTTAATTTATAGTGGTATTATCTGCCACAATACATTTGGGGCACATAATTTTTAAAGTTAAATATAACAGTTAAATAATTTTTCCATTGAAAGTCTCATTATAGCTATCAAATGTATTATTAGAAGATGTTAACCTTAAATTAAAATCCTTGGTGTCAGCATATCATGACCTTATAAAAGTCTTTTCAGAGATTTTGATGATATTGCACTTCTATTTCCCATTCCACACACACTGGAGTTTAACAGGTTCATATGTAATAAAGTTTATGGCCTTACTGTGTCATTAACAAAACCAGGTGACCTCTCTGTGTCAGAGGTAAGCCATTTCAAATACCATCCTACTCTTACTCTGCTATATAACTAAGTACTTAATTAGCTAGAAGTCTCAGCAATAACTTACAAATCCTTACAAATTGCTGAAAATCTGTAAAAATGTAAGTAACCCCCAGGACTTGGCTTGGACATAATACTGAACTACTGTATCTAAAATGATTTCTGGATTGCCTGGAACTTCACAGTCACCTGCACTGATTGTGCACACATTTATCTTAATTTCATTTAGTCATTGCGACCTGTGCCTCACAGTGCCTAGCATTTCCTTTGTCCACAGTAGAGGTTTGCTCTGCAGAAGAGGAAATGCTATGCAGAAATACACATTGGGAGAACACTGATACTTAGGTTGTAGGAGCTGTTTTCCCTGAAGAGTTAAACTGTAATCTACATTAACTCTTTTCATGCTGTCTTGAACAAAAGCCCCTGCACAAAAACTGCACAGAGCATCCCTGTAACTCGAGTTAGCTCTCTAGCAAAGGCAACAGGATTACAGTGCTGATAAGGCCTGAATGCTCCCTGTCTCTCGTGAGACTCCCACTGGAAGTTGATAAGTCACACATCTGGCTTGTAGTTTAGGATAGGAGAAATCCCATGGCAGGGCCTATTTGTGCCCCTTGCATGTGGAAGGCATGCTGTTCTGTCTGTTGGGTGTTGAAGCTACCTCAGGACACATCCACTGACTTACAAATCACAAAACAAACTGACTTACAAATCACAAACCTGGAACGTACCGCACTCAGAAGTAACAGTCAGGATTTTAGTGAAAACATTCTCCAGGCTTTCTTAGGATAATCGTAACTTTTGGCTGAGATTGGACTACTGTAAATGGGAGGGGTACAACTGAACAGGACAAGCAATAGACTCCTTTCTTAGATGAATCCAACACACCGTTTCCTCAAGCCTACAGATTTCAGTCTCCTCTCAGAGCAGAGCTCCCGAAGCTAGTGTCTGCCTCTCGTAAACAATTGACAACTACATTTGTTTATACTTGACTGAGGTACAGTTTAGAGCTTTATCTAATGTTCTTTTGTCTCTGTGGGCCTTTTCAAATCTCTGTAGAGCAGGAGTTGCTGCTGAGACAGTCGCTACTGTTCCATGGCAACTAAAAACAAAAAACTACTCCCTTCTTTTGATTTCAAACTTACTATCTGCAGAGGCACTCCAGGGAGTCCAGTTCTTACACTGCGACAGAAAGAGGAGATTTTCCTATTCTCCC
This sequence comes from Melospiza melodia melodia, assembly GCF_035770615.1. NCBI lineage: Eukaryota > Metazoa > Chordata > Aves > Passeriformes > Passerellidae > Melospiza > Melospiza melodia. The sequence goes on from NC_086194.1 coordinate 39,299,440, forward strand.
TATTCATGTTTCCCATGCCACTAATGATTTCATAACCTCTGTTATTTCATATGCCAAGTAGATATTTCTCATCCAAGTTAAAGTATGCCCTCTCTATTAAGTTCCATCTTTTGTGGTAGCCATACCTTATCTTTGACCACACTTATTGCCATCATTACTATATATTTCAGTTCCACAATATTTTTTAAATAAGTCCAACTAGAATAATGTATGGTCTTCAAAATATGGGTCAGATTTATAACTCTGCATCTGCAAATTGTATCATGTTTATAATTGCAACCTGATTTCTATTTTATTCATAATTTCCTTCTGCTAATACTTTGGAGTTTTGTTTGTTTGCTATTGCTGAACATTAATCTGACATTTGCATACAGTATCTCCTGAAGAACTCAGACTCCTCCTTCTGTAGTTGATATTACCTATTGAAAGCTGCACTTGCATAAGCATAAGAAGGCTTTTCTTCTCCCCATGGGTATTTTCCAGTATTTAACATTGATTTTCTCCCACCATTTATAGCCAAATTGCTCTGTCTTGAGAAAACATCCTGCGTCCCATCACAAGTGGCTCTTGGTTTGCATCATCTGCTGATCTTATGACCTCTCTATTTACTTCTTTTCTAAAACATTCAAAATATAAAGTATCCCAGGTGTGAGCATCAAATCTTGGAGAAAATCCATGAGTAAACCCCTGCATTGTGAAAATGGAAAGCTACTCATTCATTCCCTATCCTGATTTCTGAAGATTTTGTTTCAATTGTGTACGGACACCCGAGAAACCCTACTTTATCTCATGCTTGCTTTCTTCAGCATGCTTTAATGAAGGATCTTTGCTTAAAGATTTAGGAAATCCATCTATGATGTATCATTCATAATGTACCATCCAAATAATTCTCATCCTCTTGCATGCTGAATTTTTCAATAAACTCCAGTCATTTGTGCCTTGCACCCTTCTTTTGAAAAAGCTTTATCAACTTGCTGCAGGAGGTCAGGCTCATTGGGCTGTAATTCCTGAGGTCCCACTGAATTTAAGAACAAAATGAACATCACATTTACCACATTCCATTCCTTTGGAAAAGAGGCCAATCTACATGTCAAGTTACATTGCATTAATAATTTGTCACATATATCAGACTTCTTTAGAAATGTTTTGAAAACCTGATATAATCTACTTGATTTGTTACCATTTGGTTCTGTCTACTCTAAAATTTCTTCTCTGACACTTTAAATTGAGATAATTTCTTTGACTTGGACCCAAAAAATGTTCTGCTATTGAAACCTGCCTAAGCTTGTCCATGGAGAACATTATTGTGAAAAATTCATTTAGCATTTCAGCTCTGGGCTTATCTCTTTAAATACTTCTTTTATAGCCCAAACATTATAGAACGCCTATAAACTGTCTGGCACAATTCATGCTTCTGATGTGTTTAGAGCAAGTTTTATTATTCACTCTTATGCTTATCACAAGTTACTCCTCAAAATAATTTTGGCCCACTTTATAAAGGCTTTATATTAAACGTATAAGAGTTTATGTTCTTTTCTGTTTTCCTCATTTCAACACAATTTCCACTTTTTGAAGACTGACTGTTACTTCTAACAACTACTTTCACATTTCTGTTTTGTCATGCCAGCTTTCTGTGTGCGTGTGGTCCTTTTAAAGTCTTTTTTTGATAAGCAGTAAATGTTTGCTGTTAGTCTCTGGTAGAGCATCTTGAAACAATCGGCATGCCACCTGCAAACTTTCTACTCCTTTGGCTGCTTCTTTGAAATTCTCCTTAATAGCCATGATTTGCATATTTCAATAATACAAAATAGTCTAATAATATACAGCAGAGACATATGCTTTGATACTGCCTTTTGGTTCCTAGGCAAATCCTCATAACACAGGAATTTCTTTTTAATTACAATTCCTAATAACATCTGCACATTGTTAGTTTCTGCCAGAATCCTGTTAGGTTTCTGGGGGAATTTAACCAACTTGTCAATGAAATGAGGATCAATCAGGCCTCAGGTAAGACAGCGCAGAGTGAGTGAATCCCTGTCCAGCAGGGCTGAATGGGTCAGCAGGGCTAGGACTGATGGGCTCCCCTCCTGGATTTTAGCTGCAAACCATTTGCTGAATATGTGCAAAAATTTTAGGAGAAACAGCAGCGCTGACAGCTGCGTTTTAGAGAGGTTTCTTTTGAAAACAAACAAATTAAAAGAATGTGAAATCAGAACTGACCACAGAGGTTTAACTGCAACAGAATTACATAGTGAAGTCTTGAGGGTTTTCTAAGCAAAATGAAATCATTTCAGTCCATCAATTCTTGCATTGCCCTTCATGTGAGGCACACACAGATTGTACGACATTATTTTCTCTCCTCAATAACTTTCCAGAGCAGTAAAATGAATAACTCACGATACAGAAATTTAATACAAGAAGGCTGCGCGTGGAAGAAGGAGGGGAAGCGCTATTTCAGCTGGGCGCGAGTGCGGAACGGCGAGGATCGGCGCTCCCCGTCCTTGGCCGAGGCCGGGACCACATTTCATTTCCTTTCTCTCTCCTGCAGCGCCACCCGGTGGCGCCATTTGGGAAGAGCCGGGGCCGGCCCTGGCGCTGGGAGCCGCCCGCACCTCGGGGAGGATTCCAGCTCTGTGTGCCCCTCACAAGCTCACCGCGGTTCCTGAGCCGTGTGGTTGCTGCTGCTATAGACATAGACTTTTTTCATTTTAGTGCACACTAGGTCTTCCTTATGTTCATTTTTCCCGTGGCTTACTCTTTTTCATATGTGCAATTACAACATTAAATTATTATAGAAGAGCATGTGAAACCATTTTTTCTCATGGCAGTAACTAATTTTTTTTTTTTTTTTTAATTTCTTCAAAAGGAAGCTGCATATTTTGCTTTATAGGAGGAAATCCCAGTCGTGCTGGAACTTCTGGAAAAAATAATTTGGTTTTTGGGGGCAAGAGCACGGCCCAAAGATTTTTTTTATCCTTCTGGTGGAAACAGGAAAAGAAGTGTTTGTCTTGCATGCCGTGGAGGAAAATGTTTTACATCTCCAAGAGTAACTTACACCTGCCATCTTGTCTCTGCATGACTCTCACTCCAGATGTACAGCAGCAAACAAGAAGAGAGCCTGAAGAAGTCTCAAGAGACCTATAAAGTCAGCAAAATGGCTTATGACCTCTTTTTTGTTCAATATTTCATGAAGTATAAAAAAACCCAAAGCGCTGAGGTTTTCCATTTGATTTTTCATTTAAAAGACAGATCTTTTAAGAGTGTAAGGTTTATCACATCAGGGAAATGGGAAAAATGTAATTCAGTTGAGATGTTTTTTCAGCTCAGGCTGTTTTCAGCTGTTTGGTTTGTTACTTTTATTTTTGAAACTCTAATTCCCATACCTGGAAAGGAAAGCTTGATATCTCTATCTCTCTCAAACACAAGAATAGTGAATACTCTCACCTCAGATTTCTGAGTAATCCTGATGTGAAAATAAAGCAAAGCAAGCCTTGAAAATTTCTGGTATTCAATGTAAATAATTAGATAGGTGAGAGCATACAAATACAATGATACCACTTCAATCAAAGCTTTTGTTGTTCTGGTAAAAATCTGAGTGATCAGACTAATCACATTATCTCCAAGCATTCTCACATTTACAGTCCCTGTTTTATTATCAGTCAAAATGCTCCAGGGAAGTAAGGGGTTTGTATAGCTTCATCCTAAATCAACTTCTCTTTCAGATTAAGATTTACCCAAGAGGTGAGCTGCTTCATTCTTTTTTTAGTTTAATTCCACTCATTTCCATTCCGTTCAACATATATTTCGAACAGGATGTTCTGCTTTTGCCACTTGTATTTGTAATGCTTTTGTACTCCTAATCCTTTTGTGGGCACTGCTCTGTGTGTTCTCTTCAGCCTAATTTAACCATAGTTTATATGGCTATAAGATAAAGATATTTTATACCTCACTAGTCAAGTGTAAACTATTACAGTAAATCGTGTTATTTTCACAAGTTTGGGAACAAGTGCTAGCTGGCATTATAAGTGTGGAAGTAACACTTTTATTTCCACATTCCTGCTTTCATCATTCACATTTATTTCTTCAGGGGAAGAAAGATACTTGATGTCACATTGAGGAGTGTCTCTCTGCACTATATTTAATTCCTGGGCTGGGAAAAGATATTGCCTAAATACAAAAGGTCACAATTAAACTCTGGGGTATAAAAGTACCACTCTCGATTTCTGTTTCCTTAAACCTTAACAGCATCTGACCATAACAGAACGGTGTCCTGAGGCCACAGGGAACATTTTCTCAAGTGCTGTTTAAGTCTGTTTTTCTTTGTTTATCCTCAGTTCATTTCTGAGCTGCTACAGCAACCAGGAGAGGAGCTGTTGTGCCTGTACTTAGCTCTCGCTTGCATTGAGGCAATGTTCTAGTTCCTCGCTGATTTAGGTGGAAGCTGAGCAATTTCTACCCACATTTAGACCTAGCTGTGTTTTCAGGCCAGAGAGGCATTCTTCAAGCATGCAAAATTCAGACTGCAGATTTTAATTAGGAAAAGAAACAGAAGAGACTCTGTGCAAGGAAAAGGAAACCTTTTCAATCAGTTTTCTTCCTCATTCACGATATAATCTCTGCAGCAAAAATCGGTAACACAAAAGGGACAAATGATATTTGTTGTCAAAAATGTGCTTCCCCAAACACCAATGAGTTTTTCCTCTCTGTTTGCTAGGTTCCTTTTCTTTTCCTACCAGAAAACAAGAGCTGACCACTCTTCAAGTGGAATATTCGTTCACTTTTGGGATGTTCCAGTATTGCTCATCACAAAACTTATGCATATCTTATTGGGAATATCTGAAAATTAAAAACAGCGCCAATGAGATTTGCTTCAGTGGAATATGGAGTATACAGGCTGTAGTCAGAGCGGAGGATAAATAGGATACAGACTGTTATGTCACAACATTGTTTTTGTTCTTAAAACACTCTTTTAAGAATCAGACATTGCTGTATAAATATCGCTCAGAAAAGTATATTCTTAAGTACATTTTGGGAAAACCACTCATTAGATTAATATCCCTCTATTACTAAATTTCAAACAGCATGCTCCATCTTTTCAAAGGCTCTACAGCTCTGTTGTTCTCCAAACACAAAGAGAATGCAGTGACTAAAAAGCTATCAGACCGAAGCACAGACAGTGAATGCAGCATATTTGTAGAGCGCTTGGAGACAAATGAGATTTTGGCGTAGTGGTGACTCATTTAATTGCACAGCTATCACAAGATAATGTGATAGTATTAACATAAGTAACTATGTGCTGCAATTATTCCTCTCAGAGTGTTATATGCTAGCATTTATAACAGTGCTCACTGCTTCTAGCTCATAAAAAAAAAATCCTGAAAGTATTCTCATTGAGATTACTGTGCAAGCCTTCTGAATAAGGTATTAGGTTATGTGTGCCTGTGGCACTGTTAGCGCCTCTGCCCAGCGCTGTCTGTGGCACTGGGTGGCACAGTTACTCTCAAAGGCCGGAGTGGCAGCTCAGGGCTTGGAGCTGCAGGGCTGTCACTGAGGGCAGTGCCAGTCCAGCGAGGGGGAAGCCTTTAACCAGGCGTTCCCCAACTGGGGCACACCCCACTAGTGCTGCACAAACGCGGCCCGAAGGGCAAAATGTCTCCCTCTACACACACAGCCCCGAAAAGCCAGGAGAGACCACTGAAAAATAAATAAAGGATCACTCTTCATAGACCCATTAACTGAAGATGAGTGGCCAAACTGAACTGAGCAGAACTGTTTGATTCTGGAAATAACATGGGTATGAGAAATGCATGCCTATAGTGACGTTTGTTAAATTCGCATTTTCTGCTGATGTGTGTTATTTCTGACCCCAAAATTGCCTGTGGTCCATAAAAACAGGCACAGTAAAGAAAACCCAGGCAAGTAATTTCTAAGCCCATGTGGTAGGAAAAGGACCCTGGAAACTAATTTATTTTAAAAGTAATTGTGGTGGGAGTCAGCCTTATTTTGACAATGTATACATTCAAATAATGTTTATTAAACTATGTTCATTTACTCCTTGAATTATGGTTGCCCTAAATGAGGTCTTCACCTTTCCAAAATGCCATCTGAATGGTGATATTACAAATTTAAACAATCAGTCATATGTAAATCAGAGTTAATAGAGCATCCCCTTTGGTAGTTGGACATGCATTATTCAGCTCCGGGTATCTTCTTTTTTCCCCACAGGCTGAAGCCATGATTAAAATGTTACTTTAAAATAAATGTCTCCACAGAGACAAAGACAGATTTAAAACATAATGGATTCTCTCTCACCATGCTATTAAGGAAGAAAGTTACCTCAGCATAAAGATTTCATTACACCTCACCAAAGACTTCAGATACTCCACTGCAATCCTAAAGATTTCACAAAGCTAAGATAGGTTAAAGCCCAGACATCTTTAAAGAATATTGTCGTTCTTGCTTTTTTTTTTTTTTTAATACAGGGATGTAATATTTCCTGTGAAGATGACTGTCAATGTACATGCACGCCAATGCTTTTTTTAAAACCACAGTCTATTATTTTTATAAAAGTGGCCTGGCACAGTGTAAAGCCTTCAAGGCCAGTACGCACAGTACAGTTCAACAACGAGTTTTCTACTGTATCATTTATTTAGGAGGTCACTGTGGTTCACAGAACCAGTTTCCCTTTAGGAGAACCAGATGATTCAGAGCTCTGTGGTCACCACCACACAGTAGGCAGAGTTGGAAGAGGTAGGATTTGGACCAGATCTCTTTGGATCAAGACTTGTATTTCACTCGTTCTTCAATACTTCTGCACAAATAATAATGTATGTTCCAGCAGTGCTCCCCATGGACACTGCCTAGAGAGATGATCCAAACAGACCATGATACAATTAACTAAGATCCAAGCAGTGGGAGTCTGAGGTTAAGCAGAAATGGCATCTCCATATGAACAGAGCCTGTCAGGTTTATGCACAGCTATTTTCCTAATTTAACCAAAGGAAAAGTAAGTCCGTGGCCATATTCCTTCCTTCTTTCACAGAGCTTAGCTGCTCTTATATGCTACTAGACAGCCACAAATAGATCGGCCTGCCAGCCTTAGGAACTGTCTGTCCCAAATGGCAGACACTCCTTGGCTCTTTCCTCTCTGAAGAAGCTCATCCCTGCCCTATCACTTGAGTCTGCACTTCACTGACGCCGATTTTTCTTCAGTATCAGAAGTCGAGGCCTTTCCCTACAGATATCATCACTTCAAACAAGCCTAGATTAGAGCAAGAAAATGTGAGTGTGACACTCTGCTGAAATTTAATTCCTTGAAATCCAGGCTGCTGCCTGACTCTTCTGGTAGTTCTTGTTGCAGTGCAATCATAGCAAATTCACCATGTCTGCAGTTTTGACATGAAATTATAACATAGCTGATTATTTAAGAATACTTTTTTTTTTGTGCAATGGTCACACAGAAATTCTCTAGGACTGATCTTTAAAAACTCTAGTCTGTGACAGGATTGCTGGAGTCTGTAGAGCTCATATGTAACTTACCAAAATTACACAAAACCAAAGCAGTGTTAAAATAACTCACTTACATTTGTCTTCACATCTCGTCACCTGAAAACTCTGAAGAACAATCTTGAATTATTATTGGAGAAGTCCTTGTTTTGTCCTGAGAGCATATGGGATCAAATTATTCTATTGTGGTTCTTTTGAGCAGAAAGCTATGTAAAGAAAATTATCAGCCTCCAAAACAGAAAAGTTTAATAATAAAAGGCAACTGTAAATAATTTGGTCAAATAAAGACCATGGAATACCGCTGTGTTTATTTTTGTTTTTCATTCTTTATTAAACATGAGACTTTTCCATCTTATATTTGAAGTTAAAAGGTTGTGAATGGAGACAAGCTAATACCTGTGATGATTTTCTAACTACTAAATATGCTTTTATCTGGGTTTGCTTTCTACTGGTTTCTGCCAGTGCCCTGATGAACAAAGGTACTGGCAAATCATGGAGCATTCTTACCTCAGAATGTAGAATTTGCACTTAGGTCTCACTTCCACTTAGAAGAGACAATACAAAACCACATGAATGATGCAGCCAGTCAAAATAAGCAAAACTCACTTCAAATATGTAAAACTTGCAGTGATCTGCAGATGAGGAGGCAATGAGAGCACCAGTGCATGGTTTTGCTCTACAACCATTTATTTATATGCAGCAAATATGTATAGGTATGAAGACAAGAGCAATGTTCAGCATTGTACAATTGCAGAAATAGATCTGCAAAGAAATGTATTAACCAAAAAAGTTAAGCTTCTGATGAAACACAGCTCAGTCCTCTACCCACAGCTACGCTGCCAGGGATGCTGCAGAGGCCTGTGAGCAGGGCAGAAGTGCCCCCCCACCACCCCAAATGAGTGAGAGACCCAGATTAGTTAGCCACGATGCAATTAGCAAACAGCATGCATGACATGACTGAAAGATGAGCAACGCGTGAGAGCAGAACAAATGGCCTGTGGGACAATATGGGGCAGCTGGGGAAGCAAGCCAGGACTTGGGGGCTGAGGCAGGTTGTGGCATCCCTCCTTCTGGGAGGGAAAAATGGATGGGACATAAAGGAAAGAGTGATCTATAGGGGAGCTGCGGTGAATGCACATAGATATCTGAAAGTGAATACATTCTTTATTCATTTTGGTTGGCTGTAAAAGAAGAGTATGTCTAAAGATAAGTGAGTATTGTTGTTATAAATTTTTTCTGACACACATTCTCTACCATGGCCAGAGAGAAAATGGATCAATAACCGTAAGCCCTAATTTCCGGAGCTCCAACAAGACAGTCCTTTCAGGGCAGTAAAAACTGCAACCAAGATTCTTGAACATTATCTAGAAATGATTTGGACTAATCTGATGCCTCCTAAAAATGACTAAGTTCTGTTTCCACTTAAAAGATGGGAATTCTGCATGTTCGAGGTAATGTGATTGACCAGCAACTCCCTAATTCTCATCACATTTTGTTTTGCTGTGAATGTTGCTAAAAAAAGTCATGCAGTCTTTATCTGAAATTACATTAAAATCAAAATCTTCCATGTGTCAAAATTACTGACAGCACCAGCAGCCCAGCTGGATTCCTTCTGCTCCCAGAGGAAGATCAGAATTAGGATGAATTAGATCCCTTCCATACCATTATACCACTTTGCTTGTCTCAAAATGTGGGAGGAAAACTGTTAACGCTGAGGCCAATTTGTTGTTTATGTCATCTATTTGCATACTTAATTAATGTAAATTACCAGCCGCTACAGAAGTTTCAGACAATGACAACAGTTACGCTCCAGTTTTTCAAGTTAAAACCTCCAGGAGGAAAACATGGCTGGTTTATATTCTCCCTACATCAATGACAGCAATTTCCAGGTTTTATTATTTGATTCTACTTTTGGAATTAAGAGCCAGGGAATAATTACTTAAGCAGGGAAAAAGAGATTATAATGAGGCTCAGGACTGGGCAGATGAGAATTACCAAAGAGAAACAGTTTTTTTTTCCCATAGAGCAAAATAAGTAGTAGTAGTTCTGGCCAGGACTTGGAAAACAGTACTGTACTGTGCTGTGCAAGGAAGCTGTTTCTGTGGTGTCGGCTTTTTCTGATGTTTTTTCCCCCCACTCCTTTTCTGAAAACAGTATGATGTGAAAGAATTTCATAGTACTAAAACGATAATGGAAGTAGTGAGAGGGCTTTGCAAAACAAGCTCAGTGTGAGTGCTGCTAGAATGAAGCCTACAATGATTAGACTTCTGAATAATCAGGCAAACAGCCCATATTGTAACAAGCACTGTTTATGGGGCTGAAGCAAACACAGACAAGTTTGATTCACATGCCTCAGTGAGCGCAAAAACACTTGTAACAAGGAGCCTTGCAAAGCCAGCAATTAGGGCTATGGAAACAGTCTCTGCCCTACCAAGATCACAGGCTCAGTGAGAGGTGGGAAGCGCTCAGCTCAGCTGGGATGCTCCAGAGAGACGGGCTCTCAGCTCCCACATAGGCAACAATGGCAAAACCAGCCCCTGACTGGGACTCTGTTCCCCATACAGCTGCATCAGCAAAACATTGCCAAAAAATGTCTGAGCAGAATGATAGAAAAATAAAGTAAAATAAAGCCCTACAAAAAAAAGCACTATAATTTTTTGAGAATTTCTGAAACCACTGCAAAAGATATGATTTTGGTAAGCAGCTCTTTGTTGGCTTTATTACTAAAATGTAGTATAAGCAATTCCAGCTGCAGCAGCTGAGACACAGTTTTTTACTTGTCATATACACGAATGCACAGGATTGCCTGGGTCTGAAAGTACCTCACAGATATATTTACTCTCCATGAATATGATATTCCAAATGGATGGGTCTGCTCCAAAGACCCCAAGCCTTTTCATGCCATTATTTGGGCCAGTTGTGATTGTTACTATGATTCTCCAATGGAGAAAATCACCCTGCTTCAAGTATGGATCATCAGGGTTTTGTGCTGCCCTGTAAGAAACTCATCTAGGGGTAGAAGTCAGAGTATTTTTCATTTTCCCATCAGTTTTCCTATCCAGAAAGACACCAAACTCCTGGATTCAATTAAAGGAGGTAGCCCTTTAACCACTATTGCTTCAGTGTTTGACTGCAACTTCCACGTCTGACAAAATGAGCAAAGTGCTCATTTTCTCAGCCATGGAACTCATTGGCTGCAAATTATGTAGCATACTCTTTGAGAATCAGCATCTTTTAATCACCTACTTTCTTATTCTTTAACAGAAGAAGCAATGGCAATGTGTTGCATTAAATACACTGGAGAAGAAGCTTCAGCAAGTTTAAACTCACCATCCGAAAATGTGTCTAGCTTTTAGTTTTCTCCTTGTCTAAACTGTAGTAATGTTGATCTGGTGCTCAATGTCAGCTTTTTTCTACCAATTCCTTTTTTCCCTGAAGCCCCAGTGGCCCCAACATCCTAAGACCGCTTTGCAGCCTATTTCTGAGCTCCTTACTTTTGCCAGTTTGGTGTCTTGTGTGAACCTGTCTGTATCAGAAATCACAAAGCACAGGACGGTGCAAACAGAGGTGGAGCAAAGAGACACCTACTCCAAGTTCCTTACTTTAACATCACTAAGTCCAAAAGGACTCGGAAATACAAAATGAACACAGATTACAGTTAGCTGGAAGATTCACCACTATTGTTTTTGCTTCAGCTTTGTCAAAGCAGCAGGGCCACAGACCCCATGGAGATGCTCTGCTGAGTGCCAGGCAATCTGTTGGTGTAATAAAGCGGATCACTGCATGTCAGAACCTCATTTCCATGAGCTTGTTGTGTGGCCTTATCATACTTGTTTGCCACTTAGAGATGCTTCCGAAATTCAATAATTATTCATGAAATGCAATAAAATATTCTAAATACGTACAAGTCAAATCAGACTGGTTTGCATTTTACCCCCTTGAACTCTGGGGTTTTTTTTCCATGTTACTGTACTAGATTTCTCTGCTAGTCAAGACATGTGTCTCTTTAAAATCATTACACTTTGATTCCTATTCCTTCTGTATATAATTAGACAAGAATTTGAAGATAAGCTTACAAATCCCCTCTTGAATCCTAAAGCTTGTTCTCTTTCCAACTGTATCAGGTAGTTAAAGAAAAAAATAAGCCCTACCTAACTTGGTCAGATTTTTAAGAATTCCAAAATTTTAAAATATGTATTTAAATGTATGTGTTTAAACTTTTATAGAGTTCTTTGCTACAAGACCATTAGGAACTGTCAAGTGAAAATCAGAGCATTTAACTAATGTCCCTGAACTGTTTCTGCTTTCTATGAAACTCCAAGGACATAACAGTTTGCTTTCACATTAAGCATATTTCAAAAATAGTTAAAAATCGGTTCCTGCATGTAAGCTGTGTAAGATTAGGACTACTTTCCGAAAGCGATCTTGCCAGGAGATGGCATCTGCTATACATATTTGCTGCTGCCAAAACAACAAAAATGTACAGGCTGCTGCAGAAGTAAGCAGATGCATAATTGATTTCACCCACTCTCTGTTCCAGGGTCTAGAGATTGGGGATAGATCTGTTATATAATGACACTCAGTTACTCCAATGAAAGCAGAATGTAGCCTCAATCTTAAATACAATCACATGGAAAAAACCACTTTTTGTCGCACAGTAAGTGTGTATTACAGAACTATCATTTCCTCTTACCCATGATTATTCACAATTGACACAGTTCCACTTAGAATTTTATGTTTGCGTCCTCTTTCCCACAAATTGAAATTATGTGTTTGCTCTCAACACCAAAAACTTCAACAGGAATATTTTGCCTTCTTCGGTAAAGCAGGTGGTTTTCTTAAAACTGTAACTTTGAATTCTTAAATATTAGGATTTTGCTTTTTCCTCTTTTGTTCCCTTTCTGCCCATTCTCTAGGTCAGAAAATCTTTAGTTTTCCCTTTCTCTGTAGCATTTTGAAACATTTATTGCTTCACAGCAATCATAGTGACAAAAAGGAGATGGAAATTATAAAAAGTGTCAGAAACCTGGGCACTATTTGTTTTATCTCTTAGTCACACAAAAGAAGTGGGGCATTCTCTAGAATGGATCTTTCTATGTCCATAGACTCAATTATCCCCACAGGCTGGTGGTGATTGTGGATCTTCATAAAAACATTCCCACCTTAGCACTCATTTTTTACAAATGTTCAGGATGTCCTTAAATTTTGTGACAGAAGTTTTTATTGTAAAGTAGGACAAATTTCCTGTGTCTGGAGAAGTCTGAGTCAGCAGGGGGGTAGAAGTTCCAGGACATTAGCATCTGTGAAACCTGAAGTGAAGCTACAGTAATTAATGATGTCCCTGTTCACTTGCATATGTCCTGTGTACTGGCAAGAGTTTTCAGTAAAACAGAGGGCCATGGGCAGGTCAGAAGGCCTTGGAAAATATGATTTGTGCTAAATGCTATCAGGAGAAGAGGAACCATAAGTCCTTTGGGAATACCTTAAGACCTGTGAGGCTTTTCTTGCAGAGATTCAAATGCTTGAATGACTAACTCTTTGCCTTTCTGGGAAGTAAAGAGGCACTGTCAACTTCTAATATTTTTTAACCTATTATTTTCTCCATATAAGTGTTTCATGCAGTATTATATTCAGAGAAGGATAACAAACCCTGGTGGGGAGAAAGAAAGACTTTCAGGGATGTCTTTGGACAGTGTAATTTAAATTATGTGCCAAGAAGTGCAAGGTCTGGAAGGACCTGTTAAACTGAAGGTTCCAGAATGGAGGCCAGGCAAGATCTCTTTGCCAGATGTGACTTTTTTAAAATAAGAGGAACCTACGAGAAATGCTTGTTCACTGCTTCCTGCAGTTGCTCTCCAAAATCAGTAACTCCATCTCCACACTTCCAAACCACTGCTCTCCCAAATCCAGATGATAGATTTTGCCCTCTAAATTACTGCTCTCTCCAGGAATCTTCAATCTCTACATGCATTCTTGATTTCTCTATAGAATATTGTCTAAGACTTTATGTGACTTCTTAGATTTACTGGGTTTTAGCACTACTGTATAGAAAAGTTTTGCATAATCAGAATTAGTATCCTGTTTTATTTTCATTCAAGTATTAATTCATTCCTTTTAAGTCACTACTTCTAGATGTTGGCATTTTCTCACCATATTAGGAAAATTACTTCAATGGAAAAAACCTCAGGCTCTTTTTAATGCAAGGAAAATCTGTGAACTAACAGTCAAAAGAGTTTTCATTAAAATCCATGTAGATTAAAAGACGAAAACATTCAAATTAGTAGACAAGGCAATCTTCCTAGGGGGAAAATAACAAGGCAAACATTGATGCTCTGAACAGCACACAAAAATGAGAAAACACTGGAGGTTTAATTCTGACAATGTACTGAAAATAAACTAGCTCAAAATGTCAAATAGTGAACAAACTTGCCTTTCAAGCGCTTCACTAAAACATGCCACAGGCCTAGATGCAGGATGAGAAGAGTACAGAGCACTGAGGTGTGCAGTTCAACACCCTGTAAAGAAGGTCTCATATGCAATTCCCACCTGACACTACCCAAGATCACCAGCCAATTAGCAATAAGGCCGGAGAAATAGTTTAGCTACTTTGGTTTCCTATCCCCCAAGCCTTTTGTTCAATCACAGTTACACCTCAGCCCAGCGGTATTTTGTGTTTGTCTCTTCCTGTTTCATGCCTTCGAGCATTTTTTACAGCATCTATAGGTAGTACTTGTCTGTTATTTCCACTTTGCCCATGGAGAAATTGAAGATATTTGTCTCAAACAACAGAACTGCTCATGAACAGCTCAAAAAGTAACACTGAATTCCCATTTACAGTTGATTAACAGGTGCAGATTAAATGATCATTGATACAGGTAGGAATCTTGACACAGACCTGCTATTTTTATTGTGGCAACAAGTGCAAATATCAGAGCAAATTCTTTTATCTTTTTTTTTAAGTATAAATCTGCATCCAGGTACTCCTCTTTGGGTCTGAGGATCAATTTCCTTAAGAAAACCCGTTCCTGAAGCTCCCATATAAGGGAATTTTTAATCAGTAACTTAATCTCAAGCACTAATCAGGATACTTATTTGATAATTGATTATTAAAACTATAACTACATCTTTATTGTCATTATAATTGAGGGTTTAATTCTATAGCAAACAGACATACAATTTGCATGTGCATAAAACTCAGTGGGTGCTCTTTTAAAAGTCAACTAAATTTAATATACTTAACAAAAACTAGGTTATTAAATACAAATTAAAGCTGGAGACACACAAACTGTAATGTCACCCTGTTTTATACTCTTGGGTTACTGCAACAAGGATCATTTTTCAAAACAAGTTCACAAGACTTTTAAACAACCATCCCAGCATGTGACGGGGAAATAAGAACACCAGAGTGATAATCACTGTGCAACTTATTAGTAAAGCTCTGTGGAGTAGCTCACTTATAGCTGTAATAAACCAAATTTGCTTCTTGGAGACACTGGTGCAGCTAGCTCCATGCTTTAGGAGTTCCCTATAGAATAACAGATTTTTAAATAAAGAAAATCTATATATATTTGGAGTACTAGGGTTTATTACTTGGTAAGAGGGGAGATCCTGTAATGGATTAATGTCAAATTACATATTAATATCTAAAAAATATCAGGAATAAATTACAGATGCCCATAGAGGAAGGCTACATATGAGATCTGTACTATACATAAATTATTTGCAAACAATTGTAAATCTGGAATGAATAAAAATGCAGATGATTCTGCTTTATTCAAAGTAGCTAATCCTAAAGGTGAGCATGAAAGGTATAGAAAAGGTTTTGCAGTCCTGAGTGACTGGAGAACAACACTGCCAAAGGATCATTTCTGTTTCTGATAAGATCAGAACAAGCAGGCATGGAATGAAATAATCAGGTAACCAACAGAACACAAAGTGAAGTGCTTTTTCATAAAGGATGAAAGAAAAATATGGAATCCCATGGTACAGTAAAATCCAGAGAGCAAAAATACAAAAGGTGTTGAAGAGGAGTTTTTGAAATTATGGAAGATAAGCATTTTAATAAATAATAGATGTGATAGTCCAACACAATCCTGAATTGTTTATGCTAGTAGGAAGTAGCAGGATTTTTATGAAATACTGGATTATGAAATAAACTGAGTAAGCTTCAGATACAGACTCAAGGCACCCATCTCTATTTTGCTGAAGGTATTTGAGCCAGACACCATACCAGCCCTGGAACTGGGCCAAATTCTCCCCAAAATTACACAATGGACACGCTTTTTGCTTAAAATGCAAAATGAATCAGCAGTTCCCCTATTCATTATTGGCTTTGAGTGTAAAAAGGCCAAACACTTTACATTTGTTTGTTAGTAAAGCATCTCATACACCACAAAATGCTCATATTCCTCTTACACCTTCCAGATAAAGGGAGATGCTTGAGAGCACCACCCTGCACTGCAGAAGCTGAGGATGGATCCTATTTAACAACCTAAGTTAGAGACCAAGCTGCACAGGAGCTAACGCAGATTAAGTAACATCAGACTCCTAAATCCCAGGAGCCTAAAAATAGCATTCTGTATGTTTGCTTTTCACAGTCACATAAAATAGGCATTGGTTTTCATTTACTTGAACTTGGGTAGGATTTTACGCTAAGAGGCTGCTTACTTCCTGAAACAGCCTCTGGTTTGAATCACAGGGGCCTTTTTTCCTCTCAGCTGATGTTTTTGGGGCCTTCATTATTGTTTCCATTCCACTCCCAGATGTGCTGCAGAAAGGTGGGGTGCTGCAGTCTCCCTTTTTTGCAGGGGGCTGTGTGCAGCAGAGGTGCCCCGTGAGCTCATCCCCCGAGAGGAGCTGCTGGCCTGACCTGGGACCATGGCCTGGGGTCCCTCTCTCCCTGTCACACAGCTGCACAGGCTGCCCTCTGAGCCATCCCACTGGCCCGTGGGGCAGCTTTTAAAGCGAGAGCATTGCGCAAACCTGGCATGTGCCACGCTCAGAAAGCTATAATTTTCATATTGTATCTTCTTACCAATTGTAAATCAGTCATTTTAAGGATGCTTTCCATTCTTGCTTCCCTTCAGGCATCTCTTATTTCTCTCTGGAAAAAGAAAAGATGTAGTTTATGGCTAACTGCAGGACTGAAATGACATATATAATAGCAACAGCAGGCAACAAATGTGTCCCTAAAGTGGCAATATGGTGCCTTTTGTTTTGTTTTAAGACTTTGGAGTGATAGACAATTTGTCTTTTCGAGCCGCTATTTGAATAGTTACAGGGAATTTAGAAGACAGCGTTATGCATGTAGAGTAATAAGGACTGCATAGTCTGACTTAGGCCCTTTGAAAATTATAGGAAAACACAATCAGGAGGACAAAATACTGATCATTATGCATAGGGTTATTAACAATAAAGCTTAATAGTAGTGTTTGGGTTTTTTTTTTATTTAATTTCCATGCAGTCTTTTGTTTTCAGTTAAAAAAGACAAAACAAACACTTTCTGATCACCAGATATTTTTACACAAATTTGAACTCTGGCCCCTTTATGGGAATAAACAAAGCCTGCATGGAACATGTTTGCTATAAGAAAAAGAGATGGTTTTTATTTAAATATAATGGTTTACTTATACGAGAAAATCAAACTCCCCTGTGTAACTACTTCAAGGAGTGATATTGCCACTCTATCCACATAAGTAATCCAGCTTGCATCTCTCTGAAGGGTTACCAAGGACAAAATATGTCCCTGACCATGTCTAGGTGCCCAGAGAGGTACAGCACAATCTCCTTGTCCCACACAGGACAAACACCATTCCAGGTGCAGGAATGCAGCAGGACAGGAGCTATGGAAGCTACAATGTGTCTGGAGCTTTTGAGTTCTCTTTCACTCAGACTGAACCCTCAGAGCACCTTGCAGGGGCAGGTGCATGGAAAAGGAAAAGGATAGGGGATGAGACAGCTGAGCACCTGCAGCAGTCACTGCCTTCAGCTGCAGTTCTATGAACTCACATTTCTAAAACCACTCTGCCAGGAAAACTGATGCCACAATGCAGATCTTGGTGTTGAGTGATCTGAAGAAGGAATCTCTGTCTGAATACCTGCTGGTTAAGAATTCAAGGGCGAGAAACAACAGGCACCCAACAGAGATCCCCTGGCATGGGGATGGGGCAAGAGGTGCTCTGAGCAGCATCAGCAGCTGCCAGCTGAGAGCCACCCACCCATGTCTCCGTGGGTCTAGCTCATTACTCGCTTGGCAGCTCCTCTGCTTCTTACTTCCCTTCTGCCAATGACTTCATTTTCACTTTTCTCACTGTATCATTTACTTTCTCTCTCTCTTTCCTTCTCCCTCTTTTAAAACTTCTGTGATGTCTCCTTATACTTCCCTTTGCTTATTGAAAAGAAAGCCTGAGATGATCATGCCAATATATTATTTGATCTTTTGAAACATCTACCAAAATTTCAGCACCGTCATGGGTGACATTTTATCAAAATTATTTAGTAAGATGATTTGTTTCTCTTTCTTAATGTGTTCTTAAGGGGACAACTCTCATTTAACAAAACAGAAAAATTAAAATTAAAGCAATAAAATCTATATTAAAACCTCATTTAAATTAATCCCTGAATACAACATTTTCTAGAGAAGATCATTTCAACTTTTGCCATTATTCCAGGCTCTATGTGTTTTCCTAAACTAAAATACACTAAGGTGTGATTGATGTTAAGAATATAGATCAGTATTATTAGATGAAGATTATTTAGGTAGATTATATATTATCCTTGTGCTGTGGGTGCTAAATGAAGTTAAGGATTACAATGACACCTTTTAAGGATGAAAATGCCTGCCCTCCTTTGCTTTCACAGTGCCATTCAACGTCTACCATAAAAATATTTCTGTATCCAGTCCTAAATTAGACTAAACTGTCTTTTCAAAGCAGATTACATTCTAATTATTTATGATTACTTTGTCAATATACAAGCTGTGTTTGTATTCTGAATTTTCGTCTTCTCATATATTAGTGGGGGGAGCTGAAGGCCCACCAGAGATCAGTTTGTGTCCCCCGGATGTCCGCGCCGTTCAGAGAGGTGGGGTGAGTGTCGGGCTGCCACAGGGCCACAGGCGACAAGGCAGCAGGGGGCCAAGTGTCCCCAGCCGAGGGCAAAGAGCAGGAGCTCCTCTCGTGGTTGCCATGGCAGCCAGAGCCATCCCCACACCCGGCTCCGGTGAGGGGCACCCCGCGGTTCCACACCCTGCCTTCCCCTTGCCTCTCATCTAGGGATGCACGGCCTGCGTGAGGCGCAGCTGACAGAAACCAGCTCCCCTTAAAGCTACTGTGGATCTTCTGCTTCCATTCAAATCCCACAGTGTGCGCTGTGGTGTGCTGGGCATTCTGTGTTTACTACTGGAATGAGGTTCAAGCGTTTCCATTGCCCACGTTCAGCACAAACTGTGTTGCCAGTGGTTTTACAAGGCTTGGCTATGATCCTGAGCAAACTCTTTTTCCTTAAAACTACTTCACTAGATTCCATCACAGTCCCTTATTTTGCTTGAGCTTTCTCACAGGCTCAGGGAGATGATAATGACATGCTGGCATAAATACATTGCTAATGTGCTAATCCTTTGCTGGAGTTTCACACAAGAGTGTAAACTGTTTTTACTGACCTTTCTGAGATAAATAAGTGACTGCAAAATATGGTAGCATCAGAATTCCTGGAATTGTTCTGTTTTCTGTATAAATGTACCAGCAGTCACTTGCTTAGTTTGTAGGCTGTGCAGTGCCTCGTGCATAAGAAATCACAGAAATATTAATGTAAAACTACTGCTGTCTCTCTTAGTGCATTATCATCACATTATCAAGCTTTCAATTGATGATCTTTCTCATGTTCTTAGACAACCTTGACCTTCAGTTTTTAGTGAGGTGAATAATATTACATCACATCTAAAGAGAACAGTGTAATCATCTTTTCTATTTGCAGCCAAAGACAGTCAACACTATTTGATACAATCAGCATGTGTCTTGATACTGAAGGCACATGGTGACAAGTCTAACTGAATGTAGTTATTTGGCTGTCATGAAATGCACCTTATGGTGATAAACTTCAGCCATAAAATTGGAAGACTATCACATAAACATGTTTCATGAAGAAATACACTAACAGAATTCACTGCTGGTTTATAGTTGGAAAACTGTGCTCTATTTATTATGCTGCAATTTTTACAGTAAGCCAGGTTCCAAAGCTCATTACATTTTACAATGAAGTAATTATGGGGTGTTGATTCTTCTTCAACCAACAGGTCTATCTAATTAGTGTACAATAAACTGAAATACCCCAATTAAGGATACTAAGACTGGGTGCAGCTTCAATGTGCTTTAGAGACAGGAGGAGCTGCCCGGCTAGATCCCCACCATGTGTCAGGCACCTCACAGGGCATTGCTCATGGGGAAACCTCCTCTGCCTTTGCCCCCTCTCCTCTGCAAATGTGTCCTAGTGCAGACACTACAATAAGCACACCAAGGCAGATCACATTTGTATGCATTAAATCTTGAACTTCATACAAAACCTACATTTTCTTTTCATTACTTATCAGGCATTTTATCTTTTAGATAAATTTCTTCTCCCTCTAATCTTAAAGGATATGGTGTTCATAACACTTACTGAAGGTTAAGCTATAAAACCACCCAAAACAATAGCTTCAATAAACTCAGAAACATTGTCTTATCTTCAGCATAAGTCAACCTCACGGCAGTGCAATGTTTTTAGCTTGGCATTTTATTGGTTATGGAAGATGTTCTGAGCCACAAGGAGTCTCAGTCCTGCTGGAAGTCAAAAAGAATTTGAGACTTACCCTCCATTTGGGCTTTCGAAGATTCCCACTGTGACTTTGAATGGATGCCTGTGAATAATATTTAAAATATGGGGTCACTCTTCTACTGAATTAACCAGTAGCAGGATGTGGGTATTACTGTGCTTATAGAACATTCACCCAAAGAAAATTACTTTATCTATGAGAGGCTGTGATCATGGGATGTTCTTAGGCTGCCCAGGTAAACAGTGGAGCACAAATGGTATTTCAGGAGTATTCTCAAAGCAAGAGGTTTCTTGGTACATATTTCCCCTGTTCCACCTTGAAATGTGTAAATTGGACAACATGCATAGGTGCCCTGGAATGGCAGAAAGACAAAAAGATTGATGAAAGGTATGCTTTAACTATTCAAGAAGAAAAGCAGCCCCCTTTGGGCCATTGCAACTCAGAAAAAAAATGTAAACTACATAAATCTCAGCTGCAGTTCACATATCTTCTAGAAGAAGAGGAAATAATTAAAATAGTCCTGATTTTTTTTTTTTTAGATCAAACAGGTTAGCCTTCTCTCAAAATTATTTAATCTTTTCAGGCCTCTTGCAGCCATTCACAACATTAGACAGCCTTATAATGATAAAGATAAAATTAATGTCTCACTTTTATGTAAGACTTATCAGGCCAACATTAATCATTACTTGGTTAATACAGCAGACAAAGAAAAATAATCACCAACTCTCAAAGAAATAGGGAATGTTTTTACAGGCCCATTATATCTACACATTTACTAACCTTGCTAGAGCTACTGAAGCTCAGCAGAGGTGATTAATACAACTAAAATCATATTATTCTTTGCTAAAAAAAAAGCAGGTTCTAGTAGATGAAGTAAAGTTTCTGATTTCAGAGAGGCCAAGCAGGGGCTTTTGTGGTAAAGTTAAGAGAAAACGGAATCTTCATGTTAGCAATAAACTAGAAAATTTAAAGAATTCTGATGAAGAACTGATTAAAAGAAGGTAATTTCAAGATTTCTAAGAAGACTATTTTTCTTCATTTCTTCCTTTCCTTTTTTAATTGATTTATTTCCTGATATTCATAGAATCATAAAACAGTTTGGATTGGAAGGGATCTTTTAAAGGTCATCTAGCCAGCCCTCCTCCAATGAACAGGATCATCCTCAAGTAGACCAGATTGCTCAGAGCCCCAGCCAACCAAACCCTGATAGTTCCACACCTCTCTGGGCAACTTGTTCAAAGAGTGTTCTACCACACGTTTTGTAAAAACCTTCTTCCTTATACTCCACCTAAATACACCCTCTTTTAGATCAAAACCATTGCCCAGTTCAGAACTATCGCAACAGGCCTTTATAAAAAGTTTTTCACCCTCCCTTTCTCACAGGCCCCTTTAGGTACTGAAAGGCAGCAATGAGGTTTTCCTGGAGCCTTCTCTTCTCCAGGCTGAACAACCCCTCAGCCTGTCTTCCCTTGTCCCTGAGGGCAGTTTCTCAGGAGGCAGACGAATAACTAGAATATGCATCCATTCTGAGATGCTGTTTTGCCTTTTGTCTGCCCATACTTGGAAAAATTTGTATCAGCTTACGTTTTAAAAAATAGAAACTCAGAAATGCCATTGTTCAAAAAGTAGGCAAAACTGGCAGTTTCACTTGTATCCTATAACATACAACAACAAAAAACTTAGATGTGAAAATTGTATGAAAAATTACAGTACAAGACAGTCTGACTATAGATAAGAGTTTTAGAAATATGAGATTGCTCTAATAGAACTGGCTATATTCACATGAAGAAAGTAATTAGAAAATGACAGATAAACATCAGGGCAGAGATCACTGGGGAATTATGATAAATTTCTTGTTCCTCTGATCATTAATCAAGAGATATAGGTGTTGTTGATCTCTTGAGATAGGGGAATCCTGGATTTCTGTCTCTGCTCCACAAATTATTTATGTTCTCATGTTATCCACCTTTCAGTTCTATGGTAGATTTGAAGCATTCCATTTAGTTAATTAGAACAAATGAAATGCTAAGAGATTAAAAAAATGCACAGAAATTAGAGCAGTAGATGGACAAGGCAGCATAAGGCCCTGTATCTGGCAAAGGAATATTTTAAGCAGCAGAAAGTATTTTTTGTACAGTTCCTACTGCACCTGTGTAAAAGGCTTAACCAGCAATAACACAGCAGGCTGACCATTTGGTAGAGTTTTTTCAAAGTGGGCTTTAGAATTTTAGACAGATTTTTGAATTTTGCCTTTCAATTATTCTTAGTCCTAGGGGAATTAATTATAAATATGAAATAAATGTACATTAACAGATAGGTCAAGACACAGTTTGAACCTTTTAAATATAAGATTTTAACATTGCTGCAGTCTAGACCTGATTAGAGATGAAAAACAAGTAAGATTAAATGACCAGATCCCATCACAGTGGTGGATTAATTGCCCCAGGTGTTCCTTATGATGTGCCATGATGTTTAATGAGTTCATTAATGACTTGGAAAGGTGAAAGGATAGCATTTCAACAAAGTCTGTTGAGGGGACTAAGTTGTATACCTGTATAGGACCTGAGGGGACTGTAGAGAATATTAAAGACACTTCAGTAAGATAGGTGAAAAGTCACAGTGATAACAAAGAACATCGAAATCCAGCTGCAAAGAAAAATAATCTGTTGAACCTGGGAAGCTTTAAGCTGATTATATCATCTAAAGGAGATCCAGGACTTCACTGTACACAGACCAATGGGCAACTGCAGCTGAAAAAGCAAATCAGCTGTGGGACTGTGCAATCATGAGTGTGGAGAGCAGTGGAGAGCTACAGGAACGGAGATGTAACACAGTGGGCTGTGTGTCACCCAGCTTCCACTGAGGTTGCTGAGGGAAAAAGAAAAGAATCTCCCCAGAGATGATAAAAGTTGCTCACTCTGCATGAGTCCACCCAATACTGTGTGCTCTGGAGCAGGCAGCCAGGGACCCACAGCTTGAGCTTGTTTCTGAAGTGAAGGAGCCATTTGGTGCAAGCCAGCAGCAGAAAACTCAACACTTTTTCAGTATTTGAGGTGTGAAATTCGCTATCATTAGAAGTCATTGAGACTAAGAATTCAGAAAGATAAAAAGGGACTGAACAATCATATAGATATCCAGACTATATAGACTTATCATAAATAGTGGTTTTTAAAAATGGTAAATAGCTATCACATAGCACTCACTGGCTGTGAGGTTTGTATAACTTCCTCTGAAGCTTAGGGTGCTAGATGTATTATTTGGACAGCAGAAGTTGAAGATAACTTACATTTCTGAGCCCAATACAGAAAAAATACTTATAGTCCTACCATAACATATTAATAAAGGCAACAAATATCTACCAAGATAATCTTTAAAACTACTGACCTGATCTTTAAAAATCCGCTTATTTGCTTATGCCCATGTAAACTCAGACAATCTCAAACAGAACACCACCCTACCCTTCCTCAGCAGAAATCCCTCTCAAATGTCATTTCAGTTGAAAGCTGAGACACGTAACATTTTCTTTTCTGACTTCATGATTTCTATATTTATATTTGGTGAAGGACAATCCCTTTCCCCCATCAATGTCAACATTTGACAAAATACAAAAAAAATGCTTTGGAATAGTAATTAAAAAAACACCTCTGCATAACCTTGTCCTGATGTGAGTAGACATTTGCATGACTTCCAGCCTCAAATCTCCTCCTTAAGCACTCATCCGTAGTTCCAGCAGGCTGCCAGCCACCAGGTCTCCTCACAAAACTCACAGCTGGCTCAGAGAGAAACACTGATGGAGAAACCTTGGCATAATTTGGTCTTTCCTATAATGGGGTGTGCTAATGTGCTCAACATTACCCAATAAACACTCCCATGAGTGTGAGAGCGTTGGCCTTGGGGGCGGCAGAGGAGCGGTGGCTCCTGGGGAGAAAGGCACAGTGTGTCACCTCTCCTCCCAGCCACAGCCTGAGTGTGGCATTGCCATGCTTCCAAATATGGATAAGGGTTTCCAGTGCCAGTATGTCCCATAAACACTGAGATGAGGAGAGAGGGTAGTGTTGGGGGAGTTGTATTTCCTCAGAATTGTACTTTGTTATGTTTTTTGACATAGCTACTTCCTTAAGTGGCTCCAACCTGTCAGAATGCTGAAAATGTCTTCTGTTTTCATCTCAGGAAAAAATGCACAGCTGAATCTAGGAATGGCTACGTAAGTGATGTTGGATTCTATGATCTGAGCCCCAAAAGGTCTTAAGCAGTCAGATTTATTGTCCATCCAATTTTATGACTCTTAGTTGTATTTATTCTCTGATGTTTACCATCAAATGTCTCTACGTGAGCTTTGGTTTGTAGGCTTTCATTGCTAAATCATTTTTTAAGCTTGAGATGTAGCTTCTGTTGAGCATCAATCCCTTGGGATACACCATTAACATGAATCATTTCTGAAAGTACGTCGTGCAATATGAACTTCACGTGGAGTCAATCATTCACTGTGATTGAAAGAAGAGATGACCTTCACAGAAGCAACATATCACAGCCGAATATCCCCAGACCCTCTTCTCTACTGTCAGTCGTGGCTGCTTTTGGAGCTCATGCAGACTTAATCATCACACAAATATAGGTTGAAGATTATTTTCCTTTACGTGGTTAGGTCAGTGGAGCTTTAAATAAAGGATTGACAAAAACTGAGGCCTTTACTGAGTCACAGAGACCACTTTATCTCTTCAATGCAGCTTTCACAGCGCACTTAAAGATAAGTGTTGAGTTGTACTTTGGTTAGTTTATTTCCTTTTCCTCAATGACCATTAAGTAAAATCTTTTTTAAAAGTCCAGGCAGCAGATTCTTTTTTTTTGGTCATCTTATTAAACAGGCCTTGATTTTCAGAGGCACTGGGGCATCTCCCTCTGCCAGCTTTGGATCCGAGGCCTGGATCCTACATGCCTAAGCTTGTGCTGAGGGAAGAAGGCATAAACTTGATCACCCTATTAAACTTGTTCATCCTATTAATTTGACAAGTGCTTTTAGTTGGCCAGCACTTTAGCACAACTCCCTTTGTAGGAGGAGCTGGTATTTTACATTAGCACCCCTTCCTGTACAACTACTCCAAAAGTGGATGGGGTAAAAAAATAGATTTGCTGTTAAAAGGCATGGGTTTTATAACTGCTTCTGGTTTGGGTGTCCTTCGGGATCCTGGATTTGTCACTCACCCTTCCAGTGCATCAGCTCTTTCTCCTGTAAATTAGCCTAATTATATGTTCCTGCTTTATAAAATCAGTGGGAGGCCTGGTTCAGCCTGGTTCATTCATTAATGATTTAAAAGAGCTTGCAGATTACTGGGTGTAAAGTGGCATAAAAGGGAAGTTAAATGCAAAGGAGAGATTTGAAAGAAAAGGAAAAAAGAAAAAAACCAAAACTGTATCAGTTCCACCCACTTTCAGAAAATTAGTTTTCCCCACTCCTCATGTGCTTCATTCTGCAATATGAAATATTACAGATATTTTCTTTTTCTTTTGGTAAACAGCCAGAGTTTGGGGACACTCTTCTCATTTGTGAATGTCATTTTATTCTGAAGATCATCTGATTTATAAGCGTAATTATCTGCTTCCTAAGCAGTATTTCTGCTGCTGAAATACCATATTTCAACAAATGTAACTACCTCAATAAGACTAAATACGCAGCTTGTATGTGTCTAAGTTCACATTTACTCTTTATTTTAGAATTAATCAGTTACAGCAATTACTTCATAGATACTTGAATGAAAAAAAGCTGCATTTGCATATAAGATTTGGCCAATACATACAGGATACTCTCAACAGTAGTGAGACTTAGTGACCCCACAGTATTCTTTTCAATGAAATATGGCCAGCATCAAATATTGATCATGTAATTTGAAATAATTCAAAAGGAGGTGCAAAAAACTCTAAAAAGGCAATTACCAAGTACCTTCTCCATAGAGAAAGTTTCATCTCAGCTCCTTCTGTTGAATATAATAACAAATATAAGAATTTTGCAGCTCCAAAATTGAGAAAATATATTAATAACATGATTCTGAATGATCTTATTAGTTTCATAGCTGGATAAAATTGTAAAATTCATGCTAAATCTTGCTGCCTAGGTTAGGCAAACACTAATGTGTTAGGACTGCATTTGGGAAAATATTTTTGTAGTGTGTTTAATGTGCTAGTAAGAAAAAATGAGATGGATCATAGAAAAAGCATTGACATTGGACTTAAAGAGTAAAGAATTGAAGGTTGTTTGCAGCAAGAAATGCCATGCCCAAAGGTGGTGATTTCAAATTCAGAATGTTAGCCTGTACATTGCTCACTGTGCAGGGTGACCCAATGTGTAGATATGTCCCACTATCATACATATTGCTTATGCTCAAAAGCAATTTAATTTTTTCCTAGTAGATATTGAAATGAAAGAATATTCTTTGTACATCATTGCTTAGGACTGTGGCATTTAAAGGTCATCTTGAAAAATATCTCCCAAGCAATTACTATCAACATCTGAGTATTGACTGATAATGATTATGTATTGTTAAAAGTATTTTCTCTCAAATAGAAATAAATGTTTTTCATATTGTTTTCTGCTTCTCAGAGAAATAGAAGAAGATAAGATTTTCAGTATTTATTCTACTGTCTGCTCATGGATGTGAACCACCCCTTCAGAGTTTAATCTTTATAGCAATATTTTCTTTATAGATATTACAACCTTGAGTTGAGATTTTAACATCAAATACAGTAAATTTTAGTGTTCAGAACTGACAACAGTGATAATAACAAAACATCCCTAAGGCAAAGAAGAGTTCTAAAAGTAACAAAATACATAGCATATCATCAAAGTCAATTGTCCCCTTTCATTTCTTGAGCCTCTGCCATGATATTTTCAGATTGCCCATAGAAACTAAGAAGAAAGACAGGATAGCTAATTGATAGCAACTAGTTTTAGTGAAACAGAGTCCAATGCAGTGAGATGCAGCTCTATTAGAGGTGGGCTGGTTCCCAGAGAATATCTGTGATCTTTTGGCCATCACAAGCCTTTGGAACCTGTAAGAATAATTGCTAGTTTCAAGTCAGATTAAATGAGGTAGCAGTCACATTCCTCTTTATTTCAGAACAAGATGAGAGTGTGTCCCAATCACAAACCAGTACACAAGGTTGGGATAAACACTGAGCTATGAGGGCTGTGGGTGTGTTTTGGTATTGCTTTTTTGTTTCCTCCCAGCAGCAGACAAAATAACCCTTTGCTCCTGTTTGTTTCTGCTCTTCCTTGTCTTCTACCATTGCAAGTTGGGCAGTAAGGTTGTGTGCTAAGGCAAATACATTAAAAAAATCCATTTGTGGTGCTTTTAAATTTTTTTGAAGGTTTGCAAATATGAGAAAAGGAATGATTACCTTGGAGCGTGTCAGTGATCAAGCATACACTATAATCCCAGAAACACTTGCACTGGTAATTCAGAGAGGACTTAATGCAGCATGGAGGGGCTAAAACAGGATAGAAACAAGTAAAAAAGTGGAGATAGTGGAGGGATCCTTTTAAACTACATTTGTTACTGGAGAAAATATCTGTAGATGTACATAATTATGAGTTTCCCTGGAGTCTGAATGGAAATACAGAGACCGAGTGGTGTTCTGACTTGTTTGTAAATATATTTGACTCAGATGTCACCACAAAGGCAGCAGGAAAGCTCAGAAGATAGCAAAGGAATCATGATAGTGTGGCTAAGGGACAATGTTTCAGGAATAGGTAGAAAATTTGAAATGGTGATTAGGGATTAGGAGCAGTCTCCCTTTGACTGATTCCTAATGTGTTCAGACAAGCGAGAACTGATGATGAATTCTCTGAGGATAAATAGAAATATGAGGCAAATTTCTAATGATATTTAATTTTTTCTGCTGCTGGAAACAACTCACCAAACTCAAAGAATTTAATAGCTACTTAGCCTAAAAGATTAGCACTATTACATGCAGCAGAACTGACACAGAAAGCATGAGTAGCCCAAGGAAGTAGCTTCAGTATTAATTACAGTAATTATTTATGATGTATTTGTTAAGCAGTGACAGTGCACTTAGGACTGTGTGCAGCTGAACCAATGCCTGAAGCAAGCAGGTGCTGACCATCTGCATCTTGGGTCTTTGGTGGGTACTGAAAGTGTTGACAAGGGACTCTAAGCTGGAAAGGAAACTGCTCATATACTCATAGAAGATGTTTAATCTCTTGAAGTACTTATACTGTTATAATACCTAATTGGTTTAAAGTTTGAATGCTTTCTAATCATTTATTCTTACAAAGAAGAAACAAATAATAGCTGTTTTAATAAATGGGACACTGAGATTTGCATGACTAGGGGATGATGATCTTCCTGTACTCAGCCTGAATCCTGCTCAGTTCTGGGCCCTTCACTAAAATAAAGACACTGGGGTGCCAGGGCATGTCCAGAGGAGGGCAATGAACCTGGAGAAGGTCTGGAGCACAAGTCTGATGAGGAGTGGCTGAAGGAGCTGGGCTTTTTCACTCCCTACAACCGCCTGAAGGAAGGTTGTATCAAGGTGGTCTCTTGGATTGGTCTCTTCTCTCTCAACTCCTCAAGTTGCACCAGGGATGATTTAGTTTGGATATAAGGAAAAATTTCTTGAGTGAAAGGGTCCTCAAGCATTGGAAAAGGCTGCTCAGGGAAGTAGTTGAGTACCTGCCTGGAGGTATTTAAAAGACTTGCAGATGTGGCACTTAGGCACTCGTGGTTTAGTGGTGGGCTTGGCTTGGTAGAGTTAGTTTAGTGGTTGGAGTTGATAATTTTAAAGGACTGTTCCAACCTAAATGTTCCTATGATTCAAAGGAATGAGGTACCTAAGATCTTCCTATGATTCAAAGGAATGAGGTACCTAAGATCTAAACCCAGCTTCCCACAGTTTTAAAAATTTCAGTCCAGTTTACTTCTTTTAGCTGAGATTGACTCTTTTGTTTTCCCTCCCCATCCAATCTTGCTCCTTTCCCACAGTCCCATTCAACCAGCTACTCATCTGCTTGATCAGGATTTTTATTATTGCTGTACTGTAACTCACCTCTAGCACTGATGTGTAAAGAACTGCTCTTCATTTATTGGAAACTAGTGGTACATCTGATAAACCTACCCACCTCTTCCTCATTTAGGGTACTCCTCAGGTACGAGGGTGTCTGTATTTTTCTGAACACTAGGGCTGTGACAGCATTTCTTCTCTTAATGGACCAACATAGGTAAACTTTTTGGAAGACTTGACACTGAAGGAGGGATTTGAAAGACCAGAAGATCAGAACTGGAAGGAAATTCCACAATTATACGTAGCAACAAGACAAAGTATGATTGTGGATGATGTAAAAGAGTATAAAAGTGGTATTTAGACAGATATGTGAAGCATTAAGGTAGGAAAAATATATTGATTTTCAACTGGCAATGAATGAATGACACAGCAGAACAAATAACATGGTAATAAAATGAATATCCTGTTCACAGGCTCAGATGTACAGATGAATTATCCCAGCTGTTTGGGATATTACATCTCAGTTGAGCCATGGTAACTGACTAACTACAAATTTTTCACTTATGGGAAGCACGAAATAAAACGTGCAGGCTTCAACCTCTGCTAGAGATTTTCAGCAGGCTCAGGAGACGCATCTGGTATGGGTATTTGGCAGTGGTTTAAGTCACCATAACTAGTTGTTCATCCAAGTTCTTAGATATGTAGGTATGGGCACACCAAATTTTGCTATTTGCTATCTTCAGAATAGTAGAGTTTGAAGATTCACTGTTCCTCTGCATAAATGCTTAAAAAGACACATTTTTGATCAGTGATTTATTGAAAAACAAACATAGTCCAGACATCGCCAGACAAATATGTGGAGCTGAAGTAAATGTAGTGAGTCCTAAACAGAGAGCTCCCTGATGTGTCAGGCCTGTAAGTGTCCTGCAGAGGCAAAAAGCCTCAGAGCTCTTCTGTTCACTTGTCTGTGATGGTTTCACAGCATCAAACTAATCCAGGGAGGAGCCAGGCCCAACATTTTCACTGGCACCAGTACATTCCACATGCTTATTTACTCTGACTGTCATCAAACTAAAGATAAATCCAGCATCAATACTGCTTTTTTGAAAGGCCTACCAGACAAGATAAATTAAATACAAGCTGCAGCATTCTTTCTGAGTTCACAAAATGGGGAAATTTCAAAAACTGTAACACTGCCTCTATTACCAACGATTTGTAACCCATAATTACATTGATACATGTGCCCTGTCAGCAACAGCAGTGAAATTCATAGTATTTTTTATGTGAAATGTACTGTTTTATTGCATTAATTCACATTTAATGTGTACGCAGTAATAACCATAAAATATGATAACCAAAGTTATGTATTTTCTTCAGAACCTTCATTTAGAGAGCTTTCAAAAGAGTCCAAGGAAATTAAAATATCAGTCAGTTTACCTGCAGGATATAGAGCCAAAGCACTATGCACTGTAATTTCTTTTACAAGCAGCCCCTTCCTCTCATAACATCCTACCTCTGATAAAATACAGTAGTCATAATACTTGTACATATTGTTGAAACTGCTGTGCACAAACCTCAAATTTTAGAACTAGAGGAGACTGCACCACTGGAGAGAAACTGTGTCACTCCTAGTGGCTCAAGGAAAGGAGGGCTGCAATGATGGTATGAAATTCAACCATTTCTTGTCAATAGCATCCATAAAGCAAAAATGTCACACTTAGGGAACAGCTCTTCTTGATAAGGTGCATAAACAAACAAATAAGGACTAAATGGGACCAAAATCTTCAACTCCCCTCTCTTGAAAAACAAAACATCAGTAATAGGGTCTATGGAAGATTAAAAAGAACCAATGTATTTTTGTGTTTTGTCCTATTTTACCAGCTGCCAGGGCTAAATTACACCAATGTAATATCATGTAATGATCTACATTATTGAACACAAATCCCCTCTTCATTACAAAAACAAGACAAAAAAAAAGGACACAATACAGTCCAAGAAATACACTCTCATTCAAGAAAGAAGCAAAAATAGTTACAGTTTTTTCTGACATTGGACAAAAGTTTTGGTAGAGATAACAAAATAATTAACTCTTCTTTACAGAAGTAAAAATAAAATTTCAGGAACATTTTTACTTGTTCGTCATTTAATTTGAATTGCACATGTGAAAACCAAGCAAGCAGTTGAATAGTTAAGTAATAATTGTACATAAGATTTATACTAGATATAAGAGCAGGAAGCAGAAGTAGAGAATAGATATCACTGGAATCTGAAATATAAAAGCAACCTCTGATAGATTATGATTCATGAGTTGGATGGATTTACTTGGAATGACAGAAGCACGTAACATTTGATGGCAAGAAAC
This sequence comes from Melospiza melodia melodia, assembly GCF_035770615.1. Taxonomy (NCBI): domain Eukaryota; kingdom Metazoa; phylum Chordata; class Aves; order Passeriformes; family Passerellidae; genus Melospiza; species Melospiza melodia. The sequence goes on from NC_086194.1 coordinate 39,331,131, forward strand.
TGGCATAATCAGAGCTGGCTTTTATCAGCTTTGGGTTGCCAGAACTTTGTGCCAGTACCTGTCACAGATCAGAAAGAATTTCTCTCTGCTGCAACAAAATATTCAGTAAGAAAAGCATCTTCTTGCCTTCAGACTCCTGAACATTTAAGACTGGTGTAAAGAGAGAAGCTGACTTGGCATAGAAACATAAGAGTTGCCCCTTGACTGAGCAATATCAATTCTAGTGCAGGAAGGAGGTTCCACAGCTACCTCTTCTTAGGTTTTTAATATCAACTAACTAAATACTCTTAGCTCTATAAGAAAATCTCTTTCACATTACACAAGAAACTAAATGACGGGAACAGTACCAGAATTAAATATGCCTTTAATTTGGAGAAAGTTCCATTTGTTACTATCATTCGCAATGTTTCACTCCACAGAATCTATTTTTTTTTAATTATTATTTCTTATTATTATTTCTACCCTTAAAACAGTTTTATTTTGAAATTTCTCTGGTAACTCCATAACGTTCAATACTTTTCTTGTGTGGAAATCCATGGTACTGAGATACCTGTTATGACTGATACCTGGGATTCCTGGTAAAACATGCAGGTGGAGGTTCATGTCCGCTGGTGCAAAATATCAGAAGAAAGCACTTAGTACAAGACTGCAGGGCAGTGACACAGATAAATTCCAAAGCAAAGCACTGAGATCGCTCCTCCTTCCAGAGAAGACTTTTGATTCTCTTTGGAATTTGTTAGTCACCCTTGTGTTCAGCTGATTAAATTTGTTTGTAGAGGTCCTGAAGATTATATTGACAGCTATTCCTGCTTACAGCTTAAGTGGCAAGATGTTGAAGAGTCTGAGTTGACATGATATGACAAATGGAAAAACTAAATGCACTGTTGTGTAGCACTTACACTCGTCTCCTGATCACCCCGTGGCATTTTGGCTGCGTTGGGACCGGAAGTCAAGTGAATGGATGACATTTGGTTTGGCTAAAATAGCTGTTAATAGTTATTGCTGATTTATGGCTAAATTCCTTCATAAGTACACAGATTAGCAGGGAAGGTGAAAGTTAGCTAGTCAGAAGATTTGTGGAGTTCTTGAGTCTCATTGGTAATTTCACTGGAAAATACATCATGTAAGCCATCAATTTAAAACAATTATGAAGAAAGAAAGCAGAGGGAATAAAAGCTTGATTGAAGATGACCACACAGTGCATATGTCTGCAACTATTACAAATTATAGTATCCCTTTTAGGTGCATCTGCAAATTTAAGACCTGATCTTACTTCTACTTCAGTATAAATCAGAAAAGCAGATCCACTGAAATTATCAGACTTACACTGGGCTAAGGAAAAAGTAAAATTTGCAAGAATTGAAATGTTGTACTTATGTAGCAGATAGTATGATCCACATCATATAAATTTATTGTAAATTTAGTTAGAAAAGGTCTAAATCTGGGTAGCATTTTTTCCTCCCCAGTAACTGTTTTTCTATTGCAAATGAAAGTAGACGTTCTGAAAACAAATTAATTTATCTAAAAAATGTTATTTCTAGGCATGCTTGTTTCTGACAGAACGTTTTTAGGTATCAGAGATGACTGGTTTATGAAGCAGCTATGCAGGGAACAGATATCTACTCATACAGAACCCCCTAATAGTGACCACAATCATTATCCTCAAGGGGAAAGGTCCCAAATGTGCCACAATACCAAAACCTTTAAAAATAGAAACAATATAAAATGGTGAACGAGTGAAATAAAAATGAAAAGCAGCCATCAGAGGAGTAAAACACTTTCAGGAAGACAATTTAGAGAGGTTCTATATTAAAGATACAAAGAAAATATATGCAATCATTAAAACAAAAAAATCACCTGGCCTATGTTAAATACAAAAGCAGAGAAAGCTGTCAGAAGTAAAGATCGAGAGCTGCGTCCAAACAAACAGAAGAGAAAGGAGTATAAATGGCAGAAAGCTGAATACAGAGATGCTGTATGACAGGCCAGAAGGGATTTGAAGGAGTAACAGTAAGGACAGGTAACCTATTAATAAAACTTTTTTCAAACATACCATTACCAGAAAGCCTGGCAGAGATTCAGATGGGACCAATAGGCAATCAAGGTATGAAAGGAATGCTCAGGAAGATGAGGCTATTGCTGGAAAGCTATATTAATTTATTGCATCAGTGTTCATTACAGAAGAGAATGAGGTCCTGATATCAGTCATTTCTTATGGGAGATAAGGCTGAGGAATTGGCTCAAATTCAAGTGTCAATAGAAAAGGCTTTAGAGCAAATTGACACACTGAGCAGTAAGAAATCTCCAGGAACAGATGGTATTCACTGAAGATTTATAACAGAGCCCAAATATAAAATCACTAAACTACTAACAGTGGTGTCTAACCTATTGCCAGAGGAACAGAAGGTGGGAAATGTGACACCAATCTTTATGAAGGACTCCAGAGAGATCTCGGATCCATAGACTGCAAGTCTGCTTTCTGTACAGGCAAAATGGTAAGACTGTAATATAGGATGAGATTAATAGACATCTGGACAGAGTATATTGCACAATACACTGCTCTAGTGAGGGAAGATATTTCTTACAAATGTATTTGAATTTTTTAAAACTCTCAACAAGCATGTGGATTACAGCAATCCTATTGCTTTAGAGTACTTGGGGTTTTAAAAGGCTTTTGATGTATCTCTTCATTAAAGGTTTCTACAAAATAAATTACCATGGGGCTAACAGGAAGCTGCTGCCAAGGATTAGCAATGACTTAAAGGCAGATGACAAAGAATAGCTGTAAAGGGTCAACTTTCTCAACCAGCAAGTTCCCTAAATATCTGTAGTTGGATCTGTATAACTCATCATTCCCCTGTGCTACCTTGCAGAGGGACTTTCTGAGGTGTAAGACAGCAGGGACTTCCAGAGCTCACTGGAAAGAGCAGTGAAGTAAAATGGCAAATAAAGCTCATTATCCATAGGTGCAGGATAATGCATTTGGAGTAAATCAGTCTTGAATACTAAAAGAATGGGCTCTGAATGAACTATTTCTATCCTGGACAGAGAATCCAGGGTTACTGGGGTTCATTCTATAAGATAATCTTCAAGTTGATGGCATAACTGGTGTCAACTACAGTGTTAGGATTTCTTAGGAAAGGAACTGAGAGCAAAACAGAAAACAACTTAATAAAACTCATATGTGTAACACATTTGATGCTGCATACAAGTCCAATTACCCTGTTTCAAAAACCTTTCAGTAGAACTAAACAGAGGTAAAGATGGCAATAATCTTGGCAAAAAAGCCAACAGCACATTTTATGTTAAAAACATGGCAGATATTTAAAAAGCAAAAAATTATTTCAGGAGTTATTCACTGTTTTTCATCACGTTAAGAAATGGAGCACATTCAGATAACAGCAGTTTTAAAGCAAACAAAAGAAAATGCTTTTATACATCATATAACTGTGGAACTCATTGCTTCAGGGTGGAGACCAAAATTAAAATGAATCAAGAAAAGGATTAGATGAGTCCCTGGGGAAGACGCTCATTAATGAATTTAAACACAGTTCTACAGATGTTGCCTCTGTTTCAGGAAATCCAAACAACGAACAAAACCTGGAATAGAATAGAAGGGAAAAAGATGCCTCTACATGCTTTGTTTCATAAGTACCTGTCTTTGCCTTCTGTTGGAAACCTTCATGTCACCAGGAAGGCAAGGTTTTCTATAGTTAAGAATTAATCAGTAGTACTATACACTGTAAAGCTTTTTTGTTCTGTGTTGTTAGCAGGGTGACATTAATAGTGAGCTGAAATACAACTTTAACTCATAAGTATTCACTCTGCTGCTTTCAAAATGTAAATTTAGCCTGTGCCTAACTGAAGAAACTTTTAAACTTTTTTTTTTACTTTTACTACTTGCTCTCACTTATACAGAAATGTAGACCAGTAAGATCTCTTCTGCTCTTGGATTTGGCTTAATATATCCAGTCTTTGTTTCTACAGAAATGTTGAAAAGAAGAAAAACTATTGATGAGCACATTGTTCAAAAAGGTTTAAAAAGGTCTAAATAGGTTGGAGGGACATGTATCTGTTCACAAACAGACATAGACACAATGCACAGATAAAACCAGAGATGCCAACACAACAGATGAATGTGCCAATAAATTTATTTGAGTTCCTCAATAGAAACTCCTCAAAGTTCCTAAAAAAAGGGCAAAGAATATGTACTTTCTATGCTTCCTAATAAGAACTTCTAGTGAGCAAGAAAGGAAGATGAGAAATTTGTTGTCTTGTGTGACTTATATTTCCAAATTCAAACTTGAGAAAGGAGCAAAATTCCTTAGTTTTCTAGCATTTGTTTCAGAAGTATGCAATTTTCCCCTCATCCCAAAGGTCATCCTTTAATTAGACTGCCAGGAGACTTCCTGTGCAGCACCTCCTTTCTTGAGAGCTCCTGCCTAAGTTATGCCTCTATAAGTGAATAAAAGATATGCTCCAGCTTTTCCTCTTTCCATAGTGGAGATAGGAGGATATAAAGAGACCCCGCCAACTTCTGTCAAAAACCTGAGATATTTTGGCATAACACAGACACAAATGCAGAACAGCAGAGACAGCAAATTCCTCTAATGTGTATCATGGATACAAACAACCAGTAGAAAGCCTGTTCAAGCAACATCTTCCTCAAACAACTCCAGATCCTGTCAAGTTATGATGGAAAAAAAGGTTTTCTACTGCTCCGTGTAACTCATATGAAAGCTATCTACACACTCATGAATCAAGGTCTTAATTTTAGGCAGACACAGCAGATCAGGTAAACTAAGCTACTTCCCTGAATGAAATCTCACTTGCACAGCTGGGGTAAATTGTGCCACATGCACACAACCCCCATGTGCTCTGTAGCTAAGGGCAGCTGTGCTGGGGGGATGGCTGCTGCACAGACACTAAAAGGGACACAGCTGGCTGCACTCATCTCACTTCACACTACCCTATAAAAAAAAGTATTTCTACTCTAAGGAAACCTTTTAGGCTGCCTCTAGAGCCTGCACGCCCTCCACAGGGAGGTTCATCCTCTTTTCTCAGGTAGTATTTAGGATGGGATTAATTGGTCTGTTTTTCTCCATTGGGTATTAGAGGAAGCCTAGCTGAGGGGTTTACATTGGGAGTGTTTTGCTAGATTAGGTGAGGAGAATCCTATCCATGATTTTTAAAAATAAGCATAGCCCATGTCATGGAAATTGCTGCGTGAGTGGAGTAGACACAGTTTGTACCTCAGACTTTGGCTTCCTCAGAAGATACTAAACAAAAGATAAATGGTGCTTCTTGAACAATACTTGTAACCTTATAGTGTAAATGTTAAATAGAAACTGCACAGCCTCAATAAAGCTGGAGGCTGCTATAACGAGCAATTCAATTCAGCACAGAGCCCAAAGGTAGCAATCACAGAGCACTTCAATTCTTTAGTCCCACTGCTGTGTACAGCATCAGTACCCAGTTGCCATCAGCATGTGAATGATGTTCTTCTCTCCTTATCTTTTCCTCCCCAAAACTCACTGACATATGAACTGCTGTATCTGGCTCTGCAGAAGTCACAGAGAAGCATCTGAAAGTATACCCGAACCCTTTTATTTTATATTCTGCCTCCCAAGGACTTTTCTGAAAGTTGAAATATGTATAACAGATAGGAAATAAACTATGACATAATCTAGGGAATTAGTAGAACTCTAACAGCTGAGAGAAATACAGGAGCTGCAGCTTGGCTTAATTTATGGGAGAGCAAAGCCAATCCCTGATATCACATCTTCCCTAAGCTTTATTATTCAGTGCCAATAAACTGTGAAAATTAGTGCAATGAAGCCCAATTTGAAAATAGATGTTATTTTGCATTATTATGCAAAACATGCATAGTGGTGTTGCATAAATATAGCATCTACTACGAGATTTACACTTTGCAACTGTGCACTTGACAAACATTTTTCATTCTTGCTTGCAGTTGATACCCTAGTATGTTCTCTGAATGTATTTTTGTCTCACAGAAGTATAGTGCCATGTCTCATTATGTTCCACGTGCAAGCAGTTAGGAGAATATATGCCAGCCACCAGCATTGTACAAGTCAAAAGTGATTTACCATGGATATATGTGCCTCTTGATGAATATTTCTAAGATTATACAGCTGTTGTTTATCAAGTATCATTTATAAAGCATTACACGACAGTAGGTTGTAAAGAATGCATGTGCAAGCTTGTAAAATGAAACATAATGCTTGGCAATTTAAAAAATATATTCATTGTAGATTTAATTGTTGAATAGTTATGTTGATTTATACCACACAAATGGGGACTTTATGATTCACAATGACTTAGCAGACAATGAACTTCATTGCACCACTAAAGTTGGTTTATGGGATTTAGTTGCAAAAAAGGTTAAGTGTGTTTGTAGGGATCAGTCCTGCATTCTCTGCACTGTTGAAACTCTGCACTGTTCTTGACTCCAGTTGTTAAAACAGAAACACCACTGCAACCAGTCTACCAGCCTGACTGACTCTAAAAGTTCATGAGACAACCACTTACAGACTTGAATTGATTTGGGTAGCAGCACTGGTCCTTTGTCTAATAGGGACAACATTCAATGAAACTTTCTTCAGAAAATTATTTGGTAGCTAAAAGAAAACTGGATTGATAGCCAACCTTCCTTTAGAACCTGATACTTTTAGTTAAAAAAGAAGTAATTCACCAGCAAAAAGCTCAATAGTTTGAGAGGACTATGAAATAAAAAACTGAATTTTTAATTTAATAGTTGTGATATATTTGTGCCTCACCTCTATTTTCCACTATATCTGGACTCCCCAGAGAGACAGTAACTCCCACAACTCCCATGCTACGTCAAAGTGAGACACTGCTAATATCAAACCTGTGTACCGTGAGAGAAGTAGTCCAGTAAGCTGACAGATCAGGGTCATTCAACCTTAATGTTCATAAAGCCCTTGAGACAATATGGCAGTATTTAATTTTTTTTTAAGTTTACTTTCAGATGGAATATTTTTAATTTTTATGATTTTTCATATGCTGTATAAATTTCTGAAGTAGCTCTGGTGAAATTGCACTCCTTGATCATCTCTGACACCTCTGTGGACAGTCCTCACTGAGAAGCCTGTTGTTAAATGGGTATGGACAATACCTTTCCTTCCTGTTCTGTAAAAGAAAACCTTTTCAGTACCTTGCCTATTTGAATGGTCAGAGAACTTCAATATTATAAGTCTATATTCTTCATAAATGCTGAAGTCAGTAAATGAGAAGGTTTCCTTAAAAAATTAAAGAGTAGGTCTGACAAGTGTAGTGAGCCAAAAATAATCCAATAATGTTGAATCCCAGATGAATGTATAATTGGATGCTGTTCATCATGGTGCCTATTTTTTTTCTCATAAGAAAACAGTAAAAAAAAACCCTGTTAGTTTTCTGAATGAGTGAACAGTAACCTTGTAAAATATGTGTAACTGCTCACATACACAGAAAAGTAAATACACACAGCATTCATGCATATGCTTTTGTCATGTGTTTGCACACCTGCGACTCTAGGAAAAAATAAAGCTGTATTATTTCAGGCTCAATGTTAATGCAAAGTGTTTACTTACTGAATATGAGTAATACAAACTGAATCTAAAATGCCACCACAAGAAGAGTGAAAACTTTGCAAAATACATGAGTAGGATTATTAGATTTTTCCAGCTTTGTCAATTTGTCTGTTGCTAACCTATATGCTTTTGACTGTTTCTTTAAGTTATGAGACATTTTCAGTATAGAATGAATTTATGTGTAGCATGCATTTTGTTCTTTCTTTCGCTTGTTTATTTTGAAAGCTTGGATCTGTATTTGTGCTTAGACGTTTGAAAAATGCCAATGCCCTGCATTAACCCACAAACCAAATACTGAATGCAACAGGAATTTCCTACAAATGTGTTGGATGATGAATACTTGGCTTTGATCTCACAGGAACACTTGGAATAGAAAAAATCAGAAGTACTGGAATTCAATTATTATGATAGTTCAATTAACCTCTATTGAACAGATGTAAAAATTATACCTAATTATACACATAGCTGACTTCAGACATGGACCTCTGCCCAACGAGGACTAATCAAAGATCACCAAATTCATTTCACTTCAGACCTTTGCTCTCAGAAATGAGTACTACAGTAAGTGATTTCACCATTAAATATCCCTCTAGCACCATAATCTTTCTAAAAGTCTGTTCACTGCTCAATTTTATACTAAGAAACTTAATGTGATATCCCCAAGTGTTATCACAGAAATTCTAAAGGAAAGGTCACTGATAAAAAGAGGCATTTAAAGTGAGTTTAGCTGAATATTGCTGTAAGCCTACCTCACTCTGGCTCCACAGACATACTTCAAAATGCATGAATTTGTACCTACATTTTAAATACATCCTTATTGTGGTGACTAGGAAATGCTCTGAATTTATTCTTTTGCATGAGGTCCAGTGCAAGACTTACATTCTGAGAACCAAAATGGTATACATAGTATAAAATGTCCCTGTACAAAATGTATTTTCTGTCTAACCATAAAGTAAATTTCTTTATTATACAGCAAGTTCCTTAACACAGCCTTTCTTTAAGACAGATATGAACACAAATTCTACTCTATTGTATTCTAGGAAAATGTTACCTGCATTGACTGGGCAATGTAATTTTTATTGTTCTCATATTAAAAATACATAAGAAAAAATGAGCACAAGGTTTAAAGGAAGTGTTTCTTTCTCCCAAATATCTTTGTTTTTTCCACTGTCTAACGTACATTATTTGTTCACATAACTTTTCTATTGCTAGCACCATTTTTCAGGAGGAAAAGTATTTTCCATTTCTCCATGAGATTTATTTCTGTTTCTGTGTCTTTTTGAGATTAACTACACATCAACAGCTCAAGTTCCTGTTCTCTCCTTAGCTATTTTTATGAATACCTTTATTTTCTTACAGCTACTGGTTTCCAGAGGGGATCTGTGGGCTGGCATTCAGCAAGAATATCCCGGAATATTCACCACTGTCTTCTGAATAAGAAAAAATTTAACTGCTTTGTTGTAACTTTTTGAATCCCTCTTGATGGAGAAAGCCATCATGTGTCTAGACTCCTTATCAGGTGCTCACCTACACATCCAATTTTTCTTCCTGACATTCTGGTAAATGACCAGCATTCACTGGACCATATTGCCTTGGAAATTACATTGGAATGGAAGTTCTTCATTTTATTTGGGACCTGTGCATCTTGGATTCCCAGTGGATGTTCAATTTAGATTCTGTTGACCACAACTCTCCTACATTTAATGAAATATCCTTCTTCTGGATTCCTTTAGCAAATATCACACAATACCCTGAGTTAGAAGGGATCCACAAGGGTCATTGAAGTCCAGCTCCTGACCCTGCCCAGGACAGCCCCAAGAGTCACCCACGTGCCCAAGAGTTTTGTCCAAACATTTCCTGAGCTCTGTCAGGCTTGGTGCTGTGACCCCTTCTCTGTGGAGCCTCTTCCAGTGCCTGACCATGCTTCGGATCAAGACCCTTTTTGTAATACTTGGCCTAAATATGATGTTGCTTAGATAAAAAACTAGCAAGCAAGATGGGGTGCAGGGAAATGAGAGTCAGGTATTCTCTGTGACAGCGCTGTATATACACAGGGTCCCTTAGGTCTGAATGTGGTGCTCTGTTCCTCAGAGCTGCCAGCATGTTACTGGTAAAAGGATCCACTCCCACTGGTAAAATTGGTTAGTTTTGAGGAGGCAAAGTATTTATCTTGAACTAGAGTAAGGAAAATCTAGGTACTCTAACCAAATTTATACCATTGGTTTAGAGCTATGGGTAAATGAATATTCTTCAATAGTTTATATAACAGAGAAATGTCTTTCAGTGTTTTGTGCTGTGCAGTCTTCATTTTAATGAGATAGTGTTGACCATTCTGTTTCAGTTGTGTTTACACTGAGCACCTCACCCATGTTTACTGCAGGCTAATAATCTTGTGGAAAGCCAAGCTATTTCAGTTTTTGAACACAGGGAAGTATTTAATGTAATTATATTTCCTTCTAAAACAACCAACAGCTTGGAAACATGGGAAAGTACTTGTGGATGAGTACTTGAATACTGCTGCTATGATTGTTTTTCCTGTAATGTATCTCTTTTAAATAACGAAACTTCGTTATTGGCATGATAATCTAGTAAGACATTAAACTTCAAGCCTGTTAACAGTGAGGATATTGTCTCATATTATATATAAATTACAGTTTATGCACTACATTTTGTAATTTACAATTATTGTCTCCTATTATCTACAAGCAATTACATTTACAGTAAGCAGGTTGTAAAGACAGCCTTGCTTCCTATGCACCAGCGTCCTACATCTTCTCCAAAATCACCTCTGCTAGCTGGCTTTCCTCTTTCATAATCCCTCTGCTGTTGTATCTGTCGTTGCCTCTTCCTTATCTTACTGCCCTTGTTCTTTTCAGATCATTAACTCACCTCCTGCAAAACCTCCCTGATGTATCCACCAGACCATCAGCTCCCTCCTGTGTCACCCTTCTATACTTTATTTTTGCCTCCAGGTGAAGAAAAGTCTGGCAGGACTGGCTGGCAGTTGCTGAGTGGGCAGCCAGGTCATGGGCCCATGTGCTACCAAACACCAAATCCCACATGACAGAATTTCTTTTCCTCAGCAGCACCAACAGCGAAGTCTCTGTTCTCCAGCTAGTCATGAAATTCACAGAACTTGTAAGAAACTTACATCTTTGAGACTTTTCACAAATTTAATTGAAGATAACCACTGAATTAAAAGGTTAATGTGGAAGGAGAACCAGCAAAAAGGATAACACTGCCATGCCAGGTTTATATGTGGAGAAAATGGAACTAAATTTGACTTCTATAGCTGTAAATTGAAATGTGAAACTTGAAAAGGAGGAGGACTTCTTTTTAGTTCTTTGTTTTTTTAGATGCAATGAAACCTTAAATATCCAGTGTGGTCAAGATCTGTTTCCTGAAACACTCCTGACTATTATATTGCTTGCCTCCCTGCCTGGAAATTTAGGACATAAACTTCTGAAATCTTACCATATGTTACAGCATATCACTTGTAAGAAATTCTGAAGGCATTTTCACTGGTGAAGAATAAAACCAAATGGAGAAGGCAATACTATTATAAGAAAAATACAGCATTTTTTATAAATTTGTGGATGTAAAAATACAAGACAGTGGAGTTGACTTAAACTCCTACAGTCAGGAAGCAATTTGGTCATCTCAGTGGTCAGAGAATTTTGTGGCTGCTTAGACTCAAAACACATGGTGGCAAGGCAGAGAAATTGATGGTTTCACAGTCCAGAATTTTCAAATATAAAAGGAAAAATATTCAAATAATGTGTTTGTCCCCATTATTTTGTTTGAATCTTCCTGAAAATACATACACTCTCTCACTCTAACATGCAAGTATGCTCTATCATCAGACACATCGGTTACTATTGCAGCCGGACTTTTTGAGGACAAACATGTATCATAAAACCATTTTTATATGTGGCATTTTTACTAGCATAGTCTCAGCAGAGGCCCTGGGCCTGATTGAATAAGCATGAAAATTGAAGTGCCTTTGTATTCAAAATGGTGCTCACTCATCCTTGGTCAGAGTTGAAGGAAGGCAAACACACAAGAGCATATACTGATGGTAGTACTGTAACTGCCTGTAGAAAAACCCAGGGTTTTTGTTCCAGACATTTGCTACCCAGCAGAGTCCAAACAAAAACAAAATCATGGTGTGTCATTTGTGCTGTCACTATAAGACTTTAAAGTAGTGCACTATTTCCTCACGTCTTACTGTAACACAACCATTAGTATACTGTGTAATCTATGTCACGATTGTTTTGCAGAATCTGACGTATCTCAGAGAATCTGGCACTCTGAGAGCAACAAAGACATATTTAACTGGAATAAAAAATAACCTTCAATACAACATGAGAACAATGGAAGTTTTCCATTATATATTGTAAACAAGAAAAATAAGTCACAAATTCTTGTAAAATATTTGAGGGCCAAAGACCAGTCAGGTCAGGACCCTTCTGTGCTATGGGCTGTGAAAGGATTTAGCAAGTGACTCTTCTTTCCCTAAAGACTTATGCTGAAGAACCAGTTAGTTGGTGGAAAAGAAGGAGATAACAACACAGAAGGAGGCAGATTATTGGGAGATAGTAACACAATGTCCAACATAAATAGTTCTTCTTGAAATTATTTTCTATTGCATTTGAAAGCCAAGTCTTAAAAATTCCTTCTTATGCTTGGACCTTGTCAGATAAACAATTTTCACACTCACTTTGGAAGCATATTGAGATGAAAGAAGTAAATAAATTCCTTAACTAAAAAAAATCTTGTGTATTATTAATTGTTCCAAGTATATTCCAGGTTTACTGATGACATTTTAAACTAACTTTCACCAAGATCGTAAATGCCAAAGATGCCTTCTTACAACTGGCCACAGAGAAGGCTGTTCTGAATATGTTGTACATTCCTCTTTTGTTTTGCTTTGTTTTTACTTTAAATTGTGCCCTGATGATTGTATTATTGCACTCAGCTTATTCAGATCTTTTTCTGTAGAAGAGATATTGATTTTTGTGTTAATCAGCAGAAAGCCCAAGCAATGGCACAGAGGAAAACAGCAAACAGTAAAAGAATAATGTAAATTTAAAATGGAAACGTAAGTTAAGTAGGGCAATGACAAAATCCACCAGGTAACCAGATGTTGGGGTTAAAATGACAGCATGCCCGATGATGACAATTATCTGCAACGGAAGAGGGAGCTCTCACTGCACTGGCCCTGCCAGCCGGGAGAGGTGGGGTGCTTCTTCCAGCTGAGCCTGTGGAGCTGGTGGTGCCCATTCCTTCCCCCTTTATTTTCATTTCTGAATATGATTCAATGCAATTTTCATATTAGTCCTTATAGAAAGCTATAGCAGAACACTCCACAGCAAATTACAGTCAGATATGAGCAGTGGATGAAAGTCAGTAACACTTACCAAGCCTAGTGGTCAGGGGGATATTTTCTGGAGTTAGGAAGGCACATATTATCCCCATAGCAATAAGTCTGTTTCTTCCTGTATATGCACAAAACCCAAACACCCTGGGAGAAGTAATACAGCATAAATAATAACAAATATCAACCGTGTTTATGACAACTGAGGGTGTAGACTGAAGGCTGAACTCACTGAATTTAATTAGAAGGCTCTGACCTCATCGGGCTGAATGAAAAAGTGACAGAGTGATTTTGCAAACCTCCTCAGAGTAGCTATTACCTCTATGCACCACCCTTTCTGGTTTAATAAGCTGTTCCATGTGACAAAGAAAGTAGTCAAAGGTTAACATAGATAAATAGCTGTGTTTTATCCTCCACAGATAAACAATTATGCCTAAGGTCTCAATTACAAATACCCTAGTGGTATTGTTTGTTTGCTAACTTGTTTGTATTGTTTTGGAGATAATTATTTCCAGATAAGCAGAAAAGAATGAAATACTTAAGATTCAATGTGACTCTCTGAAAAAGAAGGCTGGAATGCATCTAGATATTTTGTTTAAAAATTTACTCCAAGTTGGAGACTTTAAAGGCTTGCTGAGGTGTTGAGTGACAATATAAAATGCCCTAGGGTATCTTTCCTAATCCTCAGACACCTCTCCAGAAGGAGGTTGGAATCCTAGGTTTCAGTCAATGAATTGTACCCTGTGGCTCAGCAGTGCTTGCAGGACTGCTTACAAACCCAGAGCAGATCCTGTAATGAACCAACAACTCACAGCAGCAAGGGGCCTGTGGTATCTTTACCTGTTAATCTTTCCCTCAGCCATGCCACTCACTTGCAACATGTCAAGGATTGGAGAACAATAGGTTCTCCAACAATGGGTTGAATTGAACAGTGGGTTGAATTGCCACTCTTGATTCCCTATTCTGTGAGATATTTGTTGCTGATGTGTAAGATGCTGATGAAGGTAGGTGCAATATATGCATCCATGCAGCAACCATGTCATTTTAGAAGTAATTGTAGGACTGAACATCTGCCCTAGAGACTAAATTCAGAAAGCAGAGCCAGGGAAAAGTATGTTAAGACACTGCAGACAAGAACTTCTATATGTGCTGGTAGAAATTTATATATATATATATATATATATATATGTGTGTGTGTGTGTGTGTGTGTGTGTGTGTGTATATATATATATATATATATATATATATACTTAAAAATTACATATTTATTGACACACATATCTCCCTCTGACCACTTGCAGTGATTATTACAGCTTTTTATCTCTTGAATTTTACAAGAATTCTAACCAGCAACACAAATTCAAATATTGTAAAAACTTCTAGAAAACCAGGAAGCCTACCATCTACCAAGACTATGAAATTTGTAGATGGACTACAATTATAGAGCAAGAGAGAGTATGTAACTTATGGGTCAGACCCAGTAGCTGGGCATGTGCTATGCTGAAAGCTTCAATTTCTTTAAGTTCTCCTCTTGATTCAGTCTTCCATTATTTGGTTGCAGCATTGTAACTATTATTATTGTCCTTCCTTTTTTTTTTTAAATCCTATGTTTGGCATGCTTGCATTCGACTCGTATATTGGTATGATTTTTGAAATATTAACCTAGGTCCCTGACATAAAAGTCCCTTGCATCTGGCACCTGTGCAGGAGCAGAAGTCTTTGCTAGTTTTTGACAAATAGGAAAGTATCTCAGGAAGCATGAATCCAAAAATAATTTTATCAGAACGGTATTGGATTGTTGAGGTCTGAGTGGTATTACTTAAAAAGATGACACAGGGACCTTTGTAACACAGATTTGTTGTTCTTCTCTGATCAGAACTCTAAGCTCGGATCACTGGTGTGATTTACAGAGTACATCCCCTCCATTACTTGCAGGACAGACACTAGCTCATGCTTGTCTGAAGATGTCTAAAGCTTTGACTTATGGCAGCCATTCGGATTCCTCTGCCGGAACACGCAGCCTACAGGACCAGACTGCCATGCAATGTTTCAACAGCACATCTGCAACTGTCCCCACTCCTTCATCCCTTGGTGGCTGGGTTCCAAATCCTCTCATGAAGCTCACTTTGCTGTTACATGCTAGCAGCAAGACTCATTTCCACTCATTATTTCTGGTAACGTCTTTCTGCTAGTGCTTTGTAAAGCAGCAGGCAGAGTAATCCATGTGTTCTGTGAATTCTGTACTGACCGTGATGAGCTGTAAGGACCTTTGCGAGACTGAAATACTTCACTTCCACAGTCAAATACTTGGGTTCCCTGTTAATTTCAGCCCCTCAAATAACACTGATCTGCTACTAGATTCATAATTTCCACCAAGAGAAGATCTAGCAGAAATCTTGGAGGGATTACACATTATCATAAATGTATAAAACAAATCCAGAAATACCAACACAGCTTGAGTTAGACCTCTGTCTTTCCATAAGTTACATTTTTCTTTTTTCTCCACCCAAGCTGTTTCTCCTTATTAGCTAAGTACACGAAGTACTTTAGCCAGATCTCTTTATTTACCTCTGTATTTGTAACAATTTTTCTGTCGTACACTTTTTCCTTGTAATCAGGGTTCCACCTCGTTGTCACTCATTATATGCCAAGGTGACATGATTTCGTACAAACTGGTTTCCTTTCTGCAACTTTACATCCTAAGAGACCTTTACAACCTTTTTTTACTCCCACCAAACGCTCCTCCCATGTTCTTCATATTGTTTTACCATACACTTGCAACCCGATACTCCCTGGCAATCCATCCCGGGGACAACCTCGAAGAGCTGTTCTTTAAACACAATGCACCAAATTATCTCTCCCAATCTTCTCATTACCATTGAAGAGAACGGTCAGGTAACAAATGGGTTAGCTGTTCCAACGCCTTTGCTCTTTGTCTTTTATGCATGCCCTTCTTAAGTCATTACCGAGCTAGTAAAGGTGGTTTTACAGTATCAGTTATACTGGCTGGATTTTTCATTAGCTTTATTTTTTACTTCCTTTATCAAGCATTCAGAAATCATGGCACCCATGTGTTGCTTAGTTTAATTCCCAAGGAGATAATAGAAGACCAGATGATACACAGAAGCCTAAAGGAGTCCCAGATGAGTATTTGTAGCTGCAGATGCTCCCATAATCTCAGCTGCCACCATCAGTTATTATTGCATGATGGTCTGAGTGCAGCACAGCTTTATTTTTCATCTCTAAAGGTAAAATATCATCTCTGTAACCTAGTAAACATGGAAGACACAAAATTAATTCTCTAAATTTTGTGCACAGACTCCATATTCCTTCCTGCCAGTATCTTGCAGAAAAAAACCCCCAACCAACAACCTATGAATATTGCTAGGGATTGAGTTGTTGTTATTATTAACACCTTGGGATTTTTATCATGTCCTTAGCTAAGTGCTGGCTGTTGCAAATGTTCATGTAAGTGTGCTCCATGCTTAGTGGGATTCTGGATTTCTTGTCTGCTAGCTGGTATTCAAATCCTGAAGGATATTTTTTTCTCCCCTTCAGTAAAGGAAGCTTTTCATTAAGGAAAGCAATTTTACATTCTGAGTCTCAAGTATTTTGCAGTTTTATACGAGCTGATGTCTCCAGACTATATGAAAACAGATATCTGGGAGGCTCTTTATGTCAGCCTGTTTTAATAGTTGCTGATGCTGACCCTAGTGGATCAGCACATCCTTATGGATGGGCAATTCTGTTTCAGATAGACATCATTGCCTTCGTATAGCCAACAAATATTATCCAGCTCAGGATCCACCTGGGAATCAGAGTCTCTCACCAAAATTCTTAAGGCCATGACAAGTAACAGAGCTGAAATTCCTCTAGTTTTTCACTCAGTTAATTAACAGTCTCTCCAAGCATGTGTCTATATGTGAGGCTGGCAATTAACAGCTGCTACTTTTAATAAGACTTTAATTTCTGCTTTCACATTTTTAAATATACAAATACATCTGGTGTAGTCTTATCCATCATGTATTGACCTTCTCCAACAGATTGTGAAATTCTCTGTGTTAAACTGTTCTTTGACCTTCTTTTCATGAAGGATTTGCTCTTTTTTCGCATAGTTTCCTCTTTACTTCTGAATTTGTATTCTGTACAGAAGTAGTCATGGGATCTCCTGAGCAAAAGCTAGGGAAATTGATTATAGACTCCTTAATGTACAGAAGTACAAATTTTCCTGCCTATAGTATAAATTCCACTTCCTACAGAAGTTTTCAAGGCTGCATCTGGTCACAGGATAGTCTTTGCTGTCTTGGGGGACATTGCTTTGGTCCAGAGCATTTTGAAACATTTTGTTTTGAGCATTTGTTTCCTTTTTTTTTTTAAACCCCAGGTGGCTTTTAAAAAATAATTCTAAGCCATAGGCCTGGGAATTGGCAAATAGTAGAAAAAATGTTAAATAGAATTTGACCAGAAAATCCACTTTGAACACTCTCCCCTCTCTCTATTTTCTTTCTTCTTTACAGTCTAAAGGAAGAGTCTGACTGATCTGTCATGAACTGTAGGGAAAACAGGAGAATCTTGAATAGAATTTATATAAGTATTCAATTCCATCCTATGACAACTTAAGAGGCATAGTCATTTCACTTGAAGATGGGAGACAGGTATGAAAGGATTATCCAGAGTTCTTTCGACGATTTAAGAAAGGCTGCCCTACTTAACAGGATAGTTAGCTTTTTTGCTGCTTGAACTGGGGATACAAAAGAAAAAGAACCAAGGAAGCCTTAGGAAGCAAGGAATTATGAGGAGTTCCAGTGGAGAGCAGCTAAGAAATCAATAAAATGTTCCAGAAGTTCCTCCAAGCTATGAGAAGAAGGAAACTTCTGAGGAAGACGACCAAGGACCTAATGTAAAAAATCTGACAGAAGCCCAAAAGACAGCAACATTGACTTCAGACTCTCCTGATCTGTCTACCTGACTTCTTGATGGAAGGGAGAAAACCAGGAGTGCTTTCTCTGGGAGCACTAGGGAAAGAGTTATACATGGAGGCGCTGAGTTAGGCACTGCTGCCATACTTGCCTGACCAGTACTCACCAGCAGAGCTGCTACAGCTCTTATCTGTCCATGGCATGGGGCAGACCAAATCACTGTGCAGTGCTTGGGCGATGGTGGTCACCCCACAGCATTCCTGACACCATCTCTCTGCAGTTTGGGCTTGCATGACCTCTGCCTCCAGATCTTGATCTCCTTCCTTAGCCCCAAGTGACCACCAGGCAGAAAGGTCTCTGAGGATTCCCTAGGACCAGTGTGCAGGGTGAATACTGAATCCCAAGCTGCCGTGTGATTAATGGAAGGGCTGACCTCCTGACCTGCAGAAAGGCTTTTAGGAGAGGGTGACCCGCAGAAGGCAGGGTAGATGGCCCAGCTTTGTCAAAGGCTCTGCACCCCAGCGCTGAAATAAGCAACGTGGGAAAGGTGGCCTTAGGCATTTTAAATAAGGCAGGGGAACAGTGCTGAAGCTTTGAAACTGATTAAGCAAGTAGAATGCAGAGCTGAGTCACTCTGTATTTGTCTCTCCGTGTGCATGTGTACATATATAGATCCATATTTTCGTAAGCGTGTGCGTGTGTTTGAGTGAGGATATGAAAAAAAGAGGCATTCAGTTCCAAAAGCCACTGCCATAACGAATTGTGAGCTGAAGCTGTCACATCATATGAAACAGATCCAGGGGACACGTGAAGACACAGTCTCAGATATTTCAAAACTTCTCTTCAGTGTTTTGCTCACATTTGGTAGCATTTAAATCTGATATCCTTTATGTTTTTTTTCTTCCTGAAACCAACTTTACCCTTTTGAAGCAATGTTTGATGAAAATGCAAAAATTCTTGGCTCGCAAAAGAGGTTTTTTTAATCTCCCAGAGTCATATCATGCAGATTCATGCAGTGAAAAAAACCCGCTGATGTTCTTATGAATAAAAGAAGGATTAGGAAGATTAAAATGCACACCACCAGACTCGTTGAAAAAAGGCTCAAGTATATGATATAGCCTTCTGCACATCTTTGCCTTGAGGATCACAGCTGAAACTGTTCTTGTCTTTGCTTTTGGGGACTTCAGAGAGATGCCGGGTCTGGATCCCCCATATTGAGCTTTTCATAAAAGTTGCTGTAAAAAGGACATTGCAAAGAGAATGCTGCTGAGTGAATGATCAAATTTTATTTTATTTATTTATTTTTGTTATTACAGCCAGATGTTGCCTCAGGAAGTCGAAACAAGGAGTCAGGAACTGACAGTTTAATAATTAAATTGGGAAAGTTGGCAGGTCTCCTGCTACTTCCTCTAATACATAGCATCTTTGAATGAAAGTGTGCAGTATCCCAGTGGCACTCCTTCCGAACTGGCTCATCCATTACTGGGTAATGATTTTCCGTCGAGGCAACAGCAGTGCACAGGGCCTATTACACCAGCTACATAAAGTTAAAAAGACATTATGACTAAAGCTTTCACTGTGGCTTTTACCAACATTTCTACACAAGAGTGCCTAACACTGACATGTGTTTATTAACACTTAATAATGTTTACATAATTCTTCCTTGTGCTCATTACAGCTGTCAAAAATCTGAATTCAGGGTGGTTTTGTCTGTTTTAACTCCTGAAGATTTTGCAGTCTCAGCAGCTGAGAAGATGCTGAAGGCCCAGTCAGTTCCTGTACTGTTGGGATGGAAGGCTTGGAGCCCGTAGCCCATCTGAGCATCACCACACCACACCACACCTCTTTCGGGATTTCTTCCCTAGCAGGAATTCCTAACGTTTCTCACTGCATGCTCTGCTCCCCGTCGGACACACACACCTGCAGAAGGCACGGAGAGTCACTGCAGCCGTCAAGGCAAGAGGAGGCACATCGGCAGCGAAGGTGTTACCAACGGGGGCCGCGCCGGGAGTCTGATGGAAGAACAAGTATATCCAGAGGCTGCGGGCAGAGCAGTCCAAACGCAGAGCACTCGCGAGGTGAGCGGTCGGCGGGAGGGGTAAGCCCATCCCGCGCCCCGGTGCCTTGCGCTGGGCGGAAAGCGGGACGGGCGTACGGCTGCTCCGACCGGGGGTGCCCGCGCTCGATCTGGGAAGCGCCTGGCAGCGTCCGGAGAGCAGGGGGCGAGCCCGGGGCGCCGTGTCCCGTCCCACTCCGCACCTGCCCCCAGCGGCGGAGCTCCGGGCGGGAAGCGCGCCGGAGGGATCCCGCTATCCCCCATATCCCCGCAGTCCCGCTGTCCCCGCTATCCCGCTGTCCCCGCTGCCCCCGCTCTCCCGCAGTCCCCTCAATCCCTTCAGTCCCGCTATCCCCGCAGTCCCGCTGTCCCCGCTGTCCCCTCAGTCCCGCTGTCCCCTCAGTGCCGCTCCCGCCTCACGGCCCGCGCGGGCGGGAATCGCCCCGCGCCCCCCGGGCCCCGCGCGCGGCAAGGGGGCGCGCGAGCCCCCGCGGCCCCGCCAGGGGGCGGGGCGGGGCGGGGCGGGGGGTCCGGGGCTGCCGCCGCCGCTCTCGGCGGCACTGGCGGGGCGGCGGCGGGAGCGGGAGGCTGCCGAGGTAACGCGGGGCTGCCGGCGGCTGGCGGGGGTCGGGGTCGGTTCCTTGCCTGCCGCGTCCGGCGCGGGGAGAGGCGGGAGGGGAGCGGGGCGCGCTGCCGGCTGCGCCCGGGCGGTCCCGGCTGGCGCGGCGCTCCCCCCGCGCCGCCTTCCGCGCCCGTCCGCGCTGCCCCCGCAGCAACTCGGAGCGGGTCAGCGCGGGGCACCGGGCACCTCCTCCCGCTGCCCGGCGGGACGCGCGGCGGCGCGGGCGCTGTTTCGGGCTGCAGCCCGTGAGCGCGGTGATGTGGCGGCAGCGCCCGGGCGCTCCGTGCCTTCTCCTCTGCAGACAAAAGCGCGCCCGAGGCGCGTCGGGGCCGGTTTGGGAGCATGGAGCGCCCGGCTGTGCTCGGGACCCTGTCAGCCCGGCACCCTCTCCGCCGCTGCGGCTGCTCTCCTGCTGGGCGGCGTTGGCGTGAATGAACGGCTGTTTTGGCGGAATATTAAAAAAAAAATCCCAGACCAACCCAAACCCCACTAAACTTGGTGTTTACTGGTGTGGTTAAACAAGGCAGTGAGTCTCGGCAGCGCTGGCTGTGCGGAGCGGCTCGGTGTGCGGGAGCAGAGCGGGATCGCTGCCCAGCAGAGCCGCGGTGCCCGCGCTCCCGCCGGCGGCGCGCCTCGCCTCCCGCTGCTCCTGTGCCCCGGTAACTCGGGCAGCGGCCGGGCAGGCGTGCAGGGCGGCTCTCCTGCGCCTTTGGAGAGCCAAAGTTCAGTTTTGCGGCTCCCCTCCTCGCCGGAGGATGTTGTTGGGACGCGGTGGCTGTGCGGCTGGAGCAGGGATTACTTCTGGGTGAGTGAGGCTGGCGGTGTGGGGCTCTGCTGGATCCCTTCTGCTGCCTGCCAGGGAGCGATCCATGGTTAGCAAACCCAATGTGTGCGTGTCACAGGCGTTGATGCAAGAAGGTAATAGGGATGCTCTTCATGCATTTCTGGTGTTTTCTAGTGGCACGCTGTTGTTTGTATGTAGAGTGACAATTTGGTCGCTTGAATCTGTGGCAGAATTTTGCGGGTTTGGATAGTGTTGATGTTTTGCCTTTGGCTGAGAAATGCTTTTAATAGCATTTAAGCAAGCTGCGTGTAACAAAATATGAAGGGCTAAATTACTGGCAATAAATGCTGTCTAACTTTATGCTTTGAAGAGAAAGGGGAACAATAGCATGGATTCTGAAAGCAAAGTAGTTAATGGAGCAACACAAAATATTATTGTCCAAGGACTGTGCTAGATCCAAAAGATGCCCACCAGGACAGTTCAAGGAAAGGAAATTCACTGAGTCTGCTCTTCGTCTCTTTCTCTTGGAAGAGTTCTCATGAGGAAGTTCAGCAAGCATAGGTTAATTATATATGATGCTAAGGCTGACTGAAGGAATTGGATACCTAGTGCAAAGGCCTGTGCATGTGGGAGAAGCTGATTTAAGGTAAAGTGGTGTCAGTGTAAATTTAGATCAGTTGTGTCATTGTGGTAGAAGTTGCTATGTGGACATCACTTGTTTGTAGTTCTGGTTATGTCATTTGGGAAGAGTTGGAGGCAAAACTGAGTAAAAAACCATTGCTCTTAAAATAAGAGCATCAGGAGTTAGTGTGTGCTTTGTTTTTTAACCAAGAAGGCTGGTTTTGATTTGAAATATTAATTAAATCATTCCTTTATGAATCAAGCTCTGGGTAGGAGCTTGTTGTGTCAGCATCTGTCTGTGTCTGTTTTAATGATCAGAGAAGGTTGATCCTCAGCTTTTTATGTGGGTCAGCTTCCAGCAAAATATACTTTGCTAGATGAAGGGTTGCAGGATTTGTCCTCCTGTAGTAGTCTCATGATGTTAGTAAATTGGAGTGCTTCAACCTGGGTTGTCATTATGTTGTGACTAAGTGTGGTTGTGAAAAATCCAAAGTGGCTCCACCGCAGATGGTTGCGCTTTGGGTACTTTGCATCTCTTTTGCACCTTCTTGCAGAAGTCTCAATCCTCTTGCATTTTCAGGCTAATTCACCCTAATAGCATTATGTTACACATGAAAATTGAGTTCTCTCTACGTAGAAAGAGTGGCACCACCAAGGATTGCTTTTTCATTTTCTGCTGAGGTAATTTTGTCTATGTCAGTAGTAAAAGGGATTTATTGATAGAGTTTGTTTTGGGGGTAGTGGGTCTCTAGTGTGGGCGAGGTGTAGAAGGCTCAGTGTTCTCACTTATACCCGTTTCTGTAGAAAGAAATGAATTATTGCAGCAAATTCCTAGCTATGAGTGTCTGTAGGTGTGTACAGTAGGAGTTTGAGCCAGGTGTGCCTGGAAGGGATCATCCATTTTCACACTTCTGTCGATAAGGATATCGTGGGTAGGTAGCATAAACTGAGTTCCTGTTGACTTCTGCGCGTTTCCACATGGAAAATCAGAGTTGCAAGCAGGTTCAACGAGATCTGTGCTAATACTGGTGTTTCACACAAGAAATACAGGTATTTTCAAGACAAAGATTAGTTTTCCATTACTTTGTGCCCTACGGTGGGATTCTCCTAGTAGGTGATACAAGCAGTGATTAAAAAAGCTGCCAGTCCTCAGTGGGATGCAATACAAAGTCCAGCCATTGTCAACCAGCTGTTATTAGCAGTTACAGAGTGGATTTTGTTTTGGTGGAAGTTTTTCTAGCCCTTCTCAGCTAGCAGTTATCTTATGCACGAGGCTTTAATATCTTGCCTGGTTTAATAACTTGTTGTTTCAGTAATATTTTGTGGTATTGAACTCTGTAAGTTATCTGCATTAAATCTGTTGTCTTTCAATATCATTGACTCTCTCTTGTTCATCTGTGAGGAGGAGACAGTAGCTATTGAAATTCCCTAAAACAGCTTAGCTGATCTTAATTATAATAATGGAGTCTACTGCGGTGAATATTGCAAGTGCAAACTATTGTTACAGCTTAGGCAAGATACTGGGGAAAATTATGGCCAATATTTTCTTATTTGTAGGCTGTGTTCTAATTAAATATTCAATATTATAGGAGATGGTCTTTGACTCCCAAGACACTGATGAAATGTCAGTTAAATCATATTTCCCCTCCAACAAAGCAATGTGCAGTATTCTGTTTGCTACAGTACTGGGAAAATCTTTCAGACTGGAAGAGTCACTGAACTTCTCATTTTCTGTAATCTATAGTTTAGCTTGTATTCAAGGTAGATTGGTGAATGCTGAACATCCAGGAAGTACAGACATAAGGAAACAGAATAAGGCCCATTGTGAAAAAGCCAATGAAGTACTGGAAATACAGAAAATTTGTAGAACTGTAAAGAATCTTTTTTCCCCTCTTTTTAGGACCTACTCATGTAAGTGAAAGTAAAAAGAACTTAATTTTATTAAATTTTTGTTTAGTTTGTTGAAGTTATACTTTGTAGGTTTTGGATTCATTTGTTACACCAGCTGAACGTTCCTCTACTGTTCACCTCTTTGTTTTGTCCTTACACAGTGAGCTTATTATTGTTAGTTTTGGTTACAGACATATATATTTTTGTAGCACTTTATAACAAGTCTGTAAGGCAATAGACCTTATGTTTCATTTATAACTCTATTTTTCAGCAATTATAGCTAGTCTGCTGCTCAGATCACAATTAAAATTATTTAAGTATAATTAAAATAACACCAATATTACTGAAATAATGAAATGCATATGTGCTCATTCAGTTTTTCTTTTCACTAGTTTTTTTGGGGTTATTTTTAGTTTTAATAAAGAGTGCAAGCTGTTGCTAATTAGCATGGCACTCTGGAGGTGGTCTCTACATAAGCTGAATGGAGAGGATAGGATGAAAGGAGGGGAGAAAACCCCAACCTGGAGATGTGAAAGTGCCAGTTGTGGAGGCATTAAAAAGCTTTGCACATAGAGTGGGTTTTGTTCTTTTTCTTACATAGGTGATGGCAAAACCTTTCCAGGTCATGTGGAAACTTCAGAGCTGAGTTGAGTCCTGTGCCAGTGTGTGTGTTCGTGCCCCTCTCTGGAGGTGCCATCACCGTGTGACAGCTCTGGCGTGTTTGCCATGGCTTTTCCATCATGAATGCAGAATATTGCAGACACTGCTGTTTGCTACTGTTCTTAAATTGCTGAAGGTCATGTGTGTAGTATGGGGCATGTGTGTAATATGCACAATTCTGCCAACAGTATGCACAAATGAGTATACAGGTGTGTTTGTCTGTATAAATAGTTTCACAGCTATTTTTCAGTGTTAATGCATGTTATGTTCTTGGGTGGACCTGTTGCATCTGCTAAGGGTACAGGTTTTGAACTTCCACAGCTTAATCTTAAGATCTGGGGCTGCTGATTGTTGGAGTGTTTGGCAGTCATGATTTCAGAGGTTTTAGGTCTTATCTAGGCAGATATGAAAAGCTTCTCCCTGTGGCAGCAATATGTAGCCAAGTAATAGATGACAAGCTCTAAATAAATAATAAATAAAATCTTTATTAAAACCATTCTTGCATATGGGGAACATCCTATGAAGTTGTATAGAAAGCTGACTTCCTTGGGTCTCTGAATGAAACCTGATTCATGCCCTGTGAGGGCAGGCTTTGTGCTGCCATGCATGGAATTGTGCTCTCAGTAACTCAGGGTAACAGATCTTTTTCTTATGTATCCTTTTTCTTGTATCTGTTTTGACCTATGTCTAGATTCTCTGCAAATGCTTTGGAATTAACAGGGTCAAGTGAGGGGCGGGTATTGCTCATTTCATCCAAGTAATGCAGTGCACCCTATCTCAAAATAAAGATTAGAAACTGTTTTTCTTTGAGAGGGTGTTCTAACCCATGGAATTGGTGCATGCAGATATTTTAGTGTTAGGTACTATTGGAAATATTAATGAAAATTGTAAAAGCAATTAATAAAAAATCCTGCTCTTTAAAGCAGGAACTTCTATCAAGAGTTCAAAGAAAAGTCAAAGGAAGTTACACATCACATGTCTTTTATTTTTCTGGGGTCAACTGCAGGAAGCTCTATAGCTATATTCTAAACCACATTAAACTTCTTTTAAATGTTGATTTTTTTTTCTTTGTACTCTTAAAAAAGTGCTGTTCCAGAGTGTTTAGGTGATCTGAGATGCCACTCTGTGCATCATCTTATCAAATCCTTTATGCTTGCTGCTCCTCTGAGGTTGTCCTCAGAGCTTTGTTTGGGATCAGAAAGTAAGGTACCAATGGTCCTGTCTGCCTCAGGGGACCTGTAAAGTAATGTTGTATGACGCAGGTGAGATATGTGAAAGGCTTTGTTACATTTTCATAAATAATTTAAAGAGTTTTAATCTGGAGCAGCCACCTTGTTTCAGTTGGTGTCTGGAGTACACATCATACAGGGAGATGCTGAGGGATCTGGGTTTTTCCAGCCTGGAGATTAGAAGATGAAGGTGAATTTTTGCCTTCCATTTCCTAATAGTCTGTTTTGGAACAGAGAACAGTGCTCTTTTCTGAGGTGTACAGAGCAAGGGTGAGGTGCAGTTGTTGCATATAGAAACAGAGCAATTCTGACTGGGCATAAGGAAAAAGAATTAACAATCAGAATAGTTAAACTCTGACCAGAGGTCTGTGAAGGTTGTGAGATTTGACCTTGGAGATTTAGAAACATGACTGGACAAGACTCTGATCAACTTGTTCTAACTTTGAGATCAGCACTGCTTTGACTGGGAATTGGAGGACATGGCCTCTAGAGGTCCTTTTCAGCCTAAATTATTCTGATTCTGTGAGAAGATTTCCTGCAGAGAAAATAAGTATTGTAAAAGTTATTCTAAATAGTCTTTTAAATTATATTCCTAGGACAAAAGAACTGTTTGTGGGATCAGAGGAGCCCTTTGTGTAGTACTCGTGGCCAAGCTAATTTTGAATAAAAATGGATAAAGAACACCTGCAAAGGAGCAGTTTAAACTGTGGGGCAAAGTGCTGCTGCTGCCTCGACTAGTCACAGCCTTGCTGCTGTGTGTTGAGAATAACTCTGAAAAATAAATGTGACACAGGTCAAGTGGTAGTCTTTGCTGGACTTGGCTGTGGGTACTGTTGGTGAGTTCTTCACAAGTCTGGCAAGGTATATAACATACTAAATTTGATAACTCTTATACTTTGATAAAGAAATATTGGGTTGTTGGGTTGTTTTTTTTTTCCCTGACAGAATGGCTACTGAAACTTTCTAAGATTGATTGTTCACATGTCCTTTGTTCCTGATGTGATGAGAGTACTCTTGTTGATGGAGCTCACTCTTGTTACTTGTGGCATCATGTTTGACTGTTTGTTTTTTGAGTCATTTCTCAGAACTAATTTGGTGCAAAGGTGGGCAAAATACCAGCACTACTTGTCTCAGGCATCTGTGTGAGGTCTTAGTGATGTCACCAGAAATCCCCATAGATTTGGCCTTCAGACTTCAATTTGTCCTTGAGTTAGTGATGACCAAAGAATGTGTGGTACATGAATTGTCATCTTGCCAGCGTTATTCATTCAAAAGGTATCTCACTGAAATAACATGAACTTTGTATATTGATGTCTATATGTTCAAAGTGGAAAATTCTGTAGTGGAGAACAAGCTGTATTTGTTATCCCGTACCCATGTGTGACATAAGTCTGTGTATGTGTGCAGACATGATACATTCCTCCCTTCTTCTCCACAAATAAGCAACAGTAACTCCCCTGCTCTTCCCCCAAACAGATATGTTTGGGGGTTTTTTTTGCAATTGACATTAAATGTGTTTTCCCAGTGGTTGAGCTAGATGTGTTAGCTGTGACTAAACACTCCTGTTCAGCTGTTGAGAAAGTCTGTCAGAGACAGTCTCTGTCTAATCAGCAGCAGGGTGAGTAGATGTTATCAATCTAGGCTGCTGCATTTTCTCTGGAGGCCAGATTGAGAGCAGCCTTTCTGCAGAGGTACAGGGGGCTTATATAAAAGCTTGAATGATTGCTGTCCGTGCTCTGTAGGATGCACAGACTTCAGTGGCTTTTCTCTCCAGGGGCTGCCTACCAGTGCAGGCCATAGGATGGCACTTGAGGAGGCACATTAAGGAAAGCAAGCTGTTGCTCAGAAGGAGATGTGTTATCTTGTGTTATCTTGTACTCCCTTCAGGAAAGGGAAACTGCAGCTCTTTGCTCTGTCCCTTACCTTCCTTTTGCTTTTGTCTTTAATATTCTTAACTCTATATATTTTATTATTTTTTTAGCATTGAGTTTCAAACTTTTTGTCTCTAAGTCAGACTTCCAAAAGGACCTGAGAAGAACTTAATCAAGAAATATTAGCATTGAATCCCTTTTACCTGCTCTGTGTATTTAAATCATACTCAGAATGCGTTTTCCTCTATTGTACAAAGATTAAAGGAAAAGATGATTCCTTTAATTTTCAAATGAAAGGTGGAATGATGCCTTCTTAAGGAAGCTTAAGAAAAAGGCTAAATATCACTAGATTCAGATGAGAAATCTGGGAGCAACTCTGTTGATTCTAACAATATTGCGTTACAGAAACAAAATATATACAAATCAGGCTGGATGTTTTGGTTGTGTTTTACAATGAATTTTAACCACATTAAGTGTGTATTTTAGATTTGGAGTATTTTCTTATTTGGGAAGCCAGTAGAGAAGTGTTTTCAGAGTAATACTATGAGTACTAAGGCCTAGACAGGCAGAGCCCTTTGTTAGTATCAACACTCATTGTTTTGTACCGCTGCTGATATAGAGGGAAAAAATTGTCTTTTGTGGCTGCAGGTTCTTCACTCTGGTAGCATTTGAGACCAGGAAATTCTCTGCTGAAGATGATGGACAGTACAGAGCAATTTCTTCTCCGTTTTTCTTTCTTTTCTCTTTTCCCCTTTTGACTATGGTCTTGTCCTGCTTTTCTTGTTGGGCAGGAATGGTTTGTGAGAAACAGTGCCCAGTTGGATCAAAAGGATTGGTAGAGGTCATGTGCTGAAATTGCATCTCCCTTTTTCAAAAAGAGGGTAGAATATTCTTGTGTGGATGGTTCAGCTGCAGAGGTGTTCCAGCTTTTTCCAAAGTTGAGTTGAGTAAACAGGGAGAAGTTTATTAAATATGCTTGGTGTTAATGTAAACATGGTTGGCTGCCCCTGGAATTCCCTTTGGTGCTCACAGGGAATTTTGACAGGGGCAACTATTTCTTCCTTGAGATGGAATTGAGGTCAGTGTTGCAATTGATAGGGGTGGGAAAAGGAAGAAAGGAAGCATGAAACAAACCTGAGACACCACATTTGGAGATTTTAGTGAAGCAACGCTCTGGTTTTGATTTCTCATTTATGGATATTGGAGATACTGTTAAGATTTTCTCTGATTTTGCTCTGAGTATCATGGTTCTAGTGGTGACTATGTTTGCCTCATTCCTTCAGAACATCATTTTTGTAACAGTTCTTTCCCTGTATTCTTCCAGGATATCAAACTGGCTTAGGTCCACGAAGACTGTGCTGGTGTCAAGCTGCTTCTGACTTGCCTCCAGGTCTCAGGAGGAAAGGTACAGTTAACAGGGGTAAGTTAAAATCCACTCTCAGAACCCCCTGAAGGAAATGAAGACTTTAATTAGTGCCCTCTCCTTTGCATGGCAGTCTGGTACATTTCTTCCTCACGAGTTGCTTGGTCCATGACAGCAGGATATCAGCGACAGAGAAAGGGAAATCCAAAAAGTGGACTCACTTTGAAATTCTAGTGCAAAGTTAAATGAATAGAGCACTTACAGGGCAAATACTGATGCAGGCTCTATGTGTCAGGAAAGCACTTTGAAAGTGAAAAGTGCCCCCCCCCACTCCTGTTGGTTTGTTCTCCTTTTAACTGATCTCTTTGAAAATCTACTTGGAACCACAGTTGAGCTACCATGATAAAATATGGTTTTGGTAGATAAAGTTGAAATAATATACACACCTAGCAATTGCTAGTGTTGCTGGAAATAGTAAGTGCATGTTGTAACAAACACAGATTCCCATTTCTTGTTCCATCCTAAGGGCAAAGTACCCTTGGTGCAAAGCCCAAGGGACCTATATAGTCATTAACAGATGGAGGGGGACATTAATCTTCTACCCACAAATCTGCCCCAGCACATAAAGCAGGGAGCGTCTGTTGTGAGGAGTGCTGGAGGTTGTATTAAACATGGTAGTGCAGTTTATAATCACAGCGCCAGCCACTCTTTCTATACATTGCTGTGTTTTCTTGTTACTCTGTGCCTCTGGATTTCACTTTTTCTATCTATGTACAATAGAGCGCGGCAGTGTTTCTGCTTTTTGAGATTCTGGCAGAATTTTCTTCCAACACTCTTAAAATCTTTCTTCTACTGTAAGTACTTGAGTATGTTAGGATATACTTTAAGTGCTTTTTTGTGCAGAGGGAGAAATGTATCCTTTTTGTTTGTCATTCTGTCTCTCTCATTTGGCAGTCAGCTAAGAGAGAGGCATGGTTAATGAGGTATCTCAGCATCACATTTTTATGGGAGCATAGTTAAGGTTAGGAGTATGTCCAGTCTCCAAACTGCCTAGTGAGCATTCTCTATTTGGAAACAAATGCCAGCTGGCAGTGGTTAAGGAGTGCATGCTTATTCTGCTCATGGATAGCCAAAACATGCTCCCTGCTGTGTGCTTTTGGCAGCTTTGTACTGGCAATATGTCTCAAATGCCAGTTGTATGTCCTCTTTTCCTCCTCCTAAGTGTATCCCATAAGGCATGATTTAGCCTAAATAAAAATGTGCCTCTGTTAGACTTGGTAATGTATGGAAAGAAACAGACCACTTATTTTTGAAAATCAAAGTCTTTCTGAAACACCTGTAGTACATTTCTACAGTGGAAATAAAAAGATGATTGATGTGTTTTCCTTGGTGGCAAATTTGCCTTAAATTTCTGAAGGTCTGATTTTTGTGACATCAATTCTTAGGCACACTATGCTGAAAATTTTGTGTAATTTATTCTCAATGAGACTACTGGTTGGAATTCTAGACCTCAAGTTTAGTTCATGTTCTATTTAGTTTTTACTTACATATAAAGCATATTAAGTTTATTTGGAGTTCTAACTGTACTTATCTGGTCATTGTATTAATTATATTGGTGGTGAAATTAACTGCATTATTTTGTGGTCTGCACATAAGTATCACCTCTTACCTTTCTTTTTATTTGTTGAATAGTTTTAAGTCAATGGACATCTAGAGTGGTATATTTTATTGAAAAGATACTTTACACGTAGGCAGACTGACTCGTACAATCAAGTGTTTCAAATCATAAGATAGTTTGGGTTGGAAGGGACCTTTAAAGGTGTGTTAGTTGTGCTTGGTTGAATTCTGTGAAGCAGTTCATGAATTGTGGTGCATTGGATATACAATATCCAATGCTTAAGATACAAATGCTTAAGAATCTGAAGGTAAATAAATTCAGTCTACATTTCTTTATATTTTCTTTTTCAGTGACAGTATAACAAAATCTAAAAAAAAGCATAGTTTGACAAAAAGGCAAAACACCGAAGATGTTCAATGCAATACTCACACAACTGTATTTAGAGTTAAGTCAACTGTATTTAGGGTACAGTGAGCAAGCCGTGCTTAGAACTTGGCTTTAGAAATATCTACATGTTTAAGCTTTGTATTGCTTTTTCTTCAAGAGAATTGAAGCAGCCTGTTGCCACTGTCATGTAACTTTCTCCATCTCTCTGGCAAGAAGAACTCAATTCACTTTTTCTCAACAGTTAATCTAGAATAGTACAGGTTTCCTTATAAGTACTTTGTCCCATCCATCAACCAGCCAAATCCTGAATATCCAAGGGGTATGAGCATCTTTGTCTTGGTACTTGAATGGTTTCATTGTTGTCTGTGCTACAATGGAGTTGGGAGTCAAATCTTGCTGTGATCTGTGTTGATGAAGCACCGCTGCACATTGGTTAACTGTATTCATGTTCTAAAAAAATCCTTGGGTATGACGTGCAAAAAAGGTATTTTAGAAAGTAGGTTGCAAAATCAAACCCTCAGAAGTTGTGAAATGTCAGATTTATGTTATTTTCTTCTGTGCCTGTAATTGATGCAGGAATATAGATCTTGCAGCTTTAATTTCACCACATCCTAATTGGATAACTCTTACGTTAAAAAAATGTGTGGCATGGTTGTGGTACTTTGTAAATAGCACAGTACCATTTATGTAGGAGGGAAAAGAGTATTCACAGAAGAATGATTATAGAATTTGGTGCTAAGTTATTATGTACGTGTAGAAGATAAACAGAATTGGTTCAAAAGAATTTAAATTCCATGTCAGCTAAATATATTTGCATTATATAAACTTAATGTGTAACATAACTGTTTTCACTGAAGTTTCTCCATTTATGCTGGTGTTGAATTCTGCCTCTAGTCAAAAAGAACTTTTAGAAAAAGTTCTGCCAACACAGTTTTTTGTCTTGGAACAGATTTGACGCTTGCCAGCAGTGTTATTTCTTCTGAATTGCAGGAGCAGCTCTAGTTACATGCCAAAATATGGTGTTATTTTTAAACTGAAAAATAAATGAAACCTATGTAGAAATGGAAACTTTGTTGAATGCCAAATTCTGGCCACGTCACTCCCATTGGAACCACTAGGACCAATTTTTGCAGTCTGCACTGTCTTTATAGCATTAAGAGTTATTTCACAATGTGGGAAGTACTGGAAGAAATGAGTGTAAGAAAAGCAGGAAATCTGCCAAGGTCCATGTCTTTTTTAAAAAAAAGACAACCTACTTGCTGAGATGTTTTATGCAGATCTCAAATTAAAGCAGGTTTCAGTTATGGCCAACCACCTTCCATTTTAAAAGTGTTATTCTTTAGAGAAGAGGCAGACTGAAAATTTTTAATACTTTAATATTTTAAAAATAATCATAATTTATGATTTTGGTCTGTTTTCCTAATGGAAAATGATAATGGAAATGATAAAAATGGAAATGATCTCCTATGATCTTGGAGACTCTGTCTATGAAGCTTCTTTCCTTCCCCTTTTTCTTAATTTTCAAAGTGTTTGTCCGATGTCTGAACCAGAATTTTCAGATTAGTTTCAGTAAGATAGGGGTTAAAACAGGGGTTGGGAGGGAAATACAGTATTCAAAAAGTGATTGGTTTGCTCCAAGACTGTCTTCCTCACACAGTAACCCTGGTAAAAAAGGCCCAGATGTTTTGCCTCTAGCAGTGTGAAAGCACTCAAATCCGCTGAGAGGTTTGAGAAGGGGCCCTAGTGATTTTGGACAGTTGTTGACTTTCAGCTTGTGTGAAAAGGATAAGCAGGTCTGTTATCTCACTATTCTGTGGAAACAAAAAGGAGGCAAAAAACTGTGTTATTAATCCAGAAGACTTCCCGAATGTGTTGCATCTGGAGTCTGAACTTGGTCTTGTGCTGAAGTCTTCAGAGCAGTTGCAGAGGTAAGTATAACCATAAGCTGACCTCTGTAAGTGTGATAAATGCTAAAGGGGAAAGCAGGTGCCATTCTAGCATTTTGATGGCTTATTCAGCCAGGTAGTAGAGATTAGCCAAAAGTCTACCAAGACCCGAAATGTTCACTTGTTCTGGCAGCTGAGCAGTTGTTCTGCCTGCGTCACCAGGCAGCTGTGGTTCTTCTGTCAGTGGCTGAAGGATATCATATTGCCTAGCACAGCTCTGTGCTCTTGACACTAATGTGTTTGTGGGTCAGTGCAGCTGGGCAGTGTGTTGGCACTCAGGGCTTTATTGCCACTTCTCAAGGATGACTTGTGAAGAGCATTATTAGTGGTGTACCTGCTTGGGAATTGCATAGGATAACATATTCATGCAACAGAGGCTGGTGTGATCATCTGCCCTTCCAAACCTTCCAGCTCTTTTTTTGGTTTTGAACTTTTCATTCAGCAGAGCCAAAGCTCTTACTTGAGGAATTGAATTCACCTTGGGTGGTGCATAGTCCTTCTTAGACTGGAAAATGGGCATGATGAATTTATGTTCTGAGCAGAGACAGCCCTGTGGCTGAGATGGCAGGTTTTAAACTCTTGCTTTGTACATTTACACTGCTTTTGCCATGGACTGGTAGTACTGCTTCTACTTGCACTAGCGTAATATTTTTTACTTTTATCTCAATTCATAAGGTGGTTCTTCATTTTGTACCTAAAGGGAATTAATAATAGTCTTCTGTAGGCTTTCTGGCAGGGCATGAGCAGCCCTAGGGAGCTTTGACTGTAGTAATCTCATTGACAGAAGATGTAACTTGCCATAAATTGGATTTCTTCTTTCTGAACCTTGAAATGACCTATGAGTTTTAGAAATAAATGAAGATTCAGGGTGTCGAAAGGCAGTTAGAGACTAAGCTCCAACTGACTGAATTTGGTGCAAAACTCATATTTTTATCTTTACAAAGCCAAATTTTTACTTGGGGTGTATGGTGTTGGAGGAGGCAGCAAAGGAGTTACTTTCTACCACTTGGTTCTGTAATTATAAATACACTGACTTTGGTATGAGAAACATCAGACAATAAGTCTTGGTGATGGTTAAGTTAATTCACTCTTAGAAGTTCAATAATTCATCTAAGAAGTGTCAGCAGCTGGGTCTTGTTAATGGTAAGCCTTTCATTTCTGTTAAATCAATTGTGAATAATAGGATCCTTCAGAGAAAAATGATGAAGTAAGCATTGATTTCCAAATTGGGTGTCTGATATTGAAGCATTAATAAAATCTAGAGCAAGCAGGCAACTAGGACCTCATACACTCTGATCACCTAAGTAGTAATCAGAGAAAATCAATATTTTTTTGTATGGTGCTAGATCTGTTAACGTTTCGTTTGTCGTCATTCATCATTGTGTCTATAATTTCATTTTTATAATTGCTTGAATTTTGGGGGGCTTAATAGTGTGCTTTGAATCTAGCATTTACTGTCAGGCTTTTGTGAAACAGATGTGGCATTGCCATATCATCTATTCTTTGCTAGCTATCTTAGTATTTTTGAACTTTTAACAACAGTGGGAAAAGTAAACTCTTAAGTCATTTCAAATGTGGTTAAATTTTCTTAGAGGAGTTCCATGTGGATTTCCTGTCATCCTCTGTTATTATTTTTCTCTGAGATATGAGGAGCTGTGTTGCTTCTGTATAGTCATGTTCAGTCTCACGGGGGTGTTAGGAACATCTCCAGTAAGATGGTAAAGAAGAAGATCACTTGTAGAGAACATCTTTGGAACAGCCAGACTTCTGGCAGGGTATCCTCTGGAACATCTTCCCTGGGCTCTTGTTCATCAGCTGCAACTTCTGGCTCTGCATGGTTGGTTCCAGCTGATCTGGTGTTGTTGAAGAGGGCTGTGACTGGATGTGTCATAGGAGGTGACCAACATGACGTGGCTGCATTCTGGCCTTTGATGGCTTTCATACAGACAACCAAATTTTGGTGGCAGGAGCATCAGTGAGTGACCTGAGAGGGAGTAATTGGTGGTAGTACATCCCACCAAGCTGTTTGTGGATGGGATACCTGACCTGTATACCTTGTACTTCTAGCCTCAGTGTGGGTTGGGTTTTGTAATGCAGCGTGGAGATTACAGACTTGGGAGTGTGGGGTTTATTTGTTTATTTAATTGCATTTGAAGGCTGTGTTCAGTGGATATTTAGAGTTGCTAAGTGCTGGCTTTTTCTATCCAGTATTGTGCTTACCAGTGATCCCATTTTCTTTAAAGCTGTATTGAATTGGTATGGAAACCCACATACAATCAAGTCTGCGTGCTGTTGAAGTCAAAGGGAGTTGAGGCTAAAACTGGACCAGGATTTGGCCCATAAAGCATAGCAAGAAAATTTAACAGTTATAATAAAACTCTTAAGGCAAATAAAATGTTCTAGCAGGTGTTCATAAATGTGCTTTATGCTCATAGACTCTCTTAAATGTTAATACTAAGGTCCTGCAGAAGCTGCGCATAAGGACTGAGTGAAGGAAGCAAATGTCTGTTAAATGTGCTGTGCAATATTGTAGCAAAGGTGGGTGGCAGTGCAATGCCATGCTACCTATTAGACTGAAATATGAAAGCTATTAGAGTTTCTGCTGAATTTTCATTTTGTGAGGGAGTAGTTTTCAAGAGAGAACATACCGTATAAAAAAAGCCATGTGTTGTGCAAAACTAGAAGCATCTTTGTCAGTGTGTGCACTTTTCTTGGATGTATGCAGAGCTTATTAAGGACAACTGCTAACATACTGTATTAGCAGTAAATTTAAAGTAAGACAATACTTGTGAGGAAAATAATGGCTGAGAAGCAGTTTTATTTTTTTGAATATTTCATTTTCACTGAATTGTTTTGGGGTTTTTTTTGTGCCTTAGATGAACCCACGGGCAGAAGTCCTAACGTGACTTAAAATACATTTTGAGAATAATGGGTGTTGGCAGGATTTTATATTTAGATCTCTGTTGTAAGTTAGATCTTAATATTTTTTATTTATTTATTCTGTCACTTCACCATCAAAGCACAACGAGGTTCATTTTAGATTTCCAGGAGCTTTCTAGCCTTCCTCCTTTTTGGCTTCTAGTAGAAGAATCTGTTGACTTTTTCAGCAGATTTTGCATCATGCCTTGAAATCTGGTAGCTTGTACTGGCTTGGTTTCTTCTAGCAGTTAATTTCATTAGGATTCAGGTCAAACCCACAGGACACAAAAAAAATCTGAATGTACTGGAGTCAGTTTTGAAAATGACATCATGAATGTGGCAGTCATTGTTAGAATGTGTTTTGTTGGTGTTCGAGTAATTGACTTGGTTATCTTCTCGTCAAGGCTCAGTCATTGTGTTGCAGTATAAAAGCAACCACATACTACAAAGATACTCTCTTTCACCATTAGCAGCAAGAAGGCTGAGTGAAGGGAGGTCTTTCACATTTAGATATACCAAGTAGCAAGTATCCAGGCATCTCTGCGGTTCTTGTAAAGCTTATAACTGTCTCAGTGTCCAAATAATGCCAGGCTCTTCCATTGTTGCTTTGGTCTTGTCCTCATGTTTGCTCCTGGGGGTGGCAGTGCTAACTTTTTTTTTAAATTTTTTTTTTTTATTTTGACCTGATCTCTTCTCTGTGGTGACCAGTGACCAGACCTGTGAGAATGTCCTGAAGTTGTATCGGGGGAGGTTTAGGTTGGATATTAGAAAAAAGGTTTTTCACCAAAGGGTGGTTGGGCACTGGAGGGTTGGGCACAAGCTCTCCAGGTCACAGCACCAAGCCTGACAGAGTTCCAGAAGTGTTTGCACAGTGCTCTCAGGCACAGGGTGTGACACTTGGGGTGTCCTGAGCAGAGTCAGGAGTTGGACTCAAGTGATCCTTGTGGGTCCCTTCCAACTGAGAATATTCTGTGAAAAGCTTGCTTTGTTCCACCTTGTAAAAAGGATTGAAGCATGCATTACATGAGGGAATTTTCATCACTTGCTTTCTTAACAAAATCAAAGGGCCTGCTTGGTTTTCTCCTCTATAGTAACGCTGCATTAGTGTGCTTATGGATTTTAAAAGCAAGGCTGATTGTCTTCATCAAAATTGGGAGCTCCTATGTAGAGAATATATTTTCTTTTGGTCCTTCTAGGACCAGGAGGTCTAGTAGAGAAGCAGTGTGAGGAAAGACTAGAAGCTGTTTTTAATCAAGTGGAAAATATGTCAGTACTCCTCTTGTGAGTAGTGGCACTTCCAGGATAGTGATATTCATGCAGAACTTTTAATCCCTGCAGTACATTACAAATGCATTGTCTGAGAATTAAATGTTAATTGAGGCCATTATTTGATGAGTGGACTATTTATATAGTAAAGTTATTTGAAGTAATGGGCCATGAATGCATTTTGTTTATTAACTTTCCCAGTGCTCATTCTTCAATATCTTTTCTTATCGCAGAGCAGGCATTTTAAAATGGAAGACTCTCCAGTGACAAAGATCTGCAACATACAAAGTGTTTTACTTATAAATAGTGTGTTTTGTTGATTTTGAGAACAAAATAGCATACAATTGGAGCCTTTGAAGATTGAGCTTTCAGGTAAATTTCTAACCATGGAAAAATAAAAATGGAAAAGAAAACAATATTTTTTTGTCTTTCAAAACTTGCATGATTCAAGTACTTTAATGGTCTGCTCCATTTTGAAGATGAGAAACTAGGGAAAGGAAAATGATTAACTTTGTCTGGGATTATGAAGGAAGTCTTGCAGACAAGGAAATTAAATTGAAATCCCCTAAATGTCAGGCCAGCTCCATAAATGCTAAAATATCCTTCCTTTCTTGTCTAAAACGTCTATCAGAAACGTACAGTAAAGTTTAGATTTTGTAGGATTTCCATAGGACAACTGCTTTGTGGCCTCCAGGGTGTGAATACACACACAAAAAATCACTCTTTAAAGTTGGGAGCATTTTATCTTTTATTAAATCTGAGAAAAAGCACAAAGCCAACATACTTTTAATAATATTTTGTATTTCCTTCTGTAATTTTTTAATGGAGTTAATATGAGTACTTTAGCTATGAAGTTGGACAGCTGCAGCAGGATGTGATTTAATCAGGATACTGACTCTTCTTTCAATACACTCTGGCAAACTTTACAATATACAATGTTGTGAAAGTCCACTTATCTGTCATGTCGCTCTCTCATACACTTCTTTCATTTACAGTTATTTATCCTTTTTTTTCTTCTTTAAAGGCCAAACTGAAATTGATCCTCAGTTCTTGGCTATGATAAAATTCTGTGCAAGGCAAAAACCTTCAAGAAGTTTCCCTCTCGTGAAAGATGCTGGGACTTGTGCGTGACAAAGGCAGCAGTGTGTAGCTGTACTACATTTGCTCACCACATCTTCAATACAGCTGAACCACTGCCTTTGCAGTTGTCATGGTTTGACCCGGAAACAGGATTTCTGGGATGCTGTAGATAGGGCCAATGAGTGCTCAGATTTGAATATTGCCATCTGG
Source organism: Melospiza melodia melodia (assembly GCF_035770615.1). Lineage (NCBI taxonomy): Eukaryota > Metazoa > Chordata > Aves > Passeriformes > Passerellidae > Melospiza > Melospiza melodia. The sequence continues at coordinate 39,369,562 of NC_086194.1, forward strand.
CCCAACCACTGGGCATTGGATCCACCTCTGAGAACACAGGGTAAAAGCAGGGCTCTCCCCCTGGCAGTTGCTCTTTGGATTTCCAGCGGGAAGGAGTTGGGTCTCTCCCCCGGCCCAGTTGCTGGCTGGGCGGGGGGAGGGGAAAAGCCATGCGGCCCGGCCCGGGAGAGGTAGGCCTGGCCCCCCCCCGCCAAGGGTGGAAGGAAGAAGTAAAGAAATGCCGGGAAGCAATGGGCAGCCTGTTCCCCCCCCCCTTAGAGACAGACAGAGAGAGAGGGCAGCCTGTGTTTGTGGCTGTTACCTTGAAATTTAGTAAACGTGTGCTGGCAGCAGGCAGCCCGGCTGAGGAGATGGGGGGGGGTGTGCAGCCAGGAGTCCAGATGCTTGGAGGAGTTTTTAACCCTTCTGGGACAATGAAAACCTTACAGAACATTAACCCTTCCTAGACGAGTGATGAAGGTCTGGACCAGAGAGAGAGAGAGTGAGAAATGTTGGAAAAATGGAGAAGATGGAGTGGCATTTTATGCTGGACTCTTTTGTGTAGCCATGGGCAGAGCCATGTTTCCGTGTCATACAGAGACTGAGTCCAGGGGGAGAAATGTCCCTGTGCCAAAGAAGATTCAGTGTGGGTACCCCTCGGCCCCAGGGGGTATATAAAATATGGGGGGGACAGATGTCCCAAAGGTGAAAGACTGTGCTTTTCTGGAACTGGACAAAGCATCCTTAAAAAGACAACCCTGGAAGCAGCCCTGATTCTTGTTCGGTGGTGAGAGCACCGGAACAAGGACGGAAAAGGCCACCACGACACATGGAAGGACTCCCTCTCCTCTTAAGGAACTGGAAGTTGAGCATTCTAAAGGGTGGTGCTGGACCCAGAATTGGTGATTTTGGAAGATGTATTGTATTGGGAATTTAGGGGGGAGGAGGAGGAGAGTGTTTTTGTGAGGTTTTCATTTTCCTCGTCTTTTTCTTCCATCCTCACAGTTAAGAATTTCTTCCTCTGATTTAAATCTACCTTCTTTCAGTTTAAAGTCATCACCCTTTGTCCTGTCACCACATGGAAGTCTTGTAGAAAGTTCCTCTCCATCCATCTTGTAGGCCACCTTTATGTACTGGAAGATGCTCTAAGATCTCTGTGGAGCCTCATCTTCTCCAGGTTGAACAACCTCAGCTGTCTCAGCCTGTCATTTCAGGAGAGGTGCTTCAGCCCTCATATCCTCCTTCTTCTACTGGGGACCATTGAGCTGCCCACAGTACTCCAGGTGGGCTCAGAATCAGTTGCTTGACAGTCTGCCAACTCTCATTTTCTGGTAGAAACTGGATTTACTTTCTGGTCTTCAATGTGCTTGTGAACTTCTGTAACAGTTTATTATTCTTTGATGCATTGCATTTAGGCTCTGGACTTTAGAGTATTGTCAAATAAACACAACAGAAGGAGCTGGCTGTTCAAGAATGGGGGAGTACTGTATTTATATAATAGCGGTATGCTGACGATAGAGAGAGAATATGAGAGTTTAATGCATTTTCACTGCCATTGAGTTGACCTGATGATCTGCAGTGCTCTCTGCGGCAGGGACATGATGTTGGGTGTGTGGCTTTGTGCCATGCTGGAGGCAGCAGCTGGGAGAGCCAGCATCCCAGCCAGCTCCTGGGGATGTCCCATGTGGTGCGTGCCAGTGGGACTCTGCCAAGCCTTAAATTCTGTCTCAGTAGCTGGGACAGGTTTGTGAATTCCAGTCAATTACAGAATTGAGTACAGCTCTCTTCTTACAAGGTGCTGTTTTCTGCCCCTTGGCAATTATGTGGTGCCCAGAGCTGTGTATCTGGAAGGCTTGCAGGGCTTTTGCAGGCCGCCAGGTTCAGTCTGGAGACAGCTGGCTATAGCAAGCAAACTGTGATAAATGATAACTTGAAAAAAACCACAATGTGAGGTCTTGAACGAAGTCAAGATTGAAGTAATTTATTCTCAATGATTTGAAGAAAAAAACAGCTCTGACTATTTTAAAAGAAGACCTTATAAACTCATCTTCTAAAGATAAAAGCTATCAAGCATAAAACCATGATGTTACACCAGATATCAATTACTGTGGTTTCTTAATGCGCTTGTGTTTTTTTTGTTCCACATTTATTAAATATTTAGATGTTCAACTGTAGATATTTTTAATCAAAATCAGAATTTTCTCACAAAATGGGTGATTACATCATTTGCACATTTATATTGTAAGACATTTTAACGATATAAGCATTTTTTCATTTAGACAGCAACCATAATAAATTGAAATAAAATTCAGCCTTGATTGATGTTCTATGTGTCATGTACAGGGCAAGTCCCATCTATAAAATGTGGTTTGCCAAGGCAGCAATATTAGTAGCATTTGAATGTTTTTCTTATTAAGGAGAAAAATGGTCAGCAACATCAATACCGTCTGCTCCAAAGACCATAGTAAATGGAAACTGCCTGCAGCACATTTGAATTCCTCACTGTATTTGGGATGAAGGTATGATGCAGGCAGTGAGAATTTTTTTTTTCCTTGAAAATTAGGATAGACTATTACAGTTCTTAGGATGAAAGAGAGAGGCTGATTACAACATAATGGAGTGTACCATATTCATCTCTTTGAAATATGCCCTCACTCGGCCTTTTCCATTTTACAATCGATTCTCTCATTCCCTTAATGAACCTGTGCGTTCATGAGTCTTCCTTGGAAGTATGCACATGAAGTATTACAGTAGCAGAGAGTAATTGTCTGACAAGCAACTGCAAGTAAAGTGTCTCTCTTGTAGTCTTGTTCAATAGCATTATGGACCATTAATGCATTGGATCAGGTTCCATATTGTTTTGTTAAAAATGATGCAGCCATATTTTTCTTAGCTGTTTGTAGTGTTTCTGGAATGGTAGCTTCAGAAAACTGGTTCAGCATCCTCTGGCTGTATTTGTTTGCAGAGCAGTACATATGTGTAAGAGATGAGCTGTCAGTAAGGTACTCCTGCAAAGTCAGCTCACTGGTACCAGGTACTGAAATTGGATAAATTTTAACATTGTGTTAAAGGAAAAGAGGAAGGGCTTTTTGAAAAGAACAAAAATGGGTAAAGTTATGTAGAGAATTACTGGAGGCACCATCAAGATGTGATTTTTTTAAAAGATCAAATACCCAGTATGTGACATTTCAATTTTTGGCTTCATTTGACTATCAATGTGATTACATGTAGTAAGAAAATGCTGAGAGTTATATTGTATGTTGTATTTGTGTGTCTTTATGTGTATTTTTGGATGTATTTTAGTATAAGCATATATTGTTTATATAACTAACTTATAAATAATTTGTATTGTTCATAACAATGACTAACATGAAAATACTTCATAGGTGGTTGAACCATATATGTATGTATGTATAGTTTTATTATCAACTTATAGCTGCTAACTGGCTGCTGACCTTTCCAAGTTGCTACAAAATATGGAGCCAGCCAGTGGGTGACACTCAAAAACACGAAATGCCAGGATGAGATGGTGAGCATAGAGCCTGCTCTGATCACACTGGGAAATCAGGAGAGCAGGGAATGTGGGATGGACTGCTGCATACCCCAGTCTTGCTCTGTGCCCAGAGAAAATTTGCAAACCCCTGAAAGCCTTTGTAATGGCAATTTCATTGAAATTCTAAGCATTTGATGTATTGCCACCAGCACTGATCTGATAAGAGTGACGATGAAATAAAGATTGAGCTCAGAGAGAAGCAACGGTTCTGTCTGTTATGTCAAAAAAGATAGTTTGTCATGTTAGGAAGCAGCATTTCCTTTTGATTAGACCAAAGCCATTGTCCTAAGGTGTGAAAATGGCCTTGACCAACAGACCTGTTCTGGTTGTGAGCTGTTGCTCTGCACCAGAGACAAAACATAAATAAAACTAACCTTAACTTTATAATACATAAAACAGAGGAAACCCTTAAGTTTTGGATCGCACTAGGCCTATTAAAAGTTTGTGTATTACCTATGCAAAAGTGTTTTTCCTTCCAAAGTAACAAAACTTCTCCTTTTCAAATAATTTTTTACTTTTGGTAAAACTGACGTCCCTGAGCAGTGCCATCCAAATTTTTCTGCAAACACTTCAGTGGTTGCTTTTTCACTTGTCTCTTTTCCTTAAACCTGATTTATAGAACTATGGACACCAGTTAGTTTTTAGGTACTTTTAGTGTAGCTGACTCCCTGCAGATGAAATCAGCTTTTTCCTTTTTTTAACGGAAAACTAGGAGCACTATATCCCTTTGTTGTTTGTTTCATTAAAAGATCCTGCAGTTAGGTGTCAGGATGTTTCACTGTGATAGGAAGTTCATCTGTAATATTAGGCTTTACCTGAAAATTGAAGGTGGTGGGAGTGTTTTGTCTTTTAAGTGTAAGAAAGAAAACTCATGCTGACAAGTTGCCATTTTTGTTGTCTAAGAAATTGTTGTCTGAATGGTTGAAAATTTGACCAATATGTTTCACCTAGTTTATTGCTAGTTCTTTATTCTATAGTTGGTACTGCTTGCACAGGAGTGAGACTTCTACCAAGCCAAGAGCTTGGTCTTACAGAAAGTGGTTTTACCTGGAGGAGTCCCAAGAAGTGCACAGCAGAACCTGCGCTAGGACCTTGGCCATTGTCTGCTTCAGGACAGAAACTCTGCTTGTGGTATTTTTGTAATGTTTCAGCATCTTCATTATCTCATCATTCATGTAGCAAATGTGCCCTTCTGTTTCCAGCATCTTGATGTATGAATTGACTGAGTCCCCATTCAGAAAGCGTATGTTCAGTGAGGGAACTTAATGCGCGTGTTTGGTGATGAGATCCAAGCCTCAGCTCGTGTCAGTGGGACTGAATGTGTATTTAGTTGTCTGTCCATGGGTGGGAATGGGTTCACGCTGAAATGCCTTTGAGTAGTGAAGAATGAAATGATCTGTTCAGTACCAGATTGTACACTCTTTAGAGAACTTGAGGATGAGTTTTTAACCTCTGTTACTGCTGAAGGAAAGGGAACCATTTGCTTGTCTCAATCTGATCAGAACTGTATTTACAGTAAGTCCTTAGAAAAGAGTCTGTGAAGAATCAGTATCTCTGTCCTGAACAATTTCAGACCCATGATACAACAGCTTCCTGGGAGGGCAGCTGGAAAGCCTGATCCACATCCTTGTGAACAATTTTTATCAAGTGTTATTAAGAAGACTTAGGGAGACTTTTGGTTAGAGTCCTTCTTTCAGAAGATTCACATGGGCTTAGATAATTCACATTTTGTATTTAGCAGATAGCAGGAAAAAGGAACCATTATTTTTCTGCAGAAATTCCAACAATGATGTTCAAGAATCAAATGCACAATGACTTCCTTATTTTTTCCAGAGAATTAAAAATACAATTATTTTAGTCTCCAAGTACTTTTAAGTTGAGAATAAATTAAAAGGCGGTATTTGTTCTTTGTTTTGATTTTTATTAGTTCATAAGGGTTATGCATTTTAAGATTGCTACTTTGCAGTCGCAGGGCTGATAAACTTAATATTTAAGGATGTGAATGTTAAGTTGTAGCAGCACAATAAAAACTGTAGACCAAGATTGGCAGAGAGATGGCATTTCACTAGATGAAGTCTGAAAGACCAATCTATGTTTGTAAAGTGACAGTTCAAGGAAGAAAGGAAGCTACATATTTGCAGCCAATGTGACTTTTACATCCAGTTTTTCCTATATTGATCCACTCTAGAAATGAAATAATGTACCATTCTTTTTCTAAAATATTCAATTCAGAATTTCTTTCCTTAAGTGTTTTATGATTGCACAGTCTGCATTTTAAGTTACTGGATGGCTTTGCTTCTCAGTTTCAGTAATGTTTGTGGTTTGCTGCCTACACTTGTGATGTTTTAAAGCTCTTGCTGATAATAAGTACTAGAGAGGTGAAATGTGTTACTTTCTTGGATGTATTCAGATGCTGGGCTTATAGCTGTGATTATACCTTAAAGCTATTTTAGATTTAGAAGGCTGTAAGGTAGAAATGAACGCATGATGCTGTGCTTTTAGAAGAAAAATATTCCTATAGAAGTATTTCTGAATCATTGATTTTGGGTGATTTTAGACAGAAACACAGTAGCTAAAATAACCAAGAACAAGCTGTTTGTGAAAACATGGAAGAAATTCCCTCCTCAAAAAGAGACAAAGAAAAGCAGTGAGAATGGAGTGTAAATGTAGCACTTGCTGCTATAAAATTGTGTCTGACCCAATGGAGCAATATGTGACTGTAGGCTGGTAACAACTTAGTGTACCAAAGAACCAGCTGAAATCCTGGGAATGGAAGTGCTTTCTTTACAATCTTAGGTGCATTTGTGAGCTGGCATTTAAATGGATACCTGTTTGTGTGGGATGCATGTGAGCTCTCAGAAGCATTGCTGTTTGCAGGCTTTTGAGGTTAGAAGAGTGCCTTTTGGGACAAATGGCTTTTCAAGAAAAGGAGTGAAGTTCATTTGTGTGTAGTATTTTAAACTGTCTTGTTGCCCCACTTTTGGATTGCCCAGCTAAGGACTGAGAAGAAAGAAAATGTATCAGTTGGTGGTGGAAGCAGCATCCAGACAGGCTTAGTGAAATATTGCGAGAATTTGATGTTTCATGTCAAAGCATAACCTCTCCTTTCCTTGGTTGTATTGCTGCCTATTGAAAGGGTTTGCTGGATCACAGGATGTCTGTGGCCCTTTTCTCAGTTCAGAGCAGGATTCTCCTGGGAAGAATGGCAAAGAAAGGTGCATAACATGATAGAATATAATAGATTGTTATGAGCCTCTCTACAACTAGGCCTAATGAAGTAGGTACAGGTATAGCTAAAGCTAATCCAGACTACTGTTTTGTATCAGAAGACATTAAAGGGCAATTTTTTTTTTCCTCTAGACTTTGAAAAAGTTTTTACCCAAAACTGCTCTCCTGTAAGAAACATTTCAGAATATGGAATGGAGAAGCATGAGGCAGACTTAGTGGAACTTCTTCTGCAGGAGTTGTGGTACAGTGCAATTGAAAAGTTTTGCTGTCTTCTAGGGTGTGTGCCATGCTCAGAGCCACATGGACACTTGGAACTTGGACGTCATAGAAGATTAATGGGAAGATATAGAAATATGAGTAGCAGGATGGATGTTACTAATACTGGTTTTATTTAGCAATTCAAAAGTTGAATAAAGGGAACGTATAATAAGTGGGTGGAGGAAGGCTGAGGAACACTACGGGAATGTCTAGCAAATCATAGGGAGCAGGCACTGTGGTGGTTGATGAAATTTTGCAGCTAACAAATCCAAGTAAAAACTTCTGAATACATAATTTGACCTAATTGCATGTTGCTGAATATTAAATTGACTACATTTGCTGCAATTGAAAAGCTGGCAAGTTAGGCTTTTGTCTGTCTCTCTAGGAAAAAACCCAAATAAAAAGAAGGTGAAATCAACAAAAAAAATTATAAAACTATGACAGTATTTTCTAGTTAGTAGTTATTGCTTTTTTATAACAATGTTGCTTTATAGCAGGGATTATTTGTTTAGTAGTGAATCACTTTTAAGAAAATAGAATGAAAATAGAGAAGAACTGCAGGATGGGCAGAAGTGCTTTGTGGCATTGGAAGGAATTTCTTGTGTCAAGGTACTGACAGAAATAAAACCAGCATAGTTAAGTTAGAGGATGAGCAGTCAGTGGGGGGGTGTGTATAAATAAATCATGCACTTAAACTTACAGCAACAACAAAGAACTACACTCAAAGGCAGTAAGTGGAGATAACTGATTTAAACAGGGTGGGCGTTTTTTATACAATGCGTAATTACTTTGAGAAGTTGTGGCAAAGTAGATATGTTGGTCTAAATGCATAAATTCAAAAAGGAAAACTGACATTTACATGGCTAATTAGAATAGATATAGTAACAGAAGTTAGGATGAATATCTCGCCACAGTGATTTAAAACACAGTTATATGGAAAAAAATCTCAAGTGTACTATGGGCAAGTTATTCTGTACTTGTGCCTTATAGAATGCCCTCTTTTTCTGTGGTAATGTAGGCACTGTTAAGACCAAAGGTTACATTGACAGACCACAGCTCTCCTGTGTCTTTCTATTTTGACTGTTTTCAGTTGTTTTTTCCTTTCTGTCTTTCTTTTTTAGAATTCTTATTTTTTATGCAACTGCAGGGCAGAGAAAGTATGTAACTCTTCTGTGAATACCTAAGTCTCAAGCTTCTAGTAATTCAAAAGGGGAGAAATGGCAAAAGAAAAAAAAAGATTATTTTTTTGAAGTGCTTATTCACAGAAGAAGACTTATTTCTGAATAATGAAAGCCTCTCAAAAATCTAGTGATACATTATTTATGTAATTGAGAGTGTATTCATGGAAGTGCCCTTAAGAAAAACAGATTTTGAGTCATACCAAATAGTATGTTCCACAAAGGATTCACTACACAGTTGTCAAAAGTGTGTTCCAGGATGGAGTGCATACTTTTATGTAAGAACTGACTGTGGATTATTTTTTCCCTTCACATGAAAACTGACAGTGGTTTGGATGAGCCTTAAATCCTGGACTGTGGTGTAGCTTCTGTATTCTTCTGAAACAAAAGAAATACGTGGAACTTATTCACGTCCACTAGCTGTTATGAATATATATGCTTCTCCCAGGACAATGAGCACAAGCAGCTACTGCCCATTCATAAATATCTTATTCTTCCTATATGTAATGGGACTCCAAAGACATTCCTGTTCTTGTGGCCAGGGCTGCATTTACAGAGAAACTGCATATATTGTGTAGTGTATAGTTATAGTTTATGACATTTGCTTTTGTTAGGATTTCTTCTGGGTAATCAGCATTTCAGCCACAACTCGCATTTATTTGGAAAATGCAATCCTAGTACAGTAGCATGTGATTTTTATTTTCTTTTTTTTTGTGAGGGAAAAGCAGTGGAGTCACAAACACATGATTATACTAAAACTGGTTTGGAAATTTGTGCGGGGTGGAAGTGGAAGTGTGTGACCTCCCTGAGCATAATGTTGCCCGTGATTCCTTCGTAGAATTTTATCACTGTAGCGAGGTTGTAGCTTTTTAGTGTTGGAAGATCTCACATTTATACAAGGTGAAACTATTGCTGCACAGCCAGCCCTACTTAAACATAAGTATTGTTTTCTTCTTCAAAATTAGTAGAAATTAGCTCATACTGAATTCCCCTGCTTATTCCTCAGTGCAAGTGTTTTCAGCTCATGTATGAAGTCAAAGTCTGACTCCATTTACAGACCTCTGTTTCCTTTGCATGTGCTTATGAATAAATAGAAAATATACCTTACTGCACAGAAGGTTTGTCTGGACTGAGACCGTGGGGCTGATCAGCTTTAGCAGCTTCCTGATTTTCCATCCTTCAGATACAGTATCTGCCTTTAACTTCAAAATGCTAGGTGTTATTCCCTTCAGGAAAAACCACAGGTGGAGCCCTGTGAAAACTGAAGGATGCTATTGCAAAAGGTGATGCTGTAAATTCTCCTGTGTGCATGTGCAACTTCTTTTAGCTTAACGGGAAGCTATGTGCTCACACTGAGGATGAAATAGACTCCTTTGTTAATATCAAAGAGCCAATCAAGAAAGATTTTTTTATATAGAAAGCCTCCTGCTGCTTCCCAAAAAACTTCCTTTTGTAAAGCACAATGATAAATAATCTTACTTCTTGGATCATTGTATTTCCAAGGGATACTGTTTCGTACCGCTGCATTCAGTGAGTACAATGTCCTGAAATTCAGCTGTGTTTGATCAGATGGGCCAGAAACTCTGGGAAAGATGATGTGCTGGGCTGGTTCTTTTCAGGCTCAAGCCCTGGATGCTTTAGCTGGCTAGTTCTCCAGCATTTGTAACTTTTACCTGCCCTTCCAGCTGCCTCACTGGAGCAATAGCAAGGGCTGGGCTTCAGAGGTATTGCAAATACAGCAGGGCATGAAAGGATACTTGGCACATCTTGCTGATAAGTGCTGTGAGATGATCTTCAGATCATCTTTTTCTCATCAGGCAGAAATTAATTGTAAATAATTGGTTTTTATTGGCATGTAAATTTTTTAAAGAAAGGCAAGTTGCTGAGAATTTCCCTTTTAACAATTAAAATTTTTCTCAAAGATAAAATTACTGAAGATATAGGGGAGAACACTTTTCCCCATTTTTTGAGGAAGTTATAGGAAAAGATGTTACTACTTACGCTGTTTGGTGAAGGTATCAGGTATCTTATGCCAGAAGCAGGAATTGCCTGATAAACTGGAAAGAGATGAAATTGCAACCCTGTTCTAGAGCATTTACATAGGAAACTAATTTTAAGCTCACTCATTCCTCATTGGTTTTAACAGAACTAATCAAGGACTTAGCTGTGACTGTTTAGGTGCTCTACTGGTTTTGACCATGTAAAAATATTTTTTTGTGATAGAGTACTCCAAGGCTAAAAAACCTCCTTAAAACAACTTCTCTGACTAGAGCACAATGGAAGCATGAAGAAAGGGAGGAAAGTGACCATCTGAAGACAAAAGTGATAGTTATGGGAGGTTTTTGTTTTCCTTTTGGGAGCCCATGGATATTTTTGTTGCATATTATTTTACTGACATAATGTTTGAAGATGTGCTTCCACTCACTGGAAACTCTGAGTTGCATAAAATGTACATAGAATTTACTTTCTTTCTTGCTATAAATAACTCACCTTACTAAAAATGGAAGCCCTTACAAAAAGTAATTTGATTTTGGCCACAAAGCCACTTGGTTATTTTCAGGCATGTTTTCAGTTGGCTTTGGTTTCTTGTCCAGAAGTCATCAATGTAAGATGAAGTTTTGTAGGCCTTTGGAATGCTATGGGAGTAAAGTACACTTCTGGAAATAAAGGTCCAAAATTATTTTCAGTTACAAAGAATACCCCCCCAAGTTTCCTGAAAATGTCAACATTAATGTTTGTCATTGAAAAATGCTCATTTTTTTGTTTGTGGCTGTTGCTGATGCTAAAACTAAGCTTCTACACTGACTGGTATCTTTGGATTACCATAGTCTCACTGCAGTTATCTGTAATATTCCTTTGTAACTATTAGTGGAAACATATTTTTTGTGGTACCTAGTGGGGTGTTTAAAGTTAAATTTTAAGCTCTTTTGGGGGGTGCTTTGTGCTTCTGTAAATGGGAAGAATTTATGTAATGATTTATGTGATTGGGGGAGTTACCTCGTGCATTTTCTAAATAAGCAGTAACACAACTGACTAAATATTGGTTGTGTTGGCTGGGCCATGCCAAAATGACTTGAAGCTTGCATGTCAAATATGTGAATAGTCTTTAGGTGTAAAATAATGATCAAAACAAGGAATTGAAAGGCTGCTAAGATCAGAAGGAGCAAGCTAACTCAACAAGCTCATTTAGCTTTTAGTGCTATATTTGAAAGCACAGAAAATTAATTTTATGTGTTTCTCTTAAGTAGCTTAAGGCATCAGAATCCCTGGCTACTGATAGTTCTGGCCTTCAGGTTTTAAGACAAATCTGAAAATATTGTTTCCTCATCATGCGTTAAGGGAGGAAAAAAGAGAGTAATTACCTGCATGCCCTACTTCTAAATAAAATATCTATAACATGTTATATAATATAATATTTAATATAGTATTATTATGCACATTATTGTTGTGTAAACAATGTATGTTATTTTCCCTAGATTTGAATCTGGCTAGGTCTGATTATTTCATTTATGTTAAAGGTATTTTTTTCTAGTCCTGGTGCCTTGACAGTGTAAAGGTCTTAAGGATCCCTTTCTTCTACTGCAGTGATGTAAAGCAGCCTTATTAATACAAGTAAAGATTTGGCTTAAGGTCTTAGGTTGTAATCTCCTTTGTGTTTAAAAGTATTTGCATCCTTTTTCATGCTTTGTCTCTATTAAAGAACAGTTTAACAGTGGGAAGGAGGCACATCATTCATTTCCTCTGAGGCTAATGTTGCTGTTTCCCTGCAAAAATGTAATTTGTGTCACTGCATATTGTGCTCTTAAATAATATTTAATTCTGTGACCTTGGTTCACCGTGCCTTCCTGATTGTCCATTAACTCTCATCTTCTAGCAGAGGCAATCTGTGCTACATGGATACTGGGAAAAAATGCCTGAAAGAACTGAAATTGGTATCAAAAATATGATACATTGTATGTTTGGCTCCTTATGTACTCTTCCTTTTAATAATTCTAATTAATGCCAAGCAACCTAAGACACAAAAGTGAAGAACTGAAACTGGGGGAGGGAAGGGACTGGGAAGAAAAGGAAAAGGAGCCTTTTTGACAGACACAGACCAGGAAAATGCAGGGTTGAAAGTACTGTGTCAGGTTGCATCACCTTACCATGCAGTTGCTCTCATTCAGCAATTGAGTGCAAATATGAAAACTTTGGGTCTGTTTCATTTCCTGTCACAGCAAACCAGCTTCCATCTTAGATGTTGTATAACACTTAGATAACCAGAAGTGGTAACAATTTTAGAAAAATTGAGTTATCTGAATAAGACATCAGCTTAGTACTGATTTTTCCTTCCACCTATGAAAATTGGGAGAGATGGTTCAGACAGCATTTTCAATGAGCTGCAAGGAAAATTTAAATTAAATTGTAACTTGAATATGGTTAAAATAATGAGGAAGGCCCCATATGCTTTCTTGCAGAGGATAGCTCTTTGCATTGCATGGGTCTTCTTATTCTCATCTCTAGATGGCTTTTTTCTGTTTGTTTGGGTTGGTTTGTTTTTTTTGTTTTTTTTCCCAGGCAGTGGAAATGCCTGCACTCACTAATGAAAGTCACTAATGATGGCTTTACAAACTTGTCTCTAGTCCAAGTGGTTCCTCCTTTGGTGATCTCCCTTCTTATGGGCATTTTTTGGCATTGCATGAAGCAATGGTTAAGTTTTTTCTTCTGTACCTGTTAACACTTCTAATTCCTTTTCACAACTGCCAGTTTTCCAGCTTTGTGAAGCTCTTACTGTAGGCAAATGTGGCACGTTTGGGGCTCACTCTAAGATTTAAAACAAATTTTATGTCAACATACTGCTGTTCACACATATAGAGCACTATTTTAAGCCTACAGTGTTGTTAGGGATGAATCCACCTAACAACAAAAAGGTGCAGAACGTTTGGAGGGACAGGTTTAGAGCTGAACTGAGCAGTGTCATTCACGGAAAATGGTTTTAGCTGTTCATCTCAAGTCAGCATTTGGTCCTTATTACCAGGTTTCTGCATGCTTTATACCTTTTACAGCACACTATTAGTTGCTTTCTAAGTGAGATCATTAGTAACTTGTCACAGCTCACTCTAAAGAGACATGTCAAATGCCAGCTCTGCTTGTTTAGTGTATTTGGCTTGCTTGGCAGGTTCTTAACCACAGGGTGCAGGATTTTATTCAGACAAATTACTGAGCTTTTACATTGCTCAAGTTGCCTTTAGGAAAGGGTTTTACTGAAGAGATTTGACTTTCCTACCAACTGTTTGACAAATGTATAGCTGGTTCCATATTTCAGTGCTAATTCTGAAGTGAATGATGACTATTTTGGAGCATGTTATTTCCTTACAGTGGGATCATTGATGATTTTGGATTTTTCTTTTTCCATGCTAAATAATGCTGTACTGAAGAGCAAAGTTATTAGTTGCACATATAGGCTGTCTATTTTTGCTGCAGTTTATCCCCTTTCCTTTGATGTGTGGGAAAGCCAGTTGAACTTCCCAGGGAAGCTGGATGCTGTGGGAGCCCTCCTGGTGCTCTGTTTGTTGTTGACACTGGACGCTCCTCTGTGCATTTCCAGGAGTTTTTCACCTGAATCTGTTCAACTGATTAATTAATAATTCATTGATAAGTAACAGGTGCAACTTTTGATCCTGAAGGGGCCTCAGGGAAGTGAGATAATCTATTGTCAGGATGTGGATGCTGGCTATGGTTCTCTCCAAGCTGGCCATTCCCAGTGCTGGGAGCAGGATGGCTACTGCCACTGCTCACAGTGGTGCCACAATTGAAACACATCCAGCTTTCCTGGTCAGAAACAAGTGAAGGAGAATTAAATTTTAGTCCAGAGGTTTTTAGAGTTGTTGGGCTTTTGTCTCTGAAGGAGGAATTGGAGTGAGGCTGCAGGAAAGTGGTGCCTGCTAGCACATGGTGTGTTACTTGCTACAGATGTTACAGAGGTGTCCCAGTCCAGGGAACAGCTGTAGTTCTGGAAAGGATGTGGATTAACACAATCTGCCTTGAATCCATATTCAGCCCAGTGTGTTAATTATAGCTGGCATTTTCACAGTGGGTTTGGTTTTATCTACTGTACGGTTTTCCACAGCGCTGCTAAAATCCTGGTGACTTCAGAGCTTCTCTGCATGTCACTGTATATTCTGATTTGAGCTGCCTCTGACAGGTACAGAGCATAATAACCCATGTTTGATGCAATGAGCAGGCATGCCTTTTGGGCTAAATTTCTATTTCCTCCCTATCCCTATTGTAAGCAGAATTTGCATACTTAATTCTTTTCACTTAGTGAAAAATATATCCCTTCAGGTTTGACAGCTTCCCAAAGAATATTTTAGATTTCCCACTCTGATTGTGGGCCATATGTTAGAACTAATTATATAAATGAGACATCATAGAATTGTGACATGCTTAAATGTTCAGTGCTTTAAAGACTTATGCAAGTGCATGCTAGCTTGGGTAAGTGCTGGAAGAAGAAAAGAGAAGCTGCAGGTTTTGAACAGATGTTAGCAGCTTGGTAGGGCTATCCATTGTCTTTATCTCTCTATAAGAGGTTGCTGACACTTTGAAGGGTTTGGCAGACTACTCTGAGCTGCCATAGTGCAGGAAAGAAAGAATTTCCTTTTTGTACCTATGGAAGTGCCAGAGATTCATTATATATTAAGTAATGAAATGTGGGATGCAGATAGCCTCATTTTGCTGTTGAAAGTAAGCACTAAATGTGTGGCTACAACTGAATGTTTCTGCCCATTTTTCTTTTTTTTCTTTTTTTTTGGTGTGCTGTGGATGCTGCTCTGAGGCAGAATGGCTCACAGGCCTGCCTTTTATTATGAATTCATGTTATTATGGATTATATTATTGGGAATTAACTGAAAGAAAAAAGGTGAAGGAAAAAAAGAGAGTGGGGAAAGTCAGAGCTGTGTACTGGAGGGTTAAGCACCAAGGAAGGAATTTTATGCGATATTTGTTATTAGTGTTAACTGGACAGGTATTATCTCTAAAGTCAATTATACCTTGAATAAGTTTTTAGTACAAAAAAGCTTAGTTTGTACTAACGCTGTCATTTTTTTTTCTCCAAGTCTCAGTGATGCATAGAATAGTAAAGACAATGTCACAGAAAGTATACTGTACAAAAGTTTTGTCTTCATAGTTAAAAATGAAATATGTATGCAGGTTATGCATGCCGAGCTGGTAAGCCAGAATTATGTCTGTAAGCTATTTCTGTCTATTTAGCTTTAATGCTGATGCATATTTAATTGCTTGGCCTGTTTTCCCCTCAGCAAGATGTGGCTGTGTGGCACTGCAGTCAGTGCCTGCAGTGTGCACAGCCCAGTCTGATGTTTGTGCTTGTGCCTGTGCAGTGCAGCATCCACGAGCGGCAGGGTGATGGAGTCTGGGAGAAAACCAAAAACTCTGCTCTGCTCTTCCAGGGGTGTTTCTGTGGAGGGCCTCCCTGTGGGACTGCAAATGGAGACATTTACAATTTTAATGGCTGTGTCTGTAGTTTCTATGCTGGAATCATATACTCTATTTTTCTCTTGTGTGTAGAGATCTTCTTCAGCACGATCTAAACTGTTTTATGTTGCTTGTCTGCTTAAGTACAGAAAGGCTTTTTTTAATTTAATGTATTAAAAAGCTGGTTTTTAAATTATAATATTACTTTTGGCTTTCACTTTTAAGACCTCACCTACACTGCTTTCTGTATTTCTTGTCAGAACACGTTTGGAAAATGGAATCACAAGAAGCAATTAGTAATAATTGTGTTGAAAGATTACTCTGCATAGTTAAATCTCAGATGCTTTGTCTGTGAAAGATGAGTATGATTTAACTTCATGTGAAAAAGCACCCGTGGTTTGTGAGTGAACTTTGACTACCTGCTTCATATGAAATAATTTTTTTGGTTTTACAACCAAATTATTAATTCAGTGTAACAGCTGAGATGGTGAGTACAAGTAAGACAGGAGGGAGCAATAGGAGAAAAGCTCTGGATTCTTGTATCAGCAGAAAGGTATGTGTGAGCAGGAGAGGAATCTTCATGATACCAGATGTTTATTAGCTTGTATTCTCTAGTCAACTAAAGGAACTTTTTAATGCTGGAGATACTGAGTAACTTTTGAACTTCCTTTTCTGTTGGATGTGTGTCCTATTGTGCTGTTTACTGTAGTTTGTGTAATACCGAAAGTTCTTACTGTTTTATCAAAGGATAGCAGATTGTTTTATTTTAAATGAAGAAATCCCTTCAGATTATACATTTTCTGCTCAGCTGCAGATTAACTGTTTTATCCAATCACAATTGTGGGACATATTGCCAGTAGATAATTTGTTCCCTCTGTGTCTCAGTCATGCTTATTACCTTCATCTTATTACATAGTTTGAGCCTGTGAAATGATTTCTTAACTGCACTTTAAGATAGTTTGTGTAGACAGGAAAATTACTGCTCCCACCCTCAGGATCAATTTGTAATGTGCTTTTATAGAAATATTATGTGCTACACTTTAATATTGTTCATAGTCCAGAAGATAATTGCCATGATGAGTCTTACTTAATCATGGTAAAAGTAGAGTCCATATGGAATTTGAAGGAAAAGGTACTTAATTAGCTGTGCTTTAATACTGCTGTCCTGTCTCCAACAGGACTGCTGGTGCCCTCAAAGATGTTTCTTGCATGAAGGAAATATTTGGTTTAGTACAGCAACTTATTGAACATATTCTGGTGGGGTTTTTTGGGGGGGAGTGGAGAGAGCAACCATGAAATGAAGATCTAATTTTTAAAGGAAAAATAAGAAAGGGCCACTGACTTGGAAAAAAATCACAAAGGGAGAGAATAGGAGAGAAACTTGAGTGGAGAAGTAAAAGAGAAATTAATGGATATACAGGCAAAGAAACTGAGGAAATTGGGGGAGAAAATGAATTCACGTGGTCTTAAAGAAGATTGAAGAAACAAAGAAAGGGGAATTATCACAATACAAAGCAAAATGAGTTGTGAACTGTAAAATCAGGCACTTAAACATATTTCTCTCTTAACTCTGGCCTGCTTGTCTTCACTTTTTTCCGTCTCCTTTTTCCCTCTTCTCCTTTCACCTATGCTGAAAAAATAGTTTGCTAGAGTGACACCATGACAGGACTGAGTGGTGCAGCTCAGAGATGTCTCAGCAGCTTCAGGTTGACTCACTTGTATACGTTTACTTAAGTTCCTAAAGAGATTTGCTCACATAGATTTGTTTAGTTCATTACTATTTTTCAACTTTATGCTAAGTCAAAGCATCACTGGAGCCTCAACAGAGCACACCTCCTTTTTTTTACCTGCATCAAATATCTATATGTGAAAATAGAGAAACCTGATGTATGATAGCCCCATAATTAAGTTGCCAAACGTGGTTTTTAGTTCACCTTTTTTTAAAACTTCTTCACCATTCCTGTGGAATCAGTGTTAGGCTTTGAAATATTGTCACAAGCAAGCACGACCTTCACCACCTGAGCTAAACCAAAACGTGTAGGGGCAGAGATAGACTCCAGAGGGATAAATACAGAGCAGCACATTGCTAAGTTGTGCCTCTAAAAAAGATACAATTTAGTTTTATCAGTGTTTGCGTGTTTGTGGATCATTAGTTTTGCTACAAATGAAAACACAATTTCCCAGTGCTGCATTGGAGATACAAGGCATCTCCAAGGTATCAGTGTTAATTTTAGAATTGCAGTTAGCTTCTCTTTTTTAATCCATGTGACTTGCCCTCCAGTTACTCTGCATGCAGTAGTGTGGATTTCAAGGTACTTCAAATCTACCTTAAAGTGATCAGAAATTCTCATTACTTAATGACTTTGGAGGAACAGTAGGGAACCTATGTTGCTCTGGCACTGTTAAGTTCTGCTAGCCTCATTAATAGTTGTAAATTTTATTCCTATTTAAGATGAAGACTCTCTATACTTCCTGGCAGCAGGAATGAAGTAGGATCAGTAGTAACCTGAACCTGATGTCCATGTTGGAGAGGTGCCCACATGGGTGGCATTGGTGCCAGTGTGCAGGACAAGGCTGGGCTGTGATTTGGCACACTCCCTAGTGAGACACCCTGGCTGCCCTGTGCCACAGGAGCTGTGGGCTCCCACAGTTATAACTGGTTTAAGCACTGCCATGAGAGATACTGTTTTATACTGTCAAATACACTGATCTGTTTATGGTACTTGGCATGATTTTCTTTTCGACTGAACTTCTCTTTTTTGTTAATAGGTATTTATATTTTGTTTTATTCAGCTGGCACATATTGTACATTATGGAGAATAATGTTCAGTTTGATTGATTTGTTTCAGAATGGATCTAAGCATAATTTTTCCTTCTGTATTTAGCCTGTTCAATGTGAGTCACTCCATTTAGTGAAATCCTTTATCTCCTCCTGTGTCTGTGCATGTGTGTGTCAGCTTTCCCTGGCCTCACCCTCAGTGCCTGTTGTGGATCTTGCTGAGGTTGGTCCTGGCCCCTGCAGTTTAGTGCTCTCACTGCAGCTCTACAGAGTCACCACGAACCATGCCTTGCTCTGGGTTCCCCACCACTGATGCATTCATTCTCTTTGGCATCTACTGCTTAAAAGTAGTTAAATGTCAATACCGTAACAATTTAATACAGTTAACACATTGCTCATCCTCTAACGCTCCAGGGCTTTGGGTCAGCACTTTGCAGGGACAGATTGTGCCACTTGTACAGGCTTTAAGGACATCTCACTCCTTTAAAAGTCTTCTTGAAGTTAATGCAGCTCCATGTTGGGCTGAAGAACCTGTCCTAGGGTTGGTTAGCTTAGTGCTGTAGGTCTGGCATGCTGCTCTCAGCTTCCACTGTTCAGGGAGATTTGCTCTGATGAAATATGGGTTAAACTGTGCTTTTGCTTCATAATGCATTTCGGACTAAGGCTTACAGCAATTTATTTTTAATAACTTCCACCCTTTGTAACTGTCCTGCCAAGAGCTTGGCTTACTGATGTCCAGTCTTCTCCAGGCTTTAAAATCTGCATTTTTGTTCCCGTAATAGTGGTTTTAGTGTAAGTGGAAACATCAGTCTTGTCTTAAATCTTCAAAATTAAGTATAAATGTTATCTGTTGGTTTTCATAAACTTGAATCTTTGAGATGGTGCTTGGCTTTTTAGCCAGCACAAGACGTTTGTTGTATGTCCAGAAAGTACTTTGTCAGAAATATCAAATGATGAGCTATGTTAAAAGAGTTTTAAGTATTAACATGTTGTTGTAATTGCAGTTACAGTTTTAAGCTCTTTTAGCTAAGTAGAGTATCCTTGAGAGAATATGATGTGGTACAAGTTACTTTCCACAGGATGTGATTTGTCCTATGATTATTATTATAAATTATTATTAAAAATGATGTTTTGAAGTTATGCCCTTTTGCAGAGTGTCTGAGAATGCCCTTTTCTGTAAAACCACACCCTGTGTGGGTGCGATGCCTTTATTTAATAGATCTTTTGTATCCATTTCCTTCCCTGGAACATGGAGGACAGTAGCACCCAAGGGCATTGAGGGAAAGGAGGAGTGGGAAGCTTGGACTGAGCAGGCAGAAAGAGCTTGTGCAAATTCCTGCCTGGATCTTAGGCTGGCACCCATAACTTCTGTTTCTGTCCTGCAAGGAGAACAGAGCATTTTCCTTCTCATCTGGTTGGGGTCTGGAGGACAGCAACATGGTGGTTGCTCCCTGTGATCGCCTCAAAGAAGGCTGGGTGTTGAGCCTGAAAAATCAGTCCTCCTCTTGATGTGAGTGGTTGTCAGTGTAATATAATTTAATAGAAATTCTCTCTATCTTTGAAAAAAAAATTCTAGAAAATCACTCAGGAAACGCATAGGAGAGAGAGCTTCGTTGCCTAGGGTTATAGAGTTAGAGGCTAAGAAATAAGAAAATAACAGATTTAAGGTATCAGCAACTTGAATTCAACGCACATGAATGAGGCTATTGGCTGCAGCTGTAATAATTTGTTAACAAGAGTGATGAACTGGGTGTTTTATTGTAGGTCATTCAGATCTTGAGGGCAGACTACTGCATCTTCTCTAGGAGAACCCTGTTGTGTTTTCATTCACATATTTTTCCTGCAGAAAAAGAATTTGGCTGCTAGCTAAACTTGGATACATGGGCAAATTTTGGTACCTGTGAGCCAGAATTTTTGAGCTGGTTGGATAAACATTCCGTTTTCCTGACTCACATAGATAAATGTGATTTTTTGACTGACATACAAAGTATACATTGGCAGCCAAGCAGTGACTTGTCTGGTATTGACCAGCTGATTAGGGTTACACAGGTGCAGAAGTGGTGTGCTGTGCCAGGCTTCTTCTGCCTTTTCTGACAGAAGAATTCTTCTGTAATTAATTTGTGATGGCATTAGCTTAATTTATAAGAATCCTGCTGAATTGGATTTAAAAATAATTTTTAAGGGTATCTTAGTAGTAGGTGTCTCTTTTGTAGATGGTCTGTATTGCTTTGATTTACTGCTTGGTTGTTGGTATAGATTTAGAAATATACTGCTTCCACCACATAACAAAATTTGCATCTGTTGGACTGCACCTGATTTGATGTCTTTTATTTATATATTTTCCTTGGTTTCTTTATTTTGAGTAGATTTAAAGATGCTAACCATAAATGCACTGAACTGCAAAATTATGGACTAAGAGCTTTGGACTAAGGAATGTGAAGATGAAAATTTAATTTTTTTTCCCAGAGTTTTGTTAGATGCTAAATGATGAACTTGTAATGAAAACAATGAGGGTTCAGGATCAACCTTGACTCTTGGTGCATGAGTAAAGCACTAGACTGTAAAGGCTGATTCTTGACTGAATCAGTAATAGCAATAAATAAATAATAAGAGCTGTAAAGTGGTGTTGAGACAAGGAATCCTGTGTGTGTTTGTGTATTTGTTTGCAAGATGAAGTCTGTGTATTCGAAGATTGACTTGTCTAGAGAGGCTCTTTTTTTGGCTGAAACAAGCCTTTGATATTTTGAAGAAATCAAGAATTAATTCTTTATGCTGAACTTTGAGGGATGCGTCTAAAAACATTATTACTTACCTATGCCTCCCAGGAAAATAATTCCACTTTTGAACAGGTACCAAAAATAGGCTTAAAAATACAATTAACCAATTTCAGTACTGCATATAGGAGGCATGCTCACAGTCAAAACCAAAACTGGACTTGTTTTACTTTGAGGACCAGTGTTCTCATTTCGTGGGAAGGTGAGGTAATGCCTTTTTTATGCTTATACATAATATTGAAAACCTAAAATACAATTCAGATGTGTAATAGCAATATTAAATATTTAAAAGTTTGAAAAATTTAATGCATTTAAATATTAAATACATGTGCTGGAGAACAAATTGCAGGGTTGAGTACTTATGTCGGTAACATGTTTTATTTGAATAGTTCATGTCATTTTTGTGTGAACAGTGAAAGAGGTGTGGTGTATATGTGATGTCAGCACTGTTTTAAGTCATGAAGACTATTTGAAACTGATTACATATTTAACTATGGTGTGAACAGCCTTTTTTTGAAATAACAAAACAGAAGTTACCCAGTTAATAAGAATAAAAAAAGATTTGATTGCTGTACTCTGGTTAGTGGATTTTTCCTCAAAAGGAGAGTGCTTTTGTGTTTCTCATTCATGGCTCTACTTTTGTAGGAAAACCAGGGAGAAATTAAAACCTGTGTGCATTTAGTTGCTGTAAATCATCTTACAAAAAGCGTTGACCAGCAGAGGGCTTCTGTCCCTGGGAAATAATCCCTCACACCGATATTGCCAGGGAAGAGCTGCTTTAAGCACACACCTTTCCACAGTTGTTTTCCTTCTCTTGTGGTCCTGTGGACCAGCCAGCCCTGGAGAGCTGTGCAGGACCCTGTGGTCTCCTTTGCTTCCCTTCAGGCTGTACATGATGCAGTCTTATCTCGACAGGGCAGGGGAAAACTCAGTCCCTCTGCAGTGGCCCCCTTTTGATTGTGTTAAATGTTTTTGTTGTCAATATGCAATTATGAGGAGAAGGAGGGATGCTGTGGAGATTTTTGGGGTTCAGACTGTGGGATGAATACCCTGTAGGTGGTCAACTTCTTAAAGAGTCTGTCACATTTCTATCACAAGCTTTATTCTTTAAACCAGAGCAAAGTTTATTCTTTTTGTCCAGCGCAGAATGGCACCTGATAAATCTTTGTGTATCGTAGTTCATGCCTTTAGCAGTGTGAAAGGGTACACTGATGTGGGGGCACTCAAGCAGGTTTCTGTAATGGCAAGAGCACTGATCCTCCACTCTGCTAGAAATATATTTTGAATCTGTCTTGCTGCCTCATTACTGAATATTATTCTTGACACACAGTTCTGCGTTTTACCTGGCAGGCATTAGTCTTTCTTTTGGCCAGGTTTTGCATTCTTTTTATCTGCTTTATCTAGAATTCATCTCTGTTGCTTACTCTGTAGCCACGGTGTGCTAAACAGCCTAAAGTCAAATATTGCCACATACACCTCTCTTCTTAAAATACCATTAACTTCGCTTGGTGCTGTGAGCCACCCAGTCAGAACTAAGCTTTTCAGCTGGGTGACTGGCAGCATATGGAGAGACAAACTCTTTTGGACACATTTGGTTAAAAAGATAGTGTTTGTTCTGCCTTTCTGTGTTCAGCAGTGCCTTTTTTTCCTCGGCAGAATTGGAAGATAATAGGATTTTAAAGGGTGAGTAATTGACCGACAACCACTTCCAGCCGTAGCATTTTTCTTCATATTGTGTGGCCTCAGTGCTTAGATGAGGCACGGCCTGATTTCTTATTTCCACAGCTCGCTGCACTAAATCCCATGGCAGCTTGGTTGTTCTGCTGGCAGCACAGGGGAAACAGAAGGATACATAACTGGCCCGGGTTGGTTTGGCTGGTTGGTTGTTTCTTAAATTTGGGTGTTTGTTTCAGTGGCATTGGGTATCTCTAAGAATAGCATGCACTATTCAGATGTTAAAATTGAATCACATAGATGCAAAATGCATTTCTATTGTTGATGCCAAAATTAAATATTCTCAAAATCCCTTGTATTTTAATACATCCTTTTTTCTTTCCTCTCATCCAAAAAAACCCACATTTTTTGTTGTCATTTTGGTGCAATTATTTGTGTTAATTGATGATGCCTGGGCTGCAGAAAAAGGAAGCCTGGAGGTTGTAGATGCTCAGGAGCACAGCTGAGTAAGGGCTTTTGCAGCTGAGAGAGGTTTGGGAACTGGGGAGGAAGATGGCAATAGCAGTTTAAAGCTTTGGTTGTCATGGGGGAGGTTTGTGAGAAAAGGAGTCAAATGCTTCAATCAACCAGGAGGGAGTGAATGAATTCCTATCTTTTTTATGAGGATTAATTTTTTATTAGATGGTAGCGGCTGTTTTCATTTGGTCTTTTCTCCTTTTTAGCCTTTTTTTCCCAAGCTTCCCTCCCTCTCTGCTGCCTCTTGCTTGAGCTTGAACAGTTCTGACACTAAATGACCATTTGATGAGTCTTTCCTCACCATCCCCCCACGTCTAATTTACCAGGGAGTGCTCTTGATGTGGGTGGTACCCCTCTCATCAGGGTTTTAGACAGACTCAGCAGCTCACAATGATGCCCATAGGCAAAGGGCATGGTACCAAAAGCGTGGGGGAGCTGTGCCAGCACAGCTCAGACTTAGCTTAAAGTGGTCCTGAAATTTTGTCTGGGGGTTCTTCCTGCAGCTTGGGAGACTTGCTTAAATATATTTTAGATTAATAGGTGATCAGTATAAAGCTACATTTGTTTATAACAGCTTTTTAAAATGGTATTTGCATATATAAGTTATCTTACATATTGAAATGTGTCCCTGTGTGTTTTTGCATCAAATTCTAGAGACCAGTATAAGGCATGCAGATATAGGACTGCATTTTTCAATGAGAGCAAAGGGCACCAGAAGTAGTCACTGATAACATCTATCTATCTATCTATCTATCTATCTATCTATCTATCTATCTATCTATCTATCTATCTATCTATCTATCTATCTATTTTTCTTTTCTTTTCTTTTCTTTTCTTTTCTTTTCTTTTCTTTTCTTTTCTTTTCTTTTCTTTTCTTTTCTTTTCTTTTCTTTTCTTTTCTTTTCTTTTCTTTTCTTTTCTTTTCTTTTCTTTTCTTTTCTCTCTCTTTCTCTCTCTTTCTTTCTCTCTTTCTCTCTTTCTCTCTTTCTCTCTCTCTCTCTCTCTCTCTCTCGCCATCTTTGCAGGAGAAAATGACTCCAAAACCAAAGCAGTTTGTTGCTTTCTGATAATTTGGTTCCTTGTGTTCTTTGTTTTGGCATCAGTTCTGATGTGTTCTGTAAACAATCCTTGATAATATAAGGATTTGTAAGAGTTGCAGTGGTTTTAGTGCATCAAGGTTTTAGAAACTCTTCTCAGATTGCTCAGATGCTCTGTTATGAATTTTGAAGATTATACTGGTGGTATATGCATTAGTGTTATATAAAACACATGCATATTAAATGCAATGTGAATATATTTTGCCTTTTCTGAAGAGATTTGGAATAAACAAAAGCACTTGCAACTGAACATTTGAATGTTTTGATGGAAAAGAACCTAAAACCACCTTATTGCAAAAATGTGTAGTAGCTGAACTTTGTGCATCCCTCACCTCAGTTACTTGCTTAGTTTAAAAGGTCAAATAAATTAAAAGACAAATTAATGTTAACATGTTGGTGAACTACATACTGACTTTAATTGTAACTGTAAAAACAGATACCCTGAGGCAGGTTTAAGCAGTGGCAACTAACATTGTTATGATAGCCTCAGGAAGCAAGTGTAACAGACAGGATGTTTTGTAATAAAACTGTAAAACAATTAAAATAGCTGCACAAAGGATGCTGCTTTTTAGCCTGTCCAGAGGAAAGGGCTGCAAAGGGAGTGTCAGCCAGTCACAGCATCGCAGTTGTTATAAATTGCCATCTACTTTTGGAAGGGGCAAAAGATGGATAACAAAGTCGACAAGTAAATACATGCTACATAAATATGCATAAATCCATTACCATCTGCCACATTGTCCAATTTGACTGGGGTGTCTACCACATAAATCAGTTTAAAGCAGTTTCCCTCAAGCAATATTTTCTGTAATGAATGGTTGAAAGATCTACATTCTTGGGTTGTGACTGTAGTTCCGGTATATAATATGGAAAATACCATATTTACCATTTTCTCAAAAAAAAAAAAAAAAAGCTGTAGTTGAAAGATTTATTTGACTGTGCAGCTACTAAACTTTGCATTAGTCTTTGGAAGCCAAGCCAGGAAGTTAAATTATCTGGCTTTTTGCTTGGCTAGGAATTTTTAGTGGTTTATTTTACACAATCGCTTCTACGGACATTAAGTAAAGATTAGAAATATCAGTCTGCAAATGTGCTGGTTTTGTATCCCAGCATTATGGTCGTTTAAAATTATAATTTTTCATGAAGTTTCATTCCTTGCTTGGTAAGCAAACATAGCTCATAGTGCTGCTGTTTATTCTTTGCGTTGTCACTGTGATATGTCTCAGTTTAGGTCCCAGTAATTTTATTTTTCTGTCCTCTATGTGTACAGCACACTTACATTTAATCTTTTATCCAGATGTGGCCTCCTTAGACTCAGCTTGTGCAGTTTTCCTACATCCTGTTCTGGATTTCTCCTGATGGCTGCAGCTATGGAGCCCCTGTGCTGGGCCCTGCATTCATCTGGGCTTGGTTTCTTTGACACAGAGCCCGCCTTGCCCTGCTCTGGCCCCAGTGGGAAGGGGCCCCACTGAGAATGGGACTCAAGACCCAGCTGGCTTGTCTTCTGTTTTATGGCATACCAAATAGATTGCACCGGGAGAGATAACGTTTGTGTGTTCATTCTTTAGTGCAAGAAGAAAGTATTACAATTTACTTGTTTGTTTGCTAAATTATAGATTAAAGCAAAAGTGGCCTTTTTTATGTACACTGATATTCCTTTTTCTTCCCCCCACTCCATTCCTACTCTAGAGATTTGTAATTATTACTGAAAAATTTTATGGTATTCTGATGAAGAGTATATATTAAGACTTTACATCAAGACACTCTTTCTTGTGGGAGGTGTTAAAATGCTCATTTGGGATGGAAAAAGATAAATTTGGGGTTTCGTTCTTATAAAGAAGCTAGCCTGAGATTGTATATGCAGGAGCCTGATAACCCATCTTCTCTCTGCAAATATTTGCCTCTGTTAAGTCAAAGGTCAAAAATATAAACTGCCTGTCAGGTTAATTCAGTGGAGTTTTGTAAATCACTTAAGTATTTTTGAGTCTGTATGGCTAGGTGTCCTTTAGTAGGTTAGAAATCTAACTTTGCATTTCTGTTTTCTAAGAAGCACAGGTTTTTAATGTAAGAAAATCACAATACTGTAGTAAAATTGTTACAAAAACAGTTTATAGGTAATATTGAAACATTTCTTTTACATGGTAGAGATTCTGTAGTGTTAGAAAAACAGCTTCTAATAAACACACAGCTTCACTTCTTAATGGAACAGAAATCTAATGTTAAAACTAGAAACGAATCCACTTGGGAAAATAGTGTGTAAGTGTGAAATTCATTTTCACTTCAGATTATCTGCCTTAAAGATAGGGCATCACACACAAGCTAGTTATCCAGCCTTTCAGCTCAGACATGGAGGGGAAGGGTTCCTATAGATAAGGACTCATATCATTTAAAGAGAAGTGTCCAGTAAAGGTGGGATATGTCTCCCCTGGGAGGGCATACAAAATAATATGGTTTTGTGTCTTAGGGTTGTGCATGAATCTCAGTGTGACATTTTTTGTGTATGTGAGGGGGAAGGGAACAGTGTGCTCAAAATGAAAAAATATCTACATTTTTTAGGTAAAATATTAATCTACAGCATGCTAATTCTCAGGTGGGCTTAGTAACAGCTGGGATATGATTTAAAGATACTTGTAAAAACAAACAACCCCCTCACTTAAATACACACCTTAAGTCTCTGTATCTTCTTTATTGACATGAAATAATAGACCAAAGTATAAAGGTTTGTTTGAGAAAGGCTGCTCTCTGATCTAAAGCTACTCTTTCATCAGTTCTCTGTGTTGGATGCGTTCCTTTGAGCACATTTTGTATGTGTTTAGAGGAGAAAAGATAGTCTGGCAACTCTGTATCGAGGCAGGAAACCTATTTCCAGAGCTGCCTCAGGCTTCCTGTCCTGCTAAGGAACTGATCCTGCTAACCAGAGCTGGAAAAAAAAAAAAAAAAAAAAAAAAGAAAAAAAAAAAAAAAAGAAGAGGAAAAAACCCCAGGAACTTTAAGTATGCAAGTTTTAAATTAAGTATTTTTGCTACTGGCCCTCTTTTTCAGAAGATCTAATACTTACCTTCCTGGCAGGATTTTCAGAAGGTGAATTTTCTGAAGCCTCAAGTGCTTTCTTGCAGGATCCTGTATAGGTGTAGAAGATAACTTTTCACTGTTGCTGCACTCTTATTCCTCAAGCAAGACTTGAGGAAATTTGTGCAGGGTGCCAACCTCTGAAACAGCCTTTCTCTCTGCTCTTGATAATGAAGTAAAGGGATGAAACCTGCCTTAGAATTGAGGTAATTCGTTATTATTTTCAAACAGAGATGGCAGGAAATAAGAGGAAAACAATTGCTCTGAAAACAATTTGAATGTTGCTCCAGACAAATAAAAGACTGAGGCAGTGGCTGACCTCTCCTGACAAACAGCTGGAGCCAAAAATGGCCACGGAGTTGTCGCTTAAGGACTTAATGGAGGAGATCTTTCAAATCAAAGAAACAGTAAACAAGGTAGATGGAGCTTTAACAGAGGTTAAAATTGAGATAGCTCAAATGAAAGTCAGGCAAAATGAAATTAAAGAAAAGGTGAATCAACAGTTCTGTGTGTGTGAGGATGAATTGCTTACGTTAAAAGAGACTTCTAATTGAATCAGCTTTCTGGAATGATCTTTGAAGAATCGGGAGAATAAAAGGAGGAAAATCAAATTTGAGACTGGATACCTAGAAAAGGCTTGAAGGACAGCACCCAGGGGGAGATTTTGAAAATATTGCACTGGAGCTGATAAAAGTGAATGCCGAGAGAGACCTCTGCAGCAAAAGGTTGCACCTCAGCTCCCTCCTGGGTGTCTGGTAGACATCAGCCCCTTGCATCACAAACATTGTGCTCGCCTTGGTCAGCAGATGACAGCGGTAAAGTTTCCTACTGTCAGTTTTTTCAGAGCACTCTCACTAGACCGTAGCTGGACACAGGCTATCTGCCACTGATGGTTTTACAGCCTCCCTGAATGTGAGGCCTGATTTATGGCACCCTAGTGAAATTGGGGTAGGTTACTGCATAACAATACAGTAATTATGGGATGAACCAGTTGGCCTGGCTCGGGGCTCAGGAAAGAACCTTTTCCTACCACTACAGAATGCGAAGGAGTTGTGTTCTGTAAAACTGCCCTCGCCTCTGAAATGCAGTGATGACCTGCTTAGGAATTACTGTGCTCACTGGTAGTTCCCTTTTGCTGCTGATTCAGTCAGGGTGGTGAAATAATAGAGCACATGAGGAAGAGTGATGGTCTGTGGTGCCTGGTTCTTCACTGATGAAATATTCCATCAGCAGAAAAAGTCAGGATATTCTTGTAGGTTCAGTTTGAATGGGGTCAGGGTGCTAAGAGTAACATGAGTTTGCTCTAGAGTTGAACCTCAAGTGCTTGGCTTGCAGCTAAGTTAGGACAACTACAAAAATTAGCGAGAAAGTTTTACCTCCCTGCAATGCTGCAGAAGGTAAACATATTTGAAATACCTAGGCAAGGAAATGGTGGGATGAAAATCTAAAATTAAGGTGGAGGCAGTGTTGTTCCTTATCTTGAAGGAACAACTGGTCATTAACTGGTTGCCCCCCTTAAGGATGCCATAATAAGAAAGTTATATTTCAGTTCAGTGCTAGTGTTTTGCTTGTCCTTGCAGATTTCTTATTGCATGCAAGAATCTTCAGTATTCCTTTTCTGATTTATTTGCTTTTGAATATTTTCTTAATTTTTTTTCTGGCATTGACAGCAGTAGTTTTTTCTTTTGATTCTTCCATTTTCAAGTAAAGTGGGTGAACTGCTTTAGGAAAAAGCACATTTTTAGTCATACTAATGAAAATGTTTTGTTAACCTGGCTTTCATTTTTGTTTTCATCTTTGTTTCTCATGATTCATGCTGAAGTATGTGTCACTAACTGTCCTGTATAGAATCTACAAAAATTACATTGTTATGTAATTTTTAGCAGTTTTTTCACTGTTTTTTTTCAGCCCAGCAATGGCAGACAAATATTGCAGACACAAATCAGAGGTTAGGTTTGACTGTAGGTTTTGGTGCTGACATAAATCAAGTGTTCCAGTTTCTTTATGTAAACTAATTATTTGCAACCAGGTTGGATTCTTGGGCAAAGTATTAATTTTGCCATTGTGAAGAGAAAGTTCTCGAGTCGTGAAAGATGGTAAACAATAGTTGATGGAGGCAAAGGAAAAAGCTCTGAGGAGCTGCTCCTTGCCCTGTTTCTTGGTAGAGTGATCGCCATTATATCCTCCTACAAAATAGTAGGAATAAGACAACCAATTAGTAGTGTTGTGGAATGTGATTCTACTTCACCCCACTGGTGAAGTAGGATTTTGATCAGCTTGAGGATTTAATAGTTGGGAAATCCATTGTTAACAACTGTGCCCATCTGAATGGCTGAGTGAGATTTCACTGACAGACTCAGTCAGTCTGGTTAAAATGACAGTTGCATCTGTCTTTTCCTGGAGATTCTGAATTGCATTATTTAGTGGACTGATGTGTCATGTAGTGGTGGTCCCAAAGAAGTTGAGAGGGTCATGAGGACATGCAGCACTATCTTACAAGAAGGTACTGCTAAAGGTGAACTGCAGTGATGAACAACTGTTAGTATTTAAAAAATAAGCTTGAAATATTTGTGTAGATTGGTTTGTTTCAGGGAAGAGCTACAAAGCATATTGTGGGTTTGGGAAATGTGATAAAATGCTGTGCTTACAAAACCTAAGACTTCACAAAAATCACTTTTCTGAAAGGGTCACAGGAAAGGTCAGTACATTTCTAGGTCTACATTTGTAGGATGGTCTTCTAATAGAGAATTCTTTTTCTTGTTTCTTTCTTTCTGCTCTTAACTTGCAGGGAATGAAGTCTCTTGAGTGCCTTCAATGTCGACATCAATCGAAATGTTTTTCCTTTCGGTTAATTGGCTTCCAGGTTCATGTTCCACCTTGCACCATAAATAGATTTAGGTGCATCTCTCCTAATTTGCAGGTTTCTGGATAGGTACCCTGGGTGAAGTATTTTAAGAAACTTTTGTTGTTCAGATACTTGAGAAAATAAAATACTAGCATAGGATTTCCTCATCTGGATCTTGACTTCAGCGTGTGAAACAAGATTGTGGTAGGTAGAAATTTGCCATTTTTGTTCCACTCTCAGTTTACAGGCAAGTTGCCCTGTACTTGTCTGTCTGTCTACCTATAGAGGTGAGTGTGTGTATAACACTACACTAGATATATATTTGTATTACATAGATTTAATGACAGTAGACACCAGGGCTGTACTTAAAATCCTGGGAACTCTTGTAGCTGCAATAGCCAAGAGTATAAGATGCCAGGTGATGTTAAACAGCTTTTGCTTCTCTTGTTGCTTGTCATTACTGTGAGAACAGCAACTCTGCAAGGTTTAGATCCTTTCATCAATATATAAAATATAGTATTTTTTTAAACTTCAATAAATTATATTCAGACTGTATCACTGTACTAGTATCTGTTTGAATTGCTTGTATTCTAGAGCATTTGGGAAGTTTTTCATGGTAGCCTTACCCTGGATCAGTGGCTAGAAGTGCTTTTGAAATGAACTGTCCAGGTTTCATTCCATGACACAATTGTGCCCACAGGGTAGGCACATCACTAAAAAGGGCTGTCCTCTGCACTCCTCAGCAGTGGGGTGAAGAAAACCCTGCCTGGTGTGTGCTGAGTGCCTTGGCATGGGTGGTATGAGTGCCCTCGGTCCAGGAACCACTGACAGCCTCCTCAGTTCTCAGCTGAAAATGCAGGAAGGGTCTGACAGCACTTAAGGAGAGCAAGCAGTCTCTCACTTGATGTAACTGAGTTAATTTCCATCTGGGTATGGGCTGAGGCTCTCGAGGTTGCTGAAGGACTGGAGAGACTGGCTGAAGCTGCCATGTCTCGTTTGTCCCAGCTGCCATGGTCAGGAGGCACCCTTGAGTATGAATATAGCTCCACTGGATGCTGTTCTTCCAAAGCAATGAACTGATTTTCACATCCAGTATGTCTGTGTAGACAGCACATCTCAAAGAAACTGGGTATGGTGCTGTTCTTTTTTGGCTTTTTTTTTTATTGGTACAACTGACTCATTTTGAGGCCAGCTCATGATGGGCAGGAGATGTTTTTCTAAGTTATATTTATTGTAATGTTCATGTGCAATGGCTGCATAATCTTCAACTTCAGTGAATGCTTTATTTTTTCCTCCTTCCCTTCAGCATGCTGCAAAGTGACAGCTT
The DNA here is from genome assembly GCF_035770615.1 of Melospiza melodia melodia. Taxonomy (NCBI): domain Eukaryota; kingdom Metazoa; phylum Chordata; class Aves; order Passeriformes; family Passerellidae; genus Melospiza; species Melospiza melodia. The sequence goes on from NC_086194.1 coordinate 39,401,306, forward strand.
GATAAACAGACCAATTTGTTTGATTTTGATATTATGAGCTTTCAAGGAAAAGGCAGTATCAGCTTGCAATGGGCGATGTTCCTATTTTATGTCTTATGCCGAAGCACTTTTAAGAATGGACGTTGGCATAGGTAAAAGAACACTGCCACCAGGAAAGGCCTGCTGTTGAATTTTTTTTATTTTTAAGAAAATGGTCCATTTTTGTTCACATGCAAATAAATTGCCAATTTTATTCAAGATGAAGGAGGTGGATTTAAAATAAGAAATGGTACTTCTGAAAGTCTTCAGCGACATTGTGCAGTATCTCACTGAATAGCAGAGGCCTGTCAAGGCAGACAGGGATTTGTTTATCTGTATTTTTTTTTCTGAGCAGACTTTATTTGTGTTTCATTTTCCAAGTGGCACTGTAAATTTTTTTTTGGTTTTATGAGTTGTGCTTTCCAGTATGGTGTCGTTGCTTGGTGCTTCACACTGTAGAGAGAACAGCTGGGTTAATTAAATAGATATGTCACAGCACTGAAGCCAGAGCCTGCTGCCATTGTACACAAGCAGCCAAGAGTTACAGTAAATAGAGACTCACAGAGGCATTAGCAATGCAATATCAATTGTAGTAAAAAAACCCAAACAAGCTGTAGTGTGAAGAATAGTAGAACAAAATGATGCTTTGTGTGCATAAATTACAAATAAGTATAAATGAGGTGAACTGTGCATTTGTGATCTCATAAATTGGTTATTATTGATTATGATAAATTAATAAACTGCATTTCAGATAAATGTTAGCAGTGTCAGTATGGAATTTATGGAGGATTTTCTTTCCTGGTAGCATTACGGCACACTGCCCCATTTTTCTTCTCTTTACCTTCTCTTTTTTTCCCCCCCTCCAATATTGAGATATCTTAACATATGAATCCTATAACATTTTTATAAGGAGATTTGTTAACTCTGTTGTGTGGAACAAATTTGGTGACATTGTCCTTTGTGAGTTCCTATCTTCTCTCAACTATGAAATTCATACACCATAGCCCCCACTTCATCTCTGAAACACTAATGAAGGACTCTGTGTGTTTAAGATCTGCTCTGCCATTTTCAAAAGTGGCTGAATTTCATCACTGGCAAAATACACCTTTTATATCTGTTCCTTGTGTTCATGATGTTCAGGTTAGCTATAAATACTGAGGACAAAATGTTCCATGACTTTGGGTCATTGCAGACCCAGTGATGTACATGTGCTGTAAACTGAGGAGACAAGAGGTCATCTCAATGAGTATGATGGAAATTTTTACTAGATTGCAGATTTTTTCCCCCACAAATGGATCAAAGTTCACTTTACAGCTGCTGGTAGGGCTACTGGGGACAGCAGCAAAAGCCAAACCTCCAGAAAGGATGGATGGAAAGTAACTCCCAGCACAAGCTCCTCTCAGTGGTTTGGATGATGACTGGCAAGTTTCCAAGGAGCAGATGGTGCCAGCAACATTTTGTTTATTTGTGAACTACTTGCAGCATTGCAGAGCAAAGGCAGTGTAGAGCTGGTCAAAATGGCAGTACTGCCACGGCAGAAAATGGCACGAGTCATGGTGGCTGATGAATTACACCTTGAAAGGAATTCCTGGCTACTATTGACCTGTTGTTCTTAGCAGGTAACAAAATAGCCGCATAAACTTCTGCAATAAAAATCTTCCAGAATGCGATAATAATAAGGAACTATTATTTTAAAGTCAAACTCTCTTGTGCATGATATGAGGATTCTCAAAGCAAGTGGAGATGTCAGACATCAAATCTCAAGATGTTTTTTGGAGAATCTCAGTGTTAACATATGAAAAGCCAAATGAGAAATCTCAGTGCTGAGACTTGCTAGCTATGGGGCTGTAGGAGCTGGTAAAAAGCCTTTCTTTTATGGAGTCCTCAAATTCTTGTGTTAAATGCATGATTTGAAAAGCAAACACTAAAATACAGTCTCAGGTCTCAGTTCTCCAAGCTGTCAGATGTGAGTAGCTGTCTGCACATAATCCCTGGAAACAGGGAGGTGGAAGACTGGCAGTGGCTTACGCAGTGCTTCTCCTGTCTGGCATCCATGGCCACCTACCCATCATCTTGGGGACAAGGCTCTCCTGTCTGGGGGACAGTGGCTGGGATGTCTGCATTGGGTAGTCACCAAGAGAAGGCTCCTTCATGTGCAGAAGTGTCCTCTGCTCATCCCTGCTCAGCTTCTGTTTGGAAATATGTGCGATTAAAGCCACTAAGGATATCCAAGGACTTTGGGTGGTTAGATATGAAAGAGTTCATCTTAAAAATGTTACATTGTCTAAATAGAGGACGGGCCTTGGGAGGTTTTGGTGGGGGTTCTTTTGCCTATAGTTGTCATATGTAAATTGAAAGCTCTGCAAAAGTGACTCTTTTGCAAAACAAGTGCTTTACAAAATTATTCGAATTTGTAATTAGTGGCCATAAGTAGCAAAAAGGAGCAATACTAGCAGACAGAATTATTCATGTGGAGGGATGAACATTTGAGCATTGTGGTGTGGGTTGTAGGCACATGGGTCTTCTGTTTTCCTACCTATTTTGTATTCCATGAAAAATTATGGTAATCTCAGAGGCAATTGAGGCAGTTTATCCCATCTTTTCTATGGAAAGAGCCAAGTTAGACAAACCAAGCCTGAATGTCCAAGGAGTGGGGAAAACTTGAGACTATTACTCCTGACTCTTGCGGGAGCTTGTTCTTGTGTTTAATAGACAAAATAAAATACTGTAATTCAGTGTAATGAATTTGTAGCATTGACCTATTATGATTAAGTTTTTCCAAGAAGCTAAGGGCTCTTCTGTTCGCTTGTACCCTCCCAAGTGTTTTAATCAGAGATGCCTTTGAATTTCTTTGACATTAAGCACAGTTTGTGATTATATGAAGTTAGGCTGAGGAGAGGTGGAGGACAAGTGTTTTATATCTTTGAGCAATTTCTGTTTCTGGAGTCAGACAGCATTTTGAATTAAAATATTTTAACATGGTTTTTACTACTGTGGTAGATGCTGTAAGTTGTACTAGACTTCAAGTTTATATTCCCCCTCACCCCTCAGTTCACATCTGTAGCAAATTTGAGTGCACTGTCCTACACATTACACTGAGATGTGTCTTTGAACATGTGATACAGCATGAGATTATTCAGTGTGACAACACTTAACCTAACATAATTCAGTTCAGTGCACTGAGAAATAGAATGATAGAATATTTTTTCCCTAGGATTGGTACCCATCCATTGTCACTCAAATCACTGCCGATTATCTGGTAGGAGCATAAGAATATAGGACTTGCCATACCAGATCAAACCAGTGGTCCATCTAAGAAGCTGTCCTTTCTCTTGAGACAGGCTGGAGTTGGGTATTTAAAACAAAAGTGCATAAAACCCTACAGTATACTTTCAAATACTGTTGTTGAATTTTTTTAAAAATTGTGTCAGTAGGTTTTGGTCTGTGCTGTGTAGCAAAAAGGCTGAAATCCTTCATGTTTCCTAAATCTGCTCTGGTGCAACACGTGATTTTCATGTTATCTATCTAAACCTTATCTGAATTTTGCAGCGCTTTTGATGTCAGTGTGCTGTGGTAGCAGTGCATTCCACAAATTAATTGTATGTTATAAATAGGAATGTCTAATGTCTCATGTAAACCTCAAACATGCCTTCTATTAGATATCTCATCTTAAAGCTAAAAAGGATTCCTGTCAGTCCCTACCCTGCAGGACTCTTCCAGTGCCTGTAATTATTCTAACAATTCTTCATATCTATACCTTCTGCTTATCACAAGATCAGATCACAGTATTTAATATAAAGAGTATGCAGTACTATTGTATATAGCAGCAATACTATTTTTCTGAGACATTTTAATATTGATATGAAAAATCAAGGGGAAAAGAGGGATGCTTACAATCAGAATTATCTTTTACATTTTTTTATTTCAGATACAGGAAAACGGTGTTGGAATCATTATAGCAGTGAGAGATTGGCTCTAAGTGTATATTGAGCACAGTCAGAGATAGTAAGAGCCCCTTTCACTTTAATGGCCCTTTTTTGCATTTTAAACCAGCACTTCTTTAGGATCATTTGTCCTCTCCTTAAGATTTTATTTCTTCCTGTTCTTAATCAACCTCCTTAAGTTAATTTGGGATTTAAAGTTATACTTAATACAGATCTAACTTAGTAGTTTTCTTCTTCAGTTGGCTCAGCAATCACAATGCAGAGTGAATTTTTTTTAAGAGATAAAAATCCTTATTTCTGTCTTTGGATGCTGTCTGCATCCAAGTGTTTTTAAGGATTTAAGCCCTCTAAACTTTTTCTTTCATTCCTTTTCCTTCCTTTTCCCCCCCTCTTCTCATGTGCGTCATGGACTTGCACTTTTGAAAAATTAATCAACTGCTGGTAGTCTTGAAAGCAGTGGGCACAGTCTGACATGCCTGGTGTTCATTTGCATCGATGCTGAGGTGTGTGAGCATCTGGAGATCGCAGCAACACCCTCAGCTCCAGCTGCACTCTGCAGATTCCAGTGCCTCTCCAAGGCAGCTGTACCTGTGTGGGAGCCCTTGCTCACCTTGCACAGGCTCTGCGTGGGCCAGGGTGTAAGGACTGAAGTAAATTAGATGGAGGTGTAGCAGCAGCCTGCAGACTTTTAATAAAAGTGTTCTGCTTATGGTGAACAGCAGTGATTTCAGCTCTTGGGGGCAAATGGTTTCTTTCGTAATGTTGTGTTTGACCTATAAATCTGACTGCAACTTTGCTGGGTTCTTTTTCTACAAAACTGTCAGTCTCCACTGTCCACTTCCTTAGGCTCTAAAATAAATAATGAAAAGTACCGTAAACACAGGATTTGATATTGATTTTCTGGAGTTTAAGATAATCTGAGGTCTTCAGAGATCAGTATCCTTTACTGTGTCATACACTTATGTATGCTGCTGCTATAAAAATAAATAACTGAAGCTCTTTAAGGTCTAGTTTGTGAAAAAGATGAAACATTTATTGGCCACTATATTTTGAACATTGTATTTCTGAAGCTGAATTTGATGCTTTGCGTCCCATAAAATAAAAATGATGAGATTGAAGGCAGTAATCAAAAGAAAAGGGCTCAATGTGTCATAGTGTTGCTAGAATACATGTGGGTGGTTGAACTGAGCTTTACTTCTAATATACTTTTATAAATTTTTAATGATGGCTAATGAATCAAAAGTTGAGAGGCCTTGGAGATGAGTTATTTATCAGGTTATTTTTTCCTTTTGGTGCTGTGTGCAGCATCTCCCAGATCCCTCGGGTTGCAGGCTGTTTCTAAGATGTGGCTTACTGTGCAGTCTGCTCCCCATCCAGCATTTTGCATCTCTTCAGCAAATACCAGGGCAGGGTTCAGTGATATTAATTCTGAACTTTTCACAGCAACAGATGTTAGAAAGGCCTGCCAGAGCAAAGCAAGGCTAATTTTGGTTTTGTAGTGGATGTCTGGGCGCTGCTGGGGCTGCGGGGCGGGCAGCGGCGCGCTCCAGCCCTGCCCCGTCCCACCAGGTGCCGCTGTGATGCAGTGATGCCTGGAGCCGGCCAGGAAACACAGGGATACACGCTCCCCAAACTCCTGATTAATACAAATAAAAAGGCGAAGGAAATTGCAGCCTGCACCCTGTGACCTCGCCAAGACGTTGTAAGGCATCAAGGAAGCCTTGATGAATCAGGAGCAGCCTCCTAAATATCAGAGGGCTGTGTGGCTCCACAGAATATTGCACTGACTGAGATTTCTACAGTGTGACCGTATTACAGCATCAGCTTGAAAAGAGAGGGAGAGGAAATTAAGAAGTCAAGCCACAGAAGTAAAAATAATTCACAGGGAAGTGGCTCAAGCAGTTTGCAGTCAGCTTTGCCTCTCCAAGTGTAGGCATGTCTGCATGGCACAGAGGAGCCTTCAGTTTTCTGCCTGCCCCGAGCACGGTGGTCTCGATTACACAACACGTGTTGCTGGTGGCACCTCAGCGGTGGCATTTTGGCAGGGAAGAAATATTGATGCAGATTAAAAGTGAGCTCTCTGTCAGCCACCCAAGTGGAATCAATTGCACTATGGGTTAGGTAAACCAGATTATTCCTTCCTGTGGATCCCCTAAATCTCCAAGCAGTGTGGCAGAAGAAGATTGTATGATGCTGCTTAGAATGGTATGTGTGGGAGGGAAACCCTCAATGCTAGATTTAAATGGCCAAAACCAGACAAAAGATGATGACAATAGGTGTCTTTTAAAATTTGGTGCTGAAATAATGAATTGATGGGTTGTAGCAATCCCATTTCAAGGAAATGGTCTCCAATAAAATATTAACAAGTAAGGCAACAGCATTGCTCAGTTATTAGTGAATCACAGGAAATTAGCAGGTTTTGAATCCTCACACCTGTTTACACTTGTGTGTTTCAGTTTCTTTCTATACCTTTTTGGGAGAATCAGGTTCCTGATAGGAACCTACAGCTATATAGCACAGGAACACCAAATTTTTTTCTATACCCTTCTCAGATCACTTTCTGATGACAGAAATGTTACAAGCAGTCTGGCACACCCTCGCTTTGTAGCACATCTATTCTGTTAATATTGAGGGAGACTTTGCTTTCCAGTCTAGTCAAACCAACATATTTAAATGGGTAAAGGGAAGGGGGAAAAAAAAAAAGGAATACTTCTATAACATAATTGCATACTTATAAGTAGCATGCTTTCCATGTGTGTCAGATATCAAAAAGCTTAATGACAACTGATAACTGGCTGATTTCTGGCAAAACAGTTCTTTGGCAATACCTCCCAACTTCCCCAGCATTGGACTCTGTATCCCACTCAGTGATGTATCTAGATGTGGTATCTAATTTTTCTTCCTCTTGCACGAATTATTTCCTGACTTTGTGAAAAAGAGTATATCCAGCTTTTTGCTTTGTCTTTTCATCTAAGCCCATGATGATTTGAGGTCCCACCAGCTTACTGTGCACATGGCTAGTAGGAGAGGCACAACCTTGGAGGTGATTATGTCAGAGCTTGGTGTGATTCACCAGCTAGAACATAAGATATGCTGTTGTTGGGGCATGTATTTGTAATTATTTCTGTATTTTTTTCATAGCATGCTGCTGTAATTCTTGAAAGAATAGGAGTGTATGATGCAAGGTGAATTAAACGCAAATTTCAGACAAATCAATTGATGGTGGCAATGGAAAATTATTTCTTTATTGTACAGGCAGAAAGCACCTGAAATGCTGCTTCTGTTGAGATGGAGGAATTTGTAGGAAGAACAGTTTCTAACACACTCTCTTTCTGGTTGGTGTTCTCTTTCCTTAACTCTGCAGAATAATAGAGCATGGTAAGGACCTTTGAATCCTGTTTCTGGGCATCTTTTAGAGTAAATGCTTCAGCAGATTGAGATGGCCTTGCAGGACATGCTCTTTTTCTAGTCTGATAAGGAAAGAAAAAGTAGATGCCATCTTCCAAAATGAGTTACACAGACAGCTAATTGGTAGCATCTTAGCTTGTATACTAAATGTTGCAAGTGAATCTATTCCATGTTAATTTATTGTATTTCCGGTTTCAAGGAATCCTGTGTGTGAGGGGATGTTAGTCAGACCCAACGTTAATGGGCTTGCATCACTTTTAACTGGAATTGCTCATGTGTTAATCCATAAGCTCGCACCATTCCAGTTGCCAGGAAATTGCACTTGAGGCTGCAAGCCTGCATGTTACATCTCTTCTGGCAATTATATTTGAAGCACTGTATTTTGACAAAATAATTCACGATGTACAACCCTATCAGTGCAACCCTGGCTGCCTGAGTGCAAACAGCTTTGCATTCATGGAGCTGGAAGGTTTAACATACTATAAGTAATTGGGCTGTTGAATGGTTGAAATAGCCCTGACCGGGGTTTTTGTGCCAGACCTTGTTCTCACTGACATAACACAATATTCTGAAGACTTGCATTTCAGTAGGCACACTGCACACGAAAAAGTGTGTGGTATAGGTTAGTGGCTGAACTCTTACTAGAAAGTAAACCTTATTGAACTTTATCCTGGAAACTTGACAGTGGTAGCTGGCTGAAGTTAAAAGTGAACTTTGAAGCCCAAAGCAAAATTACTTTGAACCTGAATGTATGGGATAAATCTCAACTGCTGATCAGAATATGTAGAATATTTTCAGCTAATAATTTTATTTAACATATTAAGTAATTGTTTACTTAACAACAAGTGCAAAAACTTTAGCCTTTGCTGCTCTTTTAGGTGTGTTAAAGCATTGTGAAATTAGGAATTCATGACTGCGGACAGACACCTGGAGCTAGAGGCTCAGCAGACTTTTGAGGTCAGTGGAGTTGCTCAGATTTACACCTTCTGAGGATGTGCCCTATGAGATCAGTGCCAGTCCAGACTTATGTATTCTGGGTCAAGTTTAGTGAACCTGGAAGAGTCAGAGAACTTCAGAGTGGGTATTGTTTCATTTAAGATTGATTGGACCTTCCTCTATCTATGCTGAGTGCTCCCCATTGTCTGATTACTGGGGGGGCATGCATTACGTATTTCTAGGATAAATTCAATTTCACTTTCAACCTTCATTCTTTTTCTTCTGAGAAATCAGATGGCTTTATGGAAATTCCCTGCTGCTCTCTAAATCCCAGAGTCTCTTTCCTGTTTCTCACTTCTTTAAGGTATTAAGTGTTACTCAACAACATAGAAAAGTTAGCATGTCTGACTCAGTGTGTTTAATTTCACCGCGTTAAGCATAAACAGTTTTAAAGCCATGTTATTTCAAAGTGGCTATATTTTGCACAGCACACTATCAAGCTCAGGGATAAGGTTAGCTGGTATTTGTTGGCTTCCAGCTACATTAAATACTTCAAAAACCCATAACCCAAATGTAAAATTGCATCTTACTGCAATACTGAAGAAATCTGGCCGTGGAAAATCTCAAGGTTAATGAACTTTCTGGCTGAGGATATTTGCCTTTCCAGCTGCTGAACGTGAAAATTGGAAGTGTGAGCTCCTAGGATATTGGTCCCCAGCCCATAATAAACCACCCTGTAACCCGGGCTGACATGGGAGGCCACAGTAATGTTGTCTGCAGCACGCTGCTCGTACAGCATGTGCTTTGTGGGACCATGGGCTTGTTAAGGAGGCTCACGTGAGGTTCCCTTGCAGTGGGGCAGTTCTCAGGTCCTTCTGCCCTGAGACTGATGCTGCTGTGCTCTCACTGGGTGTGAGGGAAAAGACAAAGTTCATGTGTCTGGGATAGGGTCTTGCTTTATAATCAGAGGGTCTGTAGTGAACTAAATCAGGGAATTTCTGCATCATGTGCATTCAACTTTTTAGTCTCACAACTGGCTTGCTTTGGGGATAGGTTAAAGAGAAACATCTCTGGATCCACTGGTCTTGGATACATTATCTGAGATTACAGAAAGGATTATCTGCTCTGAACAGCACCTCTTTATTTTTGTATCCATTTACTTAGTCTCTGTGAAGAAGTTAAGTGAAAGACCATCATCCAAAAATTAAAAAAAAGCAAAAACCAAACAAACCTCTCACTGAACAGAGGAGGGCTGTGTTCCACACAGGCATGTTTTCTTGAGAGCCTCATGGGAGTTTTTGTATTAGCAGGGCTCTTGAGCACACACGAGAAAGGGGTTTTTTTTAATACTTAGAATATCTGTATCTTTTGAGTTTGTGAATCTGAGCTGGCTGATATGTTATGGGATATACCATGCAGTTTGAACTAAGCAATCTAATGGAGTGGTTACTGGGAAATGTATATTAGTGGGAACATTAATGTGCTCACTTTATATTGAAACCAGGTTTGACATTGTTTATGTAGCCCATGGCTGAGCAGTGATGTTAGTATGAAAGAGGCAGATTGTTTAGCTGAATGGAGAGTGGAAACTTGTCATGTCTGCACTACTGACATTAATGTTTTATGCACTCAGTGCTTCTAGGACTACTTCTCTGTGTGGGATTATGGCAATTCCTGATCAATTGTGTCTTTGTAAGAAAATATAACCACACATAAAGTAACTAAAATGTGAAGTAGCTCGCCACAGCATAAAGACCAATTAGAGGTTTGAAAAGAAAAATATTCCAATAAAAGGGTTCTTGATCAACAAAATGTGAAAGGACTTAACAATTTTACTTCACTAGGATTTAGCTAATGTGATTGTCCTCATTTCAGAGCAAGGTGTAAATCCTTTGCATCAAGGAAATGGTTTCAGCTTCTATTGCATGAAGACATATCTCTTGAAAACAGCACTATGCAGTTGTCTCTGAGAAGTGGAAGGGAGGTCAGGTCTAGGTGGGTTTGGTCCTCTCTGAGGTATCAGCAAGGGAAGAAAGTCATCAGAGTGGCTGCTTTGCAATGCCCTCATCCCTTGGTCATAAAACCTCCAAAATGGAATGAAAAATAGAAGTGAGGGAAGGTTTGGCCACTACAGTTAGCACTGATTTGACTAACAGCCATGAATTTATTCTATGATCAGTATTTTGCAGTGTATTTTTCATTTGTTTGTTTTCCTCCAAGGCAGAAATGCATCTTCTACTGAATTTATTTTCACTGCTTTGTTTTGAAACAGCAGAATTGATCTCAATTATGATTTTTATCTTGACCACTGGTCATGTCAGAGCCTGGCCCAGCTCTTTAAAACAAATTCAGAATTCCTTGTTCTATTGATTACTGCAAGAGTTCCATCCTGCTCTAGTTCAAGCATGTTTGTTTTTCAAGGTTGATACTTCCTTGGAGAAATATACTTAGTTCCTATAAAAAAAAATTTTCCTACTCTTTTTTATGCTGGAAAGATTCTGAATGAATCCTGCAAAACTAACAATATGCATAGGAGCAGTAAGGAGTAGAAATAATAAAATAAAAAAATCGATGAGCTCTTTTCGTCCCCCACCCACTTCCCCAGTGGCAGAATGACACAAATCCATTTATGCACACACACATTTACACACAAATAAATGGATGAATAGATAGTGTAGATAGAATGAAAGAACCCTGCTATTTTAGATTGAAGTGCCTGTCACTGACATTAATTTAGATGTAGTATTAGGGAGCCTCTTAAAGGTCAGGTTTCCCCTGGAGCGTTAGTTTACCCTGGACATTTTTACAGATGATGTGCTAAAGATGTAATGCATCTAATAACTACATCTTGGCTTCATCTGCTTGATTCATCAAATTCCTTCCTGCTCAATACTGAGTTTTCAGTGACATGTTTTATGTGAAATATTGCAAGGCAGTATGTTAATGCTGTGTTGATTACAACTGACTTCTTTTTATTTGGAGGTACGTAAAAAGTAAAGCTCGTTTATTGCCTAATGCTCTTGGCCTATGGCTCCCTGGAAATAGGGGCCCCTCATTTTTCAATTAAGGAGAGGTGGTTATGAATGACAGCTGCCCTCTCCTGGGAAAGGTGACATTCAGATGCTGGTGCAGCAGCATGACTACCCATGCAGCCAGGTCTATCATGTTGCTATATATAGAGCCAAATAATACTTACTGGATTCATACAAAGCCATAGGTGGTTAAATGCATTGATATCACAAAGACACAGACTAATTCTTTCTCATGTTCTGTTTGATCTCTTAATAGTACAGATGCTTAATCATTTTAAAGGGATTCTAACTTCTAACTGGATTGTGAAGACTGTAGTTGACCAGAAACCAGAGCAGGGCAGCTCTGAGGTTAATAGATCTGTTTGCTTTAGAGCAATCAGTTTGTCTTTTCTACTTGATATGAGTATTTTTGTAGTGTTACATTTGTGCTGAGCTGTATGCTCTGGGCTTGTGAAAAAGAGCTTTGTACAAAGATGAGGGCACAAAAGATAATTTTTAGAAACAAATTGGTACTGAAATTAGTTGGATGAGAGTGGCATGTGCCAAAGAGCTGGCACTGACACAGTTCTGGAACTCGCCTGCTTTCACCTCTCCATCACTGACTCTCTATGGTATGTTGCCCATCTGAAGAATGAGTTTTAAGGTTTAAAAACAAGCAAATGTAACATCCACCCCCAAGAACTCTTAAGATCATCACAAGGAAATGATATATGGGTGAGAAATGTTGCAATTTCACCAGGCTGAAATATTTTTTTTGTGTCGCAGAGCTGGAGCCGTCCATTTCTGCACTGTCAGCCACCGTGTGGGCCACGAATGGGCTCTGCATCCTCCCTCTGAATTGCAGATTTCTCACTCTGTACCATCCTAAAGGAGGACTGGTTTTCGTCTACACTGATCCCACTCATCTGGTTTTTCCTTACACCCAGGTGAGGACAAAAGCAGTGCAGTAACAAGGAGTTATGGTGGTGTGCCCTGAAAAGCACCCGCACCAAGTTAATTTACTTTAGTTTGGGCTGAAGACTAGGCTGTGTGTTCTTTGTCCAGACTTTGTTCTTAAACTCTGAAGCAAAGCACAGCCTCGCCTTTGTGGGTTTTTTCTTTTTCCTAGAACTGCCTTTTGTATGTATTGGCAGGAAAATAGCATTGCTCTTAAGGATCTCAAAGTCAGTTCTGCTTCTGCAGCCTTGAAGGTGCAGTTACATTAAAGGGAGAAAGAAAGCTTTTAAATATTGAAGCAGTTTCTAAAATAAAGAGGTTTGAATTTATGATTGATTTCGAAGTGATCTGTGTTTAAACTTTGAATGGGAATAAAATAGTGTCTTGTTCAAATATTGAACTAGTTTTAAAGTTAAATGGCTCGAACATAGAATTCTCTCATGGGAAATTGTATTCTCATTTCAGCCTCTGACTTCTCTTGCATACTGTACTATACCTCATTGTAGTCATACACCAGTGTTTGCTTAGGCTGTACTGAAAAACTCTCTGATATGATTTTATTAGTTGATTTTAAAAAAAGCAATAACATACCAAAAGTACACTGAAAAAATTAATAGGGGCAGATGTTTTTCCGTGGTAATGGAAATTCAGCAGAATGATGTAAGCAAAGACTTAGGGTAGCTCTTTAAACGAGAAGATTAGGGGAGATAAAAGAATTAAAAACCATTGACACGGAGATGTGGTCACTGAAGTATGGCATGATGCGTGAGAACGGTGTAATTGGAGAAGATTATTCTCTAGAGCTTGGCCAGTAAACAGACGAACAAACCATTACCTGTTATTGCTCACCAAGACACTCTTAATGTTTTGGGGTGGTGGTTACTCTTTATTGACTGTCCTGCTGTAAAAGTTACTGGTTGTGACTCACGTAAGAGGCCCGCAGTTGTATTTTATAGCATGTGCTGTCAACTTATTAATGTGGTTGTGTCTTTGAGTGGGTTTGGTTCTCTGGCTTGGCTTTCCCATTCAGCTGTATAATGGCTAATGAAAATCTTACATCAGGAATGGGGGAGCTACATTCAAGGACTAGATAAAATGCAGCATAAATAATGGTCTGTTGTCTTACTGACCATAACATTAAGATTCCCAATGTATTTTATAACCAAAAAGGCTTTTCAGTTTCTTAACACTTGAGGGCATAATTATGTGTGCTGACTAATTGACTTTTTAGACAGTTTTGCATATTCTCAGAGCACATCTTTCCTCGATGTGGGCTTGTGCAATGGATCAACTTGACACTGATAGTGCTGTTGGTTTGACCCATTGTTTGGAGTCAGCCAAAGCTGGAGCAGAAGGCAAAGCTGCAGGTGAGCTGATCCTGCTGCTGATCCCATCCCCATTGCAGCAAGAAATGGATCTGTGAGAGCTGGCCGTTCCAGTGGCAAATCCAGTATGTTCTAAGAGTGTATCTTCATGGCTGCAGGCAAGGGGCTTGAGAGTGAACTGTGAGTGCAGTTTTAGATAATGGTGTGAAAAATGATCTCTGCCTTGATCAAAGTTTGATGAACCTGTAGAGGAACTGAGTTTTTTGTTTATTTACATTTTTAATGAACTTGAACCAGTGGAAGAGGAACTCCATTTTATGTTTGAGTTGAACTGGGGGAGGTGAGCATTATGGCAAGTTTTCAAAATTTGGAAATTGGAAATATTTCTTTTAATAATGTCACTTTATAAGACAACTAAAAAAATTCTTAAGAATTTAATGCACATTTTAAGAACTGTGTTTATGATTGATTGTTTTTAGACTGTGGTGTACAACTAGTAGAGAATCAAAGGAAGCTTTACTGGAACATGCATAAATCCATGCAGACATAGCTGAGAAATTACAGTAAATGTAGAAAATCTGGATAACTGTCATATTCCAAAAGAGAAACAAGTTATGGTCAGTGGAGGTTGTCTAATCAAACACTGCTATTAAGCCACAGAAGCCACCCATTCTGCAATTTTAATAAAACAAGAGACATGGAAGAAGCTGTGTGTTAGTCAGTGAAGAGAATGGTGTTTATTGGAATAAACTCCCACTCTTTCTGTTACTAGTGCATGTGCTTCCTTTTTTTAATCATGAAGGACCTTGGAAATCTTCACATTTTTTATGTTCTGTCAACTTTGAAATAGTCAGTAGGCCATCACGCAGGTACACTGTCCTCATGTTTTCTCATCTGATGGATATTCCTTTGAATTCAGTGAAGCTACACTGATCTTTACCCATTCTAGTTCTAGCCCCAGACTGTGTGTGTGTTCCTGTGTGTCTGTGTGCACCTGTTAGTGTGTGTGGGTATGCACACACAGTGCATGCACGTTTACATACACTCTCCAGGAGCCAGACCACATTCAGGGAAGAGAAGGAAGCTGGTGAAGGCTCTAGAGCATAATGCCTATGAGGAGCAGCTGAAAGAGCACAGGGACTGTTTTGCCTGGAGAAGAAGAGGCTCAGGAGAGACTTTAGCACTCTCTATAACTACCTGAAAGGAGGTTGTAGCCAGGTGGGGGTTGGTCTCTTCTCCCAAGTAACAAGCAGTGGGATGAGAGGAAATGGCCTCAGGTTGCACCAGGGGAGGTTTAGATTGGATATTAAGAAAAAAATTTTTACAGAAAGGGTTGTCAAGTGTTGGAACAGGCTGCCTAGTGTGGTGGCTGAATCACCAAGCCTGGAGGTATTTGCGGGATGTCTAGATGTGGCACTTAGGGACACGATTTAGTGGTGGGCTTGGCAGTGCTGGGTTAATAGCTGGACTCAATGATCTTAGAGATCTTTTCCAACCTGAATGCTTCCATGACTCTATGAAATCCATTGCGAAAGACTTCATGTCTGGAAGACTCATAAGAACATGAGGCGTAATGTGAAACTCCCAAAAAGCTGTCACTGAGGACATTCCACAGAAAAGTCAGCGCAGCAGTTTTTGAAAGTGTTTTAGCTGTGCTGAGCACGCCCCAAAGGCCTGGGAGTGCTCCTGCGCCACGCGTGGCCGTGCCACATATGTCACTGGGTGTTCTTGGATCCCTTTGCTGGCCAAGACGCAAATTTGGAGAAACAAATCCATTTGAGATAAAAACACCGGAAAGTTGTACTAATGAAATCTCAAAAAGGAAAGCAGAGATTTAGACATGTGATGACAAAAATGATATATAGTTTATACAACCTTAACTTCACCTTAGTTAAGATTTCTTTTCTTTTTTTCCCTTCCCTTTTTACTTTTTTTTTTTGTTGGGGAGTGGATTTATAAAATAAAGTACTGTATGGATGAGTGTAATCCAGTGAATGGTTTATGGACACACTCCTCCAGGGAGTGTTATAAGTTCACCTCTGAGTGCTAGATTTTGCATTTGGATCTCTGATTTAACTGCAAGAGGTGTAAAAACTGATGCATCGAGCCAACTCCCTACTGGTTGCACATCTGAGACTCAAGTGCTTCATTTGTTACTTTTAAAGCTATAGTAAATAATTTTAAACATGAAGTGAGGGATGTTTTTTTTCTCTCTCTTTTTTTAAATTTTTTTTTGGTTTTGTGTTATTTTGCTTTGTTTTGGAAGGCTTATTGTTTCCAATAAAGGAGGACAACTTTAAAGCAAATAAAACATTGGATGATATTGTTAGAAATTATATTGGCTTCAAACCTGTTTGTTTGAAACAGTAGCTATATTGTATATTTTGGTAACTTTGGTGACTTTTGTTCTCCTTCTATCTCTTTTTGGGGGTCAGCCATCACAAATGCAGAAGCTATGCAGATCTGGAGATAGGCTACTTTTTGTTGGATAGGAAGGGTGGGTTGAATTAATACTAACATTTAGGCTGCTGGCAGCACCACTGGTGCCTCAGAAGAAACAGCGCAGCTGCAAAAGCAGAACAGATTCTCAGAGTTTAGGGTCAATGATAGTGATTAGTGTTAGTTATTATTATTGTCATAGTTACTTTACTTTGTTGTATCCCAGAGTGGGGCTGGTGCTCCATGAGAAGACTCTTAAGTTCTATATTCAGAAGGTTTGGCATCTAAATGGAAGGCTTAATGCACATTTTAGGGGAGAGCACTGTGCTTTGGTGCAGAGAATATAGTAAGGATTATGGACACAGAGTAAATTAGTTTCTTCTTTTGGGTGTGCGTTTGTCTTTAAATGTTAAAAATGCATGGGCAGGCTTCAGAGAGATTGTGGAAGGCCTTCACAGTGAGGTAGGATGTGAGAAGGACTTTTGGTATAAATTTTGATCATATGAGGATGTACAATAACATGGTGCTTTGTGTAGTAAGATTAATGGAAGGTCAAGGTTTTTGAAGGTTGGTATCACTGCAGGGATGGAAGAAAAAGAAGAAATACACTGATAGAGAGATGTCGATGAAAAATGGTATTGGTATCCTCTATTTATGGCTTTAGCAGCCCCCAAGCTTTTCTTGCAAGACTTAAATGTCTTTATCTGGAGAACCAATGCAATGAGAACTCCTCACTGTCTGGTATCAGCCAGGAATAAAGATAGGCTGATACAGGAGAGGAAGGCAGCTTGTGCATCACCAAGTTTTATCCCCTGCTGTTGCTGGATACTGAAGTAATGTAAATTTCTCAGTCTCCCATGGGGCAGGGCTTTCCTCCATCTCATTCCCACGGGACAGTGGCTGGAGCATCTTGCCCTCCTCATGGTTAGGCACGTGCTTGTGAATTCCATTCTTAGTGAATTCGCAGCCAAGCTTTAATCTTTTCTTCTTATGCCAGAATTGTCTTTTAACTTGAAGAGCTTCTCTGCCTCTCTCTTGCTTATCTCTGCTCCAGCCCCCTGCAATTACACAGAAATTACATTCCTTCAAAATAGGTTACAAAACCTGGCTTAATGTTTGGGCCAGACTGATAGCTCAGTAGTTCACTAGATAGGTTCCTCCCCCGTTCTTAAATACAGGTATTATGTTTGCTGCTTCTGTAGTCATTTGTATAACCTCTGGCTGAAGAGATTTATTAAAAACTGAAGTTTTCCAGTAAGTTGAACTGAGAGCACAAATCTTGTTCTAAAGTATTCAATTTTTTCAGTATATGTATATACACACACACACACAGAGTTGGAATCTTGAAATACTGTGTCTTGTACAGTTTGCTTCCCTTCTCAGAAAGTTTGAGAACAAAATTTAATAATTTCAATGTGTGTTTTCTGCCTTTTTCTCTCAACCTTTGTGGTTAAAAATGGCAGTCCATGGTATAGGTTAACCCAGGAGGGAGGAACATTCTTCAGCTCCATTTTAGGGATGGTCTTTTGGACTTGGAAGAATGTAAAGAGCTGAGGGAAGGCAGAGGAAATCTTTGGAGTAGGAGGCAAACATCAAGGGAAATAAAAAGGCAGGGAACTGAAGACTAAAGTCATTACATGTTGTGATTTTTCTGAAATGTTTTAAATCCTCAATCTGCAAGCAATGATAAGAAAATTCCCTGTTGTCTTTCACTTACAAAAATCCAGAATTAAAACTCTGAACATTTATACATAAATTGAACTGCAGGTGCACTTTTGCAGGGGAGGGAAAAGGGTCTTAATGAAGTCTATAAAAATGAACGAGAAAATTCTGTGGAGACTACACAAATATAATACATTTCCCTGAAACAGTGTGGAATAACTCCATAGGTCATCTCTTCATTTAAATGCTGGTTATTCAGCTTTCCCAGGTGAAGACTACTTTGATTCTAATGGCTGTGTGTTGCATGCAAAACAACAGATGAGGGTACAGTTTCCAAACTTTTTTTTCTTTTTTTTTTCCATACAGCAAGAATTATTTTTTTTTCCCCCAATACCCTGGAAGATTTTTGAATAGAAGTATTATTGCAGCCAGTGTGTCATTTTACTGTACTCCAGTTCATTTAGTCCCAGGTGTACTACGTGTGTGTTCGTTCTAGGGGAGGGCATGGGAGCCTTGCCAAGCCCTTCAGTTATTCTTGGCTCAGAGCCTAAGCACTACATTTTTCTAACTTATGAAATGAATTTCAACTTGTAACCTGTGGCACTTTCAAGGTCATGATTGGAAGGTGTCAGGTGTGCTTTAAGAACAGCTCAACAAGGAAAGGACCTATTTTAAAAGTTTCTTTTTGTTTCCTTTCCTTTTTTTTTTTTCCCTCTTTTTTTTTCCTTTTTTAAAAATAATTGCTGGCTAACAAATAGCCCAGAAAGCAAACTAGCATGAACTCTTCAACACCTCTCCAGATTCAACAAGACTGACATTTATAGCTTTATTGTAGCAGAGACATGGCATTTGGATTCAGATTGTTTGGACTGTAGAGTGTCAGTATAAATAGCTATGATTGACTTTTGTATGGAGCACATCTGGAAGCAATTTATGGCATTCCAGCTAGATTAAAGCATGTTTTAAAGGCATTTCACCAGTCTTTTTTTCCTTCTCTTTTTTTCTGGCTATGGTGAATAAAGTTTCAAAGACAGTTTAGCTGCTGTTTCTGTTAATGTGGACCATAGTGAAGTCAAATTAAGGGCAACTGGGGAAAATAGTGCATTTGTTTGTTTTTGTTTGTTTTGCTTTGTTTCCCAGAATAGAAAAACCTTGAAGTGAGTGTAACTGGAGTTATATTCTCCTTTGGAAGGTAAGATACAGCATTTGACATCAGGATGCTTACACTCTGAAAGCTAGTGGACTAAACAAACTTCAGGTGCTGGAAGTATGGACTCACAGCACAAATTTGAAAGACTTAAATATTTGCTAATGGAGGGTGAAAGGATGGGGCACAAGAACTGCCTCACTGCTTTTGAAGTATATGAAAATGTACAGAACCAAAAAAAAAGAAAATGAAGAGAAATCATTTAGTATGACCTGCTGTGGTGCAGTTGGGATAATACAAGGAAATTAAACACATGAAAATGGAAGCTGGCTGGAAAAGAGATTTACTTAAAAAGCCTGTTGCTCTATGGCATGGAGATGAACCAGGGGTAGCAAAATGAACTTGTGCTGCAGAGCGTACTGGTTTGTGAGCACTTTTTATCTCTGCAGTAGACCCATTGGCTTGCTGAAGCTTTCCTGCTTGTGGCTGCAGTGAACTGGGTTAAAGGTTTGAGCAGCACAGTTTCTCTAAATCCTGCTGGGGCTGTGGGGCTGGCTGCTGTTGGAACATGTTGGGAAAAACCTACTGCAAAGCAGCAAAAAACTGAAAATGCTGCCCCTGCCACCATGGCACATGGGGTCTGACTGGCGGGGTTGTCTCCTGCAGTCCTTGTAGGGATGTGTGGGTGCTGCTGATCCATTTTTGTTTCTGTTAACAGAATGGGACTACCTGTTCTATTTTTTCCATTATGTTTTCCTGGCAGCACGATGCACGTGTCAGATGTGCTGTCTGTAGAGATACCTGTGCTGTGGTCAGAGCTGTGACTTCACCCAAAGTGGGCAAAGGATGAGCTTTGGCCTGTCTGGTTTGCCTGGGCTGTGGAGAAAGCGTGCCATGGGCACAGACCTGAACACAGCAGAGCCTATCTCCAAGCCAGCCAGGGACTCTGTTGCTCCATTTTCACTGCTCCCAGTACCTGAACAAGCTCAAATAATCCTGTCTTGTGAGCATTATTCCATGCTGTTGCAAGTGGAGGTGAAAAGTACAATGTCCAGTTCAGTTTCTCACGTCCTTGACCGATGCTGTGAATTTATGAGCTTTTTGGGTTCTACCTTTATAAAGGTGTTTAGAATGATAACATAAAATGGGCAATCAAGGAAAAAAAAGAGGATCTGAAACTGTTAAGGTTGATAAATGCACTCTGAAATTAGTATAGGCAAGAGTAGGAGAGCACATGACTTCTTGGTAGGAGATGTCTGCTGTGAGGATAAATGAAGAAAAGAAAAGAATTGTCAAAGTCATGAAGGGATATTACTTTGGCAGCTAGCTTGGTGGCAAAAGTGCTTGGTAGATAATTTTTTTTTAAGTGCTGTAACCTAATTTTTTACTGCACTTCTGGCCTACTTCATGCCAAATATGAGGTTACGTATCATGACGTATTTTATTTCATTTTATTTCAATTTATTTTACTCCAGTCTTAATAAATCCCACTTTTAATTTGTCCATATAAGTCTCAAACTGCCCTCTAGGAATTTTATGCAGACTGCAGGGGAAAGGTTAAGCAATATTCAGCCTTCAAGAAGGCAATGGTAATGAGCTCCCAGAGCTTAACCCACTTGGATCTTTTCCCAGCTGAGACAGAGCACAGACAATATTCACAAAGAGGATGTCGGTGCCCTGTGAGGGTCTAGAGTCTGGCAGGTGCATGATGATTGTGTAATTACTCTTGCAGGACTAAGTTTAAGAGTTCATTGAAATATTTCATACATGGGAAGAGTGTGTTTGCATGCATAAAATCTTCATTATATATCAACAAAAGCAGTTGGTAGAAAGTTGTTATTTGAAAGTGCATCTATTTGGAGTCTGACTAAATCCATTTGAAGGCTGTAAATGGGTGGACTCGCATTCCTTGTTAAACAAGGAGTTTCTGTGCCATTTTGTGTCACCTGGGCTCACCTCTGTAGGACCACTAGCCTGTTGTTGTTCAGATTTTGCATCTGAATAATTTGCTGTGAAATTTTGTGCCATGCCAGAGTGTGCCTTGTGCTTCAGCATCTGAGCTTTATTTGTTAAAAAGAAAAAAATCTTTCTGGTTCTCTTGCTGGTGAAGATGGACATCATGCCTTAAACAAGAGGTGCTAAACCAGTGTGCTGCTCTTCCCAAATTTTCACACAGCCTGGAGCAAGAGGCGTCCAAATTGAATCTGTTAGCATGGGAGCTCTTGACTGCTTCTTCACATGGTACTGTTGCTCATTTCCCATGTTTAGAAGTAACATATCAGTATTAAAGGTTTTTCTAGCAATTGGAGGGAAGAGTGAGATTGTCTTACGGCTGGGTGCTGCCCAAACAGTGTTGGGATCTTTCAGTTCCTTCAGTTTAGCCATGGTCATTGGCATAAATTGCTTTGGATACTCCCAAATGTGACTTTGAAATACTCATAACAACAAAAACTTAAGCCTTGTAGGCACCTTTCTTTGTCACTACTGACTACTAGAAATAGACAGGGCCACACTTGCAAACCTTCTGAGGTGCTGGAAGTTTTCACATTGGGAATTTTGTGATACTTTTCAAAGTTCCTGAACTGGTTCAGTTTTGTATGGAGATTTGTATATACTTTAAAAAAATAATTTAAAAATAGCAGTGTTTTGGTGCTGGATGTCCTCTGGCATCAACAGGAGTTGTGATGGCTTCAGCAGAGCAAAGATGCCTTTCCCCCTCCTTCCAGCAGCGTTCCTGCTCACAGCCTGCAGCCTTTCTGAGCAGTCAGCAGGAATAACCAGTGCGGCCAGTACTGCACTCGTGCGTGGGCCCTGGAAGAAAACACACAGAAAATGAGTGTAATTGGTTTATGCTGCCTGATTAATTTATTACTTATTTCCTGACAAGTTCATTGAAATGTAATTTTCTGAGTGGTGATAATATCCACAGAGTAAAAGATGGAGGATGGACAAGTTGAGAATACTAAATCACGAGCAGTATTGTAGCAGGGAGACTTTGTTGGGCTTTTCATTAGAGATTGCATTCTGTTATTATGTGGCCTCATTAGTTATGCTGATTGAACCAGGGGAAACTTTAATGACTGCTGTGTTAGGCATTGGAAACATATTTTAACTTACTGATGTAGAGTATGGAAAATAATTGCTGGAGCTGTATTAGCAGGATTGATAGGGGCACCTTAGACTCTCCATTACTCTCAGAAATGGAGAGCTCAGAGATTGCTC
This sequence comes from Melospiza melodia melodia, assembly GCF_035770615.1. Lineage (NCBI taxonomy): Eukaryota > Metazoa > Chordata > Aves > Passeriformes > Passerellidae > Melospiza > Melospiza melodia. The sequence continues at coordinate 39,423,375 of NC_086194.1, forward strand.
TTGTTATGGATGGTAGGTGACTTTTTTGATGTTTTTGTTGTTACACCTTTATAGAGTATGCTTTTTATTGTTTTTGATGGCTTTATTCTTTTTAATGTTGAATTCACAAGCTACCTTGTAGGTTGTTATTAGCTGTCCTGTAAAATTCACAAGCTGGCTGGGTGCAATGCAATTATTTAGTGGTCATATAAAATGGATATCTGGTCATCTCTTATCAGGCTCATTTAAACAAAGATATTTTAAATTGACATTCCTACACAAGTGTCTAATTTACAAATAGCAGTAAATAGTCCAGGCAGTGTGCCAGAGACACCACAGAGGCTTGTAACCTGATGCTGGCTGCAGTGGAGTAGGACTGTGACTATTCCATGCTTTTTCAATAATTAAAACATTGAACTGTTCTTGTCCCTGATCCAGAACAGCATTGGTAGGGTTGATCTTCAAATCAGACTAGCTGCTGAGCAGACTTACTCCTACTGTAAGCTCACCAGCAGTTTTCAAATAATTTTCTGTATGGATCTTCTTAGTTTGGGATTGAAATCAATCTGCTAAACACATATTTTTAATATACATACATGAATCAGTGGAAAGTATTATTTTGTGTGTTTTAATGAAACAGTAACATTTATAAACATGAATGTTGCCTGTTCACCAAAAAATGTGCAATGCAAATTAAAATCAACTTTTTATAAGGAAAGAGGTGACAGGAAGTATGTGAGTTTGCTTAATAAGAGCTAGATTTTTTTTTTAATATTTCAAAGAGGCTATTTATAATGTCAGTCGAAAAGCCTTATAAATAAATGAGGCATTAGACTTACTAGAGAAAGCAGTATAAATTACAGCAACGATGATGATTACCCATTTCACTGACAGGCATATGTAACATTTTATTTGTGTTTGAACTGGAGGAGTCTGATGGTGTATTTTAGAAATAGATAATGAAGAATTAATTGTTTCTTTATTAATATTAGTGATGTTTAATGGTAATATATCCTCTCACTCTTAGAATAGATGTGTGGGTGACATTGTTCAGAAGTGCTTTCCAATTATTTTAACAGAAACCATATGTACAGAGGGTAGGCGAAGTGCAGGATATCAAGTCTAGGTAATTGATGCTATGCAGACTTTATAGACTATCTCATTTCGTTTTTAATTAAAGTTTCAGTGCAATAGAATCCTTTAAAGTAAATTAAAATTAATCATCAGTAGGTAAAGCTGCTCTGCGGAGAACATAAAGCCGCCAAAACTCTTTTTCATACTGTGCATATATTGATCAATCAGTCAATATTAATTGATTTATATGTAAATGTACCATGTGAACTATTTGGAAAACCTAAAAAATGTTGGATGTGAATCCTATTAGGGCAACAGTTATTTTGTCATGGTGTCAATCAATAAATACTTAAGTAGATTACAGATCCAATATAAATTGTACTAGTTCAGCTATGTGATTGCATTTCAAAAACTCTACATGGTTATCTTTCAAAAGATATTTTATGCCATTTCCTTTTTTGTTCATGTTTCAATAGTCATTTCTACAGGGATGATCTTTGAGATCATTAATATTGAATGGTACATGAAAATTGCTTTGAAAATTTGCCTTTTATATGCATGTATGAATTTTGATGAAATTTGTTGTATGCTATGTACTTTTTTGTTGTTGTTGTTGTTAGGAATCGGTATTTTCCACTGAGGGAGATTTGCTTTAAATGAAGTAGTGAATCAAGTTAACTTTTCAGTAATTCAGTGGTGTGTGATAAAATATTGTGAATTGCTATAAAGAAAAAGTCCCAGATTTTATTTAGATAAAAATCCTTCTGGCATTAGAAGATGAAATTCTGACACTGTTGAAACCATTGTAAAATATCCTGTTGAGTTCAATGGCATTAACAGTTTCACCTTCTGAGTTTGTTGAAAGTAAGGCTAACATGTTAGGAATTAAGATAAGGTGATCTGGCTTTAAACTTCCTCAGAACCTTCTGCAAATCCAAACCATATTTCTTTGTACCTCAGCTGCCTGGATGGAAAATGGTGATAATAATTTCTTACATCATAGAAATGTTGAAGAGAGAAACTAGAAAATGAGAGGGTTTTTTTTGTTTCGGGTTCTGGTGAGTTGGAATTGTGCAAGTATGTAGGTGGGTTCATCAAGTACCCACACTGTCTGCGTGTTGCATAAATAGCAACTTAGGAATTGTGTCTATCGTCCAGATAACTCCATAATTCATGGAAATCAAAAAATAACTTTGTACCTAGGAAGTTGTCACGATGTTCATTGAGTGGAATAATTTAGCTGTGTTGTGAGATACAACAAATACTGGATAGGCGAGAGAGCCCTTCCTATGTCTTTCACATTTGTTCTCTGTTGACAAGGAGAAAGATGAGCAGATGATGAGCTAATTTAAGCACATGCTGAACTTTAGGCATATAGCTAAGCCATGTGTTTAAATGCATGTCTAAGGACCTGCAGCTCTTGCTCAATGAGCAGGATCTAAGGAGATCCAAGCCATGATAAGACATAAGGACTTAGCAGGCAGCCCTTTTTCATTGAAGATATAAATTCTGAGGTAAAACAAAATTCCATTGTGCAAGCCTTATGGTTTTTCCTTGTCATATTAATAAAGTTCTGCTTCGGAATGGTAAAATACCTCCTTTTTTGTTCATGCACCTGTGAGATGTTTAATTCAGGTTAGAGAGGCTGAGCACTGTGGGGGTTTCGGGTTTGGTGGTAATGAAAAACAGATAATCCACATGGTTTTGTGCAAACATGAAGGGCATGCAGAGGGCGTGTGAATGAGTGAGTTGGGCTGACAGTATTTTTAATGATATGAGAAGAATAAAATTATCCTTTACTTTCTTCAGCCACCCATTTATTGGGCACTAAGAACAATTAAATATGGGAAATAAAATCAAATGGCCTTTTAAGCAATCAATGTAAACTTCTGTACTGAATTACTGAAGAATAAAAATATACTGTGTCATCAGTCTTTAAATACCTTGCTCATTAAAAGGTTATGCACTGACCTCTGAGCCCTAATCCTCTGGATTATTAGTATTAATTTCTTTTTCTTTTTTGTCTTTTTTTCATTTTTTTTTTACAGGACAGAGGGAGTCAGTTTCTCCATCTATCAAATTAGGGCATGGCTTTAAGAAAACAGGTTATGTGGCGTTTAGTTTGAAAGGGGAAAGAATGTGGTTCTGTCTCTCTGCATTGTTTGTGTGGTGTGCATGTAAATCTAACATTTTAAAGCGGTGAGGTTTTTTTTGTGGTTTTGTTTTTTAAAGAAGAAGGACCTGACTTTTTCAGTGTGTCAGGTATCCATCCAAAGGAGGTTAGGAGCCCAGGTTTCAGCCTGCCCCTTCTCCCCGGGCTGCAGGAGCTGGGGGCAGGAGCGCTGCTGTGCTTCACTGGTCACAGAGGGGACTCCGGGAGCCGCGCAGCTCCGGCAGCCCCAGGGCTTCTCTCCCACGTGCATCTGCCCATCGCATGACCCAGCTCCTTGGCTCCTTGGTGCCTCGCTGAACTGTGCCATGATGGGTCACAGCACCGCAAGGAACAAATCTTCAGCCCTACTGAGATCTCGGTGACTTGCAAGTACGCTGCTGCTGCTGGCGGGTGGAAAGCTGGTTTATTTTCAAGCCAGTAGCTCGCAGTGTTGATTTTCATCTGGTTTTCCACAGCTCTTTCTGTTTTCTTTTTTTTTTTTTTTTTTTTTTTTTGTTCTCTCTGCTAGCCGTCAAATGTTACTTAGGTATTTTGCTGCTCTCTGTTTCTGCCTGGTTGTCATCTTACAGCAGTAGTTTTAGCAGAATGAACTTATTGGTTCCTGCCTCATGTGTTGTGATATGGCACTGAACTGCTCCACTGTGCTGTTTTAGGGGGATTGTGATCACCTAAAAAACTTTTATTTGAAGAGTTGAAAGTGGTGAGCTACTTATGTAGCAAGAAAGGTCTTTGGGGATAAAGGAAACCCATTTTAGCCATACCAAAATGTTGAACAGAGCAGAGTACCCTTTTGGGGTGAGAGCAGCAAAGGTGGTTCCCTCCATGGTTGAACTTCAAGAAAGATAGTTGTCATGGTTTATGTTCTTTTTAGTCATGAGTATGCTCTCCAGGGCTCAGTATCTCTGCTTTTGACCTGTGCATAGGCTCAAGCCTAAGCCATGAGTTTAGTAGTAAATTGCCTTCAAGTTCACATTTTGGGGAAATCAAACTCCATGCCATTTCCACTGCCTGGATGGATGACTGCTGGGATGGAGTGGTGGCTGTGCCTTCATTATCCTAAGCATTTTTGTGGCCACCACTGGTTTCCCTTTCCAAGTTGTGACTCGTGGAGCATTTTTCTCTACAGTCAGTATTGGCACTGCCTGTTTGCAGCTATAGCAAGTCTGGGTATGTTTCTAGTACCTGCAGTGCATTTGCAGTAGGACAGCTTTAAAGGCTCAGCAGTAAATGCCCAGTATTCATTGATTAATCTTATATTTATTGTGGTGACTTTAACAAAGCTGATCGCATTTCATATTCATCTCTGTGTTCATACACAACGTTTCACCATAATTCGTCATAGTTTAATGGGAATGTTGCCCTGAAACCTTTTTGCTCAGAGGGAAATCTGGATTTGTCTCATCACTTGTTTACCCATAGCAGGTTTGTCAGTCAGGAAAATTTTTCATAGGAATGCTAACATTGATGTGTGAAGCAGATTCAATTGCTGGAAATCAGAATAGAAAGGAAAAAAAGTTTATTTCTGCATCAAGGAAGAGAAGCACTAGGACACAAACTATTGAAGAGGTCTGAATAGACTTATGAAGTAGCTCTAAATCCATATAATTCACTTTTAAAAGGCATCTTATCTACTTATAATTTCATAATCCATATTGTGAATTGTAGTCAAAAACACTGCCTTTGCTTTCTTCTGGTATTTTTGTAGGTCAGTGACTTGATGGTAAGAAATATTTCAGATATTATGCAGGATAAGAAGCTAAGCAGTTATAAAGCCAGTCACAACTGCTTTTGCTAACAATACATAAAATATTTACATTTTCTTTTCTATGCACTTTCTTAGGCACATATGAAGAAATCCTAGAAATTTGAAACTGACTCTTCTGTTCTTCATGTATTTTTATGGAAATTTGTTATTCATGTGTTCATTTACCCCAGTATTTGTCCTACAAGTTTTTTGGGCTATATTTTTGCACATTTGAGTTTTCAATGAGCTTTATTTAGCAAACATTTGCTCTGCAGACTGAATAAAACAGGATGTTGCTGTGACCAGGGAAAAACTTTCAGCTGAAGTGGAAAAGCCACCCCTTTCCTTGTTCCTTCTATGGTGGAGCCTTCAGTAGGGCCTGACATAAAGTCCTTGCAGCCTGTTTGGTGGCTGACATTGATGTGAATGTGCTTTTCTTCAGCCCAATAAAGGACTCTTTGTTTTAGGCACTTGCTCCCTTTTTTCTCAATAAATGGTGTTTTTCTGTAAATAGTGCTATTACCTGCCTGATGCCCTTTTCCCTTCAAGTTTGACAGCATTTCTCTTCCTGGCCTTATAGTCCACTGCAACACAGAGCCCAGCAGTTTATTTCGTGTGGTGTCTATTTTTCTTTGTTTTCCACTGTCTAAAGTGCTCCAGTGTTTTGTTGCTTGAGCTGTAATCTTGTTTGAACTCATTATCGTGGAAAAAGTATGACCCAAAGGTGTGTTTCAAATGGAGAACTCCTTCAGGTTTGGGAATTGCTTTTCCAAAATTGTGAGTAGGGAAAACCTTGCTTGGAATTATTTCAGCATCTGATTGTGGCTAGAGGAGGGCCAGGTCTCTTGGTGCAAAGTGCTGTGGGCACCTGGACAGTGCTCCTGCCAGCCAGGAGAGGGAAGGTGGCAGCAGCTCTCCAGGCTGTCCTGCTTGTTCCTTCTGGGACAGGGCTGTGTTAAACATTTGCTTATCTTCAGGGTGATTTTACCATGCACTTTATTTCTTTGGCAGCCTTGGTATTTTCCTGTCACAAGAATGATAGACAAAATTTAATTTTTCTCTTTGAAAGTGATGTAAAGTCACCTGCATTAGAACAGTATTAATAATTTTAAGAAGAAGAGAGGGCAAAACAAAAAGCACATTTTCCTTTTAGTTTTCCTTTGGATGCACCAAAGAAATAAGGAGTTACTGAAAACTGTTATAACTTGGTACCTAGGCTGGAAAGAGATCTCTTCCAAGTCAGTGTGTTTGGCTTGGGCTGCTTTTCTTTGCAGCCAGCTCCAAAAAAAATGAGCAGTAATTGGCAAACAATTTTTTTATCTTTATTGTTGGCTTGTTGCATCTTTCATTTCTGTGTGTTGTCCCTTAGCTCAGGAATGTTTTTTATTCCAGGGCTGCTTCACTCAAGGAGGCTTTCTCAGTCAGTAGTCCAGAGAAATTTCTTCAGTCTATCACTGTTCTTCTGTGGGATGATCCTCAGGTCTAGATTTCTCCTATGTTGTATGGGGTATGTTGTACCCCTCCCAAAAGAACATTTTTTTTCTTTTCTTCTTTGGCAATGAGACAGTAGCAGCAATGGTAGAACTACAGTTGTATTTTTAATTTGTAATCTGTGCAATCTCCTGGTCAAAGAGGGTGCTTGCCTTCTTTGTGAAGACTTTGGTGTGCATTGTACCATCAGCTACATAAATCATGTACTTTTCTTGATGATAAATTTCTATTTCAGGTTTGAGGTAGAACACAGAGACACAGATAAGTTTTGTGCATACTTAAACATAGTGTAGTTAAGCTGTTGTGCCAACTGAAAATACTACCTGCATGTTCTGTGCTAAGCTGAAAGTACTGATCCTCATTCCATGGGGTTCAGAAGCCCTCTGTGTGTGGGAACAGAGACTGGAGAGCCTGTGGAATTTGCACCCAAAAGTAGGCATGGGGTGGTGATGGGCAGCTGCCTTCAGTGTGTATTTTCATAAAATGCAGTTTGGTCTTGCTTCCCTTGGTTTGCCTGGGTGGTTAGTAGATGGTGGTAAGATGAGGTGAGAAGCAGGAGGGCAGGATATTCCAAGGAGTTTTCCTGGAGTGCTGGAGGGGTGGGAGAAGACGTGGCAATGATGAGTGTACTGCATGCACAGCACGTGGTCATTGCTAGGACGTGTATCTGTGCCTTTATATTGCACAGGGTAATGTACCAGGGACACTTAGAGTACACACAGCAGTGACCTGCCTGGTTTAGGTGAGGTGGGACATGATCCAGGTGACATCCAAGCATGACAGTATTTGCTGAAGTAATGAGTAATGCTGGCATTGCTGTTGATGTCCACAAAAAACACCTCAGTTTTCCCTGTTGGTATCAAAGTGTAGAGAAGGGCTTTTAATGAAAAATGTGTTTGTTTTCTCATAAACATGCTGTGGTTTCCACTTTGGATGAACTGCTAAAATCCAGTTACATTTACATTATGGTGCTCTCGTACTGCTGATGCCTTTTAATCATGTTAAATGTGTTTTACAAAGTGAAGATTACCCAAAAAAAACTTTTAGAGCTGTTAAGTGATGTAAGTATTTGTATTTGTAGTGAAGATAAATATTCTTACATTGATCAGAATACTGAACATAGACTAAAGTAAGGACTGAGACATCCCAACTTGAACGTCAGAAGGGCATGATCCAGTGTGTAATACTGTCCCTTGCACGTGGTAGGGTTGTGAAAGTGACTCTTCCCAAAAGACTGGTGAAGATTTACAGCCACCAGTGGTGTTACTAGAGTGACAAGAAGTAGAGACTTCCTAAATGAAATATTTTAGGTGTTTTTAATTTGTCCTAATTCCTTAGAAAAGCTGGATGAAGCTGACAGGCGATGCAGACGTGTTAAAACCTCAGTCAAAGTCCAGTAAAAACCTGATCTGAGCTGTAAACTGGTTTCTGCGTGTTCAGTTGCAGGGGAGGGTTGTTCCCTGCATTAACAGCCCTGAGCTTGACTCCCTTGGCTCCTTCAGGAGTAGTAAGTCATTGCTGTGATGATATGCCTCAGTGATTTTACTGTCTATGAAATAGAGACCATCTTCATATGAACCTCTGGGGGTTCTTTGTAATAATATTGTATTTTTAAAAAATGGCTGTACCACTCTACATAATCTCCACTAATCGGTACATAAACCCTGTTTGGCAGTTAAACTGTATGCACAAAATACAAGATTTGGCTCTGCCTATTCCAGTAGTTAAAAGCTTTACTCTGGTGCAAAGCACATCTTTAATTGTTTCTAAGTGCAGTACACAGGCTTGTCTTTCTGTATGCCAGATATTTTCTTTCTTTTTTTTTTTCTGTTCCATTGTGTCTCTGAGCAAACAAAATCTTGGCTAAATTGAAGGATTACTTTCTGAAATAAAGCCTTGTTCTGTGGAGTTTGCATAAACTAATCTCCCCTGTTGTTCAGAGTTGATCGAATAAAAAATCCAAGTCCATTATTCTGGCATTTTCACCAAGTAATCTTATGTCTGGAGCCAGTTTTCATCTATTTTTAATATATCCTTGATGGATGGGTTTATTTTCTACCTACATATGGCAAAAATGTACCGTTTTAAGCAAGTTGCCCTGCTCCCTATTTCCCCACAAACAAAGGCACTTTCATTAACCTGCTTTCAGAAGCCTGAAACTAGAAATTTCTCTTCCTGTGCATGAGTAATTATAGGTGGGCCATGGATTAAATAACCTACTGGAAAATCTTTTTTCATCTGTAGCATGGCTAAGAAGGACTTTGAGAATGAGTCTTGTCTGTTCAAGCCTCTGTACTGTGGAAAAAGGCACAAAAGCCATTGGTAGGCTGGAAAAAATAACCTGTTTTTCAGGGCTTGGCCATTTTTGCCCTTCATGTTGTAGTTGGCATCAGTAATGGAAGGAGGAGTCATCTGATGCTACTGCTAGGTAAAGTGATTTCTTTTCATTTGGGGATTCTGTTTTAAATAAGTTAAAGTAAAATAAAAACACCTGTGTCTTTGTCAAATAGAATCATAGAATGGTTTGGTTTGAAAGGAGCCTTAAAGAAAATCTAGTTTCAGCCCTCCTGCCATCTTCCAATAGTAGAACAGTAGGTGAGAGAGACAAATCATCTTCCGAGGTTTCAACCATTTCACATTTAGTAATTATGAAAAGACATTTCTGAATTTTCTAAAAGGAAGTAAAATCAACTTCCTTTTCAGGTGACATTTTAATACTGGAAGGTATATGGAGGGATATGGGGGTCATTTTCCTTTTTTTTTTTTTTTTCCTCCTCCCTCTAGATAGACTTACGGAAATGAAGCTCCATCACTCCTCAGTAAAAGTCAGCACTGCCCCCTTGTTCGCTGGTGGTCTTGTCTAGTATAACTTTGCATTTCTCTTACTGTGCTTCCATGAAGCTGCCATCGCTTCCAGATCCAGCTTCCATGAAGCTGCCATTGCTTCCAGATCCAGCCCCTCTTGCTCAGTCTCACACGTGACACGGACAATACCCACCCTGGAGTGGCTGAAGGTAGAGCCACGCTCTTCTTGCTCAGGGAGCAGATAGTGCTCCACTCCATGTGCATTGTCCACGGCCCCACCTCTTGCCACCCACTAGGTCTGGAGAACCTGTTCCTGACCTTGTGGAGTGTTATGGGGGATATTCTTCATGTTTGGAGAATAAAACTCTGGTGTGTGTGTGTGTCCAGAGCGTGGCACCTCGTGTTTGGTTTTTGGATCAGGATGTGGTAAGTGCTGCTTTGATATTAATGAGAAAGCCTCTGCCTTTCAGTCTTTGGGCATCTCACACAGATAGTTTGTTTCCTGGCCTAGCGAGTGTTTTACTTTTGATTCATAGTTTGCTTTTGGTGTCCACAGCTGCAACTTCTGTAGCTGACACTTTCCGTATCGAATCTTGTAATTTTCCAGGGTTAAGATTCTGTTTTTATTAAAGAAATGCTGCTTTAACATGTGGTCAGGTGGGCACACAGCTAATCTTCAGAAAGAAGACCAAAGTGTTTTGGTGGTCTTCCCTTTCCTGCTTCCCCCAAGCCAAATGTCTTTGGATTGTTTCCATAAATATGCTGCACATCTGTGAATTTTCAGACTTTGCAGTTACTTGTCTGGTACTAGGTCATGCCAGTCCTTCAGATGAGAGTGTGTGTGTAAAATTAATTAATTGCTGTGTTGATTCCTTTTCTAAGTGATGACACCATAGCACAGAGGAAAGTTAATTTTGCTTTTTGTCCTACCTTCTCAGATGATTTGCACTACAAGGCAATTCTCATTAAGGAAGTCTATCAAATAAGCTGGTTTATATAAAGCTCAGTCACAGCTGGTCAGGATTATGTACAGAACAAAATCCAATGTTTGTTTCCATGTGTTTAGATTTTTAAAAGCCATTAAGGAGACCAAAGCTATGTTCTGGATGCCCTTCCTGTAATTAATACATGGTACAGAGAACAGTGAAATAGAAAGGAGTGCTCATCTCTCTATGGCAGATATTCAGTGGCAAACAAAATGAGCTTGAAATATTCCCGGTCTTCAGGATAGAAAGTGAGACTGGCCTTGCAGCATGCTTTGAGTACACACAAGTGGAGAGTTTAGTAGCCAAAGCATCCAAGGAATCACAGACTTGAGACTCTGGATAGGATCACATCCTACCAGCATCTCCATCCAATTCACAGCAAGGGGTTTCCATCTTAGGACTACTGATTGATTGCAGGGGGGTGGGGGCTGGAGGGGTGGTAAGAGTGTGAGGGAGAAGAGGAGAAAAGGAAATAGAAAGAAATAGTGCTACAGATGTATAGCACCAGGCAAGGTAGACCAAAAGCGTGACATTTTCTTTGGAAATTCGCTGGCAGGCAGCAGAACTTGATCATCAACACTGCTGGCATCTCACACAAGCCCCTCTCTAAGCAGGAGCCATCTGCTCTTGGGGGCCACTGTCTCTGTGCAGGTGTGTTGCAGCAATCTGGCGCCTTGCTGGTGAGGAAGAGCCCCAGTGGAGTTTATGTGGGAAAGAGAGCACTGCAGAGATGGTCACATGGAAAGAAAGTCGTGGAGTTGCTTCTTGGGCACACTGCAGAAGCAGCATCCCACCTGAATGTTTAGTCATGCTCAAAGTGGCTACAGAGTGGTGGTGCTGGAGATTCTTCTCCCCAGCCAATATTTGAGTCTGTCTTGGTCCAAATCTGTCCTCAGCCAGTCCTCAGATGGATGTGGTATGTGCCTGTTACAAGTATTACCATGTTTTTTGCAAACTTGCTAGTTATAGTACATGTATTTTTTTAAAGATGCGACAGTACAACTTTTGAGGTCTTTTAAGCCAAAGGCTCAGCCATAGCAGAAGATTCTTTTTCAGTTACTCTGAATAAAAGCCTGAGATGATGGGGAAACACCTACCTTCTGAGCACCTATTTCTCCTTACACTCTATTAAGCAAAGAGAAACATATTGGTGCTTTTTTCAGGTTCATAAGGGAGAAAACATAGGGCTATAAGTGACAAATAATTCATTAAGTAGAGATAAAACTATTTTAAATGTGAATATTTTAAACAGCTAATTAAAGTTGGAGAGGCTCAATTTATGGCACTTGGCAAGTAAGACAAATGAATACAGTTGTTTTTGTTCTCTGAAGTATAAACTGCTTTCCTTGCTTGAGAAGCATCCTGTTTTCCTTAGGTTGAAGTATGTTTCGAACTTGTTTTCACCCTGAGGATTCACTTTGCCTTAATAAATTCTGTTCCTCAGCAACTGCAGATGTTGAGGCTGGTGTCGTAGTGGGCAGGATGTTTTCTTTCCTTCATATGTCTGTCTCCCATTGCTGTTCAAGCTTTTGCTTTTTTTTGACTTTTTAAAATTATTTTTTTCTAGTTTTTTTTATTAAACTATTCACTATACTGTATTTTCTATGTGGGACTAGTAACCACCACTCTTGCACAATTCTGCTATCATACTGCTTTATGGATGTGTATTATTATTTTTATTTTCTTATTATTTATTCTGTGACTAGGCCTTTTCTTATGTAAGAGGACAAATTCATGTCCCAGATGACCTCACTTCTTGTCAAACAGGTGTGTCTGACTTGCAGTGTCATTTCATCTGGACAGAGGAGATGAATACAAATGAGAACTTATTGAAAAGTAATGAAGGAGAAATGTTTTTATCTAGCAGCTGTCATTTGCCAAACTATTCTGCAGAACAATATGCAATGAATTAAAATTAGGTTGCAGTTTTTAACCGTGTGTGAGGTGGGAGAGAAGTGGAACAGATATTTTAAGGGTCTGCTGTGCTCCTTGTTGTGTGGGCAGCGTGGGTCTGCGCAGGAGCGTGTTTGTGTGCTTGCATATGTAAATTTGGGCACCTGGGTATGCACCCATCTGGAATGAGTTGGGCTGATATTTTTGTAGGATCAGACGAATAAACCTGTGCTAGGCAGTTAAATGTCTTGGATGTCCGTTACCTGAGGCTGGAGACACAAGCTGGCTTTCTACTTCACCTCCCTTGGAATGAGATGGGAATGGTGCAAGGTGCCTCTACTTGACTAGCCTGTTGATATGCTAAATAATGCTCCCTGTGTCCAACACTTGTGTGGATGTCCTATGTCCTTGCATGCTCAGTTGTGCCTACAGTTACAACAACTTGTTTTGTTGTTTAGAAAGCATATTAAAAAAAAAAAAAAAAAGAAAAAAAAAAAAAGAAAAGAAAAGGATGTAGGTTCTCCTTGGATGAGCTGCATTAAAAATCAGTGTAGTGTTCTGACACTGGCTCTGTGGGATAAGGAAATGATGCTGGTACTGGAGGACCTTTCTGTGCCAGGCAGTGTGCAAATACCCCACAGCAAATAGTCCTTGTGCTCAAAGGGACTGTGGTGTCAGTAGACAAGGCCTGCATTGGGAGAAGGAGCTCAGACCAAATAAACATGGGATGGCAGCAAGCACCTTGCCAGGAACAGGGTTATTTATTGCTTTGTTTGTTTTTGGGGATTTTTTTGTCCAGTTTGTGATGAAGGGGAGTCAGTTACGTGACAAGAGGACAAAATTCAGCTCAGAGGAGAGAAAAAAGGCGTAAGTGAGTCTTGGAGAAGCAGATGCAAGGACATGACGAGGCAGAAGGAGAAAGCCCAGCATGACAGGCAGAGAAGTCTGGGGAGAACAGAGAGCTGGAGCAGAGGAAGAGGAAGGTGTTGAGGAAGGCAGCGGACATGGCTGAAATGACAGTGGTGACCGTCCTGCAGTGAAGAGAGGCAGGAGACCTGTGTTCAGGGTGAGCTGGATGCCATGAGATGGTCTTGAGGGCCACTGAAGAGCAGAAGGAACAGAAAAAGAGAGTTGGCTTGAGTCTTGAGTAGAAATGGAGTGGAGTTTGATCTCACACTGTGCTGATGTCAGGTGCAGTGTGGTACTTTGCTGAAGGCAAGATACAACTTTTTACTTTTAATTAATGATTTAGTGATCACTAAGGCTAGTGCTTAAACAAAACTCATCCCAGTAAGTGAAATCCATTATGAGAGTACATCTGCATTGATTGTCATGCTGGATCTTTATCCTCTCCCAAGTGTAGGATGGCACATTATCTCAGCTTTCTTCAGACAGATGGTTAATCCATAGTCTTTTGCTGTCTCAGCACACCGATTGGGGATGAACTTGAGACAGATGGAAAGTTGAAGTCAAGTTCTATAAGTAAAAAAGTGAACATTGGTTCACTCTGTGGAGGCCTTTCACTTTCCTCAGTGAAAAAAAATGTGCCAGATATTAAATAGAAATATTCCTGACATCTGTGCTGCAAAAAGAAGCCCAAGCAGGGGAAACCAAAACACAATGGTGTGTGTTAAGCAGTAAGACAGGTAGTGTTATCACAGCAGTCCCATTGGACTTTTAAATGCAGGGGTTATGTTTCATAATCCATCTTTTGCTGGAAATGGATCAAAAAAAAAAAAAAAAAAAAAGCTGACCACAGAGCCTGCACACAGGATTTTGCTGAGCTGTGGCAGATGACTTGCATGTCTGTCTTCTGACAGAGCTTTCTGTAATTTGAGTCATTAGTAACTGTTTAAAAGCAGGTTAGGTGTGTGTTCTTTTCTCATTGTGGTACTTTTGAACATTGCATATGATTTTGCTCTGTAGCACCTTGAGGTTGATGAGGTATTCACCCCACCTTAGATGGCAAGCCAAAAATTATTCTTCTTGCCTTTCAGGATCATGAAAAAGTCCAGTGAGGATTTGGGTGTTTTCTTTAATTTACATTTGGTAATGTTAGAGATGACATAGAAGAAAACATGCCACCCTGGGAGGTGTGGTGACAGTCGTGGGTGTTTGGCATTGTGCTCTTTGTTCCTGTTGTTTGTTAAAATTTAAGTAAATAAAGAGCTAAATTTTCCCTTGAGCTAGGATGGTATTTCAAGAGACTTGCTGTAACTAAGAGAAGTTGCCTGAGTACTCTCAGGGGATGCATTTGTTGGCAGTGTCATTACTATCCTGTAGTGAACTGAGTTGCAGCATAGAGGTGGTCTACAGAACCTGCTGAATAATAAATACATGCAAATGTAAGAGATATGCACGCATACAGCAGTAAATCTGTTCCATAATGTATGTAGTTTTTCTCTAGGTCTCATATAAAACTGTGACTATATGGACTCTAAACAGTAGTATTTTCTTCCAAGCAGATAAAATAGTGTTCTGTTGTACTATTAAAGTACACCCTCAGGGGTGCTCTTGAGGTTGGTTTCCTGATTGGATATTGTACATTCCACCTTTACAGTCCTTTAAAATATTTAAATATCACTGTGAAGATAGTGTGAAATACAAAGTTGGAAAAAACTATTATACTTCATGTTTGATTTTTGCATATTTTCAAACCTCAGAAAATGAAGTGATGCTTCATTAAAACTAAGATTTTCTAGACAATAAGTGTAAATACTTGCAATATGACTAAATAGCATTATAACTTCAGCAGAATACAAGATTTTAAAGAACTGAGTTTCTTTGTCTCTGCCATTATGAGTTATCTAACATAACATCTAACTCTCATAAAATGTTATAATACATGTACTTCACCCTACTGCTTCTCAGATTCATTCATATGAAGCACTTATTTTCAGCACACAAATATATATAGAAAACTTAATGCTGACTATAGTAGAACTAAAGTATTTGGGAATATTTAGGGCATATATATGGAATAGTTTGAGGCTTGCTGGCGCTCTTGATTTAGATCATAGAAAACGTGGTCTGAATTCATCAGCATTAAACATACAATTGTAAACAAATACCACTAGAAATTGTGTCATAAAATAATGGCAGCTGCTGTTTTCTCTGTCATTGCTGATGAGGCTCATTGTGATAGATAGGGGTTAGATTCTGACAGACTGTGCTGTTGCTCTTGTAATTTGCATTTTCCTGGGGTTTATTGGTAAAATACAGGTCAGCATTTTATAGTTAGCACCGCTACCGACAGCTTGACATGCACTCATATTTAGTGCTATCAGAATGACACTTCTGCTTATGTAAACTTACATGCTTATTACTTATGTCTCCCAAGATAATTGTTCACTAAACAAGGCAAATGTAAACAGGAGGCTATTTTTTCAGAAAGTTGCTCCTTCAGCTTCCTGTCCATCCCAAAGGTCAAATCCTTTTTTGTGAGACCAAAAACAGCTGCTGACGCAGTGGTGACAGTGAAGAATGACAATATTATGATCTATGGTGTGGTTAAGAACTCGGAGTTAAAGGTTGTAACAGAGAAACATCCTTTC